>NC_138764.1:74868174-77665814 GCF_965113315.1 Podarcis vaucheri
GTTAGTTTACTTTTGACCAACACAGAAACTTGAGCTATTTGGGTCCACAATGTATGCAAGCTCATTAAGCATCCTATGGTACCTGGTTAATTTCAGCTTTGGAGCCCTTGCTTGTTTTTCAGGGTACCCCCATACCTGCAAAGTGTGCTGGTGTCCCTGAGGCCTCTCCAAATCACCAACTTACATAGCAGGTTCAGGGGACTGGTCACGTATGTGTGTTTATTCACCAAGTAACCTATTTATTTGATTTCTTTCTTGCATTCATTTCGTGCCTCTGGGGCACAGCAGGGCATGTACTTGCAGAGAGAGGGAAAGGAGGCTCTTCCAACTTGCATCTGAACTCAGGCTGTACCTCAAACAGCAAGATTGAATCTGCGCTCTGAAGCCAGGAACATTTATTTCCAGCAAGAAGCAATTCAATACACACAAGCCAGCTTGCACTGATATCACGCTCTGTGAGGTGTTGTTCTTTCATTTTGTAGAAATAAGCTACGTTGGCCTATGGGTCAGCAGAACAAGACCACATGAGGCAGCCGTACTGCTGAAACCATTAAATGAAATTGTTGTCAGGACATACAAAACAATCCCCTGTGACAAATGTAGAAGTTAACCTGCTGCCTCACCATAATTCTAATAAATGTTCATTAATTGCAGTAGGGTTTGAACACAGATTCAGCATTATGATCATGGCAGCGGCTGCTTTTTTCCTGTTAAGTCCTGGCTGTGCTTGGTTAGAGAACTATCTATGCCAGTCCCCAGATTTAAGGATATGGGGCCTGCAGCAAGGAGGTAGAATCACTGAAAATTGCTTCTGTCCCTTTTCACTTTATCATTGGCTGAGCTGTGTGATACCGTTAGATACAACCCTGTATATGTTAAATTGTATGTTGTGTATTTGTTTTAAACCTGTAAGTTGTCCAGAGCTGGTTCTTGTTTTTTTGCAGAGGCAACTCATAAATGCAATTAAGATGACTGCTACCAATGATAATATTAAATTCCATAGTGAGTACAACTCCCCATTAATTAAACCACAGAGATTCGTTTCCTCTTTATTGGAATGAAATATACATTCTGTTGGCATAGTCCCCCTTTAAATGCATAATTATAAGTGTCACCTTTCTTCCAAAAAATGGGAGGGGAAAGAACAGCTCCTAGAATACCAGATGGTAAAATGAATATTACTAGTAGTAATAAATAACGCCCTTGATTGGCTCTGGGCTTTGTCTGCTCTGCTCTGCCCAGGAGCAGGCCTTGCGTATAATGGAGATGAAGCCAACTTGGCCATTTGGACAATGAAAGGGATGTTTATAGAGCACCCCATGTGGCTTGAAGGCTGCAGGCCAGCCTGGCACCAGACGACTCCTAGATGGCAATGTCAGTGTTATCAATATTGTTCATGTGCTTGTCCCCTTTGCAGTAAAAATAATGGTTCCAGATCTGCAGGAACGTGGTCCTGAATTTTCTAATCCTGAAGGCATAGACGATGGGGTTCATGGCAGAGTTCCCATGCGTAAGAAATATTGCAATGTAGGTGAGGCTGCTGTGGGTCTTGCACGATGGGAGGCGGCGCGAAGCAAGCAATGGCGGTCCTCTTTGCGCTGCGAAGAGGGGCTCCGCAGAAAAGGGTCGTTCGCTGCGGCAAAGCGACGACCCACTAAGAAAAACCACGAGCAGAGTGAGCTCGTGGCCGTGGGATCCGGCGGGCACCTAGAGCGACCCCCAAAACGAAGAAGGGACCCCGTAAGGGGCTCCGGAAGCGCGGAGGGGAAGCGGTGCTGTGGATTCATCGCTCTTTCTGCGGGAGTGAAGCCGCGCGGCTGTTGCGGATGAGCGCCGACCTTTCTTCCTTTTACATTGGATTACAAACCAACTACTCGTGAGTAAGATTTACTCAAAATTGGATTACAAATTTATGAATTTGGCTGAAAGCGGGAGGCGAGAAAAAGGAAGTCCGTCTCCCGAGGATGCTAGTGATCAAAAGCAAAGATTTGACAAGCTGGAAGCAGTGCGGAGAGATTTTAAAGTGAGACATCATACGTTCGGAAAAGTCGGAAACTGAAGCAGGCAAGTTACTTTTATTTCCTTGCTATTTTCTGTACCTTATTTGGGGACTTTCTCCTCTGCTGGACTTTTCTAAATTCTAAAGACTTTAAAACCCCCAGTCCCGGACTTGCAGTGGGACAAAAGGCTACTTTGCGGATACACTTATAAATTTGAAATGGACACTTAGAGGCATTACTGTTGGATACAATTAAACAACTGTACTTTGCACCTTTTAAGAAACTTATGGCAACACTGTGAGAGCTCTGCTAGAGGGAAAAGGTCTTTTCCAAGGATCATCGTTAATTTACTTAACTTAAGGAACTTTAATGGCGTCTGAAATTTTGTTTCTTCTTCCCTGAATTGCAACATTACTCCCTCTAGTGGAACTTGGGACTTACAATTTCCTGAGAACCAACTTTGCTTTGTCTTTCTGTGGTCAGATTGTTTACGCTTGCGCCTGCCTTTCTCATGAAACTTTTGACAGTCTGACCTTGAATCCAAAGACAGGTGTGGAATGAGCGACAGGGTAAAAACAAGAGCTGCGTCGAAGGCAGGGAAAGGCAAACTGACACAAACAACCCTGTTTTCTCAGGGACGTAGATCTTCAGTCCCTGCTGTTTTACAGACTGCACCCTCGCCAACAACACCAGCTGAAGAAGCTGAACAACCAATAGGTGAGGATATGGCATCTGGAGGATCTAACACTCTTTTAGAGGAAATGTTACAACAATTCGCAATTTTGAACAAAAAAGTGGATGATCAAACTGCAAAAATTGACTTAGCCACATCTTCAATTACCAAACTTTCGGAACAGGTGGCCAAGCATTCACAAGATATTGGAAACTTAAACGACGCAACATCTGAAAATCGAAAATTGGCGGAGGCTGCGATTGGAAAAGCAGAGGCTGCAGCCAAAGGAGTGGAGGAACTGAAAGGGGAGGTAAGACCGCTCCACAAACATATTACAGACCAGCAGGCCTACCTGTCTTTGGTGGAACTGCGAAACAGGGAAAATAACCTGAGATTACGCTCTATCCCAGAGATTGAGAAAGAGGATTTGACCGGCTTTTTAACGGCAGAATTTTCCAAATTCTGGGGTATAAACCAAGACACAGATTTCAAAATAACGACTGCATTTAGATTGGGAAGAGTCGTTGGGAAGGACAGGCCTAGAGACTGTTTGATTATTTTAAGGACTAAACAGGAGAGAGACAAGCTACTTGATTTACACTTCAATAAAGCACTTGTGATCCAGGATAGAAGAGCACAAATTTACAAAGATATCCCTAAACAATTACTGGATCTAAGAGCCAACTACACTGACCTAACTGGACTTTTGAGAGGTAACGGAATACCTTACAGGTGGGAGTTCCCACAAGGCGTCTTATTTAAATACAAAGGAAAGAAGATAAAAATCAAAACGAAAGAGGATTGCCAGAAGTTCCTACACGATCACGGAGAAGACCTACAGAAAGGAGCAGCTATTTGGCCACCACCAGAGTCAGGGAAAGAGTTACCACCTTCGGACTCGGACAAAAAAGAGGACACCCCACAAGAGTAACAACAGATTGATACAAGATGTCTCTGCAGCTGTATAGTTGGAACATTAATGGCGCGAATTCCCCAGAAAAACGCAAACGGATCTTCCATATCCTAAAGAAAGAGAATTTGGATATAATTTGTTTGCAAGAAACCCATGTGACAAGGGTACACAGGAAGGTGTTAACAAATAAAAGATTAGGCCAAGAATTCATCTCATCAGACAGAGTCAAGAAGAGAGGCGTGGTGATTTACGCCAAAGAGACTCTTTCACCGAAACTTTTGTTTAAAGATGAACAAGGAAGAATCCTGGCTATTGAGATTTCGACCCAAGGAGAGAAAATTTTGATATTAGGAATTTATGCACCAAACGAGGGGAAATCAGAATTTTATAAGAAGCTGCATGAGACATTATTGGACTATCTGGACTATTCTAACATCATTATGATGGGAGACATGAATGGGGTTGTCTCTACTTTTATGGATAAGTCACAGAACCAGAATTTGACTAAAGATGGAAGACTACCAAAAACTTTCTTTGAACTAACTGACAATATGGATTTAATTGACTCATGGAGGACGAGAAACCCCCTAGGTAAAGAAGGAACTTTCTTTTCTGAGGCCCACCTGTCATGGACAAGGATCGACCAAATTTGGACAACTAGAGGGCTGGCACCTAAGACCACAAAAATAGAAATCTGCCCAAAGACTTGCTCCGACCATAACGCTCTGAAAATGGAAATGAGATTTACTACTGCCGACTCCTTCAGATGGAAAATGAATGACAACCTGCTAAGAGATCAAGAGATTGTAAAGAAGGCCCAAAAAGCTTTAAAGGACTATTTTGAAATCAACTTGAACACCTCGGTGGAAAAAAGAACAATCTGGGACGCGAGCAAAGCTGTTATGAGAGGGTTTCTGATACAACAGAATACGATTAAGAAAAAACTCTGGAATGGTAAAAAGGACAAGATATTGGAGAAGATAAGAGACGGCGAGAAAAAATTAAGATTAAACCCAAAATCCAAAGAGACCTTAAGAGAAATTAAATTCCACCAGTCACAATATGCGCAACTGATTAACCAAGAAGTGGAATGGAGAATTAAACAAATGAAACAAAGATCATTTGAATCGGCGAATAAATGTGGGAAACTGCTAGCTTGGCAGTTGAAAAAGAGACAAAAATTAAACTACGTTACCAATCTAGAAGTTGAAGGAAAGAACATTCAGAAACCGGGAGAAATTAGAAAGTGTTTCCAGAAATACTTTAAAAAGCTGTATACACAAGGACCCGAGGATGTAACCGAGATAGAACAATTTTTGAAAGAAAATGGTCTTCCAGAAATATCTCAAGAGAAGAGATCAACCTTGAATTGTAAAATAACACAACAGGAAATCGAGGATGCCATTCAGAATATGCAGCTGGGCAAATCTCCAGGACCTGATGGACTTACCTCCAAGTATTATAGGACGTTAAAAGACTATTTGATACAACCACTAGAGGAGGTTTGTAACCAGATTATGGGGGGAGGGAAGGCACCAGATACGTGGAAAGAAGCATTCATCACATTGATACCTAAAGTGGAAACTGAAAAGACTCAACTTAAGAACTACCGTCCCATCTCACTCCTAAATGTGGATTATAAAATATTTGCGGATATTCTGGCCAACAGATTTAAAAAAGTATTAAATGAGATAATCCATAAAGACCAGGCCGGCTTTCTCCCAGGCAGACATTTGTTTGACAATACCAGGAACATTATTGATATCTTGGAACTTTTACAAACAAATATTAACACCAAAGCAGTATTGATCTTTATTGATGCGGAGAAGGCCTTTGATAACATTTCCTGGAAATTTATGAAGAAAAATTTGGAAGGGATGGGAGTGGGAAGGGGGTTTGAGAATGGAATAGAAGCAATCTATTCAGAACAAAAAGCTAAGTTGATAGTGAACAATGTGGTGACAGAAGAACTTCATATTGAAAAAGGAACACGACAGGGGTGCCCCCTATCCCCCTTATTGTTTATTTCAGTCCTGGAGGTTTTGCTGAACATGATAAGGGAGGATCGGCAGGTACAAGGAATACGGGTCGGAGCGAAACAATATAAACTGAAAGCATTTGCAGATGACCTGGTTTTAACACTACAGGAGCCAGAACCCAGTACAAAAAGAGTTTTAGAACTGATCCAGAAATTTGGTCGGGTGGCGGGTTTTAAGTTGAACAAGCAAAAAACTAAAGTCTTAGGGAAAAACTTGACGGCCATGGAAACAGAAGGGTTTCAGAAAGAGACAGAACTAAATATTGTTAAGAAAGTGAAATACCTGGGGGTCAATCTGTCTTCCAAGAATTTGAATCTATTTAAAGATAATTATGAGAAATGTTGGTTAGAAGTTAAAAAAGATTTAGAAATTTGGTCAAGACTGAAATTATCCTTGTTAGGCCGAATTGCAGCTATAAAGATGAACGTTTTGCCAAAGATGTTGTTTTTGTTTCAAGCCTTGCAGATTGTGGACAGAGTGGAATGCTTTGGAAAGTGGCAGAAGGACATTTCTAGGTTTGTCTGGCAGGGCAAAAAGCCCCGAATAAAGTTTAAGATATTAACTGACGCAAAAGAGAGAGGGGGGTTTGCCCTGCCGGACCTAAGGCTATACTATGAAGCGGCAGCCTTCTGCTGGATGAAAGATTGGATTCTATTAGAAAACACTGATGTCCTAGATCTGGAAGGCTTCAACAATTCGTTAGGTTGGCATGCGTACTTGTGGTATGACAAGGGTAAATCATATGGAATGTTTAAAAACCATATTGTCAGAAAAGCAATATATATGGTCTGGAAAAAATACAAAGACTTATTGGAAAGCAAAACTCCGAGGTGGATCTCACCAATAGAGGCCAAAGCTCGGAAAACAACCAATATGGAGGCTTATTGGCCGAAATATTGGGAAATAATAGAAAATATTGAAGGTAACTGGAGATTGCAGAGCTTTGAAAAACTAAAGGATAAGGTGCAAAATTGGCTGCATTATGCCCAAATTAATGAGGTTTCTAAGCTAGACAAAAAAACAGGTTTCCAGGTGGAAAAATCGAAACTTGAGACAGAGTTGCTTGAACCAAAGACCAAGTTATTATCGAGAATGTATAACTTGCTGCTTAAATGGAACACTCAAGATGAGACAGTTAAATCAGCAATGATAAAATGGGCTCAGGACATTGGTTATAATATTATGTCTGATGACTGGGAAAGGTTATGGACCACCGGTATGAAGTTTACTGCATGTAATGCTTTGAAAGAAAACATTATGAAAATGGTATACAGGTGGTACATGACCCCGGTTAAGCTAGCTAAGATTTACCATTTGTCCGATAACAAATGTTGGAAATGCAAGGAAGCTGAGGGAACATTCTTTCACCTCTGGTGGACCTGCCCAAGACTGAAGGCCTTCTGGGAAATGATCTATAATGAGTTAAAAAAGGTGTTTAAGTACACTTTTCCCAAGAAACCAGAGGCCTTCCTTCTGGGCATTGTCGGCCAGAAGGTGTCTAAAAAGGATAGAACTTTTTTTATGTACGCTACAACAGCAGCAAGAATTCTTATCGCTAAGCATTGGAAGACCCAAGATTTGCCCACACTGGAGGACTGGCACACGCAACTGATGAACTACATGGAATTAGCCGAGATGACTGCAAGGATTCGAGACTTGGGAGAAGAAGCAATGGAGGAGGACTGGAAAAAATTTAAAGACTATTTGCAAAAGTATTATAAGTTATATGAAACATAAGATGTCGTGTGATTGGGAATCTAGCCCCAGTAACAAAACTTAATTATTTATGAAATTTGACAAGATTTATGAAAGAATCAAGGTTTAAATGGGTAAAAACGATATTATGGTATATTGCTCAGAGTATATATTGATCAAGAGATTTAAATTTAAACTGTAATTGAAAATAGAAAGAAACATACGAAATAAGGATATAATTTGCTGATAAATTTATTGTTAAGAAATGCATTCTGCGAGGGATGGGGGAAGTCCAATGGAAATTTGAAATGAGTTATCGAAATGGTCGTGTTTTTCTTTTTCCTTTTTTTCTGGTCTTTTTTTTTTTCTTCTTACTTTTTGATCTCTTTGTTATCTCTGTAAAAAATGTAATAAAAATTATTATAAAAAAAAAAAAAAGAAAACAATTGCAAATACCTAGCAACATAGGTTTCTCTCTCATGACAATGGGACTGCTACTTATCCCAGGTCAACAGAGTACATAAAAGTGACTTGATTCATATCCTCCAGCATTAGACAAAATAAGGACATGAACAGCTGCATGAGCAGAATGTGGCTAGGAATGTAGTCTGGAATTGCGCGAAGGACAGTGGCACAGTCAAGACCATTCGGATTCAAACATGTCACAAGCATAAAGCAGGAATTGGACGTGCATGCAAACCAACAGCTCCAGATGACAAAATCACTGAGGCAAACCATACACATGGCAAACAAGTAACAGAACACACAATATGTGCTATATTGCATACGTAACTTTTAGCAGGCGTTGGTTGCTACATTTTACAGTGGAAGAACAATGAAGCACAGGATTTCTTACACAAAAATAACAGTGTATGTGTTCTCAGCCATAATGGATGGTGTGGTGGGACAGAGGCACTTAGCTAGTCTTCCAGCAGGACAGCCATTATTTACTGGGAGGGGAAGGAACAAGGCAGTGCAGTGCAAACACATAGACAGGAGAACCAGATTGGTTCTGCTGGTGCATTTGCACTACGCTG
The DNA here is from genome assembly GCF_965113315.1 of Podarcis vaucheri. NCBI lineage: Eukaryota > Metazoa > Chordata > Lepidosauria > Squamata > Lacertidae > Podarcis > Podarcis vaucheri. The sequence continues at coordinate 74,876,532 of NC_138764.1, forward strand.
ACCTCAACATAATCTTTCCCTTCCCAGTGAACAGCAGTAGGAGGTTAGCTAAGTGCCTCTGCTCCACCATGCCATCCACTGCTGGTTCTCAGTTTGTAACTTCCTGGCACTTATAGTTCCTCCCTCACTTCACTCGTCACCTCATGGTGAATTCATCATGGGAGAAACATGGTTCTATAAACCTGCCCTTATAGGTCATGCAGCAGACAGATTTTGCTGGTTGGTTAGCAATGTGAAAACATAGGTTGGCGGGGGGGGGGGGAGAGTCTGTCTATATGTTATGAAATGTAAGAAGTACAACCTGTGACATTTCTACCCAAAGCTCAGGTGTATAACTTAATAAAAACATGAGAACACAACAAAAACCTGCTGGATCAGCCCAATGGCCTTCTTCCCACAGTGACCAACCAGGTGCCTGTGGGAAATCTGAAAGCACGACCTGAGCACCAGAGCCCTCTCCCCTCCTGTGGTTTCCAGCAAGTAGGACTCAAAGGGAAACTGCCTCCCACTGTGGAGGCAGAGCATAAATTTCTCTAATCTTATTTTATTTTAATCATTTTTATTAATTTTCCAGTAAAAAACACCCAATTAACATATCCAATTCAAATAAGAAGCTAAAATAAAAAAGACTAAATTATAATCCAAATTATAATTATTGATTTAGTCTGGACCTCTGAAGCATATCTCCAAATCTCAGTCCTGCCTCTCCTCTCTAATCCTCTTTTAAAGCCATCCAAGTGGGTGGCCATCACTGTTTCCTAGGGGAGCAAATTCCATTGTGTTGTGTGAAAAAACACTCTCTTTCATCTGTCCTGAATCTTCCAACATTCCAATGTTCCACTACATTGGATAGCCATGAGTTCTTATGTTGTGTGGACAGACGGAGTCCCCCCAACCCCAGGCAACCCCCGAGCGGAATAATGACTCAAGACAACGTGCTATGGGGTTAAAATTGGCCACAACTTTATTAAGTTTCAGATGTAGGGAGACCTTGGCTCAGGCACTGGGCGTTTATCCTTCCCAGTCCCCAGCTGGGGATCTGGGAGACATCAGGGTTATCCAGAATGTTTGGGGATTGGGCTGGCTCTGGAGAACATATGTTCAAGCAGAGAGCCTGCCCCCCCCCCGTTTCACCGCCGTCTCAGGGGAGAGCAACGACAACCTCTTGGTGTATGGCCAATGCCTCCCCTCAAGACCCCTTTAACGGGGAGCCCTGGGATCACCACCGCAAGGGGAGTGTGGGTCACTGCTTCACGCCCCCCACCCATTTAGGAAGATAGACTAAAGGATTCTGCCCAAGGCCTGATGCCCCCAAAGTTGTGACGTTTTGCTACGGGAAAGGCAAAACCTGCCAATGCAGGAAAAGTCCTTTCTGGCCCTTCAACAGCGACCCTGACGTAGCAGTGCCCGCATACCTGTGGAGAAGAGGTTAACCTGCAAAAGAAGCCTTAACTGAGGGAGGGCAGGGTGGGAGAAGCTCTGGAGCCAACTGATGCTTCACAGGTAGGATTCACCTTCCATTGTGTGGGCAGGGCGGTCCCTCCCCTTACCTGGCCGATCCTCTGGCAACGCCTCCCCAGGCATGATTGAGCGATTGGCTGAGATAGGCGGAGACCTCCAGGTATCCATCCTGGGGAGGGCGTAGCAAGCCCGTACTACCGGGAGCTACACTGGGATCTGGGGGGCTGCATGCGACCACGCAAAAGGCGCCCCCCATTTGATGTGGGGAGCGGTCATTATGACAACAGTCAGAGTTGTTTGGCAGTAGAACAGACTCCCACAAGAGGTGTGGCCTCTCCTTCCCTGGAGGTTTGTAAGCAGAGGTTGAATGACCATCTGTCATGGATTCCTGCATTGCAGGGGATTGGACTAGATTACCCTTGGATCCCTTCCAACTCTATGATTCTATGAGAGAGGGACAAAACCTTTCCATATCGACTTTCTCCATGCCATGCATAATTTTATAAATTTCTATCACATCACCACTGACTCAAAACTAAAAAGTCTTCAACCCTTCCTCACAGGGGAGTTGCTCTACCCCCTTGATCATTTTGCTCACGGTTCTCTGAACTTTTTTTCCAACTCTACCTCACCTGAGGTGACTAGAATTGCCCAAATGCACCATAGATTTGTATGATGGTATTATGATATGGACAGCTTTGTTTTCAATTCCTTTCCTAATGATCCCTAGCACAGGCTGTGCCTTTTTCTCAGCTGCGGAAAACTGGGTCAACATAGAACTTTGCATAGAAAATTGAGTTTTGCATAGTAATGTTAAACTATGCTCTTGTAGCTGTGGGGAAAAGAAACATTGTTTTCTCAATGTAGTGTGTGTGTGTGTGTGTGTGTGTGTGTGTGTGTGTGTACAAACTTCATGCATTTGATAATGTGATTTCTATTAATCCATGAACACATATGCCACCATAAATACATCAGATTTTGAGGTGTCAGGAAGGTCCGTCCCCTGCCTTTAGCTTATAGAACATTGAATTTGTATCAGAAATGTGTAGCATGCGATTGATCCCTTTTTCATTTTCTTTCACTCTTTACACATTTCACCATCCCACCTCACCTGGCACTAATTATTTATGTATTAATAGAAAAGAATCAGCATCTTAAAAAGTAGAGACATCACCTTGCTAACAAAGGTCCATATAGTAAAAGCTATGGTTTTCCCAGTAGTGATGAATGGAAGTGAGAGCTGGACCATAAAGAAGGCTGATCGCCGAAGAATTGATGCTTTTGAATTATGGTGCTGGAGGAGACTCTTGAGAGTCCCATGGACTGCAAGAAGATCAAACCTATCCATTCTTAAGGAAATCAACCCTGAGTGCTCACTGGAAGGACAGATCGTGAAGCTGAGGCTCCAATACTTTGGCCACCTCATGAGAAGAGAAGACTCCCTGGAAAAGACCCTGATGTTGGGAAAGATGGAGGGCACAAGGAGAAGGGGATGACAGAGGATGAGATGGTTGGATGGTGTTCTTGAAGCTACCAGCATGAGTTTGATCAAACTGCGGGAGGCAGTGGAAGACAGGAGTGCCTGGCGTGCTCTGGTCCATGGGGTCACGAAGAGTCGGACACGACTAAACGACTAAACAACAACAAGAAAAGAATGGAAAAGGTAGCCGAGTAAAGCACTGTTTATTAAGGTCCTTTGAGTTAAGTGGGCATTTTTTGCTGAAAGTGGCAACCCATAAATGCTTAATTTTGGCTGGAGCATATTCCTCCTCCTTAATGTGGCCATGTTTTGTTAAGAGTAAATCATTCCTGCTGAAGACTGAAGTTCCCACCCTCATCTGCTACCTAAGAGCAACTAGGCCCAGTGGAAGAGTTTTGTGCTTGATTTTTAAACTGGTAACTGATCATGTGAGAAAAAGAAATGAAGGCCCCTGCCTCAGTAGCAGCTCTCCTGCCTTGCAGTTGTTGGGAGATGTGGCATTCTCTGTTCACCCACACAGAGTGTAAATAGTCTACATCTGCCAGAGACAGCTGCATATGACAAAGTGGCAGCACAGCCATTCTTATCTTGTAGACAAGGGAGAGAAAGGGGGAAAATGGAAATAGCTTACATACCTTGTCTTTATTCCTTTCCTTCCTGCCTGCCATGCACAGTGATTGGAACTCAATTTGTTTTATCTTATACTAGGGAAAGAAGTTGTGTGCTAATGAGAGTGATACTCCATTTTGCCACAATATTTTACAGTACAAAAATGATCCGGCACCAGTGGCATAGTGTAGGTTGCCAGCGCCCGGGGCAGCACAAAGGGGGTGAGTGGGAGAGATTATTTTATTATTTTATTATTCATACCCCACCCATCTGGTTGGGCTTCCTCTGGGAGGGAGGGAAATGGACGAAGTATGCATGGGCATTCAACTACCGGCGTCTGCGTCACCCAAGAGATCGTGGCTGAAGAGATAAGAAAAGAAGAGTCATTCCATTGTCTGGAGAGGTCCCTTCCTGGTTCGCATGGAGAAGCCGTTTTCAACAGAGCTCAGTGATGGAAGCTCACAGCTGTACTGAGGGAGCATCAGGTGTTGAAATTTTGAGCCGCTAACAATTTTGCACCCGGGGCAACCACCCTTGTGGCTCCCCCTCCACTACACTAAGCCACGACTTCACCCTAGCCATGTTGCTTGGCCGACATTCATTTGTCAGGACAGGAGACACTAAAGTATATAAGGGAGCTATTTGCATGCTGCTGTATTTGATATGTCCTGTTGAGGGTGCTTCCCAGTCAAAGGAATGCACACAGCAGAAACTTAACTATTGTCTGGAAGGGAACCTTGGCCGGCCTTAGAAAAAATGGTTTAAGAATAAGAACTGATGTATAAGTTCGATTATTAAGTTTGGATAAGGTAAAACTGGATTTTGTAAATGAACTAAACTAAATGAAGATAAGGTTATCAAAAATAAACTGAAGAAAGGGATGAGAAACACTGCAAAATTAATGAATGTTAGAACGATGATGGCTTAGAAGCTAGGTGGTTTATAGCAATAATGTTCAAGTTAAAAGAAAAGAAAGGTTAAAACTAAATGAAATTAAGGGAGAGGACTTGCTGAATAAATATTTTGAAATTGGAATACAGAAAGGGGAGGTAGGAGGAGGTCAGTGAAGTAAGGCATAAGAAAATAAGGGATTGAAATTATACTTGTTCTTTTTTGTCTGTTTTGTTTGTTTTTCTTTTGTATATAATTTCTGAAACTGCAATAAATATGTATATTAAAAAAACAAAAAACAGAAACTTAACTATTGTCAAAGATAACACAGTCACTTCGACAGCTCTGGAGCGCACCAATCTGGCACCTAGGAAGCTAATCCCAGATTCATGCTCTGTGGAGCAGTTGCAGCAACTGGGGACCACTCCCCACCCACCAGTTCATGTAAAACCTGGCGGGTTGTACGCACCTAGCTGGAAACTACACCTGCATGAAAGCTGCTGCTGCTTCTCTATCAACTTCATTTCTCGCATTCTTCTGGGAGAGAGTGTTGCAGGAAAGGGTAGGGAACCACCTGGTCCTTCATTTGCCTGGGCTGCCTCTTGAGAGAAGCCAAAATTGGCAGATTCATCCATCCCTAGTCATAGGCCATCCCGTTCCCTCCTTTGCAACCCCACTCCTCAGCCCTCTGCAGGGCAAAAGATGACCAGGTAATCCAGTGTACTTTTCCCACCCCCACATCCTGTGCAAAACAAGAGCCAGGAGGCTTCTTCTAGCCAGCTCAGAAATTCAAGCCTGACTTAGCTTTTCAAAGCAGATACAGTGGCCCCTCAGGATGTGAACAGGATCCGTTCCAGAGCCCTGTTTGCATCCTGAAGTGAACGCAACCTGCGACTGCGCATCTGCACGTGCGCGGGTTGCGATTCACCGCTTCCACGCATGTGCATGACATCATTTTGACTGTGCATGTGCAAGCGGTGAAACACGGAAGTAACGTGTTCCGTTACTTCCGGGTCACTGCAGAGTGCAACCCGAAAGCGCTCAACCTGAAGCGTATTCAACCCGAAGTATGGCTGAATATCCATTTCCATTTTTACAAGTTGATACCTACTTTTAGGTTGGTTTACTGTGGGTTAATAAGACATAAGAAACAGTAGTCTTCTGTTAGGTTTGCTATAATATTTTCATGCTTATCAGTATCAGCCTAATTCATTTGATGTAGGCTTTATCCGTTTTGCTCTCTTTGGCAATTTCATTTTAGCCACCTCAACAGACATCGTAGGAGCCAACTCTTAGGGACTGTGGTCCCTTTACACCCACCCTAAGGCCTAAAATATTTGAGGAGAACAGACCCTTCCAAAGTTGATGGGCATTTCCATTCAAATGGGGTGTGTGCGCGCGCGTGTGTGTGCTGAGTCATGTGATCATTATGGGGGTGGGGCTTACCAGACCCCCCCCCCATATTTTATTCAAGTTGGCACATCTGACAGACATGCTGCTTTATGGAAAAAATGCAGCCATATAACCTGGAATAACATGGGAACAATTCAATAAAAGGGATGTTTGGGAATGTAGTGCTATAACACTTGCAAGTGTTAGTTTACTTTTGACCAACACAGAAACTTGAGCTATTTGGGTCCACAATGTATGCAAGCTCATTAAGCATCCTATGGTACCTGGTTAATTTCAGCTTTGGAGCCCTTGCTTGTTTTTCAGGGTACCCCCATACCTGCAAAGTGTGCTGGTGTCCCTGAGGCCTCTCCAAATCACCAACTTACATAGCAGGTTCAGGGGACTGGTCACGTATGTGTGTTTATTCACCAAGTAACCTATTTATTTGATTTCTTTCTTGCATTCATTTCGTGCCTCTGGGGCACAGCAGGGCATGTACTTGCAGAGAGAGGGAAAGGAGGCTCTTCCAACTTGCATCTGAACTCAGGCTGTACCTCAAACAGCAAGATTGAATCTGCGCTCTGAAGCCAGGAACATTTATTTCCAGCAAGAAGCAATTCAATACACACAAGCCAGCTTGCACTGATATCACGCTCTGTGAGGTGTTGTTCTTTCATTTTGTAGAAATAAGCTACGTTGGCCTATGGGTCAGCAGAACAAGACCACATGAGGCAGCCGTACTGCTGAAACCATTAAATGAAATTGTTGTCAGGACATACAAAACAATCCCCTGTGACAAATGTAGAAGTTAACCTGCTGCCTCACCATAATTCTAATAAATGTTCATTAATTGCAGTAGGGTTTGAACACAGATTCAGCATTATGATCATGGCAGCGGCTGCTTTTTTCCTGTTAAGTCCTGGCTGTGCTTGGTTAGAGAACTATCTATGCCAGTCCCCAGATTTAAGGATATGGGGCCTGCAGCAAGGAGGTAGAATCACTGAAAATTGCTTCTGTCCCTTTTCACTTTATCATTGGCTGAGCTGTGTGATACCGTTAGATACAACCCTGTATATGTTAAATTGTATGTTGTGTATTTGTTTTAAACCTGTAAGTTGTCCAGAGCTGGTTCTTGTTTTTTTGCAGAGGCAACTCATAAATGCAATTAAGATGACTGCTACCAATGATAATATTAAATTCCATAGTGAGTACAACTCCCCATTAATTAAACCACAGAGATTCGTTTCCTCTTTATTGGAATGAAATATACATTCTGTTGGCATAGTCCCCCTTTAAATGCATAATTATAAGTGTCACCTTTCTTCCAAAAAATGGGAGGGGAAAGAACAGCTCCTAGAATACCAGATGGTAAAATGAATATTACTAGTAGTAATAAATAACGCCCTTGATTGGCTCTGGGCTTTGTCTGCTCTGCTCTGCCCAGGAGCAGGCCTTGCGTATAATGGAGATGAAGCCAACTTGGCCATTTGGACAATGAAAGGGATGTTTATAGAGCACCCCATGTGGCTTGAAGGCTGCAGGCCAGCCTGGCACCAGACGACTCCTAGATGGCAATGTCAGTGTTATCAATATTGTTCATGTGCTTGTCCCCTTTGCAGTAAAAATAATGGTTCCAGATCTGCAGGAACGTGGTCCTGAATTTTCTAATCCTGAAGGCATAGACGATGGGGTTCATGGCAGAGTTCCCATGCGTAAGAAATATTGCAATGTAGGTGAGGCTGCTGTGGGTCTTGCACGATGGGTAGAAAAAGCTGATACAGTTAAGAGTGTGCAGAGGCAGCCAGCTCACAGCAAACAGGAAGAGGACGAGGGCAAGAGATTTGGCGATTTGCAGCTCCTTCCCATAATACTTCTCTGGATCTGTCGAGCAGGAGGCGACCTTTTTATTAAGCTGCTTGCGGATGATCTTGAACACTTCCAGGTAGATGATGAGCATGATGAGCAACGGAGGCAATACCCATACGAAGAAGTTGAAGTAGACCATGTACTCCATGCTGATAACGTTCTCAAACTGGCAACTGACAGTGAACTCTGACTGACTGGTGTTCGTCAGCTGACTGGCGTTCGCCCTCTTCTGCATTTCGTTCAAGTTGTTCCAGCCAAACATAGGGGTCAGCCCGACGAGCAGGGAAACCAGCCAGCAGCAAGCAATAGCGATTCCAGCACGCTTAGGAGTCACCACACTCTTGTAGCTGCAGAAATAACAAACAAAATATGTATTAAGGTCTTTAACAGGCAAAATAAAAAAAAATCCTTCCAGTAGCACCTTAAAGACCAACTAAGTTTGATATTAGTATGAGTTTTCGTGTGCATGAACACTTCTTCAGACAGTCAAGTGGCAACGCAGTTCAGCTCTCACAACGTTTGGACAGGGGACATAATGAAGTGTTGGTGTGTAGACAGTGGCGTAGCGTGAGTTGTCAGCACCCGGGGCAACACAAATAATTTGCGCCCCCTAACCCGGGGCAAGGCAAGTAATTTGCGCCCCCCCTACCCCCTAACCTGCGAGTTGCCGCTGGTGCTGCCGCCCAAACGACGCCACTTGCCCGGAGGAGGAGGGGGGCAGAGAGGCGAGGAAAATGCAACGGCCCAGCAGCTGCAGCAGCACCGGCGGAGGCGGGGCTGTGAGGAGGGGCTGCCTGGCGCGTCCTCCACGGCCCTGACGCGTGGGGCTGAGAGCCGCTGCCTGCCTGCCGCCTTCAGCCCGGGCGCACGCACAGCTCGTCGGTTCCGCGAGACATGCGGCTCCGCTACAGCCTGCGCCCGAGGCTCTTCGGCGACTCCGGAGGCAGCGAGCGCCCCCCCAGATGTTGCGCCCGGTGCGGCCGGCACCCCTGGCACCCCCCACACTACGCCACTGTGTGTAGATGGTTTGCATGCAGAAGTAAACATAAGCTACAAGCAAATGCAAAGACCTTAGTCTGCTTGAGACCCTGGAGAGTCACTGCCACTCTGAGCAGACAATACTGGGGTAATAAGATGGACAATTTAGTCTTACCTGGCATTTATTATTATTATTTGTTACTATTATTTATTCAATTTATATACCGTTTTGTATACCAATTTGTATTTATCAAAAGATCTCAAGGCGGTGTACAACATTAGAAACACATTGCAAAACAGCAATTATAAGAACATCATAAAAACATGGTATAATGCATACTGACATTCCTCTTGCTAACAGTTCTCTCCCCAACACTTTTACAGGCCATATGTTATTTAATAACCATAGGCCTGGATAACTTTTTTGCCTGGCATCTAAAGACATGTTTTGATGGCGCCAGGCGAGCCTCTATGGGGAGAGCGTTCCACAGGCCACCACAGAAAAGTCCTGTTTTCTTTTTTAAAAAAAATTATTTATTTATTTATTGGCTTTCACATATACAGATGTACCAAAGCCAACACCATTTCCTCCCCATCCCGCCATACATTTACATTTATATTTCCTTAATCCATTATATTATTCTTTTCTCCTTCCTCCTACTTCCCTCTGCCCCCCTCGATTTCCTCCACATTATACAATTTACAATAATCTTTGCATTCTACAATCTTCTCAAATCATCTATATATTCTTATTATCTTTCCTTACTAATTTTTCTTCCCTCCAGTACTTCACATTTTAATCTAGGCATATTAGTGTATCTTTTTTTGAGCAATATTTTGCCATATATTCATCAAAGCATTTCCACTCCTTTTTAAATTTTTGATTCGACTGATTTCTTATTATAGCAGTTAATTTTGCCAAAATTAAATATTCATTTAGTTTACAAATCCATTCCTCCTTTGTAGGTATAGTTTGCGACTTCCACCTAAAACCGAGAAAAGTCCCATTCTTGTGTTGTCACTGTCCAAACTTTTCAGGGAGAGGGAGATGTAGAGAAGAGCCTCGGATGACAAGAGCAGGGTCCGTGTTGCTTTGTATAGGGAGAGGTGGTCCTTAAGGTATTGAGGTCCTGAGCCATGTAAGGCTTTATAGGTCAACACCAGCAGCTGCCTGTGTTCTTACAAGACAAGCAGCAATAGGAAAAGTATGCAGGGAATAATTCAGCTCTCCTTTCAGAGCAAAAAGAATCTGTTGTCACAAACAGGCTGACTCTTCCTTAGTGAGATGAATTATACCTCGCCTTTCATTCAAGGAACTCAAGGTAGCATACAATTCTCCCCTTTCCTGATTTTATCCTCACAAGTAGGTTAGTCTGATAGACATTGACTGCCCCAAGGTTACCCAGTGAACTTCATGGCTAAGGGGTGGGGGGAGTTGAACCTGTGTCTCCCTGGTCCTAGTCCACCACTGTAACCACTACACCACATTGACTCCCAAACTGCATCCATCATAAATTGTACGAAGAGTGTCCTAGCAGCAAAGTCACATTTTACTATATGTGTTTCCCTGTATTTGACCCTAAAGTCGATAGGTGAATTGGTTTTGTAGTGAGCCAAGGAGTGAAAACAGCACAGGTTTTGAAGGCCCCCACTTTGAATCTCATCTGAGCCATGAAGTGAGTGGCGTAAGGCCAGTTGCAATCTGTATCATGGGAATAATATGAGAGGCCTACAGAAGTCCTGAAGAAATTCAGAACAAATGGAATCCTTGTATTAAAAATCAATTTGCAGTCAAAATGCAATAAATCTGGGTTTTCCCTAAAGCAAGCAGATAGTAAAGAAGTGGTTAAACAGTTGTTCTTTTTAAAAAGTAATTTATTATAAACAAGCATCATTCATACCTATACAAGAGAAGAAAGCACACAGAGAGAATATTCTCTGCACTTATACTTGATAATTAGAATACTTCAAATTTTGTGCATTGCCAGAGCACTGCTTGAATTGTGTGCACTAAAAAACAAATACTACCCGTAACAGGAATGGCTCTACCATTAGATAGCATGAGGCGGCTGCCTCACTCAACCACTTCGGAGTGCCACCAAAGGTCAACCAAAGAATATCATCCTTCCATTTGCCCATTCCTGTTTAGAGATAGGCTGACAATTAAGTTTGTGTGATGATGCCATATCATTTTCTGAGAAAATTAAATTCCCACAATGCAATGTGCTGGCAAATCTAATGCAGCAATAATAGGGTGACACAGAGCAATTACTTTGTCGTTTTCATTGACGTTGCTTATATAAAGGGAGTGCTAGTTTATCCTGCTGAGTCGGAGGATGATCTCATAGGGGAAACAGTCAGGGGGTGCTCAGGGGGCAGAGTAAAGCAACAACAGCAACAGCAACAACCTTCGTTCCGCCCAAGGCCAGTGCTTCATGGAAGACTAATCATCTCTAATGTGCTGGCAAGTGAAGGGTAGACCAAAGGAACCCTCATTTTGTAAAAGTGTCAGGCTCAAAGCAGTGAGAATGTCCAAGTGTACAGAAAGCCAGAGATCTGTTCTGCTTTGACAGCCACTATCCAGAGGACTCTAATCACCTTAAGTGACTCAAAAATGGAACACAAATTAGATGCAACCTGGGAGGTTCACATTCAAGATAGTAAGTGCAGCTTGTTTCTGCTACACAATACTTTAATCGCAACAATTCCATTAACAAAAGGGTAGTGTAATTTTTACATTCCCCTCTTTTCTTCCAATGCTTGATTATCTGCAGAGTGGTTATTTTAATTTGCATGATTAACAAGAGTATGAAAGCAAAGGATACCAGCTTAATCTGCAATGTCTGGAGGTGACAGTGAGACCACATTATGGGTGATGATAATGACTCCTTCCGAAGGTTCAGATAATCATTACTGGAACTATTGTTCCAGCTCAGCAAAACCAAATAATATCAAGCAACAAATATCTGGAAGAATACAGACATCTTTACCTGACACAGAAAATTTGTTAGTGTTGGTACCAGATGAGCCTCACTTGTGGGAGAATGCCACAAACAGAGGGCAGCAGCTGGAAATGATCTTTTATCACCCCCCCACACCCACTGAATAATTCTCAAAGCTGCCAGTGATGACCTCAGGGTCCAGGTAGGCTCATGTCAGAAGAGGAAAGAATGTAAAGCCCTATGTGTCTTTATAGGTTAATACCAGCCGTTTGAACTGGACTCTGAAATGACTTTTGTCCATCCCAAACCCATAAAACCCTGAAATAGAGGTCTACCATAGATGCACTACACTCCTACATTTAATGGCTGGAACGTTGAGATGATGAGTGACCAGTACTCTAAACACACTGTGCCCAAGGAAGGTTATTAACATCCTTTGCAAGCATCATTTGGGAGGCAGGAGAAGCGAGTGGCAATGCTCCAGTAGGAACGCATCAGGGCTAATGAGGAGAGATGCAGGCAGTGCCAAAATCCCCAGGAATTGAGATGTTTAACCTTTGATCATGAGGCTACAGAAAATAAATCTGCAACATGGAGTGTCAGCCCAGCACACAGGGTAACAAACAATATCCCATTCCAACTAGAGAAAACAAGAGGACATAACATTTGTCTCATGCGCAAAGATTGCTTGCATCTGACAAGGGCTGGCATCTGTTAGGATTTGGGACCCATGTCCTCCCTTGCTCAGAACCTTACATGTGAAAATTTGCTCTCAGTAAGGATATACCTAGGCTTTTGCAAGGGGAGGTCAGACACTCAGAGGAGACCCATTAAAATGAATGAGCATGAGTAACAGGCATTTTAATTTCAGTGAATCTGCTTGGAGCACAACTTAGTTGGATACAACCCCACAGATTTTCAGAAATATATCTGTACTTTGAAAAACCCTATATATTTACTCTGTTTAAAAAGCGTAAGCTTGATTTTGTGCAAGCAGTGCTTTCATGTCCTGAAAAAAAGTAGAGTCCACATTTTCATAACATGGCAAAGTAGTAGTAAATTCTGCCTGTAGGTTCTGCTTGTTAGACCACAGCTGCTTCTGTAAAGCCAGAACATTATATTTGCCCTTGTGGTCTCTTTCTGTCTTAAATGGAGTGGAACTAAACCTCTTCTCTCTGCTGCTTAGTTTGTGTCCCACTTGTATTGTAGTTGTTTGGGGTCAAAGGTTTACAAGCAAATGGACAGAATGATGGTGGAGGGTTCATACTGGGCACTCAAGGGAGACTGCATAAAATGACCAAAAATTGTGGTAGTAAGGCAATGAGTGGTTTTACAGTGCTTGTAGAGAATGAGAAGAAATATTATGTGGAAACATTTTTCAGCTGGTGCATTTTTCAGCTCTAGAGTGGATAACGTACACATCTACAGTTCAGATCAAAGTAAGCAGCGGCACTTAAACCACTTATTCATGTGCTGGATTGTGGCCAGGGAACTTCCATGCCTCATAGGCTTCTGTCAGCTTAGATGCCCATCGATCCTTTCATACACTATGCATCCAGACCACAAAGGCACACCGCAGAGAAGTACCATCACAACATCTTCATAAATGAAGAAGACCATTTCTTAAATGATTAGGAAACAGAGTAGGTGCCTCATAAAAGAGTAATAAGAAACATTATTTCCGATACGGTGGGAAAGGAGATGCAGTAAGGAGCAATTTCCCCAGCAGAGGTTGCTCTATTAAGGAGAACAGGGCATTGCCCCATCAATCCCAGTCTGCCCTCAGTGTCAGAGACTGGCTGGATAATGGGGAGTGGTAGGAGGCTCCAGCTGGAGAAGCCCATATGGAAACCTCAGAAGAGGAAGGCAAAGAGCCAAGGCAGCGGTGGCTCCACCTACTGGTGGCCTTCCTGCTTTTTGTCCTACCAGTCCCACTGGTCACCAGTCACACCTGATCTTGTGGCAATTCAGACTAACGTGGCCTGAGCTTTCACAAGCTAAAGCCCACTTCACAAAATGGAATGGAACACAAAATATTTCTAATGGAAATAACTATTTGAATCCTCAGGACAGCCAAGTAGAGTGCTTCAAAACAAAACAAAATTACCTGAACACACACACACAAAACAAGAGCTGGTTTTCCAGTTTAAGAGATTACCTGAAAATTGTGTTAAGATTTGGGGAAAATAATAATAATTGAGGTTGGACATTTGTCACTGCCTCACGTACAGAAGTAATTTCACCCATGGAAGCGAGAAAGAGAATTTATTTCAACAAATCTCAGCGGAGCCGTTGCCATGGAGCTTCTGAAGATCAGACACTCGTATGAGGCGCACTTTTGCTAAATGAGCAGCCTGCCTCTTCACAACAATCACATCCCTAAGTGTCTTTGAAGTTTCAGCAAGCCGAGTCACCTGATTCACGCAACAGATTTATTCCCTCCTGAAGCCAAGCTGTTAGTAAGCATAAATTCCATTGTGCTTCAAGCTTGGAGATTCACAGCTAGGGATAACGCAATCCCGCTGTCAATCCTTTTAATGCGTTTGAAATTTTCCAAAACAGAACTTGTTATTTTTGTCTGCATGTGGGACAAAGGACCAGGAGAGGTGACTGTCAGTGACATGAGGGTTTTCATCCACGTTGGATCACACCCAGAACTTCATTGCTCTGCAAGAACTCTGGTCTCGAAGACGTGAAGCAATAGGAAAGAAGATGGTGTTTCTGAGCATGTGCAAAATGCTTCCCCCTCACCACAAGTCAATGCATGGTACTCATAGAGCAGGTGGGAGCGGGACATGTAAGCCTCCCGGTGTTACTGCACTTCAGTTCCCATCATCCCTGACCACTGGTGATGCTGACTGGGGCTGATGAAGTTGGTGTCCAACAACATCTAGGGTTCTTCATCCTTGTCATATAGGAAGGCTAGAGCAGCTTCTACACCTGGGGCCATGATTTCTAGATACAACTCACCCAGTAGTGTAGCTATATTTTCAAGATGACAGATGAAAAGGCAGGTATCTACCTGCTCAGGGGATTAGAAATCCCCTCCATGGTTGTCATCTGCATAACTTTAGCAGAGACACCAGGAGGAGGCCTCCAGCAAAGATCTGAAGAATTTAATTTAACCAGCAAGCTTTATTGCAGTACAGTCACTCTCTTGACACCTACCAGTGTTATGAGCAGAAAGAGTAAATGCACTTACAGTAATACAAATCCTTCATGTACAGGGGCCCTGGCTACATTCAGTGACTTGTCTCTTGCAATTTATCAATGGAGTTAACTAGTAAAACTGCTTGTCAGGAGTTTCAAGATAAGACCAGCACAAAAATAACTCAGGGGCAGATCCGCTCCTCTTCGCTATGAATAATGTTATTCTTTCTTTTCCTCAAATATTTATGACCCTCTTTCTTTGAATTTCAAAGTGACTTGCAGCATAGAAGCAGTAAAACCCTTCATTTAAAAAAATGATACAAATAAAACCCACTTCTAAAAGTGGAAACAAATAAATGCTCGAACAGCTTGGAGCTAAAATAAAGAAGTTTATTAAATTGTGGGAGAAGAGAGACTCTTTTTGCTATCAGGGGATGACTGTTTCTGTCTGTGCCTTACCCTCCAGCCCTGAGGAAGCTGCTTGCAGAAGAATTCTTAGGGAACTTTCCAGCTTTTGAGGTTGTCATAAAAGATTGTGTGTGTGTGTGTGTGTGTGTGTGTGTGTGTGGTTATCAGCTTTTGGAGATACTTTTGGATGTGAGGTAATTGAAAACGGGTGATCTTTATGCCCACTTAAATTTTGATATATGTTAAATGAGCTGTTAATGGTTTATTTTGTAGGTTTTTTGTAGTGGTATTATACTTTTTCTAACATATTGTTATTGTGGCTACTGTATTTAGACTTTTTTATGTTGAACCGCTTTGAGCACAATTGTTTCTGTAGGAAATGATGTAGATAAGTAAACCGAGTACTGTATGCCAAAACTGCGAGAGGAGTGGGGAGCATGGCACTCCTGCATGGAAGATTGACTTATTGTGGCTACTAGCTACAATGAATAAAGACTCTGGGCTCAAAGATAGTATATTTCTGAATACCATTTGCTTGGCTGTCACAAAAGTGGGTGGTTTTCACTTTCTTGCCCTGCTGTGTGCATCTTCCTGAAGCACTTGCAAGCCTAAAAGAGGCAAACAGGATGCTGGCCCAGCATAGAAATTCATACTGCAGCTTCCCAACATCTGTGAAAAATGCCAAGCTTATCAACAAAATGAAGCAAAATAAGTGGGAGCTTAAGGGCGAATCTAAAATGCAGCTCCTTGAATTTATTATTCCAGAGGCAGAATCGAAGACTTTGAAAATCCCTCAACAAAAGCTCTTTGATCTTGCTCCATTTCGGCTTCTGCTTCTTACTCTCTTCCTGTCCTTGCTTGTGATCTGAAAAGTCTCCTGGATGCCCAGCAGACACGGAAGCTCAGGCAATTATCCACAAAGTTCTTGAAACTATGGCGCTTTGTATAGAACATTGAGCAGTTTAAGTTAGACCTGGGTGTTTGTTCCCAGTCCCAGTTTAATAAAAGTGAAATTGCTGGTTTATTTTACCCATCCTCTTCACTGAAACGATAGCTGCACAGCGCTTGGTATCTTTTTCATGCTGTTTAAACACTGAACAGGTGATGTCATTAAGAAAAGAAAGGAAAAAGATAGTGGGAACTATGGCTTAATGATTGTATTGAGGCATAGTGACGTAACTGCCCTGGTTTCTTTAAAGGATAACCTAGATGCGGGCGGCGCTGTGGGTTAAACCACAAAGCCTAGGACTTGCCGATCAGAAGGTCGGCGGTTCGAATCCCCGCGACGGGGTGAGCTCCCGGTGCTCGGTCCCTGCTCCTGCCAAGCTAGCAGTTTGAAAGCACATCAAAGTGCAAGTAGATAAATAGGTACCGCTCCGGGGGGAAGGTAAATGGCGTTTCCATGCGCTGCTCTGGTTCACCAGAAG
Source organism: Podarcis vaucheri (assembly GCF_965113315.1). Taxonomy (NCBI): domain Eukaryota; kingdom Metazoa; phylum Chordata; class Lepidosauria; order Squamata; family Lacertidae; genus Podarcis; species Podarcis vaucheri. The sequence continues at coordinate 74,893,136 of NC_138764.1, forward strand.
CGGCTTAGTCATGCTGGCCACATGACCCGGAAGCTGTACGCTGGCTCCCTTGGCCAATAAAGCGAAATGAGCGCCGCAACCCCAGAGTCAGTCACGACTGGACCTAATGGTCAGGGGTCCCTTTACCTTTAGCCACCATACTTGCCACTCCCCTCAGCCTAAAGAGGAACCCTGCTGCAGGCTTATGTTAAGAGCCCTGCCAAAGGAGAGCTGTATATCGCCCTGTAAATAAATTAGTTTAAGCTGCCAACATCTGTGTGGAGTCTGAATTCAATAGGCAAGGTTTAACAGGTGAGCTTTAGTGAGGTTCTGAGAATTCTGTTAAATGCCCTGCCCCTGAAACAACTTGAAAGAGACACTAGATGCAGCTTGAGTGCATTGCACATCCTGTGAGGAACCAGGAATCACTTAAGAATGCTAGTGACTTCCTCTGACCAGAGGAGACAGCAGTCACAGAGGGAGAGAGTCCTAAATAAAACTTAAAGATGGTTTAGAATGCAGAGTTTGTTTGATGCTGTAATCCCACAGTCTTGAAACAGCCCCTGACAATTCCCAGGGTTGGGAATGGACGATAGAGCCAGCTTGCATCTGAACTTGGAATGTCTGCACTGGAAATTAAGGATCAATGTCAATGGGAGACATTGGAAATACATGTCTGGCACATGGTCCACATTGTTTGAAATGATAAATTTTCACACATTGAGGGATTATATTACCTTGGCGAAGCTATCAAATCCATAACTGATATGCAATATCTCATCCATTTACTCATCTCATTCTATCCTGCCCTTCCTCCAAGGATCTTAAGATGTCATGCAAAGTGTGTGCTCCACCCCACAGCTACCCTGTGGAGTAGCTTAGTCTGGGTCTGGTCCAGTGAGCTGCATGGCTGAGGGGTGTTTCAAACACGGGTCTCCCTCACACAAGGCCAACCCTTGAGCTCTTATGTCTCATTGTCTTCCAATGTGCGAAAGGAGGGAGCCAAACGGGCAGAGCTTTTGCGGAAGCTGCATACCCTTTTGTGCAAGAGCTTCTCTTCATCCCATGGGATCATTTGGTAATCCCCACACTGTCTCTCTCCTAACTGCCTGGCTCTCACAGCCCCTTTGAGTTCTCATCTCTGCAACTCCAGCTGCTCAGCCATAAACATAAGCATGGAGACATTTAATAAATGGGGAAATCCTTGGAGCTGTGTTGGGTAGAAGCCTGCAAATTCCTTTGAGAGGTGTAAGGGGCAGGAAGAGAGGAAGGAGCCTGGTTGTGAAAGCTCAAGGCAAAGTATCTGCTCTGCTGTTGGCTTCTATTCCTGGCTCTGCCTTGGAATCTCCTGTGAGATTGGAGGCTTCACAGAGAGGGGACCCAGTGTGGAAACATCAGCTCAGATCTGTGCCTTGACTATGTAGAGATAAAGAGGCTTGGGGTTAATTCACACACACAACTCCCCCTCCCTGATTCAGTTCATGTAGATGTTCTGTTCCTGATCTTACTCAATATATATAGAAGTTGCACATTGCAAAATGGTGACAATTTAAAAGCTTTATTTTCCTTTTACACATTACGTTTAGCTGCATTGATGATAGTGTTACGAGTTTGTGGGTGCCAGATTCCTATAAGCCCTAGATCCAGCAAGTGTTAGAATTTAATCAAGGCTTGGGGTGCTAAACTGTGTGCCAGATGCTTCTAATCCAGCAAGTGTTAAAAACTAATTAAGCTTGATTGAGGTTGGTGGGGCAGTGTATCATCTGCCCTTATGGACCATCCCCACTGCCTTAGGCCCCTTCACTAAGCACCTGCCTGCTCCCAGGGCTCCAGAGGTGCTTGTTCCTCTGCACACAGAGATTTTGTGATAACCATAGAATCTAACATCATCCAAAAATGACAGTTTAGCTGTGAAGTCTTGCAACCATGTGTGTGTGTGGCTATAATACCAGTATGCACACGGGCATGTAAAAGAACATGTTTAGGTTAACATGAGCAAGCTATTACCTATATAAATGCAATCCTTCCCACACTAATGATAAATTCATCCCCTATTTCCATAATATTTTTGGGGCAGTCCCATATATACTAAGCACTTTTGGTGTGTCAAGTTCATATCCAAAGTTGCTCCTGGTGCCAAATTGATTGGATATGATATACTTTCATCATTCCTCCACAATGAATCCAAATGCAACCTTCCAGAACATAAGCAGTGGCTCACTATGAAACGTGCATAGCTGCTAAAGTTGAAACTACCCATTATGACAGTCACTATGGCTCCCTGATCCTGTTTTAGCCGCATGAAGGGAATGCCAAGTGTGTGTGTGTGGGGGGGGGAATTACATGGATTAGAGCTCATATGAGGAAGTGGTTCTAGTCTGCAACAGCTGATGCCATAATAAAATCTATTTGTCTTCAGAGTTTTACAAGATAGATTTTTGTGATAGGCATCAAAGATGTATTTTATATGCACAAAGCATCTATTAACTGGGGACAATCAGGAATGTGATTTACCTGATTTATCTGTTGGATTGTTATCCTGCCATGAGCTGAGGGCCAAACTATATTATATAGTAAATGCAATATGCCTGATTCTTGTTATATAAATAGCAACCGGGGCTTATTTTACTGTCAGGAAATTTCTTTTCATGTTTAGTCCAAATCTGCTTCGCTGCAATTTCCACCATTGGTTCTGGTCCTGCCCTCTGGAGCTGGGCAGAGCAAGTCTGCTCCATTTTCTGCATGACAGCCCTTTAGATGTTTGAAGCTGTATGGGCAAACCATCAGCACAGATAGTTTGTTCTCTGCTGCAAAAGCTGGGGCTTGGAACGTATAGGGTTTACTGTACGTTTGTAGCTGTTCACATTCCCATTTGGTTTGTGTAATCCGCAAACTTTTTCAGCAGGGGGCCAGTCCACTGTCCCTCAGACCTTGTGGGGGGCCGGACTATATTTTGGAAAAAAGGAATGAATGAATTCCTATGCCCCACAAATAACCCAGAGATGCATTTTAAATAAAAGCACACATTCTACTCATGTAAAAACACGCTGATTCCCAGACCGTCCATGGGCCTGATTTAGAAGGCGATTGAGCCGGATTTGGCCCCCGGGCCTTAGTTTGCCTACCCATGCGCATGACATTACTGCCAAACAATACCAAACTCAATGCTTTCTCACTGTGAATTCTGGTTTATCCTATAGTTAGTAATCTGGTAAATTGGGCTCCAAACTGCTCAGTGTCACAGACCATTTGTTTTGGTGTTTTGGGGTGGGTGCATCAATTGTCACTTTCTGCTACTCCCCTTTCCATGCTCACTACTTCCTCAATATTTTCTTTTCTCGCTGTGCTTATAACTATTTCTGGTGTGATCCTGAATGAAGGAATATATCTCTCCCCTCCCCCCCCCCCTTGATCCCTCAGATTTTTAAAAATCAGAACACAAGCAAATTTACAACTGCATGACAGTGTGCTTTTGCACAGTTATTGGCTAGCTTAAAAACAAACAAACCCAACAAGGTTCAAGTGCAGCTATCTGCACGTTTGCCATATCTGTACTTAATCGGCATAAAAGGATCAACAAATTAGAAGATAGGGACAGACACAAAAGGAAATGCCTGGTGGGATGAATGGAAAAGACTGAAGTTGTTCCTCAAATGCAAATTCAAATACTTGCAGGGTTAGACTATTCTGGTCTAACTCAAATAGGGTGTGTGTGTGTGAATTAACAGCTCAATAATGCTCAAATGTGGACAAGCTTTTAACGCCTGAAGAGAGTTTATTATTTCCTATGATCTGGACACAATGGTTCTGTTAATACAGTCTTGGATGGCATTAGCTTTTTAAACAATTGTCTCATACTTCTGGCTCAAGGGCAGGGAAATCCAAACCACTGATCCATTGTGCTGGAGAGAGTTTGGATGTATCCCTCCATCCAGCCCTGCCTGGATCCGTTAGCCTCTGTTTGTAGGACAGCTCCACCCCCAGCAGGACAGACTCACTGACAAGGAATGCCATAATGTGCCCACCCAGACAATGGGCATATGCTCCTGCTGGCAGCACCCCGCTGGCAATAAAACCAGAAATGGGGTATTTTGGGGGTGGAGAGGGAAAGGCCCAAGCAGGCACAGGAGCCATTAAGCTCTGCCACTGCCAGCTAGGAGTCTGGATTGCCTCTAATACACCTAGACCCATTTCATATATTCTGCCGCCTAGACAGATCTTTCCCATCCTATTTGACTTGCTGGTTTTATCCTGTCAAGATTATTTTGACCCTTGATTCTATCTTCTACATGGTGTTAACTATCCTTGGCAGATTTGTGTCATGCGCAAATTTGATAAGAATCCCCTCTGTGCCCTCATCTGAGTCATTTATAAAATTGTTGAACTAGTCAGGGTGTAGGATGTGGCACTACAGTCAGAACGTCCTCCAGTTTGATATAAAGGTAAAGGGACCCCTGACCATTAGGTCCAGTCGTGGCCGACTCTGGGGCTGCGGTGCTCATCTTGCTTTACTGGCCGAGGGAGCCAGCATACAGCTTCCGGGTCATGTGGCCAGCAGGACTAAGCCGCCTCTGGCAAACCAGAGCAGCGCACGGAAACGCCATTTACCTTCCCACCGGAGCAGTACCTATTTATCTACTTGCACTTTGACATGCTTTCAAACTGCTAGGTTGGCAGGAGCAGGGACCGAGCAACAGGAGCTCACCCCGTTGCAGGGATTCGAACCACCGACCTTCTGATCGGCAAATTCTAGGCTCTGTGGTTTAACCCACAGCGCCTTAATGAGCACTTGTTGGATTGCACAGACACTTGTGAATCCACTTAATAGCACATTGTCCGGTTCACATTTTCTCATCTTGTCAATACGTACTAGGATATAATGAAAGACACTGCCAAATGTTTGCTAAAACCAAGATATACTATGTTCACAGCATTCCCATGATCTACCACACTAGTCACTATATCAAAAAAGGAGTTCAGCTTGGTCTGGCATGACTTATTCTTAAAAAACAACAACAACCCTATGTTGGCTCCTATTAATCAAAGCATTGTTTTTTAGATGCTCACAGGTCAGCCACTTAATAATCTGTTCTACAATTTTGCCCAGTATTAATGTCAGGCTAACTAGTCTGTAGTTTCCCTGTTCTCCCATACCCCACTCTTTCTGAAGACAGGGACAATATTTGCCTATCACCAGGCTTCCACGACCTTACCAGTTCTCTAAAAAATTATAGCCAGCAGCTCTGAAATAATGCCCACAACCTCCTTCAGCACCCTGAAAAACAGGACATCCCGTTTCCCCCCCACGAGAGCATGGCAGCCATTTTGGTTAAGTAACCCTTTGGTTTAGTAACCATTTTGGTTTAGTAACCCTTTACTATTTACTGTTCTGCTTTCTCCAAGTTAATCACAATTTTCTTTGTAAGGGATGACTGGAGCAAAGCATTCTCACCATCACTTATCAACACATGCCAGCCTCAGCCTGTCAGAACATACCTGCACAAACCAATATGCAGCATCTGGAAAGAGAAGGTAGCTAAGGCACCTGGAGATGCTTAATGTATTTCAACTTTCATTCCTGTGCAGATTCAAATCTTGTGATGTATCTCAAACTCCGATAACATTCTACTACAGCACTTTAATATCTCTTTCTGCACCCATGGCCTTCAATAAATCATTGCATGTAATAAAATACTTTATTTATTGTCTATTGTAGTGCCTTAAAATGTGAGTCATTAAGAGTGGGAAAGGCCATAGAGTTAAGATTAATCAAGCAACAAGGAAAGATTAATGGCCTTCGTGGATAAAGAGCACTCTTCTGAGCTAAGATGGAGGGAAGATTAAATCTCACAAATCAGACAAGTAGCATTAATAGATCCAGAACAATGTATAGATCCATTATACATAGCTGTCAGCATTTCCCTTTTTTGAAGGGAAATTCCCTTATTCTGAATAGGATTCCTCGCAAGAAAAGGGAAAAGTTGACAGCTATGATTATAGGCACGAAGGCTAAATCCTGACAAGTTAAGCCCTAATTCAAATTAAGCCCTGATAAAAACAGTAAGGAGAGAAGTAAACTGTAAACACCACATGAAATTTGCATGTTTAAGCCAGCAGACATCCAGCAATTAAAAAATATTGCCTCCCCACCTTATGGCTCACTTATAATGAGAAAGAAGTCACAAGGCATACTTTATCAGTCCTTCACAGTGGCTCTGGAAGACAGGGAGGGAGGGAGTACAAGGAGACAGGTTCGTGGGGCAAGCAGAGGTGAATCAGCTGGAACTCTATGGGCAAAGGACCAGCTAACTGAAGGAATTGGTGGAAGACTTTTTCCTTCCAAGTATGGAGACGAGAAGGTGGCTTTAATTTGCTTTAGGCTGGAAACTTAGCTATCTTCCAGCTCTTTCTTAATGCACTCTTGAATACAACAAGTACTAATGAGAGCTGGTTCCTCTGATCCACAGGAGTATTGATATTCTTCTCAGGGTATCTTTTTTGCATAAAGATTTCATTAAAATAAAAAAAGAGTGCCTGCTGCTATGAAAAGCATTTCTCACAGCAATGGTGATGTTCTGAGTGCCCTGATTCTGTCGGAGGTGGTATTTGGAGCTGCAGCACAAATTAGGAGAGAGGGGAAGGCTAGGGTTGCCATATTTCAATATTTGGGAACAAACCCAAATTGTTGAGCTTTTTTGGGTAAACCTAATCCAAACATAGTGATTTTAAGCTGCTTTTTTCATCGCGTTGCCATACATCCAGGTTTTCCCTGACATTGTGCTGATTCTGCAAAATTCCCCTCTGACGCTATTTTTTCACCTGAAAACCAAGACATGTCAGGAATTTTCCTGACATATGGCAAGCCTACAGAGAGCAGCTCTGGGACTTTTCTTAGAAAAGGAGCAATAGTCACCAGAGTAACTGATGGATTTCCCTTGCTCTGGCAAGTGAATGTGATGAAAACAAGGCTTCTGAGTTTCACTATTGTAACAGATTAGCACAGTTCAGGAGTGTGGAACCTTTTTCTAGCCTGAAGGAGGCATTTCTTTCTGGGAAATTTTCGTGGGGTGGGGGGGACACATGGCAAGAAGGGGCAGGACCAGAGCCAAGCATGGGTGAGACAACTGATGCAGATGTTATCTTTGTGCAGATCAGTACACAATCACACACGCCTCTCTGTCCTCCATCATGGCAAACATTTTCACATTCCGGCCAGGCAAAAACACTCAAGGAGGGTGAAAAGCAGGGCCAGTGAGGGACATGGTCTGGGGAGACGGGGTTTAGGGTAGGGAAACTCCTGAGGTTCAGGTAAAGAAGCTTAGAGTGAAGCATTTGGCCTGGGGTTCTCCACACTTGACAGAGACTCTTTCCTAGGCTATATCACAGAACAGGATGTGGAAACTTCTTTGGCTCCATCAGCCAGATCCTTATCAGGATTAGTCTCATGGGTCAAATTTGACAGGTGGGCAGGGATGACACATCAACCACATGACGTCATTGTGATGGCACATGTTTGGACAGGTGAGCGTTGGCCACACACCTGTCAAATGTGCAGCTCTGCTAGTCTCCCTCTCTCCCCCTGATGAGGTCGGGGAATGAGGAAAATAATCAAGTAGAGGCTGGAACCATACTAGGTAAACACAAATTATGTGGTACCTTGGGTTACAAACGCTTCGGGTTACAAACACTTTGGGTTCCAAACTCCGCTAACCCGGAATAGTACCTCGGGTTGAGAGCTTTGCCCCAGGATGTGAGCGGAAGTTGCCTGCCGGCGGCTCGGCACATTAGCAAAAGAACACCTCAGGTTAAGAACTGTTTCGGGTTAAGAACCGACCTCTGGAACGAATTAAATTCGTAACCCGAGGTACCACTGTATAATGTTTTTGTTGTGTTGGAAATTCTTGAGTAAGTTTAGTGGTCGTGCTACTTGAGCCCTGCTAGCATTTGACTGATCCCTGAGAAACAATGTGCTGTGTTGTTTTACCACAGGCTCTGCTAGAGGTGGTGGCCACAGTGTGCCATGATTCAAAACAGGGTGATGTAATGGAGTGATGTTATCTATCTCTTAGTGCCCTTACTATGAACCATAACTGTGCTTCTAGGCAGCAACTTCTTCAGCAATGGGAACACCATGGGGAGAAAGTGTGGGAAGTCGAAAAGGGAAATCCAGAGGACCCTCAGTTTGGCTACTTCCTGCTGTCCCCTTCTGCTCCCTCCTGGTTATTAGAAAATGCTCCTCAGTCATCCCAATCAGTGGAGCAGAGTTGTCCGTTGTTCACAAAGAAGAGGGCAGAATGGGCTCATAACCTCCCGTGAATATCAGAGATAAAAGTTTTTAAACACTGTTATGGAGTGCTCTAAATGTCTCACTCAGTACCTCAGATATGGTGGTTTGGCTCTTTTCAGCTTAAATAAGTTTTTGCTGATTCTCTGAAATCACTAAACAGCGGGGGGGGGGGACGTATGTAAAAAACAACAAGACACATCTCAAAATGTTATCAACTGTCTTACATCACGAGTATTGCACTAGGAAGAGGCTTTGAGATAGTAGTGTTACAGGAAGTCCAACTTTAGATTATCTGGATAACGGAAGCAGCCTCAGATGCTCAGTAATTAACAATGACTCCCATAAGACCACGAGCTTGGTTTAAGATGTTTTTACACAGCTTCCCTCGCCCCTGCCAATTTTTTGTTAAATGAAAAATGTATTATATTCTTTTTTAGCACAGGTGTGAGGCAAGATGTGCCTCAGCACTAAACCAACTCCATGACAAAGTCATCACATATGAAATGGAAGCTGAACCATTATGAAACTAACTGCGAAAGAAAAATAAAAAAATTCCTCATACCAAGAACTAACTTAGTTGGTCTTTAAGGTGCTACTGGAAGGAATTTTTTTATTTTGACTATGGCAGACCAACACGGCTACTATCTGTAACTGCGAAAGAAAGATCACTGTGTCACAACATCCAATAGTCTATCTACTGGATTATTCGTCATTGTTATATATATTAAAATATTCTCCTTCAGAGAATTAGCTTACTAGTTCAAAATCAGCATGCCATTTAGAACCTCTATTCTCTCAGTGTTTCTGTTCTCTTTGCTCCTTGACCCACAAAAGTCCATTGCTATGCCATTCCCTTCTTCTGGCAAGTGACCTTTACTTTCCCCTCTGCAGCTGCACAGTTTATCACCATTCTGTGGCTTATAGCTTCACCCTCAGAAATTAGAATGTTCATAGACATTCAGTTACATCCAAGCAGCTCCATTAATGCCTAATGCCCACAGATAACAAGCCCACTTTTTATTGCTACCATTTAGCAGTTTACATATCAGGTATCTATGGCCAATATTTCTCTCAGATATTCAGACAGAAATTTGACAGATATTGCTGCAGAGTAGGGGAAGCATGGGACTACATTCCTGAAGAATGTGGTATAGCTACATCCAATCCTCCTGCCATATATTACAATCTTATACCCACTTACCTGGGCACTTTACTTCTGAATAAATGTGTGGGCTTGCACTGTTACTTTCAAAAAGGTTTGCTGATACTAAGAGATGGAGTAGCAAAAAGTTAGATGCAGTTCTTGTGGCTAATTTTTTTAAAAATCATGGTCCATAATCTTCAGATTGAGTGTGTCTTACCAAGTCTGTTCCTAATGGATTATAGAATCATAGAATAGAATCATAGAATCATAGAATCATAGAGTTGGAAGAGACCACAAGGGCCATCAAGTCCAACCCCCTGCCAAGCAGGAAACACCATCAGAGCACTCCTGACATATGGTTGTCAAGCCTCTGCTTAAAGACCTCCAAAGTAGGAGACTCCACCACACTCCTTGGCAGCAAATTCCACTGTCGAACAGCTCTTATTGTCAGGAAGTTCTTCCTAATGTTTAGGTGGAATCTTCTTTCTTGTAGTTTGGATCCATTGCTCCGTGTCCGCTTCTCTGGAGCAGCAGAAAACAACCTTTCTCCCTCCTCTATGTGACATCCTTTTATATATTTGAACATGGCTATCATATCACCCCTTAACCTCCTCTTCTCCAGGCTAAACATGCCCAGCTCCCTTAGCCGTTCCTCATAAGGCATCGTTTCCAGGCCTTTGACCATTTTGGTTGCCCTCCTCTGGACACGTTCCAGTTTGTCAGTGTCCTTCTTGAATTGTGGTGCCCAGAACTGGACACAGTACTCCAGGTGTGGTCTGACCAGAGCAGAATACAGTGGCACTATTACTTCCCTTGATCTAGATGCTATACTCCTATTGATGCAGCCCAGAATTGCATTGGCTTTTTTAGCTGCCGCGTCACACTGTTGGCTCATGTCAAGTTTGTGGTCAACCAAGACTCCTAGATCCTTTTCACATGTACTACTCTCAAGCCAGGTGTCACCCATCTTGTATTTGTGCCTCTCATTTTTTTTGCCCAAGTGCAATACTTTACATTTCTCCCTGTTAAAATTCATCTTGTTTATTTTTGCCCAGTTCTCTAATCTGTCAAGGTCGTTTTGAAGTGTGATCCTGTCCTCTGGGGTGTTAGCCACCCCTCCCAGTTTGGTGTCATCTGCAAATTTGATCAGGATGCCCTTGAGTCCATCATCCAAGTCGTTGATAAAGATGTTGAATAAGACCGGGCCCAAGACAGAACCCTGTGGCACCCCACTAGTCACTCTTCTCCAGGATGAAGAGGAACCATTAATGAGCACCCTTTGGGTTCGGTCAGTCAGCCAGTTACAAATCCACTGAGTGGTAGCATAGTCAAGACCGCATTTTACCAGCTTCTTTAGAAGAATATCATGGGGCACCTTGTCAAATGCCTTACTGAAATCAAGGTAGGCTATATCCACTGAGTTCCCTTCATCTGCCAGGCTTGTAATTCTGTCAAAAAACGAGATCAGGTTAGTCTGACATGACTTATTTTTCAGAAATCCATGCTGACTATTGGTGATCACAGCATTCCTTTCTAGGTGTTCACAGACTGTTTTCTTAATGATCTGCTCCAGAATCTTCCCTGGTATTGATGTCAGACTGACTGGGCGGTAATTATTTGGGTCCTCTCTTTTCCCCTTTTTGAAAATAGGGACAACATTTGCCCTCCTCCAGTCTGCCGGGACTTCGCCTGTTCTCCAGGAATTCTCAAAGATGACTGCCAGTGGTTCTGAGATCACACACATCTGCCAGTTCTTTTAATACTCTTGGATGCAGTTCATCTGGCCCTGGAGACTTGAATACATCTAAACTAGCCAAATATTCTTGTACTATCTCCTTAGTTATTCTGGGCTGTGTTTCCTTTGCTGAATCATTTGCTCCAAATTCTTCAGGTCGGGCATTGTTTTCTTTATCGGAGAAGACTGAGGCAAAGAAGGCATTGAGTAGTTCAGCCCTTTCTGTGTCCCCTGTTTGCATTTCACCATCTTCTCCTCTGAGTGACCCCACAGTTTCTTTGTTCTTCCTTTTGCTACGAACATACCCATAAAAGCCTTTTTTGTTGCTTTTAACCTCTCTAGCAAGCCTGAGTTCATTCTGTGCTTTAGCTTTTCTGACTTTGTGTCTACATGTGCTGGCTATTTGTTTGAATTCCTCTTTGGTGGTTTCCCCCCTTTTCCATTTTTTGTACACATCCTTTTTTAATCTTAATTCAGTTAAAAGTTCTTTAGATAGCCACCCTGGCTTCTTTAGGCACCTTCCATGTTTCCGTCTCATTGGTATTGCCTGACGTTGTGCTTTTAGTATCTCCCTCTTAACAAACTCCCAGCCATCATGAACTCCCTTTCCTTTTAGTATTGTTGTCCATGGGATCTCACCCAGCACTTCCCTAAGTTTTATGAAGTCGGCTTTCTTAAAGTCAAGAAATTGAGTCCTAGTATGCTTGGCTGCTCCTTTCCGCTGTATAGTAAACTTCAGAAGAGCATGATCACTCGCGCCTAATGATCCTTCCACTTCTACCCCACTAACCAGGTCATCAACATTGGTTAGGACCAGATCTAAAATGGCTGTTCCTCTTGTTGCTTCTCCCACTTTCTGGACAATGAAGTTGTCTGCAAGGCCAGTGAGGAATCTGTTTGACCTTATGCTCTTGGCTGAGTTTGACGTCCAACAAATATCCGGGTAATTGAAGTCCCCCATTACTACTATCTCCCTTCCTTTTGCATGCTTGGCCATCTGTTCCAGGAAGGCATCATCTATGTCCTCCGTTTGGCTTGGGGATCTATAGTAAACTCCCACAATGAGGTCTCTGTTATTCTTCTCTCCCTTAATTTTGACCCAAATGCTCTCACTTTGGCTTTGAGGATCTAAATCTTGGATCTCTTCACAGGTATACACATCCCTGACATATAACGCCACTCCTCCTCCTTTCTTGTCTGGTCTGTTTCTCTGAAATAGATTGTATCCCCCCATTATTACATTCCAATCGTGGGACTTATCCCACCAGGTTTCAGTGATGCCTATTATGTCATATTTAGTTTGCTGTACCAAGAGCTCAAGCTCATCTTGTTTATTTCCCATGCTTTGCGCATTAGTGTACAGACATTGAAGTCCATTAATCATTCCCCCGTGTCTCTTATTTAAGGATTTTTTCCTCCCACCACTAGGTCCGTGTGCTGTTTTCTCCATTTGGTCTATGACATTTGGATGATCATCTTCATTAATTGATAGGCTCCTACCTTCAGGAGCACTGTCTCCCTCCCCCACATTAGTCAGTTTAAAGCCCTCCTGATGAGGTTTCTGAGATTTTTGGCAAAAACATTTCTCCCAACCGTTGTGAGGTGCAGCCCATCACTTGCCAGAAGTCCATCTTCAAGAAACTGGAGTCCGTGATCTAAGAATCCAAACCGTTCCTGTTTACACCATTTGCGAAGCCAGCTGTTCACTTCCACTATTTTCCCCTCTCTCCCTGGGCCACGTCGTTCAACTGGGAGGACAGATGAGATGACAATTTGTGCATTTAGTTGCTTCAATTTCCTGCCGAGAGCCTCGTAGTCTCTTTTGATCTTCTGGAGGCTATTGCTTGCAGTGTCATTGGTTCCCACATGAACCAAGAGGAAGGGGTATTTGTCAGTGGGTTTTATGATTCCTTGCAGTCGTTCAGTTACATCTTGGATCTTAGCCCCGGGGAGACAGCACACTTCCCGAGACATCTTGTCAGGCCCACAGATCACTGCTTCTGTTCCCCTCAGTAGGGAATCCCCTATCACCACTACACGCCTCCTCTTGGGTTTGGTCGGGGTTCTTCCGTGAGCTGTCCGTTCCAAGGTCGCCTGCACATTCCCTGAGGACTGACTTTGCTGCTCGTCTTCATATACCTGATCGACTGTAATGAGGGAGAGATCCTCAAATGGAGTCTGCTCTTCGTCTTCCATGCTAGGGGAGAGGACCTCAAAGCGATTGTGTATTTCTAAGCAATCAGAGTGGACCCTGGGCCTCCTACTTCTTTGAGTCACGTTTCTCCATATATCTGGCTCCTGTGTTGGTGAACAAGCCTCCTTCTCAGGGGAGTCCCCTGTCTCCTCCTTGGTGGGGACGGTGTGCTCTGTTGCTTCCAAGAAGAGCTCCAGCTCTCTAATTCTTTGGAGCGTAGCTACACGTTCCTCCAGTTGCTGGACTTTGTCTTTTAAGAGGGCAATCAACATGCAATTGCTGCAGGTAAAGCTGCCTGCAACCTTTGGCAAGATGGCAAACATTGCGCAGGAATCGCAGGCGACTGCAGCTGTTCCCTCCCCTTCCATCTTGAGATCGTGTCGTTGGGGTTGGCTACAGAGGTCCTCCATCATAAAAAGCTTGAAGACAGGACAAATAACTTCCCCCACACAAAAAAACACCTAGATCTCCCCCCACAAACGTTTGAGACTAGCTCCCCTAAATCTAAAAGATGGATCTAACTGCGCGCGCCGCTAGGATTGAATGCCTTGAGATGGGATACTGCTTGGGAACAAACTGAACAAAAAGGGAAATATGTCCTTTAAAAATCCTAAAGGCATAATAATGAATATTGCAAACAAAATTAGACTTATGCAGGCTAACACTTTGTGGGGGTGTGCAAGATCTCAGCCTGAAATCACAAGAGAGCCAAAATGGCTGCCGTGCTCTCATGGAAAAAAACCTAGATGTCCTGTTTTTCCCAGGGCAGTTAACGAATATGCAATCTCTCAGTTTATGTGTATAGAAAGAAAAAGAAAGTAACAGCACATTGGTTCAGATGCACCTATCCCAGTTTCACAATGAACAGAGTCACAGCCCCCCCCCCTTCATAGTGACATAAACATTTAATGGCTGTAGAACTGGAGCATTGTGGAGGATGCAAAATGGTGGCCAGGCTCTGAACACAGTTGCTGCTGTTCAGACAAAACCTTAGTGGGAGGGGAAGTGGTGCTATTGCCACTGATAATGATAAAGTGTTAGAGAATTTTGTCTGCCTCTGGAGAAATTAAGTATCATCATACTTTTAGCTGATTCATTTAACCAGAAGATTTCTGCTGGTTGCTGTTTCCTTCTTCAACTTGTGTCAGCTTTGTGTTCTTGGGGAACAGGTCATGTGACTCATTCACCACAAAACCAAAGCTACCTCAATACACACAAATAATCTCTGGGTCATCATGCGCTGTCCCTGGATGAAGAATGGTGTGATGAGCAATCGAAACAGGAGACATAAGCCCAAACATGAGGTGATCATTTCTACTCTGACACATATCCTGGTTAATGATTTCTTTGGGCCAGGGATCCTATTAGCACCATAACATTAAGATTTATAGCATTATGAATGAATCCCTGAAGAGGCTGTGAGTTAACAGAAGAGGCACTAGGCACAAAAAATGTGCATCTATGCATTACAGCTCTCCCAAGTAAAGGCTTTCTTCCATTTCACACAACATGAGTCTTAACATCTTGATTCACGGCATCTGGCACCAATGCCATTAGTCTGTCTCTAGCCTCTAAGGATATTTCTTGCCTTCTAAAGGTTCTTAGGTGTAATTGCCAATTTGCTACCAAGCATGCTGTCGTAGATCCATTCCTCTGCTCCCATGAAAACTCCATCGTGCCAATCGTATTTACAAGATTAATTTTGTTCCACTACCTCCCAAGGGGTGATAGGGCAGGGTTGGGAAATGTTTCACTAAGCCCTGGAGGTCTCTTTCTTTGCTGCTATGTCACTCAGTCACACAAGAGTGAGTGTAACATACTGAATGGAAAGAACCACTGTGGCTACTATTTTCTATTATTATGGTGATGGTTTTATCTTTAAAACACCTTTCAACAGTCCATTTGCTTCCAGCATAATTCCTAAATCTCTGGTGAATTCTCTAATTCCCCATGAGCAAACTTAACCATCGTAGTTGGCCCTACCATTAGGCAAAGTGAGACAGCTGCCTCAGGTGGCAAATGCTGGGGGGCAGGCAGTGCCCGTGAGGTGTTATGTGTGCTGCTTGGCCTGCCTTGCATTTAGGTATGGTGGAGGATGCTGTCCCATGGCCTGTGTCAGAATTTGTCTTGTCCCACAACCCTCCTTCCTGCTCTGTGTCCAAGATATGTCTTAATGCTCCAACTCATTGACATGGCATGGAGGTGTTGCCCACCTGCTTGGCTCAGCCAACAAAGCTGTTTTGCCCACCCAGCTGCAAGGTGCTTCTACCACTGCAGTAGTGGCTGCACCTGATGAGCTGGCAAGGGATCAAGGACTGCTCTTTAGCTTCTTGGTTCAATCCTAGATTTATACAGAATGCAAAACCACAGTATTTCCCTTTTGACTGAGTCAATTAGCTAGCCCACAAGGAACACCAAGCCAAATAATGGCTTAGCACAAATGCACAGGTCCCCAGAGAAGAGATTGCAGCCACTTTGCTCCTTAGTCCTGCTGTGAATAAGCCATAGTTTGGTTTAGCGTGTTTTCTGAACTTGGGGATGTGGTTTGTCCCCACCAGACAACCACAGGCTGTCTTCTTTGGCGATCACTTGTAGCTGAGTAAGATTGTCTTCCATAAACACGGTTTTAACAATGAGTCCGTAAGTGACTGTGGAGGCCAATTCTGGATCCACACGTCCTTCCACAGTGGGGACATGGGTTTCCAGGTGGGAGTTGATCATGGTGAGGTTTTGCCAAATGTGCTTTCCTCTTAGCACATTTCTCCCTTGCGTCCTGAGTTCAAGTGTCTTCAAAGCCCAAGACACCTTTGGTAAAGGCTGTTCTCCAATTGGAGCAGTCTCAGGCAAGTGTTTCCCAATTGTTGGTGTTTATACTACATTTTTTTAGATTTGCCTTGAGACAGTCTTTAAACCTCTTTTGTTGACCACCAGCATTACGTTTTCCATTTTTAAGTTCAGAATAGAGTAGTTGCTTTGGAAGACGATAATCAGGCATCCACACAACATGACCAGTCCAACGAAGTTGATGTTGAAGAATCATTGCTTCAACACTGGTGATTGTTTCTTCTTCCAGTATATTGGTATTAGTTTGCCTGTCTTCCCAAGTGATGTGCAAAAATTTTCAGAGACACCGATGATGGAATCTTTCGAGTAGTTGGAGATGGCTTATAAGTGGTTTATAATGGATTGGCAAACAGCAAGACAAACTATGGGCCTTTGTTTGAACAGAATGCTAAACCAAACCATGGCTTAGCTTGAAGCAGCAGGAGGAAAA
This sequence comes from Podarcis vaucheri, assembly GCF_965113315.1. Classification (NCBI taxonomy): domain Eukaryota; kingdom Metazoa; phylum Chordata; class Lepidosauria; order Squamata; family Lacertidae; genus Podarcis; species Podarcis vaucheri. The sequence continues at coordinate 74,909,749 of NC_138764.1, forward strand.
CCAGGGGGTTGGGTTTGCTCCTTGGCTTTGATTCCCAGGTTCCAACTCTCATCAACCTTATCTCTGGCTGGGGGTGACAGGGGGCAAGATGCTACTGTTTGTAGGTGAAAATATGCTACTGGAAGAATGTTGAAAAACTTTACAGTGATGAGCTGATAGAAGCTCATAAATCTCATAACACCTGCAACTGTATAAATCTATCATAATAAGGCATATACTAATCCAGTGCCTAGGAGGTAAGGCTACACATTTTTAGCATAGAAAAGAAAGCACAATTTATTCTTCAAATTGGATTTATATCCATCGGAACCAGCTGGGAAGCAAGATGGAAAGTTTACCAATAATGAAGTCTTCAAATTGAAATTACACTGCCTTCTAAAAGAGATAAATTTTAGCCAAATGCAATTTAGCCAAACTTGATGTAGTAAGGAGGAGATTTGTTTATCTATCTATCATTAAATTTATGTTCTGTCCTTCGTTCCTAGGGCACCCAGGGAGCCTGAGATTCTACTGTTGTTAGCTGCCCTGAGCCCGGCTTCAGCTGGGGAGGGCGGGATATAAATAAATTATTATTATTATTATTATTATTATTATTATTATTATTATTATTATTATTATTATTACTCAGTGGTGACTGGGTTGATTAGTATTAACAATTGATTGTGCTTTGATCAAAATTGACAGAAATTACTTTGATTGCTGTAATTAGAACTTTAAAGTAGAATAGGCAACTGCATTCCACTCATAAGTTTTCCTTTTCTCCATTGAGCATTGAGCATTGAGCAGAACAATATATTTGATACTAGTGCTAGGTTTTTCTCAGTTTATAATTTTTCCAATGTTAAGTTCAGCTCTCCACATTTCCAAATCAGTTTGTAACTTTTAAAAAATCCTCATGAAAAACACCAGCATTTTTGCACAAATTTCTCCTAATATACACATTTTTGTATGCAGTTTTACCAAATATACACATTTGTGTAAACCAATTTCCTTTACTAGAATGCATTACTGTATATTATTTTCAGTAATATATGCATCTTAATGCACACTTGTCCCTAATATATGCATTTTGTACACATTACTTAGCTGGAGAACTGCACTGCAAAATGTGAACAAGTGCAATTTCTGAAGGATGGCTGTTTTTCAGTTCATGTATTGTTTTTAAAAGTACAAATTAGGTGAGTCTGCCTTTAAATATGAATTAAATCAAGTTTCTCCCCCTCATCCCTAGTGCTGAAGCAGATCACCTTATGGTTACAATCATCTGCTGGATCCTCCATGCTGTGGCATCATCAGAGATGCTCTGTACATACATATCATATATTTTTAAAGCACATTTGAAGCATTTCACCCAGAGAATCCTGGGAACTTTATTTTTTTAAGAGTCCTGGGCACCGAAGCTCTAGATTCTTTGGGGGAAGTCATGTCCTTTAAATGTATGGTGTATATGCAACCATAATTTCAAGCCAAGATGATGCTCTGATAGGCCTGTATCTTTTCAAACAAGAGTAGAAAAATGAGTATTTATGAGTGCATGCTCTTTGCCAAATCTGGTATCAAAGCCTCATTAGACATAAATGCAGGGAATTTTCCCACTTCAATCCCCTTTAAGGGATTGACCCAATTCAAAGAGAATTGAACCAGGCCATAATTCCTCATGGACACAAGGTTTAAGGAGTATCTCCAGACCAACATTCACGTCACATTTCATTTTAGCTTTGCCTCTCCGAAAATAAATCTCTGTGTGTTTCCAGTAAACATGCTAACTCTTCCTGGAATTGCATGCTTGGATTTTTCTTTCTTTCTTTTTCTTTTACAAAATGTCGCATTTGCACAATTGTATTCACAACCATCTGACAGGTGTGATCCCTCTCTATCGGAATTTAAGAGATGTGTGCAAAATATGCTTCCGTTTTATCTCCATCTAATGAGTGATTTGGGCTCCAGATTTTTTTTTATTGCTCATGGTTCTATTCTTGTTTTTATGGGTTTCATTGAATTCTTAATGCCTGCTTTAAATTGCTTATTATGACCTTCTAAGCTGCCTTGAGAAATCTTTGGAACTAAAAGATGAGATAATGTGGGCACAGTCTTGAGATGGGAAGGAGCCAGGTTCAAGGACTGTGAAATAGCAAGGTTTCTCTGCTGGGAGGAAAAAAACAACCGGGGCTGCCTCCAAACTTTCCTGGAACTTGGACACAGTGGGAGTTATTTTGGCATAAACATGTACAGGCTTACACTGTGGGAGACTTAGGGCCCACCCAAACCTCAACTTAATGGGGATTGTGAACCCCTTGTGCTTCCTTGTCCATGTGCTGTTCCAACTACTGCTGCCCCACACTTTCTCTTCCCTAAACCTTAAGACTCCCTATGCAACTGATGTAGCTCTGCTATTGTGATTTTCATAGCATAGGAGTTCTCTGTATGTCAAATCTAGGGCTGCCATACGTCTGGGTTTTCCTGGACACAACCAGAATACTGCAGTCAGCAGCAGCGTCTGGGTGGAAATTGGGGAAAATGTCTGGGGAAATCTGGACGTATGGCAGCCCATGTCAGCATTTTTTTTATTTTTTTGCAATTTTGCCCCAAAAGCTCATCAACTTTGCCAAAGAAAGCCCAACAACTTCAGATTTTCACTGTTTGCAAAAATGGCAACCCTATTGAAATACACAGAAAGAACAGGGTGGATTGGAGGTGGTGTGGCACTAAAAATCTAATACATGGAGTCCAACAAATTATTTATTGATGGCAACTCTGCTCCATAACCAGAATTCTCTGAGTGGTTTACATCAAAAATAAAAATGCAATCAATTAAAATGCAATCATAACGAAGAAATATGCAGCATAAAAAACAAACAACAGCAGAGGCAATATCAATAGGACAGACAGCAGCATAAACAGAGCTTAAAACCTTCAAATTTTTAAAAAGATTTGAAGCCTTCAGAAGTGCAGTTAGAAAACTGAAGGGAGGGATGTCATAATGGGGCCCTTCAGTACCCACACATTAATTGAATAAATCAGCTTTTCCCAACCTGGTGCCCTCCCAATGTTTCAGAGTACAACTGGTGAAAATGTACATTCAGGTACATGCCAAAGCAAGCCCAGCCCACCCAGCAGGGCTTCATGAAGTGATGGGATTATCTGGGAGCTGGTGCACCAATCAGGTCCTATGCTGCCATGTGACAGCAGCAGGACTGGATCCAGTGGATCCTGAGCCAGCTCACCCCTGCCTGTTTTCCAGTGACCGCTGACTCCACCATTGTGAAGGTTCAGGGAATCCTATCCCTCCCCCGGTGGAATCCAAAGAAGCAGATAACACAAAGAGTCCTTGCCAAGTAATTTATTCAGTATTCACAAAGAGAGAGAAAGGAATGTAGTCCTTATTCAATAATGGCATTGCTCTGAGTAAAGCCCAACACCCTCTGTTTCTCTTATCCTACGTCATCCCTGCACCGGCTGATCTGAGCTTTCTGTCTCTGAGCTTTCTGTTCTACTACTCTTAATGCACACCTAATTCTGGGAGAGGGGGGCTCAGGAATGCTCTCCAAAGACACTGAGTCTGTCAGCTGTCTCTCCCCTGGTGCTTCTTCTTCCTGCTGTTCCTCTTCCAGTATTTCCCAGCTTTCCCCCTCTGCAGTCTCTGAACTATGTCCTTCTGCAAACCAGTCTTCTAAATCTATACTGTCCTCCTGTTCTTGGAAAGGTTCAGGAGAAGGAGAGACTGCCCCCACCATTCCTCCTCAGTCCAGCCCCTGACAACCATTCTCTTCAGCTGGCAGAAGGGAGAGCACTATACCAACCTAACAAAACGAGCTTGCTCTGTAAATTTTTTAATATGCTAAATAACTGTGCATTGGAGCCAGTTAGGCAGAGGTGGTTAATCTCTGACTTAATCTTGAGAGGTACTCAAGATCTGGCTTGTGATGATGCTTTACTCCTTAGGGCAGTAATAGGGCAGGATGCAGAGGTGGCAAGGTTGAGGGAACTCCAGGTTGACAGAAATGACCCCATCAGTTCATGCACGTATGCCCTGAAGCCCCCCCCACCTCACCCATGCCTCCCCTCACCCTGATGAGTGCACAACCACTGCTGACAGGGACTGGCCCAAGGTCCCTCCATGAACTTCATGGCTGAGTGGGGACTAGAACCCTGGTCTCCCAGGTCTTAGTCCAACACTCTTACCACTAGACCACACTGGATTGTTCATATAATATGACTTGTTTTTACTGGTGATGCAATTCCTGCCCCTTTCGCCATGAGAACTTTTATTTTTATCTTTATCAGAACCTTTCGTATCTGGGCCACTTCCCCTCTGCAAAGCTGCTGCAGAGCACCCAGAAATAATGGAGTCTCATCCATTTCAAGAAATAATGGAGTCTCATCCATTTCATCTCCCATTTGGTGAACATGGCAAAGGCCCATATCAAGACATCTCCCTGGCTATATCCTGCTCCTTGGGGATGGAGTACAGAAGACAAATGTGTAATGCTGTATACATGTAAGGAAAATGCAGCACCAAGCCACCAACCTTCGCTCACCCTCCCTGCTCATTCTAGTTGCACCTGCTTTGCCAAAAGGTGCAGCACAATCTGAAGGGCCTTTCTGTTTTGCTTCTTGCACAGAGAGGTTTGCTGATACGAAAAAGGGGGAAAATATCCCAGGCATTTGCACTGTGAACACGACATGATTAAAGCTGAGATTAATCTCTCTCTCTGTCTTGACTGCTGTCCTCGTGGTTTATAGAAGTGACCTGATTCTTAATGGGATCGTCAACCCACATCTCCAGGCAGCGTAGCCGTAGCTTCATGTAGGCTGCAAGAGATGGATCTGTAGCACAATCTCAACTTCTTGCCCTAAAGGCAGTATGATCGCTGACATTCAATGGATGTCCAGCACTACTAGCCCAGTATTTGTCTTGTTCCAAGAGCACCGGTTTGTTCACTATTTCCCCTTCTCATTCCTCCTCCTATCAGCCCATCCCATTATTTTCTTCTCTGGCTTTCTGTTCATTTTATTCTTTAATATATATTTTTGGTGGTGCATATGGAGATAGGAATGATGTGGGTGTGTGGCTGAATATATATAGAAGGTTCACAGCAAGATCCAAAGTTTTTAACAGGGCGGACATTTTCTAAAAGGCTGACCTTGTAGGAATGATGTCGTAGAGAAGGGAAAGGGGGGTGTTGAGGAACTAAACATGAATGTTAAACAAGCACATGACAATCTGGGTGGTGTTTTTTTTTTAAAAAAAACACCTTTTCCTGATGGCGTGCCCATATTAAAATTAATATAATGTGATGCTGCCAGATGTAGTTTCCTCTGGATGGAGTCTTACAGCATCATTGCAGTACATGCTGTGTTTACAAATATACAAGCAGAGTATAAGTGGAGACAAACAGGCACTTCTACGAGAAAGATGGACCTTAAGACAGCAACTTACTTACTTAATGAAATTTGTATACCGCCATTCATCTATATTGCTCAGGGCAGTTCACAGCATAAAACTAGGCTGCAACCCCAGTTTCAGCAGATTCTAGCTAGAAAATCAAGGTGGGATTCAACTAGCAAACCCCTTCAGTCTGTTTCCTTGTACAATAGAGCCCCCTAAAATTGGCTCAGGGGATCAGGAGAACCCCCCAGAACAGCACACCGAGCAGGGGTGAGGAGGGGGGTTGTTCCATCTAGCCAAGCTGGTTTGCTTACGCAGAGGGAATGTTTGTAACAGCACAACATTGAATTCCACCATCAGTTCTTTCTCTCCCTGCCTCTGTGTGCCCCCAAACCGTCAGCTACTGCTGATTCTGACACAAACACACACTCTCACATACGACTTCTTTCTACCAAATATAGGATTGTCACTTTCTTCAAGCCTTGATAGGTATTTCATCCAAAAACAAGGAGTGTTTTCACCACAATACTATCCCTGAACAATTAGTTCCCATTGATGAACTATCAACAAATGACACTGGATTATGAATCAGCAAAGAGCAAAGGAATATGAGGCCAGAAACTGTAACAATATACTGTAAATAAACATGTGTTCTTTTGGGAACAAATGTAAGAGCAATTTACTCCTGCTGACGCCACTACTTGTGTCTTCTGGATTGTACAGGTTGATCTGTGCCAGGGATGGGGAATACTTTCCAACCCAAGGGCCACATCCTCTTGATAGCAACTTTCTGGGATTTGCATGCCAGAGGTGGCTGGGGCAATGGAGGCAACCTGCATCTTTGTACTGTAGGCTACAGTTCTGCCATGCAAAAGCCAGCAGTTTCTACACGTACATCTCTTCATCCAAGCAAGCAAGAAGCATTTTTTTCAGTTCAAGCCCACATTCCAACCAGGCAAAACAACTGCAGGGTAGTGTTATAGGCCACCCCAATCTCTACCAAGAGGTGCAAGATTCCAGGAGTCTTGGCACTTAACCAGGGTTTGTGCCCCTTTGAAATGAGGCACAGCAGAGACTAGTGCTTTTAAGAAATATGGTTTATTTTACACATATCTACACCTGAAACCTTCAGTGGAGGGGGTCCCTGGCCTCTCAGTGCAACCCCTCCCAGCCAGCGCCGCATGGAGTTCTGCCCACTTTGTGTTCCTTTTTCCCAGCAGCCTTTGCAGAAAACATTTTCTCTGTTTAAAAGGACACACTATTTTCCTGTGGTGACATCACACAACCTGTTCCCCTGGCAACCTCTGTGGTGATCACACAGGGTCCCTGGATGTTTCACCGTCTATTGATCCCTGTGTCAACACTTTATTTCTCGCTGCCACCACCCAGGCCCTACCTGGTACAATACTGAGTCCAGTCAGTGTTAAATTGGAACATAAACTTCTGTTTATTTATTGCAGTTTAACAAGTGTGTGATTTCATAAACGGTATTGGTCAATTACAATCATGGAGTGCCTATCCAGACCTATAACTTCTGCTACCTGCTCTCACTCACTAAACCACCTCTCAGATATTTACTTGTCTTCCTAGCCCCTAACTGTTCCTGACTCAGCTTATTTCGCTACACTAACTCAACCTAACCACAGACTCTATCCCAATTCACTCCCCACTCCAACCAACCACCCAACTCCCAATGAACTCCTCCCTTCCGCCCCTCCCAGAGCTGGTATTCTAGTCCCTCTGACTCCACCCCCTGGGTTCTGATTGGGTAACTTGTTTAACTATTTCACCTCCAGCACTCTCATATGTTAACGTCACAACCTCTCCCCTCTCAACTTTACTGTTGTCTTCTGCTAACTAACACAAATTGGGGAGTGGGGAGGAATTCCACCCCAATTCCATGTCTGACACTGAATGTTTCACCTTTCATCAGAGTAATGTTCTTTAATGGCACCTTTCTAAGCCAATAGCCTAAGGAATCTGGCTTGACTTCAAACCCCACATTTACCAATGTCAGAAATTATGGGGAGAAACTGGCATGCAGGAATTTCAGAGGATCCTTGTCTCTGACTATCCCATAACAATAGTATGGAGCAGGGCCAGGTAAGAGTGAGGTCTAGGGAAGGGCAGAGTCTCAAGGGCCAGACAAAAAGGAGTTCCATTTGCCCCACTCCCACCCTGATACCTGAAGTTTCCTACCCCAGATCTATTGGGTCTTGCTTATGGCTGTTTGTGCATTTGGGGAAGATTTCTATCCAGTACCCGTAGACATCTTATTTGTTTTGTCACCTACCACAAATTATGCATGGAAAAAATCCAAAATATTTACATGTGAACATGCATCTTTTCCTTACATAATGCAAATGTTGCAGTCCGTTGTCACAGATGACATTATGAAGATTGTTTTTGGCAGAGACTAGCATAGTGATGGGAAATGCTAGAGAAGGACTGTAAGACGGAATTTGAAGAGGCACAACGGGGGAGGTTGTTAGGCAGGGCATTTGTAAAAGAGGGGGAAGAGATTAATGAATGTCTGCTCCGTTTCCAGTTGTTTGTCAGCCATATAAATTGCTTAAGTCTGAAGAGGCTCAGATCAAATGGAAATTCTCCAGCTCCAGTTATGAAGTGCATGCAAGATAACAGCCAACTTCTATGGAAACATCTGTGCTCACAGACTCATGGCTCAAGGGTGCTTTAGAAAAAAACACCCTCAACTCCAACCACCTTCTCAAAGACAATCACATAGTCCTCTTAGTCTTTTGGTCACTTCCCATCTCAGAGCAACAATGATAATACAGAGAAACGAAAACTAGTTGAAGGTCAAAAATAGTCTACTAGTATGATCACATCAGGCCTCCTCTGTTGTCTGCTCTCTTCAGTTGCTTCCCAAGGAACACCAGGTCTATCTATAGGGAAACCAATCTTGGCCCAGCAAACTGGCCCAGCAACAATTCAACCTGTTCAACAAACATTTAGCAGTAAGAATATTGGCTTGCCATAGCATTTATTCACAATGTAATGGAGCTGTTTTGGAATCAGCGGAAGGGAAATATGTCTTTCTTCAGAGAGCTTTGGGTGGCTTTACATGAACAGCTACCACATGGTAAGTGTTTTAAACTGCTAAGTCTGGAAACACAGCTGAATGTCAGTCTAGGGGTCCTTACCAAGGGCATTATTAGTGGATGTCCTGAGGGATCTAAGCTTCTTTGGGACTGGACCCCCAGATCACTGTCTCCCCTTTTTAAACCTTTTGGTTTTTAAAAAAACCTTTGATTACAAGATGATCTGTCACACTGTCCACTGCCCACCTTCATTTTCCCAGACACATTTGTGTCATGGTCATAGCTGTCAACGTTCCCCCCTTTTAAAGGGAAATTCCCTTATTCTGAATAGGATTTCTCGCAAGAAAAGGGAAAAGTTGACAGCTATGGTCATGGTCTCTGCTCCCCACCCCACAAGTCTTAGCATGATCCCGGGACCTGGCATATCTGAGAAGCTGATTTTCACTAGGCCATTGCGCAGGTGGTTCTTTCAGTTTTTTCCATGTGCTGCTCCACTATGTCCATTGTCCAAGTTGAGCAGGCTCACTGCATGGACATGATGGCTGGCCTTCTTGACAACACACTGTGAAAGATCCAAGGCACAGACCCGCATCCACAAGAGATCAAAATCCCTTTAGATACTACACTTCTTTTTTGGAATGACACCAAATCTTTGGACCAGAAGAATTCTAAGTACAAGCTGCCACCTGGTTGTCTGGTACCTGAGACTGTGTTCTTGTTTTTCTTTTTGCAGTAGAAAAACACCCATCATTGTGACAGAAAGGATGAGTCTGGATGAAGAGTTTTATATTTGTGGACAGTTCCTGAGAATATGCACAGTGAACATAGTATATCTCTTTATTGGGCTGGACTATACAGTGCCAGGCACAGAGGGCAGCTTTCCCCCTCACTATAAGTGTCCTCTAATGTAACACTTTACTTTGCTTCCATTTACTTCCATAAGGGACACGGGTGATGCTGTGGATTAAACCACAGAGCCTAGGACTTGCCAATCAGAAGGTCGGTGGTTCGAATCACCACGACGGGGTGAGCTTCCATTGCTCGGTCCCTGCTCCTGCCAACCTAGCAGTTTGAAAGCATGTCAAAGTGCAAGTAGATAAATAGGTACGGCTCTGGCGGGAAGGTAAATGGCGTTTCTGTGCGCTGCTCTGGTTTGCCAGCAGCGGCTTAGTCATGCTGGCCACATGACCCGGAAGCTGTACATCGGCTCCCTCGGCCAATAAAGTGAGATGAGCGCCGCAACCCCAGAGTCGGCCACGACTGGACCTAATGGTCAAGGGTCCCTTTACCTTTTTACTCCCATGGGGCAATCAACTTAAATGGGGAGAAAGTGAAGGAGTGCATTTGGAAACATATTTAGGGTAGGGATGAAACCTTCTCCCCACTCCTGGTAGCTCCACTCTAGTCACCTAGTCCTGTCTCTTCACCTATGTGGCCTCATCTTTGCTTCAGTCTCTTGGTCACACAAGAATGTGAAAGAAGGTTGAGAACCGGCTTTTGGATCCTCTGTATTCAGTTATTGTTATAAGGGAGATTTTGGAGATTTCCCTTTAAAAGATAACTTCAGAGCAAGGAGAATAGGCAAAAGAGAAGAGCAAGAACGAAACACAATGCTTAAAAGAGCCTCTTCTTTAGAACTCTGCCTGTCTTTGATGCTTGGCTGGAATTTTCAGAGAGTGACAATTAAAGTGTTGTCAAATTTAATGACGGCAAGTTGTGTTACATAACCAATATATTCACACACATACACTTCAAACAAGCTATTAACCTCATTTGAAGCCGTGTTACCTTTTCACTCAGTGTATATACACCCTTCCTTTCCTGGAGTGGGAAAGTAAGATCTTAATTAGGGTTTGCTCTCATGTTAACCAGTGTCAGCCTGTGGCTGAAATCCATTGGTCTTTTCTCCTATAGGTCAATCACTCAATTATCCCAAAGCCTTGGAAGCAGGATGTTTCTCTCCATCTCTGGTACTGCTGTGGGCTGCAGGGAAGGCATGTTGTGTGGCGAGATTCTTTCCCATGTCACAAGTTAGCTGCAAAGCTGTCTGGAATTTTTCTTCTTCTCTGCAGCTCCCTGCAGGAAAAACAGTGCCTTGCTGCAGACTAGAGGAGACTTTAGGAAGATTTATACCACTGGCCTAGCTTAACTTTTCCAACCACACATATATCCCTGCAGGCACTTTTTAGGGTCCTGCCTCAGGCTGATTGGTGGCCCTGGAGAACATGCATTGCGGCAAGAATAATCCTGTGCCAATCAATCACAAACTGCAGAGATTTGCACCAAGCTCTCTTTCGTTATTGCATTTCCGGTGTCCATTTCCTAGTAAATTTACAGCCGTGTCTGACCCAATTATAAGAAATTTATCCATGAGACATCCCAGTTGTGATTCTGCTTTTTAAACTACCATGTCACTTTCCAAGCTGGTTTCATGCGTGCCTCTTGAACAGATAATCAGGAAAGAAGGTTTGTTGTTTTTTAACTTTGCAGAGGTGTGTGTTTATCCATGGACTGCAAACATAGGCGTTCTGTCTGAAATGGAGCTTATTAGAACATAGGAAGTTGCCCTGTATGGAGCCAGGCCATTGATCCATCTTGCTCTGTATTATTTGCAATGAATGGCAGTGGCACTCCAGGAGTCCTTCCTAGCCCTATGTAGGGATGCCCAGGGTTGAACTTGTAGCTGTTGGCTATGTGTTCCAGCAGTGGTGCATGAGCAGAAGTAAGCAGAGAGGCATTCCCACTTGCAGAGATGGAGCTAAGTGAAACAGTGGTGAGGCTGGGAGACCTCAGGTTTGTGGCAGTAGCATCCCACAGGGGCACAGTAACCCGGAGATCCCCTGAACTTGCAACTTCTTCAGGCTCATCCACTTTTCCCGCTGCTTTCTCCCAGGAAAACCCACACTTTACTGCTGATTTGGAGCAAACAGCAACCTGGTTTTTTTTTTTTTTTTTTTTTTTTGCAGATTGACATTTGCGGGAGGCAGTGGAAGACAGAAGTGCCTGGCGTGCTCTGGTCCATGGGGTCACGAAGAGTCGGACACGACTAAACGACTAAACAACAACAACAACATTTGCTCCGATTCAAAGAGCAAGTTCTCCTGGGGAAACCGGCAGGGCAAAGAGAAACCCCTCTTACCCATGCCTAGAAAGCACAGGGCGAGCAGAAAACCTCTCAGATCAATGCAGTGCCAGAGTTACGTATAAGGGTGGCGCTGTGGTCTAAACCACAGAGCCTAGGGCTTGCCAATCAGAAAGTCAGCAGTTCGAATCCCCGCAACAGGGTGAGCTCCCATTTTTCGGTCCCAGCTCCTGCCCACCCAGCAGTTCAAAAGCACGTCAAGTGCAAGTAGATAAATAAGTACTGCTCCGGTGGGAAGGTAAATGGCGTTGCTGTGCACTGCTCTGGTTCACCAGAAGCAGCTTAGTCATGCTGGCTACATGACCTGGAAGCTGTCTGCGGACAAACGCTGTCTCTCTCGGCCTATAGAGCGAGATGAGCACGCAACCCCAGAGTCATCCGCAACTGGACGTAACGGTCAGGGGTACCTTTACCTTTACAAACAAGCTATAGCTTAGGGCAGTGTTTCCCAACCGGTGTTCCGCGGCACACTAGTGTGCCGTGAGACACCGGCTGGTGTGCCGTGGGAGGGAGGCGGGCGAGTCGGGCGGCGAGAGGCGGCGGCGGCGAGGATCCGCGTCGAGCCGGGGGCGGCTCCACGGTGGTGGTGCTGAGCGGCGGGGCAGCGCGCGCGACAGCGGAGGAGGAGGAGGCCGGCATGTCCGGGCAGCAGCAGCAACAGCAGCAGCAGCAACTCCCGGCGACGGCTCCTCCTCCGCCCGCTATCGCCGCCACCACCACAACAGCCGCCGCCGCCTCAGCTGCCGCCGTCCCTCAGTCCCTCGCTCTGCTGCCTCCTCCCACCCCGGCAAGGGGAAGGGAAAAAACGTTCACTTTTGTGCGTCCCTCCCGGCGTGAAGCTGCGCGCTGACGTCACGGGGCGGGGCTTTAATGGTGGTGTGCCGCGAGATTTTTTTCCGGTAAACAGGTGTGCCGTTGCCCAAAAACGTTTGGGAAACACTGGCTTAGGGCCCCACTCTCTTGCTCCACCCCCAAATATACTTCTTAATTGTATTTCACTATTAATATAGTTCTTCTTAATTGTATTTCAGTTCAACAATTGCTTTGATAAAATACATATTTTGTTATGTGCAAATGGCTTTAGATACCTATTAGGTCCATAAATTACCATATAGCATATATTCAACAAACAAAAATCAACAATTTGTTGTTGACAAAGGACAGCTGCACATATAAAGGGCCCCATTACCTTCAGTAGCTTAGAGCCTTATCAAACCTAAATCCAGCCCTGGAAGGCATGAGACAAATGTGGACAAGCCCTTCATCTTGCCCCATCCTCATCCTGGAACACAGCAGCAGTGCAACTCCTGCTGCTCCAAACCCTGCCCTCACATGCTACTGTGCTATATAATTAAGCTACAGCTTGCTTAATTTAGTTGTTGGTGAATCAGCTTTTTGTACCTGTTTTGAAATGCTATTTGGTCATTATTAATAGCTGCCATGTTTTGAACGTGAGAAATGGTGTCCTGTATGGATTAAAAACAACCACCTGCAAGAGAACATAGCAGCAGCAGCAGAATCCCATAGGGCAGGTGATTCCTAGACTTGGAAATTCTTATCTACTGCCTTTGGGGCCAGTTCACAGGAACATCTCAAGATATTTTGTTGCCTGAGGCAGAGCAGCCAATGATAGCCCTGGGCATGTTACACAGTAGCAGGGCATGCCTTGACCACAATATTCAGTTCAGACTCCAACGGACACTTCATTAAACAACCCAGTTAGGCTCAGGCCAATATGGAGGCTGCCCAATTTGTTCTAGTAGTTGGAGTCTGTTTTCTGTCCCCTACACTTCCCTATTGGGAAATCAAAAAGCGGCTATAACTTTTTTTCCCCTTTTGGCAGAACTGGATGAAATAGTAGGCCCTCCAGAATGGATTAGGCCTGGCACATTGCAGGTAGATAGCTCCAGGTATTTTTGTTCTGGACACCTATAAAGTTTTATTTTTATTTGGTTTTGGGGGTGATAGAATTTGTTAGGATTTACAAACAAGATTGTCTCTTCTGAGGGAATGAATACTGCCAGTTTTCAGATAGAGAGCTGCAGTGGTTTTCCTACAAGGGCAACCATCACAGTTTCAAGGGTAGAAATCAGATTTATTTCCCGCAGTGTTTTGTTGGCAATTGGTCTGAAAATCACAGACATGAAAGAGGTGCCCCCAGGTAAGAAACCTGCCAAACTGCATACAAATAGGTCCAGCAGCTTTTGTAATGGGCACCTTTAAAATTGATTTTAGGGTGGGAGGGATTTGCTTTCCAAATAAAATCCTTCCCTCTGATTATGAGCTAGCTAGACAGATCAGTCATAAAGGATCTTTTCATTAATTAATTAATTAATTAATTATGGATGACCAGAGCTAAATGCTTTCATAGAATCATAAAATCGCAGAGTTGGAAGGGATCCCAAGGGTCATCTTGTCCAACTCATGCAATAAAGGAATCTCAATTAAAGCATCCATGACAGATGGTCAGCCAACACCTGCTTAAAAACCTCCAACCTCCCTAGGGAGTCCATTCCACTGCTGAACAGCTCTTACTGTCAGAAAGTTCTTCCTGGTTTTCTAGTTGGAATCTCCTTTCTTGTATCTTGAATCCATTGGTTTGAATCCCACCCTCCAGAGCAGGAGAAAACAAGCTTGCTCCATTTCCCATGTGACAGTCCTTTAGATATTTGAAAATGGCTATCATATCTCCTCTCCGTCTCCTCTTTTCCAAGCTAAACAGACCCAACTCCCTCAACCATTCCTCATAAGGCTTGGTTTCCAGACCCTTGATCATCTTGGTTGCCTGCCTCCACATAAGTTCCAGCTTCTTAACGCCCTTCTTAAATTGTGGCTCCCAGAACTGGACACAGTATTCTAGGTGTGGACTCGTAGTCCAAAACATCTGGAGGGATGCCCATTGGTTACCCCAAATCTAATCAAACCCCCACTTGATGCAGAAAACCTAGAGCATCTGCAACATATGGCTGCACAGCTTCTACTTGACAATAAATACCTAGTGAGGAAGACTCCACTAAGTCACTGATCCATGGAAGCCATTAACAAAAGAACATGAGAAACAAAACATTGAAGGATGATTTGTTTTGTGCCCTGGTTTAGCAACTTATCAGGAATAGAACTGAAGATGAAGTTTATTATGACTTCCTTCCTTATTTATTTCTAAACATCTATATCTCCTTTCGATATCAGGGCACGCGGCAAAGAACAACATGTCCTTCTGCGTCTCTGGTCTGAAGATAAGCTCTATGTTTGCTGTTTTCCACTGGGCTGAAATCACAACTTTCTCCCAAGGTTTGCTCCAGATAACAGTGATGCAATCTGCATTTTCAGTCAAAGGGTGAGTGCAAGAGTTCTGGAGGCAAATGGACAGATCCTGTTGTGCAGCCACATTTGCAGTGGTAAAGCAATGCCCAAGCAAGCCAGAGGAGGCTAGAGAGGGGCAGAGGAGCAGCCGTGGCATGTGCCTTGGGTGGCACAATGTCTTGTGCCAGCCCTGACATTACTCTCCAAAACTTATGGACTACAATTCCCATCATTCTCTAATGCTGACCATGCCGTCTGATTGAGGGAGCCCACGAAGACCTCGAGAGCACCGGGTTGGGGAATGCTGGTTGATGTACCTTGATGTTGTTAATCTGACATAAAAAGCAAACAAGGAGGCATTTTGCCATTCAAATGCACTCTCAAAGGTAAAAGGATGCTTTTACATTCATATTACAAACTGGATTATGCAAAAACTGCGTTAAGCCTCTTCCATGAAAACCACCCTTAGACATCCCATTGCGAAACCAGCCTGGCAAATTCCTGCTTTTGAATTACAGACGTGCCCAGTGTTAAAATAACATTATAAATACATTTGCAAAAACGGGTATGTTCTGAAAATCTGAAAAAGTATTAAGAGAAATTTGCACTAAAATGCTGGCAAATTATCACGAGAAAATTGCTGTGGAAATGTGGAGACCAAAATCGGCAGATTCACCCATCTCTATTTAAAATCTGCTTTTATTCCAATGGACTTTTCTAAGGGGTTTGCAAAAAGGGAAGGGGCTGAAGCAAAAATCAGGATCTATCCATAGATCTCAGGATGTTTGAAGCATTTCAACAAGGATTTCTTACTAGCAACAACAACTCCATTGCCTCGAACCCCCGTTATAATCCTAAAACGAAGAAAGCTTAGGTTAATCAGGAATGAATTTGGTTGTGGAAGGACAATGAGCTCAGTCAAGTTTAGGGACTCAAAAGTAATTTTGGGGCTCCAAACCTGGCACTCAGATAATTAGTGGAAGCAGGGATGAAGCACCTGCATGAGATTACACAAATTAAGCTCCCTAATTTAAGTTACTTTATTTGCATGATTAGCACCCAGATTTGCATTTTATGGAAACTGCCTTGATGGGTTGGCAACTCCTAAAGCCCACTGGGGCTGAAGACAGACAATAGCTTTTATGAAAGTTGAAAATCTTATTGCACACACACATTTCATTTGTCTGCCCTGTTGTCACTGGACAAAGTAGAGCTGAACTGAAATGTATTTATTTATTTTTAACCGTGATGGCTGTGTATCAGAGATTGGTATACCTCTGCATATCAATTGCTGGTAATCACTGGACGGTAGAGTCCTGTTGCACCTGCAGGCTTCCCATAGGCATTTAGTTGGCCTCCTTGACAATATGGTGAAGGTCTAGATAGGACTTAGGCCTGCTCATGTGTCTCTAAGTGGCTTCCTGCTGGCTGCAGTTCCTGGAATGCCTTGGAAGCGATCACTGAGGTAAACCCCTCAGCAACCTTGTAAGATTTTAGTACAGTAAGAAGCAACCCTCATCCCCCAAAATTCACAGGTTTTTCAATTTTAGCAGGGGATGAATATTTTCTTGAAACAAGAGGGAGATTGTCCTTAGGTCAAAAAGCTTTTGTGGGGCTTGGAAACAGAACAAAACCCAATATATGCTTACCAAAGGCAACAGTAGACTGGGTGTGAAGAAGAAGAAGAAGAAGAAGAAGAAGAAGAAGAAGAAGAAGAAGAAGAAGAAGAAGAGTAGTAGTAGTAGTAGTAGTAGTAGTAGTAGTAGTAGTAGTTTGGATTTGATATCCCGCTTTATCACTACCCTAAGGAGTCTCAAAGCGGCTAACAATCTCCTTTCCCTTCCTCCCCCACAACAAACACTCTGTGAGGTGAGTGGGGCTGAGAGACTTCAAAGAAGCGTGACTAGCCCAAGGTCACCCAGCAGCTGCATGTGGGGGAGCGGGGACGCGAACCCGGTTCACCAGATTGCAAGACTACCGCTCTTAACCACTACATCACACTGGCCCAACAGCAGTGCCTCTTTCATATGGTCATCAATACTCAGGGAGAAATCATGTCTCTCTTTTGGACTGAACTGCTCAGACATGCAGTTCTCATCAGATCTATCTAGCTATCTATTCGTCATATAGATATATAGAAAAACACACACATTTTGCAGACTTCAAAACACTATTAGTCATATCTCTGACCTGCATTAATCCACATGTTTCCTGATGTTGGGACTGGGAGTGATATTCCAAGCCTCCATTTTATTCCCAGGACAGAGTCTCACAGCTTACTTTATTGTTCACTATCTCAAACAAGAAATACATTTTTTAAATCTGCTCCTTGGTTTCCTTTCAGACAATGAGATCCCCTGTAGCTTCCCTGCAGGCATGACAATGTTTAGCCTTAACACAGAGGCAGGCAAGGAGACCACGTTTCCTCCTGTTTTCACTCTAGAGCTACAGGAAGACTAGTGGGCAGGCAATCAGGGGAGGGGGTTCCTTATCCTTGACAATCCTTCATCTCCAAACACTTTTGTATATTTCTCGTGGCTCACGCACTCAGTCAGCAGCACTGCATCTGTTCTGGAAGAGTACAGCTATAGATTAGAGAAAGAGAGAGAAAGAGAGCTCATTCATCATTGTGTTAAATAGGTGCTTTTATACAATGGTAGGAAATCTCCATTCATAACCCTTCATTCATAAGCCTCCATGCTCAGAACTAAGAGAGAACAAATTCCACAAACTGTTGCTATGTGGAATCATAGAATCATAGAATCATAGAGTTGAAAGAGACCACAAGGGCCATCGAGTCCAACCCCCTGCCAAGCAGGAAGCACCACCAGAGCACTCCTGACATATGGTTGTCAAGCCTCTGCTTAAAGACCTCCAAAGTAGGAGACTCCACCACACTCCTTGGCAGCAAATTCCACTGTCGAACAGCTCTTACTGTCAGGAAGTTCTTCCTAATGTTTAGGTGGAATCTTCTTTCTTGTAGTTTGCATCCATTGCTCCGTGTCCGCTTCTCTGGAGCAGCAGAAAACAACCTTTCTCCCTCCTCTATGTGACATCCTTTTATATATTTGAACATTGCTATCATATCACCCCTTAACGATCCTGTTCAGAGTTCCAGCCATATGCTCTTCTATTCACACACCCCTTCCCAGTTTTCTCTTTTTGTCCCCCAACAGTCAATCAGCATTTCATGCCCACTGAAACATTCTCAACCCCCATTGACTGTTTCCCTGTTCTTTAGCTAATCTTCTAATGACTGCATGTACTTCTATACAATGTGGAGTTCCCTAAACTTGGTAATATCCCCATGCTGCTATAACAGCCCATGAAGCGTAGCAGTCACAGAACTGAGTTTGCTCTTAGTGTACTACAGGGGTTCACTTAACAAAATGTTGCAGTGCACCCCTGGCAAGAGTGCATTACCTGAGCTGGGGGAGTTGAAAAAAATTAACAGTTGGCATCAAAGCCAGGAGTCCTTACTCTAACTGGGGTCCTACTTGATATGATTGTCTGCTGCTTCTGAACTGAAGTCCAGCAAGGCTGAGCATAAAGCCTTCATCCTGATTTGCATGCATGAAACTTATATCTGGTCTTTATTGAGCCTTCATTCTGGTTTCTTTCAGGGGAGGTTATATATGCAGCTTATGAACACACAACCTACATTCATCCTGATTTGCTTGTGGAGTGTTTGTATATCTTCTGGCTGGGCATCGTTCATGCTGCTTTTCGATACTTTCCCCCATCACTGTAAAACCTACCTAAAAATAAAAATATGGATTTGTCACGCATGGGCAAGGGGAAGACACTTCCTGCCCATGGGCTGAATTAGGGTCCCAAATTGGCCTTCAAGGCTTTTTCCCAAAACCACAGCCACCTGCCCATATATGATGCCAGGTCTGGGGCAGGTAGAGAGGTGGTTGCCAGTGTACAACCAGGTACTTTGAAGTGTGCTCTCGATTGTTCATTGGCAAGGGAAGTTTGATGCTACTGTCAGCCAGATTATTGGCAGCAAGAGCAAGCCTGCTGGAGCATCTTTGCTACTGGACACTACAGCCTATCTCAGCAGAAAGCAGGTCTTGAAGTCACTACCTAGGAGCAGATAGCCAGAGGCTTCGAGTGCATTGCATTGACTGCACTACAGAGTCTCCCAGGAAGTTCACCACACCACACCAGGTCCTGCAGAAAGTTGGTCTTGAAGTGGGTCTCAAGGCCATAGCCACCTGTCAAAATGGCCCCACCAAGGGTGGGTGAACCCAGGTTGCAGCCCACCAGCTGGGCCCGATTTCCCACCCCATGCTAGGGCGACAGAGTGTCTTTATTCATTTTAATTGCACAAACCAAAATTTCCAGGGATGTGTTTGAACCTCCCGTAAAATCCTGACTGTCTTGGAGGTGTCTGCAATTTACAACTCATCCATGACCACTCAGAGAGGAAGGCCACGGACTGGCCCTTGCGGCTGCAAATGTGAACCCTCTTTTGCTATTTCCTAGGAGAAGCAGCACATCTGCCTGAGCCGGCAGCTGCTCACCAGCTGTGTGTTGCAATCTGCCAAATACCAAGAAAGGCCATGCTGCTGGTGGCGGCTTCACTCCGCTTCTCTCTTCATTTACATCAAACAAAAGCCAGCTGGAGCCAGTATTATTATTTGTCTTCGCAGGAAGACAGCTATTCTGTGCAAACTTGATTGTTTATTTGCTATGGGCTAGATTTTAAAGGCCGTCGTTCCCACCTTGATCTCCACCTTTCATTTCAAGCAGACGAGTCCAAATGGACATGACATCCTGGCTTGAGAGAAGAATCAGAAACAAAACAAAAATGATTTGAAAGGGAACATCAGGCAGACAGAAAAGCAAATTGGTGCTGTTGTTTTTTGCAGTGCTAGTACAGCCAATTGTTTGCAGTCTGAATTAAAGCAGAAACTTTCAGAAAGTTTTTCTTTGCTTTCCCCCCACCAAATTTGCAATGATGGGTGGGAAGTTAGCGATTTGATAGGTGGAAGAGGAAGAGGTGGAGAGTAGATAAAATCAGCTGGGTAGGAATAGGTTTAGGAGATCACTAGATCCAACTGCATTCACCACCCATGTTACATTAATGTGTGTTTTGTTTCCCATATAAATACCCTGTGTTATTGTCCATGGAGGTTTGAACATCTACCCCACCTACACACTGTTAGTGTTGTAAGATGGTGACAGGGGTCTGGTGGTACCAAAACCACTGATGCACTGCCTCACTTCCTGCTCCTCTTGCTGCTTTGGTTCCAACAGTTACTGTGCATGCGCTCCACTGCATATAACACATGCGCATTGTTTTTGTAATGCCTGCAAATAACATGACACTGCAGAGGCTTCAAGACTAGCTCTAGTTAGTGATGGAAACATTAAATTGCTTTGAGGTGGTGGGAGAGATTTGGAGAAACTTGGTGCTCACCAAATATTTTTGACTACAACTTCCATCAGCCCTGGTCTTCATAGCAAATAGTCAAGGATGATGAGAATTATAGTTCAAATCACCCAGAGGGCAGCAGCCTGGGAAAGGCAGATTTAGAGTTTCTCTGACTACAATAGTCAAGCTTCTTCTCGTTTTGTTGCTGAAACCTATTTGTTAGATTACACAGTTGTTTAAATTGTTCAGGTCCCCATTGCAGAGGGTTGGATCAGAGGATCACCTCAGGGGTCCCTTTCAACTCCACAGTTTTACAATTCTATGATTCTATGAGTATGGAAAACCTCGTCATTGCTAGCATTCAACATTTCACATGCTACAAAAATTAAGTTCGCAAAAAATAATAACAGTGGAAGTCCAAGAGCCCCTTCACATTTGATGTGTGGTTCCGTGGCAGAAAGAGCATGTAATCTCCAGTTTGAACCGCATTCTCCTTTCCTGAGTGGATGAATCTTCTCTGTTTTTGCTTTGTACATATAATCTTCTAGCGTGGCAAATAAAGCAAGGGCAGAAATAAGCAAACCCCTGGCTATCAGCATCCTTGTCTGAGAGCTACAGATAAGGTTTGTACTGCAAATAGCCTGCTCTCTCACACAGACATTCCAACACTGGGATCACTTCATTTAGGTCTGCAAGGTGGGGGGCTGGGGGGGGGCTGGTTGGCAGCAAGAGGTGGAACTGGAATCAAAGCAACAAATGCACCCACAGAAGTTGCAGGGAGGTCACACAACAACAACAACAAATTACCACTCTGGGAAGCTTTCAACAGAAAATTAAAAAAGAATTAAACTTCAAACATTAAAAACTTCCCTAAACAGGGCTGCCTTCAGAAAGCTTCTAAAAGTAGGATAGTTGTTTATTTCCTTGACATCTGATGGGAGGGCATTCCACAGGGCTGGCGCCACTACCAAGAAGGCCCTCTGCCTGGTTCCCTGTAACCTCACTTCTCACAGTTAGGGAACCACCAGAAGGCTCTTGGAGCTAGACCTCAGTGTCCAGGCTGAATGATGTCCAGGCTGAATGACACACCTTCAGGTATACTGGGCTGAGGCTGTTGAGGGCTTTAAAGATCAGCACCAGCACTTTGAATTGTGTTCGGAAACGTACTGGGAGCCAATATAGGTCTTTCAGGGCCGGTGTTATATGGTCTTGGCGGCCACTCCCAGTCACCAGTCTAGCTGCCACATTTCAGGGTCAACTTCAAAGATAGCCCCATGTAGTGCACATTGCAGTAATCCAAGCGGGAGATAACTAGAGCCTGCGTACCAGATGGAGCTGGTAGACCAGGCATAGGCAAGCTCTGGCCCTCCAGATGTTTGGGACTACAATTCCCATCATCCCTAGCTAACAGAACCAGTGGTCAGGGATGATGGGAATTGTAGTCCCAAACATCTGGAGGGCCTGAGTTTGCCTATGCCTGTGGTAGACTGTATAACAGTGCCCCCCGCTCCCAGCTCCTCTAGATGGTCCAGAAGGATGTCATGATCAATGGTGTCAAAGACCGCTGAGAGATCCAGCAGAACTAGGAAACAGCTTTCACCTTTGTCCCTAGCCTGCCGGAGATCACTGACCAGCGGGACCAAGGCAGTTTCAGTCCCATGTTGAGGCCTGAATCCCGACTGGAAGGGATCCAAATGGTCTACAACATCCAGGCGTGCTTGGAGTTGTTCGGCAACCACGCACTCAATCAATCACCCTGCCCAAGAATGGAAGATTTGAGACTGGGCAATAGTTGGCCATATCTGCCGGGTCCAAAGGTATTTTTTTAAGAAGCGGTTTAATGACCGCCTCTTTCAGCAGGGCTGGGAAGACTCCCTCACAGAGGGAAGCATTCACCACCCTGCAGAGCCCATCATCCAGACCTTCCCGGCTCGTTTTTAATAGTCAGCATGGGCAAGGATCAAGGAGACAGGTGGTTGGTTT
Organism: Podarcis vaucheri; assembly: GCF_965113315.1. Taxonomy (NCBI): domain Eukaryota; kingdom Metazoa; phylum Chordata; class Lepidosauria; order Squamata; family Lacertidae; genus Podarcis; species Podarcis vaucheri. Next base: position 74,932,011 of record NC_138764.1, read on the forward strand.
CACTCGTCCAACTGTTCATTGACATAATTTGATCAAGCAGCATTTCACCATGAGAAAACCCTGGAATCTGCCTCATCCTTGGTCAATTTACCTCAGTTTTATCTACATCGACTGTTTGCTTCTGCAAAAGTTTCAGGGTGGACATACTGCTTTGTTTCCAGTTGGTGCACATCCCACAAATTCCTGCTGAACTCCTGTAGTTTTCCACGCCACAAAGGTTAGGAGTTGTGTGTGTCCTGCTCTTGTAGTGCTATAGTGCAAGAGTGCCCCTTCTGACTGCAATGCTGCAGTAAGACCAGGGAAGCATCACAGAACAACTAATAAAGCAGAATGATGTGTGGATGGTCCAATATGAATCCACCACCAATGCACTAATATTGCATCAATGGCATGTTGCAGAATACACCTGCAAAACTCTCATTGCAGTGGGCACAATGAGTTCTTTTTTCAAGTGGTGAGCACAGGAAGTTAGCAGGCTTTGGTATACAGTCCTACAGTGACTGCCACTTCCCATGATTGCGGCTAGTGCAAAAAGACTAGCAGGACTATGGGCACTACCACAGCAAGAGCAGGGCCAATCCATTTGATAGCACTTCCTTCTGACGTTATTCTTCTTCCCACCTTACGTTTGGCACCACCATTGCTGTGGAAAACCACCCACAGTGCTGTGTTTTTATATTGCGATTTTATTGGCAGATGAAGATGGTGGATTTTTCGGAGCTGGCCGACCTGACTGGAAGAGTCCACGACCAGAAGGAAGAGGAGTATCAGGAAGAATGAATGAAATTTAAAGACTATTTAGCTAAATATGTTAAGATAACTTAATTGGTAAAGCTTGCAAATAATAGATAGGCTTAGGATTCAAATATGTAAGGATAAGATTTAAGATGCTTAAAGTTAAATTAAAAAGAATGAAAGATGTTAAGTGATCAAGTTAATTTTTTGAGAAAATCGATTTTGGAAAACTCTAAAAATGATACATAATGAAATTCAACCAAGGGGATTTATTTGAGGAAGTCACTTAATAATGTTACCAAGATTTAAACCGGATGTTTGTTTGTTTGTCTGTTTGTTTGTTTTGAATTTTTGAAAATCAATTAAAAAATAGAAAAATATATTTATATTGCGATTTTATTGTGTGAATAGTGGCGGAGCTTCAAGTTCCGGCGGGGGGGGGGGGAAGAGCAGGCGGGGCTGTGGCTGGCACGTGTCCTGTGGGTATAGCATGCATCCTGGGAGCCTGGCGCCCAGCGCAGGGGGAGGGGCAGCCGCGATGGCACCCCACTGGGATTGTGCCGCTGGGTGCGGTGCACTCCCCCCACACCCCTGTTCATCCGCCAGTGTCTGTGAACTGCCCTGAGACTTATGGGTATAGGGAAGTTTACTAAATAAATAAATAGTGCTGGGTTTTTTTGCAGGGAAAGCTCTGGATACAGAGCTTTGAAGAGCAGGCTGTGCCTGGAAAAAATGCAGGAAAGTTAAGTGTGGACAAGCCCTGTATCTGTCTCTGCCAACAATGGGGGTTAATCTCCAGCCTGTGCTTAAAGGTCATCATGTACAGAAAAAATAAATATTCCAGTAAAAACCTGAGTACAAGGAGACCACCTTCCTTTGTGAGTCATGAAATTGAGAGCAAGGCTCAGTCAGCCAATTTCCAGAAGCCGGGCAGGCTCTATTGCCTCAGGCAGCAAACCTGTCTGGAGATGAGTCACTGCCACTCACGCTGCCTGCTCTGCTCCGGGGACCCGGTGGCTCCAGCAACCAGTCACACCAGAAAATCAGCCCTAGCTTCCCGTGCCAGAACACCACCCGTGACGGCTGCACTTTGCAAACAAGAAGGCAGGCTGCAAGCAGGGCCCAGTGTGTTTGCAGCTGATAACCAGACCAAAGAATTAAAGAGGGGACTCTGCCTACAACTGAGACAAAACAAGGAGGCTTAGCGGCGCTTGTCCTTTCCGTGACTTAGCCAGGCAGCAGCACTGGAAAATGCCCTTCATGCTTCTACATCCAATCAGAGAAGCAATCTTGCTTTACAGGTTCCATGGCTATAGCAAAGGCCACCACCTGCCCTCTCTTCTCTGGCTCTGAATTCTGCACAGCCTACCGATAAGATATTAAACTGCATCCATGTGGGCAGACAACGGGCGTGCCCCTTCTGCACTGCCTGCTACCGCCCAGGGCTTGCTTCTCTCTTTATGCTGTCAATCAAAACTCCCACAGGACTATAGCAGACAGACAGGTTTCGGCTCGGCACGCGCTGAAGGGTTGTGCTGTGTCTCCGAGCAGAGAATGCCTCAGCATAAATTTCCACAATGCTGCTGCTCACGCATTCCAGAATCCGATCGCAGCTGGGCTCCCCGTGTGCCGCAGCTGCAGCCGTCCCGCTGCCTGGATCGCAAGAGCCTGCAGGGAAGCTCTTCCTGGCATTTATCTGTTTGGACCCTGCCATCAGCCTATGGGCAAGGAGACAGTGTGTTTGCAGTATTCCCTACCTGCCCTCTCCCAGCTTGCAGCCATTTCTGTGGGGTCCCCGTTCAGGGAGCCCACCCTCCAAATGCTCTCCACCGGTCTACTGCAGAGACATACGGACGATACGGTTTTTAAAACTCTGCATGCATCTGTAAGGCTGCATCCTTGCCTGCGTTTGGGGATTATGTCGTGGGGGAAAGCAGACTGGGCCACACATCCTGATCTGTTAATCTCAGAATCTTTTATTTCCGACAGGAATCCCCAACCCAGAATTTACTGTTTTATAACTAGATTCCTATAGTACAGCTACTCTTCCTCCTTGAACCAGCTTTGCTCCATGCCAGACTCTATCATTTAGGGAGCAGCTGTACTTTTGGGAGCCAACACCCCAGCTACAAAAAGTTCAGTACAGAGTAAAGGTAAAGGGATCCCTGACCATTAGGTCCAGTCGTGACCGACTCTGGGGTTGCGGCGCTCATCTTGCTTTATTGGCCGAGGGAGCCGACGTACAGCTTCTGGGTCATGTGGCCAGCATGACTAAGCCGCTTCTGGCAAACCAGAGCAGCGCACGGAAACACCGTTTACCTTCCCGCCAGAGCAGTACCTATTTATCTACTTGCACTTTGCCGTGCTTTCGAACTGCTAGGTTGGCAGGAGCAGGGACAGAGCAACGGGAGCTCACCCCGTCGCGGGGATTTGAACCGCCGACGGCAAGTTCTAGGCTCTGTGGTTTAACCCACAGCGCCACCCGCGTCCCATCAGTACAGAGTAGGGGGTCCTAATCAAGAGGATCTTTTTTACTCCAAAAAGATTGAGAAGTTGCACACAGAGAGAGAGACAGAGAGAGACTTCTAAATGTGTTCAACACATAGATGACCATTAGTCTATCTAGCTCAGTGTTATCTTCAAAGTTACCTCCAAAGTTTCAGAGAGAGTTCTCTCTACTTGAAGATCCTGGGGTTTGAATCTGGGGGCTTCCTATATTCAAGGTACATGCTCTACCAATGAGCTACAAGCACTTCTACATGTACTATACAGTGCAACTCAGCCTTGCACTTGAGCTAACAATTCAATTTACAATCCAAGAACAATGTAAAAGAGTTGAATCAGCCTGAAGCCAACAAAGATGTTGGAGAGAGTTATTTGCTTAGAACAGGGAGAGAACAGGAATGAGTGTCCCTATGCAATGCTTCTACACCACTGGCTGCCTTCCTCCTGGCCGTGGAGAATATTCCTCATATGGCTACCAGCTGAACTGTTAATTATTCTGTTGCTACTAATGCCAAAGCACAGCAGAGGGACCAGAAGACAAATAGCTCTCCTGAATGCACTTTATCACTGGTTCATACAAATGTGCACCATCCTTAAGGTGGGGGCCACAAACACAATACCACAAATAGGAAACACGTTGTGAAAAAAAGAGGACAAAAAGAGGGCACAGTTTTGCATGAAACTACCTGTGCTAATTTATATGTGTAGGTAGAAATTTAGGAAATATTACTATAATTTAAAAAGGAATGCAGCACATTTCATCATAGTGGGAAAGGCTGTGGACAGGTGACCCATATACCTGCTTTGTCTACTGTCCTGGTGCCAACTGATGATAGGCAACTTGAAGCCACATTCACAAAATACCTTTTAAATGCTATAATACCACTTTAATCAGTCATGGCTTCTCTCTAAAGAATTATGGGAGCTGTGGTTTGTAGTTATTGGGAGGCCCCTATTCATCTCACAAAGCTACAATTCTCAGAGTGGTTTATTATTATTATTATTATTATTATTATTATTATTATTATTATTATTTTATATTACATACCCTGCCCACCTGGCTGGGTTCCCTAGCCACTCTGGGCGGCTTCCAACAGGATATTAAAAATACATTAAAACATCAGTCATTCAAAAGCTTCCCTAAACAGGGCTGCCTTCCAGTGGCGTAGCGTGGGGGGTGCCAGGGGTGCCGGCCGCACCGGGCGCAACATCGGGGGGGGGCGCTCGCTGCCTCCGGAGTCGCCGAAGAGCCTCGGGCGCAGGCTGTAGCGGAGCCGCATGTCTCACGGAACCGACGAGCTGTGCGCGCGTCCGGGCTGAAGGCGCCCGGCAGGCAGCGGCTCTCAGCGCTCGCTGCGGAGGACGCGCCAGGCAGCCCCTCCTCACAGCCCCGCCTCCGCCGGTGCTGCTGCAGCTGCTGGGCCGTTGCATTTTCCTCGCCTCTCTGCCCCCCTCCTCCTCCGGGCAAGCGGCGTCGTTTGGGCGGCAGCGCCAACGGCAACTCGCAGGTTAGGGGTTGGGGGGGCGCAAATTACTTGTGTTGCCCCGGGTGCTGACAACTCACGCTACGCCGCTGCTGCCTTCAGATGTTTTCTAAATGTCAAATAGTTGTTTATTCCCTTGACATCTGGTGGGAGGGCGTTCCACAGGGCAGGAGCCACTACTGAGAAGGCCCTCTGCCTGGTTCCCTGTAACGTTGCTTCTCGCAGTGAGGGAACTTCCAGAAGGCCCTTGGAGCTGGACCCCAGTGTCGGGGCAGAACAATAGGGGTGGAGATGCTACTTTTGGTTTAACAAACAATCCCTAGCAACTTTCAGCTTAACAAACTTCAGCTCCCGGTACTCTTTGGGGGAAGCCATGACTGGTTAAAGTTGGTGCCACAGCACTTTAAAGGTATTTAAAGGTTGCTTTTATATTTCTGCTAGCTAAATTGCCTCAGCTAGACTTACCCTTTCACAAGGAGGAAGGTTTTTTTACTCTCAGCCTTATGAAGGGGGTGAGCAAAGATCCCTTATGTGGCTGAGGTGCAAGCCAAATGCCTTAAAAAAAATAAATCCTATTTTGAGATCTGGTGCTAGAGCATATTGCGCTAACTGTGTGGGTGGAAACACAGCACAGCCAACAGCTCCACATGCTGTTCTGTGCTGTCACCTGGCTGAGACGTGGCAGTCAGCAATTCTGCTGCCATGGAAAACGATGCCCCTAATCCCAGCCTGCTCAGGCCGTTCAGTCAGGCATATTGGGATGATGTGACCTTTAAGTATATGTGGGGTGGGCCCTCTGCCAGCCCCAAGAAAAGTGGCTAAGCTAGTAATAAGTTAAGTACACAGTCAGCGCAAATAGTTATTAACGTGTACATAAGTGAGGGTAATTATATTATTTACTCTTAAACACGTAATACGCTGCACAATCAACAAAGAGTTATTTGAAATATTCACGCTCAAACCTGGGTTCTCTGTGAGAAGCGCAGAGGGGGCATCTCATGGGGGCTATAATCTCCCTGTCCTCCCCAATAGCTGTTCTGGCTACATAAACAACAGCACTCAAAGCCTGAAGATCTGAAATAGAGGAAATGTACAGTAGTACCTCGGGTTAAGAACTTAATTCATTCTGGAGGTCCGTTCTTAACCTGAAACTGTTCTTAACCTGAGGTACCACTTTAGCTAATGGGGCCTCCTACTGCTGCTGCGCTGCAGCTGTGCGATTTCTGTTCTCCTCCTGAGATAAAGTTCTTAACCCAAGGTACTATTTCTGGGTTAGCGGAGTCTGTAACCTGAAGCGTCTGTAACCCAAGGTACCACTGTATATTTAAAGACATGTGATGTGGAATGCAATGGGGCTGGTGGTGCCCACCAGGAATGGCCAGGCAGGGAGACCACCCATAGGTGGTCAGAACCAATGACAGGCAGAGCCAACTAATTAAAGTCCCGTCCCCATCTCTGCTGAATCCACAAGGGCAACCTGGAGACTAAGGGGGAGGAAGCTGACAGGTAGTGGCACTGAATGGACTGGTTGTAAGTAGGAAGACAGGCAGCTGAGGGCAGGCTGAGCCTCCGGAAAGATCCTGGGGCCAACCCTCAGCTCAGTCCTATACATGAGACATTGTGTCAAGTTGAGTAATTATTAATGACGGCAATATGGGGTTGACAACTTCTCACCCGTGGGGTACTTAGGGTTGCGTCCGATGTCAGTTCTGTTCAGAACAGACCCATCAAATTAAGAGACATGAGTAACTTCAGCCCATTTTAGGGATGAGTGAATCCATCAGTTTCAGTTTTTCATTTTTCCAGTCTTAAGCTCGGTTTTCCACATTTCCACCTCAGTTTGTGATTTTTCTTTTAAATTCCTCATGAAAATTCCCAGGCAATTTTTTTTCAAATTCATTCTAATGTACGTACACATTTCTGTATTCATTTTTGCAAAATATTTTCCCCAAATATAATGCATTTTGTATGTCATTTTCACAAACATATGCATTTTAATGCACATTTTAGTAAATGCATTTTTGCGAACATTGTTTGGTTGGAACTGCAAAATTTTGAGAAGCGTGAATTTCCAAGGACAGCTGTTTGATTTTCCATATTGTTTCAGAAGCTGTGAAATAGGGCGGTTCACCTTTAAAAGTGAACTGAGTCAATTTTCTCCTTCATCACCCCCCCCCCGCGAAGCACGTACAGTATGCTGTATAATTTAAAGGAATACAACCTGTTATGCTGCTTAGATTCCTTTTATCTCTTAGCGCAGGCTAAGGAACAACTAAGCAGGGCCTCCTTGCACTTACTCAGTCCACAAACCATTACAACAACAACATTGCTGCCGTGTACACATTCTCACTTGTCAGAGCAAGGCGGAAGCTGACAGCTTGTAGCAGCCCATCCACCGAGGGTCCCAAATGATGGCAGGCAAGGCAAGGCATCAGCTTCACTGGCAAATGCTTCAGTGGACCAGGTTCAAGAAAAAGAAGAAGAAGAAGGGGGGGAAAGCCCTTGAGATTTTGAGAATCCTGACAAAGCCACCAGACTCCACAGAAGAAGCACAGATTTCTCCCTGTGCAACATGACCTTCTATATGACACCCCCCCCCAAAAGAAATCTAACTCCGCCTCTGGCAATATTTTCTCCCTCCGGCACGGGTGGCTGTCTCTTACCGCATCGGAATCTTTACTCTGAGGTAGCGATCCACAGCAATGGCCAGCAGTGCCAGGATGGAGCTCTCAGTGAGGATGAGGACAGGACATGCCACCATCAGGCAGCTGTAAAAATGTATCTGTGGTCCAATGTTGATGATGATGGCCAGCGGGATGACAAGGGCTCCCACAGCTACATCTGCAACGGCCAGGGAGACGATGAAGTAGAAGGTGGCATCCCGCAGGGCCTGGTTCACCTTGACGGCCCAGATCACCAGGATATTCCCAGGTATGGAGACAAGGGCGATCAGCACCTCGATGGTGATGTAGGCAGCCTGGAAGCCCGAGATGTGATGCGGCATGATGCTCTGAGAAACCCTTGCGCTGCCTGAAAGGATCAAAGGAGCCATGTGTTTTGAAGATAGAAGAGACCACCAAAGTATTCAAAACCCAAACAGCTTTAATTTTTGCATTTCTTCGCTTAGGTGTTGCTTTCATACCCCACCTTTCATCCTCCTGGAACCCAGGGCAGCTAACAGCAACTAAAACCATACAAAAATATATCCACGTTACAGACATCCAAAATAACCTCACAATCAAGCATTACCAACTTTTAAAGTAGGAGTCATATAGCCTGACTCTATACTTCAGTAAGTTTACAGATTTCCTTGCATGCCACATTTTCCTTCGCACTGCAAAACTCCTCAGATGATTTCCCAGAGCTGGCAGATGATGGCCCTTTGTTCTTTCCATACCATTGACTGTGCTCCGACTATTTCCAACTCAAATTTGCCGTCCCTCTGATAGCCTGGTCACCACCAGGAACTTCACACTAAGAGGCTGTGCAATTGCGTGTGTCTGCTGTGCAGAGAACCTGCCCTTCTGCCCATATTGGCTGCTGCAATGAGAGATTTAGGATTTCACTGTTGCCACCTCTGGTCCCTGTCTCTCCAGTTAAGCAGCCAGGTAGTTTTTAAGCAGCAATAAGAGAGCATCTGTGAATGCTGCTGATCAGTCATGTGGTTGCAGAAGACTAGCCTTATGAAAGTTCCTAAGAGAAGTGGTCACCCTTGTCCACACATGCCTAGTTCCAAGATTCTTGTTTAAATAAAAATAGATTCCATTGTATCTACAAGATTATCAGGCTTTGGCAAACTTCCAAAGTATTCCCCCCCAAAAAAAATATATCCCAGGATTGCAGTCACTGGGGATGTCTTTTATATGCTGGCTTCATGGTTTACAATACCAGAGAGGAGGATTTTGTCTTTATGTAACTAAAGCTATACTGATAATTTGCAAATGCTCCAAGTGTCCCTATTTAACAGGGACAATCCCTGTTTGTCCCACATTTTCTAGAAACCTCTCTTCCTGGTAAATCACATTCCATAGCTATTAGTAAAGATGGCTGATTATTAACTCCAGAATCAGGGATAGCATTCCTCTGAATACCAGTTGCTGGGAAACAGCAGGACCGCCTTAATGTCCTGCCTGCGGACATCCCATATGCACCTGGTTGGTCAAGGAAGAAGACAGGATGCTGGACTAGACTGGCCAAAGATGGAGAACCTGTAGCCCACCAGATGTTGGAGTTGGATGGGGGTTGGATGGGAGTTGTAGTACAACAACATCTGGAAGACTGCTGGTTCACCTTCCCTGGGACAGGCCTTTGTTCTGATCTTGCGGGGTCTTCCTTACATCCCTGAAATCCCTGTTTTCTTCCTATTTTATTTATTGCTCTATTTATTTTATTAGGAGATTTCTGTACCGCCCTTCACCAAAAATGGTCACAGAGTGGTTTACAAGGTACGATAAAAAACATAATGCACAATAAAAAGAAACATGGAAATAATTATGATAAATAACATAATTAATTGCATCACTGAAATGACTTAGCCCAGCAGCCTCTTAAAGCTGGACCAAAAATAGTGTTCTTTTTTTACCTTGCAATTAAAAGAATGTAAGGCTGGGGTAAGATGCACTTCAATAAGGAACCCATCCCACAGATGTGGAGCCAACACCAAAAAGGCTCCTCCAGGGGTTACCACTGGCATATTACACTGACCATCAAATTTAGGACAGATTTAGGTCGATATTATTAAGGTGGCAGTGGATTAATGAATTTGGAATACCCTGTTGTTTCTCTGCATTCTTTATGATGCTAACCTACTTGCTGTGGGAAGCTATGAGAAGTGCTCCCATGGCTCCAGACGTTCCGCTCTTAAGTGTGGGGCTGCTGGGCTTCGCAAGCTCCCTTGCCCCAGAAAAGATATTTGGGGTGATTCAGCCCCTGAGCTGTTATATCTCAGTTACATTGGGAAGTAAGTCAGTCTCACCAAAATCAATGGGACTTCGTTCCGAGTGCTTGGAACTCAGCAGGAACAACAAGCCAATCAATTACCATTCAATAACAATGTAAAGCATCATTTTGCATTTGCCACTAATGCAGGGCAGCTATATTGTTGAACAAGCCTTCCTTTTCTTCAGCACAGCAAGTTTATAATGTGTCTGCCTGCCTGCCTGTCTGCTTCTCCCTCTAGTAATATAGGCTTGTACCATTACATTTGTATGAGGTATACTTTAAACAGCACTTCCCAAACTTCCTCCTAATGCATTCATTTTCTCTCTCTCTCTAGGAAGCATCAGGCGGAGCCAATTAACACCTCTTTTTTGAAATGCAGGTCAGAATATTGTTCAGCTAGCACAGGGGTGGGGAATTTTGGGGCCTCTGGGTGCTGCTGAACTACAATTCCCATCAGACCCAGCAATCATGGCCAATTACCAGGGATGATGGGAGTTGCAGTTCAACAACATCTGGTGGGCCTAAGGTTCCTCACACCTGATCTAGCATAATAATACCTTTTCTGCTGGATTAGAGCTCTCCAGAGTCTTGGGAAGGGAGAAGCCAATTACATCACCAGCTACCTAGTTCCTTTTTTCAACTGCAGATACCAAGGATTGAACCCAGGAACCTGTGCATGCAAAGCATGTGCTCTGCCACTTAGCTGCGTCCACTTCCCTTTTCTTTCCATATCACCCCAGCAAACCTGCAAGAGATGTGCTGTAGCCAACAGGGGAGACTTCTGCAAGTAACCTCTGCAGAACTATACTGCAGTATCCTGGCCATGCAGCTAGGTAGTTGACTGAGGCACACCATGCACACCATATAACTCATCTGCTAAAGGAGCTCCACTGGCTGCCAATATACTACCGGGCACCAATTGAGGTTTTCCTCACCAAATATATCTGGCAAAAGCTGGCAATTGTGTTTCTCAGACAGTGTGTTGGTGAGAATACCATATGCCTTGTGTCAGAAAGTGGGCTTTTAGTGTTGCAGTTCCAGCTCTCTGGAGTCAACTGCTAGCTGAAATCAGATAGACACCTTGTATCATGATATTTAGGGGCTCACTGAAAAATGGTTTTGCTGTTTTGGGAGTTTGTAGTGGTGGTTTTATTGTTTTGCAAGTTTGTTGCACTGATTTTATTGTTTTTAGAGCTTCTGTTGCTGTGTTTTATTCTGATTTTATCTTGTACACCTTTTGATGACTTTATGCTGTGAAGCAACCTATAAATTTCTTTAACTAGGGGCTGCTTGCTTTATTTCACCTCACTAGCCAGCCCTACGCCACCCCACCCCAGCCAATCACCCTTTCTCCTTAGACTTCATTGCCTGAGAAAGAAGCCTGAATTTTGAAAAAAGGCTTCTTTCTTGTGCTCAATGGCAGCCAAGAAGGAAGCTTTTCTCCTCATCAGTAGTGGAAGTGGCAGCAGTGGGACAAAGAGGAGAAAGGCTTTCTCTGCTTTGTATCACCCCTGGTGATGGTGGCCACTGGGAAGGAGAAAGGCTTCCAGTAGAGGTGCTGATCTCTTGTAACTCTGGAACTCACAGCACCATCTGTTGGCAGCCATGTGAACTACAGCGTCACGGCATCCTTATGCAAATACAGTATAGAAAGATAATAATACCCCTTAAAACTTAAAAAAATTAGTAAGATGTGTACTTCCAGACAGAAGTTGGAGAAATGGGACAGCCTATCCTATCTAGACAACAGAATCAGAGATTCACAAAAGAGTCAAGAATAGGGAGGAGGTGTACTTGCAGTAATCACTTCACAGACAAATATTCAATAGGTGGACTTGTGCAACCACATTCCACACATCAACCACAGCAGCAACTAAAGCACAATCCAAGGGATTTACCACCTGTCCCTGCCTACACAATGTTTCACTCATAAGGTGTGAATGCTTGGGAAAGGTGACAGCTCTGCAATATGAGTGCTATCTTGAGGGAAGACATGCAAATTGCACGCTACAGATGGGAAGCAACTGCAGATTTAGTGTGCAGACAAATGGGTACTGGAGAAAGTACACAAGTTCAGTTTTGGAGCCCCATCATGGTCTCTGATTAAACTGAGTTAGCATGTTCCTATGGTACTTCAACCTGTCCCCAGAAAAGCCTTCACACAAAGAGGTGTGACAAGCAATCTTGTGATAGGTGTTTGCATGCTTTGGTGCGACAGTCAAGGGTTCCTGTTGGATAGCAGCATGAAAAATAACACCCTTCCCTCCACACACGTATATATCCAGAGTACTTTTTGAACTGTGTTTTTTCTTCCTGCAAGGAGACAATCCTCACTTCCACTGCTCCTTCTCTCATTATGCTTTTACAGTTACAAAGCTATCAGTCCTGGATCAGGACTATAGGGCTACAAATGCAGCAAGTCATTCCCATTGTTCCAGAGAAACAATTACTTGTATACAAAGCCTAGCAAAAGCTCAAGCAGCAGCAGTAATAATAATAATAATAATAATAATAATAATAATAATAATAATAATGCAGTTTGTCTCTAAAATGCCACAATACTCTCTTTTGTTTACACCTTTCTATTTTGATTTTTTTCCGAGAGAAAGTAGATTTCATTTGGAAAGAGCAAGATTGGTGGCATTTCAAGGGACAGTGGCATGTGAAATCTCTATGGAGCAGAGAGGAGAAGCTTACTTAAGAAATAACGTCCTGATCTCTATAGCCATACGTTTTCCTGACCCTCACCCCTCTGACCTCTGACTATCTCCAGCCCCTCCCCTCCCCTTTAATCTCACTTTTCTCTCCTCCTGGAATTTCTTACTCTCTCCGAACTGCCCACCCCCGAATCCAAAATGTACAGCAGATTCCAGGCAAATATTTGTCATGCTTAGACCTGATTTCTGTAACAAAAGGCAGTCCTTCCTCACCGTGATTTCCCCTTCAAATGATACGCCTCCCTCTGCTGCTCTTGAACATTTCCCTGCCTCTAGATTAAACCCCACCGCTTCAATAAGCACATAGCAGAAAAAACCCTGCACAATGTGGTCAAAGAGAGAGTGACCCAAACCAGCAGGGAAGTACAAGATTCAGACTCACTTTCTCCTACACAGATTCCAGTGTGTGTTACTGTTTCCTCCTCCAAGTGAACAGTGTGTGTTACTGTTTCCTCCTCCAAGTGAACACTTCACACCCAGGGCAGGCAGGCTGTGGGAGCGTAGGTACCATTCTGCTCTCGGATGGCTCCGTTAGATCCCCGTGGCTCCTGGCATCCTGCAGATGAATGAAACCTGCCCTGCTCTCCCTACGGCATGAACTTTTACTCCCCTGATTGGAAGGAGCACTTGATTCACTGCAGTGTATTCTTAACTCTGATGCAGGCAGGCAGGCAGCTCTCATCCCCAAGTCTCCTCTCCTGCAGCTTCTAACCGCCTTTCAAGCTATCACATGGTCCAGCACACTGCACCGGCTGTGCCTGCAATATTTTAAAGAGGTAGTGGCCTGTTTTGTGCATGTGTGTTTGTGTGTCAGGGTGGAGGGTGGGGTCTGGCTGGCTGAACTGCAACAGAATGTTGCACCAGACAGAGCCACATCGGAGAGCTTCTCTTGCTTCCATATCCCAGAGTACTGAAATCCTTTGCTAAGAAGTCAGCCACTGTTGCTGCAAAATGCTTAATTTAAAATTTGAGAGGGCTCTTCTCTTTAGCCCTTGCTATGGCCGAACATGTTTCATCTACTCAGTACCAGAGAAAGAGATCTCTGCACATGTTCAGAGACACTTTTATCTATTAATGTTTCACCCATTCCAAGAAGAGATCAGAACCTTCCCACTCAAGCTCCCAATTTGGAACTGAGTCTTCATTGTGAAGTCTTTCTGGTCCTCCTGCCTTTTCTCAGGGTGAGGAGATCAGGGCAATCCCAAGGAGACCACTTTTCCACCAGGCAAAGCCAGGCATTGTCTCTGAAGCAATGGCAGCACATCAAGAGGCAGGAGCAGGAGCAGACTCAGCCCCCTCAGTAAGAGCACATGGCTTGATAGAACAGGCATACCCTCCAACATGTTTCGGGAGAAAACCAGGAGGTGCATCTTTCAGGGCCATGTTCCTGCACGAGTCACATGACCCAGAGAGACTTCCCTCACCTCTGTTCCAAAGTGTGCTGGGCAGGCAAAGCCAATTGTTGGAGCAACCTTGTACTGTACTTCCATTCATTCTCAGACCGCCCTGGCCTTATCCCTGAGGCTCCTCAACTAAGTTTCTTTGATCCTCTGGCACGTAAGGGAGTCTGGACTAATTTCTGCTCTTCTCTTGCTGAGTTTGCACCATCAGTCTGCTGCAATCAAGCTTGGCTTCTTTGCTTGCAAGAAAGTGCACCTGTCATCACTCTTGGGCTTCAGCTGACATCTTGGTTCCCTGTATCATCATTCTTCACACAAATTAGATTTTTTAAAAATATACTATATGATTATTCATAAGTGACAAGATGGTAATGTGAAATGAGGTGTTAGTTATGATGGGGATGTTCTGCCAAGCACCACTTTATTTACTGCATCTATTTTAGGGGCACCCTGAAAATTGTCTTCTTCTGACACGCATGTAAGGTGGTGGTGCAATCCACACCTCTTCACGTGGTCTGTTGTGGAAAGGGATGGCTATGTTATGGCCATTAGGAAAAGCTGTGAATGGCACAAAATCCTTGTCCTTCTTGCTTCTTATCACTGTACCAGAAAGGTAAGTGGCCGAACAGATAAGGCAGCGTTGTAAATCAGCCCTCAAAAGTTACCTGTCCAGTGTATGTTTGTTTGTTTGTTACTAGCTTCTTGGAGGTTGGCAGAAGATGTTTAGGGAGCTGCTTTTCTCTTTTGGGAGAGCAGAGAGGCTTCCCCTCTTCTAGCACCCACTTGGTTTCTCTCTTCCACCATGTTTGTGTGGAATTTCTAATTGCCGATGGTGACCAAACTAGAAATTGAAATTGACAGATTCTTACTGTGATGGCCTGGGATTCGGACTCGGAGGCTGAACCTGAGGAATCCCAGCCTGCACAGGAGTCCCCGCCTCCAGAACCAGCTGAGGCCTGAGCCTGAAGGGTCCTCACCTGTGCTGGATCCTCAGGTGCAGGCACCAGCTGAGTCTGCTCTGGCCCCTGAGGTGATGGAGGACCCATTGCCTGCAGGTGCTCCAATCTCAGCTCCGTCAGGGGAAGAGGAGGTTGCCTCTGGGTCCGGTAACTCTCCAGCCTCTCCTGAACTGCAGAGGCTCAGGGCAGAGAGGCGGAAGGAACTAAGTTCCTGCAGGATGAGTGCTCGCCTCCAGGCCAGGAGAGGCGAGTCACATGTGGACCGGGGCCGCCCTATGCCTCGGGGCAGATAAAAGCCAGTCAGCCCCAGTCCCAGGTTGCAGGAGCAATGTTGTTGCTAGCCTGTTCCTGCCTGCACCCTGTCCTGCTCTTCTGCCAGAGTTCCTGGCCCCATCCGACTCCCCGCCTTGGACTCAGCTACAGCTTTGATGGACAGCCTCCATACCGCACCATCGACCTTGGACTGGACTCGGACCTCGCCTCTTGCTTAGCCCCCGGGACCAGCACACTTACCGCCAAGTATCCAAAAGCACATGAAAGGGAGAGTGGGGCACCTTACTCTGTAGAGCAGCAGTTCTCAAGCTGTGGGTCCCCAGACATTGTTGGACAACAACATCTGGGGACCCACAGGTTGAGAAAGGCTGCTGTCGAGCTTCTAAGGATACTTTACTAACTAACGTCTAAAATTTTCTCCAGCTCTCCTGGATCTAACCAAAGACTCATGGAGTTCAGCACCCTGTTCTCCCTCTGGTCAATCAGATGCCGATGGGAACTCTGCAAACAGCTAATGTTCATGCAAGATGTTGGTCATTAAGGAGGTTGAAAGTTCAAAGTACTTTCCTACATTCATCCACACAACCACTGCCATTTTCATTTTACAGGTGCGAACAGAAATCTCACCTCCAGCTAAAAAGAATCCGAAACAGATGGAAGCAAGCACATTCAATATTCAGGGCTATGAACAGGAGGGATGGGGAACCTGTGCCCCCCCCCCCCAGTTGTTGCTGGAGTGCACCTCTGCCGCAATCGTAGTTCAATAACACTTGGAGGGTTGCAGGCTCTCCATCCGTGGTTTTACATTTGTATGTAAAAGTACGTGGTGTTTGGCAGACTGTAAGAAAAACATTCTGCTGGATCAAGCCATTGGTCCATCTACTCCAGCATCCTGTTGTTACCGTGGCCAACCAGATGTCTGTGGGAAGACTGCAAGAAGGATCTGAGCACAACAGAACTCCCCTCGCTTGTGGTTCCAGTAACTGGCATTCAGAAACATACTGCCTCTGACTGTCTTGGGTTGTATGCCTCTCACAACGGAGGTAGAAGAGAGCCATCGTGACTGGTAGCCACAAAGTTCAGCAAAAAGCAGTTCCGTGCTCCAAAGATTTTTCAGTCTAAATTTTTAGTGAGGGGAGGAAGGGAAGGCAGAGTTAAAGACAACAAAGGTGCACAAAAGCTGGTTCACCCCTTGGTATCATTGACTTCCCAGTTTCTTCCACTTCTGTGTGTCCTTTGCCATCCCCTCCCCACAACCCCCTGAATTTCTGGAGCCTTTGAGGACTTAGGTTTGCTTACAGTAAAGCTTCATATAAACTGACGGTATACTATGATAACATACGTCTGCCAAAGTTCTATTTTGCAGAACAGCATTCCTGTTGAGATATGACAGGTGCCCCCTATTTGTAGTTTCTGGAAACAATTGAATACATTCTTGTTTTGACAAGCTTCCCCAGCTGGAGTAAAAAGAAGAAGTAGATATCTGCTTTGGTTTGTGTTGGTACATGAGTTTTTTAAACTTAGTTTTAGTTGTATGGTTGTAAATCACCTTGCAATGTATATGAAGGGCAATGAATAAATTAAATTTAAAAAGCAATGGCAGCATTGTGATTTCCTGAAACAAAATGGGAAGGTCTGTCATATCCTTCTGTCCACTGATTGAATGTAACTTTGGCATTGCATTACTACAATAACGACGGAGATGTAGACACAGTCCATTACTGCGCTAGCCATCATGTATTATATACATTACAGAAATCCTTCAGGACCTCAATTAGAATTCGGTACCCTATCCATCATATGAAAGGCAGCTACTTTGTAAAGGCAGCTTCAGGAAATTCAGTGCATTAGGTGAAATCCAGCTGGTGGATGCAACACGTAGGTGAGAAACACACAGCACAACAATGAGAGGTTATTTTGAACAGCCGGATACTCTCTGAACACCAGCTGTTAGGCTGTTTGTAGTTTTTTGTTATTATTACTACTATGACACAGAGGAGATCTGAAGGGCATTTGATAGGTCTGTCCAGAGTGGGGGACTCTGGAGTGGGTCCACTTGAAGTTTCACTTCTTCCAAGGTTGATGCTAATGTTCCAAAAGGAGGACATTCACCTTATTGGTGTATTTTATTGCACTTTTATCTCACCTTTCCTCCAAGGAAAGCATATGTGGCACTTACTCTTTCCCAAGCCTCACAACAATCTCCTGTGAGAGAAATGACCAGTGTGAATGGGGCAGAGGCTTCATGGCCATGTGGTCAGAGGGCAGAAAAGCCAAAGTATTGTTATGGGTTTGTGGGGAGCCAGATGCCCCCTAAATTCCTAGGTCCAATAAATGTTAGAATTATTCAATGCTTGGAGAGTCAAAATGGGAAGTCAGACCCTTAAGAGCTGGACTCAGCTTCCCATGTCCTAACCAGCCCTAATGGCAGAGTGGTTAAGAGAATAAATGATGGCGCGCCATTAACCCATCAGTGAAATCCATCAACAAGGCAACATACATTCTTTAACACAGGGGTGGGGGGAGAGACCCTACCCTGAGCTCTGGGTAATAAGCAAAAGACAATCCCAGAGTTGGGAGGGGAAAGTTTCCAAGATTACAGTGGACAACGAAGTAAGTGAACAGGGAAAAAAGTGTCCCTTATGCAAGCTGGAGGAGGGGGCAGAAGAAGGAGCTGGCAGTCTGTTTTATGCTGCAGAGAGGGTCAGACATGACATGTGGAGTCTCTAGGAATCGGAGGCTGCAGCAATGGGAGGAACAGAAGCTTTTTGGGATGTGAATACTCTGTAGAGTGGCTGGGGAAACTCAGCCAGATGGGTGGGGTATAAATAAATTATTATTATTATTATTATTATTATTATTATTATTATTATTATTATATCAGGTTGTATATATGTGCAAATAAGCCATATTGTCAGGTGTGGAGAGTCTTCCTCTCTCTTCGGTAATTTCACAAATAAAAATTAACCAGCAGTTTATAATTTATAGTCCTTTATTATGGCATCATGTTGCAAGCACAAATATACAGGTCTCCAGAAGGAGGGCAGCTGGCTACTCTAAATCTTCCGCCTTCCGCCACATCCAAGACGCCAACGGGAAGCTCCTCCTCTTCTCTGCCTTCTTTGCTCTCTGATACGTTCAGACCTTCTAGTCCATAGGGAGGGGGGTCCCCCACACTCTCAAATGACATCTCAGCTATCTGTTCCCTCCCTTCTGTTTCCCTTGTTCCTATCTCGTAGCTGGATAACTCCTGTCTACGCTGTTCAGCTTCTGTCTCTCTCTCTCTGCTTCTGAACATGCTGTGGATGAGGGGTGGGTGACTTCCTCCTGCTGCTCTTCTTCTGAGAGAAGCTGATCTGCCATAGAATGCATTCCCCAATCCTCAGCTTCAGACCATTCCCTGACACATATATCATAAGGACACCAGACTCTGCTGTGCCTTATTATCCCCAAAGGAAACACAGACTCTGGTAAGTGTACCTGAAACCCCTGGAATCTCTCATGGCCCATGGAGATTGGGTGGTGTGCAACAGTAGGGGCTTGAGTCTCCAGTTGCCTCACCTTGCAGAAGACCCCAGCAGTGTAGCGTCAGTTGCTGGCGCCTGAGGAGGGGGCACATACACGCTGGGGGGGGCAGCCCAGCCCTCATCACTGATGCTGCCAGAGCAACCCCACCCCCCACTGGAGCAAAGCAGGGCCACACTGAGCCACTTGTCTGGTGGTGGAAGGGAGCACAGGGCCAGGCCAGGCTGGGGTTGCCTGCAGGGGGGGCTTGTCTGGTTCATGCCCCCTCAAAAATTGTGCACCATGAGCCACGCCCCCCCCCACACACTATGCCCCTGCATGACCCTGTCTCCATTTTGTATTGTCCCTCTTCAATGTTATTGATGTCCTGTGCATTCAAAGCAGACTAGTCTTCTCTAGCTGTTTTCCCAACAGCTCAGACTGCTGCAATAGGCTCTCAAATGCCTGCTCTTGCCACCTCTTGCAAGTGGAGGTGGTTACACAATACAAAAAAAGGTGGTACTCCAGTCTAATGGAGTGAGCAATCCCCACTCTGGGATTTGGAGCAGTAACAAGTTCTTTTAAAAAAAATAATCTTGGGAAATTCTTAAGAATGGAATTAAAGCAAATTAATTGCTTTCCAATTCATGGTAAATTGTGTGATAAAACATGGGTCTGCTCCAAGTTAGAGCAACAGAAGGTGTTATGTAGCAGCCAAAAGGTTGTTCCTGGGGATACACGCTTGCCTTTGCAAATGGCAAGCGGACCTTGATGGAGAGAATTTTGAGCTCCAAGCACCAAAAGAAATTACTGGTAAGAAGGCAGCTGATGATCCTAGGGGGGAAAGAGACCAGATCTCTCACTTCTGCACTTGCAAAATCTTTCCCAGCACTCCTGTTTGGAAGCTTCTTCTCTCTGTGACTGAAATACTAAATTAAGATGGGAACTACAGCAGTTGAATAAACATTTGGTTCGGTGATGCGATAATGTTTTGCAAAATAAATGATTGACATGAACTTGACACGGCGCCGAACACAAACAAGATGCAATAAGGAAGGTGCATAATAGGCCTTTGTGAGGCAAGGATGTCACACTGCAGCAGAGCTATTATGAATGCAGAGATAGCTCATCACCTTGCATACTGATTATGGATGTTTCTATTCCATAAGGAAAGGTTAGAGGATTTTCATGGGTTCTGACCTACTTCTCACTAGAGCAGTGGCTGATCTCCACTTGTTTTCTGTTGTTTTCTTTTGGGGACCTGGGCCTGGGCTGAGACCTCTTGTAGTTCATGCCAGGGGAAGGTGCCTTCACACCGCTGAGTCTGCAGCCTGGTAATCAAAGCAGGGCATGAGCAGACAGAGGATGCTATTGCATTTAATACGTGCCTGGAAAATAATTAAACCAGGTGCAGAGCAAGCAGATGATGTGACGCCCCTTATTTTATTTCTGCCCACCAGAAGAAAGGAGGCAACTCTGTTGGGAAGGCTTGCATAAATACTGGTGCTAGTCACATAACTGCAACTGGAGGAAAAACACAGTATTAAAAAGACTCTGTAAGCAGGCACTGAAACATCTGCCAAATTAATGCAAAACAGGTGAGGTTCCAAAGTGCCAGAAATTGCAGTACCCTTGGCATTGCCCTTTCCAGAATCGGCTAGGGGCGAGTTTGTTCTGTTTGATTTGCCTACAGCAAAACATTATTTCCTTCCCCCACTCATTACGGTATTTCCTTCCCATCCCCACAATCCTTGAGCAGTGAACTCTGAAGCCCTGAATCAGATTAGTGTATTTACTGGGAATGAAACTCCTGCAGAAGTCAGCATTTTCTGCCTGAGATGAATTTATATAGAATCCTCCTGATTTCAATTCACTGTATTGCATCCACTCACAGAGTCTTTTTTTATTTCATTTTATCTCAGCCATCACTGGAAAGAGTTCACATTATTAATTTTATCAACCTGGGAAACATTCCAAGAGTAATTCCTTATACCATTTATAACAAATCTAATGTTTGGCGCAGGGCAGGAGCGGGCCAAACGTTTCCATCAAAAACATTAGTATGTCACAGTTGATAGAATAAATAAGATCCATTCCCTCAGCCTTTTCTCTCCCCTGTGCACTCTTAGACGCGGAAGAGTGTAAAACAGCAAACCAGTGATCTGGTGACCTCAAGGCTTAGATGCAATAGGGGTCCTGGGCTCTCTGAATTTCAGCCTGAAATGGAACAGTTTTCCCTGGGAAAGAGAGGTAGGGGTGACGCAATCCCTTGGAAAGGAAAATATCACGAAAGGTTAAGTCAATCTCTGTGATTTGTTGATAATTACAAGGGAAGAATATGTATAGGGAAATGAAAGCTCTCTTTCATGCAAAGTACTCTGATTATTATTATTTAATTACTTACTATATTTTATATTTCACTGTAATTTACTTCACGGCCTCATGGAAAGGAGAGCAGAGGGAAAAGGTAAAAGATATTCAGGACCGGAGCAAAGTGCTGAGTTTAAGTATTTCAATCCAGTTTTAACCAAGCTGATCTTCCCTTGCTGGTGTTCTCCTCTGAAGAGCAGCTGGTGGCTCCTTTGCCTTTGGCTAATAGATGGGGCCAGAATGTCTTCATTCCACCCATCTTGCTTGTGAAGCCCCAGGACAACCAGAAGTTGGAGCAGAGTAGTTCCCCCCACCCCCAGCAAGCTCCCTGCAGCTCTTGCCAATAGATGATGGCAGGTTGGTCTTCCACTTGCCACAATGTTCTTCCTGGGCGGCAGAGGAAGCAGTGAGCCTCGCAGTGGCTCTTGGTCCCCTGGCTGGCGGCAGAAGCCAGAGTGTGCTGCCCTTCAGCTCTGCAATGTCGTGGCTTAGAGTCCTCTGATCCCCACAAGCCATGAGACCCTGGAGAGCCAGTTGGTGGTGCAGATAAAATGCTGACTTGTCAGTAGATCTGGGCTCAAATCCTCACTCAGCCACAAAGGAACTAGATAGCCAGTGTCAGGCCCTCTTGAAGCTTTGACTCTGAGCATACTTACTTGGAACTCTTTCCTTCTGAGGAAACGTGTTTAGGATTGTGCCACTGGGACTCAGGACCTCCCTTGTCCGTCCCCCTCCCAATTGCAAATTTGGCTACAGTACACTGATGGTTTTTCTAACAGCAGGAAGAGAGTGAGGGTGAGGAGGGATGGTCCTGTATACGAAATCTAAAGAAGGGAGCTTGGGAACCCTCAACTTAGACGGTACCAGAAGGCTTGCCAACTTAAATAACTTCTCTCAATTATTAAACGCAGTGCAGAAGTATCCGGGCCTTCACTGGAGGATTCTTCTCTTGGTTCCCTTTCACTTCAGGTGCTTCTGGAGCCTAAATAAGCCCTTTCTTTCTACTCCACTGCAGATGTGATGAAGGTGGCGGGGGTGCTTGGCACCCTTTTCCTCTCTGTTGCACCCTTTTCTAGACCGTCTTGGGTTGTCTCTCCTGGAATGTGATAATCTATTCGGCACACAGGAGAAGGCTGGAGTGGAGAGATCTGGAGACTTGTTTCAGGAAGGGGTTTCAGAACTCCTGGAATGACTGCTAAGCATTATACTTGATTCGGGGCAGGGTGGGGAACACTGGCTAGCAGCACTGCAAACTCATAGTTTTGCTAAATGCATGGATCTAAGTGACTGCAATATAATAATTATAATAATTATAATTTATTATTTATACCCCTCCCATCTGGCTCAGTTTCCCCAGCCACTCTGGGCAGCTTCCAACAAAATATTAAAATAAAGTAATGCATCAAACATTAAAAGCTTCCCTAAACAGGGATGCCTTCAGATGTCTTCTAAAAGTCTGGTAGTTGTTGCTCTCTTTGACATCTGGTAAGAGAGCGTTCCACAGGGCAGGCGCCACTACTGAGAAAGCCCTCTGCCTGGTTCCCTGTAACTTGGCTTCTCACAGTGAGGGAACCACCAGAAGGCCCTCAGCGCTGGACCTCAGTGTCTGGGTGGAGCGATAGGGGTGGAGATGCTCCCCAGGCCACACTTAGAAAGGGTCCGGTGTCAGAACGATATCAGATGCAATGCAAAATTTGGTAGTTTCCAAGGACTGCAAAATGTTTGAAAATCAGACCTGAGGGGATCCCTTTGAACCTATGCCCGCCTCCCATAAGGTAATATCAGCCATGGTGAGAGAAGCTTCTTGAAACTGATTCATTGATGGTACTTTACTTTTGTAAAACTGAGTTTTATCCATTTTTCCTCATTGTCCGAGTGCTGGGGATGTGTCAGGTTCATCCATCCACATGTGGTGGTTTTCCCCTTATGCTTCTAGCACTTCTTAGTCTTTAGCTGCATTTCTCAATTAACTAATCAGGTGGCCCCCAAACCAGCCCCTTTAGCACGTCTTTCCATTTTCACTTGCCAAAACTGCTTCATAAAGACCTTATTATATTTCTCTTAGTGGCAGTCAGATCGATGACTGTGGGAGGCAAGAAAACATCCTCTGATTTTTCACTCAGTAACTGGTACAGACGTATTTGGCATCTAGCCCTTGTGGAGAGGTTAATTTATGGCGCACAAAGGTCAAGCCCAGTCTGGCCAGTTTGATACAGTGTGCTTCCCATTCTTAACCTTTATCTGTCTTTCTCCTGGGGGTTTATGACCTTCAGGTACCCAGGCTTAGTTCCGGGAGATTATATCAGATTATTGTCCTGCACGTACGCATACCTGATTCTCACACCTGCTATTCCTTTCCAAGCCAAACCTGCAATAATAACTCACATGAAACTTACATTTGCTTGTTTTATAAATGTTGGCTTTATCATGCTGGTGCTTGCAAAATCAACAAAATATTTCATTTAAAAGGTATCATTTAAAGGGGAACTTACCTAATTCACACTTTCCAAAACAAAACTCAAACTGAAACAAAGCCATCCTTCAAAATTCACATCCTCCCAATTTTGAAATTCAGTTCCTCAGCCAAATCATATACTAAAAATTGCATATACTTAGGTAAAGTGTGTTTTAAAAGGCATATATTGGTGAAGATAGCATAAAATGCATCATATTAGGAGAAGCTGGCTTGTAAAAATGTGTCTATTAAGTAAAATTGGATAGAAAAATGTGTATATTAGGGGGAAATCACTTTAAAATGCTAATTTTATGACTTTAGGGGGGCGGATCACAAACTGATGCAGGAATGTGGAGAACAGAACTTAAGGCTGAGAAAATGAGAAACTGGAATTGATAGATCCGCTCATCCCTAAGCTAGACTTACTGAGACATTCACTGAAATTCTTCCAATGTACTCTGATCTGCATGTCCCAGTTCAGATGTTGCATTTCTGGCTGCAAGAACACACAGCAGCAGCAACATGTGGGCATCCTCTAGAAAATGGAGATATTTGTGTGTGTGTTCAGAGCAAAGAGGGTGGGTTTCCCCCCTATTATAATACTCCAAAAGGAATTATGGTAGCTGATGTTGGATCCTTTGGTGAGACGTGAGCAGGAGCAGATACGTAGTGGATGCTGACCTGTTTTTCCCCCAGAGACTCTTGAAAGGCAGTTTTGTTCCAAACCAAATCTGTGCTTGAATGAAGTTGGCAAGGTCTCCCAGGTTGAGAGAAGAAAGAGATGGTTTCATCCGCTGCAGATGGAGGGGAGATGAGCTGCAAAAGGAGGACACCAATGCCCTCCAGAACAACTGCTTTTCTGACAAAGGATTCTATTTCTGGAGGCTTCCCAGGATGGATATAGAAAACGATGCAGCCATGATAGCAAAAGAAGTTAGATTTTCTCTCTCCAGATGCTTGATAGGTGTCTGTTCTGTCCAAAAAATCAGGTCTTGGCCTCAGCTGGCCACTGATACTGCTCTCTCTCCCCCCCCCCACTGCAAACCTTTTCTTTTTCAGTCCCGAGGTAAATAGGGACGCAGGTGGCACTGTGGGCTACACCACAGAGCCTAGGGCTTGCCGATCAGAAGGTCAGCGGTTTGAATCCCTGCAACGGGGTGAGCTCCCATTGCTCGGTCCCTGCTCCTGCCAACCTAGCAGTTTGAAAGCACGTCAAAGTGCAAGTAGATAAATAGGTACCACTCCGGCGGGAAGGTAAATGGTGTTTCCGTGCGCTGCTCTGGTTTCTCCAGAAGTGGCTTAGTCATGCTGGCCACATGACCCGGAAGCTGTACGCCGGCTCCCTCGGCCAATAAAGCGAGATGAACATCGCAACCCCAGAGTCATCCGCGACTGGACTTAACGGTCAGGGTCCCTTTACCTTTACCTTTACAAATTGGTACAACAAGGGCCATTCATATTGCAATATAAAACTTCAATGCATATATCCACTTAATGCAAATCAGCAAGCTGGTTTGAATATTCAGACTATGGCCCATGATTCACCTGTAAAAAATGGCCCCCAAACTTTCTAAAATTCAGTGGAGTCTGAACTCAGGCTACAATCCTGTGCACACTTTGATAAGCCCCACTGAACAGAGTGGAACTAACTTTGGAGTAAGCATTCATAGGGTCAGTCAATCCCATAACACACTAGCTAGACCCTGAAAAGCAGGATCTCACCCAGGAAGCAAAATGCACTCATCTTAAGGCAGAATGCAGAGCATCTTGAGATTCTGCCTTGATTTGTTGCCACCAACAAAACTGGCAAGCATTTTTTCTTCAGGCTTTGTCTTGAGAGTAACCCATTTCCAATGCCCCCGCCCTCATCACCCCTCATTGAAAAGCAGAGATTAGCAGGAGGGCCGTCCGACCTTTTGCAAGGCTATCCTTCCTCGTGACAACCTGGCCCCAAGTACACTTGCTCAAAATAGTACAAGACCTTAGGAACGCAGCCTTAGCTCTTGTCATCTGAGTCAATCATTCCGATTAGATATATTGGAAAATAAGCAATGCAGCTGAGAGGTTTTGCCCTCCTAGAAAGATTAAGGGGGAAGAGGGCAGAAGGGAATGGAAACTTGCCTATTTTTGTCTAAATCCTTACCTTCCGTAGAAGTGGGAGGTCGAGTCAAATTCCCTGAAACAAACTGAGCACAAATTTCCAAATGCAGCCCTAAAATACCACCTTGAGAGTTGTTTCGCTTGCCAAAAATGTCTGTCTCCATCAGCAGTTTCTTCAATGAAACAATTAACCAAATGGATCAGAAGTGACCAGCTGTGTCTTGGGCACTGGGCAAAAGGACCCTGTGGATCATGCAGCCAGTAAACAGGGCCATGAGAAGTGCTGCTTCTAGAACTCCACCTGTGCGGGAGCAAACCTAGGAGTCAACAATCAGGACAGAATATCAACATGTTTCATTGGAATACTTGTCCGTCTCCAAAAGCAAGTAATATGTTAGGGGAGGGAGAGATGGGACTACAGCACCCTGACTCTCCTGTAGCTTGTGGCTCCTCCTCTGCCTGAACCTTTTCCATTCCAGCTGGTCATGGCAAGAACTCTGTCATTTAAGAACTAGTGCATGAGTTTGATCCCGCCCCCACACTCCCTCCCAATCTTTTAATGTCATGTCAGTTAGATTGTAAACCTGAGGACAGGAATTGTAAGACACTCTTGGGAGCCTTTCTCCAGCTAAAGAACAGGGTAACGATATTTTAAACACACTGTATGTGGTACACCAGCATGGGTTCCTAGGTTGACTTCTTAGGTTAACTATCTTTTCAACTTTTGAAAGTCCAAAACAGGTATATTTGGTCACCTCCAGCTGATCCTGACATGCTCACTTTTTGTCCTGATCCTGAATACCTGAAGAATGCCGAGTGTCATAAGAACATAAGAACAGCCTGATAGATCAGGTCAAAGGATTATCTAGTACAGCATCACGTTCTCATCCTGGAGGGATGCGGGTGTTGCTGTGATCTAAACCACTGAGCCTCTTGGGCTTGCCAATCAGAAGTTTGGCAATTCGAATCCCCGTGACAGAGTGAGCTCCTGTTGCTCAGTCCCAGCTCCTGCCAACCTAGCAGTTGGAAAGCACACTAGTGCAAGTAGATAAATAGATACCACTGCAGCAGGAAGGTAAACAGTGTTTCCATGCGCTCTAGTTTCTGTCATAGTGTTCTGTTGCACCAGAAGTGGTTTAGTCATGCTGGCCACATGACCCAGAAAGCTGTCGGTGGACAAACACCAGCTCCTTCGGTCTGAAAGCAAGATGAGCGCCGCAACCCCATAGTCGCCTTTGATTGGACTTAACCATCCAGGGGTCCTTTATCTTTTACCTTCTCATCCTGGCCTAGCAAAGCCATATGGGAGGCCTGCAAGCTGGACCTGAGTGCACTTTTCCCACTTGCAAAGGTATATTAAAAAGCATACTACCTCCAACAGGGGAGGTAGAACATAGTCATTGATCGCCATCTCCCGCAGGAATGTGTCTAATCCTCTTTTAAAGCCATAGAAATCGGTGGACCATCAGTACAACCTCCACAGTTTAACTATGAACTGTGTGTATAGCCAAGAATCTAAACTCAAGCATTCATGACAGTTGGCTATCCAACCTCTGCTTGAAAACCTCCATTGAGGCTGCCATATGTCCAGAATTTCCAAGAAATAGCTGGAACAGTGCAGTTGGAAACCGTGTCCAGGTGGAAATTGTCCGGGAAAATCTGGACATATGGATTTTGGCAAATTTCCTTAAAAATAGCTCTAAAACCTCACTTTACAAAAAGGAAAAAAGAAGAAAACACCTCAACAACATTTGTATCCAGATTTTCACTTTTTGAAATATGACAACCCTAAATGAAGGAGAGTCCACATTTCTTAAGGGAGTCTGTTCCACATAGAGGGATAAAAACTGTTCCATATCCACATAAACTTATATACCTCTCTACCATGTCCCCTCTTATTTACCATACCTTTTTTTCTAAATTAAAATGCTCTGAATGCAGTAACCCAGCTGGATGGGTGGGGTATAAATAATACATCATCATGATCATCATCATCATCATCGGGGAGATCTTCCAGTCCCTTGATCATTTGTCCAACTCCTCTTTCAGGAGTGGTGTACTCCATTTTCACCACCTGAGGTGAAATGAAAATGTGCCGCTGTGCAATTGCAGCACTGACAGCTGCTTCTCTGGTGGCAGCAGGCTGGGTGGGAAACCCCCAGGAGCGCTGCCTCTTGCGTTTCTGCCCCCCAAGGCAGCTGCCTCACTCATCTCAAGGGCGGGCCGGCTCTGCCATCTTTTGCATCACTTGCTTTTCTTTAATAGGGGATGACAGCGATTTAACCTAGGACTTTGGAGATGGAAATCCTGTCATCTTCCCCTGAACGGAGCTCCCTTCCCCAAGTGAGAATCCTTTCCCTTAAGTATACAAATACTGAATTCTCAGGTTCTGTCTGAACACAATGTGGCTATTGCATGTGACAAAGTGCTGGTGTGATTAGACTCTGAATTTTTCACAAGAAGTGAATGTGGACAGAGACCGATGATTGCCCTCAATTAATTTCAATAGGCCACTGCTGCCCTCTTGTGAGGACACACAGAATTGTTGTTGTTGTTTAGTCGTTTAGTCGTGTCCGACTCTTCGTGACCCCATGGACCAGAGCACGCCAGGCACTCCTGTCTTCCACGGCCTCCCGCAGTTTGGTCAGACTCATGCTGGTAGCTTCGAGAACACTGTCCCACCATCTCGTCCTCTGTCGTCCCCTTCTCCTTGTGCCCTCCATCTTTCCCAACATCAGGGTCTTTTCCAGGGAGTCTTCTCTTCTCATGAGGTGGCCAAAGTATTGGAGCCTCAGCTTCAGGATCTGTCCTTCCAGTGAGCACTCAGGGCTGATTTCCTTAAGAATGGATAGGTTTGATCTTCTTGCAGTCCATGGGACTCTCAAGAGTCTCCTCCAGGACCATCATTCAAAAGCATCAATTCCTTGGCGATCAGCCTTCTTTACAGAATAGCATCGGTTAATGGTGGGCGTGGGGAAAATTAAAGGTGCAAGCATTGTAGCTTTGCTTCAAGAGCATGAGAACGCCACACACAGGATACTGCTCTTTGACATTAAGGGAAGGGTGTGTGCAGGCTCAAGGCTGAGGTCCTGAAATTAAACTCAGGGAAGCTACGATTTCTTTGCTACCAGATAAACATCTTTTGCTACACTGGGAAGGCGCTCGATCAGCGTTTTCACTGTGAAGCAGTCATAGTTCTTCTCACTTCCAAAGCGGCAAGATTATTATAAGAATGTATTTACACCTCTGGCCTAACAAGAACACAGTCTCCCAGATGTGAAGCAACAAATTCAAATTAGATTTAATTAAGGCATAGTTCTGACTTGAATAAGCTGGATCCAAGCTACTTTGGGAAGTTAGTGGTGCTGCATAGCTTCACTGAACTAGACACACTCGTGAAAGCTATTTTACTGCAAGATGAGACCTTAAAATTGCAGTGGATACCTTGGTGAATGCCAACAAAGGTCCGTATAGTTAAAGCCATGGTTTTCCCAGTAGTGATGTATGGAAGTGAGAGCTGGACCATAAAGAAGGCTGATCGCCGAAGAATTGATGCTTTTGAATTATGGTGCTGGAGGAGATTCTTTAGAGTCCCATGGACTGCAAGAAGATCAAACCTATCCATTCTTAAGGAAATCAGCCCTGAGTGCTCACTGGAAGGACAGATCGTGAAGTTGAGGCTCCAGTACTTTGGCCACCTCATGAGAAGAGAAGACTCCCTGGAAAAGACCCTGATGTTGGGAAAGATGGAGGGCACAAGGAGAAGGGGACGACAGAGGACGAGATGGTTGGACAGTGTTCTCGAAGCTACAAACATGAGCCTGGCCAAACTGCGGGAGGCAATAGAAGACAGGAGTGCCTGGCGTGCTCTGGTCCATGGGGTCACGAAGAGTCGGACACGACTAAACGACTAAACAACAAAACCTCAGTGAAGATGTTGGACCAGTGGAAAAAATGCAAATTCCATGCTCATCAATGTATCAGATGTGATTGGCCAACCTTTTATTGCCAATTTAAACTGGCCCCTTTTGTAGCATGGATAATAGACTACAGGCAGAAATCCTGAAGGACACATCACAGAAATAACAATAACAATAATAATAACAACAACAACAACAACAACAACAACAACAACAATAATAATAATAATAATAATAATAATAATAATAATAATAATAATAATTTATTATTTGTACCCCACCAATCTGGCTGGGATTTCCCCAGCCACTCTGGGCGGCTTCCAACAAAGGTTAAAAATACATCAGCACCCTTCTTTCTATGTTGAATATAGCTTTTACTTCTACTTAATATCCAGAGTCAATAGTTGACTTTTCAGGGCTCTACTATTACAGCTTTGCTCATTCTAATAACAACTACAGGCAACTACAGCTGGCTATGATCAGCAGAAATCAACTTTGCTGTGCCTTTCAAATCTGGGTGTCTGATAAGTCTGGAACTTGTTTAATTTGGAAGTCACTGGTATGCTAATATAACTCATATTAATGTATTTAATATTCCCAAATTTAAATGTGGTCTTTCCCCCCAAGGGTCAGTGACAGCTTTTGTTTATTAGTTCACTCTATGCACAGTGCACAAAAAAATCAAATAACAGAAGCAGAATTCTGGAGGCTACTGCTATCTTAATGGCTACTGTTCTGGGTTACTCAGGCTGCTCAGAAAATAAAATCCGTTTTCCCCCCAGCAACTTGAGACATGTTCTCTTTTGTTTTGGGATACTAAGGCAGTTTTAGATGGGCCAATCTTTATTTAAATAACATTTAAAAGTGTGCTATAGTTTAAATTCAATCATTATTGAAGGTATGTGGACAATTTTGCTCCCAAATATCTCTGGAAATCCCAAATACCTGCTGTAAGCAATGAATAACTGTAATAATTAATAATCACAACTGTCTATTCATACATTTCAGACCTAATCAATTCTGAAGATGTGTTTATTCAGGAGTGTTGCATTCAAAGATATTATTTCAGGTTTTCTTTTATTCATTCTGGAGCTATAGATTTATCAATCAGTCAAAATTAGCTTAAGTATATCAGTCTTCTCCAACCTGGTGCATTCCAGAAGTTATTGGACTGCTGCTCCCATCATCCCTGATCACTGGTTAATTGTAGTCCAATGATACCTGGAGGAACCAGGTTGAGAAGAAATGAGGAAGAGAAACAGAACAGTTTGGTTTGCAGGAAGTGTGATGTGACTTGTATCTGTAGTTATTATTGTTTGAATTAGGCCCTCTCAGAGCTCCAGAGATACCAAGTCTACTTCCAGCAGCTTTTGAGGTCCCTAGCCATATATTAAAAATAAAATAAAATGATGATACATGAAAACAAAGCACCAGAACGTATATAACTGGGATGACTCCTACATGTTGTTCACACTAGAGGGTGCTATGGATTATAAATTGACTGCTGATTTTCTCTACGTCCATTACTGTGTCTGTTGGTACTCGGGTGTAGAATTAGTTCCAAGGAGCTTCTGAGAAGGGCAGAAAGGAATGCACATCACCTTATACTGCCTACTTGTACCATTACAACTCCTCTGAATAAATGTATGCTAATTTAAAGTTGCTTTGCGCTATAGCCATGCTAAAAACGACATGTGTTAATTCATTCAAATGTCTGCAAATTGATAGCTGCCCTGCATCACAGTCTGAGCTAAAGAAAGACTCCGCTAGATTCAGAGCAAAGAACAGTTTTTAGCAGACAGGGCTCGGACACTACTGGCAAATGACAATTACTATTGGTTCCCAGGCTGACTGTCCAAAATTTCTAAGAGCATCCTTGTGACTGTAGCTGTTTCTTTTTTATTATTTGTGTTTTCCTTCATTTGCAACATATATTAGTCATAAACAGTGATTCATTACAAACCTGTTTTTTGTTTTGTTTTTACAATCCAACCCCCCCCCAACACACACACACAAGCACCAGATGTCTATTAAATTACATTTAACTTTTAAGTAATTTCAGTTTTAAACTAATGTACCGTTCTGCAAATCGCCGTGTGTTCTCAGAGGCCTATAGCTGATTGTGGCTGTGTCATGATTTTAGGGATCTTTTTAAAGGTTTGTGATTATAAGCTTTTGATTAGATCAGGGGGAATTCATTTCCTTCCATTCTCTTACTGTTTTAAAGAGGATTCTGTGACACCTGACATTTTAATTAATTAATAAACCAGCTGCTCTAAGCACAGAAAAGGTAGGGGAGGAGGTATTTAACCCTTACCCACTTTCTGCTTTAGAAAACCTCTCCTACACACAAGCTGTTTTTCTCCACCTAGCAGAAAGTATATATCTTTTCCACTTCAGGTGGCAAGAAAGCAGAAGGGGATTTTGAGTTGTAGAAAAACAATCAGAGGCGAAATTTAATGTTGTTGTTGTTTCACTGATCACGCCAGAAGAGTTCCAGCCTTTTCTAAAGACTGCAGTTCCCTTAAAGCCCTGAGGGGGCTTTGCCATTTTTTCATTGCAAACATAGTAAAAAAAAAATGTGCAAGAGAATTTGCAAAACCTCTGTGTTTGAGACGTTAAGCTGGGCACCTGTTATGCCCCCAAAGAGAGATCAAAGGCAAAGAAATCAGGGACAAAGGGAATACTGAAGAGTGACCCACACAGGTTGAAAATGGCACAACCCTTCAAGCTGGCAGGCCAATTATTTGAAAGAAATCTTGCCAAGCGGATAGTGCCCTGACCCTGTGGGATTACATGAGTGTGACCAGGGCCATAACATATGTTAGAATCCAGGTTGGTAGCCTTTTCCTTGGCACTGGCACCACATTCAGCAACCCAACAGCTGAGAATCCTGGCATGACTCAGTGTGTTTACAATGCACCGTGTTGTGTGGGACAGAACCCAACGCATGTCTCACATTCGGCAGCTTAGTTATCATTCCGAAGAGCTGGGTCTGTATGAGGGGAGGGTCAGGGATGCAGCTGCCCCATGAGAAGAAATTGGCTGAATGGATAAGGAAAGGTTGTGGAGAAAGGAGAAAGACAAAGCTCCTCCTTTCTCCTTTTGGAATCAGCTGGGTTTCAGTGCTCATCTCTGAGGAGCATGCAAGAGACCAAAATGATCAAGGGGCTGAGGCAACCACAGTGGAACCTCAGGTTTCGAACGTAATCCATTCCAGAAGACCATTTGACTTCCAAAACATTTGAAAACAGAGGATCAATGGGCGGGCGGCAAAATTCATTGAAAAAATGGAAAAACATACAGCGGAAGCCGTTCGACTTCCAAGACGCGTTCAGAAATGGAAGCAATTACCGTATTTTTTTGCTCTATAAGACTCACTTTTTCCCTCCTAAAAAGTAAGGGGAAATGTGTGTGCGTCTTATGGAGCGAATGCAGGCTGCGCAGCTATCCCAGAAGCCAGAACAGCAAGAGGGATCGCTGCTTTCACTGCGCAGTGATCCCTCTTGCTGTTCTGGCTTCTGAGATTCAGAATATATTTTTTCTTGTTTTCCTCCTCCAAAAACTAGGTGCGTCTTGTGGTCTGGTGTGTCTTATAGAGCGAAAAATACGGTACTTCCGGGTTTTTGGCGTTTAGGTTCCGAATCGTTCGGCTTTTGAGACTCTTGAAAACCGAGGTTCAACTGTATAAGAAATGGGTTCCAACATTTGGGACTTTCTAGGTAAGAAAAAAAGGCAATTAAGCGGTGGATATAATATAAGATTATACACAGTATGGAGAAAATGAACAGAGAGAAGTTACTCTTCCTCTCTCATAATACTAGAATTCAATGAAGCTGAATGTTGCAAGATTCAGCAGAGACAAAAGGAAACACTTCTTCATCCATTCACAGTAAAACTATGGAACTTGCTATCACAAAATGTAGTGGCAGAGGATTAGACAAAGTCTGCGCTAGGGCCACTTCAAAAGACCTGGCCTAAAACACAGACCTCACAGTATGGCTGCATGGCGTCATAGGGTGCTGTGGCAAGTGGGGAGCAACTGCGAAGTGATGCGGCCAAATTAAACACGCAGGCACAGGTTTGTGGGCTAAGCACCACCTCTTTCGTGTGTGCAGTAAAGTAAGTGCTAAAAACATAAATTTTGAAGTGGCTTCTAAACTTGGCTTGTTTGATCCTTACAGGCCATTTTCAAGCCCTCCTTTCCTTAGATCATCCCCATTCCTTAGATCATTTCAATGCTCAGACAGCTGTCATTCCTTTGGTTTCTGGTTGCTGCTGCCTATCGCTCAGAATCCGTCTCCTTCAGAGCTCTGCCCCAGAACAGCCACCTGTCTCATCACCCACTGCCTTCTCCAGATGAGAAAGAAATCTGTGTCATCACTGTTTTTCCACATATACAGAAAGAGCCAAACTGTTGGGGGAGGGGGTTTGCGCCGGCACAGAAAGTGCAAAAGAATATGGAACCCATCTTATATAATCATGTAGACAACAGTTCTGTGAAACTGTTTAGCCTTTGGCCAGTTCCAGTGACAGCAAGCAAAGCAAGTCATTTTAAGAACATAAAATGTGGGCCTATCTGGAGCATATCCACACCATACATTTAAAGCGCTATGATACCACTTTAAACAGTCATGGCTTCCCCTCAAAAATTCTGGCATCTGCAGTTTGTTAATCATACTGGGAGTTGTTAAGGAGGCTCCCAGAGCTACAATTCCCAGAGTGATTGACCAATCAATTTCTCTTCACAGGGAATGCACATCTGATCGACATTTATTGGTTTCAATACATTTCTGGTGTGTCTTTCAGGGCACATTACAGAACTGTTTTCCTAAAACATCAAAACGCAACAATAAAATATAATTTTCATAAGTGAAAGTTTCCTTGTACACCTAGGCTATCCACAGAAGGCTAATCACATGTGATAAGTTGCAGAGGCTGTTCTTGTGGGCATTCTGGGAGGTGACTACAAGTTTTTACCCTGTCCCATGCTGTGTAACTCCATGTAGATTTTAAATGCTGTCATCTGGGACCAATGGCACCCAGGAAGAGGTAGTTGCTCCAACCATATTTTGGCAGAGCATCTGTTCCCTTCACTTCAGGCTCCATTGAGGCTTCCCCTTGAACCAGCACAGTTAGAAATATTGTATGTCAGCACAGGGGAAGGGGCCTGTTCCACATTCCGCAAGAGGGGGGCTGAGGGTGGGTGGAGTCAGCCTAGCATCTTGGGGAAGGCTAAGAGCAGCTGCTCCAAAATATGTTACAACTTGTCATTGTCAAAGGAGCAATAATATATGCTAAGTGGGTGGAATGAAGAGGGGACCTGGGTCTTCAGAAGAAGAGAAGGGTGGTAAATGAAAGCCCAGGTGGGGAGAGGCTGAGTGATTCTTTGAAGACTGGGAGAAGTAGGAAGGGTACAGTTGGTGATCCATTTGATAGACTAAAAGCAGTAGGCCTTTCAGTCAGGAAGTCAGATGCAATTATTCCAGAGCAGTGGGGACAATTTTGAAGGGATTTGGGTGGTAAATATACCTTTCTGTTTTTTGTTTAACACAAGAAGAAGTTGGGTTTATGCTGC
This sequence comes from Podarcis vaucheri, assembly GCF_965113315.1. Lineage (NCBI taxonomy): Eukaryota > Metazoa > Chordata > Lepidosauria > Squamata > Lacertidae > Podarcis > Podarcis vaucheri. The sequence goes on from NC_138764.1 coordinate 74,966,952, forward strand.
TGCTACAGAATATATTTTTATTACAAATTATTTATTATTATTATTATTATTATTATTATTATTATTATTATTATTATTATTATTATTATTTTATATACTGCCCTGTACCCAGGGGTCTCGGGGCGGTTCACAGGATAAAATCAAGATATAAAACCACAAAATACCTAATAAAAATAAAACAACCACTCAATAGCCCCCCCCCCCCACACACACACAACAAAACACATTTTAAAAAGGCATAGGATGTAAATCGGATCAACCAAAGGGCTGGTTAAAAAGGAAAGTGTTTGCCTGGTGCCTAAAGGTGTATAATGAAGGCACCAGGCAAACTTCCCTGGGGAGAGCATTCCACAGATGGGGAGCCACTGCAGAGAAGGCCCGCTCTCATGTTGCCACCCTCCGGACCTCTCGAGGAGGAGGCACATGAAGGAGGGCCTCAGAAGATGATGTAAATTGTCCCCTGCCATGTCTGGGTAGGTTTGTATGGAAAGAGGTGGTCCCTGAGGTATTGCAGTCCTGAGCCGTTTTCACCTCATGTTGCCTCTGAGACTGGAGTCCTTGCCAAGAACAGCCTGTTGGATCAGGCCAGCTGCCATCTAATTCAGCACCCTCTTCTCACAGTGGCCAACCAGAGGCCTGTGGGAAACCACACAAGCACAGCTTTATTGCGGTCCATAGACCCAAAATGCACAGTACAGCAATAGGATGTGGGGAACCTGAAAGCAGGACCTGAGGACAAGAACCATCTCTGCTCCTGCGGTTTTCAGCCACTGCTATTCAGAAGCAAGGCTGCCACTGACCACGGAGGGAATGCACTGCCTCCATGATGACTTGCAGACGTAGTTAGATTTATCCTCCATGAATTTGTCAAAGCCCTTTTTAAAAGCCATCCAAGCTAGTGGCCATCACTGCCTCCTGTGTGAGAGTTCAACACTGTGTGTTGCAGGAAATCTCAGTCCAGGCCACGGTTAAAGGTTTGAGATCCCAGTCTTTGTTTGTATCTGGTCTCATTATAAAGACTGGGGTCAATCCTGGCCCCAGAGGTTATTTAAGACATGACTCTGGCCACAGATGAAATTCACATGTAAATCATTTGGATTGTACTGTATTTAATTAGCAGGGACACAAAGGAAGAGATTGATGAAAGGTTTGTGGGCCCATTGTATATACTTTTAAGTAGCAGATTTTGTAGCTAGGTTTTGTTTTATGTCAACTTCAATATGTTTCTGGGCTCAAAGTGCCAAGATTACTATTTGTTTATTTATTGGGGGGGGGATTACTCAGTTTCTGAGGCTGTCTTACTATCCCCTCCTCTGACCAAAGTTCAGCTGATAAAGATGTAGTACTCAGATTTTGAGAAATCTACAGAGAGATAGTTGGCCTCTGGATACTGAAGACTATATTTGTCCAGGATGCATTTTTAAAGTTAATTCTCTTCTAATTGTTTGTTTTATTTTTGCTCTTCTGCTGTTTTTAGTGTTGCTTTATTTTATTGTCTGACTGAATCTTTGCTTACTTTGTTAGATTTTATGACATCTTAAACTACGCTGAGTCATAGCTGTCAAATTTTCCCTTTTCTTGTGAGGAATCCTATTCGGAATAAGGGAATTTCCCTTAAAAAAAGGGAAACGTTGAGAGCTATGCCCTGAGTGGGCTGGCTGCAAATGGTTGCATTGCCTCTCTGGGGAATCCACCCTCCTCCCCTTTCCCAATTAACTTCCATCTCCAGGGCTCAGGTTGCCGGTTTATTAGACTTTGTGTTTTTTATTTGAAGGACATGCTCCCAGTGACTGTTGTCAATGATTAATGAGTCATTATTGATGACATCACAGGGGTCCACCCTGCAACATCACTTGGGCCAACCTTAGATCTCAGGTTTGGTACCTGAAATCTCAGAGTCTGGGATACTCCAGACCTGACAACCTTAATGCTGCTTGTAACTATGATGGAGTGTTGTATGCTGCGGCAGCCAAGGAAATTTAGTGTGAAGCTTGTTAAATCTCCCACTGTCTCCTGGTAAGGTGATAACTTGGCATAGAAAGACAGTGTTACGAATGACGCTAAGGCTTTTGATTTACAGTAGGGAATGAGTGGAACGGAATGGTTCTGCTCTGGAATTGTCCTGAGCTTTCAGTGCCTGGTGGATTCCCAATACGGTTGAAACCTATGCAGAAATCCAGCTTTCCTAATTTCAGGAGGATGGAACAGATGCATTGCCCATTTTTGAAGGTTAGAAATTTAAACAGCAATGAAGCAACTGCACATCTGTGAAATATGATGCAACAGGGGTAGATTGATAGTATGAAACCCAGTCCCCCCCCCACAAAAAACCCAGTTAGGAACAAACAACACCAGCAACTGCAAACCCTAGAGCCGGGGGTGGGGGTGTCACAGTGGTGGAATATTGTTTCTCTTTCACCTTGCAAAATCTCTCTCTCTCTCTCTCTATATATATATATAGGAGTTGCCCATAGCAATATTGCACTACTGCGACATTTTACAAAATGGGGGGGGGGGTTAAAGTGTGTGTTTGAAGTTTTAGCAACTCCAAAAACATTTCCCTCCTATTTCCACCATAGTGGAAATGCAGAACTTGTCACGAACTGGCAGGACAATGGGGGGGGGAGAGGAAGAGGATCCCAGTGAGGGGTGTAGCTGAGACTGGGGCAAACTGGAGATGGGGAAGGAGAGGTTGGGGTAAGAAGTACTCATGGGGTGATGGAGGGCAATGAGGGGATGGGGGTCAGTGCACAGGAACCAGAGCCAGAGTGGCTCCTGTCCCCATGAACACAGCAGGCTCTGAGGCAGGCATAGGCAAACTCTGGCCCTCCAGATGTTTGGGACTACAGTTCCCATCATCCCTGACCACTGGTCCATCTGGAGGGCAGGAGTTTGCCTATGCCTGCTCTGAGGCATAGAGAGCAGTGGGCAGGCTTCTCCAGGAGGCTGAGGCAGGCAAACGCCCACAGCCCAGCTCATTAGCTAGCCAGGTGGGGTTCACAGCTCTGGGAGAAGGTGTGTGATTCCTCACCTGGAGTAGGCTTGGAACAGGGGAGGTCACATGCCTCATCAAGCCAGCAGGCAAAATATAAAAGGTCAATTGCCTGTGTTGATGGCCCTCAGCTTGGATGCTCTAGAATCTCTGCAGGACTGCGCTTTGGACTTTGACCGTGTGGGTTCACTCTAGACCGGGGATTTGACATATTGACTTGCTGCCAGGTAGGCCAGGGGTTCAGGACAGAACTTTTCTTCCTGTGGCTTCCTCAAAAAGTTTTCCAGTGGGTTTTTGTTGTGTTTTTTTAAAGTCAGGGCTCATCTCTGCCCTGCAACTCCTTTTCCTCCTTGATTGTGAGCTGCCCCCGCTAAGGGCCTTCCCCCCGCCCTCCTCCTTTTAACACAAAAATGTCAGCCCATGACGGATTGGAACACGTTCGCCTCTTGCACACACAGTGTTGCCTTTGTGCTGTTACCATCAGTGACCATCCATCATGGTCTAACCTGACAGCCGGCAGCAGAACCCTAATCCCTCAGGCCAGTTTGGAATTACGCGGCCACAGAAGCCACCTCCACACAGCAGCCTCCTCCCAGTGTTGAGGGAGAGCCGAAAGAGCACAAGCCCCTGTGCAGCAGTTCAGGAGCTGCAGAGTCGGGAAGCTTTGCTAATCCCCAGGCTGCACTCAGTGCAATCGCTTTTCAGACAAGTTGAGGGCTGGACAGCCCTGCCAAGTGGACAAATGAAGGAGACTGCTACACATAAGGCAGTTTACTTGCACAGGTCTGCACAAGTGTTGGCAGGTATGTGTGTTGCCATGTGCACATAGGAAGGCAGTTATGAGTGCTGAAGTATGGGATCATGTGACTGCTTGGCTTAAATTGTCTCAGTCACATTGTCCTCAAAGAACAAGAGATTATTGCTGGTGCTGTGGTCTAAACCACTGAGCCTCTTGGGCTTGCTGATCGGAAGGTCGGTGGTTCGAATCCCTGCGGCGGGGTGAGCGCCTGTTGCTCTGTCCCAGATCCTGCCAACCTAGCAGTTCAAAAGCACACCACTGCAAGTAGATAAATAGGTACCACTGTGGCGGGAGGGTAGATGGCATTTCCATGCGCCCTGGCTTCTGTCACGGTGTTCTGTTGTGCCAGAAGTGGTTTAGTCATGCTGGCCACATGACCTGGAAAGCTGTCTGTGGACACACACCGCCCCCCTCAGCCTGAAGTGAAATGAGCGCCACACCTCAGTCACCTTTGACTGGACTTAACCATCCAGGGGCCCTTTACTTTTACCTTTTTACCTATTATTATTATTATTAATGATGATGATGATGATAATGACAATAATAAAATTTCAGGAAATTTATACACTGCTTGATTGTTAAAAAAAATCGATGTGGTTTATAAAATAAGGTTATCACAAAGTAAAATTAACAATAATTAAAAACTTTTGAAATGTTAAAATATCAATAGACTAAACAAAATTGTTTTTGCGCAGGGAGTTCCAAAGTGTGGTGAGAGAGAAAGAATAATGTTCTGTAAAATTTGAAAGCTATCCCTGCTTCTCATTGAGAGAGGTGGCTGGGCAGGCAGGCACCATTGGGGGACTGAAAAGTTGCCAGGAGTTGTGCAAGGTCAGAAAGAGTATTTGCTGAAATGAGAGAATGGTGAATGTGTACAAAACCTGGTTTGTTTATTTATAAAAGGAGGGATGCTGTCATTGCGGAGTGCAGGACAAGGTCAATATGACAGAGCAATGGTGGAATAAGAAACAAAATGTGAGGTTTTAGTCACCCCAAGTGCAGGAAACATTGCAGGAAGATTAGCATCCGTTTTAAGAAGTTCTAACTTTAATGATAAGAAACTCAGGAGGCACATGCTGATCAGGACTGGCAACGAGGTGCAGTGGCGTAGCGTGGGTTGTCAGCACCCGGGGCAAGGCAAGTAATTTGCGCCCCCTAACCCATGGATTTGCGCCCCCTAACCCTAACCCCCAGATGTTGCGCCCGGTGCGGCCGGGCCCCCCCCTGCACCCCCCACGCTATGCCACTGACGAGGAGTAGACAGCATGAGCTACTTAGATTTTCTCAAATAATTTGCAATTAGCCATATCCCCAGGGAGGTGTGATGTTACATGACTGATTCAAGATGGTATAGGTAAGACTGATTTGTGGCATAGGGTAATGCAGTCGAGAGCCATGAATGGAAGGGGAAATGAGCAAGAAAGGAAAGCTCTGCCTGGAGAATTCAGAAAGGCTAATGGCAAGATGCCATGCTGAGACTGCCATCCTATACACACTTACTTAGGATTAAGTCCCATTGAACTCAGTTGAACTTGCTTCTGAATAGGCATACATAGGATTTTTGTCTATCACCCCACCCTTCAGGCCAGCTCAAAATGTGCAAAACGTAGATTTCACAAAAGTTATATAAAACAATCAAGCAATGAGACAGGATGGGGATGCAATTAATAGAAACATAGGAAGATGCCTTATATGGAATCAGAGCTGTGGTCCATCTAGCTCCATACTGTTTACACAATCTGGCAACAGAAGCTGCATTGCCTTACCCTGACTGGCAGCAGTTTTCCTGGGTTTCAGAACAGCTCAGTCTCAGGGTTGTGGGTTTGAGCCCCACCTTGGACAAAAGGGTTCCTGTATCACAGGGTGTTGCACTAGATGACCCTCATGATGCCTTCTAACACTACAAATCTATGATTCTATTACCTGTTTCTCTCCAAGTCCTACCTTGAGATGCTGGGGGTTGATCTGGGACCTTTTACAGGCAAAGCAGAGGCTCTGTCACTGAATTAAGGACCTACCATGGATTATTGGGAACTAAATCTCATTGGACACAGTTACCAGGATTAAACTCCACTGGATTTAGTGAGGCTTACTCTGTGTAAACAGTCACCTCACTGAAATTAATGAACATGATTAATTTATCTCTACCAACGGGTCTACTCTGAGTAAAACTTAGCTGGCTACAAGCCAGTAAGACCCATTCAATGCAATGGGGCTTGTTTCCAAAGAAACGTGTAGGACTGAGCTACAAACTAGCCCTGGCTTCTGCGCTTTTACATATTTACTTATACGGACTATATTTATACCCTGCCATCTCACGCCAAAACCACTAAAAAAAGTGGTTTATGACTAAATAACAAGAGGAATGTTTTTAAAATGAGCTAAAACAATAAAATAGGCACAGGTGCAAAAACATTACTGGGGTGACACGTTGCCAAAAGAGGTCAGATTTGCATATGTATAGAGGCGAATTTAGAAATATCCTAATTTAAATATAAACACAATAAATCTTGCCACAGTAGGGAAGAGTGTGCTTGCTCCATCTGCTGCCCAAGTGTTCGCTGTGGATGGGCAACTTCAAGGCCCTCTTGCACTCCCTTCTTGGGGGTCCTTTATTTATAGATGCTGTGCATGGTTCTAGACAAAAGTTAACAGTGCTGAAATTATGGAGTAAGTGGTTGGGGAAGAGGTCCTTAAGGAAATTCACATACCTCACTTCCTGATCCCTTGCTGGTTTAGCCAGACCGAGCCACACTGTAACCTTTTAAAAAGGTTTTAAAAAGAAGTGTGCATGCACACGAAAGCTCATACTAATAACAAACTTGGTCTCTAAGGTGCTACTGGAAGGATTTTGTTTTACTTTTAAAAACAGTAGTTAAAGGGGCTGCCATGCAGGAAAAGCTCCTTCCTTGAAACACTGGAGCTGCAGTCAGTCTCAATTTTACATGGTTTTATAGAGAGCAGATATTGATCCTAAATAACAAGAAAGAACACGGTCTTAATAGGAAACCTATAGATAACCTTCCATTGGACCTCATGCACAATTTAACATATGCTGTCGTACAACCCAATATTTTCATATTCAATTCTGAACTGCAAAGTTATACCTTTGTTACTAAATTTTCTAAGCAGATTTATCACAATGCACCAAAGGTACAAATTTCACATCTGTGAAGTAGTCCCACTGAGTTTAGCAGAACTGCTTGGGAACGTTGAGTTGAGCATTCTTCCTGCATGGACTGTGGTGTTTGAGCTGGCTTTTAAAATTTATATTGTCCTTCCAGTGGTTTTTTCATACCTTATAAAACAGTCTGTCTTGAGGTATCAGACAGTGCTGCTTTTTCAGCAGACAGAGGATTTCAGTTTGAGGATTGGGTTACAAAGACCCTAGACAAAAGGTTTGCTCCCGTTCCATAGCTAAACCCTAGTGATTCTTCTGTGTTCTTCAGCCCACTGGGACCCACAATCCACTAAAAGGATGAGAGATAGCAGGGGCAGAGTTTGGTAACTTGGTGCCCTGAGCAAGGACAAAGTTGGGGAGGGGGCTAAATATTTCTTAATTTCATAATTCCTTTGGGTAAAGTTGCTTTTTATAGATCTTCTCAGTAGGTACCTGTATAAATATAGGAGGTAGTAGTAGTATCTTGCACCCCCTTGGTTTGATGCCCAGTGTAGGGGAACCACCTGCACCACTGTAAAGCTGGCGCCTTGAATGCCAGGGTGGTAGCATAGCATGGTTTACACTGCAGCCATGCCAAAGTAAGAGATTTATATGTACATACATCTCCATCCTCAATCCAGGCAGGCAAGAAGCACCATCACAGTTCAAGGACACATTTCAGCCAGGCAAAAGTATTCTAGGAGGATGTGGGACAGAACTAGAGAAAAATGTGGCCTTGGGAAGACTCCTGAGAGGCCTGGGGGGCTATATTTGACCTACAGATCTGAGGTTCCTCCACACTGGTTCAGATGACTGTCCAAACCCAGCCTGTGAATTGTAGCAGAAGAAGAGATGGCTAGCCAAGACACTTTGCTGCCAAAGGCAAAGGACAAAATCAGGGCTGGATTTAGGTTTGATGAGGCCCTAAGCTACTGAAGGTAATGGGGCCCTTTATATGTCCAGCTGTCCTTTGTCAACAACAAACTGTCGCTGTATTTTGTGTTGAATATATGCTATATGGTAATTTATGAGCCTAATAGGCTCATAACAAAATATGTATTTTATCAAAGTAATTGTTGAACTGAAGTACAATTAAGAAGAAGTATATTAATAGTGAAATGGGGGGGGGCAAGAGAGTGGGGCCCTAAGCTATAGCATGTTTAAAGGTAAAGGGTAAAGGGACCCCTGACCGTTAGGTCCAGTCACGGAGGACTCTGGGGTTGCGACGCTCATCTCACTTTATTGGCCGAGGGAGCTGGCGTACAGCTTCCGGGTAATGTGGCCAGCATGACTAAGCCGCTTCTGGCGAACCAGAGCAGTGCACAGAAACGCCGTTTACCTTCCCGCTGGAGCGGTACCTATTTATCTACTTGCCCTTTGACATGCTTTCGAACTGCTAAGTTGGCAGGAGCTGGGACCGAACAATGGCAGCTCACCCTGTCGCGGGGATTCGAACCACCGACCTTCTGATCGGCAAGCCCTAGGCTCAGTGGTTTAGACCACAGCGCCACCCGCATCCCTTTATACGTAAATCCAGCACTGGACAAGATGCATCTCTCATAGCTACTTCAACTCCGGTAATGGGACAGCTTCCCCCACCCTACCTAAGGGCAGCAGGCTAGTTCAGAGAGTGTTCAAAGCTCTGTCTGGGTGATATATGCAACTCTGCCCTCCAGTAGAGGTGAGCGGCTGCGTGTGTTCAGTGGAAGAGCCATAGCTCAGTGGCAGGGCATCTGCTTTGTGTACAGAAGGTCCCAGGTTCAATCCCCAGCATCTCCAGCTAGGGCCAGAAAATATCTTGGCCTCAAATCCTGGAGGGTTGCTGCCAGTCAGTGTGGTCAATACTGAGCTAGATGGACCAATGGTCTTGACTTGGTAGGTAAAAGGTAAAGGTAAAGGACCCATGGATGGTTAAAAGCAGGCTTCATCAACCTCAGCCCTCCAGATGTTTTGGGATTACAATTCCCATCATCCCTGACCACTGGTCCTGCTAGCTAGGGATCATGGGAGTTGTAGGCCAAAAACATCCGGAAGCCTGGTTAAAAGGTATGTTGCTTTGTTCCTATGAATAATATGAAGGGGGGACTGCTGCCACTCCTCCTCAAGCCAAGGCATCTGCCTCACTCTTCCTTTGTATCCAGGCTGGCCCTGAGACGGCAGCAAAGTCCAGTGAATTACACACACAAAATGATGATGACTTGTAGGGAAGGCCAGAGTTCTTATATCTGTATAGAAGAGAGAATTTTGACAGGTTGCCACTATTGTCACCCTACAGTGCAATGACATGAATAGGTTGCACTTGTTGAAATTCCTTGGTTGAATACAGCCAAAATTTCAAGCGAGGGAGAGGAACGCATTCTCAAACCAAGGATATTTGTGCTTTGTTTAAAATTAAACCTAAGATTCTGGTCTTGTTCGGCAGCTCAGCTATGAACTTCCAAAAGGGGCCCAGACTTATCAGATGAATCATAGGCTGGTTTGATGTCTAACTGTGAAGAGGCAAACTTGAAACATGCGAGCCATCTGCCCAAAGTCCCTCCCCAGTGAGCTTGTGGGCTGAGAAATGTGAATAAAATAGAAAGTGCCTCCCTACTGGTAGGGGGATGTTGAAAGGGAAAATATTATCACATTTTGGGCTGACATTCTTTCCATTGACCAGTCCCTTGGCTGGTATTTGGCCTAAGGGAAGGCTGTACCCAGATGTATGAGCGGACAGGAGAGACTCTGACAGTTCACTCCTATGCATGTTGACTCAGACGTTAAGTCCCACAGAGTTCAATGGGACAGACTTCCTAGTAGGCATGCCTAGGCTTGCAGCCACAGACCTTGAAAGTGGCCAATGGAATAATGTGGGGAGCAACTGAAAAATAAAAGCTTGCTTCGGATCATAGTATAGCAGCTAGAATGCTGGGCTTTTGAAAGAGGGGGGAAGACTTGGGTTCAAATTCCTGCATGGCTGTGAAGGTCACTGAGTGGTTTTTGTGCAACCTGTTGCCTTGTAGGCTAAGGGTTACCGGTATATCCAAAAGTTAAACAATGAGAGATGGGGGGGGGGGTTTTCCGGCGACACTAGTATACTTATTTGCACCAGTGGAACGTTCTTGTGCAAGAGAATGCATAAGCAGTTTGCTGGCAGCTTCATTGCGCAATAGATTGCACTATCATTGCACAATGAGTTTCTGCTAGTGCTAGTGTTGTGTTGGATTCCTCTGTTGTGCCACATAAAAACTCACTTGTTCACTAACCCTTGCACTAGTGGAAAAGAGCCCTAATCTACCTCTCACAGGGTAAAATGAGAGAACCACACACATTCTTTCTGAAGCCCAGCTGGCACTGCCATTGACATTATTCCAGCACCAAGGTAATACCATGCTATTGACTTAAGCATTTGGGTGGCATTGACTTCCATTGTATTTGTTCTGCTTATGTTGATTCTTACTGCTGAGGATTGGGATTTAAATTTATAATCTAATCACCATCATAAATATTCAGTATGAATGTTTGTAATGGTAAGGTTGTATGTTGTTATTTTATGGATTGTAACTCTCCCTAAGATCATTTCATATAGGTTGGGTTGGAAATTAATAAATAACTGCAATGTCTTAAGAGCCATGGAGGCAAGGGGAGGGTCAAATGATGCTGAAACACATAACCCTGGTCCCAGGCACATGAGGCAGCCACTTAAGGCATCTCATAAAAACAACAGAAACCAACCACAATGTAGTCAAACAAATGCCAATATGAAATACTAGCGGCACCAATATAAGCCACCAGAATGAGGTATTAGTGCTTTTCCTGCAAACATCTTTACTGCCTACCATGAGGTGATACTGACTCAGGCATATTTCCCCACAGAGGCTACTCTGTCATCTAGCTGCCACTACTGAGAAGGGTCCTCTTCCATATATCTGTTCAGTGAAGCTGAAGTTTCTAGGCCACATCCATGGGCAGCCCCACAGAGAACACATGACAGGATCCCAACCCTGGTAGTGACAAGGGTGTTAATGACTTCTTGCCTTGGGTTGCTGTTCATCACCTTTTTTCAGTGGACACAGGCACCTCAAGCTTTGACCCAGGTGCCATGATTAGGGTGGCCATCTCTATAGGCAGAAATTCCATGCCCCTCACAGTTACCTGCAAGACAGAAAACCAACAAGTGGAACTTCTCCAGCAGTGTTCAGAAAGGGGCTTCACCTGTTGACTTTCAGCCTCTCACACTGCTGTGTTAAGGACACATGGATTCTATTCATAAACAGGTGGTGCAATGCTAATTATGCCACCTGAGCCAAGGCAGAAGCAGAAGTGTTTGGCAGGCAAATGGCTCTTCAGCTCAGGAGCAGCTTTGGAGCTGCCTTTGTGCCTGTCCCTGCGTTGCTGCTGTTCAGGGGGGCCAAGAGGCCTTGCGACTGGCAGGGAGCAGTAATTGAAAGCAGCAGATGAGGCAGGAATGCTGTGCAGAGCTGCCAGCTCAGGGAGCCGACTGATCATCAAGATCATTGTAGGAGAGCAAGTGAAAATAAATCCAATGGGGCCGTTGTTTGAGAGGCGGCTGGGCTTCTCTGGAGCACATGCCAGCTCCCCACCCCCCCACCCCCTTCAGCCACACAGCACTACCCCAACCAACAGACTAATCCCCACAGGGAGAGTACATGAAATCAGATGGACAAGTTTTGATGCGAAGCAGCAGCTTAGGGCAAGCTCAGGTTTCCTGGAGGTTTGCTATATTTATCTCCATGATTTAATGCCCGCACGGGGTTTAAATGCCACCAAGCAGTTGGTGCGAGGAGCCAGAGTTTCACTCCCTGACGCAGGCTCTGCCTTGCCAGACGCTCACCATGGAACTCCTTGAGACCAACCCTTACTTTTTTGCAGACCAGAGGTTTTACGACGGGGAAAACTACCTGAGCCCTCGCTTGCACGGCTACGAGCAGACGGCCTACCAAGAGCGAGCAGCCATGACCCTGTGCCCCGAAGTCAGGGCTGGCTTAGAGGAGAAGGCCTCAACCCTGCCAGACCACAGTCCCGGCCAGTGTCTGCCCTGGGCGTGCAAAGTGTGCAAGAGGAAAAGCGTCTCCATCGACAGGCGCCGGGCGGCCACCCTGAGGGAGAAGCGCCGGCTGAAGAAGGTCAACGAGGCCTTTGAAGCTCTGAAGCGGAGCACTTTATTGAACCCCAACCAGCGGCTTCCCAAGGTGGAGATCTTGCGCAGCGCCATCCAGTACATTGAGCGCTTGCAAGCTCTGCTCAGCACTCTCAATCAGCAGGAGAGGGACCAGCGGGAACTGCGCTACTGCAACTCCAGCACCCAAGCGGTGGTAAGTGCCAGGGGAAGGGTACGAGCGAGCGGTCGCCCTCAAGCGTAAGAGCACCCACGCCACCGTCCGGCTGTAGGAGCCAAATGACTACTCTACTGGTCGCTCTTACTGAATGACTATTTCGGCCCATGGACATAGGAATATAGGAGTTATACCAAGTCAGATAAATTATCCATTTAGTTCAGTATTGTCTACACTGACAGTCAGCATTTCATGCAGGGGGCATCTCCATCCTTACATAGAAAACCTGGGGACCTTCTGCATGCAAAGCAGAACTGAACTATGGCCCTTCCACAAGAGCACCCAGCAAGATGTTCCTAATTTCTAAGTTGGCAGTGAATGCCAGCTTTTCTAGTTTCAGTCATTGGCTCCTACACCATACCTATCTTGAATAGAATACATATATTTTGTGTTAGCTGTATCTTCGCAGGGAATAGCAGGCATCATGTTTCCTTACATGTTTTCACCAGGGCTGCTTTTCCACCGGAATTCAGTTCCAGCAGCTCTCAGGTGGGCACTATTGCCATTGTAAAGAGAACAAAAGAGGTGTTCGTGGTGAGTTCTGGAACCTTTTTTCCTAGAAAAATTGCACTGGTTCTCACCATTTATGCAGCCTAAGGTGACTGTAAAGCCAGCCTGAGAATTGATGCAGAAAAGTCAGCCTGGACTGGAGACTCCACCTGCCCCCTCCAAGTGAATTTATCACAGTGGGGGAAAGAGTTATTTTAGTATAATGTTGCCATATAACATTGGTTGAGTTATAGCCTTCATGTTCTCAGCATGCAGTGCTAGTGGATAACCTGCAGGAATATATTATATTTCTTCGTTGTGTTTCTCCAAAAGTGCAGTTGTGGCTACCTTGCTACATCCCACTTACAATTAAGTACCATTCAGCTATTTATTGTCTACATAGAAGATGGGAATAAAGAGCAGAACCATGACTGGTGAACCCCTTGTAACCAAAGTGGCCAGCATACAGGACTTTATTCAACAGATGACAATTCAAAAGCGAGTTCTAGCATATGTACCAATGAGAAAGTATGGCTGGGGGGGGGGAGCTTTGATAGCTGGACACCTGTCGAGTTCAGATGGGTTACTGGGTCTCCATTTAAAGATGCACAAGGGCATTTGGGTACAAACCTGGACCTACAGTCCAAAGGGGACAGAAGAGGCGATTAAAAGGTGAACAAATGCTTTAGAAACATTACTGAGTTTCTCTTCTGAAGCTTCCCTGTAGCTGAGGGACTTGCTTAGCTCCACCTTTCAGGGCATCCTTTTCAGGATTTAGATCTTGCTACACATTTTGTTTCATGGTCTTCTTGACATTGACATGTAAACATCAATAATGATGGAATGCAGAGGTGGAAAATATTTTTATTTTTACAGCTTTATTATTTGTAAATGTGATCTTTGCATGTGTTAATACTATTATTCATTTGGAGCTGCACTGTCCTTTCCAGGCTGTGACACTTTATGGTTTACATTTTTTATTTTTGCTATGTCTGCACTTAAAAAATAATAATACAGAAATCAGGAAGACAGCTGTTGATAAAAGAAAGAAATGTGTGAAAGCAATTGTTCTTCCTGTCTTCTGAAAGCTGTTTCACACTAGCTGCACTCTGAAACCAAAGCTGTAAACTTCAGGGCTGGTTGCAGCTTATACTGATCTTCCCCTTCCATTGGTATTGAGCAGTAACCAGTGTTTTGATGTCTGCTGATCAATTTCAAAAAGGGTTTGGGAGGAACAGCACTAGAGAATTTTTGAGTTATTTTGCAACATCTAACAGTTCTATTTAAAAAGCAGGGTGAAGTCTTCCTTTTAAAATAGGAAACTCCCATTTCCTCTATAGTGTCTACCTCCCGGTCTCTAAGAATAAGAAAACTAGTGTTTTGCATGGTCACCTTTTAAGCCCAGGAAATTCCCAGCTGTTAATTAGTTGCAAACAGAGGATAGCTGCACTTCTGTTTACTAGCCCTGAAGGATTCCTTATGTTTCATACCTGGAAAATTCTCCACACATGCAAATCTATCCTCCTTACTGCAACACAAATAATGTGATGGCCAGGCATAACTTGATTGTTGTGTGGGATATGTTGTGAAAATCAACAGACCTTCCCCTTTCATATCTGCCTCACTTTGCAAAACTTGCCCTCTGGCTCTGTTGGAGTAAATTAAACACTCATCCATGAGCAGTAGTTTCCTTTATTTTTAAGGTCAGAGAGCAGCATGGCTACCCCATCTTCTTTCAAGCTACCTTATCATTTCAGGAGTCTTTACTTTTTGGAGGCTGCATGCTCCCATATAGCACAAAGCCGGCTCTGGAATGCTCATCCAGACTGGTTTTTTTTAAAGAGAGAGTAATGAACAGCTGCATACTACCCACCTGCCCCCCCCCAACTCACATGCACACAGCATGGCTGTACACACATTGCCATTGAGTGAGGATAGGTTACTGTACTACTGGCTCGGAATTCAGGTTACAGGACTTTTTCCCCCCAACACACATTTATGACACTTCTTTAATTATGCAGACACAAAGCAAAAAGAACAGTGGGAACATCAGTACCACATGCTATAAACTACATCATCATCTCTCTCACACACAAACACAGACACACACAAAAACAATAAGCTCATGCACACACCCCAATCTAAATTCCAGGGGGATCCTGTATACAATGCCATTTCACTGCCTTTAGGACTTTGTCAGTATTTTCAATCAGACAGCTGAGAGACCATTCCTGGCAAAATAACAAATAAATTCCATACAGGATGCTAAAAGGACAAAAATAACTTTTGGGAGTTAGTGAAGGAACAAATGCAAGGGCACATTCCTAACAGAGATCCTTAAATGTAACCAATCCTAACAGCCTCCATCTTCCAATTTCAGGTGACTAGTGACCATGGATCCAGCAGCACCTCATGCAGCCCTGAATGGAGCACCCAGCTAGACTTTAGCACTCATCCTGGAGGTAAGCAGGAAGCCTTGTCCAATGACCAATTCCTCTTTGGAGGTTCTGCCCTGCCATCAGCCAGAACCATCACTCTCAAGTGCTCCTTCCAGGCTTTTCTGCTCTCTCCCCTCCACCTCTCTAGGCATATTCCTGATGCCTGCTTCCAAGGTCCTAGAGGCAGGAAAGCCACACATAGTGATGAAGCTTCTGAGTTTCTAAGCACAGGTATCCCACAATGTTGGTTGATCATTAAACCAATTTGTCCCCAAAACCTCTATCCATAATTGCTTTTCCATAAGCAGTTGACGTCCAATATAAAAATCCATTGGTCTATCAAGATGTCTCTTTCTCCCTCTGATCTGAATCAGCTTTGATTTTAAAAAAATCAGAATTGAAAGACCACTTGATTAGGAAGAGACAAGCTGATGGGCTTGACGCCATTTGTCCCCTGATAGAGCACATATTTTTTTGGAACCTGTCTGTTCTATATTAAAATATACCATATCATTCTGACGGACTTTCAAAGGTGTCTACCAACAGTTTGATGGGATAAAAAGCTCTGCATACAGTTGTACACCATTGCTAAAGTACAACAGGAAATTAAAAAACCAGAGCAATAGCCCAAACCAAAAGTCCCAGGATTCATTTTTGTAACCATGCAGTGGAATGTCATCAAGGGCAGAGGATCTTTCCGCACCTTATATTAAAATTAAAAACATTTTAACTTAAAATGAATTTTTTAAATAACCATGTTTAATAACATGCTTCTTAAATTCCTGCCATTGTACAAATGAATAGAGTTTCTTCTGTAATTAGAAATCAGAGGAAATTCAAATGAACTGGAACAGAATCCTTTCTTGCAGGTGCAATGGATGCTGAGGTGTACAAAAAATGGGGTTGGTGTGCTTTAGCCTGCAATTGAGTATCATTAAATTTAGTATGAAGGTTGTGGGGTGGAGTAGGGGGGAGAGAACACATCCTTCAGACAGAGAGAGGCATACACAGCACTAAGCTACATTCCACAAATAGTCTGAGCCTTTATTTCCCCCCACCTAGGATTCCCTCTACCCTTGTTCAGCAGCAACCAAATTCTCAGAGAAAGCCACCTGCTTAAGGTCACTCTCTTGTCCTCCGCAGATCATTTGCTGAGTGATGATTCTTCCGAAGACCACAATCTTCATTCGCTGTCTTCGATTGTGGACAGTATTGCTGTGGAGGATGTGGCCGTTGCGTTCCAAGAGGAGAGGGCTCAGAACTGAGGATCCAGACAGTGATGTCCATCTCAGTCTTTCTTTATTCAAAAAAAACCCAAAGTCATTACCCGCAGATTGTAGGGTAGAAGAAACATGATACTAGGACTTTACAATTAAGAGAAGTTTCTCTGCTCTCCTCACTAACACTGGATGATGTTCCAAAGGGGGGAAAGTTCTCCTTCCCAACTAACACTGGATTTTTTTTTTTATTTCCCATGCCAAAGTCATAGACTTTAACCACTTAAGCCACTTATCCAATTCCATACACTTGAAAAGTGGTTCTTTTTGCTTCTGCTTTCCCCCAGTCAGAAGCAAGCTAATGAGAGAGGGGCCTAATAATTTTCATAGTCTGCTTGCTTTCCAGAAAGGAAGGGTATCATGGCTTTACTGATAAGCTTATGGATCTCATTTCCTCTGGAAATTGGGTGGGAGTTGACTGATCAAAGCATTCTGATGTATTACTGGGAACACTAAATGTGTGAGAAATTACACTCCTGTGTAAAGGAAGGATTCCAGTGTGGCCTTTATTCTTTCTTCCGTTTTTGTAGAAGTTTTGTTTCTTTTGGGGGCCAATGGTCTTTTTTCTAAAGAAATGTGGGTGTGTGCAAGTGTGTATTTTTTATTTTACTTTAAAAATACTGTCTGACCAACTTCTTTTGGCAGTCTGCAATTTCCAGGCCCAGAAGCCATATAAAATGCTGCCTCTGAAGTCTTTTCTACTGTGTGAAGTTGCTATTTTTTTGTATTTTTGCTAACTTATTGTGGGATTTCTTTTTTAAAAAAAAATAAAGGATTTTTTTGTTTGAATTTCTTTTGAGATTGTGTGGAAGAGTTTTGGTTTCCTATGGAAGTCTTGAATCAAAGTAACTGAAATGTATTGGGCAATATAACTTTGTGGTCTTCGCCCCCTTCTTACTATAGTTGATGCCTGCCCTCATTCATTCCATCAGAACAAAGCAAAATATGCTATGTTGTACCAAAGGGGCAGTACACATATATCCCAAGTGTCAGACACCCAGCTAACACCAAGTATTCGCTACTGTCGTGAACCCTGTGACAAACTGCTCAAGGTTTACTTTACCTGAACAGACAGCAGAAGGAGAACATAGCCATGGAAATTTCCCTTTTTCCAGCAACCATTCTGAATTTTGTTGTTCCTCTACATTCATAAAATGGAACTCTCAAGAACTTCCAGGGACATAAAAGCTGATCCCTGCAAAAGGAGGGAAGTCCAGCCACAATTTCCAGTGCTACCTCTTACAAGAGCATAAATGCTCAAGCATATCCTGGTTCTATGCGAGATAGTAGTGATTGGATTTTGGGGTTGCTCTGTGCATTTGTCTACCAAAAAAAGAATCACCCTCTTTGATCCTATTTCATTTCTTGATACTTTGCCATTCAACCTGTGTTGTAATTATCTCATATCTCTGTACTAGATATGATTAGATCCATCAAAACCCAGTGTAAAAAAAAAAAAAAACCAGCACAATTGCCCACCCTGTCATTTGTTTCTCTGCATGAATTATAAAATTAAGAGCTATACTGCATCAGATCAAAGGTCCACCTAGTACAGCAATCTCTTTTCCACAGTAGCCAATCTGATGTGCATGGGAGCCCTGTAACTCATACACATTCCTCAAGTAAATCTTTTTTTGAGAGTATCCCTGTATTTAAATGTGCTTCAGCTATTGGATGTCTAGGGGTCAACTGCCCATGTCTGTTATGTGTACTGCTACGGGATCTACATATGTAAGATCAACACAAAGGGTGTGCGCCTTGTGAAATCCCAAAAAAGGAATCGGTGCATCCAAGGCCCCAAAATGTTCTGTGCACACGGGCCCTTGAAACACCCCTGATGCAGATGCCAAAAGAATAACATCATTGCATCTTCATTCCCTGGGCCTGCCAAGGGACTCCTAGATGACTGGGTCTAAAAGCTTCTGACTGGCATGCCTTATTCAAGTAAGGAGACTACAGTGAAAAGGTGGGTGGCTTTGGGCTTTTCCTTACTTCTCATCCCACCCAGACATAAGGATGTAAGATGGTGCTAAAATGCTCCATCAAGCCATAGGAAGTGTTCAGTCAACTAGTGGGCCAATTAAGCATCATCATGCCAGATATGGCTCACATGCCACCAGTTACCACAAACATCGTGCCCAGAGAATCCGCATTAATGCAGAAGAGAATTATGAATCCACCGAGCCTTGCTTTAAAATCAGATTTATTGGAACACACATACACCCATTCCTGACTTTTTTTGCAGGGTTTGGAATCCATGCAGTACCAATAATATGACAAAAGAAAGAGGTTGTTGATATAAAGGGATCACTTACTCTTTAAATTAAAAAAATATTTAATACTGTATTAGGCAAGTTGTACACCAAAAAGACATTGCAACTGTACAGTCTCTTGGATATTGCACTTCCAAACAGCACGGTATGAGTATAGGGCATTCCAGCCACCAAGAAATACCACGTCAGTAATAAGAGGGCCACACTAGGCAAAAGGCAGCATGAGGAGACAAACGGATCCTACCCTAGAAGGAAGAAACAGCTAGGAACCTTTTTGGATCACAGGCTATCTGTAAATGCAAAGAGAAGAAAGGGGAGGTTTTCTGTTTGTCTACAGGGAAAGATAAGAGCATTTACTGTTTACCCAACAGAGATCTGAGGACATCACTTGTACTCCCAGCGTCAGATTTCATTTCATACATGACAAAGGGACCTGGAAGACATACAAACTTGTTTGGTAGCTACTCTCTCCTTCCCACCAAGCACCTCCATGCCCTGCTTTCAGCCCTGGCCCTTTCACATCAGAGGAACAATACTGCCCATTGGCAGACGTTCCTTGTTGCCTGTGGCATGGTGGGCATTCCCAGCAGAAATGCCTGCTGCTGCACTTGTGGGAGAGTTCAGAGCTGGGTCTCCCATAGTCTCATCATTGCCTTTATCTCCTTAGCGATTGTCTTATTGGGTCCGAGTTGTACAGTGGGAACAAGCAGCTACTGCTGCTCTCAGGCATATTGGCAAAATGAAACACAGGCAGATAATGGTGCAGGGACTGCTGCAGACCAGTATTAAGGTGCTTCCATGTCTTACCAGACCTACATCAAGATCACTGCATCACACACAGTGGGGAGAGAGATGTCTGTTCTCTTTCTCAGTGAGAGCATGTCTAAAGCCAAGGGAACGGGGGAGATAAATGGGAAGCCACAGATATAATTGGGGTTTAAGGACACCAAACAGGAAATCAGGGTTGTGTACAAGCAGGAGGAAGAATCTTCTTTTGGCCATGTGGCCTGAAATGGTTGGCCTGTAGCTTCTGTTCTTTGGAGCCAAGGAGCAGGCACAGTCTGGTCTCTGGCCTAATCTCGGAAAGCAGCCAGTGTATAACCATACAAGTAGTGGGAATGTGCTGCAAAACAAAAGGGTACAAAGTCTACATTAAACATGAAGGATACGATGCTGTGGCAAATCTGCTCTGTGCCTGTGCTCCTCCTACGACTATTCACTAGTCTGGGTGAAAGATTAGGCATTCAACAAAGCCCCAACAGAAGCAAAAGGGCCCAATGCTCCAAGCACCTGTTTGCATGGAGCACCTAAGAGGGTCAGAGAAAGGTTGAGAGAATTCGCAGTTTGCACACCCCACCTCTGCCAGGTCAGGAGATCCCACTGAAGCTGCCTTGCTCAAGAATCCTCAGAATCCTGATGCTGGCAAACTGCTGTTCACCACCCTTGAGCACAGATTTAGAGTCCACATGGAAATAGCAGAAGCTAGACACAAGGCACAGTCATGGCTGATCCATGGATTTTGACTGTGAGACCCACAATGAACATGGCCAAGTCTGTTCTTGTCACTGGAAGCGTCAGTGCTGATGTTGCCTTGGGGAGAAAGGGATAAACTTTGCTATCTTTATCCAACAGCTGTCCCCTTCATTTCTATAGATGCCTCTCCAGCCCCTATTCAGCACATTCCTCATTCCTCCTCCTCTTTGTTAGTATGATCCATTAAGGTTTTGCCGACATTTCAGTCACCGGAATTTCTTGGTTATTGAGCTTACAGCATGCAACTAGACTAGAAAGTTTCCTACTAGGCAGGAAACGGCTTCTATAATAATCTGAAGGAGAAGGTATCCAAATGGCTCAACTGTAGCAATTTCTCTGCCAGTAAATGGGCCCTGCCTACAAACACCGTAACTATTAAACCAGTCTTGGAGGACAGCTTTTTTAAAAGGGAAGCAGTTTCAACAAAATGAAGCTTCTGTTGGAATAACAGCTTGATAGTCGGGCTGAATATATTGACCTAAAATTCATATGTAGGCAACTTGTGGCTCTGTAAATAGTGTTGGATTACAACTCTCATTATCCCTGACCACTTGCCATGTTGGCTGGGGCTGATGGCAATTTGGATTTAATAATACTGACAGAGCCACAGGTTGCTCGTCCCTGGTAGGTAGGTAGATCGGTGCATCTGCTAGGCAAGATCCAAGATGTTTTGTCATGTACTATCAGTTTCTACTATATATTCATGTTATTGATGCTTTTGAATTATGGTGCTGGAGGAGACTCTTGAGAGTCCCATGGACTGCAAGAAGATCAAACGTATCCATTCTTAAGGAAATCAGCCCTGAGTGCTCACTGGAAGGACAGATCCTGAAGCTGAGGCTCCAATACTTTGGCCACCTCATGAGAAGAGAAGACTCCCTGGAAAAGACCCTGATGTTGGGAAAGATGGAGGGCACAAGGAGAAGGGGACGACAGAGGACGAGATGGTTGTTCACTGTTCTCGAAGCTACAAACATGAGTCTGACCAAACTGTGGGAGGCAGTGGAAAACAGGAGTGCCTGGCGTGCTCTGGTCCATGGGGTCATGAAGAGTCGGACACGACTTAACGACTAAACAACAACAACATTCATGTTATAATCCTATTCTTCCTTTCTTCCAAGAAACATTTTAACTTCACAGTAAACCTGTAAGGCAAATTAGCTTGAGGGAGAGTGACTTCCCCAAAGTCATTCAGAGAGCTTCAGAGCTGAGCACAGAATTACAGACAGGTTTTCCAGATCATAGACCAACAATATATGGTTCTCTGCTGAATTAA
Organism: Podarcis vaucheri; assembly: GCF_965113315.1. NCBI lineage: Eukaryota > Metazoa > Chordata > Lepidosauria > Squamata > Lacertidae > Podarcis > Podarcis vaucheri. The sequence continues at coordinate 74,988,525 of NC_138764.1, forward strand.
ACACATCTAAAAGTAATGTGTGAACTCCATTAAAGTTTTAGAAACTGTGCACAATATTTTTTTCAGAAGCTACACCCTCTACCATCAGGAATATCAGCCGTTCTTCTTCGCACAGAACCTGGGTGGCCAACAATTAAGCCAAGAGTGGACAGCACTCAATCAAGTATAATAAAAGAACAGCTACTATGGCAATTAAGTTCTTTCCTGCACTGTGCTATATAGAATTGGGTGATAACCAACTCTGCAAAACAGCTTGTCAGTATGTTTTAGACGATTATTCTCTTCCAGAACTGAGCTCTGTATTGACTTGAAATAAGTATCAACTAAGGGATTGGCTCTTCTGGCAGAAAATGTTTGGTTTCTTTTGAGAGACAATAATAGCTTCATAACACACAGAGTGGCCCTCTATGCATTGGCTGCTCTCTCTATATATGTGTGGGGGGGGGGGGAAGGAGTTAGATAAAATTGCTATAAGTTGTTTTGGTGATTCAGAGGTTTAATCTGAAATCAAGCTAGATTTAAGCTTGGTGTCCCTCCTCTCTTTCTTCGTGGCTTATTTTATGGGCTCCATTTGTCCACTTGTCTTTGCTTTCTATTATTTAAATGTTGGATTGCAATATCTCTGAAGAAAAATGTGCCTGTGCCTTATTGCCCTACAAAGAGAGGCCACTGAAGCAGTACTGGATGTTTGGTGTGCATTGAGAAATCACCTATAAAACATGCTAGAAGTTATCACTGTGCTAACAACTGCTCCTGCAAAGACCAAGACAGAGCTAAAGTGTTGAAGCCCATGTTTGTTGTTGTTGAGACTAGGGTTGTTGAATGAATAAATCTGGCACCCATCAGATATATAACAACTGTGCTGGGTCCTCTGGTCTGACATGGACTAGAGGAAATTGTGAGGTCTGACATGGACTAGAGGAAATTGTGGGGTGCTGCAGTTCAAACATGGGAATACAGCACAATCTCCTGTGCAACTTCTTTTGTCGTGATACTGACTCTCACACATATAGCACAAAAAGCTGAACTGGTGATACAGGAAGCTTCCCTGCAAGTGATTTTAGGCAGAACAAAAATTGTGTTTAGAAGCCTGAAAACAGAGAAATTGATTTCTGGTTTATTTCATTAGTTTCTGGAAGTTCTCTAGACTACTGAGAATATAGCTGCTCTACCCTAATTTCTACACTTACCTGGGCCCTGGGCCAATGGTCCCATTGGAAACTGAATCTCAGCAGGAATATGTGCGAACTGTGGATGTCTCCAGCCTTTGGGACCCAGATGCACCAACTGCAAACCATTTAGCAACAACACATAAAAAGCATGCAATTAGTGAGATCAGAGCTCTCATGCAAAGCACACCATTAAACCCTTGGTTCCCTGTTGCCTGACTGCCTAGCTTGGCTTATTACAAAGGTCAGGAGCAATTAAAGTCAATTAAGCAAGTTTAGTCAGTTAAAAAGTACTAACTAATGCTTTTTAAAAGGCATGAAAGTGTAGCTGCCTAGCATCAGAGGTATATGGCTTCAGAGCTCAATAAGAAATAAAATTTCAGACCACTGAATGACTAAATAGACAGGAGTCTAAAGCAGCCAAGGGTGCTATTCATGGAGCAGAACTGGAGGGAGAGGAGTTGTTCTATTATGTGAGGGTGTAAATTCTCATCAGCTGGACACCACAGAACAACATACCCGATTTGCAAGGTCAGATCCTTGAAAGGTCCTTTCTTCCAGACTGATTAGAAACTCATCAAAATATACAAAATAGCTTTCTCATTTATCTTTTCATACCTTCATCTCTGGGCTAAAGCAACTAAGCAAATCCCCTGCATGAGATTCAGAAAGGGATAATCTTGGTGAGATCAAATGGGACATCAACTGTCTATCTAAACTCTCTGATATCAGCATCAGATGCAGGGAGTACAAGAACCAAAAGTAAGGTCCATATGTAGTCTGGGAAGGCAAACCATGTTAGAAGTCCAATTAGTAGTTACAATCTTATTCAGGAAAACAGAGTGTTGGGCTTCTTATCATCAAAGATCACACACCATGCAGCATCCAAACACTTGGTGGTTTGAAACTGTCTTATTCATCTGTCATGAACAAGAGCAAAGCTGGACCTTACCTTCTGGTGGCATTTTTTTCGGTGGTGCTGAAGGAGGTGGAAGGGGCACCAAGGAGGTCACTCGGAACCCTGCTGGGAGCGTCTCTGCTGATCCGCTGAGCATGCTGATGCTGTGAAAGTCTCGGGGGCGGAAGCGCTTTCGCCAGGAGGGAGTTCGCCGAAAAGTCTTGTCATCACCCTGTAAGGAAAGAAAAGATTATACCACATACCAAGCAAAGCAATCAGCTAGGCCTTCCTCAGGGAGAAGTACGGGCATTTGTGGAAAGGAAAAGACTCGTGCAGGTCTCTTATGCTACTGGAAGATCGGCAAAGTCTGAAAAACATTGACAGAGAACTCATTGAAGGGAGTTGGGCTGGTTCAGACCAGCTAGTTTTCCTGGGTTTGGGGCATGCCTCTGAGGCAACATCTCTCTGAATCTTAGCTAGAAGCACTGGCCAATGTGAGCTGTCCAAGGTACTGACAAGCTGCCCTTTGCTCTGTCCTGCTTTCCTGGCTGGGATCAAGCAGAGTTGACTCTGACTGGATTACCCATTTTGCCATGATCCTGCTCTTTGGCACACAACTTCTGTGCTATCAGTCAGTACCCTGGCATCAAACTGGCCTCCCCTGAAACTTTAAGACAAGACTCCACAGTGCACATTTTGTTTCCTGCAATTAATCTTCCACATACTGGTGTATATCTGTTCTTAATTTGCTCAGTGTGCCATGCTGAACCCATGTTTCTTCTACATTTTGTCCACTGGCTGAATCTTCATTACCAAATAGGCATGTTGATAAAGTAGGTTGTGTGATTGCTTCACTATATATCCACCTCAACTCACATAGACTACACTGATGCAAAGGGTTAAAATGTGGTATTGTAATAAATTTGGATTCAGTTGCAAGCTAGGATTTGGATGAAATAATCACTCACTTCTATATTTCATGCTGAACACAGCACAAATCAGCTCAATGAAATTGTGTGAAAAGGCCTTCAATCTCCTTTTTATGGGGTCAAATAATACAAAAACCTCAGCATTCAGTAAGAAATCTCTCAAGGATTATATTCTAATTTTCTAACTGAGTCGCATACTTTTCAGAAATTGGCTCTATTTCCCTATGGAAATAATCTAGAAATTTGGCCATCCTACAAAGTGGGATAATGACGATAACAATATACCAATAGTGTTTTAAACCAGCATTTGTCTTGGTCAAGTGATAATTCTATCTCAGATACAAGGAAACTTAAGCAGAACACAGTTATGGAAAATTAATGAGAAGCCCTTGGGGGCTTTATTCTTTCCTTCATTCACTGACAAATACTGAGATGCTGATGGTGATTAACAGAAATATGAAAGAATTCAAATTTACTTCAATTTACTTCAAGTAGAAATAAGAGTTGACTTGCCAGAATAACAACAGTAGATGTTATTTACTTGAAATGACCAAATCCCTTTCTTAAGTACTTTCTAATCCGGTGTCAAAGTTTCTCATTCAGTATCAGTTTTTTAAAATTGTTTGCCTTGAGTTTTCTAAACCCAGATGTTTCCCTCTTAAAATTTTAAAAATTCATCACAAAAGATGATTTCAGAGTGTGATAACCCAAAGAAGATTGCCCAGCGTCATTCCTCATAGCCCCTTATTTTCTTCCTTTTGAAGTTTCCTCATTGTGACCCCTAAAACAAAAATATTGCATATTGCTAATGGTAAATAGGTTGTTTAAGTACATAGATAGCTGCTGAAGATTCAAATTCAGAGGTAAAATTAAAACACCTCATTAAAAGAAATATATTCATTTTTAAGGCAATCAAAGCAACTGGAATGCTGTACACAAAATGGAAAAAAATTCTAAAAATCTCTTCATCCTAATGGGATGGGGCCAATAACTGGGCTTTGAATTAGTCCATTTCTAAAATCATTTAGAGCCTAGGAAACAGACTGCTAGCCTCTGTAGACTCCAAGCACCTGACACTAGTTCCGTGTTTGCATTGATGGCTCCCAAAATGCATTTTTACAATATAAGTCAATAATGTTAAGCTGATGAAATCTTAGCAATCATGACCAATATTCTCTCACATAAATTGTACAGGTTTCACAGTTCAGCATCCAGAGCTATTCCCCCTGGCCTGTCACTAGCCAATTTCTCACTGGTGAATACCAATGGTGATGCCACACCTGTGGAATTCTCCCTCGAGAGAGATCAGAGGTGTTCCCATTTTTTTAAGGCACAAGAACATGTTTATTCTAGAAGGCATTCAATGATCGACTCTATTTTTATTGCCTTCTGTTGGTTCTTAAAGCTACTGGGTATTCTTAGTGTTTTATTTGATTTTTGATATTCTATTCTATTGCTGTAAGTAGCTTTGGGAAACTTAGCCAGAAAAGCCAAGTATATAATAGCTTAAATAAATAAATAAATACAGGCCGGGGTCTTCACAAGTTCAGAGCAAAATTACCATTTCCTTATCATTCTTTATTTTCTGAAAATCAAAGACCTGCCTTTCCCAATACAAGCATCCTTGAGTATTATGGTCATCAACAGAGGCCCTTCTGCTCTCTGTGAGGAGGGAGCGGACTTTGTCAGTGGCTGAGTCCAGGCTCTGACATTCCCTGCCCAGGTAAGTCTGCCTCATTGCTTCTTTGATGGCCTTCCACCGCAGTGTGAAACCCTTCTTTCTTATATCTTTAGTGGCTTAAATGAAACCTGTTTTACTATTTTCAGTGGTTATTCTTATGGTTTTACCAGCTCATCATTGGCTGCTTTTCTAGTTAATAACAATGCATTCCATGTTTTCATTGTATTTGTAACTTTTTTTACTGCGTGTGTATTCTTATTTTAGTTAGCTGCCTTACAATAAATGTTTTAAAATTTAAATTCATCTCCAGTTGAAAATACCACGAAATTGGTTGTTATTATGGAATGAACTAGTACTATGAGATGCAATATTACGCGAGATACATTCTCTCCCTCTTCCAAAAGGGAGGAAGTCCCCGTAATGTACTCTCTCTAGCTACTTATTTAAAAACACTTAAAAACTTTAAACCAAACTCTGTATATGGCATTGCCATACTCCCTTCAAAACTTCCATGCTCATTTTTTTTCAGCTGTATTCAAAATGGCAACAGCAGAACAGCTTTCTGGGTGGCTTGACCAAACAAAATGCAATGCCCACTCCTTCACTAAATTATTCCTTTAAATTATGGGTGCTCAGCTTTGAATATGGTAGAACTCATGTTCTACACTTTAAAAAACCTTGAAGTAGATCAGAAGTGGGCAATCATAGGCCTAATTTCAAAAGCCCTGTGCAAGTGACTTGTTCAGGCCTCTGGAAAGCGTGATCTGTCTCTCCCCAGCAGCCTACTGAGTAGAAAGGGGAGAGAGGAGTGTGTGTCAGAAAACGAGAAAAAGGGTGGCTTTGTCCACTTTTGGCTCTGGTCTCACTCATCACTGGTTTTAGCCCTGCCCAGAGAGTCAGCATGCAGTCCCCCAAAATTATCCCCATGTGAATGCAGCTTCTGACAGAGAAGAGTTTGCCCATCCCTTAAGTAGATTAATAAATGCCCCTCAAGGTACATAATACATTTATTCTCCCCAGACAGACAGTTCAGTCAAGAGTTGGGGAGAGAAGCATTAGTGCCTTAGGAAGCCACAAGGTTAGTAACTTGATTTTGAAGACAGATGAGGGACATTTACTGCTTAGGCAGAGTCCTTTATGGATGAGCAGAGTAGTCTGCAGCTCCAGTGCTGCAAAAGAGAGAACTATTCCGTGCCAGCAGAGTCTCCTAGGTATGCCCTTGAGAAGGAAACACAATATAGCACTGTGCTAAGTGGGCTAGAGCAGGGGTTTTATTCCTCCAAAGTAGGACATATACATGCTACTGGATGAGCTCTATGGGATGAGAATTGGGGCACAGTGTTACAATGGCTCCAGCGCTATCTACAAGACCAACACTGGAAGAGTTCTTTTTAGATGCCAGGCAGTTATGCTAAGGAGTGCTGCAGGGTACTATTTTAGCTCTAATACTAGAGGATGAGGCAATGTGGAGCATGATGCTATCAGCATGCTGATGATACTCAGCACAGTTTCTTCATTTCAGAATTAGGGGATTCTGTGCCTGAATGCTGCTGTGGGTTATTTTCAGCAGTCTCTTATGAGTATTTTATACTATTTGATGCAAACCTCTGAGAGATTTATTTAATGTTTAATTGAATGGTGTATAAATCTTGCTGAATATGAACTGATGGGGACCCTGTGATCATGATCTTCATGTGCCACCTCCACCAGAGGTCCAGAGGGTGGCAACACAAAAATAGGCTTTTTCTGTGGTTCTTCATTTGTGGAATGCTTTCCTCGTGGAGGGTCACCTGGCACCATCATTATCTATCTTTAAGTACCAGGCAAAACCTTTCCTCTATAACCCGGCCTTTGGCCTGTAACTATCACTCCACTTCAGATAGTAGAAATTGGGTACATGGAGATCAGAGTATCTGGGGGATTTCTCCCCTCTAGCCCATTCCCATTGTAGCACAGAGGATTGAATGTTGGATGTGATGTGGTCAGACCTGGGTTCAAATTCTAGCTCAGCTACAAAAACCACAGAGTAACTTTGAACCAGTCACACATCCTCTGTCTAATCCACTGCAAAGAGATAAAGTGGCATACTTCCCATATATGCTGCCTGAGAACACTGGGGGGAAGGCTTGTTGGTTTATACACCACCCTTCAGCAATGATGCCAAATGACAAAAATGAGATAAAATGCAAGATCAAAGTGACAGCATACTAAACTAACAATACATTTAAAAGCCTGGGGTTTTATTTTAATTTATTGGTGTTTTTTTAAACTTCCTTCTGGGACCAAAAAGGTAATGGGTGGAGTTCACCTAACCATGTGCAAGGGGCTTTTCCTCCATATTCCCCCCAAAATTAGTTCTGGAGGGCAGTCAAGAGAACCTCTGAAACAGCATGGGAGGGGAGGGGCTATTGTTCCATCTGGCAAACTGAAATGCTTGCATAGACAGAAAGTTCGTAATACTGTGATATTGAATTCCTCCCAATTGCAAAATTCGGACTGGACTACAAATATTGCATACAAAGCACGTGCTCCTATTCTGGGCTAAAGTGTATTAGTTATGCTGTGATAGCCAGATTATTTGATTTCATTTCTGAAGTGGAGATTATGGGTCTCTATACAGTAATTTGCAACATACTTACCAGTACTGAAGCTCACAGAGATCTGTGTGCTTACCTGTATATCACTTAGAAACTTCCTCCATCTCCAAAGATTTGAAGGTACAGAATCCATTGCATCTGATTGACAGAACCTTCCCTATATTGTGGAAAGTTGAACATACCATCCTATGTGTCCTCTCTTCTCCTAGAGAATGTTGCTTCTTACTTTATGATCTGCTTAACATCACCTGCCCCGCCATTAGGCTGCACTCAACCTCAGGTAGTAGATTGTGTAATTTCATTAAATGGTTGTAAATTCTTGATGATATAGTTTATTATACATCTACCCACTAGAGGAAGTTTGGATTTTCTGCCTTCAAAACTGACACTTTGGTGAAAATAAAAGTGTGCATAGTAATGATGTCTGAAAGTGGCACAGTACTCAATTTTGCTTCAGTTACATGAACATTGAATCTGATCTGTACACCAGTTTCCATCATGAGTAATTGTGACAAAATAAAGCTATTGCCTTCCAAAATTGTGGTGTACATGGTGTAAATATTACCTGCACAGAGATTATCTCTCTGTAGAAAAATGTTGCTTTAAAGATTAAGCCACTGGTTTCCTCACTCTGTAAACAGTGGATCACCCCTTTAGAATGAGTAGATCCTCACAAGGGTTTTTATTTTTGACCTACAATTTGCACATTATGAGTGCTTTAGAAGCATCAAAAACACATATACATTCCTCAGGGCATGTTTTATGGATAGTCTATGTGATAATCTTAGTGTCAAGATGACTCTACATGAGAAAGTAGAATAGCTTGCAAAATCTTATGAGTGTAAATGTTGAAGTGGAATAAGAATCACTTGAAAAATAACTCCGAAGTACTCCAGAATATTCAGCCCATGCAGGAAGTGGTACACTGCAACTAGTGCTACTGATTTTTATGAGGACTAAGTCACAAAAGGATATATTGCCTAACTCACATACAGATAACTGAGCATACCTCAGATTTTATCCTAAAGCAGCCGAATGCAGTTATGGATAATAAGGATGCACCATCAAGAGAAACAGGTTGACATAATACTAGGTAACCAGTACGTATATATACCAGATTTTTCTTCTTGAACAGATAATAGTTTTCAGCTTTGGGGAACCATTTGAATAATTTCTATTCCACTTTGAAATTTTAGGTGGTAATATTCATCATCTAAACCGGAGGTCTTCAACCTTGGGTCCCCAGATGTTTGTATGTTTGTTTGTTTATCTATAATAGTATTCCTATACAACCAACATTTCAGTGAGGTAAATGTGCATGCAATGCTCAGGTGTGTGCCAGTTCTTTTCACTTGATACATTCCCTTCCTGAAAATGCAACAGATTGCTGGCGATATCCATACCTTACCCTTTTCCTAGAATAATGCTTCACTTCAGAGTTTCTTCACATGAATGGATCATTTCATGCATTACACTGAGGAAAACCCTCAGGCTTACACTCAACAAGCAGCTGCAATCAATCCAAGTTCCGTAAGAAGTATACCTGTGCACTACTCACGCTTTCCCCATGAAATAGCTAATTTCCGGCCAAAAGTAACTCCTCTTGGTAGAAAAACTGCTGGGGAGAAGATGTGAGGGGAGGGCAAGCAAGTGTTTCACTCTCCCTCCTGCCTCCCCATGCTGCACTTTAAAACTCCCCCTACTGCCCTTTGCTTTAGAAGAATTTGGCATGATCTGTGTTAGGATGCACTACTGTCACCTATAGCTTTGCGCTAGGATCACTGAGGGAACAGTTAGTGTCTTCTATCGTTGCACTAAGCACTCCAGAAGATACTCCATCCTCCCTCCCATATCCCTCCCTCAACTATGTCTGCAAGATGTGTGTTGATACAATCTTATAATGATTATTTAAAAGGCTCAGCCAGAACTGGCAACTACATCAAGATGTTCCCAGATCCCCAAGTTTAAAGAAACCCTTCAATATATTTCCAGTCCAGTGTTTATAATTTATTGACTGACCAATACAGATAACTTTGGTACACCAAGCAGTGTGACAGTGATTCACAAAGCATACAAAAAGGTTGTACTCCACAGAGCAGTGTGTCTGTGTAAACTCACTTCTGTTACAATAGTACGAGATCATGCTGTTGACAGGGAGAGCAGCTCCTCGCCTCATGGGGTTTGGTTCACAAGAAGTTATGACAAAGGAGGGCTAGGAGGTCCCAGCTGAAGGTAGGAGTGTTTTCAACATCACTGGTCTTCAGAGCTTTGTCCAGAGCAGTATGAAAACATGATTCGTACTACTTAAGGGAGTAGATTTCAGATAGTCCACAGGCTGAGCTTTTGTCTATCAACATACTTACACCATTTTGACTAGTGGGATGGATTTAAAATGTATGCAACCATGTTGCTGCTCAGATTTTAGTTTACAGTCCTATTCAACTGAAAATGGTTTATGGTAAAATGAAATAGGAACATTCATGCGGGGATGGTATTACATTTCCTAAAGGAAAGAAGAGCAGGTTTGTTGGAGCCAATGCACAAATGAATGGCAAGCAGAATTTCCTTGCAGATTTACAAAAACAAAAACAAAAGTAAACAGCATAGGCTCTGCTAACACCAATCATTTCTCACATAAGAAGTGAGAAGGCAGCCTGGGTTCCAGCAATTCTCACAGCAAACAATTTCATTACAGGGGATCCTATACCTGTCTGCAAGTTGAAATCTCTCTGGCTTACCAAATCCACTTGCTCTCTTCATGAACAGAATTTCAGCACATACAATGTTCCTTCACAGAAGATAACTGCACTGCCAGTCCTACTTGCAACACTTCTCTTGCTTCATCAGTTTCTTAGCCAACAGTATGGGCCCAAAATTTCTCAAATTCCCAGCATGTTTTAGTCAGAGGATAGTACTTTGTACTCACATCGTCAAGCCTCCTATCAGTGCCCAAGGCAAGCAGATTGTTGAATTCTCTCTCCATCACTTGTCGTGCCTGCAGAAAACATTAGATAAGCCAACAATAGTTGTCTATCAAAACAAAAACAACACTAACAGTGCTGCCAAATTTCCAGTCATAGTAAATGAAATATTTCTTGAAAGTTGCTTTCTCTCCATGGAAAGGGCTATTGCCTTTATGTCCTGTTTGTAGTCTTCCCAAAGCAGCTGGTTAACCACTGTGGGGAAAAGGATGTTGGACTAGATATTTTGCCTTGTATGCAGTATGCACTTTGGGGCAAGTCATTCATTTCTCAGCTTCACTAGTTTGCCTTCAGCGAAATAGATGTTGTGCTGCTGCACAATTGTAGGGCCAAACAAGTGGCTGATGTTTGCAACTTCAATCCCAGCTCTGTAACTTAGTTTGTGGTGCAGGACAAATCACTTGTCTCCATCTATTCCAGAAATTTGTTTTTAACAGTGCCCTGACAAATGCCTTTGGGAAGCTTATAAACAGGGAATGAAGACAACAGCACTATGTCATTCTGCCTGGCCAATAAACTGGGTGGCCGGGGTCTTCCATAGGTGAAGTCAGCAGGAACAGTGTTGGGGGAAAATCAACCAAATGAGGCACGTAGGGGAAGTAACTTAGCAGGGAAACTTGTAGACTCCTTATTTTTTGGAGATGCCAGTTGCCACTAATAAAAACACATCCAACTCAGATCTCTTTAAGAAGAAACATATAATGGTCATCCTAAAAACATCAGTTTCCTACCTGAGTATTCTGAGTGGGTATTTGTAACACAAGTGCCAGACTATTATAATCAAAATTTTCATCCAATGCTATGAGGGCTCCATGGACTCCACTCTCAACAATATTGTTTGCATACTCTCTAAGCCCAATAGACTGAATCCAGTGAATTACTTGATCATTGGTCCAAACCAACACATCTAGAAGGAAGTGAAGCCATACATTCAGGACAAAACACAACAATATTTAAGTCCACATAAGTTGGTTAAGAAAAAATAGAAAAAAGCACAATGACTGATATATTGTTTAAAATTTGCAATGGAAGCCACAAGATTAAAAACAGACAGGTTATAGCATTTTCCTATCAGTCACACTGCCCAAAGTGTAGCAGTCTCATTTGTTCACATTATCATACACCAAAAACAGAATGGTCAAAGCTCTAGCATTGAAGGAAGAAACCCCAGAAAGACAAAATTAAAATGCAGAACATAGAAGGCTGGTGCCCCAACCACGTAGTAAACATGAGCCAACCAATAAAGATAAATCCACAGAAAACTATAATGAAGAAATGCAGGTACCATCTGACTAAAACAGTTTTTCAGTGGCTGAAAAGCCTCTAGAAGTAATAGAAGTAGAGGAGATGCCAGCTTCCCCTTCTCTGCAACTGACAAATGCTGAGTTTGTAAAACAGCACTGATGATGCCTCAAGAAAGGGAAGGCAAAATGGCATCAAGAGCTCAGTCTCATTGCCTTGTTCCTTTGAAGCCTGCCACAAGCAGATCTCTTCATTGTTACCTACCTTTGATTTCATGCTGACTTTCCTCCCGTCTCCTCTCCAGCTCTTTTCTATCATAGTTTAGTCTTTTCAGGCACATGATACCATACTGCAGGCTTGTGCTGCAATGATACAATACAGCACTTATTTCAATGCATTTCAAACCAAAATCTTACTATTTGAAACATCATTTATTATATTTAATTACAGCAATTATAACACACTGTGGGGAGGTTTGCAGCACTTGTGCCATGCCTCTGTGAGTCCTTGAAGGCTCAACTAGTGATAAGCAAGGTCTGAAGGTCTGTCTCCTCTCCCAGTGGACAGAGATAAAGCACAACTGTTGAGGGAGAGGTGTGGAATTGAGGGGGGAAGGAAGGAAGGAAGGAAGGAAGGAAGGAGAGGAAAAAGAAGCAGATGCAGGCGAAGCCCCACAGCATCTGGCCCTATTAAGAGCACAGTCAGGCATAGTCAGGAAAAGAAGAGAGTAGCTCCTTCTGTGTGAGTGTTGCAGATTTCCAAAAGCCTGACAGGTTTAAGGAGGGTGGCAACCACAAATCCTAAGAATCAAAGTGCTCTGGACAAAGTGCTAAGACAGTGCTCTGGACTATTCAGCAGGGATAATCCTAACTGTGCCATCTAATTCCACACAAATAAGGCTTGAGAATGCACTGTAACCATCTCAGATCGCTATATAAACCACACAACGCAAAATGTGTTTCTGTCCACCCCCTCCCCAATTACTTATGCTAACAGGGGAAACTCTTTACATCTATTTCCAAAGGTTTTGTTGCTGTTTTTTTAGTCTGTGGCAAATATGCATAGCAATATATTGAAGTTTCATTGCAAATGATAACCACTGCACTCATCTCTTTTGATTTAAGTATATTATAACATGCAATTTCCAATACATATAGTAAACACACAAACCAACCTCAACTTCATCAGTGTGCTTCACTCCAAAAGAATAAACTGTATGTTTAGGTGAGATAAATTCAGATGGGGGCGGGACAGGAAATGAGCACATTAAACCATTCTTAAATTGGTTGCAAGAAATTCTAGTTTCCTGGGATGAAACAATAACCCTCCAAGAATTTGCTTACCGGTGGAAACTGTCCACCATCTTGAGGTGCACTCGAAGATCTTTCTTAGTCAGATGATCCAGCATTCGTGCATCCACAAGACACTCCATGAAATAGCTGCGATATTGTGGGAGACCCAGACTAGGAAGCCATTCATTCCCTATCCACTCATGATTCATGTCCCCATAAGCCAATGTCTTTGAAAGTAAAGAAGAAGAATGTAAGAGCAGGTCCCTCAGAAGCATTAACAGAATCCTATTGGGAAGTCTCAGAAATGTAATTTAGAATAATTTAATAAAGGTACAGTAATCTCATGTCTTGGATTTATCTTGATTGTTCATTGATGCCTTGATAATATATATACACTATTGTGTGTGATAAGGATTATCACAAAGATGAAAGATTCTCATATTGTTGGTGATACCACATTGGCAAGTTGTCTGGAATCAACCAGTGTCCTAAATATTACATATCTTGAAAACCTTAATCATGAATAAAGCATACATAATCGGTGCTCCATTTTCAGCCCCTTGGGCAGAAATATACCACAAAATATAAGGAACAAAGCTGCAAAGTGCTGTGCAGGGATCCTTCCTTACAAGCTCATTTGGATGCAGTGGCTTTTGGATCCTGCTCTTAAGTCTAAAGACCTAGGGCAGTGGGCTTCCCACTGAAGCCAGTTAAGCCGCTCCACTGAAGGGTCTGGATAAACTGAAGGGTTTGAATCTATCTCTACCCTATATCTACTTCCAGACTTTCCAGTGATTGGGAAGAAACATTTGAAAAGAAAGGAAGCAGTGATGGCCTAGGCATGCATGCCAGAATTTTATTATGTCTGCCTTCTATTGGCAAAATGAGGACACATCTGATAAGGAAACAAAGGGCCACAGGTATTTGCTCCCTTTGCATAGGAATTTAGAGGTGTTCCAAATCTGGCTGAGAACAAGGAATACTAAAATTAATGTGGGAAACAGCAGTAAATCAATAGAGTAGATCTGTATGGTTTGCAAAACTATAGCTGTAATGGAACTAGGTGAGGGGGTGAGAAATGAGAGCTCTCTTATATCATGGAAAGTTTTTTTCTGTTTGGAGAAAACTGTATAGCATTAGTAACCAGAAAGTGTAAGCAGGGTTAAGAGCATTCTTCATCTGTCTTGAGAAAAGTCTTCCCAGCTTATTGAAACAAAACACAACCAAAGCAAGGTGATATAATCAGATTGTAAGTGTCATTGTGGAATCAGTTTTGATGTGTTCTGACCATTCACATAATTTTGTGTGTCTAAGCACAGTGGAAAAAGGCAAGATAATATACAAGTCTCACCTGTGCCCAACTGCCCTCCTCAGTGTCCTAAATGTAACAATGCAGCATGTCAACAAAACAACAGGCAAAGTAAGTTATCACCATATGGGGGCTGACAATATTTAAGATACAAGCAGAGACTCCTTTATTATATTTTCATTTACTACATTTACATACCACCTTTTCCTCCAAAAAGCTCATGGTTGTTCCCTTTCCATTTTATCCTCACAACTTTGTGAGGTAGAGTACGCTGAGAGAAAGTGACTGATCCAAGGTTACCCCAGTGGGTGGGGATTTGAACTCTGGTCTCCCAGGTCATAATCCAACACTCCAACCATTACACCACAGTGGTTCTCCAATGAGTGTAAAACAAAATAATCAGGATACTTTCACACACAGACCACACACATGGCACAAGCACAAATATGATTTCACTTTCAGGCTCTCATTCTTCAGCACACATAACATGAGGGATCTCACTGTAGGCAATATTTTGAATCTCTCAATAATGAGCAAAAGAGTCATATTATACTGCACATGCCACCATAATGTTACATGACTCAAACAGAGAAGCATATTCAAAACTTAGGAGATAAATAACAGATGCTGCACTAAAGGAAGGAGCTGGTGAAACTTCCTGAAGATTGACTGATTGTTTATTAAATTTCTATATCACCATTCACATAGGGCAGTTTACAAAATAAAAACACAAAAATGCACTGCATAGTAACAAAAACATTAACATCCATTCTTAAAAGATTTATTAAACTGGGCAGTGTGAACATAAGCACTGTTAGTAGATGGTTCCCTAAACCGGATGGAGGGGTAGTGGCCTGTTCTTGATGAAGCTACACTCCCTCTAAAGTAGTGGGTACGCAGGTTGAGGGTACTTCTGGATCCATTGTCACTTGATGCTCAGGTGGCCTCAGTGGCGTGGAGTGCCTTCCATCAGCTTCGGCTGGTGGCCCAGCCGCACCCCTATCTGGACAGGGATAACCTAACTTCTGTTGTCTATGCTCTGGTAACCTCTAGGTTAAATTACTGCAATGCATGTTACGTGAGCCTGCCTTTGAAGACAGCTCGGAAACTTCATCTGGTACAAAGTTCTGCGGCCAGGTCGCTCACCGGGGCAAGAGGGTTTGAGCATGTAATACCAATCCTGGTATGACTGCACTGACTGCCAATTAGTTTCCTGGTCCAATTCAAAGTGCTAGTTTTGACCTTTAAAAGGCTTGGGACCAAAATACCTTAGGACCACCTCTCTCCATATTAACCGACACCATCCCTGCAATCATCATCTGAGTCCCTCCTCCATGTGCTCCCTTCCACAAGAGGTCTGGAGGGTGGCAGCACAAAAATGGGCCTTTTCTGGGATGGCTCCCCATTTCTGGAATGCTCTCCACAGGGAGACTTGCCTCGCACATTTGTTATGTATCTTTAGGTGCCAGACAAAAACTCTCCTCTTCTCCCAGGCTGACGTGGGTGAACAGTAGCTACAATATGTCAATAGCCACAAATTAATTTGTTTTCCTGATAAATGTATACCTTTCATCTTCAACCGCTAGTGTTCGCAAGCAGTAAATACAAAAAAGGAAATGGTGCTGACATGTGCCGGTGAACAACTGCTAGCTACCTATGGCTGCGGTCACCACACAAATAGGTGAACAGCAAGTTGCCAACTACATGAGACAGATAAATGTGCTTCTTGTTAGGCATAACCCACATATATTACACTTGTATCTGCTTAATTAAGAGCAAGAAACCTGCCAGTCACCTTACATAAATATTGGCTGGGCAAAGGCACAGCTGCCAGCCACCCTTTAGGGATACATCTCAAAAGAGACCCTTTACTGTTATTTATTATTAATAATCTACAGGATTCATAACCTGCCAAACCAAAAAGGCTCTCAAAGCAACTTTCAAAAATCAGTTCTAAGATGGTCCCTGCCCTCAGGCTCACTATCTAAAAAGACATGACACACAAGAGAAAGGGAATGGGAGGGAAGAAAAATAATCAAGCTTAAGCATATGTTCTTAAAAGTTACAGTTAACTAGAATAAGTCAGTTACCATGCATACTGAGGGGGTTCCTAAATATTGTGGGTAATGGTTACCCGATAGAAAAGAATAATATATTTAGTTATAGCTCACACTTCCAATGGAGTAAACACCAAAGATGGCTCTAAGATTGTTGAACCCTCAACAATATGAAGTGTCCTGAACAACAATACATTTTGCATTTTTATCAAAGAAATGAATCACCTGGCCAAAATTGAACCAACCTCTTATCATGAGTAAAGTACAGTGGTACCTCTGGTTGCGGACACAATTTGTTCCAGGGTGCCATTCGCACCCCGAAAAGTCTGCAACCAGAGCAGTGCTTCTGTGCATGTGCAAAGCACGATAGAGAGCTTCTGCGCATGCGCGACCTGTGCAGAATGCTTCTGCGCATGCGCAAACCATGTAGAACGCTTCTGCACGTGCGGCAAACCCCGGAAGTAAACACTTCCAGGTTTGCTACGTTCTTAACCCGAAAAAACGCAACATGAAGCATTTGCAAGAAGAGGTATGATTGTATGCTGAAATAGGTATACTGTAGTATTAGTCCTGAAAGAGCCTTACATTTTGATTAGATGCAAAATTATTTCCCTGCCTGTTTTTATGAGGATAAGATGGTAGGGATCTCAGACACTTAAGGACAAATTATACAAAGGAAACTATCACACAGAAGAAACTTACCGTTTTGGTTGAAGTTGCCATAGTTTCCATCTCTTCGTGTGTCACCCAAACATTTCCAGATGACTAGGGGGGAAAGATGAAATAAATTAATGAGAGGGGAAGGAACAACTGTGACCTTGTCAGTAATAATAATAATAATTTTAAGTAAAGCATTTTAATCTGAAGTCAACTTAAATTAAACCATCGCTAATGTATGGATGAAGATAGTTTTCAGTGGCTGTGGAAATGACAATAATGCTATGAAAAATCATGCTCAATTTACATTAAGATCCTGATTTTTTTGTACATTAAGTTCATTCAGAAAAATATTTGAGGCTTTTAAAGAACAAGACCTCCTTTCTTCCCAAATGGTAGACATTGTACCAAGCCATCTGAATGAATATGCAATTCTCTTTAGAGTTTTCAACAATATTAGAAGACCTGTAATTGTAGCCCCGTATTTCCTGTGCCTCACTGCCCCACTTACTCTCTGCTCTGCCCCATTTCCTTCTACCTCCCCTTATTGTGCCAAATTCTTGCATTAAGTCACCATGCCCTTTGCTTCTTCAGGAAAAAAGAAGGGGGAAGGCGAGATCTCTCAGCATATGTTAGTTAGTCCTTATATTTCTACCTATTGCTACTTCTCACCCAGTAAGCAGGGAAGTCAAAGCAAGAATATGATTTGAGTTTCTGAGAGAGCCAAGCACTCTTCAAATACAACCAATCCAGCTAGTGCCCTGGAAATAATGTTTGTTTGTTTGTTTGTTTGATTAATTGATTTTTTTTATCTGGTCCTTCCTTCCAAAAGGAGCTCAGGGCAGCAAAAAAGAAAATAAAAAGTCAATTTTAATATTTTTAAACAGAACCTAAAATAATCACAATTAATATATCAAAGGTTGCCAAAAACAATAAGTTTTAGTATTCTTCAGCCCTCCAAAACCTGGGTGAACAGGAACAGGTCACTGTCACTAATTACAGGGACAAGTCTAGAACACCTAGCACTAGAACAGCTACAAGCCAGAGGTAAGGAAGGTTGTTTTGAACTGTCTACTGGCAGTGACAAAACAGGTGGGCAAGGTACAATACCTTTGAGCAATTTTACCTGCCATCTTGACAGAAAGACTACATCCAAGCAAATAAGTATGTTAAGTTAAATGAACTCCTAGTAAAAGCCACTGGCTCTCACAAGGTGAAGTAAGGGCCAAGCCTTCTTGGATCAATTTTACCAGTTACCCCTGAGGCACAAGATTTACCAAACTCTGACCACAAATGTTACCAGAATACAATATGCTAGCAACAGCCTGCACTACTCTGCCTCTCACTAAAAGACTTCAGGCTTGGGTTTTATCCCTTTACGTTGGATGCAGAATGAGCAACTGCAATTTTCTAGGCCAGTTTGTTATCTCAAGAATGCAATATGAAGCACTTACTGTCCTTGAAGTAGGTGGAGCTGAAGGGCTTGTTAGTGATACCATTTCCTGAATTGCCAAACGCAGTTTTAATCGGTGAAGAGCGTTACTAATGCCAATCTCCCTCTGGATCTCTGTATCTGACAAGGCAGACATGATAGCACCACTCTTTACATTGGCTCTGCAGGCTGCAACATACCAGGCAGGCATACCTACCCAAAGCTACAACACAGAAGGTCACAGGTAAGCTTATGTTTACATCTCTACTCAGATAATCATCCTTCCCCACAGCAGAATTATTGTTAAACCACTTTGTTAGTCTGAGAGTATTGATAGGGAGCAATAGGAGTGTTTTCTCGCTATTATGACAGCAGCCTTGGTCCAGTATTGGTAGCTTAATAAACAAAATAGAGAAAGAGGGAAGGGTAGATTTTCTGCAAGAGAAAAAAAAAGTTTTCCATTCCATCTTTCTAACTGTAGCTGCTTTTCCTAGTTCAATACAAACAAAGTGATAAAATTGACTCAAGCAGTTTCTGGTCTAGTCAATTTCACCACTCTAGAGTGAACGTCAGGTGATTTTCCGGTTTTAAAAGACTATACATCTATGCTTTCATGAAACAAATGGACTTTCTATGTCTCAGAAAAGATCTACAGCCCTGACTTGTGACACATGGTAGCATTAAATTTTTCACTTGTTTTGAAGAACAAATACAATAAGGCTGCAATCCTATACCAACTTACTTAGGAGCAAGCTCTCATTGGGAATTCTGCATAGACGTGTTTAAGAATGCATTGCAAATCTAATTAAAATTTTCTCAGCAACACACCTGCTGAAACTGGCAGAGGCAAATACAACAAATAAATAGATGAATAATTGGGAGTCTGAAGCCATTATTGAAGATAGGAACCAGGCTGCAATTTATCTCCTGGTGGGAAATTAAAAGGCAGCTGCTTTAAATTAACAACACAATACTGTACCATTGATATGCAACTTAAATTAGGTTAGCTAAAAATATATTCTAATTTAGGGACACAATTTTAAAGATGCAAGAATTAATTTCAATGTGAGGTAGAGAATCTGGTTGTTTGAAAAAACACTAAGTCTAATATTTGAAATAAATGGTAAATAACCTGTCTACAAAGAGCCAAAGTCATCTACTAGAGACCATTAATCATCTGAAGAGCTTGAGGCAGGCTTACCTCCAACCAGGAGACTACAGTTGGGCCATCCCACTGAGCAAAGGGAATGCCTCTTCTTCGAGCATCTTCCAAAAGTTCATGTCTGGAAGGAGAAGCAGTAAGCAGTAATACAACCATTTCATTGCTAGCTAGCTGGACACTCAACAGTTCACAGCAGTAATTTATAAACTGCTATTAAAAAATTATACTGTTTTCAGTCCTAACAAGTGGTTTACATTTTTTAAAAAATCAAGTAGCAAACAATAAAGCTAAAACCTTGAAATAAAAACGAGAAGAATGAAAACCTCCAGTCATATATTAGACACCATTAGAAACCACATAGAGTGTGTTCACTGCCCATTTAAATGCCACCTGGAATGGGGCTAGTTTCACCTCCCTTGGAAGAGAATTCCATGAGCTACCCTAATAAACCATAGATTTTAAAAAATAAACAATACTCTCTTGCAGAGTGTAGCTGCAAGAAAGTAACTAGAGTCACTTACAGACCAAGTGTGATAGTTCTAATAGGGATGGCTGGTGCCCCACATAAGAATTTACCCTGGCATACCTCCCAGAATCCTCTGCACCACACAAAGATTCTGTGTTCAATGTACAAAAGGTACATTTTATTTGGCAGCCAAATAAATGTTCTCTGAAAGTAGTATGTTTAAACAACATATCTGAAGGGAATACTAAAGCAGGCATTCTCACTTTTTTTTGAGCCGTCGGTCTTTTTCTGCTTGAGCTCCTAGTTTGCCAAGACCAAGAGAGTCCTGTATGTTTATCTCTGAATCTGTCAACATAACTGAGAAACACAATAGATAAAGAATTAGATTAGATTGTGACTCACAAGTGCTAGGGCCCCCCAAAACTAAAAATAAGCCAATTTATCTACCCAACAAATATTCTGCATCATTTTCCCAGTTGTTGCATTTCCTTTGCTACCAAGAACTTAACTATGACTTAGTGTTACATGTGAATACAGGCAGTTTCAACTGATCATCAAGCCATCAACTTTATTATCTGCTCTGCATCTCCAGAATCCACTTTGGCTACAAACCTACACACAGTTGGACTGCTAAAATCACATTGATTTCCATATGCTTTAAGCAGCCCAAATTCAGATAGGCTGCAGTGTTTGCTTTTAGTGCCTTGTATGGACCTCCACAGTTTTTGTGCTGCCTGCTCCTCATCCCCACTGATTCACCTGTCCTCATTTCCTCCCTTATTTGCACTCTGCTACTTACTTACTTACATGGGCACCATATAAAGATGATCCACACCAGTACTAAAGGGAAATATAATCTGAGTCTTACAGTAATTCAGGGAAAAGGTATAACTGGCATAGCGTCCTGATCTTATCACTTAAAATCATGGAATTGTAGAGTTGGAAGGGATGCTGAGGATCATCTAGTCCAGGGGTGTCAAACTCAAATTCATCGGGGGCTACGGCGCCGCTAGAGGGCAGACGTTCTCTGGCTTGTAGGCTGCTGCGCATGCGCTGAAGAGGCGGCTTTCTTGTGTAAAAAAAAAAAAACGAGAATAAAAGGTGAAGGCTGGCGGCCGGCGGCAGCTACACAGGCCACATGACGAGGTCTGGCGGGCCGGATTCAGCCCGCGGGCCTTGTGTTTGACACCCGTGATCTAGTCTAACCCCCTGCAATGCAGGAATATGTAGCTATCCCATACGGGGATCAAACCTGCAACCTTGGTGTTATCAGCACTGCACTCTAACCAACTGAGCTCTCCAGGCTGACATCTATTTTTCCTTTTTACTAAGGGTGGGTGAGAGAAAAAAGGAGTGCACCCTATCCAAAATGGTCAGCTGCCCCAGAAACCTTTCTTTAGAAGGAGTGAAGAGAGTCAAAGACCTTGCCCAGTAGCGCCTTCTCTGCTGAGCTGGATCAAGCGCCCTTTCTCTTTCTTTCCAAACAAGCGCCCAATAGAAGATTTGATGCCTTTCCTTTTGGAACCTTTGTGCAGAGAATCCTGGCTGCTGTTGCTGCTGCTGGGATTACTTGCTTGGTCCTCTAAAAAGCTAAAGGATGTGAAAGAAACAGCAAGATATTCAGTCTGTCAGCATCTACAATGAAGTAAATGCCATTGCCCTCTTGGAGTCAGTCCAATTTCTTCTTTTTACAAAAAACATCCCTAATACATTTCACAGTGAACTGTTCAGTCACTCCCTGTTTGGGAGGACAGCAGTCAGCATCCACATGTGCCAAATAACTAGGGATAAGAAAAAGGGAGAAAGACAGAAAATGGAGTTCTGTCTATGGAAGGGTAGTGAACCTCCATGGACTTAATTAAGCCTGACACATGTCCCTATTTGACCATGAAGCCATTCCCCATGGCTACTTGCCCCACGCCTGATGTTGTATGTGACATCAGGTGTGGGTCAGATGTAGACATGCCTACAAAAGAAGTATCAGAAATTTAAAGTGAGCTCCCAACTGTTCCTCTGCAATCAGGGCTGAATGGCTCTGACAGGGAGCCCTGTTAGGTTGGCTACACTAGAGAGTTCCCTATTGGAAATTCCCTAGCATAACCAAGGGAGGAAACAGTTTTCATTCAAATTGCTTCCTCCAAATATAGCATTTTTTCCTCTGCTTCCTCCAAACAGGGCTCCCTGAATCCTCCTCTGAACACTGACAGCTGTCAACCACCAGACATCATTATATCCAACTGTCAAAATTGGCCTGCATGGGTATGGGAATTAGGAATCTGGCTCACTGGTTGGATCCAGTCCCCCATCCCTAGTGTAAAGGGATGTGTTATTCTTTCAAATACAGGGAATGATAGTTATCAGAAAGACCCTAGAAATTCCCTATGAACAAGTCTTAGAAAACATCAGTCTTCCATTTCTAAACTTTGCCTTCATGGGAAGGAGAGGTACTGTTAGAATGTTAAGAGGAACAAAGAGAAGATAACAGCCAACAGTCTGGAGAAGAGCCAACCTATCACCTGGCAGAGATCCCCACCCTTCTTAGGAATTAAACAGAGACTCTTACTGCCTTAGGAAGTCTCACTGCCTTTGTGACATCCGCAGTCATTAAAACAATCACCACACACATCTCAAATTCACACCTATTTGCATGCCATGCAATCAAGGAGCAAAGAATGCCATACTAACAGGCCAGAAAGCAAAGGGCCAAGAGCAAAGTTGTGGGCATATAAGGGTGAGATACATCACTGACCCAACCACTCAATACAGCTGATGTTATATATTTTTTTTTTAAATGCTTTTATTGAATCCAGCTCTTTATACATTTTATCTATTTTACAACAACTCATATCCATTTTCGACTTCCTTCAACGTCGCTGACATTCTTTCATAGTTATTCTTTTAGTACACATTCCATTCTTCCATATTGCCATTTACCCCTCCTTTCCTCCTATATTCCTATTAAACAATATTCATTAGTTCTTTACAAAGCCTCTTTAAATCCCACCAGCGTTGTATTTACACCATAGTTATTTTCCAGGTAACACACAAATTTCTCCCAGTCCTTTATAAATTTTTGGTCTTTTGTATATCTAATCTTCCCTGTTAATTTGTCCAATTCTGCGTATTCTATTAATTTTGCTCTCCATTCTTCTACCTTTGGAATTTCCTCCTGCTTCCACCTCTGTGCCAACACTATTCTGGCGGCTGTTACGGCATACTGGAAAAATTTATGATCTTTCCTTCTGATATCCTTCCCTACAATACCTAATAAAAAAGCCTCTGGTCTTTTCACAAAAGTATACCTCAATATCTTTTTCATCTCGTTATAAATCTCTTCCCAGAAGCTTTTAACTTTCTTACACTCCCACCACTGGTGGAAGAATGTACCTTCTTTGAGTTTACATTTCCAGCATTTGTTATCTACTTTATACATCTTTGCCAGTCTTACAGGAGATAAATACCATCTGTAGAGCATTTTCATCATATTTTCTTTCAATATCATACAGGCAGTAAATTTTATATTCTCTTTCCACAACCTTTCCCAATCCTCCCATTGAATATTGTATCCCAGATCCTTTGCCCATTGCACCATCACCGACTTCTCCTCCTCATCCTTCATATACCACTCTAACATTATTTTGTACATTTTTGATAGGTTTTTAGATTCACTATTTATTATCTCTTTTTGAAAGATTGATTCTTTTTCTACATACCCCCTTTCCTTCAGCTCTTTTTTAAACATTTCATTAATTTGGAAGTAGTGTAGCCAGTCATATGTTAATGTTTTAACTTGGTCATATGGTTTTATTTTCCACTTGCCTCCTTCGTTGATAACCATTTCTCCATATGTTCCCCACTTTCCTCTCATGTTAGTTTTCTTAACACACATTATTTCTAACGGGGATAGCCAATGTGGGACTTTTGGTTCTAATATGTTTTTATATCTATCCCAGACTTCTATTAGTGCTCCTCTAAAAATATGGTTTCCGAATCCCTTGTGTAGCCTCTTTTTATCACACCATAGATATGCGTGCCACCCAAATTTGTTATTATACCCTTCCAAATCTAGTAATTCTTTGTCTTCCAATTTTACCCAATCTTTCAACCAACACAGGCATGCTGCCTCGTAATATAATCTCATGTCTGGGAGACCGAAGCCTCCTCTCTCCTTTGCGTCCGTCAATAACTTGAATTTAATTCTGGGCTTCTTACCTTCCCAGACATATCTTGATATTCCCTTTTGCCATTCCCCAAAAATTTTTTTACCTTTTAGTATGGGTAAAGTTTGGAATAAAAATAACAACTTAGGTAGCACCATCATTTTTACCATTGATATTCTTCCCCATAGTGATAGTTTCAGTCTATTCCAAACCTCCAAATCCTTCTTTATTTCTTTCCACATTGGGATATAATTATATTGGTATAAATCTATGTTCTTATCTGAGAGCCAAATTCCCAAGTATTTAATCTTTTTAACTACCTCAATTTCCGTTTGTTGTTTTAATAATTCAATTTTATCTTGGTCCATATTTTTCACTATCATTTTAGTCTTCATCTTATTCAATCTGAATCCTGATAGTTTCCCGAATTGCTCCATTTCTTCCATAATTTCTTTTATACTTTCTGTCGGTTCTTCCAAAGTCACCACCACATCATCCGCAAAGGCCTTTACTTTGTATTCATTAACACCTAATGTCACCCCTTTAATTTGCTTATTTTGTCTTATGGCATTTAATAAAACCTCCAGGACCACTATGAACAGTAATGGTGAAAGCGGGCAACCTTGCCTTGTTCCTTTAGATATTTTTATATCTTCCGTGATGATGTTATTTATAATCAACCTTGCCTTCTGTTCCGTATATATTGCTTCAATACCATTAAAAAATTCTTGACCCACCTCCATAACCTCCAAATTTCTCAACATAAATTCCCAGATCACATTATCGAAGGCTTTCTCCGCGTCTACGAATATTAAACTTGCTGGTTTATCACACCTATCGGACAAGTATTCTATAACATTAATTATATTTCTTATATTATTTCTTAGTTGCCTGCCCGGTAGGAAGCCTTGTTGATCTTTATGTATGATTTTTACTAGTATCTTTTTTAATCTCTTTGCTAAGATTCCTGTAAAGATTTTGTAATCTGTGTTTAGGAGCGATATGGGTCTGTAGTTCTTAATTTGGGTCAAATCCGAATTCTGTTTTGGTATTATTGTGATAAATGCCTCTTTCCATGTTCCTGGGATATCCTTTTCTTTTAAGATGTTGTTCATTACTTTAATTAACGGGACCATCAACGTATCTCTCATTTCTTTATAATAGCTTGTGGTGAACCCATCCGGGCCCGGTGCTTTCCCTCTTTTTAGTTCTTTTATGACTTCTTCTACTTCTTCTTTACAAATTGGAGCATTCAACTGTTCTTTTTGGTCTGTTGGGATCTTCTTCACCATCTTCTCTTTCAGATATCTTTCTATTTTCTTCTTATTATTCCTTTCTTTATTGCTATATAATTGTTTATAAAATTCGACGAATCCTTTCCTAATTCCTTTCGGATCTGTTATTTCTTCTCCATTCACTTCAATTTTATTAATTGTGTTTTGTTCTTTTCTCCTCTTCACTTGCCAAGCAAGCCATTTTCCTGATTTATTGGCAAATTCGAAATTTTTTTGTCTTAACCTTTTAATATTCCACTCAACCTCTTTATTTATTAGCATTGCAAACTGTGTTTGAAGAATCTTTATTTCCTGTACTATCTTCTCGTTATTAGGTTTTTTGATCAGTTTTTGTTCCTTATTCATAATCTGTTCTAAAATCTCCTTTGTCTTTTTTTCTTTGTTATTTCTTTTCCATGCATTCTGCTGAATACAAAGGCCCCTCATCACCGCCTTACTTGCATCCCACACCACACTCAATTTTGTCCCCTTATCCATATTGTCTCTAAAGTAATCAGATAAATTTTTTTGTGCTTTTTCTACAAATTTTTGATCATCCCATATGTTATCATTCAACCTCCACCTGAAGGTTCGCTCTTCAAAACCTTTTAACTCCATTTCTATTGGGTTGTGGTCTGAAATCACCTTAGCCTGTATTTCTATTTTTTGGATTCTTGGGGTTAGCTCCTTTGATACCCATATTTGGTCTATTCTTGACATTGTTTGGTTTGGTTCGGAGTGGTATGTGAATTGCTTCTCCAAGGGATGTCTGAGCCTCCAAATATCAACTAAGTTGCAGTTCTTCGTCATTGCAAAGAACGTTTTAGGTAGTTTTCCTTCCTTATTTTTCGTTTTCCTCAATCTATCCATTTCTAATGAAACCACCCCGTTCATATCTCCCATTATTATAATTTTTTGGTCCATATATTCAAATAATTTCTCCTCTAATAGTCTAAAAAATTCCTTCTTATTCCCATTTGGTGAGTAAATCCCAACAATTATCAACTTTTCACCTTGCCACTTAATTTGAACCATTATAATTCTGCCTTCTTCATCCTTAAATAGTTGATGAGATTCAATTTTATTTTTAATGTATAATACAACACCTCTTTTTTTCTCTTTATCCGAGGATACAAATTCATTTCCCAACCTTTTGTTTATTAGAATTTTCCTGTGTTTTTTAATCACATGGGTTTCTTGTAAGCATATAATATCTAAATTTTTCTTTTTTAACATATGTTCAATCCTATTCCGTTTTCTCTTATCGTTCATCCCGTTCACGTTCCAGTTCCACAGTTTTAGCGTCATTCTTCTTGTCCCTGTTTAAATTTAAGTTTATTTTATAGTCTTTCTATCTCTTCTCCTATCTCGTCTTCTTCCTCTTCTTCTGATCCTCTCTCTACCTGTTCTTCTTCTTCTCTTGATTCGAGTTCCTCCCTTAAATTTAGTCCTCCTTCTGCCCCTTTGACCTCTTCCTCTTCTACTTGAAGCTCTTTGTATCTCCTTGTAAATTTCCCTATTTCTTCCGGGCTAATCAATCTTCTTTTTACCCCTTTATAAAAAAACGAGACTCCTTCCGGGAATTCCCATCTAAAATCGATCTTGTTTTTCCTAAGCAGTTGCACCAATGGTTTATAAGTTTCTCTTCGTTTCAACAATCTTATTGGAATATCTTTAAATATAATTATATAATTCCCATCAATATATAATCTTTTCTCTCTGTTTCTTTGTAAGATCTGATTTCTCATCTCTCTATCTTTGAATGTTATTAGGCAGTCACCTGGGAATTTTTTGGCTTTACTTGATCTTATTTTCATTCTAAATGCATTTTGTATTGTTTTCCCCACTTCTTCCTCCGATAACCCCATCCATTGTGCAATCTCTTTTATCAATCTTTCTTTTATATTTTCATTTTGTACTTCCGGTATTTGCCTCAATCTCAAATTCACTTCTCTCTGTTTTAGTTCATTCATTGCGATAGAGTCTTTTATTTCTTCCTGTATTTTGTTTAAATCTGCTATCTCATTTTTCATCTTCTCTTCTTCCCGTTTCAACTCTTTCATTTCATGTTTTGTTTTTTTCAGACCCTCATCCACTCTCTTTGAAACCTCTTTAATTTGTCCCTTTAGTTCACTAACTGTCTCCTCAATCTTTTTCTCCATTTTCCCAATTTTATTATCAACCTGTTCTAATTTTATCTCCAGATTTTTTTCGCTCTGTTTGATTTCTGCAAACATCTTCAATATTTCTGTTTTGAACTCTGCTTCCTGTTTTGAAGCTCTTCTATCTGTTGGGGTCCCCCCCTCCGTCCCCTTTTTTTGTGTATGCGACATTCCCCCAAGTATCAAATATCAAATAACAAATTAAATTATACAATTTCTAAGCAATTCCTAGATACTTGCGATTACAATTGTTATTATCCTTAGATGTTATTTGGGATGTCCGTTGCAGGTTAGCACTGCGGGACAGAGAGGTAAATTATAGATTACAAGTGATTTAACAGTTTACCCTCAGAGTCATATGAAAAATTTTATCGCGTCCTCCACTAGAATTTAGAAGAGTTTAGTTGCTAATCCATATTCTTCTTGCCCCCATTCGGGCTAATCCAATCAAAGCTTTGGATAATCCGCTTTCTAATTTGAGAGCCCAAAAACACTCCAAAGGCGGCACAAAACAATTTCCCTTTAGTTTAATAGTCCGAAGATGCTCCAGAGGTCGAAGGTAAAAGAGGTAAAGTCCCAACTTCAGAGAGCCAGAATAGTAGGTATAAAGTCAAACTATTGTTCCATATTCAAATTTCGCATCCAAGTTTCAAATTGTCTTTAATTGTCCCTTAGAAATAAATTTGCCCCTTGGAAATAGGTCTCTATAATCAATAAATCCAGGAGGATTTTCGGTTAGATGCTAGAGAAGTCTTATAGGCAGACTTCTTCAATTTCGCAGTCTTAAATTGCTTCGACGCAGATTTCCTACTTTAGTACTTTAAATAGTAATACTTAGTTTAGACCCCTAGAGGGAGTCTAGCTCTACTAAGTCGTGAAGAGAGTTCTTACAAAAAAGGGAAGAGAAAGCCCTAAAATGGCCCCTTTACTTCAGCAATTCTTTTAAGGTCCAATTTTTATCAATTTAAAGTCCCAAACAGAGATAGAAAATAGATACAGAAGTTACTGAGCTGATCATCAAAGGCCAATCTTCTCTATCAGAAGCAAAAAAAAAAAAAAACGAAGCAAATATCTTAGAGAGTCTTTTAGTATAACATCTAAAACCCTCTTAAATATGGCGTCCGAGGTTTTCTTAGTGTGGTAGTCCCTCACAGGTTTTCTTAACGTAGTAGTCACTCACAGGTCCCACAGGGATATATTTGTACAGTTCTCTTTCCAATGCTTCACCCACACCGGGACCCCACTTCATTCACATGAATTTCTGCTCCCCTTTCTTCTTTTGAAGAGAATTATTTCTCCTTACCAAAGTCCACAAAGTTAAATTGTTGCAGGGGAGACGAAAACAGTAACCGCTAGCGGCAACTTACTTTCCTTTTAGGCTCTGCATACAGCCTGTGTCTTTTAACGAAGACAGACGTCCGCTGAGCTCGAACTCTTCTCTTTTTAATTCGGAGACTTCCTTGTTCTTGCCGCTCATTGACTCCAGCAATTTTAGATATTTTGTGCCCGAATTTCTTTGTTTTGAGAGCGGAGCGCTATCCCCCCCAGGCTCGGGGCTTTGCTTTTTAGCCGTTGCAATGGTCTCCCGATCGCCCACCGCTCGTTCCGCCGCGCTCTTCACCTCTTTTTACGGAGGCTACCTGACGGCCGAAACAGCAGCTTTTCAGGCGCTGCCGGGAACCTGAACCCCTAGACACCCTCCAGAGGTAAAACCAGAGGTTTTGCGCCCTAAAAACCTCTTTTTTTCAGCTAAAAAGCTAGGGCTCTCCCCACCGGAAAAAACCCTCGCCTGCAAGCTAAAGGATGTGAAAGAAACAGCAAGATATTCAGTCTGTCAGCATCTACAATGAAGTAAATGCCATTGCCCTCTTGGAGTCAGTCCAATTTCTTCTTTTTACAAAAAACATCCCTAATACATTTCACAGTGAACTGTTCAGTCACTCCCTGTTTGGGAGGACAGCAGTCAGCATCCACATGTGCCAAATAACTAGGGATAAGAAAAAGGGAGAAAGACAGAAAATGGAGTTCTGTCTATGGAAGGGTAGTGAACCTCCATGGACTTAATTAAGCCTGACACATGTCCCTATTTGACCATGAAGCCATTCCCCATGGCTACTTGCCCCACGCCTGATGTTGTATGTGACATCAGGTGTGGGTCAGATGTAGACATGCCTACAAAAGAAGTATCAGAAATTTAAAGTGAGCTCCCAACTGTTCCTCTGCAATCAGGGCTGAATGGCTCTGACAGGGAGCCCTGTTAGGTTGGCTACACTAGAGAGTTCCCTATTGGAAATTCCCTAGCATAACCAAGGGAGGAAACAGTTTTCATTCAAATTGCTTCCTCCAAATATAGCATTTTTTCCTCTGCTTCCTCCAAACAGGGCTCCCTGAATCCTCCTCTGAACACTGACAGCTGTCAACCACCAGACATCATTATATCCAACTGTCAAAATTGGCCTGCATGGGTATGGGAATTAGGAATCTGGCTCACTGGTTGGATCCAGTCCCCCATCCCTAGTGTAAAGGGATGTGTTATTCTTTCAAATACAGGGAATGATAGTTATCAGAAAGACCCTAGAAATTCCCTATGAACAAGTCTTAGAAAACATCAGTCTTCCATTTCTAAACTTTGCCTTCATGGGAAGGAGAGGTACTGTTAGAATGTTAAGAGGAACAAAGAGAAGATAACAGCCAACAGTCTGGAGAAGAGCCAACCTATCACCTGGCAGAGATCCCCACCCTTCTTAGGAATTAAACAGAGACTCTTACTGCCTTAGGAAGTCTCACTGCCTTTGTGACATCCGCAGTCATTAAAACAATCACCACACACATCTCAAATTCACACCTATTTGCATGCCATGCAATCAAGGAGCAAAGAATGCCATACTAACAGGCCAGAAAGCAAAGGGCCAAGAGCAAAGTTGTGGGCATATAAGGGTGAGATACATCACTGACCCAACCACTCAATACAGCTGATGTTATAAGCCACATTTTCATGACCATTCCTGTCATTTAATGGACATTTCAGTGATTAGATGTAATGTTCCAATTTGTTGTTGTTTAGTCGTTTAGTCGTGTCCGACTCTTCATGACCCCATCGACCAGAGCACTCCTGTCTCCCACTGCCTCCCGCAATTTGGTCAAACCCATGTTGGTAGCTTCAAGAACACTGTCCAACCATCTCGTCCTCTGTTGTCCCCTTCTCTTTGTGCCTTCAATGTTCCAATTATGCCTCAACAATCCCTTACTAGGAGTTTTCTCCACAAAGGAAAGGTCAGATCATCTACAGGGCATTCTGAAGAGCTATTGCCATCTATCTTTGAAGGAGCTCAAAGGAATGAAAAGTGCATGCTTGGGTTTCTAACAGCTAGTTGCGGATTGCAGTACACATTTAATTCTGCTAATTTCTCATCAGAATTGGGACACAAAATTAGCTTTAGACACAGGAAACTTTTGTAGATTTTGATAAAGTATGTACTTTATTCTGCAACACCAATGTGATACTCTCCTAACTGAATTGGAAAAGATTTTGGATTACCTTTCCATAACCTCTAATCCAACCTCTGATCCACCTGTCAATGTAACTGAACATACAGTACGCCACTGGCTACCTACAGTAGGCAGAGCCCCTCCTCCCCTCTCTTGTCAGCCCCCTATACCTCTTGCCTTCCTCCTGGCTCAAAGCAGGATGTCCAAGCTTCTCCAGCCGCAGTGTCCTGGGTGAGGAAGGAGGAGAAGTCTCACATTTTATGGTGGTTTTATCTTCTCGGCTCTCATCTCGACCAGCTGGTGACTGAACAAATAAGGGGAGGTCAGAGTGCAGATCCCTGTCCAAGCACCTCCCTCCCATCTCTATCTCACTCACCATCAGCATAGCTCACCTGCCAGTTCAATTAAAGGAGAAGGTGGAACAGGGTCACATGCATTTTCGGGGGCTGCTGCTCACTGCATGCCCTAATCCAAAGGCCTGGATGACTGAGTGACAATTATCAGTGTCACTTGGAGTGATGTAGCCCTAATGGGAGGGAATGGAGCCCAATAACAGCAGGAAGGAGGAGACAGGTTGTGACCCATCACCATCGTAGCAACAAGGAAAGCAGCCTCTGCCTTCCCAAGGCCTATGCTCTAACTTAGAAGCAACACATATACAGAGCTGCTTTTGAGTCTGACCATTCAAACTGCACAGATCTCTGAAGAAGGTATGTGTTGTCATCATTTAGATGAGCATATTTCCATCTGGTACCATTGGGTCCAAAGTAGCTTCCCACTGTTATAAGGGTCATCCTTGAAGTATCCTTCCATAGTATGTTGTCCACAACTGGGAGCAGGCAATTTACTGCCTAAGCCAAGGAACAATCCTCAATCAGCACTATCCAAAGATTGACAGGAGGGTGAACATGTACCCTGCTTACGCCTCCTTTGCAACAGCAATTGAAGGGGCAGGCTTAAAGAGCACTGCATGCACTAAGTCAAGGTGAGAGAAAAGTGGTAAACATAAGCTAAGCATGTGCCAAAAGAATGTATTGTTCTCACAGACCCTGGTGTGCAGCAAAGCAGCCTCTTACGGTCTCTTAGAAATATGACACAATTCTCAATATTATGATTTTCTTAAGACTTCCATTTCTATCATGCTGAACTATAAACAGGAAGTCAAGGGAAACTGCTTTGGATTCCCCAAAGCATTCTCCTTAAAGTAAATAGAATCTGACACTACAAGCAAGATCTAAGCACCCAAACAGAGGGAGTAAACATGCTTCTAGAGACATAAGGCATAGCCACTGGGACAGGAGGTGGGTGGAGAGAATACACGCTACTGTTTAAACAGGAGTCATCTCCAAACTCATTTGCACCGAACAAATCACAGGCAGGCACTGAAGCTGAACACAAAGACAGATAAAAATGAAGAAGCGGGTGGAAGCATGCGGGGAATGGTAAGGGTATGCTGCTGCACACTACCATAGCCAGCCAGGCTGCAATTATGCTATTCATCATGTAGAGTGGGTTTTGAATGCAAAATTGGTAGTTTGTGGGGGGTTTTTTAGAATCCTAAAGCTGTGTATGGAGATAATTTTTCAGAAGCAAAAGGAACACTTCCTTGTGTTAAGAGCACTCAAAGATAGAGCCCAAATCCTACACCAATAGTGGAAGATAATTGGCCAAGCTAGATGGATGGGGGGGTCATTATGAGGAAGAGCCACTTTGCCACCATTTAAGAAGGTTAAACAGGGCAAGCACATCCTGCCAAAATAAAATGGGTTTGTAGATTTCTCCCACCAATACGTTTTTTACTTGATGGAGAATTGGTTCTTTTTTCTTGGTTCTCCATGTTTTAAGCTCTACACAAGCACTGCAACACTGCAATGAAGAAGTGCTTCCTGAGAAGAATTATTTTTAAAGAACTAAATTCAACACGCATTCCCCCACAAGTTCCTTGTCATCAGTAATGCCATAGCTACTGTATGCTAAGGATTGTGAGGCTTAGAATTGGGAACTTCAGGGTACAAGGCTGGAGACTGGTCCAGTGAAGTTCCATGGGTTGTGCTAAGGCTACAGAGGAAAACAGGGGTGTGCATCAGTCTCTGCCCAGGCATAGGCAAACTCGGCCCTCCAGATGTTTTGAGACTACAATTCCAATCATCCCTGACCACTGGTCCTGTTAGCTAGGGATGATGGGAGGACTTCTGCCTTTGATTGAACAAAATAGTATATTCCATTTACTGTACCTCAGGCTTCAATTCTCTTCTTCTCAGACTACTGATGTCTGGGACCCCTGAGCCAGAGAATACATCCTCCAGGTTTAGTTATGGCCACAAACCAGTTCTAGCCTCAACCTGACAATCTCTAATCTAGTGCCTCTGACAGCCATACAACCAGCACAGCAGTTTCAGGGAACTGTCTGTAGTGCACAATTTAGGTATTGGGGAAATGGCAACAAAGTTTGAGTAGAAATGTTTGTATCCACTGTAATTAAAAGATGGTAAGGTTTTCTTCCTTTCTCACTGAAGATGTTGCCTGTGCACGGCCCAGAAATCACATTTTTAATCTATCATAGGTTAACCATTATGTACTTTGAGGAAGTGCACAGACTTGAGAAAACTACATTAGCAATGTATGCGTAGCACAGCATAGCAACTTATCATAGATTAAGGTCCTCTTATGCACTTTATTTTTAGAATAAATAATGGCACAGTCATGGTGGGTAGAGTTATGATGTTTGTCAGTGAAATTACAGACACTGACCAATATGAATCTACAATGATATTTGCATAGCTACACCACTCTATAAACTGCAATATATGTTCCAGCAAAAAAGCACATTCAATAGATCTTGGTTTGAGTGCAGGGTATCTTGGTTAAAGACCACTGGATCCTCAGCAACAAACTCAATAATAGCAGTGTATTTACTGCTTGACATACAATTATCTATATAGCATTTACATGGAGAACCAAATAGTACCTGTGACTACAGCTACAGGATAAACTTTCATCAGCATCTTGAATGTCTCACCTTAAGCCAACTATAACAACAAATAATTGAAATTTCCTATGCAAAGATTCTTGTTTAAAGCATTTTCAGTGTAACTATATTTTACAGATGAATATAGTTGCTAGGTTGCAATCTAAAAAATTTGATTTTACATTTATCATTAACAGCATTAGCAGAGGGAAACTGTCCTGCAGCCCTGCTTCTGATGATTCCTCCTCTGATCTTCCTGTTGTAGAAGATTGTAATACTCCATTACAGCACACAAAGGAAGAAGGTACACAGAAGACAAAAGTGAAATCAGATTCTCCAGGTTGCAACTTGGCAGCCCTAAGGAAGAATTTAGCCAATTCTCTGCTTTTTGTGTGCAAACGTAACATGAAGGCTGTCAACATCAACCCTGCTGTGTGGGAATCCCTTGCAGAAGACCACAGTGCCTGGAGACAGGTTATTATGTCATGTAGCCACAGCAGTGACTAGAAGGAGAATGATGGCTGCGAGGAGCGCAGAGAGAAGAAACACCACGGTGCATCTGCAGCAGCAAAATTGGACGCCTTCATCTGCCCCAGCTGCAACAAAATGGGTCTCTCCCATATTGGTCTCTACAGCCATAGCAGGTGCTGTAACTCTCCAATGGTTTGACTTCACCCCCAAAGGCACACTCCTTCATTGTCTCCTGAGACAGATGCCAGCAACATTTTGTGGAAGCAATGAAGGTAGTATAAGCAAGTTAAGAGTCCCTACCTAAAACAACCCAATATTTTGTAACCTCCACCACTTCTCTTTTCAGCATACACAGGTTTCCCACAATAAAGCCAGCTCCACTATGCTAGTGCACTAGTCCTGCTTGGCAATAGTTATGACAGGGTTAGCGAGGGAGCAGAAGGGCAACGAGGTTACAGAAGTGGAACAAGAATACACATAAAAGAAAAAATAAACCAATACACTCACAAGTAGCTTCCTCCTGTGTTTCCTCAAGTCACTGGGCTGCGAAAAACAAGACACAAGAGTAGAGAAATTAGTTTAAAATAACAGTATGAAGGAGAAAGCAAACTCTTGATGCTGTAAAAGGCCTGCTACAACTTGGACTGAAGAGAACATCACAAGATTGTGGGCATCAACTAGGATAGACAAGGCCTCCTGAAGACAAACAAAACGGCATATAATTTTGTCACTGAAGTAAATGCCTATGCACGATAAATAGAACCCAAGTGGAAATGCTAAAGACCAGAAGTCCTGCAGTCTGCACAAACGATATTCAGAAGAAACAAGACAATTCTAAGGAGAGCATATATAATCAAACAGCCAACCTGTCTATCTGCATTATCACCCCTCCTCTCGCCCTGCTCACCAGGGTCATGCTGCATATCCGATCAAGATCCTGAGCTGCGCTGCGAGAGGTGAGCTTGGGAGTAGAGCGCCCACTGACAGGAGGAGATGAGCTGGCCAAGGATAAGGCAGTAAGGGAGGTGGGGATAGATGCTCTTTTGCGTAGCTGTGTTAGATTCAGGGCCTCCATGCTACCACTGGTGACACGGCTCTCCAACTGCTCAGCCCGCAGCTCAGTTGATTCTTTCTCCTCCTGGATCATTCTAAAGGAAAACAGGCATTTCAGCTCTGCTTGCAATGCATTTTAAAACATTTATTTAGACAAACACCACTTGGAATTCTTATCCGCTTACTCGTATTATGCAGAAAAATATAAAGGTATTCAATGGCTCCAACTCAGAACCATGTCACCCAGAGGGCAGCAATCTACCCCACTTCTCCTTGATGTGTTAGTTACCTCCATCTCCCCAAGGGTCTCCTCAAGACTTACTCCATGGTTTATGCATCTACATGACTCAACAAGCTATAGCAGAATTATTCAACCTGGGATCTCCAGATGTTGCTGAACTACAACTCCAGTCATCTCCCACCATCTTAGCCAATGGCTAGGGATTATGGGAGTTGCATCAGTGCTTTTTTTCTGAGGGTATTCAAGGATATGCAGCACCTACACCATTTTTCTGGAAGAAAAACACTGGTTAAAGGTGTGGCACTTACTGTAACAACTTCATGCTGAGTACTGTCACCTTTTATCTAGTAGAAAAGTACTTAGCTGCAGTATAACTTTGGGCATCCAAGGCTGAAGAACTCTGAGCTAGAACACAGCTTCTGATATTTCACTCTCTATTTCTATTTCCTAACAACTATTTTGCCGGGCTCTCAAGCTCATACTCTGTATCCCTTACATATGGATCACATTTGTAATACTTTCAAAATCCATAGGGCTAACAAACTAATATTTTTATTACAAGTTAAGCTTCACCCCCATATGCTTCAATCCATAAGCTCCTTTGGCATTATTTATTGACAAATGATAAATGCAAGGTAACTTGGGGTAGGATTCACCTAAGTAGTTCCATCAGTAGAAGTCCTGCATGAAGACTTCTGTTTGCGCAAGAGAGCTGTCCCCTCCTCTCCTCCCTTAGCACACACCCTGGAGTTGTGAGAACCCCCAGAACAGTGCATGTGGGAAGAGTGGAGGGAGGGCGTGTTCTGTCTGGCAAACATAGCTCAATGTTGAATTCTTCCCTTAAATTAGAAAATTAAAGCAGGAACTAGAAGCCACCCTGTTCCTATTTTATCACTTTGCAGAATCTAGGAAAAGATTTGGTGGAAATCACCAAGCTTCCTGCACATTAGTTTCCTTAACCTTAAAAAATAAACAAAAAACTTCGCAGTTTCACTTGAAGGCATTAGAATCACAACAAAATGTTTTCTTTGGACTTGTAACTATGATGTTGAGTTGGGGACAGATGGAAGATTACTCATTTTTCTTTAATTAATAAAGCAATGTTGAGTTTTCTTAGAGCATGGGAGCACTGAATGAGAATATGCTTCTATTTAGTACTACTTTCAAACCAGTGCTGAGACAACATTAGCAACTAATCATGTGCCTTTATGTGGTTAGGTTACTCTGCAGCAACCAAAATTGGTTGTTTCAAGTCTTCATCTTCCTCCCAGGTTCAGCTCTTCCTCCCATCTTATTTTGTTAAGGTTTCCAGAGAGAATGCTACAAGGTATGTCTTCAGCCTTTATGGATTATGCAGACTACTGTATCTTTTTTATTTCATCTATACTATGCTTTGAGATCTTCAGAAGGTTGAGATTAGAGATGACTGAAAGCAGTTCACTTTTTCTGAGAGGTAGTCCAAACAAAATTATTTAGATTTTTTTCAGAGTCACTGTGAAAATATAGATTCAAGTCAATATCATGAGATAGACTGCTCCATTCCATACCTGATCTCCTCATTGATGGCATCAAGCTGTTCCTGCAGCATCATAGCAAGGGTCTGGGCATCAGAGTGACCGCTTGGAGACAGCATGTCCATGGAACTAAACACAGTCTCCCGATCATCCTCATCAACATCAGAGATTTCTGGGTCACTATCAAAGGTGTGAGTTGTAGCAGCAAGGACACCACCTGGCTGAGCAAGGTCCCAGTCCTGAATACATAAAACCACAAAATAACTCATGCAACCAACACCATGTTAAAACTCCAATAAGAAGGAGCCAAAGGGAAGAATGCCATTTCCCACAGCTGTACTCTGAAATGAAGGACCTTCATTTATCCTGGGCTATGGGTGATTTCAGGGACACGGGTGGCGCTGTGGGTAAAAGCCTCAGCGCCTAGGGCTTGCCGATCGAAAGGTCGGCGGTTCGAATCCCCGCGGCGGGGTGCGCTCCCGCTGCTCGGTCCCAGCGCCTGCCAACCTAGCAGTTCGAAAGCACCCCCGGGTGCAAGTAGATAAATAGGTACCGCTTACCAGCGGGAAGGTAAACGGCGTTCCGTGTGCTGCGCTGGCTCGCCAGATGCAGCTTTGTCACGCTGGCCACGTGACCCGGAAGTGTCTCCGGACAGCGCTGGCCCCCGGCCTATAGATGTGAGATGGGCGCACAAACCCCAGAGTCTGTCAAGACTAGCCCGCTCGGGCAGGGGTACCTTTACCTTTACCTTTATGGGTGATTTCACCTAGCCAACCTTGACAGAACTATGCTGAGACTAGAACTTATGGGAGTTTGGATTTGTTCCTCTGAAAAGCTCCAACTTTTGAAAGGTATAGCAGCATCAGGAGGATTTAAGGAAATTATTTTGTGGATTAAGCAGCCTTCATTGGCATTCACTTGGCTACAATAGAGCAAAGTGTAAATGGAAGGCCAGAGAAATGGCTAAGAGAAACATAGTTTCTTTTGTTTAATGCAGTCTGGGAATGGCTTGCTATAGCATTGGAGTTGCCATATTTGATACAGGTCAGCAGCATGCCTTTAAACAACTGTGTAGAAAGACATTCAGTAGGCTTACTAAACCATCTCAAAGTAAGCAAGCAGTACCGGTATGTTGCTATGTCTGGACCACATATTGTTAAAGCAGAAAAACACAATTTATAGTCTGCCAGAACATCATGTAAAACATGGTTTTAAGTGTCAATATAACATTTTGATCTACAGTACACATAACAGTCTACTATTTATATCTCAGCATAAATATGACAGTTTGCTCCCCAAAGAATAAGCAACTAATTTTTCTACAGTATCCATGTCTCTGCTATTAATTTCATAGTTGCCCATTCTCTAACTGTATTTGTGAGCTCCATACAGAGCTGTAAATTCATTACACTAGAGTAGTTTTCCCATATTTGGTTTACTATATGATGTAGGACTACAACTCCCATCATCTCTGACCATTGGAAATACTGGGCTGGGGTTGAAATTGAAGATCTAGAGATCCAAAGTTGAGGAAAGATGCACTAGAGCTTAACAAGAAAATCCTTGTTCCCTATACTCTACAACTACGGTAATTGGTCCTTTGAAATCTTTCAATAATACACTCACTACCTTGAGTTTCCTGATGGAAAAAAGGCAGATACTACATCTATCCACCCTTGAAACAAACAAACAAAATTCACCAAGGTGTTCACACTTTGACCTTTGCCTGTTTTAAATGGACTGAATTGAGCCACGTCCACTAAAACAAAACTTAAGTGAATTCAAGTTACATTCAAGCTTGAAAGTGGGCCTTAAAGGGATGATATGCAACACATTCTCATTCTTCTCAACATGTAGCTACATCTATAGTATTCAAGCAAGTCCTGTGGCTTCTAAGTGTAATTACTGTATAACAATACAAGCATACGCTCAAACTAAGCAGTAAGGCATAAGGCTTCTTTCTTGCCCAGATTTCACAGCATAGCAAAGACCTTTGAAACTTCATCTCACCATCCTCTGCAGAAGCCCATCAAATAAGTACTATCCTGGCCACCATCCAGTGGCCTTTCTGCACAACAGGGAGTCTCTTTCCTTCAGAAGGGGTTTAGGTCTGCAGCTGTTACTGCCGAGTGAAAGGCCAAAGCCCCTCGTTTAAAGGCGCAGGACAGCTGCTGCAGCTGCTGCCATCACAAAGATTTTGTGATATGCTCCAAGATACAGGCGTAACTGGAGCTGCCTGCTAAAGATTAGCTGGAGCAAGGCAAACATCAGGAGCTTTACCTTGGAGGGGTCTTCCCGCAGAGCTGTAAATCGGCTCTTTGGTGCCCGGTGAAGACTGGAAGGTGTTCCAAAGGGCTCGGCTGGTGCATGGACAATAGTACTCAGGGGATACCTGAGGTCTGGAGTGCTTCCAACAAGCGACCTACAAAAAAAAATAAAGAGCGGGAGAGGAGAAAAGTCCTAAGTAAATAAAAATAGCATAATTTAGTTTTGTTTAATGGGGATAATCCATAATAAATAGTTTTAATATTTTTTACTTGTTTTTTTAACCACCAGTCTAAAAATAGAACGTAATTTCAGATACTGACAGTATAATACAACACACACTGAGAAACACAGTATGCTATCATTGTCTCACAGCCAAAAATATTCAACTAAACGTAAGTCTGGAAAAACAGGAAGTCCATACAAGGATGAACAGTGAATGTAGTTTTGGATAACTGAGATTCAGACAGTAATGTGGGTCCATAGCCAGTACCAGGGAAGTCCAAACTGGGTGGGGAACAGGGTACAGTTCTGGTCAATACAGGTCCATCCCTTGGTAAATGAAACACCTTGAATTTAGTAGTTCTACTTTTAAAGAAAACCAGTGACCTTCCCTCAGTAAAATCAGGAAAGCAAGCTATTCAGTAGCACTCTGATTCAACAAGATGACACTAGTGCTGCATGAGTGTTTCCCAAGGGTGAAAAGAACATTCCAGGAGTTCATTTTTTTACAATGCTTTTTACTCTATAACAAAATAATTTAAAATAGTCACAAGAAGCTTAAAACAATAAAAGTACAAATGCCACAACAGACTTTAAATAGCAATCACTAAGTTGGGGTTAGAGTGCTGCCAGTCATCAGTCAAGGAAGGAAAACTACATTTCCTCCAAATAGATGATCAGTGGTATTCAAGATCTTGCTCCAGAATCTCTTCATTGCTGGGAAATACATGTGCAACACCCATTTCCATGTTCCTTCTTGTTGGACAGAGGCCAATATATATAGCTAAACAAGCACTTAAGAGTGCAGGATGTGACAATCCAAACTTTGAAGAACTTGACCCTGAATATTAAAGAAGCATTCCGTTGATTAGCAAGTAATAAGCAGCTCATAATTTTTTACTTAAAGTTTAATGCAAGCCCACCAGGTCAATTGAAAGAGTATTAAGTTTCAGTTCTTTAGAAGCAAGCTTGAAATGTAGGGTCTCTTATTAAAGTACATGTGTGTGACAGTGCACACACACACTTTTGAAATTTAAAATCATACTCGAGTAATATTTTAAATGTTTATATGCCAAGCTTATCACATGCCACACCAGGCTCACATACAGGCTACCAAGCCATCTCTCATCACACTGGCTGAGCCTAAGAGCCTCATTTCAGTCTGGAGAGAAGGAGATCAAAGTCAAAGTGACAGCTGAGATCCCCAGTGGGTGCAGCACTTTCCAGCCCTATCATTTGAGCACTCCGGTGTTCCAGGGTATCTGGGGGTGAGGGAGAATCCAACACAATTATCTGCCTCTGAAATACAAAGACACATCCTGTAGCAAAACCTACAGAGTCAGTTTCAGTCCCATCTACCCTTCCATTCACCCTTTGGCTCAAAAAGACTGTTATGGTTTATTTTGCAGCATATCCCTAAACAAGAAGTTATTCTAGATTGCTAA
This sequence comes from Podarcis vaucheri, assembly GCF_965113315.1. Classification (NCBI taxonomy): domain Eukaryota; kingdom Metazoa; phylum Chordata; class Lepidosauria; order Squamata; family Lacertidae; genus Podarcis; species Podarcis vaucheri. Next base: position 75,029,661 of record NC_138764.1, read on the forward strand.
GGTTAATAGCAGAATATGAAAATCATCATTGAAACCCCAGGTATTCAAACAATGGTGTTTGAAGAAGTTAGAGGCCTGTGAAAAACCATGGGGGGGGAGAAATCATTGTAAAATCCCCTCGTAGTACAATACATGTAATGTAAGACTGCAGACCCCTGTGGCTAAATGAATAATTTACAGAGTGTATGAACCTGAACACAAAAACGGACCATTAGTAGGAACATATTCAAGAGTAATTGATGTGAGAAGGCGAAAGACAATAGTGTTTCACTTTCCCCCATCAAACTCCAGTATCTATAGTACATGCACCTTCTTGTTCTGCTTGGAGATAGCAGTAGGTGGACATAGTATCCACCTCTGCAAAGCAGGGGAAAGAAAAACCTGTCAGGTGTTCCTTAAACTAGGCATGATTCAGACAAAAGAGGCTGAATTCAATCCATAATGGCTGAACAGTGTAGAGAATTCAGGCTGCAATCCTACACAATATTTACCTGGAAGCAAGCCCCAATTACCTCAGTGGGGCTTACTTCTGAATAGATATGCAAAGGATTGTGCTGTCAGGGATCTGTCAATAGGCTGTTTGAACAAGCAATGATAAGTGTACATGGAAGGGATATCATCTCTTTTCTTCCAATGAAGAGACTGCTACAAGTGATGGATTAGGAGTGGAGTGACATGACTTCATATTTCATATTTCATCTTACTTTTCTTCCTTATCTCATAAAAAAGCAGAACATGTCATTATATATGAACATAACAACCACATATTCAACTATGTCTGTATGCCTCTTATTACCAGAAACTGTGATCAGACAACACAGCACATTACAGGGCTTGGGGTTTTTCTCTGAAGATTACAGTTTCACAGATTACGGATTACAAGGGTTAGCAAGACTTGGCACGACAGTTCCAATGGCTTCCCTTTACAATACGGCTTCAACTTTCTTTTCTCACCATCATCCCTTTTTTTCCTAGCTTGTAAGTCAATTTGCATGAATAGTCATGGTTAAACACAGCTCTCGCATCAGTAATGCTGATGTAATTCCACAGTGAAACTACTTTAAAAATGGGTTACATACTAGCAGGGTACATGTGGGCTGAACTGCAACAATGTGTTCACTGTAGCAATCACATGACTGTCAAAGACAGGACAAATGCCATTCAGAGCTGCATTATTCCAAATCATACCAATAGTCCATCTAGCCCAATACTACTTTATCTTCAGCATCTCAGGAAGCGTTATCTCAACAGCTTGCTTATTGGAGAATCTTTAATTGGACATGCCAAGGATGGAAGGAGCCATGGGCCACCACAAAAGGTGCAGAGTGTCTACTAAGAGCAGGATTAGCACAATGGCGTAGACAACCTACTAAAGGTTACTGTGCCCACTAAACCTATTAAAGGTTGCAATCAAAAGACAATACCTGAGGATCAATATTTATTTTAGATTCAATCACAGAGGCTTAAGACAGGTAAACATTTAAGACCACAATGTACTGACTAAATACATTAGTCAGCAAGATAATCAGGTACAAAATGAAACACACCAAAGTTCCCTGTTAAAAATACAGGTTTGAATTTCACCCTGTTTTATAAACTGAAGTACTGTCAATATATGAAACACGTAATGTGTGAAGAGAACAGATGCCCATTGGAGAGGTCATCCTTCCTATTTACCAGTGAGGCTCCAAAACAAAAGCAAAACGCTGGTAGCTAGAGCACTGCAGGTGCTTGCTCTCTTATCTATTTTGCTGGCCTGTTGTGTAATTGCACCCTCTACTGGATCACACAGTGAAAGCAAAGAGTCAGATTTTGCTTTCAGATAAATTTTATTAGGCCAGTTCAGCATTTGAAGAGGCAGAAGATAGTGGGAAAGCTTCTTTTGTGTTATTTGCAAGAAGGACTTGCAACAAAACATAGCAGTCTGCAGTGTTCCTGTTTGGATCTCCAGGATGCCCAACAGCATGAGTCTTTTAATCTCAGGTTGCAGGTTTGAGCCAGATGTCAGGCAAAAGATTCCTGCATTGCAGACAGTTGTACTAGATTACCCTCAAGGTCCCATCCAATTCTACAGTTCTATTCTATGAACTGTGCAGCTAAAACCCAATTGGACCACCAGAAATCAGGCTCTGCTATGATACAACAGTCAGGTATGCAGAAGACCTATGTTTTAGTTGCCATTAGGATGAAAACAATTTGTGACACAGCCACTTGGGCTCTGGTAGCCCTTTAATTTCAGCAGCATCTTTCAAAGTTACAGAGGCCAAAACTAAAATTTTGCCAAGAACATTTTTACAAGTTTCAGTAAATGCAGCCCACCTGATTGCACATTCTGCCTCAATGTGAAGAACTCTGGGATGTGAGAAACATCAATGAAAAGTCTGCAGATACCAGCAACACAGGCTGAGGCATTGGTTCAGAGAGACAACCCCCCTCCCATCAGTATGTGGGGTCATTCGTTTGTGTTTGTTTTATTATGTATTTTGTATTTTTCTGTTATGAACTTGCCTGGGATCTTCAGATGAAGGGAGGTATACAAATTTAGGATGATGGTGATAACAACAACAACAACAACAACCAATTGTCACAGAGGTATTTGCATGAAAAATAAATAATATTCTCACCTTGTATGTACACTGTCAAGAAAAGATCCACTTCTTGTCTTTAATTGGTCAATTTCTAATCTCAATTTGTCAATTTCATCTGACAGCCTTCTCTGTTCACAACAAAATAAGAAATAGTTTCTCTATAGCCAATACAACTATGGTAACACATACATTTCATACCATCTGTGAATTCAAAAGTCATGCAGCAATTGTAGATTATCATGCTGAAGGGAGAGCAGGGGAGAATAAGGCGACAAAGAGGCAGGGAAGAGGGTGCTGGAAAAGCAGGCACTTATTGGTTGTTGGCTGTTACATGCAGCAAGTGAATGCTACTTAGGACACTAATTGTATTCCTGTTGTTGCTCAGAGAATGTAGTTGGTCATGCTAGCAAACAGCAAGAAATCTATAGCTGTAGACAGAAGTGACCAAAAAGCCAAGGCTGATCCTAAAAATCATTGAATGCAAGCCTCAATACCATAAACAAGAAGATCATGCAATATAGTGCAATTTTTGCCCACATATTAAAGGTAGGGGAGTGAAGTAATCCTGCTACATCCATACAAAGGGTGGGAGTCAGTTAATGCGCCCTGCCAGCAAAGCTACACAAGAACTTTGGCAAGGGCAATGGGGTTGGAAAGGTCTCCAGTTAAAATGTTGAAATGACACTAGACAGGACTCCAAAGGGAGTTATTTGCAGTTTACTTTACTACTTTTTAGCTAAGATCCTATCCCTACTAAAATTCTGCCCCAAATGCAGTGTTTGTGGGCAGAACAGAACCACTTCAGTCCTCTATGAGGACATCCTGCTCACTGGAAATGAACAGAGTTTGATCAGCTTCTCTTCTAAAAGAGGACCCAGCAGGGAAGCAAAAAAAAACTATTTATAGTGATCTATAAAACTATTTATAGTGATCATGATACAATCATTTGACAGTTTCTGATCATGCAATTTCAAGGCAACAAAAATGCACTTAACAAATATATTTGCTACTCCTTTCACAGTTCCCTGGAGTGGCATTTACCTTGTCATGCTGCTGCTCCTCTATTTGTTTTTGGGTATTTTCCAGTTCTTGTAATAATGTGTTCTTAAAAAGCAAAGGTGAGTAATTACAAGAGAGAGAAAGGGTGCTTCAAATTTGATTTAAAATTGGAGCTCTTGGAAAACAAATCCACTTCCCCAAATGATCAAACTTTTTGCGGTAAGGAATATGAAAAAAAAATGCACTGGAAAGTGTGGGTTAACACTTTCTTGATGCAATTCATCTAATCTCCCCACAAACAAATCAGACTGAACACTCATTAAGAAACCAACGTTGTCTCATCTCTCCACAAACCAATCAGGCTGAATGCTCATTTAGCAAGGGACCAAAGATATAGGTTTCTAAGTAAAGCTGTTCAAGTGGCTTTCTGGAAAACTCTTGAGTATTGAGATTGAAAGCCATATATCAGAACAGACATCTGCATTGTCCAAAAGATAATTGTAGAAGTGATCCCTCCACAAGAGTTCACATGAGCCTCTAGGGGGGATGCCAAAAATTAACTTCCAAAGGCAGCAGTGTGCCAATTTACAAAACAAATTAAGCACTTAATATTTTTATTAGCATTCATAAAGGCAAATGGTATTGGGGAACCTACAAGGTTACTTAGATTTGACAGTGACAAATCTGAGCCAATGAAAGTTCTTTATGCCAAGTTTCTAAACTTGAGACCAGTAGAACAGGAGGGGTTCCCAGATGGTCAAACAATTAGGATTTCAGCCCACAGCATTACTCCCTAAACTCACATAAAATCACTTACACCTGGATGCAGAGCATGCAAAATGCTATTATTATTATTATTATTATTCAGCACCAGTATAAATGAGATAATGGAAGAGGTAATGATCCATTGGTGCCCTAAATTCTGGGCTCATTAGCTACAGAGGAAGAATTTGCTATAAATGGCACTGAGTGCTATCCTTGTTGATAGGAAGAAAAGCTGGCTCCCATAGAGCAGATCCCTACATGGTGGATCTTTTTGCAATTCAGAGAGGAGATGAACTCAGTCTAAATGGTTGCTTTGTGTGCTACCTGACCTTACACCTAACTGCTTGTATGGGAGTTTCCTCTGTTCCCTTTTCCATGCGGGGAGGGGGGAAGAAAGAGAATAAGTGTATCCTTAAAAAAATATGAAGAGGTGTGAGTCAGGTCCAGAGCCGTCTTTCCCATACGGCTTAGTGGTGCGTTGTGCCAGGGCGCCGGCCTCTCAGGGGCGCCCCAGTCAGTGGGGGAGCTGTGCAGCTTTGCTGGCAGCCTCCCCTTTCCCTGCATGCCCGCCAGCTGCGCCCCATCAACCATATGGCTGGTGGGCGTGCAGCCTGCCTCCCAGGCCTCCGCGGGAGGAGAGCGATCCCTGCAGAGGCTTAGGATGGAAGCTGCGCCCCACTAACTATATGGCTGGTGGCCGCACAGCATCCCTCCCATTGCTCTCCCGCAGTGGCATGGGGGAGAGTTGCACACCCCTTCCATGGCTGGCAATGCGCAGCTTCGCACCCCCCCCACACACTATCCATGGTTAATTTGGGGGCGCTGAACGGATATTTGCACCCTGGCACCACATCTGCTAAAGACGGCCCTGGTGAGGTCTCTATCATAATGGCAACATAGCAGAGCTAGGGCTGAAAATGGGTAAGCTTCAAAAATGTATTCCACCCCTGAAAATGTACTGTACTGAAGAAGACCCTGTCTTTCCCTAGCAGATTTCAGCCAGGCAATTGTGCCTCACTGACTGCTGTTATGGCTCCCTTTTGTGCAATTTGGAACCTGTCACACCCCAAGAGCTAAACAACTCTAGTTACAGGAGAACTGAGACAACTGAAGTTAGCATTCAAAATGCATAGGTGTTCTAATCAGGCCCATGAATTGTAAATGCAGAGAGGAATACTTTTGATAGCCCTTGAGCAGAGCTTGTCAAAGTCACTAATGTTTGAATATCCAGCACAACAGCCATTTAAAAAAAAAAAACCACCCTTTGAGATGGAATGACTAACACCGGGGTCATCAACCCAGCACCTGTAGGCACCGTAACATCTGGAAACGATTTTGCTGGTGCTCCTGGACAGGTGCCCCGCATTCTGAGCTTTTATTTATTTATTCATTTTTAGGTAAGTATCAACCCCTCCTGGACAGAAAGTTATGGGGCAAAATGTGCAGGTACCTATGAAGTGAACTCAGTGAAATGAGAGTGGTGTTGCTATCTTCAGTATTTTCCTAGTACTGAGAATTGCTCCTTGTTGCTATTAGACAGCAACAGCATCAGCGTGTGCGTATATAAAATAAATATTGTGTGAACTCCACAATCAAAACCAATACTACAGAGCTGACTTTCTATGATAAGCATAAGGTTGTCCAGAGTGGCTGCCTCTGTTATGCCACTCTTCATGGCATCCATTTTGCATTATGCCACACCACCCACAGAAGGCAAGTTTTGACTGGTGCCTCCAGAACACTCTCAAAATTCTCAATGTGCCTGTGGGTACAAAAAGGTTTGCAGCCCCTGGCCTAACACAATCAGAGCTCCACAGACAACTAGACCAAACGAAGATTATTTTCTTTATGACATTCTTTTTATCACATTTTTGGCATGTGCAATGCAGCTGATCATCATTGCATTCTAAGTACATAATAATTAGAAGAGAAAGGAGTGATTGATTCTTACGGAGATTATTCTCATTGAAGTTGGCCCACTGAAGATCCAACTTCACACAGTATAGATATTACAATTGCTACACACTAGCAGAAGGAAAAGAAAGTGGTAGGGACACTTAAGACGGTTCAGCTGAGGTATGAGGTAGGAAGTGAATTGATATCTGTGCCATCCAAATTACTAACAAATATTTATAGACCCTTTGCCATTACAGCAGTATTTATCTCAAAAGTACAGGCTAGATTGTCCCTTCAAAACCATGCACATGAGGTAATAATTTGGCACAGTAAAGTAACAAAAACATTTAAAAAATCTCCGCCCCCCCCATCCAACCAATTACCCATCCATCATCAATGAACAATGGCTTTTTGATACCACTACAAATACTTAGATGCCAATACATGAAGATGCAGTTGAGACTTGATCTCACACAAGAGCATCCTAAAAGCCAAAATTTTGTTCCACATTTATTGCAGCAGCCAGTTAAATTGTACCAACAAATCATTCAAGAAGCCATCAGTGCAATCCTCTATCCCTTAGAATTAGTTAGAATACACTAAGCCCAAAGGAAGATGCAAAGGGACCAGAAGAGCCCAAGGCAGCAAAAGAGGCCTTCTCTGCAAAATCAGTCTCTACTTATGGCTTCCAGTTGCTAAGCCAAGCCAACCCATGGACCCCCTACTTATGAATTTTTTGTTATCTCTATGGTAGTTTTTGTTACACATGAGTAGTGTCACAGACCCTCTGGATGGGTTATGCAGACCCCTTGGGGTCAGCAACCACCAAGTGGGAACCACTGCTTACTCTACAGCAAAAGTATTTTGCTAACATTCATTTTAAAATGAATCTTGGGCCTGACTCAATAGTTGGAATTAATTGCTCAAGAATAGCTATGATCTCAGTTTCTTTTTAGGAAGGCCCCAATATTCCAGTCAAATCCTGACTGTCAGCAAAATTATCTTTTCAATCTTAAACATAGCATGGCAAAAAAACCAATTGTGTATGACACCCATAGAGCTAATTTTATGATGTGTCTAATACATACATACCTTCTCTTCAAGGGCTGCCATCCGTTCTTTCAAATGAAGTTGAAGCCGCTCATTGGACTCACTCAGCAGTCTATCCACAGTATCAGACAGCCGCTTGTTGTGTTCCTCATTCATTTTCTCCCTCTGACGGGCCTGTTTGGGAGTTGAGGGGGGAATCATGATCAACCAAGTAATTCAAAGAAGATTTGCCTTGAAATTGCTGTAAAATTAGCCCTAATCATTGAAGAATCTCCTCCAAAATAACCTTCTTTCTAACAACCTAATGTAGTAAAGTTTTCACAAGCATACCATGTCCACCATATTGATTGGAAGATTTGAGAATCCACTTTCCAAACTGTTATTGGTTCCACTACATCAGCCTATACCAGTGGGGAGCCCAATTCCTATGAATATTATTTACACTGCAAATTAAGAAGTGATTTTATATCATTCAGTGGTACAGATTTATTCTTGTGTACAATAATGACAAAAAAACCCTTTCCTTGCAACTATTTTACTATTGTGAAACTGCTTACTGAAATTAGTATTAAAACTTTGAAATGGCAACCCAAAACAAAATAAATGTTTTGTTAGTATACATTATAGGGCTATCAGGAAGGAAGATGAATAGATTTTGGTAGGAGTGAAATTATAAGAAGTCCCATTTTATTTCAGAACTTGGATTGAATTCAGAAGTGCTGACCACCATCTGTGATACGATTGTTCCACTAAGCAGAACTGAATTATAAAGGAGTTTCCTGTGTGCCTGGGTGTCACAACTTTAACCATGCCATCAAAACTCAACCTTAAAGAAGCAGGCTGTAACAGCATAGTCAAATACTTGCAGCAACCATGTGATGCAACACTTGTGAAAAAAACATTGAAATCCTAGTAGCAAATGTAGAAGCTAACTCCAAATCATCTTTCTCCCTCCCACAACAGGATCCTGACCTAAACTGTGGTGCTGTAAATAAGGTGTTAAAAATGATAAAAAGCAGTGCTATATACTCTACAGAAGTCAACCTACCCTTGCTAGTTCTTGGTTCTTCTCCTCCAACTGAGTCTCCAGCTGCCGCAGTCGCTCTTCAATACTGCCATGCCTTTCTTCTGCCTACACAGAACAAGACGGTCCCAAAGGAATGAGCAATTCTTACAAGCTCTGGGAATTGGGATAGGGAGCGGGGATAAGAGATACCTGTTCTTACATAAGAACATACTGACACAGCAATCAGGCAGAGTGCAGTACTACCCAAAAATATAGGAATGTGACCATAGTGGATTTGTTCTCATGAGATATTTGGGTGGGTGTTAAACATAAGCTGAGGGATTCTGGGAAAGGTCTCTCTCAGGCACTAGCACATTAATACACTGGAGATTCTTACTGAGCTCAGCTCTAAAATAACCTTGCATCAAGCTAAGATTGAGGAAGTGCCATATGGGCCTTCTGAATCTTGCTGTACAAACTTCACAGCAACTTCCTGGTCCATATCACTCCTCACAATGCCTATTTCATTTAACAGCTGCACAATTAGTTTAACAGAGATTTATGCTCCTGTCCCATTTTTTTAATGCCTGTATAAAGGTAGCAATCACTGAGGTTAAAGACTCAGGAATGGTAAATGGACCTCAAGCCCTTGTTCTAAGTTTGCCTAGCCCAATGCAGTGCTTGGCTTCTTGGTTGAAAAGAATGCACTTTAGGTCATTCTTGAGAAGCAAGCCCTGCCTTCAGATTCTGGGTGCCTAAAATATACCTATAAAAAACCTAGCATGACCTGCTAGAGCATCATTTAAAAACAAACAAACCCCTACTTAGGAGAGGCCACCATCCAAAGAGGTGGTTCATGATAGCTAGCTACTGCAGAAGAGACAATACAGAGAAGAAAGGAAAAAGTAATACTTGTAACATGAATTAAAAAGCTCCTCCTTCTTCCACCTTTCTCCTTCATCCCAGGAAAGTTCTAAGTTCTGGAGAAACACTAAACCCTTTCTGTACCCTGGGCTTTGAAGCCAGCTTCTGGTTGTGTGCTTACCTTGGTGAGTGCTGCTATCCTTTGGGCCAGCTCAGCTTCCACCTCAGGCAGCGTCTCAGCTTTCCTCATTGTCTGCTGCAGTTTCTGCTCTGCCAGTTCGAGAAGCTCCTGGAGATGCCGTGCTTTCTCCTCACACTGTAGAACAATGCAGAATGGCAGTCATGAAAAAGGAGGTGAACAAACACAGCTTCAGCCTGCATCCGTGCCTGGACAGGAATAGTCTGGTTACAGTAGTCCATACTCTAGTAAGTTATTCACAGGCTTACTGTAACAAGTTGTACATGGGGGCTGTCCTTAAAGATGACCAAAGCTTCAACTAGTGTAGAACGTGGCTGCCAGAATGTTAATGGGCATTGACTAAGGGGATGCTATTGCACCAATTCCAAGAGAACAACTTGGGCTGCCTATTTGCTTCTTGCCTCAAATAAATGTGTTGGTTTTTATCTTGAAAACTTTAAAAGGATTGGAACCTGGGTTGCTTGACTATTTCTTCCTATATAGCTTGCCTGTATCTTAAGATCTTCTTAAAGTACTTTCTACACACAAGTGTGTCAACCAAGCTAAGCCTTTTCCGTCATGGCACACCAACTGTCGCACCCTCAACACAGAGATACAACTGGTGCAAACTTATTGGTGTCAAGTGAAAACGTTTCTGTTTCCCCAGGCATTTTATTTGTGTATTTTGACTGTATTTTATTGTTTTTCATTTCATGGTGGCACTTTTGGTTGTATGACCTTTTTGGCCTTATACTGTACACCATGCTGATACCTACTTGCAGTTGATTAGTCTTAAAATCATCTAAAAATTAAAATGAATATATATATATATATATATTCAAGAGAGTCAAAGGAGGGTCTTGAAGTACCTATGACTGTAGCCACACATGCCCTTGACTCAGAGGAAGGAAGCTGGCTTTTCAGATGGCATGCCATTAAAGCCTGTTACCTGGCGATGGAGAGACTCTTTATTGGCCAGCTCATTCTCTAGTTTATCATTGAGGTCATGAATGGAGGTGGCTTCTCTTTGGGCTGCCAAATAGCGCTTCTCCAAGGTGGTGATCCTCTCCTCCATGTCTTCTTTCTGTGCCAAAGCCTGGTAGGATGAGCCATGAAGAAAGTCACGAACTTTGTGGTTGTATGGCCCTCATGATGATAGAAAAATCTACCTGAACCACAGCATGAGAAGGGCTTGTTATGACTATTGAGGCACTACACTGAAGCTCAGAATGCAAACTCTCTCCGCATTAATAAGCTGGCCCCATTTTGAAAGGTTGTATTGGAACCATTTAAGCTGATTCCAAATGAAAGTTGGGCTCACACTTGCCTCCACCACTCTCCCGCCCTGTCCAACATCCTCAAAACAACCATAACTTGAGGGACAAGGCAAATGGTGGTGGAAGCTCCCACCAGTCAAACCTCATGATTGCAAGAAATAATGCTCTATGCACCATTTGCAGCCACAAGGCCTTTCCTGTGTTGTTGAGAACCCTCCCACTATCTGTCATGTCTTTCTCTTCCCCAGGGTTTTTGGCTTGATGAAGTAGAGAGCTGGCAAGGAAGGGAAAGTGGCAGGAAAATGGTAATTGTACTTTCAGAGTACAGTGGTACCTCTGGTTACGTACTTAATTCGTTCCGGAGGTCCGTTCTTAACCTGAAACTGTTCTTAACCTGAAGCACCACTTTAGCTAATGGGGCCTCCTGATGCCACCGTGCCACCGCCGCACGATTTCTGTTCTCATCCTGAAGCAAAGTTCTTAACCCGAGGTACTATTTCTTGGATAGCCGAATCTGTAACCTGAAGCGTATGTAACCCGAGATACCACTGTACTCACAGGGAACACCTGAAAAACTGGTCCCCCCCACCCCAAAGTATTCTACTAGAACACTGAAAGCCCAGTTAATTATCTGGGCAAACTGAGAGGAGGCAGGGTGGCAAATCTCTAGTTATGATAGTTGTTTTTTTACTTTGACACTGAATAACTAAGCTCACTGCTAGAAACAGCAATAACTTTCTGCAAGCAGATGCTCAGACTATTTTATTTTTGCTACACCTGGAAAAAATAAGATGGCTTTTAAAGTTGCTTCAGAGATTCTCTCGATAACATAGTTTATGCTGCTGGAACAGAACTGTCTCACCTCTCTCAGGTCCCTCTGGTACTTGCCACTCATTTCTTCTGATTTGATTAGGTCCCTCCTGGCTGTACTTAGATCTTCTTCTAGCTCAGCAACACTGGCAGCCAAAGCAGCTATTCGTTCTTTAGCTTGCGCTACCTCAAAGTTTTGCTTCTCTAGAAGTTCCTGCAGTTCCACAGTCCGGCTTGCCTCATCATCCGGATGTATAGAGCCATTAGGAAGTCTCTGTGAAAGTCATATAACAAAGAACTATGTTTCCAAGGAATATGCACTACCCAGTCAAACACAGTACCAAACAAATGCCACTGAGCGACATTTCAATAAATTAGCTCACCAAATGAACTATCAGTTTTTATTCTTTCTAACAGTATGCAAGAGATGCTAGATTGTTACTGTAACACTGGTCTCTTCTGAAAAGGAGACATTTTGAGGTAGCTGTAACTTGCCACTGGCCATTTATTCAACAGGCCTATTATTGCAGAGTTTAAAAATAGTAAGGGAAGATAAAATTTATCAGTCAGCAAAGGGTTCCCATTTTGTACCTTCGATTGAATGACCCACAGCTGTAAACACATAGTACTTCAATATTAGATTAGATACTCTCCACTTCCAAGAAAGATGGCTCTCACCTTCCAAAGTAGCTTCTGCCCAGATTCTTTTCCCTCAGTCCTTTTATCATCTTCTCCTACAGGTGCTTCCCTCTGGGAGGGGCCTTGCTGAAGAGCACTTACCTGCAAAATACATTTTAAATATACACTTATACTTAAGGTTTCCTTAAGTGTGAAAAATAAGAATGCAGAACATGCAGAGCTTCTTGTCCACCTTCTATTGTTGCTGTCACTGTTAAGAAGCTGTCATTGCACACGCTTATGAAGGAGAGTTCTGTAAAAGCCAGGATTTTTACTATGCAAAGTGATTCAATAACTTAGTGTGGGAGCATAAGTAACTGGCACGGTAACAGGTAATTTGACTTCTTTTTGTGTAAGACCAGCCTGGAAAGTAAGGGTCCAACCACAAAATATTGTAAAAGCATGAATACATTTAATGTGTCCAATTATTGTTTTTCAAGTAGAAGCCATGAGGTATGAGCTGATCAGGTCTGTGACATGCAGGGGTGTATCCTGTATCTTCCTTTCACCTTTAATCTTGTAACATATTTTTTTATTTCTGCTACCTAGTCACATTACTTACCGCAATTATTTTGGTCCCCCCCCCTTGCAATATTCTCTCGACATAAGTTTGCTGCTGCAATGTGTGCTTCTTAGCAACTGGTCCTTCCTCCCCCTTCCTGTACATTTTTTGTTTTTTTCCATTTACAAAACCCCATGTAGCCTGGGTAGCTTTCCACAATTATTTTAATTATCTCTCATAACAATCGCTTCAAGTTTACCTTGGATGTTACCAAAATTCCTTATATCAGTATAAAATAGCTTTAGAGGAGTATTTAAAAAGGGATTCTTGTCTAAAGAAAATAAGAGAGAAATATACAGGAGTTTGTGTCACAAGTCCAACAACTGAAACAAAAAATATAAAGATCACATGTCACATAGTGCTGCAGATACATTTTTTTTCTGAAATCACAATCTTAGTTTCTTTGATTTCACCTCAGTGAGATCCACAGTACAATCTGAAACCCAATATTACCTGTTGGTGAGCGCTAGAAAGCTGTTCTTCTAGTGTAGCTACTCGTTCCAGTGCTGCCCGTAAGCGCTCCCTCACCTGAAAGGAAAAAAATATATTTTCAAAGGCAGAGTTGATACACAGCCCTTAGAGATGCTTCAGGCAGTTTAGTGGCCTACCACCACCACCCCTGCTCCCAAACATCAGGAAATCTAGTTCATAACATAGATAATTCAATTAAGCCACACTCCCCTCATCACGAGAAAGGGCACAAAAGAACAGTACGTGGCTCCAGAAGCCCAGCATCTCAGCTAGATTTGCAAGCAACAAGAAACACTAGGTATGATGAAGCGGGCAAAAGCCTGGAATCTTGAGTTAACCTGCCAATTAGAATAAACTTAAAAGGGTCTCAGCAAAGATCTGCCTGACTTGAAGAGCTACTACTCTAACACCATATAGCAATATCACTGGGTGAAGAGCAGAACTGGGGTTGGGAGAGTGGAAGGCCAGAATATTCCTTCAAAGGAGCATTGGCACAGATTCAATCCTGCTAACATATTTCTAGGATGCAAAGCAGTAATTTTTGAGACCATTCTTCAAAGGGCAAATGATTGGCTCAGGCTGGAAATTACTCATAACCAGAAAGTTGATGGGAGATCTGCAGGATAGCGCTGACCAAAAGCAATACTTTGGGCCATTAGAGACCAGTAACTTAAAGGTTGTGGGTTATAAATAGCTGGTTTTGCTCTAGCTATGCCGTCACTTCCCAAAACAACCTTACCTTCTCATCCAATGCTTTATGATGTTCAAACAAAGATTTCAATGCTTTTAAAACTTCAACTTCACTGGAGACACCAGATGGAGACTGAGCTTGCCGCTTCACCACAGTCATCCTCAGGGAGCGTTCGTGTCTTGAGACCAGGCACTCCAGGTGCTCTAACAAAAGCTGCAAGGCAAGGAACAGCTCTAGACATTTCTCATTCAAAGTCAATGTGAGGTAAGAAAAGGCTTTATCTGTCCTCTTGCTGATTTCAGAGAATAGCAAAAACAAATATTAGAGTGTAACCAAAAAAAAGTAGCCAAGTTTTACTAGCAGGCCATTCCTGCCATGAGCATGACTTGAAATAACTTTGCCAGGATCTCTAACAAAAAGCACTCATAAACACATTGCTCAAACAAAACTATGATGACACAAATGACTTTTTTTTTCAGAGCTGAAAGCATTTTGAAAGAGACTCCCTTGTCACTTTTGCCTCAGATAATCAGGTTTTTGTAATAATAATAAAAAACACCCTGTTGTACCACAAGCAAAAGTTGAACCAAAATACGTATGTACACATCATAGGAAGCAATGCATTCTCAAGTCATTTTCATTTCTCTTAAAAATAGCTATCTCCTGCTAACATCAGCAGCAAGCTGCTTTAAACTAAACTAATGATGTACATTTGGAACAAGTGTGATGTATGTCATTAAAGAATATCAGCATACAAAATATGTTACATAGATCACTTTGTTAAGTAACAAAACATTATTTCTGCCAGTGTCCGATGAGTAAGATTCCATGTCTTAGATTACTACAGCTAAATTAATAAATGTTATGTGGTAGATGCATACAATACCTACTGGCTTACAGATAACCAACTTCTTCTTTCAAGAATGTGTGTGTGTGTGTGTGTGTGTGTGTGTATAGGCCAGTAGCACCTTAGAGACCAAGTTGGTCTCAGCTTTTGAGTGCATGCACACTTTTCCAAGAACAAACGTGTTGTGTCAGACCAACACGGCTACCTACCTGCTTCAAGAATCTAATCAATGATGTTCACATTTGTTCCAAAAAAAAGGTGATGCAGTGAGATGTGGGTTCAGCAGGCAAAAATAGTTGAATATAGCAATCAGCAGGGGCTTTTTGCCAGTCAAGGATTTGCCCTTTCCTTATAATCCCAGACCTAGGGCTATCACAAAACTTGATTTCTGCAGCAGTTCAAGAGCATGCCAGAAAAAGCATCTGAACAGTAAAGGGTGGGTGCTATGCAGAAATGGTCCAGTAACGGGCAAATTCTGGAAGTGTACACAAAGCTATTTCCCTAGAAGGGGCAAGTTTAAATCTGCACACTAGTAATGGGGATGCTGCAGGTTGAGGTTTCTTAGCACACCTGGAGGCTCAGGATTGTTGAGATGTAGGGCAAAGATAGTTGTGACAGAGGACTGAATGGTCTCTGCAGGCATAAACATAAGCTGTACTGGAATAAGAATAAAAAAACAGCAACATTCTATAGAAATTAAATTGGATTTTACAGAGATTATGCTAAACCCTCCCCATTCAATCAAGAATACAAGTCTCCTATCAAACTCTATTCACTGGGTGGGAAATTCCATAAAAAAAGCCTTCTATCCTGTTAAACCTTATTGAGAGGGCAAACTGGATACCTCTGGCACAGCCAAGACAACTTGAACTGGCATACCTTGAGCCTAGGTCAAACCAAGTATTTTTATCTATTTGTGTTTGTTTCATAAAATTTATACACAGCTTGATTGTTTTAAAAAATGCTCCCTTTGAAGGTGGAGGGGGTGTTTCTTTCAAACCAGGCAGCCAACTGGGCTTCTCTACTCACCCTTGTATTATTACGCTCTGCTTTCAGTTCAGATATTTCCTCTTCCCTTTCCAACAGCTGCTCTCGGCATGCATTGAGTTCCCTAGTCAGTGTTGCAAATTCCTGCAAAGCAATTACATTTTACAATCATGTGGAGCCAGGTTTCCTCAGATTCCCCAGCTTTAAGTTAGCTTTTTTATGAAGAAAAAGAAGTATCTGCATGAAAAAACATGGTTGCATCACACAGAATCATAGAATCATAGAGTTGGAAGAGACCACAAGGGCCATCGAGTCCAACCCCCTGCCAAGCAGGAAACACCATCAGAGCACTCCTGACATATGGTTGTCAAGCCTCTGCTTAAAGACCTCCAAAGTAGGAGACTCCACCACACTCCCTGGCAGCAAATTCCACTGTTGAACAGCTCTTACTGTCAGGAAGTTCTTCCTAATGTTTAGGTGGAATCTTCTTTCTTGTAGTTTGGATCCATTGCTCCGTGTCCACTTCTCTGGAGCAGCAGAAAACAACCTTTCTCCCTCCCTCCCTCTCACCCAAGAGGATCCCCTTGTATTACCAAAAATGGGCTGTCACACAAAAGAGGATGAAAGTCATCAAAACAACCATCAGAATTAACAACAACAGAAAAGTATTACAACTTTTCATTCTGGGACTCCTTGGTGGGTTTTTGTGACACTTCAAAGGTAAGCAAAGGCTCTGTTTAGTGAATTACAGTACTTTGAAATACAGTGGTACCTCGGGTTACAAACTTAATTCATTCCGGAGGTCCGTTCTTAACCCAAAACCATTTTTAACCTGAGGCTCGCTTTCGCTAATGGGGCCTCCTGCTGCCGCACGATTTCCGTTCTCATCCTGGGGCAAAGTTTGCAACCCAAGGTACTATTTCCAGGTTAGTGGAGTTTGTAACCCAAAGTGTTTGTAACCCAAAGCCTTTGTAACCCAAGGTACCACTGTATAATAAATGATATTCAGACTAATCTGTCACCCAGCCAGCTTATGTATCTGCAAAGCCAATATCAAAACTGCCACCCCAATGCATTCTAATAAGGCAGTACTGGTTCCACCAGAAGTTCTCACCTGGGTAAGAGATTCTCACCTACTCCCCTTGGTACCAATTAAAGAAAGTAGAAACAGCAGGTAAAGCATTTCATTCCAATCAGTTAAGGCAGTGCAACATGCCAGCAATCAAGTGTATCTTCTGGACAGAAAACAGCTTGAGACTTGCATGCCAGCTGCTGCCATATGTGAATCACAGTAGTGCAGATATACAGTTTTTTGTTTTGTTTTTCTCCCACACCCAGCAAAATTCAGAATACCCTCTTTAAAAATAAGCAATGTGGGCATCTACTTTTTTAGCAGTAGAACTCAGACATCATAAAACTAAACACAACAAAGAAATTTGCAGGCACTTCTTACTGTTTCCTTTCAGATTAGCTTTTGCTTCCATTTTGGACTTTTCCTGAAATAATTTAAGCTTCCAAGAATCCTAAGCTTGGGGGGGTCTTTAGGTAGGGTAAAATAGTTTTAATACAAACTATCTCAGTCATGAAGGTGTTTGTGTAAAGGAGAATTCCTTGTTTATCTTGGCCCTCTAAAGATCTATGCATTCAGCATCAGATAACTTCTTAGTCAATGTTTCTTTATAGATTATTGATACTTCTGATACACACATACTCCACGCAGCATCCCTAAGGAACTGGTGTGGGTCACACACCAATGAGCCTTGCATTAATTAGAACCAATGAAAGGCTAAACCTGTCTCAAAATACCCTAAGACAGGATGAAGTAGGGCAGTGAGGCAGGTTATCACTTGTCTACCACTGTGTTCAATAGATTTTCTTCACCTTTTCTGCTATACCCAATGCCTTGTAGAAATAATTCTAGCAAGTAACAATATCGGAACTATTTAAAACACAAATACTGTTATTTGCCCTGAGCATTTGGTATGAGGCAGGCTACACATCTAAAAAAACAGAAGTAAGTCAAAGTATTGTTGTCCCAGCCAGGGAGCAACGTCAAAGGTGCCCGTCAATGCAATCTTCACAATGAGCGTGAAGTATGTTTCCCACAAAAGTATTCAATAACTACTGTTTTGCTTTTTATAACAACAGGGACATACATGGACTCATTTGTTACAGAAGCTGCTGTGATTTTGTCTGTGCTAGGGGTGTAGAACCTCCCTGGCAACACAAAGATATGCACAACAAAGCAGGTAGTTAAGGAAGGCAGCTAGGGAAATTAAAATAACAGCAGACACTTCCCAGCCAGCCAGCCCTTCCTCACTGTCCCTTCTCTAAACTGGAGGCCTTACAAAAGTAAATTCCAATTGGTAAATTCTAACAGCTGCAGGGATTACTTCTGAAAGGGCAAGGCTGAACCAAGTAGAGTTAAAAACAGGCAACCAAAATAAGAACTGTGCCGGGAGCCCACCCACCCACTTGATGAAGCATTTGAAATAGCTTGAAGGGAACCGAGTGGGCCTGTCGCTATGTTTCCTGAGCTTCAGAATGCAAACAAGGGAACAGCATTTATGCAGTCATCCTGAATTATCACTGCTTTATAGTTCGGCATACAAATTAAGATACTGTAGTAGTAGGAGAAAAATTCCTGTGTGCATGTTGATTTTTCACTGAGACACAAGAGGCCTAGCTTTAATACATGCATATTAGATATGGCAGTCTGTAAGAGGATTCAGACAAGTTAATGGGAAAGGATCCAATAAGCTTCATGTTAATTTTAATATTCCTGACTTTCAAGAGTAGAAATTAGTCTAAGATTTCATCATCTGCATATGCAGAAAACCCAATTCACAACATTCCAGCATATTTTTAGAGTGACCAAGAAACAGAATCCAGAAAGAAACTATATAAACGAAGGCGCTGGGCTAGATACAGGAGCAGACTTGCTTCTCAACGCTGGGTCAGTAGAAGCAGCAGTGGTGTGTGGTCAATGGACTAGGGGGACTAGGCTAAATGTTCTTGGTATATTAGACTATTAAAACCTAGTGCCACCTTCCCAAAGTCCAGGAAGCTTCTGCCCGGCTTAGGGAGGGAGGTGTGATGCTCAGATGAGGTGCAGAGCCCTCCAGCCACCTTCTCAAAGCCTGCCCAGCTTTGGGAATGAGGCAGCAGGGCTCCAGCATCCTGTCAGAGGCCTGGTGCTTCCATTCCAAAGCCCAGGAAGCTTCTGCCCAGATTAAGGAGGGAGGTGTGATGCCCACACGTGGGGCATCAGGACATCGACCTCCTGAATCGGCCTCACATACTGGGGCCTCTGGCCCTAACTGCCCCCTATGAAAAGAATTCACTGCACGCCACTGAGAAGCAGGGTACATTTTCAGCCCCTTCTCCAATGGTATTCATGTGCATTTCTTATACAAGTGAATTGCTGCCCACAAGGCACACATGTAGAAAGTATGCAGTATACAATTCCTTCGAAAGCACACACCAATCATCATGACAGGCATTATGCCAGTTATTAATAATAGTGCTTTTAGAGAAGAATTATAGTAGCAAGCTCCATTAACAGAAACAGGAAGATATAATAGTCTGCTAGAACTGGACTATATGCACTGCAACCAGTTTCCAAAATTCATGAGCCATCCCATGAGTGGCCTGTCACTAAAACTTAATACATAATTTTATCATCTTTCTTGGAAAGACCCAAGCAGCTTTCATTACATTTCCAGTGGTTTCCCATCAAGGTATTGATAAGTAAAACACTGGATTTTGATGGATCTTGATCATTTTCTGATAACTCTGGAGGATTTACTAGCTAACATGGCTGGAAGTTCTGTGAAAAGAGCCTTTCCCAACCTGGTGCCCTCCAGGTGTTGTTGGACTCCAACTCTAAACAGCCCCAGCTAAACAGCAACCAATGGTCAGGAATGATATGAATTGTTATCTAGAACAGGCCTATCCAACTCTCAAGAGACTGCGATCTACTCCCAGTATAAAAAAACTGGGACACCCCCACGATTGACCAGTAGATCACGGTCGACCTGTTGTACATGCCTGATCTAGAACACTGGGAAGAAGGCTCCTGTAGTGGATCTCTAAAATCTGGAGTATCTCATGCTGAAGACATGGTTACTCACACATGTCATCTCACTAGCTGGTAGTGATGAGTCAGTTGGGAAGGCAACATGAACACAAACGGGGGGGACGGACCCAGGACAAATCTGACCAACCACAAATCTATGTGAAGGCACCTTGCAATGGTGATGGCAATGAACAATACATTCTTTACCACTAAAACTTCTGTTCAATGCCATTTAGTAAGCTTCACCTTCTAATACTTCAAATACCTGCATCCTAAACCATATACAGCATTAAAGGACTAGCAGGCCTTTGTTCTGATCCTGTAAGGCTCTTCTCGTGTTCCTGTAACTGTTTTCCCAATACCATCTTGAGGAATCCATGGCACAGGAAAAGCTTGCATCCAGCCTTGACAAATCTAGGAGTAGCAGGTATTTTGAGACTTTTTAGAATCCTTTTGAAATGCTAAGTCTCTTTTCTTGATTGCATATAACGGCAACTGCAGAAACATCCCTGAAATAGTTGTTGATGCAGCTAGATCTGTGATGTTATGGAAATTAAAAATGCCCTGTGTTTTGCCAGCTAGCAAATGACTGTGAAATGTCATGGGGGGAAGGGAGAGATTTTAGCTCCATCCTCCATCATTCTCCCCATCCCTTCAACTCAGCTCTATCCTGCCCTCAACACAACCTAGAACTCTTACCAGGACTCTCTTCTTTATGCCCATCCAATACGTTCTGATTCTCATTCTCTTTATCCCCTGCCCTTTTGTTGCATCTCTCTGGCACTCCCACCACCACCCTTGGCTTTCTCCCCTGAACTATTCCCTTGAATCCCTTCTCCTCTCCAGCAGAATGTTGGTGCTCTAATCTTCCCTCCCCACTCAAATGCAGTGCTTTACATTTCCTCCATGGTGACACCACACATACTGTATATAAACCATGCTCCTTCCTGCATAACCATATCCTGGTTTCTGTTTCTTTACCCTAAGTGTGATGGAATGTTGCATGCTTGCTTTTAAGATTTAGTCTAACAGACAGATAAACATGTCCCCTAACTGATTAATATCCCATCTTATATCATCTTAATTTCTGGGAATGTGAAGTCTCCTTGTGAACTGGGAGGGGGGAGAGGAGAAAGAAAGAAAAATGTTTTCACACCTTTTTTCTGAAGTCCAAATTTGATAAGGATGTATACACAAAGGGATTAAGGCAAGTGACAAATTTTACTTCAAACTCCTTCTCTGGCCCTTGCATGGCAACAGAGAGACTGTGCAACTTGTATGTTTAAACCGTCAAAGAGTTGTTCATGACAAATTTCCTGTAGCTAAAATGAAAACTGCCCTAATCATCAACCCTGTGATCAGACACTAGTGCATGTAGAGCATCTGACTTGTACTTTACTTTTTGGCTAATAACTTTGTTTTTTAAAGTTAAATAAGCATTTCCTTAAATTCAGTTGCATTTATCTTTAGGTTCAAGAGACTGCACCGCCACCTATAGGAATGTTGCTTGCTACTGATTGCCTTCATGCCTGATAATGAGCTATGGGCTAGAAGTGGTTAAAGCGTTGGACTAGGACCTTAATATCATTTGTCACATGGTGGACTTACTCAAAATATAAAATGTAAGTTACAAAATTTAAAAATTTAAAAGGCGATTAAAAATTAATATATATTTTTAATGTATTAATTAATATTTATAAGAGCTACAACAAAACGCATATCAAACAAAATTAGAGGGGGGGGACTCTTACACATTAAATGGGGCTGAAAACATTATTTATACTTTACACCAAACGCTTTTCAAGAGCATTGGTTGCACGTTTCATTTGCCAAAGTGTGAGTGCGGCCAGTTGCAGTCCTTGGTTCAACGCTTGTTGGAACTTGTGCTCGCCCTACCTTAAGTACATCCTGACTAGATGGGTAAACAAATGATGATGCTGGCCCTGACGGGTGTAAGGAGGTCACAGTCGCTTCTTCACTTTCATAGTCCACCAACAGCATATAAGTTAAGCAACATACTTTATTGTATTCACAGGTCACATACCCAGTTATCTCAGTCATATCCAGAGATTTTGTACCTCCTTCACTGTCAAACTTCTCACTCTCATTGCTAAAGGAGTACACACTGGTCACAATTTCTGTTGGACTGGATGTAGCAATGAAATCCTTGTGTTCCCCTGATCACTTTCACTCTTTCAAAGCGTCTTTCAGGAACATATCTTCTTTTCTGTACTCCTCATTTGTTGAAAATAAGAACTGGATGTTATCTCAGCAGCAGTTAAGCAGTTCCGGCTGTGTCATAATTTTGTTTGATATGTATTTTGTTGTGCTTCATGAAATAAAGTACTAACAAGAATTCTTTCAAAGCGTTAATTCTATCATGCAATAGCAAGCTATCACTCAGCTTTGGAACACATTTTTAAAATAAAAGCCTGACTAGCTTTTTAGACACCTTTCAATTAAATAACTTTATAACGAAATGCCTGAAGCAACTAATATTATGGTTGTGGCCTTGTTTATTCTGTTATATTTTTCTTTGAGAAGACCCATTTATCCTAAATAGAACCCAATAAGGCAGACATGTATTAACATTATTTTTTTTTTGTAATGTGATCCCATTGATATCCCAGGATGAAATTATGCAGGTAGCTCTTAGAAATAAATACTGTACAATTTTTTTGGAATTTTAAAATCATATTAATTTTTTAATCACTTTAAAATTTTGTAACTTAAATTTAAAATTTAGAGTAAGTTCATCATGTGACATATATTAAGGCCTATGAAGTTCTGAAGAGATTGGTGTTTTAGGTCTTGACATATCTCAATCTTGGGCTGAGCTTTTAAGGTTTTTGTGTAGGTCTGGGAAGGCCAAAATTGTCAAATTTTTGAAATTTCAAATCCTCATAACTCAAAAATGGGATGAGATAAAAAATTAAAATTCATTCAACAAGTGTACAAAATATTAAGAAAATTAGATGACATGAGATTGAAAAGTTGGATCACTTGATATGGAATGATCCCTGGGGATGTCTCTACAGTATCCCCAGGCAGGATGTTCTAATCGCCTAACATAGAAGCAAGAAAACAAAAAGGCTGCAGCTTTTAGAGATTAACTGGTTTATTATGGCATGAGCTTTCATTCAATTAGATGAAGATTTGGGAGATTTATTCTAATGTTAAGCTAAATACTACCTTTCAGTCCTATGCTGCCTAGTCACTTTGGAACCATGTTAGAAGATGGTTGTCTTGTGGACAAGTTTAACAACTCCTTCATCCTCAAGTTACTGAAATCCCTTATAAGCTTATACTTTTTCCAACAGACATTTTAGATTAGACCTTACCAGACCTTTTCTCTCAACCCCTGGATGGTAAATTGCATAGCCATAAGCTTTCCAGATTAGGCAGGGACACCTATAAATGGATTAGAAAGTGAAACACGGATGCCTAATCTTGGCTCAATTAAGAACTCTTAAAAACTTAAGACTACTGAGAAACGTCAGAAGACACCAAATGCGATTGTTCAAGTATTCGAAAGCAATGAATTATTGGATGCATTTTATATCAGAGATTTAAAACCTATACTTGCTTCTAGTTTGCTTCCCAGTGTAGCTGAAGGTATCAAGTTTAATTTTATAGCCTTAAGTGGATCTGGCACAGGCTACCTTAAGGGGTATCTGTCACACCTCAACTGTTTGAGCAAAAACAAAAGAACTTGTGATTTTAAGTGTTAAGAGCATATCAATTATGTAAAGTGATTTTCTTAATATCGGAAGAGCCAAACACAGCAATGACAGAGAATGTGGAACATTTTTTTCAGATACAAGGACAATTCTTCTTTTCCCTACTGATTTGCCTCAGAGTTCAAGGAATGAATTGGGTTCACTTAGGATGTAAGTCACATTTTTGGCATCTAATTGGAATAACTGTTTGTGCCAGGCATAGTGGATCAAAACAGATACAGAAGCAATCAGTGTTATTAACTGCATCACAGATAATAATTAGTCCAATGTGCACATAGGAGAATTTTAAAGAAGAAAAAAGAATGTCCAAATGAATCAGTATTGGACTTAAGGAACCCATCTCCTGATGGATCAGACCAAAGGCCTATCTTGGCCAGCACTGTGCTTCCCACATTAGGCATCCAGATACTCAGGGGAAGACCACAAGCAGGACATAAGGGCAATAGTTCTTTTCCATGGTTAGTCCCTAGCAACTGATATTCAGATGTCTGCTGGCTCTGTGCAGGCTGCTTGTAGCCGCTATGACTAGTAGCTTTATTGTAAATGAATTGGTCTAATTCCCTTTTAAAAGATTGGTTTTTCCTACAATCCTACAATCCCACTGTCAGGGGAAAAGCCACTAGGTCGGGCTAGAAAATGATGATATGTAAGGTAGACCCATTATGCAGTCACCTTTCTGAGAGATATCAGGGGAGAATAAAAATGAGACTGTCAGGTGCAATCCATGATGCTAATCACAGCCTAATTCCAAAACTAGTCAAGCATATAGAGCAGGTAAAGAGACTTTATTATTCCTCTTGGGCATATCCAATAGATGCCCAAGATGGTCACAGGAAAATAAATACAAATACGTTGCAGCAGCAACACTGGTCGCGCTCCTGAAGGAAAATGTATTGTCTGTTCACAGGCTGCCTGAGAGGTATGCATACATAAAGACAGAAATGAAAGGAAGGAGTAGGCAGGTTTGAGGGTGGAAAACAAAATTTCACACATTTTTTGATAGGTGTGAATTTTTAGGTATCAGTCCCACATTCATGCCATGTGTTTTGTCCTAGTTCCATGGTGCTACCAATCAAAATTCTAGGAGTCTGGTGACTATAGACTCCCTGGGAATTTCTCAGCCCTCATAGTGGGCTTGGGGAAGTGCCTTTAGGGCTATGGCAATTAGTTCCCAAAAAGGTAAATCACCTATGGTCCACCAGGAAGGAAAAACTTCAGCCCTTTGAAAGTATGACCTTAGTTCACATGGACCCTTCAAAATAGAGCAAAGAGCTAGCCATTTTACCATGATGTACAGTGGGCAGCTCACAAAGTAGCTTCAAACAGCAGGGGGAAACCAACAGGCTATATGTTCATACTTAGGCGTTTCCCACTTCTAAGTTCCAAACCTGCAGGTCTCTGTTGTTCAAGCATGTTAGGGTAAACAGATCACTATAAATCAGAAGCTCCCAAAGGTCAACTGCTCTTTTGTTTGTACTCAATGAACTTTTCATATAAGGGTTCAGCTTGGTAGGAAATCTCTGCTCCACACAACTCTCTAGGAAATATTCTTTGTCTTATCTGTCAGGGGAATCACCTGACAGCACTAACTGTGCCCAATACTCTTTCCCAGTGCTTCTTTTCTGGGGGGACATGGGGGGACATACACCCCTAAACATTTTGTGAATCTAAGTTTGGCCTTATTGAGGAGCAGTATTTCTATATGAATAGGAAAGTGAGAGTACCCCTAAACATTTTTAAAGGGGAAAAACTGCTCTTTCCCCCTCTCCCCCTCAAGACATTTGGAGTAGCCTATGGCACTGATACTCCATTTCTTAACAGAAACAAATATGAACAGAAGTTCATGCCTATAGGCAACACAACTCCTGAAAGAAGTAGAACTAGAAGAAAAGCAGCTGCTTGTGGAGGTTCGGACAGGCCTCAACACTTGCTTTAAGAGCCTGGAGTATTTCTATCTACCAAGAAAAGGTGAAAAGCTATGGTGGGCAGACACTGCAAGGGGTATCCTGCTTACCTGATACATGTACATGCTGAAATTAATGCCATTGGACAGATGGATGGTTATGGATTTGTTCCCTGTATTCATGCTGGGGAATCATAGCAAGCTTGATCTGTAAATCCATGGCTCTGCCAGGCCGAGGGGAGAACAGCAACTAAATCCAGAGATGAAGGGTAGAGGCAGCCTAAGTTCCATGTCCTGCTGCAGACCCTGGTGCCTGAGGTTCAAACCAGCAGGAAGTTGCTTCTTGCAGAATCTGTCTGTCCGGGAGGAGGAGGAGAACTGGGCACTGGAATAGTGTCAGCGAAGCCCTTGTCAAGAGGAGGCATTTGGAGCTCACGGAAATTCCCCATCTGCTGCCTGTGCTAATCACATCCCTTTTCAAGATCCAGGGGAGGCAGCAGTGCGACTTGGTAAGGGAGGCAAAAATGCTACAAGCAGAAGCTGGGAGCCGGGAGAGCCAGCAGCCTCCCCCAGAGGATCTCACAGATGCACAAAGTCCCTTTGCAATGACCTAGTTTGCTCTGCATTGCTTGCATGTTCCCTATACAGAACGTCGGAGGGAGAGGAATTGAAGCAAGAGCAGAGAGTAAATCCGCATAGCCCCTTAATCCAAGCGGCTGCAGAGCCCGAGAGGCGTAACCCTCCCTTGGCTGACCTGGCATGCTCTCTGCCCAGCTGCTCAACATGGATGAGTGCAGACACCAGAGCTGTGGCTCTCAATCCAAGACGTGGGCATTGAGCATGTGAGGCCACAAAGGGGCGTGTGCCTGAAAATCAGCTACGGCAGAGCCCATTTAGGGCCATGGTACCTTTTGACCAGCTTGGAATTTATTGGATCTGGCTGACCCAACTGGAAATTTGCCAAGGGCAGAAGGTCACTCAGCTCAGTGAGGAAGCAGAAAGACCAAAATGTGTCAAGGCCAGAAGGTGCTCATACTGGGCTTATAAGCAGCCTGTCTGGCTGAGTGCTTAGCTCTCCCTCCCTTGCCAAGCTCTTGCAGACTGCTGTCGCTGCTCAGCTGAATGTGAAGTACCCTGGGGTTGGTAGTACTATAATGCAAGAAATATTTTAGTTTCTTTCCCCCTTCTAAAAATACAGGTCCTCCCCCTTCTCACTACAAGCCAGAAAGCGAGCTGTCATACCCTTGGCTAGGCTCTGCAGCATGCTGCAGGGCCTAGCATCTCAGTTTGGGGTTCATGGTTGACCTGCTAAATAATCACCTCAGAACATGGCTGCCAAGGTTAATCCCAACCCTGGGCTCTCTTCTGTTCTGAGAGATATGCACATGAGACTCAGAGCCTTGGACACACAATATTAGTAACAGCCACTCGCACTGTTTTCAAATAATCTTGTCTGCATTTCACTGAAGGTAAACTCAACCATCCCCACTACACACACACACTCAATCATCTGCATGAAACAAGGAGACAGTGACTACATTTAGGATTGGCTTATTATCCTCCTGCCTGGAAGCTGCCAAGTGCTACAGTGTCATGCCTACCAATTTTCTTCAGTAAGAATGCTAAGACCACAGGTAGCCAAACACAATGCTCTCCAGATGTTGGTAGACTACAACACTCATCAACCCTCACCACTGGCCATGCTGACTGGGACTGATGGGAATTATAGTTGAACAACTTCAGGAGGGTATCACATTGTCTGCACTTGCTTTAGACAATAAAAGTCCACGTCAGTTAATGTTGGACTTTGTGCAAAATCTTTGTAATGCTTTAAAACTGCAGCTGTTCCTAGTGGCAAGGAACCTTCACTGCACTCTTTTTGGTGCCTGCTAAAAACATTTTCGTTTAGGCAAACCTATCCAATATGTAAAATGTTGACATGCACTTTAACCTGGCTTTTAAGCATATACCGTAATTGAATTGATTTTTTTTTTTGAATGTTTTAAATAGTTGTTTTTAACTATTTTCTTTACTGATAATTCTTACTGTAAACCACTTGGAGGTTTTATTGCAATCTAGCTGTGAAATAAACAAACATAAATAAACCCAGGTATATGGATTACTTTTGATTCAAGCCAATGTCAAACTTTGGCTTGGATTTTATGCATCCTTTGAGTAAAATTATAATGTGTGTGGGGAAGGGTAGAATACTTACTCACATCTCATTGAGAGACAGATAGTGGTGTGCCCAGAATTCAGGAGCAGCTTAGTGCACCATTGTATGACTCAAATACTTGCAAAAAAAATTCCACTTTCTGATTTTGTATGAATGACTTCTAGATTCAGCTCCAGGAGGAGTAACGTGGGAAGCAGACCAAATATATCCCCTTTGAAGTCTTCTAAGCACTGAAGTTTAAATAATAAATATATGGGAGACACCCATTATGGTGCCCGGATTTCAACTACCAGCTAATGGGGTAGGCAATGAAAAGGCCATGGCCCCAGAGACCTGCTCTGTGCAAGATCTGCCTTTCTGAGGTGAATTTCACAACCTCCACCTGTTTGACAGTATACAGTCCTCCTCCACTGCCGACAGCGGCAAAGGTGGAGGAGGAGGAGGAGGAAGGAGAAGCCCAAAAGGGCTGCTTTCAGGCTGCTTGTTCCTCCTCCTCCACTGACAGCCACCAACAGCTGCCAACAGGGACCCTCAATCGAGTATAAACTGAGTGGGACTTTGTCAGCATAAAAAATGTGTTCCACCCACAGCATCTTTGGTTGGGTAAGGTATGCCTTTTCCTAGGCTGTTACAGTAAACATCGAAAATTACTGTGCTAGATGATGTAATAGCACAATAGTTACCCATTATTGGAGTATTTCCGCAGCCTAGAAGTCTGCAAGATTTATGATAAAACAAGGTATTAAGGACAGGGCTTTCTGTCTTCTCTTACCTTTTAAGTACCGTGTGAAGCTGGATTGAGCAAACTATTTTCTCTGGCCTCATCCCTCCATGGTCTGGATCATGGGTGCACATGAGCACCCACGCCCACAATTTCCAGCATCTGCGCAAACGTGTTTTCCAGTGTCTGTGTCAATGCGATTTGTGGCACTGCACTGTGCCGGTTTAGTGCAATGCGCGGGGACTCGTTGAGCGGGCGGCTTGGTTCGGGGGCAGCTCGTGAACTGGTAAAACAACCCCCGTGGGCTGCTTGTGGCCCATGGGCCTTAGGTTGCCAACCCCTGGTTTAGATAATCTGCTTCCTTTAGGTGTACCTGCAGCTGGCTTGCCACCACCATCTCAATCACCTTGCTCAGGAAAGGAATACTAGAGAGGGGACAGTAATTTTCTAAGACCTCTTGATCCAGGGAGGCCATCTTTAAGACAGAGGCATTAACCACACCCTGGAACTGTATTACACATATTTTTCCCTATGACAAATATTGTCATATGTATGTATGTTGTTCCTTTGCAAAAGAACTTGAATGCCTTCCTTCAAGCTTCCAAGTATAAACACTGTATCTTTTCCCTATATAAACTGTCTTCCAAGTGTAAATCTGTATTTAATGCCCTTGATATAATATGAATCAACTGTAAATGGTGTGAGCAAGGAATAAATGTTTGGGTTTGAAAAGAATGCACGAAAGAAGCAATGAATGATGTTGATAAGATACAATGCTCATACTTGGAATTGTGACTGGAGGCATCCGAGTTCTCTTATAAACGAAGAACACACATAGTATGTTATTATGTGTGTAACTAACTTATTAAAACGCATAACAGAATGGAACAGTTTGGGAGAAAATAAACAGGCAAAGGCATGATTAAGCTGTTCCTGCAGCATTGTAAATGAACACCTCCGATTCCACCTGAATCCGGGGGGGGGGGGGGGTGTGGAAGCTAGCATAAATAAAACATTACCCTGGGCACCAGCTATGGGTCTTCCCTAGATTTCAGCACCACCTGCTGGTACTACCATGCCACAACACTGTACCAAACCTGTTCAGCTTCCCCTCAGTTATCAGGGATGGATTTTCATGAGAATAAACACTCTATAGCATCACAGTATTAATGTTAGAGTACCTGTAGAAAAAATGCTAATTATGAATTTGCACAGAATACAATTATTGTGTCAAAAAGGTTTATTAAAACTTTCATGAGTTTAGGTACTTGTGCTAAGGGCACACACAAAGTCCATGCTGGGAAGAGTTTGTAGCACTGCTTTTGACAATCTGTTTATAAACATACTGCAAAAAGATGGTAAATTCTTCATATCCTACAGTGCTATGTGCTAGCTTAGAACTTCACATTTGGCTCTCCCTCACGTAAAAGGTAGTAATACAGGTAACTCGCATCTTACACAAGGGTTATGCTCCTGGTCATTTAGTGTATAAGCAAAATTGTGTAAAGCCAGAGCAACCTCTTGAAACCTCAAAAAACATTGCTGCGCTTACCAATGAGGAACAAATGCAGCTCTTAGTCTCCCTCCTCCTCTTCTTTGCTGATTGATGCTTTGGGAGATTATGTGCGGATGAGAAAAAGTGCTTGGATGTGGTTTGGAACCACAGGTGGGTTGCGTGGGCTCATCTAATGTTGCTACTGGTGGTTTCTTCATCAGGAACATTGTGATTGGCAACTGCCACTGTTGTTTCTTGGGTCTGTCAAGCATTTCCTTTTACAGTCTCATAGTGTCTGTAATGTCACGGATGATCTTGAGGCTGCATTCCATGGAGGCATCAAACTCTGGAATCAGATCATTTGCGTGCTTTGTTACTTGAAAGAGTTTATAAAATTCAGGTGGGTAGTTTATAAAATCCAGGTGAGACTCTCTCAGTTCCTTCCAGTCCAGAAATTATGGGAAAGTCATCCAGGCCTTTTCGTTGGATTGCCAAACCACAGGAAGGAGACCTGTACAGCAAGCATGGCTTTATTAAGTGTCCAGCCACTTTGCCAGAGAGCAGCACAGTCACTGGATCTTTTGCAAGCCAGGGACTTGTTTTTCAGCTTTGGCAATCTAAGTCACCTCAGGCATTTTCTTCCAGAACAGCCCCATCTTGTTGCACTGAAGACTTGCATTGAAGATATACCTTGTCATACATCAGCATCTTTAGTTGCACGTGGTATGTTTTTGCAGCCTCTTGTCTGCAGCTGCAGTTTCCCCAGTCATTTGGACATTCATGAGGTTGAAGTGGACCTTAAAGCTGTTATGCCAAACTGGGCTGGCTTTCCACAACTGTGGTGGAAGGTTTGAAGCGGTCATAGAGGCTGAGAGCCTTTTGGAGTAAGATGCTGCCCTCCACAGGAACACATTTACAGTTCATGTCTTCCAGCCACAAGTTAAGTGGCTTCTCTGTCTTCACCAAGGCCTTATCCCACACCTGGCTGATCACCTTTGCAGTTAGTGATGTGCTTGCTGCCACAAATCTCCTTCTCATGCACCTTGATGGCACAGGGGCTAGACTTGTTCTGTCC
Organism: Podarcis vaucheri; assembly: GCF_965113315.1. Taxonomy (NCBI): domain Eukaryota; kingdom Metazoa; phylum Chordata; class Lepidosauria; order Squamata; family Lacertidae; genus Podarcis; species Podarcis vaucheri. Next base: position 75,060,518 of record NC_138764.1, read on the forward strand.
ATATTTGCATGCCGCAACACACACAGGCATGCCATCCTTCAAACAGTCCAGCACAACCACTTTCTCTTTCAGCATGGGAGCCACCCTCTGCTTCTTTGGTTTCTCAGTAAAGGTAAAGGTAAAGGGACCCCTGACCATAAGGTCCAGTCGTGACCAACTCTGGGGTTGCGGTGCTCATATCGCTTTATTGGCCGAGGGAGCTGGCGTACAGCTTCCGGGTCATGTGGCCAGCATGACTAAGCCGCTTCTGGCGAACCAGAGCAGCGCACGGAAACGCCATTTACCTTCCTGCCGGAGCGGTACCTATTTATCTACTTGCACTTTGACGTGCTTTCAAACTGCTAGGTTGGCAGGAGCAGGGACCGAGCAACAGGAGCTCAGTAGCTGATGACAATGATACCTTGTGTTTGGGGGCTGTTCTGCAGTCTGCAACTCTCTCCAAGTACCTCCTCCACACTCCAACCTCCCCCAATGTCTTTCCAAACTCCTCCACAAGTCTCTCTGGCCTCCTCCAATCTCTCTTCAACCACCTCCCAAACTCTCTGCTATCTCCTCCACTCTCTCTCCACACTCCAATTACTCTCTCAACCACTCTCCCAAAGACTGACGGATTGCTGGCCATTTTTTCCTCATTCTGCCTCCTCCCACCCCCATGCACAAAATTTATTTAATTATTTAATGGTGTTTAGCATAAAGCTGTACTCAAGTACAGTATAATAAGCATAAGATGCAAGTTACCTGTACTTCATTTAATTAGTTACAGAGTAACCTTCACTACATGTACATACACATCATGCCCCATCCAACAGGTAGCACACTGCTGCATCAAATTCCATGAAAGCTGAGTTAGGAGGGAATCACAGAATTGTAGAGTTGGATCATTTAGTCGAATCCCCTGCAATGCAGGACTATGCAGCTGTCCCAAACAAGGATTGAACCTGCAACCTTGGCATTATCAGCATAACGCTCTAAACAACTGAGCTATACAAGCTGACTTAGGAAGAAATGAGAACCAGAATTAAAAGGACTATGAAGATCAGAGGAAATCTGTTATTGGCACACTACTAGTTAAGGTGTTAGAAATTAATTAGAACAACTCTGGAAATAAAACTGCAAACAATTATGACTGAACAGTTCCTTTCCTTGGAATTTAGCCTGGGGCACTGAGGCAGTCTCTAGTTTTAAATAAATAGCTACAAAAAAGACCAACATTCAGTTGCTAAATGTAGTATTTTACATGTGGCAGCTGGCCAATTCCCCAAGAACCAGATTTTATGTTCCTTACACAAGCTTTCAGAACAGCCTTCCTGGACATGTGGAGAGATTAAGCTCCATCGTAATCAGACATGGGTGCAGTTATGGCCATTTGTGGCCTAGGCCTATAATTCCTGAGCCCCACAAATCCTGCTTGGAACTGCCTGCAATCATGATAGATAGACATATGAAATTATGACTGTATACATAAAGTTACTACAGCATGTATAACCATGTCTAGTTTTTCTCCAGCAAACGATCAGCTGGAAAAGTAGCTGTATTGAGCTCTTCCAAATTGTAAACCTACTCATTCACAGAGAACTGCAACCCCCTCCAGAAGAGGCAACCCACCTGCTCCTAGGCTGACTGGCTCATCCATTATCAGCTCCCATCGTATCTTAATTACACTTAAGCTTTTTCTACCTCATCTAGCACACCACCAACTTCAAGCATCAGCTCAGAGAATCCAGACACACCTGGATCCGAGGACAAGGATAAAAAGAGTTAGGCATCACTGATATGTCACCTCTGGTTCCCTTATGTTCTTACCCACAAGTTTCATATGGATGTTAAATTTCTTAGAAGGCAAGATTGGACTCTTATTACATCCAACAAGATGAATTTCAGTGGAGCCAACTGCTGGTCTTATAGCACTATCTCCTAGTCAGAGCAAAACCACTGCAGAGTTGTGCCAGTCAGTCCAGAAAGACACTGTTGTCAATGCTATTGAAATATTGGGAGCAAGAAAGTATTAACACTGAGAAAGTGATTGCTGCAATTAAAGCTGGAAGGGGCCTCAAAGATCACCTAGTCCAACACCTTGCTAAAGCAGAAAATGTCGTATTATATAGTACCTGCTATAAGCAGCTATGCAGTTAATTTAGAAGGGAATTAGAAAAGGTTTCAAAACTCCATCCCTGGCAAGTGCCTACAGTGATGAGAAACCAATGCATTATGCATTACATTCCTGTCCAACTTTAGCCATATCCTCTCAAATTAGACTAAGAAAGCCATGCCCGCTGTCCTGGCATGCTAGTATCTTTGCCCATGACTTTTCCTGCTGTTGCCATCTTTTAGTTTCAACAAAATCTGTGTATTTATCTTACCTGAGGTAAAGCAGAGTTCAGTTGCCTCTGCAGCTGGTCTCTCTCATGCACGGTCTCCTGTAGCCGGCCCTGCGTCACAGACAGAGTCTCACGTGTTTCCCGAAGAGTCTCTAGCAGCTTGTCTCTCTCATCAAGCATATTCACCATCAGCTGTTCAAAGTTGGCATCAGAATCAGAGCCCGGCTGTGACCCCAAGGGGTCACTCTCGCTGATGGTAGGCATTACCTCACACATCATGGCAATACTTGGCAAATGCCCCGCGTTACAGTAAGATCAGAGACTGGCAGGGAATTCCTCCTCAGGGTGCCTCTTAAGGCTCTATAAACAGTAAGCTAAGGTCACATGGTTACTGTAGCCAACTGCAGGTTGTGGCAACTGTCAAATGCAGGCTGCATGGTAAGGTCCGTAAACCCTCCATTCCTCTTTGCAAACAGCTGAAGTTTACATTACATCTATCAATGTCTGAAAAGGTCATCAGAGCATTTTTAACATCAAATACATAAAGTAATTAAGACCAGCAAGACCCCAGGACTGAAGGGTAATCCTGTGAGGGTTGTTCCAGATAACTCTGGCATATATTCCTGAGACCCCTCCAGTGATGGTCACCAGCCATGGCAGAGCTCTATGTCATTCAGAAAATAGGATGTCCCCTTTCAACACACATATACACACACATTTGCTGCCTTGAAAGGTTTAGAAGTATTAGGAAGTCCATGAAATATTTCATTTTCCTTGATATCGTTAGCAGGAAGTCAGCTTGGACAGATCAGCCAATGGCTTGTGAAGTCTTGAGTGGCATCAGAGCAGACTGATCACTCTCCAAGCAAGGTTACGCCTTTGCCAAATACCTGTCGTACTTCCCTCTTGATCTAGAATCTGTGGAGAAAGAACATTTATTCATTAGAAAAGTGTCCATCTATTGCTTTGCAACTTTTTTCCTCTCAATAACTTAATTAGTATATTGCCTTTTTTATTTCCATGAGATAATCCAAAAGAGGGTGTTTTTACAGCAAGCTCTACACCACAGGTTTCAATTAACTTGTTTACCATCTGTTTCTTGTTACCACCCTTAATTTAGACATGATATTTCTATGTATAGATTCTAGATGCCATGAACCACTTCCCCTCATTTCAATTGTTTTTATCTTGTTTGAGGTTCCATTTCCTCAGCCCATTTTTATAAGGTTGTGTCTTGGAGTTAAGTATCACGTTCACTAGCATCATTCCACATTTCCAAAGAAGAATACTGTATTCATTTTTTCTATTTTCTATCTTAGTTATTGGCCTTTCTGTATGTCCAGATAACAGGTACAATAAAAAGCAGTAATGTTTATTATTTATTGAGCACTTATAGTAAGTAGGTATGATACAAGCTGAATAAAAATACAAGGACCTGCCACAAAGCTTAATTCAAATAAACAGAAAAGAAAAAAAGTGGAGGGGTAAAAATAATAAAGTCAAGATACACTATATCAATTAAAATGTTCTTGTAAGAATCAATGAGATACAGATGATCATGCTTTGATATATAATACACCGGAGGTACAAGGACTAGCTAATGAATGGACAGGAAACTGATGTAAACAAAAGAAAATGGAAAGCTTTTTTTTAAAGGAGAAAGAACCAGAAATATGCAAAAACAGAGAGGACAGAGATAATAATAATAGTAGTAACAACAACAACAACAACAACAACAACAACAACAACAACAACAATAATTTTGTATTTATACCCTACCATTCTGGGGAAATGAAGGAATAAAGGTATAATAATTTGTTTAAAGCATTTCTATGCCATATTTATGGCTTAATAGAAACTCTATCAGCCAGCTCTACAAAGGTAGAAACTGAGAAAGCATTATTTCACATTCCTGCTAGATGAGCCTATTAGCAATAAGGACCCTCCAGATTATAAGAGAGTGGGCAGATTCATGTTAGGAGACTTTTAGATATCCTCTTCCTAAACTGTATGGGGCTTTAAAGAGAATAACCAGCACAGAAACACATCAGTAACCAGTGCAGATAACACAACTCAACCATATGCCCCAATCACAGACTCAGGTATGTGGTGCTTCTGCTGTGTGTAGGTGCTCATATATCCACATATGTAGACACACACATGCCTGTGGACTAAGCAGACTTTTGTCCTTTCCAATTCTATGATTTAGTAATTCCTGCGCTAGCAACTTCAGGCACTATTACATGAGTGCAATGAATTGTTTTAGAGTCAAACTAAAATCAGTAACAAGCTAAGAAATCAGTTATCCTTTAAGGAATTATTATCCACACAAAAAGGAAGGAGTTGCAAGGAGAATCTAACCATAAATTTGATGAAAAATACACTCAAGGGGAAAATTTATCACATTGTTAGAGTCATTCAAGCTGAAACAGTTCTGCTTCTGTTACAAGAAGATAAATGTCAAGCATTTCTGGGAAGAGGTTTCTCAGCACCACTTTGCCCGGAAAGAGGGTACTAGATGCCACCAACAGAAGACAATATACATTCTCAGAAAGAAAAAAGCAGTCTGCAATTTATTAGTATGTAAATATAGATTCAAACGCCAAGCTTTACTGAAGAGGATGTTACTGAATGCTAGAGCTGCATGAAGACCCTGATCAGCTCAAGTTCTTGTGGCCTTCATATTTGACATAGCAGAATGTTGGAGATAGCACCATCACTGACACAGCATTTTTGTGTCATTTCTTCCAGGGACTGAAGTCAGTATGCTTCAATGACATACTTTTCTGCTGATGGAGAGAAAGTATTGAAGAGAAAAGGAAGCAATATTTATTTACAAAGAGATTTGTATCTCACTATTATAATGCAAAATCTTTACTCAGGATGATTTACTATCCTTAAAACAATAATCTAACAAACACACACAATACACGTAACAGTATAAAGGAAACCAGGGACAGGCTCAGCAAATAAACTAGTGCCTGGCAAAACAAAAGTCTTCTGGAATAAAAGTTTCCACTGCCTGGCAAACAATGGCAAGAGGGGACCTGAATCTGTTCCAGTACCACCAGAGTAGGTTTGGGAGGTTTTTGTGGGGGGTGGGAGTGGGGGTGGGGAGATAGAGGGGAAATTCCACCATGTGAGCAGAAGTTTTTCTACAAACACTGTTATTGTGAAGGATACAACCCTTAATTTCACAGAGTATGCTTTCCTAATCATAAGTTATAACAGGAACATTTTCATGAACCATGCTGCCTGCCTCTTAAACCTTAACCATGTTTCATTCTTGAATGAGTGAGCCATGCCTTAACTACTAAAGCTGGGGTAGCCAACATGGACGCGATGGCAACTTTGATAACTTTCCCTGTTCACAGAAAGCCACACATAAATGGCCTACAATAAGCAAAAAAAAAAACAACCCAAAAATAATATGCAGTCATCACCAGTCCACTAATGAATACCCAGATGAACAGGTGAGTTTTATCCAGGCACCAAAATGCCAGTAAAACTGCTGCCAGGCATACCTCTTGGGAGAGGGTGTTCCCAAGTCAGGGTACTATCCCCAATATTCCTGTAACCTCCATGTATATGCCATTCCACCAAGAAGGATGCTGTAAATACAGTATTATTTGTTACCTTGCCTTTCAATCAAATAATTATCAAGGCACCTTAACAGTTCAAATGTTTGAAATTTGACACAATGAAGATGGGGTGTTTCACTTATTAAAACAGTGCACATTACTTGTGACAAAAAAGAATGGGGTTATAAGTATTGGTCAAGAATATTTTCAGTTTTAACTCTTCCTTGGATACAATGGTTCAGATTCAAGCCAGATTCAAGTCAGATCCAATGACATGAAATGCATTTCAGCTATGAGCTGCACAATTTGTAACCACAAAGAGGCTGAAATATAGAAACTGATTTCATTTTGTTCTCTTTGCATCACACATTCAGAATAAATAATTATGACAGCAGCAGACCAAGAATGCAAACCTCAAGACTTCTCATCTTGTCCTGGAATAGAAACTAGAGCTAGCTTGCATTCTTGGATGTTTAGGACAGAGCAGACCTCACTTTAACTCCAGAATACCTGGTTAGGAAGTAAAGCAGGCAATTTTCTTCTCTTTTTCCCCTTTTTGTTTACTTGTTTTCACCAAACCTCCTAACATTCTGCATCTCTACTGCCCTCACCCATAGACTAAAATTATAGATCCACATAATTGGTCCAACTTTTGATCCCTTTAGACTTTCCGCACTCCCCACAGCAGAAATCAGAAATGTCTAGAAAAATAATAATAGTGAATTCCAACACATACCATTTACTTTTTTAAAGCCATTCACACAACTGTCTGGTTTTCAGTAAGATCTTTATTATACCATTGATTTTAGTGGGTTTGTGCAAATTAAATAAATAAATAAATAAAAGAAATACTTTATTTATACCCTGCCCATCTGGCTGGTTACAGGTAGGTAGCCGTGTTGGTCTGCCATAGTCGAAACAAAATAAAATAAATAAAATAAAATAATTCCTTCCAGTTGCACCTTAGAGACCAACTAAGTTAGTTATTGGTATGAGCTTTCGTGTGCATGCACACTTCTTCAGGTACTCTAGGTGGCTTCCAATACATATAAAAACATAAAATGTCAAACATTAAAAACTTCCCTATATAGGGCTGCCTTCAGATGTTTTCTAAAAGTCAGATAGTTCTTTATCTCCTTGACATCCAATTAGAAGGTGTTCCACAGGGAGGGAGATACTGTGTAAAGTGCTAGCACCTTCAGAACCTTCAATGTGAACATTCTCTCCACCCTAACCTGCAAAATAGGAGAGACTCTAGAAATAATTTCTTCTGTATAAGATAATGAAATGACAGTTAGTGGAAGAAGATCCTTCTCTGGCCAATAATCCTGTACCATAATTTTCTATAGGGGAGAAAGGCCAGCTGAGTGTTTTAAATGTGTAAATCAACAAGTAATCAGCTAGCATATTATGTCCCATCTCTCTGATATAGAGGAGTCAAAAGGAAACAGGTTACTGGATCCAATTTTTACCTAGACCCCATGGGAAAGTGTGTGCTCACATGTGAAGATAATTCTACACTGGAGGGTTCTTCTCAGTTGAGCTGTCACTTTTCCTGAAAGTATGAGTAACAGCTCAGGATGACATAAGCAGCAATGGAAAGAGCTGAGGGGCTCAGTTGTACTGCGCCAAAGGAGGAAGCAAAGAAGAGCTCAAACTATTTTACATCCAGATTCAGGTAGGTAGCTGTGTTGGTCTGGCGCAGTCAAAATAAATAAAAAAATTGTCCAGTAGCACCTTAGGTAAAGGTACCCCTGACCGTTAGGTCCAGTCGTAGACTATGGGGTTGAGCGCTCATCTCACTCTATAGGCCGAGGGAGCCGGTGTTTGTCCGCAGACAGCTTCCGGGTCATGTGGCCAGCATGATTACGCCACTTCTGGCGAACCAGAGCAGTGCACGGAAACGCCGTTTACCTTCCCTATTTATCTACTTGCACTTGACGTGCTTTCAAACATCCACATGAAAGCTTATACCCAGAACAAACTTATTTTATATCCAGCGCACTTTGAATACTTCAGCAAAGCTCACATTCATATGCTCAATTAAAACATAATTCAGTGACACACACACAGAGCATCAGAAAAAGGAAACTATATCTTTCAGTTGCTTTTTCAGAAAGCCATATGCTTCAAGCAATCTTGTAGAAATACTATTTCCTAAAGAAAAAGAGAATAATCATAACAGTTGTTCCATAGCCAAGTAATTCCAAAAATACAGCACTGTATATACCACTGGTGTTATAAATGTTTATTTATATATGCACTTAAAACAACTGACTAGAGTAAAATGTGATACACATGTTGTTTTTAAGATCAGCTTTCTGCAAATGATAAAAAGGGACTAAAAAAAGACCAATCCTAGCCCCTGCCAGATGGCTGATGGACATGGCAGTGTGGTGCAGCCGCCACCACATCCACAGTTCTGTTGCTCATGCCAGCCAGGGTGGAAGGCAGGGAAACTTATGCCAGCTGTGTTTTGGGCTGGGTGAAATGAGCCCTCTGCCCCATCCTCCACCACAAGTGCAAAAGATTGGGGATTTGAATTGCAGCTCAAGTAAAAAATCTCTCCAGTGATAAAAACAACCACCACTTACTTCCCAAGCTATAGGAATAGGAGAAACAGTTTCACCAGACAGCAAAGCATATACTGTTGTCTAATTTAAGGTAGAGTCATTAAGATACAGCATTCTCTGGCAATATTCCAACAACAGGTAAACAAAGAACTTCCCAGTCCCAACTCTGACTTCACTCATTGGCTAAAAACACTGACAGACAGGAGCTGCCAGTCTGGCTCATTTAACAAAAACAGCACATTATACTTCATTATTTTTTTCTAGAAGGACTAGAAACTTAAATTTAGAAAAAAGAAAGCTCAGAGCCTGGGGACCCGTCCTGGGGCACCAATTAAGGCCAAAGCAGGAATTGGGTTGGCAACCCCTGTCCTAATTGACAAGCCTCCACAAACTTTAGAATCATAAAGTTTTAGAGTTGGAAGGTACCCCAGGGTCATCTAGTCCAACCCCCTGCAATGCACTTTAATCAGGAAGTAGTACAAATAAAGAGTGGAAGCAATGAAATAAACTGAAATAGCAGAATTCAACAATGGCAATTCATGGTTCATAGGTTTATGTTTCAAATGTTAACAGTCTCAGTTAACAATGTACAGTATACAAATAACTTTGGGTGGCCATCAGCTATAGGGAGGTCTAATTCTACACATACCTATAAATCCACCACTGGCAATATGGCTCTTATAGGGTTACAATAAATCTTTACATTGTGTGTGTCTCTGGTCTAAACAATGCTTCAGCAGTCAAGCTAAACATTTTGTCTCTTTTGACTTGCAAGCCTGAGAAAGTATTCTGTATTGGGGTGAACCAATGAAAAGTGGAAGTACCACTTGGTAATGAGTGAGGGTTACATATAAAAAATCATTTACAAGCAAGCTTCCAAGCTGAAGACTACAGTTTCAAAGATTTACTGATTAAATAATGTCAGAACTACCAAGGACCACTGATAAATGATAGGATGCTGCAGAGCCCAAGCTGCTGCTTTTCTGGCTACTCCAGCCAAAGGAAAGATCAATGTTCTAATCAAAACTCAACATTCTACCATGGATTCTGGATAGGAAGCCACAAGCTGCAGCTCAGAGACTACAAAGCAAATGCACAGCTTTAAATGGGGGCAAGCCTTCCTTATTTCAGAAATGAGAAGTGGTGCCAGCACTTATTTACCATTCACCTTTCAGACATCAAAGCAGAAGGAGCTCCCAGTGTCATGCAAGTGCCAATATATCAGTGAGTAATTATCAGTATCACTGTGGAAATGGAGCAGCTCTGCAGCTAAAGCAGTCACTGCTTTCTCAACACACAATTCTTCCTCTGCATTACTGAGATCATGACAAGTGCTAATTTATTCAGAGTCACCAGCACTGAGCAGCACTAAAGCTTTGATGAAACAAATAATTATGCCTTGCTCTTCATCAGTTGCAAGCTTTAACATATCACGCCCCCTGCCTTAGCACCCAAGTCACAGTGGGGAGTGATTTCACCTCTAGATCACAGACAAGAAAACTGTTCTTGAGAAGGAGGGGTGCGGCCGCCCATTCTATTTGGAAAATGAAAAAGCCAGCATCAGTAAGAGCATTTGCCACCAGCTGCCTCTTTCTGTATCAATAGCACACATTGGTCTGCAATGACTGCAACAATTTAGCAGCTACTCAGCCTCAAAATATGAACCTATTTTCCATGGAACTCACAAAATGCCAAAGCAAGCCAGAGAAACCAAACAAAGAGCTGAAAATTCAAAAAGCATCATTATAAAAACATGCAGATAATATCTCACTCAAATTCCTGTTCTAAGGCAGGCTATACGTATTGGGTGGCATTCATCTAATCCACTATCAGTGGTAATTCTGCACAAGAACTTTTGCTTGTGCAATGGGGTTTTACCTTACTCTCCTCACCTTACTCTCCTCCTCCTACACCCCTCTCAGAATTGGCAGGGGGGCAAAGGAGAACCCTGAGAACAGCACATTGGGGAGAGAGGGATCGTCTTCCACAATACTCTCACACACAGATAGAACATTTGTCATAACACAGCACTGAATTCCATCTTTTATTTCTAACTTAACCCATCAACCATGCCTTGCCAATTACATGACTTTTTAAACAAGTGCTGGCATATTTTAGCCAGACAGACCAGGACACAGATTTTCAGATAGGCTGAAAAGGCCAAACATAGCCTGTTTTATCAACCACCAAGACTGACATGAAATTGCACCAGAAATGGTTCATGTGTAACCTTCAGGTATAGTAAAGGTGTCATAGAAAGCGAAAGACACCGAATCTGTCTCTACAGGCCTTCCCCAGAACTAAACCAAGTAAAGAAGGGACATGTCCCAGCTGCACTGAAAGACAGGCAAATGTGTCTCTCTGCTGTCAATTAACATAAATGTCTATCTAAGTGTGCCAGCAGGCTTCTCAGACTAGAAGGGAAAGCCCTGCCAGCTGGATACTAGCAGTTAGCATGTGACAAAACATCAAGAGGCAAAAATAAGCAGGCACATTGAAATTTTTGAGATGGAGACCTTGAGGAAGGGATTACATGGGCATTCCAGAAGACAATCTGCATGCCTATATACAGGATTTTTTCATTGTAGGAGGCATCCCACTCTATTGTAGATTGTAAAGACAACTCTTTGGCAAAACAGCAGATCCACCCCAACTACATTTTCCTGTGGCTACAAATGGGAACATATGCATATAACTGGGGAAGGGTTTGGAAAAGGGGGAATGTGTGAAAGTCCCTATACAACCCCTCATAATCTGCTTTAAAATGTAGGCAAGTGTCAGGGGATGATTAGCTGCTTGTGCTTAAAATAGTGCCCCTTCAGAGTTTGTGCGACCCCACAAACCTCTGTGTGTGACAGAGCTCCTCAGACATGTCTGCTCTAGTCACTTGTAGAGTCCGACAGTGGCTGTCTGCGGAAGCGCTTCCAGCAAAGAAGTTCCTTAACGGAAACGCGTCTCCTGGACTCACGACGTGACAGCTTCCGGCGAAGCATAGGTCTCCCTGCAGTTGCTTCTGACACCTCCCCGCTATTTTCGCTCGAAGTGTCTCTCACCCCTTTCTCTCCCCTTCTGCTTCCTGCCTGGGCTGCTGCGTCTCTCTCAGCATTACTGAGATCCTCCTCCAGAGACCCCGCGCTCCCCCTGCTGGTCCCTGCTTTGGCTGTTGACTCTCTCCCAGTCTCTGGGAGCCCTACCACTTCCCTTTCCTCCGATGTCAGTTCCCTGACATCCACCTCCCCTCCAGGGCCCCCCTCTCCCCCGCCCCTACTCTCTCCTCTGGGCGGTGAGGAGCTGAAACCCCTAAAAGAATCCTCTTCATCTTCCGACGTCTCGAACATTTCCCTCCATCGGTCTTCGTTCCGACTCGCTGAATCCTCCTCCACCTCGGAATCAGCGAACCCCTCCAACTCTTCTTCTTCGTCGGTGGTGGCGAAGTATTCCCTCCGGAACCTCGCCACTGGCTGGGGTTTCCGAGGGAATCTCTGATGAAAAGTTTCAATCAAAACCTCGTCATCTACATCCTCTGCCCTGACCCAGGTGTTTTCCGACTCCGGCTCCCCTTCCCACATTACCAAATACTCTACTTGCTCTCCCCTCCACCTGGAATCGAGAATCTCCGCTACATGGTAGCTGTGTTCTTTTTCCTCCATAGCTGGTCCCCTATTGACCCTCCCCTCTCTGTCCCCTATATACGGTGACAGCAATGATCTGTGGAACACTGGGTGCAACTTCATGTGGTTAGGTAACCGGAGTCTGAAAGCCACTGGGTTGACCTGTTGCGTGACTTCAAATGGGCCCAGCCTTTTGGGTCTTAACTTCTTACAACCTCCTTTAAATGGTAACCCTTGGGTGGACAACCACACCTGGTCCCCCACCCTAATGCTTTCTCCTTCCCTTCTGGTTTTGTCTGCCTGCCTCTTATATTCCTCCTTCGCCCTGTTTAAATTAAGTTGGAGCTGGCGATGGATCGCTTCCATTTCTTCAACGAACTGTTCTGCGGCTGGAACGCTCCAGTTCTCCCCCTCCCCCCCTGGGAAGGCTCGGGGATGACACCCGTGATTGGCCAAAAAAGGGCTCATTCCCGTGGACACGTTCTCCGCATTGTTATAGGCAAATTCTGCCAACGCCAGCTTCTCCACCCAATCATTCTCTCTGTCATTCACATAACACCTCAAATATTGCTGGAGGACACCATTAGCTCTTTCCGCCTGCCCGTTGGTTTCTGGATGGCGGGCAGTGGAAAAATTCACCTCTACATGCAATAAGCTCATGAGCTTCCTCCAGAACCTGGAAGTAAATTGTTTCCCTCGGTCCGAAACCACCCTCAAGGGGGCACCATGCAATCTAAACACATTTTCCACAAACAATTTAGCGGTTTCTTCTGCTGTGACCGCATGTGAGCAGGCTATAAAGTGGGCCATCTTGGTTAACAGGTCTACCACAACCATAATGGCTGTCTTCCCTTTGGACCTGGGCAGATCAGTCATAAAATCTATTGCCACTGCCTCCCATGGTCTTTCCGGCGTGGGTAGTGGTTCTAATAAACCTGCCGGTGCCCGCCTCTCCCCCTTGGCTCGTTGACATCGGTCACACCCTCTCACATACTCCCGCACATCTTCCCTGACCTTGGGCCACCAGAATTCCCTGGTAACCAGCCACATGGTTTTGTGTTGCCCAAAATGCCCTGCTGTGGGGCTATCGTGCAGTTGCTTGAGTACCTTTTCCCTCAATTCTCCTTCAGGTACGTATAACAACGCCCCGTTTCTCTCCTCAAAACCCCCGGGTTTGTCTCCCTCCCTCCTGAGACCCCTGAGTTTGTCCTGGGCATATTCATCCTGCACCGTTCCCTCTATCAGTTCCCTTAGCCCCACCAATGCCGCCCCACACACCCAGCGATCCTCGGGAATGACATGGGTCTCTTCGGGTGCACCCTCTCCCTCCAAATATTCAGGTTTGCGTGAGAGAGCGTCCGCCCTAACGTTCTCCTGGCCTGGTACGTAACAAATCTCAAAGTTAAATTTGGAGAACTCCTGGGCCCATCTCAACTGCCGTTGGTTGAGCACTCGCGCAGTTCTCCAATACTCTAGATTCTTATGGTCCGTGCGCACTTGCACCTTCTGTTGTGCACCAATTAGTAGGTGCCTCCATCTCCGGAAGGCCTCATAAATCGCAAGAAGTTCCCGGTCGTACACCGTGTAGTTTCTCTCAGATTTGTTCAGCTTTCGCGAAAAGAAGGCACACGGTCGCCACTCGGACCCCTCCTTCCCCGGCTGCAGAAGAAGCACCGCCCCTATGGCTCTGTCAGAAGCGTCTGTTTCGACCCTCAGCTTTTTTTGTAAATCCACATGTAGAAGTTGTTCGTCAGAGGCGAAGGCCTTTTTCAGTTCCTCAAACGCTCGCTCCGCCTCCCCCGTCCACACAAACTTCTTTTTGCTGCTGAGACAGTCCGTGATGGGCGCCGTCAGGTGAGCGAAGTTTCGGATGAACTTACGATAAAAGTTTCCAAACCCTAGGAACCTCTGCACATCCTTCTTAGTCTTGGGGGTTTTCCATTCCAGCACCGCTTGAACCTTGCCGGGGTCCATGGCCAACCCCTTGTCTGACAAGCGGTACCCCAGGAATTCCACCTCCTTGGTATGAAACTGACACTTCTCCAGTTTCACCCACAGTCTGTTGGCTTGTAGCCTGCTCAACACTTCTCTGACGTCTCTCACATGTTGCTCCTCATTCTCCGAATACACCAACACGTCATCTAAGAAGGCCACGCAATTCTTGTAGAGCAAAGGCCCCAGTACATGGTTCATAAAGGCTTGAAAACACGCGGAGCCTGCTTGTAATCCAAAAGGCATAACGAGATATTCAAATGCCCCCAAAGGGGTGAACATGGTGGTCTTCCATTCATCCCCTTTCCTTATACGTATCAGGTTGTACGCCCCCCTTAGGTCCAGCTTTGTAAAAATCTTTCCTTTTCGCACCCTGGTCAAAATATCATCAATCCTGGGCATAGGAAAAGCCACCGGCTCTGTCACTGCATTTAGGGCCCGAAAGTCACATACCAGTCTCGGCTTGTCCGTGTTCTTTTTATCCACAAAAAACACTGGGCTACCCCCCGCTGCCTTGGACTCTCTGATGAAGCCTCTCTTCAGGTTCTTGTCAATGAACGCTCGCAACTCCTGCATCTCCCTGTCTGACATGGCATACAACCTGCCTACAGGAAGCTGTGCTCCAGGGAGTAAATTGATCTGGCAATCAAAGGGCCTATGCGGGGGTAGTTGGTCAGCTTCCTTCTCGCTGAACACGTCGCTGAGATCAGCATACTGTGATGGCACCTTCCCCTTCTCCATCACTTCCGTCCCTGCTAGGGTGGCTTGGGCCCCTGCTGACCCCTTTTCCCCCCTGCAGTGTTCTAAGCAATGTGCGGAACCGAAGGAAACCACTCTTTGATGCCAGCCCACCAGCGGATCATGTAGGGCTAGCCAGCTCATTCCCAAAATAATGGGAGCGCCTCCCAAGGTGGCCACATTAAACGCTATCAGTTCTGTGTGCCTTGCCACCCTCATTATCATTGGGATGGTCTGCAAGCTGACGCCTCCTCCCAACAGTTCTCTGCCATCGATCGTGGTCACCTGCAGGGGGTTGCTTAAGGGGATAGTCTGTATCTGGTGTTCAGCCGCAAACTCCTTGCTCATGAAATTGCAGGAGCTGCCTGAGTCCAACAGCGCCTTTATTTTTAGGGGGTGTCCATTTTGCAACTCTAGCGACACTTCAATCACTAGAGCAGGTCGAGGAGCTTCTGGCACTGGCACTTGGGAAAGGGGCACTTTCACTGCTCTTTGGCCTGGCTGCAGTGCCCTGCTGGCAACCAGGCGTTGGCTTTTACCTGCTCCGTTTCTCCCTGCTCTTCCCCCTCAACAGTTCCCACCATCCCTTGCCATTCCTTCCTCTGGGGGCAGACTCTGGCAAAGTGGCCTGGCTGTTGGCAGAGATAGCATTTCCGGGGTCCCTTTCCCTCCTTCTTCGCCCCCTCACTGGGCTTTGAAACTGCGCGCGCGCGGGCTGTTCCGATTTCCATCGGCTCTGCCGGCGGGAAAGCTGGCTCAGGAATGTCTGGAATGCGTAACTCCTTCCAACGTTCCCCTCTCCCTTCCCGCCTCTCCAAGGCTCTTGCCTCCTGGCGCGCTCCAATGGTCAGCGCAGATTTGGTCAGCTGATCCATAGACACCGCCCTGGGGCTCCTGGCCAGCTCGTCTTTCACAGCTGAAGAAAGACCTTCTTCAAATAGCATCTGAATGGGTGCTGCCGATAAATCCCACCCCAATCTGTGAATCAGCATGGTAAATTCTGTCCAGTACTCACGGACAGATCTGCTTCCCTGCTTGCAAGCCATTAGCTGTCTGCGCACTACCCCCTCCTCAATATCGCTGGAGAACATGATATCCATTGCACGAAAGAATTTCATAGTGTCCTTCAGGATATCGTTGTGCGTTGCCATCAGGGGTCGAACCCAATCTCGCGCCCCCTTCTCAAGATGCCCAATTACGAAAGCAACTCGGGATTCCTCATCAGGGAACTCATCAAACTGCACATTCAGGGCATATTGCATTTCAGTCCTAAAGGCATGGTAATCCTTGGGGTCCCCCCCAAACTTCTGCACTAATCCTGGTACCTTTCTGGGGAACTGAGTGGTTCTCCCCTTCTTGTCTGCATCTTGAGCCCTCCTCTCCTCGAGCCTCGCCGTCTGCAGCGCAAGTTGGACCTCCAATGCTCGGTATCTGTCTTCCAAGCTTGGACCAGCTCCACCCCCTGCGGCTCCGGCTCCTGCTGGGTCGCTCATGATGCCTTCTCCTGCACAGGCAGCGTACAGAGACTGTCGGACTGCTGTCAGGGGATGATTAGCTGCTTGTGCTTAAAATAGTGCCCCTTCAGAGTTTGTGCGACCCCACAAACCTCTGTGTGTGACAGAGCTCCTCAGACATGTCTGCTCTAGTCACTTGTAGAGTCCGACAGTGGCTGTCTGCGGAAGCGCTTCCAGCAAAGAAGTTCCTTAACGGAAACGCGTCTCCTGGACTCACGACGTGACAGCTTCCGGCGAAGCATAGGTCTCCCTGCAGTTGCTTCTGACACCTCCCCGCTATTTTCGCTCGAAGTGTCTCTCACCCCTTTCTCTCCCCTTCTGCTTCCTGCCTGGGCTGCTGCGTCTCTCTCAGCATTACTGAGATCCTCCTCCAGAGACCCCGCGCTCCCCCTGCTGGTCCCTGCTTTGGCTGTTGACTCTCTCCCAGTCTCTGGGAGCCCTACCACTTCCCTTTCCTCCGATGTCAGTTCCCTGACAGCAAGCAATGCAAGAAGTTGAGATATCTTGGAGGCATTCGTCTGGTGGGGCACCACTGTAGTTTATCTTAACAGTCTAACCTATTAATTAACTCAACAAATCCTTTCCATCTTTCACTGTATTCCGTCATTAAATTACCTTAATTTATTTTAACCTTATCTTACTATAAAAAGCCTTAAAACTTAAAACTTAAAACTTACAGTGGTGCCCCGCAAGACGAATGCCTCGCAAGACGAAAAACTCGCTAGACGAAAGGGTTTTGCGGTTTTTGAGCTGCTTCGCAAGACGAATTTCCCTATGGGCTTGCTTCGCAAGATGAAAACGTCTTGCAAGTTTGTTTCCTTTTTCTTAACACCGTTAATAAGTTGCGACTTGACTTCGAGGAGCAACTCATAGAATGCGGTGTGGTAGCCTTTTTTGAGGTTTTTGGTGATTTTTGAAGCTTTTCCAAAACTTTTCCGACACCATGCTTCGCAAGACGAAAAATTCGCTAGACGAAAAAACTCGCGGAACGAATTAATTTCGTCTTGCGAGGCACCACTGTATTTATACATAACTCCTTATATCATTTCTACTAAAGCCAAATAGTTTCATTCCAACATTTTTCCTAACACTCATTAATTTTACACTAATTCTCAAAATGAATTTTTAAAAACTTTCTTCCAATCTTCATCCAACGTCTCTTCTTCCTGGTCTCGGGTTATGTCAGTCCTTTCTATCCATTTCATCTAGTCCATCAACCTGGTGATCTTCTGTCCGAGGCTCTTAAGTCTTTTCCATGTCCCTTCTGCAGATCTTCTTCTTGTTTATACCTGCACTTTACTTTGTCTTTTGTTGATCTTTTTCTTAATTTCTTTCCTTTCTCAATGAGGAGTAGGTCTCGGGGAGACTCCAACCCAACAATATCTCCATCCCCCCTCGACAGATCAGCCCATTCTCCACAGTCAGCACTGTAATCCAAAAAGTATTTGAAAGCATGTTTCAAAGTCCCTCCAAAGTTAAGAGCCCCCACAACTCCAGACCCCCCTGGCCCAAAACCAAATCCCAAAAGCCAAAACGTCCCTGCATAGGGGGATCCATCCAACTTCCCATCTCCAAACCAAACAGTACTCCCTCTCTCCAAATCTGACTTTCTCCAGGTTCAGTCTTCAAAAACAGCAGCTTATGCTCCTGCAGGGCCTCGGGTCTCTCCATTTGTGTTACTTGAGGTTCAACAGCAACCTCCTCCATTATCTTCTGCACTTGCACTTGCCCTGTCAAAGCGGATTCCTGGGTTGGTTCCTGAATGGTTTCTATATGAGTATTCACTGTTTGTCCAAAATTACTAACTGCAACAGTCATCAAATCCATCTTCTCATGCAGCTGCTCCAACAAAGCGCTTGTCTTGCAAAAAGCAAGCACCAAAACTTCTTCTAAACACATTCTTGTCCAAAGTCAGAGTCTGGTCTCACAATCCTTAATCTCCACAGCTGTGAAATTCCCCAGATCGACTCCAGCAACAGTTTAACAAGCTCCCTCTAGAGGAGACAATTTCTATTTGTATCCATCTTTTAAAAGCAGGTCCAACAAAAGAAAATTACTTTGGTTTTTCAAATATTTTGTTTCTTTTAAATGCAAAAGGCAACATTGGAATCAATATGTTTCTCTTTTTTAACTATCTGTCAAAAGACGTTTCATTCACAGTCAATGAACTTCCCCAAAACTTCTGTCTCTGACACCCCGTTCCCAGGTTTGAGACGGTGGAAGTTTATCTTTCTTTACTCTCTCTCCTGCAGGCTTAAACAATCTAAGATCCCCCCCCCCTCTTCTCCTGCTTCCAAGAGTGGTTTTAACTGAAGGAAATTTAGTCCTTTATATACGACTTTCCAGACTTTAGCTTTCAAAAATTTTTGCTTCAATCTATTTACAAAAGCGGAAGGCGGACTTCCTGTTTAGAACCTTCCCGCTTCGGTGCCAAATTAAAATGTTTCGTAGTCCAATTTTCAGTTCTACTCACGGGTAGTTGTTTAGAGTCCAATTGTCCACAGGAAAAAGTCAGCGCTCTCCGGCAATGGCTGTGCGGCTTCACTCCGTTTGGATGTGAGGGCGATCTGGCTGTGACATCTGTCACCCTATTGATCGCCAGGGTTGATTCGGCTGATCTGGCTGGCTAGGCGGGTGTCCCCTTCCTCCCTCACCGCTCCATGTGCGTCCCTCCCGAAGCTGCGCGCTCGGTGGAAGAGGACGACCATCCCAGATAGAAGGAGTGTACCGTTCTTCGGTCAAGGGTATACGATAGCTGCGCTCCCCTGCTAGAACCTCCAAACAAGCTCAAGGTCCCAGCAACTAGCATTCAGAGGTCATGTTCTGTACATGCCCAGCAATACTATATGCATTTTGTTGTTCTTCAGTAGCTTCCAGTGAAAAGACCCTTATGCATTTATCTTCATCTCTACCCATCACTTTCAAAACCAGTTTCAAAGTCACCTGCCCATAGCAGTGTTTTTTCTTGCCACAAAATAGAATTTAAGAATAAATATTCTCATAAAAGGAACCAAGCTGGCATCATTTACATGTATGCACAATTTGTTAGTGTTGAGCTTCCTGGATGAACATTACATAGATTCTGTTCACACACTTTCCTAGATTTTACTTTTTTATTTCTACTAGAAGATAAGGTGTGTGCTCAGTCCAATCATTCAAGATTCAAAGCTCCAGGAATTAATCAGACAAGCTTCTGCTTTCCCACCAGTTTAAAAAGCTTAATGGTTACTTTCACTATCCACTTATTTCAGACAAGAAAAGTAGTCAGCACAATAGCAAGGCCATTTAGATGCAATGTCAGAGAACCAATTAGTATTTCATGGCTAAGCTCATACACTGGCAGGCAATTATGAAATTGCCTCCAAAGCGAGTTCTGACTGGCTCTGACTGAGCTTTAGTCCTCCTGGGCATGCATTTAAAAGAAATCCCACTTGGGGTCTCTTAAACCAACACTAATTAAGTCATATTCAAGTTAACAGCTTCCCTGCTGGCTTACTCAACTGGGACGTCCTCAATTATAGAGCTTAATTTTGGCCACCAAAGAAGTTGGGAAATAGGAAAATGGGCTGAACATCTGTCTCACCACAGGTCTGAAAACCCAGAGACCCTGGAGGAAGAAAAACAAGTTGCTTACCATTAACTGGGGTTAAAGGTCATTAGTGCTGCCACACATACAGGATCAGAACATGTGCAGAGCCATCCATGGAACCTTCTAGCACTTTAACTAAGGAGATGGTCTCCTGCCCACCCACCCTCTTAGGAAAAGCATTTTGACTCTCAGCATCTTGACTTTCATCACAACTGCCACAAAAAGAGGATTACCTTCTAAAAGCAAGACACATGTAAAGCAGGAAATGATGATAGATTGTGGGACTAGACTTATGGCCAAGCAAAGGGAGCCAATTTCAGGTAAGCAATGTATTTTCTTCTTGGGTCTTTGCAGTCTCATGTAAGAGCGCCTAGGGGGCTAAAACACAAGAAGTAATGTACCTATGAGAAAAGTGTATAAAGAACACCGTCAAAGGCAGTGTTTGATCTGGCACACATAACCAAGGACAATAGTGCTTTACAGATGTGAGCAGAATGGACCATCAGTCAGGGTCTATCATTAGACAGAGTGAGACTACCGCTTCAGGCTGCGGATGCTGGAGGATGGGGAGTGGTAGCGAGATGTTGGGAAGACAGAGCTGTGTGGGTCAAACACCCTGCCCTCTGTCAGCCTGTTGTGATGCACATGGAAATGGGCACCAGCCACAAGGAATGCACAAAGAGCTGAAACTGTCCTCCTGAGCGGGAGTGACAGCTCCCTATCTAGAGCACTGGAACATTCTGGAGAATGTTTGCACAGGCACATACATACAGATCCCATTTGTGTGATTAAGAAGAATGCAGAAATCCTAAATATTGTAAATATATTACTTGAATCATTTCAAAATCCAGAACCTTGGCTCCACCTAGCTCAGGGGTAGGCAACCTTTTTCTGTTGAGATCTGCATTCCCTGGGGGATAATCTTTTTGGGGGGGTGCATACAGACAGTGGGTGGGGCTTAAGCCCAACGTAGGTAGGGTCACCTTTTCTCTCTGCCACCCCACCCCCCTTTATTCTCTGTCAACCAAAAGTACTCAACTACAGTTGGGAGATTGAAAGCATTGTCCTTTTTTGCAGCATATGTAATAAAACAAGTCTTTTACAGCATCTCTGAAATTTTATAATGTCATCTCTGGGTCTGTCTGCTGCCCTGGGCTTAAGGTAAAGGGGTTGATGAGCTCTGTCAATATCACTTTCTGTCAGCTCCATTTCAGGAAACAGACCATTCAGCCATACAAGCAGATCAGTATAGCAATTTATAGCATTATTTTCATCATCAAAGTGTTCATCATCAAAGTGTTACTCTACAAGGTTTCTAATAGCCTTTTATGCTTCAAAGATCCCTAGCCTCTGTGGCAATTTGGGAGGTATCCTTAACCCATACAGCTAATTCTTTAATTTCTTGCTGAAATGCTTTTACAGTATTTGCCCAGTCTGCTGCCATGTCTGCCCTATATTATTCTAAAGTATCAGTCATGAGTTCAAGGTTCACTTTTGGGTATTTTCAGAGACAACAGTCAGGCTGCCGTCATCATCAGTTTCATCAACTGATAGCTCCAGATTTTTCAAATCAGACCATACATAAGGATTTTTTTTCCTTTAGATATTCTTGATCCAGGAATCATAACCAATTGCCAGAAAGTTAATAGAGTAAAATATTTCAGTCAGGAAGCATTTATTATTTATAAATTATCCTCTGGGGTATTGGAGACTTGGCCAAGGTACAATCATTGTGTGACAACATCAACACCTCCCTTCTTCTGATTGTTAAAGAGGGCCCATGATACATGTCTGCATATTCCATTTGATTTTCATGACATATACATCGGGCAAGTTCTATTTATTTAACTTGTATATTGCAATATATTTCAACAGGAATCTAAACATTTCTAGAAGCGAACACGGAGCAATGGATCCAAACTACAAGAAAGAAGATTCCACCTAAACATTAGGAAGAACTTCTTGACAGTAAGAGCTGTTCAACAGTGGAATTTACTGCCATGGAGTGTGGTGGAGTCTCCTACTTTGGAGGTCTTTAAGCAGAGGCTTGACAGCCATATGCCAGGAGTGCTCTGATGGTGTTTCCTGCTTGGCAGGGGGTTGGACTCGATGGCCCTTGTGGTCTCTTCCAACTCTATGATTCTATGATTCTATGAGTCCACTTGCTAGGTGCAATAGGGTACACACAGGTGCTCTAGGCCAAACAAACAGAAGAAAGTTGGGATGAAGTCCAAATTACTTTTCCTGACCCATCAGAGGGAAGAAGAGAAGAGCCTGATAGAACCTGCTGTCTTAGGACACTGTGCAAAGGTGGGGTGGAGATCTTTTTTGACCTGGCAGACCAGATGCTTATCTCCTCCCTCCCAGGCCACCTTCAACAGATAGCTGGGAAACCCCACGTCAATCATCTGGCATCACAATAATTGACATGTGTCAAAGTCCCTTATGCAGCACTTTTTACAGTACTTTCCAAACGTTCAACAACCAGTTAAAAAAATGGCCAATCCAGTGCACAGTTGTAGAAGAACAGAAGCATTAGCAGCACTGGTTCTGCAATACAAGGATAAATCTATTTCTTTAAATTCTTGGTCCTTGTTCTATATGATAAGTTTTTGTTTCAAGATGTTTTTGTTTCCTCATGTTTGCAAAGAACCCCAAATCATCTTAATGAAACAAGTGTGAAGAACCTTTGGCCCTCCAGATGTTGCTGCACTACAACTCCCATCAACCCCAGCAATCATGGCCAATGGCCAGGGATGGTGACTGTTGTAGTTCAGCAGTATCTGGAGGACGAAACATTCCCCATACAGTGGAACCTCGGATTACATACCGTCCTCCTTATGAACCTTTCAGATAACGAGCTCCACTAACTCAGAAGTAGGTCTCCTGGTAGCGAATTTTGCCCCGGGATGCAAGCAGAAGTCGCATGTTGGCAGCGCGTTGGCAGCGGGAGTCCCCATTAGCAAAAGCACACCTCAGGTTAAGAACGATTTTGGGTTAAGAACGGACCTCTAGAACGAATTAAGTTCATAACTGGAGGTACCACTGTACTTGTAATAAAAGGTAAAAAAGCCTAAGAGGCATTGGAGGTATAATGAAACATGATTTCTCATCCCTTGCCAGTGTTCATGTGATTCTGCATTTTAAAAAATAAATATAAATTTCAGGAGCTTATATATCAAATCTATGATCCAAGTTAATCATGCAGTGTTACATAAACTTGAATTTATTATAATCCAGGTAGCAGCACTACAAATGTCTAGAAGAAAAGGACTGCAGAGGCATGACATCAATGCAGAATTTTGCTCAAGGACTGCAAAACTGAAGCCTTTAGACATTAACACTGCAGCTGAACAAGATATCTATGGTTATCACAACATTATGAACACAGAGAAAGATTGAATGGTACTCCTCTTATACCAAATTGCCCAGAGGCTACAATGCGCTTTGGGAATTTATGTGCGCCTCAGTCCACCATACATAATGAAATTTCCTGGAACCAATACAGAGTCACAAAGTCTTGACTTCTAAAACCCTGCAGGAATGAGTACTACAATCCACATCACTGCTGAACATATTTTTATTTTTTCAAAAGACAGACAGCAAGACTTAAAGAAGAAGAAGAAGAAGAGTTTGGATTTGATATCCCGCCTTTCACTCCCTTTAAGGAGTCTCAAAGCGGCTAACATTCTCCTTTCCCTTCCTCCCCCACAACAAATACTCTGTGAGGTGAGTGGGGCTGAAAGACTTCAAAGAAGTGTGACTGGCCCAAGGTCACCCAGCAGCTGCATGTGGAGGAGTGGAGACGCGAACCCGGTTCCCCAGATTACGAGACTATCGCTCTTAACCACTACACCACACTGGCTCTCTTAAACTACAGTATCAAATCAATGGTACAGTGGTGCCCCGCAAGACGAATGCCTTGCAAAGACGAAAAACTCGCTAGATGAAAGGGTTTTGCGTTTTTTGAGCTGCTTCGCAAGACGAATTTCCCTATGGGCTTGCTTTGCAAGACGAAAACGTCTTGCAAGTTTGTTTCCTTTTTCTTAACACCGTTAATACAGTTGCGACTTGACTTCGAGGAACAACTCATAGAACACGGTCTGGTAGCCTTTTTTGAGGTTTTTGAAGACTTTGGTGATTTTTGAAGCTTTTCCAAAACTTTCCCGACACCGTGCTTCGCAAGACGAAAAATTCGCTAGACGGAAAAAATTCGCGGAACGAATTAATTTCATCTTGCAAGGCACCACTGTATTACTTTTGCTATTCTGTTAAACTTGGCTGCCTGTAAGTCATGAAGACCCTTCAGCACTGTGACTATTTTCATTTACACGTGTGAAATTTTGGTTTTATCAACAAAGAATTAAGTTTGGGAAGCATCAATAGACAATTATTACTTTGGGGGGCGGAGGACAAAACACACAAGCCTCGTTTGCCAATATCATAACTTTCAACCAGGGAAAGGACAGTAGGTACTAGACGATTCACATGAGGAAACTGCACCATATGAATATTTTTTTTGTATCACAGCCAGCAGGAGACATGTGCCTACCCCTTGACATCCAAAGAATTCCTGCACCAGAAGGCTCATTCTACATTTATCTGTATATAACATATTATAAGCACTTAACTACCCAAGAGGTTTAATACACACTTAGATAACCCTCACTCTTATCTATTAGATTATAATATTCCTACTTTCCTAGAGGTCATGGTAATTAATCTCCCTGGCATAGAGAGTTTGTTCCAAGATCTGACAAAAAGCCACTATGGAGAGAAAGTTTTACATGGATAAGGCAGGAGCTGCCACTACAAAACCCAAAACTAGTTTGGAAATGCAGGAATAATCTATAGAACATTAACTCCTTGGAACCCAAGTCTCTTCAGTCTGAGTTTTTCTGAGTTGTCTTTAACACAGACTGACAACCTGCCACATTCTTGTCTGCTAAAGGAGGAATGAATGAGTCATAAGATTCTCCTACCTCTGGCCCTTAAGGTTTAGCAGATGTTTGGCTCCCTTAGTAGCACAGAAGTACAGTACTCTGTTCAATTAATTCTGTTCTTGGTAGCACAATATGCTCTTAAGCATAAAAGTGGAACAAAGCCAAATGAGGCTTTGAGTGTTTATTCTTAATGCATTAGGCCATCAAAGGTCCACTTCAAAATCAGAATTTACACTCCTGAGCCAGTGGCGGAGCTTCATGCTCTGGCACCAGGGGACGGAGATTAGGCAGGGGCGGGGCTGGTACGCGTTCCGGGGGCATGGCGCACCACCCATAGGGGCGTGGTGTGCGTCATAGGGGCGTGGCGCACCACTCGTACGAGTGTGACGCCAAGTGCAGGCAGGGGAGCAGCTACAATGGCACCCCGCCAGGATCGCGCTGCCGGGGGCGGTGCACTCCTCCCGCAAGTCCGCCTCTTCCTCCGCCAGTGTCCTGAGCATCATGCAACTACCCTGGGATCCTAGGGGAGGAAGGGCAGGATATAAATTTAATAAATAAATCCAAGCTCATGGATAGGTTAGTAACAGCAACAATTGTAGCAGCAAAAGGATTTCTTCCCAATCTGGAAAACGAATTCTATGACTATGAAAATAACCACCTATTTATTTGATTTTTATGTTGTGTATTGTTAATTCTCTTCAGAGACCTACATAACAGATTTGCTGTTTGCTTCCTAGCAACGCAAACTAATTTAGCTGCTACATTCCTAAATGGAGTTAATATTTTTAACATTACGTAAGTGCAGCAGATACACCAAAAGTCAAAAGAGACATAGGATCTTATGTATCTCTTATGTGTCCTGGCCTTTTTTGTCCCATTTTTCTATAGCCCTTATCTCATCTCTGCCTGCCAAGAGTAACACTTTTTCTCTGATTAAGTGGGCTCTGGTCTACAATTAAGAAGTAACAATAAATCTATTGTTTTTAAAGGTATAAGAAGATTTATTTCTGTTGTAACAAAAGTGATTTCTTTCAAGGAACATTTTTTCTCCAACACAAGCAGAAGCAGATCTAGACATGGTTTGGCTATTTAATAAGTGCATCATCTGTAACAGATGAAAACCAACATATGCAATGGTCTGGATTGAGAAACATTCTGCACTAAAGATCACAAATGTCACAGCTGCATATTTGAGTTTAAACTAGTTTTCTATAAATACGCACATAAACAACATTTGTTTTCTTCAAGGTATAATACAGACAATCCACACAAAAATGCAGAAATGTTCCAACTGTCAGTGTCTTGACACCAAAAAGCAATGTCAAGCCTTTTGGATCAGTAATAGAGGAAATGCTTTGCATGCAGAAGGTCCCAGATTCAATCCCCTACATCTCTTGTTAGGGCTAGGAGAGAATCCTGTCTGAAATCCTGGAGAGCCTCTACCAGTCAACATAGCCAATACTGAGCTAAACAAACCAATGGTGACTCAATATAAGTCCGCTTCATATGTTGCTATGTAAGTAGTGTAGACCAGTTAGCTGCCTCAGAGGTAGATACTGGGGGCAGCAGCAACCCCCAAACCATTCCTTCTGAACCCCCACCCTGCACCTCCCCATATACCTCCTTAACTAGTCTTCTACCATCAGCTGCAAACCTTTTCCTAATTTTGAAAGCCAATGTAGTATAGTGGTCTGGGTACTGGACTAGGACCTGGGAGACCAGGGTTCAAATCCCCACTCAGGCATGACGCTCACTGGGCAATCTTGGGCCAGTAACCATTTCTCAACCTAACCTACCATTCAGGGTTGTTGTGAGATACAATTATGACTGGTGAATAAGAAAATAAAATTTAATTTTGGGAAATTAAAAAGAATAGAAGACTAATTAATTTGAACAAAACAACCCTAGTAGTCAGCAAGCAATACAGTGGTGACAAATAGCAAAGAAAGCTTAAAACTAGTTAAAATAAGATAGATAATCTTATATTCAAGAATTTGGTTTTGTACTGTTACAGTTATCAAATGAACAGGTGGACTTATCTCAAAAGAAATCCTTCAGAATCATTTCTCTGCTCTTTCTGTTATTTGCTAAAATGACAATGCAAATTTCACTCCAAGGAACATAAATAAACTTTTTGAATGTTGGGTTTAAAACTTCCTTACTGTTAATATTTGAAGAAGTAAATTACTGGACTTATAAGGCTCCATTATGTTATGTCTGCAGGGCTCATTAGATGACATTATCTTACAGAGTTTTTCTCATCTTAAGTCTTTTAAGTCCTGTGTTATTTTAAATCCATTTGTGAGAGCATTTCTCACACAAATGTGCTTAACTGTAAATCAAGAGGCTGTTCTTAGATTCTGCCATCTCAGGAACAGCATCTAGAGGTTGAATATCCTCTGACATTTGTTCTCATCACAGGTGTGAAAACTGTTGTCCACCCCTGGAAATAGTTTAATTGTGTAAAATAGTCATTATTCCCACATCTTTAGACTTCCACCCAAAAAGCAAAGCTTACACTGAGATGCTTAAAGAAGTAAAGCTAATCTAGCATAGCTGAACTCTGGCCTAGCCAACATAATTTTGAATGGATACCTTCCATTGTTTGGAAGAGGCTGGGAAGGCTAAAAGCACGAAGAGAGGCAAATTGAGCTTTACATGCTGATCAGCTTTGGGATCTGGGGCAATGAGAAATAGCAGTACAGTGGTACCTCAGGTTAATTCGTTCTGGAGGTCTGTTCTTAACCTGAAACTGTTCTTAACCTGAAGCACCACTTTAGCTAATGGGGCCTCCTGCTGCTGCCGCTGCGCCACCGCTGCACAATTTCTGTTCTCATCCTGAAGCAAAGTTCTTAACCCGAGGTAATATTTCTGGGTTAGCGGAGTCTGTAACCTGAAGCATATGTAACCTGAAGCTTATGTAACCCGAGGTACCACTGTGCGGTGACATTCTCAGGATTCCCCATTGTAATGTTTGCCAAAGGATAACTCAAAAGCTTGATGATGATCATAGGTTGAAGTATATATACCATTATCATAAAACAGCAAGATGGAAGGGACAATAGGGCTTGCGTATCCAGACCCCGTAGCCACGCCCACAACTTTATTGAATACAGATTATGAGC
Organism: Podarcis vaucheri; assembly: GCF_965113315.1. Lineage (NCBI taxonomy): Eukaryota > Metazoa > Chordata > Lepidosauria > Squamata > Lacertidae > Podarcis > Podarcis vaucheri. Next base: position 75,088,502 of record NC_138764.1, read on the forward strand.
GGTATTGGCTTAGGCATTGAATGGACCCAACTATATCTGACTCCTGCCCGATGCGCAGGAAGTCCGGCAAGGGTAAACCACCAGAAGGGGGAGCCCTGTCGATGCATACCAACTCGAGCTGCCCCTGGTGTTCCCGTCGGGGTCGTGTCATGGCTCTAGCCCCTGACCCGGGCTTCGGACAAGATCAACACCCCCGGATTCCTTTAACAAAATACCCTTAAGCTTGGAGGGGCAGGTGATGGCCATACCTCCCCTCCCCCACCACAAAGTCATACAATGCCTAACCGCAACCCTAACCAAGTTGTGACGATTGCTACAAGGTAGGCGAAAACCAAATGGCCAGTGCCAATTTGCCATGTGGAAAAATTCCTACCAGGCCCCTTGACGGCGACCAACCAAGGTCCATAGCAAGGCCAGTGCCTAAAACATGCAAAATAGGGAGGGAGGGTGATTGAGGAAGCAAGCCAAAGAGGAAGCCCTCTGGCTTACACTTCAGCTTAAACGGACCCGGCCACGCCCCCCCTGGCCAGCGGATTGGCTGGCCGAGCTCTGACATGGCCAGGATCTCCCGGGCAATGGGGGACAAAGTCCCCCGCCCCCGGTGGGGTGTGGGTGGCCACGCAATCCACCGCAACTCCTCCCCACTGGGAAGTGGAGTGGATTTGAATGTCAAGACCCCGTAGCCAACCCCTCGTTGGGAAATAACTCACACAAGGAACTTTAATGCTTATCTTTTCTAGAACTCATGGAAAGAGAGATGCTCTAAGACAGGGGTGTCAAACTCAAATTCATCGGGGGGCCACATCAGCAGTTTGGTCACCCTCAAAGGGCCGGTTGTATCTGTAGGACTTTATCAAAGTTATTTTTCCTTAGGCACTGGTGTGTGTTGTCTTGAACCTATACACTATTTAATATACCTATTCCAGTACGATTTTAAATAAGAATAGAAGAAGAAATAATAAAGATTTTTTAAAAAGATGACGAGATGGGCTTCCAGGCAGACTGGAGCTCCAACGGGGAGGAGACAGGAGCCTGTCCCAACAGAGCAGAGCAGAAGCAAATCTTGCCTCCCCCCGCCCTGCGGCCGCACTCAGCAGTCGGAGGATACGGAGCTGCAGTTTGGGCAGCAGCAGTTTCTTCCTTGCAAGGGAGCCCCAGCGGCACTGTGAGCGCAGGTGGCCAGGATGTCCTGCTGGGGCCTGAGCTGCTGCAGTTGCTCCCGGGGAGGGGGCTATCCGCCAAGTCCTCTGGCCCGGAGAAAGCCGATGTGTTGGTGTGGGGAGGGGGGCGGTGTTTCGTAGCCAGGCTCCCGCAGCCAAGTTGCTGGCAGGCTCCCACTTTGCTCCAGCTGCCCAGATGCTGGCGCGGTCCTCTTCGGGGTGGGAGGCGCCCCTGCTTTGCGGTGCGGCACACCGCCCGCTCGCCCGGCTCCCTCCACCCCACTCTGCGCAGCCGAACCGGCAGCAGCTTCGCCTCTCCCAGCCCAGCCAGGGCGCGCCGCCTGCGGCAAGACCTGCGCCGGGTCCCCACTCTCCACTTGCCTCCGCGTTCCCTTCCCTGCCTGCCGGCCCTGCCCACCAGGGCGACCCCAGCCAGCCCCTGGCCCCTGGCCCCGCCGCCCGCACCCCTGGCCATCTCCTCGCCAGCTGCAGCGCCGCAGTGGCCTCTTCTTGTGGCCCAAGCGAGAGGCGTCCCAAGCGTGGCTCTCGCTCCCTGCCCTCGCTGCCAGCCTCCGCAGCTCCCTCAGGCTCCAAAAGTTGCCGCACGCGCGATCCGCCCCCTCAAGCAGCCGTGCCTGGGTGGCTCCGAGGGGCGGAGGCAGCCGGCTCCGAGCTCGGCTTCGCGGGACCGCCTCCTCCGCAGCGAGCCCCGGACTGGACCGAGCGAGCAGAAAGCCTGTTTGCCCGGCCCGCGAGGCAGGCGAAAGTTGAGGGACCGGGCCGGGGCCGGGCCGACGGGGTGCGTCGATTGGAGCCCTGTCTGCAAGCAGGCAGGGAAGGCTTCCTCGCCCTTGATGCCACGGGCCACATGACGAGGTCTGGCGGGCCGGATTTGGCCCGCGGGCCTTGTGTTTGACACCCGTGCTCTAAGATATTAGTGTTGGCTACATGCTTACAGATTGTGCTCCTGTAACAAATAAAAATAGAAGGTCAACTCCCAGCACTATAGCATGCGCTTTTATATTCAAAAAAGCTCCAATTACACACCAGGTAGCAGTTCTGTTTCCAGTCAGATTCTGCTGATGTAGTTTAACTATTAGATTTCCAGAAATCAGCAGAAGTGCTGATCCTGCCAATTAGCCAATTTCCACCTCACACTCTCAACATCAAGCAATTATTGGAGTAGTTAATGAGTAACATGCATTCAGCTTCTAAGGTCATCTTCAGCAATGTCCTGAAAGGTTGCTGTGCCAAGAGAGTACTAAATAGAATGACTGAACCTGTTTTAAACTTTACGAATTATTTAGTTCACAATCCTTCATATAAGGCAGCCACACCATGCTAAATGCAAGTGAGCTGAAAAAAAGGCAAATATGCTTGCTTCAGGATTAGCATATTAGTTATAGAAGGTACAGGTATGCATGCCCATGTCCAAACATGTGTTAATATTCAACTAACCACTGGAGGGCAACAAGTATATTTTCCCCAGAATTCAAAGCATATATTTTCCAGTAACTGGCCCAACCAGTATCTTCTTTATAAAACTTATTTAAAATAAAAAGGGGAAATATCCCTAGAAGTCTGAGTGCATTAAGCATGTTCAGAGTGGCCAAAAAAAAAATGTCCTTATGCATTTCTAAATCATTTACAGATCACAGAAATAAATATTACTTCAGAAAATTTGAAGTCCTATACTGAATTTCAGAACACATAGCTGCTAGTGTTCTGCTAAAATGGTGTGCATTACAGAGTAGAAGATCTACACTTAAGCTGATCATGCACACAGGAAGTTGTATGAAGAGTCAGATGCTACAAGGTGCTGCTGACTCCACAGAAAGTTCTTCAAGTACGGTACTTCACATTTATTTTTATTCATATGCAATTAGCGTATGTCCAACATGAGTTCAGAGCAGAGTACATGGGGTTTCAAGTTAGTCTCCAACCAAGGACTAGCTTGGCTTCAATTTACTTAGCTTTAGAAACAGAGCTGCACCAGGTGCCATCAGGCTATGATGTGGGGCTATGAAAACCATTTCATTGTATGAATGCAGCATGATTACTCTTAATTATTTAATAGCACTGCTAACAGTATTTTTAGTTTGAATTCTTGTGGCAGGCGATGAATTTGGATTCAAAATTATCTGGATGCAGTATTCACAGACCAGACTGTGATCTTCTGTTACCCACACTGAGGGAACAGATGATGTACAACAGTGGTCTGTTCACATGGAACTGTGCCCAGATTATTGCAGGAAAAAATCCTGTACTATCTGCAGGTCTCCAGAGTCACTATGGTGGATTCAGGCATGCATATTTCCTCACCAGCAGAGGAAAAAAAGACACATATGTTGTTCATGCAAGATAATGTGGCTTCTAAGCCTAGGTGGGGAAACTGTAGTCAATTCTTGCTCCACAGTGTTTGCAGAAGGCCACCCTGATTAAAATATGTTTAATAAGTAAAAAGCAAATACAAAGGAGCACCGTGATGCTCCACGCCAGAAATACTGTGGAGAATTCTCTATGGTGCCATACAGGTTGCAAATGAGAACTCTGAAAAGAGCTGCTGGGAAGCAGCAGCAGTGGGGGACTGTCTATATTAGGAAAGTACACTGTGTTACTAACACAGATTAGCATTCTCTGTCAAAACATATTTGTTCACACAAATTTTCCTTGAGGACTGATAACAATAGGGTGTTATAGCTCACTTGAAGTTTTAACAGAACAAACAATGTATTAACATGCTTTAATGCCGCAACAAGACACATACTAATGGGCTGGTTCAGACATAATATTCCTAACTTCATAATCCATGGAAGACAGTTTATGAAGTTTCTAACTTCAACAGGACTGAGAGTCCTGCCGCTGTGCACTAGTTTTGGTGCAGATATCCTGTTTCTTTAAAACAAAGTTCCCCATTCTGCATGTAATCCAGAACAAAGTAAGATCTCCAAGTCAACACTAGTGAACAAGGGGAAGAGACCACATGAACAATGCTTGTTCCTGGCTTCAAAACCATAGTTTATGGTTTATGAAGACAGGAACATGACACTTGAACTGTTCTATTGACACATACTGGTTTATTAGCATTTTTAAAAATCTACAGTGGTACCTCGGGTTACATATGCTTCAGATTACATACACTTCAGGTTACAGACTCCTCTAACCCAGAAATAGTACCTCGGGTTAAGAACTTTGCTTCAGGATGAGAACAGAAATCGTGTGGCGGCAGCGCGGTGGTACCAGGAGGCCCCATTAGCTAAAGTGGTGCTTCAGGTTAAGAACAGTTTCAGGTTAAGAACGGACCTCCGGAATGAATTAAGTACTTAACCTGAGGTACTATTTCTGGGTCAGAGGGTATATTCTGGGTATATTGTATTACACTTGTGGCATTAAAGCCTTTGGAACAGTTTGGTTAATGGTGTGAAATATTTGGGAAATTAAAAAGGGAAACTAAGAAAACTGCAGCCTGGCTTTTCAGAGAGAATGCAAAGTTGTCTAACTGGTTAGTTTTCAAAGCCACATACAGGGTAAGTTGCATATGGAAAAATGGTACTATGTGGGACATAGTTACAGGTAGGTAGCCATGTTGGTCTGCCGTAGGCAAAACAAAATAAAAAAAATCCTTCCAGTAGCACCTTATAGACCAACTAAGTTTGTTAGTATGAGCGGTATCTGAAGAAGTGTGCATGCACACGAAGGCTCATACCAATAACAAACTTAGCTGGTCTATAAGGTGCTACTGGAAGGAATTTTTTTATTGTGTGGGACATAGTGAGGCTAAAGGACAAGGAGAAAAGTATAGAGTAAGCAATGGCTTGAAGGGCAAACATGAAGGATAGATAGTTGAAGAAGATTTGAGGATGAAGAACAGAGGTGGCAATGAATCTGTGACACAAACTAATAAAGGAGATTCTGAATAAACTTTAGAAATACTCCATGACTCTCCCTGCAAACAACAGGCACATTTGCTCTGTGATCACAAGAATCAAAAGCAGAAAGAGCCACATGGAATTTGATCCCATGTCAGAAGACCATTGTGCCTAGCAGCATAAAAATCTACCTGTGCCCCAAAGATGCTTTGGTCAGTGTCATTATCTTCTGTCTCATCAACATCAGTTTATCATGAGTCTAGAATCTTAGAATCCTTTGCCAAGAAAAAAATGAAGTTGTAGTCTCCGAGACAAGCATCATAGATCAGAACTGCCTCTCTTATTCACTAGATGAGACTCAATAAAGATAATTTGGAACAGTATTTTGTTTTGTTTTCATTAACTTACAGACCAAGATGACAGGTGATAGATCTAAAGTTTAGATTCTGACAAGTAAATTCAGTTGTGGTTTCTGCTGTCACTGCAACCACCTTGCATGGAAGTCCCCCAAAACCATCAGTCTGAGTCCTCAACACCACCTTCGATACCAGCTCTGTAAGCTCAACTGCTGGGCGGTAATGCTGGCAGTAAACCAGCAGAGACTGAATTACTATAGACCAGTGTTTCCCAACCTATTTTGGGCAAAGGCACACTTGTTTCACGAAAAAAATCTCGAGGCACACCACAGCCCCGTTACGTCAGTGTGCAGCGTCACGCCGGGAGGGACGCACGAAAGTGTAAGTTTCAATTTTCCCCCCTTGCCTTCCTTCTGTGCCAACCACCAAAAAGCCAAGAATCGCGGGACCGCCGGCGGAGGGGGGGACGGGGGGAGGGCGAGCGGAGGCAGCGGCGAGCCCCGTTCCTCCCCATCCGCCCCATTCCGTGCAAGGAGCGCGAACAGGTGTGAGAAGGGGGTCAAACCTGCGGGCCGGCGCCGGGGAACCTCCAAGCTTTGGGGGTGGGAGGGGGAGGCAGCAAAGCGAGGCAGGAAGGAGAGTGCGGCTTGGCTGGATGAGCTTTGGCAGGGGCAGGGAATGAGAGCCACGAGGCGGGCGCTGCGGACGGAGGCGCTGCCTGCCGAGCTCGCAGGCAGCCAGGCAGGCAGACGGCGAGAGCCCCGCGCTGGGCGGCCTCTCCTGGGAAGTTTCAAAGCTGTAGTTAACTTTTTTAGATTATTATAAAAAAATTGAATGCTGGAGCACGATTTCTGTTCTCATCCTGAAGCAAAGTTCTTAACCCAAGGTAATATTTCTGGGTTAGTGGAGTCTGTAACCTGAAGCCTCAGTTACCCGAGGTACCACTGTCCCATGTAATGTAGTTTTGTGTTTTTGTGTTGTGAGCCTTGGATGTTAAACAGCCACCACCACCACAGGCCCTTAAAAACAAGGTACTTTCATATTCATCTTTACTTGGAGGCAAGCCTCCCTTTTCCCAAGGGGGCCACTTCCCAATTCAGAGTGCTTGGCATCCTAAGGAGGGGAGCAGCGCTGGATTTGGGACGCTACTGGCGGCAGAGGGGCGCAAATAACAACACTGAACAGATCCGTTGGAAAAAGCAGCTGTACCAAAATGAATTATTGCGAAAATGAGGGATATTTGAGGGAGGGGCCGTCAAATGTTGTCCTCGCCCAGGACGCCACTTGAAGGAAGCAGCAGGGGCGGACGCGGGTTGGAATCCTCTCAGCCCGGCCTCCCTCACAGGGTTGTTGTGGGGGGTAAATGGCGGGGAGCCCCCCCCCCACGGAGCTCCTGGGAGGGAGAAAAAGGAATGCGAAAGCGCTAATAATAAAAGCCAGTTTATATATGTGGAGAGAGGGAGGGAACCCTGAGGCCGCGTCAGGCCCACAAAGGCGGGAAGGGGCCCCTCAGCCGCGCAGGAGGTGCCTGTCCCGCAAGAGGCCGGCAAAGGTCACCTCTGACGCCCTTGCGCCTCCCTCCCTCCCTCCATTGCGCGCGCAGTGGGGGGGCGCCGCTCACCATCCTCCGTGGCTGCGCGTGGCGGCTGCAGGTCGGCGGGCCCCTCTGGCGCGCGTGGACGGCGGCGCCCCTGGCGCAACTCAGGCGCTGGAGGGAGCGGAGCGAGCGGTACATGGCGGAGGCTGAGGAGCGAGGCGCCGCGGGCGGGCGAGGGGGAGGAGGATGGAGTGGGCGGAGTCGCAGCCAATGGGGTGGAAGAAACCCACGTTTCCTTTTTGAAAGAGAAACTTTTAAATGAGCGCGTGGTTGAAGAAGGCGCTTGCCCAGCTCCCCTCTGCGCCTCGGAGGGCGGGTTTGAGAACGCGCAATGCGCTGCCCTCCCGCCCTGCGCCGCCGCTGTCTCGCGCTCCTCCCTTTTGTGCGCGCTGCCCCGCCGCCGCCCCATTGGCCGGGTCCTGTCAGCTGATCCTGTGTTATTTCCTGTGTGTGTGTGTGTGTGAGGGGAGAATGGAGAGAGAAACCTCGGCACCACCACCGCGGAGCCGCCCCCGGCTCGACGCGGATCCTCGCCGCCGCCGCCCCGCCTCTCGCCGCCCGACTCGCCCGCCTCCCTCCCACGGCACACCAGGCAACGACCCGCGGCACACTAGTGTGCCGCGGAACACCGGTTGGGAAACACTGCTATAGACCACAGTAACTTCCCCTTCCTCGGCCCTGAAGTCTGCCCTGATGCTGCACCATGTACACATGTGGGAATAGCTGGATGAGACCAACTCCACCCTGCTCACCCACCCAGGTCTCAGTGATACAGAGCAGATCGGCTCTTCATCCACAGTCGGATCATGGATGAGGGATATCTGATTCAGAGCCAACCTGGCATTCAACAGCAGCAGCAGCAGCAGCAGACTTGAGGGTTGGCTGATAAGAAAAAGTACTGATAAAGTATGTCACTTGTTGGGTACCTAGACATTTAACATTGTATCCCAGGTCCTCTAGCCGAAACCAGTACTGTAAACGGTTGGATGAAAAAAATACCTCTTGCTGTACATAAAACTCAAAATTTGTTTTCCCTATGGTGTCTGAAACAAATAATGACATCAGTAAAATGCTTAGCAAATTCAAGGCACAAGGGGGAAATGCAGCTTCACATCCCCAATGTTCAGCTGATTATTATTTAATAATAAGATGCTCACTGGCATACAACACCACTTGTTTTGGAACCCTCTATCTCAAAATCGCTACTGGAGAATCTGTCACAATTTTGAAAAATTAACGTACCCTACAAGCAATTTGACAGACCAAGGCTTAGCAGTAGAAATGTGGCATTAAGCATTTGTGAACTGTAGATTTCTCTCTAATGTACATAGCAAGAACAGAATATATTCTCTCAATGCAGGCAAATCTTGGAATGAGCAAGCAAAAAACCAAGAAGAGTGCTCAACTGGCTCTTCTAGCCAAGACACCAATTAATGGCACACACTCTTGACTGCATGCAAAGACATGAACATACAGGGCTTGAAATATTCTAGGCATCTGCCCACCAAAATGCTTAACATGATGCTGGAACTCAGAGACACCAAATATTTCTCTCTACTGAATATATACACTGAATTTCAAAAATCTGGTGGCTGTTAGATTCAAAACTGGCTTTAATCGTTTCTATCAGAAAACAAAAAATAAAAAAGAGTCATAAAAGTGTGTCAAACCCACACAATGTCCACTGGCCTCTCAGCTCATATGTACAGCCATCTGACTCAAAATAGTAATACAGTGGTGCCTCGCAAGACGAAAAGAATCCGTTCTGTGATTCTCTTCGTCTAGCGGTTTTTTCGTCTTGCGAAGCAAGCCCATTGACGGATTAGCGGATTAGCGCTATTAGCGGCTTTTAGCAGCTTATCGGATCAGCTGATAAGCGGCTTAGCGGCTTAGAAAAAGGGGGGAGGGGAAAACCCGCAGGAACTCGCAAGACATTTTCGTCTTGCGAAGCAAGCCCATAGGAGATTCGTTTTGTGAAGCACCTCCAAAACGGAAAACTCTTTCGTCTAGCGAGTTTTCCGTCTTGCGAGGCATTCGTCTTGTGGGGCACCACTGTAATACTGAAAGTACAGAATCCAGTACTCACAGGCCCAATCCACATGATTGCTACCCCTCAGAATCAAAGTGTGTGTTCAGCCATAATATATACCAGCCCTGTGCATACTGGAGTATGTGCATAGGCCTTTTTCCAACATTATCTTCAATGTGTGGCTATCAGGTATCCCTAGTGGTCAGAGATAGCAGGTACAATCCCACTCCACACTGCATGGGCTCCACACAACTGGAGCTCTCTGTTGATCAGTTCAGCAATATAGAAATAAAAGTCAAGGCTTTAGGGGGAAAGACCTCAAACAATAAGCAAAATAATAAGAGAAACTAAAATGAGTTGCTAAGAGTTTACAACCATACCCTCAAATAAAATAGCAAGTTAATTTTCAGATGGCAATAATTTATTATGAATTATTCAAAACTCCAAAGAGAGTCAGATACTTGTTAAGAAAAGAAACTGCACTCTACTACCATCAGTCTTGCTCCCTCGTCATGCATGCTTGCTCTACCTACCAAAGCTGCTTTGGGGTTGCTGAACAATGTCCAAATGATCTAGCCTTCTAGGCAATCTCTACTGGCTAACAGATTTTATGCTTGTCAGTTTTCCGTGCTGACGTTTTTGACACTAGCTGAAGTCTGAGACACTTCAGAACTTAAACATTCCTTCGTCCATGGTTGCAGATGCATGCTAAGTAGGGATGCAGTCAACATTTACTCTTCAGCAGTTTGAACAACACCCTATCCCCTCATATTCCAGCCAGCTAACTGAGAATACTTGGTTTTAAGAACAACTTAGTCTCCCAGTCTTGGTGCCAAAGAATCTACCCATTGTCATAGTCATGCGTTTTATTTTTTAATTGAGGAGTACTGGAGGGATGCGGGTGGCGCTGTGGGTAAAACCTCAGCGCCTAGGACTTGCCGATCGCATGGTCGGCGGTTCGAATCCCCGCGGCGGGGTGCGCTCCCATTGCTCGGCCCCAGCACCTGCCAACCTAGCAGTTTGAAAGCACCCCCGGGTGCAAGTAGATAAATAGGGACCGCTTGCTAGCGGGAAGGTAAACGGCGTTCCGTGTGCGGCGCTGGCTCGCCAGAGTAGCTTTGTCACGCTGGCCATGTGACCCGGAAGTGTCTGCGGACAGCACTGGCCCCCGGCCTATAGAGTGAGATGGGCGCACAACCCTAGAGTCTGTCAAGACTGGCCCGTACAGGCAGGGGTACCTTTACCTTTACCTTACTGGATGGAAAGCATGGCTGAAAAAGCTCTCACTGCTAATTCCAGATACTAATAATAAACCATTACAAAACACCCCTTTATAAGCAAGTGACTACTTTAGCTGCAGATCTTATGTGGATAATTACAGAGAAATATATTCTAAAGATATTGCTTTTTATATTAATGAATGGCATAAGAAAGAAAGCATTGTTCCCCACTTTACTTTAGAAATAATCCTATTGAGGGTATGAAATATTTTGCTGTAATTTCTTTAAATAACTGCCTGAAAAATCCCTAGAGTTGAACAACTTGGGCAGTGCAAAGTAGGGGTGAGGTGTTGTTGTTTTTTTTAATTAAACAGAAGGAATGCAATGCTATTTATGAATTGTGCTAGAGAAGAAACTGTTATCTGTCAAGGTAAGGGAGCTAACATTCAGGAAAATAACTACAATGAAAAGGTACGTACAATGGCCATGAGTTTTGGCACTGGCTATAACATTGTTTTACTGTTTTTAATGTATGCTGCTCTGAACTCCCCAGATAGGAACAGCAACATATAAATTATTTTAAATTAAATAAATAATGTGTTTTAAGTTTCAAAACCACTGCTACAAAACACTGGTACAATTCACAAAAGCATAGTGTGAGACCTCAAACTGTATTAGATTACAAACATGTGGGGATACTGCAACTATTCAACCTTTGTGCAAAGATTATCTAACTTTATAAACGATTCCACCAATCCAGTTTTAGCCACCTCAAAAGCATACTATTTCCATGGATCGGGAAATACAAAACTAATTCTTATCAAAAGAATTATCATTATAATTTAGAAAATGCCCCCCACAGCTTGGTGGATTAGGGCATATCAAACTGTAAATGAATGGGTGAATCCATTAAAACCAAGTGTCCAATGCTAAAAGTCAAGTGTTTCCAGAATAAGTATGCTTAGTAACCCTTTAGTATTAATTTGCAACTATAGCTTTTATACCACCTAGCAGTTTAATTCAATATATTTCATCATACAACCCACAATCCTTTTGCTCTGCACATTAATATCCATTCAGAGGTGAGACAGATTTCTGCTTGGCTTTCTGTGTATACAAAAAGAATGTATACACATTCTTGACTGGTGCCAGTCATACCTCTTAGGGGAAGGTATTCCAAAGCTGGGTTATTACAACAGGAAATACTCTCTTGTTTGTGAATACATAGGAAAAGAGTCTCAACTGAAGATCTTAAGACCCAGGCAGGCAGGTATGGAAAATAGTGTTTCAGTGTCATGGCAAACAGCATTGATTCATCAAAGCCAGGCCAGAGTCAACATAATGATCAGCAGACACAGTACTTATGCTCTCCAAACTGAAACAGAACCAGTGAAAAGTTTCAAATGGGGGGGGGGTCAAGCATAAATACAGCTGCAGAGCAGCACATGTGTGACTCAATGCTTCATTAACACTCCCTTACCAGAAAGAATTAGAATTGAAAGGTGGGAACTATTCACAAAAGACAGTACTAAAGAAAACACAACGCACTGGGGAAATCAAATGGTGACAAAATAATCAGCATAACTATATCATCCCATAAGGGGTGCAATACAATGCCAATCTCTTGTTTAAACCACTTAAATGAGGCCAGGATCAAAACCCAGTGGTGACAAGTAAGATCTTCCCAATACTGCAAGACAGTTCAAATACAATCAGTTGGGGAAGAACTAATTAAAGCAGTTGGGTGGAGAATTGTGATTGACACAGGAACTGAAACATAGAAATGGGTGCTTTGAGACAATGCATTTTATATAGAATATAAATAATGCCATATATGATCAGCACCATGACCAACTGGGAGAGTCCTCAGCCCCAGCTGTTATTTATGAAACATCTAACTTTGTGCTAGGTGCCAAATTCTCACTTGAATGCTGTTATTTCATTATAGAGGAGCACAGAAAAATAATTTTATCTGAGCAGGATGTATAACACATATGCTCTTGAAGATGATATTTAAACAGAGAATCTAGCATACTGAGACTCTCAAGTTCAAATTTTAGAAAAGCCCATTCCTAGCCCTTACAAAATATTAATGGTAGGCTAGAAGTAGAGTTGTTGCAAGGTTAAATACCATAAGCTGCAGAAAGGGGGCAGCAACAGGACTTCAGTGTCCTACAAGCTCCTTCCTCATCTCATAAATGTTGGAAACAAAATACGTTATTGAAAATAAGCAGAAAGACATTAAATTCTATAATTCATTCTGGCCACAGAATTATGCTTGATCTAGAATTATGATTTATTTTTCAACATAGAGAGCGCACACACCTTATTATCAAGAGGAAATATTCAGAACTCAATTATGTGCCAGAGAACAACCCTCTTGCCAATTTACCAGAGCCTCATTTCAACCACATTCTGTGGTAATGAGTGCCATAATACAATTAATTGCATATATTCATGGTTTAGTTAGGTCATTTTAGATAGATAGATAGATAGATAGATAGATTCTTTATTGTCATTACACTAGTGCAACATTGCACAAGACTCACAAGAGCCTGCTCTTTAGATGAGTTTCTATAATTTCAAATACTTCAGAATATGACAGGCCCAAGGGAGCCTTGGTGTTTCTGACCTAGTACATCTCTCATTTTGCTGAGTGGGGTCCTAGACTTGTATCCCCAGGTCTTGCCTAACAGCATAACTTGTAGTAATTTTTTGACACTAAATAATGTCAATCGTACACACATTTCTTAGAATTCCCACTGTTTTCAATGGAACATACAAATCACACTTACTTTGAAGTTCCCTTGTCTCAAAAAATGATCTCATAACAACATAGTTCTCTTAACTACCATCAGCAAGTTAAACTCTTTTCAATGTATAAAATTTAGTAATATCTATCAGTTCCCTTATCTACTAATTCATCAACAAAGAATTCTCTTTGCTTCATATGCTTGCTAAATAACTGGTGATTTCAAGAGACTCTAATTTATCTTTTAATTTTTTTGTTTAATTTGTATTGAATTCCACTAGTCTACACTTCAACTATGAGATTTAAAAAAATGTTGTTTGTTCTGATTCATTGGTAAAACATTGTTTTCTTGGGGAAAGTACTGGGACAAAAAACCAAAAACTGCCTGGACATGGAGCTTTAAAGCTTGGCCCTGTACCTAGAAAGGTAGCATAAAAAGCAGTCCAGACGAGCCCTTGGGTCATGGTACTCCATGCTCTGGTCATTTCCAGACTGGATTATTGCAATGGGGCTACATGGGGCTGCCCTTGAAAACAGTTTGAAACTTCAACTGATTCAAATTGCAACGACCAGATTACTGGCTGGGGTTACCTTTAGAACTCATATAACCCTTGTTCTAAAACAGCTGCACTGGCTGGCAGTTCATTTCAAAGCCCAATTCAAGGTTCTTTGGTTACTGTTTAAAGCCCTGAATTTGTGAGACTGCTTCCTTCTCTACAGACCTCCTTGGATATTAAGATCAGAAGAGAGGGCCCACTTGGTAGTTACCAAACCCTAGATATTTGGAAACGAGGTGGCCCAGAAGAATGCATTCTCTGTGGCAGTCCCTAAATTGAGATGTGTCTGGTCCCTTCACTATACAGCTTTTAGCAAATCTTTACACTGGCCTTTGAAACATGAGATGGTGTTTTCAAAACCCACCCTATTTCTGTGACTGTAATTAATTTTAACTGTTTTTAATACTGAATTTTAAATTGTTGTAGCCCACCCTGAGACCTGCTGGTGAAGGGTGGATAATAAATTGAACAATAACAACAACATGCAATTCTTATAGTTACTTATAGAAGTAAATATACAAAACAACAATTATCTACTATCTAAGAGAAAATAGCAATAAACAAACAGGCCATACATCTTTACTGGCTTAGTGGAAAAGACTACTAAAATAATGATTTCCATACTCATGAAACAAGCAGGAGTGTGCACGTATGATGCAGAGAAGAGGAGAGGTTTTGCTGCAGGGCAGCAGCCTTGCTACAGAAAAAAATATTTGCTCATCCTCCTGCTAGTTGCAAACCTGCCAGGAAACACGTTCCATAGTGTTGAGAAGTGGAACATGTATTCAAAGAAAAGTTTGTTGAAATGCTGTGTGGAAAGGGAGAGAAAGTTTCCTTTATTACCCATTTTAAAATATCCATATCAGGTATGGGAAGCCTCTTACTATTCAGATGCTGTTAGACGATGACTTTCATCATTCCTGACCATTGGTCATGATTCCTGGGCTATGGAGAGTTAGAATCTAACAACATAAAGAGGGCCACAATTTCCCTATCTCTGGTATTTTTGAATGCTGATGTGGTACAAAGGCAAACACTAATACAGTAAAGACTGAAGACAAAGATGAAATCTAGTCTGAAGTTTAGATTCCTAAAATGCTATGCAACTCTAGAAATGTGTACATGTATTCACTGGCCTGAATCTGCAATACAGGCAATTTCAACACTAGCATAATGTCTCAGTGAAAGCAATGTCTCATTCCTAGAAACATAAGAATGCTTAACATTGGAAACAAGCAGAGAAGGTTCTTAAAGACTGCAAAGAACTATTTCATGGTGCAGGAAATTAAACTGCATTCATTTTCTGTGCCGATGCAACAGATAGAAATAAACTAAACATGCCATTATGGAAAGTCAGTACATGAAAAACCCTGAATATTTCTCCAACCTTAGAAATGCTGTGAAAGGAGAACTGCAGCAAGAATTGATTTATTTAACATTATTTAACAAATCTGACTTAATTTCTTAGGCACGAAGTAAGGATTTATGTGCAGCTCTCTCACTACAGAAAGCTAGCCATCTTCTATTGATTACACATTCAGATTTAGCACCCCAGTTACTATTTTGATTGACTTAGTGAGTATTTCATAATGTGATGTAAATATATGGCTTTAAAAACTAGTTTGAAAGAATTATCCTAAAGTCTTGGAAGTCCAACAGGCTGTTAGCTACACAGATTACAGTACAGATTAATTCCTCCAAGAAATCTGCCAATATAGAGTGGTATCCAATGCTTCCATTCCGCTAGCATAAGAGACTTGCAGTAGCAGAACAGAACTTGTACTACATGTGCCCTCAAAATCAGCTCCAAAGGGAACCCTCTGGAGAATATTTTGGGTGGAACATAAAGAAAAAAAATGAAATGGAAATATCACTACACCAGCAGATCTCTGCTGGCACTGCTTTAGATACAACCTTCAGCCTTGATTTCAATATACTCCGGTGCTTACCTTCTCAAGAAAGAGATGAGAATTGTCTTGAGACAAGAAAACTATGAGGGGAACCCAGACTAAGTGAACTGAAAATCTGCTATTCAAATCAATGGAACAAATCAGTCCTGACATATTTGTCATGGTTCACCTAACTTAGTCTGGATCCAGCCCAATGAATTTAAATTTCAAGGATGCAGACATAAGGCTAGAATCCCTCTCACTTTTCCTTCTTTTTTCTGTATCACTTTAATTCTTTTAACTGAAATCACCTTAACAAAAATAAATATGAGAATCCAAAGTACAGTAGTATCTCAGTCGACAAACCAGAAGTCCGTTCTTAAACCAAAGCGTTCTTTTTATTTATAAATGTGAATAAGGCAAAGAAATTAACACCCAGAATAGAAAGGGAGACCCATATGGCACAACTCAGGTGGCTGGGTTTCCAAAAAAAGTTTGGCAACACACTGTGAGGTCAATATTGCAAGGTACATTTCCCTGCATTTACTAATGGAGAAACATGCTTAGGATCATGTTTTAAGTCATGTTTAACAAAAACTCAAAACTAAATTCTGTTTTTCTTAGTATACATTAGATAATTGAGTGTAAATATGTAATATTTGGATTTTTGGAGCCCAGAATATACAAAAATCTGCCCAAAGAAACACCTCTACTTCATTCTTTCTCCAATTATTATTTCTAAAGAGCCTCCATTAAATAGTTGTTATCCATAAATCAAACTGAATACAGACTTGCAATCTAAAACAACAGACCCACAAAGCTGAAGAGTGTATTATGACAGCTATCAGTCTGATAGTGGGAAAGCAATGAGTACACTTTTAATAGGCAGTTGGGAGTTAGATTAATATGTTGATGCTCTTGCTAAGATTAAGGTGATGCAACTACTCAGACGTCCTTGGTTCTTTAATCGTATTATCCGTCCCTTCATCCCTATGAGCATAAGACTTTTGAGGTGGTCTTTTGGAACTGAGGAGGGAAATAAGGTCCTTGCAGCAGCTCATTCTCTGAAAACTGAGCCTAGGATGTTCTTCTCCTTGTTGTGTGCTCTTTATGGAAGACAAAAGGTACAATCTCCCTTCTGTCTAGTGACAATTGCAAGACTGCCCACTCCCCTCATTGGTTTTACCAAGTCCATGTTTAGAATAAAAGTACTGTATGCGCTACCAGAAAAGACAGTCTTTCTTTATTGTAGATATTACAGATGAGTTGTTTTACAAGCAGCTCAACCCATTTGTTTCTTGACTTCAGGAGACCAAGAGCTTGTCTAGAAAGCATATTCTCCTTTGGCTGTAGCAGAAAGCTAGAAGCAGAGGTGAGACACTAAGCCATTGGTTCTCAAAGGGTGTGAAGCATCATGCTGGTGTGGCAAGAGAGGATGGCAAGTGTGGTGAGAAGATTCAAGGACAATCAATATTATATTTTGGGAATGATTCATGTTCTTAGTGGTGCAGCAATGAAACTGCTAGCACATTTGCAAAGCTAAGCAGTCTGATATGGTTTCAAACTTAATGGAGGACCACATGTTGAGTGAGGTTCCTGTATTGAAGGGGATCCTCAGGGTCCTTTCCAACTCTAAGATTCTTAAGTATCTGCATTGTTTTATACTTTCTGGATGCCCTAGAGTAGTCATGTTCTATGTTATAAATCATCAATAAAATATTCTCTGTGGCATGAACAAATTTTTATTCTGAAAGTTTGAGAACCACTGCAGTAAGCACTGCTGGGTAGTGCTACAATCAATTTGTCTCTGCTACCTATGCTAACCCTATTCATCCATTCACACTAGGCTACAGTGATTAACAGGGGCATCACCAATAGACCCCACATAGCTTGCAAGTATTAGGTGCATGGATAGAAATAACACTCCTAGCACTTAAAAAAAGCTTCAGATTAAAGAGCTAGAGTAGGAGGCTGCAACCTTGTCATTTTTATTTTATGTAGGACTGAATTTTATTACTTGATACTAAAAAGCAAGGGGCATAGTTTCATTTAGGCATTCATTTGTGACATCTGAGTGTAGATGAAATCACTTATTTTGTCTAATTCTCTGTGTGTGTGTATACATACATACAGTTTAAAAAGCAGCCATGATGCTTACAGAATGCTCAAGAATGGTTCAGCAGCTGGTGTGTTATGACAGCTGTTTCTCTTGTTCTGTACTACCATGCTCTCCCCTTGTGTTTCTTTCAACCATTTGTCACATCCATCTGTTCCTCCTTATTTCAGGCTTCATTTTAAGATTTTCGGGACAAGTACTGGAGAGGGAGGGGCCATTTTGCATATCACCTTTGGAAATTATGGCAATGCTGAGAAGAGAGGGATCCAAGTAATTAGAGTATGCAAATCTTCCATGGTGTAGTGCTCCTATTTCATAGGAATCATATATACAAAAAAGCATATCATTCATATTTTAGGAAGGAATACAGCCCTGTGACATGGGGTGGATTTCACAATAGCCTATTATACACCACCCAACAAGCAAATAATAATTATGCAATAGCATGACACCCTAATTGCCAACTGAAAGCAAAGTCGCAGTTTTGTAAAACAGTGAATATCAACTGCAGATCTCTATCTGTGCCTCAAATTACAAAACCGAAAATCCATCTCTAAGCTAAATACATTGGGTTCCAATAATAATCTTCCAAGTGTTGAATATAACCCCTCCCTGATCCACACAAAAGCAGCTGAAACTGAACACCTTCTAAGAGACACAGGGGAAAGAATTCATACTCCTATTAGAAGCAGGTGCCAAGGTTTAAAATGAAAATAAACCACAGGAGCTTTTTATTCTTTTTTTACTTTTCCACAATGAGAGCCACAAGCCACAGCAAACATGGCACTAGGCCCGCACGTCCCCCTTCTCACCCTGTGGGCATCATCAGTATCAATACACCGGAGGAACTGGCAAGGCCAGGCTTGGCTACACGAGCACGGTACTCTTTCCCAGCACTTGAAGCGTCGCGGTCCCTGAGTGACGGCCGTCTACGCCCATCACCTTTACCTCCAATGCTGTGGAAGCGAAGTAGCTTCAGAAGAAGAAAAGAGAGGCAGGCGATATATGCTAAGCTCAGAAGACTCCCCCCCCCCGCATGGTTTGGAGGGGGCTGAGAAAGACCCTCGCTTCGCATTCCCACCCTGCCCGGCTCCCAGCATCCCTGGTATGACGCGAGCCGAGAAGGCAAAGGGACGGTGGCGTCGATGGATGCGCCTCCGCCCGCCACGCTGGGCACCTGCTCGCGGCCTCATTCGCCCCCCGCAACGGCGGCGGCGGAGCGAAACAGGCGAGGGGGGCTCTCTGACTGACATGCTGCGGCAAGGACGGGCAGGCAGAGGCCTGGAGAGAAAGAGCGGGTGGTCACGCTCGCTTCGCCCGCCCGAGCCGCCTCCACCCCGGCCGAGCCGCAGCGCCTCAGAACGGCGAGGCGAAGATGGTACTGGGCAGCCACGTTTCTCCGCCGCCCCGCCGCCTTGCATTCCCGGACCACGGCAAAAAGCCCCCTCAGCGAGACAACGGCTCCCTCGATTCGCCTGCTCCCGCTTCCATCCGGGCAAGTAGCCCTCAGGCGCGCTGAGGTAACAAACCTGAAGGCAGCACCCCGCGCTCTCTTTCTCCCCTCCCACATTATCATCCCGTTCCCCTCAGGAGCAACCGCCACTCACCGGCTTCGGAAAGGAGCTGTCGCGCACCGCAGCCGCTACCACGGCAGCGTCCCCGCTCGCGGAAGGCCCCGCCCCCCATGCCGCCTCACCCTTCTCTGCTCGCGGGAGGCCACGCCCCCGCGCCGGCCTCTTGCCGAGGTGGCCACGCCCCTTTTTATTCCACTATTATTTCCCAGCGCCGTTTCAATAGGACGAGGCCCCGCCCCCTCGCTTACCCCGCGCTCTCAGGACCGCTCCTTCTGGCCCCGCCTCTCCGCATGCGGAAAAGGAGAAAGCGGCGCTGGCGGTACGGAGTTTTTCTTACGTCCCTTGTCATTTGCTAAACGACGAGCTTAAACGCGGCTGCCTGGCAAAAGGAGTCGCGTTGATGTCAGAGGGATGGATTTCCTCCAAGCATACTGAGGATCAGAGCATTTGAGTGAGTGACTGGCTGGCTTGGAGTCAGAATGGTCCTTGCCCCTTGGAAGTGGGTGCTGATGCTCATGCTCAGCGGGACATAGCAGTGCACACCCACCTGCTTGCATTTAACAGCCCGATACTGTTCCTGTTTGAAGTTCTGTTGAGCTCAGTGGGGCTTCCCCACAAGCTAAGTGAGGGAACACAGGTTTAAGGGGCTTGGTTATTGAGTAAAGGCACATAAGATCATGCCGTCCTAATAATGTCCGTTGGAAACAGTGGGAGCTACCTAAAAGCACACAGTAATTAATGGGATCATATGGACGCCTATCTGAGAGTCCAATAAATAGCAAGTTGGGGTGCAAGTTGTACAGTACAGTCTTGCTATTCAATTCTGGGAGAAGGTCCTGCACATACATATACAATCCAAGTAAAAAGATTCAAAAACTCATTTTCCATGTGCTAATCTAAAGGAGAGTCTAGCTAAAGAGCTTATTAGGCTGGAGTATGTACTACTGCTAGGAAATGGGCCTCTTTCCAAGTTTTCTCTATTCTGCCAGAGACATGACTTCTAGCTGTACTTGGGAGAGGGAGGAAGGTTCTGAATTATTAGCCAGTGCCAACTTCCATAAATAAACATTTAATTCATGATGCAGTATGAAATATTGAGATATCCTTTGGCATCAAGGCTAAGCTGGAGAAGAGAAAGGTGAAATAGGAGAGGAAACCAGTTAATGTTAGGCAAAAAAATAATGTCCAAGCTCACAGAAAGTGCCAACACCTGCTTTTTAAAATCTGATATCATGGTCTGAGCACATCAAAGCACAGTATATAATACATACACATAAGGTACTGAGGATTGTCTCACTGAATTCAATACAGTACTTCAATTTTTTTCCAGCCTTCTGTACTTTTTTCAGTGGCACAAGAACAGCAGTAGGGATGAAGACCTGCGGCTTTAGGGCTGCAATCCACTGTAGCAGACCATAAAGGTAGTCCAGGAGGATGAACACAGTATTTATATTCACTGCAAAGTACCTCCTTAATGGTATAGTTCTCATACTCTCTGTAGCTGTTTAAGCTGTTGCTAAATCCCTTTACTACCTTTTGAGCTAAAAACCATTACAGTATTTTTAAATTTTAAAAGGAGTTTCTTACAGGCAGCCTAAATCTAATTAGGCCTTAGGATGCACACCAGCACAAAGTAAAGCAGCTTCCAAGTGTCTAAGTTCTGGTGTAGATTACATTAAGACATTGGACCACTTAGCTTGCTGCATTCTGCATAGCAAATCATCAGTTAAATTTGAATAATTAAATTTCCCATGTGAGATAACTGCTAAACTTTGTCACAATCCTATGCATGTTTGCTCAGAAAATGCATGTTTAGGATTGCAGTCTTAATTTATCTGAAATTAACTTTAAACATGAATGGCTTTAGTCCTCTAACACTGAATATATCACTGTGTACACATTTTGCAGACCATGATTGAACCAAAATGGGCTTTTTGTTAGATCTTCTGAGATTGGCAACACATCTATATTTTAATCAGTTCCTGCAGCTGCGCCTTTAACAGCAGCTTGATCTATAATTCAGCAGGAGGCGATGTTAAAAAAAATTCACTTGCTAATATTTGCAGATCAACAATCTGCAGTTATGAGAAAGCTAAGCTTTCCCCCCTCCCTTATCTGTTTGCAGCATATTTATGGTCACCCCCCCCCCAATGTGGCAAATTGCATAAAGAATTCTGCTCTGTTGGTTTCGTTTTTATAGGCTTTCTTAGTCTATATAAATCAAGTTATTTCGTTACTGCATAACAAAAAAAAATCACAGCCTAGTGCTCTCTAAATATGTAATTCTTGGCTAAGTTGCTGGAAGTAATGATTTTATCAGCAGGAGCAGCTATAGCTGTTTAGAAGATGGGAGGAGGAACTGTAAGTGTTGTGTGAAAGAAGAAATGAGTATTGATTCCTTTCATCTAGAAAAAGCTGATGGTAAGTGAACTAGGCCAATATATCAGAATTTAATACTTTCAGGTTTATGCTAGAGTTGGGGAAACTTGGGAGGAAAGATGAGGCAACTGTTTGAGAGGAAAAATGTAAAAGTTATTAGAACCTGAATGGGGAAGGTTGAAATAAACTGAAGTACAGTACACTGGCAACTTACATGCATTTAACTTGTGCACATTCAGCTTTACGCAGATGGCAAAAAATAAGGCAGACAGGTGTCTGAGGGGGAGGGAACTTTAGCAATCCCACCCACCATTGCACCCAATATGCTTTGATTATATGCAATTTTGGCTTTGGTACAAACCCCAAAGTGTAACCCCCCACTTAAGTTGTGGCCTCCTGTAGGTTAATCTGGGTATCACCCATTTTACTACCTAGCATGGGCATAGCTGGGGGCGGATGTTTGCCCCCATGTGTTTTAAGGGTTGTTGTATGTAAAAAAAGCTACTCTGCTGATCTGTGGGGGTGACCTTGGAGCAGGCATAGGCAAACTCGGCCCTCCAGATGTTTTGAGACTACAATTCCCATCACCCCTGACCACTGGTCCTGTTAGCTAGGGATGATGGGAGTTGTAGTCCCAAAACATCTGGAGGGCCAAGTTTGCTTATGCCTGCCTTGGAGGAACTCTGTTTAACTTTCTGTAGAGAAGAGTAATAAAAAGATGTATATTTCATTATCTTGCCTATCATGCTGCAGAACACTTTAAAAAGTCGCTACTTAGAGGAATCAACGAAGTTTGCAACATTTCTTTCATCAGTGAGTGGTATGAAGTTATTGGATGGGGAAAGCGCCCAGAAGGCAATTCACAATATATTGGCGTTTCATCCTGAAAAAGATCTCTCAACAACTTTGTTAAATGGGGTCGCCTGAGAGTGATTTAAAGCTTAAGCTGAACGGAAATCTGATCGCAGTTCTTTAGACGGTGCCACCCTGTCTCTTTGAAAGGGGCGCACTTGGGGCGCAGGACCGTGGGAAAGCCTTAAAAAGAGGAAGGACCCGTGGTGTTGTTTTCAAGAAGATATTGCATGAAAGCGCGGCGGCGCCCAACCACTTTCCCATCGGTGAGAAACGAGGCAAGCGAAGCGGTGGAAAACCTGCGCGCCTCAACGAGCCGTCGCGACTTTCGCAGGCTGATGACGTAACGGATCGGCGTCGCCGGCTGATTGCGTCCGTCTCGCGCGCCGGGGCGCTTCTGGATGTCGCGAGAGTTGCCGGTAACGTCGGTTTACGGGGCCGGCCGCAGCGGGGATGGCTGAGGAGCTGCCTGGAGCCGACGAGCGAGGCTCCACGGCCTGGCTGTCGCCGAGGAAATGGCGCCCCGAGACCGGCCAGTAACTGCGTCCACTTTGCCATGCGTAAACGCGGGGCCCGGAAACGTCTCAAGGCTCGGGCCGGCGACGTCTGCTTGGAGCGCGGTGAGTCGCTGAGGCCCAGTGCTAGTGAGCGGGGGGGGGGGGGGCAGAGTAGGCCATTATTGTTCCGGATCCTTAAACTCTCGTTTTCTTCCTGTAGTGACCGTAGCCGATTATGCGAATTCGGACCCCTCCGTGGTGAAATCCGGCCGCGTGAAAAAGGCTGTGGCCAACGCGCTGCAGCAGGAAGGTGAGTTCGGGCTTGAATGGCCCACGAAGGGTTTTTCCCCCCACCTGGAGAGTCGTTACAGAAGCCACTGGGAACATAAAATTAGCAATCTGTATTTTGGTGTCCAACGCTTTCCGGTGCCCTCTTGTCTTCCTCTACCCCCCCCCCCAAAAAAAATCTCGTAAACACTGCAGGATTGAATTAGGTCCCAAGGTGTGGTCTAATCAGGGCACCTGGGACCACCACATTGCCCACCAGGACAAGACCCTAAGCAACTATGTTAATTGCTTCCATCACTGTAGACTTGTCAGAGTAGGAGACCCCATGTATCCTTGATGCATGTGTATGTGGGCCTTTAGAATAGAAGAGTGAGCACATCCCTGTAATCTTTTCATTCTGAAGAAATGGTACGCTCGCTATCAGAAACTTAGAAAACGCTGTTATAGGCTAACAAACTATTAGAGGCCTGTAGTCAAATAACCAGATGGTTAGTATAAATCAATAAATAAAATTCAGCTACTTGCTTTTATCATATCTGCTTATCAGCCCCATTACTGCTCTAAATGCACAAACAGCTGAAGATGCAAGTGACAGAATTTCTATGTGCAGTCTAGATTGAGTAGTGCTATCCACTCTCATGTCCCAAGTCCACAGTCCTCCAAATCTCCCTTCCCCATTTTACATCTTACGATTTATCTGGAAAATGCTTGATTTGGTTGTGTATTTTCTGCTGTTCAATTATTGTTCATGACTACCTTATGTTTGTAATTATGTGTTTTCTTGTTGTAATCTGCCTTGAGCATGGTGTTAACTATGGGAAGGCGGAGTACAAATAAAAACATGTATGTGTGTACACAGCTTCTCCTCTAGGTGTAGGACAAACATATAGCATTGTACCAGTCCCATTTTCTTTTTGGCTCTTCTTATTTCTTCCTCCCCAACTCCATTTTTCAATCATCCATTGACTCAAGTTTCCTGCTTTTCAGGACCACTACTCTCTTGCTTGCTTTCTGTAACCAGAATGTCTTATGAGCTAGCCTTCTTAAAACTCCTCTGTATACTAAGCAACCTTTTCTTTGATTCTTCTTGTATCCGTTTCCCTGTCACCTCTGAACTTTTTCTCAAGCCCCATTCTCTCTTACCATATGTTCAGATTTCTCTTACTTAGTCTGTTGCTTGCTGTTCACCCTTCCTTCAGACCCGCTTCCTCTGGACTACCTGTCTTGGCTTGCCTAATTCCCATCATAGCTTCCCTGCTCTTGACCTTCTCCTGTGTAAAGTTTTAATCAGAGCCAAACCGGTAGCTTCCATTCATTAGGGAATCTGGACCATAAACTAACTAGTTTACAGTGGTACCTCGGGTTAAGTACTTAATTTGTTCCGGAGGTCCGTTCTTAACCTGAAACTGTTCTTAACCTGAAGCACCACTTTAGCTAATGGGGCCTCCTGCTGCCGCCGCGCCGCCAGAGCATGATTTCTGTTCTCATCCTGAAGCAAAGTTCTTAACCTGAAGCACTATTTCTGGGTTAGCAGAGTCTGTAACCTGAAGCGTATGTAACCTGAGGTACCACTGTACTTTGAAGCTGAACATTTTGTGCTACCACAGTACTTCTGGCAATTGGAAATTTCACCACCAGTGCAGATAGCAAATCACGCTTGGTAAAATTGGCTATTTGGCTATTTATTTCTCCTCCAATTGGCTATTTATTTCTCCTCTAACAGTTAGATTACTAGGATAACATTCAACATAGATATTTGCCAGCTCTTGTATCTTAATATGTTCTTTCTTTGTGGTTTCAGCAAAATCACTTTGTGGTTTGGAAGCCTCTTATGTGCCTACTGATGAAGTGTTATCAGTGGCAGAATCTTGTGATAGTTGTGATGAAATGGATTCTAAGGATATCACCAATGATTCAGTATTGTCTGAAAAAAAGAAAAGCAAGAGACATAAAGGTAAGAGCTGAGTTGATTTAATCAATCATTCCCATTTGTCAAATTAATTACTTTGTGTGTGAGAGAGCTATATAGTTTCTCAAGTTTCTAGCCTTATTTGGCATGCAAGCTTCCTTTTTACTACCTCTGTAGCTGGTAAAAACCTTAGCCAAAAGCCATTGTAGACATGTTCTGGCCATGAAGCTTACTGGTTGAACTTGAGTCAGTACCTGAAATACGATCTTAGAAGATGAAGTTGTTTGAATGGGGAACTCTTTACATTGCAGCTGACTATGCTGATAACTTCCTAGCACTTGCTGGGGAGCAAAGACTAACTGCCAGGTTCTTGATTGTAACAGACTTGACACTGATTGCCTTGAGGCATGTGTGGAAGACGATTTTAAAAAATTGAGTGTTTTAAAGAAATTCCCCATATGTGTAATCAGTTAATCAAAACATTTATGCCCTGTCTGGTGCAAAAGCACCACTTGGGATGGCTTACAAAGTTTAAAACATCAATAGTATAAAAAATGATATTAAACAGTCAACAAAGGAGGTTGGGTCAACAATTAAAATCAAGCATAAAAACATTTATTAACCATATATGACAAAAGCCTGCCAGAATAAAGTAGCCATTAATAATCAACCAAGAAAAGGGGCAGTGGAGAGGGCCAACTTTACATCATGATGCAAGGTGTTGTAAATCGCACTTTGGAGCCTAGTTCTAGCAAAGCAATGTCCATTTCTTGCTAGCCTTGAAGACTTGATAGGATGAGTGTCAGTAACAGTTTTTTTTCCCCTTTCCTTCAGATGATTCTGATGAGGTGATGGGCAAAGACTATCCCATTGATATTTGGTTGGTGCTGGCTTCCTACATACGTCCAGAAGATACTGTGAATTTTTCTCTTATCTGTAGAAAAGCCTGGATTGTCACTTGTACTGCTGCCTTTTGGACCAGACTTTATAGAAGGTATGACAATTTATAACTTTTTTTTTTTTTTTTTTTTTTGTCAGTAGTAACTCATCATACAGGAAGAGTGGAGAATTGAACTGTAGGCTAGATTTGGTGCAGGATGGGGTCTGCAGTCCTCCCATGTGCGTAACATATAACTGGCACACTGCATGGAGGTCAAATTAATGGAATTCTTTTCTTGTGCAGCAGTAGGGAGATATTATATGGCTCACTGGATTTTGACACAAAGCTTTGCATTGGCTTTATGAACGATGGACAAGGAGAGCACACCAGTGTCTGCATCACAGCAAAGAGGCATAATTGGCTTTATCACTATGTTGACCAGCTCAGTGTTTTGTGTAGTACTCGTTTTTTTCAGCTTCTGCTAAAGTAACTGTAACTGTAAATATACTAATTGCTGTTAATGTGACTGCACTTGTATTACTGTGTGAGGGAGGGTATTAAAATATGGGTGAGCAACACTTAGACAGTCTTATCTCTTCCACTGTATTAGCTATTGCACTGTACTTTTGCTTTTACTTCTGCCTGTTCTTCTTTCGGAGCTGGAGAGAAAAGACGCCATGAATCCTTCGTCTGTACATAGTGTGTTAATAAATACGTTGATTAGCTCTACAATGTCTCATGCTTCTTGCTGTGTTAAGCTAGAAGATTAGTGTGCATATATCATTTGATATATGTCGCTGAAGCGCACTAGAGGAGAAGGGAAATGCCTTTTCCAGAGCTGCACATACCGGAGGATGCTTGGAGTTCAGGGCTCCAGGGGTACCCCCAGGGCGTTTTCCAACAATCTGGTTATCAGAAGTAAATGCATTAATGAGAATGGGGAAAGGCATAATGACCTGGTACATTCAGCTAGTATTCCTTCTCAATTTTTTTCCTATATTAATCTTACTAACAAGATTTTTCATGTAGGTATGATCAGCATTTTTAGAATGCTGAACTATCTGGTTCTCCACTATAAACCTGGACTTTGATTATGCATATGTTGACGAATAGTACAGGAGAAAAATCCATGGTGGCGAACATTTTAAATAAATGTGATGGCGGGGTGTTATAGGGTGGTATATGACTTTCATACTTGGAGCAGACCAAATAAAATGGTGAACTCCACTAACTTTAGTCCATTGATTTCAGTGGGTCAAATCTTAGTTTGACTTTGTCAGATACCTGCCATTTTTAGTATTTTTCTGGGTTTACCTAAAAGGGCAGGGATGCTGAGGCAGATGGAACCTCCCTTCACTCACCAACTAAGATATATGAATGGGCTGCATACGCTCTTCACATTAGTTTTAGTGAGGGTCATTGCTCTTCCACTTTTTTTATTAGGAGATGTTAAGATGTCTTGTGGAGTTCTCATTCTAATTCCAGTGTTGGCTTAGTGCTCCAATCCATAGATCTCTTTGACACACAAGCAGGCTACATGAACATAACTTCAAATGAATCTATGCTTGACATTATGTGGAACAGATAGTTGGTCCTGGGTTTGGAGAGGGTGTGGCGAAAAACAGAATACATCTCAAAAGGGGGAGCAAACTCTGTCTGAGAAACACTGGTTTAAGTAGTCTTTGCATGAAATTTGGTATTTGTCTTACATGAGTTTTTGTTTGCATTTTAGGCACTACAACAGAAATGCATCCCTTCCGGTCCGTTTACAGCCAGAGTCAGTGGAAAAGTTGTACTGCCTTCGTGCGTGTGTAATTCGGTCTTTGTACCACATGTACAGACCTTTTGTTTCTCAGGTAGCCAGGAATCCAGCTATCCCAGAAACTACACCAAGCACTCTCAAAAATTCAAAAGTAAGTTTGAAGAAATGTGCCCTTATCCAAGTGGTGTGGTGTTGTATTTCTGTTGAAGCAATGAAATGCATGTGTTTGAGCCCACTTCTCAACTCACATTTTTGGACAGGCTTTGTTTTTGCCAGCAGCACATTTGTGCATATTTACTTACTGTTTATTAAAGCCTTGGCTCTGGATTTCTAAGGGCATCTTATTCTATGAGAGCCTGATCTTTGACCTGCCAAAGCAGAAATTAAGATGTTTACTCTTCAAATACAAGATTAACATTTTCCTTGTCCAATGGCAATGTGTATGCACAACTAATATCTGTTTCAAAGCAGCTTGTACTCCCTTGTCAATTTTTTCTTTCCTAGGAGGTTGTGAGCTAGCCAGTTCCCAATCTAATGGAAAAAAAGGATTGACATCTTTGATTCTTCGTGTTCACATCACAACGGCTTTGGTGTCCACAGCTAATAGTGCAGTCATACTAACAATCCACATCCCGTGTATTTGTAAATTAACTTTATAAAAGGAAATTAAATGTCAAAAATCTGTGTTGCAGTAACAGTTATGGTTTTGCTTAAATTCTGTAAGCGTAGCCATTTGCCATCAATCTTACTTCATTGCACCTTTGCATTATTGAAATGCAAGTTATGAATTTGTGTATATAGCAGTGTGTTTGCACACTGTGCAGCCACAGAGCCTCTACACTTTGATTTGGGTATTCCTCATTTGGAGTCTCCTCTCTCTTACGGGAGATGACCACATTGAGCATGCAAGGCAGAGGAACTTGGACCCTTTGGTTACTGAATCCAGATCTTGTATTTAATTTCCCTTTCTCTTTCCCAGTGTAGCTTCTGTGGGACACTGGAGCCGTTGTGGTGTCAGCAGAAGTTTGCCCTTAAGGACATCCCCACTGTTTGGAGCAGCAGGCCACATGGTACACATCTGAAGGGTAGGGCAGCTGACATGTGGATGACGTCCTCAGCCCCTTAGGAGGTATTCATGTGTTAAACTACTTTCCTCCTTGTAACTCATACCCAAGGCTGCTCAGAAGAGTGGGATAGTTAACAGGGGAGCATGCTTCTGACAAGCTATGAAGAGAGGCAAGTTTGCATGAAAGCTCCTTGCTGCATGCTTCTGAACTTAACTAAAATTTGGCTTGTGCATGTCTCCTTTATAAAGAATGAAGGTTTGTTGCTTACAATAGATAGACTGTTACTAGTGTAGGCTCTTATCTATAAAATACCTAGGTCTAAAAGGAAGAATCACCCTTGAATAGAAGAGTGTCTCCCTCTTGTTGTCTATAAGAAGAGTGAATCAGCAATTGTTGCCTTTGGACTTGGGTCTTTTTCTCTTTAGGAGGGGATTGTTTAATAATAATAAAAACTCAGCGGTTTACAAAAGATAAAACAGTAAAGTCAAGAAAAATACAACTCAACTTGAAAACATACACAAGCTAAAATACATAACATATTAAAATTACCTCAACTTTCTAAGCATCTGGATAGGCTTGTACAGTGGTACCCCGGTTTTCGAGGGTCTTGGAAGCCGAACATTTCGGTTTTCGAACACTGAAAACCCGGAAGTAATTGCTTCCATTTTCAAACATGCCTCGTAAGGCTTCCGCTGCGTTGTTTTTTTCAAATTTCTCCATTGACTTTGCAGGCTGCTCTTTGCATCTTGGTTGTCAAACAGTCTTCCAGAATGGATTACTTTCGACAACCAAGGTACCATTGTATAAACAGGAATGTTTTTAGCAGGCACCAGAAGAGTATAGTGAAGGTATATGCTTGATCTCAATGGGCAGGGAATTCCAAAGTGCAGGCTCTACCACATTGAACAATCGAGTTCTTACAAATGCAGAACAGGTAATATGTGGCACCTGCAGAGGGGGTCAATTCTGCCAATCAAAGCAGTCGTGGATGCATGTAGGGTTAGGTGATCTTGTCAGTAAAATCGTCCAAAGTTGTTAAGGGCTTTATATACCAATAATATCTTGAACCTGGCCCACTAGCAAATCTACAATCTGTAGATCTCTGAGGGTTAATATGCTGACGAGTCTTTAGCCCTGTCAGCAATCATTCTGCACCAACTGTACCTTGATAACTGTAAAGTGTCCCATGTGATTATAAACTTCTCTACAGAATATATGCCCCTAACCTGAATGCACAACTATGTGCCCTGAAGCTTCAACTAAAAATAAACCACTAGTTCATCTTATTGTCACTTTTCTGCCCTTGGTTTCTTTACTTTCAGGTGTTTCAGTGTGAGTGCTATGTGCAAATAGCTGTATTACATGACTGGTTTATGTCATGTTTGACACAGATTTCACATGTAATGTTTGGGGCAGAAGCATGTTTTAAGCTTTTAGCAAGTTCTATGCTGCCTCATAGCACTGTAAAAAAATAACAATTTGATTCATGGGCAATGCAAAGTGTATTAATTTGACTATGTACAAACTGCTTTAAAGCTGTAGCGTTGTTGTTGTTGTTCTTGTTGTTTTAAAAAGAAACCTTTCTCTTTTCTGCATCAGTGTCTGCTTTTCTGGTCTAAAAAAGTTGGTCGACAGCCTTCACTGTGGGAATTCAGCTTCAAATTCCAAAGGCAGGTATGAAAACTAAACAACTTAGCAATTTCATGGATGTTATTTATATACCACAATATAGTAAAATAATAAACTTATAATATTAAACCACAATTAAAAACAGACATAGAAAGCAGCAATCGAAAATATTTCAGGAATAGTCTGCAGTTATGAAAGTTAATAGATATGGAATCAATTTCTAGCGAACTAATGCGCATATTTCTTTCAAGAATAAGTCTTTCAAGAATAAGTGTTTGAAACATCTTCAACCACCCATCCGGTACAAAGATGTCCACATGAACCCTGACCAAGACTGCTGTCTACTGCAGATCACTACTCTTGATTTCATATATATTCCTATAGTCATGGGCATGACAGTTACTTTGGTAAGTGTTAGAACTTCTGTACTTTTCAACCATAGCTTCAAAAATATGTCCTGTGCAATCTTTCTAACAGTTTTGCTAGAAAAATTATTATATTGTAAGGAAGTATTTCCTCAAATGATAAAGTTTATTCTTAAAATTTGCACATTCAAATCCTATAGTAAATAGTATTCATATTTGACAGGTCCAGATCTTGATGTTTCTGATTTATCTTATTTGCAGTTCACGATAAATGTGAGCACCGACATGAGGCATCACAGAGTGAAAATGGTGTTCCACGATTCTCCAGTTTGGAGTGGCAAGAAACACAGATTTGACCATGGAGTGCAAGTTGTAATGGACCCTGTGCACAGTGTGCGCCTTTTTGATTGGTGGCACCCACAGTTCCCTTCTTCATACACCTGAAAACTCTCAAGTAGTTTGTCATATGAACTGGAAAACAATTCAAGAATCCTGGTTATATTTGTAGACTATATTCTATATACCATCTCCATAAATGACTAAACTTGATAAGTCAAGTCTCTGTATTTGGTCAGCAGTGGAAGGAATATTTTATAAGGTTGCAGAAGCACTTATGGAAGGCATTTTATGATCGGGGGCGCAGTGTGGGGGAAGCTTCAGCTAAAACCTGTCTGGTGCAAAGAAAATTATCACCACCTATATGAGAAAAGCCTATTGTTTCTATATAGAATGACAGTTCAGGTACTAGTGGCATATCCAAGTTAAAGTGATAGTTTCTGGTGATCTCTTTACAGCGGACCAGTGTGCTCAGTAAGGAAACTACAAGGTCTGCAGGGTTATATATCCTCACCAGTCTTGATTACTCCTAGCAGGACTTACTCACTCTATGCCTTGGACATAACGGTTCACAGACTACCTTTGTAGAACAAACGTGAAGTAGAACTGAGAGCTGAATTGCTTAAATGTGTGTCTTCAGAAGATACTGGCTGCAGTAGAAAGTTCTTTTTAGCTGGGTGTGCTTGCACATGCTATATAACTACTTCCCTGTGTACTGTACTTCAGGGAACTGTATAATTATCTTAGTTTCCATTTTGCAGTAATTGGAGGAATGCTTACTACTTTGCTAGCTTATTAGGATTTCTTGGAGTAGTTGGTCTATATCAAAGTCACTTCTGACTTGGATAATATACTAGCCAAAATACTGGAAAATTCTATAAGCAACTTGCTCATAAGTCTCCATTCTTCTTGGCTATAGAAAGAAGATACATGGTCACCAAAGTGTAGTGTTAGGGTAGACAGTTGGGCAAAACAAGTTTTAACATAATGTCATTGGGTTGTATTCACAGAACATTTTCCCCTTCTTCCCCCGTGCACCAATTAAATATGTTCTGTGGCTTTCCCCAACACTTTGGAGTATATTTTGGTTAGCGTGGGGGGAGGGGGAGGGAAAGTCCTGTTGCCCAGGTGGAACTTGGGCTTGTACAGTTATTTAATTTAATACCACCCATTAATTGTAGAAATTATTAAACCTCTACAAGTGTTGTCTCTTCCTCTTGAGCTATTCAACAGCGCAGGCTGATGAAGAGCCCATTGACAAGATGTGAGGAAGTAAGATAAGACAATAAATATGTAGGGAATCTGCAACCTTTCATGTGGCAAATAGTGTCTTCCCCCTGTCTATTTAGCTCCTTTGCTAAATGCTATTTGAGGGAGACCCTGCCTTTTCATATTAATAGTCATTACACTACACCTGATCCTCACTTCCTACCCATTTAGGTATCAAACAGGTGACGCATAGGGAGGAAAGGGGTGTGTGACTTCCATTAACAAGCCACAAAGCAAAGGATAAAGAATTGAAGTTGGGCATTCAAATGAGATGGCTGTTGTCTGGAAGTACTATCTAAGGCTTGGACAATGCAGTAGTTACTTTGCTAACAAATTGAAGGGGGGTTCTATTTGAATAGGAAACAGCTAAGAGCAGCAGATGTATGCAATTGAAGGAACCAATGGGAAAATCACAGGCTAAGGAAAAGAAAGTGGTGTGGGAGCTAGCTTTAAAGGGAACCTGAATTTGCACTATCCCTCCCACTCAGGTACAGCTCTTTTCTCCTTATATACACACACAGCACACTTGGTGGACATTTTATATATTCATTCAAAGCATTTATAGCCCAAATGCTATTTTATAGTATCAGCTATATATAATCCTACTTTGAATACTGTTAAAACACTGTTATTATAAAGATCAAATTCAAACTACACATAACATGGTTTGAGGTGAAACTGGTGACTGGCTCAAGAGATTATTGCACTTGCTGCTTCTCTTCACTGTGGTTTTGACTTCTACAACTCTTGCATTTATTAGGTCTTGTATGAGTTTTTGCAACTGCACGGTTTCCTCACATTTCCTTTTCTTGTATTTGATACACCTGTTTCAGTTCTCCTGGGACCTTTATCTGATTATCACCTTAATGGTGGGAGGCTTTCTACTTGGTGCGTAGTTCTTCTATATTGGGAAGATTGGTGTGTTTGGCTTTCCAAACAGAAGAACATTTCAGGTGTTGGTGTCAAGTGGCATTTGGCATTTTCTGAGTTAAATTTTTCCTTCCTCGTGAGCCATAAAACTGAAATACAAAAAGCAAATTCTTGTCATATGAAAGGCAATCAAAGTTGCAATAGCAAGAAACATGTTAAAGAGTAAAATCGGAGACAAGTGGGGCAAATTTAAAACAAAATAAGGCTAAAATTCAATCATGAACCTAGAGCAGCATCCATCCTTTTTTTGCCTGCTCTAGAGAATTTACGCATATATCCATGACCTTATTCTACCACTTTAGTTGATCATGTTTAATTTTGTGCTCATAATCTTGTCTCTGTGCATATCCTCTCCTTTCATAACTAACCTGATAATAATTAACCTGAGTTTTGTAGGTGCTAAATTAAATTAAGTTACTGATTATTTAAACATAGCAATTAGGAAGATAAACACAGGACAGTCCTGCCATAAGGAAATACTGGACTGTTTTAACACTAGCGGACAAGACATTTGCTAGAGAACTGGATTTCAGAATGCCGTCAGAACATTGGATGGTAACACTAAATAAAGTGTTCTATCCGCTTCTCGCAATAATCGGGATCCCATGTAAGTATGCTGGACATAAGCAGCAATTAGAAATGTCTTACCATATTGGGCTGTCTTCCTGAGCAAGGGATACAACCACAGAAGCAACAAAGATTTAATGTCTGGTAGAGCAACAGTCAGCGATGCCGAGGGGCGGGCTTCTCACTGAAAGGGGAGAAGAAGAATACAGTTTTGAATGAGGAGAGAAAAACAGTCCTTAAAGCTGAGTGGTGCTTTAGAAGCTGCTCTCCTCTTGTGTCCTTGGGATTTCTGACAGCCTGTATAATGTCTGCAAGTGATGCTCATGCAGTTCTTCCATGTTCTGACAGCCATTAGAGATGTTTACAAATCAGTATTCCAGCTGAGCCTGTTTTGAGCTTATTTCTCGGTTATCTTCAGCTGACATAGCATGACTTGCTACCGTCTTGAAATTTACTTCAAATGTGTTTACACTGATAGCATTGGAATCATTTAAAAATAATATGAGAGAAGCAGTCATAGATGTTTTAGGATGCTGAATGATAATCGAAATAACTCTTCTTCCCAATTTGCAGGGGATAGAACAGGGTAGAATTTAGCTCCTGAAGGACCACCAATGGCCTGAGAAAATTCCGTTGACTTACTCCACAGTTGTAGTGTCAGAATACCTTGTGTGAGTACATTGGCAGAAATGCACTTTTATATTCTGACTCTACATCTGTGGAGTAAGTCAACAGAATTTTATATTCCGACTCTACGGTTGTGGAGAACTTAGTGAAAAGCTTACCCGGTTGGATGCCAAATGCTGGATACAACCCCTTAACATAGTGCCATGAAAGAGGAAGCTCTATTAGCTTTATTTTCTCTTGGAACCTGATCCTTGGTTGCCAGCTGAGCAATAGTTTACCCAACATGTACGATGCAGTAATAATTGCAGTGGGGAAGCCAATTGAGTGAGCTGATTTGACAGTGTTTCCAAATATTTGAATTGCTCAGGGAGAAGGAAACCGCAATGGAATGTTTGTAGCTCAACATCTATGAGAGAGGAGAATGTCGTATATTTGGGATCCATACTTCATACAGATTTTGGGGAGGTATGTGGAGAGTAAACGGGCTGCTAAACTGAGACGAGGTCCCTCAGTTGAGGTGAAGGGTAGCTGAAGGAATAAACAGAACAAGCAGGTATAAGGGTTAGCGGAGGAAACAGGTCTAGGGAACAGCAGAGTTGAGGGTACACAAGAAGACAAAAGTGTTGTGAAAATACAGGGCCAAGGCACAAAGCGGGTGGGGTCAGGGCTACACTGACATGTATTAGGCATACAGTTTACAGGCTTCCAGGTACGGAATTTGGTCCTGGTTCTTGGGTTACATGGTCTTGTTTTTCATTGCAGCAAATATTATGACATTGTTCATCTTGTGGCGAAAGAACTGTCGTATTGCCCCTTCCAGTCGGTACCACCTCATGGCCATGTCCTTCTCGGACACAGTGGTCCTTGTTCTTTTTGTCCTCCTTGAGATGGTCACAGAACATTTCAGTGAAAGACCATTCTGGTACAGTGACCCCTGGTGTACCCTGCGGGATGTTTTCTGTTACGGTGCAGTCAACACTTCTGTCTGGCTGGTGGTCTCCTTCACCACTGAGCGCTTTATCACTATCAACACCTTCAGGCTAAAGATGAGAATCTGTTCTGCCAGGAACACACTGTATGCTATTGGTGTGATCCATGTCTGCAGCTACATTGTGGCCATCCCCCATTACTGGTCAAACTATTCGGCAGTGGAGAATGCTACAGGACTTTCTATCTGCAAGTATAACCCTAAGCTCTCCAGAACATACGTTGAAGCGCTTGTGTGGTTTCAGACTTCTCTGCTCTATATTATCCCATACACCATCATCTTCACCTTGAACAGCCTCATTCTAAGACAGATAATGCGCCATAACAAGGTGCACTGTCTCTCTCGAGAGGTGTTGCATAGAACCCCACCTAAAACTCACTTAGGGAAACCAAAAAAGAAGTCCGTTATCCTCCTGGTGACAGTTTCAATGACATTTGCCTATCTCTGTACCACAAGGTTTGTTACCCAAATCATCATCAAGACCTGCTACTATGACATAGAAAGGAAAGATTACTCCAAGACCATAAACATTGTGGCAGACATAGGGACCATGCTGGAAATGACCAACACTGCTGCCAATATGTATCTCTATGCCTGCACCCAATCTGCCTTCCGAAGGGAGCTTATCCGGTATCTGAAGATCATCGTGCATCCTTGGCAAGCAAAAAGAAAAACCCTACCTGTTGTTTTCCAGGCATAGACATAGAACAACATACCATCCAACAGAGATGTTCGGATACATCTGTTTTGCAGCTGAGTCCGGCCACCTGAACTCTGCCTT
This sequence comes from Podarcis vaucheri, assembly GCF_965113315.1. Taxonomy (NCBI): domain Eukaryota; kingdom Metazoa; phylum Chordata; class Lepidosauria; order Squamata; family Lacertidae; genus Podarcis; species Podarcis vaucheri. The sequence goes on from NC_138764.1 coordinate 75,124,747, forward strand.
TAGTGCTCTTGCAAGTGGGAAAATGCAAGTGGTTCCATGTCCCAATGGCTCACAGCTTCAGCCTACCTGGATGCCTGCTTTTCAGTGACAGCAGCAAAGGCACCCAAATGGATGAGTTTCTCCCATGATTTTGAAAGAATTTGCTGGACCATTACCAATCCACTGATATATATATTTTCACACTGCCTCCCATTATTTAAAGAGCCTCTGTACGTACACACACAAGCACCACATGTACCAGCACCCTCTGCTTCATTTGATCACCAACCTCCTCCTCTTTCAGGCAGAGAGAAGGGTCTTTCTTTGTGAACCGCCCTGAGATCTTTTGATGAATGGCGGTATATACGATAAATGGAATAAATAATAACATCAACAACAACAGTACCATTGTTACAGTAAGTGCACTTTTAACATTTGTGGGGGGCGGGGAGTGCTGGTTCTGCATACCCTTGCGTACCCCCAGAAAAGAAGCACTGAATAATAACTGTAATTGTGCATTCTGTATAGCTGAAGCCCAGCCTAAAATAGCAACAGCCCACTGCCTGAAGTAGCGGAAGCCAATAGCGCTGACTTTGCTTCTTGTAGAGAAATCTGTTTCTTCCTCCCACACACTACTAATAACCCTTACTTTTGCTCAATAATGTGTACCTTTCTGAATATAGCAGAATTCTACTGCTTAGTTCTGCTTTGCCTTGGTGTCAAATTGTGTACGGTAAAACGCTTGTCCAAACTTGTAGTTGGTTGGACATCTGTATCATTTCAGAGCCACAATACAGATCTAAACAGCACAGCCCTGACACTGGAAGCAGAAATCATGGATTAAATGGCCGCCTCTCTGCCCTTGTACTTGATTCCTGTGAGATTTAACACCCACATGCTTTATTAATGCTGAACAAACATACAGGGAAGCAGGGAGGGAAATATATTTGTACTATCAGTTCCCCATACATTTAATTTCCTGTAAGACTGCCGTTCTTTCCTCTGTTGCCAAGAATATGCTTGCTGGGAAACATGAAGGAAAAGATGGTTATTGGCATTGTGAAACGAATGAAGAAGGGGTGTTGCTAGAGACTTCAAAGAACCTGGCACAATTTGTAAACAGGGATGCGAACTTAGGCTGAATTTCAGGGAGGGCAGGGGATGACAGATGCTGGTTCTCATCCTGAACTATGGGACATGAACAGGATTTTCTGCTCCCAGTACGTGGATTGGGACCTCTGCAAATTAAAGTGGTTAGTGGCTGAGTTCTCACTGGCACTGAACTTTGCAGCATGCCCAGCAGCTCTGTAAAGTATTTTAAAATATATATCAATAAACAACATGTTTTTAAAAGGCAGCAAAAGTTCTGGGGCCTGGTGCAAGAGATCTAGAGGCAGGGGTTTTTTGGCAACAACATCCCTGAAGACATGTTCATTGTATGTATATCTTATGCCTGAAACAGCTGCTTTGCTCTTGCACAAAACAGCTGTATCAAAAATACAGCAGGAGTGCGGTGAGAGGGACCACCCACTGAAACATCACCAGACACATGACAAACCATCAACCCGCCCCCCAAATGTGCTAAAGGTTTTCCCACCAGCAGCTACTGCAGATGTATCACAGAATATTTTTGCTTAACAGTTTTTCTGTAGTAAATGGAAATCTGAATTAAGAGCACTGTTGCCAGTCAGTTTAAACAACACTTACCTAGATGGACCAGTGACTAGATGGACCAGGGACTAGGCATAAAGCTTACTCTGATGGGCCATTGGTTGTTAACAAGTAGACAAAAACCCAAAAGGTCTCTCTCTCTTCATTTGGTACAACCTAGGGTTGGCATACATCCGGAATTTCCTTGACATAGCTGGAATACTGCAGTCGGAAGCAGTGTACAGGCGGAAATCGCTAAAAATGTCTGGGAAAATCTGAATGCATGGCAACTCACGTTGACAGTGTCATTTTTGGTGATTTCCCTTTAAAATAGCTCAAAAACATCTCTCTCTTTTTTTGCAATTTTACACTTTTGTGCCCAGATTTGCACCGGATATGGGGACCCTAGCACTACCTGTTTTGTTTTATTTTGTTTATTTCTTAAATGTATACACCACGTTTTCCTGCAAGGAGCCCAAGGTGGCTTATATGGTTCTCTCCTCCCCATTTAATCCTCACAGCAACCCTGTGAGGTAGGTTAGGCTGAGAGACAGTGACTGGCCCAAGGTCGCCTAGGGAGCTTCATGGCATATAGCAATATAGTTGGGAAGGAACTTAATTTAAAAGAGAGAGAGATTTTTTCAAAACAACCCATTGCAGCGGGGGGGGGGGCAGGGGGACAATAACCAACAACCACTTGCTTAGCCATCTAGAAAATGCACCAGATTATCTTGCATTCCCTAACATAACTTACTCCTGAAGGTCAGGCCTGTAAATGGAGGAGCCTAGAATGTGCCCCCTGGCCATGGCTTTCTCTGGATTAGTGGACAATGTGATGCCTAGGATTCCCTAGTCTTCTTCCTCTTTACCTTGTGCTCATTCATTTTATTCTCCTGACTGCACTCCTAGACAGGCTGGGGAGCTTGAATAATGGATAGGGGTAAGGTCAGCTGTAACCTGATTCAAGGGTGTTGCATTCCTCCAGAGTCTCCTTCCAGCTTTCATCTTATCTGCTCTTATCCCTACTTTTGTGGGATCAGGTTAGTCTATTGTCTTTGTGAGTTCTAGTGAAGGAGCAGACTGAGGGCTTGGGGCTGCAACATGATGCTGCCTCTAAACCGTCACTCAAACTGCTCCTGTGATGCATACCAAAACAGCCCTGGAGGCTGGAGAATTCCTGGAGGCTGCCAAACTGCATTTCTTAACATTCCTGGCAGCAACACCCAATGGGAAAAATTGAAGTTCAGGAGCTCATCATGGCAGCTTCATAGCTGCACTTCAAAGGTAAGTCCCAAAATGCAAGCAAGATCCACTCATGCATGCATGCATATAAATCACAAATAAACAATTTATTATTAATAATAATAATAATTTATAATTTATATCCCACCCATCTGGCTAGGTTTCCCCAGCCACTCTAGGTGGCTCCCAACAGAATATTAAAACATGATAAAGCATCAAACATTAAAAGCTTCCCTAAACAGGGCTGCCTTCAGATGCCTTCTAAAAGTCCGATACAGTAGTTTATTTCCTTGACATCTGATGGGAGGGCGTTCCACAGGGTGGGTGCCACTACCAAGAAGGCCCTCTGCCTGGTTCCCTCACAGCAAGGGAACTGCCAGAAGGCCCTCAGTGCTGGACCTCAGTGTCCGCGCTGAACGATGGGGGTGGAGACGCCCCTTCAGGTATACTGGGCTGAGGCTGTGTAGGGCTTTAAAGGTCAGCACATTTTGAATTGTGCTCGGAAATGTACTGGGAGCCAATGTAGGTCTTTAGAGACTTGAGACAGCCATGCTGAAATCCAGGAGTCAGCAAACTTACCACACCTCAGGCCAGTGTCTACAGCACCAGTTGTGTGGCAGGTCAGAGGGCGGGGGCGCGTGTGCCCATATACGTGCGCACACACTATTTCTAGCACACTTCTGGGGTGGAGGAGCACCAGAAATAGCTTGTGCGCATGTGCACGGGCCTCCTCCGACCTGGATGTGCACCAGAAATAACGCTTGCGCATGTGCACAAGCTATTTCTGGTGCTCTTCCGACCCAGAAGTGGGCAGCCACGCAGCACAGCACCAGTAAGAAAGGGCGGCAGGTGGTGGGGGTTGCCACGAGCTATATAAATGAGTCCCTCGGGCCTTATTCAGCCCGCGGGCCTTAGTTTGGGGACTCCTGTCAGCATCACTACTTGGCGTTAGAATCAGTTGGTTAGAGTGTGGTGGTGGTGGTAATGCCAAGGTTGCAGACTTGATCCCCATAAAGGACAGTTGTGTGGCATTGCATGGGGTTGGACGAGGGTTCCTTCCAACTCTATGATTCTAAGAAGTGGGTCTGCACCTTCACCAAGGCTGAATAATTTTGTACTGGCAGCGTCCAGCAGGGAGGGGTGCAGCGCAACCACATGGACAGAGCACTAAAAGAGCTCCACCAGTGTATCTGGTCACCATTCCCTCCACCTTGCCCCTCCTGGTAAGCAGCAGAAACTGCTGCAGGGAGACCAGGTGCGTGGCAGGGCTCCTCCAGACCAGGCGCTGCTTGTTTCTGCAGTTTCTGATAGACCCTGCATGAAGCATGCCTGCACATCCTCCGTGAGTTCAGTTTGGCAGTTTGGAGGAGACCTGGAGAAGTTGGAAGCAAATGTTATCCATGCAAACCAGAAGATTATAATAATGCGGTTCTGCTGCATTGCACTGGTGACAAAGCATTTGAGCAGTGCCAGCCCGTGAAGCCATTGCCTCAGGACTGCAGGCTCCAGATAACTGGGAGAGGTGGCAGCTCCATCTGCTGCACATATCAGCCACCTCCTCCTCTGCACACGCACCCTTATCTGCACACCCACCACTGCTTCCTCCCTTGAGTATCCACTGCAGTTGGCAGGTGGTTGTGGTGGCTGGTGCACAGCAAAGGAGGAGGTGGTGGCTGTGAGGGGGCACATTTTCCTCCAGCAGCAACAGCTTGTCCTGTATTCCAATCTTACAAGCATCGCTGGCAAAATACTGTTCCAGAAGATGGCGCCATTGCTCCTACTATGAAAAATAGAATTTCATCTCACTGAGGGATTTCCCTTCCTCAGTGACAACTCTGCATGGCTTTCTATGTCTTTTACTTTACCGTATATTGTTGGGCAGGCATGGAGGAGGAGCCTGGGTACTGTGGGACTCAAGGACCCCAAATTTGTTAGGCCACTCCATCCCCTGTGCCAATCTAATTAAGAGCCAAACAAATGCAAGTTGTGGGATACTGTTGGTTACTCCTGGGATCTCTTAAAGATCACTCCACTTTTCAGAGAATGCAAGTAGCCATAAAGCAACAGAGTCTGTGTGGAGTTGGGTCTCTGCATTACTGCTTCTCTCCCACTCGAGTACAGTCATTTAAAATATATTCCTTATCTGCGATGGTGCTTGCATGGAAGAATGGGGCAATAATCAATCACTTGGGATTGACTTCGTTCTCCGACTGTTTCAGCTAAGTACATAGCAACCACTCTGTTAGCTGTGCAATATAGAACCACAACCCATTACTCAATCTTGCTTTGTGGCTGGAGCTGGAAGGAATACTCCTAAGTAGTCAGGGTCATTTGAACATGTTTTAAAAACGAGGCAGGTAATATATAGAGTGCATATGTTAAGTGACTGTGCAGCTTAAGTGACTTTTCATGCATTCACCAATCTATCCATTTGTCTGCCTGGCTCCAGGCGAGTTTAGTCTATAATCTGAGGTGACATTTGCAAGCTTCTCTTTGCAACCAGCAGGAAGAAAACCCTGTTTAAAAGTCCTTTAGAGACATACAGGATTTCAGAAGCACTTGAGACTGGGACAGTTCAAGGCTGCCAACCTAGCCTGCTTAATTGTCTCTGAATATCTTTGGCCTTTCATTCTTGTCTGACGATCATAGGGCGTAAGCATTGTGGTGTTTTTCCAGGAGCTAGTGCTGTAAACTGATCCTTGCAATTTGGTTTTACAGTGACTCTGTTCACATAAAAGCAAGTGCTTCCTCTCAATTGTCCAGGCAACTGGGTCATGTGAAGCAGACAAGGCAGTTTCATTAGGCAACAGCAGATGGCCAGCTGGAAATGTTTAAGGGTAAGCCAGCCTCCTTGATATCTATGAATTGCCTTTCTAATAATGGCTTTGTGTTTGCATGCATTTTAATAGATTTATATTTTGGTTTTTAAAACCACACAAGTGGGGGACAGTGATCACATTTGATTTCTGGCATGTTTGTGAAGATTACCGTATTTTTTGCACCATAACACTCACTTTTTTCCTCCTAGAAAGTAAGGGGAAATGTCTGTGCGTGTTATGGAGGAAATGCCTACGGGTGGCATGCCTACGGATTTTCCTCCTCTAAAAACTACGTGCGTGTTATGGTCGGGTGCGTGTTATAGAGCGAAAAATACGGTAAATACTCACTGTTTCAGAAATTAAAGCAAAGATTCCCCTTCTTTCTATTGTTTTGTTGAGTACAGTTAGGGAGACTGGAAATACAAACAACTGTCATCTCAGTGACATTTGACTTTAAACACCCACCTAGTTTAAGGGAAGTTTATTTCAACAAAAGCTGCATGGCCGGAAAGATCTGCGGCACTAACACACTAACACCACAGTCATTGAACAGCGCCACTTGCTTCTGTACTGCAAAAGAAAGGAAGTTCCACTTCTCAGGCCTGTAATATCACGAAAGGAAGGGGCGGAGGTGAGTCTAAAATAATCCATGTCAGGAAGTTTAATACAGGACACAGCAAGAGATCAGCCCTGCAGGCATTCCAAAACAAGATGCTGACAAGCCCTTTCCAGGTAAGTTACAATTTCATTCAAGAGAAGCAACAAGGACTCGTGTGGCACATTAAAGACCAACAGATCTACTATGGCATAAATTTTGTGAACTGCAGCCCAATTCCTCAGAGTCATGAAGTGTTCTGCTAGGTTCCAGGAGACTAACAACAGCTTCCCCCTGGAAACGATTCAACAAAAGGGGATGCAACACAGAAATAAGACTCAACATGCAACTCCATCACTTTTGGGGGTTTTTTTGAAACCAGTTAAGGTATTTGCCAGGTTACAAAGCAGCACCAGCTGTCACAAGAAGTCTGATTTTTTGCAACATAGATCAAATGCCACACACACACAAAGAGAACAAAAAACCTTTAAACCCTGTCTCCGAATCTCTGGCTAGGAAATACATTTTTTATGTCAGTAGGGTTTTTTTTCCCCTGCTAAGTGTATTCTCAATCATTTAAACTTTTTCAAGGCATATTTCCTGTATTTTTCTTGTTGCTGTGTGTGTGTGTGTGTATGTGTGCGTATGTGTATATATAAAATATATAATTGTGTTGTGCTTTTAAGTAGTTGTTAATTGCCCCAAGTGGTGCATAGACACCAGAAGGGTGGCACAGAGCTCTTAAACAATATATACAATAATTAAAAAGCTGTGGCAGGCATTGCTGGTTTGCAAAAAGCTGGTTTGTTCTGTGGCTCTGAATTATGAAGGATGCCTGATTCTGTCAGGAAGATGATGAAGTAGATTCTTTATTCATCCTGATACCTCCAAACTACAGTGTGAAAGAGAAGAGTTTAAGCCCAACTGGGTCAATGTTGCTGGTGATGAGCACGCAGTGTGCACATGGGACTCAAGCAGGATTTTGCATGATGTGGTGTTTATTTGTCACTGGGCTGCACTTCCTTGATTGTCAAGCCGTTTAAAAAAAACAAGCACACTTGATATCATTTGCTCTTACGCTGTCCCTCGTTCTGACTGTTGTTCTTGCCAGTCTCTACATTATGTTCATGATTCCGTGATGAAAATCGCCTCACTTCTTACCTCCGCTGTGCTTGACTGGACAGCTGCCTCCTTTGAAACAAACTTCCCCACCCATGCTTTGTACCTAATTCAGTTTACTGAAGGTGCACTCAGTGATATAACCGATAAGAGGGTGCAAATGCGTATTTGCAGAAAAGATTTTCCAGGTCTCTGACGCAAATTCACAGCAACCCGTGTGCAGTTTTTGCCATGGCTTGTCAAACAATCCTGAGCCTTCTTTCAATTTTAACAATTGCTACATTGCTCTATGCTATAGACTTGATCTGGTTAGAGATATTCCGCTGAATAACTGAGCACAGGACATAATGGCTTCCTCAACTGCATCAGATGGCTGGATGAACACAATGTGCGGGGGGGGGGTGTTGTCAGCCCTCTCAGCTCCCCTAGGCAGAATTTGGTGAAGGGTTGGGGTGGAGCTAGTGAGCAGAGTTGTTTCTGAAGGCACATAAAAAGTAAAGGCAGCAGCGTTGGTCCATGTGGGGGGGGGGGAGCGGACCCATGCATGTAGCCAAGGGGGGCAGGAGGGCAGCTGCCTCCCATCAAGTAAAACAATAGAAATACTTAACTGACCAATCACTTCTGTTCTGCCCCCCAACAAAAGTCCTGCCCCCCCAAAAAAACTTGGCTATGCTCATGAGGGGAACCCTCCAAAATCCACAGCTGAGCAGTACCTTTATTAAAGCAAACTGTCATGAAATAGTGGTATGTGGAGATGAGGACAAAGGAAAGAAGGAAGGAGTGCTTTTCAAAAAAAAAAAAAAAAAAACCACCTCAAATTTCCTGCTTTGTGCATGATGTTGCTTGGTGTTCTGGAGAACTTGAAGACATGCCACCATTTGAGGCATTTTGGTTGGTCCTTATAAAGGTCCTTGCCTATTTGTAGATTTTACAGCTCCTTTTGGTGGGTCTGAGGGCACAGCCCAATGAGTTTTGGTGAGCCTTGGAGGAGCATATTTGGGCAGCACTTTGGAGAATCCAGCACAAAAGGTGCATATTTACCATAAATGTACATCTGTTTTTAAACACTGCTATAAAGCGGGGTGGGGAGGGGGACAGCCTTGTCCCCTCCTTTCCTAACAAATGGCCTCAAGCTGGTTGACAGGAGCTGGGGGGGCGGAGGGGGGGGGAAGAGCACAAAATACTTACTGTGCCAGTTTTTTTGTGGTTGCTTGGCAACTAATTCAGACGTTTGTTTTTCTGTTATATTGCTCACCTTTTGGATTATGTACGTAGGTAATTGGATCTCTTCACCACCACATGCTCCTCATTTATAACTTGATCTTGCTGGTTTTGCTGACATGACTCACAGGAAAGTCAATTTATGAATAGGCAGCGTTGAGGAAACTTTGAACTACAAGGTTACCCCATGTAGAACCAAGAGCCACCAAGCTGGAACAAGTACCTGGGAGATTACTCAGACCTACCCTAATCCTGTAGCTATGTCAAAGAGACAGTGCCAGAAGCTCTGCAGGAAGAGAGAAATAGAATTTTAAAAACCGCTTTCTTGGATTTCCTCACCACCACCTAAGCTTCATACTGTGGCACACCTCCTCCGTCTCTGAGTAGTGCAAGATTTCAGGGGTTCCAGACTCAAGGTTTGTGTTGCCTTTTGGGAGGCACAGCAGAAACTAGGGTGTCTTATGAAACATGGTTTATTTACACATTTCTCCTATAGCCACAGCCTTGGACTCTAGCAGAAATCAGCTGTGGCTTGCTCTCTGCCTTTCCAGCCTGCAGCTTTTTCTTCTAGGTCACATCACAGGGAAACTCTGTGCTCCAGCCCTGGCTTTGTCCTTCTAACTATCTAAGAGCTGAAAGGGAGCCCCCACCCATTTGCAGTCTGGCACAGAAGCCACCCTCCTTTGTTGTCTTAATGGCTCGTCACCCAGGCAATTACATCAACACAGGAAGCTAGCCTATTTGAAGAGTGGTCTGGCATCTCTGAACTCATAACAATAGATATAGATGCCTGACTGGCTTTAGCTAGAAACTGGACATTGCAAAGACTTGGCAAGAATCCTTCAGGTACCCCTTGAATGCCTTTTTATGCCGATGGGCCTAGAGCTGGTTAATCTTTCTTGATGAGCCAGTCATTTTAATCATTATTTTGTACTATTTCCATGGCACATTATGATTTATTGCACATGTATATATTGTTGTGTACCAGCTTGGTATTTTATGAGTTGGCACTATATAATAATTTTGGTAAATACATGTAAATACATAAATAGAAAAGGCTAGAATGATTACCCAGACCCAAACTTCTGGTTCCCAATTGAATGCTGTCTGTTACAAGGTGAAGAAGATAAAAAAATAAACTGCCCTAGGTCCTTAGAGGACACTTTGAGCCTGATAGGTATGTGAGGATTTCCTGCAGTCAGAGAGTAAAGACAGACACAACCAAAGCAAAATACAGAGGTGCCTCGCAAGACGAAATTAATCCGTTCCGCGAGTCTCTTCGTCTAGCGGTTTTTTCGTCTTGCGAAGCAACCCTATTAGCGGATTAGCGCTATTAAAGGCTTAGCGGCTATTAAAGGCTTAGCGGCTATTAAAGGCTTAGCGGCTATTAAAGGCTTAGCGGCTTAGCGGCTAAAAGGCTATTAGCGGCTTAGCGGCTTAGAAAAAGGGGGGAAGCGGGGGGAAATCGGAACACTCGCAAGACGTTTTCGTCTTGCAAAGCAAGCCCATAGGGAAAATCGCCTTGCGAAGCAGCTCAAAAACGGAAAACCCTTTCGTCTAGCGGGTTTTCCGTCTTGCAAGGCATTCGTCTTGCGGGGCACCACTGTAGTGGAGACACCTGGCCTTTATTTGCAAAAAAACCAAGCAAAACTGCTATAGCAGGGTCTGACCTCATACAACAGAGAGATGGGCAAGACCCTGAACAAAAGGAGCCCCCAACTTTTATTAGTTCAAGTTTTACATATTCACACCTCTAAGGTTACATCATTAAAGGTAAAGGGACCCCTGACCATTAGGTCCAGTCGTGGCCGACTCTGGGGTTGCTGCGCTCATCTTGCTTTATTGGCCAAGGGAGCCGGCATACAGCTTCCAGGTCATGTGGCCAGCATGACTAAGCTGCTTCTGGTAAACTAGAGCAGTGCACGGAAACACCATTTACCTTCCCGCTGGAGCAGTACCTATTTATCTACTTGCACTTTGACGTGCTTTCGAACTGCTAGGTTGGCAGGAGCAGGGACCGAGCAACGGGAGCTCACCCCGTCGCGGGGATTTGAACTGCCGACCTTCTGATCGGCAAGCCCTAGACTCTGTGGTTTAGACCACGGAGTACCACAGACCATTGTGAACAAGCAAAATCTCTTTGCCCTAGGCTAGCCTTGTGTGCTGCTTTACAGAGGACAACCTTCAGTTCTGTAGGGCTGTCGGACGACAGTCATCTACTGGAAGGGCTGCCTAGTGACTCCAATGCTAAACAAAGATAAGAGCAGGAGTCTTGAAACTGTTTATCAATGGTTAACACCTAATGAGCAGACTGAGAAACCATGGGCAAGTCACTTGCAAGTCACTTGTTCACAGACTTGCAAACCTGCCACTTTTCATTTGTGATATATAGTGTGCATACTCTATTCTTCTGTGGTCTTTCTAGTCTGGCCTGGACCTGGTACCATCTCCAAGCCTAGCTGTGCCGTGCCACTGAGCTGCAGCCTTTCCCCAAAGCATTGTACTGTAAAAGAAAAAAGACTAGTGAGCTATAAAACTAGTCCACGAGAATGGGTTTGATCTAGAAAGCTTTGTTACCTCTGTCCCAAAACAAATTCTGGTGGAAAGTTGTGCAGCCCTTGGAGTTACAAAGAATGCTTGTCAGCCGGAATAGAAATCTCAACCCAGAACAAGAATCTGCTTTAGAGCAGATTCCCAGCGTAAGCAGATTGAGAGAATAAATAGAGTTTACTCATTATGCTAGAGGGCTCTACTACCGCTCATGACATTTCTGATTCCCTCGCTTTCACTCATTCATCTCAAGAATGGAAGTTGTGACTCACATTCTCAACCAGCCCACATTTGCTTTCCATGCTGCCGCTTCTTCTTTCCGGTGAGATAACAAGAACTGTATTTGTTCCCAAACATTTTGTAAAGGAATCTCTGGAGGCGGGTAGGGAGCGATCCTTCCCTGGAAATGCACCTCGGATAACCATGAAATTGCACAGAGCATATGAGAAAAGAGCTGCCTTTGGCGCTCAGGAGAGGTGTCAGATCAGAATGCAAGAGGCAGTAGGAGTGCTATGGCTTTGTGGCAGAGGCCCAGGGGCCTCACTCCGCAGAAGGCATAGGAGGGTCCTCAAAACAAGGTACACAGCAGACTGGCTCATCACACTTGGAAGAAAGTGATTTAATACACATTACCATGGGGGGGGGTGAAGACCGTTTAAGAAAAACAAAACACATTAGCATCTAAAGAGTCTCCTCCTATTATGTCCAGAGTCTACACACACTGTTGATTTAAAGCGCCCCCAAAGAATCCTGGGAATTGTAGTTAAGGATGTTGGGAATTGTAGATCTGTGAGTGGTGTACTAAAGTTCCCAGGATTCTCTGGGGTGGGGCCTTAAATACATACCATATATCTAAAGTTCATTTACAGCAGAGTCTGTCCCTGACCCCCATTGGCCTAGCCTGAACCCCCCAGCTTGCATAAATCAGAGTGGCAGCTGTCCACATGGAAGAGAATTAGGCAACCCATTGAAGTAATTTTATAGGAGGGGATCTAGGAGTGATTTGGAGTTTTAAAATGATTTATTCCTTGCACAATGTTAGTGTGTCTATGCTAAATTTCATATACGCATATATGCTGTTTTTTTTAACAATATACGCAGTATTAATTTTGGAAATGCAAGTGTGGGGAGAAGCAGTTTCTTCTTGCTTTAGACCAGCTTATCATTTGTCTCTTGGTGAAGGATCACCTTCCCCATATTTGTTGTGGTCTTGAGGGCAGGCCAGGAAAGTAGCAACTGCGGTCTCTTTAAATCTTTGCTTTCGGATGTGCTCCCCCACCTTTTCAACCCTGCTGTGAGCAAAAGGGCTTCCTCCCAGCACACACAGATCATGGCTGCCTCCACAGAGGAGGATGGTAGCAGGAGTCCTGGGGACAGCGCAGGCAGTCAGCCAGTGGGTGGCTCAGGCTGGGCTAATCACTCAGGAAGGAGTGGAGTCTGGAGGAAGCAGAAACAGATGCTTGATTGAACAAAAATGGCGAGAGAGGGAGATGGATAAATAAGAGAAAGAGTAAACAAGTGCTGGACAGGTGAATTGAGTCCTATTCACCCATGCACCTGCCACTATATAAATATTACAAAAAGTGGCCAGCTCCCTTTGTGGTGGTTCCGGTCCTGCTTAGATTGCCATTTCCAGAGGGGGATTCTCTTCAGCCCTGTGGAGCTTTCCGCGTGGGGTTCCTCAGGGTTTGATTTTATCCCTCATGCTGTTTAACATCAACATGAAACCACAGAGTGAGATTATCCAGAGTTTTAGAGTATCTGGTCAGCAATATGCTGATGACACACAGCTCTACTTCTCCTTTACATCTGCAAGTGTGGCTGTTGTCTTGCCTCAGTAATGGACTGAATGAGAGCCAACAAACTGAAGCCCAGATGATGATGATCATGATTTATATACCACCCTATACCCAGAGGTCTCAGGGAGGTTCACCTAAAAGGATCACAGTACATAAAATTAAAATAAAAGCAATAACCCATAACAATGGTACCTCAGGTTACATACGCTTCAGGTAACATACGCTTCAGGTTACAGACTCCGCTAACCCAGAAATAGTGCTTCAGGTTAAGAACTTTCCTTCAGGATGAGAACAGAAATCGTGCTCTGGCGGCGCGGCAGCAGGAGGAGGCCCCATTGGCTAAAGTGGTGCTTCAGGTTAAGAACAGTTTCAGGTTAAGAACGGACCTCCGGAACGAATTAAGTACTTAACCCGAGGTACCACTGTAATACTCCCCCCAAAAAAGAGCCACATCTAAAAGGGTATGGGATGTTGATCAGGTCAATCAAAGGCCTGGTTAAAAAGGAACGTTATTGCCTGGGGCCAAAAGGTGTATAGTGAAGGCACCAGGTGAACTTCTCTGGGGAGAGCATTCCACAGACAGGGAGTCACTGCAGAGAAGGCCTGTTCTTGTGTTGCCACCCTCTGGACCTCTCGTGGAGGAGGCACACGAAGAAGGGCCTCAGAAGATGATCTCAGGCTCCAGGTAGGTTCATATGGAAAGAGGCGGTCCTTGAGGTATTGTGGTCCTGAGCCATTTAAGGCTTTATAGGTCAAAACCAGCACTTTGAATTGGGCCTGGAAACTAATCAGTAGCCAGTGCAGTTGGACCAGGATCGGTGTAATGTGCTCAGACCGTCTTGCTCCAGTGAACAACCTGGCCACTGAATTCTGCACCAGCTGAAGTTTCCAAACCATCTTCAGAGACACCCCTACGTATAACGAATTGCAGTAATCTAACCTTGAGGTTTCCAGATAAGACAGAGGCTGTTAGTGGGTGGTTCCCTAGACTACATGGCTGGGAGGTGGCCTGCTCTTGGTGGGGTTACACTCCCTCTGAAGGAATAGCATGGAGGTGCCACTGGATCCATTGCTGTCACTTGAGGTTCAAGTAGCTTTGCTGGCATGGAGTGCCTTCCATCAGCTTCAGCTAGTGGTCCAGCTGTGCCCCCATCTGGACAGGGATAGCCTGTTGTCTACACTCTTGTAACCTCCGTATTAGATTATTGCAATGTGTTTTACTTGGGGCTACCTCTGAAGATGGTTCAGAACATGGGCGTAGCCAGGATTTATGGGGAGGGGGCAGAACCAAGCTATCTGCAACTCTATTGGTCAGTTAGTAAAGTATTTATTGATTGATTTGATTTTAGAAGGAAGCTTCCTCCTCCCCCCCCCCACCTACGCCCATGGTTCAAAAACTTCACCTGGTGCAGAATTCAGTGGCCAACTTGCTCACTAGGCCAAGAGAATCCTGGTCTGACTGCACTGGCTGCTAATCAGTCTCCCAGCCCAATTCAAAGTGCTGATTTTGGCCTAGTAAAGGTAAAGGTAAAGGTAAAGGTACCCCTGACAGTTAAGTCCAGTCGCAAATGACTCTGGGGTTGCGGCACTCATCTCGCTTTACAGGCCGAGGGAGCCGGCATTTGTGGCATGTGGCCAGCATGACTGACCTATGAAGCTTTAAATGGCTCAGGGCTGCAATATCTCCAGGATTGCCTCTCCCCGTATGATTTTTTCTTTATCCACTTTCTTCATGTCACGCATAATTTTATAATATTATATCCTGTCATCTCTTTCTCACCTTTTATATAAAGGTCCCAAATGCTGCAACCTTTTCTCCACTTTGGGATTTTTTTCTACTGGAAATTGGGGGCACAGGTGATCAGTGTCTTTTCATCTTTTTCCTGGAAGAATCTGTCAGTGATCCAAAAAATATGCCTTGAGGGCTATCTGTGTACATTTAAAGCACACATACCCTTCCTGGGAATCCTAGGAAATGTAGCTTACCCCTCACAAAGTTACAAGTCCCAGCATCCTTAATAAACACACCCAATAACAAGAATTATTGGGTGTGTGCACACTTTAAATGTATGGTGTGTACACAGACCTAGTTTGTAACCCATGTTCCTCAATACCTGCTGAATAGGTATGGACAACGCAACTAACAAAACTCCCAGAGATCTGATTGCTCAGCTCAGATCTCACTACCTCATTGCCTTTGGAGTTTTGATAGCTCTTTAAGTGACCTGCAAGCTGCATGTTACAGAAGGGACCATCTCTCCATTCCTGTTGCAATAATTCACCCACAAGGCAAACCATTCCCATCCTACACTTATGTCTTCCAAATGTCGGTTTTGTCCATGTTTATGGAGGATGGAATTTTATGCCCACTCACCTGGGAGTAAGGACACTTTCAGACAGTTGCTATTTTCTGTTGTGATTCAACTGCAAATTCGCGTTGCGCAATTGATGTTGATTTGGTGTTCTTACACAACAAGCCTGCTTTCCCCACCCACCCAGAATCAGACTTTTTGCAAAAAGGGAAGCAATGCACAGCAAAGTGTAGGACAGCACTTGCTTGCCACAACTTGCTTGTTTAATATCCCTGCAAATGAATCAGAATGAGTGCTCAATAAACTGGATTGGCCAGAATCTCACACAATTCGGTGGGGATTACTTCTTCTGAGTAGGTATGCGTAAGATCATGTTCTTCTAAATACACAAGTGCAGGCTGCAGATGTTTATCCTGCTCTGGGTTTCAGTGTCTTGAGAGTTGCTTCCTCCAATTCTTTCTGTATTTGCTTTCCTTTCTTCAATGTACAACAAAGGCCTTATTGACTGGCTCTGCCTTGGGCCAATGGGGAGGCTTCTGACCACACATCTATTCACTGATTTGTCATGGATAGTCTCTGCTGAAACTGCCGGGAAGTGGTTAAGCAATAAAAGCTAAGTGGAAAGAGCATTAGCTGTGCTGACTCCGTAGTATAAATAATATATGGAGAGAGCTCTATAGGTGTATAATGTTTCTGAGACAAACATTCGCTTTCTCCGCAGGCATTTCCCCTCGTATTATCTGCCTAAGACTGGGGCAAAGAGCCACCTGATGTGGGGAAGAGAGCAAATGATGAGAGAATCTTGAAAATACCTGGGTCCTTGCCAGCTGCCAGTGGAAAGGATGGTTGTGGAAGTCTGGTTGCATCACTCGGCTCTTGGAAGACCATTCTGAATCCTGTGCTTTGCTTGGCTAGGATGGCGCCTTTCTCTTTAGCCAACCTATCTGGGAGACTTTGAAGACTGGGGTCCTTCACAATACATCACTTCTCAATGGAGCATGACTTTCAGGTTCCTTCTTTTGCTGCTCTCACTTCCAGCCACCTGCTCAGCCACACCCATGAAAGGAACCCACTGGATGAAGAAATAGAGAGGTGCACTCTGCCCTACTGGGACGGGACAAAGGTCTGTGAAAAGGTAGGCTTAGTAGTGCTTGGGCAAAGCTAGTTTGCATCTCATTTTGGTGCTAAATGGAAACACTAACGTCTGATTGCCAAATGGACTGAGCAGGAAGTGGTTGGGTAAGAGCAGCACTGATTTTGCTTTTGGGCTGGGAGATCATATTAAAGAAAGGAGAGCTTGCCTTGTGTGGCTGTTGGCTGCACAGGGAATAGTATTGTGGGCAGATGTGCAGCCCAGTCCTGTGCTTTTTCTACTTTGAAGCAGAGTCATTGAATTCAGTGGGACTTCCTCCCGACTTGAAAGGTGGTGTAGAGTTACAATTTTAAACCTCTCTAGCATCACTTTAAAAGGTGAGGTGCAGATATTAGGCCAATCAGAATTAATTGATGTTTTTGGGTGTTTTATGGCTGTTTTATTAGTATTTTGTTGACATTATCCAGATATTTTGTACTCTGCCTTGTTACATATTTATAAATGTGCAGATTATCAATTTATAGAAAAAATAAAATGAAAATATTCTACCACATACTTTGTTTGTAGTCTAACCTATTTTGCTTTCATTCCCTTCTGTTTATTTTCTTTACAGGGGGTTTCCCAGTGTCAGCCACATACTAGTTCAGGTAGATATTTATAAAGAGAGTTGAGTAAAAG
Organism: Podarcis vaucheri; assembly: GCF_965113315.1. NCBI lineage: Eukaryota > Metazoa > Chordata > Lepidosauria > Squamata > Lacertidae > Podarcis > Podarcis vaucheri. Next base: position 75,141,804 of record NC_138764.1, read on the forward strand.
AACCTTAAACTTACATTGTTTCAGGCAATGTGAAATTCTGCATTTTATCTGATCCATCCACTGCAGTTATTATGTTTGCAGATGATATAACCATAATGGGTCTAATTACAGGTGGAGATGAATCAGCATATAGGGAAGAGGTTCAAAAAGTCTCCACATGTTGCCTAGAGAACAACTTGCACCTAAATATTAGCAAGACAAAGGAGATGGTGTTGGACTTTTGGAGGAAGAGAGAGGAACTAGCCCGTTGTATATCAGGGTTGTGTGTGTGGAGAGAGTCTCTTCCTTTAAATTCCTGGGAGTTTACCTTAGTGAAGACCTCACTTGGAAAATCAATACAACCCAGGTGGTTAGGAAGGCCCAACAGAGACTCCATTTCTTCAGGGTCTTGCAAAAGAACAATGTCAAACAAAAAATGATGATCTCCTTTTACCGGGCCACAATAGAAAGTGTCCTTTCATACTGTATAACAGTGTGGTATGCTGGTTTGACAGCCATGGACAGGAAGTCCCTACGGAGGGTGGTGAATACAGCACATGACATCGTGGGCTGTCCTCAGAGTTCGCTAGATGACATCGTGGGAGACCGCTGCCTCAGGAGAGCGAGGAAATTTCTTAGAGACGACTCACACCCTGGCCAGCACTTCTTTAATCTCCTACCTTCGGGCAGGAGATACAGAAGTATAGTCAGCCGCACCAACAGGTTAAAGAACAATTTGGGCTGTTGGGCTGCTGAATGGAAATAACAATAACAATAACAATAACAATAACAATAATAAATAATTTAAATTTATACCCCGCCCTCCCCAGCCAAGACCGGGCTCCGGGCAGCTAACAACCAATAATAAAAACAAGCTGATTAAAATACAATTTAAAAAAGATTTTAAAAAATAAAAAAATAAAATTAAAATAGTGGTGTAATTGACTTTGTTTCCTGCTTGGCAGGGGGTTGGACTCGATGGCCCTTGTGGTCTCTTCCAACTCTATGATTCTATGATTCTATGACTTCCGACAAGCAGACAGAGCGTGAACAACACTGAGTGTATGGGGGGGCTTGTTTAATTTCACTGCACACAGATGGTGTAGTGACAATAAAGGTCATTTATTTATTTATTTATTTATTTATTTATTTATTTATTTGAAAAGAACACAGATCTCAGCCTTTCTACTCAGATCTTCATTACCGCCCCCCTCCCCAGGTAACAGCGTGAGGACCCAGGGCCTGTGGAGTTGCCAGCCTCTGGGAAGGAGCCCTCATATCCAGGGTTCCAGTTGCCATGCGGTTCTTCTTAAGGCGTTCACTTGCTGCAGCTATTTCCCTGCTTGTGTTCCTGCTCCTCGTAAGTCTGTCTCCTTGGACCCAAGAGGACTCTGAGACGGTGAGTATAGCATAAACCACATGTTCTGGGCAGAATAAAAGGAAACTGATACCCAACAGGCCTTGCTACTCCCATCCTGTTGTTCTGCGGTTTGGCTAGAAGCCAGGGATTCTGTTGAGCCATTTCTGCAAAATATCTTCAGGGAATATAGGAACCTGACTCCCCACCCCCACCCCCGTCTTTTTTTGCAGGGGGGTGGGGATCCAGATTCTTACATTTAACTGGTGACATGTCTTTCATTGGGGTAAAGGTAAAGGTACCCCTGCCCGTACGGGCCAGTCGTGTCCGACTCTAGGGTTGTGCGCCCATCTCACTTAAGAGGCTGGGGGCCAGCGCCGTCCGGAGACACTTCCGGGTCACGTGGCCAGCGTGACGAAGCTGCTCTGGCGAGCCAGCGCAGCACACGGAAACACCGTTTACCTTCCCGCTATAAAGCGGTACCTATTTATCTGCTTGCATTTAGGGGTACTTTCGAACTGCTAGGTGGGCAGGAGCTGGGACCGAAAGACAGGAGCTCACCCCGCCGCGGGGATTCAAACCGCCGACCATGCGATCGGCAAGCCCTAGGTACTGAGGTTTTACCCACAGTGCCACCTGCGTCCTTCATTGGGGAGAGGGGGTCAAAGGCAGCTGTGGACACTCTGATGACTGAGGCAAAAAAGCCAAAAGGTGCTTCATTGGGGATAAACAATTAATAATAACTGATGGGATTGAAAATGTTAAGCCTCTGTAATGGTACCCTGAAATCAGATTTAGGGTCTTCTTCCTCTTTTCTTCAGGAACTGGTTTTGCACCCACTCTCTCACTTGATAGTGGGAACATAGATTGAAAGTGACAGGCATCAAATCACCATATATATCTTGGATTCTGATTCCTCATTATAATCCTTTCAAGTGATTCCTACAAAAATGCATTGTGGTGAATCCCCACCCCCTAAGAAACTCTTGTTCAGGGCTGCTTAGACCTCTTGGGACAGGGGGAGGTTTTGAAAGGTAGAAGAGACTCCTACATCCACCTGTGTTATGTAGCTCTAGAGGGCTCAGGTTGCAGCGGACAGGCAGTGGGGGAGGGGGAGGCTGCCAACCCTAAACTTCACATTGTATTGCTAAATAGCAGTGAGTGGAGTGTGGCTGGCTCTAAAGACTAGGAAAGGCAAAAGGTGTCATTTCCTTCTTTTCTCCCTCCTGAAACATACCACAACATACTGCAGGGAAGGCTTGCACCCAACAACCTCTCCTCCAGCATTCTTTCTCAACTGCAAGCAGCTCGAACAAACCATTCCCTCTGCTACCTATTTTCTTCCCTACCCCTCTGAAAATTAACACCCAACCTTATTATGTGTGTTGACTTCCCTTGGTGATTTATGTCATTGATAGACACCCATAATCAGCTGTTCATTACAGATAATGGAGAAACCCGGGGTTTTCCTGTAGCTGTGGCTAGGAAGCAAGTATGCTTACACACAAACAACAACAACAACAGGAGTTTATGCTGGCTTCATACACACCATACATTTAAGGCAGGTCCCTCTCTGCAATTCTGTGATTCTACAAACTTAGCATTCTGCATACCTTGGGAGTCCCTTGAGTATGAAGCCCATTTTCCACCTTGGATCTGGGGGCGGGCCCCATTCTCACCACTATAGCTTATAAGGCTCCAAGGAGGCCTCGGGGTGGGGGTTGGGATGGATGGTTATTCGGGTGTGGGAATTTGTTTAATTTTGGTGTGTTTGCAGGGGCGCCGACTTATAAAAAATATTGGGGGAGCCCGCGAAAGCTCATGAATAATAAATAAGCTCATGAATATGCAGATAAAGTGGCGCCACCTCCTCGTGAGCAAATAGGGGAGAGCGTGCTGCGCCTATTAATCAGCTCCGAAGGAAATTGGGTGGAGCTTTTGCTCGGGAGGGAGGGCAGGAGGCATGCAGCCCGACCCTGTGCATTTTGGGCTGGGGGACGGGCGGCGGTGGCGCTCTGCTGGAGGGGCGCCCGAGATTATTGGGGGGCGGAGCCCCCCCAAACGAATTTTTGAGGGGGCTCGGGCCCCCTCAGGCCCCATGGAGTCGGCGCCTATGTGTGTTTGTATCTTTTACTGTTTTTGGTTTTTATTGTTGTGTTTTGTTGTTGTTGTTATAGTAGTAGTAGTAGTAGTAGTAGTAGTAGTAGTAGTATTGGTTTTATTTTGTTCTTAAAGGGATGGGTCAGGGCTGCCTGGGAGTGGGCAGGTTCCACGGGGGGGGGGATGCACTGAGACAACCGATCCCAGTGATCACGGGTAGGAGGAGGAGTTACGCTAAGACCAGACCACGTCATTTCCGAGGAGGCAGGCTTAGTCGTTGTTTGAGGGACTATCCCTGCCTCCAGGTCTGGTCTTGACCGGACGGATACTGGAATCAGCAAGGGATACCCACATGACCTGAAGGTGCTGCTGTGCAATGCCAGGTCAATGATCCATAAAACCATTGTGATCCATGACTTGATCGTGGATGGAGGACTTGACCTGGCATGTGTAACAGAGACTTGGTTGGATGAAGCAGATGGGCCTGTCCTTGCCGCTGCTTGCCCACCAGGTTTCTCTTACGCACAGCAACCCAGGTCATGTGGGTGGGGAGGGGGGGTTGCAGTGATTTTTAGGAAGTCATTAGTTTGCACCAGGCGTCCTATTGGGAAGACCCAGTTTTCTGAGTGCATGTTCTGGAAGTTGGGCAATAGGGGCAGTACAGGATTCCTTTTGGTGTACCGACCTCCCCGCTGCGCCAAGGATTCCCTGCCCGAGCTGCTTCAGGTCGTGGCGGATGTTCTCCTGGAGATACCTAGTTTGGTTGTCCTAGGGGATTTTAACATCCACGCTGACATGACCTTACAAGAGGCTGCTAGGGACTTCGTGGAAAGCGTGGCCTCCATGGGGCTGTCCCTGAATAAGTCTGGCCCAACGCATAGCCGCGGACATGCCTTAGACCTGGCGTTCACCTCTATGGATGTTGGTGATCTGACATGAAGTAAAAGCGAAACTAAAGAAATGCCATGGTCAGATCACTTCCTGGTGCAACTGGACTTCCCTTCCTCTCTGCAGGGAGGTGGGACTGATTCAGATGGTCTGCCCCCACCACTTAATGGATCCAAATGGTTTCCAGAGAGTAGTAGGGGATGTTTTATCCCATGCTGATGGCCTTTCAGCTGATTCCCTGGTGGCTCGCTGGAATGTGGAGTTAACCAGGGCTATTGACTGTTTGGCTCCGAAGCGCCCTCTCCGATTGCATGGAGCCTGGACAGCCCCATGGTTTGCCACGAATCTGAGGGCAGTGAAACAATCGCTGAGACGGCTAGAGCACCAGTGGCTGATAACTCATTCTGAATCTGACCGGACACAGGTTAGAGCTCAATGTCGAGCCTACCAAGTGGCGATAGCGACGGTGAAGAAGACCTTATTGCATCTGCGGATACCCAGCTCTACCTCTCTTTCAAATCAGAACCAGTGAAGGCGGTGAAGGTCCTGTGTGAGTGTCTGGAGGCAGTTGGAGGATGGATGGCAGCTAACAGATTGAGGTTGAATCCTGACAAGATAGAAATACTGTTTTGGGGGGACAGGAGGCAGGCAGGTGTGGAGGACTCCCTGGTCCTAAATGGGGTAACTGTGCCCCTGAAGGACCATCTGATACGCACGCTGAGACCCTATCTGCCCACGGACTGTCTCACCAGAGTGGTGCATGCTCTGGTTATCTCTCGCTTGGACTACTGCAATGTGCTCTATGTGGGGCTACCTTTGAAGGTGACCCGGAAATTACAATTAATCCAGAATGTGGCTGCTGAGACCACATAACTCCAGTCTTGAAAAACCTGCATTGGCTCCCAGTACATTTCCAAGCACAAATCAAAGTGTTGGTGCTGACCTTTAATGGCCTTAGTCCAGTATCTGAAGGAGCGTCTCCACCCCCATCGTTCTACCTGGACACTGAGGTCCAGCGCCGAGGGCCTTCTGGCGGTTCCCTCACTGCAAGAAGCCAAGTTACAGGGAACCAGGCAGAGGGCCTTCTCGGTAGTCACACCTGCCCTGTGGAACGCCCTCCCACCAGATGTCAAAGAGAACAACAATCAGACTTTTAGAAGACATCTGAAGGCAGCCCTGTTTAGGGAAGCTTAATATTTTGTTGGAAGCCACCAAGAGTGGCTGGAGAAGCCCAGCCAGAAGGGCAGGGTATAAATAAGTTATTATTACTACTACTACTACTACTACTACTATTACTAGCCATCCCCTTTCTGCTTCCAAACTGATAGGCACTCACCTACCCGCTATTTTGAGCAGTGATTGTGGTAACATTGGGAGTTGCCAAGAACCTACCTGGCTTGTTGTCCCCGTATCTAGAGATGCGGAGCCCACAGATGTGCTCTGGAACATATACTTTCTTCTAAGTGTTGTTGTCCTGTTTTTTCACAGAGGGAAGTACGACAGTGGGCCCAGGATGTGGGCCTACAGCAATTGCACACTGACTGGAACCAACGTAGCCTCCAAAAGCTAAGGAATGCCACCAACTTCCTGAACATCTCTTATCGCTATCTTGCTGGCATCCCCCCACCCCAGAAAAGTGAGTACGGCACACCTCCCAAAAGGCAGATCAAAACTTCAGAGGTGCACAGCAGGCAATGGGTCCATTTTAGAAGTTCATGTTTGCATAGAATAAATTTGCATTTCAGGCTGTCGCAAGAGAATGTGGACTGTGCACGCACAGATCTGTCACATCGGCACCATGCCTTTTATGTATTCTTGTACCACTTTAACAGTCATGGCTCTCACCCAAAGAATCCTGGGAACTGCAGGCCTTTGTGGTCAGTGCCCTTAACAGACTACAGCTCCCAGGAGTCTTTGGAGGAAGTCATGACAGCTAAAATGCTATAAGAGTGCTTTAAATTTACGGTGCGGGTGTGATCAGAGAGAACTGGGAATGTGGGATGCCTTTGTGGGCTCACTACTAGGATCTCATCTTTTGCTAAGCGCAGACTTCTGCAGTAGAACCATGTTTCTGCTTTTAATTCTAGGGCAAAGGTCAGCAAACTTTTTCAGCAGGGGGCTGGCCCACTGTCCCTCAGACCTTGTGGGGGGCCAGACTATATTTTGGGGGGAAAATATGAACGAATTCCTATGCCCCACAAATAACCCAGAGATGCGTTTTAAATAAAAGTACACATTCTACTCACGTAAAAACACACTGATTCCCGGACTGTCTGCAGGCCGAATTTAGAAGGTGATTGGGCCTTAGTTTGCCTTTGTTGCTGTTTAGTCGTTTAGTCGTGTCCTACTCTTCGTGACCCCATGGACCAGAGCACGCCAGGCACTCCTGTCTTCCACTGCCTCCCAAAATTTGGTCAAACTCATGCTGGTAGCTTCGAGAACACTATCCAACCATCTCGTCCTCTGACGTCCCCTTCTCCTTGTGCCCTCAATCTTTCCCAACATCAGGGTCTTTTCCAGGGAGTCTTCTCTTCTCATGAGGTGGCCAAAGTATTGGAGCCTCAGCTTCAGGATCTGTCCTTCCAGTGAGCACTCAGGGCTGATTTCCTTCAGAATGGATAGGTTTGATCTTCTTGCAGTCCATGGGACTCTTGAGAGCTCAGCACCATAATTCAAAAGCATCAATTCTCCGGCGATCAGCCTTCTTTATGGTCCAGCTCTCACTTCCATACATCACTACTGGGAAAACCATAGCTTTAACTATACCGACCTTTGTCAGCAAGGTGATGTAAAAGTTGGGTTTTCTGTCCATTTCTGGCCTTACACTGCCACCCAGTGGGGAAATAGAGCTGGAAGCTTACAGTGTACAGGAACGCATAGCTTTCCTCCACCATTGTGCTTCCTATCAGGGAAAGAAGGAAAGGGGCAACTGCCCCTTCTGTCCATTTGCTCATTATCTGTACCTCCAAGGCAACAGGTGAGGATGTGGTTGATGCATCTCATAAGAACAGAAGGCAAGCCTGCTGGATCAGGCCTGTTCCCATCTAGAACATCATCCTGTTCTCACAGTGGCTGACCCGTGGGAAACCTGTAAATTGAACATGGGTGTATCAGCACTCTGCCCACCTGCAATTCACAGCAACTGGTATTCAGAGGCATAGTGGCTCAGACAATGGAAAATATTCCTTTCCATCCAAAAAACATGTTTTGCTCACTTGCCTTCCTTGTCCACTGTACCCAGGAGGCCACTGGGTTCCTATAGTACCACAGATATGGGGAAGGAAAAGGAGGGAGAGGCAGTGGAAAGGAGTATGAGGCGCTGCAGCTATATCCTCTCCCACTGCCTCAGTGTGGGAGGATCTCTGGCTTCCAATGCACCAAAAATAGGCGTGCATGGGCACAAACAACAACACCTTCATGTCCTCTTTGTGTGCACGCACATTCAGGGCAACCTATGCCCTGCATAGATGCATGATGGTCCCTCACCTCCCTTCTCAGAAAATGGAAATGCTCACCTGTGCTTTGCTGTCACTTCATTTGGGGGGGTGATTTTTCCTATGTTTTCTGATTTGATGCTGGGACAGGTACAGAAACATTCGTGCTGCTGTACCACAGGTAATATTCACAGGGGTGTGTTTTTTTTAAAAGAGCGAAGGAGCATATATATCACATTCTTTTCACTTTTGCTCAGATTGGCCAGATCGTCCAGGCAACCTGGTTTCAAAACTTGTAATTGTCATGTTTCCTAAAACATTCAGATTTTTAAAATCCCATTGGCACTCAACAATGTTGTTGTGAACCCAAGCCACAGACCCCGAGCTAGAGGAAAGCCTATTGGGGTTCGTGAGAAGCAGGAGTTCCAAGAAGAGTCTTAACCACCAGAGTGCAGAGTTCTGACGCTTTATTGAAGATAGGTATAGGCTTACAGCAAAGCAGCCTGCCTGTTCCCCTTGCCCTGGCTCAAAGCCTTCTGTGGGACGGACTCTACAGCAAGGAGACAGCTTGTCCGCATCCAAGCAAAGATATATACAGTATTTATACAGCAGGGCAGTCTGTGTCAGCCACCTGACCAAGTTGCAGGTATCCAATACCCAAAACATGATAGGTAGTTCTTCTTCTGGGCTCTGAGCCCAACATCCCAGTTCCCACTGATAAGGGTACCATCAAAGCAAACCAATTAGGATATCAAATCAGGCATGTGTAAACATATATGAGCTCATAGCCATAGCAACTACCAATTAATTGTAGGCCTATCTTGAGTGCCAAGATGATGCAAGCACAGCTTCCAGAGCCATTCACCTTTGGTACAACACAACCATTTTATGGGTCAAAAGTGCACACTATCACTTTCTTGCTGCTGGTGAATAGGACTTGTGCAACAAACTTGTCTATGTTAGCCAGGACCTATCTAAATTTTAAATTTAGGATTTCAGAACATTCTGAAATTAACAGAAGAGTCTATCTCCAGGCGAGTTACATAAAAGCTAGCTGAAGATGTAGAGCACAAAGGTTTTGATCTAGGCGATCCTTTCATACACAAAGATGGTCATTTGTTGGCCTGATCCAGACGCATGTTGAGTGGGCAGAGTTTGAAATCCAAACTCATAAAGCTAACAGAGTGGGAGAAATTATTCCCACAGACATGCAACCCTTTAATGGTCGAGTTTATTTTTAATATACAAAACTAACCTAGAATTCTTCATATATTCCAAGTCCGTTTTGTCAACTTAGCAAAAAATTATGGTCAGAAATGTCCTGAGATGACATTTTAGCAGAAATTGAATAACTCTGCATCAAACAGTAACAACACTGTGCCTTGCCTTTTCTGTTCTGCAACTCTAAACAACAGTTTTGCTAAATGTTGGTCTGACATTAGCTAGAGATTTTTCCAGAATAAAATCCTGGATTCACAAATGCATGCTAAAGCACTTTCGTTTGTCTGTCTTGAATTTACTGCCAGCCTCTTTGATTTAGCGATGTTCTTGCGGATTTGTGTAGATGCAAGGAACTGCTTTTCCCATTGATTGGAAACAATATGCCTGTTATAATCTGCTGCCAGCCTGCCTTGCATTCATGAGGTGTCTCCCCTTTGGCTCCTGATTTCAGAGTTTCTGACTGTGGGGCTGTGTTCTGTCAAGCGGAAGCGAGAGAACTACCTTCTGGAAACCCTGCAGTCTATCTTTCAACAATCAACGCGTGAAGAGCTGAGAGAGATGGTGGTGGTGGTCCACTTAGCTGATTCAGACCAGGAGTGGAATTCTCAAGCACTGGAGAAAATTGCCAAGAGGTTTGCTCCACAAGTCTTGCTGGGCCGCCTGCTGGTCATCCATGCTCCTTCTGAATACTACCCTCCCTTGGAAGGCCTGAAACGGAATTTCAATGATGCCGAAGACCGTGTGCGATTCAGATCGAAGCAGAATGTGGATTACGCCTACCTCATGAACTTTGCAGCCAACCTCTCCACCTACTTTCTCATGATTGAGGATGACGTCCGTTGTTCCAAGTCCTTCTCCACGGCCATCAGGAAGTCTGTGGCATCTCGGGAAGGCTCCCCCTGGGTCACCCTGGAGTTCTCCAAGCTTGGCTACATTGGCAAGCTTTACCACTCCAGCGACCTGCCCCGTCTCGCTCAGTTCCTCCTGCTCTTTTACCAAGAGATGCCCTGTGACTGGCTTTTTGTGCATTTCCGCCTCCTTCTTACCCAGAAGGACGCGATCCGTTTCAAGCCATCCCTATTCCAGCACATTGGCCACTACTCTTCCTTCCAGGGCACAGTAAACAAGCTGAAGGATGAAGACTTTGAAGAGGACCTCTCCACACACCCTGACAACCCCCCTGCAGATATGATTACAGATATTAAGACATTTGAGAATTACCTTCCCAGCAAGGCTTACAGCAACATGGAAGACTACTTCTGGGGCAAGGACCCCTCTGCTGGGAATTCATTCACAATTGTTTTTAAGCAAGCTACCCAAATCTTCCGCATCCAGATCCTCACAGGCTCCAAACAGCGCCCAGGAGACTATCTCCGGGCGGGGACTGTGGAGTTGGGCACCCAGAAGGGCCGGGGTGGCTTGCGCTGTACTAGCTACACCCCAATTGGACACTTTGAGCATGGAAGCTTTGACAAGCAAGGCCTGGAGGGCAGGACTGCCTCTGCCCCTGAGTGTGTGCGCATAACAGTGACTACGACTCAGAGTGAATGGCTGATCATAAGCAGCATAAGCATCTGGACAAAGGCTGGTCCCTGAACTGGATGGCAATTTTAGTTCAAGCGCTCTCATGACAATCTTGTGATACTAAGGGTGGTAGACTGGTGGGGTTTTAATTTAGCCGAAGCCAGTAATTAAACATCCTACACCAAATCTGTAATTCAACAGAGGGAAGGTTAGCCTCCAAGCACAAAGAAGCACTTGGAACACAGGATGGAACAGAGATTTTTTTGCCTTAGGAACTTAGATGTTCAGGTGGCTATCAACATGATGGACAGTACTAGAGCTAGAGAACTGGTGGACAGTGTCCATCCTCCACTCTTTTGCCTCCCTAATGCACAGATGTGATTGCAAAATCACAGCTCACTTCCTTCCCAGGGAGAGTAGCTATGGGTGGCAGTAAGCCAAGAAAAGTCCTGTGAAGTGGTTTCTCTATTGCATCCTCCAGTTATGTTAACATTTCTATGTGCGGCTACACACTTTTTAAAAAATGGAATGTCAATGGGATCATGAATATGAAGATGGACACAAGCTAGGCCAATCTGGTGACACAGAGAACTTAAGGAGAGAATAGCACTGTTTGGGTGCAGTTGAAAATACTGCATTATTGGTGAATGCAAAGATTTGTAACTACCATAGCAGCTTATTATGACCAAGAATGCAAACTCTGATGATGATGATGATGATGATAGTAATAGTCATAATTTATTACTTATACCCCACCCATCTGACTGGGTTGCTGCAGCCATGCTGGGTGGCTTCCAATAGAATATAAAAAAACATAATGAAACATCAAGCATCAAAAACTTCCTGAAACAGATGTTACCTTCAGATGTCTTCTGAAAGTCATGTAGTTGTTTATCTCTTTGACATCTGATGGGAGGGCGTTCCACAGGGTGGATGTCACTACCGAGAAAGCCCTCTGCCTGGTTCCCTGTAACCTCACTTCTCTCAGTGAGTGGGAAAACGCTTATGGAGATGGCAGTATTGAGTCAGTAGCTCATGTGCTTCTAGCTTGCACTCTTCATGAAGATTTTAGGAGTGAGGTTCCTACTATCCATACCAGGTCGCTCAACCATTGCTACTGTGTCCGTCCTTCTAGCAGATCAAGACAATCAGGCGACAGCAAAAACTGCCAGGTTTTTACCAGGGGCAATCAGAATAAGATCTATTATTTGATTATTAACGTAAACTTCCAGAATGTATTTTGTATAGTTAAGTTTTTACCTCTATCTTCAGGACACTATCTTTTACTTTATTTCTACGGCTACTGGCTGGTGCAAATAAAGATTATTCTGATTCTGATTCTGGCATCTGATACAATGTACTAGGGAAAAAAATGTAGCACAGTGACCCCATAAATGACAGTGCAACAAGACAGTAGCAGTGAGTGGTATCGTACTTCTCATCAAAATGACTTGAAGCACATTTTTGCAAAAATTCTGTCTCTAAAGATGTTTCCCCTAAACAGCCATGTTTGTTCACCTGTGTTATCCTTGCTGCATTTGAGATTCCCCATTATTTAGCCAGATAGGCTCTATTGTTCAGCGGGGTAACTAGATTTAACTTTTTTACTTTTATCATATTGTCTGCCTTTTAATTCATCTGCTCAACTAGTGCTCAAAATGCAGTCCTGAACTAAGCCACTACCAGCTTTGATCAACATGGAATAGTATGTCAATGTACCTTAAATCTATGTCATTGTACTGTAAATCTGAGAAACCCCTTCCCACAAAGGACATATGGCACTTCAGTCTCGTATATCTAAAAAAACTCTTGGTGATCAGGAGACTTTCCTTTGGAAGAACATATGTTAATAGCACAGAAGGACTGCTAGATTTTTAGAATGCATGGGACCTGAAACAAAAAGTTTAAGTATGGAGTGTTCCTGCTCATTGCCAACCAGCCAACCCTGCCCTATTCTAGGGAGCTCCATTCCATCCCCCCTTCCAGATTTCCATTCCCATTCCCCTCAAACATCACTCAGCATTGTGTGGCCATTGGCCACCATTTTGGAACTCCCTGTACACAAAGTTGTTTGTACTTCTGCACACCCAAAACCTCCTGCTACCTCTCTTGGGCACGAATGGAACCACACCCAGTGATCTTTGCTATTTGTATCTATGAGGGTTGAGCAGATTATCAACTCTGGAATGCAAAAGCCCCATCATCCCTGGGCTAATGGAAGGTCTTTCTGTGTGAAGTAACAACTCAAACAGTTTCACAGATTCATAAAATTGTAGAGTTGGAAGGGACCAGGAGGGTCATCTTATTCAACCCCTGCAAGGCAGGAATCTTTTGCCCAGTGTGGGGCATGAACCCACAACTCTGACATTAAGAGAATCATGCTCAACCAACTGAGCAAAACAAGGAGGCAGAGAATTAGCAAAGAACCTAAGAGTATTTTGGGGTGCAGTGTGCCTCTCTCTGAGGATCCGATGTGGGACAGTGGACTATGAATGCAGCGGTGCTTGTATCCATCTATGTTCTACTACGTCTATGTTTTTGTGAATAAACCAAATATTCAAAAATGCTGTAAGTATCCAGTGTTCCTTCAGGAGCTTACTCTCACTTTGGGAAGTTGTAATTGGGAGGTATAGTCCAATAATGTATTGAGGACATCATGTTGGCCATTAGTGCTCTAGGCCAAACTCGTGCCACCTACTTCCATATCAGCCATTTTCTGTGGATTAGCCACACTTTGTTCACTCACTTCTATGAGGCATGAGCATGACATTGTGCTCAAAAACATCCCTCTCCCTTGTTTTCCCTGTTCAGTTTTCTCCAGAGCTCATAAAAGCCAACATTTTCAACACTACGGAACAACTGCATGATTTTCTCAGGTGCAGGCAATCCATTGCATAGCTATTCTGTAGGTTGGGGGCTAGTTATGGGCCTATATGGATTGCTCTTGCCTGATCGGTGTCGTCTCTTTAGAAATCCGCTCTTACCATTTTTACCATTCCCTTTCCAAAGACTACTTTATTTGAAAGGCATGAAGACTTATCTGGGACTAGAGTATGACAATATTGCTTGCCCCTCTTGCCATGCCAAAGGGCAGGCTGGTGAGTGAGATCCACACAAGGTTTCCTCCCAATGCTGGAGCCACAAAGTGTGTGTGGGGGGGGGGTGATGCCAATTCCCTCCCCAGCCCCCAAATTTGTATCTCTGCACTTGCTGAGAGCCAAAACAAACCTCTAATTGACTTGGCTTCTGAAGCCTTTCACCTTGTACGTTCAAGTTCTTCATTCACATAATTAGGTCAAAGACAAATGACATTTATAAATAACCACATTTAATGGAAAAGCACGGTCAGTAACGAGGAACACTGAACAATGCTGAATGTCTGGAGTAGCAGGAGTATTTCAGCTTGTTCAATTCTCCACATTTATAGACACCTGCAAACAGATTTTAATTTAGGCAAAAGTAATCATCATTGATCCAGTTAAGAAGACTGTGGATGTAATATATTATCAATTCATATCTGGATGTGGAAAGTCCAAAGTGTTAAAGAGATATTCAGGCTGTGCAAGTGTTGAATACGTTTTGGGGGTAATAGATTTACTCTGAATACTTCTCTTGTTTGAGAAGTAGACCCTACAACGTGCAAATTACACCATAAAATGATCAACATTCCACTCTTACATTAATATGTGAATTACATACGAGATCTAATTGTAAAGGATGCAAAATGGCCATTCAAACTTGAGTGTCCTGTAGCCCAGGACAACTCTAGAGAAAGCAAACTGAAGTCCTTAGGTACTCTGCAAAGAAATGGTAGAGTTTTTATGAACTATCTTCAGTAGTTCTGCTATGAATATATCCCTTTGAGTGCTTATGTTGGACCACTGTATTAAGAAAAATAATTACCACCTCTCACACCTGTCTGTGCATTAAAGATAGTAAGGAGGAGGATAAAAATAAATACTCCCTATTCACTTCTGTCCCTAATTCCAATTGTATAGTATAAAACTGAAAGCAGACAGCCTCATTTGCCCTGATACTAGTCCACTCTTGTGGAAGACGATCAGATCTTGGGTTAGGCAGCTCTGTTGCATTATGACTGTTCTTTTCCTTAAAATTGGCACCAGTGTGATAAATGCTACACTGTAAAGGCCACAGATTCCTTCCTTTCTGTAATACATTGCTTGATCCTCTTACCACAAGGCTTAATTAGAGAGTTTTTCAAGCACCTCATATCCACTTTGCAATAATAGAATCCTACTATTCATAATTATCTTTTAAATATTGTGAAAAGTACAGAAAACCAAGGTGCACACATCCAACGAAAAGTCTTCACATAACGTTGCAATTTGCTCATTCATAAAGGATGACAATTTGTTGAACCGCACAAAACAGGAGGATACACAAAATCATTGATACTGCCTATAGTCCCCAAATGGAGAGGGCTGCAACTGAGATGGGTCTTCTGTAAACTGAGGGCCTGCATTTGAAACACAAAACAAACATTAAGTATTCAATGCTCTGCAGCATGTTAACAGTGGGTATGTCTTCAGATCAAGCCTTTATAATTTACTCTACAATTGTTTTAAGTACCTACTAGTAGACCAAACATAAACTGCAAACACAGACTGAGATTAATCTGTTTCATACCCAGTGCTGTGCGATAGGAGATTTTGAGTATGAAAAGGGGCGTGGATTAGCTCCTCAGCACTGTAAAATAACACTGGAGCTGATGGAAAGGAAGCCAGGCCATAGAGCCCACAAGGTATCTAGAGGATCTACGGCACATGGCTGGAAACAGGAAGAAGGAAGATCAGACAGGGGCAGCAGGATCAAATATGAGTTTAGTGCAGCAATGAAGCAGAGGAAAACGACCCCTAAAACTTCTGAGTGGGAGGGTAAGCAAGCAGAAGATATTTTATGTTGAGCTTGGCTGCTGCACCAGCAGTAATGGTAGCAATGGGGAACTGGCAGGCCACACAGCAGGAGGGGTGCATGCAACTTACTGGTTGCTCACATATGCCCTATCAGCTAATAGTAAGGACCCTGAAGGTGGGAATTACAGTCAGGAGGATATAGTGCAGGAGGTTAGTGGAGAAATAGTGCACTTTCAGCTACAAGCTGTATATTTCAGTGGGAAGTTAAATGCACATGGACATTTGCAAGTTGCCAAGGAAACATTCACAGTCCTGATGAAGCAGGTAAGACTCAATGAAATCAACTGGACTACTCCTGGGTAAATCTGCATACTTGGGCAATTTAGGCTATTCGTCATACATATCTTTCCAAAGAATCTTTGCTGCTTTGGCTAAACAGATCCCATAGGCACTACACATGGCATTGTGGGCATCTTCCCGTCAATTGTAAGCACAACCACTTATCCCACTGTATCCTCGTGAAAGCCTAGGATAAAACCTGAAAAGTTTTTCTTTCTGTAAAAAGTTTAATGGTGTGAAATGCTGCATAAAGGCAACCACCTCACTGAGAATTAATCCATATATGGTTCAAGAACTATTCTTAATAGTTGGTTTATATCAGTTTGCATTTCCCAATTCTGTGAAGATATAAAAATATTAATCTTATGGATTAATCCATAAGCCATAAGAAAGCTCATCTTGTCACACTCCTACTCTCCCAGATTCCTCAATATTATACCATCTTAATTTCCCTAACAAACCATTTGGTTTAAAGATCTTTATGTAGTTTAGAATAGCCTTCCCTCAGATAAACAGAAGTCAAATGGCTAAACAGCGTAAAGTCTCAAGGAATCATGACTAACACCTTGTGTTGCACCCCAAGCTGTGATAGGCATCTTACCATTTGGAAACTGTGTAGACGCAAACCTCGTTAATAGGATACCAGCTCCTTCAATTAAAGCCAGAAGAATTCCTCCCATAGCTGCAGACCCAACCATGGCAACTGGCCCATCTGAAAAGAGGTAGAATATGAAAAAGGTTGCTTTTAAAAATATTTTATTATGGTACAGCAGATTATTTCACAAACACTATTGGAAATGTCAGCTATGTGTTATGTGCGCATCTTTGCTAGGAGAATAATTGAGCTAATACAGGAAAGAAATAGCAGTACGGATTGTTTACCAAATAAAAGGCATTCAATGATTCTATTCTTGAGTGAATTTACAACTCAATTTTTCCCCCTCTCAATGCTAAAATTGTCGAAGTTCCTATCCTAGCAATATTGATGCAATCATGTGTTCATTATAAATTCTTACTTTTATAAACAATACAACCCTTACCATGGAAAGAATGGTCAAGCACATATGTGCACATAAGACTGTCTAACATTTTTTTAAAGTGACATTAAAATATTTTCAATGAAATATTTCCAATAAACATTCACTGCAAACTGGTGTTCTTACTTCTTGCAGCTAATATAGCTCCGGTTAAGGCACCACTAGTGATGGAATTCCAAGGATCCTCTTTTCCTCTTGCTTTCACCATACTGCAGTCAATCATGGAGAAGAGACCACCCCACACAGCAAAGCTACCTATTTGAAGGGGAAAGATACCTGGGTTCAGAACTGGCGAAAACAGTACTTAACAGCAGTTTCCTTATTTGGGTTTCTGGATATTAGTTTCATGTTCCCAGCAAAGGAAATGGTTACTGTAGATATTCCGCTTCAAGCCCACAACAGAAGCAAAGGCAAATTCATGACAAAATCTGCCAATAATTATTCAGGAAGCTGACAATACACAAATGTCTTCATAAGTATAATTCCTAAAAAGGTAAAGGACCCCTGACTGGGGTTGCGGCGCTCATCTCGCTTTACTGGCCGAGGGAGCCAACGTTTGTCCATAGACATATAGCCAGCATGACTAAGCTGCTTCTGGCGAAACCAGAGCAGAATACAGAAACACCGTTTACCTTCCCGTTGGAGTGGTAGCTATTTATCTACTTGCACTTTGATGTGCTTTCAAACTGCTAGGTTGGCAGGAGCAGGGACCAAACAACAGGAGCTCACCCCATTGCGGGGATTCGAATTGCCAACCTTCTGACCGGCAAGCCCAAGGCTCAGTGGTTTACACCACAGCGCCACCCGCGTCCCATAATTCCTATCACGTTAACTAAAAATCCCGAAATAACAATAAAGTCTCTTACTATCCAGATTCTCCTTTCCTAACAGACTCTCTTCACTTCACTCTACAATTGAATCTACTGGCCGCCACCAGTCGTTTCTCATCAACAATTCAAAGCTCTGGAGCACTATATTCTGTGCAAGTCCTCAATCCGCTTAGCAATATTAATAAAACACAATTAGTATGTTAAAAACCAGGCACTTCAAAACAAAATCAGTTGAAACAAGACAACTGTTTTATTTGGCTGCCTGCCCAGTGGCAGGAGAACAGGAGCAAATGCCTGATGTTGGCTGTGCTTGCACATTGCACTAAACCACAGTTTAGCATGACATGCATGAGTTACACTGAGAAGTTGATTTTTAAAAACAAGCAAACATAAGAAAAGGCACCCTGCTCATTTTCAGAAAAGCACCAAGTAGATATTTTGGTCAGGGCCACAATCCCACACACATCCCTAAAATGTGTGCAGGTGCCACTGATTTCCATAGATTCTACGTACACTTACCTGTGCACATTAGATTCTTTCATTTTAAAATATGGAAGCATAACCCTGAACAAGTCTCATCTGCACTTTTCCAGACCGTGCAACAGTACATATTACTAAGTACCTCATAAAGTTGGAGAGAAAGCTATGTAAAGCCCAAGATAGGCTTGCAGAGCTAAAACTGGTATTGGATATGGGTTGTGTTAAAAAAAAGGGGGGGAATGTTAAGAGGTAGCAGTGAGGGGAAACATAGAAAGCAGAAAACAACATAGTCCATAAGAAACCAGTTGTATAATTCAACACACGTGTTCTTGGAATAGAAATGTTTCATCATCCCATTCATTTAAGAACAATTATGTACTGAAGGGAAGGGAAGTGAGAACTGTTACCAATATCCCTTTAAAAACAGAACAGAAAAAGAGATTGTGTAAATAGTGCAATTACCTCCCAACTGTGGTGCTCTGGTTTTAATAGCTGTCACACTACCCCGCAACCGATAATTTACACCCTGAAACAGATAAAAGAAAGAAATTGGAACAATTTCAATAGTTGAAGCTCTTAGAATGCATTTAGCCTGAAAACAACACACTTCATATTTTGTTTGCTGCAAGTTGCATGTTTTGTCAGTTATCTTGTTTCTGTATAGCACCTCACAGAAAAAAGGGATTTAAAAACAACAAAAAGAACTGTTTTTATTTGCACATTGGTTTCATCTTCTGAGCTAAGCTCAAGAGGTTCTAAGCATCTAATTTTCCTTCTCATTGAAGGCCCTTCTATGCCTGATTCTGCCACGTCCTGAAATAGACCTTGATAGAGTTGTCTCCATTTAAAAAAAAATGTGCATTAATTTACACTGTCACTAAAAAAAGTATCATCATAAACCTTACCCACAAGAAATCATTTCAACTCACCACTGGGGAATTTCTGAATCCTTTGACAGCTTGAAAGATGCCACCGCCGATGGCTCCCATTGTGAAAGCACCACCGCAGTCGTCCACTATTCTCCAAGGGCTAAATGAAAGAACACATACATTAATGTGCTCAGTCTTGCAAACATCACATCATAGTAAAACAAACAAATGGATCACTTTATTATTTTATAACCTTATTCACTAAACCTAAAAAGATTATCTACCTAAAAGATTGTCTCACCTCTTACATATGCAAGAGATCACTGCGCTCTGCAGGAGAGGGCCTACTGCAGATTACATCTCATCAAGGCATCTGTTCTGTATAATGTCATAATAGGCCATTTCGTGTGGCAGCACCCAACATTTACAATACTTTCCCATTACATATCAAGCAGGCACTGTCTCTATTGTCTTTTTGGCACCTACTGAAGACTCTTCTTTTTCCACAATCCTTTTAAGTGGAGATCCCCGCCCCCCTGGAGGGTCTGGTATCTGTTTTAAACGTTGATGTTATTATTGCTAATTGCTTTGTTATGTTTCATAGGAAGTTATTCATAAATGGAAATAAATGAAGGACATATGGCATTGTAAAAGTATAACAACCATTTCCCATTAACTATATACTCAAAATCTCTCCTCCGTTTTTTGCCATTGCAGAAAATTATTGGGTCTGGAACAATTAAGCTTTAAACTATACTTCAGAGGTCAACAACCAGTTTGGACTCATCTGTAAACTAGAGAAGCTGCTGTGGGCACCACACACAACGAAGCAGACACATGTATTATATTGGCTATAATTTCAGGACTATTTTTCCCCAAGAGGGGGCAAACCTGTGGATGCCAGGGAAGGTCTTTGAAGGTGATGTCTGTCTGCGCACCCTGTGTCTCTCCAATTCTCCATCCACTATGGTCCCGCCCCATTCATTAACACAGGTCAGAACTGATGACTTGCAGAGGTTTCCCTTCTTACATTGCTCCAAGCACTTCAATTGTCTCCCTTCCACTCTCCCCTCCAATACTAGGCCAAAGGCTGCATGCTCCTCTTGAATGATTTACAAATGCAAGCCATCTCCCCACCCCAACCCATGTACAATGGATCTAGCAACCTCATCCATAAAGTGCTGGCAAGGTGTGCACTGATCCCACTATTCTGCAGCATTATATTTTTTGTTTGCATAGTCCTACAATGTTTTTAATCTTAGAAAGCAAAAGTGTACACTCAGCATCTCTTAAACCAACCCGCTTTTAAGTGTAACCTGAACATGTGCCATGTTGCTGAAGAATACACATCATGCACTGGTGGTATCAGTCCAGCAATTTCCTACAAAGCCTCAGCAAATTGGAAGCAATACGGGTGAAGGACGCACGAGAAACTGGCCAGTATTGTCCCCATGGAGCTGCAGAGCACCTTCTCTTATAGCCAGTTATAGCCATGTAAATCCAAGTTGCCACATGGGAGATTAAAAGGGCACTCCGAGGAGCTTCCAGTTTAGCAAAAAGACGCCCTCCTTTCTGCAACTGCGTTCCGCCAAAGGACAAAATGGACCTGCCCATTTTGCCTAGGCACAGGGAGCTTCAGCCCACCCCGCGTCTCTGGGATCCTTTGGGATCGGGTACTTCATCCACCCGCAAAGGAGCTGGCCAACGCAGAAGCAAGGCGCTCCCCGCCGCCCCGGCCAAGAGAGGCTTCCCCAGCCCCTGCAACCGGTCAGGCGGCGGCGGCGGCGGCTGACCCACTCGCGGCTCCCCAAGGTCACTTGCCCGCCGCCGGTCCCGAAGAAAAGGAGGCTAAGCGGGTCTGCCAGTCCTGCCTGCTAAGGACCAACCCCGCCGCCCCTCTTCGTCTCTCCCGGGAGAAGCGGGAGGCGGAAATGCGGCTCCTCACCAAGGCTCGCGCGCGTACTCCTCCATCTTGGCTCCCGGCTCCCGTACCTCTCTCGCTCGCTCAGCCGGCTGCCGGCATGCGAGTCACGTGGGGCCCCGCGCCTCCGCTTCCCCGCGAGACTCATCTGAGCACGGCCATTGGTTGTCCGGCTTCCAGGAGCCGCGCCAATAGGAATGAGGAGAAGGGAGGAAAGAGAGCGACGCACTGTAGAATGATACGTACTGTTAATATTTGGTGAAGGAGGCGGGCGGGGGGACGGTCATGATTCTGGCAAGTGTGATGTCGCTCACGTTTGTGGTACACCAAGAGAGAAACTTTCTGTACTTTGCAGAGTGGGATACTAGTTCGGTTTGAGAGCAAGAGTGCCAATTATGTCTGCGAAAGAGCGTGACTCTACATTTATATCTCTATGTTTACAGACGAGGAGCGCCTCCTGCAGAGACGGCAAACACGGAGGCTATTTTGAAATTTCGCCATAGAACTAGAAATAGGATAGATGTGTTCTTCCTTGGTTTCCAACTCGCTTTTCCAAAGCAAAAGACAGACGATAGAGATGCTGCGGCAGAACAACTCTGAGTCAATGTCGGCAGTTTTTTATGGGGAGTTCATTTCAAAAATATTCAAAAAGCAACAAATGATGTTTTGGCACCGGAAAGGCTAACGCATTTATTATGGCATCAACCTTCCTGGATTACAGCCTATTTCATCAGATGCAGGAAGAGTTATGCTGAGTATCTGGCGCCCAAATAAATGGGGGCAGGTTAGTGTAGAAAGTGAGGTGGTGCGGGAGGAGGGAGGGAAGGAAGAAAAGCACAAACAGGAGTAATTACGTGGCAATTCACGAAATAGTTGAGTGAAAAAGCAGTGTTAAAACAAAGCAAAACGAAAACAAAAATACTTTTAGATCCAAACCAGGTATCCTCAAATGATCATAAAAAGCTGTGGATGGAGTCCAGTGGGTTTCTGTTTTTCAGAAGAAAAAATAAAATAACAATAATAAAAACAAAAATAACAAAAGCCGCCAGCAGATGGGGCACATAGTTTGTAATGCTTCTGGGCTTGTCCACACAGGAATTTAATGAGTGTTTGCAGCTGTTTGCTTTTCCGTTTAATTTGTGTAGCCTACATGACATTACCTCAAGCAACACCAGTGTTGATGCTTTGCTCCTAAAAATTCAGGATTACTCAAAACAGATTTAATCTGATAAGGAGGGGGAAATCAGGCTCTAAACTGTTCTACTATGGATTGCAGGCTATTTGTTTAGGTGTTTTGAGTTGGTGGTTTAGTTGTCACTTTCTGCTACTCCCCTTTCTGTGCCCACTCAATCCTTTCATTTCTTTTCCTGCTTTGTTCATAACTATCTCCAGTATGCTCCTGAATGGAGGATTTTTATTTTTTATTCCTCTGATTTGCACAAAACCAGAAAACTGCACAAGCAAATCACAAAGTTCTACACCAAAAATATTGAGCAGCAATCTGAAAGTGAGTGCTGACAACTTAAAGTTAATTTCTTTTTCACTGGTCAGGAGCTTAGCTTTTTGATGCCTAAGATTTGCAGTAAAACTGGAAAACTGCAAAAGCAAATTTACCAGAAGGGAGAAGTAAGCAGAACTCCATGAGCACTGGATGGGAGAGGCTGAACCAAGAGTTCAGGAACCATAGCTGGCTGCTGGTTTGGACCCAAGCTTGCTGAAACTATGAGAGGAGCAAGGAGAGACACTCTTGCGGTGTAATTTTGTGTGCCTGCGCCATTGAAGGCTTCAGGTGTAAATATGAGTAAAATAACCATATTTCTTAAAAACACTAGTCTTGGTGCCTCATTCCAAATGAACACAAACCCTGGTTAAGTGCCAAGACCCCTGGAATTTTGGCAGAGATTGGGATGGACTGTAACAATATTTTCCCATTCCTGAAAGGGGACTTTTTCCTTCACTAGAGGTTTTTAAACAGGGGACCTTTACCTGTGATTCTTGCACTGCAGGGCCTTGAGCTAGATGACCCCTGGGGTCTCTTCCCACTCTACAGTTCTATGATTTTATAATTTCTTTGTAAATCTAAATAACAAATGTAATGAGCCAGATTCAACTACCAGGTCCCAAGAGCCTCAGAATGCAGAAACAGATTGGATGGATGATCTGCAGTTGTGATTGGTGTAGGAGGACAGTGGCATTAACCTAACCTCCCATCTCCTGCATCACTGAAGCTTACTGGTGGCGAAGGGGGCCAAGCAGTGCAAGGTCAGTACAGTAAAAACACACCAGTGGTTCCAGACTGATTCTACTGGTGTGTCAGCACCACACCAGTCTTGCCACTGTCTTGCCCCTCTTCCTACTGGTATCCTGCACTGATGCCTGTGACAGGAGGTCAGGTAAATGCCACTGCCCCACTCCCTTGACCACTACTGCAGATCATCCAAACCATTTCTGTGTTCTGAGGCAGTAGGAGAAGATGCAACTGTCACACCTTCATTGTCCACCCTCTCCTCTTGCTTGCTGTAGTAGCAAAGTAGGACTCCAGTTTTGTGCCACAGCAGAAGGCAATACAAGAAGACAGGCAAAGGAAACTCTAGGGAAATGGGTCAGGAGGGGGACCTTTTGCTTTTAAATGGGGTATGAGGAACCTGTGGCCATCCAGATGTTGTTGGACTCCAAATTCTATCAACCCCACCCAGCATGGCCAAAGGTCAGAGATGATGGGACCTGCAGTCTTAACAAGATCAGGAGGGCCACAAGTTCCCCATCCCTGATTTAAAGGCATAGGCACCTTAGGTTAGTTTAAAACCCAGCAACCTGCAGGGTAGAAGAGATGCCCCATTTAATTTGCTCTTCATCTCTGCTTTGCAGTGCTTTGAAAGTGTGCCATACCATACATAGCACAGAAATGGCTGTCATTTTCTACAGAGGAAACTGCCTTATACTGAATCCATCAGTCCTCCTAACTTAGCATCCATGGACAGGCAGCAGCTCTCCAGGATTTTAGACCTACCGGTAGGTCCCACCCAGCCCTACCTGGAGATGCCAGATTGAAGGAGGAAATGCTTGCATGCAAAGCAGAGGCTCTTCTACCGACCTATGGCCCTCCCCCAATTGTTTGTTTGGTTCATAGAAGCACATTGTGTTGCATAACATTCCAAAGAAAGACCCAGATGCTCATATACTATAAAGAGCAGAGCATGTGTTATTCTTTTTAAAATGGAAACATTTAGTGAAAATGAAAGCCACAAGCATGTCCTGGATCTCCTACATTCTCTTGCAAATTGACTGTTAATTAAAAGGATGCTAAGTGCCAACAATGCTTTGTGAATAAATGTGATGTTAAAGTAGAGGGTGTCCTGCAAAGAGTTCTGATACTTTTCATGCAGCGTTTGTTTAATCTCTTGTTTGGGGGTGGGGATTTTTTTCTTCTTCTTTTTCTTTTTTACATGTTTTCTTTCCCATTTAAAAAGCTAAATGTGCAGGACTAAATTTGGTCATGCAGCACTTGAAGATTCCCTGGAATGTCCTCAGGTTTCAAACTCCTCTGATAGACACCAGCTCCGCCTCCTGCCATGTCTGATTGGCCTATCTGAACCAGGCCCCACCGCTTTGACTCTCATTGGCCAACTGTTCTTCAACTGCATATCCATTATACTCAAGGCTGTGGGGAAGTCACAGCTGCTTTCATGTAACATCTCAACACCTCCAAAGTAAGAGAAAGAAGAATCTGGCTTCACTGGACTGTTTCCCCTGAAAGCCTATTAATTTGGCACTTTTCCTTTTCAATATATAGACATACTGCGCTTCATCTGCAAGCTACCAAAATGTCTAGGGTAGCAAGATTCCGAAGTCAAGTCAGTGAGGATCCAGATATTGACAACTTATTGTCTACGCTCTCTGCTGAGGAGGTGGAAGAGCTAGAAAAAGAGCTGGATGCCTCTGATACAGATGCAAACATTCCTGTGGGGTTGCGGCAGAGAGACCAAACTGACAAGCAACCAAGTGGCAAATACAATCGAGAGGCAATGCTCAATTATTGTGAGAAGGAGAGCAAGAAAATTCTTCAGAGGGAACAATCAATGGATGTAAGTTGTTGCTCTTACTGAGTGTTGGGAAAAGGAGTATTTGTGCAATTTGGGGGGTGGGGAGGCAGGAACAGGACTTATGTGTTATGAAAACCACTTAAGGGTCACTAGCAAATATATGAGTCAATAGCTGAGGACTGTCCCTCCTAGAGAATAGTAATGAGCATGGCAAGATGCAGCAGAATTAATACAATTTTAAGTGTTAGCTCTTCCAAAAGGGGATAATCAAGACACCCAGCAGGGGACATCAAGGTGTCAGTGTTTTACTGCTAACTGCTACCTCTATTATTAATATTATTTCATTGTATTAGTTTGTGCCTCACACATAAAGAGTCTCCAAGTGGCTTCAGAATTTTTAAAGCATAACATAAACTCAGCAAGGAAAGAACAATGCATCACAATAAAAGGCATACAATAAGCTATAAAACAAATCCAATAGAACAGCAGCAAAACATTCAGCAACATACACATGCCGTCAATAGATAGCAATAATCCATCTAATGCCTGGGAGAAGGGGTGAGTTTTAACTTGGTGCCAAAAGGATGCTTATGATTGTGTCAGGGGAATCTTGTTGCCTTCCACTCTCGCAAATATGTCCCCAAGAGTTATGAAATATAAGTCACTGTCACAATACAGTATCTTTGTTTCTGCCATTTGGACTCTGCCGCTCTGTGTCCTCCAGCCCAGCAGGGGGCAGGAATATATAAGGGTCAGGAGGCCATTCTGTCTCAGGCCTGACTGGGATTCCTTACCAAAGGCTGTGATACTGACCTTGGGAATCTAGCCTTTCTTCCTCAATAGTTGTACCAGCTGTGCCTGAGAGCAGAAACTGAGGCAATGGCACACGAGCACTTTCTGGTGCTCTGATGGGGTGGAGCATGTTATGGTCAGGATGACACAAGCCCCAAGTTGGCGGAGGTGGCAGGTTCTCATGCATCTGTGCCCAGCACTGCTACCCTCCATCCCTACCACTGCTGTGCCTCATCCTGGTCCTGGCAAATGACAGCATCAACACAGCAGGGTGGGGGCAGTGCAGTTGCAGCGACACTCAATTTCATACACACTAAAATGGTAAATAAATGGGATAAAACAGCAAAATGAGAAGGGAAAGCAAGGCCATGGAGGAGTTTGACAGCAAGAGGAAGAAATCTGAGAACAGACAGGAAGCCAGGGTAGGAATAAAAACTGGTGTAAAATAAATGATCTACCTTCATTATTCTTGATGTATTTTATAAAATTAGATAATATTGTGTGCATAGCAGTAGCCTTTGCAAGCTGCCCAGTTCTATATTCTGATAGGATGCCTCCTGCTGCTGCTGCTTTGATGCTGGAATTTGACTTGGGGCAGCATAGGCCACTGAGCAAGAAAAGCTGGAGAAAGGAGATGTGTTTATTATCAGTGGTGATTTGCTTCACAAAATCAGAGTCATAGTAATGTTGACCACACAACTGAAAAGTTGCAATATTTTGTCTTGGAGGGGTTGCTACCAGTCTGTGCAGGGGTTGTCCGTGTGTTTTTTAAAAAATAATTGCATAGCAGGCAGAAATTCAACAGGTTAAGTAATTCCCATAATTGAACCTCCATGCTTAGAGAAGCAGGACCTGTTCTATTTCTGTCTGCCATGGTGCTGGGAAAAAGCGGCTTGATCTCTCTCCACTGCACACACACTGATCACTTTTGCAGAACTAAGTGTTCACTACACAAGGGTGTGGTTGTGGGGACTCAAAAGAATTCAGTTACTTGCTAGGGAAGGGGGTGGGAATTGTAAGAGCTTTCAGTCCTGCAAAATTCTGTTTGTAATTTGGGACACAATACTGCGTTGAAACATGCTTTTTTCTGTTTAAAAGCAACAACAGAAAAACTTATGAAATGTAACAGACAGCTTAGAGGGGTTTAATAAAAAAAACCATGTTCAGTCACTTGGTCTCTGTTGAATTTGTTTTAAGACAACAGGGAGCAATCCTCCCCGCAGATCTTCAGTGCCCATGATGGATAGGTATTATAGCTTGAAATAATCAACACTGACTGGCAGTGACTGTACAGGCAGGAGTCTTT
Organism: Podarcis vaucheri; assembly: GCF_965113315.1. NCBI lineage: Eukaryota > Metazoa > Chordata > Lepidosauria > Squamata > Lacertidae > Podarcis > Podarcis vaucheri. Next base: position 75,168,798 of record NC_138764.1, read on the forward strand.
CCCAGCCCTTCCTGGAGAACCCAGGCATTGGTTGGCATCCATCTGTCTCGGAAGACAATAGAGGAGTGTGCTTTTGGAGGTGAAGTCAAACTGTTTGAAGGTTGCAGCGCCTGCTGTGGCTGTAGAGACTGATGGGGGAAAGACATGCTTTGTTGCAGCTGGGGCAGAAGAAGGCATTCGGTTGTGCTGCTGCAGATGCACCATGGCGTTTCTTCTCTCTGCGCTCCATGCAGCAGTCATTCCTCCTAGGCTGGGCTTTTGCATGCAAAGAATGGATGTCCTCTTCCACTGAACTTGGACCCTGTGTTCGTGCATGCCAATAAAGTTGGCAATAGTTAATTGATTTCGAGTGTCGAAATACATAAAATGTGTTTTTCTTTGCATTGGCTGTTCTGTTTGGAAACTGAAACATGTAATGTGTATGAAACTAGCACCAAGAAAAATGTGGCTTTTAAAGTGCAGGTTCTGTATTTGTTTGTATTTAGACTGCTAGGCTATTTGGTCCAGCCTAGGGGCTTGGAGCATGTAACTGGGAATGTATGCCTGTTTTTCTGCTCCAGGATGAGCTGAACGAAGGCCAGAAAAACAACAACACAGCTGTGGTTTTTCAATGAACAGTCATTCTTGACAGTTCATTTTTCAGTCTCGCCCTAGATCAATAGGAAGTATTCTGAACTGCAAAGCTGATGAAAACCAGTGAGACAAATAGAAAATATAGCAGCTTGTGGATGGGGCCTTGCATAGCTTGTGACCCACCAGACTCAATCTAGCCCACCAGCCATCCTTGTCAGCCAGGTGCTTGATAAATCCCCTGTGTGTTTTCAGTCCCAGGAAGCAGCAACAAGTTCATTGAGCCACTGGGACTGTGGGCTGATTGGCTGTCTTTTGGTGAGTCACAGGCTCTTTCATGCATGCATAGTTCATGCCTCCTTTATAGCTCCAGTCCTGCAAATAATTATGCAGTGTTTCTCTTTATTTCTTTGGTTTCCCACTAGATAAAGTTAAGCACACTATGTATGCAGCACGATTCTTTGTAAGCATCCAGTTTAAGGGAATCTGCATAAACAATGAGTTTAACTAGAGCATGCAGGATGATTAAAAAAAACCCTCCATAATAGGAAGTAGACAGTTGAAGACACTGTTAACCCTTATTATTATTTGTGGCTCAGGGTTGACTTGAATGCTATGGAGAAAATACATCTCTCCTAGAGAGTGTTTCTTTAGCAGAGGAGCTTCATGAACACTGTACTGCCAAGTTGTGTGCTGCGAAGAGTGCACAAGCAGTTCAATCCTATTTAAAGCTCCCATCATTGTAGCCAAACATTTCCTTCCACCCAGTTGCTAAAGCAGCTGTGCCATCCTTTGCCAGGCAAACAGGGCAGGTGGACAGCTCTGCCCCACTTGCCTCTCCTTAAAACTACGCATGACATTAGGAGATTTGTGATGGTAAGAAACTAAGAGGAGCCTGTTGGAGGAGGCAAGTAACCCGTTTAGTCCAGCATCACTATTCCCACACTGGCCACCCAGACACCTGTGGGAAACCCATGAGCAGAACCAGGCACAAGAGCAGTCTCCCCCACTCCTCCATGGGTTCCAGTATCTGGTATTCAGAAGCATTACTGTCTCTGACCATGAAGGCAGAGCACAATAATCATTTATCAATAATTATCCATTAAGGAGGCCTTAACCTCCACAACTTGTCCAATCTACTTTTAAAGTATCCAAGTTGGTGGCCATCAGTTCTTCCTGGGGTTGTGAGTTCCACAGTTTATGCACTGAGTAATGAAGTACTTTCTTTTATCTGCCCTGAATTCTCCAGCGTTCAGCTCCATGGAAATTATCAATCTCATGTTTCTTTGTTTGTAGTGAAATTCATCATTCAGATTGGGGTGTGTGTGTGGAAATTTGATCACAGCCACAGCACTAACAATGTCCTGAAAGAACTCTGGAAGGGACTCCCTCGGAAGGTGGTGGACTCTCCTTCCTTGGAGATTTTTAAGCAGAGATCGGATAGCTTTAGTTGAGATCCCTGCATTGCAGCGGATTGGAGTAGATGATCCTCAGGGTCCTTTCCAACTCTACAATTCTATAATTTTCCTACAGGCCGTTTTTGTGATCACTATCATACACATACACCCAGCTGGTTTCCCATTGGTCAGTGTCTCTCTGTGTGTGCATGCGCATGTACATGCACACACAAACACACACACACTTGTGCGCAGGGAACTTCCTTACTAGCACCAACTTGTGTTGGTGCCAAGACTGCTATCAGCCCTCATGATTGGGTTCAAAATGTTTCTTATTCTACCTGCCCACGACCTGGTCAAAAATCAAACACACATAGGACAGAAGAAGAGCCTTTTTAGATCAGACCAAATGTCCATCTGATCCAACATCCTGTTTCTCACAGTGACCAGTCCAGGGATGGAGAACCTGTGGCCCTCCAGATGATGCTGAACTAACTTCCATCATTCCTGACCATTGGCCATGCTGGCTGAGCTTGATGGAAGTCTCAACAACATCTGGAGGGCCACAGGTTCCCCATACTTGGTCAGGTTAGATGCTTCTAGGAACATAAATGCAATAGCCTTCCCCTCATGTCTTCCTATCTGAATACTGAGGTTCCATTTCACTATTATTGCTAATAGCTATTGACAAGACTACTATGAATTTGCCTCCATGCCTTTTTAAAGCTCCTGAACCACAGAGACATCCCCCTAGGATCAATGCTGTAGTGTCAATGGTTGGTGCTACCCCAGTGTTACTTTATCATATGTGCACCATGATGGCATCATGGGAAGACATAAGCTTTGCTCTGTGATTGTCTGTTGCTGTGAAGCAAGAACATAGGATTGGTTTCAACATTGTTCTGGACTTAAGAGCCAGCTGTAGAGAATCAGTTAATGTAAAGCAACCAAAGTCCAAGGAATAAATACTTACAATATAGTGAAAGTAACAAGGGAGTTAGAAGAGCCAGCGGAAAGGCATTAAAAAGTGCCAATTGTAGCTACTCTTTGTTTAGTGGATTTTTGTTACTTAAGGTGATCAACCTCCCTGCCTGTTTATTGCTCCATGGTTTGTCTTTGATGAAATCAGTTTCATGTGTAGCCCTACAAAAAGTACAGTGGTACCTCGGGTTACATATGCTTCAGGTTACATATGCTTCAGGTTACAGACTCCACTAACCCAGAAATAGTGCTTCAGGTTAAGAACTTTGCTTCAGGATGAGAACAGAAATCGTGCTCTGGCGGCACGGCAGCAGCAGGAGGCCCCATTAGCTAAGGTGGTGCTTCAGGTTAAGAACAGATTCAGGTTAAGTACGGACCTCTGGAACGAATTAAGTTCTTAACCTGAGGTACCACTGTACTTATTATTTCATTGAGGTTTTGTTCATAGTAATAATACTGATTAAAATAAGCTGCTCAAGGGATTAGGTAATACAGTATAAGAAGGGCTCCTTTCAAAACTTCAACTATTCAGCAAGTTATTTAAGGTATGACAGCTAAATTTTGCTGAAGCTTAACCAGGTAAGTGTAAAATGTAAAGCTTTTGAAGTAAGAGAGAAATTGGGGGTTGCATCCAATGTCAATGCTACTCAAAGCAGACATATTACACAACTAACTTTGTTCCATTAAATTCACTGGATCTACTCTAAGTGGGACAATCAGTACACATAAAAAAAAAAATCTGGCTCAAGGGCGCTCCCACCTCTGGTGTTTGGAGTCATCAGGTGCATACAATGTAAGCTGCCATCCATATGTAAGCTGTAGTTTCTTGAGAAATACTGCTGGTTGGTGCCCTTTCTCTCAAATTTCCATCCAATTTGAAAATGTAAGCCACATTCACTTCTCAGTTCAGCTGAGGTATGCACATTTGAGGTAGCCATTGTGTATGCACAGGTGGCAGCTCTCATGCAGATGACAGCTTTGTGAATAGGAGTTCGGGGTTTTGTGTGCAGCGAAACCAAACAGATAGTGTGCATTGGGTGAAAGTGTCCTAACCCCCTCTCCAGTGTGTACAGCAATGGACAAATGCAACTTGAAACGCAGTGAAAGGAAACAACCTCATTGCATTTTAGGCCACTAATGCATACATAGCCTTAGTTGGATACAGCCCCTACTAAGGTCCCCATGTGGACAGCACATGTGTGCCTTCATGGTACCTTCAATAATATAACGCCATATAAATGTGTACTGAATCATCACATGGAGGATGGGGACAGGATCACACCTGATGCTCCCCACCCCAATATCCTCATATAGATTATCAAAGCTAGAGGTCAGTGAAGCATTATTTGTTATTTTTAACAATGTTCCCTCCTCGCCCCCCCAAAAAAGTTTGTTCCTAAGAAATGATATGGTGTGCCTTTGGATCATATGGTTTTGTTCCTTTTTTCTTTGGAGTCCAAGGGTAAGGTTAAATGCCACCAAATAAACTGGTCATTTGGATTTGTTTTATTGCTCTTAAAAGCCTGGGAACCTCACCTTAAGATATCCTTTGCCAGAGGACATCTGCAGCCTAGTAAGAAAAGAATGCATGTTATGTTAAAAAAACAACAACAAAAACCCTAACCTTACAATATGGCACAATTGGATTTCCAAGTTTTTGCTTTCTAAAATCCATTTAATAACAGTATCTGAAAGAAAGCATATTTCCAAATAGCATACCCAGTTTCACTGGATTTACTTCCATTGTAGTGCAAAGTTCTGCAAAGAGTAGATTTCATGGAATAGTTATTTCATGGACCAAGCTAAAGAAAGGCCCCAAATACACATTTTTAAAATATTGAACGGCATCTTCAAAGAGTTACCAACTTGCTTAATTTGAAGTATGCACTACAGAGCTAAACTGTAGAAGACAAAGAACTTATGCTGGTGGTCAAGCTGCCTGGTAAATCTGCCCCTTTAGATCATGTTGCAGTAATAAGAGCTTGCCTAGCTGACTCTCTTCTCTTTCCATCCCCGGAGAGAAAGAAAAAATACCCTGTCCAATCCCTTCCTCCTCCTTGGGCTTGTTAGTAATAGGGGGATTAACACTCCTGAAACCCCAGATCCCAGCAGCAGCGGGCCTGAAACCAGGGCCAAATTTCTTATGACATGAAGATCTCTCACAGGCTGAGAAGATCATCATCCGAATGCAGTCTTCCTTGTGCTCCTCTGGTTCTTCCATAAGTAGAGTAGGGACTTTAGCATTCTCTTGTTTCAACCGAACCCTTTTGAATAGTTGGAACTTTTTAAGTTCTGTTAGTTTGGAATTTTCTCAAGGCTGAAATTAATTCTGGGTCACTTCAATCTAGTCACAGCTGAGATTCTAGTGTCACTATTTGGCATGTTGCTATCGTCTCCCCCCACCCTTCGCTCCACCCCAGGTATGCAGAACCTCCCATCTCCCCTGGGTTATACAAGAATAACATGTGAATCAGCCTTTGTTAATGCTGTGATTCTGTCATGATCATCTGAGACACTGGACTTTATTTTGAGCAGGGATGGTCAACCTGTGGCCCTCCAGCTGTTTGCTTGTTTGTTTGTATATTTATTGTATTCATATCTTGCCTTTCTCCCAAATTGGAGTTCAAGGTGGCTCACAGCATTTTAAAACACCATTATAAACTACATAGTACTATAGTACAAACAAACTAGTTAAAAACAATACAGTGGTACCTTGGTTCTCAAACTTAATCCGTTCCGAGAGTCCGTTCGACTCCTGAAACCATTCAGAAACCAAGGCACAGTTTCCGATTGACTCCAGGAGCTTCCTGCACTCAATTGGAAGCCGTGTCGGACAGTCGGCTTCTGAAAAACGTTCGCAAAACAGAGCGCTTACTTCCGGGTTTGCAGTGTTCGGGAGCTGATTTGTTCAGGAGCCAAGCCATTTGAGTACCAAGATACCACTGTAGTTGAAATATATTGAAACACATGTAACATTATAGTTTGCCTATAGCTGAAACACATGTAACATTATAGTTGTTCTATAGTTTGTAATAACATGAAGATCTCTCACACACTGAGATCATCATCCCATTTCTCTTGACTGGAGACCCACAGATTCCCCATCGGTTTTTCTTACCTCATGGAAATGCAATATGTCAAACCATAGAGCTTTTAGTCCTGTGCCCAGTGGTTTGTTCTCCATGGCTGATTAAGTGAATGAATACAATAATGAAACAGATGTAGAAGACCAGAGTGAAGGCTTGGTTGAAGGCCTGCTTAGCAGGTGACAGTGCTCAGGCTGAGACTCAAAGCATCCTTAGAGCTGAGGGGTGGTCCATAGAGCTGCCCAGTTCATGGCTACTTCCTTTTCTCTTGGCCCATGCAAATCCCTGCTTGTGGCAATGCATTTGCCCGAAGCAGATATTGCCTCATTGATTTGCCAGGAGCAGAGCCTCCAGTTATGCTGCAATAATCTTTCTCTAAATGCTCTGCTTGTAAGTTCCCCAAAGGCATCTTACTAGTGCTGTTGGTGACAGAGTGTGAGATTAAGTGGAGGTTTGATCTGATCCATCAAGGCAGTTCTTACATATTCAGTGTTGCATGCCAACAATTGACAGGCCTTTGGGTGGTATTTATAATGTGCCTATTACATTTTTATCGCACCCTGCAAGGCAATGCACCTACAAGGAGCCCAGGGCTTCTTGTCCCTGCATGTACAGTTCCTTCTTGTCCCTGCTTGTATCCAGGGACGACTTAAGCATATCCGGTGCCGTGGTGCAGAATGGGTGTGGGGCGACATTCTTGGCACCCCTCCCCCTCCCCATCCTCCCCACGGGCTTCCTTAGCAGTCCCGCTACTGGGCAGGAGGGAGAAGGGTGCCACATAGCTTTGCGCACCGCCGCCACTGCCTCCTTTCCCAGCCAGGAAGCGAGAGATCGTGGCTGGCCGTAGGAAGAGCCACGGCCGCCCAGCGTGCCCTCGCAGCTGTTCCCGGTTGGTCCCAGACACCCGCTGCTGGGCGCACCTGATGGGCGGGTGCCATGGTGCAGGGCACCACTAAACCTAATGGGTAAGACGGTCCTGCTTGTATCCTCACAACAAATCTGGATGGTAGGTTAAGCCGAGATATAATGATGGACCAACAGCAAGCTTTGTGGCTGGGAAGGGATTCGAGCTGACAGCTCCCCCAACCTAGTCCAACATGCTAAGAACCATACCACATGTGAGAGGCAGCTTCTGCTTGTGGCAGATGAGTTCATTGCAGGCAGGGAGATGCCCTAGGTGGGAATAAAGCTCTTCCGCAACTCAGGATAGCCACACGCTTTGCCTCTATCTTCAAGTAACCAAAGTCTATGTGATAAGTGCACATAGGGCCATAGTTTAGTGGTGGAACAACTGCTTTCCATACAGAAGATCCCAAGTCCCATTCCTGGCATTTCCATGTAGGGCTGAGAGACACTCCTTGTCTGAAACCATGAAGAGACACTGCTAGTCAGTGTTGACAATCCAACGGACCAATGGTCTAACGTAGTAGAAACCAGCTTCCTGTGTTCCTCTGTTTGCCTCATGTTTCCACCTCCACGCTGGGTGTCAGTCTGCAGCCTTTTCTTCTGTGTAGGTATATGAGTTGAAGGGACCCCATATATTATTGTGATGTTTTCAGAGGGTGTTTGGTTAACAAGGCAAAATATTGAAGGGCTGAGAGATACTTCACTGTAAACTGACTAATCTGGAGTTTACGACTTTGCTGCTATCTAAAATATGCACCTTTGATCAGACCAGACATCCACAAACCAATACCTGCCAGCTGTGCTGGAGATTGCTAACCCAATGTCCATTCCTCCTAGACAGCTTTACCTACTCTGCTCCTTTGAGCTGGTGGAGGAACGGGGGTGATTTTGCATCTGCTTAACCTTGTATGGTAAATACCAATCATTTTCCTGGAATGAGAGAAAAAGACAGAAGCCAGGTCCATGAGGTTCATTTGGAATTTATCAGGGATGGGAAAGTAGCAGGCATTTATGATCTTGGTTCTCTACTGAATCTCAGAAGAGCAAGTTATATTTGGAACTACTTTGACTACATAATAAGAGGTCTTCTTTTTCTCTGATGGTTAGGACAACCGTAAGTAACCAGGAAGCTGTTTATAAACAACCTAAAATAGAAATGAGCATCTCTATGACTTCTTCATACTCAAAGAGCCAAATGCACACAGCTCAGGGGGCATCAATTAACCTTATTGGTAGCGAAAGGAGTGCTATTATAATTGTGTTTATTCATCACTAACTACAAAAAATGTTTCAAAGCCTTTTCACTGTGAACACATCAAGGGTAGTTTGTCTGTGGATAAACACCAACTCCCTCGGCCTGAAGCAAGATGAGCACTGCACTCCACAGTTGACTTTGACTGGACTTAATCATCCAGGGGTCATTTACCTTTACCTTTTACCTTACCTAGTTATCAATGAAGTTTTACTCAGAACAGACCCATTAAAATTAAAGCACATTAAGTCTGTTACTTCTAGTGGGTCTACTACTTCATTTCATAACATCTGCAGAATCCAAAACTTAAAACATCAAAAAGATAAAACTCACCCAGCAATGTTATAAAAAGACAAATCTACCCCAACCCACTAAAGGAGGAACATGATAAAATTATTTAGTAAAAGAGCTTATCCTGCAATAAAAGGTGAATTGTGCCATACCCTATTAAAAGACTGGTCCAGACTAGAGTAACATACCATATGATCCCAGTTAAGAACTGAATGCTACAGTAAACAAGAATGTATTTGCCTGGTGTCTAAAAGTTGATGATGATGGTGCCAGGGACATCTCTCTAGAGATGAATCCTGACCCTACTCACGCCCCAATTTTAGCAAAGCATCTCTCTAGGAAAGGACCACAACAACTCTCAGATCTGCAAAGAAGATCATGGCCCAAAATCATGGTTGTGTAGCATCTACACCAGAGCTTTCCAAACTGTGTGTCATGACACGTTAGTGTGTTGGCTGCAGTGTGTAGGTGTGTTGCACAAATACCCCCCGTGCTCCTCGCAGGGCTGGAAAGGGGTTAGTTTAATCTCAGGTTTGCTAGTAAAACAGAATTACTGTGTTGCGAAGTGATGCACATCTAAAAAGTGCGTCACCAACATGAAAAGTTCGAAAAGCACTGTTCTAATTATTTCCTCTAATAGCAAACTCAGGCAGTGAGTTCCTATTCAGGCATATAGCCCAAACTGGAGAAACAAAAGGAAAATATTTGATTAGAAGCAGGACCTAAACAGCCTTTCTCTGTGGAACCAGTGAACATAAGAATTTACAAAAGTAGTTAAGTAATTCTCTAATACTTGTTACAACCCAGAAAAATAAGCCGAGAGTGGTACCCGAAGGCATATTCTGTTGTGTGTGACCAGGGTCAGAATGAGGAACAGAGTTAACCTCTGTGACATCTCCGGCTGATGCTGATGTGGCAGCCAATGTCAATTCACCATTCCCAGAGTCACACTATGTCCAGCCAGAAAGTCCAAAGACATGAGTCAGCTGGAGCCTGTGAATTGCTTTGTTTGGGGGGGGGGGAGAAGGACCATAAAAGGAAACTTCTCAACGAAAAAGGACAATTGAGGTTAGTGGTACCGTATAGGAAATCTGGAAGGGGTTTATCAGTTCCTTGTCCAATAGGTTGTTGCTTATAGAGCCTACATAGGAGTTCATGCAGAAGGAGAAGAAAGTGTAAGTAATTCATGCCAAGGCCAAAAATCTTGATTTCCCATATATACTCATGGTGGTGACTGACTGGGAATGAGACCTAGGGGTCATAGTGGCCACCCCAATAAAGATGCCAACCTGATAAAGCTTCAGAAGTCATGCTTCTGAATCAATGGCTACCAGCCGCAGTGGCATTGTTCTGCCTTCACTGTGGGAGGCAGTATGCTTGGAGGATACCAGTTGGTGGAAACCACAATTGTCTCTGTGCTTGGGTCCTGCCTGAGGGTTTCCCTATGAGAGGGGCCTTTGGCCTGGCCCAGCAGGATCTTCTTGTGTTCCTAGTGACAGGTGTCTGCCCCAGGCGTAGTTGTTTTGTTAGCTCTCTCACAATATCCATTATCTGCAAAGGCATTCAGGCAGAGAATGAGCAAGTTACAGTATTTGAATAGGGGTAAACAGCTGGATTCAGAGAGAGCACAAAAACCAGCAGGCGAATTTTGCACCCGACAAAATGATGAAGACATCAAGTTGATCATCCTCAAGTTTGTTTTGGGGCAACAATGTTATTTAGCCATATTCTTTTTTTTCACACTGTCTGAACGGTTCACACTGAAAGGTAATTGAATATCAGTTGACATTTGAGGAACTGTTGACACCTTCAAGTTGAGAGATGCAGTTGGCACTGCATAAGCTGTTGCTAACTGCATAATCTTTCTGCAGCTTGGCACTACCAACTCATCTATGATGGGAGTGTATTGATCTGAATGCTATAGTTTAGCTGGATGCTGCACAACTGAAATGTTTCTTCATGGAAATAGGCTTTGGGGTGTTACGGAGCTAGTTCTGTGGTCAACATTATCCGCAGTCATGTTTCTGAATGCATCTCTTCTCAAACAAGTAGAATAAGCTGCACTTTCTTGTTAGCAGTGTTCATAAATAGCATTAGAGAGATCTGTTGTGATTGTGAGTAGTCATATAAAATACAGTGGTACCTCAGGTTACATACGCTTCAGGTTACATACGCTTCAGATTACAGACTCCGCTAACCCAGAAATAGTGCTTCAGGTTAAGAACTTTGCTTCAGGATGAGAACAGAAATTGTGCTCCGGTGGCGTGGCGGCAGCAGGAGGCCCCATTAGCTAAAGTGGTGCTTCAGGTTGAGAACAGTTTCAGGTTAAGTACGGACCTCTGGAACAAATTAAGTACTTAACCTGAGGTACCACTGTACATAGACCAAGATGAGTTATGGAATTAGTTTTCATGACTAGATACACTTTGCCTCCTTGGAGTCCTCCTGTAATGAACATCCTCAGATACTGTGTGTCATGCCCCTTTTCTCAATGTGAAGTGGTGTTTCATTTTCTGCTGTGCCATGTGGTGTGTGACTGGCTTACTTCCTTGGATTATTTAGATTGTTTTACTAAATTATTCCTCACAAATCCTTTTCTTTAGAAAAAAAATATCCTGCACCTAATGAAGTTTTCCATCTCTGTCTATGCTGAGAAAATGCCTGTTGAGTTTTGGTCTTACAGCTGTTAAAAGCAAATCTTTTCCTTTGTAAAAGACTTATTCTTATTTGCTCGCTCTTTTGGGGGGGGGTGAAACTCACATTTTTAATAGCAACTGGAAATATTTGTTAAAAATATTTAACAAAGGAAATAGAATAGAATCTCAAACTGGGTGCAGTCCTAAGCTTAGTGCATTAGTGTCAGATTTATACTGGACTGTCCACACATCATTCTGCTTTATTAGTTGTTCTGTGATGCTTTGCCAATGTCACCATATTGCTGCAGTTGAGAGGGACACTCTTGCACCATAATGCAACAAAGAGGGACAACGAACTCACTCTGGAACACTTGTGGTATGAAACGTTCCAGGGATTCAGAAAGAAGCTATGGTACACATGCACTGACTGGAAACAAAGTAGTATGTCTGCCCCAAAACTTGCAGATGCAAACGGTATTGAAAGCAGGATCCCATATAACCACCTCCATACCATCATGAGCACAAATCATTGTGAATAAAAAGATGTCCAGAGGGACCTTTCTTCTTCTTTAGGATTGGTGCCTGCCTTGTGTCTGCATTGCAGAGAAGGTTGGGATAGATATTATTATTATCAATACATAATTAGAGGGTTAATGTGGAATACAGAGGAGCTTGTTAGCTTGTTATGTGACAGCATACATTTTTTCCTTGGGTGCTCTTATAAATCCTCTGATTATAAAAAGGTAAAGGTAAAGGGTCCAGTCGTGGCCAACTCTGGTGTTGCGGCGCTCATTTCACTTTATTGGCCGAGGGAGCCGCCGTACAGCTTCCGGATCATGTGGCCAGCATAACTAAGCTGCTTCTGGCGAACCAGAGCAGCACACAAAAATGCCGTTTACCTTCCTGCCAGAGCGGTGCCTATTCGAGCTGCTAGGTTGGCAGGAGCAGGAGGGACCGAGCAACGGGAGCTCACCCCGTCGCAGGGATTCGAACCGCCAACTTTCCGATCGGCAAGTCCTAGGCTCTGTGGTTTAACCCACAGTGCCATCCACGTCCCTCCTCTGATTATAGTCCTCTGATAAATGACTAGGCTGGATCAGGTCAGTCAAGGTATGTTCACATTACTCCACATCAGTGCATTCCCACTGCTAGTTTTTGCAGCAACTTTCACATGACGATCGATATCGATCCCATAGTTCCCTCTGCAAAGGTGTTTTGGCTTGGAGAAGTGGAAGAATCATAGAGTTGGAAGTGACCGTGAGGGCCATCTAGTCCAAGCCACTGCGATGCAGGAATCCCACCCACAGCCATCCCTGGGTGGATTCGAACCACCAGCATTCTGCTTAATAGCCAGATGCACTGACCTATGGTACCAGTAGGTAATAAGTAGCAGGTGATGTGGTAGAGGGTGCATGCCTCTTGCTCAAAGGGTTCCACGCAACCCAACACAACTGTGGGCTGTATCTGAGGAAACCATTTTGAGCTCCCCACTTTCAAACGTTCGCCCTGTGCCTACTTCAGATCCCAGTTGTAAGCCAAGCAACAATGTGGAAAGCCCAATTTAAGACAGGAATGAAGACCAGGAAGGAGATCAGATTCATGCTTTCCAGACATATGTTTAATGCGCACACGCCCATTCCAGAAATAGTAATGCTTTTGGGAGGGAGGAAATCCCTACCCAACCATCCCTGTGCAGGCACTTCTCAGAGTAAAGGAATCATTGGCAAGATTTGAAGCCTGCCATAGTTACCCCTAGGAGTTATTTCCTGTCCCATGTGGGCCGAGCTGGCGGCTCCTGGGATTCTGGGTTTCCTGACCTTCAGAATTTTGCCAAGGTCATGTCTTTTCAGGCTACAGCTTAGGCTGTGTACACATTACCATTTATTCTGGCTCCCACAGGCTCCCACCACTGGTGTTTAAAGTTGAGTACCCATGACCTTGGCCACAATCCATATAGTTGTAGTTTCTAGAGGAATGCTCCTAATGGATTGTGGCTTCAATCTGATTTGAACATGCAAGACATGCTTAAGCTGTGTTCAGACACTTGTGCAGACGATGGCTTCCTTGAATAGGAGTGCAGAGGGTGTTGGGGCACATGGAAATAAATAGGGTAATGTACATCGAGTGAAACACTCTCTGGTGTGTACAGCAAGTGCAAATGCAACTTGAAATGCAGCCAGAGGGAACATCCTCACTGCATTTTAAGCCACTTAATGTATAAATTGTATAAACCCTTTATTGGACTGTGTACACACACACACACACACACACACACACACACACCTTTTTTTTTTTTTTTACTCTGCATCCATTATGCTCCAGCTGCTAGTTTGGGAAGCAATGTACACACAGTGTTAGCCACAATCCTGCATCTATACTATCCTGCATCTATCCTGTCACTCCTTATGAAATACTGCATATTTATATGTTCTTCCTCAAACCTCAATCCGAATTGAGAGAAAGAGCTACCTAGCTGTGTTTTAAGCTGGCCCTGCGTCCACAGCCTTGGTTTAAGGATAATTGCTTGAGGGTTATTGAGGACTGTTTTAGCGTAGTACTGTCTTCCACTGGATGCTTAATGTAAATAATCTTTTCTTCTTGGTGACCAATCTAGATTTGCTGCTAGGGGTTGCACTCACACTTACATAGTCGTTGCTACTGACTCTCTGCAAGGCTGAAGAGCAGAGATGTCGCTTAGTAAGTATTGGCTGTTAACAACCCTCGAACCCAAGTGTGCCTTTCACATCCCTTGCCAAACACCTGCCTAGCTCTGCAGCTCAGTTAAGTCACTCTGTTGGTACCTGCTGAATAATACCCCTTGCACACAGCCACCCCTGGGCACCGGTCCAGGAGGCTAGCTGCACCAGGGAGAGGACCAAGGAGGGATCATTAGTGCCTCAATGCCCAGATTCCAAACAAGAAGTTCCCAAGTCTCCTTTTCCTTTTAAGGAAACATCTGAGTGGGGCTGCGGAAAAGTAATTGCCAGCAAGCAGCAGCAATGCTCATTTTAGTATGTTTAGGAGGAACTTGAAGCGCTTTAGTTTGTCAAAACATTTGTGATTAATCGGCGCAAGCAACAGGCTGGTTCTTTTTAAAGAAAGGCCAGGGTCAGAGCATAGTAAGTTCGTGCCAATCGCTGTAAGGCATGGTGACTAGGGAGACATTTTGTCCACTCATGGGATGGTATAAGAGGGTAGGTCAGAGGTAGGGCTGCGAGTGAATTGCATAGCCTCCAGCGTTTCTCCGATGAAAATAGGGGCGTCCTTTTCAGCGACGACAACAACAATTGTATTAATTTATACCCCACCCTTCTGACTGGGTTGCCCCAGCCACTCTGGGTGGGTTCCAACTTATATAAAAACATAATAAATTACTGTTTAATCTACTGTCAAAGCTACCAATATAGGTTCTTGCCTTTTGTCCCTCTCTGCTTTTTCACTTAGGTTAATTCCTTTGTTTAAAAAAATGCCAATTTCCTTTCTTCTTTTTAAATTTAAAAATATTTGTAAAGGCTAGCAAGAGGAAGGGCTGTTGTTGCATTTCTGGGTGGCGTGGGGCTATAGGCTGCCTTTCTGACCCAGCAGCAAACCATGCCTAAGGGTTTGGTCCACTTGTTTGCATTCCAGTCCTGGAAGGGCAGCTCTAGACACTGGACTCAAACGAGTCTCATAATCTCTTAACTAAATACAGAGATCCTTGCTTTTTCAAAAGGGAGTCTGTTTATGGCCATAATGTAAATAATGTCTTAAGGCAAATTTGTTTTAACTATGTGCTGGGTTGTTGTTTTTCCATATTTCTTAGACCAAAGACTGCCTTTTCTATGGATGTCCTTTAGCTAGAGGGCATGTTGAAGCTGGATATGCAGATTCTAGAAGGTTTGGGTCCTGGCCATGCCAGAAATGAAATCCGTGTAAGCCAAAGAGATTCAGATGTAGGATTTTGGCTCATAAGGGACAGCAAGACCTGATGTTTATGGAAATGCTCATTGAGATCCAAAGGGCAAGTTCATTATGTGGAGGGTTTGGCATGAGCCGATCATGGATCCACGTCAGAGTCAAATGAGTGTCTTAAAATGCATCTAGGTTATTCTTCTTCTCAATTCTAATTAAAGCTGATTTGGGGAGGAAATGGATAAGCTCTCCTTAACCGCTGTCATTTTCTCCTATTAAATATGACAAACATAGCCTCCAGGAGTAAACTGCATTTTTGCTGCATCGTCAGCATGCTTTTGTCTCAACAAACATTTCTTTCTGCATTTCTCCCCCTGCTCTAGGAAGAGAAAGCAGCAGAGAGGAAGAAAGATGTGAAGATTGTTGAAGAAAACCGAAAGGAAACCCATGGTAGAGATCTGAAAAGAAACAAATCTTCTGATCTCGGAAAAGAAGGGAAAAAAGAAGAAAATATCCAGAAAGCTAATCAGAAAGGAAAGGATGAACTGGACACTACTAAGAACACTGGGCCAGTCAATGAAGAGAAGAAGGAGGGAAAGAAGTTACCCAAAGAAAAATACAAAGCCATCTCAGTGGACAACAATGAAATTAAAGGAAGGTGGGAAGAAAAGGGACTGGCAGCCAAGATCAAAGCAGTTGAGGAAAAAAGGAAAGAAGAAAAGGCAACAGAGCTGAAGAGGGGGACTGAAAAGGACAAAAAGGCGGGGGATAAAAAAGAACCCGAAAAAACAGGAGCCAAGGGCTCAGCTTTAAAGTCAGGCTTAGACAGAAAGGCAGAAGACAAAAAGGAACCTGAAAAAACTGGAGAGAAAGGTTCTGCTTTAAAGTCAGGCTTAGATAGAAAGGGAGAAGATAAAAAGGAATCTGAAAAAACAGGAGAAAAGGGTTCCACTTTAAAGTCAGGCTTAGACAGAAAGGGAGACGATAAAAAGGAATCTGAAAAAACAGGAGAAAAAGGTTCCGCTTTAAAGTCAGGCTTAGACAGGCGGAGAGAAGACAAAAAGGAATCGGAGAGAAATGGAGAGAAAAGTCCAGCTTTAAAGCAAGGATCAAAGGTTGGCAGTGAGGCAAAATCCCCAACAGATAGCAAAGGAAACTCCGAGGGGAAAACCTCAGTGTCAGGGCAAGAGAAAGGGACAACAGAGGCTCCTGAGAGCAGCCCCTCTAAACTGGCAGACGGCCCTTCCAGCCAGGGCACGGAAGAGGAAGCCACCAGCATCTTTGATGAGCCCTTGGAGAAAGTGAAGAATAACGACCCAGAGATGATAGAGATCAATGTCAATAACTCTGACTGCATCAACAACGAGATCCTGGTGCGCTTTGCCGAGGCCTTGGAATTCAACACCGTCGCCAAGGTCTTTGCCCTGGCCAACACACGGGCAGATGACCATGTTGCTTTTGCCATTGCCATCATGCTGAAGGCCAACAAGACGCTGACCAGCATCAACCTGGATTCCAATCACATCACGGGCAAAGGGATCCTGGCCATCTTCCGTGCTCTGCTGCAGAACAGCACTCTGACCGAGCTCCGCTTCCACAACCAGAGGCATATCTGCGGAGGGAAGACGGAGATGGAGATAGCCACACTGCTGAAGGAGAACACCACCCTTCTGAAGCTGGGCTACCACTTTGAGCTGGCAGGACCCCGGATGACCGTGACCAACCTGCTGAGCCGCAACATGGACAAGCAGCGGCAGAAGCGCCTGCAGGAGCAGAAGCAGGCTCAGGGGAAAGGGGAGAAGAAGGACTCGCTGGAGGTGCCAAAGGCAGGAGGCCTGCCAGCTGCTTCTTCACCTAAGGCCTCGCCAAAGCCATCCCCCAAAACGTCCCCTAAAGTTTCCCCTAAGAAAGCTGGAGCCCCAGAAGCACCACCTCCACCTCCTCCTCTGGCTCCTCCTCTGGCTCCTCTCCTGGCTCCTCCCCTGATCAATGAAAACTTACGGTTGTCACTCTCTCCAGCATCTCAGAGGAAGATGGTAGAAAAAGCTCTCCCTCCGCAAGAGAAGAACTCCAGAGACCAGCTTCTGGCAGCCATTCGTTCCACCAATGTCAAACAGCTGAAGAAGGCAAGCAAAGGGCAAATGTGGGAAGCATCCTGGGGTGAAGTCCTTGCTGGGTTCATTGAAGCTACACTCTTAATAATGCTATCTAGGATTAGTGCTACATACACACACTCCCCCTAGCCCATCCCAATCTCCTGTGTCTGATAAAAGGCATATTTTCCATCACTTGCATTCTAAAAAAGTACAGTGTGTTACTGAGAACTGCCCAAGGAGTACAAAGCCCAGAATGGCTCATTACTGTTAAATAGCATGTGCATTTATTTATTAATAGTATTTGTAGGCCACAAAGCAGCTCACAACTTATTATATTATTCTGGAAGCTGCCCAGAGTGGCTGGCAAAACCTAGCCAGATGGGCGGGGTATCAATAATAATTATTATTAAAGATAAAGCCATTAAAAACTCAATAACAATTGAACAAGTCAGAGTTAACAGTGTTGTGCTATGTAAAAATGCTTCTCACAGAGATGAATAAACACCTTAAAGCTAAGACAGCTTAAAAGGCCTGGGAAAATTAAAAGGTACCAAAATGGCAACAAAATAAAAGGAAATGAGCCTCTCTGGGGTCCTTGCAAGGATGATAGCTGGATTATCAGGTTCACACTGGGAGCTGATTTCATTGAATAATTTAAAGGAAGGAAGAGGGAAAGAGGTGAGAACTGGAAACAAACATGATCCCCTTTTGATACATGAAATGTTTCTTGCATTGATGTAAAATCCACAAAATATGTACACACATATGACAGTTTTGTGACATCTATGCATCTACTCAGCTTTCCAGTATGTGAATTCAGAGCTAAATAGATACTTTCATACTTCACCATTGATGCACTACACACTTCCTACATTGCTTCCTAGTTCAGACGACACGCCAAACCATGGTAAAGGAAGCTTAATTATACCTTGCCATGTTTGAACACCATTGTTTGCAATTGACAAAAGAAACAGAATGATAAATTACTGAATTGACAAACTAGACTTTGTGCAAACAAGGGTTGAATTGACAAGCTATAGTTACCGTGGTAGTTCTGTCTTCAGAGACTGCTGTGCAGTTGAGATAAGAGTGACATTGTGGATCTTAGGTGCTTAGAGAATGGAAAATGAAAGCAGACAAATACTTCTTAACCATGGTTTGCTGTACATTTGGAAGCTCAGACCATGGTTTGGGATGTTCAAATCAGATCTGGTATGATGCCTGAACTGAGTCATTGTACAAAATATGTAAACTAAAATATGAGGAACCACATGTATCTACTTTGCCAGTCTTATACATGTTGTGATGCTCATTCACCAATAGACTTCTTAAAACATTTCCAGGACTTATTTAATTTTTAAAACCCTAACTGATCATGAACCTGGGTTCCCAAATGACCACCTGCACTCACATGGACTTCCTGGTTATTAAGATAATCCCTGAAAATAAGAGGTGCCCCCCCCAGGGTGCCCCACCAAACAGGGATCTGAACTATCAGGTGGTGGCTCCCTTTTTTTGAATGCTTTCCTGGTGAATATTACCTTGAACCAAGTTTCATGTTCTTTGTATGGGAAAATCAATTATTTACCTAGGCCTTGTGGAGGTTTTATTATAACATTCTAAAACAGTTTAAGAATGTTTTAGACCATCATGCCCTGTTAACACTATGTTTTTTCTGCTATGATGCTATATATACTTTCAAAAATACTGCATTGGTTTAGTTATGCTCTGGGAGTTTTAACTGAAGAGCAGCTTATAATATCTCTGACCACTAACCAACCAAAATAATAATAATAATAATAATAATAATAATAATAATAATAATAATACAAAATTTATTATTTCTACCCTGCCCATCTGCCTGGGTTTCCCCAGCCACTCTGGGCGGCTTCCAACAGAAGGTTAAAAATACATTAAAACATCAATCATTAAAAACTTTCCTAAACAGGTACCACTACCGAGAAGGCCCTCTGCCTGGTTCCCTGTAACCTGGCTTCTCGCAGTGAGGGAACCGCTAGAAGTCCCTCGGTGCTGGACCTCAGTGTCCGGGCTGAACGATGGGGGTGGAGATGCTCCTTCAGATATACTGGACCGAGGCTGTTTAGGGCTTTAAAGGTGAGCACCAACACTTTCAGTTGTGCTCAGAAACATACTGGGAGCATATCCATGGCATAGACCTCAGAGACTGTGTTCTTAAATATATGTTGTAAATGCTTGTAGATCCATGCAGGAAAAAACACAGACAGAAAAATAAAATGAATAGCCCTTCATATGTGAAGCAAGATTCGCATAGATGCAATTAACAGGCACATTTTTATAATGGAAACAGCAGATGTGGTGTGCATGGGGAGCAGTACTAGGATTGCAGGTCTGGATGAAAATTGCTCCCCCATCCTGCAAGCTGCTATTTTCATCACCAATAGCTTCCTTTGGTTTTAGATCTTGCATTAACAAGCACACCTTTTATCTTGGCAGGTGGAGGTTCCCAAGATACTGCAATAGGGAGCAGAATCCAGATTTCCCTGGAAGGATGAGATTGCCAAGGCTGAATCACTATGTTTGTCTCTCAGGTGACTGTTTACATGAGAAGGACTCAGCAGGAGCAGGAAGCTGCCTTGCTCCAGTCCCAAGTGAGCAGTGTTCTCTACTGGGTTGAACTGAATTGGATAAAAGGATTGAATGAGCTGCCAAGGAGACGTTGTGTCAGGAAGAAGCAATATTTATTTTTAGAGCTTTTCAACCACGAAACTTTTTTTTCCCCGTGAGAGGAGAGGTCTGCAGACGCTCAGAGTGTTATGTAGCTGGGTCCCCCCCCCCTTTTTCGGAGTTTTGAAATAAAAGTGGGAAGTATTGAAGAAGCCTATATTTGCAGCATCCCTGCTTATCTTAAGACAGCACGGCAATCACTTGCCACTAGAAATATATACAAAAGTTAAGCCACCCTGGAGTAGCAGCACAGAAGAAAACTGCCAGGCTCATCTTCAGCACAAAATGACTCCAAAATTGTGTGTTTGCGTGCACACACACAAAGCAGCGGCATGTTCTTGCCATTTGCTGCTAAATCTAACTGGTAGCACCAGTGTCACTCTACCTGGAATATTATGAAGCAGAAGGTTGGAGGAGAAATCACTGGGCCAAATCTAATTTCCTAATGTCTCTGTGATCTCAAGGATTCCATTTCTCTGACAGATGATCATGCAAAGGCTGGGTTTGTTCCCTGAAGAAGCATGAAAAGCATTGCATGTTTCTGTGTTTTGAATGTGTGTGTATGTAAATGGCTTCTCACCGTACTGCAATCAAACCTTTAAGCACACGCGTGGGCAATGGCTTTGAAAGGATTATGGATTGTGCTGCCGTGATGGGGGGAGGGGGGAGCTACATGGTGCTTGAACCTCTGACATAAGCAGCATCTTCCAAACTACTATTGTGATGCCTAATCTTAAGAGGCCTGATGGGAGGGAAGGAGCACATTATGGTTGACCATGCAATGGAGGTGTTGGCAAACGCAAGCAGTGGCTGTTATGTGTACAAGGGCGGGGGGGATCTTGAAAGCTTGCATTGGGAAACCTTCATTCAGAATCTCCAGTGCTCAGGGCACACTGTGACAACTTCTCGTTCATATATTTCTGGCACTTGGGCACCAGCTGTGTCATGATAGTCAAGATCAGGCTTCCTCAACCTCGGTCCTCCAGAAGTTTTTGGCCTACAACTCCCATGATCCCTAGCTAGCAGGACCAGTGGTCAGGGATGATGGGAATTGTAGTCTCAAAACATCTGGAGGACCGAGGTTGAAGAAGCCTGGTCAAGGTGACAGTAACCTAGCAGAGAGTACAGAACTCCTGCTTCACTCCTTTGCTACAGAAACAGCATAAGGCTTGTTTTTTGGGACCAGAAGGTTTCTGTGCCAATTCAGAACTTTTCAATATAGTTCAACATCGGCTCATTTGAAGAGAAAGAGGTACTCCCAAGGGAGTAGCATTTGTGGCCTGTTGACCAGTGTCTCCTGAACTATGGTCAACAAGCCATAGCATGTGGGCTGTGAAGATACTATGTCCTCCAACCAACCTATGTGTCAGATTCAGCTTCCATGTCTTGTCTCTTCTCTTTGCAGGCAAGCAAAGCCCAGCTCATACATTACCTTTGCAGCATGGTAGCTGCCCAATGCTCTCCTGAGGTTGCTTCCCATTATGCACTGGTAACGTGGATGTTCTGCATCTCCACAGATAGCCTGGATCGCAGGAGTATTTCCCATGCCAGCAACAGCAGTTCCAGTGGAGGGGCACTGCCAAGGGAGGTGCCCATGTACGTAATTCAGACTCCCTGTGTAATGTGCAGGAACATCCATATGCTGCTGATGGGCATTTGGGTCAACCACATGGAAGCACTTTTGAAGTAGCAAGTGTGCCACAAAGAGAATGTATGGAGGGGGCCTGCAAGAAGAAGAGTAACCAGTGGCATCATCTTTCTTCCTTACTCCTGCATGGAGTGAGTGATGGATAATAGTGGTATACCAGTTCAGCTACAAGGATGTTGCCCAGTTCAGTTCCTTGCAACTTAACTAGTTTGTGGCTCAGCCTGTACATAAAGAAAGAAAGATTATATCTATGCATTTGTATGGCTGTAAGAGTTTAATATATATACAGATGGATATATATCTTAATACATTTCCTCTCTAAGGAGCAGAGTTTTATTTCTCACACAAACTGCCAAAGCTTGTCTGCACTGAGATGGTGCCAAGTGATGCAGGAGCAAGTGACTGGGAAGTGATTTGCTTACTGGTCTGTTTAAATCAGTTTCCAGATCAGGAAACTCATTCATGGTTCCTCTGCAGTAGGAGACAAACCAGCAAGATTTCTCACCCAGGAACAGGTAGTATAGAACGCTCTCTCCCCCAAACTGCACATGTGTTCATCCTTCCATGAAGGACAAGTGGAACTCCTGTTAACGTGTCTATGGAGATCCTCGCAACACAAAAAGGCTTTCCCTGCCTCTTCTCTTATCCAGCTGAGCATGCAAACTCTGCAGTTAGAGGGGTCCTAAGAAGTGAGGGTAAAATACGGGAGGGGGTTTATGTAGCACTTGAAAGAGAACTGTTCTTTGTGGGTTTTAGTTTTTTTTAATCAGTCTTTGGAGAGGGAATCTGTGCTTGCTTACTGAAAAAGAAAGCAGTATTGGATTTAGATCTGTAGCACATTTTGGACAAATGTTGGAGAAGGAGAGAGAAATAACAAGAGACAAATCGCTTGAGCAGGTGATCTCGGGTGCAGAAGCTGTTGCGGTTTTCAGTTCCAACTCATGAGTGTAAATCTTATTTGAAATATGTACAAAATCACCCACACTTTCATTAATAAAGCTCACAAAATGCTGCTGATGGCGAGTAGTGGAAAATTCTGAGGCTGTGGGCAGTGAATACCTTTAGACTTATGCAAGTACATGCAGATTTAGACAGCTTTGTAGGTGTGTCAACTGGCATCTGGCATCAGAATCATGTTTCAAATACCCCATGAACTCATTTATTACTGTTACCCACTTGACATGTGGGCAACTGAGGTTAAGAAGCAATGG
Organism: Podarcis vaucheri; assembly: GCF_965113315.1. Lineage (NCBI taxonomy): Eukaryota > Metazoa > Chordata > Lepidosauria > Squamata > Lacertidae > Podarcis > Podarcis vaucheri. Next base: position 75,191,469 of record NC_138764.1, read on the forward strand.
TTTTCTTGCAATTGTAGTTGGTCTGATCACAGAGTCCAGAATTTTTGTTTCGGGTCCGGCTCAAAATAGGTGATAAAATAAGTGGATACTGTAATTGGTTCCTTTTCTCTGTTCTTTTTAAAAACTAACCAGAGCATGTCAGGAACTTGCAGAAATCCACAGCTGGGATAGGACATTTCTCTTTGTGTACAAACACAAGAAGCCCACCGTGCAGCCTGAGTGTGTTGGGCACTGGGCCAGAGAGGAGCTTCTCCCTCCTGTTGCTGCCAATTCAGAGGGTTGCCTGCCAGCTCTGTGCAGAAGTCAATCACTGCTGACGAGGGTCTGGCTGACTCCAAAGGCAGCTGAACTGCTCCTCAAGAGTCCAGAGAAATGTCTATATTTGGGCATTTTGCATAGACTAGCCCAAGCAAAACTTCATTCCTTTGCTCTTCCTAATAGTGGGAAGCCTTCCAACTGCCCAGAGCGGCCAAGAAGAGGAGAGAAAACAAGGCTTAGTTCACAAGGACCTCTTCCTTGGTTACCAAGCTACACTCACAGCAGCACTGCGGTCCTCCCTCATCTGGTGCTTTTTCCACCTGTGGTTCTCCTGTCATTGCCACCAGGTTCTTTGCCATCAGCACACAGCTGTCCTCAGTCATAAGAGCACCCGGCAGGCTCTGCTATCCTATCACAGATGCCCCTTGACTTCTGTAAGTCAGTGCCACATTGCAAACAGTCCCACAGGTGGCAGATGAAAATAGAAAAGAAGGGCAAGTGATGTGAAAGCAAAGGAGGAGATTTACTTTCATGCTATTGGGTTGCATGACCCGCCTAAAATGACCGGCTGATGAAGTCACAAAGACTTCATTTCCCACCCACCTAGAAAGCAATTCCCCCCCTGCAAATCCTCAGTATGGGTCTGAATTTCATTGTGTCCCACAAATTCTCCCGTTTCTCCCACACTGCTACAAGACCAAAATGTTGTCTGTTATTGTCCCAGCCAATGAGGTGAAGTTGGAGAAAATGCCACAATATTAGAAACAGATTCAGTGCACACCACCAGCCATAAACTGAGGTTTTTCAATAAACATAAAGTGGAAGACTGAGATCTCGGTGGCATGAGGAATTTGCAAGTAAGCCAGGCTTAAACACTCGTATGGGGTGTTCCTATTTGCAGACCCAGACTTTATTTTTTCATACAGTTTTGTAAATGAAATTGCTTATATTTCTGTTATATCAGTGAGTTTACACTGTTTTGCATACAAAACAACCATGAAAAATTGTGGCTAATGTTGAGAAAGGTAGTGGAGGAAAAGAGGGCTGCCTAACTGATTATTTGTGGGGCGGACTTTTCAGTCTGTGCAAGCCGAATAACTTGTGCCATAGCATTTGTGTCTGCAATCTGCACAGAACTTGGGAACTTAATAAATGAAGATGTTTACACTTAAAACAGTTTTACATGAGCATTTATGAGGGAGCCATTCCAGCAGTGACTCAGAGCCAGATAACAATGTCTCGGGGCTATGGGAAACCATAAATGCTAATTGCTTGAGTGGCGCAGTCCCTGAATAGAGCAACTGCAGTCACTTAAAGAGGAATTTCTGTGCTCTTCCCTTCCCTCTAATATTAAAAATGGCATCATCATCATCATCATCATACTTTAAGATACCTTGAGATGAGGACAATTCTCTACCCTTGGTGGTCTCTCTCTGCACTGTAATGCATAAAATGAGGCCGTTTGGGGTCATAGCACCATCACTTCCCCTTGGCCACTCAGAGCTGTGGAACTTTTGCTTTCCACTGAAAATAATGAAAAATGGATGGCCTGTCTTTCCTCAGTAAACACACTGGATTTCTCCACCTAATGCTGGAAAGTATACCGGGGGCCTTTAACACCCTTAGTTATTTATGGCACTGATTTATGCTGTCCCAGGACTACTAGAGGGATTTCCAAAGGATTCGCCATGTTGGTTTGTTGCAGCAGAAATAACAAAGGTACCTTAAAGACAAAAAAAAAGTTATTACGGCATAAGCTTTCATGAACCGCAGCCCACATCATCAGATGCAGGGCAAGTGGTCCTCAGTTGTTGGGTATATATACACACACAGACAAAGGTAGGAGTTAAATGGCAACTGAATTTTAAAAGTACAGTCTGTGACAATTCAGTTAGATCACAAATGTATGCAAAATGACCCTTCCCAGTAGAAATGATTGGAGATGGACTATCATCTTAGCAGTGGCGTAGCGTGGGGGGTGCATGGGGGGCCAGCCGCACCGGGCACAACATCTGGGGGTTAGGGGGCACAAATCCACGGGTTAGGGGGCACAAATTACTTGCCTTGCCCCGGGTGCTGACAACCCACGCTACGCCACTGCATCTTAGCATTGCTGAGTAATTTAATACTTTAAGTGAGGCAGAAAACCACGATCTCTATTCAGACCCAGAACAGAATTGAATGTTTTGATAATTTAATTTGGAAAAGAGATCCTGTTCTTTGGTTTGATCAGTGACAATCTCTTCTGCCCCTTTTCTGGGTGGATATCTGCAAGTTCCCTGGGATGCAAAATATAGCTTGGAAGTGGGAAGATTGATCATGAAAACAGTAGGAAGAAAGGAGTTATCATTTCCAACACCACTGTCCCAGTCCACACACGTGCACAATTTTTAAATTTTAAAAAGAATGAGGATTATTGGATCATGGATCTCCCAATGTCTCAGGAGTGCAACATGACATAACCATGGTCTTCTCATCTCTGATGCCCAATCACTGATTCAAAAAAACATTGGGCAGAAACCTGCATTCCAGGAAGCCTTCTGTCCTCCCAAGTGAAGCCCCCCCCCATGTGCATCCAAAATCTGTTTCATAGAATCATAGAGTTGAAAGGGACCACGAGGGTCATCTAGTCCAACCCCCTGAAATGCAGAATATTTTGCCCAACATGGGGCTTGAACCCATGACCCTCAGATGAAGAGTCTCATGTTCTACTAACAGAGCTATCCCAATCCTCCAGACCAAATTTTGAGGGCACACAGAGGGCTGCAGGGAGAGGAAAGGAACATGTGCTTAGCCAGGATTTTTGTTAGGGGGAAAAACTTCAGATTTGTATTATCAATACAACCCCCTTGACTACACCCATGGAGAGGAAGGTGAAGTTCAATGGGGCTAGCGCACTGTTTAATCAGTTATCACTTCTTTTCTTTTTTTCCAGAATTGATTAAAATGTGCAGGTTACCAGCGCTTTCTGAGTGAATATTGTCTGCCAAATTCCAAACAAATAGGTGCATTTGTTTTTTTCTGCTGGACACCTTTTAAGTAGGGGGGGTTTGTTTGTTTTTTGCAGGGGGCAGTAAAAATGGAATCATCTGTAAAGGGGCCTGCTTTTTATTGGGAAGAGGTCAGAAATAAAGAAATATATGGGAATTCTTGTTCAGCTTCATTTCCACATTCCCCTCCTGGTGAAAGGATCAGTAGAAAGATCAAGGTCCTTAGATCCCACTTTCATTAGAGCACCAGTAGTAGTAACCATTATCACAAGTTGTGGAACACAACACTTAGGGGAAAAACACAGGTGGCAGGGGCAGAGCAATGGATTTTAATCAAGGCTGGACACTGTCTTACTCCAGTGTTAGTTCATCTTGAATAACTATCATCAACCCCGACACTTTGATTTCACCAATCAGCATGCACTGAAAGGATGGAGAAATAGTCTGGGACTTCAGTTTCCGCTTGGGTGATGCAGCCCTGCCCTCAAGTGGTGGGATTCTTGCCTCACATGCTCAAGGAAAGGCACATTGCTATTGGTTGAAGGGTTGTGGTTTTGTTTTGTTTTTTTTAAAAAATGGTTTGCAGAGGTATTTTGTTTTTAATATTTTGGGATTCAATCCAGGCACAATTAAGGACTTTCAAGTCCCATTAAGCACATGTTTAACTGTGCAAATGATGGGAATTTATTGAACCAAGTGATAGCCCTAATACACGTAATGTACGACGATGGAAATCCTGAACCAACCTGCTCCTGGCTAGAGCTGATGGGAAGTGAAACCCAAAACAGTGGCGACTGCAGGGCACCAGGTAACCTAAAGCGGAAGGAAATTCATCTCCACGCACCAGACAAGCGGGATTCCCTAGTCAACAAAAGTTTATGTCACAATATATTGATTAGTCTTTAAGATGGGATTCTGGGCCTTTTGCTACACGTGTGACGTGCAAGAGGAATTACAGCAGGTAGCACCTTTCACATCACTGCCTCTCCGTGAAAAGCATCACCTGTTGAACTTCTGCCCGCCATGTGGGATAATTTCTGCCGGGTGGAAGAGCGGGGATTCCACATGGATCAGATTTAGCCGTGCAGGGGGACAGGGCCGGGGTCCAGCTCCTTTAAAGGCACACACGCGCAAAAACACGCGCACACCGATTCCCACGCCGCCCATTTCCTTTCTCTGCGCCAAGTGCCTCCGCCAGGGGGCGAGAGACGGGCTGGCCCGGCGCAGCCAGCAGTAGACAAAAGGCTCTTGCGCTCTCGCTCTCTCTCCGCGCCGCCTCCCGCGCGTTTGGCGCACCGGCGGCGGAGAGCGATGTGTCTGGGGCGTGCGCGCCGCCGGACGGAGGCCGCGCGATGGCCGGGCGCCGCGGGCTGCTGAAGCGCAAGCCCAACTTCACGCTGCAGGAGATCGACGTACTGATGAGCGAGGTGCTCCGCTACGAGCAGCTGCTCTTCGGCGCCGCCACCGTCAACGCCTACGAGAAGCAGAAAATCTGGTGGCGCATCACCCACAAGATCAACGCGGCCGGGCGCAACCAGCGCGACATCGGCGAGGTCAAGAACCGCTGGCGGGGACTGCGGCGCCGCGCCAACGACAAGATCGCCCGGCACCGCCTCCTGCAGCGCCAGGCGCAGGCCGGGGCGCGACCCCGCCTCGCCCACCTCTCCGGTAGTGGCGGCAGCAGCAGCAGCAGCAGCGAGCCCCACAGCTCACCGGAGCTCGGCCCCGAGTGGGCCTCGCCCGGCGTGCGCCCCTCGGATGCGCCGCCGTCGCCTGCCGCTATGGAGGTTGTGGCTCCTCAGGGTGAGTGCTCTCCGCCCACAACCAAAGGTGGGCGAACCCTCAGGCGCAGGGACCCAATGCGGCCTCTCCATTTGGCCCGCGGGATGCCATTCGGCCCGCGGGATGCTCTGGTTTAGCACCTCCCCCTCCGTAGGCCACGCCCCTCGCGGACCCTGTCAGGACTTCTCATATGGCTTTCTGGAATGTGTGTCCTTTGGGGTGACAAACACCTTTTGCTTGCCTGAATGGATGTATGAGTGTGTGATCCGGCCTGTGCACTTAAAAGTGCATGTGGTGCGCTTTTAAAGCACATGGCTTCCCCCCAAAAGAATCCTGGAAACTATAGTTTCCCACCCACAAACCTCACATTCCCAGTACCCTCAGCAGACTAGAGATCTGAGGAGTCTTTGGGGACTTGTGTGTGTGTGTGTGTGTGTGTGTGTGTGTGTGTGTGTAAACCTCTGGATTTCATCTCTAGAATGTAGCTTTCCACTCAAACTAGAAATCACAGCCATTGGCCCACAGCCATTGGCTCCTTAGAAGGTTGGCCCACAAAGCTTCCCCACCTCTGAACTAACCAGTGACCCTTTTCATCCACCCAGCAGTGGCACCAGAAAAAAACGTTTCTAGGTAGGAGGCACAGAAGGGGCAAAGTATATTTCTAGATGGGCAAGTTGTAACCCACAGGTTAAGATCACTGAAAGAAAATTAACAGCATATATTGATGACAGGAGTCCAGCAATGGGAGCGGGGCTTGTTTGGAGGGTGAGTGCCCTGCCCCCTTGCCCCTCTCTGGTGCCATCCATGCAGCAGCCTCATGGAAGTTGAGGCATCGCTCTAGCAGCACTTAGCTCCGTTTGGGCTAGCATACTCACAGCATGCCCGTAAGGCACATGTATCCAATGCACATTTAAAGCACGTGACTTCCTTCAAAGAATGCTAGGAGCTGTATTTTAAGTAAAAAAATTCCTTCCAGTAGCACCTTAAAGACCAACTAAGTTAGTTCTTGGTATGAGCTTTCGTGTGCATGCACACTCCTTCAGATACACACGAAGTGTGTATGCACAAGTGTGCATGCACACGAAAGCTCATACCAAGAACTAACTTAGTTGGTCTTTAAGGTGCTACTGGAAGGAATTTTTTTATTTTGACTATGGCAGACCAACACGGCTACCTATCTGTAACTGTATTTTAAGGGCACTGTGAATTTTAACTCTGGGAGGAGGAAAACTACAATTCCCAGGAATCTTTGGGGGCAGGAACCATGTGTTTTAAATGTATGGTGTGGAAAACAGGGATGGGGAGCTTGCAGGCGTCTGCACATTGAATTACAGTTCCCATCATCCCTTACCAATGACATTGCTGGCTGAGGCTGGTAGGAATTGGGCATACAGGCACCTGACCACTGATGTAAAAAGTCACCTGGGGTGTATTTGTTGGACCAGCAAAACAAGATTTTGGTATAGCTAAGAAACACGAGCCTCCACTTAGCGGTGAGAAGTATTTCGATAATAGGTTTACAGTTGCTGAAATTAGAGAAGCAAATATATTTTGCCATGTATCCATTTGTCCAATAAAAATCAATCCAAAATCTCTTTAGTAGTTCCATTATTGCACACCCAACATAAATTTGTTATTGCTGCTTGCAGACACTGTGGGGAGGCGTGTGAAATCAAAGCCCTATCAAAGGGCTAAGCTGCACTGGGAATAACACATTTAAATACCTCTGCTTACACAAAGGCTACCAAACTGGAGGCATTTGGGGAAACAGAACCATAATTAACTAGCAAGTTGTTATCACATTTGCCACTAATATGTGTGTATATATACATATATATACTCTTACTGCTGGAGTGTGAACTCTGGAAGCCTCATTGCACTTTATAGTAATGTGATGTTGGGCGAAGGCAATTATTTTCCAAACAGAGGCCACATCCACACCCTGATTTAAAGCGGTATCATGCCACTATAAGCAGTCATGGCTTCCCCCAGAGAATCCTGGGAAACGTCATTTGTTAAGGGATGTTGAGATTTGTTAAGAGATGCCTATTCCCCTCACAAAATTATAATTCCAATAATATCCTGGGAAGAGGACTTGATTGTTTAGCCACCCTGCCAACTGCAGCACCCTTAACAAACTACACTTCTCAGAATTATTTGGTGTGTCTAAAGTGGCACCGTAGCACTTTAAATGTATGGTGCAAATATGGCCAGCATTTGCTTTCATAGCCTGCTCTCTCAGCTTTCTGTTCATTTGCACCACCACCGCCTCTGCCTTGATGTATTTCGTGTTCTTTTGCCCTCTTGGCCTTCAGGCTAGGTTCATTTTTATCAAAATCACTATTTTTAACAGCATGGATTGGTCTTTGAAGTGCTAACATTGCCATGCATATCACATGACAAGATAGGAAGAAGTTGCACTAATGATACAATGTAGTAGAGAGTGGCATCCTGATAATGCGGAGAGGTATTTCTTCACAGCAACAAAGGATGAGGGAAGTTAGATACAGCAAGACAAGAGCCTTTTAGACTGAGGGGGAAAGCATTTCTTCCTATGGCTATGTACACATATTTTTGTCAAACTATTTTTACAGGTTGTTGACATAGTGGAAAGCTTGCGTTGTTTTTTTCAGAGGTAAAAATGGCCCAAGGGCATGCATACAATTAGAAATCCCTCTTTCAAGCTGCCTTTGACTGCCTAATAAAAAAGCCTATTATATGGACCAATGGTCTAACTGAGGAGATTTCACCCCTCCCATATCCAAGAATCTGCTGATTCTCCAGAGAGGAGGGGGCGGTTTCTGCTCTCTACTTATTCCGCTCCAGCCTCACATCAAAGTGTCGGAGGGAGAGAGACTGAGTGTTAGAGAGAGATTGTGTGTATAGATAAGGTTGCTGCTAAGAGCAGCTGCAGACACTCAGTGCAGTTCAGCATTTCCGCTTAGACTCCATTTAGCTCTGTACATAGTTGTGTATTATAGTTGTAGATTGTAAAAGAAGATATGCTACAGAGCTGCTCTCCGAGTCGTCTATGCTCTGCTATACTCTGCTGTGCAATGACTGTCTTCTTGTTGAAGTGACTCCGGTGCTCACAACTCTAAGCTGTGAGTCCACAGCACTTTGACCTGTTCCTGTGCAGAAGGTGGTCTGCTACCCAGCTCGCCTAGCCCAGTCGGGGCTGAAGTGGATGAGTCCAGTTGGTGGCACTGGCTCAAGGGCGATGCTGACACTAACATGGTATAAGGGATCTTCTTATACTCCATCTTGCAGTGCATATTTTACTTTTCCACTTTCTTGTCTCCCTGTACCAAAACATTTCTGTATGATGCCCTTTGATATAGGCTCTTGGGACAACTTGAAGTTGGCTTTCTCTCTCTCTCTCTCTTTTTAACTGCATGTTTGGATGTCAGGAAGGGCCTGAAAGGGCTCGTGATTCTAGCTGGCTGCTACTTTGAGTTAACCTGATCTGCCCTCTCTGCTCTGGGCAGGTATGAAGGAGGAGCCAGTGAATGAAGAACCAGTAGATGTGAAGTCAGAGCCATCCCACTCCCTTCCCACTAAGGCCATCCACCAGCATGGGAGCCAGGGGGCTGAGACGCAGCTGCTCAGGAGCTCTGCCCATGCCCCCAATGATCCGTGTGAGGGCTGGAGGAGAAGCCCCTCAAATTCCTCACAGACTGAGCTCTCAGAGGCCCTGGGTTCGGATTATGCAAGCATCACATTTGACCACGAGTCACCACCACCTGGGCACCTAAGCGACATAGGAGATATGGTTGCTCCTGAGACTGTGCCGATTCAGGAAGGGCTGTCAGAAAGCAGCCGCCTGAGCCTAGCAGAGAGGCGGATTGTCCAGTCAAATGAGCAGCTGGCACAGGAGGTGCGTGCCTTCCGGCAGGAATATGCTGAGAGCCACAGGGAGACGGCCTCCATCTTGCACAGCATTGCTGAAGCCCTGAGTGGCGTCTGCAGCAGCCTGTCCGAGATCCGGGACCTCTACCTCCGCCAGCAGGTGGTACCCAAGCAATGAGGGATCCACCGGCAGAAGATGCCAAGCACCTCTGGGTGCAAATGCCCTTTCGCGGAAAGGTGCCAGCTACTCCAGAAGTGACTAATATGGGGAAGAATTTATTCAGCTATTGCGGAGTTACAGGTTTGTTTGTTTTCAGGACAGGTTTTCCTTTGGATTCGCCTTCCATTCCCAGCTCAATAAAACTGTGAAATTGATATCTCTGCTTAAGAATCAGTTACCAAGCAGGGCATGTCTGTGGTATTGGTGGACCATCTAGCTAAACAGTAGTTTGTGCACTACGTCACCCTGCTTCTGTCTCCACTGAAAACCCAGAGTCCTTTTTCTAAGGGGTGAACAACCCTGATTTTTCTACCTCCATTTTACTTACTTGGTCTTATTGCTCCAACTGCCCCTCCACACTGCTCTTTTTCCCCCCTCTGCCTATCACAGTTACCAGCAGAAGGGTCTTGGTTTGCCCTGCTGAAAATCACCAAGAGCTAAAACTTGTTGTGGAGTCGACTTATGGTTGCCCTGGGGGCAAGAACAGTGCCCACGACAGCAGAATTGTTGATTGTTGATCAAGATGGCAATCCTCTAGCATACATACAGTACTTTTGAGCTTATAGCCTCAGGCTGAAGTGGCAGTGGCAGGAATACAGAGATCCAGTTAGATTCCTATGGCTGGGTAAGATGCCATTCAGAGGCAGAAGAAAGATTTCTCATGACAAAATTTGGTCCAAAATTAAAACATCTGTTAAGTGGTTGTACAATCATACCTTGGGTTACAGTCGCTTCAGGTTGCGTGTTTTCGGGTTGTGCACCGTGCCGAACCCGGAAGTACCGGAATGGGTTACTTCCAGGTTTTGGCATATGCGCAGAAGCGCTAAATCATGACCCGCGCATGCGCAAACACGGCGCTGCAGGTTGCAAACGCTGTGGGTTGCGAACGTGCCTCCTGCACGGATCACGTTCGCAACCCGAGTGTCCACTGTACTTGCAAATGAAGTCAGTTACATGGGGGAAATGTGTGCCCATTTGAAACGGAATGCTTCAAGGAGAGAGAAAGAGAAAGCTCTGAGGCTCAAGGAGGAAAGCAAACCTGTACCTCCGTGATGGGGAACATGAGTGCCTTCACCTATTGTTGGACTGTCAACGCCCATCAGCCCAACTGCGGAGAGGGATGAGTTGCAGTCCAGTAACATCCGAAAGTCTACAGGTTTCTCAAACTGTGCTGTAATTAAAACATGGGGCTGCAGTTCAGGGAAACGCTGTAGGGATATTTTTGTACACCAAGAGCACTGTTCCAAATTCAAGCCTGTGTTACCATGGCAGCCAAGCTTTAGTTAGCTATTTTATATCAGCAGGGCTACTTTGGCCTATATCTTCCCCCCAGCTTGCTTGATAATTTACACTTTAGAAGTGGGAGAAGCTTACCTTTGCAGCTGTTTGTAAACATTATTACTCTGATTGTCAGAGTGGCCTGTGAGTGCACACCTCAGTGCAGAATCACACCGACTCACTTTCCTTCCTTTCTCCAACATACTCGTATTTTCCCCATATCAAGCTCTTAATCCTTCCAAAGGTGAGAAAAGCGCTCTTAAGTGTTGTTATTCTCCCAGAATCACCTTCAGGTTTATGTACCACCCTGTAGGCCTCACAGAGAGGAAGAACACACACGTAAAACAGTTGCTTTATCAGTATTTACAAGTTTAATCCACATTTTAGCCAACGTTTTGTGATGCCAACACTTGTCATTCTGACTATAACATGAGCTCCCGGAAAATAGCAGGGCCATGCCCCCCACACAGTGGGAACAAGGCTTGACCTAGGGTAGGGGTGGGGAACCTGGGGTCCTCCAGATCATCCTTTCCCAACTTTGGATTCCCAGCTGGTTGGACTACAATTCCCATCATTCCTGACCATTGGCTGATGGGAGTTGTAGTCCAGCAACATTTGGGGACCCAAGGTGGGAGCAGGCTGTTCTAGATGTTGCTAGACTACTGCTTCCATCATCCCTGCCTATTTAGCCATGTTAGCTGGTGTTGATGGGAGTCCAGCAGTGTGGGGGGGGCGCACAGGTTATTTTTTTAAGCTATTTCTATACTGTGCCATACTTCAAATAAATATTTGCGAGGTTCTCCACCCTAGAGACACAGGTCTGAGCTCTCTCTTGAGATGTACTCCCAGACAACGTTCTCGGCAGCCCAGCTCCATAAGACAGCAACACACCATGTAAAGTTGTGTTCTGGTCTTGCAGTAAAGATCACATGCATGGTGCATTTTCCCTCTTTACAATGGGCCCATTGGCCTCATCTGTTCCTAAGAGCCATGAGCTCAAGGGGAACTGCTTCACTGCTGTGACATCAACATTTTCCTTTTTTGCACACAATGACTGCCTTTGTACCCTGACTGGTATATTGTGCCTTTGTTCCACACTCTTGCCTTGCTCTCTGTGCCATGATTCTACTCCAGAGAATTAAAATGTAAGAGTCAGTTTCCAACACTCTCCGCTCCAAAGGTTGGCGTCAATGCATCCGGAGAGGGACATCACCCTGGACCTTGCATCCTCATCTCCACAGACCGAAGGTTGCTATCGTTTGAGAGGAAGGGCTGGTTTAAGCCTGCAGGAGCAGATTGGTGAGCTGCTCAGCCAAGACAAAGAGCCATGCAGCCAGAATACGGGCAAAGCTGCAGGGAGCACCAATAACCTCCTGGGGAAAATGTGAAATAATGGCTACGCTGCAAAGAACCTCATTTAAAGTAGATGCTCTAACTTCCACCCACCCCTCCAAGGCCACAGACAAAGCTGAAGTGGAAAGGGTTTGGGTAAGGGATGCTGGACAAGTACCCAGCTTAGCTATTTGTAAAAAAAGGAGGGACACTGGGTGAGTAAATTTAATGATGTATAACAGCCACATGTGATATCAGGCTCCTGGGGTATTTGCATATCCTCCCACCCCCCTTTTCCAAAGTTTCAAGACTTCCTTAAGAGACAAAACCTCAACCTGGGGCCATGAACAGCAGGCGTAATGGATCCTTGTGCTTTGTCAGGGAACAGGGTGGACCGAAGTCCTTATGTGAGATACAGACTGTTGCACTTTGCTCTCCGTTGCCGCCTTGAGACAGTCACCTCCTCCCTTCCCATCGAAGAGGCTCAGCTGCACAGTCGATGGAGCAGTGAAGTGACACATGTGGCATTTGTGGTGGTCTTAACGCATGCTCTTTCCTGAGCCCAGGTGGAAGGCAAGGAGGGCTAGCAGCTTCTCCACAGTGACACAGGCAGGAATTGCAAGAATTGGGGGTGGCGGGTGCGCAGGCAAAGACGTAGAGAGTCACGATGCCTCCTACCATGCAGAGCGGGAAACCCAATACAGGTTCTGTGGAAATGGCAGACCCAGAGAGAAAGGGCTCCTTTGGATAGTCTCTGCAAGGTCCTCCTCAGGTGCTGGGCTGTGACGGCTGTGGTGGGATGTAGGGTGGGGGAGCTGCAGCAGAAAGAGAGGAGCAATCAGGATGTGGCTAGAGGCACTGAAGGTTAAAGTGAGACTAGCCTCAGAGGGAGGGGTGGATGTGAAAGTCATCCCTCAGCAGTTGCATGCTGCACAGTGCACAAGGATAAGGGAGGTGTTATCCCCCCACATCTCAGGAACAACCAGAAGAAGCTCTCGGGCCACATTCACACCACAGATTTTAAGCACTATGGTACCATTTTAAAGAGTCATGGCTCTCCCTAAAGAATATTGGGAGTTGAAGTGTGCTGAGAGTTATGAGAAGACCCAGATTCTGCCTCCAGAGCCACAATTCCCAGAGCTCTCTGTGAAGAGGAATTTATCGTTAAACCACCCAGGTAGCAGTGATGGCTAGTACGCCCATTGGGACTGGTAAGACAGAAGGCAGAGAGGCCAACAACACATGGAGACAGAGCAAAGTACCTTGGAAGTTGAACGGAATCCGTTTCAGAAGTCCGTTTGACTTCCAAAATGTTCGGAAACCAAAGCGTGGCCTCTGATTGGCTGCAGAAAGTTCCTGCAGCCAATCAGAAGTTGTGGAAGCCCCATCGGACATTCAGATTCACTTGCGGGTTTGCGGCGTTTGGGAGCCAAAACTTTCGAGAACTAAGCTGTTCGAAAACCAAGGCACTACTGTAGAGCCAACTAATTTGAGTTTCCCACCTCCCCATCCTCCTCCCTGCTGAGTTGGCAATGGCTGAAACGCAGCCTGCTCTACAGATGTAGGAGTCAATAGCAACCCTGATACCTGGAAGGAGACAGTGCCACCCCCTGGAATGAATGTAAGTTAAGAAGGCAGGCAGAGGCTGGCCAATGTTGGTAGAAGAGTTCACCATTCGCCCTGTTGGACCATCTTCCACTTCCCGGTAGTAACCTCTGTTCTGGAGATGTTGGTCTAGAACAGGGTGGCTAATCTCAGAAACCTGCAGAAGTTTCTGGACCACAATTCCCGTGATCCCTGAGTATTGTCCATGGTAGCTGGGGGAGATGGGAGTTTATGTCTAACAAAACCTGAAGGTTCCCAACACCAGCCCCCTTCTTTCCCCATTTGGTGGCTGAATGAAATGTAACACTTCAATTCCTAAGGCAGGTTCTCTGTACAGAAGGAGAGGATAAGACAAAGCTTTAACTAAGGCCCACATGTCTTCAAGTCTGATTTCCCCCTCCTTTCTTACCTGCAGGGTTGTAGTATGGTGGCCCAGGTGGGTATAGAGGATACTGTGCAGCTGGTGCTGTGGGAGGATAGGAAACAACTGGTGTATAGCCAGGATGATATGGTGCTGGCCCAGCTTTGGGATCCATAGGGTAAGGCCCTGGAGGCTGGGCAGGGTAGCCAGAAAGTGGGATCTCTTGACCTGGGACAAAGGAAACAGACTCTGTGAGTATATGCTGGGCTGATGAGTCTACAAGTCAGGCAAGGAAAACCTGTGATGCTCTAGATGTAGTTGGACTGCAGCTCCCTTCAACCCTTCACATTTGGCATGCTGATTAGTGCCGATGGGATTTTGGAATCCAACATGTGAAAAGCCACAGATTCACCTCCATGCCTCCCCTAACTTGCTTTCCCTGCCCCCTCTAAACTGCCCCTCTAAGCCCCAGACATTGTAACTTTTCCTCTTAGGGGAGGTGTTCTAGCCTCTGGTCTTTTGGGAGTCTGGTCCTGCAACTTTTTGAGATGTCCTGTATTGTTTCTTAAGTGCACAGATCAGAACTGTGCACAGTATTCTTAGGGTGGTCTCACCATGGAGTTGTATTAAGGCATTACCATATCAGCAGGCTTGTTTTCAAACCCTTTCCTAAGATTTCCTAACATGAAATTCACTATTATTATTATTATTATTATTATTATTATTATTATTATTATTATTATTAAAGTGGTGTACTGAGCCAATGAGCTTTCCTGGTCAGTCACTTGCCGGCTGAGACCATATTGGTGTAAACATGAATGTAGGATGTTCATCATTTTACACACATTTTGGAGTTATTTGTTTTGGGGAACAAAAGCGGTCCCATTTAATCCCCAGAGCTTCATTTGCTGTTGTTTATGCTTTTACCAGCGGGAAGGTAAACGGCGTTCCGTGTGCGGCTCTGGCTCGCCAGAGCAGCGTTGTCACGCTGGCCACGTGACCCGGAAGTGTCTTCGGACAGCGCTGGCCCCCGGCCAATAGATGTGAGATGGGCGCACAAACCCCAGAGTCTGTCAAGACTGGCCCGTTCGGGCAGGGGTACCTTTACCTTTACCTTGGACGCGGGTGGCGCTGTGGGCTAAAGCCTCAGCGCCTAGGGCTTGCCGATCGAGAGGTCGGCGGTTCGAATCCCCGCGGCGGGGTGCGCTCCCGCTGCTCGGTCCCAGCGCCTGCCCACCTAGCAGTTCGAAAGCACCCCCGGGGGCAAGTAGATAAATAGGTACCGCTTACCAGCGGGAAGGTAAACGGTGTTCCGTGTGCGGCTCTGGCTCGCCAGAGCAGCGTTGTCACGCTGGCCACGTGACCCGGAAGTGTCTTCGGACAGCGCTGGCCCCCGGCCAATAGATGTGAGATGGGCGCACAAACCCCAGAGTCTGTCAAGACTGGCCCGTTCGGGCAGGGGTACCTTTACCTTTACCTTTATGCTTTCACATAAGCTTTTCAGGAAAAGACCCTGATGTTGGGAAAGATTGAGGGCACAAGGAGAAGGGGACAACAGAGATGGTTGGACAGTGTTCTCGAAGTTACCAACATGAGTCTGACCAAACTGCGGGAGGCAGTGGAAGACAGGAGTGCCTGGCGTGCTCTGGTCCATGGGGTCATGAAGAGTCGGACACGACTAAATGACTAAACAACAAGCATGCTTTCATAGTCCACACATGCAAAGAAAACCACAGCTAAGTGCCCCAATCTAGTAATGCGTAGGTCTACTCTTACAGGTCAGTTGTCTTGATAAATATCCTTGCAGAAGAGGCTATATAGCATATTTAACTGGGCAACAAACACAGTATGCTATAGATAGATTAACATCTCCAAGACAGAGAACATCAAGGTCTAAGCCAAATGTTCTGTAAGGCCTGCCTTGCTGGATCTGACCAAAGTTCCATTTACTCTAACACTCTCTGTCTTCCACAGTAGCTAGTCAAATGCCACAGGAAAGATTCCCCATTGGAACACATCTGAACTATAGAAGTCCCATTGCAAATATGAATGCATTTTATAGAAAATGGGCTGATCCCCAGCTGAAACCCTCTCTGCATGTTATATGCTGCATTATGAGACATGAATATATCGTTATGCAGAACAGGTTTAAAACCAAAGAAAATTTGATTTGTTTTTGCTTTGCATGACCTTGCACATCCAATTGCTGCCTTAAGAAAAATAAAAATCATAAAACATTGATATTATCAGACCTGCAGCTTACCAGAACACTTCCATCAAAGCATATAAACAGTATCTGCATAAGAATTTGCAGATTGTGGAGATCCATATCATCTCTAATCCTGAGCTACTTGTGAGAAAGAAGGTCATGGCCCACATCACCAGAACTTCTCCTACCTTGATAGGGTGTCTGAAGGTGATGCCGTCGCTGGTACAAGTAGCAGCAGGAGCACAGGAAGCAGCAGACAATTGTGGCAACAATAGCCACAAAGAGAATCACAGCTGAAGCGATGCCAGCAATGGTTTTGGGGCTATAGGATACAGACAGAGGTGATAAATGAGCTGTGCATACAATAGCATCTGATACCAAACCAGACACCAGAGATTCCAGAAGTAGACTTGATTGAGGTAGAAATAAATGGGTTTTTCTTAATAATAACAAATAATTGTGTTGTCAATATAGATGAGCTAAGTGACAGATTACTTTTAGCTGTACGTAAAAAAACCACCCTCTACCCCATACCTATAATTACATGATTAAGAATAACAGTTTCATGAATTAGTCTGCATTGAATGTGTGGTCAAATGCTTCCTCTTCTAGTTTTTAGCTACCCTGATTGTGAGGTAAATGGAATAAATAGTTAACTCACCAGGGCATCAACAGGAAGCCTTGTTAAGCTACCTGGAAACTGATGAGGGCAGAGTGGAAACCTACTGGATCCAACAACCTTTGGGGCAGACAATTTTAATATACCATATGTATGTAGGGAGACTATAGAAACTATGGCAGGAGTGGAGAACATTTTATAGTCAAAAGGTTGCAATCCTTCCTGGGCACCCTTTGGAGGGAGCAGGGCACATGCCATTGATGGACAGGGGTAGAGACAAAAGTGGGTGGGGTCAGAGGCTAAAAATGGGTGGAGCAACCTTTGTATAGTAGGCTGCACTCCAGCCGCACAAATGTCAGAAGTTGCTCACACAGCTCTCCATCTTCTAGCCAGGCAATCCAGAGGTAATACCAGAAATCAAGGATATGTTCCAGCTAGGCAGGAGTACCTAAGGAGGACATGGAGCAGACCTGAGGGCCAGACAGAGAGGCCTGGAGGGCCACATTCAGCCCTTGGGCTTGAGGTTTTCCAACCCTGGAGTAGGAGATCCCATGAGGTTCACCTTCACTAGGGACTGATCTTACCTATAATATCCATGAATTCTAACTGAGGTATGAGCTCTGTACTTTATGCTCAAATCAGTGAGGTGTGTGGATCACAGTGTGTGTATACATGCATGTGTCTGCAGTAGGGATGTGAAAAGACAGTGTTTTCCATTCTGCCTTGTATTCCCAACATGCAGAACTGTTTCCATTCTGCTGCATCTCACCTTCTGCCAAAAACAATGTTATTCATCTCGCCGTCCATTGTAGTGAATTTATGTAACTTACATCATTTATGTAATTAATTAAGTAAATTATGCCATTACCTTATCACTGCATTACTCCACCCCGATCATTTCAATGCAAAGAGATGCAATGCAAATAGGGGGAGGGATGTAATTAATTACGTATCATTTGAGGATGGAAAGCAGCAGCAGGAAATGACAATCATGTTCACTGGATGGATGTCTATTTTGGATATGGTGCAAATAAATGAAAGTTGGCAAATCCCACTCCCATTTCTGTTTTGTCAGAATTTTCCAATATCCCTTAGGGTCCATCTCCATGGTGAAAGCCATTTCCAGCTGCACAGCAGGAATTTTGATTATAAAAACCACTCAGAGGAAATTATTCCCCTGCCCCCACACAGCCACTATTATGATCTGATCAAATTTGCAACCCCTCCATGGCTGCATATCAGGAACAAAAAGGAGTGGGGGATAATAATAAGTCAGCTCACTTCTTTCTTCCTCAGCTCCATCTGGTTTAGCCTTTTCAAGTACTGAAGCACAACCTTGAACCTTTCTTCCTCTCTCTCTTTTTCTCCCAGTCCCTCCCTTTCTTGGCACACACCTTGCCTGTTCTTACCCAAATGCTAGGCAGTGCTTTTGTTGCCGTTCAGTGAGGAGTTTCCTGAGGTCAATGCAGCAGTAACGCTGATAGCAGTCACCACAGCAGAAGGAGGGAAAGTGGCAGTCGAAACCGGGATGCCATGAGCCATTTCGGTCCATGTACCACTTGCAGTCCTCATCGGCTGAGACTGTGAGAAGGTTAAATAAGTCATTTGTTAGTCTTTACCTGCCTCTGAGCATGTGCAGAGTACATTTCCCTCACCACTTGTCAACTGCAGCCTGTCTGCTTCCCTACCCACATGCTTAAAATAAATGACAGTGATGCCATATAACAGCACAACTTTATCACTGCTAGCATTCATACCGGGGGGGGGACCATCTATTTTCTTCCACCACTGGAATACAGCCTAAGGAGCGCACTAGAATGCAATCCAATAATACAAGATGCAGTCTTTGTCATCTAGCTATTCCCTGCTCAAGATCCACTTTTACAAGGACCAGGATATCAGGATATACTGCACATCTTCCTCTAAATGCAATATAGATTTCCTGCATGAATGCAAACAAATGGAAAAGTTGTATCGCAATTCCTTATGACAATTCTATGTTCTTTCTCTGCGATTGCTTCCAGAGGTGGACAATTTAGCAGCACCCAAAACACTGCTGCTCGAAGTAGAACAGCAAATCTGTTTCCAAACTTCTAACACTCTTCAGCCAAGGGGACACTCTGCTTTTCCACAGCCCAAATGTTGGAGTGGGGCCATTTTCATTGGGGCCATTATGTGTGAAGGAAGGATTAAATACTCCCCATTCACTGCACTGCCAATCATGATTGCCTCTCCAGCATAGAAATGGAGGGGTTAATGTGATAGTGTTTATTCCTAGAGAGATGGAACAGTTGACAGAGAAGAAAATGACTAGGGCAATCTATTCAGGCCATAACTGGCCAAAATAGCCACCCAGCAGGTCATCTACACGTGGGGAAATTATGCACCTATTCTATAGAGCTTTTAAAAGTTGGATTTTAGGACTGCTGGGAGGGAAACAAACCAGAAACTGAACAGACAGAATATGAGATAGGGGTGTTTTGTTCACTGTGCAGATGCCTTCATTAAAATAAAATTAAAAAGTGACTAAAGCAGGCTATTTCACAGTAAATTTCCTACCAAAGTAAGAACAGCTGGGTCACATTAAGTGAGACAGCAACACTTTCGAATTCTCTGTGGCTAAAGAATTCCCATAAATAGAACTGGTGTGCAACATAATAGCTACCATCAAGGGGACTTTAACCAAAAACTTCCATTTCCACTGAAGGGAGCTAGTAAAGATATAACAGGCCAAGATAAAATGGACTTGAAAGTTTCTAGTGAAGCCCTCTATTTAAATGGACAAGGGAGTATTGACACCCTCTATACATCGGCTGGGACTCCTAAAATAGCTAATGCTTAATCTTCATCCAGTTTCTAATCCAATCAAAGCAACACTGTATCACCTATCAAGTGATCAAGAGTCCTAATGCCAGTAGTGTCCTTTGCAATAAATGCACTAAACCTCACATGAACTCCTCTCCTTTGTAAACCAGGTAAAGGTAATAGTCTTTATTCCACACTGGAGGGGAGCCCCATCTGATGAAGCATCTTGGGCCCAGTGGCAAAGCTTCAAAGTGACAAGTGAGGTGGGAAGCTGGGCAAGGAGACCAGGGCAGGCTATTGTCTCCAACCTGCTATTCTCTCTGTAACAAATCCCAAGCTCCAAAACAAATTAGCATAACAAACCATAAAATCGGAGATGAAGCAAGGATGTCAGAAGTATGACTGTCTGCCTGCTGGAAAGACATTGTGGGTGCTCAGTGCAATGAGCTCCTGGCCTCCAGGTAACAAGTTTGTTGTTCTAGAGCAGGGATGTCCAACCTGTAGATCGTGATCTACCGGTAGACCACCAGGATGCTCCAGGTAGATCGTGGGACAATAGGAAGTGATCACTGAGAAACAGCTTTGGCCTCTCCCCCCCCCCAAAAAAAAGCTGAACAACCCTTGGCAAATCTCCCCCCATTTAGTTGCCACCTTTGGTAGATCACTGCCAGTTTTTTTATACTGGGAGTAGGATCACAGTCTCTTGGGAGTTGGACATGCCTGTTCTAGAGTAAACATCTCCCAATGGGGATATGTAAGCTTTTGGCACACTTTCGCCCTCTTCACTTTTTCAAGTCCTACTTCAATTCCCTTCTCCTTTTCCCTCGGAAGCAGAGACAATTAACCAGACAGCCTCCAATTCCCTATGTAGATACATGTCCTGAGCAAGAGAAGTAACAGATCACCGGGACCATCCAATAAAGCCAAATGTTGGAAGGACAGACACAGCACATAGTTAAAGGGCACACTGTTGAAAGGTGTTGTGATGGCCACCAGTCTGGATGGTTTTAAAAGGAGATAAGACAAATTCATGCAGACAAGTCTATGGCAGTGCTCGCTAGCCATTATGGATATCAGAAGAAGTGTGCTTTGGCATACCAGTTGCTGAGCATTGCAAGTGGTGGGGGGGGGAAGAGTACTGTAGGCTAGATGGGGCCTTGGCCTGATCCAGCAGGCTCCTCTTTTATTCTTTTCATTGGCTGTATTAACTCATTGTCACCCCTTATCTGCAGTTGAACAAAATGTAGGACAAAACTGCTTTTCCTGTTGTCCAGACAACATGGTGCACATGTAGCCATTCTGCTTTTATAATAAATAGACGAGGGGGCAGGTGCTGAAGTCACATGCATGTCCTTCCTTCTTGGAAATGTAGATGAGCATGCATATATAAAGCCTCTCGCAGGCGAGAAAAATCAGGCACACATAGATCATATTACATCAGACCTGGCCGTGAGTCAGGGCAGCAGGGGAACAGGAAACTGAAACTCCTCCGCTCTTTGAGACATGTAGACTGGGCAGCTGCTGTGGTTTTATATTGCCACCTAGAGTATCATGTTTTGGAAGTTCATACTCACGCTCCAAGTCCCCTTCCATATGTAATCTCCACATATGGAACATGATCGGCTGCCTTGGAATGGATGGAAATGATGCATGCCCTGCTCTATACACACAGCGCTGCTTTGATTCATGAAACCTGTCTTATCCAGCCAGGTCCAGCTCCTTACTCAGGAATCCCACCCTCCTGTCATTCTGCTTGTGACCTTTGGGCCATAGCAACCACCATAAGCTCTCAAATCTTTTAGGAAGCTGTATCGATGCACTAGGTGCATAGAGCACGCAGGGTCTGCTTGTATTTTAGCAGTGAGGAAACTATCTAGTACTTTTGGGCGATGATGGGGCAAATCGGCAAATCCATCCAGTTCAAGATAATTTCAATGCCATCATAATAACTTGCACTTAAACCATAAGTTATTTTAATACATTTTGTTTTCAAACTATGCTGAACTTCTGAAGAAACTGTCATAACCATCTGTCGTAAACAAGCTATTTTATTTACTTATAATATTTTGTTCTTTCACAATGATGTGCATGATTCTTATGACCACCACTATATTCTCACAACAATCCTGTGAGACAGGTTAAGTTACAACATCACACACTGAGCTTCGTGCCCAAGTGGAGCTCTGAACCAGCCCTTGTCCAAAACTCCAACCACTAACACAGCATTATATTTTTTGACAAATTGTAGTCCCTTCAACATCTGCAATTCTAAAAGCAGCCCCTCCCCACCATGCAAGCAATTCCCTTACAGAGAAGGTGTATTTTCACCATGCCACACAACCTAGAAATGTGTTTGTAATCCCTGGCAGTAAATACAAAATTAAGGCAAATCTCAAAAGTAATGATCTGATGATTACTCAATAAATACGATTCCCATACAGTAACTTCTGTCTTTGTACTTTTGTCTTTCCAGGCTGTGATGCTTTAAGGTTTGCATTTTTTATTCTTTGTTTTCTTCCTTTTTGTTATGTTTGCACTTTTCTCTTTGTAATGAATCAATAAAATATATATACATTTTAATAAATACATTGACTTCCCTTTATCTTGAGTGTGCTCAGTGTCCCCCAGTCCATGGAAACTGCGTTTATTATTTACGAACATATTTTGCATTTCTATTATTACTGTTGTTGTTGTTGTTGTTGTCATTGTTGTTATTTTATTAACTGCCCTTCATCCTAAGGCACCCAATTAGCACTACCCTCTCAGTCAACAATAAATGTTAAAATCATTTTAAAAAAACAGAACCCTAAAAGTTAAATAGAAATAAACCTGCACTACAAAATTAAACAATTACATAAAACCAGGTGCAGCAAAACATATATGAAAACAACAGAGTTAAAAATACCAAAAATCTTTAAGTAATCTCAAAATGTCTGGGGGAAAATAAAACAAAATTGACAAACATGACCTAGATGCCACACGAGATTCGAGGGTGTTTCACAATTGGGATGCCATTGCTGCAAAGGCCCTTCCTCTGACAGTCCCCACTGTCCCATCCACAATACAGACCGACTGAGAAACATTAGCTAGAAGTTGCATGGCTTTGTGGGTTAAGAAAGTTGAAAAACAGCCACAAGACCACAAAACTACAGGGCTGGCAGACACCTAAAGGTCATAGCCACCTGGTCCAAAAAAAGGAATGGAAATATACTGGGTCTCAGGAAAGACAATCTCATCAAGGGCCCATATTTGCTGTGCTCACTCACTGAGCCAGGACTAGCAGCCAGGATAGGCAAAACAGTGGTACCTCGGGTTAAGTACTTAATTCGTTCCGGAGGTCTATACTTAACCTGAAACTGTTCTTAACCTGAAGCACCACTTTAGCTAATGGGGCCTCCTGCTGCCGCCGCACCACCGGAGCCCAATTTCTGTTATTATCCTGAAGCAAAGTTCTTAACCTGAAGCACTATTTCTGGGTTAGCGGAGTCTGTAACCTGAAGCGTATGTAATCTGAAGCGTATGTAACCCGACGTACCACTGTATATAAGTTATTTTATTTTATTTTATTTTATTGTAGGAGGACCAGCTGCACCTCCCTTTCTCTGCAGACCACAGCATCACTCTTTCCCCTGGCACTGGAAGCCCAGAAAAGAGAAAAGGGTGTGCATAGCCACCATTAACACTCTCATATTACTTCTTCTATAGGGTTTGAGCCATGCAGTAGGAATAGCTCTGCGGTGACAGGATGGAAAGTAGAAAAGCAAGCTAATACAAGCGTAGCCTTCTAACATGTAGGAAGATTTGGACACCGGAAAGGAATTTCTTCAGTGTCTTCCAACCAGAAATCTGAATCATATACCTCCCTGTCTATTTCAATATGATCTTAGAGACGCTCGTACAACAGACTTGTTTTTGGCTAGATAGTCGATTTACTGAGTTTAATCACTCTTTAGTGTTTTGTGCAGAGATATTGCCAAGCATGGAAAAAGCACTCTTGCAACAGAGCTTGAATAATTAACGTTTCTGGCACCAACTCCTTTAGTGCAGTAAAAACATCTCTTCCTTATACAAAACTGGAAAAAAGGAAAAACCACTCTCCTAGTATTATCGGGGTCATAAGCAACACAGATCCAAGACAGAAACAAATGTCTATAGAAAGATAAGTGTAGGTATGGACATTTTTAACAGAAACATCTAGCCAGATCCACTCAGAGGTTTTTCAGAATAAAAAGGTCTTCACCAACCACCCAAAGACTAAGATCCAATCAACTTGATAAAAAATTCTGCTTCTATAGCTTGCAGATCACAAGAGTCGGCCACGACTGGACCTAATGGTCAGGGGTCCCTTTACCTTTTAATGAAAGATTACACTGAGCCCACTTAAGGCTCCTGCTTTTGTGTGCTGGTGACAGGGGTGATGTGTTTCTCCTCTGGGGGGGCTGCTTCCTCCTCTGGCCTTTTTATCAGTAAGTAAGCCCCTGCTGCCCAAGCTGCTTTTCTACCCAAGAAAGGAAAGAAATATAGGTATCACAGATGATAAAAAGCAGTCAAGAGAGTAATTCTGAACAGTAAAATGGCCATGGTTAAAGAGACTCTTCTACTCTTGATCACAGCCTTCCATGGCTGATTTGATTTTTAAAGGAAGAAGCTATCACTGATCCAGAGACCGACCTTCCAGATGTTGCTGGACTACAATTCCCATCATTCCTGACAGCCAGATATGGTTGGAGTTGATGGGAGTTGGAGTCCAACAACAACTGGAGGATCATAGGCTCTCCTTCCTGTCTGGCCTACACCCCCACCTGCATACTCCTTTTGCTCTATAAATTAGGTTTTCACCCCCTCCTTTTTGTGCAATGAGGAGAGCCCCTGGTTTTAAACTGATTGGCCTGCCACCGTTATGCATAGTTTGAGCCTCAGTTACTTAGATTTGTGGCTCACATTTTCTCCTGCCACACTGACTTGCTCTTGCCAGAACCTTTCCTTGATTTTTTTTAAAATTAAAAAAAACATCTCTTTGCAGCTGTATTTTGTGTTGGGAATTGCAGCATAACTTCTGTGTGTGTTTTTAATTGTCGCAAATTGAAAACTGCTTTGAAAACTTCTTTTAATCTCAAGCGTGGGGCAGAGACTGTGGGTGGAGCTCAATTCAATGTAGCACTAATAAAGGAAGGAAGGTTTACTTACACAGTGGGACATTTCCCCCTGCACACCCCTAAATCTGTTCTGGGATTTCCGCCCCCCCCCAACCCTCCAGAGAAGATATAAGGGGCAGAGGAGATAGGAAAGGAGGGAAATCCTACTGCATGAGCAGAGCTCTCATTCCATGCATGCAATGCCTCCATTGAATTCCACCCTATATCTAGATCTAAGGCAGAGTCATCTGACTTGCGATAGATCTTAGATTACTCCTCCACTGAACAAAACTACTGCCACAGACCAAACACAACAGACTGTTACAGAGAGAGTCCCTAACACTCCATCTGCCAAAGCACTGGATAGGTTTTTCTGCCCAATAAGCACTGCGGCTTCAAGAATACAGGGTTTTTCTTCTCCTCAGTAGGAAAACAGGACAAATGAATTTTGGGGTGCAAGAAAAATAAGTTTTCTTCTGTCTCTAGGAACTGTTATGGAAGTAAATAAAGAAGCTGGGTAGAAGTCAGTGTCTGAAATCAGCAGGGAAATTGTGACTTACTAGTAAGTCAGTTTGGTAGTTGGATGCTAAAAAAAAAAAAGGTAAAGGACCCCTGGATGGTTAAGTCCAGTCAAAGGCAACTGTGGGGTGCAGTGCTCATCTCGCTTCAGGCCAACGGAGCCAGTGTTTGTCCACAGACAGCTTTCCAGGTCATGTGGCCAGTGTGACTAAACCGCTACTGGCGCAATGGAACACAGTGACGGAAACCAGAGCGCACGGAAAAGTCGTTTACCTTTCTGCCACAGAGGTATCTATTTATCTACTTGCACTAGTGTGCCTTCCACTGCTAGGTTGGTCGAAGCTGGGACAGAGCAACAGGAACTCACCCCATCGCACAGATTCAAACCGCTGATCTTCTGATTGGCAAGCCCAAGAAACTCAGTGGTTTAGACCACTGAGTCCAGTGGTTTGGACTAGGACCCAGGAGATCAGGGTTCAAATCTCCATTTATGAGGCTCACTGGGGGACCTTGGGCCAGAGTTGTTGTGAGGTCGAAATGGGGAGGGGGAGAACCAAGTATGGCACTCTTAATTCCCTGGAGGAGAGTTGGGATATACCGTAAATGTAACAAACAAGTAATAACTCTAATGGGTATGTTAAGGGATAAGTAATCTATATTAAGTTAATCTGAGACGGCAGTCTGGGACAACACTCTGAGGAGAGACTATTTTTCAGGATTGAGGAATCAATTCTCTATCTCTCTCTTGTAAATATCATTGCTGGCATTTACTTCGTTAATCACAGGCCCATTGTAGTTATCAGCACTATTTTGGAAATGGCACCCCACAAAAGAGACAGAGTTTATAGATTCCATACAGATACTGTTTTCATAAAACATGCAGAAATATATTTGAGGCTCTCTAGTACTTCTTGTTCCATATAGCAATAGTTGTTACCATAGGATAAAATGTGTAAAAGAAACAACAAGTGCATTCCTGCCAATAAGGGCTTTCCATTTGCTTTAGATTTAAGGAAAAGCAACTACAAGCAAATTATTGGAGGGGCCTTAGTTCAGTGACAGAGCACACAACTGGTACATAGAAAGCCTCATCAACCCCTGGCACCTCCAGTTAAGGAGAAATACTTCTGCCTTAATACAGCGGAGAGCTGCAGCCAGTCAGAATAGACAGTATTGGGGTCATAGGAGCCAATTCCTAGGGGTCATGGGGGCTTCGGCCCCCACAATATTTTAGGGGGCCAAGTCCCTGCAAAGTTGATGGGCATTCCCATTCAAATAGTGTGTCTGCATGGCATCATGTGATCAAGAGCCTAGGACTTGCGATCAGAAGGTCGGTGGTTCGAATCCCTGCGGCGGGGTGAGCTCCCGTTGCTCAGTCCCTGCTCCTGCCAACCTAGCAGTTCGAAAGCACGTCAAAGTGCAAGTAGATAAATAGGTACCACTCCGGCGGGAAGGTAAACGGCATTTCCGTGCGCTGCTCTGGTTCGCCAGAAGCGGCTTAGTAATGCTGGCCACATGACCCGGAAGCTGTACGCCGGCTCCCTCAGCCAATAAAGTGAGATGAGCGCCGCAACCCCAGAGTCATCCGCGACTGGACCTAACGGTCAGGGGTCCCTTTACCTTACCTGGGCCCCCTCAATATTTTATTCAAGTTGGCACCCCTGGTTGGGGTAGATGGCCCAATGCTCCGAATAAGGCAGCTTCATATGGTCACAGAGGTGCCTAATGTGAAAATGCTCAGTGTTTCAAGCATACAAAAGTACGCTTAGTATGTTTCACTCCCAGTTCTTCCATAACATCTAACATGTTAGCTTTTCATAAGCTTTCAGTGTGGGAGTGTATTAAAATATGCGGTCCCCCACTTCTACCTTCTGAAGTGGTATATTCTTATGTGGTAAGTAGCACTGGGAAGGGCCACAGCTCAACAGTTCAGAGTCTGATTTGCAAGCAGAAGGCCACAGGTTCAATCTCTAGCATCTCCAAATAGGGCTGAGAGATGCCCCCCCCCCAAGTCTGAAACTAGGAGAGTTGCTGCCAGTCAGTGTAGACAATACTGAGCCAGATGAACAAGTGGTCTGACTCAGTATATGGCTGTTTCCTGTGTCATAATTTTTTTTCTGAGTATTTGAATCAGCTCTGCAAACCTCAAACTGCAAAGCAACAATCTGAATAGTCAATTAAAAGAGCACTAGCAATTACACTCTGGCTCTTTCTATAGTATTGTCAGATAACCCCACTTTTTGGGGAAATAGAAAGGAATTATTGAGAGAGTCAGACAGCAGCATGTTCAGTTGCCAGGGATAAGTTACTGCATGCACTCAAGCCAATGCACAAATCCACAATTCTAAAAAAAGAAAGGCATAGTTATTTTTGAAACTCACACTGAATAAGACATTTAATTCTCTTGGTCCCCTCTAATTACAGGTTCAACATCCTTCCTTAGCCACAGACAAAAATTACCCACAAAGAACTCTATGGGGACGTGGCAGGAAATGGAAAAAGGGTTCAGCAGGTAAGCGTTGGTATGTGCCTTTTCAGTGGCTTCCAAGAGGTGCCCAAGATGCAGCAACAGAATGCATGGATTGGTGGCAGTGATCACAATACCTACAAAGTGCAAATACCATTGAAAGTTTTTCCCTGCACAAACTCCACAGAGATAAATGCTCACATTCTTGCACGGCTCCCATTCACTTCAATGGAGCGCACTCAGAAATTTTCAATATTTAGTATGGCAAGTTTCTTATATTTGACTCTTTTCTGGCTCCTAAAACCAATCCATGAATTCTACTTGTTTACTTGGGAAGATTATATACCACTTAATAATAAAAAAGGATTGTAATTCAGTGGTAGAGCATTTGCTGTGCATGAAGACACTGCCTGGTTCAATCCCAGACATCTCCAGGTAGGCCTGGGAATATCTGAAGTCCTGGAGATCCACAGTGTGGATGATACAGGGCAAGATGGACCAATGTTCTGGCTTGGTATAATGTAGCTTCTTAATATATCTAAAAGTGGTTTAAGATCCTCATTTAAAAAAAATAATAATACAGTAATAATGAAAATTACTAATTGAGGGAATACATAGTTTTAAGCCAAAACTCTAAGAAGGCTTAATAGATTCCTGTTGGGTTTGTTTCTAGGCAATCCATATGGTCAAGGACCAGTTTGGGCGTAATACTCTCCATAGGGTGTCTGCCTCCATAGGAACAAATCTGGCCTTGCTAGCTAGGGGTGATGGGAGTTGTAATTCAACAGCATCTGGGGACCCACAGGTTGAGAAATGTTGTGTGTAACCAATTCCAGTTTTAACTACCTGCACTTTCAAAAAGCGCTTCCACTTCTGTCCTGAATCTCCCACCACCCAGCTTCCTATACTCAGAGAGGGGTTAGGAAACTTCTCTCGATCCACTTTCTCGCCACACCATGAATAATCCATACACACCTCTGGTTAGCTTCAATCTAAGACGTAACTCCCAAGGCAGAAAACCTTGAGAAATATATGGAGTGGGGGCAGCCCTCAATTCACAAGCAAGCAGCAGCAAAGGGCCACCACGCGAGGATCCGCTTCTTCCCAACTAATGGGAGCTGTGTGAGGGTCCCCGGGGGCATTTTGCACATGCTCAGAGGCGTGGCTTCACAGGTTGAAAAAAACAATCTGGGGAACAACTTGCCCCGGGTTCGAATTCCGGGGAAGAAACAGATCTCTCTCCCCCCCCCCCCAGGCTTTTCCTCCTCCCAGCAGAGGCGCGCCCAGACCCGTGACCCATATTTCCAAGGGGCGCCAGGACAAGGCAGGGCTGTTGGCTCCACAGGTCGGGCCCGAAGCAGGCGCGCCCCCCAGCGCCCCTGTTGTTCTCCTGGGGAGGGAGGAGGAGAAAGGCACCTCGGGCGGGGCAGCGTGTAGCCTTGGGGGCGGCCCATCCTCCTGCCCCCCTCCCCACCTCGCCCGGGCCCCCTTGCCTTCCCTTCCCCTCTCCACCGCCTCACCGGAGGTTGCAGCAGCCAGGCTGCAGAGCACCATCGCCGCCAGGCCCCAGGCTCCCATCGCGGCAGCTCCCGACGGCTCAGACCAGCTCGGCGCGCCCCAGGGCGACGCTGCGGGAGAGGGCGGGAGCCGAGAAACCGGATCCGGGGGGGGCGGGAGGCGACGCCTCCTCCTCCTCCTCTTCTCCCGGGAAGGGCGGAGATCCTCACCCCACCCCAGTCCACTAGCGAGCACGACGACCGGCCTCGGGGAGCCAGACGCGGAGGCTGCTCCGCGGTGCTTCCCCTCGGGGCGTCTCCTTGGCGCCGCTGGTGGCGGGGGGCGAGATCGGGGAGGGAAAGGAGGACTAGTCTACTCGGCAGCGAAAGGCTGGAAATCGATGGCGAGAGGTTGGAAACCGGAGGGCTTTTCGAGCCCCACGTTTTGCTAGGGATGCGAGAGAAGAGAGTCGCGGAGGGCGGGAAGGATGCCCCCCCCCCACTGCAGAATTTAGACCTACGGCGATTTTTGCATGTCGTGCCTTTAGTTGGGCGTTTCGTGGCGAGGTGCAATAGCACCATCAAACACCATACAAAACTAACACAATTACGGGCGAGTCCCGTCAACATGCTGAACATTTCCATAGCTGCCAGCATCATCAGCGGGCAAGGGCTGTGTTGAACAAGGGAGCGTTTAAACGTGCGCCGAAATTGTATCCACGCATCATTTTCTAAGTGCTTGCAGACTGTTTAATTCTCTGTTCTAGGACCTTTCTTGGTATCAACGTCAAGCTAACCAGTTGGTAGTTGCTTGGTCGTCGTCCCTTCTTCTTCTTCTTTTGGAAGATAGGGACATTTGCCTGCCTTCAGCCCACAGGAACCCCAAAGAATTCTCAAGAATATAGATGGAGCCTCTAAAATTGCATGTGCAAGTTCCTTTAGTATCCCTAGGAGCAGTTCATCAGGCCCTGGAGATATGAATTCATTTACAGTAGCTAGGTGTTCTCTTATCACCTCTTGGGCTGCAGCTCCCCTTATGAATAATTTATTCTATCATCACCAGGTTGTTGGGCACTGTTTTCTTTTCGGGCAAAGCAAAGGCAGAGGCAAAGTAGGTTTTGAGCAGTCCCACTTTCTCCTCTGCCACTCAATAGCATCTCTCCATGCTTAAGAGTCACCTGTGTGGCACACATACACCTAGGTCCCCAGGTACATACTTAGGAGCATCAGACTTGAGAACAACCAAAACCATCCCCACTATGTTCCTTAGTATCATCTCACCATGGCCTGAAAGAAATGTATTCAGCTCAGTTATTAGAGGGCAAGGTCCTTTGTGGCAGAAGGAGCTTCTGAAGTCATCCAGGTGAACCAACCTTACCAAGCTTCCACCAAAACTATTCTCATTCACATACTAAGCCTGTGAGCAAAATCATCCAAAACAACAAATTCTACAGTTCCTTGATCATACTACAAAAGCCCAGATACTTATTCTGGGTAAAATGAGAATTTCAACTTTTATTTAAAAATATATAACTAGCCCTTAAAGCAGAAATGGCTAGTTCGTGGGCTGTATGTGGCCTGCCAAGATAATTTTGGTGCCCCATAGGACGCCCAACATTTATTGGTGGCAAATTCAGTGGTGCTGGTTGGGGGGGGGGGATTTCCCCATGTTTCCCCATGAACCCTTGGGTATAATATGGGTAATTTTCATCTGTGTAATTTTCTAAATACACCCCCAAAATGGCTCCCTTTTAGCTCTTTATAGTTCCATGTTGTAAAGAATGCTTTGCCTTAATTTTTGGCAGCACTATTAACAGTGATACTTACTGCGTTCAATAAATGAATGAGAAACAATCCAAGTATTTTCTTTGCACCAACTACATCTGTTGTTGCTGCTTTTTGGTACTGTTTCTATTATTTTGCATGTGCACACACAAGATAAGATAAAAATAAACACAGTACTACTCAGTAGCTGCCTGCAATGCTGTCAGCAGCCAAAGTGTGGACACCTTCAGCAATCTGTCCAGAGTTCTGCTGAATACATCAGAGTGGGGACAAGCAGTTGCAGCCAGCAGCACCACTTTAGCACTTAACAATAAGCACTAGTGAGCAAATTGTGTGTTGTGATTTGTAGTCTTTGTAATGGAGAACAAATGGTGTTGAGCAGGGAGGGGCAGTTGAACTGCTGTCAAATAAGCTTGAAGGCAAGGAAATGAATTTTGGAAGAGATTTATTAAATAACTTTTAGAGGGAAGAGGAAGTTAAATGTATTAAATTGATTGGGGAGGGGGAGAATAGAAGTCAAGAATTTAATTCTTGACCTGGAAAGTTAATGGAATGAATTTGGGTTAAGGATGGAGCATAAATTGGTGTCCTTTTGGAGGTTTAGACAGCATGAATTGGTGAGTTTTGGTTGTACTCCAATGATTTTAGCGGGGTGGGATTTTGCTAGCAAGGTACTGTTAGAGTAGGAGGGAATTAAAAAAACCATTGATGTTCAGGCAAATCACCAGAAACATCACCCACACATCCCCCAATCCAGAACAATCCAGAATTATATACAAAATTGTTTCAACCAAAGTAACACCATGTACATCTCTAACTGCTGTTAAAATAATCCACGTTGTAACCAGATTCAAAAAGCAAGTAAGAACAGTGCAAAAACATTGTTGAGATGGATATACTTTGAGCCAAGCATCTTCTCATGCACCCACCCCCAAGCTTGGTTTCTACATGTTGCGAAACGGAATGGCAATGTAAACCATAGGAAGGTTGAGAAGCTAGGAAGCTCCTTTGTTTCTTAATCTCATAGTAAGACCAGAAGCTTTCCTGGCCCATAAAATGTAGGAACACACACTGATGCAGAACTAGTGCAAAACTTGAAGGTGAGCCCATAAACAAGGGCTCACCTTCCCAGCTGTGGCACCCAGTATTTCACAGCAGACTCCTACAGGAGTCATCTTGCAACAGAGCAATCTTAACTGTAGGAATTCTGCGCCAATTACGCCAGCATAAATTGCACTGGCACAATTTAGCCCCTATTCCATTCTGGAGGCATTTGATTTACACCACCCTTTCTGCTGGCTACGTCCTGCCGTGCCACGTGATGGAGCTGAAAGCGGTTTGGGCCCAGGGGTGCCAACTTGAACAAATATTGGGGAGGAGTTGTGATAATACATTGGGCTAAAGCAGGCATAGGCAACTTTTGGCCCTCCAGATGTTTTGGCCTACAACTCCCATGATCCCTAGCTAACAGGACCAGCGGCCAGGGATGATGGGAATTGTAGTTCAAAACATCTGGAGGGCCCAAGGTTGCTTATGCCTGGGCTAAATATTTTGGACATACGGTAATATTCAATTAGAATCATGGAAAAGTTTATGGAAGGAAGGTATTAATTTTACTGCATGCAGCGCACTTAAAGAAAATGTTATGAAAATGATGTATAGATGGTATTTAACACCAGCTCAACTTGCCAAAATGTATAGGACAAGAACTAATGAGTGCTGGAAATGTAAAGAAAAGGAAGGTATCTTTTACCACATGTGGTGGACTTGTAAAGAGGTAAATGCTTTCTGGGAAATGATATATAATGAGTTAAAGAAAATGTTTAAAAATACATTTGTTTAAAAACCAGAAGCCTTTTTATTGGGTTTAGTGGGTGAAGAGATATCAAGGGAAGATAA
The DNA here is from genome assembly GCF_965113315.1 of Podarcis vaucheri. Lineage (NCBI taxonomy): Eukaryota > Metazoa > Chordata > Lepidosauria > Squamata > Lacertidae > Podarcis > Podarcis vaucheri. The sequence goes on from NC_138764.1 coordinate 75,224,078, forward strand.
AATACTGTTTATGAATTCAACAACTGAAGCAAGATTTCTTCTTAGCCCAAAAATGGAGACAACAAGAAGTAGCAACGAAAGAAGAGTGGCAGATGAAGATGATGGACTTTGCAGAACTGGCAAAGCTGACAGGAAAAATCCGAAACCAGCAAGATCAAGTATTCCAAAAGGACTGGAGTAAATTCATACGATATTTGAAAGATTATTGTAAGCTATTAACATCACTAGCAGGCTTGTTTGAAGACTTGTAATTGAAGGGGACAGGTTAGGTTACCCAAAAACCTGTGTAGTCACCCCACCCCCCAAGCAGGCCTCAAGACTTTTAAATTACTTTCTTTGAGGAGGGTTCAGTAGCTAAAAAAATGTTAGCTAGCATTAGCTTTGCTGTAACAAAAAAGGCTGAGAAAACTGCTTTTTTGCTTCCCAGGCTTTCAGTGGCATTGTCTTACCAATTGCAACTTTCTTCCGGGAAGGGTGCCAGGAGAGCGAGAAAGAGACAATTCTATGGAAGATTGTTTCTGCCAACATTCATGTGTAAACTCATGAGGCAGGGCTCCTAAGGAGGGGGAGAAGGGTACCCCGGATGGCTCTTTCTCTGAATTAACCCCTACGGTGTCTGTGTGGCTCCTTCTTCCCTTCCCGGGCGCAATGCTCTTCTTACCTTTCTATATTCATTTAAATTTTGACTTATTTTGTAATGTGTGTAATTAGAATTGGAAAAGGTACAAAATGCAATGATATGAAGGTTAATTTTGAAAGTCATGAGGCGGGAGGGAAGGAAGCTGACAGGCCCTAAAGAGCCAGGGACGTAAAGTGGAGCATAATGATGTGAACGTATATTATTACATGGAAAATAAACAAAAATTGTGTGTGAGAGCGATATTGGGGGAGGGGGAGAGGACAGGTAAGCCCCGCCCCACATAATCGATCACATGATGCGGCACATGCACACTATTTGAATGGCAATGCCCATCAATTTGGGGTGGAGGGAGTCCCAAGGTTTTATTTGGAGGGACCTCGGCCCCTAGGAGTAGGTAGATTGGCACGGGTGCGAATCTCTCCTTGCTCCATCCTGCCACGGGGTTGTCGTGATAGCAGCGCGGGATTGGGGGGCGGGAAGGCCATGACATCCAGCCAGCTGTCGAGGAGTTAAGCGTAGGGACGGAGAAAGGTATTGCCGAGGCTCCTCCTGATTCTCGCACCCACGAGCTGCTCTCCCTCTTCCCGGCTCACCAGCCCCCCTTCCCCCAAGGCTGCACCGCCATCCACGTGGTCCCTTGCGCCCCACGCGCCTTTCGGCTCCGTCCCCCGCCTCGACGTTCCCTGGTTTGGCTCCGCCCTCTCCAGAATACCGTCCACGAGGGAAGGAGCCGGTCCAATGCGCAGAAGTGCTCGCCTCTCCTCGAGGCCTGCTGGGGCGCGAGAGGGGGCGAGGTCATGTGGAGGACGCGGACCCCCTTCAAATCGCCTCGCATATCTCACGTCGGTTATAGTAGCTTTTTATTTCATGCATGCACCCCAAAGCACTTCTCTGGGAAACGCAGTGAAGTGCCACACGGGACAATAGGAAACCATCATAAAAGTTTTTGTTTTTATTTTTAGGTGAAATTCTTGGCCACCCAAGGATAGATCATGCCTGAGGTGTCATGAGCCAGAATTGGGGAGCTTGAACGGAACTAGTGCTCCGTCCTGGAAACTGAACAGCAGGGCACGCAGAGCAAGCCAACAGTCAGACAAGAAGAAGGGGACTTAGCACACATGCAAAATGTGCTCTCCCCCCCCCTTCTTCAATGAATAAGCACAGTTAGCTAGTGTAATCTGACATTACAGACTTGTGCATATGTGCATTCCCAACTAGGCTTGAACCTAGTACCTATGGTTTTTTATTTTCAGAAAGTAAGCATTGCCATGATTGTATGCCACAAAATTATGTTCTCTTTCAGTTTACTTGTTTATTCAGTTTCATAGGCAGTTGTTGTTGTTTAGTCGTTTAGTCGTGTCTGACTCTTCGTGACATCATGGACCAGAGCACGCCAGGCACTCCTGTCTTCCACTGCCTCCCGCAGTTTGGTCAAACTCATGCTGATAGCTTCAAGAACACTGTCCAACCATGTCGTCCTCTGTCGTCCCCTTCTCCTTGTGCCCTCCATCTTTCCCATCATCAGGATCTTTTCCAGGGAGCCTTCTCTTCTCATGAGGTGGCCAAAGTATTGGAGCCTCAGCTTCAGGATCTGTCCTTCCAGTGAGCACTCAGGGCTGATTTCCTTAAGAATTGAGAGGTTTGATCTTCTTGCAGTCCATGGGACTCTCAAGAGTCTCCTCCAGCACCATAATTCAAAAGCATCAATTCTTCAGTGATCAGCCTTCTTTATGGTCCAGCTTTCACTTCCATACATCACTACTGGGAAAACCATAGCTTTGACTATACGGAACTTTGTTGGCAAGTATCAACTGTCATAGGCAGTAAAGGTAAAGGTAAAGGTACCCCTGCCCGAACGGGCCAGTCATAGGCAGTATCAACTGTCAATTTGTGAGCAGCGACTGCTGCAGTAACTAACAGCCTCTTATGCCCAGATTTTCTGGCTCTTCATCGAAAGCTGCTAGCGTTTCCTAGGCAAGCAAAATGTGTGAGACACCCCCAATCCTAGATTGTTTGTGAACAAGTTAAAAAGCAGATGTCCCACTACTGATCCTGTCTTAGAAGAGGTAAAGCTCTGAATAGCACCAAAGCTTTTTCCCCCGGGTACAATCTAGAATTATCTATAGTGTACTTATATTACTAATCTTCTTGTTGTTTAGTCGTTTCCGACTCTTCGTGACGTCATGGACCAGAGCACGCCAGGCACTCCTGTCTTCCACTGCCTCCCGCAGTTTGGTCAAACTCATGTTGGTAGCCAGCCACTTCATCATCTCTGAATCTACTTGTACTTGTCCTCCAGTCTTCCTCACTAGAATGTTGGGTGCCTTTCAACCTGAGGGGCTCATCTTCTAGCGTCACAACTTTTATATGCCTGTTGTCTTTGTCCATGGAGTTTTCATGGCAGGAATACTTGCCAGTTCCCACTCCAGGTGGATCACGTTTAGTCAAAACTCTCCACTATGACCTGTCCATCTTGGGTGGCCCTGCACAGCATAGCTCATAGCTTCTCTGAGTTATTCAAGCCCCTTCACCACAACAAGGCAGTGATCCATTAAGGAGTTACGAATCTTACTGAATGGCTGGAATAGCACAAATGTTATTAAACTTTCTTTCTTTCTTTCTTTCTTTCTTTCTTTCTTGTCTACAATGTCTCTCCCTCTCCCAGTCAACCAAGAAAGTGTTTTGCTAAATTTGTACAGCTAAATGTGAAACAATTAGGAAAGTCTGCCATCTTCTGGAAGAAAAAAGGATTCCCAAGTTGGTAATTTCCAGAATAGTAGCATGTTGCCGCAAAAACAACAATATTGTGGCACTATCAGTGTGGGTCCATGGGGGTGGGAGAGGGTGTGTGGGTGTTTGTTTGTTTAATTAATTAATTTCTATCCCGCTTTTTCTTACAGAGGAGCCCACACCAAAGTAGTAAAACAATACAATTAGGACTGTGTGACTTGTTATCATTTCTATTATATAAAAAGTCTGGAATGAGTTACTGATGTCTCTGGCCTGCTTTTTGTCTCTTTTTCAAATTTCATACCTGTTTTCTGTGATTATTTTGTTCTGTGCTTGCTTTTGAATTTTAATATATAACAGAGTGGCTAAAGACAAACAAAAATCATTTGGCCTCCCAATTAGGAAGATGTGACAGAACAGAACATGCTGATTAGCTCCTTCCTTCCATCGAATTAGCATCTCATTTGCATGCATAAGGTCACAGGTCCAGGTAGGACTGTCTGAAGCCCCTGTCAGCTGTTGTCAGTCAGTGTAGTGCAGAACTAAATGGACCAGTGGTCTGACTCAGTATAAGAAACTCCCCATGTTACCCTCCATGTGTTTGACGGGTAACTTCTGCATTGGGGAGGCTATTATACTGCTGTATGATTTAGAACCCCAATAACCCAATGAATACAGCAGGCTCCCTGTTACATAAGTTGCCCCTCCAATGTATAGAGAGCAAAATAAGTACAATGGGGGTGGTAATAAGCACATCTCCACTCAGGAACTCTGTCTCTAGTTTCAGATGTCATGTATCTGATCCTGCAAGGAAAAATCAGTCATGAACACCCATCCAGCAATATGTGGTGTAGGATCAAAGTACATGTCTAGAAAAATGAGTCACGTGAAGCCCTGATCCAGATCAGAACCATGCTGCACAGCCAAGGAGTGAGCCTACACTTCCCTCCACTTACTGTTCTCCCACTAAAAGGTCCCCCAGTTGTTGCTAACACCCAAAGGTGCTTTGCCAAAAAGAAAAGAAAACCAACACACCAAAAAAGCAGTCACTGGGGAAAGGCATGGGGCAGCAGGAAAACAACATTTGGAGGAAAGGGTGAAATCTCTATTATCCGAATCCTAAGTGGAATCCACACGGTTTGTTTTTTTAAAAGTGGTCTGAGAATATTGTTTTTAAACGCACACTTAGTATGCAGGTTAGGCCCTTAGCGGTTCACCAACAATGGCAACTGCACTCCCCATTACCTTCTCTCCTGCATGGTGAGAGTGTATCATACTGGGCTAGATTAATAGTTTCCCCTGCAACACCTGAAAGATTCATTTATTTAAAACAACAACAATAACAGTAATAATAATACAGTAGTCGTGGCTTTTACCATGCCTCTGCATGCAATCTGACCAGCCCGGAAACTGAGGCTGCTTTTTTTTGCAAAATCTCCCCCAAAATTAAGTTTTTTACCTATTTTTAGGAAAATCGCAAAATAATAATAATAAACACTTCTTATTTGGGCTGCCATACGCCCATGGATTTACCGGACATGTTAGTCGCTTTTCCAAAACTCCGCTCGACGATTACCGGTTATGTCCGGGAAATTCAGGCCGTATGGCAGTCCAACGACGGCAAGAAATGAACAGCCTTTTTTCTTTCTTTTTCTTTTGCAGCGTTCGGGCGGAGTTATCCAGCGGGCGGGAGCTGACATCGCGCGGTTCGTTGTGAATCCCTGTTGCCTAGCAACCGAGGTCGAGCAGAATCCATCCGCCGCCGCGCTTCTTCCTATTTAAAAGATGGTTCCCGAAGCCTGCGGCTTGGCGTCCACCATAGTGACGTCATCGTGGCGCGCCAGATGCGAAGGAGGAAGGAGACGTGTGGGCCTGAGGAGCCGAGCCGGGAATCTCTCCCCTCACGGGGAGGGTGCGGCGGTGAGTTTGGACGGGGGAGGAGGCCCCGAGGGCAGAAATGCTGCGCGGCCCGCCCCCTTCCATGTGCTGCTGAGCGGAGCTCCTGAGCCCCCGCTCCCTCCGAGAGCTTCCACGGGCCCAGGGGAAGAGGTCCATGAAGCCCTGGGGAAGAAGGGAGAAGGAGAGCTTCCCTTTTCGCTGAGCCACAGCTCCCTTCCCAGCCGCTGCTGCTGAATAGCCAAATATATAGGTACCAGTATTTCAAAATAGAGGTCTTGCCCTGCTGTGGGTTTTGGCGACTGCAGCGGGAATAGTACCAAATTGGGTAGCTAAATCTCCTCCTAAGCACTGATGGTTGTGGTAGGTCAGGAGTGGGAGCCCTTTGCAGTCGGAGGGCCATATTTATTGCCTTCTGGGCAACCTTCTGGGAGCCGCATGCCTGTGGTGGGTGGGGCCAAAGGGGGCAAAGTAGCAAATTTTAATTTTGCCTTTGTACTCTTAGGCTAGTTTATACACACACTCACACGGCTCTCTAACCTCCACCCGGAAAAGCGTGAGGCATGATCAGAGGTCAGGGATGAGTTCCAACTAGGATAAATACTTGGGTGTGAAGCAAGGGAATTGGCAGGTGGGGCATGGGGAGGCACCTGAAAGTCCAACAGAGAGAGCCCTGGGGAATTGCATTTGGCCTCTGGGCTGAGATTCCCCAATTATGTTCTAGGTAATGGGACCCATTGCTTGAGCTGAGGTCTATGTATCTCATTTAGGAATGCCCAAGAATTGCAATGTTATGAGGGAAGTTCTGTAGGTTCGTTGGAGAATTCAACTCCAGGAGAATATTATTCCCACACTGGAATGCCACTGGTATGGTCAACGAATCTCTTCAGTTAACAACTGTTTGTGGTAGGGAACAGAATTAGCTCTGAAATGGATGTTTTCTGCTCACATTATTTGCAAATGCGTTTGTCTTTGAACCATTACTTCAGTTGCTGCAACTAAACACCAAGTAAAACTTGTGCGTACAGTAAGTTACCTGTCATTACATTGATAAGCTAGGGGTGGCTAGGAGGTATAGCCTTAACAACCTGTGAAACAAGAAAGATTAGGCTACTATTCTGAGTTGTGCACCCTTGTTTTGGAGTGAGTTCCATCAATTCAGTGGTACTTGCTTCTAAGTAATTATTACAGCAGATAATGATTTTGAGTATCTGCTATAGTAAGTTCTTGAAGGTTTATTAACATACATTTATATACTTTATAAAACAAAGGCAGAGGCTTTGATTGTAGAAGTCTTGTTCTATTGATCTACATTAGGAAATATTCATATATTTGTCTCTTTTTAAACTTCCAAATAAAATTGAAGTAATTGACATGGGGGAAAGTTAAATAGGTGGCAATATATGGTTTAACTTTGCCCACACTGTTGTGCTTTCCTGGACAGGTGGTGCTCCACCATTGTCCTTGCACTTAATCTTGTCTTTGTCTTTATTAGTCTGTAGTTCTGAGATGCTTTGATGTTCTACAATTTGCCTAGCACACATCTCATTGCAAATAAATGTGTACTGTTCTGAGATTTTATTGCATTAAAACATAGAATTTCTATGTTTTATGATATGCCTATGCTTCTGTTAGGTAGGGATGGTGGGCATCTGAATGTAGTTGAGTAGCGCAATTAGAAGTGAGTCAAGGTAGATGACAGGCCCATGGGATACAAGAGAGAACCGGCAGAAACCAAGATCCTCATTCTCCACCTCTTTCAAGCTTGATTCCATTAGTGAAGCAGACTCTTCTCTTAACAGGTTACTCAAACTCTGAACCTACCTTCTCAACGCTATTGTTGACTGGAGTAATTCACTATGGCTCCTAAAGATATAATGACTAATTCTCATGCCAAGTCCATTCTCAATGCAATGAACTCTCTACGAAAAAGTAACACACTTTGTGATGTGACCCTTCGTGTGGAGCAGAAAGACTTTCCAGCCCATCGTATTGTGTTAGCTGCTTGCAGTGACTACTTCTGTGCTATGTTCACCAGTGAGGTAGGCAAGATGCAGAGTACACACATTTTTGTTTTTATTCATGCAAATAAGAAAGTAGCTTGTAATACAACTTAAAAGTGCAAAAATGCCATTAAGGTTGCTATTCCGTATGCATTTATAGCTTGCTCTTCACCAAGCAGCCCTAATGCACATTATGCACAAAGCCATGTACTGCTTTTCACTTACTCAGCAATTAAATCCATCTTAAAGTGCAATCAAGGTCAACAACAGCACTGCAGTAGGGAACATCAGGTTTTATCCTGTACCTCTAAAGATCTAGACACCTGCCATCAAAAAGCATACGAAGACACGGCCATTTGCCCCTTGGATGGGGGGCATTCCACAGCCTGGGGGCCACCATAGAATTGGCCCTCTCCTGCACTGCCACAAGAATCATATGGTGGCAGTCTTGTTAGCAGATCTCAACATCCCAGTACAGTATAAGAAAAGTTAAATTGTAGGCTTCCTAATGTTTCAACTTTATATACAATTTAGCTTTCTTGGATAACTAGGCTTAAAAAAATGTTATCTCTGTTGCAAATCACACTTTTAAATTGTTACGAAGCTGGCTGGCAAATGTATTTTGTCTTCTGGTCTATCAGGAAGGAAGCTTTACAAATGTTGGTGGTTCTTTTTTAATTTGGCTGCAAGTGACCCATGTAAGTACATAATGGGTAAACAAGCCATGCAGAATTTTTGTAGGATAGAAAGGCATTACTATGTTCTCCTCTCAACCCTGAACTCAGTGTAATAAGGACATTGCTGTAATTTATGTGTAGAGGTGCATGTTAATTACTTTTGGTGAATTAATTTGCCTGCCCCTTGACAGCATGTTATTAAAGCCTTTGTTTCTCTGATATTTAAAATAACACTTTTCAAAGTCGAAACAAAATATATAAATAAAAATTCCAGGAGCACCTTGGAGACCAGCTAAGTTTGTTATTGATACAAGCTTTCGTGTGCATGCACACTTCTTCAGATACATGCACATGAAAGCTCGTACCAGTAACAAACTTAGTTGGTCTCCAAGGTGCTACTGGAAGGAATTTTTATTTATTTATTTTGTTTCGACTACAGCAGACCAACACGGCTACCTACCTGTAACTAGAACTTTTCAAAGTATTATCCTTGCACCAAAAGGTCTGTAGGGTATTTGTTATATGTTCCATTTCCTAAAATATTCATGTAAGATTATTAATGCTTTGTATCTCTTCCCCATTGCCCCCACTGTAGTTTTCCAGGTTATGTTTTGGAACCCTGTAAAACCCAGGGAATAAAATAGTACTTCCCTTGTTTATAATTCGCAGCTTTCAGAGAAGGATAAACCCTATGTGGATATTCAGGGGCTAACAGCATCAACTATGGAAATATTGCTGGACTTCGTATACACGGAGACCGTTCATGTAACAGTGGAGAATGTTCAGGAGTTGCTTCCAGCAGCCTGTTTGCTTCAGCTGAAAGGTAATGACAAAAACATACAGTGTAGATCAGGAGCTTTTGAGAATCCTTGATCTGTATTGCCCATTTTTTAAGAGATTTATAAAGTGGTGAACACAATTAGAAAACAAATATATTTAGACTAATAAACAAATATAAAACCAGCAGCTTCTAATACAACATGAGCCTAATCTTGTCTAAAAGCCCACATGAACAAAAGCATTGTAGCTTGAGTGAACCTATTCAAATGAGTGTGTCAACCACTTGGGTAATATGATTGAAAATGCCACATTGCAGATACCAGTGGGTGATACTTTAGTGGGCTGGGGTCTGAAGAAATATCTTGAACCATGCTCTCAGCGGGCAGAAGGTGCTCCAAGGATTCACCAGAAGTGTAGCTTGATTAATAAGGAAAGCCAAGAACAATATAAAAGTCAAGGAGGGTTCCTTTTTAAAAGTAGAAATTTTGCCATAATGAATAAAAGGATCACAAACATCTCTGCTTGTTCTTATTCAAGCACAGTAAAACATTCTTCATCAGGTGATGTTGGTGGGGATGTGGTATTTCTGTGGTTTCATGCCTCATGCATTGATTTTGTAATTGGACAGCAAGTAGGAACTGTTCTCTAGTGCCACACTTTTTATAAAGAAACTGAAATTTATAAACTGCCTATCATAATGCATACAGAGGCAATGTACAGAAAATTATACTACCAGCACTACATATAAAATCATATTAAAACCCACATTACACCATAGTAAAAGGTATATACTTTTGCAAATTTTCATACTGGGGCTCTTTAGTGAGAGAGTCTCCCCATTTTAAGATTGTTAAACTTGAAATTATATGCATACTAGGAACTGCATCCCTGCTAGCACTTCTTGCCAGCCCCACTGCTCCTTACCAACCCCCTCCTTTTAAGCCTGGCCAAACCCCCCTCCCTTTTATGTCACAATTTGCATGGCTGCCCATTGGCCACACAGACTTTAGCTTACAATTTTATTATATACTAAGATACTGAACATTCAGTTATCTGAGTTCTGGGAGAAATGCAATCCTGAGAACAAATGAAAATATAAAATTGTAAAACTGTAAAAGCTGTTGATTAGTACAGTAGTTTGGGAGCGTTTTCTGGGTAGTAAAATATTTATGTCTTTGTGAAAGGGTAGATATTTTAGTAATATGGATAAAATACAATAGTTAATTAAGAATGTATTTTACTGATGTCACACCATTTTTAGAATTTATTACCACCAAAAAGAATCTCAATATTACTTACCAAGGAAAATGGCAGGCTGGTTAAGATAAAAAGAGGTGGCTTTTTATTTACCAGATTTAGTGTTTGTTAGGAAAATGGATGGATTTGTTAAGCGCAGTGTCCCCCCCCCCCTTAAACACTTTTCAGAACAGTGACTTAGCCCTCTGAAGTGCAAATCATGTCATTTCTCACAGGAGTGAAGCAGGCTTGCTGTGAGTTCCTGGAAAGCCAGCTGGATCCTTCCAACTGTTTGGGGATTCGAGATTTTGCTGAAACACACAATTGTGTGGACTTAATGCAGGCAGCCGAAGTTTTTAGCCAGAAGCACTTCCCAGATGTAGTTCAACATGAAGAATTTATTCTCCTAAATCAAGAAGAAGTGGAAAAGCTAATAAAATGTGATGAGATTCAGGTAAAATATTCCTTCTTGTTGTCCAAAGCAATGCTATTAAGTTCTAGTATTTGATACAGGAACCAAACACAACCTAGGAATTAACCAGTAAAATACTGTGGAGCTGACCGATGGAATTCATACTTTGGAGGTTAGCAATTTACAATTCATGAGCACTTGTAAGATCTCACTAGAATTCTGAGAATCCTAGTTTTCATTTCAATATAAAAGCAAGTTGGTAGCCTTTACAGTTACCAAGATCTGTTTAAAGAAGCAATGGCAAAAGAGAGAATGTGAACAAAAAGGGGTTAGAATGGATGCAAGGCTAAAATTCAGAATTTATGGCAGAAGGGGGGCAGGGTGTAGGAGGATGTACAAGATGGAAGTCTGGAATAATCAATATAGATTTACAAGGAAAGTCCCTGGAAGACCTAGAGAAGAGCTCTGCACTCAAGAGGAGCCCTTACTTGCTTCTCCAGGAATGCTCCCTGTGACACAATGTGGAGGTGTCTTCACAAGTACAGGAGGTTTCCTGTTGCAAACAGTAGCCCTTGAACTCTCAGAGGAACATGGGAGTGACCAGAGCTCATGCCCTTGTGCCCCTTTTCCCACCATGTATGTGTGTTAAACCAAGATTCTGAATGTCCAAACAAGGCTTTTGAGGCACAAGGTGTGGGGTTTTTTAACAGTTGGTCCATGCTCTTAAAGAGTTACAAATCAATACTTAATTTTGTGCTACAAAATCATTGGCAGTAAATGAATGAAGCCATTGAAGAATGTTAAAGTGTGAAGTGCAGTCTTGCTAGTTACTCTGAAAGATTTTGTAAGGCAGGTACTCTGAAAGCATTTTGTAAGGCACCACCCAGATCTTAAGCACATTTGTGCTTGTAAATATGATCACCCTTTTATCAGTGGGAAAGAGCCCTCTAACCCTATCTTGTTAAATATATGTTTGCCTAGGTTAACATTATGGGAGATATTTGCTTTATGAACAAAACCCAATTGCTCTTAAAAGAGCAAACCCAAAGTTGAGTTGGGTGTGTGTGTTATTGTTTTTTACTTTGATATGGATTTTTGTGTTTTTATGTTGTAAACCGCCACGAGATCCTCAGACGGAGGATTAGTATAGAAATTTAATAAAGAATAAAAATAAAAGGGACTGCACTTTCTTCAGAGAAAATGCTTTTTGAAAGAAAAAATCTTGCATGGTCATGGTGAGGAATATGTGCTGGTCTTGGGTTAGAGTACTGTTTAGGGAGGGTTGCAGGGATGTTTGTTGCTGTTAACTGATTATTATTTTTACCCTTATTTTTAATTTTTGCTGTGATTTGTGTGGAAATTGTTCAATTTGGTTGTGTACTTTTTGATGTGTTTATTGTTTTTGATGCTATGGTTATATTTGTAACTATGTAATTTGTTTCATGCTGTAAGCCACCTTGAGCATGGTTTTAGCTATGGAAAGGCGGCATACAAATAAAAGGAAGCATATCACATCGACATTGCACATTATATGCTTCTCACAGTTACACAACAAGGTTACGCATTTCCCCCTCTAGAGAGCTGCCTGTGCTTGCTTTGCAAGGTGGATCTTGCTTTCCAACCACCATAATTTTCTGTGCAAATGCAGCTTCCCCACACCAGAAGTACAATCTATGCTACACCCCCCTTAAAGTAATCCCTCCTCCCGTGTTGTAGCCAACTATTTTTCAAAAGACTGATTAATTCCATGCCTTTTCTTATAGGTGGATTCTGAAGAGCCTGTCTTTGAGGCTGTTATTAATTGGGTAAAGCATTCAAAGAAGGAACGGGAAGCATCCCTGCCAGACCTTCTGCAGTATGTGCGCATGCCACTACTCACTCCACGCTACATTACCGATGTCATAGACACTGAGGTAGGGCCAGTTGCCCTATTATGCAGCTCATGGAATGGGTCCTGCAGAACAACTGCTGTATTTAGGAAAACCTCACTCATAATAGTAACTTTGTAATGTGTTCTAGCTCAGTGTTTCCCAACCGGTGTTCCGCGGCACACTAGTGTGCCGTGAGACGTTGCTTGGTGTGCCGTGGGAGGGAGGCGGGCGAGTCGGGCGGCAAGAGGCGGGGTGGCGGCGGCGGCGAGGAGAGGCCGCCCAGCGCGGGGCTCTCGCCGTCTGCCTGCCTGGCTGCCTGCGTGGCGCTGACGTCACGGGGCTGTAACGTGCCCCACATAGGCACACGCGGGGCGGCGAGCGAGCTCCCTCCCACATCCCATCGCCGCTCGCTTCGGCCGGCCTACTGGGCTGTCGCAGGCGGAAGGCCTGCGCAGGCGCGAGGTTTCCGCGCCTTCGGGATTCCCTTCACGCCTTCCTCCTCCCGGGTCCTTGAGAGCGCGGGAAGCGGCAGCGCGAGACCGGCGTTGAGCCTGGTGGGTATTGCGCTTGCCAAGGCAGTCATTTGGGAAATGAAAACTTGCAAAGCAAGCAACCAGTTCAATCTGAAGTACGTGTATGCTTAATACCCTGTATCTGAAACCTGTTCTGCCCCCTCCCCCACACTTGGTGCCATTTTCATCTACACATGCAGCAGAGTAAGTTGACCCAGAATAGTACCAATTCAGAGGGCAGATGGGAGAATGACAGTGCTGAATGCTTTCCCATGTAGAACAGTCCCTGCAAATAAAAACCTAGCATATTTGGAAGAGGGATGCTAGCCTAACCATTACCTTCTATGCTGTTACTTTTTTTATTATTTTTTTACATAAGTAAAAAGTGACCTTTCCCCATCTGGCATGGTGGTGTGCCTCGAGATTTCTTTCATGGAACAAGTGTGCCTTTGCCCAAAAAAGGTTGGGAAACTGTTCTAGCTGATCCTTTGCATATATACATGTTAGAATATGGGAGCAAAGATTAGTACCCCTGCAATTCTCCCTTAAGAGGAACCCTAACCACAAACCCATCTACTTTTGTGAATTTTTAATTTCCGCATCCATGTAAAGAAAACCAACCCATAATTTTCAGTTATTTAGCCACAAGCCTTAGCTATTCAGATGGCTTAATATAACAAAATAACATCAGTTCTAATAAATGTAATACACCTAATTTGCAGTCTACTACACAAGTCAAGGTTCCTTGGACAAATATTTGCAGCTGCCATAGAAAAGTTAGGCTGCTTTTAGAGTAGCCTTCTTTTTAGTATTAGCAAGTAGGTAAACAAGATTTTTGCAATTTTGGCCAATGGGTTCTTCCCTCTAATAACTGAGGAAGGAATTTCTGTGCTGTATCCTTGAAAATTAGGACAATAGAAGGAAGCTCACAGAAGGCTACCTGCCACCCTACCCCAGGCAGTCCTTTGCATTGCCTCAAAAAGGGGACCTTCCTGAGTGGTGTGGGATAAGGCATAGGGCTTTGCTAAAGGAAGAAAGAATTGGCCAAAATCAAATTCACAAATCAGTATCCTTAGTATATAATTTTACATTCAAACCAATTAAGTTATTGCAAAGGTCTTCTGGAACCAGTGTTTTAAGTTTTAATCCTGGAAACTATTTGAATAAAGATTTCTGTTGCATGCTCCACCAACATGGTTTTTCCATGTTTTATATTACAGTACTTGAATTAATGTAACTGGACAAATTTTAGATTAATTTCATTAAATATTAGGGGTTTTTTTGCAGTGGGTCATAATGTGCAAGTATTTCCATTCTTCTACTAGCTATAGGGAATTTTGAAGAATTGTAAAAGTGTATAAAGAATTGGATAAAGTGAAAATAATGCCTGTATGTTTCTGCAGCCTTTTATTCGATGTAGTTTGCAATGCAGAGACCTTGTAGATGAAGCAAAGAAGTTTCATCTAAGACCTGAACTTCGGAGTCAGATGCAAGGTCCCAGAACCAGAGCACGTTTGGGTAAGCATCAGAGAAGTGCATATCAAAATGGCTGGGAAAGGGTATGGTTTAATGTCTTCTGCCATTTGGCAGGCTCAGAATGAAGCAATGCTTCATGGTTATAAGGGGTCTGTTCTTTAGTGTACCTGAACTTTGGAACTTCCTGCCTGTTGACATTACACAGGTACTGTCACTGTAATCCTTTAGATGCCTGTTGAAAACTTTTGTTTCAGTGGGCCTATCCAGACATATAATTTTGATATGTAATCTGTTCTTAATTTGTTTTGCTTTTAGATGTTTTAATCATTCTTCAAATGTTTTAAATATGTGTTATTTTATGTTTAATAATGTTTGGACGCGGGTGGCGCTGTGGGTAAAACCTCAGTCCCTAGGACTTGCCGATCGCATGGTCGGCGGTTCGAATCCCCGCGGCGGGGTGAGCTCCCGTCTTTCGGTCCCAGCTCCTGCCCACCTACCAGTTCGAAAGCACCCCTTAGTGCAAGTAGATAAATAGGTACCGCTTTATAGCGGGAAGGTAAACGGCGTTTCCGTGTGCTGCTCTGGTGCCGGTTCGCCAGAGCAGCTTCGTCACGCTGGCCACGTGACCCGGAAGTGTCTGCGGACAGTGCTGGCTCCCGGCCTCTTAAGTGAGATGAGCGCACAACCCTAGAGTCGGACACGACTGGCCCGTACGGGCAGGGATACCTTTACCTAATGTTTTTATTATGGAAATGTTTGCCGCCCAGCACTTTTGGGAGGAAGGGCATGATATAAAAAGTAAATAAAGCTGTGCCTTCAGACCATCCCCGGAGATATAGGGAAGGATGTGGGGAGATGCTGCTCGTTTGCACAGACCTAATAAACATGTGGGTACAAGGACCCAGACAGCAGCTGTATGATACAAAAGAAGCACCTTCACAGCTTTGTCTAAATAACTGCTTTGTAGGAATAACCAGTGCTTTAAAAAAAATGTTTAGGGGTACTCTCATTTTGACTTAAGAAAATCACCATTTTATAGTTAAAATTGGGAAAGATAAACACAGTAAATGGACACAAGTACAAAGATTCACAAAATGTTTAGGAGGTATGTTTATCCTTGCGTATCCCCCCCAAAAAAACACTGGGAATAGCAGCTGTTGCCCCCAAACACACTTTTGGGGAAGTAAAATTGCTGAAAGCTACCTGTAGTTAGCCAACACATTCATTTACATACCTCAGGTCCTGCACAAACATAAGCAATGCTCAGAAAACAAATAATTGTTAGCTAGGTCTTTTAATTGCTTGGATTAGTGTGTCTGTGTGTGTGGTATAGATGGATGTTAACTGCCTTGCAAATACTTCTGCAAACTGTCTAGCCTCAGAAAATTTTGCTAGCCTATCTGTCCATACTTGCCCACATAGCATATGTGACTTAAAAGAGAATGAAATTGGTTAATACTAGCTTGCATGCATGCCTGGAAGCTATTGTTAATCACGAAAGACAGCCATATAAATTGCATCTTACAAACCTGGTATAAATGATAAATATAATTCTTAACGTGTGTTCCAAGCAGGAGAGAATCTCTGTATATAATAAGCAAGCATATTAAAATACTTCTGCTGCAGTATGGTATTTAATATTACTCTCAACTGAAGCATTGTGTAAAGAAGGCTTGTTAGAAGAAAATGGAAGTAAGTTATTCAATAATATTACGGCTCAGTGGTAATTTTCAGATACTCAAACCTTTGCCTGACAGGCATACAGATACTATTCTTAGATTCTGTATAAAGCTGAAAATTCAACCTAAATTTGTTAATGACAAACTGATGATGCTGGGAGAAATTCAAAGCATATTTTTTTAAGACAACATGTTCATGATGTTCTGGAAAGTGAGCTAAAAGACTTCTCATGTGGTATGACAAACATCCTTGAAGCTTCACTATTATCTTCTGGATTGGAGCAATTAATTGGAAATTAATAGAACGGACTTGCCAAGGGCAAATATGGTTGGGAAACAAAGCCCAAGTGCACAGCTGCAAAATGGGCTGTAAGGTTGTCAAGAGAGAGAAATGAAGATTATATGGCACAAGCTAAGCATGAGTCATCTGTGTGGTGGTGGTGTTGAAAAGAACAGAGCAAGGGTTATTGGCTTGGATTCACAGACATAGGATATTAATACAGTTCAGTTTGGCGTTAAACCAAAACTAGATTCTTATTGTCACACTTATCTAGCCTTTAGTAGATTGATGGGCAAAATAGCAATCTCAAGGCTGTTGTTAAAACAGGATTAACTATTCCTCACAATCATGTAAGAAAAAGCAAAATGCAGTGAAATACACCAATTCATAGATAGGTTTGCTTACATGCTATTGAAATTTTTTAAAAATTAAATGCTTAAGCTTCATGATTTGCAAATTGTGTCCTGTGTTTAGGCATAATTCAGGGGTGGCAAGTGGAGTGGGGGACTACTACAAAGTGCAATGAAATCAGTTGCTTAATAAAATAGGTGTCTCTTGCTGGAGAGTTTAAAAACATTAGGCAATCTGTCAAGAGTAGCTTAAGAGTATGTAGCCTTGTATTTAACAACTTACCTAGCAGCCATAGGAATTCTATGTAGATGTGTTAAAGGCCTGACTGAGAGATGGATTACTCCATCCTCCTCAAAATAAAAAAAATTCCTTCCAGTAGCACCTTAAAGACCAACTAAGTTAGTTCTTGGTATGAGCTTTCGTGTGCACGCACACTTCTTCAGATACCTTCTTGCATATTCAGTGGGATACGTGGATTGTAGAGGGTTCTTAATTCTAAGACCCTTGGGTATAATGTCCAGGTTCTTGCATTTAGTAAGAAAGAAGATATCAGTCTGTACCTGTGCAAGTTTCTTGGCGAGGTTGATGGACTTCCATTTCATGTGGCTCAATGTGGTGCCTTCCATGGTTCCAGTTACAGATAGATAGCCGTGTTGGTCTGCCATAGTCAAAATAAAAAAATTCCTTCCAGTAGCACCTTAAAGACCAACTAAGTTAGTTCTTGGTATGAGCTTTCGTGTGCACGCACACTTCTTCAGATACATCCATCCTCCTCAGCCAGCCCACTTGGTTTCCAGTCTAGCAACAGAGGAAGGAAAGTCTCTTCCTCCACAACCATCACAGAAATGCAGTGGCAGAATGAAACACCTATCCTTTCACCAGTCTGCAGTTTTTTAGTAGCCTGCATTTCCATGCCAACCACAGGTGATGGACTTCTGTTCTCCACAGCTGGCATGAAAATGCAGGCCACTAGCTCTTTAGCCAAGTTATCAAAAAATAAAATAAAGGCTAGTAATACTTGTGCTTTTATTTTCAAGGCTGAACTAGTGTGCCACTCAGTTCTACTATTCTTGACCCACTACTTAGAGTTAGAGGATCGGTACACCAATAATGGAAGTAAAAAGTATATACTCTAGGATATTCACCTTAAAGTGGTCCATTTTTATTCAGGTGCCAATGAGGTTCTCTTAGTAATTGGGGGCTTTGGAAGTCAGCAGTCACCTATTGATGTGGTGGAGAAATATGATCCGAAGACACAGGAGTGGAGTTTCCTACCAGTATGTAATTGTTTGCTTTATCACATTTTTTTGCAACAGTAAAATACCAGATATATACTTTAATAACACATGTTTGACCAATCTGATTAAGCTTATTAAGGGGCTAACTGCACTTACTAGCTGATGCATGTAACAGTGCCTCAACACCTTTTTTAAAAAAAGAGATGAGGGAATTTAAAACAGGGAAGCAGCAGCTGGGAGTTCTTTACCATCTCCCTGCCCTCTGTTTTTCCTGTGATTGCTTTTCCTCCGTGGGGTTTGCAATTGGAAATGCTTCTTTTGAACCTTGTGGTTGGAAGAGTTGTTGCAGGGAGGGCTTCACAAAGATGTTTCTAATGCAGGCATCTTCTCCACGTAGGAAAATGGATAAACCCTGTAGTATCACTGTTGTGAAATTGTGGGCTGGATTCGGCCTGCCAAACCAATGCAGGTAGCTCACCACACATTGGCAAAATCTGACCATCCCTTGCAGCCCTGGGCTGAGAGGTGTTTAACTCTCTGCAATGTGTGTATCTCACATGTGTGTCTCAGGGGCATGGAGTTGGCTAACATCTGGCTAAAAAAAGGGTTAGCCAGCTCTGCCGTACAGCATCATCTGTGGGCAATAATACATGTGTTTCTGAATGGTGACTTCACACCAAGTATGTGGGTGGCAACATAGTCTTGCACACATGCTAGGATAATAATTACCAAGAATGAACTGTGAGTCAGAAGTCCCCAGTTTAAATCTCATCTCTTCCTAGAATTTACTGGGTAATCTTGGGCAAGCCACACTCTTCCATTCCCACCAACACCCCCCTAATAATTTCCACCCTCAACTCCTTTGGGAGGAAGAATGGCATAGGCTTTTAATAAAATACTGCCCTTTTTTGCCTTAATAGGGCTATTATAAGGATTGTCCAGAAGACATGTGAAACTATTTGAACCCATGAAAGCATTGTACATATATAAATGTTAGAAAGGCCTCTTGTGTAAAGTAGTCTGAGATGAAGAATTGGGGAGGTTCTGGATGATGCCTCACAGAGCCATCTGAAATTTAAATTAATGTTTTCGAAATCCCCTGGTGAGCTGTTTGCTTTCTGTATGTCAAAACCTTTTGACACTGCATTCCATTGAGGCTCTTCTCGTCTCATGCAGAGAACCTCAAAAGTGTGCCGCATACTGAAGACGTGAGCATGTGAAATTGAATATATTGAACATATTGTTGTAGATAAACAGGATATATAGAAATGATAAGCCCTGACACATTAGTGCAGCATTGTCTGTATTGATCGCACTATCTCTGTATGGAATCAATAGGAAATTGCAGGTGCCCATCATACCTAAAGATACCCAAAAAAAATTGCTTCCATTTTTTTCTTTATGCATAGAGTATCAGCCGTAAAAGACGCTATGTTGCCACAGTTTCCTTGCATGATCGGATATATGTAATAGGTGGTTATGATGGTCGTTCTCGCCTCAGTTCTGTGGAATGCTTAGATTATACATCTGATGAAGACAGTATCTGGTACTCTGTGGCTCCCATGAACGTTCGGCGGGGCCTAGCAGGGGCTACAACCCTAGGAGGTATGTATTGGTAAACGTATTCTAATTCCCCTACTGATAATCATTGCTGGAAACAATCTTAAGTACATTCATTTTGCGGGGAAATTAATTCATTTAGTCAACCAACATAAATGCATATTTGTAAAATACTGATTTCAAATACTGTGATTTGTTTAACTGTTGTGTTACAGACATGATCTATGTTTCTGGAGGTTTTGATGGAAGTCGGCGCCACACCAGTATGGAAAGATATGATCCCAACATTGATCAGTGGAGTATGTTGGGAGATATGCAGACAGCTCGAGAAGGAGCAGGACTGGTGGTTGCTAATAATGTTATCTATTGTCTTGGTAAGTAACTTCAGTGTATTTACAAATTTTTATATGGTAGTGCCTCAGCTGCAGTCTGGTGAAAAGACTATGCAAGAAGCTGTAATTAGGAAGTGATCTTGCAAATTTCACAGCATTTGTAAGTTCTGTTTTGCCCTGGAATGCCCATCAAGTATGAAAGGTTTCTTCCGTGGAAAGCCTTTGAATTCAGAATTCCAATATCTGAAAGCAGTAGGCTCCATATATAAACATAGAAACAGAGCAAAGGCAATGAATTTTGCAGGACAGAGCTCAGAAATTGTTGCATTGCATCGGTCCTGTATCTTTTGGTTTTTAAGAGGTGACTTAATATTTAAGAAACCATCCCAAAGAAATCCTTAGTAGGTGCTTAAGAGTTGTTCAGCACAGTAGATGCAGCAGCCCTCAGCTCCACAGGCTTCTCAGCCTACCAACCCTGAAGCTTCTGCCTTCAGGATCCAGATGCCCAAGCCAGCCACTGCCACTACTGGCCACCTTACTTCGCCAGCCAGCTTGGGGATCTGTTGCTTCTACTGCTGCCAGCTGGCCAGTTAGGAGTCAGTCTGACAGGAGGAGTGTGGGAACAAGGAAAGTTGGTAGAAGCAGTGGACAGCTGGCCTGATAGTCCACTGCTGCAGTCGCCATTGCCAATCTCTAGGCTGGCTTGCTGCTGCCTTCCTCTTCCTGCAGTCCTCCTCCTGCCAGTCTGACTCTTCATCCTAAAATGTTTGGCAACAGCACAAGAATGTCTAAGTCTTTCATGATCCTCCCTGCACTCCTCCTTTGCACCTCTGACATCAGGAGAGGCAAAGGAGAAGTGGTGGCAACGGGGAGATTGTAAAAGGCTTTTGGTGAGCTCTAAAGGGGATGTGGGTGTTTTTGGTGTGGAGGTTGGCTTGGTGAGTCAAGTGAAGTGAGCAGGGGCAATAGCCCCTCATAAAGGTAATACAAGTAATTTAATGGGTTCCTCTGCTTTCAGGTGGTTATGATGGTCTGAACATCTTAAATTCTGTGGAGCGATATGATCCCCACACTGGGCACTGGACAAATGTCACTCCAATGGCCACAAAGCGCTCAGGTGAGAGTCCTAATCAGGGTGGGGAGCTGTTGGCAGTATACCAGCTGTCTTTAACAGTATTGGTGGTTTAATAGGGACCATCTGATTAGAGTGAGAATTTTGTTCTTGCTTCTCCCTGCAACTGTACTCCTACAGTGTAGAGCTCCTGAAGCTTCCAAATAATGAATCTGGAATTTACTAAGGGCACCAGTAACCAGCCCTCTCTTCCCAGCAGCTCTCCAACTACCACAGGGTTGTATCAAACAGTGCATGGAGTTCTGCTCATGCAATGTGACTTCCACTTCTCCTCTCCCTTCATGCTCCCAACATCTGCTCCAGACAGTCCCCCAGCTTCCTGGTGCAGATTTTTTTTGGGGTAGTGGTGGTTAGGATTAGGGTTAGAGAAGATGTCCTATTACACTGCACAAGCCTGTTTTGTGAGGACCGTTAGATACAATTCATAATATCTGCATAGCCTTCACAATATAAAACATCTGTTTTCTCTCACTCCTTTATACAATTAAGACAGTTTGCATACTGTCTTTAAATGTATATAAATGTATACTTTTCTAGGATTATTTAAGCAACTTTGACATCCTGTGCAAACATTACAGTTCCGGGAAGATTACTTTCCCCCTGTCACCTTTGCAGTGGTAGACTGTGACTATTAAAAGAGGCAGGCATTATGATAACTTCACTCACCAAGGGGCTTGTTCATTTTCAGAAGGCAAGAGGCACACTCTTCCATCCAGATATGCCTAATTGTGGGATTTGGTGCCACATTCCATGGTTTTTCTTTTCCAGGAGCTGGAGTAGCCTTGCTGAATGATCATATCTATGTGGTTGGAGGGTTTGATGGAACAGCACATCTCTCCTCTGTAGAGGCGTATAACATTCGCACAGACTCATGGACCACAGTGACCAGCATGACAACCCCCCGCTGTTATGTGGGAGCAACAGTCCTGAGGGGGCGACTTTATGCCATAGCAGGGTAAGGAGGCCAAGCTTCACTCAGAAATACCTTTAAGCCCTAGCATAGCTGGGGAAGTCTGACTATACTTTTCATAAGTGTATTAGATGCCCAGTAACAAGGCAAAAGGCCCATCTGATACAGCATTTGTTTTTGCGCACTGAGGCCCATGGTCAAGATCAAAAATGCAGGAGGGATGAACGCTGTTGCGCTAAGGTCTTGCTTGCAGCCTCCCTATAGGTATCTGTGAGAACAGGATGCCGAAATAGATGAGCTACTGGCATACCAGGCGGGAGTCTTCCTTCTGTGAAATTGTAATCTGTAGATTGGTCCATAGGGTGGGTTTGTTGTAACATGGTCGAAGATGGACATGGCAAGTGTTTCCTTGCACTGACTTCTCACAAAATACAAGAGTTCTGTCATCGTATGACTTAATAGGGATGGGTTTGCCACCGCTCCAAACTATTATCGAGTCATCTCCTTTTTAAGAGTTCCAGGATTCAACATGTTCTCATCAGTAATCTTCTCTCACATGTAGGTACGATGGGAACTCTCTTCTGAGCAGTATTGAGTGCTATGACCCTATCATTGACAGCTGGGAAGTGGTGACATCACTGGGAACCCAACGGTGTGATGCTGGCGTTTGTGTGCTGCGCGAGAAGTGACCTTAGGGGGAAGGCCTTGCGAGAGCACCTCTGTGGAACTAAAAGACTATGGGAGAAAGTACTGGCTCACTTGCAGCTATTGCTCTTGTAGCTGTGGATGCAGTGACCATTGCTATCTGGCCTGCACTGCAGACCTTCAGGCTCATCTTCAAAGCTACTGATTCCATTTAAAAAACAATCCACACACAAGGCACTTTGAACTGAAAACAGAGAAATCACATGCTCGTGTAAAGATAACCCTGTGAAAGTGAGTTGCCTAAAGCAGTAAAGATGTCTATGCTTTCTGGCCTGCTTGCATCTCTAGAACATTGGCACATACAAGGAAGTTTGAGCATGGCACCAACGATTTGTGCCTGAATGTTTCCATGTACCAAATATGCTGCAGTGCAGACATACTGTTAGTGAGCATTGTGTGGGCACACTGTGTTTTGTTTTTGGACGCTTTTTACGTTCTGCACAGACTTGCCCATGGTGCTGGGGAGGAGAGCCAGAGGCTGATGCATGCAACTGATAAAGACTCTGTGTGCTGGTATAAGCAATCTGGCCTTCCACCATAACGGAAAAGGGGGCAGCGGAGACTATAGCCTGCTGGAATATTCAGTCTTATCTGCTGGGAAGAAAGGCAAGCAGACAGGAAGAAAATACTGAATTTCGTGTTTTTACCTGAAGAGAGGGTGTGTGTTCTAGTACTTGTGAACAAAAACCTGTTTACATCTGCTATCTAAGCCAAGTTTTTTTTAGTGTTAGTGGAGCAGTGAAGTAGGAAATCTTGACATATTGGCGGGAAAGAGTATAATGTGCTCTGGAAAGGGTGCATCTGCCCAGGCCACTTAGGCTGCCTTGCGAATGTCCCTTCAATCTCCACAAATCACTGAACATCTCTTCTCAACCCCACACTGGTCTTAAGCCTGATACCCTGTGCAGGCCTTCTGCATGAGCATTGTCAGCACAGGTTGTCTTACACTCAGCTTTTATTGTGCTTCTGCTTTAGCACCAAAGTAGGAGCATGATACATTATATTTTGTTAAGAGCACACTAATGTTTACAGTGCATTGTAGGTTTACCTGGTGTCACTTCTCTCCAGACCCAATTACAACAAGGCATTTCACGTGAACTGGAATATTTGCTCAAGGCATCTCTTTCGTGGCATATTTATGATTCTCCTTGCCTATTTTAATACCCCTCTGGTGTGTTATGCAGCTTGTACTAGATATGTGAATTCACACCACATTGCTGAAATGGACACCTGAGCCTGTGGATAATGCGCCTCCAAACCCTCATGGATGTGCCCTAAACTTTCAGCATGATCCTGGAGCGCTCTCTCTCTCCCATGACCCACTGAGCCTCTTCCTGTCACACAGCTCTATTGGGAGCCAAGGGGTGAATGTATTTATTTGCTGGATGTTATTGACTCCTTGCTTTGGGGATAATGGTAGCATGGGAGAATGATGCACTTTCGAATAACACTGAGTTTATAAGTCCTGTCCTATCACATCAGTGTTTGTGATTCATTTCTTACGTATTTTTTAATAAAAGTATCTCTGGTACATGTGAACATTTGGTTTCTCCAAGTAGGTTGCCTTTATTTTTGCAGTAGCATTTATTATTTAAACCATTTTTAAAAATATAAAGTATTTGTTGGTGAAGTGCTCCTTTTATGTCGGCTTCTTCTGAAGAGGTGCCAAATGGGCATTGGTGGAGTCTACATTTGCCCACTTTTCTCTTAAGTTCATCTCTTTTTTTTACAGCTTATTTCTTAAAGAGAAAGTAAAGTGATGGGGATTAAGAAAATGTTTATAGAATAATAGAATTGTAGAGTTGGAAGGGACCCTGAGGATCATCTAGTCCAACCCCCTGCAATGCAGAAATATGCAGCTGTCCCATATGGGGATCGAACCTGCAACCTTGGCATTATCAGCACCACACTCTTAACCAACTGAAGATTATTTTTACTTTGATGCGCAAACTGCATTAAGAAACTGCTTTCTTAATCTTGCATAGCTTCAGATCTCCTTTTCCACTCTTGCTTACATTATAGTATGACCCCATTGCTCCTTTCAGGGAGGGAGCTGTCATCTATTGAAGCAGGCTCTGAATGAAATGAATAATGCATCTCATCATCTGGTAAAGAAGTTGCCAAGAAATAATTCTGTGTGTTTTCCTACTCTTTTGAGCCCTTCCACTTTTCTCTGTAATACCTTACCATAAAACAGGCAGGGAGCTTTAGCCAGGTATCAATCTCCTTACACAAGAAGCCATCACATTCTTCTTCCTCTTTAGTACTGTATTTTAATCGAACTCAGTGAAATACATTACAGGAGAGAAAACTGAGTAGTAGCCTGAACAGAGAAACCATGGGCACAATGGCCGCATGTGTGAATGGAGTCACGTTTTATTTTGGGACGACTTTCCTTTCGATTACTTACTCTAATTCCACCCGCCTAAACACACACACACACACACACACACACACACATTACGGTATCTATGCCAGCCTTCAATAATTCCCCAGTTAGCATACAGGAACAAAGAAGAATCAGCACTAGCAGGGCGTTCTTCCCAAAACGAAAGTGGGATGTGCGCGCTACCACCTTTCCTGGCATAACGGGAAGCTGTCTTCCATTCACGCAGACGTGTTCCTGGCAACTTGCAAGCTGGCGGTACTGTGAACAAGGGCGCAGAGCCATTTGCTCATCTTTTCCCCCCTACTGGGTTCGTAGCTGATGAATTCAGCCGGCGTCTACTTTTACTATTTCCGTTCGATATTATATTAGTACTAAAAAAAAAAACCCCGAACTGGTGCAACAGCAGGATTGCAATAGGAAGCAAAGAGCTTTAGCATTGAGGAGCGCTGGACTGCGCCGCTCGCTCGGTCTCCTCTCCGCTTTCCCGTTCCAGAGCCGCCGCGTAATTTGCGCGCGCGCCTTGCAGAGCCGGCCGAGGGGAACAAAGCGGGGCGCCTGTCTCGTCCCCGCTGGTGTCGCCCCGCCCTCGCCCTCTTGCGCCTGCGTGGCTATGGCGGCGCCCGGTTCGGAGATGGAGGCGGCGGGCGCGGCGGGGCCGGAGGAGCTGGTGTGCGCGCGGGGCCGGAACCGCAAGGCCGTCCTGTGCCAGCGCTGCAGCTCCCGCGTGCTTCTGCCTGGCACCGCCACCTTCACCCGCCGAGAGGTAGGCAGCGGGCGGGCGGGAGAAGAGCTTGCTGGGACGCCCGTCCTCGGCCCGCCTCCGGGTGCCGCGAGACCGGCTTGCCGAGGCCAGGGCGGGGTTTTCGGAGGAGCTTCCCCGGAAATCTCCCGTTCCTCCGGTGGTGCTTTGCTTAATAAGAGCCAGAGGTAGAAATCTCTGCCTAGCCCTGAAGATCCCTCGGTGATTTGGGGCCAGTCATTCTCTCAGACTCGCCTAACGCTACATTGCAGGGAGGTTGCGAGTTAAAAATGGGATATATTGCGGGTGTGGAGGGGGGTTGATATCTGCAATGTTGAGCTTGTTAAAAGTCCGGGGTATAAGTGAAAATAATGGCTATGAAAGGAAAGACGTTTAGAAAGACGCTTGGCGACTTGTCTGGCTGCAGAATGGGAAGACTGTGAAGACACCCTGCAGACCCTAAGAGGCATATTTCTTATTAACACATGCTTTACAGTTATGGAGATAAGTCTTGCCTAAAATGAAGCCCTGAATCCAAAATCTAGGTGGAGAGCCTACTGTGCAGCCAGAGGCGTACCCAGGCTCCCTTGCACCCTTCGCAGTGAGCTGTCTCGCCCCTGTCTTCCCTTGCACCCTTGGCAAGGAGATCTATTGCTGTGGAGAGGCACAATTTTTGCACCCTGAGCCTGCACCCTTTGCAGGGGCCAACCTAGGCAGCTCCCAGGTACACCCCTGTTTGCAGCTAGTCAACTTGTGTATGCTAGGGGAGGCTAACCAGTGTTATTGGACTCTGATTCCCATCAGCGCCATCCAGCGTGGTCAATAGTCAGGGATGATGGGAGTTGTGGTCCAACAACATCTGGAGGGCCACAAGTTAGCCACTCTTGATGCATATTCAAAGTACAGTGGTACCTCGGGTTACATATGCTTCAGGTTGCAGACTCCGCTAACCCAGAAATAGTGCTTCAGGTTAAGAACTTTGCTTCAGGATGAGAACAGAAATTGTGCGGCAGCGGCAGCAGGAGGCCCCATTAGCTAAAGTTAAGAACAGTTTCAGGTGAAGTACAGACCTCCAGAATGAATTAAATACTTAACCCGAGGTACCACTGTAAGAGTGAAGAGACAGGGAGTTGTGTGTTTGGGAAACTGTAGAAAGCTCTAACTATCCCATAGTAAGTACCAGCATATCATGTCAGCCATGTTGCTTCTTTCACGATAAAAGCAGCTGACTTGCTTGTTTTGTTGCTTGACAGCTTTTCCTCCCTGCTATGAAGAAGAAGACCGCCCTGGTGGGTAACAGTGACTTGGATGGGGATGTCCTACAGGACCACTGGCTGGTTGATGACATGTTCTCTTTTGAAAATGTTGGCTTCACCAAGGATGTTGGAAATATAAAGTTCCTGATCTGTGCAGACTGTGAAATCGGTCCTATTGGCTGGCACTGCTTGGATGACAAAAAGAGTTTTTACGTGGCCTTGGACCGTGTGTCCCATGAATGATGTGCTGGCTGGTGACCAAAAGATCAATGATCTTCCTGTCGGCTGGTTCAGACATGTTACAGCTACTCTTCTCTCTAGCAGACTAATGTCTACTTTGTAATGCCAACATGCAGCCTTGAAAACGGCTCAAGAATGGTGCCCTAACATGTTGCATTGAAAGAAGTGTCTGCTTATATTGCTTGTCAAGTGACTTACGACTCCCTTGAACCCCTTCTTCCCCATTTAATTCTTGCCCTGAGTCCTGTTCTTGTCTAAAATCTTGCAGATTACATTGGTGTAATTTGAAGCAAAGACCTCGCTTTATTTAATTATTGAGTGAATAATTTTATTTTATTTTTCTTTTGCTTTTGGGCAGTATCATATCCAGATTTATGGTTTTCTGCTGTATTTTGGACCAAAGGGTGCATACTTTTGACTTTAATGTTTACAGACATGACTGCTATATCTCTGTCAATTGACATTTTATAATTGACATTTTATAATTTCTATCTTATAACTGTTATTGAAAGCCAAGTCTTGGTTGCGGGACTTTTTAAATGTGGGAAAATAAAACAAAGCTTTTGAGAGTGCAGAAAGAAAAGTACAAGAAAAAATGTCATTGGAGGAGCTAACCGTCTAATCCTTTACAAATATTTGTATTTAATTAAATGTAAACCAAGCTTTTCAATTTGTATGTTGTGATCTTTCTATAAAATGTTGCCAGAGATAATGAACCTAATGAATCTTAGCTAATTAAAAACACAGCAAATCTTGACAAAGAAAGAATGCTTCAGTTGGATTTACTTCCACTTCTCCACATAGTTGAGGGAGTTGAGAGTGTTGAACCTGGAGAAGAGGAGACTGAGAGGAGAGATGATAGCCATCTTTAAATACCTAAAGGGCTGTCACATGGAGGATGGAGCAAGCTTGTTTTCTTCTCCCAAAGCTAGGACCTGAACCAATGGATTCAAGTTACAAGAAATGAGATTCCAACTAAACATCAGGAAGAACTTTCTGAGAGTAAGAGCTGTTTGACAGTGCAAGGACTCCCTCGAGAGGTTGTGGACTCTCCTTCCTTGGAGGTTTCTAAGCAGAGATTGGGTGGCCATCTGTCATGGATGCTTTAGTTGGGATTCCTGCATTTCATGGGGTTGGACTAGATGACCCTCGGGATCCCTTCCAGTGCTACATTTCTATGATTCTGTGATAGATCAAAGGAACTATTTGTAAATTAGAGCTACAAAACATTGCTAAAGGACTTCATGAAGAGAAATGTCCAATGCTTTTGTTAGGCAAAAATATTCTAGACCAGCAATAGCCAATGTGCTGTTTTCTAGCTATTGCTGGACTACAACTCCCATAATCCCTGACTGCTGACCATATTGGCAGGGACTGGTGGCAGTTGGGAGTCCAGCAGCATCTGGATTTTAGGCTACCCCTGTCTAGTGAGTAGATTTCTAGTGCCAACATCCTGCTTAGTTGAGAAAACCCAGCTTTAGAGCACCCCCAACCTCTCCTGAAGCCCTCTAGCCCTCTAAGGAATTAGTTTTATTGTTGACGTGCTCTCAACCATCCATTTCTCCTAATTTAGTTAAAGTCTGTCCTCCTATCATTTAAACCCATTAGATCTTGTCCTGTCCTCTGGGACACCAGAGAAGCCATTGCCCTTCTTGGCAAGCATCTGAAATGACCTGGAAAGTAAAACAGAGGGCATGATGACGTTTCCATTTCAAATGTACACCTCATGGTGGCACCACTGCTTCAGGGCTGTAGTGTGGATTCTTTTGCTTCTGGGATCCAGCACTTGTCTTGCAAATAAGTGAATGTGTCTCTGTTAAAGCAGTGGTTATTTCCAGTGCAGCAGCTTCCTTCATACCTCTTTACTACATTTTCTTAAGTGGCTGATTCTCCTTGACCTCCCAGTGGCTTTTGATACCACTGGCCATGTTATCCTTCTGGACCATCTGTGAGAGGTAGGAAGCACTCCTTTGCAGGTCCTCCATTCATATTCTGTGGCAGCTTCAGACTTCTGCTTGGGCCAGAGCTAGCTTTCTTGTGGAATCGCACATGGTTTAGTCTTAATTGTCCATGCTATGTGTACGAAGCCACTGGAAGCAGCCATCAGGATTGGAGCACCAAGTCATCAGTATGCTGATATCACACACAGTGTTCTCTTTTCCACTTGTACCAAGCAAGGCACTGCAACTGCTCAGTCAGTGCCTGGAGGTGGTAATGAGCTAGATCTGGCCCAATAATTCATCTTCAGTGTAGTGTGGTAGTTACAGTGTTGGATTGGGACCTGGGAGATGGGCTCAAATCCCCAATCAGCCATGAAGTTCACTGGGTAGCCTTGGACCAGTTCACTGTCTCTCAGCCTAACCACAGGGTTGTTGTGAGGATAAAATGGAGAACCAATATATCCGCTGCCTTGATTTCCTTGGAGGAAAGATGGGATAGAAATGTAATGTAAATAAACTGAAGCTGAATCCAAACAAGGCAGAAGTGCTATGGGTGTCCAGGAGGTGGCAGAATTAGCTGTTCTTGATAGGGTGCTCTTCTTTTGAAGTGTGTGTATTTTGGGGACACTCCTGAAATAATCTTTTTTGTCACTCAAGGCCAAGGTGGCCGTGGCTAGGAAAGCCTATGTCCAGCTTCAGCTTATGTACCAATACAGTGGTACCTCGGGTTAAGTACTTAATTCGTTCCGGAGGTCTGTTCTTGACCTGAAACTGTTCTTAACCTGAAGCACCACTTTAGCTAATGGGGCCTCCCGCTACCGCCGGAGCATGATTTCTGTTCTCATCCTGAAGCAAAGTTCTTAACCCGAGGTACTATTTCTGGGTTAGCGGAGTCTGTAACCTGAAGCATATGTAACCCGAGGTACCACTGTATAACCATTTCTGGATAGGAATACCTTGGCTGTAGTTATTCACGATCTGATAAGCTACAACCTGATTTGCTGTGCATGGGGCTGTCTTTGAAAACTGTCTCGAAATCACAACTAATGAAAAATGCTGCAGTACTAATGTTAATTGGAACAGCAGACCGTAAGCACATTACTCCTATCTTAAAAAAACTACAATGGTTGCCAGTTGTTTTCTGGGCCAAAATCAAGGTGTTTACTTTGATGTTTGAATGCCTAAATGGCGTGGGACCCAAATAGCTGCAGGAATGCCTCCTTTCAACTCAACCTACCTGTGTTTTAAGATCAGCAGGTGACACCCTCTTGGTCTTGGTGGTCCCTAAGCAAGACTGTGAGTGGCCCAGGGAAGGGCCTTTTCTATGGTGGTGCCTTGCAAGTGGATCACTTTTCCTACAAAGGTGCACCTGGCCTCACCTCTTTATAGTTTTAGGCACCTGATTAAGATGCGCCTCTTTCAGTAGGCATTTGGAGGATAAATGGATTACAGTGGTACCTCAGGTTAAGTACTTAATTCGTTCCGGAGGTGTATTCTTAACCTGAAACTCTTCTTAACCTGAAGCACCACTTTAGCTAATGGGGCCTCCTGCTGCTGCTGTGCCACCGCCGCCTGATTTCTGTTCTCATCCTGAAGCAAACTTCTTAACCCGAGGTAATATTTCTGGGTTAGCGGAGTCTGTAACCTGAAGCGTATGTAACCTGAAGCATATGTAACCCGAGGTACCACTGTACAGTGGTACCTCTAGTTATGAACTTAATTCATTTCGGAGGCCCATTATTAACCTGAAACTGTTCTTAACTAGAGGCATGCTTTCGCTAATGGGGCCTCTTGCTGCTGCGGCTGCGCCACCAGCACACGATTTCTGTTCTCATCCTGGGGCAAAGTTCTCAACACGAGGTAACTCTTCCAGGTTAGCGGAGTTTGTAACCTGAAGCGTTTGTAACCTGAGGAGTTTGTAACCTGAGGCGTTTGTAACTCGAGGTACCACTGTATTGGCAATATTATTATTATTATCATCATTATCATTATTATTTATTTATTATTTATACTCCACCCATCTGGCTTAATTTCTGCAAGCAAATTGGTTCAGGCCTCTGACAAGAGTGATGTGCCCCTCTTACAGCAGCCTGCTGGACATGCAACAGTGGGAGAGAGAGAGGACAGGGTGGCCTCCCACCAGCTGCTTGTTCAGCCCTACCCATAGTCAACATGTGGCCCCTGACAGACTACCCTCAAGGGAATGTGGCCTTTGAGAGGAAGCTGTTTGGCCGCTCCTGTTTGAACTGACCTGGACTGGTGTACCATAGTGTGTTTGTCCCCCAGCCAAGAGAGCTGCCTCTAAGAACAGTCAGGAAAAGGATGCCACATCAACAGTTTTCAGCCCAGGCACCTGTCAGAGGAGGCTGCTTCAGGCAGCACCGTCCTGCGATGGAACAAAGGGCCCCTAGCTACTGTTTAGTGCTAGCCGGAGAACATTCCTTCGATGTGTGGAGCGCCAGGAAATTCTTGCCTTTCCTTCATTATGGAATGATTCCTTTTTCTCCTTTCTGTGCAGATCATGACTTGGCTCATTCTGCCAGGACATGCTGAAGAAGAGGATGAAGGACTGGCTCTTTAGGCAGTGAGTACCATAGGAAAATTTGGTAGGTGGAGGGTTATTATAAGGGAACTAGATGTGGAGAACATTGCAGTGGGCCAGATTCAACTAAGTAGGTCTGCCAGCTGGAGCCAGTGCCAGGACTCCTGCTAGCACAATGGGACTTTGAGTTCAGTGGGAAGCATGTTTAGAATTGGAGTTTCACTCCCAATCAAACAAGTTCCCCTTGTTTTCAGTGGAACCTAACTCATGACTATGGGACGCGGGTGGCGCTGTGGGTAAAACCTCAGTGCCTAGGACTTGCTGATCGTAAGGTCGGCGGTTCGAATCCCCGCGGCGGGGTGAGCTCCCGCCGTTCGGTCCCAGCTCCTGCCCACCTAGCAGTTCGAAAGCACCCTCGGGTGCAAGTAGATAAATAGGGACTGCTTCCTAGCGGGAAGGTAAACGGCATTTCCGTGTGCGGCGCTGGTACTGGCTCGCCAGAGCAGCTTCGTCACGCTGGCCACGTGACCCGGAAGTGTCTTCGGACAGCGCCGGCTCCCGGCCTCTTGAGCGAGATGAGCACGCAACCCTAGAGTCAGTCACGACTGGCCCTGACGGGCAGGGGTACCTTTATCTTTTTTAACTCACGACTAACGTTTGCTAGACTGGGGACTTCTTCTTTAACAACAACAACAAAAAAGGAATATCAAATATCAAGCAGCTTTCCTTTAAAACAATATCATATTTTTAATCAATACTTTTTATATGCTCATGAACCATTGTATATACATCCATTTATGACAGGCAACAGTCCTAAGTGCTTAAAAGGAAGCCCCACTGACCCCGGCTTAAAGTGGAATTATAAAGTAGCCATGCTAGCCCATTTAAATTTTTTGTCCGAGGGAGGCGTTGGGATTCAACTCACCTTGCTTTGTAGACTGGCATGGGGAGGGTAAATAGGGAGGAACCTCCAGTCTTCCTTTTGCTGATCTATTTATTCAGTATTATACTGATACTCTCAGAGCCCCTGGCCTCATTTCCTACTTCCTTTTCTTCATGCTCATCCTGGGAGATGAGACATCTTCATGAGTCTCTCCAGCAGACATCAGTGAGCAAACATAGCTCTATGTATCTCCACCTGAGTGAGAACTAGGATCTTTCCTACCAAGAACGTGTTTCCTTTAATAAGCCTAGCTTATTAAAGTGTAAAGTGTGCTTCTTCAACAGTGTTTCAGTTAAGCTTCCAAGTTGCATGTTAACACCAAATACCATGAGAAAGTTGCTTATTGACCTTGGAGCAGCAAGGCATAAGAGCAAATTTAAAGCATGCATTATGGTATTGCAATCAGAAACTTTTATTAACTATTAAATTCTACCCCTAGAGACAGAGATCTATTTGTGTACTAGCGCTCTATTTGTGAACTGGCAGAAATCCAAGAACATGTTAACTCCTGGGCTGTCTCCTTTGACAGCCACCTATTACAATACTGAATTTGAAGAAGAAGAGTTGTTAAGCAATAGGTATATGTGGGGAACATCTGGTAGGATTAAATTTAGAAGGGATACTTGAATCATTCTATCAGATAAGAAAAAAGTGGGGTGTTCTATACTGTCTACTGTACAACATAAAAATGCAAAATGCAAATGCAAAATACATAACATTATAACATAAAAATTAAAAACAACATAAAAACCCCTCCTACAAGCACATTTAAAAGCCCATCTTTCTTTGGCAATCACTTCTAGCCAAATAATAATATTTTCCAATAAAATGGTCTTAACAGTGAGTGTGCGTAAGTGACTATGAAGGCCAATTCTGGATCCACATGTCCTTCCACAGTGGGGACCTAGGTTTCCGCTGAGGGTTTGCCAAAAGTGCCTTATTCTTAGCTCCTTTCTCCTTTTTGCCCTGAGTTCATGCTTCTTCAAAGTCCATGGCACCTTTGGTAAAGTCTATTCTCCAATTGGAGCACTTGCAGGCCAGTGTTCCCCAGTTATCAGTGTTTAAACTACCGTACATTTTTTAAGATTTGCCTTGAGAGCATCTTTAAACCTCTTTTGTTGTCCATTTTGCTTTCCATTCTTAAGTTGGGAGTAGAGTAGTTGCTTTAGAAGGCATCTGAACAATGTGACCAGTCCAACGAAGTTGATGTTGAAGAATCATTGCTTCAACACTGGTGATCGTTGCTTCTTCCAGTACATTGTCATTAGTTCTCCAGCCTTCCCAAGTGATGTGTAAAAAATTTTGGAGACACCGTTGATGGAATCTTTCGAGGAATTGGAGATGGAGTTTATAAGTGGTCCATGTTTCGATTGTTTAATCAGGCAAAGACCTAACGGAAGAGGAACAATTTGGCCTGGTGCCTAAAGATATGTAATGAAGGCACCAGGTGATTCCCGCTGGGGAGAGCCTTCCACAAATGGAGAGCCACCACCAAAAAGGCCCTTTTTCGTGTTGGCACATAAAGAATATCAGATTCAGTAAGAAGTAGATTCAGCTAAAGTACCACCACATGGTATTTATTTATTAAAATGTGTTACATGTTGCTTTTTATTACAAAATTATCCCAAAGTGGAAGTGCAATACCATAAAACCATGCAAGCCATCAACAAACAGTAAAACCAGACACCAACTCTATCTGAGGAATAACTAGAGTGCCCTTCCTCAGGTTGCAGCATTTTCAGTCCCTGACAAGTGTGGCACTTAGGCAGGCCCATAAGTTAGAAGGTGCTCCCTCAGGTATCCAAGTTCTAAGCCAGGGTGAAGAATTTTTTTGGCTTGGCAAACCAGAGCTTTATCTTCCCACCCCACCCCTGTGCAGGCCAGCTTTGACTAGTGAACATGGCTACCCACCTGTCAGTCACTGGACATCGTTGCTGGTATGCAGCCCCTAGAGGGCTGCCCAAGGTTAGCCAAATATAGTTAGCCACCCCTAGTTTACTGCATACTTCAATACCTCAAATGTTTATTCATTTTTGCATTGCATTTATTAGCTGGACAATATACCTTAATTTATTGATGTATATATTAGAGATTTTGGGGACAGTGTTTTCTTTTCTGTAATAACAAAAAAAGGAAAAACGTGAGGAAAGATGAAAGACCCGCGGACATCTTATTTACAGCTAGCAGCATTGTGTCCTCTGCTGCTCAGTAATTCTAAGAAACCGAAACATCAGTGCTGGTTTGAAAAGTTCAGTCTGCTATTTTGATCGAAACTGCCATCCCATTGCATCGAAACATATTTGAAAACCACCTCCTTGCTCTCCACAATTCTATGCAAAATTTGGTT
Source organism: Podarcis vaucheri (assembly GCF_965113315.1). Lineage (NCBI taxonomy): Eukaryota > Metazoa > Chordata > Lepidosauria > Squamata > Lacertidae > Podarcis > Podarcis vaucheri. The sequence continues at coordinate 75,258,894 of NC_138764.1, forward strand.
ATATCTTGAGATGTATCTAAATGCATAGCAAAGCAGGCAACATTGCAAAGTATATAGTAGATTGAGAGGTAAATCTCTGTTCACTCAAAAATCAGGTATTTACTTTACCAATTTAATAAAATATTTATACTATTGTTCAGAATTCTTTGCCATTTGTGAAAATTGTGCATCAGAAACATTAATTACTATGATCAACTTCTTTAGAAGTTCTTTATAAATCTATAATGTCTATACCCTTACCTTATGTAATATTTAAGGGGAAAGTGGGGAATTTTTAAATAATTAAAAATACAGAGGAAGCGCTGATTTGTTATGGAGTAATGTCTGTATCTGTCATAGATTCCTAAAACCCACTGATGAAACTAGACACCATTTTGGCACAATAAATGCAAATCATATGTAAAAATTAGACCCAGGCATATCTCCACTACGATATACGCCAGAGAATTTCACCTCATCTTTCTGCAAACTCAGAACATCTGGTTGAACAGAAAGAGGCCCTTTGCAAGATATCACTATCTTGCAGAAGGAAGTATATAATTATGCATTGCCTGGAGAGAATGGAGAGAGAAAAGCTTTACTCCCTCCTCTTGTAATATTAGAACCTGGAGACATCCCATAATGTTGGAAGATTCGGGATAGACAAACGAAAGCACTTCTTCACACACACATAGCACTTATCCACACTTAACTTTCATCCATGTTTTCAAGGCACAGACTGCACCTTAAAGCTCTGTGCCTAAGCACCCTTTTTCCACTCTAGATCTTTCCCCGTGAAAACCTGCTCTTTAAAGCTCAATCGGAGCAAGCGAAAATCCACAGAAAACCCAAATTTGCTCTGATTAAGCACTAAAGGGCAGATTTTTGTGGGGAAAGCTCCAGGGTAGGGGGACAAGCCAACTTGGACACTGAGCTTTTAAGCGTGGGCCTGTGCCTGGAAAGAGCAGGGCAAAAGCTAAGTGTGGATAATAGTTAAACTATAGAATTCGCTCCCACAAGAAGTAGTGATGGCCACCAGCTTGGATGGCTTAAAAAATGGATTAGGCAAATTTGTGAAGGATAAGGCAAACAATATCTCCTTGCCACCTCCACTGTTGAAGGCAGTATGCCTCTGAATGCCAGTTACTGAACCATGTGGCAGTCCTGAAGTGACAGGTTTGGTGTGGTTACCAGGGGTCAGTGAACTTTTTCATCAGGGGGCCGGTCCACTGTCCCTCAGACCTTGTGGGGGGCAGACTATATTGGGGGGGGGGAATGAACAAATTCCTATGCCCCACAAATAACCCAGAGATGCATTTTAAATAAAAGGACACATTCTACTCATGTAAAAACACGCTGATTCCCAGACCATCCGTGGGCTGGATTTAGAAAGTGATTGGGCCGGATCCAACCCCTGAGCCTTAGTTTGCCTAACCATGGCTTAGATATTGTTTTTAGGTTTGCTCTAGGCATCCAGTTGGCCACTGTGCGAACAGAGACACTGGCCTGGATGTGCCATGAGCCAGAGCCAGCAGGCTTTCCTCATGTTCTTCTGAAAGAGCGGCAATTTCACTCAGAGAGCCCATGCAGCTATTTTGCCACGTATACAGTGCTGCCTCGCAAGACGAAATTAATTCGTTCCGCGAGTTTTTTCGTCTAGCGAATTTTTCGTCTTGCGAAGCACGGTGTCAGAAGTTTTGGAAAAGCTTCAAAAATCGCCAAAAACCTCAAAAAAGGCTACCACACCGCGTTCTACAAGTTGCTCCTCGAAGTCAAGTCACAACTGTATTAACAGTGTTAAGAAAAAGGAAACAAACTTGCAAAAAACACAAGACGTTTTCGTCTTGCAAAGCAAGCCCATAGGGAAATTTGTCTTGCGAAGCAGCTCAAAAACCGCAAAACCCTTTCGTCTAGCGAGTTTTTCGTCTTGCAAGGCATTCGTCTTGCAGGGCACCACTGTATTGCCAATTAATTATGGAATGTGCAAACTTCAGGTGCAAACGTGTTTTAAATTTGCATTGAATGCGCTTGAAATGTATTGTGTAGATCCACGTAACAACGGCGCTTTCCTTCTGCAACAAAGCAGTCATGTGATATATGTTGTACCCTAAATGTTGCAATTCATTCCTAATTATGGTTAACGTTGTAGGGATTAAGACATATTTAAAAGAGCAGGTTTTCTGAAATACATTTGATGGAGTTTTTGTACTGGACGAAAGACTAAAAAGACATTTGGTAATGAATGGATTAAGAAATATTATGATGCAATTACGTAGGCCCGATTCCTTCCTAACAGGTTAAACAAGAAATAAAGGTCTGCAGTCTTTGGTATGCAAAATAATATGGTACGGTTGCAAGTCTCATTTTTAAATATAGTGGAAATCTCATAAAATCATGCATTAAAATTTAAATTAAAGAGAAGCTGTCTGTACTCTTTGATTTTCAGCTGACAAAAAAGATAAAATTAGGTGTTCGATAGTGATATATAAATATTATATATGCAGAGAGGAAATGTCCACATTGAATCATAGCTTAAATACTCCACATCAGAGCCAAAGTTCAATGCTCTCACTTCAGGACTCCAGCCAGGGGGAAAAACTAGCACTCCAAAACACTGCCAGCTCATAAAGTCCAAAAGCTAAGCAGTTCTGTGTCTCTGGGCTTTTCTGAAAACTCTGGTCTCACTCAAAACTGTAGTCAACTGTTCTTCTCACAGACTAAATGCTTCCCTTGACTAAAAGGAATAAAATTTCCCAAGGCTCACTTAGTTTTCTTGGGCTATCTTAGTTAACACAGATACACACCATCTTAATATAGCTATCAATTGTCTTGTCAAATCTAAGAGGCTAGTCAGGTATTTCTTCAAGGCAACTCACATGGACAAAAAACCCATTCATAGTGATCTAGTAGAAAACCCATAACAACCCAGCATTGTTGGTTTACACCTCATAAATCACACATTTATTATATCAACTCTTGCAATGATTAAATTGAGGAAGACTGTCCTGCAAAACCATTTATGGGATCAACCCTAGCAGCTGAAACAGCACTGTCTCTGTGATTCCTTGTGTGGACTTTCCCACCCCAGTTAAAAGTGCCAGCTTTCCTATCCTCTTTTCCTCCAATTTGAGTGACAAATGATGAGTCAAGGACAACACTGCAAACTATCCTTTACTGATACTGTCCCCAGATTCATCTTGTTATTTGCAAAATGAAACCCGTGAGGTTAAATTTCAAGCCTTCTGCAATTCAGTAAAAATACCTGGCATTTAGAATCACAGCAAAGGGGAACAGAGATCGTTCAGCTGGTAGAGCATGAGACTCTTAATTTCAGGGTCAGGGGTTCGAGCCCTGAATTGGGCAAAAGATTACTGCGTTACAGGGGGTTAGACTAGATGGCCCCTATGTTCCCTTCCAACGCTACAATTCTATGAAAACGCATCCCTTTAGAACAGGGTGGGGAACCTTAGGCCCGGGTGCTGAATGTGCCTCCCACAGGCCTTTTCACCTGACCCTAGGAATATGTCCTTGTACTCTTGATATTGCCTCTTGTGTGCCTGGATAAATGACAAGAGAGGGGTGTATGAATGTATGTAGAAAATAGCCTCCTGTACAACCCTAAAACTTACACTGGCATGTGACACCTGGAAGGCTTCCCAGAAGGGCCTGTGACTCTCAGGCCAAAAAAGGTTCCTCACTCCTGCCTAGAAGCAGAGCCCTAGCTAGATTGCAGCCCCTAGACACTGACAAATTAGCTCTTTTTTCCACCTCTCTTCCACCCATTCAATTCACCCTCTATTTAAAACATGTTCTTATGAGGCAATAATCAATATTTTTATTTATAGGCATATTTGTTGACATACTTCTAGCTGATTTTGTGCACTCACCCTCACCTGCACCCCTGGCAAGGGCCTACCTCACCACCCCCTAGTTACAGCCCTGCCTAGAAGTACACACAACATCCAGAGCTCCTTCCAGCTATTCTGCCATATGCATGTGTGATCTTTATACTGCCTGGCTCTGGGTTTCAACTCAAACCCAGTAATATTGGTGAATCATTCAGCACTGATTTCGATAGAAGCCAGATTCAGCCAAGAGTGCCCTGGGGCCCTGTTTTTGCCATGGGACATTTCTCAAGTTTGAGCTGGATACAGCCCAATGTAAGTGTAAAGTGCACATTGCAGAGTATAGTCAAACCTCGCTTTCCGAACGTCTCAGCTGCCGAATGCCAAAAGCCCTGAAGTGAATGCTTCCGTTTTCGAACGCACCTCAGAAGTCAAATGTCTTCTGAGGCACATTTCTCCATTTTTTCAATGGTTTTTGCTGCCAGCCCTCTGATCCTCAGTTTTCGAATGTTTCAAAAGTCGAATGGACTTCCAGAACAGATTACATTCAAAAACTGAGGTTCCACTGTACCAGAGGCTGATCAAGAATGTGAGAAGAGAGCTGGGTCTAGCATCAAGGTAACTCAAACCTCCCGGTCTGCAATAGCAAAAGTAGGAAGAAAAATTAAACAGTTATGCTAGCTGAAGCTGATGGGAGTTGTAGTCTAAAACACACAGAGGGCACCAGGTTGGGAAATTCTGCAGTAAGACATATTCAAATGTATTTCATTGGCCAATATCTACTCCCAGCTGAATCTTCTGTACTACACAAACCCATGTATTGGGAGCTCATGCAGTTCAAAACAGGCACATCAGTTATTCATACATGTGGTGGCAAACCTGCTCACAAAACCAGTTACCATTGCTATAAACGTTTAGGGTGCACACACACAGCAGACACACAGAATATTCCCTTAGAAAAATTACTTTATTTTAGCGACAGAACTATCCCAAAAATCCATCTTGGCTTTCCTAATCATTCCAAATATTTCCTCTGCAGAAGGAAATACACTGGGGAAATATTTCCCAACAGTTCTTTCACTTACAAATCCTTCAACTCCTGTCTTGAGGACATATTTTGTGTATGAATAGGGTATGCCTGTTACCTGGATTCAAGAACTAAAGTATTTGCCATCTCAAAAGTATGGTCAGGCTGTCCAGGTAATGCAATCAGCAAAACATTATAGGGTATCTTGACAGACAGGAGAGAAGGCATGTACTCAAATTTCTGCTATGGACAGCCTCCTGTGATGTATGTATGGTGCTTTTGGGGTGGTCTTTGATTAAGGGGTTGGGCAATTTCAAAAGTCTTTAAAGGGGCTTGCACACCTTTGTTCTTGGTTGCTCACCTCCTTGCAAAGAGTGGGGGGGGGAGGACTCGTTGCAACAGAAAAATAAATATCTTCCTTCTTTCACTGGATTTTGCCTCCATCCATTCTTCTCTGACCGATCATGGACTTAGGGGACTCTAAGTCCCAAGGGAATTTGGGTTGCAAAAGCCAACCCCAATTTTTCTAAAACACCATGCACGGAATCAAGCAGACTCATAAGTAAAATCTACAGCCAAAAAAGTAGCCAAATGCCATCAAAAATTAGATTTATTTGTTCACCCAATGGCTCTGAAACCAAGTGTGTGATGCACCCTAGTACTATGTGGATTGCTGCAAAGCACAAGTATTTAAAGAACATGAAAGGGGAAAAAACCACCGAAATGTATTATGTGGGTGTTTAAAAATCCCTCAGCCTTACCTAACACACTCAAGAATGCAAAATAATCCCTGGTCTATCTTGCCTGGCCTGTCTGACTGGTTAATAAGTAAGTCACATACAGCAATTACAGCAGGCAGGCAACTCCCAGAGCTGTAAATACTCCTCCTGTGTTTCTCTTACCAATACCAGCCCACGTTCCCCTTGCACACACACATACCATGTTAATTCCTGGTCATGTTCCTTCCTTCCAGAAACCATGAAGCAGTAATTAAATTCTCTATAGTAAGAGTCTCCTACTGGGAAAAGGCCAAGGACAAACCAGGTTACATTTGCTGGGCTGCTTTAAACGAGAAAGAGGCTTGCACACACACACACACACACACACACACACACACACACACACACTCAAGAACAGAGTCTTTGGAAGTCTTGCATTCAAATTCTGCTGTGACCTCATTAGGCTATCTTGAACAATCTACTGTATTATTATCTTAGCCTCTTGTACAAATCCCTTCTGCAGTATAGGATTAATAATTCTGATCTCCCTAAAGATGGTTATTGTAAGGAGGGTTTTTGAGATAATGTTTGGGAAGTGCTAAATATCATTGAAAAATGATATTTAAATACTGCTGTTATCATTTACAGTGATTATGGCTCCTCCATAACCATGGTGCAGAAACTGGTGGCATTGTTGCTAAATGCCAGGTCTGTCCAGAATAAAACATCAAGCATCCATGATTTGGTTGTGGATGAAGGGGCAGACTTGGCATATTTAACTGAGACCTGGGTGGATGGGTTGGGTGGCCCTGTGCTAATACAGACATGCCCATTCCAGAATTAGTCGGGAGATAAAAACCCATAACAGGCCCAGCTGCAAGATGTTACTAGTTAGGAATAGGTGGGTGTCCTAGAAACCTGGGTACCAGCCTTGACAGCCTTGAGATAAGGGGCTGTAAATCTCCAGCAGCTGGCAGTTATTTCATGAGATACTCAATACCCAAGAGCCCTTGATCTATCCAGACACCCCTGCTGCCGCTAATGAACCTCAATTCGTCCAAAGTCCAATAATAAAACATAACTCCCCTAACTAATATTTACATATCACAGGATTTTACTAAATGGTGACAGGGAGCTACTACCAAAAAAATCCATTCTCTTATCATTCCTGGAAATAATAGTTTACCTATGATTAGTTAACTATCAGCATAATCCTATACATGTTTACGTAGACAGGTATGTATCCCCAAACTCAGTGGGACAGACTAGTTAGCAAGTGTGCTTGGAATGACAATTCACAGTATGTAACATATTGGCACAACCTCAGTTATATTGTATCTGTTTTCTATCAGATTTCTGTCAGCTGTCTGTGTTGCCCTGAGGCAATAAGTAGACTTGACAAGAGTGCTAGTAATGTGTTGGCATGGGAACTAATAAATAATTAGCCAACTGATTACTGATTTGGACAACTATCAGAGAAGGTACTAGCCCCCTCCTAGCTAAGGATGTGTTAATCTATGTGTAAACATACACTGCAGTTTGAGAAAAAACAGGAAATATACAGAGAACTCAGCTTGGGCTTTATCAGTATTTTAGGATGCTACACCTGCCTCCCTGCTACAGGTGTAGGGAACCTTTGACCCTCGAGATGCCACTGAACTACAATTTCCATCATCCCTGGCCTTTTGCTGTGCTAGCTGGGGCTCATGGAAATCGTAGCTTAGGAACATCTGGAAGGCTGAAGGTTCACCCCACCTGTCTTACTAGATGAAAGAGTGGACAAGACTCCAACACCTTTAATAGTTATGTAGGAGAGAGAATTTTGGCAAGTGTAACTTGCATGACAAGCCCAACCTGCTGAAATCTCTACACAATTATTAACAGTGTGGGAGCCCTGCCTGATATTTCACGCAAGAGCCCAGCTAGATCAGAGTAAATACCTTCTAGTTCAGCATCTTGTTTCCCACGGATGCCCAGAGGAAGCTCACAAGCAGGGGGAAAGCACAATCTTTATCTTCTGCTTGGGCTCCCCAGTGAATGACACTGAAAAGCAGGAAGCCTCAGATTCTAGGGAGAAATACTATAGTCACCATGACTAGTAGCCAATGGCAGCTTTCTTCTCTGGCGGAGTTGTCCACAAGACAACTTGTAGAGAGCTTTAAAATTCTAAGCTGGTTGCCATCACCATAGTTGTGGTAGCTAAATTCCATAGTTTAGCACTGTGCGGAAAAAGTAGCCCCTCTTGTCTGTCCTGAATCTTCCACATTTCAGCTTAATTGATTGACTCCAGCTTCTAGTATCGGGTTGGCGGGGAAAGACTTCCCTCTATCCACTTTCTCTACACTGTGCATACATTTATACACCTTTATCATATACACACACCCCCCAGCACACACACATCTTACTCTTCTCTTCTCCCAACCTAAAAAAAAAGAGCTCCAAATTGTGTTAGGGTATTTACTCCAGTTCCCTGATCATGTTGGTTTCCCCTTCCTTCAACTCTGCAAACTTCTTTTTGAAATGCAGCAATGGGAACTATATGCAGTATTCGAAGTATGGCTCTACCATAGATTTCCATCAAGGGCAGTTTTTCATCTCTTCCCTAATGGTCGCTGATATAGAGTTAAGCCACCCACCCTGCTCTCATTCTTGGAGACCTCACACAGGAGCAGCGGCCTTTCTGTGCCTGCTGGAGTGTTTAAACTGGGCAGCCGGCATATTTGTCCCCAAATGCAAATGTTACAAAGTTCCAGTGAGCCTTTAGTAACCTCCTCCCAAAAGGGACCCAAACCTGGCAACTCTTGGAGAAGTAAGTTCATCACAACCATATAGAGCGCTGGGTTCAACCTAATTTAAAGTGGATTTATTTCCCATCGCATCGATGGTTCGAAGTGTGTCGGGAAGGAATCGATCAGTGCATCTCTTGGCACCCGTCGGATTCACGTCCAACGCACCTCATTCTTCAACATGGTCCGTCTTGCAAGCTGGCGGGATGTCGCCAAGTTGTGCAGAAAAGCGCAGCCAAAACAGGAGCGCAGGGTTCTCCGGCAAGCGGCTCGGCACTAGGTGGGCGGAAGGCTTGCCTGCTCAAGGGACACGTCCAGAAACAACTGACCAACCCCCAGCCTCTGGGGGACACCGCACTTGGAAATTTTCCAAAATCAGGGAAGCAACGCCTTGTGCTGGACTCCGCAAGGCCGCAGTCAAGCCCAGGTATATGAACCTGACATAAAAGCAGGTTCTGCCAGTGGTGGAAATAGCACGAGAGAGAGGGAGATTGCGGGGTTCGCTCCTATTCCGATCATTTTTGGTTTGGCGGGAACTCGTCTCCCAGTTTTGCCTGGTTACGAATTATCCTATGGCTGTCCGCAAATGGGCAAATTCATATCCGCTGCCCAATGGTGGCGGGCCGGGGGCGTCTCCCTTTGGCTCCCTATTCAATGGGGCGCGTGGGGCGGGGCAAGGGGACTCTGGCGCTGTCCAATCGGCTGCGAGGGGAGAAGCGCTCCTTCGGAGCCCCTTATATAAGGGATGCCCGGACCTCAGAGCAGCTGTTTTCGTGGTGCTGATCAGACCCGTAGCGCGTCTGCTGAAGCCAGAGCACCGACAACCTCACAGACTCCTCGTAGCCTGTCGGAGACATGGTGAGGGCTGCTTGGTTTTTTCTTCCCTCCGGTTCCTGCCTCTCCCCCTCGGTGCCTATTAATAAAGGCGCGCGTTATGTGTTTTTTTGCCTTACGTAATGTCATGCCGTCGGGCTTTCCAACATCTCCCTTTCCGTTTTCTGTGCCGCGCGAGCGACGATGGGGCGAGTGGGGGCGTCGAAGGGCTTCTCCGCGTCCTTCGGGGCGGGAAAGAGGGTTGTAGATCGGTGTGTAATGCGCATTTAACAGAGCGGGAAGTCTTTGCTAAGACAACGGTCCTATCCCCGCTTACACAGGAGTAAGCCTTGCTTAATGCAGCGGGACTTACTTCTGAGTAGAAGCGGTTAGGACCGCAGCCCATGCCGTCTGTAGAAAGCAGCTACGACAGAGGTGCAGGACTTTTCAGAGCGGGTGGGGGTCCCCTCGATCTCGGAAGGCCCACAGGTTTCCCTAAGGGTGGCCTCTGTGAAGCAGGATCGGGCCTTTCTTCGTTTCCTGGTTCCCCGCCCGAGTCGCGCGCCCAGCTGGTGTAGGCTGAGTTGGGGGGGGGTGAGCTTCGGGTTTTTGCAAAAGGTCAGTGTCCAAAGTCCTCGCGTGGGAGACCAGCCAACAGCTGCTGCTCTTGGACTCTTTTCTCCGATTCAGTGTCTCGTTGTCCCTCAACCTCGAGTTGCCCCGCTTGTCCTTTCTGCCAGCTCCTCTTGAAACCTCCGCTGCTGAGATTCTCGGTCTTAATCGTCTCAGGGCCTAGACATGCATTTGGGGATACGCAACAAGAGATGCCTGCATGCCCTCAAATCAAATCAAAGGACCAACAAAAAGGAAGCGGAGACTTAAAATGGCTTGGGCATGACTCATTTGTCTGGGAGACTTCGAGTTGACATCTCCGAGCCCCCTTCCTTTGTCTGGAATGGGAAGGAGGGGCAGCAGGGGCGAGAGTTTTTGATCCACCACCCTCTGTCCTGCTTGCCTCCGTTTTAAGTCCTTCAAGACTTAATTGGTTATTTTTGACCAGGTAGTGGTTTTTTTGTGGTTTTTTTAAGAGTGCTGGAAGCTTTCTTGGGTATCAGAACTAGTTTGATGCTGTGTTGGCCACTCACTGCACTCCCCTTTTTACAAGTTTATAAAGCAGCATTGCTGCAAAATGGTGGGAAGTTTTTAAAGAAGATGGCTGCCTCTCTGTCCTTCCCTTCCCTGGTATTTCAACATCCTGGGGTTTTAGGGTTCTTGTTTTTAAGTCTTTCTCTTTGATTTTTAGCCCAAAGTTCACATTGCTATTTTGTGTTATCCCTTAATGTGAATTGCTCCATCCTGTCAAACTGACTGTGGTGTGTGTGTGTGTGTGTACACGTACACACATGCACAAATACACACTTCATTCTTTTAAAATTGGCACCAGGGCTTTCCTGTTACATTCCATCCTTTTTTGCTAGTGAGTTCTCCAAGTACAACTTTGTGAACACACACCAAAAAAAACCAAAAGGCAAGAGAAACATTGCTGTAATAGTGATAGACACTAAATCTTGAAATGACTGCAGAGACCTGAATTCTGTCTTAGAAGGCATTTCTTAACATCTGGCTAAAGTGCTGTATTCTGTCCATCAAAATTATGGCCTTAGTTGAATTTTAGATTACAAATGTCTTGCATCAAGAGTGACTTGCCAACAATTCCGATTGTGCCAGTTAAATAACTGCAGGAAAGAATGTGATTTCCCCCCCTCCAGACATGAAATAGCAGGGAGCAGTGTAACAGGTAGCAGAAATTATTGATCATTCCTCCTCATGATTCCTTAGGCAAAGGAAACTAATCAACAACTGAAGATTTCATCTGCTGTCCTAATATTCGTGAGAGTTTATTCAATTATGAAGCCAGTAAGCCTCATACACAAGCACACACACTCAGGGTTGCAATTTTGATATGCTTTAACTCCCGTGTATGATATTTCGACTGAACTAATGTTTCCAGGTTTCCACTGTAGTTACAGCCACTGCTAGCTAGCTGTGGACCTATTTCCCTTACTTTGTTTAGATCATCTTTCTGTCTGTGCTTCGTATTTTTAATTCTGCCTTAGCTGAGGTGTGCCTGCGTTCCATTAACAGCTGTCCCTGGCTTTGGGGGGGGGGTGTAGTAAAAGACTTGGGGTTGTAAACCAATGTTAGTTCCACTCACGTTAAAACCTAAGTTGGGTACAACCCTTGAATGTGCACAGATGTCTGAGAACTAAATCTCCAAATTTTTTGTTGTACATAGCTGCAAATCCTGACAATACTGCTGGATTGCCCAGTAAGCCCACCACCACTCTCGATGGGTGTCCTATGAAGTGCACTGCTTAATAGATGAAAGGCAGATAGCAGGAACATGAATCAGCCATGAGGCTGTTTTCTCAGTGTTGGCAAGCCAAGGACTGGATGTTCCTGTTCTGTGCCTCCCAGCTTGCTGCTGAAATGAAGTGAGAATCCTGTGGCACTTTTCACACTAAGCAAATACTCAGCTTGAAAGATGGTGGGGGCATTAAACCTCATGCACTATATCCTTGGCCATTTATCCAGGAACCACTAATAAGGTGTCTGAAAGGTGGAAGGTGGAAAGAAAGAGATCTTCTGAAAGGGGAGACAAGTTTTGATGGGAAAAGAGCAGAATGAGATTTAAAGCACTTACTAACATTAAAAATATATACAATTAAGTTATTAACTGCTGCTTAAGCTAAAACTGAAATACCGTTGTGCGCTGTATAATTTAGATCTTTATCCTTCCGTGGTAGAAGAAAATTACCAAGTATGGATAATTGATGACAGAAATATCTAAATGTAAGAACTGGAGGGATATCTCAAAATAGACCTTACAAGAGAGCATCACCTGAGCTTTGAGACACATGGGAGTAAAGTTAACAAATTAGGACAGCTAATTAAAAGTGCACCAATAGCTTGCTAATTGAGTTAGCTTTATCATTATTTCTAGATAAAGAATACTTTGGGGACAAGCTTAACTTCTTCTCTTTTGCATTAAAAATCAATAAACCAAGGAAAAGCAGCATCAGTCAACACGTAGTATGAGAGATGGATATTTAAATTACATTGGGGGGGGAGGACCTTGGGAAAAAACAGTAACTGGAATGGGGAGAACCTTAACTAGGGTAGATTTAGGATTTGTGTTAGCCCAATTGAAACATAATTTCTGTATGGTAACATATCACCATCTGGCTTGATGTTTGCACATGAACATCACAATCCAAACTGACGACAACTTCCTTGGGAAAAGACCATTTTTTTCTTTAAATGGACTAATCTGTGCTTTATTTGGCATATTTGTAAACTGTTCTTTAGTCAAGGCTCCCTGGGTGGCTCACAATAAAAAATTATTAATGCTGTACACAGTGCATTATAGGAATGTATATGGGAATCTAATTACAAAGCTCAAGCATCTTGGGTTTCTAATATTTTTTTTCTTGATTGGTTCTAGAAAAGCAGAGCTGCCAGGGATTCTAGATGGTCAAGAACCTTTTCTACTTCTTGGGCAAGATAGTAACTGGGAAATAATTTGAGTAGTAGATATCCTATACCCTTTTAAAATGTGGCTCTTTGGGGGGGAGTGTTATTGGGTTATTATTTTTATTTTATATACATTGTAATCTTTTATGTGAACCACCCTGAGACCTCTGGGTATAGGGCAGTACTGTATATAAATTCAAAATTAATTAATTGTACAGTTGGAAGAAACCATGAGGCTCATCTAGTCCAACCCCCTGCAATGTAGGAATCTTTTGCCCAACATGGGGCTTGAACCCACAACCCTAAGATTAAGAGTCTCATGATTTACCGACTGAGCTATACAGCAGCTAGAGAGGTGGTTATTGGCAAGCTGAGTTTTCAACCTAAATTAGATGGGTTTATTTGTTTTCAACTGAATAATTCATATATTGTATATGCAATCAATGGTGGGCCATCTGCTATCAGTACTATTTCAGTAGTGGCTGGGTTGGCAGTTATGGGACACAGAGACTATTTAATCCTCTCTCTTTTTTATCCCGCAGGATATTGGTAACTGTAAATTGAATTGTGCTTGGCAGCTTCTCTTTAAGTGCATGTTCCTCTTTTAATGGGTTTGGTGGCAGTTTGCATTTCAGTTTCAGTAAAGAACAAAGGAGGAGGAAACTGGGCATTAACCTTTTCTGTCTGTCTCCCTTCCCCACAGCGTGAGTGCATCTCAATTCACGTTGGCCAAGCTGGTGTGCAAATCGGCAATGGATGCTGGGAACTCTACTGCTTGGAGCATGGGATCCAGCCTAATGGCACCATGCCAAGTGACAAAACAATTGGTGGTGGAGATGACTCATTCAACACCTTCTTCAGTGAAACTGGTGCAGGGAAACATGTCCCTCGTGCTGTATTTGTGGATTTGGAGCCAGCAGTGATAGGTAAAGTAAATACAGCCTGTGCGGTTGGAATGGATGTGAGATGGGATGTGGGACAGTTGTATAATAAAAGGTCTGGAACGTGAGGTTTCAGTTTTTCCCTGTTGTAATTTAGATTCTGTATAAAAGACATTGCATGACCTTAACTGTAGACATAGCCAGAGCAAGGCACAGTGTTTCTAAACATGTGGTTAACATATTTATCATTATTTAAGTTTAGATACAGTAATCCTTGAGAAATTAGGTAGTACTTTGCTGTGACTTGGATGGAAGTGAAGCCTGGGTTAAGATGTCACTTATGAATATCTGTAATGCTTGGTATGTGAAATACTGAATTGCAGGAGTTTTGCCTAAGTTTTTACAAGAAAGTGTTTACAGATGAGGGGACAGGACAATTCTTGTGGCATCTTAAAAGGTGAAAGGTTATATCCAAGTAATTATTACTCAGAGTAGACCAATTTACATTTATGGACTATGTCAGGCCCATTTATTTCAGTGGGTCTACTTTGCGTGTAACGGGTAAAACACTTAACATATTTACTAGTCTTTAAGGCAGGCATGGCCAAACTTGGCCCTCCAGATGTTTCGGGACTACAACTCCCATCATCCTTAGCTAACAGGACCAGTAGTCAGGGATGATGGGAATTGTAGTCTCAAAACATCTGTAGGGCCAAGTTTGGCCATGCCTGCTTTAAGATGTTTGAAGACTCTTTGTTCCACTCTGCTACAACAGACTAGCATGGCTACCCTGTGGAAATTGTAGCGGGAAAAACATTTTAACCCACATACTGGATACTGTTGCCAGCTGTTTATACTTCTATGTATATTGTTTAAAAATCAGTTGTTCTTGTACTAATAAAACCTGTTCTAGGCAATTGCTAGCAGTGCCTGTCAGTAGAAAAAAAAAGTTCTCTTCAAGTTCTATAAACCTGCAAAACTACTTAGGGTGCTTCAAGCATAAGCAAAATTGTAAATTTTATTTGTTTCATTTTTATTGTACAATAACTTGTGGTTTTGTTTTCAGACGAAGTGCGGACTGGGACATATAAACAGCTCTTTCACCCAGAACAGCTGATTTCTGGCAAGGAAGATGCTGCTAATAATTATGCAAGAGGTCACTACACTGTAGGCAAAGAAATAATTGATCTCGTACTGGAGCGCGTCAGGAAACTGGTAAGTTCTGTTGCTTTTGCACAGTCAAACGTGCATTGAAACATTTCGCCCTGTTTAAAAATTAATTCTGTCAACAAGAGTTCACCCGTCAATCTGTGCCTGTCAAAATGTAAATATCCTCGAGCTCTTTTGTAGCTCCATCTATTTTTTGGGGGGGGGATATTTTACTTTTGATGCTACTAGAACACGGACTGTTGTTTCATGTATTTTTTACTCTGGTTAGAACCATGTGGCAGTCCTGAAGTGACAGGTTTGGTGTGGTTACCACTGTCCCTCAGACCTTGTGGGGGGCCAGACTATATGGGGGGGGGAATGAACGAATTCCTATGCCCCACAAATAACCCAGAGATGCATCTTAAATAAAAGGACACATTCTACTCATGTAAAAACACACTAAATCAGCACGCCGGATTTAGAAGGCGATTGGGCTGGATCCTGCCCAGGGCCTTAGTTTGCCTACCCATGGGCAAGACTTGAGCAAACATACCCTCTTCTTTCCCTAGCCACTGTACTACCTCTTTGTCTAGGAGGTCTATGTAAGGCAACTAATACAATGTTTTACATTCGTTTCTGCCATTTTTTAATGGATTTGGTCTCGTCTCACATGGTTTTAGAATTGAGTCAAAGAAGAATGAGGCTATAGATAACTACAGTAAGATAATTCTGGGGGCTATGACTTTCTTACACTCTAAAATATTTAGATTGCAATTTTTGTTGGTCTGGTATAGATTTTAGCTTTCTCAATTTTTATGTATAAAATAGTATTGGGTTAGAGAACTGAAAGGGGGGGGTATTTTGTGAGTTTAAAAAAATCTTTTTAGGCTGTGATTGCCCAGAGAATGTAAGTTATTGGGTGACTGAAATACTCTAAATAAATAAAACTACATATGGCCTGCTTAGTCAATGAACTTGCAAAATTTGCTTGTGACCTCCATGTAATAAGAAATATCTACCTCCAACTGGCAGATCTGTTTGGTTGCTGTGGGAACTGCTCACAGTTCCTGCTGATGAGTTCTATGTTTGGTCTCTGCTTTTTTCTTACAACTGCTTAGTGGTTGAGTTGAATGATAAATGAACTTTTTGCTGCTGGGCAGAATACCACACTAGAAGGTAGAAAAGTGAATGGGCAAAACCCATTCTCAAATGTTAGGACCACTAGCCTGCTATAATGTCCTTTCCCCCCTCCCCAGGCTGACCAGTGTACTGGCTTGCAAGGATTCCTGATCTTCCACAGCTTTGGAGGTGGCACTGGGTCAGGATTCACTTCTCTGCTTATGGAACGCCTCTCAGTCGACTATGGAAAGAAATCAAAATTAGAATTTGCCATATACCCAGCGCCCCAAGTTTCAACTGCTGTTGTTGAGCCATATAACTCCATCCTGACAACCCACACCACCCTCGAACATTCTGACTGTGCCTTCATGGTTGATAATGAAGCAATCTATGACATTTGTCGTAGGAATCTGGACATCGAACGCCCAACCTACACTAACCTCAACCGCCTCATCGGTCAGATTGTTTCTTCAATCACCGCCTCTCTCAGATTTGATGGTGCCTTAAATGTGGATCTGACAGAGTTCCAGACAAACCTGGTGCCTTACCCCAGGATCCACTTCCCTCTGGTAACCTATTCCCCCATTATCTCAGCAGAGAAGGCCTACCATGAGCAGCTCTCTGTCTCTGAGATCACCAATGCCTGCTTTGAGCCATCCAACCAGATGGTGAAATGTGATCCCCGCCATGGCAAGTACATGGCTTGTTGTATGCTGTATCGTGGAGATGTTGTCCCCAAGGATGTCAATGTTGCCATTGCCGCTATCAAAACGAAGCGTACCATTCAGTTTGTTGACTGGTGTCCTACTGGTTTTAAGGTAAGCGCTGCTGATTGCATTCAAAATGGTCTGGTTCATGTCAAGATTTATAGGTGATTGAATAAGCACATCTCAAGTATATAATTTTATAAATGGTGTAGGCAGGCTTAATTCAGTCTTAAGATGACCTAAAGGCATGCAGCCATCCCCTGAACTGGATGGTTGATCACAATCTTGGTGGAAGGGTATCTACCATTTCCTGCTTTTGCAGACCCTACATGAAGGAGGGTGTAAATACTCAGTCAATACTCAGCTTGCCATATATATGAACTAACTAAAGCTGATTCGAACGTTGACGATCAGGACTTTTCAATATAAAAATGCCTTCTAACGTTAGTCATGGTAGATTAATGTACAATTTGTGGGGGCAGTTTAAAATGGGAGCACTAGCTCCTAACAAAATTATAAAGTGATGTAGGCCTGTAGAGAAAAGAGAATTATGTTGATGACTAATGATGTTTCAGCTTCTAATGTACGAGTGGAAAACCTGCATCCCTCGTGAGAGATGCCATGTGAGAGAAGTGGGCGGGAAACAAAGGAAAGCTGAAATGGGAGGAGGTAGAAAATCTCTCTGTTCTGACTTCTGGCAAGAGCTATTTGTCAATCCTTCCCACTGGGTGAGGAGAAAAGGGTGAAAGAAAGAATAGGCAGCTTTTGGAAGAAGAGATTCCCCCCCCCCCTGCTCTAAGTATCTGAAAGTCCCATCCATGTGTCAGTTATAAGAGCTGCCCACTATGCTAGCTGTGAAGAATAGCGGCGCAAAATACTGCACTTTGCAAATGGGTAAAGGAGCCCAGATCAAAAGATTTTTAGAACAAATGTGAAGTTCTACACTCCCAGCGATGGTGTTCTTAACGCAGGGTGATCTAGAGCTTGCTGGCTTGCGTACAGATGCAGCTCCTTTCTGACTTGCAAATGCACACAAATTAGATACTATTGTGATATAGGAAAATTTACATTGTCTGCATTTCTATTTATTGTTTTCTAGGTGGGTATTAATTACCAGCCTCCGACGGTTGTTCCTGGTGGTGACTTGGCCAAAGTCCAGCGTGCGGTCTGTATGCTCAGCAACACCACAGCCATTGCGGAGGCCTGGGCCCGCCTGGACCACAAATTTGACTTGATGTATGCCAAGCGTGCTTTCGTCCATTGGTATGTCGGAGAAGGAATGGAGGAAGGGGAGTTTTCGGAGGCCCGTGAAGACCTGGCTGCACTTGAGAAGGATTATGAAGAAGTGGGCACAGACTCCTTGGATGGTGACGATGAAGGCGAGGAGTATTAGACTTGCACGCATGTCTGTTGTATGGCTGTTACCATTTGCTGCTTTGTAATAGAGTAAATGGGGAGCAAATCTCAAATGTAAACAGAACACCTGGCATTCCATGCCAGAGCGCTTGGAATAAACACTTTTATAACTGAGGTATCTTGCCAGTTGATGATGATGATGCAAGCATTAAAGCATCCAGCTGGATGCAAACAAATAAAACCACCTTGCTATTTACTAACATGGAGTACTTGTCTCATTGCTACATGCCCTAAACACTTGAAGCAGGCAGATTTTAGGGAGAGGAGATAGATCATTGGGAAGAAGTTGGGTTACATTGGTGGCTTAGCCACTAACAAACTTCGGTGGTCAATTTGCTCGCTCTTGCACTAGCAAGTAGTTAACAAACAAAAAGCCAAGATGTTTTCAAACGTGCTTGAAAATGTTAATAATTGTTGTGAGTAGTGCATATAAATTTGACTTGTAGCTAATGAAATACTCTAGTCCTAGACATGCTTATTTGGAATTGCAAAATGCTAAATAACCAAAACTTCTAAATATTGTAATTGGTCTAATTAAAAGTAGAAACAAAACAGTAAATGGCTAGCCCCTCACAACCTGCCTACCCACTGGAGGGAAAATACACCTCCAGAACAAGATACCACATGCAATAGGATGAAAGAGGGTGTTTGTTGTTTAGTCGTGTCCAACTCTTCATGACCCCATGGACCAGAGCACACCAGGCACTTCTGTCTTCCACTGCCTCCCGCAGTTTGGTCAAATTCATGCTGGTAGCTTCGAGAACACTGTCCAACCATCTCGTCCTCTGTCGTCCCCTTCTCCTTGTGCCCTCCATCTTTCCCAGCATCAGGGTCTTTTCCAGGGAGTCTTCTCTTCTCATGAGGTGGCCAAAATATTGGAGTCTCAGCTTCAGGATCTGTCCTTCCAGTGAGCACTCAGGGCTGATTTCCTTCAGAATGGATAGGTTTGATCTTCTTGCAGTCCATGGGACTCTCAAGAGTCTCCTCCAGCACCAATTCAAAAGCATCAATTCTAGAAGATGAGAAAAGGGGAAGAGAAGCTGCAGAGGAATCCAGGTAAGATGGAATTGCTGGATGAAATGAAAATTTGGATATACTGTATCAACTGCTGCTCCCCTAATTATGTGAACCAGTTGATGCCTGTTTGTATTTTATGAAGATGGCATATTTCAGCAGCCTACCTATGTATTTGTAAAAAGTTTTGCTTAGCTACAGGTGGCAATCTAAAGTAATCTGATAGTATCGAAGGTCTGTTTTTGGCAAATGGCTGCTCAAATTCTACTTAGTTATATAAAATGTCTGAGGAGGCGGGAGGTAGGCCTTAAAATCACACATATTTACTAGATCACTTAAATTGTGGAGTTCTGCCACTGGTTACTGTTTGGCGATGTGCCAGAAATCTAATAAATTTGGTCTTTGTTACTATTGCTGACCAATTCCGGATGTTAAAAAATATGGAATATTTTAAAAACTATTTGTTAATGGGGGTTGTGGGAGGAGAAAACTACATTTCTGATCAGATCCACTTTTGTAAACGCATCATGCTATTGGTGTGTATTTATATTTCCATATTTCACAGAGCTATGATGTGATGGTGTGGGGTGTGGGTACAGTCTGAGTTCCCTGTTTATAATTTCCTGTCATTGCCTAAAGCAGGCAAGGCCTTTTTAATATGTCACTTTCCAGTCACATGCTGTTCCTGGCACAAAAAGAAAAAAGCTTAAGACTCCCGAAAATAGGTCATGCTCTTATTTGCCCAAGCTTCAGTGGAGGCATGGAACAGAATAGGTTTGATGTATGTTTAGCCTTGTATGTTTGGCCTTGACTACCTAAATTATTTATATGGCAATACACTTGTCAATGGGGGACGCGGGTGGTGCTGTGGGTAAAACCTCAGCACCTAGGACTTGCCGATCGCATGGTCGGCGCTTCGAATCCCCGCGGCGGGGTGAGCTCCCGTCGTTCGGTCCCAGCTCCTGCCCACCTACCAGTTCGAAAGCACCCCTAAGTGCAAGTAGATAAATAGGTACCGCTTTATAGTGGGAAGGTAAACGGCGTTTCCGTGTGCTGCTCTGGTGCCGGTTCGCCAGAGCAGCTTCGTCACGCTGGCCACGTGACCTGGAAGTGTCTGCGGACAGCGCTGGCTCCCGGCCTCTTAAGTGAGATGAGCGCACAGCCCTGCTTGTGACCTATAGGCATCAAGTTGGCCACGGTAAGGGTGGTCCACTGTTATGTTCCTTCTTGAACAAGGCCTACCAGAGCTCTAGCATGTCCTGCATTTCTCACCATGCTGCTCCAGCAGAGTCCTCCTGTCTTGTGGTTTGATCTCTGATCCTGATTTTTCTTCAGCATTCCTTACTTTGTTTTCCAGCTCAGCCACTTGATCACTTTCGGATCCTGGTAAGTCATCTGACTCTGGACTCTTGTTCCTGGCTTTTGGTATTCTCCAGACTGCTGCCCATTGGCCCATACCTGACAGCATACTCCGACACCCTTGCCTTGGCCCCTGCTCACCACCACTCCAGCCCTATTTGAGGCCAGTGTGGTGTAGTGGTTAAGAGCGGTGGACTCGTAATCAGCTGCTGGGTGACCTTGGGCTAGCCACACTTCTCTGAAGTCTCTCAGCCTCACTCACCTCACAGAGTGTTTGTTGTGGGGGAGGAAGGGAAAGGAGATTGTTAGCCGCTTTGAGACTGCTTAGGGTAGTGATAAAGCAGGATATCAAATACAAACTCTATGAAACTAGGCCACATGTTGCAAGCTGCCCACCCTGTCCTAGGGCCTATGTTTGTAATAATAATAATTGTACCCCGCCCATCTGACTGGGCTTCCCCAGCCACTCTGGGTGGCTTCCAACAAAGATTAAAAACACACTAAAACACCAGTCATTAAAAACCTCCCTAAACAGGGCTGCCTTCAGATGTCTTCTAAACGTCAGATAGTTGTTTATCTCTTTGACATCTGATGAGAGGGCATTCCACAGTGCAGGCACCACTACCAAGAAAGCCCTCTGCCTGGTTCCCTGTAACTTGGCTTCTCACAGTGAGGGAACTACCAGAAGGCCCTCAGCACTGGATATCAGTGTCTGGGCAGAACGATGGGGGTGGAGATGCTCCTTCAGGTATACTGGGCTGAGGCCATTTAGGGCTCTAAGGTCAACACCAACACTATGAATTGTGCTCGGAAATGAACTGGGAGCCAATATAGGTCTTTCAAGACCGGAGTTATGTGGTCTCAGTGGCCGCTCCCAGTCACCAGTCTGGCTGCTGCATTCTGGATTAGCTGTAGATTCCGGGTCACCTTCAAAGGTAGCCCCACGCAGAGCGTGTTGCAGTAGTCCAAGCGGGAGATAACTAGAGCATGCACCACTCTGGTGAGACAGTCTGCGGGCAGGTAGGGTCTCTACCTGCATGCCAGATGGAGCTGGTAGACAGCTGCCCTGGATACATAATTGACCTGTGCCTCCATGGACAGCTGTGAGTCCAAAATGACTCCCAGGCTGCGCACCTGGTCCTTCAGGGGCACAGTTGCCCCATTCAGGAACAGGGAGTCCTCCACACCTGCCTGCCTCCTGTCCCCCCA
The DNA here is from genome assembly GCF_965113315.1 of Podarcis vaucheri. Lineage (NCBI taxonomy): Eukaryota > Metazoa > Chordata > Lepidosauria > Squamata > Lacertidae > Podarcis > Podarcis vaucheri. The sequence continues at coordinate 75,280,451 of NC_138764.1, forward strand.
AAATAGTACTTCTGTCTTGTCAGGATTCAACCTTAATCTGTTAGCCGCCATCCATCCTCCAACCACCTCCAGACACTCACACAGGACCTTCACCGCCTTCACTGGTTCCAATTTGAAAGAGAGGTAGAGCTGGGTATCATCCGCATACTGATAGTAGTATGTAGTAACAGTGTAGATTTCGGCACGTCTACACAGAAGTATGTGCCACCGTGTGGGGTTCCTCCCAGGTAAAGGTGTATAGTGGTGATCCTTACAGCTTCAAAATCTGCTGAAGCAAACCTGAAGCCCAATTATTACTTCCAAAAGGTAATGACTATTGTTTTAGAAATGTTGATACTACTTAAAACACACAAATACTCACACTGGAGGCCTTTTGGGACATTGTTTTGTGTTGGTTTTTATAACTGTTTACAGAGTGCTGCCAAAAGCATGATAGGACTTCCTTCCTGCGTTGATCATTTCCCGTCAAGTCTTCTTTTGCCGCGGTTGCTTCTTGTTCCATGACCCATGTGGTCTGGTTTCTGGTCGCCCACATTAATTCAAGAGAGTTTCGTGCCATGGTGATAAATGGCTGCAACTAGGTTCCTTTGAAGGTCTGGAATCCCAGACCAGCATATTAAACATCAGTCGTCAGAGCTTAACAAAGAAACTGAATTTGAACCTAGAAGAGGGAAAGGAAAGGAAATTGCAAACTTAATCCTTCTTGCCATACAAATGACTAAAGCGGGGTTGGTGAACCTGTGAGCCTCCTTTTTTTATCCTCTTACTCCAAGGAGTGCAGGGATCCAGAATTGGCCTCCACAGTCACTGACGGACTCACTGTTAAAACCGTGTTTATGGAAGACAATCTTACTCGGCTACGAGTGATCGCCAAACAAGAAGGAGATATTTCCTCATTACTCCCCACAACAATGACCCTCTGGAGTCCATTAGCCAGAGTGACTGGCCCAAGGGCACCCCATGAGCTCTGTGACTGAGAAGAAATGTGAAGCTGGGTCACCCTTGCCTAAGTAAATCACTTTAGCCATTACTTCACACTGGCTCTCTTTTTGCATCTCTGCACTTGCTGTCTACCTCCTAATGCATCCAGACCTTTTAATACATTGGGGGGGGGGAATCCAGTACCCAGTTAAGCTCTAGTACAGTGGTTCTTAGTCATGCTGGCCACATGACCTGGAAGCTGTATGCCAGCTTCCTCGGCCAATAAAGCAAGATGAGCGCCGCAACCCCAGAGTCGGTCAGGACTGGACCTAATGGTCAGGGGTCCCTTTACCTTTACAGTGGTTCTCAACCTGTGAGTCCTCAGATGTTGTTGGACTACAACTCCCATCATACCTGGGCTCTGGCCTTGCTAGCTAGGGGTGATGGGAGTTGTAGTTCAACAACATCTGGGGACCCACAGGTTGAGAAAGGCTGCTCTAGTACAAGGCCAGAAGCCAGTTTTGGCTCTTGATCCTCATTCAGTGGGACTACATCAGTTTACAGAGGGGGATGAGAAATTCTCTCATCTTCATGTGCATGTATGCATTGAATTATGAAGCATACATGTTTCATTAATGCACATCTGAAGCTGCAGCAGCCTTAAAGAAAAAAGAGGAGTGGCAAAAAAATAATTTCAGCTGCCTTAAACTGAAGACAGAGTGCTGCCTGTAGAAACTGTTGAATTGGCGCAGTGTGATCAACCTCCTCAGAAAGCAATGCAAAGACAAACTCTGACCACAAGCCGCCTTGTGATCCACAATCAGCTATTAGGGGACCAACTACCAGCTCAGCTGTGATTGGGCCAGAGCACTGGTTTCTGCCAGAGGTTAATATGGGTGTTAACACCAGTGGCAGAGCTTCAAGCTCCAGAGAGGGGAGGAGAGCATGCAGGGGCGTGGCGTGATATGTGTCCTGGGGGCATGGCGTGGCGTGCCACACCGCCTCCGGGGGCATGGCACCCAGCGTGGGGGGGAAGCTGCAATGACACCCCACCGGGATTGTGCCACCGGGGGGGGTGCGCTCCCCCCGCACCCCTGTTCCTCCACCAGTGGTTAACACCAGTCTCAATAGTATATCTTGCCATGGCTCATGGCTCCTTGGTTGGTTGTGAAGTCTCTGGATGCTATCTATTTTTGGGGTTTGCAGACTTTGAAGGTGCCAGGGAGGTATCAGTGCACTGTGCAACAATTACAGATTATGCTTCTAGATAAAACTCATCCAATCCTTTTAGAAGTTAAAAGCTGAGGTCCTGTTGAGGTGCAAAGTCTGAAATGAAAGCTGTTAAGCCATTCCGTATTATAGATGGTGAAAGTACAAGGGAAACTTATGCCACAGCTGATGACTCAGTGCTATGTGGGAAAAGGCATATGTAGGTAGGTTGTGTGCCTAGCAAAACTGGTCTGGCCTGATCAGAAACAGATGCTCTCCATTTCTAAATTCATTTGTTCCCAGGAGGCTATTTGGCAGAATGAGTTTTCTAAAATTCCATGTGCATTGTGGCAATTGAATGCCCTTACTTGCAAATTTATTTAAGCCCCCAAGTGGACAGAGAGAATACCTTTGATGTTTTGTCTTAGATAACTGGGTTCCATTCATACAAACAATCAGCTACTTGGTAGTTGGTTGAAATTCCTGCATGAAGGCTGCTCTGCTTAACAAGTATTTTATTTTCTGATGGTTTTCTGATTTATTTTCTGGATAAATCAGCTACTTGCCATCACATAGCCAATGCAAACAGTCTCTTATGATGTGAAGAGACATGGTGCAGTTGCTGGAACTACTTGGTAATTTAACTGGCTACAAACAAAAGACTTCTCCCATGTAAAGCACCATATACCGTATTTTTCGCTCTATAACACGCACCTGACCATAACACGCACATCATTTTTAGAGGAGGAAAACAAGGGAAAAAACATTCTGAATGAAACAGTGGATGTATCATTTTTGTGCTTCATGCTGTGGCCACAGACATGTGATCTGATGGTGAATTTGGGCTGACCCAATGCAAAGATCCTGAGGATCCATGTGGATCCATGCTTTGTAATCATGTTTTTGCACCATTGCAGCCCCAGACAACAGTGGGTGCGTGATTTGGGGGGGGCAGGCTGTAGCCATGGACATGCTATGTTCTCTGGTGGTGAATTTGGGGGTGACCTAATGCAAAGATCCTGAGGATCCATGTGGATCCATGCTTTTTAGCCACATTTTTGCACCATTGCAGCCCCAAGCAACAGTGGGTGCATGATTTTGGGGGGGGCAGGCTGTAGCCATGGACATGTTATGTGCTCTGATGGTGAATTTTGGGGTGACCCAATGCAAAGATCCATGTGGATCCATGCTTTTTAACCACATTTTTGCACCATTGCAGCCCCAGGCAACAGTGGGTGCATGATTTTTGGGGGGCAGGCTGTAGCCATGGACATGCTATGTGCTCTGATGGTGAATTTGGGGTGACCCAGTGCAAAAATCCTGAGGATCCATGTGGATCCATGCTTTTTAACCACATTTTAAGTGGGGAGGGAAGGAAAAACACAGAAGGGCTAAGAATGCAGGAGTGGGTTATAACGGGAGGGAGGAAAGGAAGGCAAAAGTTTCCCCCACGCACCTACCCAAGCCAGCCAGCTCTCTCTCTCTCTCTCTCTCTCTCTCTCTCTCTCTGTGTGTGTGTGTGTGTGTGTGTGTGTGTGTCTCCCACCTGCATGTTTTCAGCAGCACCGGAGCACAGAGAGGAAGGAACGGCACTCTGCTTTCCCCTCTTCTTGCCTGGAGGGGAGGGGCTTTCCCTGCTCTTTGTTCCGTTTCAGCAAACACAGCAACGAAACAGAGGGGTGGGCAGTAAGACCCTGAGGCAGAATGCAGGAAAGCAGAAACTTCCTCTTTCCAGGTTTCCCTTCTCTGTGAAGCACGGTTTGATTTTTGCCTGATTTTTCGGCTCCAGGGACCACACATTCGCTCCATAACACGCACAGACATTTCCCCTTCCTTTTTAGGAGAAAAAATCTGCGTGTTATAGAAAGAAAAATACGGTATGCAGTCACAATTTTAAGTAGTCACAAAATGCGTGTTTTCTTAGTTGTGTAAAGGTACATCTCAACCTTTCTATATTGCAGAATGTTTGTGGAATACTATGTGGGATCTGGCCTCTTTTTCTTTGTCCGCAGCATAGGGGTTTGCAGAAGGGAGATACCCGGTTACCGGAATTAATTGCTATCTCACAGCCTTCTCCAAGTTGGTGCCCTTCAGATGTTGTGAATCACAGCTCCCATCAGCTGTGCTAGCTGGCCCCATGTAAAACTTTCACCTGCTGGTTTTAACAGATCAGGCTGCTGTTGAAGGTACACATGCAACCCTGGCAGCTCTTTTCTGGTTAATTGGCAAACCTACATTGCGAATGTCATGTCTGTTTTCTCTACAATAACTAGCAACCCCCTTGCCAAAAAATAAATAAATAGAAATGCAATATATATTAAAAAACTAATATTTATAGTGCAGCATTTAAGATGTTAAGTTTATTTATTTGCCACACCTTTCTGTCAAAGCAGAACAAGCATTATGGGAATCATAGAATGAGAAAGGGAAATAGATTCCTTGAATCACATAGCCAGAAAATAAGTTCCAGACATTCAAAAACTTTCCTAATAGATAACCTATCCCTCTCTTAAGCAGAGGCCACTTTAAGGAGATTATTTGAGCTGTTACAAGAGAGATATCAGAACAGAAATATAGAAGTGTTTGCATAGCTTGTTGCAGATGGCAGGAGCTTTAAAGTGAATCTTGTGTCCTGCCAGGGTAGATACATATCTGGCTGCCAGTAAAAACTCCCTCCACAAATCCAATTGTTGATAAAAGCATGTGAAAGAGGACGTCCTCTGTATGTGTGGCTTGTTTGATTCTTAGATTTTTGTTTCTTATTGCCATTGAAAATTCTTTCTTCCCCAATCTGAGGCTGCTGCGTTTGTGTGAGAGAGAGAAAACTCTCACTGCCTAACATCCCACCCCATTCATCACTCAGCTTGCTTTGCCTGTATTCTGAAGCAAACTTTTGGTGTCCTAACGTTTGACCATTAGAGGCAAAAGCATCCTGTTTTATATGTTGCCATCTAGTGGAACATGTGAATAAGAACAGATCTGGTATCGTTCTGAAGAAGTGTGCATGCACACGAAAGCTCATACCAAGAACTAACTTAGTTGGTCTTTAAGGTGCTACTGGAAGGAATTTTTTTATTTTGACTATGGCAGACCAACACGGCTACCTATCTGTAACTAGATCTGGTATATGAGGAGTTTATATGATGAGTTGGCTAGTTTGCCAGAAATCATCACTTTACTATAAACACTACAAATGGTTTCCTGTGGATTCTTGTTGCCTGGCCGTTGCTAATCCCAAATCTGCAAATAAATCAAGATTGGATTATTTTCATTTTGGTTTCATATTCCATACATCCTACTTCTAAGCATCAATTCGTCCTCCTAGGATGGATCTTCATGTAGTAGCCAAAATAGAACCATCCACACATGAGTCTGAGATTATGAGGAGGCATGTATGCTTGGGGGAACCAATATCTATATATAGATAAAATAATCACACCATTTTACTCTTAATACCCAGCATCCTTCCAGGATTTGGTCTGAAGGCATATGGCACAGCCTCTTAGGTGATCTTTTGCACATCTCAGTCTGGTGAGATCTAACTCTGGCCTGGATAGGAGACTGCCTGCAAATCCCATTACATTGCTGCAATTTCTGTAATGGAAGAAAGGTGGGATAGAAATGTAATAAAATAATGTCAGACATTCACTGGCCTTCCTTTTGGCCCTTTTTGCATGCTTTAACTTGGATGGAATGTGTCCTTGAACTGTGATAATGCCTCTTGCATGCGTAGACGGCAAGACTGGCCTGCCTATGAGGTAGACTGAAGCAGCCACCTCTGGCGATGGAATCCTGTGGGTGCAATCACTGCAAACTCCTTGCCTACCACCTCACAAGATCTCACCAGAAGACACTGCCACTTAACCTCAGTAAGCATGACCTTTACAGGAGGTGGCATCTTTCTGTTTCGCCTCAGGCAGCAAAATGGGACAGGTGGAGAGACGTATGTAGAGATCATAGAATCATAGAGTTGGAAGAGACCACAAGGGCCATCGAGTCCAACCCCCCTGCCAAGCAGGAAACACCATCAGAGCACTCCTGGCATATGGTTGTCAAGCTTCTGCTTAAAGACCTCCAAAGTAGGAGACTCCACCACACTCCTTGGCAGCAAATTCCACTGTCGAACAGCTCTTACTGTCAGGAAGTTCTTCCGAATGTTTAGGTGGAATCTTCTTTCTTGTAGTTTGGATCCATTGCTCCGTGTCCGCTTCTCTGGAGCAGCAGAAAACAACCTTTCTCCCTCCTCTATGTGACATCCTTTTATATATTTGAACATGGCTATCATATCACCCCTTAACCTCCTCTTCTCCAGGCTAAACATGCCCAGCTCCCTTAGCCGTTCCTCATAAGGCATCGTTTCCAGGCCTTTGACCATTTTGGTTGCCCTCCTCTGGACACATTCCAGTTTGTCAGTGTCCTTCTTGAACTGTGGTGCCCAGAACTGCCCCAGATACCATTGATTTTTTTAGTGGTTGCCATTTAGCCTTTTGTGTAAAGCTAAGAGTTGCATCCATTGCTCTGCCCCCTTTTACTTATGTTCTCCATCCTGGTCTAAGGACACAGAACAGAGTGAAGAAGTTTGGCTAGAATTTGAAGGCCATGTCTGGTCCATTATATAGGAGTTGTAGGGAACCAGTCAGTGGGGGAAGTGGATTATCAATAATATGTTGGCCATTTCTGTTTGCTGTTTTTTTTTATTGCAGGAGGAGATTGCCTTGGAATTATTCAAGCCTTGGAGTCAGCTAGGAAGATGTTTGCAATAGAGCTAAAACCGAATTTCTCAATATGTCAATGGCTGTTGAAATTTTAAAATTCAGCTTTGATTTTGAAATTTTATTTCAAAATGTGAGTGCTTTAGACTGTGGGGGTGCATGCTCTTTTTTTACTGGCAATGCAATGTTTCTTGATTGGTTCCTGAATCCCACCTTAGCCCTTTCAAGAGTGGCCAATTGCCAAAGAAGACAGGGCTGCACAGCGGCGTAGCGTGAGTTGTCAGCACCCGGGGCAACGCAAGTAATTTGCGCCCCCTAACCCGGGGCAAGGCAAGTAATTTGCGCCCCCCCTAACCCCTAACCTGTGAGTTGCCGCTGGCGCTGCCGCCCAAACGACGCCGCTTGCCCGGAGGAGGAGGGGGGCAGAGAGGCGAGGAAAATGCAACGGCCCAGCAGCTGCAGCAGCACCGGCGGAGGCAGGGCTGTGAGGAGGGGCTGCCTGGCGCGTCCTCCGCGGCGAGCACTGAGAGCCGCTGCCTGCCCAGCGCCTTCAGCCCGGACGCGCGCACAGCTCGTCGGTTCCGCGAGACATGCGGCTCCGCTACAGCCTGCGCCCGAGGCTCTTCGGCGACTCCGGAGGCAGCGAGCACGCCCCCCCCAGATGTTGCGCCCGGTGCGGCCGGCACCCCTGGCACCCCCCACGCTACGCCACTGGGGCTGCAAACAATTGAGTAAAAGAGAGTCATTCAGGAAGTGTGACTAGCATGTGCTGAATTGACCTTGCTATTTGTCACTATTTTGCTTTGTTGCTGTTTTACAGTTATTGATTATTTCTGCTGCTTTTTCTGCGGCTTTCCTATTGTTTTTAGATGTTCTATGGTGGTTTTGTATTTTTATTAAATATGATTCTGTATTTGTCTAATGGAAGCTGCTTTGTCAGGATCCTAGTCCTAAAAGACAGCCTAAAATATCTTAACTAATAAATATTGAATGCCAAATATCAAGTAGCATTAAGTATTGTATACAGAAGTGCTGAGCATTGGGTGTCAGTATAAGGTCTACAGAGGAGGAATGGGATTTTAAGGCTGTGGGTTTATTTGTTTTTAATGCAGGCACATATATTTGACCTTTATCATGATCATACAAAAGCCTTCTTAGCATAATGCATTTGATGAAAGCTTTCTTTACATCTGTTTAATTCTGTGCATTCTCACTTGGAAATGAGCCACACTGAAATCACACGGAGGTTAGAATTGTGCTGTTACCTGGGCCTTACTTTCGGGCATAATGGCCCTTACTTCTGAGTAAACATATAAAGGATTGTGCTCCACTATAGCTTTTAATATACACATGCCCTTTTTGCTAATTTTTTTTATTAATCCATCATAAAAAATACTACTCCCCGATTCTGTAGACACAGCAACTAACTTAGATTACAGCTGTGCTGAACTTCACCCACAGTGTGTACTGGGAGTTGGGGCAACGCCTTGCTTTCCGTAACTCAGTAACTTCCTCGTGAAGATGACTCGCGTGGATAAAAGGCCCACGCTTTAGAGCTTGGCAAACCCGCCCCCACTCCACAGTGTGGAAACGACGTCCCCTCGAAATTCAGGGTGGCGCTGTAAGTTAAAAGACCTGATCCCATGTGGCTCGACGGCGAAGACTGCCCTTAAGCTGTTGCTATGCTGGAGAAGTTGCCTAGCGCATACTTAGGGAAGGGCGCGGGGCAATGGAGAAGTCGGGATAATAGAGGGGGCGGTGTCAGGACCGCGGAGAAAGAGGAGTGATGGCTGCAAGGTTGGACGGCGGAGGGGGGCGAGAGGGAGGAGCAGGCTGGCCCAGAAATGCGGGAGCGAATACACGTGTGCTACGTGCAGCGCCCGCTGCTCCCCTGGGTCCTAGAGAGTTCCTCAATGGGGAGCCACCTCCGTGGGGTGCTGTGGGGTGGCTGCCTTGTCGATCGGCTCTTTGGCTCCACCATCCCTCTTTGCTGGGTCGACCCCCGAGGGGAGCCTCATGCCTCGCCCCCCTCCGCCAGCCCAACACGCCCTCCCTCCCTTTGGTAATAATGCTCGATGTGTTTCTTTACCAATGGAGGCGCTTCCTTCGACTCCCCTCGCCGGCCTCCATAAGGCAGACCCCTGCCAGATGCGGAGGGGGTGGGGAGGGGGCCTGGGTTGCGTCCGGGGTGGGTTGTGCCTCCCTTGGAGAAGCTGACACCGGAGGGGGCTGCCCCTTCCCTTTGTCCTGTTCAGCGGCCTCGACGGGGGCAGTGGCCCGGAGTAGGGGCCCGAGGGGGTGTCTGTTTGCTAACCTGCACGCCTTTAGAGCTGCTCACACCCAGGATCACCCGGCCGAACCCCAAGTTCCTCACCCTCTCCCAGTTATGAAATTGGGGGTGCGGAGGCAGGATTAGAGTAGCATGGAAGACTACACGAGGGGGGGGGCGATACTCATCCGGAGGGTTGGGACAGCTGCTGCTGGATTGCTGGAAGTGATACAGGGGTAGGTGTGGGGTAGGTAGCGGAACCCACGAGCTTTGTGCAATACTAAAGGAGGGAGGCATAACTACTAAGGAGTTCAGGGTGGGAAGAGATTACAGTGGGCGTCTCCAGATTTGGAGTGTGTGTGTTGGGGTACAATTGAGAAGATGGCTTGATCTGTTTTCTCTTAAGCGTAGGAAACAGTAGATCCACCGCCGCCGCCCCCCCGGATACACCGTGGGTGTTTAAGAAGGTCTGGAGCGGACCACTTCAGCAACCTTTATCAGTGGCTCCATTTGGGGATGGGGGGGGGGGCGAGAAGAGGAGGAACCTCTTTTGTGCACAACTTTTGGAACAGTTCCAATATCTCCCCCACCCCCTTGGAAGGGAGCCCGGTCTTTGCTGGAAGCGAAGGGGTTCTGCTGGGGAAGGAAGGATTATAAAACGGGGGGCGGGGGTGATGGTGTCAGTTCATCTCATGGAGAAGGTACGGGGCGGGGAGGGGAAAGGTTGTGGCCCGGTGTGGGGAGAGGAGCAGCGACAAAGCTGCCTTTTTTTTGGGGGGGGGAGCCCCACCAGAGATCAGTGGGCGGAGCACTGTTAACAACTGCCAGCTCCCCGGTGGATCACCGCCCCTCCCCCTGAAGCGTGGCACCGTTTATCAAAATAGCCTAGACGTTAAGGCTGCAGCCTTACGCTCGAGAATAAATCCTATTGAGCTCAGTGGGGCCTACTTATAAGTAAACCCGTGGTAGGATTGTATGATAGTTGCGCCGAGCAATGCCCCCCCGCCCCCTTCCTCCCATCCAACTATTAATTCCCATTGTCCTGGGGACTCCAGTGATCTGCCTACAGTCCCCTCTGAACCAAGGGGCCTCCAAGTCTTGTATTAGAGCTAGGAAGCGACAGGGATAGCAGCGTTACAGTGAGCCCCCCCCCCTTTGCCCCACGCACTGCTTTACACTGGAAAGGGAAGGCTTCCCCACTGCACAGAGCCAGGCGCAGACAATGAAACAGCTCGGCCTCCCTCCCCCTCTGACGTCCCCCCAAGCCCTGGCCTATCCCAGAGAATAGAGAGGCTCTTTAAAAAAAGAAGTGCCGGCACTGAGGTGGCTGTCAGCTGTGAAGGATCCCTCCGCACATGTAAACATAGATCATAAAGGCGAAGAAGGTGGATTAGAGAGTAGAGACCCATGTGGTTGGCGTTCTCTGCATGGAGCTCATTAGCTTAGAGGCCTCTAGTGATCCCCTGTTGCTGGCGAAACTGAAGGGAATCTGTCATTGCAGCAGTCACGTTGTAGGTCCCCACCCCCATGCCACAAAGACAAATCCTAAAGTTTTGCACAACAGGACTAAAGGAGGAGATTGTGCCAATCCTGCGGTACTCCTGCTCTACTTAATTTAATAAGAAGTTTGAAAAAGGCCTTTATCTTTTGGTTGAGGAGCCATTAACTTATACAGAACATAATATTTTAGGGATAAAATAATTCTTGTGGTTTAATAATGGAATCCTCTCTCTCTCTCACACACACACACACACTTGGGATAGATTATATGTATCCTCATTTTATTCCTCATTAGTTCTAAATTTAAAACAGCAGTATTATTCTGAAGGAAAGACTGAAGATTGCAGTCTTGTAACAAAATGCATGGTACTAAAAATGATCCATACCTACTTGAAAAGCCACCCACAATTTATATCATGTGATGTTGACTATGGTGATCAAATGTATAATCTGTGCATGATTTAAAATGTACAAGCCACACAATAAACTTCCCTCAGTGTCCCCTTCTCCACTATTAGAGCTAAAATGCAAGCATAAACGTATCTACCCAGAAGGAAGTCCTACTGAGTTAAATGGGGCTTACTCCCAAGTAAATAAGTTATAATTGCAGCCTTAAGCATTCTCTTGGAATCAATACAAAACCACATGATTTTGATCATAGCTTTAGACAGAACTTTCCAAATTTTTCATGTTGGTGATACACTTCTTAGACATGCATCATTTCATGACAAAGTGATCCAGTTTTCCTAGCAAACCTGAGGTTAAACTAACCCCTTTCCAGCCCCAGCAGAAGCACTGGGAGCGTTTGTGCGGACACACCTACACACTGCAGCCAACACACTAATGTTTTGCAACACACAATTTGGAAAGCTCTGGCTTCTCTAAAGATCAGTATCAAGAAATACTTGGGTTATGGGAAGTTACAAAATTAAACAAATAACTGAAGTTGGTGGGCTTTACCCATAAGCCTGCATACAATGTAATCAGGCTGTTATTTCGTTTAATTTGAAAAAAAACAAAGGTAATATTAGAAATGCATGAGAAATAAAGAAAATAAATAAAACTAATGTGAGAGAAAACATACTGCTTAACCCTATTGGCTCAGTCTCCATTTTGAATTAGGAATGGTTTCCACATAAAGAAACTAAAATTCTATCTATGAAACAGTATAAAGTATGAATATAAAGCAAACCCAAACTCAGTTTTAAATGTCAGACTATTATTTGTTTCATATACTGTACCTTGCTGAGACACATTAATATATTTTTGACAATGAAATATTTTTAAAACAATGCATGGCTAAATAAAACCACGGAGTCCTAATCTTCCTTGCATGTGCATTATTCTCTTGTAGAATTAACTACTGCATTTGAAAACACATGTGGATCTGTTGTATGTTTATAAAAAAAGAAGGTAAGAATCCTGCCTATTGAAGCATATTTAAGCACGTCAAGCATATTTAGGCATATTTAAGTATTTCAACATTAAGCTATAGCACATTTAAAACATTTACAAGTTTTTCAGAATTATGTAATTGCTAATCATTTGGCAGTATCAATGTGAGAATACAGCATCCTAATAAAACAAAATGTGATTTTCATCCCACCATATGTGAAACAAACTTATTTTAAATGCATAAATATGTTGTGCTTTGTTTTAAAAGTGCCTGGGGCTGGCAAAATTAAAGCTACTTCACTTAAAATCAGCAAGAAAATATGCTCATAATCAGAATGTCAATCTTTGCACATTTGGGTGTTATCACATAAAAATGGACATTTTCCTGTTATGGACAAACTGTTCTGTCCTAATAGGTGCCAAGTAAGTCAGAAACAGCTATTTAAAGCACAGCTAGTTGAAACATTTTATTAGTTATTAATTATGGAAAAACGATGAAATTAAGTTATAAATACAGATTTTAGAGTGGAAGGCATGTAATGAAGATGATGATTGCTAGGGTTTCCTGGTTTTGTCAGAGAAACAAAATGGAGTGACTATGTTGAGTGTACTGTGTATCCTGAAACAAAATAATGGATACCCAGACGAAGAACGCGAATTGCAAAGGTGGCTCCTTTTTCCTCAGTCCCGTTTTGTCGGCAGACAGGAGTCCAAATAGACTCCTGGATCACTGGATCGATCCCACCAAAACAATGAAAGCCTACCATGGGGCATGAAGGCCTAATCTCGTAGGAAGAACACGCTCCCTCTTTCCAAAACAGACACATTCCCTTTGGGGGAGGGGGCAAGAAACACAGCTGAACCAGCCCCGGCTGCAATACTTTCTCTGCTCCTGCTACAGCCCCATTACTTTTCACGCATATGGGCCCCATGGGCGTAGCCAAGACGGGCCCTATACTCGGCCGTCCCAGAAGAGGCCTTTCTGCAAAGAGGAGCGAGCACGCCCGCACGCAGGCAACCAACCAACCAACCAACCAACCCGTGTTTTGCGCAAGCTCTTTCGGACGCGAGAGTTGGGCGTCCGCGAGCCAACCCGAACAAAGGGGTGCGGTGGAGAAAAGGGGCTGGCACCCCATGTGGCGTGGGGGAGCGGGCGGGCGGGTCCCTCAGGAGGCACTTTCCATAGGGCCGGGCCCCCTCCTCCTCGGGACTCTTTTTCTCCCCCTCCCTCGCTTTGGCGGAGGCACACGGGCCGTTCCAGAGGCGCTCGGCGACGCTTTGGCTGTTGGGGGATTGTTCGGAGCGGCTGCCTGACTCGGCGCTGCCCGTCCTGCCGGCGACCCAGGGCTGACCATGGCCGAGTTCCTGCCGCCGCCCGAGTGCCCCGTCTTCGAGCCCAGCTGGGAGGAGTTCGCCGACCCCTTCGCCTTCATCCACAAGATCCGGCCTATAGCCGAGCAGACCGGGATCTGCAAGGTGCGGCCGCCGCCGGTGAGTGAGCCTGGGCGACCGACCTGTGCGCCGCCTTCACCCCCCCCACCCCCAGCAGCGACGCCGCGGGCGGCCCAGCAGGAACCGGGGGGGGGGGCGTCTGCGTGCAGAGAGTCTGGGGGCAACAATAACATCACTTCCCCCTTCGAGCCTTTTGCCCCCCCCCCGCCGTCCAAGTTCCTAAAAACTCCCGGTCCCAAGACCCCTGCATTGGGGGGGGGGGGTCAGGTATCATTTTACACATCCCCACTCAGTAAACTTGTACATCTTCCGTCGGTCCCCCTCCCCCCTTTAATCTTCAGCGCGTCTCGGGGGGCTTCCATTCGCCCCCCCCACTGCACGCCTTCATGGGGGGGGGGAAGAGTCCCCCACCTCCACCCATTGACCCTTGAATGATGGGCAAGCGTTGGGTTTGTGGACGAGAGTCCTCAAAGGCGTCCTTGTCCCCATATGGACTCGCTTTGGAGGCCAGGCTGGCGTTTACCCCACAGAAACGGGGTCATGGGTTGGAGTGCAGAATGGCCCTCTTGTGTCGCTTCAGCCCGGCAGACTTTTGAGGTTTTGGCTCCCCGAGGGAGACCCACTCTAATATGGCTGCCAGTGAGCTTTCTGCCTCTCTCTCTCTCTCGCCTCCCTCCCTCCTTTCCTCTCCCTCTCTCTCGCCCCCATGGCTCTCTCACTTTGGCCCCTGGCTCCCTTTCTACTCGGGGAGCTCCCCTCCCGCGGCTCCCCCATCTCCTCCTCCTCCACCACGACCCAAATAAAGTTGCCTTGTGTGTCTTATCCCGCGGGTTGGGGGGGGGAGCAAGAAACGCACACCGTTCACACAGAGGCACGTTTCCTCAGCTGCTAGTTTTCCAAATCAAACGGGGAAGTTGGTCCCGAAGTGCTTCCTTTGGGGATGACTCGTCCTAGGGTAGCTCCAGTGGCGAAAGCCTCTCAAGACCCAGTTGAGGCTTTTGTTTCTCTGCACAGGATCATATTAGCAGCTAGTTAAGTAATAAGAGTGTAGCTTTTAGCATGAGTGAGGAAGGGGGAGGTGGAAGAAACTTTATTAAGGCTCAAAACCTGCCTTGCAAGCCCACTTTTAAATTGAGGGAACAAGTTTTACCTCACAGGCAACTACAGTGAAGAAAGAAGACATTATTTATTTATTTCCTAAAGACTTAATGCAGCAGAAGTAGTTGATTTTTTTTATGGCTAGAAAGAGGCAGCCATTGTCACCGTTTTACCTTTTTTATAGTAGGGTATTTTGAAGGTAAATAAGTGTTTGTTCCACATGGTTTGTCTAACAAAGTTTAAGCATTGTCAAATTCTTGGGGACTGGGCTACTAATATCAAGAGAAATACTTTAGAGCAGTCACTGTGTTAAAACCTGAGACAGCTGCTTGGGTGTTGCCCTCCATGTTGGCATTGTGGTTGAGCTAGGACTGTGGATTTTCTTATTTCCATGTTTTCTGTACCCACAAAAAGCTTTTCTGTGGCCACTTTAGTTCCATCTGGGTTAATTTTAATACTGGCACCCATATTTTAAAGTTGGGAATATATAAATAGAAGCCATTGAGTTTTCAGAGATATTTTCTTTCAGAATCCTAGGCAGACATGGCCACCATTTTAGAGTGCGATACATAGTGGGAAGGGTGATAAGTCTTCATCATTACCAGTATAAACAGACACTACAGAGGGCTATAGAAGGGGTGATTTTGAGCCACTAACTCAATTCAGTTTTTAAAAAATTGTTTCTCAGTATAATTTGCTTCAGCTTTATTACCCCAGTTATTTGCACTTCCTTTTTAAAAAAGGTAAACTGTGGTTGAGGAAGGATTTGAAGAAACAAAGATTTGTTTGTTACAAGGGGTATACACTACTTTCACTAAAAAGAAGGCAATCTTCATTTAGGGAGATGTATTGGTAAATATGGATTCAAACAACTTACATTCTAGTTAAAATACTTGAAATGTTAATTTGGAGCTGAGTATAAATGAGACATATTGATGAACTTGAGTTCTGCAATGAAACTTGAATTTTATTCATTCTCTGTATCCAGTTACATTTCAGTATGACTTTCAGTCCTAACTGGAAAACATAACTGAAGATTGACCCTTGAGTGAAGAAAGTAGCTTGTAGGAACTTTTCTTATTCTACTAGGTGAAATCTTGTCAACCTTTGTTCCTGTTAAATTCCATTTATTTCAGTAAGGTTTGTATGCAAAGAATGATTGGTGGGTGGAACTCACATATACACTTGAGTAGGACAGCCTTTTGATTTGAAAGTAACTCCATTTAATATATGATGTTTTAAAGTTTCTCTTCAGTTTCATTTTTATGTTTTAATTGTACATGTGTATGCATTAAAAAGTCTGTGGCTGAACAAGATAAAAACTGCACCTAAGATTGTGTATCATTCCTACCTACATGACATCCATTTTAAATCCCTGTGTTTGTAAAATTATTGTTGGTGGTTGGTTGTGGTTTTAGCCCCTTTGAATAGGGTGGAGGTAAAGTGTGTGTGTTATGTATGTTGTTAAGGCTGAGATGGCCTGGCTTGATTGTTTGGTCCCAGTGGTCCTACCAATCAAGATTTACTTTTTAGGAAAATAAGTCATGAGACATGCATTTCACAGAAATTACTTCAGGTTTAGGTGCGTTCTAGAAAGGCAAAGTATTGCCAGGCTGCCCTTTGAGGTGATTTTTTTAAGGAAGCACATACCACAGGCCTTTTATCATATGAAAGCATTGTGTCCCATACATTTGAGATCCTTGCTGGTAGGTGACACCATATTTATAAAAGAGCCTGCTCATCCCTGAGTGGGTCAGAGCACACAAAATATTGATGGCCCATGGATTAGTATCTAGACTATAATATGACCCTCAAGGACACAAGTTGGCCATCTCTGTTCCAAAGGATTCATTGCTGTTGTTTTTTGTCATTTAATTTTGGCAGCGCTTGGTAGCAAATAATTGTTTATAGGAGCCTGCTTTCTTGCTTCCAGCTTTACAGAGACAAAATGACATCCCTTTTGTTTCTGTTGCCTTGCTGAAGAGCTTTTTAAAAAGGGGGGGGGGAGGAGCAATGAGAATTGTATGTATGTAATAATCCCTCCAACCCATAACACTAATGCTTTGTTCTGACTCAAGATGCAGTCTGCTGCCATTTTGAATGAGGTACACTCTACCACCATGTTCTTTGAGTGTGTTTCTTTTAAACTTGTTACTCCAACTTTTGTTGGTTATATGAGCAGACAAATATTTTTAAAAGAGGGACATTTGTGAGAATTGTATGTTTTCAAATGAAGCTGTTGAATAATGAAGCACACAAAATGCCCATGGAATTTAATGTCGCCAAATAATGCTACTCAACACCTCATATTGGTGTATTTGATGTGAAATTAAACTCTGGACTGTAGGTTCCATCTGCTTTTAAACTGAAGATTTTTTTGCACTGGTCTCAGAATACTTAATATTATAGGCTGCAGTCCAGCACACAGCCTGATTGTGTGCTTAGGCATGCCTAAGACCATGGATTTCAAAGGGTTTAGATGCTCCTAACTCTGATCAGGGTGATTGTTACGGATAATTGAGTCTCACTGAAATTAGTGCAACTTGTGCACTGAATTAAATCTGCAGACTTAAAATCCTGTACACCAGGGGTGTGTGTGTGTGTGTGATAAAGGAAGCCAAAGAAGAAAAAATGGGGTGGTAACCTTTATATTTTTTTAAAAAGAAAAGAAATGCCCACACCATAAATTACCAGTCCAAAATGCCACCCAAAGGATAGTGGGTTTTGTGGACACCATCTGCTAAATGCCTACTTGTTGTAGAGATGCTGTAAAGTTAAGTGGGATGGATGATTGTTTCTCTGGAGCTCTATCCAGAAGGCAGATGAATCTTCACTCCCAGGCCTTCCCTGGAAAAGGTGCTGTAGCAAGCAAAGTTCTGAAAATTAAAGCTTGTTCCCAGCTGTAATTGTGTTGATGTCTAGCAAGCAGGTAAAATGACTTCCAGATCTCCAAATGTTTTTTTCCATCTGCACCAGAACTATAAAGGCAATGTTGATAATGTAACCGAAAACCTCCTTTCTGGACTAAGAATTCGTTTTCCTAATAGCCCAACCAGAAATCGTCAAATGGGAATGTTTGGATTCAAATAATGTTCATTTCATAGAAAAAAAGACAGTTAAAATGGCTTAAATGTGCACATTTCAGCATTTGACATTGCCTTCTTGGTGGCGGCACTGAAGTAGGTTGTTGTTACTTGAATGAGCTGGCACAAGCCTTGGATCAGACCAGGTTTTGAGCCTAACTTATTAACAAACCACCATTTGCCAAGTTTGTAAACCCAACAAACCACAATTTGTTTCTAACCAGGAATAGAAGCTTTACATCTTTCTTTTTTTATATGAAGGGGAAAGGAAGTGCACATACCTAAGATTTGTTTGAGCTTGTTCATGTAACAACACACTATGGTTTTTTTATTACCCCTGATGAAGCCCTTACTCTGAAAATAAAGAATATGCATCTTGCTTCCAATTTTATTTATTATCAAGTGATCCTTTGATGTGAACAACTTTTATTTAACTGGGATAGCAGAATCACTCTCAATATCACATGCCTTATTCCTTCCAGTTGTAGAAGACTTAATATACATACCTTCATAAAAAGGTGAAACTTAGTCTGTTTCTTAGGCATTTTGCTTCCTGAAATGAGGTTATGATAGTATTGTTTACTATTCTGTATGAAGTGTCATATCTATAGCAACATGGAATACAGTCTTCTAGCATTACCATAAGACGATAGCTTTCAATCAAGCTTGTGACCTCTTGACTGTATTTGCTTGGCATAGACATTGTACCTTTGACAGCAAAAACTGAATTCAACAGGTGCTTCTCTTGGAATGGAGTTAGGAGATCATGCATATTAGATTTTTGCTGTCAAAAGGGCATGATCTTTGCCAAGAAAAACACTTTCACCAGACCTAAACTTGCCAAAGCTTGGCACACTGGTACTTCGATTAAATTCCAGCAGTTTCCTGTGTCTATACATTCAGGTGGTATAAATGTTAATTTCAAAATATATGCCTTTCAAAATATGAACATTTGGAAAATCTGAAGCAGGGACCTACCTGCTGATGATGGACATTACCTTAAATCTAATCTGTATCTTAGTCTTCATATTCTACTGTTGGGATGGCACAATCAGATGAAAAACTTGTAATTCTGGAATAGTTTTCAACACTTTCCTTGTGCATGCTATTGGTCTCAAGAGTACACTCTTATTTTTGGGAGGTCCAACAAAGGGATGTGGGAACCAACTCTACATTCCATGACTTAAAATTGGGGCTGTGCAATTTTTTAAAGGATAGCTTCTGTTTCTCTAAGAAAATTTGTAACATGGTCCTTTTAAGTTTTCTTTTCAAGCCATTGTTAGTAAAGGATCACCAGTTGCATTGCAGTTCATTTGCTAAACACCACTTCTCTGAACTTGCTTCTTAGTAGTCTCAATTTGGTTGACTGGTTGTGAAAATCTGCAGTTCTTGGTGAAGGAGGATTTTCCCAGTTGCTTTCTTGCTCTTGGAAAGTCCTCATAAACCCAACATCCTACCTGAAGAAATCCCAGCCAACCTCTACCTTCAGGTTATATCCCCAATCTTGGTCTAACTATAAAAAACTTTTAGGAGTTTGGTCTAGGGCTTGATCAGTGATGCCTTATTGAGCATCAGTCCTCCCCTCTTTCTCAGAGACCTAGAAGTGAATTTTACAGAGACTATACCTCACATGTCTGATTTATATTAATGTAATTTAATATTGCAATTTCATTCCCAAGAGAAACTGGTAATACACAAGTCTTGCTAAAAGGGCATACATAGATCAAAGTGATTTCTTGTGCAAAACCTGTGCATTATTATCACATCCCTGTAGAAACATGTAGAAACCAATCTGGTTATTTGTATGAACTGTGGCATGCTGAGGCATGCCTAATGTGTTTTGAACCAGACAGAGACAAGTGAATGTACCTAAGGCAGTGAACACAGCCTGGAGTTGGTGTACTGCACAAACTAAGAAGCTTGGTGTACATACACACCTTAAAACAACCCGGGCTGGAGAGTTCAGTATGAAGCACTAATTGGGTAGTACTTGTAGGATGGCACTTGAATACAAAGTACTTTTTGTATGATCAAGCTTTTTTGGGTTATCTGTGTGGGGCAATTAAAAAAAATTGCAAATTTAGTATTTGAAATACTGGATTTATGCAGGTAATGAAGTTTTCAAGACTTCATTGACCCTTTTCAATGCTATTAAAACAATTCCAGAGCATGCCATCAAATATATCTTTTAGATATTCCTACCAGTAATTACCCTTATTATTATTATCTTTAAGTTGGCACATCACTGTTTTATACCGTGGACCATGTCTTTTCATGTTTTCTTATCTTGAAGGAACATACTGGAAAAATAATTTCATCACTGTACCACAGTCCCTCTCTGTCTGATGTTCATACAGCAAGACTCAGTTCTGTGAAGGAAAACAACAGTTTACCATTAATCCTGCTATATTAAGGAAAAGGACTCAAGCAAATTTTTGATTAATTTCATGGCTTTGTGATGAGCTAGAAATTATACACACAATATTGTTGTAGCTGATTTATAACTCATTCCAAAGTAGTTGTGGGGGTGACAGCTACTTTGCATAAGTGAAGAGAAAAGGGAGAACAAATGTGGAGAAAATTAACATAAATCAGTATTGGAAAAGTTAGCAATATTTTAAAATCCAAGTCAGGAAAAGGGATGATAGGTTTGCTAAATTTTCAGTGTGGTAACTTGTGTAAAAAGGCTATGTAGCAGAGAAAAATAGCACTTGCAGTCTACAGAATTGAAAAACCTTATGGAGATTTCAGAACATACACTTAACAGGAAACAGTGAGTTACCAGAGTGGGCTTGTATCAGGACCACTTTCTATATGTCTGCTTCACAAGTCACATTAAACCACACTTCAATTTTTTTTAAAAAAATGAATGCACTGTAGTGAATGCCACTGGAAAGTTTTTGCGCTCTCTGCTTGCTCCTGATGTACCATTAGGAAACAAGCAACATTGGCTTGTCCTGGTGTCCAGACCTGGGCTTGTGGTTTGTTTTCCCAAAGCAAATGTTGTCTACTGCTTGTGCTTTTGAAAGAACCAGGAATCCTTGTTTGGATGCAATCACAAGCCAGACTCTGGCAGGAGCTGAGAAGGTAGAGTGAGAGATCCTTAGCTGCATGGGATAGCATGATGAGCATTCATATTAAACCATAGTTAACTTTGAACTATGGCTTAATGTGATGTGTGAACTAGACCATTTGAAAGCCATCTTTATATAGAAAAAAAATATGCCATGTGTGAAGTGGGCCAAACCTGATATTATGGGAGAAAAACTAGTTTCCCAGTATTTTCGCTTCTAAGGCAATGTGGCTTGGGGGATATTTGCAGAAGAAAACTAGTGGGTTGTTGCGTATGGGGTGCGGTGTTCTTACCTGTCAGTTCTCTCCTGTAGATACTGTCTGGACACTTACTTTCCTTCTCTGATTTTTGATTTTAGGACCTGGGGGGGAAGAAAAATTATGTTGTGGGTGGCATTTGTAGGAGAAATTTGCAGGTACTGGAGAGATTACATAGCCCTCCTTTCTGCATTCGAATCAGCACCTCCTGTCCCCCCCACTCTATCAGAAAATTTGGGATTGGAACCTTATTGTTCCTGAGAATGTATACTTTAGCCCTTAATGTCAGTATGCTTGCTGTAGCAGAGAAGTGGTAGCTGTTGGATTCACTTTCACCAGTGTGGGACTAGATTAATTCTTAAATCTGTAGCTGTTATACAGAGGGTGGGGGAGAAACATAAGTGATGTAGCCATCTTGAGTTTAAATAGATCCACCTCTGATTTCTAGTTTAGGTTCTTACATATTAGTGTGGCAGTTGTGTAACTATCCCTTTAAATTTAAATTTCTGCTGGCTTGTCTTTCTGGATGACAACAGAGGCTAACTGTAATTCTCCACTCCCACCCCAAAGGTAAAAAATAGGAATTTGAAAATAGTTGATTTCATACATTAACAAAGTTAGCCATTCACTGGTCCCATCACCTCCTGGCAAATAGAAGGGGAAGAAATGGAGGCAGTGTGAGATTTTACTTTCTTAGGTTCCATGATCACTGCAGATGGTGACAGCAGTCATGAAATTAAAAGACTCTGCTTCTTGGGATAAAAGCAATGACAAACCTAGACAGCATCTTAAAAAGCAGAGACATCACCTTGCTGACAAAGGTCTGTATTGTTAAAGCTATGGTTTTCCCAGTAGTGATGTATGGAAGTGAGAGCTGGACCATAAAGAAGGCTGATTGCCGAAGAATTGATGCTTTAGAATTATGGTGCTGGAGGAGACTTGAGAGTCTCTTGAGAGTCCCATGGACTGCAAGAAGATCAAACCTATCCTGGAAGGACAGATCCTGAAGCTGAGGCTCCAATACTTTGGCCACCTCATGAGAAGAGAAGACTCCCTGGAAAAGACATTGATTTTGGAAAAGATTGAGGGCACAAGGAGAAGGGGACGACAGAGGACGAGATGGTTGGACAGTGTTCTCGAAGCTACCAGCATGAGTTTGACCAAACTGCGGGAGGCAGTGGAAGACAGGAGTGCCTGGTGTGCTCTGGGTCCATGGGGTCACGAAGAGTTGGACATGACTAAACAACAACAATTGTAAATTTGATATATAGGTATTGAGCAGTCCTAACTCCTTCTCCTTCCATATTTATGGCTGGAGAAGGTTAAGATGGGATTGTGATGCTTCTCTGCTGGCCTCTGACATTAGAGTGAAGCACAGTTAGTGGGAGAGGTAGCTGTGTTCAGCCTGGTGGAAGGCTCCCACTGATGGTTCTCCCATTGGCAGAAGCAGGCAGTACATTCTGAAATGAGGTATTTTGAGGTTGGGCCCACAAATTCCCTGAGGAGTTTAATCCTAAGGCTCTTTTGGCTGCTTGAGCAGTGGATCCACCGCTCCATCACTCATTGAAAAGATCACAAAGCAGTATGCAAAGAAAAAGCAAAAAATCCAATAAAAATAGATATATTATGGAAAATATTGAAATCTATAAATAAGACAATATAAGAGATCAACCTCCAAAATGTAGAATTGCACACACTCAGTACACTTATCCTCTCTCAGTATCCACATCTACTAACTCCTCTGTATATCAGTCAGGCTGTAGCTGCACACATTCACCCACACTCATAGAATCTATGTTCTCTATATAGATTTCCATACTTCAAAATATTTCCATATAAATACATATTTACTTTGACTTGGTACAGATTGTTTTCCTTTTAAATTTTATTAAATTTTAGAGAGTATTATAAAAAAAATTGAAACAAGGAAACAGTGAGTTGCATCCAACTTAATCACTGTGCACATGAAACAATTTCTTTCCACACGGTGCAACTTCCCTTTCCTCTCCTCTCTCCACATGCCCTCCCCACCCGCACCTGATCTGGGCCTTCACCTGCCCCTGGAACAGATTTGGGGGTTGTATGTGGTCGGAGAAGGATGAGAGGTTCCATTATGCAAGCTAAAGTTGTTCTGCTCATGCAATGACTTGGATTAATTCCAGTGTTTGAAAAGATTAAAAAGGTAGTAATATTGGTGATGACAGCATTCTACTGTATTTGACTAGATTTCCAGCACTAGTGGTTTTTGGCATGCATTTTCTAATGCCAATGAGATCTGCACTGTATGGTGTGAGGTAGCATTTTTACCCCATATATTTGTGTTTGTAGTATCAGATGAAGTGTGCTCAGCAGAACCCAAACACCCAGAGTCAGAAAACATATTCATGGGATATTGTATAAACAAGAAACTAATGTTTTTATTTTAAATTGCAAACAATTCCAAAGTGTAAAAACTATATTTTAAAAATGCTCTGGAAATACTGTAAAATGTCTAGAAAATGCTGTAAAATGTCTAGAAATTACAACTGAGAATTAACATTAATGGTTTTTTTTGGGGGGGGAATGTTTTTCTTACCCCATTTAGAAACCTACAAGAAAACTCTTCCTGGTTAGAGAACGGTCCCCCAAACAGTGTTAACATAGTTTGTGCCAACCAACTGACATTTGCTTGACCTTTCCATGACCATTTGTCTGTGAAAAAACAGTGAAGTGTTTTACTACCCCAATCCACTAAATTGGCTGGAGTAATAAACACACCCCAGTGGCAAAATTCAATGCTTTTCTGGGCCATTTTATGCTGCAGGTGGTTTTTGTTTACACTACTAAATCAGTAAGTGGTAACTGGCTCAAACTTTGGAATGCTGTACAGCTGACAATTTGTGTGTGGTTATGTGTGTGAGTAAATTGCACAGTGAGAAATGTGCCTGCAGTAAGTGTCTTACCCTGCAAAGCTGGATGAAGGTTAATGCCAGTAAGAAGTAACTGTGAACTATATTTTTCTGTTAGTTTTTTGTACATCTGAAAATAAAGTGAACAAGATCTTTTAAATTGTATATCAGTTTTGGTTTGTCAAACAATTCTCTGTACTGAATTATTGTTTTCCCCTTTCCTAGGATTGGCAGCCTCCATTTGCCTGTGATGTTGATAAACTTCACTTTACTCCACGGATCCAAAGGCTGAATGAGTTGGAGGTA
Organism: Podarcis vaucheri; assembly: GCF_965113315.1. Classification (NCBI taxonomy): domain Eukaryota; kingdom Metazoa; phylum Chordata; class Lepidosauria; order Squamata; family Lacertidae; genus Podarcis; species Podarcis vaucheri. The sequence goes on from NC_138764.1 coordinate 75,304,614, forward strand.
ATGAATTAACTAATCGTAAATACTTCCCAGTGGCCACTGATGGATTGGGTGCTTAAAACTGTTGAGAAAAATGCAGTATTTTTAATTAAAATAGCAGATCTCCTTTTCAGACAAAAAGAGGAAACAGGTGTGGTGATTAGCTACCATTCTGTTGTGATCTGTAAGGCCAGATAGAGAAGTTCTAGAATGCTACTTCTCCCTCAACAGTTTGAGGATCTGACAAAGACATAAATTCTAGCTGGAGAGCCTCAGCTGCTAGCTCTCTGGCTGGCGTCTCAAACATTTTGACCTTTTAAAGATGTCTCTTTGGAGACAGTATGCACCATATTTTTCTGCCTAATGTTCAGCTTCCCAGGGATATATTATTTAAGTATGCTTTCTTTCATTTGGCATCTCATGGTATACAAAGGTATAAACAGATTAAACAATTAAGAACAATTAAAATCAGTAAAGATCCATTCCGAAAATATTAAAAATACAAAAGTGATCCAAGGAAAATTAAAGTTTGATACCCTATAGTGGAATCAAACACCAGCAAAAGCCTGGGGGCATTTGTATATTTTTTATGAGTGCTGAAATACACTAGTGTTGGTCTGCAGAAGATGTAAATAGTTCCATAGGGAAGGTGCTGCTACAGAGAAGGCCCTCTTCCTGGTTACTGCCAAATTCACGTCTCTAAAGTGTAGCGCAACCAAGAGAGCCTCCTCATCTAAGTGTAATGAACATGAGGATATCCTAAAATAGTATCTGCGTAGGAGTGAGATGGGAAATAAGATACAGAAAAGTGGAAAGTTTCAAATGTTCTAGAAATGTGAAGAAGGGGTACTTCATAAGCCTGGAAAAATCACACTACTGGTTCATTTGGCAAGGACTTCAGGAGAAGTCAATCTTAGACTGTATTTCTACCACTTTTCCTCTAAATATCTTGGCTGTTACATGTTTTATGTGACATTGAGTCATGCCTACCCCTTTCCAGCGGTTAAGATGTGGAGGTGCTTCAGAAGTGCCGTTTGATGCATTTTGGTGGTGTGTTGACAGCTATTTTGTTTTGAACAGTCTCATTAAGCTTGTTCTGCTCATTCTGCAAGCTCCTTTTGACTACTTTTAACATTCCATTCTACCAAAAATATCAGATGATTATTATTTTTGTCATTTTAAAGAAGCAGGAGTAAATAAATATATGCAGTGTGTATTAAAATGCTATACAGTATTTGCATTTGTTCAGAAGTCTTTTCCTGTGCATGCAAGACATCAGGTGGGACTTAAATGCCACCTAGTGGTAGCAGGCAGAATTCACTGTTTTAAAATTCTGAATGCTCTGGAGCGTTAATTCTCTCATCAACCTAGTCTAAAATTCTATCTCGCCACTTTTTTTGACCTCTTCTGATTGCATGGTTCAAGCCTTCCATTGCAGCGCATTCTTCATCTCTGGGAGCCCTGGTGGACTCTGTTGTGGGAACAATGTACTTGTCTCCAGAGAGGATAGGCAAGGTCAAAGCGGCACTCAGTTCTGTCAAAATCATGAGTGAACCTCAGGGTGCAAATTCTGGGTCTCATGGCAATACTACATTCTTGACCTCTTCAGTGGCTGCTGCTCTCTCATTGAAGTTCCATAGCTGCCAAGTGACATATCCTCATTTCCCTGCCAAGATTGGTATGTCACTCTTTTCAGTGGTGGCTTCAGAAATCCTCGCTTCACCAGGGATTCCCTCTTGGACAGTCATCATTTCAGATAGACAGAGGGCCTCTCTTCAGCAGCTGGATGCTCCAAGGCACCTAGTCCTCAGAGGAGACTCTTCTCATCAACCTGGAATGAAGGGCAGCCCACTTCATAGTCCAGTGCTTTGCAACCAAGGGACATTTGGGGGCGATCCTAATCTTAACCAGCAATGTCACAGACCAACAGTCACACAGACAGAGTGGCACTAGAGGTGGAAGAACATGTGTTCTCCATTTCTGTAAAGCACTTCAAAAGGATTGAAAATGCTCAAGCCAGCTGAGTGAGCAGGGAGCACCTCCTTCGTGGAGAATGAATGCTTCATCTTGAGGTGTTTAGAAAAATTGTGTCCCGCTTTTGGGACAGTCCAGGTGGATCTCTTCACCTCCTTAGTCAATCGCTCTGTCCTCACCATGGACTCCAGGAATGCTTTATGCCTTCCCCCCATTCCTACTCCTCTCCCAAGTCTTGAGAAAAGAGAGGGTTCAGTTCACTTTGTGGTCCCATACTGGCCTTAAAGGCCATGGTTTTCCAAGATGGGGACGGCATTCCCATGGACTCTTCTTTTGCATGACAACCTCTTGACTTAGGGAGAGCTTCATTATCCAGTTCCAGTGTGGCAGAACCTGCATGTTTGAAGACTGAGTGGAAGTATCTTAATCAAGTTGGGCCTTTCTCCCAGCAGCTGATACCATGTTGTTCTCCAGCATCCTCCTTCCTTGGATATATCAAAGCTCTTGGAAAGTACTCTCTAAATGGTGTAATAAGAAAGGGCTCTTGTACAAAAAGTTGGAATCTCAGAATTGTTATTACTTCAAGCTGGTTTGAGCATGGGCTTCAAATCTCATACCCTAAAGCTCCAGTCACCAGTCCTTTCAGCTGTGCTGTCAGAGAATCTGAGCAAGACTCAAGGCTCTCATCCATGTGTCAAACATTTCCTTTGTGGTGCTTTGCTCAAATGTTCTCCCACTCACCATAGATTCCACCCATCTATGGGAATCCACATGGTGCTCCTAGCTCTCCAAAGATCTAGCTTCATAAAAGGACTAGAGCTCTAGAACATCCAGAATTTTAAAACGGCGAATTCTGCTTGCTACAGGTAGGTAGAGCTCAAGTCCCACCAGATGTAGTTTTTACATGCACCGAGAAGAACTCACATTTGGGTGGTGTACATGGTTGCTTAAAAGCACAGCAGATTCTTCCTCCATACTTCTGCTTGCATCCCAGGATAATGAGTGCTTCTTAACCTGAAGAGAGAGTAATCACCTTTATTTTCACTTTCTTTGTTCATTATGCATAATAGATTGGAGAATATTAAATTTGTACTTGAAAATAATAACTAAACTGTATAATAAATCCACACTCTGAACAGGCTCAGACCCGCGTAAAACTGAATTTTCTGGACCAGATTGCAAAGTTTTGGGAACTTCAGGGATGCACACTGAAAATTCCACATGTAGAAAGAAAGATCTTGGATTTATTCCAGCTTAATAGGGTAAGTTTCACATGCTTTTAGGCTGAAGTCATGCTAATTTTCAGTCGTAAGCAAGTAAAAATAAACTTGTTTGGTCCTGAAGGCCCTTGAGTTGATAAATATTTTAGAATGTAGCATCTAGATAAACGGGGATTAAGTAGTTGTATTAATTAAAGCTTTGTTTTTGTCTGACACACTAAGTAATTGTGTTAAGGTAATAACTTCCTCTGGATCTGACATTTATTTATAAGATTTATAAGATAGCACCTGCTCACTGGAGTTAAGCAGTTTCCTTTTCTGAGTTATATTTGTCGGAAATGACCCTGTAAATTTGTAAATCTTGATGTGCAATCCTTTTCATTTGCAGCTAGTTGCAGAAGAAGGTGGATTTGACTTGGTGTGTAAGGACAGAAAATGGACTAAAATAGCTACCAAGATGGGGTTTGCTCCTGGAAAAGCTGTGGGCTCACATATTCGTGCTCATTACGAGCGCATTCTTTACCCTTACAATTTATTTCAGACTGGAGCTAGTCTGCTGGTGAGTATTGACTACTTTTCCTAGATTGTGTACTTCTTTACAAATTGACTGTTTTTCCATTGTGGGAAAGAGTTCTCCAGTGTTTCAACATTGCTTTCAATTTTCTTTCTTGGTGAATGCTTTTAGAGTTCTAAAAAAGACTTACTACAGCAGAGTCATGGAAATTTTAATATTTTTTTTAAGTTTCACTGGGCACAAAGACATAGTGGTATATTAGCTGCTGTTTTTAGGATTTTTATCTTCTTGCTTGATCAAGAAGTTGATACTTACAGTGGCTATTCTTGCCTAGTAGAAAGGAAGTGGTTTGGACTGCTTTGCTCCTTCCTCACAGTTAGAAACAAGGTAGTTAGCTTTTGAACCACATCTAAAGCTGTACTTTGCTTTGAGGGCTCTATGCAGCACTTTTTTACAGTACACATTTTCGGTGTGCTAATCTTCTTAGCTTACATTTGTGCAGTTCTAGCCTGCTTGGGTTCCTTCCCTAGCTTCCACTGAATGGGAGTAAGCTTCTTACTTTATTGGACCCAAAGTGGTTAAAGTTTATCTGCAGTTTCTGAGATAGTTGTGCAGTTGGTATATAGAAAGCTGGTATGTCTGAAAAGACTTGACACTGCTTTATTGAAAGAGTAGAAATGTATGTAGAAAGGATAGGCTTCATCTGATCAAAGACCAGTTTAGACCATCTATAGCAGCCTTTCTCAACCTGTGGGTGCCCAGATGTTGTTTAACTACAACTCCCATCACCCCTAGCTAGCAAGGCCAGAGCTCAGGGATGATGGGAGTTGTAGTCCAACAACATCTGAGGACCCACAGGTTGAGAACCGCTGAGCTACAGAAACATAGGAAGCTGTCCTATACTTAAGTCATTGGGCCACTTAGCTACAGCAGCTGGCAGCAGCTCTCCAGGGGTTCTGATGGGACAATCCCAGCCCCATGTGGAGATGCTGGGGTTTGAACCTGGGACTTTCTGCTTGCAAAGCAGATGCTATATTTCACTGAGCTGCAGTTCTTTTATGGCCAAGAACTTATTACACATGCACTGGGTACATCCAGACTAGACTATTGTCATTTTCTGTATGTAGAGTTGTTTCTGAAGACAGTCTGGAAACAGATGCCAGGATGCTTGTGAGGATTAGGCAGTTTGATTATATAACACTAATTTTGTATTAGTTGCGTTGGTTTACCTTTTTGTTTCTGGACTTAGTGCTGGTACTGATTTCTAAAGTCCTATCTCAGCCCCATTATTCAGGCAGCCAGGTCCCAGGGACATGGCCTATATAGTGATGTCCCTACCCTTGTAGAATTTCTTCTCCCTAGAACTCTTTAATTGGGTCCTAAATATTTATTCTGTCTAGATTTTGATTTTTTGTTCCCTTCCCATCAACTTTATCAAATGCTATTTTTGTTATGCTGTATGTCAGTTCTGTTCTAAAATTGTTTATTGCAAGCCCTAAAACGCAGGGTAGAAATTTATCCGATAAATAAGTGAATAGAATGGGAAGAACTTCATGATCCAGGCTGATTTCCCAGACACCCCCCCTCTCTCTTTGTCTCTCTCTGTCTTGTCAAATGAAAATCATAAAGGGTTCCCCCCTTACCCACAAATACAGGAGTTTTAAAGATTTACAGATCACTTCTGGCAATTTCTAAATAATTGAAGTATTTTGAGCAAAAGGAGAGATCCAAATTATATATGTAACACTAGCTTTAAAACTAGTTTGGTCTGCTAAAAGGCATTTTTATTTTGGAATTTGAGAGAAGTTGTATCCTTGTGTGTACAGACTCCTCTATACCCTTCCTTCCTTTCTTTTACACTAATCTTGTTTTCTTTCTCCTTAAAAAAAAGAAAAATAAGTTGAAATTATTTGGTTTGATATAAATTCAGAAGGTAGATAGGCTTTTAAACTGAAGTCTGAAGTTGCAAAGAAAGCTGCACATTTTAGTGCAAGGTTTCTTCATCACAATTAAAAGGCTGTGCTTGCATTACCTCCCATCTTGAGCATAGCATACTTTGAATTAGTCTTTGTTTATTCTTCATAGTAGTTGTGCTGTTTGATAGCACATTAGAGGTCATTCTAAATATCCATAGTATTGTTTTTTAGAATTTGTCTTTTAAGACATTTACTAACCTATCTGTAGGTCTATGTGGTACTGTGGTGCTTATTCACTAAGTTAGCCTACACAGTAAAAGCTATGGATGTATGGTAGTAATCAAAATAGCCGTCAAACTCTAGCTGTGTCTATAATAACAGGGATCTCTTCATATTCAAGGATCATGCAGAAAGCTGATGTTACTAATTTTATCCCAATCTGCAATATGACAGGCCCTTTAAACTTAATGGTCTTTGTGTCATAAGCTTACTTACAGTGGTTGTGTTTGCACAACATGCATAGAACCACCTCATTCTGGGGGGACTGTAATAGGCCAACTGAAACATAGCTGCTGATGAGCTAAAAGGGTTTAATTAACATAGAAAGTAGATTCCTTTGTTTCTACTAAATAACCATAATGGTATATTGTAGGTTGTAAAAATAAAACTCATATTTTCTCAATGAAGTATATCTATATGTGTGTTTTTTGAAAGTTCTGAATGTTTTGTTTATTTGTAAAAATGCTAATGATGCAAGGACAAAACCTTTGAAGTAAAAATACTAGATTTTTGTATCAGAAAAGCAATTTTAGTGTTTCTGTCATTATCTTTGTTAATACATTCCTATTGTTTGTCCAGTAGAAACCAGTAAATCATTGCAGTCTGTGTTTTGCTCTAAAGGCTATATAGTCATGGTACCATCTTATGAAGATCTGCTGCTTTGGCCTTGTGTAATCAGGTTTTTATAGTTATTGTAATAGGAACTTACAGAAGAGGATCTTTTTGTTCCATCTTAAAACAGGGCTGTCTTAATGCCCATGTACTTACTGAAAATCTAGTCCTGGTATAGGTGTCTTTATATTCCTGAAATGAAAACTTGCAGCTTTTCAGAAAAGGACCACTTAGAAGGAAATGACTTTCAAATAGCTACTTGTGACCCCACTTCACAGGGTCACAATTCTTTGAATTGTAACTCTCCAAGCTCTCTCTTGCAATAGGCGCCAGACATTTGTTCCAAACTGATGTGTTTAGTGGATGATGCAGTTCTGGAAAAGGTATGTTCAACATTTTTTTAAATGATGATCCTTTCCCGTTTCTCTTCTAAGCTGTTTTAGGTGCTTCCTCTATATCCACCTGTGCAAAATAGTTCTATATTCTGTGAAGTGCATCAAGGAATTGTGTGAATCTGTGTTTTGGGCACAGGATTTCAATTATATGCTTTTCAATAATGTTTCTATAAAAGCATGTTACATTAACTTGGTTTATCCTTGATCCATTGACTCAGGCCTATTCACTGTATTTTAATTTAGTGTGGAGTGTTCATTGCCTAACTCAGACAGTATTTCCTGTATTCCGTGATTGTGTGTTAGTGTATAATATAGAGAGGGAGAACTGGAAGCAAATGCTGTATAAAAAAATAGTTGCCTCTTATTAATATCTTGCATTCATTTTTAAGCAGCTATATATTTGTGATGTTATGGAGTATTGTGGTATTTGTTGTTGTATATACCTTTGCAATTATTTACTTAAGATTTTATTTTTTCATATGTAAAGCTTCTACCCTTCAAGCAAGTGCTGTTGTTGGATGCAAAATGATTCTTTAGCAGCTATGATTATTCTTCTCCCCTGTCTATTACTTGTATCTTCATAGCTTTTTGTTTGAAGTCTAAATGTTCCTCAGGAGAACAATTAGCACTGTGATGACAATTGACAACCTTCTATGGAATTTTGTTTTATTGGTGCTTCTGTAAATTTTGGATTCTTGAAAGCTGCGTGGAAAAAAAGTTAAACGCCATTTTGTGCATGTAGAGGTTTATATAAGTAGTTTGGTGAATGATTAAAATTCTGGTTATTTAAAAGGCATGGTGTACATGGTCAGGCAGAGAGAGAACTTTCAGATGCATCCAGGCCATTTTGGCCTTTTCCTTGTCTGGGCATCCCTGTTCTACCACCATGTGGTGTTTACCTATGTACCACATATTGATCAGGCAACACTTTAGTTCAATTGTAGATTTGTAAGTTCAGTTGTAGATTTGCTAGGAAACATATTTCAATGCACAGCTGGCAGAAGAGGAATGATCAAAAGGTTGAGAACTGTTTCTCACTGTGTCTGTTAAATCTACAAAGAATTCAGGTTTAGCTTTTTATGACAATAGCACCTTGGTGTCAAAACAGATGTGCAATTCTCCCCCCCCCTTTTTTTTTAATACTGGGAAAAGCAACACTCTCTGTTTAATATCCCCCTGCTGCAAATCTGCTGCTAATCCTGCTGGGGGAAGGTACAGGTACATGTACATTGACTTAATATTTCCCTCCATTAGAATAGCAGTCAAGATTTATTTATTTTTTTAAAAAAGTGGTCATGGAGAAAAAGTGTATTTTCTACATCAAGCAGTGTATAACTTTAGTGAAATAAATACATAAATATAAATGTTGCTCTCTTTTTTCCCTAGCAGTAAAACATTTATGCTTGGTAACTACTTGCGTTCTTTGCTTCTTCAGCAAAACATTTAATGATTTGTGCCTACCTGAGAGGCAGTGGTTGGAGGGCTGCAGTCAGAATGTTGTACCAGGACTGACCCAATTTCAGATTCCTTTCTCTTTCATGACACTCCTTGGGAGACCTTGGGCCAGTCACCACTCTATTCATAACCTTATCTCACAGCATTGTTGTGACAATAAAATGTGCATGGTAGGGAATAAATGTACACTATCCTTCTCTCTAGGAATGAAGGGTGAAAAAAACAAGTAATACTTCAGTATATTCATAGCAGATTAGGTATTTTCTTCCCGCTGCCCAGAAAACTCAAGTGTTATTATCAATAGCAATCCACAGAAATGGTGAAATTGTCAAGAATTCTATTGCAGGTCCCATGCAGAGTAACTTGGATGTAAATGATCGCAATCTACTTCTCTTCTGTCCACTGTCACTAGTCGCCACCACTGCAAAACTGCCAGATTGTTGGATCCAGATTTACTTCTGCAATTACTGTTGGAATGCCGTATAGAACACAAAACTTGTAACAGATTTATTTTCAAATAAATTTGCCATTATTAAACCATTTTAGAAAGTACAGATCGGTCATTCCAGTCCATCTGTAGTGAATATAATCGTGCATGGTTTTTTATTTTAGCTACTAAAAATACTTTGCATTGGTGTGTGGTTTTTTTTTTTAAAAAATGAAATATTTGTTAGAAAACAGAGAAAGGAAAAAAATCACTTTTGCTTGTTTTTTTAGTGTCTTCAGAAGCCAGATATTACCAGTGGCACAAAGGACAAGGAATATAAACCACATGATATTCCTCAAAGACAGTCTGTTCAGCTGTCTGAAACTTGTCCACCTGCTCGTCGAGCAAAACGCATGAGAGCAGAGGTAGGATTGACTTTTCATGTATTGATTTCTAAAATGACCATAAGTCAAAGCCACAGAAGTACTTTATAAGTAGTTATTTTCCTTGCCAGAAATTAAACAGCAGTTCCAATATTTCCACATCATCGCTGCCTATGGTTCTGAGGAGCACATACAGTTTTATTTATGGACTGATGCAGACATACTCTTTAAGAGATTATGAGTGGGTTGTAGGATCACACTGCCTTTCCTTGTGGGAACAAATCTTTCAGCCTTAACCACAGTGAAGTCTTGTGTTGGCACTAACAGCAGCTGGATAACCAGGGTTCCCATTTAACAAGGATTTGAAACTAGGGTCTAGATTTCACTAGCATTTCCTCATATTGTCTGAACCTGTTGACATCTTAAGTAATGCAGTTTATATTCATACAACATTTCTTATACACATTGGGGTTTAGAATCTCCTGTAGTCATCTATACAACAGCTTTGTAGAATATATGTCATAATTTCCGCTTTTGAGTAAACTGAGGCTGAGAAATGCTGACTATCCAGAAATCATGAGTCACGCACAATTTTGGTTGCCATTGAAAACCGAAGGCCTTAAGCAACATAACATTCTTTTGAATTCCTACTAGAATCTAGTTTAGGAAAAATTTCCATTTGGGTGTCTTAGACTAAGTGTAGCATCCCTGAAGCTTTACAGTTCTCTGGAGAACCACCAAGGTGACTTATCAATTGTCTGAATTGGTGTGGGTTTTTTTTTGTAATTTTAATCATATACTAGCACATCTGTTTTAAAGCAGCTGAATCTAAACTTACTGAATAGTCTAGGATGCAGCTTTAGCCTGGATTGTGTGAATAGCCTTGACTTTGACTTAGGCATCCACCTACAGCTGTGCAGGAGCAATATCAGCACATGAAACTCCTACCTACTTTTAGTAGGGAACAAAATGTCTATGAATGGGACTTCATTCTTCTAGTTTATCAGTAAAATATTAATTGTAGGTGTTGGATACTTCAGGCAAACATTCCTCAGCATTGTCGTTACTGTGCTTCCATAAGAGAAAATCAAATGCCAGCAGTTGAGGAAGGAGTCAGAAGCACTCCTTCCTTTTCACCTTTGCATAATCTTACTATTGTCATCAATAAGTTATGGGGCAGACTATACATTTGAACACATCCAAATAACTATTCCAGGAGCGGTCTACTGTTGCATATTATAAGCTCATGACAGGTAATTCTGTACTGAACAAAAAGGAAGAATAAATAAAGATTAAGCTTAATTCCCCTCCCCTCTAGGCTACTAATATTAAAACTGATTTGGAGGAAGCTACAGAAACCAAAACTCACAATTTGAGACGTAGAATGGGAACCACGCCTCCAAAGCTTGAGCCTGAAAGTGGTAAGTGTATCAATGGGGTGGGGTGAGGGAATAAAATAGTAGGCATTTGCTTTTTAACATCCAAGTTATAGCTTGACCAGTATTCATTTGGATGTAGTATTTGCCAAAATTGTGGTGGCTTTGAAGCAAAATCTTTTATTTTAAAATAAAGCTTTGAAATTTATGAACTTGCTGACCTTTAACAAGAGAAAATACATTGCAAAATACATTGGTTTTTTAAAATGTAACTTCTGTAAAAAATATATTAACAAATTATAAGTAGGTGGTAGGCACCATCTTAGAAGAACCTATTCTCTTTCTCTTTGTTTTTACCTGACTTGCAGATTTAATAAATTAATAAATATTCACACAATTTAATCACTTAAGGATTCTTTAAGTGGGTGACAGCCCCATTTAAACTCTTTTAAAAGCATTTCTATTTTGTCTCAAACACTTCTGAGTAATATTTTCTAATTTTTCTTGCTGAATCAGATAAAGAGTCTCAAGGCCTTGTGAAACGGGAAACGGTTGAAAAAAAGCAACCCATCTGGGAAACAGAAAGAGAAAAACCAAAGGGACGTTCTAAGAAAAGCTTTAATGCAGTGAGTACTCTTCTCCCCCGCCCCCTTTAATGCTGATTGTAGAAAATTATGGGCTTGTAGTTTCAATTTAGTAGTCAGTAGAAAAAGAATTTCTTGGTATGTTGTATTGTGAAATACAGTGATGCAATACTTTTGATTCTTGGTTAATATAGAAAAAATATGATGTGTTAACTGTAACATGTTTTTGCAAAAAGTTGATCCAAATGAGGTTCTACAATTACCTCATTCATTTAGAATGAGATCTCAATTTTGGCATTCAGCTGTCCAGTAGACATATGGCAAATTCCATCTGATATCTGTGTCATGTGCTCCATCTTGCTATGCAATGGGAAAGCTGCTTTTTCTGAAAAGCTGAGATGCAGGAAGCTTTGTAACTGTTACTGGATCCTTTTTCTCTTCTAGGAGACAGACTGACTGCATATTTCTTTATAGCAGCCACAGCTGAGATGATAAAATAAGGTGGCTCATGCATCCCATTATGCTCCTTGATGGAAGGGTGGGATAACTATTAGAAAATAAGGGTGTTTTTGATGGTAGCACACCAGGTTTTCTTTACTCTTTTTTTCTATCCATCTATTCATAGATAACGCACTCCAAACAATTGGGACATTAATGGTGCAATCCAAACCTGGCCTGGCAGCAGTAGGGTTTAATGAAGTGGCAGGATGCTTCTACATCCCTGCCACTCAAGCTGCCCAGGACCGAAGGTTGCACCAGTCCGGAGTTGGCACAGCTATCAGGCTTGGGCCCAGTGCCATCAAGTCACAGCAGTGAAGTCCTGGGGCAACACACCTGCTCCCCCAGAATGCCCTGTTTTGGAGCTTTCTGTGGAGTGCTGCTAGTAGGTTATACTTCTTCTCAAACATACAGTTCATGAATCTTCTCACCAGTTCAAAGGGCGTTTGGATCACAGTGCTTCTAGCTTGAGATGTTTGTAAGAATAAAGAAATGAAATGTGTTTCTGCATACACATGACATGCCTACATCATATCTATCTGTCAAGTGTTTTCTTACCAAGAACCATGCATAGAAGTAAGCAAGGTAATGATGGGACCAATCCCCCATCCCTCACTTTGGCATTTTGTTTTTTTACAGGTGGATTTGTATGTTTGTCTCTTGTGCGGCAGTGGTAATGATGAGGATCGTCTGCTCCTATGTGATGGCTGTGATGACAGTTACCATACCTTTTGCTTAATACCACCTCTTCATGATGTTCCCAAGGGGGACTGGAGATGCCCCCAATGCCTAGCTCAGGTAATAATAAAATATGGGTGAAATATTTCCCCCCCCCCAGGTCTCACAAATATAAAGGGTCAGCACCCAAGTAGACTAAAATACATTAAGCAAAAATCTGTTTTTCTTTGACTTCTCCTCTACCTTGGAGGTTACTGAGTGGTATCCAAGTAATATGTCCCATCAACACAAGGGTTTCCAGAGGTACTTTATCTGCACAAGTGCCTTGCGCCTTCCCCAGATCTGCTGTACAGGGTGTATGGAGGTGTGGGGGCAGGAGTTGTGTTGCACAAGTAGTAATCCAAGTAGTAATCCTTCTTCTGATGGGACTGCAACTTAAGGCTACTCTGGAGACAATCCACTGTTGTACACCTTCATCCTACCCAACCCCATGGTACAATTACTCATTCAGTATAAGAGTTTGTTTAGATTCAGCATACTCCTAGAGCCCCAGACCCTTCTTATCATTCAACAAAGGGTTCTGGTGGCTCCATTGTTCCTCCTGGAGACAATTTAAGATTCTTCTCATCATAGGGCACCCATACATATCTAATATAGTGTGTGTCTGCCTGGGTCTTGTTACAAAACCCCTTCCAATACTGTCCTGTATTTATGGAGTTAATTTCACTCCTCTTATCAGTAGCTTTCCCACTTACCTTTTAGGCAGTTCCCTCTCCAAGGTTAATTTATGGGTCTGGGATGTTAAAAGTGGCCTTCTACTAATTAACATTTAAAGTCAGTTGCTCTGTGTCCCGGTCCAGCCTCATTCTCTCCACACACACCCCGGCCACACTCTTTTATGTTGTCAGAAGGGTACAGAACATGTGCATGCTTGACATATTCTCTTACTCAGGTGATTTGTTTTACCACTATGGTAAATGTACACTGCTGCACTCCATCCAGTTATGGTTAGTTTTTAATTCATGCCTCACAGGGACCTTTGGTTTAGATAATTAGATGTGAGTTATTGAACCCTGTGACCCAGGATTGATGGGAAGCTCCCACTGTCAGCCCTCTGTCCCCCAAACTGCCAATGAGCATTCTCCCCAATGGTTTGTACTCATTTTGAGAAAAAGGTGGTGGGGCTTTTGAAGAGCACCATCTACATTTCTCTACTCCTTGTTTATCCTTGTAGTGTAACCTGCAATTCCTGTAAAAATGGATCCATGCTAGTCCATCTTGGATGAAGTCCATTTTGTTGTTTGTTTAAAAAAAATACTTGCTTTATGTATGGTATGTTTTCTCTTTGTTAATTCAGTGCTGTATTTTAATTACACAGGAGTGTAATAAACCACAAGAAGCATTTGGTTTTGAACAGGCAGCAAGAGACTACACACTTCGCACATTTGGAGAAATGGCAGATGCCTTCAAGTCAGATTATTTCAATATGCCAGTGCATGTATGTTCACACTTCTAATGAGTCTGTTAACTTGGGTTTCATTATTGGGTTTATTAAAATTTGCATTTGGGGGAAACTCTTGTGTTGGTATCTAGAAAACAAAAATGGAGAATTTAGTTTTGAATTTGGAATGGGAAACTAAACGCTGGCAGTAGGGTTTCTATCTCATCCATATAAAGTGGGTGGCAATGTGACGTTTTATAAGACAGAATGGCAGCTGTTTCCCATTTGGTTTTTTACGTGATAAAGTTGAAGATTCAGAATTGACACTCTGGGCAGAACCAGTGTGGGGAAGGAGTTAAGGTGTTGAAAGATTCTTGCCTCCCTCTCCCACTGCTATTCTGGTATTTTAAAGGAGTTCAGTGTAACTTACATTTTAATGAACAGGTGGCTACTTTAACAACTTGACGGCCCCAGAAAGGATTTATATCCTGCTTGGTACTTATTTATTTGCCATGACACTGCCATACCGCCCATCAGCTAAGTCCTTTGGTATTAGTTACTACCTGACAAACTTGTCTTGTCACCTTTTCTAATGTTTCCTCTAGCATTTATTCTGATTTAATGCATTTGTTAAAATTTGTTACTCCACACTGAGTTGTGGAGTACAATATCTTCTAACAGTACCAGTGTAAATAATAATTTTTTTTACTGACTCCCTAAAACTGCATGTGTTTGTAGTAACAGAAAGCAAGTACTGACCCCTGCAAAATGTTGCATGCAAGTATCACTGGTCATTTCATGTATAATTCTTACTGATGCCCATTAGAGACTGTTAAATCTATGACCCTAGGAATAGGATTTCCCCAACCTAAAATATTTTAACTATTAACCTGAGATACCTGAATCATCCACTGGTCCATCTCATCTTTCTCATTGGCATGTCTCTATTCATGCAAGGACCCCCAAGTTTCTTTCTATGTGGCACTTCAACTGGTCCAGGGAAAGTATGAAAGTGGTATTTTCCTTCGTTTTCATGGTTTTCACCACTAAGGTGCACTTCTAGTTCCTTTCCAGCTCTCTTTGTTTGTCTGGTTTCATTGTGGCCTCTCCTACTTGTATTTGCAGCATACCTGCTACATTCCCCCTGTTTTTTGATAGGGGATGGCATTCTGTGTTAGGGATAGTAACACTTAACCCTCACCACCTCACAATTCCGTTTCGGCCCTTTATATTTATAACATGCTGTTGTTTTATTTTTTGTTAGTGAGTAACTTTTACCTGCCTCTTGTTCAGATGGTTCCTACAGAATTGGTTGAGAAAGAGTTTTGGCGTCTTGTTAGCACAATTGAAGAGGATGTTACAGTGGAATATGGTGCTGATATTGCTTCAAAGGAGTTTGGCAGTGGGTTTCCTGTGAGAGGTGGGAAAATCAAATTAAAACCAGAAGAAGAGGTAAGATTTGATTATTAACTTATATTTGGCATGTAGGCTGTTTAGAAACATATATAAAATTTCATGGATTCAAAGTAAGAAATGAGCAACTCGGACTGGCCTCAGCCTTTTGGCGGTTTCTCTGCTTGTGAATTAGGTGGTGGTTATGGTATTTTTCAGTTCCAAAATGGCCATCTTGCTGATTCTCCAAGAGGAAAGCATTTTGCTATCACTTTAGACGTGAATGAGATTCTAGAACAACAATATACTCCCCCAGATCAAGCACTTCCTTTCCAATGTGGTAAAATAAGCCAAAAATATCCCAGATGGGAATAATTTGAAGCCAATTACTTAGCTGCTCAGAGTTTCTATGCTTATTTCAACCATGGAAGCTTTTAAACTAGCTATTTAGTCCAAAATCACAATCTTTTGTTCACATACTATTTTTTTAACAAATCATCCAGATGACTTGGCCATCAAATGATTGTTGTTTTGTCTTTGTCTTGTTTGTCTCTCATTCCTTTTTGGAGCACATAAATTCCAACTATTGCAAGGGGAGGGAATCAGAAGACCATTGTAGCCCTGGCTGGTGTACATCACCTTTGTCCCTACAGTCCCATACCTCCCTTCATTACATTTCTAGCCCAGGTTTTCCACCCACCCTTCCTTGTTGCACTGGAATAGAATTACTGTCATAATTCCACCCGACCCCCTGCCCTTAGACTCCAATTTGAAGGAAGAGGACTTTGTGTGGCATAAAGCTGGGGAGGTTTGCAAAACAGTGAAATACCTTTTGCAAATAATTCAAAGACACTATGAAATCCCCCTCCTTTCTCTGATTCATATGGCACTGGAGTTAGTGGAACACCCTCCCATCAGATGTCAAGGAAATAAACAACTATCTGACTTTTAGAAGACATCTGAAGGCAGCCCTGTTTATTGAAGTTTTTAATGTTTAATGTTTTATCGTGTTTTTAATATTCTGTTGGGAGCCACCCAGAGTGACTGGGGAAACCCAGTCAGATGGGCAGGGTATAAATAATAATATTATTTGTTTGTTTCTTGAAATCAGTGAGAGGTTCTGCTGCTTTTCAAGGCTGAGAAGAGAAGATCTCACTCTCTCTTGCACTGGGCTGTGATGGAAAGCAGCAGGATCTCTTGTTGCTTTCTGATTTCTGCAGCTTCATGTGAGTTAGAAAAGGCAGGGGGAAATCCATGCCATCTGCACTGAGAGATATTTTACTGTTCTGATGTTCAGCACATCAAGGAAATGTGGGAGGAAAGAGTAATCCAGGGTAGGAAAACCTGTGGTTCTCCTGATGTTATCGGATTCCCATCAGCCTCAGTCAGTATGGCTAGTGGCCTGGGATTATGGGAGTTGGAGTCCAGAGAACCACAAATTCCCTGCTCCTGGATGAACCCTTCTTGCATCCCCTTCTCTTCATAAGTTCTGTAAAATTACAGTTGTGTGTGGACATCCACATGTACCCATCTTCATTTGGCCCTTCAGCATACGGGTGGGCATTCCTGGATGCTAATGGAAATGAAGCAACAGTGTTAACTGCAGTATGGAACCATTATTTTTATTTTATTTTACAGCTGAGAATTATACCTCAGCAATGCTAAGACATCCTACTTCCAAGCAGCCCAGGTGATCTGTAATACATGTATTAGGACACAAGTGCAATAATAACTTAATAGGAATATAAATTTATTTTACTGGAAAAGCTAATGTTAAAGCAATAGCTAGACTTCGGGTGGTAAAGTACCCATGCAATATTCTATGGCATTTTTTAAAGTTATCAAATTAGAAAAATGTCCTCCTCAAATAGTAAACTGCTTTTTAAATGTGGTTTGTGTTAAACCTGTGGACTCTCCCATTTGCTTTGCTTTCAGGAGTATCTTGATAGTGGATGGAATTTGAACAATATGCCTGTGATGGAACAGTCTGTACTTGCTCACATCACTGCAGATATATGTGGAATGAAGTTGCCTTGGCTATATGTAGGGATGTGCTTTTCTTCATTTTGCTGGCATATTGAGGATCACTGGAGCTATTCCATCAACTATCTGCACTGGTGAGTTTATAGGGAATGGAACATACAGATATGTTTGTGCAACCTGATATATATAGGTCACCAGACTAAATTATTTTGTTTCCTTTCCTGTTAACATTAATATCTAGGTATTTGTATCTCTGCATACCTAAATTGTCTCCCCACTTATAGGACATATTTATGATCCTAAAACCTGCAAATGGTTGATTATTGTAGTTTATCTGCTTTTTTATGTTTGCAGGGGGGAGCCTAAAACATGGTATGGAGCCCCAGGATATGCAGCTGAGCAACTGGAAGATGTAATGAAGAAGTTGGCTCCTGAGCTATTTGAATCTCAGCCAGACCTTTTACACCAGCTGGTTACAATTATGAATCCCAATACATTAATGTCCCATGGTGTGCCTGTATGTCATTGAGCTTTTGTTTTCACCCCTACCCCTTCTAGTGCAAAGTTCATAGCTTAAGCAGTTGTTTTGTAGTACCTGACAAACTTCAAGCTTTTTTGCAAACACTAATAGTTGTGATGTTTCATGAGGTATAGCTATAGAAAGAGCAATACTGTCCTTGCTTATCAATAATTAATTTGAAACTATCAAAACCAATTTTTGTTTGCTGTTCCAAGCTCCTATTGTGCACAAAAAAATGAGCACAATTCCACAGTGGAAGATTATTAATTCCTTTGTTACACTTTGCTTGCTTTTTGTGCAAATTAGTCTCCAGGTAGGAATTCTGTGACTGTAAAATGATGTAATGATTTTTCTTCAAGGGCACTATTTTGGAGTAATTCCTATAAAGGAATAAAGGTGGAAAGTTACATCAGAATGCAAAATATAAACGGAAAGAGTTATTATTAGGTTTTCTTCTCCTCTCCCTCTCCTTCTCCCAATACTACAAAGCTTTAAAGGTGACTTGCAGAAGTAAGATATAAACATTCTATGCAACAAAACATCTGTGTGGATAATACTGAGCTAGATGGACCAGTGGTCTGACTTAATGTGAAGATGGAAGCATCCTTATAACAGTGATTATATACCAATTATGAGCTATTGAAATCCCCCTTCCCCTGCTGCAACAGTAAGATAACCATTATAATAGGGAGCTAACAAAACTCTTCAAGTAGCAAGAGAAAACATTTTACAATAAAATGCCGAGGAGTCTTGGCCTGGTGCCAAAAGATGTGGAGTTATGGGTTGTTTACATGCCACTTTTTGGCTCAAAACCCCCCAAAGCAGTGAATGACATAGTAGTACAAAAGAAATATACAAAAGATAAATCAAAACAATATAAAATAGCTAAAACACCAAACTCTCCTGATCACATTTGAGAGTTGCATTCATGTTTTCGCCACAAAAGCAGCTCCACAGCATTACGCATCCCATTTAATTTGCATCGTCTTGTGCAGCACCAGTAGCATGCTGTCACTGGAAAACAGGTTGTAGGCTGGGCGAAACAGGTTGTGTCCAACTTGGTTTTACTCGTAGCAGAGACGTTGATTAGCTACTTGAACGTTCTCTTTGTACTATTACAAAACTTTAATAAACATGTTTAAATAAAAAAGAGCAAACCTGTTGCAATGACTAGCTCTGGGCTAGTCATGTTCATTAATTTCAGTGGCTCTGCGCTGAGTAAAAGCTTAGTTGAATAGCTTCCTTAATATTTAGCCCCTTTATGTTTGCCAACATAATGTGACAGGGAGCGTATTAGAGTTAGAGGCTGAGTCACCTGGATAATTGAACCCCTCAGTATCCATGGGTTTCGAGAGCTGTCCCACTTTGCGAACAGCAGTGACTTCTTTCTGATGATGATGATGGCTGTCATCATAGATAGCTTGAAAGAAAGGCTTGGACAAACTCACAGGATATTTCTGTCAGCATCAAATAGATTTGATACGTAAATGTACAGAAGCAGTCCATACTCCTGGATACCAGATGGTGGGGACAAAGAACATGGAGGGTTGTTTCTCCCTTTACACCACATTTATGGGTTTCTTGGATGCAACTGATTAACTATGGTTAGGATCCAAATGGATGCTTGGTCTGATCTAGATGGCTTTTTAAAAGATTCCTAAAAATTCTAAATTTTCAACTTCAGCATTTTCTGGTTTGCTTTGCTTTGCCATAGATTTACCGTACCAACCAGTGTGCTGGTGAATTTGTGATTACGTTTCCAAGAGCCTATCATAGCGGCTTTAATCAAGGTTTCAACTTTGCTGAAGCTGTTAATTTTTGCACTGTTGACTGGGTAAGTTTTCCATTTTATTGCCATCTTGTTGGAAAGCATATTCTGAAATTTGAAGGTGTGGCCATTGTTTCCTTTAACCTTCAAAACACTTCTGTGAGTTGGATCACAGTGTGGTTAGTATGAGTTTTATTCTTTTTTTAGAATATGAAATCCGGTTTTAAAAGATCTTGCTGTATTCTTTGGACACCTTGTCATCATCTCACCATAAGAAGCAAACGAATGTTATACATTTTGTTTCTGGTTCAAAATTTTGTAGAAGGGCTTCATTGTGCATATAGCATTCTTGACTGCCGAGATCTTCCAATCCACTGAAGTAAAATGGATATATCTCTGCCGATGTATTCCAAATTGTGTGAATGATTGAAACATTTCAGCTGGAAGTGTGCTGTCAAGTTTCTGGTTATGCTTCAGCTTTGTACATAGCACTGTACAATCTTAATTAGCATTGAATTCCTTTCTGCAGAGAATCGTTTTAAATATTTATTTGTACAGGGTCCTAGAATGGGCTGTGCTTACCTTGTTTATTCTGGATCAAGTGGACTGCATTAATTTAATATTTTGGCCAGTGATGTATTGGCAAGAACCTGTTGCTTTATACAGCTTCACCTCTCCTGAGAACATTAAGAAAATCCATTTATTGTATTTTTTCTTCTAGTTGCCATTGGGACGTCAATGTGTGGAGCACTATCGCTTATTAAACCGCTATTGTGTGTTTTCTCATGATGAAATGATATGCAGAATGGCTGCCAAAGCAGAGACTCTTGATGTAGTAGTAGCATCTACTGTTGAGAAAGACATGGCTATTATGATTGAAGATGAAAAGGCTTTACGGGAGGCTGTGTGTAAACTGGTATGTTTTATGAAGTTAAGCGATTAGCAGTGAAATTGTCTCAAAGCGAGCAGCTCAGTGGTAGCCACCTACTTTGCTTACAGGTCTCTCTGAGCAGGCCATCTCAGAGCCCTGGGCCACTTACAACTTTTGAGGCCCCCTAGCCAGTGGTGGCTTACTTCTGAGATCCACTCCATGGGAATTGCTCTCTGATAAGTATGTACAAGATTGCAGCCTGAAACCGCTAGTGTTAAAGGTGCCATACAAGGGCCCCCATGAACTTCCAAGCTATGGGGAATTTTTTTCCCCTCCCAAGTTATTCACTTCAATACTTAAAGTGGTGTTGAATATTGAGTGGAATGGGACTTGGGAGATAAAGGGTTAAAAACACTGCTCAGATGGATGAGACCTCCTGGCCATAGGAGTACTTTTGGACTGAGTGACTGAGTTGTGCAGAGAGTTGATAGGCCAGTGAACAGGAGCTGGAGAAGGTCCTCCTGGAGAATACACACTTCTCTCAGAGTTTAAATTGGTTGTAGAAGGATATATGGAACTGGAAAAAATGTGCCTTTGTGATTTTTGGGGGGTGTTAAAAAGCACTTGGTGTTTTAAGCCCTGGTTGCCCTAACGGCTCCACTGCCCCAGCCATAATAACTATGAAACATGACAACATGCTTTTCTACCCTTTTCCTGTGGAAATGCATAAATTACTGAGGTAAAATGGTACTTTCATGTAATATGGCAGTTGATATTAAGCATATGACAGAAATCCATATCAGTTAAACAAAAATGGTGTCTTTTAGCAAATCATCCATTTGTTTAAATTTGCATTTCTAAGTTGGGAGGGTGTGTCGCAATCTGGTCCAATGTATATGAAAACAAGTTGTGAAACTTAACAAATTCCCCCCAAATAACAAGTGTTGAATTAAATTTGAGGCTTCCTTTGAACTTGAGTCCTCGGGGCAAATGGCCCTCTTAGGTCCCTCTCTGTTTGGCCCTGCTTCCAGGTTCAGTTTCAGCATCTCTAGGTATGGCAGGGAATGTCCCTTCTCTCAAACATGCCAGCCAGTAATGAGGTAGATGGATCAATGTTCTGACTCTGCATAAGGCAGCTTCCTAAATTTCTATGTCCTGTACTCTCAACTAGCAAGGAGAGAGATTCCTACTTCTATTCCTTGCATGGTAGCTGCCTCATGAATAGTCCGTATTAGAAAAAACAATCAGAATGTTTGGTCGTTAATGCAGGTAACATTTGTTTTTTTGAAAAGTTTTATTGTTTGTTTACTAACTTTGGTAAGGTAATTAATGTCTTAGCTGTTTAACTTCACTATTTAAAATGCTTAATTCTAAAAAACGATAATTGTTGATAATTTTAATCTACATGATGGGGTAATTTACTCATAAATGTACAGTTTACATGCAGTGAATCAATTTATTTTTATGGAAAGTAGCTATGCCTGAATCTCTCAGGATGGTACGTTGCCATTCTTGAAATTTACTTACATCCATGAATTGTTTTGTTTTTACTGTCCTATGAAGTGAATGACTGTTGATTATTACAGGGGGTTACTGATTTAGAGAGAGTGAATTTGGAAATATTGCCCGATGATGAACGACAGTGCATAAAGTGTAAAACCACTTGTTACATGTCTGCAGTCTACTGTTCTTGTAATCCTGACTTATTGGCATGCCTGTATCATGTAGAGGACCTCTGCACATGTCCCGCTTATAAATACAAAATGGGGTAAGATTTTGTTTGCAAAATCTATTCCGAGGAATAGAAATAATTGCATTTCTTTTTCCTGCTTTTGCTGAATATTGTGTGTAATAAAAGATTGCATCTTAGAAGCTTAAACAACAAATTTTGTTTGGTTTATTATCACAGCCTGTAATAGGTTAGATTTTTAAATAAACAGCAACAGATCATAGTTGTATATAGGAGGGAGGGAAGTTACAGAAGCATAGCTTTTTCTGGGGTAGTTCTAGGTGAATTCTTTGCATTTTCAGCTTCATTTGGGGACAGGCAATGTATCTTTTGGATTTGTTCCCCCCTCAGTGTTTAGCTAATAAATACCTTAATATTGTAATACATTATTTTGGAAGTAGTTGTTGGACTGAAAAAATTAAATGCTTGGTCTAGCTTATGTGACTTAAGTTATGTACACCTTTTCTCTGTAGTTGATTTTATGACTTCCTTCCCAAGTTTTCCCCATCCTTATTGCTCTAAAATACTGTATCTCTGAAAAGCAGGTGCAAACTACCAGGAAGTGTTTCCATGCTGCTGTTTGCCACTCTGTAGGTTATTGGGGGTGGGCGTGTTATATAGACATGGTTGTGTTGCAGACCTGTTGCTGCGGTCATCACACTTCAGGGGTGTAGGGGTGTGTGTGTGTGTGTGTGTGTGTGTGTGTGTGTGTGTATACAGGCATACACACACACCACACCACACACACACACAGCCCTGCCATTTGATTTACCTGTTATCCCTTCCTTCTAAAGCAGGGGCTGAGGAGAAATTTAAAGAGTAGAGTGATGCGTCATCTCCGGAGGAGGAAAAAACTTAAACACGTAGCAGAGTTCCCAAAAAATAGACCAGAGGCCATTGTACTTCATCCAGCAGAGCTTTACTTGCTACTGAAGGCAAATGGGCATAATCTCATTTGCATGGAATAATAATAATTTTATTATTTATACCCCCCCCCCATCTGGCTGGGTTTCCACAGCCACTCTGGGTAACTTATAGCACATATTAAAACGTAGTAGAATGTCAGACATTAAAAAAATTCCTGCTACAGGGCTGCCTTCAGATGTCTTCTAAAAGTTGTATGGTTCTTTATCTCATTGACATCTGATGGGAGGGTGTTCCACAGGGAGGGCAAAGGTGAAAGCAAATCCCTCCCCATCCCATTGTTTTTGGAATCACTTCTCCACAGCTGTCTGGACCTTTGGACCACTTCTGTGGTCAGAAGTAACTCTTGATGAGAGAAGAATAGATGGGGGAAACTGTACAGGCAAGCTCAGTTCCCTGTCTTCCTGCACTTTAAAACTTGTCCTACCCCATAGGGAATTGACAGTATGTGTTACCCCCACATCTTTTCTCCTTTCCTTTTCCTCACCCAACAAATAGTAAATAAAAATGTGTCAATATGATGTAACTGCATCACAGGCTCAGTGATCCCCAGTTCACATTATTGAATTCTGGCTGTGGAGGTGGGGAAGCTTTAAAAAACAGTGACATTGCATCATTCATTTTTGTTTCTTAGCTGTTAGAAAGGGGAGAAGTGGGGCTGCTACCTTTGGCAGTGGCTACAGTCTCCCTAACAATTCGGCATACTGTGCAGATTATAGTAGAATAGTACATGCCAAAATGTTTCACTTAGAATTTCAAATTTGCAAGTCTTTATTGAAATTCTGTACTATTTCCAGATATCGTTACACATTAGATGAACTCTATCCAATGATGAATGCGCTTAAGCTGCGGGCTGAATCCTACAATGAATGGGCTTCTAATGTAAATGAAGCTTTGGAGGCAAAAGTTAATAATAAAAAAAGTATGTATCTTTGCCTTTTTGTTTTGTGCTATGACTACATATTGTCAAATGTTGTTATTAGTTTGATATAATCTTTTTTTTAAAATAATTTTTATTAACCGACCAATCACATCAAATCAAACCAAATTACATAAATTCCAAATTACAAAGCCGAATTTTAAATTTTTGTTGGGGGTACCCATATTTCAAGTTCCGAAGGGGATCCAATCATCTTCCTGCTGCTGCTTTAATGTCCACAAATCTGTCCATATGATGTTCACAATACTGTCCAGTCCTTATTGTTTTCCACATCTCCTCTTGTTATTCTCATATATTTTTCCTTTCTCTTTGTGACCTCTGATGCTCTCCAAAGCGGGTTAAAACAAGTTGTAATCCTGTGTGGATATTTTTATTCATCCAAGAACCATATTCAGACGGTTTCCGTATATCATCACTTCCATAAACAAAAACAGTCTTACTGTCGTTAATCTTCACAAGTCTGTCGCCTTTCTCCCAACCTCTGAGGAGGTTTGCCAGGAATGCAGTCCGAAAACAAATCCATTCCTCCTCCTGGTTGTAAATCCTTCGACAAAGCCTGGCAAGATGGTGACTGTTTTTATTGCTGTGTCACTCCAAAAGCTCTTATTCTTTACTCAATCTCCATAAAACATACTTTTGGTTAAAGTTCATTTCCACACAGTCCTTAAACATCCTGCTTAGGTCAGTTAGCCGACGGATCCAGTAGTGCCCTCACCGCTTTCACCACTAGTGCCCTCACCACTTTCTTTCGAATCTGGGGGTGATTTATGGGCACAGCAGGCAAGGGCAGTGTTCCCCATATCCCTGGGGCAACAAGGGAGGCTGCATACTCCCATAACAGCCTCTTAATTACCTCGTGTGGGCCGGAGAGATGTTATTGTCAGCCATCTGCCAATGTGCCCCTAGTGCCCCCCCCCAGTTTGATATTATCAGGCTGTTATTTATCACATGTACCCAGAAATTCCACTAAGTTCAGTGATACCTACTTTCCACTAAATGTACATAAGACTGCAGCCTAGTTCCGTATAGGTTGAAGATGAGCAACCTCATCTGTTACCAAGCCAGGTTCAAGCTTTAATTTACGAAGCCCGGAACAACTTAGGTCCAGGGTACCCCAGAGCTCTCCTGAACCCTTTCCCCCCAGCTCAGTCACTGAAATCAACTGCAGGAATGCCATTGGTCGTTCCCCAAGTTAATGAAGGCTCATTTTACAACTATCAAAGGCCCAATCCTGTGGAATACTCTGCTCATAGAGATTCACCAGGCCATGTAGGCAACTAAGAATACATTCTTCCACAGTGTTTAATTAATGTCTGTTTTATACTTTTTTATATGGTTTTTATTGTACAGTTTTATATTTTATTGCTGTAAGCTGCTTTGATATACCGTATTTTGCTGTGTATAAGACTAGGTCTTTTCCTAAAAAATAATGTTAAAAATTAGGAGGCGTCTTATAAATCTGAGTCCCCCCCAAATAGGGGGGGTCTTATACATGGGGGCATCTTATAGATGGGAAAATATGGGATATATTTTGCAGTATTTTAATTAAATAAATAAATAAATAAGAAAGTAGAATGGTTTACTATAAAAGTGCAGACCCAAAATAGTGCACTTTACTATTCTAATGACCAAAAATTTTGGTTCTCACAAAGGTCTCATGAATTTCAAAGCTTTAATTGAAGAATCTGAAATGAGGAAGTTTCCAGACAATGATTTGCTGCGACACCTTCGTTTAGTTACTCAGGATGCAGAGAAATGTGCCTCAGTTGCACAACAGCTTCTTAATGGCAAACGGCAAACTAGGTATGTTTAATATGTGTTTTGTAGCTTGATTTCAAATTCCCAGGGGGTTTATTAGGAAAACTTGCTTCATGTCTTTAAATTATTGTGTTTAAACATTTTTTGCTTCTAAAAATGCTGAATACAACCCTACAGCATAAAGTGCTGAAAATAGCTAAATTACCTACATTTTTATTGAGGTTAAATGTGAATAGAAACGTGCATATCTATGCTTGGCATCATCAGTTACTATGATGGTGGGCATTAAAGGTAAAGGGACCTCTGACCATTAGGTCCAGTCGTGACCGACTCTGAGGTTGTGGTGCTCATCTCGCTTTATTGGCCAAGAGAGCCGGTGTACAGCTTCCGGGTCATGTGGCCAGCATGACTAAGCCGCTTCTGGTGAACCAGAGCAGCAGACGGAAATGCCGTTTATCTTCCCGCCAGAGCGGTACCTATTTATCTACTTGCACTTTGATATGCTTTCGAACTGCTAGGTTGGCAGGAGCAGAGACCGAGTGACAGGAGCTCACCCCGTTGCGGGGATTCGAACCGCCGACCTTCTGATTGGCAAGTTCTAGGCTCTGTGGTTTAACCCACAGTGCCACCCGCGTTGGTGATGGGCATTACCTGGAGCTATAAGAGAGCTGAGCAATGTTCAATTTCCCTTTGGGAGGAGTGCATGTTTGCAGCAAATAACACAGTGAAGTAATTGTTTGTTCATTCTGCTGTTCTCAGATAGCCACATTGACCTAATTAATAGGAAATGGCTGCAGACACTCTTGCATCATCAAAGGAACCTTGGTGGCAATCTCCCATATCTTGAGGGGAGAGGTGTTGGCAGGAACAGAGTGTAACTTTCTTAGGCTTCTTTTAGCAATGGTAAACACCAGAGGAGATTAGAAGGAGCAAAACAGGAGTGGGAAAAGACACAGAGGCAAGCATCACATGGTGCTGAAGAAAATACTTTCTTTCAAAAGCACTCAAGTTTTCTATTTTTACACTTAATGTATTTTGAGTGCAGCAGTTCTTTCAGTAACAGTGGCAGCTTCTCAGTTTTTGAATGAGGAATTTATGTTTGGTGTGGCGGTAGACAATTGGAATGAGCATGGTAAGCAGTAAGATGGCCAACAGTGACACCAAATTATTCAAGGTAGTAAAAATAAAAGATATGTCTCCTAACTGGGCATTAAAATGGGAAATACAGCTCAGTGCATGTAATTGTAAAGTAACACACATTGGCACTAAATAAAATATCACCAGTGATGTCAGCTGATGGGCGGTTGGACGTGGTTTAGAGAAAGTGGCATTGCACACCAGTTTTGACTCAGTAGTGGACCAGGTTTGGCCTGCAAACTGGATGTTCTCCACCCCTAGTGTACAGAAAGTGGAGAGATGTCATCCAATGAAGCTAAATGATGGGAGGTTCAAGACAGATAAAAGGGAGTACTTCATAGAGCTAAACCCTGGAATTCACTATTGCAGGATCTGAGGGTGGCCATCAGTTTAGCTTTTTAAGGAGATTAGGCAGATTCATAGACAATAGCAGTGGCTACTACTCATGGCTGCATGCTGTCTGCAGGTTCCAAGGGTGGCATGCCTCTAAATATTAATAATTGTGGGGTAACAGTGGCTGAGAACTTTCCCCATGATGTCCTCCTTGTGGGCTACCCATAGACATTGGGTTGGCCACAATGGGAAACAGGATTCTGGACTAATAGACTTTTGGTCTGATCCAGCAGGGTTCTTCTAATATTCATGTGTTGCAGTGTGTTTGTAAAAAAAATTAGACCATTTTCTTCTGCTCCTTTAAGATTTGCCATTGTTGTATGAAACTTGTGTTGGCCTCATTATTCTCTCAGAAGAGTAAAATTAGCACATTCACACTTTACTTGGCATTGACCACATGCTGTTCCCCACCCCTAGCTTATATGAAGTTTAAATAGCAGGTGAAAAAGTATCAATTGCAACAAAATTCCATCTGCTGTAGGAATTTCATTGAATAGTGGGGCAGAAATCCCTTTTAAAAAATCATTTCTGATTATGCAAATAATTGGAAGCATGTTGTAATTATGTCTGTGTGATTGCAGGTATCGGTCTGGAGGAGGAAAATCTCAAAATCAGCTGACTGTGAATGAACTCCGTTTATTTGTTAGGCAGCTCTATGCTTTACCATGTGTCATCAGCCAAACAACATTGCTGAAGGTAAATTAGAGTGCTCCAGATAATAAATACTAAGAAAACAGACTCAGATTTCTGAATGTTCCAAGAATTTGGATAGAGAAACAAATGCCACTAGAGCCAACAACTTATTGGGACTAAACAAACCGTAGTTAAGCTTGTTGGGCAGGGTTCGGGCAATCAAAACAGCCAAGTCAAGTAACCTTTATTGGCATCACATAAGAACATTCAAAATACATTTAGAATAGATAAGCCAGTACGATCTCGTCACCACCCCAACAGCACGGTCACCTGCCAAAGGGGAAGGAGGTGAGCAATCTGCCTCATATCTGTGGGTTTCCAGCAAGGGCAGGATCCTGTAGCATACTTCGGCAACAAAAAATCAAATAGAGGAACTTAGCTACTGTCTTGGTGAGCTCCTGGTCTCTCCCCTGTAATAATATGTGCTCGCTTTGGCAGCACATATACTAAAATTGGAACGATACAGAGAAGATTAGCATGGCCCCTGCGCAATCAAACAAACAGTGGTTTTAATAAACCATGGGTTAGTGTTTTGTGCAAACCAGATATATATCATATTTTGGTGTATGTATTTGAACATAGTTTTAAATGAATGTAAATTGGCAGGTCTGCATTACTAATTTTCTATGCTTTCTTGGTGTAGAAACCTTACCCCAGGGAGTTGTCACTTCCTAAGAGCAGGAAGAATATGAATTCAGATTGGAGCTCTCCCTGACCAAAATCCACATCTAATAAAGTTGACTTGGTTAACTCATACAAAATTCTGAAACACATCAGAATTTTTGGTCTTTATTTATTTAAGCAGATCTTGGCAAAGTTGATAAGCTCTTAAAATGAGATTTGTTCAGAAATGTTAAAATCTGAGGAATTATTATTTTTTACTTCTTGAAAACAAATATGCCTGGCATTCTGAAAAGCCTGCTAGGTCGCTTGCTGTTCAGGTGAAAGTGACAGAATAGGTTTCATGATATTTTGGTGGGAGAGTTTTAAACCCTTGACATATTTTGCTGCTTTATATTTCAGGATCTTCTTAATCGTGTGGAAGACTTTCAGAAGTATAGCCAAAAACTCCTCTCTGAAGAAATTCCCAGTGCTTCAGAAATACAGGAACTCTTGGATGTCAGTTTTGACTTTGATGTTGATCTTCCCCAGCTAAGTGAATTACGGATACGCCTAGAGCAAGCCCACTGGCTGGAAGATGTGCAGCATGTTTGCTTGGACCAAAATTCTCTTACTCTGGATGATATGAGGAGACTTATAGACTCTGGTGTTGGGCTCACTCCTCATCCTGCCGTTGAGAAGGCAATGGCTAAGCTGCAAGAGCTGTTGACAGTATCTGAACACTGGGATGACAAGGCTAGAACCCTGATAAAAGCCAGGTAAAAACGGAATCTTCCTCTTTCAGAACTATTGCAGTTACCACACACTGCTTTCAAGTAATTATTTTCCCAAACTTTCACAAAAATGAGGAAATGTGAGTCTGTAGCACTCTGTGTACAGGAAAGAAAGTGAGATGGTATATTCTCTGTCCCAGCAGGCAGGAAATGGTTAACCCATCTTCCACTTGAAGGCATTTGGGTGACGATGAGTCCTACAGTAATGTATTGAGCCTAGTTTTAACTACAGGCATTAACTTGTTTCTGAC
Organism: Podarcis vaucheri; assembly: GCF_965113315.1. Lineage (NCBI taxonomy): Eukaryota > Metazoa > Chordata > Lepidosauria > Squamata > Lacertidae > Podarcis > Podarcis vaucheri. The sequence continues at coordinate 75,334,095 of NC_138764.1, forward strand.
CTGTACCACTTTAGACTTCAAGATGCAGCCTTATGTGTCTCAATGCTTCTCTTTATGTATGTACAGTATATATACACATGCATACAGAATCCCTGCACATAAAAAACTGTTGTCAGGAAAGTGACCAGGCTAGAATTCTGCCCCGGATTCAGGTAACCATGCACACTAGTGAAGACCATCACAAGGGCTCTCACTAGTGTATATGGGCTTTGCTTCTCCCCCACTTCCCCAAATCCACTCAGAAGGGTCAGGAATACTCCCCAGAGCACCACATAGGAAGAGGAAAGGTCAGAAGAGTGCAATGTTGAATTACTCCCTCATATTTTTATGTTATCACCATCGGGCTGAGAGAATCTTCCAACTCTTGGTCCCCATTCCCCTGATTAAAATGTAAAAATCGCATATGTGGGGAATATTTTCCTTAGCAAAAAAAGTGTGTTGGTGGGGGGACAGAGTCTGTGTGTTTATGCATGTGTTTGCCGAACTGCTTTGCAAGCAGCATATGCAGGCAGAGAGAGCATGGAAGGAGCCAGCTGCTTTGGCTTGCTCCCGCTCCCCAGCTGGGCAAGGCAGTGGCAGCCCAGCAGCAGCATCACAACAGAGCCCTTGCACTGCCTTCAGGGCTCTCTGATGCAGATGCTGGGCTGCCTCTGCCTCTGCCTTGCCCAACCCATGCGCCAAGGCGGCCTTGGATGGGGCAAGTGTGCTGGCCTGTCTCAGCTGCTGCTGCCTCACGGGGGGGGGGGGGGAGTCTAATGGATCCTCCACCTGGTGTGCCGGAGGCATGGTGGGGGTCTCCTTTAAACTTCTCCATTGAGAGGCGGGCAGCTGCACACCCCCAGTGGAGAAGTTTAAAGGAGCCCCCACCTCCCCAGAATCCCTCCCCCTGCGTCCTCCTTATTGGCCTTCAAGATATGGGAACCTTATGCAGGCAATTCTCAATTTGTGCATGTTCAGCGTTGGAAGAGAAGCAGGGTGGGCATACACATGTGATGACCTGGAATGTGACCCCTACATAAATGGGGGATTGCCTGTAATTTAAACTGAATTATATATGCTTCTAATTTGTCTGTTGACATCCCATACCGACAAGAAGTGCCTTATGATACCATAATTGTTTGGCCAATAGCAATTTTGCACTAGCGTTTGAGTAATAATACATCATTTTGATCATATATGTTTGTTTATTTTAAGACCACGGCAGTCATTAAGTAGTCTTGAAGCAGCAGTGAAGGAGATTGAGGAAATTCCTGCTTACCTTCCAAATGGCATAGCTCTGAAAGAGGCTGTAAAAAAGGCCAGAGACTGGCTACAGGAAGTGGAGGGCTTACAGGTAGGAAAGATATATCTACTGATCATCAGTGATGTTCATTAGTGATTTCACTCTAACTTCATTTGTTTCTGTAGACTGTGTGGTGTTCAACTGCTGGCAGAAATTTAAGTTGTACAACTGATGTTTCCTTAGGGTAGGGATGGGGAACCTGTGATCCTTCAGATCTTGTTGGGACTCCCATCAACCCCAGCCAGCATGTAGTCCAGCAATATCAGTAGTCCCACAAGTTCTCCGTATCTGCCTTAGATAGGCATGCAGCAGAATAATGCAATTACTTTAATGTTTTTTAAAAATAATGTTTCTACACTGTTAGGTTGGTGGACGTGTGCCTGTGTTAGATACACTTGTGGAACTTGTGTCTAGAAGTCGCTCTATTCCAGTACATCTTGAATATCTGCCAAGATTAGAATCATTAGTTGCCGAGGTTCAAACTTGGAAAGAGTGTGCAAACAATACTTTTTTGACTGAGAATTCACCTTATTCTCTTCTTGAGGTAAGCAGTTTATGGTGTATACATACTTTTAATTCAGTATTTGTGATATATACACACCACATAGAAATTAAGAGTCAAGGGTTGACTGAAAGTATCCCACAAAACTGGACAAGACACCTGACATAGATTTGTCCCAACTATGGTATTTGGATCACAATGAAATCAAGAATTTTGGCCTAAAATTGCCTAGCAAAACTCCCATAGCAGGCTTCTGAGGGTTCCAGCATACTGTTTCCTGTGGCAGCTACTCGAGGATTTGATGGAGGCTGCAAACTAAGCCTTCATTGTTGCCTTCACCACTATGCAGTAGGCACAATTATGTGTTCTAGTAGTAAATGTTCAGTTACCCTCACAGCAGGCCTTATGCCTATTGTGCTTAAGCCATTGTCTGGCCTGAAGCTCCACACAAAACCACAGGGGCATTCAGGCTCCATCATGCCAATGGCCTATCACATCTCACCATTCCACAGTGAAACTAAGGCCTCCGCATCCTTAGCTGCCAGGAATCTACCTAGAATGCAAGAATCCATATTGACAAGTTCCTCACCAAGGCAAAGACAAAAGTATATGCTTTCTGTGTCAGGCCAGTGACAAACTTATGACTGATCCATGGTTGTCATGGAAGTCATGAAGTCCTGAGCTGGACCAGATTAATCCTAATTGTCCCTCCAAAAGGTGGCTTTCATGGTTCAGAGAGGTCTATCAGGACGATGTTATACATGACTGTGTGCAGTAACTAGTTTGGCCCTTGATATTCCCAGATAACTATGATATGGGAAGTGAGATTATACAAGAAGTAAGTGCTGCAACTGACAGCCCTCAAGGTTCAGGTGACTGATGACTATCATATTTTAAAAGATGTATGTGCAGTCTTCTGTTTAGTGTATGCCACCTCCCATGTTTGTTCTTGGCTACAGCTCATGTTTAGTGAGCGGTTAGCTTAACCATGAGTAAAAGGTAAGGTAAAGGTAAAGGACCCCTGGACCATGAGTAGCACTTCTGGTAAAGCATTAAGCCAAACCTTGGTTTAACTAGGTGTGAAACAGTAGTAAAAAGTACTTGGGAGGAGTAAAATTATTGTGAGCTCCTCTCCAGGAGCCTACAAGCTTGTCTTGCTGTGTTTTGTGAAACAGGTCAGTGTCTTGTTGCATCTCTCTTTTTTGACAGCATGACCTTGCATAGAACATCCTGATTCGGATGGATCTTTATTGCTTTTGCCACAACAGACTAACACAGCTACTGTGGATTGGCCATTTACAAGGCGGATACAATTATGCTGTTTTACACCAGGATGAATAATGGTTGTTCTGACTCTTCACCAGGTGTTGTGTCCAAGATGTGATATTGGAACACTGGGATTTAAAAGAAAAATGAAGAAATTAAAAGAGCCTGTCCCAAATGGAAAAAAGAAGAGCACCAAATTAGAGAGTTTAAATGATTTGGAAAGAGCTTTATCTGAGAGTAAGGAAACTGCTGCTGCGGTATGTATACTGTTAGAAATGAGTTTGGAAATAGATGTTCAGTAGATTAAGCTTTTCGCTTGCTTTGTTCTTTTATGATGCTTCATTTCTTCCATTTCCTTTGGTGTGGAGATGCACACTAATCCTTTTTTGTCTAGTACAGTCATACCTCGGGTTGGGAACATGATCCGTGCGGGAGGCACGTTCACAACCCACAGCGCTGCGTCTGCACACGTGCATGATGTGATTTGGTGTTTCTGCACATGCGCGAGCGCCGAAACCTGGGAGTAACCCATTCTGGTACTTCCGGGTTCGGCGTGGTCCTCAATCCAAAAACGCACAGCCCACAGCGTTCGTAACCCAAGGTATGACTGTATAGCTTTTTGCGTTCTCTCCCTAATAAAGAGGGCATGTTTTAATACATTTTTAAAATTGGACTTTCTGAGGATTGAGATAAGATGTGTTTGGGATGGATCTTCTCTTACTCTACATGTAAGTGTATCCCTTAACATTTGATGAAGTATCAGACAACGTGCCATTTTAAAAAAAAAAGGTTCAAAAAGAATGCATCTGATTTGACTCCCTAGTTGGAATCATAGAATTGCAGAGTTGGCAGGGACCATGAGGATCATCTAAAGCTTTCTTGCAGGATTTGGAGAAAATTATAGTTGAGCCCTTCAGTTTAAAAACTTTGCTCTGAGGAATTTGACTGTTTTCATGTCATTTTCTTCCAGATGGCCACACTTGGTGAAGCCCGCTTAAAGGAGATGGAAGCACTGCATTCACTTAGAGCAGCAAATGAAAAAAAAATATTCTCCACTGAACAGGATGTAGAGATCAAAGTTTGTCTCTGCCAGAGTGAGCCCGCAGCACCAATGATACAGTGTGAACTATGCAGAGCGGTCTTCCATACCAGCTGTGTTTCAGTGCCCAGAACTTTGCAGGAACCTCGGGTGTGGCTCTGCCCTCACTGTCATAGATCTGAAAAGCCACCTTTAGAAAAGATTCTACCTTTACTGGCTTCCTTGCAGCGTATTCGAGTGAGACTGCCTGAGGGAGATGCTTTACGGTATATGATAGAGAGAACCGTGAACTGGCAACATAGAGCACAGCAGATGTTGTCCTCAGGGAATATAAAACTTATACAAGACAAAGTGGGCTCAGGTATACTGTACAGCAGATGGCAAACCATGGCAGGCCAGTTGCAAGAGACAAGTAAGGTAAGGTTCTCCTTGATACGGGGAGCTCACCAGGATATGTTGCGCAATATCCAACTGACACATTTATCTAAACTCTGAGCCAACAATACTGTGGTAAATTATTAAGGAATTACATGCTAATTCCCCAGCCTTGGTTCATGCACATTTATTACTTAATGGATTGTCCTATTAGGCCATGAATTCTACTCTCTCTCCTTGATATGTATCCTTGTTGTGGAGTTAAGCTGCCTTATGTTCCTGTCCTAAACTGTATCATTTAGAATAAAGTAAATCCTCCTGTACCCCTGCTTTCCTGCTCAGTTGTTAACAGAGGGCTCTCGTATCAGTCTTGTGTCTCTGGCCCTTCATCAGCTCCTCTGTCATGGACCCCCAATCTGCTTGTGGACCAGCTGATCTGATGTCACAGTCTGTTTAGCTGGGTTGGGATGAAACTTGTTTGACTATTTGTCTTGGGAGGAAAGACCCCCCTCCCCCAAGGTCTAATTAGATTTGACTATGTGGGACGCGGGTGGCGCTGTGGGCTAAAGCCTCAACGCCTAGGGCTTGCCGATCGAAAGGTCGGCGGTTCGAATCCCCGCGGCGGGGTGCGCTCCCGCTGCTCGGTCCCAGCGCCTGCCCACCTAGCAGTTCGAAAGCACCCCCGGGGGCAAGTAGATAAATAGGTACCGCTTACCAGCGGGAAGGTAAACGGCGTTCCGTGTGCGGCTCTGGCTCGCCAGAGCAGCGTTGTCACGCTGGCCACGTGACCCGGAAGTGTCCCCGGACAGCGCTGGCCCCCGGCCAATAGATGTGAGATGGGCGCACAAACCCCAGAGTCTGTCAAGACTGGCCCGTTTGGGCAGGGGTACCTTTACCTTTACCTATGTGGTATCACAAGGGACGTGGGTGGCACTGTGGGTTAAATCACAGAGCCTAGGACTTGCCGATCAGAAGGTCGGCGGTTCGAATCCCTGTGATGGGGTGAGCTCCCGTTGCTTAGTCCCAGCTCCTCCCAACCTAGCAGTTCGAAAGCACTTCAAAGTGCAAGTAGATAAATAGGTACCCACTCTGGCAGGAAGGTAAACGGCGTTTCCGTGCCCTGCTCTGGTTTTCTATGTGCCTTTTTTGAGAAGAGGCAATCATAACATGGAATTTGCTTTTTTTACTTCTACACACAAGAGTTGACATTTTTCGTTAGTTGTCTCTTTAACCCCCTAACACTTTTCCCCCCAAGTCACGGACAGATTAGACCCTATTACTGAATGTGTGGTTAGAATGTTTTGCCCCTTCACATTTCAATGGCTTTTCACTTGCTACTTTTTGCTGGCCATCCACCCAGTTTGGGGAGATGCTTTTTGGAGTTCCTCACATGTTTGTTGATTTTTCACAATCCTGGATAAATTGGTACTGTATTTACTGCAAACTTTGCTACGTCACCCCTAACTCCAGATCACTTATGACTAAATTAAATAGCACCTGCTCCAATACTGATATTGCCTACATGGATTACTCTGTTGTGGAAAATTGTTTATTCCTCACTTCTGCTTCCTGTTCCTTAATCAGTTTCCAGTCCAAAAGAGGACCTAATCCAGTGACTTCAGTTTGTTTTAGATGGTTATAATATTGTGTTTTAAATTGTTGTAGCCAGACATAGCACCTTACGGTGAAGAGTGGCTAATAAATTGAAATAATAACAATAGAACTTTCTAAAACTAAGATATTGGGCATGTCATTTTAATCAATTGTTAATTTAAAGTTACATTTTAACACCATTATCATTCAAGTTCACAGCATGTTAAAGAAATAAGGTGGTGTTTAATTGCTTCTCTTTAATTAGGTTTCACAGACAATTGGTGCTACATCTTTCTCTTTGCCACATGACTGGAATAACAGACCCATGCATTTACACTCTCCTTTCTCTACAGGACAAAACTGCATCCCCCTTCATGGTAAATATGCTGTACTTATCATTCATCAGTGTGAAATTCTAAACATAACATTATGAGCTCCTTTGTGTAGGGTCTTGTAGGCAGAGAATTTGTAAAAATAATTTCAATTTGCTTGATGTGCTTTGGAAAGAAAAGCTTTAAAGCTATGTAACTTCACCACTGATAATTAAAAATTATTTTGTTTGTCACTCTAGCCATTAGTACAGAGCTGAATGAACTGATGATGGAAGCCCAACTACTACAGGTTTCGCTACCCGAAATACAAGAGTTGTATGAGATCTTATTCACAAAGCAAAGCCCAGTTGCAAAGACAGAACAGAGGTCACCAGTAGGACCAACAAGTGAAAAGGTAAATATTTGGGGCCGGAGTCCATCTCAGAAAGGGAGTGATTGCTTGAATCTGCTTGTTTGAAAATCTTGTTTTAATTGCTACAGTGTAAATACAGCCCCCCCCCCATCAACAGTACACATGCACACACAGAAGCATTTTCCTGTGTATCACTTTTATTTCTCCCCTCCCTCAACATCAGCCAGCAGGAGATGATAGAGAGGGCACACTAGAAATCCAGCTCAGTTGTTTCTCTGTACCCCTTCCCCCCCAAAAAGCACACCAGATGTGCAGTTGCAATGGAATTCTTACAAACGTTCTGTTGCATAAGCTTTCTCATACAAAAGCTCTAATGTCCAGGTTTTTGTGACATTGCTTATGAGCTCCAAAAGTGGTTAGGGATAGCTTGCATGCTGTGGCAGCTCACAGCCAATATGTGTGCTCTCAATATTAATTCCCTTGCACTTAAAAGGTGAAAGGAGGTTTTTTGTATCTGTGTTGAAAAAATGGTAAAACTTTTCAAAAAAATCTCATTCTTAAGTACTATAAGAAAGAGATGCTGAAGTATTATGCTTAATATGTAAAGGTAAAGTAAAGGGACCCTTGACCATTAGGTCCAGTCACGGACGACTCTGGGGTTGCGGCGCTCATCTCGCTTTATTGACCAAGGGAGCCGACATTTGTCCGCAGACAGTTTTTCCGGGTCATGTGGCCAGCATGCAGCATGACTAAGCCGCTTCTGGCGGACCAGAGCAGCGCATGTAAACACTGTTTACCTTCCTGCCGGAGCGGTACCTATTTATCTACTTGCACTTTGACGTGCTTTCGAACTGCTAGATTTGCAGGAGGAGGGACCAAGCAACGGGGATTCGAACCACCGACCTTCTGATCGACAAGTCCTAGGCTCTGTGGTTTAACCCACAGCGCCACCCGCATCCCATGCTTAATATGTGCTTCTCATTAAATGTGTGGATGGTTGCTGCATAGCATGCCAGAAGTATAAGGAACTGGCTACATGGTACTTTATGATCTTCTAATGCATGTTTCTTGTAGACTGATTTTTGTCGAGGGAAGAGAGATGGAATTTGCTCTGTGGAAAGGAAGCTGAAGAGACATTTTGAGAGAGGAGATTTCTGCAGTGAGATGAGAACACGAGTCAGAAAAATAGCTCCCAACAAGAAAAAACTGAAATTATCTCATTTGAGGGAACTGGGTACTAGCAAGCTGGAAAGAAACAGGTTGTTTGACATACAGCGGTCTGGTGAAAGCCGGTTGCTTCTTTCGGATATGTCCTTCTCTGAACAAGAAGAATCTGAAGATGAGGATGCCATCTGCCCAGCTGTCAATTGCCTGCAGCCTGAAGGTGATGAGGTAAGTTGAAGGAAATATCTGTAAAGGATGTAAAAATGCATGGTTTGGTAGAATCATAGAGTTGGAGGGGGCATTGTAGGCCACCCAGAACAAACAAACCCAGTTCTTTCAGCCTTTCACCCTAAGACTGTTTTCTGAACACCAGTTTTTCTATCTCCTCAAAGTATTGTGCCCAGTACAGGATATGGTACTAGTAGACTGCTAGACGTAGCTACAGAAAACTTGCTAGCAAACAGATATAAAAGTGATGTACCATATTTGTTGTTGTGTGAAGACTTTTAACTCTCTCTTTGTGTCTAGGTGGACTGGGTCCAGTGTGATGGCTGCTGCAATCAGTGGTTCCATCAAGTATGTGTGGGTGTCTCTCCAGAAATGGCAGAAAAAGAAGACTACATATGTGTGAGCTGTACGGGAAAGGACTCCCCATATCGAAAGTAACATGCCTGATGAACATAAGGACTCTACAACAGAAGATTAGCTTTTTTCCCCCTCCATAAAGCCACTGGGCTGGTTTTAGAGCCAAGTTGCAAATGGTGCTACTTCTATCCTAATGGGATCATTTTTCAGACCTTAAAACAATTTGACACTTTTGTATTTTTATCCTTTAAGCTGTTTGTGGTTATTGAGGTTTGAAATGCTGACTGTTCAGACATGGGTTTTTCGCCAGTTTGAAGGCATCAAAACATGCACCTTTTCATGTATAGCATTAAATTACCTCTTTGAAATTTACCAGCACATTTAATCAACTCTGTTTAGGTGCAAAACACTGCACTAAGAATTCCCATAATTCCTCTTTTTGAAGAAATCCCTGTTTACTCTTTTGAACATTTTTGAAAACTTTAGATTCCCCCCCCCTTTGATTTTGTAGACTAGGTTTATTTATCTGAGCAATAACTTCTGTGTCTGGTTTCAGTGACTGGAATTCTATTTCTGAACAGCGTGTGGTGCTTTTAGCATTGGTTAATGTACAGAAAGCAAATGTTTAGGTTCTAGTGTCACTGATGGACTAGTGATGTAGGAGACAAGAAAGCTCTGTAAAGTAATGGCCACAGCTGTATTTTGGCTTTTTCTTCTTTTTTGGTAGCTTGTATCAAATGTTGCAGTTTATATTGTGGAATAAACCCTTGGTTATGTTACAAAATTCCATGCTGGTGTCTTCAAAGATGTTGCATTGAGGCTGTTTCCCACCTTGATCTCTTTTATGATGCATGTTTTCACATGTTATGTTTTTAAAAGCATCCATGCCATTGCATTTTCAGACGTCTTTCTCTCCTTAATCCCACAGAGCCTAGATCTGCCTTGTAAAAACCTATTTCCTCATTACCTGTGGCAAATAGGCATAGAAACTTAACAAATCTGTTTCTTTTCCAAGACCACGAATGTGTAGGCAAGTGGGTTTTATGAGGTAGTAACTTTTGTAGATATGTTTTACAAAGGTCTCTCAGATGACATAAATGATGGAAGGGCCTTGGCTCAGTGTAGAGTCCATGCTCTGCAGGCAAAACATCCCAGGTTCAGTCCTCAGCATCTCTAGACTTGTCACAGAATTCTGATGGAAATCGGTGTGGAAAATGCCGATGTTCACTTATTTGTCCCATGTCTGGAACAGAAATCAATTCAGTGAATACGATTGGTATCCGCTCTTGTTTTGAGTTCGCCAGTGGTGCATGATTGATTGCTTCTTTCCCCATTTGTATTGAGTTCCCTGTGTATTGAAATGAATGACCATTGCATCAAAATGGTGTGTAATAACGTAATAATAGCAATTAATGTAAAACTCTGACAAATTGGAAAGTGAGGCTAATAATGTAGTTTGTGTTAGAAGACAAACTGCAGCAGAATGGACATAAATGTCTTCTTCCATCCCTAGCATCTCTAGGTATGGGTGGGAGAGACCACTGCTTTAAACTCTGAGTGCCACTGCCAGTCAGTACCTGAGCTAGATGGACTAATGGTCTGATTCAGTATGAGAGTCAGGATTCATCTTTGAGCTTTGTCAGCACAAGCCCTGCCCACGGCTATCTTGTGTATTGGACTGGTGTTCATTTTTGTGTTAATTCCTCATGGTATATATTTGCTCACTTCTGACTTTGGTAAGTTTTTGGACAGCAGTCTTCACAACCAGATGCCATTCTTTCCCAATTCATGGGTGACGAGAATACAGTTTGGAAGTCTTGACCAGTGAGAAAAAGGACAGAAATATTCCTAGCAGCTTTGATCTTCTTGCTTCTATCTCTATATAACTGCCACTTCTAACATGTCTGACTGAGTTCAGAATCAATGTTATGTTAGGTGATAGCTCAGTCAGCAGAGAATGAGACTCTTGACATACATTTGGCCTAAAACGTAACCTGCTAGCGGAAAGAAAAAACATTGGCTGGCTGTTACCTTTTTTTAAAAGTGCCAATACATTTAAAGCATAAAACATATTTGTAACACAAAAATCAAAAACTGAGGGGCTATGGAATTCTTATTTACAGGCTTATTATTTCATTTTAACTTCTGTAATTAGTGGTGGGAATATGCTATGGGATTAGTTCTTAAGACTTGCACTAAATCTGACAGCTAGTGAGTACAAGCAGTACAAATTATGGATGCTATAGTCCAGGAGTTTCTTCTGTCTACCTGCAGCCCTTGTAGTGGTTCCAGAATAGCAATGGAAACTGTTTTATAATAAAGTATTGTCCCAACTGCAATGGGTTGGCTGCACTGACCAGTAGCACTTTCAGAATTCCCATTATTTGAGAACAAACCATATTAAGACATCCTTCCCCATCCTGACACTTGCCAGATGTTGGGACTGCAGTTCTCATAATCCTTTACCCATTGTCATGATGGCTGGGGTTGAGGGCAGTTGGAAGTCTCAACATTTGGAGCACCAACCTGAGGAAGTCTACCTGAGGGAAAGCCTTGCCTTGAAAGCCATGCCCAAAACAATCTTAGTGCCACATTCATTCATTCATTCATTCATTCATTCATTTTAATAAATAAAGAGCATATTGATCAACACTTGGGTGGAGGGGCAGAATGAAAAACATTTTGCTCCTTTATGAAGAAACCTGTTCCAGAACTGTGTAGAAAAAGATTGTGTGTGAGAGAAATACTGTCCTAGGTGTGTTCCTTTCCAAAATGCTGTGTTGCTTGGGTGGAAAATCAGTGGACACCTCTGCTAGCAGATTCTGAGGGAACGTGATTTTTGCAGACCAGCTCTTTCTGCTGTAGTCAACCTATGCCACCTCCCATATTTTCAGAAGTGTCCCTCAACATTCACTCTGATTTTGGGGAAATGCTTGTACCTGTGGGGGCAAGGAAGAAATAGTGAACAACCCCCTCTGTGATCATCCATTGGCTTAGCAGAAGCACCTGCTGAATCAAAAGTCCTCTTGTGAGCTTAAGAGCACCAGTGTGTATCTTTGACTTTGCACAACTCATCCAAGTTATACAGTGGTACCTCGGGTTACAGACGCTTCAGGTTACAGACTCCGCTAACCCAGAAATAGTGCTTCAGGTTAAGAACTTTGCTTCAGGATGAGAACAGGAATCACACAGCTGCGGCTTGGTGGCAGCTGGAGGCCCCATTAGCTAAAGTGGTACCTCAGGTTAAGAACGGACCTCCAGAACGAATTAAGTTCTTAACCCAAGGTACCACTGTACCATGAGAACACAAAGTAGCAGCATCAATAGAGTAGTAACAAAAGTTTTGTAGACTGTTCAGCCCTAAGATTTTCAGAAATGTACCCTCTTCAGACCAATAAACATCTCATTTCAATCGACAATGTTACCTTGGAGCCAGTGCTTGCCAGCCTTTTCCCCTTATGAGAGATGCATGTTTAAAGGTAAAAACATTATTGGCCTATGACAGTGTTTTTATTTTGGGGAGAGGGGAGCACCTATTGTATGGGAGTGGGAGAAAGAGTGGCCAATATTACATTGTTTTGCCAGGTTCCTGCAAAGGCCCTCAGCTTCGAAAGCACTGCATTGTGGGAAGGAAACAAAAAACCAGACTTTATCATATCACCACTGCACAGCCAGCATAAAATTGGGTTACATACAGTGGTCTGGTTGGTTCCCTGTACAATAGTGAGGTTATTACAGAGAGATTGCCATCATTTTGACAGAATCAGATCTAGAACACAAGGATCCTGGTATAAGAAAACAGTGATCTTTCATATGGAAGCACTTAAATAGGATTGTTTTGTCACCATGCCAGTCTATGCAAAGCAGTATTCTCAAGCATTTACTCTAGAACACATGGGTGCTGATGTAACAAGCCAGTGCTGGAAACATTTAAATTGTCACCGTGTTGATCTATGCAAAGCGTCCTCTCAGGCATTCTCTTTAGTGAAAGCCGTTGCACAACAAAGCCAGTTAGGGAGCTTTGCCTTAAAATAGCAACAATGAAATTGGGTTAGTACAAATACTGTATTGGTAATAGGCCAGAAATAATAATGTCTCTGATCATCTGGATGTTTATAGGCTCTGTCATGCACTTCACTGGCATGACACATGTCTCACTACTGCCTGCTCATGAGATCTGAACTGGCATATTTAATTCTGGCTGCAACCCAACTTTACCTCAGAATGTGCTAGTTCAAAAGAAAGATGCCTATAGTCAGACCATGCTTGTGGTTTCATGCATCCATCTGCAAGACAAACAATGGGATATTTATAGGACATGTTGGATTTGTGAAAAATCCACACATTTTTGTCTGTGGTTTTTGCATGATTAATTAAATGCATTTCAGCCTCTCTTGAGAAAAGCATTGCAAGCCATTCAGCAGTTTGCTTCAGCATACAATTAGGGGGTGGAGGAAAAATAACTTTGCTATGTATTGAAGCTGCAGGACATTTGTTACAGGTGCCACATAATACTTGTTCTGCACTTGTAATAAATCTGTCTTTTAGTGTGGCAGCATGTCCACTGTGGAACTTCCTGTGAATGAGGTCAGGTAGTAGGCACTTCCACCGTAATCTTAATGGTGCCTGTTTGAAACATCTTTTGTTTAGGCAAGCCCTCCAGGCATGTAGAAGTTGCAAGTATTTTTTTTTCCTTTTCAGCTCTGATTAATAAAAGTCCCCTCTCATCATCATCATCATCATTATATTTATATATCAACTTCAATTTGAAATTACAAGGCAATGTACAATAAAAAACACACAGTACAAAATAAATCAGCAGACAATAGACAAGGACAGACATAAAATTTATAAATGCAACCAAATTCTGGTCAATTCTTAGGGCCTCTTGGTGCAGCCTTTGTATTTTGTATCCTCCATAGCACTCATCCAATCCATATAAGGGAAGTCAGCTGTGGCAACACAGTGTAGCCCTTCAGTTCTCCTGTTCTTCCAGGGCTGTATGAGCAGTTGGCTTAAGAAAGCAGCCCTTATTGGGCTTTCAGCAATCTCTCTCTTTACTGCCTCACCACTATTTGAAGTACAGCCAAGAGAATGATGCCAATCTACAGCTCTGCTTGCTTTTAGCTACATAGCTCACTACTGAGAAGGATGGGTGAATGGGAGGGCATTTTAATTCTGATGGTGGCAATGAGGAAAAAAATGCTTGGTTTTTTTTAGAGACACAAGATTGTGTATGCACAGTGATGCCTACTCATTAATAGCAATCATGCATGCTATCCAGCAGGGGCCCATGACATGTATACAACCATGTGCCATCTTGAAGAATTTTTTTTTCTGGTCACCATCCACCCAACTGATATCAGGGACACCCAGAGAAGGAGCTCTGATTACCCTAATATCCAGACAGTGGGAGCTTGCAGTCCTTTCAGATGCCCCTTCAGTACATCTCCACATTTTACCACTGCTCAGCTGACTGTCCAGAGCTTTGCATTGGCCAGACCAAATCAGAATGAATGTAAAGAATGTAATTCTAAGCACACATGAGAGTAAGCCCATTTCAATCAAGGTTCCCTAATTGGTCAGAAATAAGTTGGTATAGTCCCTCCACAGTCAAGAAGCAAGGTCATTTCTCTTCCCTGTCTTTTGTCTTGTTATTTATTTTAAATTTTGTTGATTAAATTTGTATACCACCCTTCATCTGACGATCACAGGGCCGTTCGCAACATACAAAATGAAAACAAAAAACACATAATCATCCTCATTCTCATCAACAAACAAAGCAATAACCAGTAGGGAGGAACATGTGATCTTCGTTGGACTCCAACTCCCACCATTCCCAGCCAGCATAACCAATGGTCAAGGGGTGAAGGAAGTTGTAGTCCAGCAAGAGCCAAACATTCCCCACCCCCTGCTTCAAGATGTAGGCGAACAGTCAATTTTTGTATTGTATCTGCCCATCCCTGTCCAGCAATAATGGTGCCCATCCCTATTTCCAGCAAAAGCTATTGAGCTGGACCCCTAAGCCAGCCAAAAATGGATGGATCCCACTGTCCCATTTTTTTATTTCAAAAGTCAGCCTGTTCGGTCGAGGTGGGCGAGTCTGAATGGGGTCAAGAAAGTAGCATGGTAGCGGGGACATGCTGGAGACCCGCGAAAGGGGTCTTCACCCTGGACAAAGTGGTGAAGCGAAACACCAACTAGGAGACTGGTCATCAGTGGGCGTGTCTATGATGTCACCCGCTTCCTCAGTGAGCATCCAGGTGGAGAGGAGATTCTGCTCAAACAAGCTGGTAGAGATGCCACTGAGAACTTTGAAGATGTTGGCCACTCTTTGGATGCCCGAGAGATGCTTGACCAATGCCTTATAGGAGAGGTTCATCCGTATGACAGTAATCCTAATGCCTCCAAGGTTCCAAACAAGTCTTCCTCGAAAGAATGAAGTTTCTGGACAGTCCATCTGATCCTGTTTTGGGAGCCATAGTGTTGGGACTGATGTATTGCTACTACATGATGGATGGGAAATTCTCCTGATTTGACCTTGCTGAACCTTTAGGACTGGAAACCATGCCTTGCCACTGAAAATGGGGTTTTACTAAATTCTGATGAACACCTAGATTTTGTCCTTCACTTGTATCAGCCAGTCCAGCAGCCCTGCTGTCTGCAAAGCTAAGCAGGAATTTGGTGTGGCTCACTGCTATCTTTCTTGTAACTGCAGAAACAGCAACTTCCTGCCATTCCATGGCATGGCATTTCTGTCACCATCGACCATGAGTCACTTTTCACCCAGCACTTTCTGGTTTGTCGTGATGGTGCCTCTGACCCATGCCAGCCTGTCCCATTAAGTACCAGCAGAATGAGATGGCATGCTGTCAACATTTCTCTTTAGCAGACCAGCAAGAGAAATAGCTCCACCAGCCCAGCGTAGAATGGGAACGGTGGTTTTTTGAAACGGTTAAATGGGTACATTTTTCTTTCAGTCTTCTGCTTTACATAGTCTACCTTTTTAATCTGCCTGATCTGTAATAAAGGACTCCTCCAATTTTTTAAAAAAAGTACAAAGTTGTCAGCCTAAGGATGCGATGCTTCCATCCGTGCTGCAGGGGGCGCTCTCCGAGAACCGGTTCCGGCGGGATCCTCGCAGGCGCCGCTCTCCGCGCGAGAGAACGTCGTTGCGTGCGCGTTTGGCGCGCGGTGGTGGCGGCAGCAGCCGCGGCCCTCAGCCCGCCTAGTGGCGCCTCATCCGCACCCGCTGCTGCCTTTCCTCCCGCCTCGCGCTTCCTCCCCGCCCCCCCCAGCCCCGCCAAGGTTCTCCCTCGCCTTTGCTGCTGCTCTCCTCAGGGGCGCGGTGGGATGGCGGGCGTTGCGTCGGGCGTGGGGCCGGGCCCTGTGGCTCAGGGGCTGAAGGAGGCGCTGGTGGAGACCCTGAACGGCATCCTGTGCCCGGTGCAAGGGGTGCGCGCGGCTGCCGAGGAGCAGGTGAAGGTGCTGGAGGTCACCGAGGGTGAGTGTGGGGGCAGCAACTGCCGACGGCTCTGAGGGGAGCGGAGGCTCTGAGGGGAGCGGAGCCTCCCGCTTCTTCCCTTTTGTGGGCCTCGGGTCTCCCCGGCCAGGGCGATGGGCAGAGAAGGAGATGGAGCTGCTCCTCGGTTTCCCAGTTCTGGATTAACCCCTTTTTTGGGAGGGCCTTTTGTGGGGCAGGGGCTGGAAGGGACTTTTCGCAGAGCTCGAGGTGGGCGGGGAAACTCGTGTCCTGCCTCTGCTGCCACCGGTTCCGCGCTCCCTTCATGGTCCTGCCCCAGTCTCGCCTCTTCTTCGGCACCGGAGATGCCGAGGCTTCCTTTCCAAGTCGTCCGCAGTTTATATATCTCGGAGTGGGCTGCCTCCGGCGGCCCCGCTTCTCCTTTTGTGCCCATTGTGTATGTAAGGCATAAATCGGCCTTCGTCTGGTAAGTGTCGTCGGCCTAACCCTAAGGGTCGCCGCAGCGGTGCGGCCACACAACTACTACAGGATGAAGTTAAAAAGTGGCTCCCTCCCTTTTGAGCTAACTACTACAGGGTGAAGTTAAAAAGTGGCTCCCTCCCTTTTGAGCTAACTACTACAGGGTGAAGTTAAAAAGTGGCTCCCTCCCTTTTGTGCTTGGTCAGAAAAGGTTGAAGAGGGTTCCTCATGGGATAAGGTTGGGTGATGGGGAAGGAGGGGGCTTTGTCTGGGCGCCTTGCTGAAGTTCGCCTATAAAGCAGCCTTAAGGGTTTCCAAGCTAAATTATTCAGACTTTAAAGAGCAGCACTGAACTGAGTGAGATAGTAATATCTCTGTAGTAAAATTGGTTGGCCTAAAGGGTTGCGTACAGCCGGGTTTTAATGAGAAAAAGCTGTGCTCATTAAGTGTAATAGAATTAAATAGAGATGTAGATCTTAAAGCCTTCTGCAGAAATGTTTCAAAAAGGCGTTCTCTCCTACTTAAGACTAGCTTAGGTGTATACAGTACTGTCACAGGGTATACTGTCTTTCTCCCACTTCTCCTCTGGAGCATGGTTATGCTCACTGTGATAAGCTAGCTGTGGGAGTGCCTGGTATATAAATATTCCCACACAGATTGTGATCTACCATGTGAACTGGTGCAGATCAACAAGGGCTGAAGCATTGCATGTCTGAATTGCAGAGTCTGAACGCGCTGATACTTCACTCCATCATTTCCAAATTAGGCTTTTTAAATGTGCTCTAAAACCCATTTAAACTCCATAGATTTAGACCAGTGTTTCCCAACCGGTGTTCCGCGGCACACAAGTGTGCCGTGAGATGTTGCCTAGTGTGCCGCGAGATGTTGCCTGGAGGGAGGCAGGCGAGGGCGTTTGCTTCCCGGAGGACTTGTGGGAAGCCGCCCCTTCCCTGGGCGACGCGCCGCCTCGCGACTCCGGAGTCAGTCCCGAGGGCTCTCGGAGGGACTCGCGAGCGACGGCGCGGTGGCTCTGGGGCGCGCTCAGCCGGGCCGCCGCGCCCCCCCCGCTGCAGCTGCCCGGCGTGGAGCGCGACGCGGAGCCGGCCGGGCTTGGAGGCGCCCAGGTAGGGCCGGGCGGGGGCGGGGAGGTCTCGGCCTGCTGCGGGCGCAGGAGGGAGAGGGGGAGCCGTCGGGTCTCCTGGAAGGAAGCGAGGCGGCGGCTGAGGGGGATGCAGCCCCGTCCCCAGCAACAGACGCTCCTCAAAGTGAGGCCACAAGTCGGGGCTCGGACAGGGCCTGGAAGCAGCAGCTCCGGGCTCTTGGGAGCGGAGAAGGGGACTTCGAAAGCGGCCTGGAGGAGAAAAGCCCCGATGCAGCGAGAGCGGGGAGCGTGCTGCCTGCCGGGAGCAGGACACGGGGGCTCCTCATTCGCATGCTTTCCCGGGTGATCGGTGAGGGTTAGGGTTAGGGTTAGGGTCCCTCAGTCCCTCGCTTTGCTGCCTCCTCCCCCCCCCCACCCCCAAAGCTTGGAGGTTCCCCGGCAAGGGGGAGGGAAAAAAATTGAAAACTTTCGCTTTCGTGCGTCCCTCCCGGCGTGACGCTGTGCGCTGACGTCACGGGGCTGTAATGGTGTGCCGCGAGATTTTTTTCATCAAACAAGTGTGCCTTTGCCCAAAAAAGGTTGGGAAACACTGATTTAGACATAGCAGTTCCATAAACATAATAAATTACTTCAGTTTAATGTAGAGAGTTATAATAAGATCTGAATTCTGTGTGGTTTTTAGTTGTTTGTGTGTGTGTTATATGTGTTGATATATACCCATATGCATACATACATACATGTGTGCTTATATGTGGTTAGATCCAACTCCCACCAGTCTCAGCCAGGACAGTCAGTCATCAGGGAAGATGTGTATTCCAACCATTAGCTGATGGACACCATGTGCCCCAACCCTGTGCTAAGGAAATTAGTTTCTCCTGCCAAAATACCACAATAGAAAAAAATCTGCTTTAGCTTTATTTATCGATTTTTGAATTATTTATGTGCTTATGCGTTAGGAATATTCTGTTAAAATATTTAAAAACAATGTTTTCCATAGCAAATTCAAGTTAAATAAGCCTTTAAGAAATTTATCTCCTTTCCCTCTCTTGCAACCCCCAGGCTGGTAACTTAAATGACTAATGAGAAGAAAATTCCTGAGATTGTAGTTTGTAATGTGTTGTGGGCAGATAGGATTGCTACTTGGTCATTGTTGTGCAGGCAAGTGGAGCTATAGGGGGTAAAGGCATGACTACCAACTTTCAGAAGCAAGTCATGAACAATATAGCACTTTTGTGATGCTGTTCTTGTTGTTTGAAAGCTGTCATTGCTTGAAGGAGAAGTACCAATATTTATGCGTATTTGTACTATATTTTCTGTCTTTATCTGTTTTAAGCAGTTTGATTATGCCACTTCAAAGGGAACTTCCTTCAGACACCCAACCCAGCTGAAGCTTCTCCCAATATGGTTTCTTTCAGTTGATGAACTTCTGTCTCTGGCACAACTTAATTGGAGATGTCTGCTCCAAAGTACAAACGTGTGTTGAGGTATTGGTGGAGAGGGCAGAAAGATTAATCGTACAAAGAGGACATAGATGGCACTATTAAAGTGTCACTAATTATTGCAATAAAAGAAATCAGTTGTATAGCCTTCTGAGAAGGCTTATCCATGAGGCTTCTTCACATAGGATTAAGCATTAATGATGTATATTTTAAGATCAGAAGTAAGTTGCGCATGTTTTCTTTGTAACTTAGCTTTATCTGTACCTATCCTGCAAGCCAGCCCACTTTTTTTGCTTAATTCTTATATTTTAAGAGCTGATTGCACTAAGGAATGCTGGATTGAAGAGAATTTACAGCACCCTATTGTGTATGAAAGTATAAGAGTGCCATAGGTCATCACAACAGGATAATACTAACCTGCAGAAAACTCTAGGCTGCCTCATTTTTTTTGAGAGCTCGTAAAAATATTAAACGGGAAGCAGCTTTTGACTCACTTTTCCAATTCTTAGAGTACACCAAGTCATAAACTATCCTTAAAACACAAAACTTAACCATATTGTTGAGCATGTGGGGAAGAGTTTTATGAGACATTCCAGATAATTGCCTTTTAAAACAATTGAAGCCAAATGTCAAACTATATTAAATTTTATTTGGTGAAAGGTGGCGAAAAAGAAAAGGGAAGGCAAAAACACACAGAGAGACTTAAAATGAACTAAGTCAATATCTTGACCTAACTAGTTAGATATTTCAGAGTACCTAGCAGAAAAGAGATTCAGAGAGAAAGCATCTGTGGTCACCTGGCTGAACAGTTTCAAAACACTGTTGATGGAAACTTATTTTCAAATCCAAAAAGAAACACCCCCCAAAAACCAAGACACAGAAGAAAACAATGGCATGGCCCTCCTTCCTTATATCAAGGGCACTACAGACAAAATCAGCAAAATCCTCCATAAACACAATATCAAAACAGCCTTCTGCACCAACCAAAAAATAGCCAATATCCTCAGAAACCCAAAAGACAAAATCCAGCTGGAAAACCAAGGGGTCTATGAAATACCCTGCAAAGTCTGCCCAGCCACGTACATTGGACAAACAAACAGACGAATAAATGCACGTATCGCAGAACACAAAAATGCCGTCAAAAAAGAAGAAAAAACTTCCTCTCTTTTCCAACACATGAAAGAAACAGGACACGAAATTAATTTTGCAGATTCCAAATTGCTCTTTAACATGGAACATCACCACAAGAGAATAATCATGGAAGCCATCGAGATAGAGAAACACCCTCACAACATGAACAAGCGTGACGACACGTCCCGCCTGCCAGACATCTGGAAATTAGCCCTCCCCACAAAAACCGACACCAGAACCAGAGGCACACAGAACGCCGTCACCAATCAACCACACCAGACCCAAACCCAGACCCTCTCCACAGACATATTACAGACTCCATCCAGCAACCAAACTATAGTGGCACCTCCGGATGCTGCACCCCCCTGCAATCCCTACACAGATCTGGCTGGCACAAGGCACAAAACCATAGCTCGCCCCTATACACGAAGCCAAGCCAGAGCACAACTAAATGCAGCACAGCCATCTTCTCAGAAAAACTCTTCACAAGCTCAAGAGGTCAAGACACGAGAGCTTTAGCAACTAATCTACACTTAATGACCCACCCAGTGATATTCAGAATATCACTCATGAAATCACCCAAGATATCCCTCAAGTAATTAATGACCCACCCAGTGATATTCAGAATATCACTCATGAAATCACCCAAGATATCCCTCAAGTAATTAAGGAACAAAAGAAGAAAAGGCACACTAATCTAGGAACTTCCTCTCTACCCAGAACGTTGGAGGCTATACACCACACCCCTCAACAGTATTTATAGGAACTCAAACACCAGACTCTGCTCTGTTCCAGTAACAAGAAGCCGAAAGCATCAGCCTGAAGATGACGAGTGAGACCTCGTCGAAACGTCGCACAGACACCCCGACTCTTACACGGGAAGACACCCGAAGACACCAAAACCTGCATTCCTATACCCGTGAAAATCTACGAAAGCAAACTTATTTTTTTATATATATAATTTTTATTAAATTTTATTTTAAAAAATTGACAAAACATCCATCTTACATATGATATATAAAAACCACTTCGCCATCTTGGTTTGAGACTTCCCTCCTCCTTAACTAACATCATATTGATAATAATTTATACTGTATCTCTAATCTTACAAAACTTCTTGTAGCCCTACTAACAATGTCAATTGTTTACAGTTGTCTCTCAAATACAATGTAAATTTATTCCAGTCTTTTGAAAAGGTCTGGTCCTGCTGGTTCCGAATTTCCCCAGTTAGTTTTGCCAACTCGTCATAGTTCATTAACTTCATCTGCCACTCTTCTTTTGTTGGGATCTCTTCCTGTTTCCATTTTTGGGCCAGTAATATTCTTCCTGCAGTTGTTGCATACAAAAACAATATTTTATCTTGCTTATGTATTTCTCTATCTTCCCAATAGGAAGGCTTCTGGTTTCTTTACAAATGTATATTTTAACATTTTTAAAAGTTCATTATACAGTGGTACCTTGGGTTACATACGCTTCAGGTTACATATACTTCAGGTTACAGACTCCGCTAACCCAGAAATAGTACCTTGGGTTAAGAACTTTGCTTCAGGATAAGAACAGAAATTGTGCAGCGGCGGCACGGCAGCAGCGGGAGGCCCCATTGGCTAAAGTGGTGCTTCAGGTTAAAAACAGTTTCAGTTCAACCTCCAGAACGAATTACGTACTTAACCAGAGGTACCACTGTATATCATTTCCCAGAAAACCTTCACTTTCTTACAAACCCACCACATATGGTAGAAGGTACCTTCTTTTTCTTTAGATTTCCAACATTTATTATTTCGTCTGTACATTTTTGCTAACTTCACTGGTGTTATATACCTCCTATACATCATTTCCATTACATTTTCTTTAAGCGAACTGCAAGCTGTAAAATGTATTCCAAAGTTTTCCCCAATCCTCTAATTGTATATTCTAACCAATATCCTTTGCCCAATATATCATAACCAATTTAACTTCCTCCTCTTTCACATGCCATTCTAAAAGTAGTTTATACATTTTTGACAATATTTTAATTTTAGAACTCAACAAATCTACTTCAAACCTGGATTTTGTATATTCAAATCCATTGTTTTTCTTATCTTCTTTAAATATTTCATTTATTTGACAATAATGCAACTAATCGTTCACTAAGCTTTTAATTTCTTCATATATTTTAATTTCCACTGATTCTCTATTTCGATCACCAAATCTTCATAGGTGGCCATATTTAACTTTTTTACACTTGTAGCCTCCAATGGCGATAACCACCATGGTGTTTTACGTTCTAACAAACTCTTATATCTATTTATTGATGGAAACTTAAATCCAATATAAACCATCCTCTTAATGAGGGCTGATGGTCATTTGGCCCAATCATGAGTTAATGCTCCTGATGATAGTGACGGCTGATCATAAATTTATTTAGACGCTGGGTCCACCTCAACAGCACTAAACATATTACGTAAAGCAAGCCACTTCAGATTAATCTGATTAATCTAAGGATGTACTACTGAAAATTAAACTCAGGATATATTCAGGGACTACAGGCAAATTGACAGAGGTGCTGGATTTCAGACTCTTGAAAAGATAGTATTGGCCTGTTCACACACACTCTTACCCTCCTCCCCATACAAATTCAACGATTCCTAACCTATTTCTTACATGACCCAAGTGTCAGGTGCTTGCACCTACAGGGAAAATTTATATGCAGCTTGTAGTATCAAATATGAGCTGATAGCTGCTTTGAAGATCTGAGGTCAGCCCTCCTGTTACAGAACAAATGAGAATTGCTCATTCTAGGAGTGGCTGCTTCAAGCAAGCTTGGGAACATGTCACACTTCTACTTTTAGCAGCAAGCCCAGACTGTTGCATTATATGATCATGTAATGGTACAGTATGGGGTGAGCAACCACCATTGGGCCCTCTGATGTGTTGTACCTTACATACATCATTCACAACTATCACATTTTCATCCTGCACCTTCTGAATAGGTTATTTATTTTAAAAGTAGTAGTAGTAGTAGTAGTAGTAGTAGTAGTAGTAGTATTTGGCAGAACCTGCAGATTTTGTTATGCTGAAATTGGAAACACGGGCAAATTAACACTAGTTTGCCCTAGCAATTATTGAAGTAGTTTTTTTCCACCCTAACAATTATTCAGGTAGTGTAATAGGTATGAGTTACTCGTGTGTAAACTGGTGCCTTTCTCGGTTAATTTGCCTTGTTAAACCTTTCTGACTGCACAGCCCCTTCTCATCGTGGCTGCCTCAGTCACTGGCAGAATCCGTCAGTGGGCGTTTCTTGAACCTCTTCCAACATAAAAGTTGTTTGACACCCAGTCTCCTCCTCCTCTCACTGCGCGGGAGTCTTCTGCGCAGGGAAGGTGTGGGTAGCGGAGGACCTGGGCTCTCCTCACTGATGTCCAGTGAAGAGTCCTGGAGCCCTCTCTCCAATTCCCCCGTCTGCCCCCCTTTATCCCTGGTGTTGCGCTGATTGGCTTCCCCCTCTACTGAGCTGTTTCTCCCCCTGCTGCTGGGTCCTTCGCCAGCATCATCTGGGAGCCTCCCCTTCGCCTCTCGCTCCGATGTCAGTTCCCTGACAGGTACTTATTTCCTATCCAGAGGGCTCTGAGTTGAATTTTAAGAGTTGTGAACCTATTGCTAGCTGAGGTGGGCCCTGAATCTCTCTCATGTTTGAAAACGGGGGCATTTTTGACCCATATCACAGCCAAAGATACCTCTTCACAGAGTCCATTTGATGGGAAAGCAATGGCTGTGAGATTGCGATTTAGTGAAAATAGTTAATGGTTTTAAGTAATAACCTTGAGAATAGGCTAGTGTGAACCATTCTACATAGCGTTGCTCAGGAAGAGTTTTGCAAGCTTCAGTTGAGATAGCATATGACAGCATCACTGTCAGGGCACTTAAATTTGAGGAGATTTCACCCCTCCCATACCCAAGAATCTCCTGACCATCTCCTGATGATCTCTGCTGACTCCACAGAGAAGAGGAGGCGTGTCCTGCCTATTTACTTATTCTCCCCAGCAACATATCTGTGTGTGTGAGAGAGAGTCAGTCAGTCAGTGTATCGGAGAGAGTGAGAGTGTTAGAGATCCTAGAGATTAGATTGCTGCTAAGAGCAGCTGCAGACTCTCAGTGTAGCATTGATTTATGCTCAGAATATTCGGCTCTGTATATAGTTTTGTACCATAGTTGTAGTTATAGAATAAAAGGAAGATATTTTACAGAGCTGCTCTCCGAGTGGTTTATACTCTGCAAGACTCTGCAAAACTCTGCTGCGCAACGACTGAAGTATTGAGACAGTGAATCCGGTGCTCTCAGCTCTAAGCTGTGAGTCCACAGCACTGTGACCTGTTCCTGCGGAAAGGAGGTCTCTGGCGGTGCTACCCAGCTCGCCTAGCCCAGTCGGGGTTGAGGTACATGAGTCCAGTTGGCGCACTGGCTCTAGGGCGATGCTGACAAAATTATGTCAAAGAGCATGTCACATGAGATGTATCTCAGTGGCCACCCCACAGCTGGCCATCCCTATTTTCCTGGAGAGTTTCTAGGACTGCCCTCAGTCTTGCCTCACCTCAAATCACCATATGTTTTAAACGTATAAAACAAGGGTGGCTAACCCGAGATCCTTCAGAGGTTGTTGGACTACAGCTTCCATCATTCCTGACCATTGACCATACTGATTGAGGCTAATGGAATTGAGAGTCCAAAGCCATGTGGAGGGTCACTGGTTAGTCACCTCTGGTCTAAATCAAGTGTGCATAATTAATATGTGCTAGATGATCCTGAGTATGCACTTTTTATGACAGTATAGGAAGCTGCTTTATACCACGGTTGGGCCATTATTTCATCTAGCTCAGTATTGTCTACAATGACTGGCAGTGGCTCTCCAGGATTTCAGGCAGGAGTCTCTCTCAGTCCTAACTGGTAGTGCCAGGGATTGAATCTGGGCCTTTCTGCTTGCAAGCCAAACCATGTACCACTGAGCTAGGTTTGGTTGGATTAGATCAAGGTCCATGCAAAAATGTCAACAATCAGCATTAAGGATGTCATCTTCTGCTGTTATGTGAATAAGTTAAAGTACTTGGTTTCATTTAAAACACAGTCTGAATGCCGTATTGCTTCTCAGTAGTTATGTCTTTGCTTCATTATAGATGTTTGTCTTTGCAGTGATAGCATAGTTTGAACTTTACTGTAAACAAATATCTTTTTCAAAATATTTTTGTCTTGTGTTTCTGTCTTAGGTAAATATTCAGTTGCTAACAAAATATAATCAAATTGAAGTATACATTTAAATTAAAAAACAAATGTAACCTCAATTTTAAAATATCAGGAATCAGTATTTTTTTAAATGGCAGTATCAGCACCCTATGATTAAAGTGTAGCACCCAAAAAGTCTTTGGTAAGGATGTATGTTTACATAATTTGTACATACCTTTTTGGGGAGGGTGTTCGGTAATCTTTGCGGCACATCAGATGATCCTGTCCCTAATGCTCACCACCTTCACTTCTTATGGTAGAGGGGCATAGAGTTGGGATTCTGAAGTTGACTTCTGTGTTCAGCTGGATTCTAAGGCTGTTCTTAGTATCCAGTCCTATGCTGTTTAACGTCAAAAGCAACACTTTGAATTTAGCCCAGGGACAAATTGGTAACCAATGGAGATCAGATGATAATAGAGAGATGATCCAAACTGTGAGTCCTACATAATGCCTTGGTTCACAGTGTAGCTGCCCATTTACTACAGCATGAATGAAAGAGGCCATGTGCCAGCTGAAAGCGTAAAATGCATTCTACCCACCCTCACTATCTGGTTTCTAGGCACAGAGCTGAATCCAGGAGCACTCCAGTATTGAGTCTGATGTTCAGGGTGGTGCAGTCCTATCCAAAACAAGTTTTACATCTACTTTCCAGTTTCCTCACCCAACAATATTTCTACTTTGTCTGGATTAAGTTGCAGCTTGTTTGCTCACTGCCAATCCAAAATTGACACCAAGCAGTGCTTTAAATCCTCCTCAGTCTTCCTGAGCTCATATTACTCCTATGGTTTCAAGACTAGGTAACCATAGTGGTCATATAATGATTCCACTAACTTGGAACTGGAGGGGGAAATTGCTTTCCTATTCTCACTTGAGGTTTTCTGGATCTCTTCCAGTATAGCCTAAACAATGTTCTTCTGCGAAGGGAGAACCCTCGGGGATCAAGACTCAGTCCTGAGCATGTGGTGTTCACTGAGCCTAGCTGATGGAGCCTGTACTTGGATAAAGGCCAGTTTTGCAGTTTTTTACTACTAGTATTGGCTTTGGTTCCACAAGTAGTTTGAGAAAATATTTCTGAACAAAAGAAACATTTAACATTGCTTCTTCTTTTAATTAGGATGCTCCTGCTTTTATAGGAACTGTGCCCCATAAAAATTCAGGAGCAAGAAAGAAAGATGGACTCCTTTTGAATTTTTCATTGCATTTTCTATATCAGGGTGGGGAACCTATAGCCCATGGGCCTCCCCATATGTCCTGCCAGGCAATTTTGATTGATGCATGCTTATCTGCCCTTCTGGTCTCAAATGTGGGACACGTAAAGTCACCGCTGGGCCAGAAAGGTGCCAGCAAAGCCCTCTTCATGGTGCTTTGAAGTCCCAATTATCAGCTGATTGTTGGGGTTTTGAAGCACAGCTTAGGGCTCTCTGCAGTCACAGACGATCAGTTAATATTTTGGTGTTGGAGAGAGCCCTGGACAGCTGCAGCCCGTACATTCAGCTGGAAACAGCTGCCTTGTATTCAGAGAGTGCTGGAAGAAGTGCTTTGAATACAAAGGTGTTCTCTGCAGAGGAAAAGGTGCTCAGTTTTTAGGATCATTTACCCCTCCTTCCTGCATAATGGTCAGCATATTTTGAATGTTGATGGCTGTCAGTCACCTGACATAATGATATGAGGCAGGGCAGTCCAACTTTTCATACCAAATGGGCTACAAGAGTACTTCGACATGGAACCCATGGGCTGCACACTGCCTTATCATGCAAGGTTGTGGGAATGAGGCCAATCTTGACGTTGGGAAATCGTTTTTGCCCCCCAAGGGTCACATTCTTTTGGGGAAAACCTGTCTAATGCTGGAGCCAAAGCAAGAAGTGGATAGGTAAACAGGGAAGCATGACTTGATTGAATGACTCTTTCAGTTACCCTATCCTCCTCCTCCCCCCCCCTCTCTTTCCTACCCCATCTGTCTCTGCTTAGAAGTGTGGAGTGAAGGAAAAATTATGGTTAAGGTTTGCATCAGCAAAAGGGGAACCATTTCTCTGATTTGTGGGGAAGTGATTAAAGTCTATTTACAAATAAAAGGGTTGTATTGTTGGAAAGCTCAGCATACAAATTACATTTCCTGCAAAGATATCACATATCTTGGCAAAATAAAGAATTAGTTGGTTGGGCAGCAGAAATACTTAACAGCTCTGCTACAAAGCATCTTCTTCCCATTTTTCTTTGTGAAATTGTGGGAATTACGAAGGGGGTGACTGGATGGGAACACCCTGTGAACCAGAAGTCCCACCCCTGAGCTAAAAAACTACATATATAAAATTGAATAATATGTCTTATTGGAGAGGGAGATAAGAAACTGCAGAGATGATGTTGGTGGAAATATTGAGGGACTGTACTAGCACTGCATCAATCATCAGCGGATTTTGCATAGGATAATTACAGGATTTGAATGTGATCAGTACGTACCTGCTGCAATGGTGTCCAAGTGCAGAAGCTTCTCTTGTACCATAGAACTGGCAGAACTGGAATCTAGCCATAAAACTGGGAGACATTAGGAATTATTTGTTTTAATTGAATGTTTATAGTTTTAAACTCATATTTATGTTAGCATAGTTATAAGTTCCTTTGTGAAAGCTTTTTACCTTATAAAGGAGGTAGAAATAAAAAATTGGCGTGGGGAATCTCACACCTCAAGGCCACATGTGGCCCTCCAGGCCCTTTGATTTCTTCCTGGGCCACATAGCTTAGCAACCATGCTCCATTTCCTCCTTGTGAGTTGATGCTTGACTGGAATGCTTGTTTATCTCGATGGATGCTTGCAAAAGGTGATATATATACATGTGCTTGTGGAAACTTAAGCATTTTGTGTGACTGGGTCATGTTTGTTGCTCCACGTACTTCTGCTTTTAGCCCCATTCACTACTGGCATGTGGCCCTCCACCTGAAAGCAGTTTGCTGTCTCTGATCTAAATAAATAAAATATTTACTGCTTAGATACACACAGGATTGTAATTTTAAAGCTTCACTTTCAAATTGTATGAGCTTCTTGCTTTGTAATGACCTTTTTGCTTTGTAAATCATTTGGTTGCAATGTCTGGTCCAACCAGACATTATTTTTTATCATCTATATTTGCGTATTAGTGGCAAAGTAATGACAAAGTGTTATTTTCTTCAAATGGTTCAGATTTCTAGATGTCCCCTCTTTTCTCCAACTTTCTGCTATAACCCATTCATTGAAAATACCTTTTGTTCATAGGATTTTTGAATTAAAAGGTTGGTGGAGAGAAGCTGAGAATAGGGCAGGAAGGAATGGACTGTGCAAGGAATAAAGGGTCACACATGGAAAATGACAATGTAGTTTCCCAAGTGTTATAACCTCTGAAACAAGATATTGTGTTACCAGTAGTTTACTTTTTTTTCTTTTAATTTCAGAATTTGGTGTTCACTTGGCAGAATTGACTGTAGATCCCCAAGGAGCACTGGCCATTCGTCAGGTCAGTCTCAAATAATTTAAAGTTAAAGTATTTGTTTGCCGAGCAGCTTCCTGTTATCCCTATAACCAGGTGAGCAATTATTTTGGTACAGAGGATGTTCACTTTTATGTATTATGACTCACTTCTCCCTGCCCCTTCCACAGATGTTAATACCACAGAGCTGAGTAGGAGTCCCTTAGCACCACTTTCTAGAAACAGCTGCCCAAATAGGAGTGGAACCACTGTAAAACAGTGCCCCAGTCTTCATCCTAGAGAGCCAGTGCAGAAGAATGCAGTCATCAGAACCTTGCCCAAGAAGGGAGCATTAGCTATGTTGAGATAGAAGCAGAACATACATATTACAAAATAGTAAGCTACTGCTGAAGTATGTCACATTTTCTGGTATAATCACGATGCCTTTCTTAAAATAGACAGACTGACATGAATAAGGACATTAAATTTTTAACATTTTATAGTTAAGCACATTTAAGTCCCATTAAATCAAATGAGAGAGAAGAAGAAGAAGAAGAGTTTGGATTTGATACCCCGCTTTATCACTACCCGAAGGAGTCTCAAAGCGGCTAACAATCTCCTTTCCCTTCCTCCCCCACAACAAACACTCTGTGAGGTGAGTGGGGCTGAGAGACTTCAGAGAAGTGTGACTGGCCCAAGGTCACCCAGCAGCTGCATGTGGAGGAGCGGGGAAGCGAACCCGGTTCACCAGATTACGAGTCCACCGCTCTGAACCACTACACCAAGAGCACATGCTTAAATTTCTCTCCTTGAAAACAAAAGTGCTTAACGTAGGAAGGATCATGCCAATCCAAAAGCGAGTGACTTCACTGGAATGTTGATAATGGCAGTCCTTATCTCCCTTGTCAGAGTGAGGAATGTAAGAAAGCTAACTCTTGAACATGGTATCGTGTAAGACAGGATGATGTCCTTGTAAAAAGTGTTCTTTTTGTCTATTGAAAAGTGCATTTATTGCCTTGCCTCTGAATGTTTACATTGTTTTATTACTGAAGCACAGACCACAACAAAATCCTCACTCTTTGCACATACCGTAGATTCCGGTGTATAAGACAACTTTTAACCCTGGAAAAGAGGTTAAAAAGTCGGGGGACGTCTTATACACCAGGTATGGGCAGCGCGGAGAGGAGCCCGCCCCCCGCTGCTGCTGCGGCGGCTCCGAAGTAGCAGCAGCGGGCGGCAGTCTCAGCTCCGTGCCGGGAGAAAACCGCCTGGTGCGGATCCCTCCCCCCCATTGCTTCTTTGGAAGCAGCAGAAATGGGCGGCAGGCTCAGCCCTGTGACGGGTGGCTTTCTCCCGGTGCTGGGCTTATAAGATGAACTCCCAAATTGCAGCTGCCAATTTGGGGGGGGGGGGTCATCTAATATGCCCAGTCGCCTAATACGCCGGAATCTATGGTATCTATGATGGTTGACATTCCTTTTCTTGTACTTTGACACCAAAGAAGCAGGCATCTTCTGAATTACCATGTTTATCTAATGTTGAGAGCTTTGCCCTTTCTGTGGGCAATCTAAGAGATAAAAAGGACCTTTGAAGACCTAAATTTCAACAGCTCAGTTTTGTTTTATCTTCCTTGCTTTCCTTCGCAGCTGGCTTCTGTGATCTTGAAACAATATGTGGAAACTCATTGGTGTTCCCAGTCAGACAAGTTTAGACCTCCTGAGACTACAGAAAGGGTAATACTTTCATTAATTGCTCAGTTACATAATGCTCAAGTTTGGAAGAGAGATGTGTTTCCTTGATTTCCAAGTTAAAGCCATTTATAAATGTATATAGAATTTTTTGTATAGGCTACATCTCAGCTGGATATTTACTGATACGTGACTTGGAATAGTATAGCATCTGAACATCCTACTGTGTTGTGCAAATGATTGGTGTCCCTTGCTAAGTTCCTCCACCATTCATTTTCCACAGGCAAAAGCTGCCATTAGGGAACTGCTTCCCAATGGGTTGCGAGAATCTATTAGCAAAGTACGTTCAAGTGTTGCGTATGCCGTTTCAGCGATAGCTCATTGGGATTGGCCTGAAGCTTGGCCTGAGCTTTTCAATCTGTTGATGGAAATGCTTGTCAGTGGGGATCTGAATGCAGTGCATGGAGCTATGCGAGTGCTTACAGGTATGTGAGGATTGTGTCGTCTTAACTGAGTAGTTCTTGCAACTTGTTTTGGGGCTTCCAAACCATTTTAATATGTTGACTTTTTTTTTTAGATAGGAAACTTGGTTTTGCCTTCTTTCTTTGCCTTATAAATTACATTGTTCATACTGCAGCTTGTAATATTGGAAATACTTTTAGTTCCCCCTCTCCTTATACAAATTTCTGGAAGCTGCGTAATGATAAAAAAAAAAGGTGTAGTAGTAGATGAGACTGTTGATTCCAGTAAATCTTCAGCAAATAATCCACTCTAGCCATCTCCCTTGCACGTAGTCACTAGTTCATCTGTCTAGCAGGGTACATATAACTATGGTGTTCATAAATGTTAAATTAGAACAGAAAAAAATCCAGTAGAACTGGGATTTATTTTTTATTACCTCTGCAGGGTTGGGTTTTTACAGAAGATTGTAATATAGCATCACGCTAACAGCATTTTTGTCAAATTTGTTCCCAATTGAATCTTGTAGTCCCCCTGTGCCACTTCAACTACACTGAATTCTTGAAACTGTTGAGTGAAATGTTAGATACTTTGGGTTTAGTCAAAAAGCAATCAGTGATTGCTCTGTTCGTGGACGCCACCATCCTCTTTTTGCGGATTTTCATAATGAACCTCTGTAGTTCTATCATGCCTGAGCCTTGGCTATACAATGTGAGAATTAGGGTGAATGTTAAGTGGATAATTTCAAAACAGTTGCATGTAACTCCTGAGAGAGAATTAATGCTGAATTCTGAATGACTCCTGTACTGGATATAAGCCTAGTTTTCACTGAGGTTGTAAAGCTATGGCTGGTTTAGATGTTGGGGAGAAGGCTAGGCTAGAACTCTTCAGCCTCATAGTTTAGTCCTCTGTGTACAAATATTTGTTATGTATGGTGGACTTCTTCAGTTATGTGAGCAACTGCCTGTAGTCTGAAGCAATACAACCCAGATGCAGTTTAACACCTCAGAAGGAAGTTGACTTCTGCTTTATGTAATCCTAAAAGGAAACTTAACCCTTGCCCATTTGTGAATGTGTGTGAACAATATGGAAGTGAGATGTTACTCTGAATAATCTCTGAATAAGTACTTTGCTACTTTTCTTTTTTTCTAGAGTTTACTCGGGAGGTGACAGATACACAGATGCCCCTTGTAGCTCCTGTTATTCTTCCAGAGATGTACAAGATTTTTACAATGGCAGAGGTATGGGTGAAAATGGATGACTTCCATCTAGTGGGAATAACAAAATTTTCATTAGAGGAACCATCCTACTAAGTACTGATATGTTTAGATCTATTATGCTCTTGCATAGTTAACGCATACTTCATCTAGCTTCTCTTCTAAATATGTACTTAGAGGATCCCTAGACAAGTTGAAATGTGGGTGTATGGCATGGGTGTAGCCAGGATTTTTGTTAGAGGGGGCAGGCCTTTTGTGGGGGGGGGCAGAACCTCAGTTAGCTATGTCTTTTTATTGATGGGGGGCAGCTGCCCCTCCCTGTCCCCCTTGACTACGCTCATGGTGTGTGGCAAGAACTATCCTCTAGGCGTGTTTTTGGCTCTGCTGCAAGAAGCTGGTGGCCCCTATGTGGTAGCTTCTGCATAATATAGACAGAGAAGATGCCTTTGGGCTTTGTTTTCATATTTCCAGGTCTAGAGTGATATTTATAAATATACTACTAGCTACATGCTATATCAAGGATTACACCAACACAAGTTGTATATAATGGTTTCTTCAATGCTTATCTGCCTCCTAAGCCAATTCTGTTAGTGCCCCAGTGATCCTAGTATTATTCTCACAGAGAGTGGTGTAGTGGTTAAGAGCAGTGGACTCGTAATCTGGTGAACCAGGTTTGATTCCCCACTCCTCCACATGCAACTGCTGGCTGACCTTGGGCTAGTCACACTTCTCTCTGAAATCTCTCAGCCTCACTTACCTCGCAGAGTGTTTGTTGTGAGGGAGGAAGGGAAAAGGAGATTGTTAGCCGCTTTGAGACTCCTTAGGGAAGTGATAAAGTGGGATATCAAATCCAAAGTCCAGTTATGTGATGATTCTAGATGAATATTTTACAAAAGGAAAATTTCTTACAAAAATGAGTGTTTTGCTTATTTTGGTTGTACAAGGAAATGATTTTCTCTCAGTAGAAACAGATTAATAAAGTATGTGTGACAGAAAATTAAATGTCACAACATTTAAGCTAAGAATGCTTTGAAAGGCTAGTTTGAAAGTATATATTATTCTATCTTAAAATATCAGTGAAAATCATGCTAATTTTAGGTTGTCTGCACAGTGAAAAATTAGAAAGCTAACTACTTTTTACTAGATACAATTCTGCAGAATTGTGAAGCAGGAAGAACTAGTATTGTGGGTGGCAACTGCTGATAACACATTAACAAACACTAGTCGTTTTCATATTTTGACAAGTTGCTTTTCCTGTTAGGTTTACGGTATTCGTACAAGATCACGTGCTGTGGAAATCTTCACTACTTGTGCCCATATGATCTGTAACATGGAGGAGTTAGAAAAGGTAAATTGTTGATTCCTTATTTATGAGTTCTGTTGATTGTAGTAGTATAATATTCTTTCCATTATACTTGACACAGGGTTGTACTAACTGTGATAGGTTAAAAAAGAGGTGACAAGATCAAAAATTTATTCTAGCATCATGAGTGAAAGGAGATTTGAATGTGAATTTTTATGTCCAAACCCTCCGATCTATACCCTGCATTGTATAAGACTAGAGTGTATGGAAGGTCGCCTGTTGGTGCGAAATGTGTTGCCAAACTGAGAGAATGGTAATTTCTATAATTTTAAGCATGACAGTCATGAACTTTTAACTTGGTTATAATGTGTGGCAAGGGGAGACCTCCAGCAGTCTCCCAGGAATGGAAGCTGGTATGCTTAGTCCATTTTTAGAGCCTATCTTGAGAGTAAAAAGGTAAAGGGACCCCTGACCATTAGGTCCAGTTGCAGACGACTCTGGGGTTGCGGTGCTCAACTCGCATTACTGGCGAGGGAGCCGGTGTACAGCTTCCAGGTCATGTGGCTAGGTCCAGGTCTGGCGAACCAGAGCAGCACACAGAAACACCGTTTACCATCCCACCGGAACAGTACCTATTTATCTACTTGCACTTTGACGTGCTTTCAAACTGCTAGGTTGGCAGGAGCAGGGACCAAGCAACGGGAGCTCACCCCGTGGCAGGGATTCAAACCACCAACCTTCTGATCGGCAAGTCCTAGGCTCTGTAGTT
Source organism: Podarcis vaucheri (assembly GCF_965113315.1). Classification (NCBI taxonomy): domain Eukaryota; kingdom Metazoa; phylum Chordata; class Lepidosauria; order Squamata; family Lacertidae; genus Podarcis; species Podarcis vaucheri. Next base: position 75,368,325 of record NC_138764.1, read on the forward strand.
TAACCCACAGCGCCACCTGTGTGCCTTCATCTTGAGAGTAGTTGGATTCAAATGAGGCTTGCTGAATATGCAATCCAGTTGGTTGACAGTATTTGAGTGTATTGTGTTTGGGGGTATGGGGAGAAGCCAAGTAATTGAGGGTTTATGAAAGCAGCTACTGGAACACTAAGAGAGAGGGGGAAGCCAAGGGCAAGCTGAGCCATTTTGGGTGGGATTCAACCAACATCGGTTCATTAATTTTAGTGGGTCTACTGTAAGTTTTAGTTGAATACAAAGCTTGGAAACTAAGTGACAAATAAATGAGATGTAGAGATTATGTGTAGCTTAAAAATCTGCAGCAATTAGAACCGGTTAGTTGTTTTTAAGGAGGGAGACCATGAAGAGCTTTGGGGCATGTGAGTCACAAGTTTCCTTCACTGTTTTTTCCAGGGATAAGCAGTTTACACATTGCTATAACTGAAAACCAAATGATACTTTTTATTCTGGTAGGGAGCAGCCAAAGTCCTTATTTTCCCTGTGGTGCAGCAATTCACTGAAGCCTTTGTTCAGGCCCTACAACTGCCTGACGGACCTACATCAGATAGTGGACTTAAAATGGAGGTTTTAAAGGTAAGTATATAAAATACACCTGCATGTAAGCAGAGAACCTTTTCTTGAAAGTCTTGCTGTAGTGGGCAACAAAAAATGTGTTCTTAAGCTTTGTTTTTATTTACATGGTATGTGACATAACAATACTAATGTAGCAGTTAATAACAGGTGCCATTCAATTTAGGTAAACAAAATACAACACAACAGAGTTTCAGAAAATATCTTTCTTTAGAAACCCTTACAATAGGAGTAAAATAGCTCTGTTAGGGATCAAAAATAAGTATTCATTTTACAAATGCTACTCCTGGAGAAGTGGTATGAATGCCTTGTTAGAAATTATTTTATTATATATTTAATTTATCTAGAATGAGATTGGAGCATATAAGGCCAGGGGTTTGTGTGCAACCCTTTGTTTGTCCTTTGTCAGAACCCATGAATTAGCTTTTCGTAAGACAGTAATATGTTTCCGGTTGGGTTCTTAAAGATGGACATGGCTTTCTAGCTCTCCCATCAATTGTCAGCTGCTACCTCCTAATGACATAAATGAATCTATGGGTCATACTGTGTCTATGGATCATAGAATCAGAGAATAATAGATTCATGTTTGTGTTCATTTAATTACCCATTTCAGTATTAGCATTCACTTGCATATATATCAGACAAGTCTATTCTTCAGATGGAGAAATGTGAATATAGTGGTTTTTAGAGGGAAAATTACTAATTTTGTAAAAAAAAATTATTCTAAGGATCCTTTCCTTCTGCAGGCAGTGACAGCCTTAGTGAAAAACTACCCAAGGCATATGATTTCCTCCATGCAACAGATCCTTCCTATTGTGTGGAATACACTTACAGAAAGTGCAGCCTTATATCCTTTTTTCTGCATTTTGGAATAAGAGCAGATTTTCTAGAAAGATGTACTAAGGCAGGAAAAAGTAAACAGCAGTGGTGGTGTAAATTTGAACATGCAACAAGCATTTTACTCGCAAGCAAATGAACATGGATGCATCTGTGTCATAACTTGTTGTTTAGATCTTAGATTATCTCATTATCACTTTATTTGTATACCACCTCTTCACAAAAAGATTATTCTCTAAGTGGCTTACAACCCCGAGAAAAAAGTATCACATAATCAACAGCTGCAAGAAAAAAATCATTTTAACGTCTGTAATAAAGATGGCTGTGATATGCAGCCAGTTTGTCTATTTTTAAAAAAAGAATTAGCCACAATATGGTATTGATTTCCTGTTCAAGGGGTATTGTTGCTCACTTACGCTGACTGAAGTATACTAATTTCATTGCAAAGGATTTGGTCCTTAAAAAAAGGCGCCATGATCGGGTAGCATGTCAACTGAATCTATTTCTCCTTAACTAACATACCTATGTGAGAACAGAAGTAAATTACACAGAAGAAGTAGAAGATCCAGTGGATTCTGATGGTAAGAAACTGTTACAGGTGTGAGCGAAACTCTATCTAAACATCTATAAGAAACATCTGTAAGACACTCACAGCACATGGATCACTAGAAGAAAGAAGTCATCCTTGAAAAGCATGCTGTGCGACTATTATAAGATTATATTGTATATTGTAACTGACTAACTTAGGTGAAGCCAATAATTTTTAGTATATTTCTATATAACTAGAGTTGAGATTTTAAATGTTAAAACAGCAACATAAACAACAAGATCCTTGCTGTTGGCAAAGATTTGAAACTGTGTAAAAAAAAAAGAAATAGTTTGACTGTCATGCAATAAGTTGAATTAATTTTGGAAACTAATCATAATTTTTCCTATCACAGAAAAAGTTTGACTTTAACAATCTTTACTTTTTTCAAATTTAGGTGAAGTTTTGGGCTTTGAAAACCTAGTATTCAGCATATTTGAGTTTGTTCATGCTCTGTTGGAAAACCACAAATTTAAAAGCACAGTGAAGAAAGCATTGCCAGAGCTAATATATTACATCATTCTGTATATGCAGATTACAGAAGAGCAGGTAAGTATATTTACTGTACATTATTTTTTAGAAAATGATTTTTAACGCTTCGTATACAGCCTTTAAAGCTGAAAGCTGGTTAGAACTTAGTGATAGAAAATACAATATTTATGATTATTGAATCAGTTCCTTTGTAATAGTCTCCAGTGATCTGAAAAATAACATTGGAACCTTTCTGCATGTACTGGTTAATTTAGTTGCATGTATTCCTGAATAGGCTAAGGGTTTCCTATAAGTTACTGATGTATTGTGCTCTCCTTCTTAGATAAAAGTCTGGACTGCAAACCCACAACAGTTTGTTGAAGATGAAGATGATGATACATTTTCCTACACAGTTAGGATTGCTGCACAGGACTTACTGCTGGTAAGAAATAATATGCAGTGTTTTTGCAGTAATGGTAAATAGTAGTGATTTTTCACATGCAGCTTATACACAAAGACAAACCCATATACGTGGTGCTTGAGTATTTTCTTTAGAGCCACTTCATGTATGATTTATTTGAGATTCCTACATTGCAGGGGGTTGAACTAGATGGCCCTCAAGATCCCTTCCAACTCTATGATTCTGTGATTTCATTCCCTTTGGATATTCCACTAAGCATCTTGGAAAAAGTCAATCTGAAACAGAGAATGAAGATTTGAGGGCATTTCTATCATGCCCAGATTCTCTGTGTTCTAGGACTATGTACTTAAACATCTAGCTTGATTTTCAACAAGGTGTAGTGTGAAAAGAGTTCCCTTTTTTCTTGTCTGCAAAATGTATCCTATTGTCATACTTCTGTGTAGGCTGTTGCGACTGATTTCCAGAATGAGAGTGCAACAGCATTGGCTGCAGCAGCTACAAGACACTTGCAGGAAGCTGAGCAAGCTAAAAACAGTGGTGCTGAGCATTGGTAAGACTGGGCGGCAGCTATTCATTTGATGGTACTATCTCAGATTATTTAGCAGGCAACGAAAACAAATCAGTTTCATTGATTGATGTAGTCAGAAATGATATTAACTGAAAGTCTTAACTATTCCAGTTTCCAGCTGTTAAAATTGTATTTATAGTGCATATGCACTATATTGGTACTATTCGAATGCTAGTTAGATTATCCAAATTATTGTAGGAATTTTTTTTTGGGGGGGAGGACTATGCATTTTATAATCTAAGTTCCCAATTGGGGGTCCGTGTAATACACCTAGTGGGTCTGTGACACCATTCACATAACAAAAGCTACCATTGAGATATCAAAATTTTCAAAAGTAGGGGGTCAGTGGCTTGACTCTTGAAAACGGGGGCCTCAGTGCTTAGCTAATTGGAAACCACTGATCTGATTAAATCTGTTAATGGAGTCAGATTAATAGAAAAGCATAAATTCGTTCATAATACAATTTACAGCAGTTCTGAATGGCTTAACTTTCCCCCAGTTCCCCCAGTACAGCATTTTATAGAAATTCTTTTCCACTTTCTTTTTAATTATACAGTACTCCATGTTTACAGTTCATATATACAAATATTTACCTTTTGTGTTATTAAGGGTAACAAAACATCTGTATAATTTCTCCAGAAGTAAATTAGAAAAATGAAATATTGGAAGACCTAAGTTAACTTATTTATTTATTGCAGGTGGAAGATACATGAAGCTTGCATGCTGGCTTTAGGTTCTGTCAAATCTCTTATCACAGACAGTGTGAAGAATGGTAGAATACACTTTGATATGCATGGATTTCTAACAAATGTAGTTCTTGCAGACCTCAACCTGTCAGGTACTTCATCATTTGGTTTACTGATTGGTTCCTAGAAAATAACCTGAAACTCAAGCTGTGTTGGAGAAATTGTTACCCATAGATTTCTAAACTTAAGATAAACTAGCCTAAAACATTAACATCAAAATATTAACGCAGGAGGGAGGCATTTGCTAAAATGAAGTCCATAAAATGTAAATAGCAGGAGCTTCAGTGTGGGAGAGGCGTTTTACTCTGAGTAGACCCATTGCAATTCATGAAGATGACTAATTTAAGTCCATTAATTTCAGTAAAGTTACAATGAATAAACAGTTGAAGACCATTCTGTAACTCTGTATACAGCTCTTCTCAATAATATATTGGATCCTTCTGTTTAATAGTAATGAGAGAGAAATGCACGAACGCTTTTTTCCTTCTTCCAGTGTCTCCTTTCCTCCTTGGTCGTGCTCTTTGGGCTGCCAGTCGTTTCACAGTCGCAATGTCTCCAGAGCTCATCCAGCAGTTCCTACAAGCCACAGTTAGTGGTCTTCATGAAACTCAACCCCCTTCTGTTCGAATTTCTGCAGTAAGGGCTATTTGGGGGTAAGTAGGTCAAGAAATGAAACCTATATTAGTTGATTGTAGGCTTATACAAGGAAATGTTCACAATTTCTTTCTGTGACAATGCTGAAGCTGTAACCTTGACTCTGTGATTATGACAGTGCATATCTACTCAGAAATAAGCCCTAACCAGAGTTATGTCTGGATAAGTATGGATAGGATTGCAGCTTGAAAGAAATATTGGACACCATTACTATATTACTGACTGTTGATGTTTTTTGGGTTTTCCCTCCTAGGTACTGTGACCAGTTGAAGATATCTGAAAGCACCCACGTCTTGCAGCCTTTCCTTCCCAGTATCCTTGATGGACTAATTCACTTAGCAGCTCAGTTTAGTTCTGAGGTCCTCAATCTTGTGATGGAAACACTTTGCATTGTCTGCACAGTAGATCCAGCCTTTACAGCAAGTGTAGAGAACAAGATCTGCCCCTTTACCATTGCCATCTTTCTCAAATATAGTAATGGTATGTGCTCAGGCAAAACTATTAATGATCATATTATGGATACAGATAATCTTCATAAAACTATCTTCAGTTAACAGGGTTATGTATGTGTTGGCTTTCCCAATGCCTTGTTGTGAAAGACAACTTTGAAATTTCCGTGGATAGGAAAATCCACCAAGAAATTGTGTTTGACATTCTCATTTCTTAATCCATGAAAATGTCCCAGCTACAGCTTGGTGAACTTGGTAGTTATAATAATTAGAGCTATATATTATTTCAATCCTGTTTTCTCGTAAATAATGCCATAAATTTTGAGGTGTGGTTGATCAGAATCTCTGCATCTTTCTTCACCCAGTTCTGGTAGCACCTCTTCCGCCCTTTGCATTTAATAATTACTGTTAGTAGCTAGGAGCAAGGGACATATTTTAAGTATGTGGAAATCAAGCATTCTTTCCCACTGTTTAGTCTTTTACTCTTGATTGTTGATACTTCTAACCAGATATCATGACATTGGGACTGCAGATGAGTCAAGCTAAGGCATCCCCACATACAATGCACGAATCACCAAAGGCAAACATCACAGCTGTGACTTTCTTTCTGACCTTTATAATTTAAAATAAACTGCTTTGTTTAGGCAGAAAGGAGGAACCCTGCCACATATAATGGAAGAGCATCATATTTGATCTAGGAGGATTTAAAATTAGCATGCCTCATTTCCTTACTTCAGTAATATAATTTGATGTAATTTTATACTCTTGGTAATTGGGTGTTTTTCTTGCTTTAGATCCTGTTGTGGCCTCACTTGCTCAAGATATCTTTAAGGAATTAGCGCAAATAGAAGCCTGTCAAGATGCAATGCAGATGCGATTGATCCCAACCCTTGTCAGCATCATGCAGGCTCCTGCTGATAAGATTCCAGCAGGGCTTTGTGCAGTAAGTATGAGGGTATCTTCTCAGAACGTGAAATGCTTTATATAGCCTAATGCGGTTTATAAAAACAGAAATATTTTTTATTGCTGAAAAATACATAGTCATGAAAGAGAAGGGCATACAGTTGGATCGTGTCTTATGTGTGGGTTTGGTTTCTGACAAAGCACATATACACAAAATTGTGTACAGGCAACTCCCAACTTGCATGCAATCTACTTACATACAACCGCACACATGCACAGTGCCAGGAACCTGAAAGTTGTGGAAGAGACCTGGAAAGTCTGACTCACGGGGAGACTCCAGAGCCACAAAAGATCGGCCTCTTTGGGCTCTGGGGATGGTCTCTTTGCAAACCACAAGGACTCTCCGGGGTGCTCCCCTCTTACGCGCATTTCACTTATGCATACAGGGGCTCGGAACATAATCCCCATGTAAATGGAGAGTCGCCTGTAGGAAGAAGAAATTCCACCAGCAGCAACAGGTCGTTCTTCCTCTCACTGGCAGCAGCAAGCACTTGAGCAACCCGCCAACTGCTGCTACAACCCAGCGGCCTTTCACAGCTTCTTTGGCACTTGCAGATCTGCCCTGCCTCTTCATCTCTTCTTCTTGTCCCCTGCCACTATGAACCCTAGCACCTCCAGCTACCTAATGGCCTCAAGAAGTACAGCACTGCTGGGTTCACCCTCTCTTTTATTGGCAGCCAGCGGGGTGGTAGGGGCTGCGCCCCACTGCTCTCCCACCTTCCAAGCACAGCATGTTGCTGGCACATACTGGAGGAAGTGAAGCAGAGATAAGGTGCTGTGAGTTCAGTATTGTACAATAAAATGGAACCAGTCCTCTACTCTTTGCCATTACACAGCTACACAGTGCCGAGCTCCCTGTGCCTCTCCCTCCCATTCAAGCAACATGCTATGTTTGGAAGCCAGGAGAGCAGTGGTACCTCACCTCTGTTGCCAAGGCACATGTGGAGAGGGAGAGGGGTTATGGGGCCAGGTGGGGTGGGCCATTGCTAACTGGGAAGCCCCCTGAGGTGCCCTTGTCCACTCCACTGGGGGATATTCCTTGTGGAGAAGTGATGGGAACACCATTTTGAAACGGGACCCCCCCTTCGCTCCCCACTTGAGGAAGACCCACTGCAGCTGGATCTGCATAAATAGAATGCATGTAAGATGTGCTCCCACCATATATATTTTGAGAACAGTGCACATACCTTGTCTTTGGTCCTTTAGGTCTCACAGTTAGTTATTTCAGTAACTGTTTCTTGGTAAAAACTGAACCGTTAACCAGATTGAGAGGATTTTTCACAGTGTTTGGACCAGGCACGTTAGTTGAATTTAAATATAATTTATTTCCATGAGAGCTAGTCATGACTAATGTAACTCTTCGAGTTCAACGGGACCTAAGTTCAACATCTTAATTTGGTTCTAGCCAGCACACTGAAACTACCACTCTTCTGACTACTCTTGATGCGACCATCTGGAAGAATCTCTGCAAGAATATTTTGCAATGACAAAAATGTTTTCTGCAAATTAATCTGCTTCTTTCCTGATGTTGTGCTGTGTCTCCTTATTCCAAAACTACTCACCATCTATCTGAATTTTTCTTTTTCAGACTTCAATAGACATATTAACAACTGTTGTAAGGAATACTAAACCTCCCCTTTCACAGCTCCTAATCTGCCAAGCTTTTCCTGCTGTGGCTCAGTGTAGTCTACACACAGATGACCATGCTACCATGCAGGTAATCATTTTTTGGAAGAGGGAAGTTTTTGTTAGATCTTGCATTGTCTGTAAGCTTCTGAGTTGAAGCCAGCCACTTCATACTGCATATCATGTTTAGGTTTATGGACTGGAAATTGCAAGTGGATCTGTTATTGAAAGCATAAGTATCTTGTTTTTATTATAATTCTTGGTCATAGTAACTTGAAATTTACCTTGCTTAAGCCCCCAAAATACTAGAGCGAGTGAGTACCTCATGCTCCTCTCTTTTTCTTTTGGTAATCTATCATAGAATCTATAATCTATCATTTCTCTTAATTCAAAGAGAAATAAATGGGTTTGATAGTACCTTGAGAGTATTTTTTCGTAACTTTTTTATTGTAGAATGATATAACTTTTCATAGGAGACTGTCTATTCTTAGACTATTAACACAACTCAAATTATATGATTGAATTGGAGAGAAGCAAGAAACCTAAAGATGAATTATATTCACAGAGGAATATTTGAAAGGAGGTTGTGAGTTGAAGTCCAAGCTCCTCACGTAAACCAACCTGGACATTGTGATCATCATCTGAGACCCTTCTCAATGTACCCCTTCCACAGAAATTCTGAAGGGTGGAAACATGAGAATGGGCCTTTTCAGTGGTGGCTCCTGTTTGTGGAATGCTCCCCAGAGGCTTGCCTGGCATCATCTTTATTTATTTTTAGGTGGCAGGCAAAAACGTTCCTTTTTACATGGAGTTTTGACCATTAATTTGAATGTTATTAAGTACTTACGATTTCTTGTAGTGGGGCAGGATCTTTAAGACCTGTCTTCTGTTTGTATAGATTTATAAAATAGTTTTTGGATGTTTTTGGTAGTGCTTTTGTAATTGGTTTAAGTAGGTCACTTTTGTGAGCAAAGTGATGAATAAATGAAATAAATAATACATAATAGAGTTTGCATGTACTTGAGGCAAGCTTCACTGACCTTGATTTCCTAGGAAAGGTAGTTCCCATTCAAATCCAAAACAATAACTCATAAAGCATAAACTAATGAATTATGGGGTCCTTTCCATCATGTCTTTGTTGGCACTGGTACTACTGTGCCTGAAATACAGGTAAGTTGTTATTGCTTAATAAGTAACATTTCCCCAGTTGAGTCTTTCACAGCTGGCTGGCTGGCTGTAGATCATGTTTATATTCAGATACAGTTCCAGGATTTGTCTCCCATCTATGCAGCAGCTAACAAGACCAGAAATGCATCTTGTGTTTTCATAGCATTCTCTCAATGCATGAGCTCAGAATATTGTCATCATAACAGATTATTCCCAAGTGCCAGTTTTGCCAGATAAAAATGTTTTGGTGGCACTCAGGACTATTTCCTAGCCCTGGCATAAAAGGAAAGGAGCAAGTTTGCATGAAAAAGATATTCCACATACAGTTTTTGAATCGTACAAACTCTTGCAAGTTAGTTTGTTTCCTTTGGGCCTATAATGCTGTTTGTTAAATGTCTGAAGCACTTGGCAGGTTGAAAGTGTGTATTCTCACGTACTTTGTTCTTTCAGAATGGGGGTGAGTGTCTACGTGCATACATTTCAGTCGCTCTGGAGCAAATTGCACAGTGGCATGATGAGCAAGGCCACAATGGACTGTGGTATGTGATGCAGGTGGTGAGCCAGCTTCTTGATCCACGCACTTCAGAATTCACAGCTGCCTTTGTAGGCAGATTAGTTTCCACGTTGATTTCTAAAGCAGGGAGTGAATTAGGAGAGAATCTCGACCAGATTCTGAGAGCAATTCTTAGTAAAATGCAGCAAGCAGAAACACTCACTGTAATGCAGGTAAGAGGCCCAAAACTTAAGTTGATGAAATGAGTTGCCTTGCCCAAACCCCTTGATGTATTTAGCTATACTGTAGTTTTATACATGAAGATGACCTGGCTTAGAGCAAAGCCAATTTGGTGAGGGATATGTTCACTAATGCCTGGCGGGATGGTATTCCAGTTGTAAGTGGGTGTTCTGAACTGAACTCACAAGTTTGTTTATCCATTGCTTATGAAGCAGTATATTCCCTATGATTACCACAAATATTGTATTAGCGTACAAAACAACTTGTGTTCATCACTGCTACTTAAGCAGAGAACTTCTAAAATTATATTTGAGATGCATCATGAAAGATGACTAAGCTTCTTAGCAGGGTTCATGGGGACTAGGTGCTTTGTAACTTTTTCAGTCAAGTTCAGTGACTGATCCTGCAATCCTTTTTTGGTTTTGCAGGATGTTATTGTTGAGTTCAGTTTCAAGCATTATTGGTAAAACCACTGAAATTCCCAAAATACAAAAGTCAAAATGTCTGTCTTACTTTGTCTCTCTTGCAGTCTTTGATCATGGTATTTGCTCACCTGGTTCATTCTCAACTTGAACCACTACTGGAGTTTCTTTGTAGTCTACCTGGGCCAACAGGCAAGCCTGCCCTGGAGTTTGTGATGTCAGAGTGGATGAGTCGACAACATTTGTTCTATGGACAATATGAAGGCAAGGTCAGGTAAGGTGTCCCTTGATCACATGTATGCCTTGAAATACTTGAGCATGCTCATACCTTTCATTTTAAAAGAATCCTATGTCATTGTAGATAGTTGTTTGTTCCTGGTTTTGCTTTAATAACCTGCTCTTTGAACAAACCACTCTGCCTAAATTTGTAGATAAGGGGAAACTATAGTTCTAAAGTCTTGTAAATAGGATGACAGTAAGAATGGAGCTGATCTTCAAGCATGTGCCTCTTAAAATTTTCAGCTCTGTAGCCCTGTGTAAACTCCTCCAGCATGGTATCAATACAGATGACAAGCGACTGCAGGATATCAGGGTAAAGGGAGAAGAAATATTTAATATGGAAGAAGGAATACGCACACGATCAAAAGCAGCTAAAAGTAAGTGTTATTCTTTCAAGATTGAATCAGCCAGAAGTAAGAGGCATAGAAAGTCCATTAAAATATGCTACAACTCCCATCAAAACCAGTGGGACTTAAGTGCCACTGATAGAGAATTAAAAGCTTTGAAAGTTATGACATGTACATCTTTTTCTGGTCTTTTTCAGACTAATGTACAATGCAAGGCTTACACAGACATAAGAGATTTGATAGTTGTTGAATATTAAATGCATGTTGGTCAGAAACAGTGAACAGTTGCTGACTTACAAATAGCAATCGTATATAGAAGAGTGCCACCTTTTAAATAATAAGATAAAGTGATGATGACTGTGCAAAGGATTGGCATTTAGTCATCCAGTTCTCCCTGATGCTGCAAATGTAACTGCTCAACAGGATGTATACTCAGTCACTAGTTTGGAAAACAATGTTAAAGGGATCATTTGTTGTTTAGTCGTTTAGTCATGTCCAACTCTTCGTGACCCCATGGACCAGAGCACGCCAGGCACTCCTGTTTTCCACTACCTCCCGCAGCTTGGTCAAACTCATGGGATCATAGTGAATATATAGTGTTGAAAAGAGTTGACTACTGCTGCTTTTTGTGACAACTTTAAAGACTGAAGAGTTTAACAGATTTGGAATGCCCATTCAGACAGTTGTGAACGTTTACGTAATTACATCGAGTTTCCTAAATTCTTAGCTGTATGTATAGATTTTCCCCCCCTCTGTTTTTCTCAGATCCTGAACGCTGGACAAACATTCCTTTGTTAGTTAAAATCTTAAAATTGATAATAAATGAACTTTCTAATGCAATGGAAGCAAGTTCTTCTCGACAAACTGCTGCAGAATGGAGTCAAGGTACAACACTGATGTGGCTTTCAGTCTTTATGGTGGTTATCATTTGGTGCCATCCAATATGTTGCAGTGGTAAAGAGTTTCAGACTAGGCCTAGGAAGACCAGGTTCACGTTTCCATTCTGACATGAATCTCACACTAGGGCCCGTCACTGTCTCTCAGCCTAGCTTACCTCACAAGGTAGTGGTGATGATAAAATGGAGGGATAGGGACCCAAGTATGCTGCAATGAGCTCCTTGGTAAGATATCAATGTAATACATTAAAATATATGACTGCTGCTTCTGTAGCACAACATGTCAACTATGCCCGCATGGTGTATGTGGGTGTGGGTGTGTTTGGTTTTAATTTTTTTAACCCATAAATCATAGAGAATGCTCACATGCTGTGGACAATCTTAGATCTGCACTAAGCTGCATGAGAGCTCAGGTGTTTAGAGAATAGAAGTCCTGGGAATAGGTCTTCTTACTTAGCAGTGAGAGCTCTGCCCCCTTTATATGCCCCAATTCTATGTAATTTTCCACAGTGACTAGAAATACTAAGTATTCCATGAAACAAATATTTTCAATTATAAGTATGTGAATTACTAACCAAAATAATATAACAAATTTACATAGCATTAAATACAATTTTAAAATAGTACTTAATTGTAGGTATATGTGCTTAGAATTGAGCTTTCTATATACCCATATAGAGCATTCCATTGTCAACCGTGGCACTTTCAGTTTATTTTTCTTTTTGGTGAGAATTGCAGCTTCCTTGGTAATATTCTGCTTGCTCAGAAATGTACAGCTCTGTCCAAATTGAAATTTCCAGTATGCCTCCTAGTTAAAAAGTGATGTCCAGGTGGTGAACGTTACATCAAAGCAAAACGTTACATCAACGTTACATCAAAAACAAAAAAACACACTCCTCATGGCAAAACTATTTCTCTCTTAATTAACAGAGGAATCCAATGATATGTGGGAAGATCAAGAAGAGGAAGAGGAGGAGGAAGACGAAGGGTTAACAGGGCAGCTATTGTCTGATATTCTTGCTACAAACAAGTATGGTGAGCAAAGCAGTTCTAAACTTGTGAAGATTATTTGTGCAGGGAGCGGTAGACCCAAACCTTTAGTAAAAGTATTTTACAAACCACTTTCACTGTGTTGTTTACAAATGTGACTTGTATAAGAACTGAAATAACACCAATTTATTTCTTCTTTCAAATGTATTCAGTGTCTAAATAAAAGTGTTGTAGTTCCTTTCAGTGCAAAAAGTGTATGCAAAAAAGACAGATTTCTGTAATTGTGCATGTTGGTGTTTTCTTGCCAATATGATGGCTCACATATCACATTGTTTGTTTACAGATGATGATTATTATGAAGATGATGATGAAGACGATCCAGATGCACTGAAGGATCCTTTGTATCAGATAGACCTACAGGTAGGTTGAATGATCAAGGTTTTATTGCTGTTTACTAATCTTTTTAAATACTTTTTCTAATAAATACTTATTCTAAACTTTTAAAATACTTAATTCAGATACCTGGAATACAGTTAATACTGTTGAATACTTACTTGAATATTTATTCTCATCTGTTTAACATGCCCTCACAACAGCATGAAGCTACTGTAATTAACTTTGAAAGCTTTATATCACAGTAATGCATAGCACCACACATAAGGCTGTAGACAAAAATCAGTACATCCATCTGGTGGTCAGTAAATAAGGGGCCTCAGAAAGAACAATCTAGATTTCTCTGTGTTGCCAGCCAGTGGTCCTGAATATTGGGATGTAATAGTGCTCTGCTGCTGTTCTTTAAAGAGAAAAGCTTTTTAAATCTTGGGACAGGAAGCATCTGGAGTTCTAATTTTGAGTGGGAAAATGACTGAAAACGTTCTGCTTTTTTCCCCCTTCCCAAACTGCTTTGCTGTTATATTATCCCAACAAAAATTTTGTAACTGAGGATTAATGCCATTGAGTAGTTGTAGTCAGTGGAGGGTATGTATTTGGAGGGGAAGGTTCATCTTTCAGGAAAGTTTCTTTTAACAGCAAGAGAGCTATATAATACTGAGTCTGATGTATAAGAAAAAGAAATAAATTGAAATTGAAATTAGAATTCAATAAAACTCCTCTTTGGGGTTAAAATGCAATCATTTAGTTTAAAATAACTGGTAAAATCATACCAAAACAAAATAAACTAAAACAACAGAAGCAATAAAAGCAAAGCAGTGACAGATTATTATTATTATTATTATTAGTAGTAGTAGTAGTAGTAGTAGTAGTAGTATCTGACAGGGAGCAATTCAGGTGGAAAAATAAAAAGGTATTTTGCCTGGCATGAAAAGAACATTGGAGTAGGCACAAGGCTTAAGGGTTTAAGACCTTTAAACTAAGATCTTGAGCATTTTATATTGTTATCACTCTCTTGCATTAATATATTGTTCTTCTGTATTATAGAATAATTTCACGTATAAATAATTGTGCAGTATCCTGTGGAAATGAATTGACAACTATTTGTCTTCCTTATAGGCTTACCTTACAAACTTCTTATGTCAGTTTGCACAGCAGCCTTGCTATGCAATGTTCTCAGACCACCTCAATGAGAATGAAAGAAGAGTTCTTCAGACCATTGGCTTATAAATCCTGAGCATTGTGAACATATCTGGAAAATATTTTTCTGGTTTATTTCACGTTTTGTGACATGAAACATCTTCCATTATTCACCAGATGTGGTTATCTTTATTTTGAGGAACTGTTCCTTATCTTATCATGATGTAGGGTTAAGAGAAGGATTGTTGAAGGCAACAAGAGGCAGATGTGCATAGAATTTTGCACACTGGATTTGCACAATGGGAACACTATTCTTCAGATCAGCTTTTCAGGAGAAAAGTATCGTGCCCTAAAGCCTACTTTCTCTCCTCCACTGAAAAAGCACTTCACTGACTTTTCACAGCACAGCTTAATGAAATGAGGAAGACATCGCCATTCGTTCGGATGTGTATTGAAATTGGGAAGTTTTGTCCCACTTTGCACTTCTGTCACACAGGGTAAATTATCTTGATCTTACCATATGGCATCTTTTTACCGACACTTGAGTGGAAATGGAATCCACTTACAATACAAGAGCTTGGATTAAAACCTGAAAAATAAAATTGTTTACCGTTCGTATATAGAAGTAAACGACTCCTATGTGAGCTCTGTTATTCTCATGATTCTTTACTAAAGCTATCATGCACCCATTCTGAGCAGGCTTGCTAAAAACTCAGTTCCTGTGGTTACTGATGACTGGTTTTGCAACCAAACATTTTTATACAAAATCTTGATTGTATTTAACTTGTCTATTTACTCCATGAATGCAGCTTTCATATACTTTTTGCTTCCTTCACATGCACAAATCACACAATATGGCTAAGCTGTAGTCCACAAATTAGTATGTGTATTTTTATAGGGCCATAAAATTAACATTTACTGGCTAATCTGCAAGTACAGTGATGCATCTCACAACACCTCTTTGCCTTTTTCTCCCTTTTTGGGAAAGAAATTAAAAATAAAACTGTTCAAACCTCCATTGTTATCATTCTTTTTAAAATATCCAGGCAACAAAGTTGCATCCTTTGGTAATCTCTTTAAAATTCACATGTGAAAAGCATACCAGCCTTTAATTGCCACTGCATTGAACCAGGTATAGGTATCTTTAATTTGAGGTCTTGCACAGCTTGTTTCACTAGTTTTTATGTTAAAGGTTATATGAGTCTTCCAAAATTAAACCCAAATTTAATGGTGTAATTTAATGATGTCATGATCTATCAACTTTATAAAAATACAGTAGAGACAGTTCATGTGTGTATTACAACAGTTTGGATGAGATACTGTATGATGGAGGAGAGTGATGGCTGCCAGGTCTGAAAACTGGATTTATAATACTTTATTCATGTTCAATGGATAAAATTTAATGAAACATGAGAAGCTGGAGGTTTGGGGAGTGTTTCAGTTTAACAGCTGTCAGAGCTTTCAGCCCCAACTTGAGACTTCAACTGCGTAATTGCAGGACACTGCCTAGGAGGAAAAAGCAGTAGGGGTTCAGCAAGGGAAATAAGATCTCAAACGTGCTGGGGCCAAGCTTATCTTTGCATGCTGAGTGTACAAAAAGAGACTGTTAATTGAGGGACCAATATTAACTGTAGTTCCACCCTCCCCGTAATTCATTTGGAATGTATGAGCACATTTGGACCAGGTTATTATTTATTCATCAATGAATTGCTGTTTGCATATGCCTTAAGGCAATTTACAACTATACCATAAAACCAGCTAAAATAGTTTTAAGAACAGTACAAAAAACAATTGAAGGTAAGTTTATTTTGTATTTTTGTTAAATCTAATTGAGATGCAATATGTAGGATGCATGTCTCTCCAACTCAAGTTGTTTGCTGACAGCATTTTTATACTCAAGCCTAATTTGCCAGTAAGAAGCAGTCTCATTGAAGTTCTGTTCTGCATTAGAGGCTGTTGCCTGAGTTACAAGAGTTTTACAAAATAATAAACTTTTTAAAAAATCTACAGAGCAACAATGTCTAATTTTCTTTGTAGTATCAGAAGGTATAACTTCACTTTCTTATTGTCAGTCCATACCAACTTAATCTATTACTGCACAACATGATTTTTTTAAAAAAAATGCTTACTGCAAGAAGATTTTAAAAAATAACCTGTTTGCTATGGATCCACTTCCAGAAAATTGTGAAAATAGCAGTTAACCACATGTGTATCTTCAGGCAAATATTAGGCTAGGGCAAAGAAGCTGAAGTGAAAGCAATGGTCTGAACTTTGAGTCATCTCTCTCGTAGTGGCATATGAGAGGTAGCATAAAACAATGCAATTTCTAGCACTCCACAAATTTAGGACCACTGTGCCAAGACAAAACATATAGATAGCTGACATTCTTGTGAAGTTAGCCATCTTAAATGTCTTCCTAATAAAAACCTATTTATATATGTTAAGTACAGTGAGGGGTATTCCTCCTACTTATTCCTGTAACAACCATCTAGGCGACAAGACTGGAGATAGCTGAGGAAAAGATTTTTTTTTAATAGTTATAAACCATTTCTAAATTGAAGCTGAATTTAGACTATTTTATGGAAATGGTGTCAAATAGTGATGCCAACTTCTTGGAAGAGGGCAGTATCGAAATCTACGACATTTGCAATTCTTTAAAGAACAATCTTTTTTTATTGTCTTGCCAAAAATATTCCGTTGAACTGTAAAAAATAAATGCCTTAAGGCTTTTTTGTGCAAGTTAGGAAACTTGAAAAAAGACCAGTTAGCCGAGAACAATCTTGTGACACAACCAACTTTAAAGACTACAGATGGGATTCAACTACCATGCCCTGCTAGCACAAGGATTTTTGCTTGTGCAACAGGAATCTCCTCCCCAAAAATGTTCTAGAGTACATTTAGGGGGGCACACATGGGGTGGGGAGAGGAAGAAGAGGTTCCATTGTGCAAGATTTAGTGCTATGTTTGGTTCTACCCCAAGTGTGAAACATCCACTTGAATGGTTTCCCTTCTGTTTCCTTTTCTAAGGTATGTCAAAAATGTGTTTTACATAGGAGAACTGTAAAAATCACAACATCCTGTGTTTGAAGTACATAAAGCTAAAATGTAAACTCAGGAGTTAATAGCTCAGGATAGCATATTAAACTATTATTTAGGATACTAGAAACAGTTTATGTCTCATACATTCATTGTCCCTTAAAATATCATCCTGTAATCTTAAACTATCTTTGCACACTAAAGGATGGACTTTGAGTACCTCATGTTTTTATTGCTCCTTAAAATGAATGCCTGCTATACATCTCCTTGATGAAAGAAAATGCAAGGAACTTCCCCCTTTTTATATGTATTTATCTTGCTGAGGAACTCTCAGAGCTTCATATAAATTGAACAGAGGTTAGATCTGGTCAAATGCAATTTTAGAAACTGAGCTAAAGGTATCCATAAATATTGTTTGTGTCTTGATTATGTGTAGATAAAATTTAATAAACACTATAAATGTTCAGTGTCTGCTTTATTCTACACACAAAAGCCTTCCTGTGCTAATATGCATCTGTTTGCTTAAATGATGCAAGAACTCCTGCCTGCATTCAAACGACTAACCCTGGATATGTTCTATATTTAGTTTTACAACAAGGCTTACCATTTGGTTAACTTTGCACTGTTGTCTGGCCAGCATCTCTACATGTGCATGTTGCCTTATCAATCTAGCAGGTAAAGAACCATAACAACAAGCAATTTAGAGTGGAATTCTATTCATGTTTACTCAGAAGTCTTGCATTTGAATGTGTATTACTCCCAACTAAGTACATAGGACTGCAGCCTTAGTTACTGATGTTCTTTAGCCCTGGCAGGGATAAGTATAATACAATCCAGGCTACATAAGGGCTCAGGAAAAAATAACTGGAAGTATGTATTTAGCCAATAGAGAATTTAATTGCCATTAAATTGTTAAATACAAGGATGCGGTATCTTGCCCCCAGATGTATCTCCCATCCACCTCAACCATCCACTGCTGGAAAGCCATTAGTTCCTCAGCCCTGGTTTACCGGCTACTAGCTAGCTGATATTAGAAGGTGTGGCACTGGTGCCTAAAAATTACATCTATTTGTTGCCATACACCCACAATATTTGGCAAGCACTGCATTTCTAGCTATCATGCCTAGTTTGCAAGCTTTTTCCAGGGCATCTGCCTGCCCTTTTAAAAACCAGTCTGTGATGAACTATTGTTCTATTCTAATGCAGGGAAAATGCTTGCCAATCTTGATCTTTCCTAGACTCAAAATTCCAATCTTGAGTGCGCTGCATCATAAAGATTTTGCCTAGTGTTAGCTAATGCTCTTGAGTACAGTTCTACAAATAATACAACTTGATTAGGTGCGTGATTAGGTACAACTTGATTAGGTACAACTCTGATTCTGTGCATTCTAAGTGACAAGGCTGCAGGAGGCACACAGCCTACAATGGCTCTTAATCTTATCTCTTCTCTATTCACAAGAACTTGATACCCGTTTCATGTGATTCTTTTGCCTTACTGGACATAGAGAAGCTTGACAAACACTAGTTAAATGCTATCCGGAGTCTTAGTGAGAAATAAATAAATAAATTAAAAAACTGTCCAGTAGCATCTTAGAGACCAACTAAGTTTGGTCTGGGTATACACTTCCGTGTGCATGCACACCAAAGCTTATACTCGGAACAAAGTTGGTCTCTAAGGTGCTACTGGACAATTTCTTAATTTATTTCGACTACGTCAGACCAACACGGCTACCTACCTGAATCTTAGTTAGAAAATTCAAATTAAGACTGGTTTTTCTGGATTTGCTTCTTAAAGGTTTTAGCACCAGTGTGAAAAGAAGGCTGTCTTTCTCGGGGCTTATAGAGCAGAGAAGGATTTTCTGTTTGCTAAAGATGGTTAAATCCTGTTTCTTAAGAACGTTAGAAGAGCCCGGCTGAATTAAAACAAAGGCGCCTGTAGTCCAGCATCCCGTGCTCACAATGGCCAGCCAGATGCGCTCTCCTCTCCCTGCTTGCGATTCCTAAACTGCCTCCGATACTAGTAGGCATGGAAAGCCCTATTCTCCATGAATTTGGCTAACGCCCTTTTAAATGTTGGAGGCTGAATGCCACAGTTAAACCAAGAGCTACGTTTCTCGCATTAACTCTCCACCACAGTGCTCTTATTTATCTTTATGCCCATTTCTGAAGCAAACATCCAGGTCTTGTTTGGCGCGCTGGGAAGAAAGAGCTGCACGTCTGGCGCGGTAGGACCTTCAATGTGGCGGTTCCTAAGATTTTTATTAAAGCTCGGGGTCTTCTTCGTTGCGTCTGTTCTTTGGGGCATCTCTGAAACCGACAGAGGCAAAAAATGCCATTTCCAGGCGACGTTTCTACGACTACTTCATTCCGCGTTCTAGTTTACGGTCCAGCCCTCCGAACGCCGGCGTCAGAACGCGCTTGGCATGCTGGGGATTGTAGTCTCACGTGGCCAAAGTGCTTCTGGGTAGCGTCAGTTCCTCTGAGGCGAGACGGGAATGCCGGGAAGTGTAGTTTCTGCTCCGCCCTGGCCTCTACCGGCCGTCGTTGGCCCTCCTCCTCCTCCTCCTCCTCCTCTCTTGCCCGGGCCATGGCGGATGCGGCCGGCTCGGGCGGGCGCTCCAAAGTGGCGCCTAGCGTGGATTTCGACCACAGCTGCTCGGACAGCGTCGAATACCTGACTCTGAACTTCGGGCCCTTCGAGGCCGTGCACCGGTGGCGCCGCCTCCCGCCCTGCGACGAGTTCGTCGGGGCTCGGTGAGGAGGCTGCTGGGCGGCGGTGTGAGGGGAGGGGGGTTGTCGCTGAGGGGGAGCCCTGAGGGGGCGGCGGCTGACGGGTTACCGGAGGGATAAATAAGGCCGTTTTCTCTTCTTCGTCCTCTCAGCCGCAGCAAACACACCGTGGTCGCCTATCGAGACGCCATCTACGTCTTCGGCGGGGATAATGGGTGAGTCCTCCTGCCGGGAATCGCGGATACCCCGTTGCAGGCGGCGTCATAATCCCCAGGGCTTCATCCCAGGTCGCCTTCGCGTTAGGCGAGGCTGATGCCGCCGTCGCTTTCTCTCTCCCTTCCCTCTGCCTTTTAGCAGTGCGATGCGGGGGGGAAAGTTTCCACAAACTCCCCATCACTGTCTCCCTACCAGAAAAGCTCCCCTGTGGAATTGTTGCTTGTCACACGCTTATATTCGCAGGAGCCCCGCTAGGGAGAAGGGAAAAAAAGCGAGTGGCAACCCTAAACCCAGCTGGAAAGTGTGCAGTGATTGATGGGGAAGGTGTTTTTTGCCGGAGAGATTTGCCGTGGAAATCAAAAGCTACGCATGCAAATAAAAATCTTTTGGTTTCTGATGTTTGGTATCTAAAACAGGAAATAGGGAAAAAGAAAGAGCAGCCCAGAGGAGCTGAATTTGTTTTTGTGATTTGGGGGTGAGGGTAGGGGAAGATATATACAGTGTGTGTGTGTGTGTGTGTGTGTGTGTGTATATATATATATATATATATATATATATATATATATGTGCAGGTTTTGGTGTCTTCGGGTGTCTTCCCGTGTAAGAGTCGGGGTGTCTGTGCGACGTTTCGACGAGGTCTCACTCGTCATCTTCAGGCTGGTGCTTTCGGCTTCTTGTTACTGGAACAGAGCAGAATCTGGTGTTTGAGTTCCTATAAATACTGTTGAGGGGTGTGGTGTATAGCCTCCAACGTTCTGGGCAGAGAGGAAGTTCCTAGATTAGTGTGTCTCTTCTTCTTTTGTTCCTTAATTACTTGAGGGATATCTTGAGTGATTTCATGAGTGATATTCTGAATACCACTGGGTGGGTCATTAAGTGTAGATTAGTTGCTAAAGCTTTTGTGTCTTGACCTCTTGAGCTTGTGAAGAGTTTTTCTGAGAAGATGGCTGTGCTGCATTTAGTTGTGCTCTGGCTTGGCTTCGTGTATAGGGGCGAGCTGTGGTTTTGTGCCTTGTGCCAGCCAGATCTGTGTAGGGATTGCAGGGGGGTGCAGCATCCGGAGGTGCCACTATAGTTTGGCTACTGGATGGAGTCTGTAATATGTCTGTGGAGAGGGTCTGGGTTTGGGTCTGGTGTGGTTGATTGGTGACGGCGTTCTGTGTGCCTCTGGTTCTGGTGTCGGTTTTTGTGGGGAGGGCTAATTTCCAGATGTCTGGCAGGCGGGACGTGTCGTCACGCTTGTTCATGTTGTGAGGGTGTTTCTCTATCTCGATGGCTTCCATGATTATTCTCTTGTGGTGATGTTCCATGTTAAAGAGCAATTTGGAATCTATTTATAGGAATTTATAGTATTTATAGGAACTCAAACACCAGATTCTGCTCTGTTCCAGTAACAAGAAGCCGAAAGCACCAGCCTGAAGATGACGAGTGAGACCTCGTCGAAACGTCGCACAGACACCCCGACTCTTACACGGGAAGACACCCGAAGACACCAAAACCTGCATTCCTGTACCCGTGAAAATCTACGAAAGCATATATATATATATATATATATATATATATATATATATGCAGGTTTTGGTATCTTCGGGTGTCTTCCCGTGTAAGAGTAGGGGTGTCTGGGCGACGTTTCGACGAGGTCTCACTCGTCATCTTCAGGCTGGTGCTTTCGGCTTCTTGTTACTGGAACAGAGCAGAATCTGGTGTTTGAGTTCCTATAAATACTGTTGAGGGGTGTGGTGTATAGCCTCCAACGTTCTGGGCAGAGAGGAAGTTCCTAGATTAGTGT
Source organism: Podarcis vaucheri (assembly GCF_965113315.1). NCBI lineage: Eukaryota > Metazoa > Chordata > Lepidosauria > Squamata > Lacertidae > Podarcis > Podarcis vaucheri. The sequence continues at coordinate 75,390,387 of NC_138764.1, forward strand.
GCCTTTTCTTCTTTTGTTCCTTAATTACTTGAGGGATATCTTGAGTGATTTCATGAGTGATATTCTGAATACCCCTGGGTGGGTCATTAAGTGTAGATTAGTTGCTAAAGCTTTCGTGTCTTGACCTCTTGAGCTTGTGAAGAGTTTTTCTGAGAAGATGGCTGTGCTGCATTTAGTTGTGCTCTGGCTTGGCTTCGTGTATAGGGGCGAGCTGTGATTTTGTGCCTTGTGCCAGCCAGATCTGTGTAGGGATTGCAGGGGGGTGCAGCATCCGGAGGTGCCACTATAGTTTGGCTACTGGATGGAGTCTGTAATATGTCTGTGGAGAGGGTCTGGGTTTGGGTCTGGTGTGGTTGATTGGTGACGGCGTTCTGTGTGCCTCTGGTTCTGGTGTCGGTTTTTGTGGGGAGGGCTAATTTCCAGATGTCTGGCAGGCGGGACGTGTCGTCACGCTTGTTCATGTTGTGAGGGTGTTTCTCTATCTCGATGGCTTCCATGATTATTCTCTTGTGGTGATGTTCCATGTTAAAGAGCAATTTGGAATCTGCAAAATTAATTTCGTGTCCTGTTTCTTTCATGTGTTGGAAAAGAGAGGAAGTTTTTTCTTCTTTTTTGACGGCATTCTTGTGTTCTGCGATACGTGCATTTATTCGTCTGTTTGTTTGTCCAATGTACGTGGCTGGGCAGACTTTGCAGGGTATTTCATAGACCCCTTGGTTTTCCAGCTGGATTTTGTCTTTTGGGTTTCTGAGGATATTGGCTATTTTTTGGTTGGTGCAGAAGGCTGTTTTGATATTGTGTTTATGGAGGATTTTGCTAATTTTGTCTGTAGTGCCCTTGATATAAGGAAGGAGGGCCATGCCATTGTTTTCTTCTGTGTCTTGGTTTTTGGGGGGTGTTTCTTTTTGGATTAGCTTCGTAACCTTGTTTTTCTGGTATCCATTGGCGATTAACACATTTGAGAGATTCTGTAACTCAGTTGTCAAGTGGTCTTTGTCAGCCAGGCGTTTGGTTCTGGAGATGAGAGTCTTGGCTACTGTTGTGATGAACACATCGGACTACCAAGCAAAACTATCAAATCTACTCCAAGACCCTACCTACCAACCTATAAAAACAGATCCCACCACCTATCTGGAAAAAACCACCAAATCCAAAATAAAAGCCTCTCCTATCAGTGAAGAAATCCAGCTAAGAATCATCCCCAGAGAAAAATCATCCAGATGCCCCAAACTCTACGGTCTCCCCAAGATACACAAAGAAGGAACACCACTCAGACCAATAGTCAGCTCCATAGGCTCACCTCTACAAAATCTCGCTAAATTTCTCGCTAAGCAACTTCAGCCCTATGCAGAATCCATCGCTTCACACGTTACTAACTCCTTCCAGTTCATAGAAACAATAAAGAAGCAATACCTACATCCCGATGACCTACTTGTGAGCTTCGATGTTGTATCTCTCTTCACTCAAGTGCCCATTAATGAAGCCTTGACAGCCATTCAAAACAAATACAATCCCCCCAAATACATCCTGGACCTGACCAACCACTGCCTAACCAACACGTACTTCATCCACAATGGACAAAGATACAAACAGATAGAAGGAGCACCTATGGGATCACCCCTCTCACCGGTCATCGCAAATTTGTACATGGAACACTTTGAAACCAATGCTTTAGACAAGTCAGAACACAAACCCAAACTTTGGCTCAGATATGTTGACGACACCTTTGTAATTTGGCCACACGGGAAAGAAAAACTAGATAGCTTCCTCACACATCTCAACAGCCTACACCCCAAAATACAATTCACTATGGAAATAGAAGACAACAACCAACTCCCCTTTCTTGACGTCCTAATCTACAAAAAACCTGATGGCTCCCTAGGACACACTATCTACCGGAAAAAAACACACACCAACCGCTACTTACATGCACAATCACACCACCACCCTGCACAAATAAACTCCGTAGCCAAGACTCTCATCTCCAGAACCAAACGCCTGGCTGACAAAGACCACTTGACAACTGAGTTACAGAATCTCTCAAATGTGTTAATCGCCAATGGATACCAGAAAAACAAGGTTACGAAGCTAATCCAAAAAGAAACACCCCCCAAAAACCAAGACACAGAAGAAAACAATGGCATGGCCCTCCTTCCTTATATCAAGGGCACTACAGACAAAATTAGCAAAATCCTCCATAAACACAATATCAAAACAGCCTTCTGCACCAACCAAAAAATAGCCAATATCCTCAGAAACCCAAAAGACAAAATCCAGCTGGAAAACCAAGGGGTCTATGAAATACCCTGCAAAGTCTGCCCAGCCACGTACATTGGACAAACAAACAGACGAATAAATGCACGTATCGCAGAACACAAGAATGCCGTCAAAAAAGAAGAAAAAACTTCCTCTCTTTTCCAACACATGAAAGAAACAGGACACGAAATTAATTTTGCAGATTCCAAATTGCTCTTTAACATGGAACATCACCACAAGAGAATAATCATGGAAGCCATCGAGATAGAGAAACACCCTCACAACATGAACAAGCGTGACGACACGTCCCGCCTGCCAGACATCTGGAAATTAGCCCTCCCCACAAAAACCGACACCAGAACCAGAGGCACACAGAACGCCGTCACCAATCAACCACACCAGACCCAAACCCAGACCCTCTCCACAGACATATTACAGACTCCATCCAGTAGCCAAACTATAGTGGCACCTCCGGATGCTGCACCCCCCTGCAATCCCTACACAGATCTGGCTGGCACAAGGCACAAAATCACAGCTCGCCCCTATACACGAAGCCAAGCCAGAGCACAACTAAATGCAGCACAGCCATCTTCTCAGAAAAACTCTTCACAAGCTCAAGAGGTCAAGACACGAAAGCTTTAGCAACTAATCTACACTTAATGACCCACCCAGGGGTATTCAGAATATCACTCATGAAATCACTCAAGATATCCCTCAAGTAATTAAGGAACAAAAGAAGAAAAGGCACACTAATCTAGGAACTTCCTCTCTGCCCAGAACGTTGGAGGCTATACACCACACCCCTCAACAGTATTTATAGGAACTCAAACACCAGATTCTGCTCTGTTCCAGTAACAAGAAGCCGAAAGCACCAGCCTGAAGATGACGAGTGAGACCTCGTCGAAACGTCGCCCAGACACCCCTACTCTTACACGGGAAGACACCCGAAGATACCAAAACCTGCATTCCTGTACCCGTGAAAATCTACGAAAGCATATATATATATATATATACACACACACACACACACACACACACACACACATTATTATTTCATTTTATAATGTATATAAAACAGAGAGAACAGTTATAACAACAGACAAAAATTAAAATACGAAAAACAAAGCTATAAAATAGGCATGTAGCAGTTGCATGTGAGTTAAAATAACAAATAAAGACTTAACCACTTTATCAGATCATCAAGCATCCTTCCAGCTTTGCCAGGCTTGTGCAAGGGTTTGCCCTGAAAATGATGGTTCCTCTGTATGTGTCATAAAAGAATGCCAAATCATATTATAAGTGTCTAGAGGTTCTGGGAGGGAGGGGGCGTTACTGGATTGTTGTTTTTATTTTGATTATATATTTTGTGGTTTTATATTTTGATTTTGTTCTGTGAACCTCCCTGAGACCTCCAGTTATAGGGCGGTATATAAATTCAATAAATAAATAAATAGACCTTGTCAAAAGCTCAAATTATGTGTGATTTTAGAAACTGTTTTCACAAATTACAGTTAACAGACATCAACCTCTAGTTTTGCTTTCTGCTGAATATAAAGAAGTTATGACACAAACTCCACTAAGGAAGCAAAAAACCAAAAGCCTACTTATTATCTTTTGGTTTCTTATGTTTGGTATCTAAAATCTCTGTTTTAGAGCAAATCCAGGCAATATGGGAATAATAACAATGTTATTAAGGGTAGTGTTAGTATAATGGATAGCATTAACAATCAACACAAAGTTACTGGCAGCATATAAAACTAACAGTAAAAACTGAGTATTGCCTTGTCTCCAACATCATTCCCCACTCTCATGGGGACAATAATATTGAACTGTATAAGCTGCTTCCTCTTAGCCAATTCCCAACATTATGCCATCTTTGCCATCTTTATCCACAATCTAGAATATAGCTGTCCAATAGTATTCAGCAAGAACTGTTGGCAAGGCTGTTGAGTGGTTTAGCCTACCAGGATTGTATTCCACTGATCTTGCGATGACTGCCAATTTGCTACTGAGCCACATTCAGAGTATTAGTACTGTGATGACATGTCAAGTCCAGTACAACTTGGGATTTAAGTATTTGGAGCATCGCCTTACATATTGACTTGCTGATGTGGTAAGATCATTGGTGGGGGACAATAGAAGTCTACTATGCAGGAAGCTGGGAAAGGGCCTGCTCTGTGGTGGCACCTCAGCTATAAAATGCTCGAGGGTTGGGGATGATGCCTGCAAATTACTAAAATCATGAATTTTCCTTTAGTGTCTCGTATGATAAGCTGTCATTATTTCCACTGTAATAAAGAGAAGGCAAAGACTTCAAAAATAGCTAGGAAAAATCATTTGCAAACAAAATAACCCTCTGTCCTGGTGTTGTCATATCTCTCCCGTAACTTCTGAAACTCGGTAAGATATTAGAAGTGGATATGCTGGAAGAAATTTATATTTAAAAACATTATGATTATAAAATTGGATCTTGATTGTGGGATTCAAAGCAAGTGGTAGAATTATTGTGGGAGAAAATTGCAATCTTGACTTAGTCCATGTTGAGGGATGGCAGATCTGTATAATTTCTCAAAGCAATTTACTAATAGAGACAAATGCACAGTATATGTGTGTGGCAAATTAGTTAACAGTAATTAAATCCAAATTATGATAGGCATAGCCAGGGCGGTTTCAGCAAATAATAAATATGTAATATTTTAGCAAATCAGTGTAATAGCTGGTATAGTTAATTGTAATATAAACAAGTGCTATAAATAGCAACATTCGCATATATTGCTTTGTCATTTTTTGGGTTAACAATGGTTCGGCAAACTTCAAGCCATCTCACAGATGAGAAAACACACTATAGCTTGTTTCACCAAATCTTGGTTTGTGTTTTGTCTGCTCTTGTCTTATGCCCCTGTAGCTTGGCAAAGTCTGGGGCAGAGTAGCCAAACAAACCAATGTTCATCAAGATGGTTGTATTCAGACATAAAGATAGGCCATAGTTTAAAAAAGCCAAGATTTGTAGCCCACCAACAAATAATGGTTCAATATTTTGGCTTGTCGCCAGAAAACAAATCCTGGTAAGCCCATAGGCTGGTTCAAATATTCAAACAGAGAATACTTTGGTTAAACAAACCAATGCTTTGTGTTGTGAGTGAACCAGGCCAATGTGAATTACTGTGTTTGCTCTCATTTATTTTGGGTACAAAGCATCTCTTTTGTACTCTGTGCTGCTTTGAATGGTTGGGGACTAAAAACTAAATAATGTGGAGGCTGGCATTATGCCTCTATATTTCATGTTATATCTGAGGATAACTGTATATATTATTTCCCTTACTCTGAAGGAAAACCATGTTGAATGACCTATTGAGATTTGACGTGAAGGACTGTTCTTGGTGCAGGTACAGCTATATTTCTAGTGAATATTTCATATATTATTTTGGCATCTATTTTAAAGCCTAACCGATTAGATCTTCTAAATGGCTGACAAAATTAGATATTATTGGCATGCGGCATTTTTTTAATGGCTAATGTATACTTGATAACTATCTACTGTGGGTTTGTAATCAAATTACGTTGAAGTGTTATAGATGGGGAAAGAAGGGCAATTTTGAAACTTGTAATAAGGCCTCAACCCTTTCTTTATAAAATTAGGATATAATCCTAAACTTGGAAGTTTGCTAAAAATCTATATTTACAGTAATGCTTTCTTATAGTAAAACAAAATATATCTAGTGGCTGCTGTTTTCTGCAGTTCGAAGACTCTAAAATGTTCTAAGAAAATTCTCAAAATACCACAAATTACATGCATCTGTAAAAGTGTGAAATGAACAAATTATTTAATCAGATTAGAGTCAATAGGGCAATAGAAAATGCACTTAAAATGCACGCCAAACTATGAATATTTAAATATCCTTACAAATAAAATATTGTCACGTTAATGAGTACTCTTGCATTTGTACTGCTTTGTGTTACACTGTGCAGGGCTTTTACTACAGGGACCCCTCCAGCACCCAGATATCACCATTCAGCAGTAGTCTATGGAAGCAGTATGTTTGTATTTGGTAAGTTATTAGTAAGCTACATCATAATCTGTGAGCAAGTCTGAATAAATATAGGTTTGAAGTCTTGCTGGATTTGTGAAAATGCTGTCCAGCAAATACTAGTGCAAGAATTGACAAGTGGAATCATAAAAGTATTTGTGTCATCGTATAGTAGATAATTGCCAATTTGCCAGTTTTGTAGAGTTTTGCACAACTTAATGAATGTTATGGATTCATTAAGCATGAATATGGATATCCAAACAAACAGCTTAATTCTTGATAATTTATGTACGGTATTCAGGATACTAAAATATATCAATAATGCTGTATTGAGCAATGGAAATTATAGATAATCATGAAAACATACAGATGCAGTAGATCAAAACTGTGTGTGTGTGTTTAAAAAAAGCATCAAAGTTGAATTTTGGGCTGTGTTCTCTACTGATAGCTATATAGCGATCTGCACCCCAATTGGTTTGCCTTGTTCAGCTCCATAATTTTATTAAATAATATTTTGAATTTGAAATTGTGCCTAATATCCTTTTTACTGCAATCACATTATCATCATCTAGGTGGCTATACTGGAGACATTTATTCCAATTCCAATTTGAAGAATAAAAATGACCTTTTTGAATACAAGCTTGCAACTGGTCAATGGACTGAGTGGAAGATTGAAGGAAGGTAAAAGCCTGTGCATCAGTGTAAACCTTTTAAAAGGAGATTGTTATTATACCATAGTGAATATGATTATAAAGCCTGCAAAGATACTTGCAATTTATTGTCCTTTTTTTTAAAAAAAAAAGGCATCAGTGCTAGTCAGCCAATAAACAACAACAATTTTTGCACTGTTTAAAGTCAGTAAACTCCACTCATGGAGTTTTTAGGACCCCACCCCCAATGTTATGCACCACAGCCTAACCTATTCAGCAGGGTTCCCGACCCTCAAGCAGTAGCATAGTGTAGGGGCTCCAGCGGGGCAATGCCCCTATGCCCGCCCGTTGAGTGCAGAGAGTGCTCTTCACCCTCTGTGCCCTTGCTCTGATCTAGCACTGGTGAGGGCTGTGTTGGTGCGCTCCATCCCTGCTGGGGGGGGGGGAGCACACGCTCCTGCACCCGGTGCCGGCAGACAGCACTTTGGCACTGCCCTTGAGAGCCTTATGTGGGGACTGCCATGTTGTGAGTAGGGGGGCAGGAATGTTACCTTTTCCCTTCTTCTGGCATTTCTCTAGATCCATTTCTTAAAGTTTAGATACTACTAACAACTTCTTAAGGCATCAAGGCAAATATTGGGTGGTGGCGAGATATTCATTGGAAGTTTACTCAGAGTGGACTAATTGAAAATAATGGATCTAACTCAGATGTGTTCATTTATTTCAGTGGGTATGTTCAGAGGAAAACTTCGTTGAATACCACATATTGCCTTTATTATAAATGTGTGTTCACATTGTCATGTAAAATGATTGATAGGTCTGTTCTTGTTTCAGATTACCTGTTGCCCGGTCAGCTCATGGTGCAACAGTCTATAGTGACAAATTGTGGATCTTTGCAGGATATGATGGGAATGCGCGGTAGGTAGCATTTTTCTGGTCTCTTCTGGTTCACACACAATAATCCAGCTTCAGTATTGCTAAATATGAAACAGGGTTTTTTGTCTTTCTGAGTTGTAACAAAAACTCTTCTCTCTTAGGACATCTGTGCTAGAGCCTACTGTTTTCTTAATTAGTATTTTAAGTTAAGAGTCGGACCATGATGACATTTGGAAACTTGTAGTTAATAAGACCTGATCTTGCATGTGTGCAGCTTATTGAGCAACTGAAACTGATGTGAAGGAAGATCAAATAACATGTTTAAAGTAGTTTTGAAATATGTTCATTGTTGGGAATTGATCATTCCCATCCTTTAGAGCCTCTTGTGCAGACAAGAACAAACTAGAAGTAATATACTTTGTGCCAAATGCCTTGCTAAGCACTTTTATTTATTTAAACATTAGAAACCACATTTTCATAACATACAGAAAGGCAGTGTAACTCATAAAATGAGGCGAGAGTATAAGTTCCACAGGACAGGGCTTGCCACACTGAAGGCTCAGTCCCTAATAAAAGGCTTGCTGATGTCAGGAGTGTGGGGAGCAGCACAAAGTAAGTGGCTAATTCCCATAGTGTCTCTCCATTTCATATTCCCCTCTCCCACAGCTGCTTTTTGTAGGGGGAAAGGTGAGAGAGGTTTGTTGCATGCATGTATCTGTAATGTCTAGATTGGTCTTTATTCAGTCTCCAAATTGGAAGGAATCTTATTATATATGTTAAAGGAGTAAAATATATTCCAGTCTGGTTGTGATCAGCTTTTAAAGAGTATTTTAAAACTGATCTTTCCTCTTGATGCAGACTCAATGACATGTGGACCATTAGTTTACAAGACAGGGATTTAACTTGTTGGGAAGAGGTAAGAGGAATGGATATTTTAAAAAGTAACTATTCATTTTAATGCTTGATATAGTTTGTGTCACTTATCTGATCTAGAAAAGCTTAGTCTTGTCAAAATTAAATTCCTCGGTAACAGTGAAAGTTAACCATTTCTCCAGAACACACTGATGGCTTTGAGATACATTTATAATGGAGCATTTGCCACACGTTTTTTATTGAATCATTGTTACAATATAATTTATCACCAACATTCAGGGCAGAAACTGTTATTGGCAATATCTTATTATTGAAGTCTCCAAAGTTTCAAACTTAGTTCATCGTGTGACACTGATAGTAGAGAACCAATGTTCATAACTAGGTGTGTGCAGTTACTTCGATTCCACCTATGTATTTCCTGGTAGATTGTAAACAAGGCTGCAGTCCTATGCCTGCTTATATGAGAGTAAACCTCGTTGACCTCAGTGGCTCATATTTCTTAGTGGATATGTGTAGGATTGTATGGCAAGATATTAGTAAGGTTTGTGTTTTTAATACATTTGGGGCATGTTAACAATTGCATGGTTTGCTAAGAACATAGTTGTTGTATATGTTTTGTATATGTATATGTTTTGAGTGAGCAGTCCAAACTTGAAATTGACCTTTGGCTTAATTTCAAGATGAAATATGGTCTATTTTGTGTTGCTGCATTTCAGATTAAGCAAACGGGTGAGATTCCTCCTTCGTGTTGCAATTTTCCTGTGGCTGTTTGCAAAGAGAAGATGTTTGTCTTCTCTGGTCAGAGCGGAGCAAAGATCACCAATAATCTTTTTCAGTTTGAATTCAAGGAAAAAATGTGAGTATCAAAATACCCAAACCAAATTGTGGCTAAATTAATACAAGAACAACCATTTTGTGCATGTTCAAAGCACATGTGATGGTGCATGTGTGTGCCATTTTTGGACCCAGATGAGGGTGTAAAAAGGCAGGGCTGACTTATGTGTGCTCTGCCATTGCATGTGACAACCAGGAAGGAAACCCCCACACAAATTGGGGGTTGCCTGTACTGTGAAATAGAAGCACTTGAAGTATTTAATGTGTTTTTTATAATGTGCCCACAAAAATATTGGGGGGCGGGTTCAATTCAATAGGAAAAAGTATGAAAATACTAATAAAAATGTAAAGGGACTGGGTGGAGCAGTTTTAAGCCTCTTCTACCTACCCCAGCACTGTATCTGCTTTTATTTTTTTCTGCTCCCATCAAAGTTAGTGGGACCTTGAGAGTATAAACACTTGTTTGGGTACTGAATTAGGCCCCCAGTTTGGGAATAGCCATCCCTGCTTTCGTATAATAATATTGTGAGATGACATCATGCATTGTTGATGCATTTGACACACCAGGTTGGGGCCAGAAATCCAAAGCAGTGTAGTTCTCCTCACCCATGAAGGACAAGGATTGTCACTACAGACTGCTCTTCTGCTCACTTGATGTATATTGGGGCACTTATAATATATGCACCTACTAAAGTCACTTACTCAGACAAAAGCTTGTACTTCTTTCCCATATGTTGCAAATGTTTGCATTTATTGCTTACAAACAAAATTCATTGTACCAATGCATTTAAAGTTTAAAAGAAATAGCACAATCATATGTCTGTTCAGAAATAATCCCACTGTATTCAGGATTGTCATTAGGATTGCAGTCTGAGTGAGTATTGCATCTTAGACAAGACAACAGACCCAAAACACATAATATACACATAAAGAAAAGAGCTATAGAATTGATATCATACTACAGCTTGTGGTATGCTATGAGAATGAAAGATAACATAGTTGTGTGGCGCTGTGGGTTAAACCACAGAGCCTAGGACTTGCCGATCAGAAGGTCGGCGGTTCAAATCCCTGCGACGTGGTGAGCTCGGTCCCAGCTCCTGCCAACCATGCAGTTCGAAAGCACGTCAAAGTGCAAGTAGATAAATAGGTACTGCTCCGGCGGGAAGGTAAATGGCGTTTCCGTGCGCTGCTCTGGTTCGCCAGAAGCGGCTTAGTCATGCTGGCCAAATGACCTGGAAGCTGTACGCCGGCTCCCTCGGCCAATAAGGCAAGATGAGCGCCACAACCCCAGAGTCGGGCACGACTGGACCTAATGGTCAGGGGCCCTTTACCTTTACCTTTATGTCTGTTCAGAAATAATCCCACTGTATTCAGGATTGTCATTAGGATTGCAGTCTGAGTGAGTATTGCATCTTAGACAAGACAACAGATCCAAAACACATAATATACACATAAAGAAAAGATCTATACAATTGATATCATACTACAGCTTGTGGTATGCTATGAGAATGAAAGATAACATAGTTGTGTATATGGATTCGTGTGTGTCTTCAGGGACTGAGCCACTAAAACATTTTGTTTTCTACTTCAGTTGGACAAGAATTCCGACTGAGCATTTACTACGGGGCTCTCCTCCTCCCCCACAGCGGAGATATGGTCACACAATGGTTGCCTTTGATCGCCATCTCTATGTGTTTGGTGGCGCTGCGGACAACACATTGCCTAATGAACTTCACTGCTATGATGTAGATTCTCAGACATGGGAAGTTATCCAGCCAAGCCCAGATAGCGAGGTAAAAAAAGGATTAAGATTTAAATCTGGTGTGGGGAACCTTTAGCCCTCCAGGTGTTGCGGAACAACCCCCCAGAAAGTTGCCATCAGGGAAATGTGGCCTTTGGGTTAAAAAATATCTGTTTTATATATTTGACAGATACAATGTGTCAGAACTGCCCTAGGTCCCAGCTCACAAAGGACCAGCGCCACTTCGTTGTTATATACAAAAAGTCTTTATTGAAGTTCAGTTTGTCTTTCACATCAGTAGCGTGCAGCTCTACGTCTGAAACTCTAGACCGCTGAAGCTCCGTCTGAGTCTCCGTCCCCCATACACCAGTTTAAGACTCTGGCCTTGCTCCACCTCTTCCTTTGCTCTTTCCGCCTCTGGGTCCTCCTGTCAGCTGGAGTCTCCCCCTTTCTAGACTCTTCTGACGCTGAGTCCCCTGAGTCTTCCCCCTGCCTCCGGCGGGCTTTAGGACCTGGTTCCCCATGAGGGCTTTCTGCTGTCCCGCGCGCCTGTACATTTGAACTTGGTGCGCGCGCCCAGCCGCCAACCTTCCTCCTGACCGTTTCACTGCTCCTGTCACTGCTCCCCCCTTCAGGGAGGCTAGCTGAACCTGACCTCCCCTCCGACAGAGGCGTGGCCAGTTCCGACTCATCTTCTCTTCCTGCTGGAGGGGATGCTGCCCCTGACACCTGAGACTCTTCCCCCCCACTATGCTCTGGTGGGGAAGCTGGTCCTGATTTCCAGCTGCTGCTTTGGGAGTCCCCGCTGGCCCCCCGTTCTTGGTGTGTCCTCCCTGGGACCCCCCTTGCCCTGACCATCGGCGCCTCCTTCTGGGAATCATCTGATTTGCTTGAGAAGCTCATGGAATCTCTCGGGTCACTGCCATACTCCCCTACGCTGCCCTCAGATCCTTCCTCTTCGCTCTCCATCTCCTCTCTCCCCTGTGCCTCTGCTCCTGAGCCCCTGACACAATGTCTGTTCATGTTGTGTGTCTTCCTACTGACCTCCCCTTCTAGCTACCAACTGGAAGACTTTTTCATGCTGCAGCAGTCATCAGTGATGCAATGTACATCTTTGGTGGAACAGTGGACAACAACATTAGGAGTGGAGAAATGTACAGATTTCAGGTAACACGTTAAAACCACGTTAATTTCATTTAAGATTATGATAAAAAAAAATTCAATGACCTAGTTTAACAGCAAAGAACAATTTATTTTAAAAGTTTTTATATTTGGCTTCATTCTAATGTATAACGTGAAACTTAATCAGTGTAAGTTCAACCATTTCATTAACATTTCAAACAATGTTCTTTAAATAACTCATCTTGAAGCATGGCCCTGTGACCAGGAAGAGAGTGCCACATCTATGTCAACATTCATATCCATAACAATAGCATTAGGCAGCTCTCCAAAATAGCTGCCAGTATGAGTTTGCACCCATATGAATAGAAAACAAAGATGCTTAAATGTAACAGGAGCTTCATATTAATTTTTGCTGCACCTGGCTGATATATGCAAACTTCCCTGCCAGAGCATATATCCTTCTACCTGAGCACGGGGCATCTCATCATAAAATCACAAGTACGTCATGGAAATGTGTTATCCTCTGCTTACTTAGCAAAAACCTGATTTGCAAATAGAAGTGATGTGGGTGGCTGCTTGAACATCTATTCTGAGATGGCTCAGTGCAACAAGCTGTTCATGTGAAATACTTTTATTCTAGCTATTCATATATTCCTGATTATTATTATTTTTGTATATTTGTGTTGCTGTATGTTGAAATTCACTAATACAACACACATTTCAGATAGCTTTCCATGCAGAGTTGCCCCCATTTGGTTATATTTCAAGTGGCCACCTACACCGCTGTTGGCACCTGTGAATTAGGCCTGGATGCTTCTTTCGCACTGCTCCGGTTCAAATGTTGTAAGTCATTCTACAACTGGCTGCTATATACTGCAACAATACATTGGGTCCAATGGCAACTTTAATAATTACACTTTTGTAATATGGCAACACAACGACAGAACTTTTCCATTTCAGACTTTTAACAGAACTTCAACTCTCATTTTCAGTTTTCTTGTTATCCCAAATGCACTTTACATGACGACTATGGAAGACTGTGGGAAAACAGGCAATTCAGTGACCTGGAATTTGTTCTTGGAGAGGTGAGTGTGTTCTAATGGACATGTTGAGCAGATGTTGTTTCCTTCCTGGCTAAAGAGATACAGTTGTGATACAATACTACATCAGATACTTTTAATTATATACAGTACTTTGATGGAGAGGGAGAGAAACAGATGTTGCAAATTGGCTTTTTATGTGCTTTTTCACTGAAGAATTTTCTTTATGTATAGGTTATAGGGGTAGGTATGATAGTGGCACATTCCACTGTTATTTAGGAAATAGGGAAACAAAGTAGTACATTGAGTGAGGTCCAGTCAGAGTAGACCCATTGTTCATAGATTTCTGTGGATATACTTGTAGTATGCTTAACTGGATATTGCCCATTATCTCTGCTTGTCACTTTTTGTACCCCTGGTTTCAGGATTTTAAAGTTGCCAGCAAGAATATGTTAACGTTTTCATGGTATCAACATGGATGGTGTAATATTGATTTTGGAAAATATTGAAATAATTTTAGGTTTATACAAGCTATTGCACATCTGTCACAATCTCCTCATTTTGTACAGGTACCTCACCATTTCGCACAGTTGGCACATGCGTGACCGCTCATGCACGCGCCATTTTTGGCACTGCAAAGGGTCAGCACGGGGCGGGCTTACGGGCCTTGGAACATAACTCCCATGTAAATGGGGAATTGCATGTATTTAAAATGAAAATAAGGGTGTTTTTTGCTGTGTCATCAGCTGTTACTGCAGCAAGTTAAAAGATTTTAAAATTCAGCTATCTGTCAAATCCTATAACTGTCAAAGAATGCAGTTCTTTTTCTCTCAACTGTTTGACAGAAGGAAGAAAGAGTGCGAGGACATACAGCCATTGTCACAGCCCGCTGTAAGTGGCTCAGGAAGAAAATTACACAGGCAAGAGAGAGATTGAAGCAGGTATGATTTGCTGGGAAGGTTTCCTTGTGGGACGATTAGCTATTATAGCCGTCATTGTCATGGCATGCATTCTGAAAAACATTTTGAAGAATTGATTCTGTGGTTAATCTCATGACTTCCAGATTTGCAGTTTCATTGACATGGCACAGCACTATCTATCAAAAAGGGTGACACATTGTTTCTAAGTACCTACATAAGTTTGTCTTGATAAATTGAAAGACAGAGGCTATGACTGGATTCCGTTAACCTGGATGAGCACCTATGTCAGAATTGTTTGTTTTGTTTAAGAAATTTCTAGGTCAGGGATAGCTAGTGTGATAACCTGAACGCTGTTGGACTATAACTGTCATTATCCCTGCACATTGGCCATCCTGGCTGGGGCTGATAGGAGTTCTAGCCTAAAAACATCTGGAGAGCACAACATTGGTGACCCCATTCTAGGTTTTTAGTACCGAAGTTACGTTAAAAACATAAGTTGGTTTGCCCGATATTATCTGTACATGGTTAAATGCATGAATGGTTTTGGGGTGGTGTTATGCTGTAAGATTGCCCAGATGGTTCAGTCTTTCCTTGTTCCCATTGTGCTGTTAGAAATCTAAGCAAGATGTTGATGAAGAAGGAGAAGGGACACCCCAGATGGAGACAGCTGGCAACAATGTCAAGCTGTGCCGCCTGCAGCCGTTGCTGGAGGTGACCATCCGGGAAGCTGAAGCCCAGCCTTTTGAGGTGCTCATGCAGTTCCTGTACACCGACAAAATCAAATACCCACGCAAAGGTAGGGTAGCAGAATGGCTTCCTAGGAGAAGAAGTGTACATTTTCTGTCTCAGCCTCTTTCAGAGTTTCTTCACATAATAACTATGTAGTTTCAATCCATAAACACATTGTTATTTATCTGCGCTTCAAGGGCATTTTCAGACTGTGCTAGTAGAGCCCAATTAAGTTGTTCTTAATATTGGAACAGGGAACCTTTCCCTGCCTGCTGTCACACTTTTCTCTCTGTCTCCAGTACATTAAATTAAATTATTTTATATATATATTTTTCTGTTGTACAGGGCATGTGCAAGATGTATTGCTAATCATGGATGTGTACAAATTGGCCCTTAACTTCAAACTCTCACGACTGGAACAGCTGTGTGTCCAGTATATTGAGGCCTCAGTCGATCTGCAAAATGTGCTTGTTGTTTGCGAAAATGCGAACAAACTTCAGTTAGATCAGCTAAAGGTAGGTGTGCGCAAGACTATGAATAAGATTTCATTTAAAAACCCTAGTCCAAATAGAACCAATCTAATTGGTTAAATCCCATTCTAGAACATTCTGAGGGAGAAAAGACTTGCTGGTAGATTCTTCAAAGATAACTTGCAGGAGAAATATGACAGACGTGTTTTTCTTAAAGTGGTGGTGGTTCTTCAGATGACAAGCAACTATTTGTTTCCTTTAGGAACACTGCCTGAATTTTGTAGTAAAAGAATCACACTTTAATCAAGTAATAATGATGAAAGAATTTGAACACCTTTCCTCAGCTTTGATCGTGGAGATAGTACGAAGAAAACAGCAACCTCCACTTCGAACACATTCCGATCAGCCTCTTGATATTGGTAACGCACCTTCCTTCCTGAATGAAATATAGTTTGTGGCTCTTGATTAATGTAAATAACAACCCAGATCCTGAACATGACTGTCTCCAGTTGTTGCTGTCATTTAATTCTGCTTGCACAACTACTTTAACTTTTTCAAGAGTTGATAGAGGGATGTAGAACAAAATTCAGTAAAAAAGTTATTTTGAAATAAAATGTATCTTAAGAGGATAGTGTAGTGGCACTTTGTAGTTTTTAGTGGGGAGAGAATGAAAATCTGATTGTTGGCTAGCTCTTATTGATGGTCTGACAAGAGGTTACCATCCACTAAAGCAGTGTTTCCCAACCACTGTTCCGCGGCACACTAGTGTGCCACGAGATGTTGCCTGGTGTGCCGCGGGAAAAATTAAAAAATTCGAAATATATATATTTTTTTTAAGTCAAATTTTCGATTGGGGCGCCGTCACTAGATGACCCCTGGGGTTCCCTCCCTCCCTCCCGCTCTGCGCCTCCCTCCTCCTCCTCTGGGGAGGCCCTTCCTGGCTCTCGGCCAAGGCTTGGCGGCTGCCACTCACTCACTCGCTCGCCCACCCGTCCCTCCATCCCTGCACCCGGCCTCTCCCCTTCCGTCCCCGGCGCGGGGGCTGCCGGGATCCGTAGTCCCCTCGCCCTTGGGCTCCGCGCCCGCGCGGGGTGGACAAACTACGTTTCCCAGCGTGGCCTGGCGGGCCGGGCGTTTTGTTTGAAGCGCTTTTCTCCCGGCCATGGAATGAGCGCAGCGGCGGCGGCCGGGCGGGCAGGGGCTCTTCCGCGTAGACCCCGCGCAGCCTGCCTGCGCCGCCGCGGAGATCGGGCGGCAGGATGGAGCCCGGGGATCCCCGCGGAGGCGGAGCGGTGGAGGCGGAGGCTGCCCCCCAGGTAGGGCTGCGTCGGGGGTGTGTGTTATTTCTGCAATGCTGCATCCGCGCCGGAGGGGACGCATCGGACCGCGGGGAGACCCCTTGGCGGGCGTGCAAGGCAATGCATGCATGCAGGCGTTGCATGGAGTGCAGTGCAATGCAATGGCAACGCGCGCCCTGCATGCATGCATGCAACTTCCACCGGCGCTCCGGACTTGGCAGGTGAGGGGGGTCCCCAGTGGGCGGCAGAGAGAGCTGGGAGGGCGAAGGGGAGCTGGGGGAGAGCAGCGCTGCTCCCCGAGCCGAGCCCGGGGGGAAACTTCGCCGTCATTGCGCCGGGTGTTGGAAGCAGAGGCTGGCGGGGGCCCCTTACCTGCAAAACCTGGTCGCCTCTCATATATTTCGTGCATTGCATTCATCGCCCGCTTTCTCCTCCAAGGAGCTCCCGGGGGCGCGCGTGGTTCTCCCCGTGTTATCCTCGCAACAACAGCCCTGCGAGGTGGGTCAGGCGAGTGGCCCAAGGGAGCACCCAGGGATTGTCCTGGCCAGGTGGGGTGATTTGAACCCTGCTCTCTGCCCGGTCTTCGTCCTCATTTAGCCCCCACATGTGCATGACTGTGCATGACTGAGGTTTTCCCCCCTCGTCTTGGCTATGGTGTGAGTCTGTGCTGTTAATTAATGGGGTTCTGCCTTCGGAGAAGATGAGCCAGCCCTCAAGGAGGTGATTATGTAATTTGCTAGCAATTCATGTCCCTCCCGGCGTGACGCTGCGCGCTGACGTCACGGGGCTGTAATGGTGGTGTGCCTCGAGATTTTTTTCATGAAACAAGTGTGCCTTTGCCCAAAAAAGGTTGGGAAACACTGCACTAAAGGGTCATGAAGACCAGAGACCCTGTTGCTGGTCTTAGTAGCTAGGTTGAGTAATAGTGTAACTATTACCCAGATTGAGAACTGGAGTACCTATCAGTATCTGGTTCTGCATACATAGTTAGTCCCATAGCATTCTATTGCATAATGCTGGTTGAGGGCCATCCTTAAAATAAAACTCAGTGGCTTACTGAAGAGAATCATTTGACCAAACTATAGGATAGGAAAGAGTAAAACTCTTAGATACCACTTTTCTGTTTGCGAATTCTATTTTTAAGCCATGCTAATCCCCCTCATTACTGATGGTGATCAATTTGGTTGATTTGAGGTGATTATCTCTCAACACCCCTAGCAGTTGTGCTAAGGGGGATCACAGTGTACTCTCCTATGAAACATCTACATGAAGTTGTTGTGAGTGGTCATTAGGGGATCTGGAGTGAGGTGTCATGAGTGTGCTAATGGTTCCAGTTCTTTTTCTCTGTAACATCTGATTTGGGGGAGGCTGGGCAAGCCTTGGACTGGCACCTGGACTTGGCAGTGAGCTGGACAAACTAAGTCAGAATTCTGACAAGACAGAAACACTGTTGGTAGGGTGGTTTCTGATTCCGGAACTGTGGATGTGCCTGCATCCATCTCTGTCACTAGAGACCCGGGTGACCTTGATGCCTTTTACTGCTTTCAGCTGGTAATACATTTACAACCATTTCTAGAATGGGGTAGTCTGACACCCACGTGTTGGAAAATCCAGTTTGGATTGCTGCAGTGCACTCTACATGGAGCTGCCCTTTAGGTTGACCCAGAAGCTGCAACTCGTGCAAAATGTGGTGGCTTCCTGCCATCATATTACACCACTTCTGAACGAATTTCGCTGGTGGCCAGTTAGTTTCCAGGCTAAGTTCAGGATGCTGGTACAAAGCCCTAAACAGCTTGGGACCAGGATACATAAGACTCCTTACATACCCCGTCAGTCACTGTGCTCTGCAGATGAGGGCATCCTGCAAATACAATCTTATCAGGAGGTCTGTTCTGCACAGCGTTGAAATCCGGCTTTTAGTCTGGTGGCACCTACCCTTTGGAACTCCTCCCCCCCCCCCGCCTTCATATCAAAGAGGCACTGTTTGTTGTTGTTTTTTGGTTCCTGTTGAAAACTTTCCTCTTTCAAAAAACCTAAGTGGAGATTTTTATCCCAGACAGTGTCTGTATTGGCTTTGAAACTGTTTTATATATATAATTACTGTTTGTATACGTGCAGTTGTTTTTATATGTGGTTTTTATTGTATGGTGAAGCCACTTTGAGATTCTTCATAGGTAGTTAAATGAAATAAGTACTAATAATTTTGGACTAAATTTTCCTTTAAGAATGTGATATTTTGCTTACTTCCTCCCTCACAGGAAAGCAGTATACAACTGTGACTCATTATTATTCTCATTATTATTATTACTTATTTTATTTTATTTATTTTATATACTGCCCTATACCCAGAGGTCTCAGGGCGGTTCACAGAAAAGATCAAAGATTCATATTCATTTGAACTATGCATTGATCCATACTTGTGTGTTACATTTATTCTCTGTATGTTCATGTTCAGGAACCTCATTGATTCAGGATATGAAGGCCTATCTGGAAGGTGCTGGACTAGAATTCTGTGATATAACTCTACTCTTAGATGGTCACCCAAGGCCAGCTCATAAAGCTATTCTTGCAGCCCGCTCCAGGTATGTTCACTTAGATCTTTTATTATGTTTTTGTATATGCTGGAAGCTGCCTAGAGTGGCTGGGGCGACCCAGTCAGATGGGCGGGGTGCAAATAATAACATTATTATTAATTATTATTACTAGATCAGTCATTCAGTGGTACAGAGTTACACTTTCAGCTGTTGGGGCTTTACTTCCTCTTTTCATTTCTCTTAGGTTTCTGTTTCCTTTTTGTTCTCCTTGTTCCTTTTATGGCATATAGAAGTGAGTTCCTGAATGGAGGGAGTTCCTTAGTGGAGTTCTGCTGCTGTTGGAATGAGGATCTCTCTTGATGTGTTATGGATATTGAATACACAGTGCAAAACAGATTTGATATCCAGGAACATCGGAGATCCATGTTAAAATAATTGTGCCCTCTGCCCCAGTTTGGATGTTGGCTTATATGCAGAGATTGGGGCCGGGGAAAGTATAAAAAGCTGAAATCTGCTCCTGTTCTCACAAACAGACAGTCCCTAAGAAAGATAGTATCTTACCATAGCCATTAAGATGCCACAGTGCTATTGCTTTTGCTGCAACATACTAACCAGGCTACCTCTCTGGAAAGCATAGAAAACTTTGATTGTAAATTTGACTGGATACCTGTGCCACTGCCACACTTAAACTACCAACTTTTAATGCAATGTTTTGCTAAGAGATGTTGCAGAAATTATTGGGGAATGAGAAATACAAAAGTATTTTTTTTCTTTGGGATAGGCAACTTAGTGTGTTGCAGGGGAAACAACACTGTCTTGTTGCACCTTAAAAGATTAGCATATTTATTACAGTGGAACCTCAGGTTACGTACCATCCTCCTTATGAGTGCTCCAGCTAATGAGCTCCACTAACCCGGAAGTAGGGGCTCCCGGTAGCGAACTTTTCCCTGGGATGCGAGCGGAAGTCGTACAGCAATGGGAAGCCCCATTAGCAAAAGCATGGCTCAGGTTAAGAATGGTTTTGGGTTAAGAATGGACCTCTGGAACAAGTTAAGTTCGTAACTGGAGGTACCACTGTATAGCGAAAGCTTTTTTGGACCTGAGTCCACTTCAACGGGTGTTTGATGTAAACTGGTCAGCTTGTGCACACATGTGGGGAAGAGTGAAGTTAGAGCGGAACCAAATGCAAAAAGAATATTAAGAATTATGTAAAAGCAAAATGGATAAAGTGGCAGTTGACAAGACAGTGTTGGTTATAACACAAATATCCTGGCACTGGTAAGATAACCAACACATGATTTTTCAAGTGGAAGACATTCTGCTTATGCAGTCATTTAGTTTGAAACCACACATTTTCTGAAGTCAAGCTACAAGGGACAGCATTGAATTTCTTGAAGAATTGTAATACGGCATAAGCTTTCATAGAGCAGAGACTACTTTATAGTTGCATGTAATATAATCCTAAAGCAAATTTGCTGAAAGAAAGTATAGGGAAATAGATTATTAAGAAATAAATTTAGAAATGCTAGTTAGTTGGTACACATTAATCATTGTTTGTTCAAGACATGATATGGGATGTGTTTCTGAAAAAGCTTGTTAAAATTCTGCATTTTGATAAGCCTAGACTTAAGCAATTTAATATATAAAAGAAGCATTTAGAAATGCCTTAGGCCTCCCACTATCCAATTTTTTTTCTTGCTGGCTAAAAATTAGTAAAACAATCTTATGAAAAGCAGACAGTAGCAGAAAAATGCCTTAATTATTTTGTCTGACCCTGTTTCTTCTTGCATCACCACATTTGCATTTTTCCAGTTACTTTGAAGCTATGTTTCGTTCTTTTATGCCAGAAGATGGGCAAGTTAATATTTCAATAGGTGAGATGGTTCCAAGCAAACAAGCATTTGAGTCTATGCTAAGATATATTTATTACGGTGAAGTGAACATGCCTCCTGAAGATTCTCTGTATCCTTTATCTGACTATATAGGCTGGATCTATTTCCTTGATACTTTTATAAAAATGTACTTAACATTTTAGTGTGTCCTGTTCACACATTTTTCTCAGCTATAAATATGCAAAAACCATACTGAGGTGAACAATAATTCTTTGTCAATCAATATATTGTACATCTAGGCTAAGTCTTTGAATGAATCTTAAAGGGTGTAATAGGATTTTGGGGAAAGGGCTAGCTTTGCATAGTCAAACGGAACAGTAAATAGAGTATGTTTTTTTGTGAACATTAAACTAAAAGCTCAGATGAGTTCATTTTTCTTTTGTCTCAGCATATTCCAAACACAGTTAAGACTGGAGAATCACTGAATATTTGCTTTGGTTCTCCCATCTGGTGTAAAAATATAGGGTAGTTTTCCCAGGGCACCTTTCCCAGACTTTTTGTATAGTTTATGATTTTCCTTAGTGCTGTTCCTGGCCAAAATCCTTGGACAGACAAACAGATAGTTTCAGTTTAGGAAGCCAGTTACTTGGCAGTTTACTATAAGAATTGATCCTCTTCAAGGACACCAGTTCTGGTTTTTTGTTCCATTTTTTGCTTATTCTGTCTCTCCAGAATGTTTGAGTTCACAGAAAACCTGGAAACAGCTGCTGCATATATAGCATGGTTGATGTGGCAGTGCTATGCATGGCCCAGAGCCAAAGACAACTTTCAAGGAGGCAGCCAGCAGCAATTATAACAATAACACATTAGAGAGAATGCAGCAGACAGAGGTCAAATCTCTGCTCATCCTTATTGCCATTCCATTTAGGTTTATGGTACCTCTGTTCCTTGCAACTTGAAACATGAATTCTCTTTAACTGGCTTTTTTTAGCTACCTCTTTGCTGCCCCTTATTATTATGGATTCTACAATAACCGACTCCAGGCATATTGTAAGCAGAACCTAGAAATGAATGTTACTGTGGAAAACGTGCTCCAGGTACTTATTACCACCTAATCAGGAACTAACTGTAATTACAATTACAATTAATAACTGTAATTACAATTAGCTCCTAACATATTTTTTTTCTATGGAAACTTGTCAAATAAAAGGCCCATAATTTTTTGTCTTGGAGGTTTGTAAGATGAATTCACATTCCCAGATGAACATTATGGCCACTGCCTAAAGAGGGTGCATCGTTGGGATTGCATCCTACTGGCCCCATGGTGTAAAGACACCCTACAAAGTATGCAACTCCCCTTTCTCAGGGCTTACATTGGCTTAAGAGTCACTGGGCTTGGCTCAGCCAGCTGGGTCCTGATTCAGCCAAGATCGGGCAGTTCTGTTGGTGTCTCTGTGTCTGAGCTGAGGATGAGGAAGCCAGTATAGCCTGTCTGTACTGGGAACCTCTCAGCACAGCTGGAGATCTTTTGGATCCTAATCCTGCTCACCCCAGTGGATCTTACAATAGGATTGCACCATTAATCTATAAAGACTGCTCTTAAACAATTAAACATTTAAAGTGGTTTGGTTTGTTGTTGTTTTTAACACAGTAAAAATGTAGAAACTCTGTTTCAGATTTTAGAGGCAGCTGACAAGACCCAGGCTCTGGATATGAAGAGACACTGCCTGCATATCATTGTTCACCAGTTCACCAAGGTTGGTTGGATGTTTTCTTGGGTTCTGGGCATCTGCTGTCCCCTTTCACTGCCATGGTTGAAAACAGCTTAAGGTAGTCCTCCATTTCATTCTTGTTCCTCCCTTTGGACTGTGTGCTATGCTTTTATAACTTGTCTTTAACACTGATAAATATATAGTCACTAACATGATTTTAACATGTTTGTGGTTGTGTTTTCCATTTCTTCAGTGCCGCTTTACCTTTTATTTGTTGTCTTCTTAAATACTGACTGTTCTATGTACCTTGTTTCCATGTGTTTCATTTGGCCATATAGCATAAAATTTACTTTCTGGTAATGAATGTAAATAGAACTCTCAGTTTTCTATTCCAGGGAAAAGATCTTCTGAAACTTTGCAAAATGATATTTTCATGGAATTGCTATATACTTTAGTGTTGGTCAAAATTAAAAAAAAAAAATCTCTGAAAATATTCTGATAATCTAAGGAGACTTTAGATATGTGTTTCGCAAGCAGGAGCTCTGCCACGCACCCCCAGACACACAGCATGACAACCTGCTCTTGAAATGCAGGGAATGTGATATGTCATAGAAAGGTCACCTGCTCAAAGGAACAAATCCTCAAAATTCCATATTGCTACCTCTAGCCCATTTCAAGAGCCCAATAAGGATAAAGAAATGCATAACATTTAACAGCAGTGGAGCTGATTTGAAGTACCTTTGCTGTGTTTAATCCAAACATGCCTTTCCTTTCTCAGGGTTTTTTTTGTGGGGGGGAGAATCTACAGGGCTGTAGTAGAAGCTGTTTTGCATTGGGCTGATGGGCTAGTGTCTGTGATGTCACTAAGAAACTGCCTGTCCAACCGCAGACCAATTATATATATATTTAAAAGCCTGTCTTCGAACTTTAAATTAAAAATTATTGGATATACATTGTTGGTCCACACCTGTCATCTCAGTTGCAAAGCCAGCAAGAACCCAAGCTTCCACTGTGGCTGAGACTATCCTTGTATTATTATTATTATTATTATTATTATTATTATTATTATTATTATTTAAAGAAATCTAGCTTTTTGTAGGTTGGCCATTTTCTTTGAATTGTTTACATTTTTACAGTGTTTTGAAATATTTATAAAACCTCTTTCTGTTGACTTCTGAAAAATATCATAAAATGAGTTCCAGAAACACCCTCTGCTTAGTCGTAGAGAGATGAAAACTAGAAGAGACGAAGGGAGATGCTTTTTTTGGGGGGGGGGTCCATCTTCACTAAACCCGCTTACTTAACAAGTAAAAAGTGTTTCATTCTATTGGAATTCTGTTTCCTGAACAGATCAGTTTTATTAAGCTAAAGAAAGGTTGGTTTTTTAAGAATAAAGCTTTACGCCTCATTACAAAATCTTGTTCAGAGTTTACTAAGTGTTAAATTGTGTGCCCCCCCCCCCCAGAGTTTTATGTTCTGTTATTTCTTTGTGTTGGAGACCTAACTGTCCAGGACAATGCAGTACCTTTTTTCCTCCTTGATAAATGGCAGATTCCCACCAATGTTAACAGCACTACTCTCTTTTATTCTTTGATAATTCTACTGCCCCCTTTTTGGGGACCTTTAAAGTCAAATACATATGCTGAGGGTATAATAGATTCCTGAAATAGAATTTTTATATATGAATAAGCCAATGTATTGTAATCTTAGTGAAAAGCCTTTTCCACCCTTGATGCAGAAATTGGTGGATGAAACTAGCAATATTTAATGGTCAGGAGGGTATTATGAGTTTCTTGTGATTTCAGTGGCGGGGGTTTTTTTGGGTAAAGCTTTTTATTATAATGTATAGAAAACACAGTATAATTATAACAACTGAAGAAAATTAAAAGATGAAAAACAAAGCTATAAAATAAGCAAGTAGAATGAGTAGTTGCATGTGAGTGAAAATATCAAAGTCCAAGTACAGACACTTGTGATTTCAGTTTCAGATGCAGAATGTGTTATTACTTTACACATACCCACACTCTTTTATTATGAATATTAGGTATTGACACATAATAAAAATGCAACATGTTTTTGATGCTGTTTGCTTGCTTGCTTACTTACTTACTTTAGAAGTGAGATTGTACTGTGTACTAGTAAAAGTACTGCTGTTGCTCAAAATTTAAAAGGAGTCAATTAAAAGCAAGTCTGTTGCAAGTGCTGTTCTCTTTTGAAACTCTGGTTGCAAATGACACCAATGTGAGGACTTTTAAAGTAGGGAAAAGAATACAAAGTTTCAAAATACAAGGGCACACACTTGCTTTTTTAAAAAAACAAAACAAAAAACCCTACAGAATCTTTTATGTTGGTTCCAATATTTAATTTTGAGATGTTTGGAAACCTAATCCATGAATATGTAAATATTCTGTTACACAATGCTTAGTGCTCTTGTGTCTATGTTTTTGAGCAAATTAAGTGCTGTATTATATTAAAATGCTATAAACTAATAACAAAAATGTACCTGTACAAACAGGATACAATGAGGCTGAAAGAAGGCATTGCAAAACTTGCCCATATGCCCCTGACGTTCATCAGTTCCAGCACAGCTGTGTGAGCTTGGGATGATTAGAGTTGTAGTCCAAAACATTTGTAGGGCATCAGATGGGCATGGGCTATGGTGCCTACAAAATAAATATAGTTTTTATTATTTCTATGTGTTTCAAATTCTATGTGTTTTATTATTCTATGTGTTTTATTATTTTATTTCTATTGTTATGTTACAGTGAAAACTAATTCCCTCCCCCTCTTTTTTCCTCTTGAAGGTTTCGAAATTGCCAAACCTTCGGTCCCTCGGTCAGCCTCTCTTACTTGACATCATAGAATCATTAGCAAATCACATATCAGACAAGCAATGTGCTGAACTTGGCTCAGATATCTAAGATTTCCTGTATTCTTCATATTGCACATTTTCTTCAAAAGATGGCACTTTTCCTACCTGTACTACCAGTCTCTGTCTAACCTTTGTTACCATTCCACGTTGATCTGGTGAAGAACGTCCTCAAAGCATGAAAACCTTTGAATGTGTGAAAGGTAAATTTGAACCTGAACCTGACCACAGGGATGCAAAGAGAAGACGATACGACAGTTCTCAGGCATGTTGGCACTACTAAGAAACAAGCCTGATACAAATATTTACTTAACTTTATTACTGATAATGCCTCTTTGATTCTTTGTCCTTGAGAGCATCACATTTGAACCACGACAAGATGGTTTTATCCAAACACAGAAGTTGCTTCCTTTCCCCATCAGTACACTTCTGATGCCTGGCACATTTAATCAGGTGGACTGAGATATAGAAGCTGAAGGAAAAACGATTCAGTGCCTGATGGCTTCAGGTAATTATGAATGCAGTAGAGCAGCCAAAACTGTGTTCTGCTTCTCCGTCAGTGTAACAAGTCACTACATGGAGCATCTGTTGACAAGGTGCATCCAGCATATATTTGTTAAGTCGTAGATGTTTTTCCTTTCCCAGCATCTAAGCAGATGTCACCAAAAACTCTTTTCAAAACAATGTTATACCTTTCATTGTGTCTGTTTGTAGTTTAAAGGTTGAATATACTTTCTGAAAAGCAGAGTGGCAAAGAAATGTAAATATATATTGGAATGTGGTGTACTCTCGAAAGCCTTTGATGCAATCTTTTAATTAGGGAACATTAATACCTGATATTTTGCACACTTAAGTTCTCAGTATACCTTGAAACATTCACATAGAAATTGATCAAATAAAAGTTGTCTCCTTGTTTGTCTGCAATTTTTTTTTTAAATACATGTTTTCATTAGCAACCTCAACATCCCCCCCCCCCCCCGCCCACAAAGGGAGTGTAGCTGAATTGCTGGCTTGCTGGCTTTTTGCTTGCTTCTCTATTCTCACTGTACTGCTTTTGGAAACAAAAATGTATCTGAATAAAGCAGACCTTTCAATTAACTAATAGAGCATGTTTTGCAGTTGAATCAAAATGTCAGTTACAAGTTTCAGTAACAGAGGCATGCACAGGTATGCCATATTGGAGAACTCAGAAGGTGATCTCAGGGTCTGAGTAGGTTCATATGGAAATAGGTATCTTGAGGTATTGTAGGTATTGTGGTGCTGAGCCGTTTAAGGCTTTATAGGTCAAAGCCAGCACTTTGAATTGGGCCCGGAAACTAATTGGTATCCAGTGCAGTCAGACCAGGATCGATGCAATATGCTCAAACCGTCTTAATTCTGCACAGGCTGAAATTTCTGAACCATCTTCAGAGGCAGCCCTATGTATAATGCATTGAAGTTATCTGTCTTTGAGGTTACCAGAGCATAGACAACAGTAGTTAGGCTGTCCCTGTTCAGATAGGGATGTAGCTGGGCCACCAGCCGAAGCTGATGGAAGGCACTCTGGCTCACTGAGACCACCTGACCCTCGAGCGACAGCAGTGGATTCAGGAGTACCCCCAAGCTATGAATCTGCTCCTTCAGTGGAAGTGTAACCCCATCAAGAGGCAGGCGATCTCCCATCCATCTGGTCTAGGGAACCACCCGCTAACAGTGCCTCAGTCTTATCTGGATTGAGTTCCTGTTTATTCGCTCTCGTCCAGTCCATTACCGAGGCAAGACACTGGTCCAGCACTTCCACTGCCTCACCTGCAGATGTAAGGAGAAATAGTGCTGAGGGTCATCAGCATACTGCTGACAACGTACTCTGAACCTCCGGATAACCCCACCCAGCAACCTGTGAGAGAGATAACTTCTTATCCAATTGTAACCATTACTTGAGCAAAGCACTTATTTTTAATAGTGGGGTTTCCACTAGGTCTGACAAAGTGTCATCCATGCCAAGGTGACTGGCTCTGGAGTGATTCTGCTAAAAAATAGCAGGGAGGGCACAGCTGGCTAGGCAGGGAGGTGATGAATGCCTCCTTGTGAGAGGGAGTAGTCCCTGCCTGCTTGAAGGAGGCAGCAGTAAAACCACTCCTCAAGAAACCCTGGACTTGGAAAATCTAAGTAACTACTGGCCAGGTGCCAATTTCTCCTCCTTGGGCAAGGTTCTTGAGTGGGTGGTTGCAGACCACGTCCATGTCCTCTTGGAGGAAACTGATTTTCTAGATCCATTTCAATAGGTTTAACACCCAAAAAATCACTGCAACTCCTCAGAGTGCCTGGTCAGTACCTTTAAGGTCCCAATACATTGTTACATTTTAAAAAAAGTCTGACCATGTTACCTATTGGTCACATAGATGCATGATCATAGAAATACATAAATGATTGTCTAAAAACAAGCATTCAACTCCTTGTTAATTAGCATCCATCTTAGACATGGGTATCAAAATGGAAAAACACTCTGGTCAGCATTCAGTTAGGACTAGGCTTAGGTCCCTAAAAAGCAGGCTTCCACAGGTTTCTACCATCTCCTTGGACATTGCCTTTTTGACACTGACAGTAAACTTCCAACCACAAAGTGTGTCAGGTTAACAGTGTAGCTTTTTCTAAGAAGAGCAGGTACCAGCTAAATAGGTCATGCTACTTGCTAGCAAAGTGTGACTGAGAGAGAAGCAATCATGGCTGCACTTACCGTACATCAAGACGGTCTCTCTCTGTCTCTTTCAACACAATTGGTCCTCCAGGCCACCTTTAAGAGAATTGGAAAACGAGTCGTGGTCCCATCACTCCTCCCTGGGCTCTGAGCCTTATTCTCTTGGTGGTTCTCCAGCTCGTTCCTCCCACCATTCCTCTGCGTCCAACCAGACCATGACATTGTGGCACAGTCATCATAGATCTCTAACCTGCTAATTTAGCATTCCATATCTAGAATGAAAAAGCTAAACGATATTTCTCAGAACTTGGTTTACCCCTGCTTTCTCACTTGGTATGAGAACCACAAGTCTGCACATTTAAAATTACTTCGGTTACCTCTCAATACACTTAAACCTCTGTGGGGGGGAGTGTTGGGTCATAATCAGTGCTTTTTCCCCCAAGGGGTATTCAAGGGTACTCAGTACCAGCACTGCACCTTTTTTTCTATGAAAAAAAAAAGCACTGGTCATAATAATTAGCGACATGGAAGTGATAAGCATCACCTTGAAGCAAATTTACTAGTAAATGAAGGGATTCCGAGACTGGAGTAGAAAGGATAATAATGAAAGTTAGCCCCGTTATAAAATTTTACTTAGTCATTGTGTTAAATAGAATTGGGTTGTAATTCAAGTCTGCGTGTATTAAAAAATAAAAATAAAATACCAAAGACACTTTAAAGGGGTAGCCAGTGGTGGATAATTTCAGATTGAATAATCCAGGTTAACAGCATCAGGAACTTTCACACGGTGACCATCTGCAATCAAGACACTTGATATCTAAGGTTGCAAGCGCCACTGAATTCAAAAGGACTGACTTCCAAGTAGGCATGGTGAGGATTGCGCGCCAAAAGAACTTTAGAGCCCGTTCTGTTGCTGATACTTTCCCCCCGTGATTTGGCGAGCATCTTTGAGCCCTTCAGCCTTTTTTTTTTTTAGTGCCGTCTTTCCGACCCGGTCTAAGACCAACCCTCGCCCGCCCGCCCTTCTCCTCAAGCGGCGCCGCGTTTGCCACACACGGTGCCCACCCTTGGCGAGCTTCTCCAAGGCGCGCCCTTCAGACAGGCAGACCTGGAACGGAAACCCTTCTTTCCCGCCACCTGGGAAGGAGGCTCCCAGGGCGGGTGGTGGGCACTGTCTGAGTGTGCGTCTGTCTGTGTGTGTGCCTGTGTTTGCGCGCGCGCGCGCGATTACCTCAAGGAACCAGCGGGGTTGAGTTGCATCGCGTCCCCTTCCCACCTCTGTGGCCGGGCGCATGCGCGGTCGGCCAGGCCCTGCTCTCCCTGCCTGAGCAGGTGCAGGGATGGGCCCCGCCATGGAGCGGAGGCAGCGGGGATGCCGCGGAGCCCCTGCCTGGGGGTGCCTCCGCCTGCTCCTGCTCCTCCTCTGCGCCCCCCTGCTCTGCGCTTCTGGGGACACCAGCGTCGGCCCGGTAGGGACAGGGAGCGGCGAGCCGCCTGCCTGGGTGGGTGCCGTGAGGGAGACAAATGGGAAGCTGCCGCCCGGAGGGCTCCTTCATCCTCTCCATCCCCGGGCGTCGCCCCCGCCCGCTCCCAGCCCCCGGGCACGGCAACCTGGGGGGGGGGCGGCCTGCTGGGTCGCCCCCCGGCTGAAGGGGAGGGCAGGTGGAGGCGAGGTGGAGCTGGACCAGTGCGCCTTCCCCAGGCTGGCAAGGCTGGCAGAGACAGGGAGGGGCTGCTGGGGTGCCCCCCCCCTTCCTCGCTCTCCTCCTGGCACGGCGGCGTTGTCTCCAATGAAATGAAGGTGGACGCGGGTCGAGGGGCTCCTCCCGGCGCCTGGGGGGTGTTGTTGGCTGTTTTCCTTCCCTCAGAGGAAGGAGTGGGGATCTCCAGGAAGCCTGCTGATGGGGGGGGGAGATATGTTTGGGTGCCGCTGCCTGGGAGGTCTGGCGTGGGGTCCTCTGGGGAAGGGGCCTCAGCTGCTCTCTTCCGCCTGCAGGGAATAAGGGGCGGCGGCGGCGGCGATTGTGGGGGTCAGGGGGAATGCCGTGGAGGACGGTGGCTAGGATGCGCGAGGGAGAGAAAGGTGAATCGGGATGCCCTGGTCTAATGGAAATGGGCACATGAAACATGTGAGCCAGCTTCTCCGGGGGGGGGGGGGACGACGACTCGAAAATGTTCTTTCTTTTACGTCCCTAATGGGTCGATCATGGGAAAGATCTGCCAGTATATAGGAACGTGCATACATGTTATTGAGCAGCATGCACCGCTTTTGTGGCCAGCAGCGCAGGCACAGAGGGAGAAGTACGGCGCTGGCTAAACGTTAATGGTGCTGTTGATTTTGGGTCTGTAATTATATTCCTGTACCCTCTTCCTTTTGCTAGCTTTTTATGGTGTTGTTTGGTACATGTCTCAGTGTTAATGCCTTCCATCAATAATAGGAATAATAGAAAAGCATGGTGTGAAAATGCAACCAGGCACAACTTTTAAGGACGAAGATATGCATGGTTGACAATGCACATTTTAGCGTTTAGGATGAGGTTGGCCAGTTATATGAGGTGTGCAGTTTTGTTTGTCAATATAGCTGAGTGTTATTACCTACTCGGTCTTGAATATACCGATTTGGAAGGGTTAAATTAATGAGGTGGGTAGGAGATAAGGACAGTCCCGTTAACTGCAACTGTAGAACCTTCACAGAGCAGTGACAGGCTAGCAAACCTGTGCATAAAACTTCTGATACATGGGAACTGCTGGTCTGTTTCTTAACATTGACCTGCTACTGACCAATGGCTGCTGGTGAGATGCCCCAAGGATCTTGTAGCTGACATTGCTCGCACAGCAGCAGCAGCCCCTCACATCACATGCTAAACCACTATTGACCCTGAGATAGGACTGGGGAAGAAATTTTTTTTTGTTTGCATTTAAGAGCAAATCTGCTTAATCCACGTTTTCTGCAGCAATACATGAACAACCATTCTTTGAAATAAGCACTTTCCTAGATCTTGCAGTGCTGTCCTTCAGACAAGTACTATGTACAGAAATGCATATACTCTAGTAAAATGTGCATTCAAATGTATATATTCTTTAAAATAACATGCAAAATGCATTAGGGAAATTTGTTTGGCAAAAAAGGTATATTTTAGGCAATATTACCCGGAAGCTGTATGCCGGCTCCCTTGGCCAATAAAGCAAGATGAGCGCCGCAACCCCAGAGTCGGTCATGACTGGACCTAATGGTCAGAGGTCCCTTTACCTTTTTTACATACAAGAGTGTATACTGTATTAGGAGAAATTTGTACGAAAAGGCCAAATTTTCGTGAACTTTTAAAAATAAATAAATCTCAAGCTGATGTGCGGATATGGATATCTGAATTTAAGACTGGAAGAAAGAGAAAGTGGAAATGGCAGGTTTATACATCCATAGACTAAGGAAACTTTCTAAAGTAGTTTGGGAGATGGGGTGGGGATGTTGTATCATTATGGGTGCAGCCAAGCATTTGGGCATGCCTAAAGTAGCTGAAATAAGTTCCATTAGTTCCATCATCCCTGGTCACTGGTCCTGCTAGCTAGGGATAATGGGTGTTGTAGTCCAACATCTGGGGACCCTAGGTTGAGAAAGGCTGATCTGTAGAGTTGGGTGTGTATGTGCAGGTGAATGTTCCTGTAATGAAGGAGCTTGTGCTAATTACATTTAATATGCTACAGTTCCGTGGCCCCAATTTGGAGAAAGTTACATTTTGAAATCAATGGGACAAGTGGATCACATCACAGCTAATGTTAAGTGAAACTAATAGTGCATTCTTAAAGATGTTTCCTTAGAAGGAATTCCATTCAGTTCAATAGGATTTACTCCCATGTAAATGTGTGTAGGTCTGTAGCCTAACATTCTCTGGATAGGATTCTTTGAGCGGAGAAACTACCATGGCATGTGTGCACCCCCCAGTGGTAGTGCTGCTGTGTGATAGCTGTGGATGCATTCCTGCCCTTAATTATGCATGGTTAAGTTTCCTTTAATGAGTTCTGTACCTGAGTAACTGGATGCAGGGTTGCAATTGCAGAGAGATCCTCCTTTACAGTGAAATATATGGCTACTCAGAAGTAATTCCCATTCGAGTTCAGTTGGATGTGCCCCAAAGTAAGTGAGTATAGGATTCCAGTCTTATACTGTAATCCCAACCCCATTTAACTGTGAGTAAATGGGACTGACTTCTGAGTAGCCATGGTTAGGATTTATATATTTATTTAGAGGGTTTGTACCCTGCTCTTTAGCCAAAAAGGCTCCCATACAATACATTTTAATATATATATAGTCCCTTCCTGCACACAAAATCCAACTCAGGCCCCAGTTCTGTTCTTATAATGACCAGCTTCTGGTACAATTCAGAGGTAGGAGGTGCCTGATGGCAAACTGATGGAATGAGCCCTGCTTCCTATCTTTCTCACAGAGGCAGTCTGATGAAATGGCTGCTTCAAGGTGAAAGTTGAGGGAGAGGAGTCCTGATGGAGCTGGTCTGTCACAGCAGAGCTGATGGAGTGAGCTCTGCTTTCCATCTCCCACTGACAAGCAGAAGGGGACAGATGGATTACAGCCTTAGTTGCAAACATAGGCTAATGGAGCCAAGTTTAATTGACAATGTGAATGATCAATAGATTAATTACATGCTATGCAATCAATAAATATATGTAAAACTATGCAGTTATGCTATCTGGATTTATGATATGGAGCAGGGGAAGAGTAGAGGAGAGCAATGAAAGCTAGAAACATAGATGTAAAGAAGCATAAAATGAATTGAAACAATAGAGTCATTAACAGTATTTACCCAAGTATTTTTTAAACTAGATATGTCCTCCTGGGTGCCATTTTTCATGAAGTTTGAACCATTAGTTCTCAAGCCATTTGAACTAGGAGTAGCTACCATTCTCAAGTTCATTCAAATGACAGAAAATAATATGACATAATTTGCTTGAGTTTTATAGAAGCGTTTACAAGAAATCTATTTGAATATAGAAATATTTGAGTGAATAGTTGGGTCTTGAGCCCTGAATTATATTGTTAATGGTCAAGGTTGTACACACTACCTGGCACAGGTTCATACTGGTGTTTGTTGTTGTTGTTTTGTATTGTGGAGGCAGCATAGCTGTGTATGAAAAGTATAGAGAAAATCCATCCTCATAAGCAATTCATAAGCAATAGAAATGAGAGGCAAATATGTTACAGGTACCATTAGGCATGCAATTTATAGCTCTCCCCCCCCCCCTTGGGTTTGTCAGTCTACGGATGCATGAAGTCCTTGGTGCTTTACTTTATATTCACTTGCTAAGTACTGAAGTACTAAGTACTTTGTGGACTTCAGCATCAGATCAATGAACACAAGGTGCAGCTGCTGTGTAGGTTGACATTAACTAGCACGGGGTGGTTCTATCATTAGGCTTGAAGCTGCTGTCTCCTTGCAGAGGAGGCAATCCTAGGTTAGAAATGAGTAGTTGCAAAGTAGCTTTCTGGCATTTTTGAGTAAGACCCATTTGTATACAGTAAATCCTGCTATTTCCATAAATGATATTTCTACTAGGTGCTTATGTGAATTGTTGAAACAGGCCTAAAAGGTAAATACAAAGATATATAATATATTGCCATTTTTAGGGCAATTGCCTGTTTGCTTTGAGCCTCAATTCAAATCTCTGAATATTTATTCTAAAGTTCAGTTTACATTGCTAGACATTTGTTGGTGGTTGGTAGTCCTTTGAAACAAAAAAAAAATTTCCCCTTGCACAAACTCTTGAGTTTGTCTTGAGTGCACAAATTGTCATCTCGTCTGTCCTCCCAGTTGAACGACGTGGCCCAGGGAGAGAGGGGAAAATAGTGGAAGTGAACAGCTGGCTTCGCAAATGGTGTAAACAGGAACGGTTTGGATTCTTAGATCACGGACTGCAGTTTCTTGAAGATGGACTTCTGGCAAGTGATGGGCTGCACCTCACAACGGTTGGGAGAAATGTTTTTGCCAAAAATCTCAGAAACCTCATCAGGAGGGCTTTAAACTGACTAATGTGGGGGAGGGAGACAGTGCTCCTGAAGGTAGGAGTCTATCAATTAATGAAGATGATCATCCAAATGTCATAGACCAAATGGAGCAAACAGCACGCGGACCTAGTGGAGGGAGGAAAAAATCCTTAAATAAGAGACACGGGGGAATGATTACCGTATTTTTCGCTCTATAACACGCAGATTTTTTCTCCTAAAAAGGAAGGGGAAATGTCTGTGCGTGTTATGCAGCGAATGTGTGGTCCCTGGAGCCGAAAAATCGGGCAAAAATCAAACCGCGCTTCAGGGAGCTGGGAAACCTGAAAGGGAAACCTGAAAAGAGGAAGTGGGTGCATTCCTGCATTCTGCCTCAGGGTCTTACTGCCCACCCTCTCTGTTTCCTTACTGTGTTTGCTCAAACGGAACAAAGAGCAGGGAAAGCCCCTCCCCTCCAGGAAAGAAGAGGGGAAAGCAGAGTGTCGTTCCTTCCTCTCTGTGCTCTGTTCCTTCCTCTCTGTGCTCCGGTGCTGCTGAAAACATGCAGGTGGGAGAGAGAGAAAGAGAGAGAGAGAGAGAGAGAGAGAGAGAGAGAGAGAGAGAGAGAGAGCGCTGGCTGGCTTGGGTGGGTGCGTGGGGGAAACTTTTGCCTTCCTTTTCTCTCTCCCGTTATACCCCACTCCTGCATTCTTAGCCCTTCTGTGTTTTTCCTTCCCTCCCCACTTAAAATGTGGTTAAAAAGCATGGATCCACATGGATCCTCAGGATTTTTGCACTGGGTCACCCCAAATTCACCATCAGAGCACATAGCATGTCCATGGCTACAGCCTGCCCCCCCCCAAAATCATGCACCCACTGTTGCCTGGGGCTGCAATGGTGCAAAAATGTGGTTAAAAAGCATGGATCCACATGGATCTTTGCATTGGGTCACCCCCAAATTCACCACCAGAGAACATAGCATGTCCATGGCTACAGCCTGCCCCCCCCCCCAAATCATGCACCCACTGTTGTCTGGGGCTGCAATGGTGCAAAAACGTGGTTACATAGCATGGATCCACATGGATCTTTGCATTGGGTCACCCCCCCAAATTCACCATCAGAGCACATAGCATGTCCATGGCTACAGCCTGCCCCCCAAAAATCATGCACCCACTGTTGCCTGGGGCTGCAATGGTGCAAAAATGTGGTTAAAAAGCATGGATCCACATGGATCCTCAGGATCTTTGCATTGGGTCACCCCCAAATTCACCACCAGAGAACATAGCATGTCCATGGCTACAGCCTGCCCCCCCAAATCACGCACCCACTGTTGTCTGGGGCTGCAATGGTGCAAAAACGTGGTTACAAAGCATGGATCCACATGGATCCTCAGGATCTTTGCATTGGGTCAGCCCAAATTCACCATCAGATCACATGTCTGTGGCCACAGCATGAAGCACAAAAATGATACATCCACTGTTTCATTCAGAATGTTTTTTCCCTTGTTTTCCTCCTCTAAAAATGATGTGCGTGTTATGGTCAGGTGCGTGTTATAGAGCGAAAAATACGGTAATGGACTTCAATGTCTGTACACTAATGCGCAAAGCATGGGAAATAAACAAGATGAGCTTGAGCTCTTGGTACAGCAAACTAAATATGACATAATAGGCATCACTGAAACCTGGTGGGATAAGTCCCACGACTGGAATGTAATAATGGAGGGATACAATCTATTTCAGAGAAACAGACCAGACAAGAAAGGAGGAGGAGTGGCGTTATATGTCAGGGGTGTGTATACCTGTGAAGAGATCCAAGATTTAGAACCTCAAAGCCAAAGTGAGAGCATTTGGGTCAAAATTAAGGGAGAGAAGAATAACAGAGACCTCATTGTGGGAGTTTACTATAGATCCCCAAGCCAAACGGAGGACATAGATGATGCCTTCCTGGAACAGATGGCCAAGCATGCAAAAGGAAGGGAGATAGTAGTAATGGGGGACTTCAATTACCCGGATATTTGTTGGACGTCAAACTCAGCCAAGAGCATAAGGTCAAACAGATTCCTCACTGGCCTTGCAGACAACTTCATTGTCCAGAAAGTGGGAGAAGCAACAAGAGGAACAGCCATTTTAGACCTGGTCCTAACCAATGTTGATGACCTGGTTAGTGGGGTAGATGTGGAAGGATCATTAGGCGCGAGTGATCATGCTCTTCTGAAGTTTACTATACAGCGGACAGTAGCAGCCAAGCATACTAGGACTCAATTTCTTGACTTTAAGAAAGCCGACTTCATAAAACTTAGGGAAGTGCTGGGTGAGATCCCATGGACAGCAATACTAAAAGGAAAGGGAGTTCATGATGGCTGGGAGTTTGTTAAGACGGAGATAGTAAAAGCACAACGTCAGGCAATACCAATGAGACGAAAACATGGAAGGTGCCTAAAGAAACCAGGGTGGCTATCTAAAGAACTTTTAACTGAATTAAGATTAAAAAAGGATGTGTACAAAAAATGGAAAAGGGGGGAAACCACCAAAGAGGAATTCAAACAAATAGCCAGCACGTGTAGACACAAAGTCAGAAAAGCTAAAGCACAGAATGAACTCAGGCTTGCTAGAGAGGTTAAAAGCAACAAAAAAGGCTTTTATGGGTATGTTCGTAGCAAAAGGAAGAACAAAGAAACAGTGGGGTCACTCAGAGGAGAAGATGGTGAAATGCAAACAGGGGACACAGAAAGGGCTGAACTCCTCAATGCCTTCTTTGCCTCAGTCTTCTCCGATAAAGAAGACAATGCCCGACCTGAAGAATTTGAAGCAAATGATTCAGCAAAGGAAACACAGCCCAGAATAACTAAGGAGATAGTACAAGAATATTTGGCTAGATTAGATGTATTCAAGTCTCCAGGGCCAGATGAACTGCATCCAAGAGTATTAAAAGAACTGGCAGATGTGATCTCAGAACCACTGGCAGTCATCTTTGAGAATTCCTGGAGAACAGGCGAAGTCCCGGCAGACTGGAGGAGGGCAAATGTTGTTCCTATTTTCAAAAAGGGGGAAAGAGAGGACCCAAATAATTACCGCCCAGTCAGTCTGACATCAATAGCAGGGAAGATTCTGGAGCAGATCATTAAGCAAACAGTCTGTGAGCACCTAGAAAGGAATGCTGTGATCACCAATAGTCAGCATGGATTTCTGAAAAATAAGTCATGTCAGACTAACCTGATCTCGTTTTTTGACAG
Organism: Podarcis vaucheri; assembly: GCF_965113315.1. Classification (NCBI taxonomy): domain Eukaryota; kingdom Metazoa; phylum Chordata; class Lepidosauria; order Squamata; family Lacertidae; genus Podarcis; species Podarcis vaucheri. Next base: position 75,428,072 of record NC_138764.1, read on the forward strand.
AATTACAAGCCTGGTAGATGAAGGGAACGCAGTGGATGTAGCCTACCTTGATTTCAGCAAAGCATTTGACAAGGTGCCCCATGATATTCTTGTAAAGAAGCTGGTAAAATGCGGTCTTGACTATGCTACCACTCAGTGGATTTGTAACTGGCTGACTGACCGAACCCAAAGGGTGCTCATCAATGGTTCCTCTTCATCCTGGAGAAGAGTGACTAGTGGGGTGCCACAGGGTTCTGTCTTGGGCCCGGTCTTATTCAACATCTTTATCAACGACTTGGATGATGGACTCAAGGGCATCCTGATCAAATTTGCAGATGACACCAAACTGGGAGGGGTGGCTAACACCCCAGAGGACAGGATCACACTTCAAAACGACCTTGACAGATTAGAGAACTGGGCAAAAACAAACAAGATGAATTTTAACAGGGAGAAATGTAAAGTATTGCACTTGGGCAAAAAAAATGAGAGGCACAAATACAAGATGGGGGACACCTGGCTTGAGAGCAGTACATGTGAAAAGGATCTAGGAGTCTTGGTTGACCACAAACTTGACATGAGCCAACAGTGTGACGCGGCAGCTAAAAAAGCCAATGCAATTCTGGGCTGCATCAATAGGAGTATAGCATCTAGATCAAGGGAAGTAATAGTGCCACTGTATTCTGCTCTGGTCAGACCACACCTGGAGTACTGTGTCCAGTTCTGGGCACCACAATTCAAGAAGGACACTGACAAACTGGAACGTGTCCAGAAGAGGGCAACCAAAATGGTCAAAGGCCTGGAAACGATGCCTTATGAGGAACGGCTAAGGGAGCTGGGCATGTTTAGCCTGGAGAAGAGGAGGTTAAGGGGTGATATGATAGCCATGTTCAAATATATAAAAGGATGTCACATAGAGGAGGGAGAAAGGTTGTTTTCTACTGCTCCAGAGAAGCGGACACGGAGCAATGGATCCAAACTACAAGAAAGAAGATTCCACCTAAACATTAGGAAGAACTTCCTGACAGTAAGAGCTGTTCGACAGTGGAATTTGCTGCCAAGGAGTGTGGTGGAGTCTCCTACTTTGGAGGTCTTTAAGCAGAGGCTTGACAACCATATGTCAGGAGTGCTCTGATGGTGTTTCCTGCTTGGCAGGGGGTTGGACTCGATGGCCCTTGTGGTCTCTTCCAACTCTATGATTCTATGATTCTATGATTCTATGAGTGACAATAGCAGAAAGATTTAATCCAACAGAAATTACACCATAGTTCTTCCCATAATCCAAACACGGATGTGAACCAAAGTCAGTTTAGGTGATAATGAATTTTTTATCTGCCCAGCTCCTTTTTGTGACATGTTGAAACAGCCATCAATATATTCCATCTGAAGGAATTGTTTGCTGATGCAGCAAGTGTTGAGATTGGGCTGTTAGTCATTTGAGGCATGCATTGTAGAACTCATAGAAGCTTTCCTTCAGGTATCGGTTTGTCTGCTCATAATTAAAATATTATGCAAGAGAATATAAATTATTTAAATCTCCATGAAACTGAAATTGTTGCAGAGCAGTTATGGCTGTCCTGCTTCAAGCTACTGGTCAACTGAGGCAATACTTATGGGGAATACAAAATGTCGGAAGGAGTGTTTAGCACAGCCCTCCTCAGGTGTATGGAGCCAGCTATGTGGTTCTTTGGATCACAGCCATTTTACTCTAACCATAAGATTCAATATCATGCAGTTTCTAACACTAACTGTAGAGTGAAGAGATGATCATGTTAAAATATTCTGTTGGATTATTAGGAGTCCATGTCTCAGCTTCTATTTTAAAGAGGTAAATAAATACTGTAACTGTAACTTTCTCCATAATCACAGTAATGTTGAGTTATGTGATTACTGCTCTCTTTTCAGTTCATTTCTGTTCTTAATGTATCTTGAGAAGCTTTAAACATTGTCCTCTACTCTGTTGACTTGATGTCTTTATAAAAATAATTTTCACATTTAAGTTTGGTTTTCTTGACTTTGAAGTAGCTTTGACTTTAGTAGTTTTGAAGAAGCTACTAAAAGTGTTATTAAATACCTTTCCTCCACAGCAAGTTCTGTTTAACGTTTCCAGAATTATGGGCAGCATCTAACAAAATAAGTTGCATTAGCACAAGGATTTGTGTTTGTGCAGTGAAGCTCCCCTTCCTCTCTTTCCCCCTGTTACACACCACAAACCACCCTCCAGGGGGGGGGGATGACCCAGAATAGGTTTAGGGGTGTAGGGGGAGGAGAGGATGGAGAAGTTCTGTTATACAACCCGAAATCCTTGCACTAACATAACTAATTCATTGGGTACCATCCTATGCTACTTCTTTTTCTTATGGGAAATGTTTGTACATAACATACGTGTGTGATCAATTAGGCTGCAATGTATGCTAACGTCTATCATAGTTTGTCTAATATCAATCTAAATTGGATACATCAGTTTACCAGTTTTTGGCAGTTCACCAAATACCTCCACTAAACACATTCTTATTATGTAGTCCATGTTCTTTCACCTTGCCATAATCTGTTATAATTTTGATATTGAATTCCTGTCTACTATATCAATGACTGAATATTTAAAACATTAGGCATTTTGGGGGCAATAAGTTAAATATAGATTCAAGCATGGGCGTATCCAGGATTTTTGTTAGGGGGGGACAGGCCTTTTGTTAGGGGGGGCAGAATCTCAGTTTGCTATGTATTTTTATTGAATTTTATTGATGGGGGGGCAGCTGCCCCTCCCTGCCACCCTTGGCTGATCTGCTTCAAATGCAACACTAAGCTCTGGCTTATATAGGAAACCATGAGTTACTGTAGCTACCAGTTGTCCCACAGACAATCAACAAACCATGGCTTATTTATTTGAAGCTTGGTTTGTTTTCCAGCTACTTGAACCTTTGTAGCTTGATGAGCTCTGAGGTTAGGTGGCCAAACATCCCATGGTTAAGGAAGGGTGCTAGTTTCCCACATAATATAAAGTCATAGTTAAAACAAATCAAGATTCATAAGCTAACAACAAGCCATGGTGTCAGACTGTGGTTTGTTGGCTACAATTGTACCATAGCTGAGCCACTGGGCAATGTTCACACAGAACACTAAAAAATTACTTAATAATCCATGTGAATCAGGTCAGTGTTAGCCGGTTTACCCCTTTTCATCTATCCAACAGGAAAAGTGAGTTCTGTTCACTGCATTCAGATTCTTACAGAGGCAACACTAATATTAGAAAATTATTTAATATAGCCGACTAAGGAATTAAATAGTGTTTCATAGCTGAAGCTAGAAAAAATTGAAACAAAGTAAGAAACATTTTTCCGATGACAGCAATAGGCTTTCTGACCACTGTCTTCCAGGGTGGTACATAAAGTGCCAACTGTTTCAATTTCCCAGTACAGAGATGAGTTTTCTAGAATATTTGTTCCGCCTATAGTTTTAATGTGAAAAATCCAGTGAACTGTTTCAGGCAGGCATTAGGATTCTCAGTTTATTTTCTTTTTTCTTCTGTTAACATTTTGTTCGAGTACATTTCCCTATACATTTCTGGCAGTATCATTTACATGAACTCATGCACCTGAATGTTTTAAGTTCTCTGCTTTTGAAAAGTTAATCAGATTAAAAGTATATAGAAGAGGGGGGAAATGCTTTGTGCATATTAAAATACCTTGGTCCTATAATTTGGACCTCAAAACTCATAAATGGGTTTTATTATTAAGTCCAAAAGAAATATTGTAACCCTGGGGGGGAAGTTTCAGATGTTTGGGTGAAAATATAGAAACATGGGTTTCTACCTTAGCTCTGCCACTGCAGGAATTAAAGTACTAAATTGGTCATTTTCCTAAGGTTCAGGGAATGCTGTAAGAAATGTTAATGCACTGTGGGGTTTTGAATGCCACTTTACTGATTCTGAAGGGGAAGCTGTCAATCCTGTCAAAAAACTCATTTTATCCCATTTTATATGGCTGTTCTTCTTTATATAGTTTATGGTCACCTGAAGACTGGGGGAAAAAACATATTCTCACCTTCAAGCTTTCTTTTGCAGCTAATCACCCTTAATATGCTGTTGTTGGCATCTGTCTGTGTTGGTAGACAGATTGGTCTCTACAGCCACAGCAGGCGAGGTAAATTTCTAACAGTGACTTCACTTTACCTCACCTGCTGTGGCTGTAGAGACCGATACAGGAGAGACATGTTTTGTTGCAGTTGAGGCAGATGAAGGTATCTGGTTATGATGCCGCAGATGCACCATGACGTTTCTTCTCTGCACTCCTCCCAGTGGTCATTCCTCCTCTGGCCACTGCAATGGATTCACGACCTGACTGCCTGTCTCCAGGCACTGCGGTTGTTGATGCTGCCAGCTTTCAAATCACATTTGCAGACATCTTTGTAACACAGAATTGGTCTGCCAGTGGGTTTGGTGCCACCCATAATAGTCCTCTAACTTAAATATGTTATAGTTTTGGAAATTGTCTTCCTGCAGTCGTTCTGCTAGAATTGGAGAAAGTAATGATGTGCCTAGTATACAGAGGCAAATTTTTAAACATCCTAAGAAAGTTGAAAGATTTCTGAGACCCGTCTTAAGGTCAAAAGCGAGTGCAGGTAAAATTACTGTATTTTTTGCACCATAACACTCACTTTTTTCCTCCTAAAAAGTAAGGGGATATGTCTGTGCGTGTTATGGAGGGAATGCCTACGGCTTGCATGCCTACATATTTTCCTCCTCTAAAAACTACGTGTGTGTTATGGTCTAGTGCGTGTTATAGAGCGAAAAATACGGTAATCTTTTGCATCCTGAAATAATGGGCATAATTCTTAGTTCTCCAAAATGTACAGTTACAGGAGAGTAACAAGGGGAGAGAATATGGGGGATCCATCTGTGTGGAATGCCAACTGCCTTGAAGGCAAGGCCAGCCTGCAACACTGCCATTTATGTCTACCATTACCTTTGTGGGTTGATTTTCTGCCTGGGAGGGTGCAGCTATACAATTCCCTTGTCATCGCTAAGTGATTTCAGCCTGCTTTCTCTTGTCTCCCCTTGTCGCCTAGCTCTGCCCAATAATTGCTTTAAGTGCTTTTTATTTTTGCTCTCTTGTTTGATTATCACACACACACACACACACACACACACAAATGTGAAGAGAGATGCTAAAATTTTAAAGCTGAAATTAAAAGGGAAACTTGTAGTGGTAGGGGAAGTAGCCCAGTAATATGCAACTTACCAGGAAAGTCATGCCTTTTTAGTTGGTGCTAAAACACCAACAATTATTTTAATAATTAAACAAGCAAAAGTGCATTTTAGTGCAAATAAGACAGATTTTTAAAATTATCATCATCATCATCACACTCACAAAAATGGCATGCATTGAGTGTACCAGGAATGGGGAACCTGTGGCCCTGCTAGACTACAACTCCCATCACCCCTCACCACTGGCCATGTTTGCTGAAACTGAGGGCAGCTGGAGTCCAACAATATTTTTTATGGCTGCAGGTTCTCCATCTCCTAGCATAGATGCATGGGGATAGCCTCACTTGCTCGATAAAGCACTGCACATATTACAGCTAAGGGCTGTATCCGTACCACCCGACTTTTTCAGACTCAAGACAGGGACATACATCTTCTGAGATGATCTTCTGGGTGAGTCACATGACCCATGCCTTGCTCTCGCCACCCCCCAAAAGGCAAGGGCAAGGGTATGGCACTCAAAAGGGTTGCCGCAATCTTGCATGAAAAAATGGGATATCCCATTTTCTTCTGGGGCACGTAGCAGGTTTCTGGTGCTGTGCATGTGGGGACCCCTAGCATAAAGGGGCTTAACATTTCCTTTCCTCCCCCCCTGCATCTCCCCAAATCTGCTTTGTAGGGTCCCCAGCCCTTTGGAGTGTGCACATGGGGGCTGGAAGGAACAGGGCAGGAAGAAAAACTTCTGTTCCGCAGGTAGAACTCCAGTGTTGTTCAATACAATCAGGTTTTCTGCAGAAAAAAGATGGGGAAATCCTACAAAATGATGATAACAACATATAGATGCCCCAATTAAAAATGAGTTCCAAAAACATGATAATTTGGCTTGGTAATTTGGTGATTTGGTAAAATGTTGGTGTAAAAGAATTCTAATACTTCCTGCTTTTAATAAACACACCTTGAAAAAATATGAAGGGTCCAGCTTCTTTTTTTGAGGAAGAAGGTTGCCTACCGTTGATGTGTTTTTATTTATTTATACTGTATTTTAATAACCACTTACACACAGTTCTCAATGTGATGTGAAATAAAAGTACCTTAAAAACAATTAAACGATTAAAAATAAACACACAAATAGCATATATCCCAATACAGAATAGACACCCATGGCAGAAACCCATTCATGTAGCTGGAACAAAAATGTCCTCAATTGTTTCCAGAAAGTGTAGCCAGTGGGCACTTGCTGTATCTTGTCAGGAATACTGTAACACAGAGCAGGGCTTTCAGTGTGGCTGCCCCTGTTCAGAATTACTGTGGAGCAGGCCTCTGACAGCTTTGGAACTTGCAGAATAAGCCCTCTCACAGACCACAGTGACCTAAAAGGTGCATAAAGCTAAAGGAGTATTGGTTCCTCCTCTTGTATGGTTAGAGGAAGCTTACCCAAGCCCCGAGAGAAGAAGGCATGTTGAGATTGTTGTTGAGCTGTATTTGTGGTAAACTGAGATCAATATGTCAGAACTTTTTGGATTGCAAAATTGGGCTTTTGTGATCAAAGATATCTATGATCTTAGTTTGGAGTGTTTAGCAATTGAGATCCTAGATAATTAGCAGAGACAAATAAGGTAGGATTTTAGTTTTGAAAGCATACCCAAAGAACAATCCTCCTTGATTAGCAATATAGGAGAACACGGCCTTTCAATGATTTGTACATGGAACCAACAGCTAGCCCTAAAATTGATGATACCTTATCCTGGAAGCCCCAAAAATTATTTGTGTAGCTAACTGATGAACAGATGTTGTGTCTGACTAATAGCCTTTCTGTGGCTTAATGACTCAGGATTTTGTTTTTGTCATTTTAATACATCTGGAATCTAAAAACTGGCTGGCTGATACCTCTGCCCACCCCCACCCCTTTTTACTGCCTTTATATATTTTCAAGAATACAAAATGAGAATCAAAGGAAAAAGAAAAACCCATAACAATAAAGCACCTCTGCCTTGAAAAAAACAAGGGCATTGTCATGTAGGAATCCTACCTGTATGCAGATTTGATGCACAAGACCTCAAGTATTTTCAGGTGCTTGAGGCACTTATAGTAGCGCTGCATGAATTTTGTGTTTTGTCCATTAAGACCAGAGCTTTTAGTGTGATGATACCTGCCCTTCAAAAGGTGCTTGCAATGAACACCAGGCAGAGACCTACAATATGGCATTTAGGTGCCTGCTTAACAGATACCTGTTCTCCTAAGCTTTCCCTGAGAGGTGATCCATCTATATTGATATACTAATTGGTTTATCCTGTATTCTGCAGTGTAGGTGCTAATGGAAATTGTTGCAAATAAATAAATATGTGGTCACCCTGGGCTGTCATGTAGTAAATCCTCTGAAATGGATGCAAGTCAGTGTTGGGATGCCATTGTGCATTAATTTTTTAAAAAAATTCTGCCTTATTGGACCTAATGACATAAATTAAGACAAATTGTGTATTTTTATGTATTAAGTTAACAGCAGAGCAGGATTATGCAGCTTTCAAATTAAAGCAAAATACATTTCTAAAATATGCACAACAATGTGCAAATTAGGTGGGCTGGCTGTATAGTTGAGGCAGAGGGCACCAAAGCTTCTTTCTGCCTTTCAGGATGGCTTGGCTCAAATCAATGAAGTTTTGTTTTGCAGGCTTCGGGTGAGACATTTGTTTTGGATTTGATTAAATCGAACTGTCTTGAAATATTTTTCATTGGTAACTGCAAATATAAAATCATTTTGCAAACAGCTCAAGTGATTATGATCAGTGCCTATCTACTGAAAATTAGTGGCCATGTGTATCCAATGGGTATAAATTTTAATCTATATTGTTATGGTACGGTAATTCCTATATATGTCTAACCCCATTTAATTTGGATTTCTTCAGCTCTTTGTCATATCAGTACCTGCTGTTATTTTTGTCCTGGACTGTTGTTCTGGGATTGAGTTATTTAGCATTTTAAATGCAACATAAATACCTCAATATGTGTGTGTGTGTGTGTGTGTGTGTGTGTGTGTATGAACAGAGTCATGCTTGTGAAAATCCATTGCACGAGTAGATGGGCACAACTGGATATTGCTATGTATTTATGAAAGAGAAAATACAAATATAATTGGAGAAATGTTGCCGTATATAATAGCTTTGTGGGGATATTTGATATAGAAACAGTATGGAAGAAAGAGTTCAATCCTAACCCTCTTTCCAAGTCATAGTCCCAAGCATTATCTCTTCCCTGCATCCCACCCTGTCCTCCTCCTGGTGCGGCTGCATTTTGTGAAGAAAGAAAGGTCCTAAGCATGCTATTTTTAAAAAATGTCACCAACGCAACATTTTTAGTCCTCAGAATGTAGACTATTTTGAGTAAATTACTACTGTAGTCTGTAATAGTTGTGCAGTAGAGCTACATTGGTTGATGTCAAAACCTAAGACATTACTGCTACATTGAAAATATGTTGAATTGGTTTAACTTGTGAGCTCTGCTCTATACATGACAGGTCTGTAAACATCTTATCATCAGAATTTGCAAACACTGTGTGTGTTATGCTGGTAAATCCTATGTAGGTAGCAACACCAGTTAAGATTGCTTTATGACTTACTTTCAATAGAGAACTAACTTTTTCACTTTTTAATCTAATATAAAATTTTAATCCTAGCTGTTTGCCTAAGAGTACATATTCCTTTTAGAATTCTATGGACTAATGGTGAATTCATTCCCTTCCCCCATTTTATATGCAATAGAGGGAGATCTTAAACAGGCACTGTCACATATAGTTTGAACCAAAGCTTTGTTTGGAAACAGGACAGTCCTTTGCTTGAGGCTGCCTCCAGTCAGACTGGACAGCCGTGGTCGAGACTAGAGGAACAAATAGCCTGATCTGTTATAAGGCAATGTTTTAATTTTTCTCTGCGAATGTGTTCTTAAAGCCTTTCAAGTATTGGTCATATTTAAATGCATTGATTTCCTACATTGTCTTGTCACACCCTAATTTGATTCTCATTGGAACTCTATGTAGTCTGAAGCACTTTGATAACACAAAAACCATGCGGACTACTATCGTAAACAGGTTTATACATTTTGGGTATGACAAAAACACACACACCAAGATTGTGAAACAAAAATGTGTGAGCAATCTACCTACCCTCTACCCTCAGAACCACCTGGCATATACTTTAAAATAAGTACATCAGCTGAAATTGAGATATGTACACTAATGACCTGTATGCAGACAAAAGAGATAAATTTGCACACAAACTGTAATTCAACCACCCCTGGGAGGTTAGCAAACTAGCACTGATTATGGCAATCAGGCTTTGCTCATGTTGTACTTTTATTGTTATCCTCAAAACAGCATGTATTCAGATATACCAAGTAGAATAAATGAGCTCAAAATATGCAGCAAACTGTCTCAGCTTTGGATTTACAGTGGTACCTTGGGTTAAGTACTTAATTCGTTCCGGAGGTCCATTCTTAACCTGAAACTGTTCTTAACCTGAAGCACCACTTTAGCTAATGGGGCCTCCTGCTGCCGCTGTGCCGTTGCCGCCTGATTTCTGTTCTCATCCTGAAGCAAAGTTCTTAACCCGAGGTAATATTTCTGGGTTAGCGGAGTCTGTAACCTGAAGCGTCTGTAACCCAAGGTACCACTGTATATTAAAACTAATAAGAGTGTAACACTTTAAGAATAGCACATCTAACCTGCTTATATATACTGTCAAATCAGACTATGTTGTAAACGTGGTTTTGCTTTACCATATTTTTCAGAGCTGGTTAAAAACCTATGGTTATCTGCTCCCTTCTGACACCCGAATGTCTGCTCTGCACTCAGGAAAAGTTATGCAGTCTGCAGTCACCACTATGCAGCAGTTTTATGGCATCCCTGTGACAGGAGTATTGGACCCAACGACTATTGAGTAAGAATTACTTTTGTAAACAGTTGAAAGCATTGTATTCAGCAGAATCTTCATTAATTGCTGGATGAAATCCTGTATAATGTGGACCTGCATAAATTCACTTGGTGCTTATGTATTCTCTGGAACAGAACATGTCTCTGACTCCTGGCTCAAATGGCCAACCAAGCCCCATTTCTTGCTAAATAAATTTAACTGGAAATGAACTGATCAACTAACATAATCCATGTTAAATCCAAAATAAGTGTGTTCATACAGGGATTTGTGCTGGTTTAACTAAATCGGTTTAACAACTGGAACTCTGACATGCAAAAACAACATTGTGTGCAATGTATAATATAACCATTATTGGGTTTTGTCTAAATCCCATATATACAGAGGTATTGCAGTTCTATATCTTAAACCATTCTATATTCTGGAAGATACGCTATTTCAAAACGCGTCTCTGACATAATCTGAGCCTGATCTTTACTGATTTGCATAGTGCCAGATTGCATGAGATGTTATTAATGAGCACACAATTTTTCTTGCAGAAATAACTAGCAGGGCAGGACAGTTGTGGGGAGTGATGTTCCATATTGGAACCCTGGCATGGAGCAGAGAGCTATTTAGCCCTCTACTGTGGTGCAATTGCAATCTGGAACAGGGGAACCCCATTCCTGCAATTTACGTGGGCAGAGGAGCATTAGCTACTTCTGAAAGAAAAATCACACATTAAGAGCAAATAGTTTGGCTCTTATGTACACATAGTTATATGAATGTCAACTTTCCTCCCTTCCTGCTTCCTACAGCTCAGAATGTAGATAAACTGATTGGTAATGTATTGGTATTTTTACTTTGGTCTAATCTATAATGGAGGGACGCAGGTGGCGCTGTGGGTTAAACCACAGAGCCTAGGACTTGCCGATCAGAAGGTCGCGGTTCGAATCCCCGCGATGGGGTGAGCTTCCGTTGCTCAGTCCCTGCTCCTGCCAACCTAGCAGTTTGAAAGCACATCAAAGTGCAAGTAGATAAATAGGTACCGCTCTGGCAGGAAGGTAAACAGCATTTCCTTGTGCTGCTCTGGTTCACCAGAAGCGGCTTAGTCATGCTGGCTACACGACCCGGAAGCTGTACGCCAGCTCCCTCGGCCAATAAAGCGAGATGAGCGCCGCAACCCCAGAGTCGGCCATGACTGGACCTAATGGTCAGGGTCCATCTATAATGGATCCAAGTCATTGTTAAAATATTGTTTTAAGCTCCCTCCCCACTTTCCTGAGTGATTTCGAAATTCCAGAGATAGGTGCTTTTTTTGTTTGTTGTTGCTGTTGTTTTGCGGGTTCCCTGTGAAGAAAGATAATCCTGAAAATGTGTGGTGCCTTGAAAGGATAGGAGAAACTGCATGCATGAATGTGGCACTAGTTCTTAAACCTCTTCAGTCTCCAAAAGCAACAGCAAGCCCTCAAGATTGCTTCTTGCTACCCTGCTTCAAAAACTCTAAAAGCTCTTTTTCTGGCCCAGTTCAAGCTGCCCTTTTCTTTATTCCATTTCAGCGCCTGCCCTCTGGGCAGAACACCCTTAGGCAGGCAGGTGTAATCTGCATTCCTAGCTTATCTCGGTTGCCCATTAATTAGCATTCATTATTTGTAGCTGAACCACCAAACAGGACAGCCTAGCTCATAACCATTCCATTTAGCATATTTCCCAGACTCACTAGGGAATATTTCGCTTTCTAGGTGGATGAAGAAGCCTCGCTGTGGTGTTCCTGATCATCCCCACCTAAGCCATAGACGAAGGAGCAAGCGATATGCGCTAACTGGACAAAAGTGGAGGCAGAAGCATATCACATACAGGTGTGTACAATCCTGTATTTTAAAGTTCAATACATAGATATTCAACTGAGTTCTATAGGGTGCGTGTTTGTATGTTATATAGCAATCAATATCCCTAGGTAATTTTGACTTATTTAATAGCCTGCTGCATATAAATGCCCAGGATACACATTTTCAGTAAGGATAAGCAATTGGAGGCACCTAGTCCAAATCTCTTCCCTTCAGAGGTACTGCCTGCTCCCAAATCGCCCCAGAAGACATGTGACAGGAGTGGCAAGTCAAACCACTGTCTTCCAGCTTCTGTTTCCTATCTATAAAATGAAAATACAGGCAATTACCGAAGCATTATATTATATTATATTGTATTACATTAGTAACCATAGCATAAGTCATGGGTTTGAGCTTTTTTGCTTACATTTTTTGGATATACGTAGTCAGGCTTTTTGTTAAAAAAACAACACAATTAATGAGTGACTTGGACATAAGTGGACATTCAATGCAGCAGGTAGTCTGATGCAGGCAAAGCTTGACTGGGTCAGAACTGCCAAATTCCATGTATAAAATTAGCTTAAAATGGATTTCTCCTTTATAAGTAAAAAGACAACAGGGTCTTTTCTTTCTTTCTTTAAAGCCCTTTAATCATTTATTTTTGCTATCTTTAATCTGATGTCTGACACACTTACTCCCTCTAAACTTAGCTGAAAAGGTGACTTTGTTAGTTATTTTATCTTAATTTATTCCAACCTTGCAAGATGGAAGTGATTGCAAAGTCTGCTTCAGGGAGAATGCTACATTTCAGTCTGCCTAAGTGATGAATTTCAATAGATAATGGTATTTTTAGCTTACTTTATATATAAAAAAAGTAGGAGCCAAAAGTTCCATGTTAAAACTGGACTTAAATTAGGCTCTCCATTCCCCTGTATTCTTTGCTTAGTTATTGGTAGAATGTCCATGAATGCATTCCTTTGTGTGTGTTGCCCCTTTCATTGAAGTAAATGGGGAAATCCCTTTGAAGTGTGACAGCTCCATATGTATCTTTACAGTTTGCCAATTCCTTCCTCAACCTCCAAGCATGCAGCAATATGGCTTCGCCACCCTTCTCTCAAGCTTGCTGTGGCACAAGCAGAGAGTGCTGTTTTCCTGTTTGTTACCCTGGATTGGGATAAAAGTGGACAAATTGAACACTTTCCAAGAGCCAAAGAGTCATACAGATTCTCTGTACTGGTGTTCTTAAAGCAACAGATAGAGATTTGGGATTCTTCAAGATTTGGGATTCTTTAAGATACTTGGCCACCTGTAAGACTCTGTACGTACACACCTCTAGTATGGACACAGCTATCAATCTAATGATAACTGCTATAGTAACAATATCCTTCTTTTAGAAAAGAAGTAGATTGCTCCACCTCTCTTGGGTTGTGTTCAGGTTTAGAATCGTAGAGTGGTGGTCAGGAGCAAAAGAGGACAGGGCCCCTGCACCTTTACACCTGCTGAAATTTAGCCTTCTATACAATTATCAAAAGTGCTGAACCCCTGCTTTCTTTTGTATCACTCATAATGTGATAAGATAAGCCACTTAGTACAGATCAGAGAATGACAAGCACCAGACTACAGTTTCATGCAAAAGTGCTTACTGTTTGTAACGTGTTGGTGCTTCTGGAAATAGATGTCTATGTTTGTTATTTATTTGTGCATGCTTTATGTTGTTTATGGGATGGCATTAAAGGGCATGTGCAACTGGCTTCCACTCCATGTGCAACACAAACAGGACTTCCATTCCATTTCCTTCCCTGTACTTCTAGCAAAAAGTGTGCTAGAATGTCCCTGTTTTCTGAGGAATGTTGGAGGGTATGTGTTTGTAAAGAAATTGCCATCCATTAACATAGAGTGATACAGGTTTTACAGAAATGTTTGTATTTAAAACTATTTGGAATTTTAAAATGCAGATTAGGGTTATTTGCATAAGTCAATTTGTATCGGAACATTTTCTGATGCCTTAGATTTGAACATGATCTAATTTAGTACTATTATTATTTTACTTGTGTTTAGTAAACCAGGGATGACTAAGCTCTGACTCTCTGGAACTTGCTCAACTATAGGTCCCAAAACTAAAGATAATAGCAATGAAAATAATTAATTACAACCTTGAGACTGCTTTGTTGTTGTTGTTGTTTAGTCGTTTAGTTGTGTTTGACTCTTCGTGACCCCATGGACCAGAGCACACCAGGCACTCCTGTCTTCCACTGCCTCCTGCAGTTTGGTCAGACTGCAGTTTTGGTCAGACTCAGACTCAGACTCATGAGACTGCTAAACTTGCTTAATACTGCATTTACAGTCAGAAAAATAAAATTCTGGACCCCACATCACCGTTTATATGGAGACAATCTTTTCCTTTTAGTTGTCTTGATAGTCAGCTATTGATTTAGTCCCCTATTGATAATTCCTTGTATAATTTCAGGCTGCAGTGTTTCACAATTTTATCTGAAAATTTGGTAACTACTTTTTAACTAGAGACTGACAACTACTAATATATAGCCATGCTTCCCTCTAGTGGTTGATGCTGGTGACTACAACCAATTTTTAAGTGCTGGTATTTTAAAGGTTTTCAGACTTTGCTTTGGTTTTTGTGTTTATTCTTTTAGTTAGGAACTCTTGGGCATGCCATGGAACATTAATTATTGCTGAGGATTCAAAGATATGGAGGTGTGACCATGTCTGTTCTTGGCTCTGCCCTTTGTGAGCAGAGTGTGTTCCAGAGATTATGCCTGTTAACAGTTGTCCATGAATGCATGGGAGCGAATGCAAGGCTGGAAGTCAACATGGTTCTACAGCAATGGTTCCATCAGCACAAACATTTCAGCTTGCCAGGTGGAATACTCTCAGGCCTCTTCCCCCTGCATGTTGTTCTGGTGGTTCTCCTGTCCCCCACAGAGCCAAAAGGGGGGTACGGGGGGAGGGAAGACTCATTGCACTAGCAGCACTTCTTGTGCTGACTGCTCCTAGTGCAACTGCTTAGTTTAATCCAGGCCAGAATATTTTAATAGGTAGTCTAAAATAAAATATTATAGAGTCAAATTGATAAATTATAATTATCTTTGTTACAATTAATTGCAATTTAAGGGCTGTTACAGATCCAGTCCTTTTCATTTCAGGTCCAAAGAATGTTGGCCATATTGATAAAATAGGAGTTTCCACCCTGAAGGGTTATAAAGTTGGCTTATTGAACAAACCATGCTTTAAGGTTCAGTTGTATTGCAAAACTATGATTAAACAAACAAATGAAAAAAGGAGTGAAAACCTCTGACCTCATGGCTATGTCAGAGGAGGAGATGGGGGTTAGTCATCTGAGTCTCAGAAAACTCGTTCCTGTAATGATGTCATCTATCCTTTCTTTCTTGAAATTCACTGTACCTTTCTTTGCATGTGAGGTGATTCCCCAGTCTCCCTTTCCAGTCATCTAACATTGTTTTTTATCAACATTTATTAATTTTTGTCTTTCTGGTTTCCCTAAACCCTGATTCCTCTCTCTCTTACTCTTCTCGTGTGAGAATCTATCAACGTTCTTATCCTTTACTGACATTACTCTAATTCTGTGATATCCTGTGGTTAAATCATCTGTGCTGATCACAGTATTCTAGATGAAGGCAACCCACTGATTTTGTACAATGGTGTAACTTTTCATATGCCTTTTCCATCCCGCACATTATCAATGGCAACATGCTTTTTAGACTATAGTCTGCTAAGATCCCTGAGTCAGTCACTTTTACCCATACAAGAAGCAAATGGCACTAGTACTAGATTCTGCAGTCGTTGTGGACAGAGTTGAGCATTGCTGTTGGATGGGATGCTAAGCAGTTACACTATAAAGACAGTTCTGTATTACATATGCGGATTATCTGGGATTAATTCCACCAAGTGACCACACTGTCAAGCTGATTGGCTTTCTGTATAGCAGCTTGTGGAGTTTATCCTACTGCCAGGTTTGCTGCTATGTAGGGTTTTGAATAGAGATATGATTTATCGGGGGCCCTAAACTATATCCAAATAGGTTCCTGTTTCTGGACTGAGACAACATTGCGAGGAGAGGTTACACTGAATCAACCCATCCAGTCTCCAGTATTCATAAATGCTTTGCCAGTCTGGTAGCTGAAAGGGTTGAGCCACAGCCTTCATAATTTGCATTCCAGATTCAGTGCAGAACTGTGATTAGGAAATAAAGGTATATTACTGTTTCCAAAACACTTCCCGTATGTCCAGTTGGGAGCTCAGGAACCTGTCATCTGACCAAGCCCTGAGTATTCATATTGAGAGGACAGTAAATGGCTCTTATTTGTGGTGGCCTTGTTGTTATGGATTAGCTGTTGGAATGCAATACTTTTAAGTCATTACGTTTTCTGAATTTTGCTTTTAAACCCTCTAGTTGTTATTATTATGTAGGAAATATTTGTAAACCTCATAATGTGTACCGTACCTGAAAGGACTCTCAAAATATATCAAAGTGCTCAAAATGTAG
This sequence comes from Podarcis vaucheri, assembly GCF_965113315.1. NCBI lineage: Eukaryota > Metazoa > Chordata > Lepidosauria > Squamata > Lacertidae > Podarcis > Podarcis vaucheri. The sequence goes on from NC_138764.1 coordinate 75,444,497, forward strand.
TATTGCCGTTGTGTCGATCTGAGTCCTGAAACATGTTTGTTAACATCAGAAAATATGAAATTCTCTGAATGAATCCTCCTAAATAAACCCCTTCTCATCTTCTTCACAGTGTTCACAACTACACCCCCAAGGTTGGAGAGCTTGATACAAGGAAAGCCATCCGGCAAGCATTTGATGTTTGGCAGAGGGTGACTCCGCTCACCTTTGAAGAAGTTCCTTACCATGAAATTAAAAGTGACAGAAAAGAGGCAGATATTATGATATTTTTTGCTTCTGGTTTCCATGGTGACAGCTCTCCTTTTGATGGGGAGGGTGGATTCCTAGCCCATGCCTATTTTCCTGGACCAGGGATAGGAGGCGATACTCATTTTGATTCAGATGAACCATGGACACTGGGAAATTCTAACCATGATGGTAAGATGACATGGGGTTTTTATAACAGTATTTTTGATATGACATTTCATGAGGCAGTTGGCTTGCAGAAAGGAAGAGGTGTCATCACAGGACTTCCTGTAAGAATGTGGTCTGAAGTTTGGTGATACTGAGGTGGACAAAAATCCGTGCTCCCCCCCCCTGCCCAAGAACATGAGTTTGCCCTCCAAAAAATAATGCCAGTTTTGCTTATAAATCCAAAGCAATATGAACCGACAGATGAAATTTAAATGGCACTCTGATCTAGCTGCCTGAGAAACTAGAACAATTCTCAGGTAAAAGGGAAAAGGGAAAAGAGAGAAAATTAATTGGTGAAATTAAGTTTACACAAAAAGATTAATTATTGTAAGTACTAAGTAAATATGGCATCAAATGTTTCAGATGCATTTGAGATCCAAACTGCACTCAGATCTGTGCAATTGACATTTGAACAGGATGTACATTTCTAACACCCTACATACAAAAGTCCAAATAGAAGAATTAATTCCTGGATTTGGGGATCTGTGTCTACGCTAGTTGGACTTTAGGGATGTGCAATCTATTCAAACATCATTCTTGTGCATCAATGTTCAGGAGACTCTTGGGATAAAACAACCCATTAGTTGGGGCAAAAAGGCCCATTGATGGTAGAAAAGACTGTTGTCCAATCTGGGTTCAAATAAATTTCAAGCGAGTGATTCTGTAGCCCAAGGTCTGATGCTAGCATCTTTTGCAGAGACGATGCTGTGCAGTGATGCTTTTCCAATAAAGTCCATGCTATAAATACAATTATTATTTTTTAACAAGGCTTCACTGTGAAATGTTCTCCTCTAATTATGGTGATTATGTGGGAAATACAAATATTTTAAATCCCAGTATATTCTTCAAGTAGGTAATACCACAGTATGAAGCCACCCACCCTCTGAGGCTGTTACCCAGAGGCTGGGGGAAAATAATTGGATGTAGAGTGCTCAGCTGTGATGAGGGTACTTGGAGAAAATAGATACACTACTTGATTGTTTCAGGGATTTTGTTAAAACAATGGTTCTCAGAAGTCTCTCTCTCTATATATATTTGTACCGATTATTCTGATTTTGTATTATTGTTCCCCACCACAGTCTTTTTCTGGTTTCATGTTGTGTGATGAGGTTGCCTTACTCCACTGTAGAAATTACATAAATATAACAAAAACATAGTATCTCCTCCATGAATGTGGGGCTGTGATTGCTGCTAAAATTGGCTTCTGCATGGTTGGGACTCCAAATGACTGTCATTATATATACAATTGCTTAAGAAGCCACTGTGGGAGTCTTTGTGTCCTATGGAGTTGCAGTGCTAGTTTGGGGACTTGCTATACATTTCAGTTGATTCATGTAGGAAGTCTGCTATAAGTGGAAAGGCAGTGGTATAGTTACTGCCCAAAATTGCTTTCAGGGCTCCTTGTGAATGCTGTAATATGGATATTAAGCATTTGTTGTTTATGTACTACTCACACTTCGTATCAGATCATTGTGAAGTTGCCATTTCTCAGCTACCTAGAGTTAATGAAACCACATCCTATTTTACCACCACCTTGAGCCATTATCATTTTTACAATATTTTGTATTCCCCAATCCTAAGCATCTTACTTGGGTGCCTCTCCCAGTAAGCAGGGAGCCCTTCATGTTTAATTATTGTAAATGAAAATGTATTTTTAAAGTTTAGAGAGAAGGCAGAACAAATATGCAACAACTGCACAGCAAAATAAACTACAGATTCAGAGTTCTTAAGATGCATTGGTTAACTCCTATATGCCAACCAGAGAGAGGTGGCACCCGCTCCCCCATGATGAAGTAGACTTTCAAAATCTGTATCCCAGGCAGGTGAACCCTTGTCCTCAATTTTATCAAATAATGTCCTTTCAAAACTGGCAGTGTAGTCCCTTTCTCCCTTGCTTTGAAAATTATACTGATTACCAAATCATACTTCTTTAGCCCCCACCACTTCCATCAGCTATACAGCCAAACATTTAGGGAAGGGCTGTAGCTCAGTGGTAAAACAGCGCCAGGTTCTGCTGGTACAGACTCCTGCTGGAAATATTGGAGAGCAGTCAGTGATGCTGAACTAGATGGAACAATGGTCTCACACGGTATAATGCAGATTTTGATGGTACTGAACCTAGATCCACAGCAGGCTGAATCCTGGGCATTGACATTTGCATTGATGTTATATAAATATATATATGCAGGCTGTTGTTGGTGTGGGAGGTATAGGGATTTATTTGATTAACCTGACTGCTGGTGACCTGAAATGAATTCTGGATCACTTAGTATTTTTGAAAGGTGATGAAAAGCATGAAAAGCCCAGGGTGTAATTAGGAGCTCTGCAACAAAACTGTTCTATTGCACAAACCACTAATTTAATGGATTATTAGCATCTCATGAACAATTGGGTACAGAGAAATCCTGGGCCTCTGCAGCCTTCCTATAACTCAAGATGGCTTTGCTTCACCCATAATGCCCCAAGGACTGTTGATTGGGAGTGGTATCCTAACTAAGGCTGTGTGAACCATTTACTCAGCACTCACTGTGTTTCTGGTGCTAGGCTGTAATTCCATGTTCACATGGCGTTATCCAAAATGCATTCGTATCCTGTGCTCTGCCATGAAATATTTCTGTCTGATGTGTTTTTTTCTCAAATCAGCCTCTCTCCGACTGGAATCCTTAAGTCATTCCTAATTTGTCTCTAGACAAGCTGTGAAACACCTTGGCATACAAATCTGAAACAAATGAAGCCATGAAGCTGTGCTAATGTGAACAACTGGGGTGGCATTGGGGGAGGGGGAGAGCCGTGAAATTCACAGCAGAGGTATGGGGGGGGGCACTCACTTCAGTCTGAGGCAGTAATGTCAACACCCCCAAACTATACTTGGATAAGTCCACTGATGTTAGTGAGTCTATTCTTAGTATGATTTCATTGGGTACCACACCACATGATTTAGATAAGGCTGTTCCACACTTTGCTGTCATACCCTAAATTCAGATAGCACCTGTACTTTATTCAAACACTGTACTGCAAGAACTAAAAAGGACAGCCACTAGTGACAAAATAAATGCCTATGCCTTGACGCTGGACTAAATTAGGAGCTTTTCTCCAGACCTTACCGAACCTTTCAGATGACATGTCAGGTTTTTTGCAGTTCCTAAACAATTTTGATTTCTCAGGTTGTTTTAAGATCTGCTCTTAGAACTCTCCTCTGTTGCCTTTCTGAAAATCAGGCAGCTATTACGACAGAAAAAAATTGACTTAAGTGGATGAAACCATTTCAACATTCTATCCACTTTCTTTTATCTACTTTGCTATATTATCTGCTTTGCTATCCTATTAAAGGGGCTCATCTAATCTTTGCCATCGTATTAAAACTATCTCCCTTCTGTCATTCCTACTTGTTTAGACCCCAGTCACATGTTTGTTTCATTTCTCTTACTTTTCAACGTGCTGCTACATGGTTAGGACTGCCTTTCCCTTATTTTCAACTTACAGAACTGAAATAAATGAAGTGTGTCTCATTAATAACATTGTTGCCATGCTGGCAAAGCTTAATTCTCAGTTTAATAACAAAGTAGAGCAGTTATAGACAGATTAGGATCAGCCACATTTTACTTTAAATAATCATGGTTTTGTTGTCATTACTCTCAACCACACATGTGATTTATTTTATGGCCTACTTGTTTAATAACCTTGTCTTTATTTATCAGATTACTCCTGTTTTGACCGCTAACCACCCCTCACTCTTTGAGGACATCCATTTTCATGCTGATAAGAATCAGTCCTCCCGATTTCCCAAATGAAACTGTTGTACTGTTTGTAACTATTTATTTTATTTTATTTTATTTTATTTGCTCTGATCCCAAGACTCCAAATGGATTTTTTAAAGGCACACTTTTGTACCGAAAAACAGAATTCCAAAATCCAGAGCCATGAAACTTTTAATACCCTTTGCCTCAGTCCTTTGCTTCATGAGATGTCCTTGAGCAACAAAGCCATTTGATGCAACAAAGGGCATGTCTAGGATGCATTTTTGCCTCCCTTCTTTTGATGCTAACTCTCATTAGCTTCTAGTCTTCACTTTCCCTAAACTCCAAAAGCCCAGTGCTACATATTTTACTTTTAAGATGCTGATCAGGGACTTCTTCACAAACAGTTAATTGAATCTGGGGCATATGTCTTTAGACTTAGGTTTTACATTCTCTCTCTCTCTCTCTCTGACTTCTCAAAATATATTCTCTCAGTTTTGCAGAGTGATTCAGTCATTGTCTCCTTTGCTGGTTTAATTACACATTGTCAACAGTCTTTTGCAATCTCTTATCACATTCTATTTAGCGGACAGCAAAAAATCTGTTGGTGCCTTAAAAGATGAATGTGTCTGTTGTGCCATAAATATGAACCAGGGACTTCCTGGTCATGCTCTTACCAATTGCAATGCACCAGCTACTGCATCTGATGATCATCTAATTAGACCAGGTGCATTGCAAGACTTACTTTTAAAAGTATTCCTGCTGAGCCTCTATAGTTGTTGGATAAACTGCTTTATCTTCTTCTTTAGAATTTTGTTAAGCTTGTTTGTTAATGTTGTTAACACCCTATGGATGTTGACGCTGATGCTTGTAACATCTTGCCTCTGTAGGAAATGACCTCTTTCTCGTTGCGGTGCATGAACTGGGCCATGCCTTAGGTCTTGAGCACTCCAATGACCCCAGCGCCATCATGGCTCCTTTTTATCAATATATGGAAACGCACAACTTTAAGTTACCACAGGATGACCTTCAAGGAATCCAGAAGATCTATGGTAAGATGGTACCTGTTTTACTAATTGTCATTGGCAGGATGCCAATTCCTCATCGCCTCCCATAAGCTCAGGCAAATTAAGGTACTGAAATATACAGATGTATATATTTATCTGGGATGTGTGGGCATGTGGTGGCTGTGCCCATGTTGTTGTTTTTTTAATAAAACTTATAGCAAGGGAAAACACACTTAAAATAACTCACACTTATTTTTCATTACCAATCAATTGTTTGTGTAAATAAACCTCTACAGGAAAATGATTAGGGTCTGGGTTTGACACACTGCAGTAAAAACAAAGATTACTTCCAAAGCTGAACGGCAGTCACCCAAAACCTCCTCTTCCCATGTCTTGCATCTTGGTAACTGATAAACAGGGCACTCTTAGAATACTGTCATCAGGGAACCTTGAAGCCTTTCCACATGTTCACTGTGAGCATTGAATAGGTCACTGAGCAGATGAGCAGGATGCATATGAAGTGACTTTCCCTTGTAATTGCATGGGGAAATTGCATCCCCCCCCCTACTGTAATATGCTGCTGGCTGGTAATATTCCATTTCCATCCTGCGCAACTGTTGTGAGTATAACCAACTAGTAGAATAGTTGCTCAAGTCTGACAAATATTTCAGTGTTCAGTCTTCCTCTCTTACTCCCTCCCCCTTCCCCCAAACTGTCAGCATTTTAAGAAGTATTTCAGACTGCAATATCAAGGAATTCTTAGCCAGATTTTAAAATGAAAGCATTGATATAGTACCAATTCCAGCTCTTCTGCCCTTTCTCCCACAGCAACACTCTGCTACTGTTTGATCCTTTGCCTCCTTTTTCTGTTTTCATGTAGTTCTATGGACTCCCCCTTTCCAGTATTGGAACACACATCTTTACTGACAACCACCCCCTTAAAATAACAATGAAGAGAAGAGCAGCAACACACACACACACACACACACACACACACAAGCCATGAAAAGAGCTCTCCCTTTCAGTGTTATCCTCCTTGCAGCAAGGCCACACCCTCCCAATGGAATATTGTGGTGCTGGTACCATGTAACAGTGTTCCAAAAAAAACTAAATTGTGAGGGTTTCTAATACCTCAGTGATTATGACATGAGAAGCAGCATGAAAATGAGAACTCAGTCAAGATGAAGAGTGTTCCACTGTCAGGATGTCACCACCGAGAAGGTTTTCCCCCGGCAGCCAGTTCTGCTGTCTTTTGATTGTTGAAGAATAAGGAAAACGAAGAATAGATTACAACCAACATGTGGAGACAGGCAGTCCTTCTGGTACCCTGGCCCCAAGTTGTGAAGAGCTTTAAAAACCCAAACTGGCACTTTGACGTAGGAGTTAGTGCAGCTGAACCACCAACATGGGACCATAATGCCTAGTCTCAGTTAGCTCAAGAGTACAGGGGCTGGCTAGATTGCCAATGCAGTCAGTGTCTGAACAATCGTCAGAGGCGGACCCATGTATGAGATACTTCAGTGGCCTAATGAGGTTACTAGAATGCAGGAAAATAAATTGGTAAGAATTTACCATATGTGAATCAGCCCTCTTTATCATGCTGCCAAGTTGCCAAGTTGCCGGGGTGCAGAGTGGGGAGAGACTTATGATACGCCCAGTGCAGTTGTGTGGTTAAATGGTCACCTGTATCCAGCCTTTTGCAAAGGGGCCAACACTTTTTTCTTTGGCTCCAGCCTGAGGCAGCTTCAGTTTGCAGAATCTGGAGCTGGCTCCTACTGTTCACCACCTGAAAATAGCCACTTCCATCTTATACACCTCTCCTGACTCCAGCTATAGGACATTCCTTTACAAGGTTTGTGGCTAAGGAATAGAAAGTATATGTATAAACTATCTGAATTTGATGTATGCTTTTGCAGAGGGTTGCTTCTGAGGGCCTTATTGCTATGCAGTGAGAGCAGTTAGCTCTCATTGGGATTTTAGAGCCTGATATTCTATACAGCAGATACAACAGCAAATTTTGGAAACAGCAACCAAGACAAGGGGAACTTTAAAAACCTAGATTACTAGGTTTTATTTAGATTAGACTCTTGGATTAAGTTTTTGAGGTACTGGGATGCAAAGGAGTAAAATAGGGTGGCTTTGGGGACAAGTTAGACTCTTATCGTTTGTTAGATTTCCTACCTATCCTTCACCATGAGGTCCCAGGTAGGAAAGAGATCTAATAATAATTAACTATGAGGTCCTAGGAAAATGGATGGGCCAGTTCCAATGCAAAGGTCAGGTGCTGTTGCTAGATGATGTTACACAAAAGTATGAGCATGATTGGGATGAGAGAGCAGGAGACTCTTAATCTCAGGGTCTTGGGTTCAAGCCCCACATTGGAAAAAGATTCCTGCATTGCCGGGGTTGGACTAGATGACCCTTGTGATCCCTTCCAACTCTACAATTCAATGATTCTGTGATCTACAGCCAATAATTTTGACAGCAAGTTGAGGATGGTGATTATGTCTGTGGTGGAAGGAAAGATTTTGAGGAAGAAATGGGAAGGAGTGTTCAAGCTTTGTGATGGTCTTTCAAATGATGGTTACAATATTCAAGCTGCTAATTAGTTTTCTCTCTTCCCTCTTTTTATTTATTTATTTAGGCCCACCTGCTGAGCCACTAGAACCCACTAGACCTTTACCAACCCTTCCTGTTCGTAGAATCCATTCTACTTCAGAAAGAAAGCATGACAGACATTCGAGACCTCCCAGACCTCCTCTAGGAGACAGGCCTTCTACCCCAGGCAGTAAACCAAACATTTGTGATGGGAACTTCAATACTGTGGCTCTCTTCAGAGGAGAAATGTTTGTTTTTAAGGTAGTGAAAATCATCCTGTCAAAGCTGTTTTCATTAATCTTTATATATTACAAATGCATGTATAATTAATTAAATGCCACCAAATTTTCTTGGTATTTTAATCTCTGCAGGTTTTTTTATTGGTAGATGTCTTGGTTTGAAGAAATGATAATAAATTCAAATGTTTGTTCTGATAGCTGAAATAATGCATTTCCTTCAGTAACACTTAAATTAAGTGAAACTTCTTAAATCTAGGACAAAAAAATATAAATTTTTCACTTGCTTCCAAACGAGCCCTGCAGATGTAGTTCCTGTTTCCAGCATTTGTCCTGATCAATGAATCTTCTCTAGTATTCCAGAATTCTACCTTCTTAATGAACAGTGTATGTAGATCAGACATGTGTGAGACTCTTTGGATTGTATTCAATTAACTTTTACTCAGAGTAGACCCATTGATCTGCTCAGAGTAAAAGATGAGCACAGCCCTCTGTGATTCACTCTGGTTCTGCTACTGAATTTTATTTTGAGACTTTAAACATAGAGAATATCATAAATAATAAAGTACACTATTATTTTGTCTGGGGTAATGATTTGGTTGTAGGAATAGTGAGAGAAGTTCTGAGCAGGGCAGGAAATTACAGCTTTTGGAGGTGGCAGTTAGTGGCACTATTTGGCACTTTTTTGAGGTGGCAGTTACCATAATAAAGGACAAAAGTGGTAAAGATCTAACTGAAGCAGAAGACATCAAGAAGAGGTGGCAAGAATACACAGAGGAATTATACCAGAAAGATATGGATGTCTCGTACACCCCAGGTAGTGTGGTTGCTGACCTTGAGCCAGACATCCTGGAGAGTGAAGTCAAATGGGCCTTAGAAAGCACTGCAAATAACAAGGCCAGTGGAAGTGATGGTATTCCAGCTGAACTGTTTAAAATTTTAAAAGATGATGCTGTTAAGGTGCTACACTCAATATGCCAGCAAGTTTGGAAAACTCAGCAGTGGCCAGAGGATTGGAGAAGATCAGTCTACATTCCAATCCCAAAGAAAGGCAGTGCCAAAGAATGCTCCAACTACCGCACAATTTCACTCATTTCACATGCTAGCAAGGTTATGCTTAAAATTCTACAAGGAAGGCTCAAGCAGTATGTGGACCGAGAACTCCCAGAAGTGCAAGCTGGATTTAGAAGAGGCAGAGGAACCAGAGACCAAATTGCAAACATGCGCTGGATTATGGAGAAAGCTAGAGAGTTCCAGAAAGACATCTACTTCTGCTTCATTGACTATGCAAAAGCCTTTGACTGTGTTGACCACAGCAAACTATGGCAAGTTCTTAAAGAAATGGGAGTGCCTGATCACCTCATCTGTCTCCTGCGAAATCTCTATGTGGGACAAGAAGCTACAGTTAGAACTGGATATGGAACAACTGATTGGTTCCAAATTGGGAAAGGAGTACGGCAAGGCTGTATATTGTCTCCCTGCTTATTTAACTTATATGCAGAATTCATCATGCGAAAGGCTGGGCTGGATGAATCCCAAGCCGGAATTAAGATTGCCGGAAGAAATATCAACAACCTCAGATATGCAGATGACACAACCTTGATGGCAGAAAGTGAAGAGGAATTAAAGAACCTTTTAATGAGGGTGAAAGAGGAGAGCGCAAAATATGGTCTGAAGCTCAACATCAAAAAAACGAAGATCATGGCCACTGGGCCCATCACCTCCTGGCAAATAGATGGGGAAGAAATGGAGGCAGTGAGAGATTTTACTTTCTTGGGCTCCATGATCAGTGCAGATGGTGACAGCAGTCACGAAATTAAAAGACGCCTGCTCCTTGGGAGAAAGGCGATGGCAAGCCTAGACAACATCTTAAAAAGCAGAGACATCACCTTGCCAACAAAGGTCCGTATAGTAAAAGCCATGGTTTTCCCAGTAGTGATGTATGGAAGTGAGAGCTGGACCATAAAGAAGGCTGATCGCCGAAGAATTGATGCTTTTGAATTATGGTGCTGGAGGAGACTCTTGAGAGTCCCATGGACTGCAAGAAGATCAAACCTCTCCATTCTGAAGGAAATCAGCCCTGAGTGCTCACTGGAAGGACAGATCGTGAAGCTGAGGCTCCAATACTTTGGCCACCTCATGAGAAGAGAGGACTCCCTGGAAAAGACCCTGATGTTGGGAAAGATGGAGGGCACAAGGAGAAGGGGACGACAGAGAATGAGATGGTTGGATGGTGTTCTTGAAGCCACTAGCATGAGTTTGATCAAACTGCGGGAGGCAGTGGAGGACAGAAGTGCCTGGCGTGCTCTGGTCCATGGGGTCACGAAGAGTCGGACACGACTAAACGACTAAACAACAACAACAAGACTGGTTTTTTATGACTGGTACCTAATATAAGACAACAAAGCAGTGGAGGAGTCTACTTCTGCCTGAGAGGAATACTGACTGACATTAGGAAACCTGAGGGTGCTGTGATATTTTAAAATTAATCTGATCTGGAATCTGATGTAGACATTTAACAAGACTCTTCTTTTTCCTCCTTTTTCTTTTAGGATCGCTGGTTTTGGCGTCTCCGTAACAACCGAGTGCAAGAAGGCTACCCCATGCAGATCGAACAGTTCTGGAAAGGGCTGCCTGCAAAAATTGATGCTGCCTATGAAAGATCTGATGGAAAATTTGTTTTCTTTAAAGGTAAACATTTTGAGGTTGTATCCAGCGCTGTGTGAGTGAACTCCCCCTTCCTGTTGTCCCCCAAACCTGCTCCAGAGGAAGGCAAAGTCCCATTGACTGCTGCTGATTATATCTTACCCACCCTCCTCTCCCGCTTTTTTGCCTAGGCGATAAATACTGGGTTTTCAAGGAGGTGACTGCAGAGCCAGGGTACCCACACAACCTAGTGGAATTGGGCAGCTGTCTTCCCCGGGAAGGGATTGACACAGCTTTAAGGTGGGAGCCTGTAGGCAAAACCTATTTCTTCAAAGGAGACCGATATTGGAGGTATAATGAAGACAAGAGAGCAACAGATCCCGGCTACCCCAAACCCATCACTGTGTGGAAAGGAATCCCACAAGCCCCGCAAGGAGCTTTTGTCAGTAAAGAAGGCTGTAAGTATTAAGCTTATTTAGCAGCTTAGTAGTGTTTAATAATCCTCCATGTGTTGAACTTTGCATTCAGATTGTATTAAAGCCTGAACATTGACAAGATTGCAGACACATGTAGTCATGGACATTTACTTGCCCATATAACACATATCCACCCACCCCAAAGTAAACTTGAGGCAGATATTTGTTTCATAGCACATGATATTCTTCATAAACTGGGTGATTGATTAGTTTTCATCTGAGCTTTTCTCCAATTTTAATAATAAAAATATATATCAATTTTTCTTATCCCCATGAATGCAAGTACAGAAGCAAAAGTTATTTTCTTTGCATAATGTAAGATAGATTTCCCTCCCTGTTGTTATCCAATATATATCATACAGGCCATCTGTATTTCCAACATAACCTCTCTTGCCATATACAGAATAGTTTCTCTTCCCTGCACACCTCCAGAATATGTGAATGGCACAGAATGGAATAATATCTGTTTTCTTTTCCAGTTTATACCTACTTTTATAAAGGTAAGGAATACTGGAAGTTTGATAACCAGAGGCTGACTGTGGAGCCGGGATACCCCAGGTCAATCCTCAAAGACTGGATGGGCTGCAACCAAAAGGAGGTTGAACGGAGCAAAGACCGGCGGCTCTCTCACGAAGACGTGGATATTATGGTGACTATAAACGATGTGCCTAGCACCGTCAATGCAATTGCAGTCGTGATCCCCTGCATTTTATCTCTGTGTATCCTTGTCCTGGTATACACAATCTTCCAGTTCAAGAACAAAGAGGTCCAGCAAAGCGTGACCTATTACAGACGACCCGTACAAGAGTGGGTATGACAGGCTCACCAGCTCGTTGGGGCTGACAAGATGGGAGAAGACGGTGACGACTATTGAGGATGGTGGCAACAGGCTGCAGGCATTTTGAAAAAGGGGGAGATTGAAGGATAGCCTGCCAAACAAACATACATAACTCTTCAAGAGACTTAGATGAGTCAGAGAGAATTCTGGGACTGAAAGAACAGGAACAAAATTGAATTAAACCCAGGTGGCCTTGCACGGTGGAGCCGCTTTCCTTCTGACTGACTGACTGCCTCAGTGCCGTGTATGTCTTGGTGTGACATTTTTCACCAACCCACTCAGTGAGTGTCAGAGACCTCAAGAGGAGTTTGCTTCAACCTTTTTTCAACTCACCCGAGCAATCTTCTTCAGTGCCCTCTTTCAAACCCAGCATTTGCCAGTGTAGCCAAACACCTCTCAACAAGTTGTTTTTTTTCTACACTTGTGTCATCCAAAAGAGAGATAATACTGTGGGACACAAAAGGAACACTTCAGGACCTTCTGAAGAAGACATTCTGAGGCTGAGTCATTCTGAAATATTTTAATTTATTACAGGAACCAGGCAATTACCTGGATACCGTTTTTTTCCAATACCTGCTGGTCAGATGTTTTGTACATTCATGGTAATTAGCTGATGTTCCCACTCTGCAATGGCAGACACACATAAAGAGCTCTTAGGAGATAATTCTGTGTAGACCACGACTTCAAACAGCTCTAAAGCCAGATCAAATCACAACAGCAACCAGGAACCGAAATTTGTGAATACAACCAGTCTGCAAGACTAAGCAATTGGGTTTGAACACTAACATGAATGCAGCCCTTAAAACTCTTTGTTTTTAAGAACCTGTCATGTACTAAATATTTAAATGTCATATTACCACTATTTTAAGTTGGCAACAATAAATTAATTGTTACCATTATAAGATTAAAGGTAAATTCTGTGATATTTAAGAACGTAAGAAGGCTCCTGCTGAATGAGGCCAAAGGTCCATCCAGCCCAACATTGTTCTTACAGTGGCCAACCAGATGCAAGCCACAAGGACATGCGGGTTCCCCAGTGATTGGCACTCAGTAACATACCACCTTTGATACTGTATATGGTACTCTGCAAATACAAGTCCCCTTGATCCTTTTTCTTTTATAAATGGAAGCCAAGTGGCATGTACATTAGGATGCTTGATATTCTTTAACAAAATTATGAGAATTGTAGTTGCAGTAGTGCAGGAAAGGAGTGGCATCTAGAAGGAAATTCATGTTTTTAAAATCTGGTTTGTTTATTCAAGAAGCATTTATATACCACTTAATCATGAGTGGGAGGTTATCCTAAAGATTGCAATTTAGAAACTTTAATCTGGCAAATTCACCAAAATGTATAAAGTAAATTGCAGTATTTTATCGGTGCTTAAATGATCTTGGTGTGCCACATGTATCTTTAAAACAAGAAAGCTGCACGTATCTTTTAGACTACTACACCGGATGGCATTCACTAGTTGTGCTCTTGATGGCCTGGTAGAAACTATCCAACTCTGCTTTACAGGTAGGTATAAAAACTAAGTATTTCTGGTTTATTCATGGGCTAGACAAACCAAGTTGGTTTATTCTGATGCAGTATATTTTTGTCATTCTTGTTGGCAAGACATCAATCTTTTTTGCCTTTTCAGGAGATTATCTACTTGCTGTTATGCTAGAGACCTATTGGAAATTATAGGAATGTAATCAGAGAAAAACCTTTTGGGGTTTTAATTTTTATTTTCATATCACAAGTTCATGTTGCCAAAACACTTAAGGACAACACCCAACATCACAGAGTCTTTCCTTTCCTAATTTCCCCCCAAATCTGCTATGGAGGGTTCCCCAGTCCTCTGGGGCAGATTTTGAGATGGGACAATCCTTTCTGCCAACTGTGTCTGTTCTGCTAGTGGCCTGATCCCAACCTTTTTTAAGCCAAAATAATGGAGATGCAGGGCCCACTTGCGAGGAGAGGTGCTTATCCTATGTCCACTGACTGTCGTCTGCACATCCACTCTAGGCTTTCCAACTCCTCAAATTGGGGCAAAAATCATGAACTATTCAAGGTGGGGTTTCCATTCCCTCCCCCACAACTATCCCATCAAATTGGTATTACGGGTGAGACACTGGATTGTCCCAGTTTCAGCATGTAACAGTAACTAGAAGATACTTCCCTTATATTACCTTCACTTTCAGGTGAAAGTTTAGAAAAGCAAAGCCATGATATACTTAAAAGCAGATACACGTAATACATTTGATGTTGCCTTGAAAGCTCATGCCACAATAAGGCAGTCTGTAAGGTGCTACAGCATTTTGCCTTTTTTGCAGCTATTGATTAAGTATCAACTCAGGGGAGGATGGCAAGCATGGTTTTTAGCAGTGCATGTAAAGAGTTGCTTCTGTGAAGCAACATAAACCTCAGTAAATTGTGTGTGGTTTGCATGCAATCACTATTAATACAATGAACCTGAACAGATGTGAAAGTGCTACAAACAGTGAAATGCAGGTTGACAGTACTTGCTCATATGCATTTTGCCACCCCCAAATACTGATTTATATGTGAATTTAATTGCAACACTCTAAAGGCTTCAAAGAGTTGGGCAGAGTAAAATATCCATACAAGTTGCAAGCTCGGGACTCTGCTATTCTGTGGAACTCTTAATATGGTTTAGTTGTGCACCCAGGAATAATTTTCACACTATCAAGCTTTTTTCCAGCACAATTCCAAACACTTATCCAGTAGCACCTTAGAAACCAACCAAGTTTGTTCTGGGTAGAAGATTTTGTGTGCATGCACACTTCTTCAAATACCATCTGATGAAGTGTGCATGCAACGAAAGCATATACCCAGAACAAACTTAGTTGGTCTCTAGGGTGCTACTGGACAATTTTTTAATTTATTTCAACTGCATCAGACCAAAACGGTTACCCACCTGAATCTAATTCCAAACACTGCTACTGTTCTGAAATTACTCACCTGAGAAGCATAAAATTTCCAGAGCAAATACTTGATATAATCTAGAAGTTGCATAACTGTCTTATGGCAATCCATTTTTGCTTTAAAAATAATTAAAATTGCCCCTAAAGCTTTATCTGCTTTAAACATCTTGGAAGCCTCCTGCTAATAGCTGAGTGGTCCCTATGTAACACATCATCAAGATCACATATGGTATTAACTAGATTTACAGTTTTGCCCCATATCTAATTCTGTCAGACTATCCACTTATTTAAAAGATGCTGCCATCATATGGACTCAATAGGATTTCATCCTTGTCTTGCAGCTCTGCTTTGAATACACCTCCTTGCTGATACTTGATCTTATCCTAGTACCTAAAAATTTTATCTTACTCAATCTGTTATAATGTCCCATCTCATTATTATCTGAGTCAGATCTAAATTTTATAAAATCACATTATTTATTAATTCCTTATCTACACTGTTATGTATCTAAATCTACTTGTGTTACAATGCAAATTGACACATTTATTAAAGGAGTTTGTCATTTTGCCATACCACACAAACAAAGTGCTCATGAAATCAAACACCAGCACATTTATTAAAGGAGTTTGTCATCTTGTCATACATTTTTAAATGAATGCTTGTCAGGACACTTGAACAGCATCTGTTGTTTCCAAACTCTCTAAAAATTTGAGACTGGCCAATTTATTAATATTCCAATAAATCTGCCTGCTCCTAAGGTGTTACATTTCTGGTTCTCCTGGATTTCAGAGTTTTTGTTTTTTGCTGTTTTCAGGCAGAAATATTTTGCTTTTCTAATCTGTTGATGGGAGCTTGTTTCTAGATTCCACACTTAAGGTGTTAAATGTATTTTCCATTTCTTCCATATTCATAATAGATTTTTAAAAAAACCAAGTAGTCTCTTTCCTACTGGTTACTGCGTAAGTTATTTGTTTCCCTTTTCTTAAACATTCTACCCATCACTTTTGCTAACATTTAAAGGCTGCTGCAGAAGGTTACATTTGCTTCACAGAGCAGTCTGGCTACTCTCAGAAAAATAGCCACATGGCGGAAGAAAATGTCTAGTCCTCTGTGCACACTCAATCTCTTAGTTGTCATCTGTGGGTCAGATAGCTAAATCAAATGCCACTGCACTCACATCTGGGATACAGTGGTTCAGCAATTATTATTCAATGTGGCTGCACTTAAAGGCATATATGGATGCTAGATATTACAAGACGTTCCAATGCGAGCACGTATGGTAAGTTTTATATATATATATAAACATGCCTGAAAGCTGTTGCAGTAGGGCATTTTGTGTAACGTCAGTAAGTTAAGTACTATAGCTATAAAGGAGCCTTCAATAGTCTATTGGACCACTACAGTTCATAAAGAAAATATGTTGTGAGCTGAACAATTTATTGTCGCACTAGATTCCCTTAACAGCATCGTGTTAAGAACTGCAAAACCCCACTATTGTGGGAGGTGGGGAAAGTAATATATTCAGGAAATAATGTAAGCAAATAGTGCAAGACTGGAGGATTAAATGTATAATACAGGAGCAAGAAACCTGTGGCCCTCTAGATGTTATTGGACTCCCAACTCCCGCCAGCCTAGCCAATAATCAGAGATGATGGGTGCTGTATTTTAGAACTGTCTGGAGGATCAAAGATTCCCCACTCCAGTGTAATACACCTTCAGCTGCTTTTAACTTGCACCATGCTTCATTACTGGGATGTGTTTGAGCTAGATGTAGTAAAACATGGAGTAGAGCGTGCTGGATCACCTTACAGAGGAAGACAAGGGTGATTTTGTAATAGCCAGGAACAATGAGAAAAGACAGAGGGCACAATTGAAACAGGTACTTTGGCCAGTAAACTGCAGCAGGGAAAGAAAAAGCTATGAAATCATAAAGTAGCTATGGAAAGCTTTCAAGCAAAAGCCAGATTGTTTAACAAAACATGTGTTCTTTCAGAACTCTTAAGTCATATGCAGCCCTTATCCCTTATATTGAATTCCAGTATCAATGTCCAGAACAGTGGTTTCTAGATTTAAGGTTTATTAGTTTTAACTGCCTTTGGCATTAAGCCTCAACCAAGTGACACCATCACCTACTTCCAAGGATTGCTTCTATCGCTGCGCAACAAAGCAGAGCCTCATAAGAGGCTTAAGATACAGGTTGCAAAGTAGTTTCTTATGACTGAATTGTTAAAGAACTGTGCATACAACAAAGAGGCCAAAATAAATTATTTCTACCCAAGCTATTTCCTCTAAAGTAAAGGCTCTTCATAACTTCAGCAGATGGATGGATTGGTCTTTCACCTGGTCTTCCTCCACAGATAAAGGCCAGTGTCATTTCAGAGGACTGCTAGCACATGTTGGCTTTACAGAATTATAGGGATATGGCAAAAAGCTCCATGGCTTATTTCAGTCCTTTTAACAGGCAGTGCCTACCAAATTTACATATGACAGCTACATTAATCTAGGCTGCAGGCTATGTAAAAATGATTCAGTAGAAATCCCAGCTGTGTCTGATCGAGAAATTATAGCTGGTTCAGGCACATGCCGGTGAATGCAGAAGGAGAAAACCATTTTGTTTTGTTTTTTTAACCATTATTACATGTAATGACATCTTTAAACATTTTTCTAAAATATAAACTTGCAATTTGAAAATTATCTCATGAATTAATGAAAGCAGGCCATATTAGCAGAAGTAACAAAAAGGGGCACAGGTGTGTAACATTGTAGTTTAGAAATGCTGATTGTTGTATACCCTTCCTGGTCTAGGTCTGCAGAGTAATAAACAGAGCATTTACTTCAGTGAGCAATCAAGATCATAATCTGGCCTTCAGTGCTTCTGTGGTGGTCAGGGAGTAGCAGATCATGTCAAGCTAAAAAAGGAAACAGAAATGAAGGTTAGCCAAAAATACTTTGGGGGCTCCAGCAAGGCTGTCTTATTTTCATCTCAGTCATCTAAAAAACCAGGCAAGATGCAACAGAGAATTCAAAACCTGTCACACTAACTGGACTGCATTGTGAAGGTCACTAACTGGATGCATGTAGAAATATCAGCTATACAGCCATGTCAGTACTGAATTCTCACAATGGTCAGATTAGACATGCCACATAAAGGCAAAGAGTCCAGTGGCTTCCCACTTTATTCACTGCCCCTTTTGGCCATTCCATAAGCCAGTAGCGAAGCACAATGTGCTCACACAGGTAGCAGATGCATGAGAAGGCGCAAGGTTTTTAAAAAAACTTACAAAGTTTATTCTTGAATCGAGTCATGGATCAAGTCACTGCAAATATTAATCACAGGCACATTGCCTGAATACACACTTACACGCATCCCACACAATTTTTTTGCAACACAAAATAAATGTTTACGCGGGTCGTCACAAAATAGATAGGTCTTGCCTCACTCTGGGCTGCTGCCTTGAGTGAGGGAAGGTGGCTTTTGACTGGCCAGCATCACGGGGCAGGAGGTGCCTTCTCCCCACCACTGCACACCCATCTTGGCAACAGTTCTGCCCTTGTCCTCTGTGGCCATCCACCACCACGCGCACTAACTCCTCTCTGGCAGGCTTGGTACAAGCCGGGCAGCAGCCCCAAACGATTTCCAGGGTGAGTCTCTCTCTCTCTCCTCCCTGCGTTCTCCCCCCCCCCATTAAAGTGGTTTGCTCCCCACTTTATGCAATTTCACTTATGTGCATGGGCCCCCAAAATGTAACCCTCATGTAAGTGGAGTGAAAATGGTGAGTGAGATATATAGAAAAAGTATTCCCTTTGGAAATGATGAAAGTGGTACTAGAACTTCTAGCAGATCAGTTTCACAGACCGTGGCAAGCAGGTGAAAGTACTGAGACAACTGAAGAAAATGAACTATAATCACCACCATTTGTGACTAATCACAGGAAAGTTATAATAAGCAAAATGAGAATCCAGGCAGTCACTGACCTTGAGGCATTTACTGGATTTGCGAGAAAACAAGTGTCAAACCTACCTGTCAATCAAAGAATCTCTCATAGTAGTAGCAATGGTACTTGGTTGTGATTCATTGAGTTTAAAGACACTCTCAATAACAGATAACTCTGTGCTGGTTGTGTCCAGACCACAGAAGGCACACCAGTCATTCACAACCATTCCAGCTGCAATCACCTCACTGCCACGGTTAACAGTTCCAGCCTGGTAAAAAAGAGAGAGACATTCATGACAGTACCTCTGGCTAAGAGGGATTTTTTCTTCTTCCCCTCATCTATAACAGCAATACCCAATGCACTAACATCAGAGTTAATACCCCCCACCACCCAGGGTTGGATGTATTATGAGCCAGAAGTAAAGTATATGTAACTGATAATTTAGTTTGGAACCAGTAGCCTTGAATACTTTTTAGTGGAAAGGCAGGATAGAAAAATTTTAAGTAAAATATTTGAAAAGGCAATAGAAGCCAAGCCCTCCAGAACCAGGAAGGCATATGTAAGTTAGTTATTTATGCTTTATCATCATTTCAAAAATAATATAGCCCAGCATTTAGAAATGTCAGAAAAGCCAGGCCCCAATTCTCTAGCCCACAATTCTCATTGAGTGGCCTTGGGGAATCCACTAGTCTTTGCAAACAATTTACAGCACAAGTGCTCATCTATTCTGTGGAATTTAAACACAGGGCGTGTTTCTGTTTTGGGATTCTGCATTTCCGCTCCCCACTCCACGTAGGCTCCAACTACACATAACATAGATTTCTGCATGTTATTCTCCACTTGTTTCAATCCTTTAAGACTGGAACCAGCTCCACCTATGCAGAAAATGGGTGGCTTAACTCCTTATAGCTTAAAACCACACTATGTGAGCTTTTTTCCCCCAGTTTGGGGGACAAATATACCAGTACGTGTAAGATATGGAAACTTCATATCACAACCCCACCCCCTGACTCCCATGGCTGAGAAAGCAACTTGCTAAGAAGGGACCGGAGAGGATAGAGTTAACCTCATTTTCCTCACACCCACTTTTGCTCAGAAACAGGCTGCCCTGGCTGCTAATTAATATGTAGAAATAATCATCAATATATGTGATCAACATAACTGTTAATGTACACATCACTTTTCAGTGTTAGCTATAGTAACTGATAGGATTCTCTTTACAGTGTGTGGATTCTAAAAGGCAGACAATTTGGGTAAGTGAAGTGTTGAATCAAAAGAAGTTAGGCACTCCAAAGTTCTCTTTACAGAATTCCAGGAGAAGTAGCATCAAAAGCTTTTATCCCTTTTAAGTCAGTTTCTTAAGAGAGGTACTTGTCAAATAGCTCTAGACTGATCCAATTTTGAAACCAATTATAATCACTAACACTGTATGCAGCCAATGTAACAATGGCACTCTGACTTTTTCATTTAATCAATGTTATTCCCAAAGCACATTTCAAACCCCTCTCCCCAAGACACTCTAAAACCCTCAATCTTGGATGTCTTTCAAGTCATTAGGCATTTCTTGTTAATGTAAACATTCACTCAAATTCTTCATTGCTCTTCATATTCTTCTCCCCACCCCACCCATTCTCCTAGTATACACAGTTTTCTGTTTTGGGAAAAGAGAGTACTCTTGTGCTTTTATACATTGCCTAGCATCATACTAAGAAATAGTTTAATTTAGGAATGGTTAGAACTGCCGTTAGAAAGTGATCTCGTGTTTTGAATTGGCCAGGGTGTGGCTATGGTAACTCAGTCATAAATACAGAGGGTATGGTCTCTGATCTCAGTCTTCTGAGACCACTAGGTGTGGGAGGCGGCAGCAGACAACTCAAACTCAGCCTGTTAACTTCTTCACAATGTAAGAAAATTGGGCACTCAGAAAAACAGAAAGAGTAGTTACCACAAGTGGGACTTGTAGCAATGAGGAGAGCTCATCCTGGTCTTCAATGGAAGTCTTGGGGTGCACAAGTCCTCCCTGGTTGCTGAAAGCACAATAACTTCCCACCAACACTTGTTCTGCTACCGTCTGCCTAAATACTTCCACTTTTAGTACGTCTGCTAAAATCTCTTCTGTCTCCTGTAAAAAAAATTGAAATGCTTAAAACCACATTAAACATTTCCTAATTAATTAAAAGCAATTGCCAAATCAATTTATCTCATTAAGAAATGTACATATGATCGCAATATTAATATAAAGACCTTTTTGAGCACTAAACTCACAGTTTAATAAACAAAAAACACCAGTCATGTTTAGAAGAGCCTGTGAATACTGAATGAGTATTCGGTGACCCTGTACTGGGGCAGGAGTATATGACTTAGTTTACTTGCATTTGGTGTCTGTAGTTATTTGCTTTGAGAATGCATTTCTGTACTCCATTAACAGCAAGAAAGGTGTCACAGGAAGTTGGGTTAGATCTATTTCTATGATTCTGTGGCAGAGTTTACACAGTTAATAGTTTACTGTGAACATGCTGGCCATGGATACTGGCCATGGAAGGGCTGTTGCTCTGTGCCAGTGCATTACCAGAGACATACAGAAAGTCTCAGATTCAATTCAGGGCTGAGAAAGACTCTTGCCTTCAACCATGGACAGCCACTGCCAGTCAGTGTAGACAGTACTGACTTCTGTGAACCAATGAAATAAAACAGCTTCCTAGGTTGCTAGGTGATTTCAACTGAGCATGATAAGTTTCCATTGCCTCTGACCATAGAATCTCAAGTCAGTAGTGATTAATAGCACACAGCATGTAGTTCTTACTGCTAGTAGGAAAGCCATATTAAAAGCATTTACTACAACTAGAATGGAATTAGCATGCTGCCGCCACCAACTTTTTGTGTTTTTATACTGTAAATCATCATGTGATCCTCAGTTGAAGGGCAATATAGAAATTTAATAGAATAAAAAATAATAGTTTAAATGATAACTCCTTTCTTCCATTCCGCCAACTGCCTCTGTAACTATGTCTCTGGCATCCTGCCTTCCAGTTGTTGTAAAATTCAGCTGATGGTGTCAAGAGCCTGGAAGAGAGGATGCCAAAGTTTGCAGCCTGCTCAACTGCTGAACCTTGTGTGGAAGAAGGGGGCTCCCTAAACTACTACCACTACTTAACGTAAGTAGCGGTAGCATGCCAATTGCTGAAAAATTCAGATCAAAATAAACTCATTTACTCTGTCAATGTCTGGATGGACAAGTGCTACATAGTCATTGCACGTAGTGACATTGCCCAAGGCAGAGAGGCGCTCTTCCACTCGCTGAATTCGTACGGAGTCTGGAAGACTGTTTCGGATGTGCTGAAGCTCCTGGTCCGTGGTATTGTTTGGGACTAACAAGCCATGCCTGTTTCCTAAAAGAAAAGGGATGGGGGAGAAAAGAGACACAATTCAAGATTCAGGAGTAACAGGTCTTTCATTTTCTTTCTCCCCCAAACCTGGATGCCATAAAGCAATGAATGAAAAAAATCACTGGTTGAGTTCACAGGTTGTAGTAAACAATACTTAACTGTTTACCATGAACACACAGATGGCTTCACTCCTCCCCTAGTGGTACCAGAAACAAAACATGATCCCTGGTTTATGTAGGGACTGGGATGTGTGGTTTCTTTTGCTCAAACAATCAGGAAAACAAGAACAACACTGACTTAAGATCATGGTTTGTTTGAAGAAACACAAACAGCCACTACCCAGAAAACAAATCCTGGGATCATGGTTTGAAGCTCCCATTTGCACTAGGGGAGAAGAAAAGTGGGGCCACCTGCATGTTCACAGTAAACTATTAACTGTGTGAACTCTGACACAGAATCAGAGAAATGGATCTAACCCAACTTCCTGTGACACCTTTCTTGCTGTTAATGGAGTGCAGAAATGCATTCGCAAAGCAAATAACTACAGACACCGAATGCAAGTAAACTAAGCCATATACTCCAGCCCCAGTACAGGGTCACTGAATACTCATTCAGATATATAAAATTTTATATAATAAATGCAATATATCTAGCTAACAAACTAGTGCCAGAAGAACTAAATTGTTAATTTACATAAGTTAAAACAAGTTTATATTATTTTTTAAAAAATATATCTTGTCTTTCTGCTAGATAACAGGTTTCTAAGGTACAAAAAACATTTTTTTAAAATAGAAAGCAGTGAAAATAGTCTCCACCTTTAATTTTTATTCCTGGACCTGGAGTACCTCTTCTTGGGAATTGGACATTCTGCAGCTGCTAGATATTCCTGGAAACAGTGGTGACTTAAGTCGCAAGAGGACAGTGATATTAGCTATCTGCTTCCCAGCTCTTAGATAACATTATGTAAGAGCGCTTTAATAGTAATAATAACAGTATACAACCATCAGTTCACATTGCTGTTTACTGTTAATTTAATATTGTCTGAAAATGATTTTTCTCTTCCTTTTTCCATCCAGCTCAGTGTTGTCTACACTGACCAGTGGCGGTTTTCCAGAGTTTCAGGCAGGGGACAGTCCCTGCCCTACCTGAAGATGGTGGAGATTGAATTTGGGAAGCAGATGCTGTATCACTGAGCTACAGCATTTATATTTTAAGAAGGATTAAGACAACCCAATTGGAGAATGCAACTTACCCACACACATTCTGCCAATGATTCGACATCCGGCAATTGAAGCATGAACTACAGGGATGGTATCCGAAAGCTCGCCTTCAAAAACACTAAAGCACAGCAGAATGAAAATTGTAAAACGATACCAAATTCAACATGACTACATTGTCAAGGACTCAAATAAAGGAGAAACTTGCACAAGGATAGTCAGTCACACGAGCCTCTTGCAGCAAATACAAATAGCTCTCGCAGCATCTTAACCAGTAACAGTTTTATCCTGGCATATGGCTTTATTGTGGCATAAACCAACATGGCATGACATGAGCTTGTTGATAAACTGGAAGAACAATTTATCAACTGAAGAGGCAAACAGCCTTTGACGAAAACAGAGAAACCAACCAACAATAATGGGTCAGTGACTCTTTTTCAATGCTGGAGATGGATTCTGAACTCCATTCCATCTCTTGCCATTCTCCAAGGCTCAAAAAAGAAGAAGAGAAGATCCTAAATTGCAGGTATATAACAACAATAATTTATTTCTTATACCCCACCCATCTGACTGGGTTGCCGCAGCCACTCCAGGCAGCTTCCAACAAAACACAGGGGTCGACGGTGCATCAAACATTAAAAGCTTCTCCAAACAAGGGCTGCCTTCAGGTGTCTATGAAAAGTCATACAGCTGTTTATCTTACTAGGGAAAAGCTGAAGTCGCCCTTTGGGGCACCTCAGGGTCAATTTTTATGGTAGCCCAAATCTCAGTTTTACGGGTGTATGTATATATCTCAATTTTAACTCAGGAGCTACTGCTGCAATCCGATCTAATTGTATATTTTATCTTTATGAACACTGTTTTTATTGTGTTATGCGAGCTGGTCTTTGACCTTAATAAATTATCTCATCTGACGAGAGGGCGTACCACTGGGCAGGTGTGACTACTGAGAAGGCCTCCTCGCAGTGAGGAAACACCCAGAAGGCCCTCAGCCCTGGACCTAAGTGTCCTTCGGGTATACAGGGCGCTGGCCATTTAGGGCTTTGATGGTCATCACCAGTACTTTGACTGGTGCTTGGAAACAGGCCGGGAGAGCCAATAATAGATCTTTTAGGACTGGTGTGATGTGGTCCCCCAGTCACCAGTGCGGAAGCCGCATTGGGGATTAATAACAGTTCAAAACCTGCCACCCATAACTTGCCCAGCGCCTTAATGGATTCCCTCATAGTTTTAGCAATATTCGGGGGGGGGGGAGAGAAGCCCGGCTGCCGAGCGGCAGCTTCCTTTTCACGGGCCAGGCCTGGCTCCTGGTTTCAGGGTCGGAGTTCGAAGGGCAGGAGAAAAGAATGACAGAAATAGCCTGGAGAGACTCGAGGCGCGACCAGGCTGAGAGGAAGGCCTCTTTTTTTGGGGGGGGGGGGTTACCTGTAGAAGCCCTCTGAGCCCCCGATGGCCACCAGGCAGTAGGCGTTCGTGAGCTTGGCGAAACAGCCGATCTCGTTGTTATTCTCGAAGCTGGCCCGCACCGCCATTGCTGTCAAGGAGCCCCCGAGCAAAAAGCACACAGAGAGGGAAACCGCCCAACGTCGCCTTTCGTCCCGTTGCCTTAGACACGCGGACAGGCCGCAAGCCCCGTCGCCCGGAAACGCGCCGCGACGTCACTTCCGCTTCTTCACATTCTCGCGCCGCCGTCGCGCACGGACGCAGAAGCACGTCGTGCGTACGGAGGCCGCATCCCGGGGGGCACTTTGGAGTTTGGGTTCCTCACCTCCTCAGTAACTCGAAGAGAACAGCGGAGAAATCCTGGGTTCCCCCCGTGTTTGTGACTGGGCATTAACGTGTCCCACATCCCCAGTAAAAAAGGAAAAGAAAAGTTCCAAGTTTTAATTTTATGTGGAAAAAACACTGCAGTATGCAAATGAGCGCTGGTTTCGGGCGTCGAGAGGGCGCGAGGGGGAAATGTAAGGAGGCTGGTCTTCGTTGCAATTTGATGGGAACTTCCTGTGAGGGTTTTTTTTTTGTTGGGCATCCCCATCAGTCTGGCCTCTAACCCGCAATAATAGTAATGGGTTGCACTCCAGGGCTGTTAGCCGCTCTTTCAACCCCTACAACCTGCAGTTGTGGAAATAATGGACTTCGTTTGTACTGGTAGAGATTGTTCCTTTAAATGTTTACAAGCCCCAAAATAGTTTTTACCACATGAAGTAAGATCTAGGTTTGAAAGAGCAGACACTTCCTGTTGCTATATATTTTATTTTTCGGTGCTGCTGACCAATTGCAATTATGCTAAAATCCTTTCTACTCCCATCGATTTCTATAGCAGCTCCCATCTCCACCCCAGAGGAGAGGCTGCAGTTCAAACCTGGAAATTCCCCAATCCAGATGAGTCACTTTTCAGTATCACCGATTGCCACCTGCCTCCAGGTTGCCAGAGGCCATGACCCTTTCCCAGTGCCACTTGGTGCTGAAAAGGCTTTCTCTCAATGTTGGGTAATGGAAAGAAGCAAGGCTTTTTTTCAGCCAGAACTTGCCGGAACTCAGTTCTGGCACATCTCAGGTGGGTGTCATTGCCATTATTAGAGAGTGAAGGAGGTGTTCCTGGTGAGTTCTGGCACCTCTTTCTCTAGAAAAATAGCACTGGAAAGTAGGACATTAAGCATCATATTGTTTGGTCTACGTAGTAGGCAGAAGACCAGAGGTCTGCCTTAAAAGGAGTGGTGAGGGACTTTGTTGTCCCACCCAGAGTGGTTGCAACTCAATGTTCTCCTCTGAGGGGTTGTCCACACTGGAGTTTAATGGGAATTTAAGGTTGCTTATGTCTCTGTTTATTTTGCAATGCCCTCATGATGCCCTCCCCAGTCAGCCCCATCTCACACATTCTCACTTGTAGATACGGGTTTTCCCAATCTGAGAATAAGCCAAAAATTGGGAATGGTGTGTGTGTTGCCAAACCAGTCAGGGCCAAAGGGATTGGGATGGGGTGGTGGCAGTGGTGTTGGACTCAGTAAGACACCCAGTCCGTGCGATCTAGTGGTTCTTGCAGCAGCACAATGCACTAGATGTTAATTTGTTAGCATTATTTCTGATGTCTAAAAGTTGGAACACCTGAGAACTGTAGCACCTTTGCTTCCCCCAGAGCCTCCTGCATCTGCTAGCAGCAGCCCAGTAGCAAAGCCTCGGCTTCAAAGGGAGAAACATCTGGCTGCTTCAGCATCTGTTTTCAAGCCAGAAGATTAAGCAGCAGAGAAGTTACTGGTATCATGGGCCAGGAGTCAGCTTTGCCTGCTGAACAGCCTGAAAGGGGAGAAGGTAGAGTGACTCCACTTGCAGCTGATCAGCTTTCAAGGACACAAAGGAGAAGGCACTGATGAGAAACAGCCGGCTTCAGCCTTCTTAAGCAGAGCTTCCAGCTGCAGTCAGTAGTGCCTGGCCCTACTTTGCTGCTTCTGTTCACCTCGATCCTTGATCATTGGATTCCCTTGCCCCTGGACCATTTGACCACATGAATTGCTGTTCACCTGACCCTAGGACTGGACCTGACTTTGGACGATGACCCTGCCTACAGGCAAGTAAACCGTTGAGACTCTTCTGGTTCACTGGTCTCCTATTCCATTGAGTTCTGCACGTTGTTGCTCAGTATGAGACTGTGACAGTTGGAACATTTGAAAACTGTAAAGAAAATTATCACATACATAAGCCTCTATCCTACTCTAGTAACTCCTACTGTAGTGATGGCCCAGTTTGCACATCACTTTAAGCCATATTTAAATTATCATTTAAAGGTGAATGCACAGTGTGCTGCTGTTCAGGCAGAAAATCACGGCTGCTCCACTCCTCTGCTGTTGCACCCTCCCAAAAATCTCTCCCATCAAGCCCAGAAAACTTTGCTGAACTAGTGCAGCTCTCAAGCAGCACATGCGGTCTTGATTTTGAGAAATAACGCATCGGTGGTGACAGCCTGCTTCTCTCTACTAAGTAAGGGTTCAAGATAAAGCTAAATGTGTGTCTCTGATTTCAGATTGGTAAGCAATCCATTAATCCTCCCACTGAAATCAGTGGAACTTCCAAGTGCGTAACTTTGGACTGACCTAATTCTGTTCCATTGACTCAGGTGGAATGAGGTATTCTAGGATTGTGTAAACCCTTTTTTAAAATCTGGTTGACCACCTATTTGGGATAAATACAACATGTGTTCATGTAATTAAACACACACACACACACACACACTCTCAAGGAATTCAGAATTCAGGTTGTATCACCCTTTGGAAAGGCTTCTTGTATATGTGACACCAGTGCTCAGTACTCAGAGGCCCAACTTGTGCAACACAAAAGTGTTTATTAAACACAAAGAGTCAATAATTATCGCCCTTCCCATGCTAACTTTCATCACAGGGTTCACAGGCTATTTTTAAGAGATACAATCAAAGCAAACCAATGTATTCTCGGTGTTTTCTTCCTGCAAGAGCACATTTATTTATTTATTTTTACAGGAGCAAAACCTATGACTGACAAGGCACTGAGATTTATACAGTAGCTTTGCATAATTTCATATGACTAATCCCCCTACCACTAAGCATTTTTCATATTATCTGCTGCTTTCTCCATTAGAATTAATAGCTTTATGCAGGGCTGGTCCAAAACATTTTGGCACTTGAGTCAAACCTCAAAATGGCGCCTCCTTGCTACCATGGAAGAATGGCTGAGTGAAGATCTACATTGGGAACAAGGGGGGAATAAAGACCTATATTGGGAACAAGAGCGGGAGGAGACCAGGAGCACCTTCTATTCACCAAGAGGGTGCTGCAGAGGTGGCAGTTCCAGCCTCCACAGAGTGCACTGTAGCTGTTGCTGCTACTGTG
Organism: Podarcis vaucheri; assembly: GCF_965113315.1. Classification (NCBI taxonomy): domain Eukaryota; kingdom Metazoa; phylum Chordata; class Lepidosauria; order Squamata; family Lacertidae; genus Podarcis; species Podarcis vaucheri. The sequence goes on from NC_138764.1 coordinate 75,472,810, forward strand.
GCGGCGGCAGCGGGTGATGCATTAATTGGAGGCCAGATATTCTGCCCCTGTGGATCCTGCTGCCTGAGGCAGCTGCCTCACCTTGCCTCATGCATGGGTCAGCCCTGACTCTGACATTTCTGGGGGAGAAGGAAAGAGAAGTGGGCAAGTAACAACTGGGAGTAGTTGGGAGCATAGCTTTTACTTTGGCTTCTGCTGATCTTTACAACTTTTACCTCTGTGAACTCTTCCCCTTGATAGCAACGATTTCTTGCAGCTCTGACTAGAGAGTGCTTCTGGTTCCACTAACAAGCTGCACTGAAGTCTCTCTACCAGCATTTTAAAGTGGGTGGTTTGTGTGCCTCATGTTACTTTTTTATGGATTGATTACATTTTTATCCTGTTTTTCTCCACTGAGCTTGGGATGACATACAGGTCCACTCTACTCTCTCATTTACCCTTACAACAACCCTACATTTTGCTGAGAGATAGCAGTTGGTTCAAGATCCCCAGTGAACCTCACCAAAGAGACTTCCTAGTCATGATTCAATACTCTTAACTTCTACAAATGAGAGATTTAGTCAACCCCACCCATTATTTCAGGAACCACTAGTTATGTAATGGTGCAGAAGTCTAGACTAACCAATTTTCCAGCTTTCAGAATATGCCATCCTTTATATTAATTCTAGCACCCTACAATATCAAGAGTTCATCCTATAGCTGTCACATAGCTATGGGTTTATATTTCTGGACTCCTTTTTAAGACTATTCAGGTTTTTTGTTTTTTAAAACTAAGTCTGATACACCCAACTATGAATGGGAGATTTGGGACTTCCATATTTTTGTATTATTACAGATATAATTAACCATTTGAATCAGGTCATATGTTTTTGCTAAAATGATAATACAAAATTACATCTCAAATCGACTGTGAACTAGCTTTGGTTTTGACTTGTTATAGTTGGTAATGAGATCCAATTTACTGTGACCAAGAGTCATTCTTTTTTCATCCCTGTGTATTTTGCTGCTGTTTTTCGTTGGCACATCATCAGAGGAGCAATAGGAACTAGAATCCGTGGTCTTCGGCTCAAAATGTACTGATTTAGTAGGCTTGTTACTGAGATCTAGTTTGCTGTAGCCATGAGTTGCTGGTTTTTCATCCTTCTGTATTTTGTTTACATCTTCCATAGCTTGAACAGTATAAGGGAACTTTTTGTTGACTTTCATTCCTATACTCTCAGGCAGATGCTTCACATCGTGCCCATTTCTTGTGTTGTTGCTTAGTATTGGTGAAGATGTTGACAGCAAAGATGTCTTAAGTCTTAGTAGATTAGGTGCATCATTTAATTTAGCTGATGCACTGTAGCTAGAGTCCAGCAGCTCCCTGGGCTGGTATTTCAAGTCATTAAGTCCCAGGAAGCCTGAAACATTCATTCTTGTTTCACCAGGAGTCCATTCTTTAATTTCACAGTGTGCGTTAAAAGTTGTCAGGTCTAGATATGGTGATCTCCTTATGCTTACTACGCTTGAATTTGAGAGGCTAGTTGAGGGGCTTGTGGTCTCGCTCTCATTCATTTGAATACGCTTAGAAACTGGCTCAAGTTTCTGCAACAGTCTGTGGGGAGAGGTTGTGGATTTTTCAGCTTTGGGGATGCTGAGTTTGTTCACAGATCTAGACTCAGCATAAATGCATCGGAACTCTCTGTCAAAGTCCTCAACAATTTTTCCTTTGAAGTGTGTCACCAGGCCAGTGTGGACTTGACTGCACAGCCACGTAAAACTGAAAAGGAAAGGATTCAGAGACCCTGTGAACCATCAACATACCAAATAACTGATTTCAAATAGTTATCTATTTGGATACTATGGAAATGCATTGGACAGGATATTTAGCTGAACACATCAGTATTATTTCAGTGCATGAAAATAATGGGTGGAGCAGTTTGAGGAGCAGTGATTCAGGATGAGTTCACAAGCATTAGGTTTGTTGGGCAATAATTGAAGCTATTACCTGAATAAGCCAAGCTATTATACTTCATGGTTGTTATAAGATCCTAGTAACAGATATGGGGGAAAAGCTGGTAGGTTTGTTTGTTGTTGTCATAAATTCAGTATGTTAAAGAAAAAGACTTTGCGGGCCATTCCATCCACAACAGTATTCCCTAGATTTGCCTTTGATTTGCTCCCCAGTCTACAGTATAAGGAAATATCATTGGCCCTACCACTTGGCAACCCCAGGTGGTGCTGTGTTGGCAGCACATGTTACAGAGGTGACTGCTCAGAAATAGAAATTGAAGCAAAAATGGGGTGTTTGCTGCAGAATGTGAATAATCCTTTACAAGGGTTTAGCCCTGGCATTTATTTTCAATATTAAGGACCAGCTCTGGGATATAAAAAAGTAATGGGTGTTCCTGAACATGTGTAAAGCACTTTCTGCTCAAGATGAGTTACTGGAGCTAATCACCATATATATTGGTTTAAAATTTAGTTTAGAGGACAAGGTTACTAGGGAGGCTTGACCTCCATCTTCCTCCAAGAGGTTTGCTCCAGGTCCGTGTGTCATTGGGGTTACAGTGGAAATCATCCGCTTACGATATGGCATTCTTACAATGGCAGCACCCTGTCAGAGAAGCTCACTCCATCTCCGCTCTAATTATGTTTCAGATTCTGAGTTTGGGACTCTTGAGTTTTTTGGTTCACTGTTCCCGTTGGTTGTTTCCTGCTGCTGAATTGAATTAGTTAACAGTGTTCTGCTGTGATTTACAGTTTATTTTATCATGTTCTTACTTTTGTTCTTATTTACTGTTGTATTATGCATTTTTAATTTTTTTGTTAGCCACTTTCCAGAACTTTTTATATTGAAAGGTCTAAAAATATTGAAACAAATACAGAAACCGTTTCTTTTAGAGATTTCCCACTGGCCTGGCATTGTGGGCAAACAAGGGAAGGACAACATGTGAATAATTCCACCAGTATTGTTGGGGTGAGGGGCTAGTGCAGGGGTCAGCAAACTGTTTCAGCAGGGGGCCGGTCCACTGTCCCTCAGGCCTTGTGGTGCGGGGACTGGACTACTTTATTTGGGGGGGGTGTGTGGATGAACAAATTCCTATGCCCCACAAATAACCTAGCGATGTGTTTTAAATAAAAGCACACATTCTACTCATGTAAAAACATGCTGATTCCTGGACCGGATTTAGAAGACGGTTGGGCCGGATCCGGCCCCCGGGCCTTAGTTTGCCTACGCATGGGGTAGTGGATCCAGGACCTGATGCGAGACAGGAATAGATTAGTAGCATCAGTTGCTCACTCTTCTAACTGGGGATCATTGAAATGCAAGGAGGAGGGTTAGTGAACCAAGAGCCCCAAAAGAGCGGCATAGGAGGGTGGATCTTCTGGACCCTTAATAATGATGTAGAAGAAGGGATTTCAGGAGTTGTAGGTTTTCATCTCTGGATGACAAGCTGCAATTGCTAAAACATCCTCTTCTACATAAATATTAAAGGTACAGGAGACTTGTCCCGTTTTGTCTGGTTTATTTGAAATGTGGAAATGGGTAAATGGATTCTGAGTAGAATAGTTAAGTGCAACTAATCCCAGCAACTCAAGAATCCAGTGGGTGGGGTTTTAATACTGCATCAGTGGTGTCTTGTGCTGGTGCAATAAGTTACCCTGTTCCTAAATGCCCTTGACAATTAACAAGTCTGACTGCCAAGTTATTATAAACTTCCACACCCAAGTATCCCTTCCTATTAAAAGCCATTAAGGGGAAAAAATGCCATTTTGGAATGCATGCATTGTAGTTCTTTGAGATGGCTTCATGATATGGGAACATTCCACTGGGTTCCCAGGCTTCCTGTAAGTTAAAATGAGAGGGCAAGGGAAAGGCAGCTATTAAAGTGTTGATGAATCTGTCTGGGTGGAAAGGAGTGAGTTGTATCAGTCAAGGAAGTCTTCTTGGCTGCAGTTAAAACAAGACAGGGCTGTTTCCTCCTGAAGGCAAAGCCAAGGGATTGGCATGTGTGGCAGGGTAATTGAGGCATGCAGATAAAAAGGAAGCTGCACTTACTGATGATGAAATACAGATGCTATAGCATCAGCAAGGAAAGGGACAAGATCAATGAGTGGACAGTCAACTTGTGAAACTTATCTCTTTTATATAAATGTTTGTGTCAGTGTCATATTATCTCTATTTACTTGGAAGAAGATTAGGGAGATCCATGTTCAACCACAATGTCTGGGTCAGTCATACTCTCAACAAAATCTGTTTCCGTGGAAGAAACTGCCCTGCAAAATTCTGAGAAGTGTGAATTTCAAAGGATTGGCTGTGTTTTGGTTCTCATATACCCCACTGCCAAATTGCATGGACGAAGTAGCAACCATATCAATCCTATTCACAGGGCCTAAAATAGCACAGGTCCTAAAGAAAAAGGTGGCCATATCTTACATGCATTGTTCATGATATCTCACCTGTAGGTCCCTGCAAGGACTTCTTCGCCATCTATCAACACAAATTTCTCAAGTGCTTGTCCTGAAAGCTTCTTGCCAGCTTTGCTGTAGTATGTGTCTCCACTCACACAGCGTATGCGCATATTCTGAAATGGGAACAAGGCACAGTAGAGATCAAAGGGAGCAAAGACAAATGTCCCGTCTTTTCTGTGCTGAACTTAAATATGTATGCAGTGTGTATAAATTAATATGAAACTTGGAATTTGCCGTTGCAATATATATATCTACATCAACAGTGTGTTTGGATTTCAGGGAATGTTTCTTTTAAAAATCCCATGTAAATGTTTCCTTACCCTATTAAGATTAACAGCACAATTATATACAGTAAATGTCAACTTGGAAGTAGGGCTCAGTGAGTTCATTGGGGCTTAATCCTAGGTGAGGATGCATAGTTGCAGTTTAAATATATATCTCAAAATATAATAACTACTGCAGATATGAAAGACCAGGAGCTGTTTTGCCTCATGTTTTGAGGCAAAATACTCTAAAAATTATAAAATACTGGAAACCGGTTGTGGGGCCTCTATCATTTGACTACTTTCAAATCCTATTTAGATATTTGAAAGCTATAGTAGCTGTAGACATAACTCTTTATCAATAAATGTGCAATACGTTCGAACAGCCAGAATTGTAGTAACCCAAAAGGTTAAATAATGTAGACGATCAGGCTATTTGATTATTAGAAAATGGAAATAGAATGCTGTTGAACTGGATGAACTTGGTCTGATCCACCAAGGTAGAACTTATAATTTAATTCCTGAAGAAAGTGCTTTGAAGAAGAACATGGTTTCAGAAGACAAAGGGCACAATTAGACACGACAACAGCATGCCCATAAGTTTAAATTCATGTTTGCCCCAATTGTATTTAAAATAACAGGAAAATAAAATGTATCTATATTGCCCCCTCAGGCAGTTTTCTTTTCAGTTGAGTTTCCATACCAGAAATGAGCATAGATGGAAGAAAAGGGATGTGTGTGTGATTCACTCTCTCGCCCCATGTGCTTCAAGCATGAGCTTTCCATAAATCCGTCTTTATATATAATCAAGGCAGACCTGGGCATATAAACAAATGTTTCTGTTGCCATTCTATCTGGTTTCACCCAAAATGGATGGATGGAAATATTTGGGTGAAGACGTCACGGTGTGTCACTGAGCCTGATGCATGGTATGTGCATTTGTGACTTAGCCCTGATAATTGTCACTCTCTCTGCTCTTGGGGTGTTCAGCTGCTCCTGAGTGGTAGAAATGACATGTGAAGCCTCCTCTGCCAATGCACAGCCTCTGCTTTAAAGGCTGTACTTGTTCTGTTTGCTTTTCTGTCTGTCATCCAGCTGAACAAACATTCAGCAACACATTGTACTTCTTCACCTACATTGTAAGGAGGCAGGGATCAAAATTCAATTTTCTTTTTTAAATGACGGTATAGCAAAACTGCAAACTGATATTGGTGTTATACAAGTTTAACTGTCTTCCAAAAAAAGCCTGGGGTTTAGGTCTGGTGAGGATGCTAAGAATTGTTAGAGGTCTCTAGCCCCCACCCCCTCTCACAGCACTGCAATGACAGGCATATAACTGTCCTCCCCCTTTAATGTCCACATATTTTCTCACAGGTTGTTTTAACTTAGTAGTACTATACTAGCAAAAATAACTAGAAACGTACTGGGAAGTCATCCATAGTGAGATCCATTTTATTGCACATTTCTGCAAAGTGCCTCAAGTTCTTTTCATCAAGGATCAGGTAAACCGGAACACGCCGTCTGCTTGATGCCTCCATCAGGTCACTGAGGATCTCCATGTCTGTGAAGAGATCCATCATAATCGCAATCACCTGCACAGATGGGGGTGAAAGTGATAGGAGACATGTTAAAAAATACCAGCAGTAGATCTGTACTATTAAACATTATTTTCAAAACATAGCAACAAGTTCCAGTATCTCTATAAGTGATTTAGTTTGCTTTGGGAAAATGGAAGAGCAAGAGTATTTTGCAGATAAAGAGTACTTTGGCACAGAGATTCTTCTGGCCCTCTATCCTAGGCTGCTCCCACACTAGCTCTTTTGTATGGAATATCGGTCCTTTCGCAACTCACTTTTTATGGAGAGTCTATGCAATATCGCTGACAAATAGGTACATCTTAGTGTTCTCTCTGCTGTTCACTCATGGTGGTTTTTTCCCCTTCTAGATTTGACTTAGCAGTGTTGTTGTTTGCAATAAATACCATTGCAGCACCAGTCTTTCAGATAATCCTGGGATTTATGTATTAGCCGAACAGTGAGCATTAGAAAGCATTTTGACTAAGTGTAATTTCCAGACACACTTCAAGGGAAGCCCCATGTAGAACACATTGTGGTGATATGACTGAGGCTTGTGTCACTGTGGCGAGATCTGCCTTCTCTGCTTAATCAAAGGCACTCCTAGCCACAGCAGCTGCCTGGATAGCCAGGTGTAATGCTAGGCCAGGAGCTACAAGCCTGGTGCTTCAGGTAGAGGTCATCCCCATCACAACAGGTCATACTTCTGTTCCCAGGTCAGCTTATCTACTAACCAGCATTACTGCTATCTTGGCTGCATTAGAATCACAGAATAAGAATTGTAGAGTTGGAAGCCAAACCCAGGAATTTCCATGTTTGGCACAGTTTAATCAAACCTTGATTCTAACTTTCATTTATTATAAGAATTATGGCTGCCTTGCACCCACAAAACTCTGGTACCCCAACACATAGCAGTATACAATGCAGCCACATAGCAGCCACATTAAGCAATTGTTTCTCTACAGTTTTCAGTGCATTTCCTCAACACTCCTTATAGCAGAAAGTTCAGGGCTTGTTTGTTTTGCAAGCGGGTTTGGTGTGCAATCTGAATTTGTCAGTATGCAATTGAATCCCGCCCACAAAATGGTGGCAATCTGGAAATGCCCCAAGGCTTAATTGTGGAGGGAGTTTCATAACTCAGTTTGGCAGGCCAGGACCTGAAGGGAATCCTGTACTTTGAAGTTCTTCTCATATCAAATAGATGGATTAATCTAAAGTATTTGTATGCTGCCTTTCATGCAAATATATCCCAGACTGGTTCCTAATAGTAAATTACAATAAAATGCAATTACTTAATGAAATACCAGGGTGGGGGTGGAGCCAACAATAACTCTATAAAGAAAAACCACCCCACAAATTAACCACAACTTTAAAACAAATTCAGGGAGGATCGTGGAAGTCTCAATTACAGTGTTTCAAATATAACATCTTTTACCATAAGATTTTTACCTTCCATTTTATATACAGTGCCTGAGGGAATTAAAAATGCCTTAACCTGGCAACAGTATAGATGAAGATACTTTACATATGAACTATTTCTGTTTCACCATGAGTATTAAATATTAAGTTAATAGAGTTAAATATTAATATTAGGAGACTGGCCATAGCTCAATGATAGCGCACACACAGGAGCCACAGGAGTTACAGCCGTGAAGGAGGAGTATGAGCTGAAAAGGCCCATTGTCTAGCTCCCTTGTTATATTTGCTTTTGTCTACTGCATGTTGTTTAAGTATCATAGAATCTTAGAATTGTAGAGTTGGAAGGGACCCCGAGGATCATCTAGTCTAGTCCAACCCCCTGTAATGCAGGAATATGCAGCTGTCCCAAACCTGCAGCCTTGATGTTATCAGCACCATTTTCTAACCAGCTGAGCTAGATAGAGCACAAGTGATCTTCACATATTTTTTGCATTTAGTTATATTTACAGTTTTGGAATGTGTTTCTTGTATGGTATTGTTTCTCTATGTTATTTTGAAATTGTTTTTGTAGTGTTTGAAATGCCTTCCCATTTCTTTGCTGTAAGTGCTTTGAGCATGTTTTTGTGTATGAAAAATGGCATACAAATAAAATGAATGAGTGGCTTAGAACAAGTGATATGTGGATTATAGATGCATGCGTGTGCGCATGTGCATACATGCATTTGTAATCATGGGTTTGTAAGCGACCCTCGGAACTGTCCCGTCTCAGCTGCTTCAAATGCAAAAGTGTACAACACATGCACAGTCTTAATCTGTGATATGTAAAGCTGCTATAAGAATTGAATAGAAATATTAAGTTCTCAAGGTGTGTCTTTCCCACCACAATGATAGTGACATTTCCTCTCTTCTATTCAGTTCTTTAGCATCCATAGATCTGGCAGCCCTGCCAACTAATGAGCTTAATTTCAGTGTCACACTCTTATTTCTGTAGGGGTTTTGTAATGACACCAATATTACAACAACATTCCAGTAAGCAGCTGAATTAACTGATCTCAACCATAAATGTCGATTAGCACTAAGTATTTGTACAAACTGGGAGTGCACTTAATCCTTCCACCCGTCATGTGTCCTTGCCACCTCTTCCTCAGGCAATACAGTCACACAGCTCTTGTCGGTTCTTATTATTGTTGGCATCTGCCTGTCTCGGGAGACAATGGAGGAGTGCGCCTTTGGGGGTGAAGCCAAACCGCACTGGAGACTTACAGCGCCTGCTGTGACTGTATGGATTGATATATTCCTCCAGAGAATCATGGGAGTTGTGATTTGTTTAGCACCTCCTCACAACTCTCAGTGTCTTTAACAAACTACAGTTTTAGGATTCTTTGGGAAAAACCATAGCTGTTAAAGTGGTAGTGTTTGGCGTGAATGTCATAGACGATTAAAGGGAAATTAATTCTATTCAAATGAATAACAGATCTACATGTAAATGTATTTAGGAAACAAATCTACAGTATTCACAGATGTGTTGCAAGCTCTGTTAAGTACTTTCAGCAGTCACCAGAGCAAGGTCTGTAGACATCTTGACATAGCACACACATGCACAAACACTTTGGAATTACTCCTTTGAGAGAATAAACATCAAACATTTTACACAGAAGAGAAAAAACTACTATGGAGGCACGTTTTGAGGAACTATCCTAGAAAAGGAACTAGCAGGAACCTGGCATCCTATTCATGGTTCTTTCCTAGAAAAGCCACATGGACTGTGGTATAACATTTTCCACATACATTTCTTGACTGACTCATCCCAAAGAACTCTCCTGTCTTGAGATTCTGCTGGGCTACAGTTTAGGGATGGCCAAAAAGAGACTGCAGAGCAAGGTATGGTCCGGGAAGCCATTTTATTTGGTCCTTGGAGACCACACCAAATTTAATGATTGTATGATAACCATTTTCTCTACCGTTTCATGCTTTAGGGAAAACATTTTCAGAAGCTGGGAGAGATTATTTACAGTTTAATGTTGCTTCTGTTTTTGAGTTTTGCACGTAATACCTGGGCCATGCATACACCCATCTGCTCCACGATGGTGAAGTTCTCACTCAGGTTGCAAGGATGACTTTATACTAAAGAATAATATAAGTGAATCTAATAATTTCTAAAGGTGTGCGGCAAAATATTATTCTTCCCCCAGAATTCTTATAATGGTGTTGAAAATATAGATTGGCCACTTTTGCAATAGCTAAATATGACATACTTCCCACTACAATACTGAGCAATCGAGCGTCAAAGCGTGTCATGTAACCCTTCAGATAAAAAACTCATACAAGGCTAAAATACTAACACACAAACACACACGGAGTTGACATAATACATAAATAATTGTATCCAATGCTGTCCAAATCCAAGCCAAAATCCCAACTATCTGGAGTAGAGGTGCTGTGTGGGAGGCTGCCGGGCAGATGAAAGGAGGGAGAAGTTCAGATGTGGAAGTTGAAATTTGCTGCGTGAGCAGAGCAGTGGTGTTGGCTATAACCCAAAAATTCTAAGTAGGATATCATAAAAATGGGAGCAAACTACCAGGACTGGCCAAAGACAGTTTTCTGCCAGAGATGAAGGACAAAAGGGCACCCCACTCTTACTCCACATGCAGAAGGCAGCTGCATTTTACTACAATATTAGGAACAGGATGGTGTCCCCCACCACACCTGGGACAGACTGTAGGGCACATTCAGCTTTGTTTGCCAACAGAAAAGTACAGAAATGGGGCTCAGGGGGAACAGGAGGGGGAACTGCTCACTTGAGGCAGTCAGCTTACTCTTCCTAATGGTAGGACTAGCCTTGCAAACATATAAGTACAGTGGTACCTCCGGTTACATACGCTTCAGGTTACAGACTCCGCTAACCCAGAAATAGTACTTCGGGTTAAGAACTTTGCTTCAGGATAAGAACACAAATCGTGCTCCGGCGGCACGGCAGCAGCAGGAGGCCCCATTAGCTAAAGTGGTGCTTCAGGTTAAGAACAGTTTCAGGTTAAGAACGGACCTCTGGAACGAATTAAGTACTTAACCCGAGGTACCACTGTAATTCCAGTGCAACACCAGAACCCCAATGATCAGCCCCATCTTCCCCTTTTGGATTATATATCAAATGCTCTACTTACTGTCTTGGCCTTGCCTATCAGAGACCGAAGTAATTCCTTTACATTGTGTGTCTTGTCCCTTTGGAAATACAAAGTGACTTCTGTTTGGCCAAATGATGAGACTGTGGGAACCTCTGGCCAACCGAGCTCCAGATCTGGGGGATCAATGTCTGACATAAATGGGAAGTATGTCCCAGATGTGACTCCAGAGAGGAGGGAAGCCCCGTCACCACTGTCTTCTCTTGTCAGCCCTGCCTCTCGTCTTTTAATCGGAGACCCTGTGATGCTTTGACTATGTTGGCTCATGTAATCCATATCTAACGTGGAAAGAAATGGCAGCTCCTTTTCCTTAGTAATGGCTTGCCGGTAGCCACCTTCTCCCTGTTCCAGAAAGGCATCCACAGCCAGCCTGGCCGTCTCGCTATGCTGTAGCATTGAAGGGGTGATTTCCACCCTCCAGGGCTTTTTCAGATCATCCAAACGGCTTTTCAGTTGCCCTGTGGTCCCTTGGGAGCTCCCATAGCCCCTGTGGAGCCAGCTCATTGCCTCTGCTGTTGGGTAGCCAAACATGATAGTACTCAGAGTTGCCCCTCTTGAGAAAAATTCTGCTGCTTTTTCAGTCAGGAGTCCTCCTGTTTGCTGTTTGGTTTTTGCTGGGTTCTTCGACAACGTAGCTCACGACGACTCTCTAGCTCCTGAGGATCCGTATCCTTTGTCCTCCTCAGCCTCTTCTAAACATCCATTCCTTCCAGGAAGAAGGAAACTTCTCTGGTTGTTCCAGTTTGTCTGCTGAAGGAAGAAGTAGTTGCTGGAAATTATGGTGTCCAGGGCCTGTTTCAATGTTGCCTTCCTCATGGAAATGTCAAGAAGGATTTCCCCATCTTTTCTGCAGTAGCTGCTTTTAGATACGCTTCCTCAAGCAGTGAGACTCAAATAAGTTCCCGCCCTAACTAACCGTGAACAAATTTCTCTGTTGCAGTCAAAACCCTGAAACCTGTTCAGGCAGTTCTCATGCCTCAAGAGGAATGCTGGGACCTGTTCTAAGGTCAGTGTGGATTTATGTGACTATAATAACTATACACAAATGAAAAAAGAATGTAGTAACACTGAGCCAGGCTCAAAATAGGAAGGAAGATGATAGTGCATTCTTTAGTGTACATTAGTATTCTTTTTTTCTTTTGGTGTTAATGGGTGCACACCTGTGCAATAAATTCTGCAAATTGCTGTAATTCAGGGCTGGGCAGTGGTTGTTTAGGGTCTCCAGAACACATATTTTCTTTGAAGTGCACCAGAAAAGTATTAGGCAAACTTATTTTTTCACAATGTTTTAATAACCATGATTTTTAGATTTAGGACAAGTGTAGTCAGCATTCTGACTATTTCTAGGTTATTTCATCTGAAGCTCTCCTCTGGAACTTATTCTGAGGGAAACTTGGAGGGTGATGTTGAGTGAGGGCCTTTTCGGCTGTGGCTCCTTGTCTCTGGAATGCTCTTCCCAGTGAGGTCTGTCTGGCTCCTTCACTGACATATTTTTGATGTTAGGTAAAGACTTAGCTTTTCCACTAGGTTTTTGACGGTCTGAGTCAATTTTGTTCTGGTGCTAGTTAAGGCTTCCTGCAGCTGTTATGGGCTGCATGTGTGCTGTTTTTTTAAAAAAGGAATTGTAGGTGTTCACTTGAAAATTAAAAAGTTTGAGATGACGTTTAAATGATATTATGAATTTATGTGTATTTTAAAAATGTAAGCTTCTTGAATACATTTTAGGTAACAAGCAACTAATATGTCTAAACAATGTTGATAATATGGTGGTGGGGATGCATAAGCAGCTTCTGCTATCACTTTCAGGGCCAGCCCAAGACATTTTGTTGCCTGAGGCAAAGGTCAAAATGGTGCTGCTCCCCATTCAATGTACAGAAGCTAGTTGAACTGGCAATGGTATAGCCTCCTGCACTGCATCTGAGGCAGCAGGCCAGTTTAGGGGTCTCAGTGGAGGCCATGAGTCATACCCAGTGGCATCCCCCAGCTAAGAAGAGGGAACATTTGGTGGGCTTAAGAGAAACAGCCAGAGGGCTGGCATTGCTACTCTGCAGCACCTTCTGCCTGAGGCAGTTGCCTCTCTACCTAATGGTAGTGCCAGCCTTGATCAATTTGTATTTGCTCATTGTTACATCATACTGTTCTCATGGGCTGCTAATATTGATATATAAATAGCATACATTATGCATTACAGTGGTGCCCCGCAAGACGAAATTAATTCATTCCGCAATTTTTGTTGTCTAGCGAATTTTTCGTCTTGCGAAGCACGAAATCCCATAGGAATGCATTGAAAATCAATTAATGCGTTCCTATGGTCAAAAAAAGTCCAAACAAAGCCAAATTTGGTACAACAACAGTTTATTAACTGCTCTTTAAAGTCACACATACTGTAAAGAGCAGTTCAAAAATTTAAGGGAAAATAAATTAACTTTATAAACAAAACATGTCTTTGTTTTTAGTCAAAGAAAAAAAAGTCGCGAGACGTTTTCGTCTTGTGAAGCAAGCCCATAGGGGAAATTCGTCTTGTGAGGCAAATCGCGAACGGAAAAACCTTTCGTCTAGCGAGTTTTTTGTCTTGCGAGGCATTAGTCTTGTGGGGCACCACTGTATATGAAAATGCCCATAAGAGCAGGCATTGCCCCCAAGGATATTCAGTGTTCCTTACTTAGTAACAAACATTTATGTTGTGAACTGCCCTGAGATCTACGGGTACAGGGCGGTATGTAAAATTTAATAATAGAAATAGAAATACAAAAAAGGAAGGGCAGAATATACACTGTGAAGTTGCATTGGTTTCAGTGAGAGAGTTGAATGTATGCATGTATATTTCCTATTGAAGTAAATGGAGCTTTACTATACTTTTTTTGGTTGGATCATTTCCTAAGGATCAGCCATGGCTGAATTCCATTTGTGTGTGTGTGTGTGTGTGTTTATTGCATCCTTCCCCAGTTTGGTACGCACCAGAAGTTTTGAACTACATCTCCAATCAACCCCAGCCAGTATAGCTAATTGTCAGAGACGATGTGAATTATAGTTCAAAATATCCAGACAGCACCAAGTTGGAGAAAAAAATCTACCGGTATTTGAAGTATTTTCTAGTCTTTAGCGCATATTCCAGATACATTTTCTTATTAATAATAACAACCTAATGTTAAGGTTTGCAAAGCATATTGCCTTTGGATACAAGAGCAGCAATTAATCCTTGCTGCTGACAGTTAGAACTGACATATAGCTACTTAAAACTATTGCATTTTTATCAATGTTTCTGAACTGTGGGCATTACAAAAATATGGTGGTGCATGATTGCCGATTGTTACACATGTAGAAATGTTCATTTTTCAACGGTGACGTCTGGAATCAGAGCAACCCAAGTGTACTTTGGCTTACAAAGCTTTCTGTTTTCCTGCTTCCTCCTTTGTCCTTTGTCCCGCTTTCCCCCAAAGCTACTCCTAAAGGCCAACAACACTCTGGGATGTGATGCAATGGTTTCAGTGGGGGTCGAAATCTGGGCAGCAGGGAGGCAGGGCTGAAGTGTCTTCCCTTCACTCAGTAAGCTCTTTGGACCCCAGACACTGATTTGCTTTAGCAGTTTGCATTCATTTTAATAAGAACATGAGATGAGCCTGCTAGATCAAGCCAATTGGCCATCTCATCCAGCATCATCTTCTCCTAGTGGCCCAGCAGATGCCTGTGGGAAGCCCACAAGCTGGATTCAACCAGAAGAGCACCCTCCCCTCCTGTGGGTTCCAGCAACTGGTACACAGAAGCATTGCTGTGGGAGCAGATCCATCATGGCTAGTAGCTATTGATAGCCCTCTTCTACATGAATTTGGAAGACCATCACATTTAAATACTGCTTCTGAGCACAAGCTTCTGCCTCTTTCTCCTCCTCTGTTGCCACCACAGGCACTGTACTCATCATAAAAGGGGCTGGAGCTGCAAAATTACTAATGGTGTCCTGGTGATGTGACCTAGCCTAAAAAAGGGAAGCCATATCTAGAGGCATGTTTGCCAGGTGCTACTTTGGTCAGGATGGCCTTTGTTAGGGGAAACATCATTTTAATTTCTAAGCCTTCCAAGTCCACCCAGCTTATGGTCAAACAAGACATGAAATTTGGAGATCTATGATTAGTTTCCTCCATTGCTATGATGATGATGATGATGATGATGATGATGATGATAGCAACACTGGTGTGGTGGTAATGGGGGGTGCAATCTTGTTGGGGCTGTGGTGCTGGAGCCGAGAACCCTTTCTTCCATTTTGCTCTTGGCGTGAGGCCAAGCTTGTGAGCTGAATCAGCCTTGCTCTTCACCCAAGGGGAGATAGAGGCAGTAGGAAGGAAGGGCTGCAGGGTAGGGTGATGTGGAGAGCTTTGTTGCCATGCTGCAAGCAAGAGGAGAGGTCAGATCCAGCCCTGCTCACTTCAACACAGCAACAGTGTCAGGGATGAAGGTACAGCATAGCAATAACTCTGCCTTCTTCCTAGGGCCATTTTTTCGTATCCAGTGTTCAACAACCCTAGGTCCCCAGATGTTATTGGGACTACAACTCCCATCAACCATTACTGGCTAAACTGGATGGAGATTATGAGAGTTGTGGTCCAACAATAGTCAAGGACCCAAAGTTTAAGAACACTGCCCTAATGAAGGTAATTGAGCAATTGATGGAAGCAGGCTTGGAGAGTAAGTAGATCTTGGCTTTGCTTGTGAGTCTAGCAGGTATAAGAAGAGATGAAGGCAGAGAGGAAGAGAAAGCAAGCAAGCAAGCAAGCATACACCAATGTAGCAGCTTGGAGCTTCCCCATTGAATCGATGCTAGATAAATAGATATGCATGCAGTTGTGAGTTGCAATATTAAAATATTGTAAAATCCCTAATGAAAGGAAGAGAGTCCCAGCCATGAAGGAGACACGCACTGTTCACAACATGTTGTTGTTAGACATTTTTGCAAACATCTAGGTGTGTATAGTTACAGCCCTGGTGGCACATTCAAAAACAGTATTAATGAGGATAATAATAGTAATTAGAAATAATAGGCAGTATTATCTACTGCCCTGCAGTCACTGCTCTGCAGTGATACTCTTGGGGTGGTCTTGACCAAGTTTAGCTATGATTCCTGCATTGTAGGGGTTTGGACTAGATGACCCTTGGGGTCCCTATGATTCTATGTGATAAAAATTCTGTGATAAAACTTAGGAGGAAGTACATGGTGGCTAACTCCATGGGATGTTTTTTCTAACGTTGGACCTATATCAAATCCCTACAATAGCCTATTTTGCAGGGTTGTTGAAACCATGCACAGAAAGACTGTACAGCACCATCAAATTAAAAGTACAAAAAACACCCCAAGAAATTAATCTATTGATATGGTTTTCGGTTATGCCTACTGGAACTTTCTAAACAAAAACTCAGTCACACCCTCTGATTCATTTTGAAAAGTGCTGCTGTGTGAAATTAGTATCTGCCTGTCATCTTGGCAAGCATGCAGTGACTATTTTTTAACTACCTTCTCGGTAGTAATTGCGACATCAACTTTCCCCCCAACCAATTCCCGTTCCAGGAAACTTTGAGGCTATTTTATCACAAGAGAAAACATTTTTGTAGCCAAACAGTAGGATAGAAATCTTCTAAATAACAATAAACAGTGGCGTAGCGTGGGGGGTGCCAGGGGTGCTGGCCGCACCGGGCGCAACATCTGGGGGGGGGCGCTCGCTGCCTCCGGAGTCGCCGAAGAGCCTCGGGCGCAGGCTGTAGCAGAGCCGCATGTCTCGCAGAACCGATGAGCTGTGCGCGCGTCCGGGCTGAAGGCGCCCGGCAGGCAGCGGCTCTCAGTGCTCGCCGCGGAGGACGCGCCAGGCAGCCCCTCCTCACAGCCCCGCCTCCGCCGCCGCCGCTGCAGCTACTGGGCCATGTTGCATTTTCCTCGCCTCTCTGCCCCCCTCCTCCTCCGGGCAAGCGGCATCGTTTGGGCGGCAGCGCCAGCGGCAACTCACAGGTTAGGGGTTGGGGGGGCGCAAATTACTTGCCTTGCCCCGGGTTAGGGGGCGCAAATTACTTGCGTTGCCCCGGGTGCTGACAACTCACGCTACGCCGCTGACAATAAATGTTTGAGGAAAAACATAACTACATACTCACATATTGGAACCCTAAACTTAAAAGGTAACATTTGTCTAAAGTGAACAGACATGGGAGCACAGTTGAGTGTACTGTCCACTGACTGCTGTAGGAAATGGAACAGGCTTGCTTCAAAGACATGTTGCAACAGACACCTTTCAGTTATAAATTGCAATTGTTTGCACAGGAGGAGGTATGATGCATATAGCGCTCTTAATGTGCCAGCTGTTTCATAATCTCCATTTTACATGCCTTCACAGAAGAAGAAGAAGAAGAAGAGTTTGGATTTGATATCCCGCCTTTCACTCCCCTTCAGGAGTCTCAAAGCGGCTAACATTCTCCTTTCCCTTCCTCCCCCACAACAAACACTCTGTGAGGTGAGTGGGGCTGAGAGACTTCACAGAAGTGTGACTGGCCCAAGGTCACCCAGCAGCTGCATGCGGAGGAGCGGAGATGCGAACCCGGTTACCCAGATTACGTGACTACCGCTCTTAACCACTACACCACACTGGCTCACAGTGAACCTCTTCCTCTATTCTAATTCGATTAAATCATAGAGCCTTATTTAGATATCTAAGCAAATTCATGACTATGCTAGGATTTGCCCCCAGGTGTTGCAGAACCACCTGCAGTCAATGTGTTACACTCAAGCTGGAAAGACTAAAGTTCAAATCCCCCACTTGGTTATGAAGGGCCCAGCCTTTTCAACCCCAAACCCCTGTCCAGGCCATCAGAGCCTTGTGCTAAAACACTCTTGGCAAGGGAGGATAACATGCATTTGCCTCAAAAGTGTGGTCCTCCCTGGATCTAGCCTATCTCTAATATTCTAATATTCCCTTCTGGATCCAGTGGGTGGTGGCTGACAGCAGCAGGTGCACCTGGAGAAAATAGGTTATCTAGATATATTCAACTTTCAGGCCTGATTTTGCCACCAATGCAGCCTTGGTCACCCTGACTGATGACCTTTCTTGGGAGAAAAGGGGACTGTGACCCTTCTTGACCACTCAGGAACCTTTTGACATTATTGACCGTGGTGACCTTCTGGAGGGACTCAGGGAGATGGAAACTGGAAGCACTACATTATATTGGTTTTACTCCTACCTGCTGAGTTACTGCCTACTGTTGCTTGGCCCCATGGCTTTTGAGCTGTGGGGTCCTGCAAGGGTCCATTATGTATATGAAAATGTTGAGAACTGTCACCCAGGGATTTGGAGCCTGGTGCCATCAGTATTCTGATGACACGCAGTTCTCTCTCTCTCCTCTCTCCCATTCCATCACAACCAGGAGAGGCTGTGATGGCTGGATGGGGGTCAATAAACTGAGGCTGAATCCTGACAAGGAGGTCTGTGGGTCTGGGACTTAGGCACTGCACTCCCCCTGAAAGAACAGGTTTGTAGTCCATGACTACTTCTGGATTCCAACCTGTCACAGGAGTCTCAAGTGGCTTCTGTGGCTAGGAGTCCTAGCCCAGCTTAGGTTGGTTCATCAGCTATGGCCAGTCCTGGATTGTGTTAGCCTGGCTTCAGTGGTCCAGGCTTTGGTGACCTCCAACCTGGACTACTGTAATGTGCTCTACATGGTGCTACCCTTGAAGACAGTATGGAGGTTTCAGCTACTGCAGAATGTAGCTGCCAGGTTGGGACAGCCCAATGGGATCATTGTCTTTAGAGCAGTGCACTGACTACCAATGAGCTACCGTGCCCAATTCAAGGTGTTAGTATGAGCAGATAAAGCTCTAAATGGCTTGGGACCCAACACCAGCCATCTTGGCTCCTATACTTAGCAGGGGAGACCCTGTTGGTGATTACCTGTGTGAAGGCCTTTTTGGTGGCGGCTCCCCATTTGTAGAATGTCTTCCCTAGTGAGATCTATCAATTTCCCTCATTATTAACTTTAGGAAGAATTGTGAAGCATTTCAGTTAACTCTGGCATTTGATGGCTGAAAGACCTATCCCTGTCAACTCCGAAATTATTGGTAGCTATAGGGTTCCAAATATTAGATGGCTCACTGTAGGACTGTGTGCTGTGTTGGGCCCACTGTAAATATGTGAGACAAATTAACAATCTGTGCAGTGCTTCTTGCAACCAAATTGTCACAAGAGCCTACCAATCAGTAATCACACTGTTCAAAGTTGGAGTTAACTCTTTTTTGGCTGGGGCAACTGTCAGATGGGCGACATATAAATTGTTGTTTTTAGCAAATACATGATCTCTACAGACTTAGTTGAGTGTCAGGAATAATGAGCAGAGCAGGCATTCCCAGTGGTCTTGCTCTATGAAAATTATGGAGTAAATTAATGAAAATTAGTTGCTGAGACTAAAAGTCCCCACCTCCTCACAGCCGTCTTAAGTCTCCTTCTCTCAAGGGATTTCCCCAAGCAATCAGAGACTGCGCCTGCAGGCAGCCAACCTCTCCTCTGCCCTTTTCATGCCTCTTCTGGTTCTGGGAGAAGAGGGGAAGCTTGTCGCAGCAGGAGGGGTAGACACCCATGACTCTTCACCAGCCTGGCTCATCTTTGCCTCTTGGCCTCCCTCCTCCCTCCTCCTGCTTCAGCCTCTGCCTCTGATTCTAGACTTCTCTCTGCCACAGACCCTCCCTGCTCACTAAGCCCTGTTTACCTCTTCAGCTTCCAACCCCTCCTCTTCCCATTAGTCTCCCTCTGACCACTCATCATTGTCCCACCACCATTATTCCCCAGGCTCTAAGCCTTCTTCCCTTGGTCTTTCCCCAGCTGGTTCCTCCTGCCACTCATCTGTGTACAACCAGTCCACGTCACTAGTATCTTACCTTCCTCTGTTGACTGCAACTGTACACCGACAGCCAAGATATCACTCTCATGGTTCATTTCTCTTTTGCCTCCATTTGCAGCTTAACAGCCATGCGGCATTTTCTTTTTTCAAGATATTTATTAAGTTTTCACAAATTATAAAATACAAACAAACAAACAAACAAGTATAATTTCAAAACCTTATTTTCTTAAAACTTACTTCACCGACCTCCTCATACCTCCCCTTTCTGTATTCCAATTTCAAATTTAATTCAGCAAATCCTCACCCTTAATTTTATTTAATTGTATTCGTTTCTTTTCTTTTAACTTAATCTTTACAGCTGTAATCCACTTTCTTTCTATAATCATAACATTTTAACACTCATTAGCCATGTGGCATTTTCTGGGGCCACAGAATATTAATATGGATCTAGAACTTGACACTCAATTCACTGAGAGGTGCCAATATTTGAGTAGCCAATAACAAAACCAATAGTATTTAGACATGCTGAGGTCAGGGTCCCCTGGGCTCCACATGGTCCCATGGCTTAGAAGTGAGATTTCAACAATTCTAGACTGTAAACTGCATATCTGATGCATGACAGCTTTGTACCGGTGCATCCAGGCCTCCACTAAGGTTGGCTGGCAGTATTGTACTCCCAAGGCATTGCTGGATGACAAGACAGTCCTGGGTTCAGGAGTGGGGGGTTAATGTTTAAGTGAGTATTTTGAATATGAATTAATGTATGTAGCTTTGTGCCAAAATATCTACCATTACTTTTTCCATCTATTCCAGGAGCAGCAAGATACACACAGTAAAGTTTATTTTGGTCCTAGGTATACTTCACTCCCATTAAAAATAAATTAATCAGCAAATTCCTACACAGCTAAGCCTTCTTTTATGTAAATACAACACAGCTGTAATGAATTACAAGGTGTTATTATCTCTCTCTCACACACTGCATAATACTTCACACATAAGAGGTTTTCTCTCCTTAGCTCAGTTTGCAACAAAAGCATCTTAAATAAACTGAGAAAAAAATGTTTGGTTTGTAATGTTTTCACAGAAGTGGAATATACCTCACACATATAAAGTTTCTTTATATGACTCATTTTATAACAAGTTAAACTGAGGAAGTTTGCTTTGGGGGAAAAAATAACAAATTGACCTTTTTTTTGTACAAAGAAAATTGGTAGCTGTTGCTGGAGCAGAGGCCTAAGGCTACATTCAGAGCAGCCAGCTTGTTGCACTTCATTTCATTGTAGTTTTGTTCTTTCTCGTCTTCATACTAATTTGCACACATCTCCCATGCATGCCTGCTTCCTGAGCCTGGAGCTGGGGCTTCGGTTTTCATTTCCCCCTAACACACTGAATTTGTAGAGTTACCAGTGTACCCATACACCCC
Organism: Podarcis vaucheri; assembly: GCF_965113315.1. Classification (NCBI taxonomy): domain Eukaryota; kingdom Metazoa; phylum Chordata; class Lepidosauria; order Squamata; family Lacertidae; genus Podarcis; species Podarcis vaucheri. The sequence continues at coordinate 75,493,985 of NC_138764.1, forward strand.
CTCCCCCAACAGAATTGATTCAGTGTGTCTCAGCAAGGGATAGTGGTGTTGCAAGCTTTTAAAAGAAGCTAATTTCTATTAATAGGTACACAGGTGCAACAGATTTAATTCAACACTTTTTCCAAAAAATGCAGGGATTGGGTTGGTAACCTGTGACAAATGTTGTTAATCATCCCTGATATTGGGCAATACTGGCTGGGGTTGCTGGGAGGGTTGAAGGTTCCCCATCCCTACAATAATGAATGAGGAGAGGAGCAGGACAATTACCAGGAAGGCAGCTAGGGTGAAACTTCTGCGAAAGCCAGTCATTGAAAGACGTCTGCCTTTACTTAAAAGAAGTACAAGCTTCTTTCATGCAACCACCTCCCCAGGAATAATAGCACTAAATAATGCATTTTCTAGTCCACCCCATCACATAATTATCTGCCAGTAGCAAATACAGAACATAAGACTGCTTGCCTGGATTCTCCCACTGAAGAGCAGGTTTGTGTGCTGTGGGTCATATTTGAGTCTCCCCAAGAGGATTAACAGTTGACAGCCCTTTGGAAGGTATGAGGAAGAGCACAGACACATGCATAGACCTGGTTAAGCATCAAAATCCAACTTCTGTGAATGCGCATGCTGTACAAAATGAAATACTTATTTCTATATTGTTTTCAGTACATTTATTTGGATCAAATTTTAAAATGTGTGTGGAGAACTATTCTCCAGGTTTTCAGCAAAGGCATTACATGGTAAGGAAAAACATGAGAATTGTTTCTCGGGTTACATGTTGTACCATAAGAGAAACAAAGTAGGTTGTGCCTCTAGAATGGAATAATGCGCTAACCTCCTTAATGCAGCACATACAAGGGCTGTTCTGAAGCGAATGAACTCTTGTTAGTCACGTAGGATCCTGAGCCACTATTTTATAAAGAGGTGACCTGAGCAAAACAAACCCAAGAATAGGAAATGTTGCTCATACTGCAAAAACCTTCAGAACAGAGTTTGGAGACACAGAACCCTGAAGTGTTTTTTAGTCACAAGTCTTGGGCCCAAACCAGCCTGACATGACAAGCATAATGTGCAGCTTTAAAAAATGCAAATAGCATCAGCTAGGGTGGGGCTGACAATAATCAAGATTGCATCAGGCATGGAGGAGAAATGTAACACCTTCCTCCCATGCTGTAATCCTCAGGTAAATTTCTCAAATGCAGATGGAACATTCAGTGGAAAGAAATTCCCAATTAATGCCAGCTGATGTTCTGCATTTTTTAAAACCTGCACATTACTATCATGCCTAGTTTGGCTCTCTGCCTCCCATGGGGTCATTAAAAAAGAAACAAAAACTCTTCCATCTATTGGGTCATAAAAACTATTACAGAGGCAGGGAAGGAAACTGTCCCTCACTATTTCAGCTTCATACTAACCTTAGTTGGGAAAGGGCAGGCAATCCTTTCAAAAACTTCCGTGTTTTTTCAAGCTTTGGAATTCTAGTTTCTCATTTGTCCCAAGACGCACAATACTTGTACCGAAGAACGTCTTTCACATCCATGCTTGTGCTTACCAGTTTTATGGAAGACAGAATTATGGTATGTTTAGACAGCTGGTCCCCTCTTACTAGACGAAAAGCATATTGCCTGTCACTTTGGTAAACTATCTTGCTCTCAAGAAAAGGAAGCTCCATTCAAGAACCTGTGTGTTGGAACAACCAGATAATGGAACTGAGAGGGATTCCTGAAATGAACTAGCAGCATTTAACCACAGATATAATACTATAAAAGTAGCATGTTAATATTTCTAAGGTGAAAATAATTACAAAAAGAGGAGTTCTAATCACTCTTTCAAACAGCAAATACAGCATTTATTCCTTTCTTTCCTGGAAATCCCCACAGTATAAATCAAGTCTCACTTCCAGGAATTGTTCCACATATAGAATTAAACACAGTCAGCAGCAAACGTTTTCAAGCAGGGTGATGAAGATTTCAGAGTCCTTCATCATTATATGTGGGTAAAGCAGGTTTCACAATGCTTTGAGCATTTGTTTCCACAAGGGGGCGCCAGGTCACTTCACCAGACAGCAGCAGGTCTTCTCCAGGAATAGCATCCAGGTGCTGCACCTGACAATCACAACAAAATAATGCAAGTCACCCAAGAGAGATTCTAAATATGATACCTCTCATCAGAATTCTACCTGTGCAACCACTAAGGAAGTAAAGAGAGGGAATTTGGGATCTCATGGTATTTCAGGTTAAAAAAAGGTAAAGGACCCCTGACAAGTTAAGTCCAGTCGTGAACGACTCTGGGGTTGCGGCGCTGATCTCACTTTACAGGCCGAGGGAGCCGACGTTTGTCCACTGGCAGTTTTTCTGGGTCATGTGCCCAGCATGACTAAGCCGCTTCTGGCGAAACCAGAGCAGTGCACGCAAACACCGTTTACCTTTCCGCCGGAGCAGTACCTACCGCATTTTGCGGCCCATAGGGCGCACCTAGTTTTTTTGCGGGGGGGGGGGATAAAGAAAAAATATATATTCCCCCCCCCAGGCACAGGGCTGGGGCGGGGGAAGCCCGAACTTCCCCCGACCCCAGAACAGGCAGCTCTCTGCCAGCCGTGGGAGAGCTGCGCGAAGCCCGATGCCTGGGGGGCGCTGCTTGCGGATAGCTTCCTGAAGCCTGGAGAGCGAGAGGGGTCGGTGCGCACCAACCCCTCTCGCTCTGCAGGCTTCAGCGAAAGCCTGCATTCACCCCATAGGACGCACACACATTTCCCCTTCATTTTTGGAGGGGGAAAAGTGCATCCTATAGGGCGAAAAATACGGTATTTATCTGCTTGTACTTTGACGAGCTTTTGAACTGCTAGGTTGGCAAGAACTGGGACTAAGCAAAGGGAGCTCACCCCGTTGTCGCAGGGATTCGAACCGCCAACCTTCCGATCGGCAAGCCCTAGGCTCAGTGGTTTAGACCACAGTGCCACCAGGTGTTAGTAAGTAAACCAGACATTTGTAAGATAAATAGGTAAAGGACCCCTGGACAGTTAAGTCGAGTCAAATACGACAATGGGGTGCGGCGCTCTTCTCTCTTCAGGCCAAGGGAGTCAGCATTTGTCCAGACAGCTTTCTGGGACATGTGACCAGCATGACTAAACTGCTTCTGGTGCAACGGGACACTGTGATGGAAACCAGAGCACACAGAAATGTCGTTTACCTTCCTGCTGCAGCGCTACCTATTTAGGTACTTGCACTAGCATGCTTTCAAACTGCTAGGTTGACAGGAGTTGGGACAGAGCAACGGGAGCTCACCCCATCGCGAGGATTCAAACTGCCAACCTTCCGATTGGCAAGCCCAAGAGGCTCAGTGGTTTAGACCACAGCACCACCCTTGTAAGATAAATAATGCCATATAATAATGCCATATAAAAGGCAATTGTACAACATGTATCTGTTTAGATTTGAGCTGTTCTCTAATCTGAAGACAAATAGAAAATATTGGCTTCCAATGAGCAGATGGCCCCTACATACTGCTTGCTAGAGTAATCCATCTGATAAATGTGATAAACAAATGCATTTTATCTCACATTCTACCTCCAAGAAGCTCATGAAATTACCATATTTTAGCCTAAGTGTTTCACAAACTAGGTTAGGTGGAGAATGACTGGCCTGATGATCAGAAGTCTAAGGACTGACCTGCTTCTCTCCACCTGGTTTGGGGCGGGGCCTGACGGGCTCCATAAAGGACTACTGCTGCTGCTGGGCAGAAAGGCCTCTGTTTTGTTTTTTGTGTGTGTGTTTTTAATTGCTATTATTTTTTATCTATATCATTTTAAATTGTGATTGATATTAATACTGTATTCTTAGTTTTAGATTTTATGATTTATGTGGAAATTGTTTTCCATTTGGTTGTGTACTTTTGATGTGTTCTATTTATTGTTTATGACTTTTGTTACGTTGGTAATTATGTAAATCTTGTCATGTTGTAAGCCGCCTTGAGCATTGTTTTAACTATGGAAAGGCGGCATACAAATAAAATGATGATGATGATGATGATGATGATGATGATTTCTCCAATATGCCTCCCTGGTCCAGGTCCTACACTCTAACCATTATGCCAATTGCCTATGAGCAGGTGATTGGCATCTAGAGTAATCAAAACCACAGATCTTATTCTTTGTATATCAGTTTTCATTTATAGTGGTAGGGATCATTCAAATGCCATTTCCTTTTTGCCTCTATGGGTGGTTTTTCTTTCTACAAAGCAAAAACTCTATCTCATTAAAATGAATATATCTCATTTTGCTTTAATGATGTTTGCAACCCCCCACCCCTGCAAAAACGCTTTACATTTAGAAAAGCATTTCTACTGGGTATTAGGGTACTGAAATATATGGTTAGTAGGATGGTAAAATTATTGCTAGGTGTGACTGGACAATTTCCATATGGCTTTGAATCTTTGTTTGTTCTGTAATTGCCCTTACATGAGCCTACGTAGGTTGACAAAAAACTTGATCCCTTAACCACTGTTAAGGAATTGGAACCATGTACCGTATTTTTCTGTGTACAAGACAATATCCCTTTAGTCAAAAATTGGAGGTCATCTTATACACAGATTTATACAATAAGTACTGGGTGAGCTGACTGGAGAAACAAGGCTGTTCCGAGGTGCGGTGGGTCAAAAAAAGCTCAACAGCTTTTGGGGTGATTTCCCCCAAAACTGAACAACTTTAAAATAATGATTTCTAAATTTTGGGCTCCCTTAAGTAGGGGTCGTCTTATACATGGGGTCGTGTTATACATGAAAAAATATGGTATTTCTACATGCTTTCCCCTGGTTAAGGATTGTGTCAATGCTGCCCATAACCATGTTTGAAAATAAGTTCCTGTAAACTGGTGTTTGAAGCAGATTTCAAAGGCTTAACAATGGTTAAGGAATTGGGTGTGTGTGAAGAAAGGCCATTATTCCACAGTTGCAAGTACACCAAACATGCATATTGTTTGAAATGTAGTGAGAACATCCACATTATAAATAGTTGCCCACCTGCTTGCGTATATATTCCACCATTATTTCCAGCTGCCTTGGGTCTTCACAATGCTTGTTGAACAGATTTCTCCAGATGGCTGCTGCAAGCACATGATCATCTGATAAAATTCCCTAAAACGAAAGAAAAACAGCAAATTAGGAAAATGTAAACACTAAATAGGAAGTCGTTTCAGACCTTACAAATGGCTATTTAGCTGGACATTCCCTCTAGTCTCTAAAGTGTAGCAATGTATGAATACAGCTTCAAACTTTCCAATAATAACAGCTTAAATGTTATGCTTTTAAACTAGCTTTTTATTGTGTAGTTTAATTGTGTGTATATATTTTATAATTGATTTTATACTTGTAAACAGATCGGAAGCCGTTTTGGCTTGTAAGTGGCATATGAGTACTACTACTATTACTGCTTTTTTATGGTGTGTACATTGCCTTCCTTTATTGGTAGGAGAAGACAAAGCATCAGAGATCTTATTAGCAGAGGGAAAACAAGCAGCAAATATAGTGATGAAACCGATGAAAACTTGGGCACAATTCTGAGAAGCAGATTCAGTAGCCTCAGGGATCAGGTGCTGATACTCTATATTTCAAAAAAATAAATAAACAAGTTGTACAAAAGTCTGCATGAGGCACAAAATCTTTACCCGGATTCATGCTACCTATGAACAACACATTCCCCACTAACATGCAGCACGATATGGGCAAAAGACAGCTCCCTTACGACCACATCACACTCCCTAGCTTTAGTCAATGAGCATCATTAGCAGAAGCAGAACAAATTAGCCAAGACAAGCAAGTATGAACAAACACACTTCCATTGGAATAATCTCTATGGTTTGGAAAACACAGTATATTCAGCACAGAAATAATGTATCTTTTTCGTAGTGCTTAATATGCACCTGCCATTTATCTTGTCTACATACATTAGTATTACCTCATCATATCCAAAAATAGCTGCATAGAAATTTTCTGTCATGCTTCTCATACTCGTTTTCAGGGCAACAGAATCAATCTGAAAAAGAAAACAGCAGTCAGTAGTAGTATTGGGGAAATCAGAAGTGAGCAGTTTCTTGCTTATCCAACCCACATCTAGATAGAACAGAACAAGCACCCTTGTTGGCCAGGGTTTGGTGGAAACATGTCTGGATAAACGAATTTCACAGAAGAGCCTTGGAATACATAAGGAAGGTGCACGTTCAGCACCACATTCTGCATGTATTTGCAATGCATGGGCAATATACTACTAAACAAAACTAAGGCAGGAAGAGTATCTTCCAAATATGGCTCCTAATATGGCAAGTAAACTACATGAAGCCACTCGGAGAACTCAACATTGACAGGGTGGGATACCTGTGGTAGTTCAGATTTTGCTACGCTACAACTCCCACCATTGCTGTCTATTGGTCATGGTGGCTGGGCCTGACAAGAGATGGAACGCAGCAATGTTTGAAGGGCAGCAGATTACGGTTGGGCCACCTTTTACTATAAGTAAAAGGGAGACTGAGCAGAATTTGAATGTCTAGCCCCCAAAGATCATGCTGGACCATCAGTTGCTGAATCTGACACACAAAAGAAAGCTATGAATAACACCATACACAAATCTCAACACTTTGATAAAAGAAACCAGTACTGCTTCATCAATGATGTCATCAAAGCCCTATTAATATGCATATAGCCCTGCGGTTACTGCCTTGTAATAATTCCCCCCTCCAACAGCTAATTAGTTCATGTCATACTATCAAACCTATGGCTTATATATAGTCCTCCATTAAACTGTTATCCTTCATAACATTATTTTTATAATACACGCATACAGTGGAACCACAAGGAAAAAGTTCTTTTATGTCAGTTACTCATATTTTTCCATTTATATAAACTATGAAAATTCATGCATATATTTTATAGGCCATCAAGATTTGGTCACTGGGCTATTACTGAATGTTTAATGAAAAAAGCGCTAAATAGAAGAAATCACAGGGTTAAATGATGACTGCAACCTCTGTAATGACTTAATTAAATTTTTATTGAGTACATAAACTATGATGTCACTTTTAGCCAACCAGGCTTGTACTTTCTAGGCATGTCAGAGACCATGGCTTTTCTCAATAGAACATACTCCTAAATAAGCAGCATTTCTATACTCTAATAAGGGGGAGCAGCTCTCATGTAACACACTCAATAAATTATCCTTCCATTTTTAAAACAAACAAATTCCATGAGTTATAATATATTTGCCATGCACTTTTTATGACATAATAAAAATGTTACCTTAAGGATTACTTAACACATACTACAAATGTTACAGCAGGCAATTGCAAGGGGGCAAAGAAAATAAACAGCACCATTACAGGGACAGGTCCTGGACTTTGTATCCCTAGGGGAGCAGCTCACTATATAAAAGCAAAAAGCAGCAGCTTTAAGAAAGAGATTAATAAGGAGATAACAAAGCTAAATAAACATGGCAATAAATAAAAATATGACTCTTACATTGGGGGGGGCAGTATCCTGGATAACATCACGCTTTTTAAGAGGGCTATCGCAGTATTTGGAGGAAACTGGTTAATACTAGAGAAACACCATCTCATTAAAATAAGTAAATAAACTTAAAGAAGGGTTCTTTAGAAACATTCTTTTCTCAATCCCGTCTTCCCAGCACTGGCAATTCTCAACACCTGGCTTTCAATAGAAATGACTTCACTGACTACAAGCTTGTCTCAAGTGTCAAGGGCACTAGAAAAGTTTAAACTGCTACTCAATGCTAATGCTGCTAATAGCCACTGGATTTCTCCTGTAAATTTAAGCTCCTTCACACTTTGTCAAAAAACAGACCTTGGACTCCAGTACCTGCTTTGGTTCAAAATAGACAAGGATTCTTAGGAGCGATGAACAACAAATACAGTGGCACCTCGGGTTACATACACTTCAGGTTACAGACTCCGCTAACCCAGAAATATTACCTCGGGTTAAGAACTTTGCTCCAGGATGAGAACAGAAATCGTACAGTGGCGGCGCAGCGGCAGCAGGAGGCCCCATTAGCTAAAATAGTGCTTCAGGTTAAGAACAGTTTCAGGTTAAGAACGGACCTCCGGAACGAATTAAGTACTTAACCCGAGGTACCACTGTACTAGGTGGATGGAATCTTCAGAATTTCACCAAAGGGTATATATTAAAAGTTATATCCAAGAATTCCATAGCAATTTTGGAGTATACCTGCATATAAGACCACTGAGATCTATTTAGTTTTGAAAGAAGCCATTCAGTCTTAAGCAAGTCACTCAGAAGTAAGTTCCACTAATTCACCTGGACTTACTCCTAGGTAAATGTGTTGAGCTCCAGGGCTTAAGAACTATTCCCAGTCTCTCAGCCTAAGGATTTCAATGGCACTCATTTAAAATTTATTTTTGTTTCTTAGCAGTATGGTATCTATCAAGGACAATATAGAGGGACACCTTAGCTGCATTCAGGCATAGCAAGATCTCAAGCTCTCATGCTTCCCCCTCCACTGTCTTCCTCAGGCATGGCTGTAAGGAGACTGGAAGCTTTTTCTTCCACTCTGTATTAACTGTGGTTTTCCTTTACAACTAAATGTGAACAAAGTGTAGTTAACTTTAACTATGGTTTATTGAAACAAGCCACCTTCAAACCTTGGGCTACAAAGCTGGTTTCTTTTAATACACCATAGTGAAGTTTAACCACAGTGTAGGGTTCTGGTGCAATGCTAAACTGCTGTTAATCAAAAATAGAAACAATAGTTTCCTATAGTTTCCTCGTGGTTGTAGTACCATAAGAAGAGGTGGGAGGGGCAAGCCTGGGAGCCCAAGGACTGTTATGGATTGTTCCTGTAACAATAAATAATAGTTTATTGATACATCTGAATACAGAGTTTTATCAAAGTTTTCACCTAATGTCTTCTAGTGTCATACATTTGTCTTAAACATTTTCAATCTCTAGTCACATTACAATGTTTGCCCATAACGTTGGTTATATTTGAACATTGCATTTGCAAAAGTGAAAGTTTCATATGTAGCCTTGAAATATTGTCATATACACTGCAGGATTTCCCCCTCCTCTCTCAAATGTAGAGGGATTTCTAGATCAAATAAAGCTTAGCTCCCCTTAAGCGCTCCTCCTACCCAAGGCATCATATTCATGCTTGCCACAAAACAGTTAACAGTTAAAGATTTTCTTGCCAATATTTTAAGAGTGCAGAAGGTTCCAAATTGCTGGTAAAATAAACAATGCCAGACTGTGAAAACTCCTGGCTGCCATGCTCTCTGATGTTAACAAGAGTTCCTTTATTACTATAACCTTTCTGAAGTGAATAAAAATTACTTCTCTGCCCTACGTCTGCCCTCAACTAAAAGGAAAAGAAGGAAAGTGAACCACAAAAAAGTTACACAGTAAGATGTCGAGAATCCTGGAGGATTCTTAAGTTTTAAACATTTGTTTATACATTATGTAAACACATTGTGCCCTTGTTGCAAAACCTATGTCCCACCAATGCAACAGTTTCTGCAAATATCCAATATGTTTGTTCAATTTTGTTGAAAAAAATTATGTGCAAAGGACCCTTTATGATAAAGTGTTCATCTGCTCTTTAGCTGTGTTCATCTTTTGGCGGTATGTGATTCTTAATTTGTAGCAAAAATTGCCACAACAAAATAAAGATTGCCAGTGCTAAATACCAAGTGCGTTTTATTTGCTAGGCTTTCTTAACAGGCCTCAAACTTGCACATTTGTAGTTCAATCTAGCCAAGTTTAAGCACCTTAAAGCACTGCAGAGTTTGATGATAGAGTTAAGCACATGCTTAACTTTCCCATTTAAATGAATGGGACTGGCAGTGAGAAGCACAGTGTGACAATTCATAACATCTTTGAGGGAAAGGTAAGATAAGAGTACACATGGCTAAGCTAGGAAAGTATATCATTATCGGGGGAAACAAATGAGATAACATTTATGATAAATTGGTCGTCATTCATTGATTCACTTGCAGAACTAACTGCTTACTTAAAGCTTTGCTTTAAGATGTTATAGCTAAATTACTTTATGTCCTCAGTTTATAGATGGGGGGTATAAGTGATTAGCACATAACACTGACATGTAGTCTTTTGCATGTTAACTGGATCTCATTTAATGATATGATATACTTTTAGGCAGCTGATTGATACCACCACCACAATCCCAGAGAGAAGGATCATCTTCCCCAGCTAGTTTTCTTAAGCAATAACATAATTGAGCTCAAGTGGTTCAGAATACAGCTGCAATTCGCAAGTTTGTTCTCTCTCTCCCTCTCTTAAAATACTCTGCTGTATAATTTACCATACGTTATCTGTACATCATGGTATTTGCTGACAAATGTTTTATTTAACAGTTGAGATTTCTATGTCATGTTGTATTTGCTGGTATTTAATGGTGTGGATGAAATACATATAAGCAAGAGGTGGGCAAATAGTGGCTTGCAGGTAACATCTGGCCTGCAGCAGCTTGAGAATCACTCAGCTCCTCCTACAGGCTCCTGACGGAGCCTCAAGAACATCTTATAGGGTTTTTATGAAAACCTATGAGATGGCAGTGAAGGCCGCTAAGAAGTCTTACTTCTCGGCCTCCATTGCATCTGCTAGCTCTCGCCCGGCGCAATTATTTAGTATAATTCGGTCTTTAACGTCCCTTGAAGGACAGCCAAATTTAAATAACAATCTGACACACAGCTGTGAGGCATTTGCGAGCTTTTTTGCAGAGAAGGTCCTGTTGCTCCGCCATGACCTCCCTGCTAATTTGGATACAATAAAGGAACTGGAGGCCCCTAGACTGTCCTCGGGTCCAGTATTGGACCACTTTGACCGGATATCTCCAGCCGATGTGGACAGATTCCTCCAAGCTGGAAAGCCCACCACCTGTCCTCTTGACCCGTGCCCGTCATGGCTGATTAGAGCGTGTCCAGACGAGGTGCGGGGCCCCCTGGGGGATATCATCAATTTGTCCCTTGGCACCGGGATATTCCCAGGGGAACTGAAGGAGGCGGTGGTGCGTCCGCTCTTAAAGAAAACATCATTAGATCCCTCAGATCTATCCAATTACCGCCCGGTCTCGAATCTTCCATTCCTGGGTAAGGTGATTGAGAGAGCGGTTGCTGAACAGCTTGGTAGGTTTCTAGATGAAACATCTGCTCTGGATCCATTCCAGTCCGGCTTCCGCGCTGGTCATGGGACCGAGACGGCTCTGGTCGCCCTAACAGATGATCTCCGCAGGCAGCTGGATCGAGGCGGGTCGGGGCTGCTGATTCTTCTAGATCTGTCAGCAGCCTTTGACATGGTCGATCACGAACTCCTGGACCACCGCCTTGCCGACGTGGGGATCCAGGGCACAGTCCTTCAATGGCTGCGCTCGTTTCTCTCTGGTCGGGGACAGAGGGTGGCGCTTGGGGGGGAATTGTCATCACGCCACTCCTTGGTGTGTGGAGTGTCTCAGGGTGCAATTCTCTCCCCGATGCTTTTTAACATCTTTATGCGCCCCCTCGCCCAGCTTGTCCGGAGTTTTGGGCTGGGTTGCCATCAGTATGCTGATGACACCCAACTCTATCTGTTGATGGATGGCCATCCTGACTTGGCCCCAGACACACTGACCAGATGTCTGGAAGCTGTGGCTGGATGGTTACGTGGGAGCCAGTTGAAGTTAAATCCTTCGAAGACAGAGGTCCTCTGGCTGGGGCGGGACGATATGGGATCGAGGGGGCAACTCCCATCTCTTGCGGGGGTGCAATTAGTGCCAGCACCGGCCGTTAAGAGTTTGGGTGTAATCTTCGATACCTCCCTCTCTATGGAGGCGCAGATTACAGCTATAACAAAGGCGGCATTTTTTCATCTCCGCCAAGCTAAGCAGTTGGCCCCTTATCTCTCTTGTCCTGACCTAGCCACTGTGATCCATGCGACGGTCACCTCCAGACTGGATTATTGTAACTCGCTCTACGTGGGGCTGCCCTTGAGACTGACCCAGAAACTCCAGCGGGTGCAGAATGCCGCGGCGAGACTCCTTATGGGGTCTTCGCTGCGAGAGCACATTCATCCGGTATTATACCAGCTGCACTGGCTCCCGGTGGAGTACAGGATCAGGTTTAAGGTGCTGGTCTTAACCTTTAAAGCCCTATACGGCCTAGGACCCTCGTACCTACGGGACCGCCTCTCCTGGTATGCCCCACAGAGAAACCTACGGTCTGCAAATAATAACATCCTCAAGGTCCCAGGCCTCAGAGAGGTTAGGCTGGCCTCAACTAGAGCCAGGGCCTTCTCGGCTGCGGCTCCAAACTGGTGGAATGCTCTGTCACAAGAGACTAGGGCCCTGCGGGACCTGACATCTTTCCGCAGGGCCTGCAAGACAGAGTTGTTCCGCCAGGCCTTTGGTCAGGGTGCAGCCTGACTCCCTCCTCTGGCAACCTGCACAGAATTTTGCTTAATTGGTTGCCATCAATTTGATTTAATTAATTTTTATAATGAAATATTTTTAGATTGTGTGATTATTTGACTGATTATTTGATTGTTGTTAGCCGCCCTGAGCCCGGCTTCGGCTGGGGAGGGCGGGATATAAATAAAATTTATTATTATTATTATTCCTGGGCCGCTTTCAGTGGACAAGGGAGGATAGCAGCCTCCTTGCTGTTCCCTTGTAAAGCTGGCCTGTCCATTTCAAAAATGAAATCCAGAAGCTTACTAATGAAAAGCATCAGAACACAGGCTAAATTTCAGATCTCAACCTAAAATTCAAAAACCATTTTCAAAATCTGAAGAGCAGAATTAGAGATTTTGGCAAATGCTGTATATTTGTAATGCTTGTTCTAGGTCTCTACAGGGTTATAACATTGCAGCAGGTCCCAACCCATCAGCTGAAAATCTATTACAGTGGTGCCCCGCAAGACGAAATTAATTCGTTCCGCAATTTTTGCTGTCTAGCGAATTTTTCTTCTTGCGAAGCACGGTTTAAACGGTTTAACAAAGTCGCAAGACGTTTTCGTCTTGCGAAGCAAGCCCATAGGGGAATTCGTCTTGCGAGGCAAATCGCGAATGAAAAAACCTTTCGTCTAGCGAGTTTTTTGTCTTGCGAGGCATTCGTCTTGCGGGGCACCACTGTATCTAGAACACATCCTGCAGAAAAAGAGTGGTGAGATCTTGGAGTTTGGTTAGCTATACAAATGAAGGGGCAGCTATGTTAGGAATTTAAATGTACCAACAGAAGTAGTGGGATGGGTGCTGGGAGGTAATTTAATGATATGTAACAGAAAGTGGGAAACAGTGCAGTCAGGAAAGGGAGGATTAAAGGCATGCAGACACACACACACACACACACACACACACGAAACAATACATTTGAATGTCAAAAGAAGTTGAGAGCACAACTGGAGAATTACTGGAGAAATGCGAGACTTAAGAAAGAATGGGTTTAGAAACTTTAGAAAGGAAAAAGAAGTAGGAACAAGGGAGGGTGTGGAAAGGCAGAGATATGAAGAGCATCATATGGACAGCAGATTGATGGAGGCACAAGAAGAGTACTATCAACATTGAATGACAGTATGGTTGAGCTCTAGGAGCAAGATCTTCTCTGGGATAGCTCAGTCAATACAGTATGAGACTCTTAATCTCATGAGTTGAGGGTTCAAGACCTGCGTTGGGCAAGAAGATTCCCTCATTGCAGGGGGCTGGCCCCTTCCAACTCTTAAATTCTATGATTCTACAACAGTTCACAAGAGGGAGGGTCATGGCACTTTAAAAAAAAAAGAATCTGAGGGCTCAATCATTATACCCTGATGCTAAATCAGGAGAACCCAGGATGATCAGAAGCAGTATGTGGAACATCACCTCATAGCACCTTCTCATGTGGCTGTACCTCTGTCATAGTTTCCCATAATTTTCAATGATGTAAATTCTATTTGACCTTTCACAGACAAATTACCAATGAAAAGCCCTTTCACAGTAACCAATGAGCTACCCACTACTGTTTATACCAGCCCATCTTCCCACCACTAGGAACTGACCTTTTGAAGCATGGAATCTGTTTCATACAAATATGTGGCTTTGGGTGGAGGCAATTCCAAGAAATCTATATAAGCCACCCTCGCTATACTGACTTACTGACTGAGATGTATTGGCACTCCTAATGAACATTATAGCCTCTGACCGCAAGTAAGAGAAGAGTAGCACAAAAGACAGAACTGTAAGACGTGGATGTTTGGAATACAGTCTATGAGCCTACAACTCTCACAGTCCCCCTCCCCCTTTGCTTGGTCTACTATCTTCTGTATGTGCTCATTAGCTGCAATTTTGGAGTTGGAATTGCCATTCTCATAGTAAATATACCCAATAGAAATCTGCAGTGAAGTGAGGGCAGATCTGTGGGCTTTGACTGGCATTTTTGGTATAAAAAATAAAAAACCAAGGCTGTTCGGGCTGAATAGAAGAGACTGATGGAAGCATTTTGCATCCAGGGGACCTTTACCTTTTACATGCAAAATCTAACACTGAATTAGTTTTCTGTGCCAGACATGCACCTTCATTGGGATGCAGACCAGGAGGGACTAAGAATAATAGACATGAGCTCTCCTCAAGCTGTATGTTGAGAGAAGTGGCACTGTGGCTGTTTGTCCCACAACCTCCACGTATTGGGTACAATGTGAGAACAGGTATGTGTGAACATGGTTTCACATCACTCATACAGGCCCTACATCTGTAAAATTGTGTATGCAGGACCTGTTCTCATCTCTCACCCAATGTATGAAGGTTGCGGGAAAGAACAGTAAATGTGCAGAGCTGAGAGCCAGCTAGGGTGATTCTGATTTCCCTCCAGGGTTTTAGCAAATGCATGAAGAATAAGGTATGATCTTGGGGCTAATTCAAAGAAGAAAACCAACGAATGAGAAATAGTTTCCATACTTTGTCAAGTTGAGAGAACAACTCAAATACTGTATCTTCAATAGTGAAGATTTGTTTATTGAATTCATACCTCACCTCTCCTCCTGAAAACTCAGGGTGGCAAACATACCCACATTTCAAACAAGAATTCTAAAACAGTTAAAGTATTCTAAAAACAGCTACAGTTAAAAATATTATTCCATCCAGTGATCTCAGGGTTGTTGCAAACAGTATTCTTTAGTATTCACCAAATGCCTGGGTAAACAAGAAAGTTTCAAATTCCTTCTAAAAATTAATGATGGAGAGAGAGAGACACACCTCAAAGTTCTACCCCAAAATGGACTTGATTCGTGTTCAGTTCACCTGCATTTATGGGAACTGCTTTCAGATGTAGTTCTGAGATTTTAAAATGAATTTTGTGAACTTGGTTAAACCGAACTAGTTCATTCCAAGCACCGCAAATGGCCAAATTCACACAAGCAGTCACCCTGCCACTGTTTTAAATGAAACTACGTAGAAGTTTTTAATGCGCTCTATTGTTCATATGCAGTGACTCACTGCATGGGTCCAAATGTTTCCCTTGTTAAACTTAAAAGGTAAAGGGACCCCTGACCATTAGGTCCAGTCGTGACCGACTCTGGGGTTGCGGCGCTCATCTCGCTTTATTGGCCGAGGGAGCTGACGTACAGCTTCCGGGTCATGTGGCCAGCATAACTAAGCCGCTTCTGTCGAACCAGAGCCGCACACGGAAACACCGTTTACCTTCCCGCCGGAGTGGTACCTATTTATCTACTTGCACTTGACATGCTTTCGAACTGCTAGGTGGGCAGGAGCAGGGACCGAGCAACGGGAGCTCACCCCGCTGCAAGGATTCGAACCGCTGACCTTCTGATCGGCAAGTCCTAGGCTCTGTGGTTTAACCCACAGTGCCACCCACGTCCCTTTGTTAAACTTACCCTCCTTTTATTTTGGGGGCTGAGAACTCTCCAGATATGTATTGCTAACTTACCACATGGAAGGGTTTCCATAAATTTAGCTGGAGTTTAAAGTCACTGTTATCCCATTGTTTCTGTGCATTAGTCTGGCCTTTCACTGGGATCGAACATGAAGGAACACAATGACCATGTTTTCCTGTCACCATATGTGAAGATTGCTGGCTTGTCATAGTTTACCAGAAACGACCAGTGTGTTCCTGCATGCTGCCCAACTGTTCCTATTTCACTCCTATGCAGCATGAGCAGCAGAAACTAGAAGCCTCAATTAAACATGGCTTCCTATGCTGTCCAAACCCTGGACCCTAGTCTGTTGCGCTTTAAGAAGTCAGCAAATTCAAGTTTTTTAAAAAATGGCATGGTAGAGAGCAACAAACTAGGATCCTGGGTTGGATGTAATGGGAAGCCAAGCTTAATTGCGGCTTCCTGGTGTTTTGCTCCTCCTTTAGCATGAGCAAGTGAGAGCAACTGGAAAGTATGCACTAGCACACTGCCTGTTTCTGATAAGCCGCAATACCGGCTTACTGTGACATGTGAATTAGGCAGTTTTTACTCTCCTGCTCATATAGAGAAAAGCAACAGTACTATCAATTAAGTGGTTCAGGGTTACATGAACAATTTGTTTGGTCCTGTGATAATTATTCATTCAGACTAATTTTACTGATTCCTTTCCTTGCTATCATTGGATCTGTTTGTAACCAGGAGAGATCCTTCTGAATTGGAAGTGTGGCATCTATGAAATAGATTAAGACTGTGATTTGTATACTAACCTCTAGTGCCATTATAGTCTAGTGTTACTATAAATTAATCCACAATGTACTGGGGGGGGGGGGAGAGAAGAAAGAAAGGAAGAAAGAAAGAAAGAAAGAAGCATGAGTTTTATTTCAATTAATTGCAGAACATCAGGCAAGACTTCATTTTAGCCGCTCTCGTGTAATATGAAGTAATCCCAGTAAACTTCATCTGAACCACTCCAGAGTAACTGAATATAGAATAGGGGCTACTGTGTATAAATAGCTCTACCTAAAAACATAACAAAGACTTCATTGTACTCCACAGTGCGGGGCCAATAAATGAATTCAAGAGACACTTAGATGTGTTTCTGGAAAAGGAGGGGCCTGAGTGGTCTGGTGGGAAAGCAGGAAGGTGGGATTAAGTTAAATTAAAATGCGGTTGGCATGTTGGGCTGGACGGCCTTTTCCTGCTCCTATCATCTTGTACAGCTTTTAAAACAGGCTCAGCTACAAATCAGGATTTTACACTGAACAAACAAGTCTTGTACGTTGTGGGATAAGAGCAGCACTCCAACTTGAAGGCAAGGTTTTTGTTAGAAAGATGTTTGCCATTAGGAATGCTTATTTCAGATGTGATTTTAAGTCATGTTTTCCACAGTTTTTAAGTTTCTGTATAGAAAGTGAGAGCTTTGAAATTTTAAGCAGAAAATAACATTTCTAAGGACTGGGGCAGAAATAAAAAATAACTAGGGCTTAGGGATCAGGAAGAGGTTGTGGGATTCTGTGCTTCCTACTTCTCTCTAGTTTGGTATTGCATGCTATAGCCATCAATCTACAGATGCACCAAGATTCTCCGTATGTGTTCAGAAGCATTGTGGGAATCAGCTTAATGGGGGTCAGTGAATTCAAGAGACTCACTTGATATATTTGGGGGGGGGAATCAAGCAGGATAGGGGGGTGCAGAGCATGCACAATTGCATAGCAGACTTCCAAAATCCTAGTTTAAAATTTACATCAGCGAGTAGCCTATAGGTGCATTCAAATGAACACCTCTCCATTTATTAAGCTGAGATATACAAAACCTTTTGCCCATGCAAGAACTCCTTCACAGCAAACAGAGACTGAACCAAGAAGACTCTAATTAAACATGGTTTCCCATTTTGTCTGAACTGGGAAACTGTATTTACAATCTTTTGGAACAAGATGGATTATTCAGTTACAATGTGAACATATCAGCTTAAAAAGCAAAGATGTGACAATTCAAACCAGGCCTATAACTCACTGAGTGACATATACAAACATCTACCATTTATTTTAATCCTACCCATCCCCAGTTCAGATGTTTTGAAAATGAAAAGATGATTCAGGGTTTTTCTTTTTCTAGAAGCATCTCAGCAGATTTATTTATTTGTTTAGGTAGAACATTAATTTGTGTTTTCAGGTTCTGTCCCTGGCTCTCACCTACGAAAACTACTGAGCAGCTGACAGATTAGACAGTCCATGCCTATAAAATGCAAGACAGACACAAGAGCAGAGCAGGATCAAAAGGAAATATTTTATCGAGCCTAATGTTACTAGTAATACTTTGAATCACTGCATCAAGCCAATTTTCATGCTTGTTTTTAAGTTTGGTAGAAAAGTCACAAGTGGAAAAATTAAGTAAAGAACACTGGTTAGCCACAAAGCTGGACACACCTGGCTGCATAACCACCAAAAGAAACTGACTTCATTAGTTCTAGGGGCAGGAGAGTAAAATTTATATATGAAATCTGCCTGCACCAGTAGAATTGCTGAGGCCAAAGGCTTTCTTTCTGTTTTTACAGCTGTGTCAAGTTTTGGGTCTCAACTCTTGCCAACAATCAAGAGTGCTGAAGGAGCCCAGGTTAAAGGGTCCCAAAACTTTGCAGCTGAGATTCAGATTGCAACAATTTTAACAACTAGTCTATGAATTAATACACCATTTAAAACAGGGATAAGCATAAATTTGAAGTGAAAATGCAATGGATTGCATTGGTTCAAACCATGATATCCTTACATCTGTAATACCAGATGGCATGTTCTAAAACTAAACAAAGCCACCAGATCTGAAATATATAATTTTAACATCCATTTTCTCTACGCATTGCCAGCTATGAAAGCAATGTTTCACTTGCCTTGCCAAAATGTTATCTAAGTTTTATTTTCTTCAGCATAGTTATCTTTCAAAAGTATTTAAATTAACTACAGACCTTTTTATAATTTCTTCATAAAGCTTTCCCCTAAATGGCGTTTCTTTGTAAAAGTATAGCTGACCTTCCTTGTGCCTGTTACTTACACTGCTATATCTATATGCTATGTTAGTATGAAATTACCGATTTATGCTTTTGTATAGAACTCAAAACGGATAGATCTCAAATCAAAATTCTGAAAGTCGAAAGTCCTTCTAACTTTGAGTAAGCAAAGTTGAAATCCCCCTTTTGGCCTAGAAAGGTATCATCAACGTTTTGGAATGAGCACTCGTTGCTTTGAGCTAGTTTACTTTCTCTGCCATTAATTCTTAACATAAAAGTGAGTCCTTCTGTTTTAAGAAACATCATTGTTTGGGTCAGCAGAACAAGAAAACTATGGAATCAGACTTCCTTACAAGCTAACGATAACAAAAATTCTCATGTAATATTAATATAATTAATATAATTAATAATAATTGCACTTTCCTGTATGTGAAAATTCAGAAAAATATGTATAAAGCAAGCAGTGACTTCACGTGTTTTATTCTGGCCTTCATATACAGCTTAAGAAGCCAGTGCCAGATATCTATCTACAAAAAGGACGAGGACTTAGGGCTTTACAAATGTTATTTAATCTACACTCTGTCTTTCAATACCACTCCATTTTCTTCTTTATTACTAACCCATAACTGAAATAAAGTTTGCAGTAGTTTCAACCACACAAAGTCTCATTATAGTTAAATGATCCTCTAAATTAATAAAGCAAGTATAATAGTTTGCAAAATCCCCTTTAGCAGGGCTGGGGAACCAGAGAGTCTTCAAATGCTGTTGGGAGTCCAACTCCCCTCAGCTCCAGCCAGAATGGTCAATGAGCAGGAAGGAAGGAAGCTGGAATCCTACAACATCTGGAAGACTTCAGCTTCCTCATCAATGATCCTTAGGTTTGCAATATTTTTTTCTTGTACAAGTATTTTTATTTCTCAGGTAGGAAATAGCAATGTTTTGACCTTTAATCTTGGCTACATTTAGAGATGCAACACTTCCAGAGATTTTGAAGCCATGGAGAATTGCTCTAGAATCTCAAAACTAAATCAAACATCACCAGAAGGAAGCAAGGAGCAATTCAAAGAAAGCTAGGCCATGTATAGTCTTTTCAACAAGATGGCAGCGCTCTCTAGATTCAGAAATGCATAAGGAATTTGTGTGCTATATATGCCTACAGTTTACTCAGGAATAAGGCACTCTACTGTAGACTATCTGATATAAAAATAACAATATTATACATCCTTTTCTTAAAAACCATATCACTCATTCAAAGAGAAAAAAATATTGCATGAGAAATTTTCTCCTTATAGTGTTCCCCAAAATTTTCAGTGTTCCCACTGGTAAGTTATTTTAAAGTTCTTGAAAAAATATTTCCGTGTTTTCCCCTAGGCCTTCACATCATTAACTATGAGTTGGTAGAATTACTACGGAGAAAGTAAAACTGAATACCTTATAAAAAATATCCCATGGCAATGCCAGGAGGGTTTTTTCTTTTTCTTCTTCTTTTTGCCTTCTCCTTTATTACCTGACAGGCTTTGCCTTTTAAATCACATTGGTGAAACTGACCAAATCATGCATATTTTCAGAAAGCATAATTTGATTGGATTTGACTTTCTGAAATAAATACTGCTTGATTAGCTAATTGTTAGCTTGTTGCTCTGGGCAGCTGATGGTATATCCTTGACCTTCCAATGCTCTGACTGCTGCTTACAATAATTAGTTCTCAGCATTAGGCGGCACACTTTTTTATAGACTGGAAGGATGATTTGAAAACCTCCACTGTGAGTACATCATAGGAGCAGCAAGCTGACTTTTTCTCAGGTACAGAATGATGGGCGTGTCTAAGAGAGTGGCTAACACCTCTCTACAGCAACCCATGAAGTCATGGCAACTGCTGTCCATTCTGTATAAGTAGTCAGAATGCAATTTTTTTCCATCAAGGATGAACACTTGCAAAGAATCAATCCACAGTGCAATAACTGGACACCATCATTAGATTATTGCTGGCAACAAGAAATCACTGGCCAGTTGGTCAAACCTAGCATTTATACCTCATTTTGCCAAGGTCTGCCTACCTCCTCTCCAATGGTTAAGGAGTTGCCTGCTAATCTCACACAGCTATGCTAAGGATTTCAGCCGAACCTAACAACCTACAGGGCTGTGGTGAAAATAAAATGGAGAGGGGATGCCACCTTGAGCTCCTTGAAGGCAAGGCAGGTGGGATATAAATGCAATAAATAAAAACAGATGAATGAATACATATTAGCTGTTGCAGTTACCTCAGTGCGAGATATTTAAATTTAGCTTAAGATGAAGTTTATGGCTAGCTGTACTTGCACGTGAGAAAAGATAATTGGAAACATCATCTGTTCACTGTTCTGCTCAGTCATTCTTCCAAATATATTAAATAGTAAAATGTTAGATGGACTAAGGCAATCTGAATTCTGAAGCACTGGCTTCCTGACACCGACACAACATGACAGTCATGTGATAAAGGAATCTGCCAAAGACTACTTACTCCCATGACCTTCCCACGTTGCTCAACATCTTCCCACATAGAATGAACTATATAGCGACACATGTATTTTCCTGTTCGTCCTTCCTGCTTCATTCGTACTAAACACATCCTAGAGGATAGCAAAGGAAATACATTAGATTCTGGAAATCTTGACTTTAAGAGTATGAGAAGTACAAAGGGGAGACAAAGGAGGAGATGCAACTGGTGCATGATCCAGGAATATAGAGCAGCAGTGTGTCTGATAACAACATAAGCGCCACTATAAGCTCCGTGGGACCATGGACATGCCCGTTTTTACTATAAAACTTTTGTCAAATGTTCCCTGTATTATTATTATTAATAACAACAACAACAACAAAAAGAGGATCCAAAAGTAGCAGAGACCAAGCACGGTAAGCTCTCACTGATGGAACAAGAACCAAATGTTTTTTTCAAGTAACACTTAGCCCAACACTTTAAAAGATGCTGTATATTTGGATGTTTAGTGCTGTCACAGAGCAGTGTTGCAGCACCCTGAATGAGGTCATGGAATCTGGAGAGTTTATTTTTAAAAAAACAGTACCTCGTTTACAACAACTGCCACTTGAGGTTAAATGACACACGTTCTTAGATTTTCTAACTACATCAACACAGCTGCAAAACTTTTTATTGTTTTACCATAAGGTCATGTTTTGTAATATATTCAATTATTCAACAACCAAACCATATTTTGAGTATAGGGAAGTTTTGCTTTAGAGATGTATTAATACAGTATCTGGGATTTTAAAAAAAGACTATCCATGTTATTTTAAAAAGATAATTACCTTAGAAATATGAACAGGGCAAGTTTATTCTATGCTATGGGCATATATCTGGGGAACATATAACAGGGCCACAAGAGAGGATATTGATTGATTGATTGAACTTGTATACCCCCTATACCCGGAGGTCTCAGGGTGGTTCACAGACCTACAGGCAGGTATCAACAGGAAAAAGCAACCTTTCAGGTTCGTCTCCTTACCTGCTGCAATCCTAATAATTATCATGCTTCAGCTGATGCCATTTGCATTTTTTTAAAACCTGCTAATTAAATGCAAAGATCCATTTAATGACTAGCTTGGTCCTCAGATATCTTTGGTTTCCAACACCTCAGCCTGGAGCAAGTTGGTGTGCAAGTTGTAGGATGTGTGTCCAAAATGCACGGCTTGTACTTGCCCACTGAAGACGGCTTCTGAGTACTATCCATCTCCGATAGCCATCCTCAGTTTTGTTTGGGGTTTTTTATTTTAGTCACCATTAAGCAGCTAGAGCTCTCTAATAAAACATCACAGTTTCCTACTCCCCTGTTCAGCATTTTAGAAAGAGGTAAACAAAGGAGGCTTGAACAATGATGAGCACAGGGCTGCCTCAACCTGGCATCTTCAGCCTTAGGGCAAAGTGCAATCTGAGTTGTGAATGCAGGCAACACATAATAGCTTGAATGATTAAAGTATCATTGAGATGTAATTAGCTGCAAGGGTACCAGAAATATTTGGAATACATTCAACACTTACTTTTAAAAATACAAGTACAGCAATTAGCATGGCTGCTTTCAGCTGCTGTGATGGCCATCTACAGAGCTAGTTACTAGCAATTTTGTGAATCTAACAGCAGCAATGAAGAATGAACATTCAGAGGATAAGATAATTACTTTTATTATTATTTATTGCACTTATTAGTCAATTTTATTTACAAAATGTAACCCAAAGCAACTTGCAAAATTGGTTTCTGGCCACAAGATTCAGTGTCAACTTAAATTTGGTGCAGGGTCCAAGGCACAGTCCACTTCAGAAAAAGCAAGGCTCCCCTTGCCCCTGCTCCAGGGTGGATAAATAAAGCCTGTCACAGTGCAGGCAACTCGCTCCGGGGCTTTTTGTGTTGCACTCAAAATGAAATATCTGTAACTTTTATTTGGGGTGTGTGTGGAATTTAAGGAAATGGTATATCCTTATTAGGGAGTGAATTCTGACAAATTTCAGAAGGATACAAGCTGTGGTTTTCCAGCAAGGGTAGCAGTTGCAGTTGGGCAGAGGGGAGAGATAAAAAAGGAATCACTTAAAGTTAGTATGAGTTATTATTTTTTTAGTCTATTGTGATTTTTACTTTCTCTTTGTTTTAAATTATGGCTGTAAATCATTAGTGATAATTTCATTGTTTTATCATTTTTGTAAACTGCTTTGATTTTCCTCCCTACAGGTGGTATATAAATTGTATGAAACAAACAAACAAATAGGTACTGGGAGTGGGGTGGGGAAACAATCTTTTATTTTCACAGCACTCACACTTCTGAACTCCCTGCCTATTGACACCAGGCAAGTACCGTTGCTGTATTCTTTTCAGCGCCTTATTAACACATTTTTGTTCAGGCAAGTCTTTCCAGACATGCACGTGATGAATGCATATGATTTAAGCTGTTTCATCTTAACTGTTGATTTTAATTATACAGTGGAACCTCCGTTTTCAAACATAATCTATTCTGGAAGACCGTTCGACTTCCGAAACATTCAAAAACTGAGGATCAATGGGCAAATTCTGCAAATTCCATTGAAAAAATGGAGAAATGTGCCTTGTAAGCTGTTCAACTTCCAAGGCATGTTTGAAAACAGAAGCAATTAATTCTTGGTTTTTGTCATTTGGCCTTCGGCTTCCGAGATGCTCGAAAACTGAGGTTCCACTGTATTTGAATTCTTTAAATACTTTTTCTTTTATTAAAATGTTAATGTTTGTTTCTTGTAAACCGCTTAGAGAGTCTATTTCCAATCAAGTGAAATATAAGTTTGTTAAATAAATGATTAAATAAATAAATAATTAAATAAACAAGATAGATATATGCTTCAGCGCTTTTGCTCATATACGGCAAAGGTTATTTTTTTTCAACATTCCTCCTCAAGAACACAGATTGGAGAGTCAAAGTAAAACAATTCCATTTGATTACAAGCTTGACCTGTCAATCACAAGAGAGCATTCTGCTTAGCTTTCCATCCTGGTGTCTACTCCCCCTTACCTCACAGCCTACCTAGTATTTCCCTTTCAAGGTAAGCTTAAATACATTAGTTTTGCTGTTAGCAGAAAAATTTCTGCAACATTTTTAGACATCTTAATCACTGAGGCACCACAGGACTTTACTTCAGGTACCTGGTCAGATCCCCAGTTCACCTTGGGACATAACCAAAATCTCCCCAAAGCATGACACCTTTATTTCCCCAACCCAGTGATTAATGTGCTCTAATAAGGGGCTTTCTTAAATGCACTCATGAGATGCATACACACTTTAATCTTTCAGGTGTCTCATTTTCTGAATGCCTGTTGTAAGCTAACACAACACACCACTGGAATAAAGTTCATAATATCATTTGGAACCCTGAAGTAATTGAGAAAGCTTGGAAAAGGAGAGATGAAAAAAAGTACACATGCTATCTGGGTCATGTGGTTACACTTTGTTCAGTGACACCTTTTGAGCGTCTATATTGGTAGACTCAAATCTAGTGCTATTAACTTTCAGAGAGGCAAGCAATTGGAAAAATAATTTCCTTCCTTCTGCATCATTGCTATATCACTTTGACCTTTTCAAACACGTAACTTTAGATGAAAACTATATTTTGCCTTATTATTTTTCTTGGCCAGCTATTTAACAAATGAAGGAAAAACTCACTTTCTGAGGTGTTAAATATTCTACATGCAACCAACCTGGCATTCACTTAATCTGTAGGTACATTTTAGAGGTGCAAATGTAAATGTCAATGGTATAATTTGTTAAAGGCTTCTGACAACCAGAAAGTAAAATCACCACAGGTTCTCACAATTCAAACCACTTTTACGTAAATGTGAGATTTTCCTATAACAGCTAAATAAGAGACCTTTCCATTCAAGGTGAATGAAACCTTTATATATTTATTTATTTTAAAGTTATTCCTAGCCATATCCTTCCCCCTACTAGACTTTAGAAATAACTACAAATATTAGGCTTCTTTGACCTTTGTTTTTTAAAAAACTGCCCACAAGTCCAATATTTTTTTCACTAGCAGTGACAGACTTCTGTAGTTGGTATAGATGTTGCAGAATTCAGAAAATACAGCTTTTGGGGGGCAGAAAATATAGCTTTAAAGTTTTGCTTACCAGACATGAAGCTGTGCTACTAAAAACCATGAGTTCAACGTGTCAGGCATCTGAAATTCTTAAAAAATATATATAATTATTTTTAAAATCCATTACTTTAATCTTTTTTTAAAAAAGTAAATGAATTTACACAAATGTATTTTTTAATGTTTGACGCTTTATTATGTTTTTATATGTATTGGAAGCCACCCAGAGTGGCAGGGGAAACCCAGCCAGATGGGCAGGGTATAAATAATAACAACAACATAAAATACAATAATAAATATTGTAACAAAATCAAATGTTTTCCTATGCATAGTTTAAAAATTAATGATAATTTGCAGTTAGTACCACAAGGAAGATAATCGCCCACCAACAAAACCTCCATCTTATCTGGATTGAGCTTCAGCTTATTGCTCCTTATCGGGTTTTAGACTGACCTATGACACTGTTTCACTGTTGGTGGGCAATTCATAGAACAGGGAGATGTCCAAACTGTTCTGGATGGGGCTGGATACAGTGGGGTTCATGGGCCACCCACGGCATGCAGCGCCTTCACATGGTTAAGCCTGATACACCAGCCGCAGCCATGGGCGTAGCCACAGGGGTGCAGCTGCCCCCCATTAAGTAAATAAACAGAAATGCTGAACTAGCTGCCTGATTGTATTGCAGGTATTTTGATTTTGCCCCGCCCCCCAGCATAAAGCCTGCCTCCCCCTTAAAAAAAATCCTGGCTATGCCCATGGCTACAGCCTGTCTTAAAAAAAGGGGGGGGCAGCAGCTATCCACACCCTGGTAACTTCTCATCTATATTATTGCAAGGTGCTGTAGTGCTTTTTAAGACTTTTTGGAAACTTTTGTTACTGGACAATTAAAGAACTAGGCTACTAACTAGGATCACTTCTTAAATTACTGTAGTGGCTGCAGTATCTTTCTAGGAACAGTTCAAGGGCGTTTAATGGCTTAGGACTCAAGATACTTGACCACACAAGCCTGCCCAAATTTTACATTACTGTATATGAAAGCCCTTCTCTAAGTTCCTGTCTCCTGAAATTAGGTGATTACCAGGCAGAGACAGTTTTATTACCCATTATGTGGAATGCCCTCTTGAAGGACTTTTGCCTGGTACCAAGTCACATGTCTTTTCCAGCACATTTGCCCAGGCTTTTCAGCATGTTACCAAAGCTGTTTTAAACCAATGGTTCTGCTAGACTTAATACTCTCCTGTGCTTCTATTGCTTCATGTGCATTTTAAGTTTAATTTTATTTGCTATTTTATTGTCGGAGTCAACTTTGGTTTTTCTTAAACTGGAGAATCATAGAATCACAGAATTGTAGAGCTGAGAGGGACCTCAAGGGTCATCTAGTCCAAACCCCTGCAATGCAGGAGTCATAGCTAAATGCAGGAATCACAGCTAAGCATATAAACATTTTAAATAAACAACAAATGCTGTATTTTGAGTGAGCAAGGTGTTAACATAAGAATGTAATACCAAGATCATGAACTATCATCGTTAATATACTTGCCTTAAAATGTGTCCTGCGACCTCTCACCTCTGCAGAGGAGGAAGACAACCCTTACTGTATCCCTATGGCTCTGGGGGATTTTCTCAGCTGTGACTAGTGGTGGTTCTGTCAAAGAATGCTCCCTTTTCAGCCTCAGACAATTGGTCCATGTAGCTCAAAATTGTCTGCATGCTGACTGACAGCAGATCTTCAGGGTTTCAGACAGGAAACAGGCCTACCTGAAGATAGCAAGGACTAAAACTGGGATGCATGTACTCTAACACTGAACTATGGCCCCCTCCCTTCAAGCTGTAGCTGACCTCTGGAATGGAGAAAGGATTAGCACTCTCAAAATTATCACTTCCAAATATCCACTCTTACGAGTGGGAACCAGATTGGCTCTCTAGTTTCTGGGAGCTTCAATTAATTAAAAAACTACAGTGGTCCCTCGCAAGATGAAGAGAATCCGTTCTGTGATTCTCTTCGTCTAGCGGTTTTTTCGTCTTGCGAAGCAAGCCCATTGACGGATTAGCGGATTAGCGCTATTAGCGGCTTATCTGCTGATCGGATCAGCTGATAAGCGGCTTAGCGGCTTAGAAAAAGGGGGGAGGGAAAAAACCAGCAGGAACTCGCAAAACATTGTCGTATTGCGAAGCAAGCCCATAGGAAATTCGTTTTGCGAAGCACCTCCAAAACGAAAACTCTTTCGTCTAGCGAGTTTTCCGTCTTGCGAGGCATTCGTCTTGCGGGGCACCCCTGTACAGGGGTGAGAGTGGGAGCAAGCAAAGACTTATGATGAACCCAACTAGTGTAGTCCACTTGTGTGTTTGATCCTTGCTCTTCATGGCTTAAGATGGGGCGGAGAAGCTGACCTAGTAGATTTCCTAAACAGCCTACATCAAGGATACTTAAAGGATCAATTCCTTGCCAATCTTTCCAATCCACCCAAATCACTGGGAGAGGTCTTCCTACATCTCCCAACCCCATTTGAGCATGATTAGTCGGAACATGTGGGAAAACTCTGTTACGGCAACTGTTCTAGAACTCTGCATCTTCAGAGATTCATATGGCACCTTCTCTGGTGACATCTCACCACTTTCTGAAATTTTTTATTCATTAGGCAAGCCTTCTGTCTCCAACTTGGTTAATTTTACGTGTTTACTTCTTTAGTTTTTGTGGTTTTATTGATTCTGTTATAAACTAGAAAGGTGAGGAAAAATGGATTAATGATTTCTGGTTGTCCACTCAATTGCTCATTATACACTGATCTATTAGTTGAAAACCACTCTCTTGTTTAACAGCCAAGTCATTAATTATTATTGCAGGACCATATTAATGATAACTCTCTTCCAAACATGGGCTTCACATTCCATTCTGTGCTTGAATAATTAAAGGATCATAGGATGGTTGAAAAACAAGTTGAGCATACAGGAGTGGCAACAGGGCAGGAAACTCAGTGCCTAGGTTACCTGCAGTGACAGTGAAGACTAGTGTTTTCATATTGCTAAGATTTGGTTTTTTAAAAAAAGTAGGTTGGATATGAATGACCTCTTTCTTTTCCCTTTAAATATGCAATATGTTGGCTGTATAGCGGGCTTTGTTTCATAAGAACTGTTCCTTATAACAGGCAGAAATAAGTGTAGGCATACACACTTGTAAGGAAATAAGCAAGATTTGAGCATTAAACCCACGCTGCAGGCTGTCCTACTTCCTTCATAACCTAAGGGTGGGGATGTAATAGAAGTGAATAAGAGATGAGAGATGGAAAACTTACTGTTAAAGAATTCCTCATAGTCTGTTTTCTCCACACAGCATGTGTACATTCGCAGGGCTGCTATTTTGATTTTCTGGAGAGGAAAAACAATTGCTTTTAGTACTCACAACATGCATAATGTGAGAGTTTTCATTAATCACTCCAAATACACTTCTTCTGCTATCAAAACTATACATTTGTTTAGGGTCTGTAATAAAATCTTAAAACATTTGCATAAATAATTGTGGAGATGGCCTTCAGTCTTCTGAGATACTTATATTATTGTGCTATGTTTGTTGCTATTTAACTGTGAAGCACTCTCCCATACTGAAAACAAACCAAAATACTAAGTTAACTTTTGGGTTATCATATCGATGACTCCAAATGCTCAAACTGTCTAGTCAGCAGTGCACAATTTTTATCAACATCTGTCAAGGTTTTTTGCATGCATTTCAGCTCTTCACACATTTAGGCCATCTAAATTCCTGTTAATGACAGTCATGAGCAATACTGTTTTCCAATGTGTTTGCTGTTTCATTCCATTATATGGATATCTGATGAGTAAGTTCATAAATGAAAAAATATTTGCATACTGTACTCACTTCTAAGACTAGCCCTTCCAAGGTCTTGTTTCATGTATACCATTTATACATTGACACATTAGTCAATATTCCAGCCAATATTTTTTTCTACTCCGCCAATAAGATTTGACACAGTTCCATGTTCTTAAGTCAAGAAACACATTATGTTTACTGGATTTTCCTGCCACAGAATGATATTTTGTTGGGCTGGCAATATTCTTAAACTTATACTGGCTAGTAGCCACCATCTCTTTTCAGTCCAGGAAATTATGACTAACCAATTTATTATTTACACTAACAATTTCTTGGGCAGTAAAAATTATAGCAATTGATTAATTAGTTCTTCAGGTCCTCTAATCCTAACCCTTCCCCTTTCTAAGAACTCCAACTTGTCTAGACCATTTTTTTTTTAAAACCAACAACAGTGTAGGAGACTGCAAGCCAATTTCCAGACAGGTTTCTGGTGAGCCTCTGCAAAGTTAAAATAAAGACAAAGAAAGAGCAGGACGCTCAATACTCCTTCATCTCAGATCTGGGAAAAAGCAAGAGCAGCAAGAGAAAAAGACCCTCAAAGGGCCCATAAAGGAAATTATAATGAAAACAAAGATCATCTGGAAAATAAGCTGAATGAGCCCACAGTGACAACATATCAGAGAATATATGGCACATGTGAAGGAGCACATGATCTGTGCAGTTTTGAGTACTAGGCTCAATGAATGCATGTATACAAAAGATGGACTGAGGATCTTCCCCCTAGGCAAATCACCCCACAAGTTACAGCCCCATTCTATTCCCCATTATACTTGTTGCAGTGCGAGCACAAGACGTGCAAGAGAAGCAGATGGGAAAGCCTCTGACTCAGTTGCTGAAATACAAAACTCACTTCTTCACTACAGCAAAAGTGTGCTCTGGCATTAGCTCAGGCTCCACCCACTCCAGATTTTTTTAAGCCCCTTGTGTTGGCATTCCTGTGCTATGTAGAACATTTTTTTTTTTTTTTTGAGAACCAGAGCCAAAGGATTCAAGAGCACAAGGAGTCCCTTTGTGCTGCTGCTAGAAGCCCAGAGCCTAATGCTATATTCCAGAATCTAGATTGGGCTCTTTAGTTCCAATTTGATTGGCCAAGTATTTATTTAAACTGCATCTCACAAGGTCGCAGAAGCACCCAGAAATCCAGGTGCTGTTTAGTGAACTAGTTGACATTCTTATTTTTTTCCTGTGTTGTTGGCAGTAAAAGTGGAAGCACACATGCTTAGTATGAAACAAGAACCCAAATGTAATCCCTGCCATCGCCAGCTAAAAGTGTCAGGTTGTGTGTAATGTGAAAGACCCTGGCCAGCATCCCTAGAGAGCCAATATAAGTCAGATGAGGCAATGCAAGACTATATGGGCCAAAAATGTCTGATCTGGTATAAGGCAGCTTCCTATAGGGCAAGTATAGGGAACATCTGGCCCATGGGGCAAACCAGGCCTGCCAGGGGTCCTCATTTGGTATGTAAATCCATTTCTCCTCAGCTACATGCATCTGACATCAAGGTAAAGCTGTGGCTACAAAGAACAAAAAGGAGTGTTGGAGTGCACTCCTGATCATTCTTCTGCAAATGGGACTTGTATTTGGCACATTTTTAATTTGGTTCCAAATTCAATAATTGCTGGGATTGGCTCCATTAAGGAAAAAAACCTTCCTTTCCAGATGAAATCTGAATTTAAGCTGCACTTGCAAAGGAAGGAAAAAAAGAATCTATGTGCACTAAGTCACCGGACACCACAATGGAATCAAGGTAGCTGATAGGCAGGCAGAATAAGAAGAAGAGGAGGAGTTTGGATTTGATATCCCGCCTTTCATTCCCCTTCGGGAGTCTCAAAGCGGCTAACATTCTCCTTTCCCTTCCTCCCCCACAACAAACACTCTGTGAAGTGAGTGGGGCTGAGAGACTTCAAACAAGTGTGACTGGCCCAAGGTCACCCAGCAGCTGCATGTGGGGGAGCGGAGACGCGAACCCGGTTCCCCAGATTACGAGACTACTGCTCTTAACCACTACACCACACTGGCTCTCAAGACCTGAAGAACTAATATAACTCAAGTTATATCTAAAACATATTGCTAACCATATTGCTATGCAAATTATCTATATGAAGCCGCAGGGAGAAGTCATTTTTCTCTTCTGCAAGCTTATCCTGTGGAGACTGTGGAGCTCCTGAACCATTTGGGGAGAAGCTTAATCCAGATATGACATAGGTACAATGGGTGGGACAGTAGACACCTTTGTATAGAGCTTTTCAGCCTGTCCTTGACACTGTTGCACTAAACTAAAGGATCAGTTGGCAGTTCGTTGGTATTTCCAGAATTATTGCTGTCTGGGAAAGCTCTGGTGGTGATGGTAGCTTAGGCTGGTACTCCAACTGCAACCCTATGTAAAGAGAAGTCAGATCTCACCTCAGTCATTCATGCATTTGTCACATCCAGATTGGACTACTGTAATGTTCTACATGGGGCTGCCTTTGAAGATGGGTGGGAAACCTCAGCTGGAACAAAGTGTAACCAACCGGTTACAGGTGGGTATAGTCAGAACATACTACACTGATATTGTATCAGTTGCACTGGTTGCCAGTTCATTTCCAGGCCCAATCCAAGGTTCTGGTTCTTACATTTTAAGTCCTGAATGATCTTGAAAAGAATGCCTGTACGCATTACCTGTACCGTGATCTGTGTCACAGTAACCGCCAGCAGGCTAGTAGTACGGTGGTACCTCAGTTTAAGAACAGCCCTGTTTATGAACTATATAAGACTGTATAAGAACTGTATAAGAACTCTGCAAAACCGGAAGTGGTCTTCTGGTTAGTGAACTTTACCTCGGTCTAAGAACGGAAGCCAAATGGTAGAAGGGCACCGGCGGCAGCATGCCTCAGTTTAAGAACGGACTTCCGGAACGGATTAAGTTCATAAACCGAGGTACCACTGTATAGGGCCTTCTTGCTCTACTACTAAGTTCAGTAGTAGAGTTATGGAACTGGAAAAATTAATCCCAAATGGAACTGTAATAACTGACAAGTAACTTCAGTGTGCTTTCTTTCGAATAACCTCTCAAAGTATTGTTGCACTCTGACACCGTACTAACATTCCAACTATCTTCCACCAAGTTTTCCCTCAAGTACAGCTATCAGAACAACAAACATCTAGATTTTGCTTCCATCTGCCTTTGTAAAATTTCTGATAGTTGGTGCAAGCGTAGAAGCTAAGCTTTAAGTTCTCATAAGATTCTTAGTTCTTTCAAGAAGACCAGCTCAAATAAGTATCTACCACGTATTTTTAAGAACCTTCCTTTAAAGAAATAGTATTTAATTTTACAGATTGAACAACTCCATATTACAGGAATGTATACAGTATTTTGACTACATGGGAAATTATGACAGTTATAGAAATGCTTAATTTAGTGAAAACTCCCATTTTCACATCCCAATGCCATAGGCAGTTTGACGGTATACCACATCCAATTCCAACTTGACAGCATGGGCAGGAGGGTCAGTTGTGGTACTGAAGAGAAGCACTATAACATAAACCGTACTTTTGATTGATATAACACTAGACATAGGTAGGTACAACTTTCTAGTTCTCTTTAAAAACATAGTTGAAATCCCAGGAAATTGGTATCTGGAGGGCTCAGAAAGGAGGCAGATTTTTTTTTTTAAGTAGTGAGGATAGTTAGTGGATGAAATGAATCCAAGAGAGGTGATGGAATAATCATTTCCAGACCTCAGACTAGGTGACCGTAGGCTTGCTTGTGAACACTATTGTTGGTGCTTACTATGGAATGCATTGTTTGTGAGAGTCAAGGAATCCCATGTATGCTAGCCAAACCATCTGCTCAGTCAGTCAGTTTTTATAGATTCAGCAGTTTTTATAGATTCAGCCATGTCTATACAACATAAAATCACAATGCAATCCAAGCCAGCCAGATCAAAATTTCACAGGGCCCAGGATGGAGCTTCATATCAGCCCATGATGGTATATGAGGTCATTACTAGAAATGGGCTGTCTGAGAACTTTCCATGTTACTAAGGTGCCAGGCCAGCAGCAGAAGTGGTCCAATAATGCCAGTGGCATTATGCTTATCTTCAAGTAATAACATATTAAAAGATCAACAGGCTTATCAAATCAATGATTGTAGAGATGGGTTGGCAGACAGTTATTTTGTTGTGTAACATCAGTATATGCTCTTGAGATGTTTTCATCTAATCTAATTTTGATTCATTGTTGTATCTGGATAAAATTTTACTGCAGTGCTTTTTATATTATATTTATTGTGTTATTTCACTGTACACTGCCTTGTCATGGCAACTGCCCTGAAAGGAGGTCTATAATTTTTTTAATAAAATAAAATACACACACAGGAGAAGACTAAAAGGAACTGAAATTAAAAATAAAGCTTCTAAACAAAAGCAGCTGCTGCATTTGCTGCTGGAAAAGGAGCATTCCAGGGGCTGGGGGTGAAGATCAATCTATCTCCTAGACAAAGCTCAAGAGATACCTTCACCACCACACCCGGAACTGCCCCTTTCCTAGCCTCTTTAACAAATTTAGCAAGTCACTGTGTACACCCCCACCCCATCCTTTCAATGTATTTTTAGACAGGTCATTCAAGGTGAGATATGAGCTCTGCTGTTGTTTTAGACATATTTTATGTTTATAATGTATTTTTACTTCATTTGGCCTTTTTTCACCCAAAGAATTTTAGTGCCTTTGAGCCCCTGGGGGTCAGACATATTGATAATAAGAAAAAGCTGCTGTAAGACTCTGTGATTAAGTGGAATATCAATAAATAAATCAGATGGTAGTTCCACCAAAAAATGTGGCACAAATGTCCAGCCAGTCCACTATAAATGGCTGAAATCCACACATACACAAGCTTTTAGCCATTCAGATACAAATATGAAGTAGCACTGCAATCCTACAGATGTGTACCTGAGAGTGAGCCCCCACCGTACTCAGTGGGACTTCCTTCTAAGCAGACATACTTAGGATTGTACCATAACAGATATTCAGACATGTACTTATAAGCAGAAGTTTGAACTACTTTATTCTGTTAGTTCTTCCTGATTTAGAGCCACTGAAAACAAGATGAACGTTTTACCCATTTGTTATATTTTAGTGGTCCTGTGAAACCCATTGCTTCTATTATCTTCGTGAAAGCACCTACTTTCTCTTCAGATGGCTGAGGGGAGTCTTTGGCTGTAAAAACCTATAATAAAAGCAAATAAATGTGTTAACAGGAGTCACATCTTAATCACCAAAGCACTGTCTGCAAATTAAAGCTACATTAACCCCAAAGGGATGCTTCACACATTGGAGGAAAGGTATTATCCAGGCCAGGCCAATCTGGAGTAGGAGGTGGAGGCTGCCATGCCTATCTGCCACATGCATGGTCCTATTTGACCAGGCCACACAAATGTGAAATCCGGTGTCTGTGTAGCCTTGGCGGTGTAAGTGACTGTGCAATGTGGGCTCATCTGTGTTAGACTTTATGCTTCTATATCACATTTACATGTTATACACGTTTGTGGACCTCCAGTAGTCCTGAAGATGGGATAAGTGTTTCCCACGAGGTGGGAAAACATGATCTTTCCACATTGTTGGGAAGAAATCAAAGCCATTACATGACAATAAAAACAATGTTTCTGATTACCTTTGTCACTTCAATAATATTCTTAAGCCTTAAAAAAACAACCATTGTTCCTAACATGGGAACACATAAAAACCACAGAGCATGGTCTGCAACAGTAACAGTAACTCTGTGTTCCAACTGGCGGCTGGACTAGTTGAAGAGAGTTAGGAATGAAGGCCACATGGCTGCCTATGTGGCCACATGGTTGCCTATGAGAAATAAGAAGATGCCCAGCCCTATGAGATAATATATTATTGGCAACACATTTGGCCTTCCTGTTCTAATTAACCAGGTAATTTATGCCTACATAATCAGCTCTATCTGCTGATGGATGGCCACACCAACTCGGCCCCTTACACACTGACCAGATGCTTGGAAGCTGTGGCTGGATGGTTTCGTGGGAGCCAATTGAAACTAAATCCTTCGAAGACAGAGGTCCTATGGCTAGGTCGGGATAGCATGGGGATGAGGGACCAACTCCCTTCTCTTGCGGGGGCCCAATTAGTGCCATTGCCTTCCGTTAAGAGTTTGGGTGTAATCCTTGACGCCTCCCTTTCCATGGAGGCGCAAGTCACAGCAACAGCCAAGGCGACATTTTTCCACCTTCGCCGCATCAAGCAGTTGGTCCCTTACCTTTCCCGCCCCGACCTGGCCACAGTGATCCATGCGACAGTCATCTCCAGGCTTGACTACTGTAATTCGCTCTACGCGGGGCTGCCCTTGAAGCTGTCCCAGAAACTCCAGCGGGTACAGAATGCTGCAGCGAGGCTCCTCACGGGGTCTCTGCCATGGGAGCATATTCATCCAGTGCTTTTCAAGCTGCACTGGCTCCCGGTGGAGTACAGGGTCAGATTTAAGGTGCTGCTTTTGACCTTTAAAGCCCTTCACGGCCTAGGACCCTCGTACCTACTGGACCGCCTCGCCTGGTATGCCCCACAGAGAGCCTCAAGGTCCATAAATAGCAACACCCTAGTGGTCCCAGGCCCTAAGGAGGTTAGATTGGCTTCAACCAGAGCCAGGGCCTTTTCAGCACTGGCCCCAACTTGGTGGAACGCTCTGTCTCATGAGACCAGGGCCCTGCAGGATCTGACTTCTTTCCGCAGGGCCTGTAAGACAGAGTTGTTCCGCCTGGCCTTTGGATTGGAGCCAATTTGATTCCCACCCCCCTTTTTTTCTTTTTTCTTTTCCTTCTCCTGCAATGAGGCTTCATTTTAATATTTTAATGTTCCATTATTTTAATGTTGTATTCTATTTTTGTTTTTAAGTTGTAATCACTCATCTTGTTTTTATTATTGCTTGTAAGCCGCTCTGAGCCCGGCCTTGGCTGGGGAGGGCGGGGTATAAATAAAAAATTATTATTATTATTATTATTATTATTATTATTATTATTATTACTACATAAACTTGAAGAAGCCAATGTGAGGCTGGTGCTTTAAAGAAATAGAGAAATCCATGACCAAAATCCATGACCAAAAGCACTATATGCAACATGAAAAACAAGATTCGACAAATTCATGGATATACCTATAGCTATAAGTCAGGATGAGAGGTTGCTGATCGCTGTCTAAATCTACTTTCACAACCCTGAAATGAACAATCGGAGATGGAAGATCTCACAAAATAGCTTATTCCTGTACAGTTAAGTTTTATCTTAACAACTTTTACTGTTAAATGCGTATTTGTCCCTTTAAAACTAGCATTATATTGCCTACTAATAGCAGCATACAAGAACTTCATTAAAAATCCTTCTACTGTGTGTGTAAAAGGAACTGGGCTCTGAAATGTAGTTCACATAGTATATTGTATATGCTCTTCCTTCTAGAAGACTGTTAAGAACTGTACAGTTGTTAATTTTATAAGCCTTAAACTATCACAAGTGAAAATGAGAAACCTTAGGTTCAATTCAGACCTGAAAAAAGGTGAAGCAAATTGTTGGCCACTAAGCAGGTCCACTAGGCACATGTGATAATGCATTCTGGAATAGACTCCTCTTTTAAGAATATTCAGTTCACTACATTTTCAAATTGTCTACCCAAACTCTTGAGCTCTCTTTTAATCAGTCTAAATACCATAATGGACTTCAAGTCTTTCGAAGTCAGTAGTTTCAGGGGCGCCGTTTCAGAAGAAAGGCATGAAACAATATGGTATAAAGATATTCAACAGTTCAAATGTATCTGCTCTGAGATACATTTTATCTGTTTTCCTGTCTTGTAATAAAAACAAGAACAACACAGCATGGTGACTTTTTTGTAAGCAGCAAAGATTCCCTTTGGCATGTAAGCATAGCACACAAGACCATTTATTTGTTTTCTAAGAGGATATGGCAGTATATGAAGCCGTGTGATGGTCCGAAATACAAGTGTTTCTGATGAATAGTCACATGTGATCTGCAATTCCAGGGTAAGGAAAGCAGACATTGCTCATATCTACCCTCTAGAAATGGTACACCTAAACAATTATTTATTTTATTTAATAAAATGCTTATATTATTTGATTGTAATAAAATCTCAAAACGGCTCACAAAAAATTAAAATATTAAATTAAAATGATTGATAAGAGTTAAAAACATATATATAAATAATAAAAAGTAATTAAAATGAACAATAAACTAAAGTATCCTGATATTACCTTGTCATACAAGTTAGTGGACATACTGACTAAAGTGTCTTCAACAGCTAGCACTTTCCAGTAGCTCTGCTACTGTCATTGCAGGAGATGGTGGATTGATGCTGGCTAAAATGGTAACACAGCTGCCTGGAGCAACTGCTGTTTGAGCCACTTACAAAGTGTACATATGAAGTGCCCTGTCCCTGCCCATACTGCTCCCTTTTTCTGTGAAGGTACTCCATGGGTGCATCTCTTTGAGCCAAGTAGTCTTCGACAGGCATCAAGGACACTGGATGGATGGCCCTCACACTAGAGGGTTTCCTAATGAAGATCCAATAACAACAACAAAACTATGAAAATAAATCACAGCAGTAGGCTCTACAATTAGGCATACACCTCATTTCTCAATTCCCCATGTTGGTTTCTTACTGTAGATATGAGCCTCTTCAGACAATTATTGTAGTGCCCCCCAAGTTGAACAAATCATAAGTCGGGGGGTAGAACCTATAATTCACAGGCCAGATGTGGCCCTCGGGGCCTCTCTATTAGGACTCTGACTCTCCTTGAGAGACACCTCTCCTTGGCCCTTTACCCTTACCAGCCCCACTTTGTCCCCTCCTGCACCCCACAGCTTACCTATGAAGTGGTTGACAATATGCCCACCCTTATGTTTACAATATGGATGGGGGAATAGATTAACTGAAGGCAGTGGATGATTAATGATGTGAGTGAATATGAAAAGAACAAATGCTTGTGTGGGGATGGGTGTGTGAGAGAATAACTAGGGCATGTGATTATGAAGGGTGTG
This sequence comes from Podarcis vaucheri, assembly GCF_965113315.1. Taxonomy (NCBI): domain Eukaryota; kingdom Metazoa; phylum Chordata; class Lepidosauria; order Squamata; family Lacertidae; genus Podarcis; species Podarcis vaucheri. The sequence continues at coordinate 75,532,419 of NC_138764.1, forward strand.
TGTGTGTGTGTGTGTGTGTGAGAGAGAGAGAGAGAGAGAGAGAGAGAGAGAGAGAGAAATGCATGCCTACATATAGGTGTGTGAGAAAATAAATGAACTGAATGGCTGAAGCTTACCTACTTTTGACACCAGCCCCCAGAAAGTTAGCTACAAGGCAATGCAGTCCTTGGCTTGAAAAACATCACCCATTCTGTCACCAAGATAGAAAACACTTTTCATGTTTTCATAAAGAGTAAGAAGTTAAGAGAAAACCCAATCTGACATTTTCTTTACATTCTGGAAAGGGGAAAGGTGAGGGGGTGGGGTTAGAGAAATATACGGGCCTGTTCTAGCTGTGAAGCTTGCCAACTTGGCATTTTAAAAAAGTATTCCACCAGATGAACAAGTGAAATACAGTGTGCATTTAGCTGTGAAACTGCTGCAATATTTAACAGCTTATGTATCTGAATTACTATGCAGGGCCCTTAGCATGTGACATAACCTAACTCACAATTAAGGTCTCAGAGGCAGCTGAGTGAAAATGGACATACACAGGACCAAAATTTTGTAATTGCATCTCAAGCACTTCCTAAACTACTTTCCAGATTAGGTTTAGTCAGATGATATTTTTTTAATTTTTAAAAAAGTACTGGCTATGCTTATTCCAGGTTGTTGAGAAACCACTCACTCAGTATGGAGAGGAAGAATTCACTATTCGCTTCAGGCAACTTGACAACAGCAAGTTGTGCCCATTGTTAAAGAGTGTCTGGGGTTTGTTGTTTCAAGCCCAAGTGCCGCAAATTATTAGCGCAGGTACATGTGGGCTGACAAGCTAGAAACCATTTTTGTGTCTTTTTTAAAAAACACCATTATTATTATTATTATTATTTGCAAAGCTGGCTTAGTTGATAACTGCAATTTAGCACTTCCATGTCAGTGTTTCCCCTGCTCTACACCAATGCTCACAACTTTTTCGTCATTCAGTCTCCTTCCCCCTTTTGCTTTATTCTCCCAATCTGTTAACCCTCCTCACAGAGTATGACATAAAAAGCATACGAACTTTCACACACCAAAGGAATTTGGGATACATGTGGGCCATGCCATATGGCTGGCTTCAACAGACTACAAGCCAAGTCATTTCCACTGCACACCTCCAAATCTAGAAAAAGGAGCAGTAGAACCCTAGTGACAAGATTCTTATCGCCTTTGATCTCCCCGCAAATTTACCAAGGTGCAAAAATAGCTTTTGCCATGGTGTGTGAGACTGGTTTTGATGATTGCAAATCTACAAGAATTTTTTTTTTTTAATTGCTTAACATGTCACCCTGGTAGCCATGAGATCAGCAGATAAGAGTTTTTTAATATACCGTATTTTTCACCCCATAGGACGCACCGGCCCATAGGACGCATCAAGATTTTTTGGGGGGAAATAAAGGGGGGAAAAACTATTCGCCCCCAGGCGTCTTGAGATCAGGTCCGGGGACAGCGGGGAGATGCAGCGCGTCTCCCAGCTGTCCCTGGAGCTTGTGGGGCAGGCAGCGGGGAGAAGCGCTCTTCTCCCCGTCGCCGGCCTTCAGATCAGGTCCGGGGACAGCAGGGAGATGCAGCGCGTATCCCAGCTGTCCCTGGAGATTGTGGGGCAGGCAGTGGGGAGAAGCGCTGTTCTCCCTGCCGCCCGCCTTGAGATCAGGTCCGGGGACAGCAGGGAGACGCAGCGCGTCTCCCAGCTGTCCCTGGAGCTTGTGGGGCAGGCAGTGGGGAGAAGCACTCTTCTCCCCACCGCCCGCCTTGAGATCAGCTCCGGGGACAGCAGGGAGACACAGCACATCTCCCAGCTGTCCCTGGAGCTTGTGGGGCAGGCAGCGGGGAGAAGCGCTCTTCAGTGAAAGCCTGCATTCGCCCCCTAGGACACACACACATTTCCCCTTCATTTTTGGAGGGGAAAAAGTGTGTCCTATAGGGCGAAAAATACGGTATATTTTTTCTGTAACATTTAAAAATGGTTTTAGTTGTTTTTTTTAAAAAAAATGTTTTTTCGTTGCTATGCCTGCCACCCTGGGCCCCTTTGGTAAGAGGGCAGATATAAGTCAAATAAATCACCAACACCATCAGGCACAATAAAGATACGTTGACATAAGAATTGCTTTGGGGAGCTATTAGCTGAATCAGACAAAATGCAATGCAAGATGCAACTAAAAACAGTTGTCAGAGGTCATTTGCACACTCTGATTTTGAATCCATAAAAAATTGTAGTAGAAAAAGCAATCTCATTTTTCTTCCTTGTGGATCTTAGTAGCCAGAATAACATAGTACCCTATTTGTGCCATCTCACCCCTTAACATTCTGATTTATAGCCATTTAAGATCTTCCATGAATTTGTCCGAACCGTTGAAAGTATTCTGCTAGTTTCAGCAGGTGTCACTTCCTCAGATTACTCTGGGATTTAATGCTTCTCCTGCATAATAAGACAACAAAGACTGTTTATTTAAAGTTTTGCTTGAAACCTGTTAACTCAAAAAATCCCAACCCCCAATAGAACCACAATCCTAGTTCAATAGGGGCAGACAGCATTTTTGAAATACAAGACTTCACTTTGGTCTGACCTTGTTTGTGTGATGAAGTGTTCTGTTTGGCTGCTTTACTGTACCAATGGTTTGTATTAATCCACAGCAAACTTGGGTTAGTTGTGACTGGCCATTCTTGCGTCTCTGGTAAAACAACAAACAGAAATAACCAAGCGTAAAAAATAGTAGTATGGAAGGGCAACAATGGATCATACAGTTAGGCACACAAATTACACATTAGTGTTTCCCTGTGGAAGAATTTCAGATCAGAGACTTGCAAAGTTATCAGGCTTATTATACACATGAGCACAGCACAACTTTGATGAAGAAAAGTAGCAAATACATAAGGAAAGACTTACATTGCCTTGGCCTTCTAAACTTACCAGCTTCATACACCAGAAAAGATGAAAAGGTCATGAAGACACCACACACCCTCGACCTAAGAATTATTGCAACTATCAGGAATTTCTTGAAAACATAAGAAGAGCCTGCTGGATCAGGCCAAAGGCCCATCTTTTCCAACATCCTGTTTTTACAGTGGCCAAGCAGATACCCATAGGAAATCTGCAAGCAGAATCTTCACACAACAGCACTCTGCCTTCTTGTGATTCCCAGCAACTGGGAACAATTACAGTAAAAGTTATCTCAATGAAACTGAAAAGTCTGCATTCTTCATTATCTTTTGAACCAAAATACTTGTTGTATATGCTTGGATGTGGTATAGAGCTTATTATGAAAACATTTCATAACATTTTCATCAACATTCAAATAGCAAATACCCATTTCAGACCATTTAAAATATTGATAACTGTCCCATATCCTTGAGGCACTCATAGGCTAAAGCAAATGATGAGCACACAGCTTTCCTTTAGACTGTCTTTCTGACACAAGGCTGATACCATTTCCAGTTAGTGCACCCATAAAACCACTGAGGAGAGCTGTAAGCCTAAAGAATTACACTCAATATTTCATCTGTTTTGCGAGGAATAATGTTCCATATTGTATATATCATGCTGGGCCATGAGAAAGGGTAAATACTAGCATGGCAAGTCACACCTGGCTCAAACTATTCAGTTCCCTGAAATGAGAGTAAATACAAGCCACGGAAAGTTAATATTGGAATGTTAGAGTGTAGACTTGCTGGATCAGCTCTCAGACCTATCTAGCCCAGAATTCTGTTCCCACAGTGGCCAACCACATACCTGTGGGAAGCTCACAAGCAGGACATGAGGGTCTGAACACACTCACACTCATGTTCTCCAGAAGTTTTATTCAGAGGCAGCAATATATAGCCATTATGAAATACTAACCATTGAACCACTACAGATTTGCAAAGCATTTCTCTTAGGGCTCTGAAAACAACAACTGAACAGTTATTAATTCCATGATAAGATCTAGCAAAGTTCTCATTCTTGCAATTTAAAAAAAAAATATCGTACCTGGAGAGTGCCATGGAGCATTCTGCCCCATTGTTGCTGAGCTAATGTCGTTTGTATCAATCCACTGCATAATGCAATCCATTGTGGTACTCCAGCTCGATGAGTCTATAAAATAATAGCCACTAATCAGCAATGATTATTTTGACCAGCATTATCAAACACCCACCTTCCTATAACCCCATGTTTGAATAATACTGTAAAAACACAAGTGCTGCTCATCTGAAGATTCTGTATCTCCTCAGCACGATTCAGTATGAACAATTATAGTTCAAAGTAACATACTGCTAGAAGTTCAAATATGTAATGGGCATGCAGAAGTATCTGCTCAGGCAAACTGATACGTTCCCTACTAAGAGCTGTGAAGTCTTAACTAAAATCACAAACATATGAAGAAAAACAACTAAATGTTCCCAGTGTAAAAGGACCCACAATCATTCTACATGACTGATACAAGCAAAAATCAGGAAATTATATAACTGGCTCCATGTGTCTAAATTATTTCCTGCCTCAAGACATTGTGTGTCTTACCACACCTTGCTCACTGCTATTCTCTTATATAATTATATCCTAGATTATATAATCAGGGTAACATGGCTTAACTTCTAAAAGATCCTGCCTGGCCAAAGAAGATTGGATAAATCAACCCACATGTCCCTTCCAGTTCCAGCCCTTTTGCTGACTACATAGCCCATAAGAAGAATGTTATAACAGGCAATGAGACTTAAAAGGCTGCTGCTAGTAAGCAAGCAGAAAAGCCAAAAAGAGGTTTAGCTTCCTATTCTTCAGGTTTAAGCCAGGAGTGGGGAGCCTTGGCCATAAATATGACTCTCCCCAGACTCACACCTCACCAGCCCTGTTTCATACCCCAAATGTCTTTGCTTGGCTGGAATGTGTATTTGAACTCTGATAATCCTTCTTGCTTCCCTGAATGGAGGGGTGTGTGTGTGTTTACAAATATAAACTTTCTATTTGTTGCTTTCCCCACATTGCCTCTGGCCCTTTCCACCACTGGCACACAGCTCCCAGAAGGTGGCCCAGAAGGATATACAGCTCTCCAGCTGACACGTATGCCCCATTTCTGATTTAAGCCATACAGACACAGAGAACCAGGCATGAAATGGTGCAGTGAAAACAGAGCTGAAAAATGTGGCGCTTAAGTCAAGACCATCTCTGCAAAGAGCTTTGACTCAGAGCCCACCTCCATTGCCATTACAAATATTTAAAAAGTAGCACTACTGTACTACTAATTATGACAGAGCATGAGCCAGACTATTAAATTAAGAGCTGAAGATCCTGGTTATACAACCAGAGCTTCTGCCTCAGCCGCTGAAGTTACTTTACAAGCATTGTAATGATTAGTGTTGGACTAGGATCTGGGAGACCAGGGTTCAAATTCCCCGCTGAGCCATGAAGCTCACTGGGTGATCTTGGGCCAGTCACAATCTCTCAACCTATCCTACCTCATAGGGTTGTTGTGGGGATTAACTGAGAGGGGGGGGACTATGTATGCCACCTTGAGCTCTCTGGAGAAAAAGTTGGGATATAAATACAACAAATAATTTTATGCCTAATTCTGGGAAGGCCTGTGATGCTTCTACGACGGGTCCCAACAGAAGCAGCTACGGCGCTTTCGTCCTTCCCACAGCAACGTCTGTCACCTCGCCGAAGCCTCCAAGGGCAAAGCCTTCCATGGGCAGCAGGAACCCTCGCTCCCGATTTCCTCAGCCTTCCCACCGCCAACCGGGTCGCAGCTTGTGGGGCTGCCCACCGACAGCCCCCTGCGGACCCTTTTCTCCACCCACCCCCCAACCCACGCCCACCCCGCGCCCCTTGGCTGGTTCAAGCCCACGGCGCCGGAGAGGCTGCCCGAAGCCGGCCTCCCCAGCCCTATCCCTCGGGCCCTGCAGGCCGAGAGAGCGGTGCCGGCACGCCGAGCTCACGAAGGCAGCGCGCAAAGGCAGTCGCCAACCTCACTCACCACAACCCTCACCAGCGCCGCCATAATCCTTCAAGGACGAGCTTCCGCTTCCGCCAAACTTCAAAGTGCTTCCGCTCCTTCATCCGATGCCGGCGCCGCCACCGAATCCCCCCGGGATGCTCTTGCGGAGCGTGTCTGGCCGGGGGCGGCGGGGCATGCGCCTGAAGAAGCTCCTTCGTAGCCTCGATGGTAGTTTTGCGCCAGGACCTGTGCCTGTGGGGCAGCTCGTATTTATTATGGGGAAGCCAGGAGACTTTCCGTAGGGGGTCAGGGGGGCTGGCTGTTGAGAAACGCCGTGAAGGTTTCTTTTAATTTTATCCTCTTCGAAATCTGTTCCCCGTAAAGCGTCGGAAACTTGATGTATTTTTAATGGCGAGGAAGGTGCTTTCTCTAGCAGTGCCGGATATACGTATAAGCTAAACAAGCTATAGCTTAGGGCCCCACTCTTTTGGGGGCCCCAAAAAAAGTTATAAAGGAAAAAACAACAACTGGATGTACATTTCCAAAATATAAGATAAAAACCAAATAAAGATTATGAGGCTTTGTAAATTGTGTTTCTAAAGGAACTTTTGTTAATGCCAAATGCCAATGTGTTTGCATTATTAAGTTTGTTATGAATAAAAAATCATTTTAAGTTAGAGCTTAATAATTATTTCACTATTAATATACTTATTTCAGTTCAACAATTACCTTGATAAAATACATATTTTGTTATGTGCAAATGGCTTTAGATACCTATTCAGTACATAAATTACCATATAGCATATATTCAACGCAAAAGACAGCGACAATTTGTTGTTGACAAAGGACAGCTGGACATATAAAGGGCCCCATTACCTTCAGTAGCTTAGGGCCTCATCAAACCTAAATCTGGCCCTGCTTTCAGGAATGTGCGGAGTGTGATTTTCTCCCACCAGTTAGTAGCCACAACCGGCTCCCCCAACACACATACCAAGGATGAGGTGGCAGGACCTAATTCTGGCCACGTTGTTCTCTGTTCTCTGTTCTCACCCTCTTCTTGTGCGCTTAACCAGTGCCATAACTAGCCATAACTGCGCCTGGTGCAAACCATACATTTGGTGTGACACCCATGTCAACTGCTGCCAATGTATGTTTAAATTAGAACCACAGATTTATAATTACATAAGAAAAGCTTAAAAAATCAGTGGCAGCTGGTAAGATTTTGTCTAGGCAGGGCTGTGATTTTGAACCTTGTGGGTTTTTTCACAATAAGACTAGTATAGCACTCATTTTGGAAAGTGTACCATTTCACATGTACACTGTCTCACTAAAAGAACAACCTCCATCAATTATTCTCTGCACTTTTATGGACAGGGGAAGAGGTTCTGTATAAGGGAGCAACAGCATTTCCTCCATGCTGCATTCAATATATTTTGAACTTTGCTATGAGAGGGGCATGTTGGAAGCAGATACACTTTTTCTGGAAATACGACAACAATTATTTATTAAACCTTGCTCACCTGACTTGGTTGCCCCAGCCATTCTGGGAGGCTTCCAATAAAAATACAAGGGGAAAACCAACATAAAACATTAAAAGCTTCCTAAAACAGGGTTGCCTTCAGATGTCTATGAAAATTTTTACAGTTGTTTAACTCTTTGACATCTGCAATCAAGCAGTCTTTCCTTACTAAACAGCTGCTGCTGCTGCAGTAACTTTTAATGAGTGAATGCAGGGAAATGGTTAATACAGAGTTTGTTGCTACATAAGCCACCAAACATTTCTCCTCCAGTCGAATTCACAAAATTGATAGATATAGAGACACACAGTGCCCACTGTTCTCTCTCTCTCTCTCTTATCCCCCACCTCACCTCTAGAAAGGGCTACAAAACAAATACTATATAAAAAGAAACAAACAAAAACGCTTCTCATAGTAGGAGACACACACTGTTGCTTTTCTGGTTTACCAGAACATGCTAAAAAGTATGCAGAGCTCTGGCCTTCAAGGAAATATTGGAATCTAGAATGTTTGGAGGGGAGGTGTTAACATGTAGTCAACATGTGCTGTGAGGCTGTGAATGACCAGTGATCTTTTTGATATATGTGTCTCCCACATAATACATGAACCATGCAATGAACAAGTGCAGATTCATATTTAGCATAATGTGTGAAGCAGTCCTAAACTCATTTGCAACCCAGCTATAAATCACTTTTCCATCTTCTGAATGATGGCATTATTAATTACCATAACTTTCAACTCTGAATGCGAAAGATGCAGGATGCTATCAGTCAGATGCCCAGGCCTTGTAAGTTTCCTTAAGGCTACTTCTGCAAGTTCTGCCTCTGAAAGGAGCTGTGAGGAGCCATTCATTGTGGCAGTCTTGGCCTTCTGTGGTAAAAGGCCCATTTGTGAAAGAGGAGCTGGCAAGAATGGAGTCATGATGAACATGGAACAGTAGGAAGGAAAGACTTTCTTTAGCCATAAAATATTTGTGTTGTGAACAAGCTCCATTCTTAAACTGTTTATGCTTCTGAAGTTCTATACTCCAAATACCCAGACCATTTCCGGTAGTGTATTGGCAAGTTCCCAGATAGGCACATTGCCAAATCATACTGGCAGATGCTTTTCCCTGGCCTATTTTAAAATAATTTCCAGTGAAAGGGATTCCATAATCACCACTATTAACTTATTCTACTCTCCAACAATTTTCATATTTACAATTCTTTTTGTAATATTTAAGCTGAAAATGTTCTTGTAACTCAAAAACCATTGCTTCCTCCCTTACCTTCAGTAGCTATGGAGAACAGTTGATCTCCATCAACCTTATAGCAGCTGTTTAGATATGTACTTGAAAAGAGTTGCCAGCTTTTTGACAGCATAGGCACTTTCAAGACTGGAACTCCTGTTGTTTTCTCCTTGATAAATATTTTCAGTGCCTTCAGCTTCAACTTAACCAGCTCTCAGATGCCTGGTTAAAACTATTTTATTCCAGGAGGCCTTTGCTGAGTGAATGCTGCTCTGATGTGTTAATCTCTGATGTTTTAAATCTCGCATGTTTAATTGTTTTGAATTTTTGTATATTTTATGTTTCCATTTTGTAAGCCACTTTGAAACCCAGATGGGGAATAGTTTAATAAAATAAGTAAATAAGTTAAAAAGTTGCCTTCATATATATTACATTTTAAATCCAATATATTCCTGCTTTCTTTTAAATTATCCACTTGTTTCTTAAAGACATTGCCTAAACCTAGACACAATATTTAACTAGATGCTAATGGCACATTGGTTCTAAACAGTTGCCAGGCATTAAGATGATGCTACAATTCTTTTTTGACATGGTAACAGCTAGCTATTGATATGCTCCATTTTAAGTAGGAAATCAGCCTTTGCCAGCTTGGTACCCTGCAGATGTTTTGAATTACAACTCCCTTCAGCCCATTATCATAGCTGTGATGGCTGAGGGCAGTGCTTATTTTCTGAGGGGACTCAGGGGTGCACATACCCCTAAACATTTTGTGAATCTAAGTTTGGCCTCATTGAGGAGCACTATTTCAATATCACGATTACGATTATGATATCTTTATTGTCATTGTCCCTTGCGGAACAATGAAATTGAAAAACTACATAAAACTACCACAAAACTACATAAAACTACATAAAAACTACACAAAACATTCAAAAACCCCTAAAAACTCTAAAACCCCATTTTATGTAGGAAAATGAGAGTATTCCCAAACATTTTTTAAAAACAAGAATGCACTGGCTCAGGGTGACAGGATTTGTAGCAGAAGACATCTGGAGAATAAAGGTACCCCTGCCCATATGGGCCAGTCGTGTCCGACTCTAGGGTTGTGCGCTCATCTCACTTAAGAGGCCGGGAGCCAGCGCTGTCCGAAGACACTTCCGGGTCACGTGGCCAGCGTGACGAAGCTGCTCTGGCGAGCCAGCGCAGCGCACGGAAACGCCGTTACCTTCCCGCTATAAAGCAGTCCCTATTTATCTACTTGCACTTGGGGGTGCTTTCGAACTGCTAGGTGGGCAGGAGCTGGGACCGAATCACGGGAGCTCACCCCGCCGCGGGGATTCGAACCACCGACCATACGATCAGCAAGTCCTAGGCACTGAGGTTTTACCCACAGCGCCACCCGCGTCCCTTATCTGGAGAATACTAGGTTGGCAAATGCTGTACTAAATAAAGGGCTGGTATGGCAATATAAGGTTTGAGAACTAGATCATGTATTGAAATCTAAGTGTTGAATTCCCCCTCCCCTAATTTTGTAGTGCCTCTCAAGGAAGTGTTGACTTGTCACAACAGGGGGTATAAATAACATTATACAATGAGCAAAATTCATTGAAATTTATTAGCACATTTTTGTGTCTGGGTAACTTGTCACCTATGGTGACATTTCTCTTTGTGACATCTAATTCCACCTGTCATTGACTGGTTGGATGCAGAGGAACGGTGGGAGGAACCAACTGGGAAATCCCCAAAGGAGTAAGACTCAGGGCCCGGGGATTGGTGGTGGGACAACGATGAGTGATCACAGTAAGAAGACTGGGGAGAGGAAGTGTCAGAAGCTGAAGGGGTAACAGGGCTTAGTGAGCTGGGAGAGTCTGTGTCAGAGAGAAGTCCAGAATCAGAGGAAGAAGCTGTGTGAGTTGGAGGAGGGAAGCTAAGAGGCAAAGATGAGTCAGGCTGGTGAAGACTCCCGGGTTGTTTCCCTCTTCTGCTGCTCCCTCGTCTCCATCTCCCAGAACTTGAAGAGGTCTGAAACTGGCAGAGCTATGGCAGGCTGCACACAGGCATGGTGTCCGATTGCTTGGGAAAAGCTCTGGAGAGGGGGAGACTTAGACAGCTGTGGGAGGCGAGGACTTTTAGCCTCGGCAGCTGATTCATGGGATAAGACACTCAGCTAAGTCTGAGTCTTTTTTTCTTTTTACTTGTAATAAAGTAAACTCCAACTTCAAACAGTGTGATTTACTGCCGGTTCTCTCTTTGACACCACCAAAACCCTGTTTCCATTTGCTCCTTACCTGAGCACAAGATGGCCATTTTGTTTCAAGTACACCCCCCCCCACACACACATATTAGCATGCCTGTTTCCACCAGCTGGCAATGTTGAAGACATGTTCAGATCACAGCAAGCTGTTAAGGGGGAAGCTGTATTCTCAAGATACTTAAACAACAACAACACAAGGGTCTTCAACAATACCTCAGTTGGGGTGCAAGCCTAACCCAGATAAATGTAACTTAGCCTATTTTGGTATTAAGTAACATATTTTTAAATGAAAATTCACGCATGCACATATAAAAAGACAGCACAAACCTTCATTTTACCCATTAGGAAACATGATAATTAGTAAGTCTTGTAACATTTGCTCTTGCACACTTCCTGAAAATTATCTATCTGTGTGTATGCCCAGAACAGAAAAGGGTTGTGGAAAGGGGAAGGAGCAATTGAAGCTTCTGAATAAGATCAGCATAGCAATGAAAATTCATGACTCGAAAAAAATTGTGTTTGGAGCTAATGTGCAGGCAGACAGACACTAAAATCAAATCTAAATGACGCATTTGAAAGTACCCTTAATGCATGTTGCAATATATTTCTGTGTATGTGTATGCGTCTTGCATTCCTTAAAATTAGGTTTATGTTTTGGTTATGTATACTGCTCTGGTGTTGCAGTAGATAAATTGTGGCCTATTAATACTTTTATAAATGAAATAAATAAATAAAATGCCCAACTCAGGTACACCCCACCTGGAAGCTCTCTTCTGCAAGACAAAACCAGGTACAGTGGTACCTCGGGTTACATATGCTTCAGGTTACATACGCTTCAGTTTACAGACTCCGCTAACCCAGAAATATTACCTCGGGTTAAGAACTTTGCTTCAGGATGAGAACAGACATCGTGCTCTGGCGGCGCGGCGGCAGCAGGAGGCCCCATTAGCTAAAGTGATGCTTCAGGTTAAGAACAGTTTCAAACTAAGAACGGACCTCCAGAACGAATTAAGTACTTAACCTGAGGTACCACTGTATAGCCCAGCTTTGATTTTAAACAAATCAACTGCTCCTGGCACTTCAAATGCAAGAATAAACATTGATACCATCTTAATAAACATGACCCCCAGATGTTAAGCAAATGCATAGAAATAGCTGTACAAAGATTAATCTGGAATTGAGGGGAAGTTTAAGCTCTAATATTCATTAACACTGAGGTCTTTCCAGACTTGTCCTCTCCAGAGAAACATATGTTTGGCATTTAGAAATAAAAGTGTTTTAAAAAAATATTGAGGATTGCCATATGCTAGATGGAACACATCCGAACTTGAAGATGTGGTTACCATAGAAGGCTAGAATCCATTATCCAATTTGACTTGTTAAAGCTACCTTGGGCATTAGAGCAGCCTACCTCTATTGCCAATGTAACAACCCCTCTGTCCCAAGCGCCTGTATGAAATTGTAAAAGACTGAGAATGTTCTGTTGTGAACATTCCATGACATTTCATCAGCTCAATCACTGCCAGAGGTTTCACCACCACAAAATTCTTTAGGGTATTACAATATAAAATTCTTGAAACCAACAAATTTAACAGTTAGTGGAATTAATGTATTTGACACCAAAAGCAGTTTAATAATTACCGTATTTTTTGCTCCATAAGACACACTTTTTTCCTCCCAAAAAGTAAGGGGGGATGTCTGTGCGTCTTATGGAGCGAATGTGTGGTCCCTGGGGCCGAATTGCCCAGGGGCAAAAAGCAGATCGTGCTTTCTTTTTTTTTTAGAAAGAGGGAAGGGGGTGTTTAAACAAAGCCGCTGAGCCGCTGATTGGCAAGCGATAGAGGGGAGATAAGGGACTAGTGATAAAGGAGGCTGCCTGGGAGGTGGGAGGTAAAGACAGCGAACTTGCAAGGAGAGGAGACAGGAAGATTAAAGCAATGAGGAGAGAAATTAGAAGAAAAGGAGGAGCAAAACATTGTTCCAGCTAAGGAAAAGACACTAAGGCAAACAATAGGGAAGGGGGTGTTGAAACAAAGCCGCCGAGCAGCTGATCGGCAAGTGATCGGGAGGGAGATAAGGGACTCTAGAGATAAAGGAGGCTGCCTGGGAGGGGGGAGGTAAAAACACATGGATCCTCAGGATTTTTGCATTGGGTCACCCCAAATTCATCTTCAGATCACATAGCATGTCCATGGCTACAGCCTGCACCAAAAAAAAATCACACATCCACTGTTTCGTGGGGCCGCAATGGTGCAAAAACATGGTTACAAAGCACGGATCCACATGGTTTCTCAGGATTTTTGCACTGGGCTACCCGAAACTCACAGTCAAATCACATATCATGTCTGTGGCCACAGCATGAACCACAAAAATCATACATCCACTGTTTCGTTCAGAATATTTTTTTTCTTGTTTTCCTCCTCTAAAAACTAGGTGTGTCTTATGGTCAGGTGCTCTTATAGAGTGAAAAATACGGTAGTAATGCTTCTGGAACCTCCATTTTCACTTGTGGTCTGCACTTCCTTGAGGACAAGTACATATCAAGGAAGTTGCGGAGTGTTTTTCAGGACTGAGCTAATTTAATTGAGGTTTGTTTTGTTTTTATTTGCTGTAATGCTTTCCACTATGTAGTTGTGCCTTGTCTCATGTTCTGTGATCTCAGGTCTTGCTCAGTAGATCCCCCACAAATTAGTCATTGATCATTCAGTTGCTACTCTGGACTAGACTCTGTACTTTCTGCCAGTTCCAATCTGCTTTTATCCTGTTGGGACTTTTCTTTCACAGTTCTGAAGCCAAAATCAACCCGCAGCACAAGTTTCTTGACTTCCATACTGCTTGTTGTCACCATCCGTTTTCTATCAATCATGCCAAGATTTTTCCTTCCCTTTTCCAGCCCATGGATTCAGGGTAATAACAAAATAGGTTGGCATTTTTGTTTGTGTTTTTCATGCCAAGGTTTATCCTTCCTTTGCCTCATGGCCAGGGGGTATGCGGTTGATATTAAAGCAGATTCCTCACTAGTCCTCTAATTTGTAATTTGCTTACCTTCAATAAGAAAATAATTTGGACCTTTCAGGTATCAGGAAAACTTTGGGGGTTGGGAATCAACAGGTGACAAAAACTAGACCTATCAAACACAGAAGGCAAGGTTTTGCAATCGTATTGGTGCTTGGAACAGTTAGTGATCTTCAAGATTGAAGCTGCAGTGGATGGCAGTACAAAAATGGCGGAGCAAGTAAAGCAAGTGAAAAGAATAGCTCGGAGGGAAGAGTGGCTTTGTTGTTGCAAAAGTGGGATGGTGACATTTAGGGTATGGTGCCAATTAGCACAAAATACGGCAGCCAGACTTGTCTGGTACTCTTAGGCTGGAGCACTGAACTGATTTTACTTCAACTTCATCAGCTTCCCATTTGCTTCTAGGTCCAATTCAATGTTCTAGTTCCATCCTTTAGTGTGAAATGGCAAAGAGCAGGGTGGTCCAATGTGTGGGCCGCAAGGCCTTTTTTGGCAGCCCTTGGTAATCTTAAAATACATTTAGGGCTCTAATCCTGCCTGGAAAGCCATACACACGAGCCCAATCCCCATGTTCCCAAACTATCTCAAGGCAGCAGAGGTTGGCAGGGAAGTGGACAGACGACGACATGAAGCCAAGCTGCCACTGCGTGCCTCCAACTTTTCTCCCACACATATCAACTGCAGATTAGTGGGTACAGTGGTACCTCAGTTTAAGTACTTAATACGTTCCGGAGGTCCGTGCTTAACCTGAAACTGTTCTTAACCTGAAGCACCACTTTAGCTAATGGGGCCTCCTGCTGCTGCCGCGCCGCCGCTGCACGATTTCTGTTCTCAACCTGAAGGAAAGTTCTTAACCCAAGGTACTATTTCTGGGTTAGCGGAGTCTGTAACCTGAAGCGTATGTAACCCGAGGTACCACTGTATTCAGTATCTTATGATATAGTACTATATTGGAGCATGAAATAACACCCAGGGATAGGATCATAATATCCCCCATGTCATGGGACACTTCCAGATTAAAGTCTGTTCTGGAATTGGTGCTACTCATGCGTGCTTGCATTTCCCCCCAGCATCCACACAACATTGTTGGCAACAAAATACCTGTCTGTCCCCCCCCCCCATTTTCCCATTTAATCTGCATCTCCTGACAATAACTCAACCAATGTCCAGAGCAGGGTCATTGGAGACCAGTGTCCGCAGAACGTTACCCATGGCCAAGCAAACCTGGATTTTGGCAAATGCAAGCTTGTTCTATAGACAAGCCCTGTTCCATATTAGATTGTTTTGATCATATGCATGAATGCATTTGGTGTGAAAAAGAAGGTCAAGAAGGCTGAGGTACCATCTATGAGAAAACATTTTCCAGATTTTGGCTTTCTCTAAGGTAATATGCAAGTGCAATTAAAACAGAACCTGGAAATACAGAGTACAGTAGCCTATTCAAAGCTTGTTGTATGAGCTGAACTCCCTTCATTGATAGTTTTCCAAAACACACAGCTGCAATAATCTTTATCCAGGGGCAGGGAATAAATTAAGTCTGAACACCTCCTCTACATATAGTGTGGTACAGTGTGCAGCCCTGTACGCTGTATAACCTCTTATTGGTAATGGAAAGCTAAAGCAGGCAGGAGTGAAAAACCTGTCTGACCAGCAAAGGTTCTCTTCTTTAAACAGCACACAAATGAGAAGAAAAATCTGACAAAGTAGAGGGCAGCTTAATCACTGTTCTGTTCTGTTCTGTTGCTGTAACAATGTCTGCTGGAGTCATCAAACCTTCCAGTTGGGCACTGGGCCAAAACATATTCAGAAATTGACAGGGAGGGATGAAATGCCAGGAGCATCCTGCTGGGCAGGTAGTCGCAAACAGAGCCCCCACAGATGATCAGCTAAAGTAAATAAATGTGCCATTCTAACAGGAGTAGCAGGAACCACTAGCCTTAAAGTTGGGTAAGGTTTTCCATTTGCTTCCTATGATTTTTGCCTCCATCCTTTTATTTTAAAAAGTCCACTCCTGGGACTGAAATCTGAAGACGGATCCTCTCAAAATCATGTAGTGGAGTGTGCATTAGTGACCTCTGCCCTGATACATTTGGTTTCATTATTCCAGGTTGCGGTGTTCAGACAGGGGAGTCTTACAACAGAGAGGAGAGCATGTTCCAGTAAAACTGAACCAACTATATCCAGATAGTAAAACATTTTACAGTATTTGCTGCCTGTTCTAAGCGAGTGGTCTAAAAAACTTGGTGAGCAGAGCTCATGCATAGCATACGTCTAAAACGACAATATTATGAGTTAATTGCATTTTAATAAGTGATGTCAAGATTGGTTTTGATTTCAAAAGCCATATTTATCACTCCTATAATTGAGCTTGAAAAGTTTGCTCTCATAAATGCACTGCCTTATTCAATGGCAGTTGGAGTCATCATCACTTCTTTTTTTAAAAAAAGAAAATTATTGGCATCCCTTTCATTGCATTGAAGTATGACAGTCTAGTCAATAAATATGTTTAATAGATTAATTCATACAATATTTAAAACATCTATGGGGATCCAGATTTTGTATGACACAACATCCAAAATGCACCACAGTACTTCTGGTAGGATAATTAATGTTTTAGAGGAGTCCCATTGCACCCTACATTTCTTACTGTAGGCTAGTCATAAAGTCATTCTGTGTAAACCTGAGGGCTTGTAACTGAACAGCATGCTCTTCAGAATGTGTGTCTGATGTATCATATCAAAGGAACATGAAGCTAACATAGGAACACACAAAGCTGTCTGATTCAGAATCAGACCATTGGCTCATTTAGCTCAGTGTATTTTCTACACTGACAGGCAGCAGCTGCCCAATGTTTCTGTTAAGTTGTGGGTGAACATATCAGACAACACAGCGATTCTTCAAACAGCTCTTGTTTATTCACAGGCCAGAACAGAACTGAACTGAAGGGTTCAGCCAGCCTGCTTACATAGAGCTCCTCTACAACACAACAGTAGCAACTTTCTGTAACTATCCAATCACTGAACGTCACTTTCAATTCCTTATTTGCATATGTGGACCTGAGTGAAAACTATCTACAGTATCCCCCTGCTGGCCCAGGGTGAGAACTTCAGTACATAACAGTTTCAGACAGAAGTCTTTTCCAATCCTACCTGGAGAAGCCAGAACCCAGGGTCATCTGCATGCAAAGGAGCTGCTCTATCACTGAGCTATAGCCAACCCCACTGAAATGTATATAAAGGTATAAATCATTAGGGACAGCACAAGTGCCATAGCTGGGGGGGTGGGGTTAGCTGGGGGTTTTTTTGCCCCGGGTCTCCAGAGGGGTGACATTGATGCTCCCAGCCTGTGTGTGTACATAAATGGGGTTTGTGTGTGCTAAACTGGGTCTTTGACCCGGGTGAAATAAATCCTAGTTTTGCCCCTGGACAGCACAAATATTCAAATAGGGAACTTGAAAAAACAGGCAACCCCATTCAGATGTTTTCCAGCAAGGCATGGCAAAGTGGACCCTGCTCACCTTGAAAGCGAGTGCCACACACCCCTTCCCGTGTCCCCAAATCTCAGTAACTTACCTTGGGCATAGGAAGGATGCAGGTACTGCCAGGACTCAAGCAAAGCATCTTCTCCCTCACTCAGCAGTCATTCATACTCTGTCTCTCATTGCTTAGGAGGGGTTCCCAAACCCCAGAGAGGGGTGCATGTGGTTGCTGAGTGGGGAAGGTTGCCTGCTGAGTACTTCCTGGGGTAACTTTCCTTTGGATCCAAGGCACCTTTTAAAAACAACTAACAGAAAACTGCACATTTATAATAACAAGATCAAGGATAATATGTTCCAGCCGCTACTGCAGATGAGCAGATATTCTCTGCTCTGCTCTGCATTGGATAAACACATGTTCTTTACACGTTATTTTCTGGAGTGGAAAAAAAAACTGTGTGGAGGGGGTACCCATCACCCATGATATCATGGGCACTAACATCTAGTACTGCAAAACTGGCCTCATACCTAGGAACTACGGTAGTTTAGTGTTTCCTCAGGTACTGCTTGCAGAGTTACAGAAATCGGCAAAGTTGGTTTGTGCCAGGAGCTGTGGTGGGATAGTTTTAAAAAAACACACGAATGGGGTTTGAAGCAATGATGGCTCTATTACACCACATCCAAGTCCCTAAAAACTTGCTGTCCACACAGTCTTATGAATTTTAGTGGCACTGTTTTTTCGCTTCTGCACCTTTGCAGTCCCTGAGGATTAGGCGGCCTGTCAACTAATTTGACTATTTATGCTTGACAATTATTTAACAATTGTTGAAAACCATCGTCACCTGATATGTAACTTTATGTCAAACTTGTAAAAAAAAATACCCCTACACTATGCAACAAGAATAACAATTCCTAAAATAAGATTAACCAAAACCACAGAGTAAAAGTTTTTAACAGCAAAAGAAAAAGAAAAAAAATCTTATCAGGCTTGGGTAAGATGTTGTAAAAGCAGTATCTTTTAACACCTTTTATTATACAAGGGCCAAGGGGTTTTATGTTTCTTAAAAGCAGCTTCAAATAGCCCACATACTGGGTTACTGCATCTTTCATATGGCTGCTGTATAAACAAGCACATTTTATACAGGAAATGACATAACCATGTAAAAGTGTACATGGAGTTTAGGCGCATATTCAAACACTAATGGGAATGCATTGTTTTAAATGGCATACTTTTATGTTTACCTATTCAGCTTAGTGTTCATATTTTAGCCAAATGCAACAAAAATTACCGACACATACCTGTCTCATAGTGTACTGTTTATTTGAAATTTGGACCTTTACAAAGACTCACTGGGGACAGATAATGACCCTAGAAAGTAAATAAAAATGAGACATTTTCAGTAAGAGGGAGAGAGAGGAGAGAAACCTGCCATCATAAAGGTGGAAAGCTGAACTTTTAACCTGTATTATTTTACCACTCATGTTTCTTCTCATTTTTACCATTTGGCTAATGCCAATTCCCCAGTGGACAGCAGGGCACTTGGCAATAACAATAATATGGGACACCAGTCTTCACACTCTGTATCAGAATCCAACAGCTGATAAGAGAGTAATAGCTGTGGGGTTGTAAGCCTTTGGCATATTTTGTTGTAGCTTTTTATGCTTCTAGATATGGGCTGCACATGCAACATATATAAATGTATATATTGTCATTAAATAGGACATACTTACAGGAGAATGTGCTCATGGCTGCAGCCACAAAGCATCATGAAAGCTCAGAGTTAACAATTAAAGTTTGTTCAATGTGGGAATTTGAACTTGGACAAGTGACATGTTGGATCAGACCAATGATTCACTGTAGACCAGTGCTGTGTCTTTCAAACTGCCAAACTTCCCCAAGGAAGTTCACAAGGAGGGTGAGTTGTTGATATCCATTTCTTGTTTGCTTCCAAAATCCATTAGATGGAAGTGGTACCACCAATAAATATATTCACTAAACGTCTCTGGGGGTTTCTTAAGCCATTTGTGCTATTGGCTAACATAATGTGAATTCTATAATGTAGTTTATGTGTTATGAGAAGTACTTTAGGCTGCAGTCCTATAAAGACTTACCTGGGATGAAGTCTCATTAAATTAAATGTGTCTTACAATGGGGGCACATGTATAGGTTTCTGCTGTTAATTATGTGAAATCAGTTTAATAAGGGGCCCTGACTAATTAAGAGTGAATTATTTCTTTGCTCAGTCTCTTTATACTAGATCTCATTTTATCATTCTTTCTTTTCTGGTTTGCTAGAACAATAAATATTTATTGCTCATAGCCATAGCCATTGCAAAAAAAGAAGAAAATGTGTAAAACACAAACATACATGAGCAATGAAGCTTCCTAGTTCTTATTTAACATACAGAGTTTAGCTAAAATAAATCCTTAACAATACCTTCTGAAGGTTTCCATTTCTTAGGTTGTTCAAATTCATGAATCACTTTTACAGTCCAATTACACTTTATTGAAAAAATCCACATAGATTCTCTCCACTGCTCTTGCAAACAATGTAGCTTGGTAAGATCTTTCTTTCTTTCTTTCTTTCTTTCTTTCTTTCTTTCTTTCTTTCTTTCTTTCTTTCTTTCGCTTGCTTTTATATACCACCAACTCATGTACAAGAAAACATAAAACACTCTAAAATAGTACAAACCCACCATTAAAATGACTGGCTAAACAATAAAATGTAAACCATTGCATTGGCCTATTGGCATAAAGAACAGTCTTCAAGAGATGCCTCAAAGTTAATAGCAATTTCCTGCTGGAAGAGGATTCCACAGCACGGGACTGGCCCTCAATCTCCAACTTCAAGTTAAGGCCAATGAGGCCTCTGTAACATGCCCCCAAATTAGAACAAATTGTGGTGCGCAAACAACGAACAGCCCCAAAAGATGCAATGATACTGAATGGCTACTGAGGGAGGGACCGGGTAGAAGGGAGAAAAGAATGGAGTGGCTGGGAAGAAAGGAAGGAAGCAGGGATACATAGATGGCAAAAGTATAGAATGTGTAGAAAATTCCTGCTTCAAACGGAGAAGCTACTATAAAATGTTCTTCACAGTAGAAGACAGAGCTGATCATAAATATCAATGGGAAAATTAAATGTTTTACTCTACCTGGGATTAGGCACAAGTCTGTCCAGCCCATCTCCACCCCCAGAAAAACAAAACAAAATGGCGACCTACCCCTACCAAAAAAAGTCCACAAAGGACTAGGCATGTTCAGTAGGCATTATATGTTTGCCGACTGTTATGCTGGCTAGGGAGGAAGGGAAATGGAGTGGATGGAACCCTAAACAGAACTACCCAGCACTGCAACACTTTGTTGCATGGACTCACTTGTAGACTTATGATCCCAGTTATCCAATCTTCTTCCCCACCCCATTCCCAGCCTCAAACATAATGGGACTTACTAAAGACAGGGGCATTCCATTAGCACTTTTTAATATTTTTCTCTCTTTTAGGTCCAATATGAACAAATTTCAGGTTTTAATTGGCAGTTCTGAAAAAAAACTTACAACACTAAGCTCAAAAAGATCTAGTATACAATCCTGAAAAGTTTTTTTTTAAGTGGTCAGCATCCATACATTGGTGCTATGTAGCAATGTATGCCACATCGTGTCTTCCCCACCGCCAGCCTTTCTTACTCACTTTTCTTTTCTTTTCTTTTTTGGTAGAACTATTTCCTAATATTTTTGGAAAGTTTTTCTTCTTTGGGTGGGGCCCTCCAGACTCATTTCCTTTTCCATTGATCACTACCATGCATGGGTTGAAAACTAACTCTGCCCGCCAAGTCATCTTTGCTTTGTTTTTTTCTTCATTACATGTGGGAAAGATCAAACTATGTCTTCCTTATTTTGGAGAGGCTCATTATGGCAATAATTTCCTGCCTCATGCTCAATACTCACAGGGAAGAGGTTCTTAAAAGGAAGTAAGAAAGAGATATTTCCGCAGGCCAGCTAACAGTACGGGCTTAGCAGCAGACACAGAATCCAGGAATCACAATTTCAGGAGTACAGGAGCAGGACAAGAAGTTCAGAACTCGTCAGAGGCAACGAAGATGTCCCAAGAGTTTCCATATCCTGCCTGTCAAGCGTTTTAAAAACGGAGTGTTATGCTCTCACTCATGAGATTCGCTTGCTTTGCGGGTTTGCAGATGCACACTCCTCTGGGGAGGGTGGGTCTGCTCAGGTCTGCAGGATTGGTGCTTGGTTCTAGGGGAAAATACTGCACTCTGCTTTTCTGATCAGATACTGCTGCCTCCTGATTTGCCGTCCCCCTCAGCTGCCCACAGCCCAGCCCAGCCTCCAGTAAGGCTCTCCACTCAGCCAGGAGATCAGAGCATGGAGCTGGCATCCTTGCCTCCACTTCCAAAGTGGTTGAAGTTGAGTCCCCTTCCCCAACCCTTGCTCTCACCAGTCAGCTCCCCCCGCCCCACTGGTTGGTCGTTTCTTCCTCCTCCTGCATTGGGGCCTGTCAACCCAAACCTAATCCTGATATTACTGTGAGGTGTACTACAGGTGTCACAACACTTATGGATTTCGAAAGCATGAAGCACAACTTCTCAGGAAGGTATGGCCCTTTTGCCATTTCATTTATTTGGGCAGTATATTTATTTGGATACGTGTATCCAGCTGTTCAAGGAAAAAGCATTTCACAAGCAACAGTATAGCTACGCTAATTTAGAAACAATAAATCATTAAATTTGAAAAGCCAAAGGATTTCCCCGAAGCTCTCTCTTGATTTCCCCAGATAGGGACTCAGGGCTGTTTAAAGCAAAGGACAAGACTATTCTCCTCCCAGACCATTTACCGCTTATGTTGTGTCTTTTTCGATTGTAAGCCTGATGGAAGGGTCTTTTCTTTTTTAGCAATCTGTAAACTTCTCTGGGATCCTTTTTTGGCTTAAGAGCAGGATGATATTTTAAATATTTATATAATTGGCAGTTGAATCTCAACATGGGTCCTGGAACAGCATCCTCCACTGTACATTGCCATAGCAGGGTAGCTTTTTAGGGGACTTGGGGGGAATGGTGGTGTTGGGGCTGCCTCCAGTGGCTGCCTCCTTCTGCCTAGTAGGGCCAGCACTAGATAGATCCTGGAGTCCGCCAGCAACTACCAGTTAGTGCAACACACCCTTTTGTTTCACACTTATCCTGAATGTTATCAGGCATAATGGGCAACATTTTAGTTTTCACAGCCAGTTTGTGTTCCAAATTGTTTCACGAGGCTCTTCTCCCAGGTGCTGTAAAGACTTCTGTGGGGCCATGTGATCTTGCTCCCATCCTTTACCTGCTGCTGAAATCCAGATGTTCTGTTATATCAGAAAGAAACCCTAGTGGCTTAGACGTGTCCTGCCTAGACATAAAGCAAGCCTTCACCGTTCTCTTTGTGGTTTTAGTGTAGTATTAATGGAATTTAGCTAAGGGTACAATAGCTATTTATGAATGGATTGACATGACCACTTTCTATAAACAGAACGTTCCATGTGTTTTGTGGAGATACGTGTGAGGATCAGTCCTGTGATTGTGAATGGGTCAAATGTGCATGTACTACAAACACTTGGGAAGCATATCTTAGGGACAGACTCCATCCTTTGGCAGTAATGCAGCTGAAGTTCTTCAGGAAATTAATTATTGGGCCAGCACTGAACTAGCCTTGGAGGCTTAGAAGGTATACTGGCTGGGTCTATTCTGACATGATGAAAGTGCTCAGGTCACTGTGCCATCCAGATGCTTTGGACTACAGCTCTCACCAGACCCAGCCAGCATGTATGCATGGCTGACTGAGAAGGATGGGAGCTGCAGACCTAAACAGCTGAAGACCTAAACCAGGCAGGAAAAGGCTGCTGTCGAGCCACCCATGCATACTCTAGTTTAGTCAAGCATACAATCTCTTCTCTACAGGATAGTATAGGCATACCTTGGACATAGTGTGGGTTTGGTTCCAGACCACCATGATAAAGCAAATACCGCAATAAAGCGAGCCACACATTTCCCCCCTGTTTCCCAGTGCGCATAAAAGTTATGTTTACACTATACTATAATCCAGTGTTTTTCAACCGATGCGCCACAGCACCCTGGGGTGCCTTGAGTGATGGTCAGGTTTATCCCAAGTATCACACAGGAGAGCTGCAGAAAGAATATAGCCAAGGGAGCCATGGACTCAAAAAGCTTGTAAGCCTCTGCTGTAGTCTAGTAAGCCAGCACCCACTACTGGCTGCAGGGGCAGGAGGGGGGAAGGCCAGCACCAGCTCTAGCCAGCTCCACTCCCTGGGCCAGAAGGGGGGTGGCAGTGGCAGGGGGCTTCCTTCCCCTGAAAGTGGCCGGGCTGCCTGCAGCTGCACCCACATCCTTGTAAGGAGCAGTATCTGTGAAGAGCAATAAAGCAAAGATCAATAAAATGAGGTATGTCTGTATTTTGCTAGTAGCCAGTTGTGCACAGTGCTGATGGGATAGCCTTTGTGGCAGCATTAAGCCCCTCCTCTTCCTCTCTTCAGAAAGTTTTTCCAAGCTTTTTATTTTTTAAAAAACCCGATTTTCAAATAGGCACAATACAAGCCTTTGATCAAAAACTGTACAAGGGAAGGGAAGAGAAAATCAGCTTTGCATTCAGAGGCAAGTATGTCTTTTGAGGAGCAAGGCAGATGAAGCTTGTATGTGTGTTTGAATGCATCCAGTGATCCCTACCACTTATTTTGTCACAGCGTGTAAGTAGCAAAAATAAAAATAAACAGGTTTTCACGAACACCATGACTGCAATATTCACCTTTTTGAGGGAAATTAAACCTATATTCAGTTCTGCACCGAAGACAATTTCTCTACAGTCCCTCAAGGGCAGTCATAAAGTATGGGGAAGAAAGGTGGACTGAGGCTACATTTTTTATTTATATTTTTATCTCCCAAACTACTTATTCAGATATTGACTCAGACAAAGGCCAGAGCTAGGGGCCCTGAGTCACTCAATAACTATTTACTGAAATGAAGGTAACACCCACAGAAATGTAGGTAAATACGAATATATGAAACTGGCAAACTGTCTTATTCCACCCGATCTAAGGTCCATTTAGGGACGCGGGTGGCACTGTGGGTTAAACCACAGAGCCTAGGACTTGCCGATCAGAAGGTCAGTGTTTCTGTGCGCTGCTCTGGTTCTCCAGAAGCGGCTTAGTCATGCTGGCCACATGACCCGGAAGCTGTACGCCTGCTCCCTCGGCCAATAAAGCGAGATGAGTGCCGCAACCCCAGAGTCAGTTACAACTGGACCTAATGGTCAGGGGTCCCTTTACCTTTACCTTTTAAGGTCCATTTAATCCACTGCTGAATACTCTGACTGGCAATAACCTTCTATGGTCTTCAGCATAAACCTTTCCAGAAATGTTGCTTGAAATCTTTTAACGCAAAATGCCAGGGGATGCTTAGGTTTTTACTATATGCTATCCATGTCCTCTGTTATTGGGCGATGTCTACCTCCTCCCTTTAGGGATTGTCTCGATCATCCACACATTATTGAAACGATTGTTTACTCTGGACATTGGCTGCTGCTATGCAGAGGCATTAGGTTCTCCTAGATTTCATCACATGCTCAGTTCTGCATGCATTAATCATTCTAGACTTCACAAACAGCTTGTTACAAAGTACTAGAGCAGCAAGCAATGAAACATCTGAGAATCAACTGCTACTCTTTTCTCATGCATACTTTGATGTTTTGTTGCTAGAGAAGCAAGGTGAAGCCTTCTCAGCAAATTGTCTTGTAGCCACCATAAATTGTTAGAACAGCCCATACTAGTCCTTTGACAGCTGTTAAAACAGTGGTACCTTGGTTCTCAAACTTAATCCGTTCCAGGAGTCCATTTGACTCCTGAAACTGTTCGAATACCAAGGCATGGCTTCCGATTGGCTGCAGGAGCTTCCTGCACTCAATTGGAAGCAGTGGAAGAAGCGTTGGATGTTCGGCTTTCAAAAAACGTTCACAAACTGGAACACTTAGTTCCGGGTTTGCGGCATTTAGGAGCCGATTTGTTCGGGAGCCAAGCCATTTGGGAAACAAGGTACCACTGTAACTGGTTATTGTTCCCCCCCTTTTCTACTCAGTTGAGTTCAAGTGAAAGAAGCAACCAGACTTCTGGTACTAGTATATCAGATGCATTAGTAATCCATAAACCCTCACTTGCCACTCTTTGCAGTGGGCTGTCTTGTTTGCTAGCACAGGGTGTGGGAAGGAGCCAATAGGATTCTCAATGTGGCAGCCCACTGGTGGGAGCCAATAACAGATTCTGGCTGGAAGATGGGCGTTGCCTGAGGTAGACTGGCAAGAGAACCTTCCTATAGGCCGCTCCAAGGGTATAAATTGCAAGTACAACCATAGCAATTTCCTCACCCACAAACCCTCTAGAGAAGATACAACTGCTGGCAATCAAACATTTGCGCAGAACCATAATAGCTCAGAAACAGAGCCCACCTCAATCCTAGGTTCTCTTGTTTTGTTTTCATTAATTGAACAAAACATTCAAAACAAATAGCTTTTTAAAATAAAATTATATTTATGGTAACTATGGCACCTAGATACACTTAACACTGTCAATAATTTAATACATCTTAAGCTGTTATTTTACTACGAGCAATAGAGAACAGCGTGAATTAGAAGCAGAATAATACAACAGTTTGAACGTTAACATGAAAAAGATGGATATTTAATAAAGATATGAAGCTGAAATAAAATATACATTGAAAGAAATAGGTTTGTCTGCAGTTCTCTAAATCCATGTATAATGCATACAATTTAAAACAAATTCAACATTTATTTATTTATTGGTAAATATACAGTTTTAAGAATTATGAAATGTTGCTCATAACTATTTGTGTTAAACTAGTTAGTTTAAACACTGTGGGTAGAATTAAACATGCTCTTCCAGTCATTCCATCCGTACAAGCCTTCTGGCTACCAGATGGAATGATACCCCTCCCCCTTTCTCCATGTGCTGTTCTGGGGGTTCTTCTGACACCCCCTTTCCCAGTCAATTTTTTGGATCATGGGAGTAGATGAGGCAATGCTCCATTGCACAAATGGGGCTAATGGGGTTCATTATGTGAATCTTGTCCACTGTTTTGTAGAGATATCCTAAAGCACATATGAAAGTTATATATATGATGATGAAAACAGAGGATTAATCCTACAAAGATGGATTATTATTGTTCAGGCTTCGAAACTGTGCCAGAAGGAGAAAGCGAAAATGTACAGAAGCAACTTGCACTGAATTTGCCAGTGTCCTTAGAAATTCAAAAATCTGTATCATGGGAAAATTAAATGTCATTAGAAGAAGGTTTTCATAGGAAAGTTGTTACTCTGGGTGAATCTGTGCAACTCTAGGCCTGCCCTACTGTATGTCACAGTGAATCAAGCTGCTTCAGGCAGAGGAATTTAGGTGGATAGATGAAGGCAGGAACTGACTTTCAGAAGTGTTGGCTCTAGTATCTGGAGCACCATTTGGCGCTCTGCTCCAGAGAGCAAAATGTCTTGATCTAGAACAGAGTCTGGAAGTAATAAATTAGTGTTGGAATGAGTCCAAAAGGTAGATACAAAAACAATTACATTTCAGTAGATTTTTCTTGTCACTTCTTCTATAAATCTATTCTAGCTATTAGAAAACATACAGCCTGGTCCTATGAGTTGTGTCACTAGTACAAACATTTAAGGTGCAGTGCAACAGATGCTGCACTGATGCAACAACGTTGTCTATGGCTTGGCACCATGAGCTGATCCAAGGTTTTAATGGCTACTTCAGCATATTTCAAGCTGCTGTGTTGGCAGCTGTGAGCCTCTCCAAATGTGGCACAACAGCATTGCATACAATTGCTAATTAGTGTTGAACAGGACAGACAAGAAGCACGATGGAGGCATGGTTGATGTATGGCAGGGAACAACTGAACAATGTAGCACCACAAACAGAATTTCAGCCACCATGGGGTATGCAATATTACACAGTCCCCCATGCCACTGAGCTTTGATAGTAGCTTGTAGAGGTTAGGGTGCTGCAACTAAGAGGCAGCAGAGTAAAATAGGCTTGTGTTAATTGCCAACCAATGCATTGCTTGTGACAGATGCCACAACATGTATCGACCACTCTGAGTGATATCACAGTGCTGATCTGTGTCAGTTCATTTTTGTCAACTGCTAGGAAAGGCTTTGCAGTTAGTACTGTGAGAGATTGCGCTGCTGCTACCTGCAGCCGCAGGACTCCACTACCATGTCTTCATATTGTTTGTAGACTACATTATTAGCAGAGTCAATGAACAGGATGCTAATAGGACTCAGTCTTGTCGGAACACAACAAGTTGGAGGTGTCGACTCTGGGTCCATAGAGTTCATTAATGTTTGGATAACAGCATGATTGGTGGGTTCCAGATGGGACCGAAGAGGAAATTCGCAAAGTCCTTCACAATGATAAGCTTCATACTCAAGAGGGGCTATGATCCAGTCATCCCAGCCCATATCCTTAAAATTCACATGAAGTGCTTTTTTGCTGCATCTTGTCTTCAGATTCTTGTTGGGCCTCTTTCCTTGCCGAGTTGCTAGAGGAGCCCGTCTCTTTCTTCTCTGATTGAATAGGTATTCATAAACAGTTTTGTCATCCTGGCCAGATCTGGCTTTTATTTCATTGAAGAACAAGTCTCTTTTCTTTGTCCTACCAAATACTAAGAAGAGAGCTTTTTCATTGACTTGCCTCCCTGTTCTGTTAAATCCCACAGTCCTTAAATCAACAGGCCTTCCCCTTTCAAAAGCCTCCAGTTCAAAACACAAGTTAGCAGAGTTTTTAAAATTCCTAAAAAGCTTCCAAATGTCAAAGACTTCCCATTTTGCGGTATCTAAGATGTTGACTGTCCGAGAGTCCAAGAGGATGGATGCTTGCCTGCTTATGGAGCAACTGAATAGTTTCATTTGACATGTTTTCCCATGAGAAGTAGGCTTCCAGTTGTCAGATGGTTTTTTCCTTAAAATACGCAGTTCTGCCCCCAGCAAGCCATCTTTTTCTAATGCACTGATATCAAAAATGTATTTCTGCTTTTTAACAGCTGGAGCACGGTCATCTAAAGAGAGAAAGAGGGAGAGTTGTATGTATATTGAACAGAAATTTGTTCAAAATTTCAGTTTCTCTTAATAATATACAATGACCTTCACTATTAGTTTGCAGCCTTGGGAATTATAAAACAATGCTATGGAAATGCTACAAGTTCATACTCCATGGAGGCTTACTAAAAGAACACTTCGAATTCAGACATAGAAATATTTCTGCATTATTTTAGTCTGTGTTCTTGTCCCCCAAAGTTAATCCGACAGTACATTAAGGCTAATCAATAGGACTTAGTTTCCATTTGACTGCATTTGGTATTAAGATTCCAGACGGCAAATTTAATACATTTTGTTTTATTGTACTTTTGGTCACTTATGTGCTGTCACTTGATTTAGCGTTTGAAGGCATACATTCTCTTTTATATACTATCGACCTATTGAGATACATAGAGAAAGTGTGAGAGAGAGAGTATTTGCTGTCCATTAGCATGACACTTCCTTTAGTCTAGATAAAGACTAAACACTCAACATTAAAATGACTGATCCAAGCTAAATTTACCAAGCATGGTTGCACAAATCATTCATTCCAGTGGTGCTTGTGTCAGAGACCTGTGCACCCAACAGCACTGTCACTTGATCCATCCAGCATTCACAGGTTGCTGTGGGGCCATGTGAGGGTCTAAGGAAGAATGTGGATGGACTCCTGATGAGTTCTTGGAGACATCACCGAAATATTAAATCTCCTGCTTATTTCTTATAACAAAGTACATCTAAATTTGTTTGATTCATAACAACAGACAAACAACAAAATCAGCAAGGACTGACTGACTGAAAATCAGAAAGACTCGAGAGTCTTCTTCTCCCCAAGTCTAACCCTTTAAATTGGTATTTTAGCTGAAATGGACTAATTGGGTATTGTTTGCTGCAGCAGATATACTGCCACCACACACTTTTAGTAGCATGTTCTGCAGGAAATAAAAGCATTTTATTTCACTGTAAAACAACAACAACAACAACAACATAATCCTAAAATTACTAATATCACTGAGATAAAAGCATGGCCATTTTGTTTGGTCATTGTAAACATACCAAAAAGCTGATGTGAAAAATGCTTTTTAAATCTACATTGCAAGGATGAAAATGCCAAGATTTTTGGAAATACAGATCCCCTCTGCCCTTTAACTTCTGACATGGATTTCATACACTTGAAAGATAGGCAAACATTCTATTTTCTTACCTTGCCCCTTGTCTATGAAGCTTGTAATTGTATTGGCAAGCCCAGTCTCCAGTTTTACGCTTCCATTAACACCTTTCCGTTCTGCATCAGAGAGAGTCCTGTACAGGGAGAGCATGTATTCATGTGGGGTGATCGCAGGATGCCTGAACGCCTCCTTAGATTCCCTTTGGGCAATAGCTTCTTTAGTCTTTTTGGTTTTGAAGGAGCTGGCATCTGAATTGCTGGTGCCAGTTTTCTTCAGTGGGGCCTTGGGGCCAAAGTTCTGTAGCTTTGGGGTCACCGTCCTTATTCCCGATTGTCTGTTTGAAGACTGAACTCCTACCTTTTTGTCTGTGCTCCCTGCTTTAGAGAGAGTCTTCTTTGAGTCATCAGTCTTTGCCAAGAGAAGTCCGGCTTGCGCATTATTATTTTTTGCCCTAGACTTTGAATTCCCAGCGCTATATCCATGGTTCCCCGTTCTAAATGTACCTGCCCTTGGCAAGGGGTTTCTCTCTTTTCCATCAATGTTTGACAATCCTAATTTGGATCCTGGATTGCCTTGACTTGCTTCAGCAGGACTCAGTGCTAAGGAAATGAAAACGAGGTAAAACCAGCTAAAGTGCCAAAGCAGTAGAGTAAGAAAGTGCAGGATTTTCATCCTCTGGTCTTCCTTTGAATGCCACCAAAGAAAAAATCAGAAAAGGTTCCTCCAGTTTGGCATAAGAAAACATGAAAAAAATTAAGAACCAAAGTCAGCAGAAAGCGTTTTATTTTAAGCTTAAAGCACTTTAAATCTACTTGTTTAATATTTGTATCCAGTCCCATAGTGGAAATGCTAATTTAGTCAATTTGGTCTTCTCCTGGTTTCTGCTAGCAGCTTGTTCTTGAAAAGAGAAAGTTTACCACCCCCCTTTCTTCTGTAAAAGTGACTAAAAACTTGAAGGACTCTTGTTTAAATCGGAGAGGGTTTTTTTTCCAAGAAGGAAGAATGGCGTAATGCTGCCTCTGTATTAAAAGGTTTTTTAAAAAGTTTTGAATCCCTTCCAGTGAAAATATTTCACACACAGAAACCTGCAGGTGCTCAGAAATCTTTTACAAACCTGAACTCAGGAATTGGAAGCGGAATTCCAACAAAAACCTATTTAATTACTCTCTGATGTCATGCTGTCTAAACTAATTTAAGTGTGATATATTTCTTTTAAAAAGTCTTCTTTGCCCTTTCCATTAGCATGAGTCATACTCTGCTTCATGTAAAACAACTCTGTAGGACCCAAACTCTATAGAATATGCAATTTAAAGTGGCAACTTGTTGCCTCTTTTAGCCTTAAATGAACTTCTCATTTTAAACAAGACAAAGCCGTATAAGAGAAAAAGTAGAAGCCTTTAGCAAAATCAGTTGGAATAAATGCATTAAAGCATGCTCTAATTCACAGAGATGTTTTATAAAGTTCTTCTGAACATAGACGCTGACCTTTATTAGCAGCAATTTCCTTCTGTCACTGGGTGATGAAAGGATGAGAGTTAACAAGAGTATTAACAAAATAAACTCTTCTTTAATAAGCACGTTAAAACATTTATTATGACATATTTTTAAAAGTCTTTAAGAAATTAAGCAAAATCTCATGTGATGCCTAGCTAAGGGAATATTTGCTAGCGCTGCATAAAGCTTTTTAGAGTCTTTTATTTAACTGGTTCTCTTTACCAGGATTAGTCAATGTTTAAGCAGCAGTGTCCCCTGCAGGAACCTAGAGCTCCTGTGAAAGAAAAGACAGCTTGTTTAAATAGTTTAGTATAAATGTGATATTTTACAGAAAAATTAAAAAATTGCTACTACAAAACAGACTGCTGGAACTGTAAAGGTACTATATATCATAAATACATTTATATGTGGAATGAAGCTTTCTTGCTGCATTGATTCCAGAAAACAGGATATAAACTTTGGGAAAGCAGACCGTGAATTAGGCAAATAATGTCTTCTAGATTGTAACAAAAACAGGTGAGCTTCGCTGAGTGATGTCTTCTGCATGAAGAAGAGCATCCCAAATCTTTAATCTTGTACATGTTGCTCAACAAAATTTGGCCCCAAGATGAATTCTGATGCATAGGGAATGTTTCAGGGGCTTCTTGTCCACCTGTGCACCACAACCTACATCACCTGCTGAAATATGCCCAGGAGCTATGACTGCTTTGTCCAATGCTTATTTTTGTTTTTTTTTATTTATTTACTTTAGATGGATGAAATGTCTGATTGGGGCTGTGTCCACCTTAGGCATTCATATGCACCTGGGTCACTGTTTCCCTGTGTATATTTCTGCGCATCCAAATGTGAGCACTTTTAGTTTTAAGCCTCTGAAATCTCTCTCAATGTTTCCCATCCACATCAGTTGGTGGTGTTTGATGGGATTTATTCACACAGTGTGTTGCTGTCTCCCCCCTTTGATTAAGACTCCCCCACCCACCATCGTTTCCAGAAACCTGTGGTCCACTGTAGGCATGTGCACAGATATCATTTATCTTAATTCAAGATAAAATTATAGGTTTTTTTAGTTACCAAATTTGCGCAAAAAAGCAGCGAAGTAAAAAAAAAGTGTGCGTCGCTCCAAAATGAAAACAAAATGGAAGAAGTGTGGCAATAGATGGCACACAGTGAAATGTCACCATGTATGTAAACAAACTTGCCCATGCAATGTACACAATGTGCTTCAATGCCTTCACAGTTGGGTCACATGGGATTTTATATTGGATCTTATTCCCTTGTCAGATGACTGGCATATCAGGAAAATCCGAATGGGGGGCAGGGAGGAGAGCAGGGTACCATTTGAATGAGGAGGATGTCATTTGCCAGACAAAAATACAGAGACACAAACAGCTTCAAATTCCCATTAAATTTCAGTGTGTTAACAATTACAATCCATATATACTTATCTAAGGCATATATACAGGGTGATTCATAATGAAGTATACAGTTTCCATTTACTATGAATGGAAACTGTATACTTCATGATGAATCACCCTGTATATATATTATTGTTAACTCTTGTAATAATATAGTAGACCTTTTTCTTCTTCACTTTTTCTATTTATGTTGTTAAAACTGTTCTTTAAAAATATTTTTTTAAAAAAATAAACTGCAGTGTGAATAAGTCCTGGATCTTCCATTAACCTTAAGGCACAAAACAAAACAAAAAATGTGTGTGTCGCTCCAAGTCAGGCAAAAAACAAAACAAAATTCAAAGCGGAGCTGGTGGATTACTGATTTGATTGGGGAAGCAGGCTGGAGAGGGTTAACCCTTCTCCACTATGCCATCCCAACTCCAAACAAAATTGCCCTCTAAAGCTATTATTAGGATGGCAAAAGGTACTGATGCACCTTGGCACTACAGACTTTGCTGTTAAGTCTCCCAGTTGCTGCAGGAATACCACAGTTTGTCACATGTAGTCAAGTTTTTAAATTCAGAATAATTACAAGATTTCTTCTGTATATGTCAGAAAGGTGACTTGTTTCTATTAGAAAAAGGAATGAGCCCAACCAGCTCAGAGAAAATAAAAAATAAAGGAGGTGTTAATTGGGGTTGAGGGTGTCATTTGATCCTTAAACCATTTTTTTCCTGCCAACAGTTGGTTTTGACCATGACCAGAAGCAGAAATGTTTAAAGAAAGTACTACTTCAAACATTAATTTTCTTACTAACTGTGCTCTAATAGCCTGAGCAAGCAGCATGATCTCCATTGTACAAATAGAGATTGCAGTCCTCAAACCACTAATGAGCGCTATAGTTTTTTATGCTGACGCAGCTGTTTGGGGACTGAGCAGTTCTTTAGAAGTTAAAGCACAGGGAATTTCAGCAGTTTGACAAAGAACACGTGAGGTGCAGTGTTAGAAACTCAGATATATAAGCTAGGCACCAAATAGCTCCTTAAACCAGGGTTACAGTCATCAAAATGGAATGCCTAGTTGCCATTTTTATGCCAGAAGGCTCAAAAGTCATCTTTTTCAATTACTTTTTGATTCCTAACATTCATTCTGATTGTGCAAATAAAATATAAAGAATAGAATAGAACATACAGGATATGTTGCTAGTGTGTGGAAACAGTCAAGATCCAAGGATCCCCAGGCACGCACCTCCAGATGGTGGAGATGTCAGGCACCATTCGGACACCCGGGCATCTTCACATGGTCACAAGTAGCCGATAGCCAGCTGCAAAATGCATCTAGTGCCTGGCGAATTTTGAGCACTGGTGATGAGCAAGAAAAGCCTAGAGTAGGGTATATACAGTTATCCTGACTCCCCAAGGCAAGGCATTTCCCAATCTCCTCATTTTACCAGATTTTAATATGAAAACTTACTATATTTTCAGTTGAACAATGTGGACTTGCTTGGGCTCAAGAGACTTATAAAGTCAGACACAGGCAGAGGGTACAGAGGAAGGAGAGGAAGATGGAGACAAGGGTAATGGGAAGTATGTGCACTTAGGATTGGTTTAAGTGGAACAGGAATGGAAAACCTGTGGCCTCCAGATCTTGTTGGACTCCATCAGCCAATGGTCAGGAATGGTAGGGGTTGTAGTTTGGCAACCTTTCGAGGGCTGCAGGTTCCCCACCTGTAGAGGATGAGGCCTAAGGGATTCTACTATTATATGAGGACATACCCCTCATCCTAGTGTTGGCCTGGACCCTGGACCCTGCCCCCTTTAAATGCAGGGCTTTTTAATACTTGGAAAGTTTGAAATGGCCAGGATAAAAAACATTTAAAGTGGCAAAACATTGGGATGGGGATGTCTCCATATTAATGGGGAGACAGGCTGGTGCAAATCCACATATTGCTTCAGTGTGGATAAGCTCTTCAGTCTAATCTCCTCCAGTTAAGACTTTTGGACTGCTTGCTAGAGGCCATCCCAAACCCTAGGATCTCTCATGAGTACTTTACAATTGTCAACCCAGTTGTTAGTTTCCCAGCATTCAATCTGCTGGATTTTTGCCATTCTCACTCCAGCACACCAACTATCCTCCTCATTGTGCTGAGGGAATTGACTATGTATGTTTCCAGTCGGAGTCTTAATCTGCAAATGGGTTGTTGAGATGTTGTAAACAGGCAACGAATTTGTCTTGACTGGATTTTCTGTGGGAAGAGTAAATCTAGAGGGGAAAATATGGGCTGGTGTTTTGATGCCAATGATGTGGCTACTGCAAAAACAAACAAACATACCAAAAAAACAACAACACAAAACTTGCATGCATGAGGTGCACTGATCCCACAATAAATGTGTCTGGAAGCATTCTATGGTAGCATAACAAATTCTTATTATATGTCCATGGTATTACTGGTAGGTACCTCGCTCATTTTTTCCACCTACCTAGCTGTGCAATTTGAAACAATTTCCATGCTCTGTTTCCCCCTTCTTCGTTTCAGAGGCTGTGTGCTTTCTGATCCAGTGCTTGGGTACAAAACTGTAGCCATTAAATTTCCCCCCTGGCTATCTCCAGCACAAAAGCTTGTTCCTGGGCAACCAGGCCAATTCCACCCATTAAGTGGGAATAAGTCTCATTAGAGCTATTTAGTGCTGTTACAGCAAAACCTTCAGTTTATTAGCTATACGGACAGAAACTCTTCATGATAGGAGCTGTCCATAAATTGTACAAGCAGAAAGTGGAGGCCGAGGGACTGCCTAGATGTATGCCAAATATATGCCACAGCAGGCTATGGCGCCCAAGAATGATTGCAAACTTTTAGAATGTCTCACTATATGGAATATCCTGGCGTAACCTTAGCTATGGCAGGGCTTGAGCTTCACTAAAGTAAACAGAAAAGTGAAGAAAGAATAGTGTGTTTCAGTGTCAAGAGGCTTAGCAAATATATGCAGGCAATGTACTCAGACTGCAACAGTACTCCGGAGGGAGCAGTTTTAAAAAATGGTTCCTATCTACAAATCACTGCTCTTCAGACCTTATGTTTAGCTAGTTTCAGAGAGAAAAATCCCTTTGCTAACCTAGGAAGCCACCATATGATATAGTTTAAGCCGTCACAAAAAGACATATGGCCAACCATCTTCTTTGGAAGGAAATAATAAGTTGTACAGCACTAGAACGTCACACTCTCTGCTTTGTAATAAAGCTAAGAAAAAGTTCTCTGCAGGATTCTAAAGAACTACAACTTGGGTTTCATGCTCCCCAGCTACTGGGAACACCTGCTGAAGTAGCCACTGATGTGAGTTTTTTGCCATAGTTGAGAGGTAGCCCTTTATGACCAAGGAACCAAAAGGCTGCAAATACATTTTCTAAAATGTGCTCTCATAGTGGAGGCCCCTCAAGGGTACAGTATGGATACTGACAGCTTCTGTGAGTTGTTACAAGAGACCTGAGGAAGAAAGGGGCCTCTAAGGGGCATGGATACTGTGGGCTTCTTTGGCATTCACAAAAAAGGTTACCAATAATTTCTGTCCCTTTAAATAATAGAAACCAGATGTTGCTGTTGGCAGTGTATAACAAATGACATTTCTAATAATTGGAAAGCAGAGTCCAAGGTCTCCAGCCTCTTGGGCTTATAAATCAATAACATTAGTGTCTTAATGCAAACAGAAGCATAAGAATCTGAAGAAGCAAGTGGCTGAGTACAATAATCCAAGGCATGGAAACTTGGAGACAGAATCATGTGATTTGCTTGTCTGCAGCAGCGCCAGAACGTTATAGAAACAAGCTGCAACCAGTCTACAGAAATCACGAGTGTATCCAACAGAATTTATGCTAGATCTGAAGCACATGCAACAATCTTCTACATCTTTGAGCCAAAGTTAACATTATCCGAATATTTTCCTGATCAGTTCCATGTGGTTTTTCTTCTGAAATCAGTACTAACTTGAGAAATTATATTTTAATAGGTTTTTTTAAATGCTTCATATGAAAAAACAAGAGTTCCAAAAAAATCTAAAGGAATGGATTCATAATTTCAGCAGGGCAAAACACAGATAGTACTTATGTAGTAGGACAGATGTGTGGCAGAAGAAATTTTACATTTTTAAGGAAGACTTTTCAGGGAAAATTAATACAGTAGTATCTTGGTTTGCAACCGCTTTGGATTACAACCATTTTGGATTACAACCATGTCAGACCCGGAAGTGTGTGTCCCTTTTTTTGGATTACAACCCTTTTTTTATTACAACCATTTTTTGGGGGGAGGCCCCATTGGCAAAAGTATGCCTTGGGTTACAACCTGTTTTGGTTTACAACCAGACCTCCGGAACGGATTATGGTTGTAAACCAAGGTACCACTGTATGATGGAAGAAGTCTTTGGAGCCTGACAGAAACTGTTTGCAGTGAATGAGAGGCTGATACCACTACTGTATTTATTTGGAAAGAAGTTCAGTTGAAATAAAGTTGTCTGCCGGTCAACAGGTTTAGGCTTTGCCATGTCTGAAGTCTGGTCAACTGTAGAGGCACTAAGATGGCAATTAAGATATGGATGCTGAAAGGCAAGGCCTGTTGGTCGAGTAAAGAACTGCTCAGCTTTGAAATTTCAACAGTGTTCATACATTTTGAACCTTTGGCACAATCAAGTTTTTAATGGTACTTCTTTAAAACACAACATGAAACTGGAGATTCTCAGGTGCTGAATTCTTCATATATACCAAATTCTGTGCTTAAGTAGTATGATTCACAAGAAGGGTTCATATGAACACCTGTGTGCTGACTTAGATTTTAGCAACCTTAAAGGTATTATCTGGGAGCATATGTGATTGTTTTACATGTTTTAAATATGTTAAATTGTTTTAACTGCCTCATGTTGGGGAAAAGGTGGGACATAAATAAATATATACTAATAGTAATTCGGTAAAGAATAAGTAAACAACGTTAAAGAGAACCCCTCTGTATTTTGAGCACAGGTTTCTAGCCTATCCTATGGAGAGCTTCTGTGGGCTTAAGAGCCCAACTCCGCATAGGAGTGAGCTGTCCCTCGGGACGAACCAGACGCTTATGTGCCCCAAACTGCGAACAGCGGGGTCAGCACTTGCCCAGACTTCCCCACGCGGCCTGGACGGCCTTCGGGGCGCTGTGTACGTGAACAGGCGGCGGCGAGAAGGCGAGATCCGAGGGTCCAGACGGCAAGCGCTCCACAACCGCCAAGGGTGCTTGTGTTTCGCTGGAGGGGTTGCCGTGAGAGGCCTAGCCTCGTCGTTCAGGAAATAATCGCGCAGCTCGCACTTTCGAAAAGCCACTGCTATTGCCTCGCGCTATTCCGCTCCCCCCCCTCCCCGCCTTTCCTGCCGGCGGCATTGGCTACTGGGAGTCGGAGCTTCGCACTAGGCCTATCCTGCCTGTGGGGATAATGTACCAGGCCTAGACAGTCCCGTTGTTCCCCGGCTCACAAGGGGAACGTGCGCCCTCATACGCCCGGGCAGCCAAGAGTCTCTTAACTGTGGAAAAGCGGGGCGGCACAAACGAGTCGCTTGGCCGCTGCCACTAAGTGAGCGAGCAGGCGGGTTTCCGTTGCCGGAGCGGAGAGAAGAAATGTAATAGGACTCCGGCGGCCCCCTTTCCCCGCCCACGAAAGCCTGCAGGCGGCCGCGGAAAGGAAGTTTCACCATCTCTGGGGAGGTGAGCATCCCAGGTGCACGTTGAGGCGTGCTCAGGTGAGGGCGGGGAGGCTTGCTTGCTGTTACATACTAGGCAGGGCAGAACAGGTGAGGGATAACGTGCTGCTATTGACAATTATAACGGAGTGCCATCACCTCGCTCCGCCTCCGCGCCCAACCCGTTTGCAGAAAGGGAAGCTGCAGCTTGCGATCTTCCCGGACTCTGGATTGGAAGAATCTGCCATTAATAGAGGAACCCCCGACCCACAACCGCCTCAAAACTCGTGCAGATATATGTGGCTGCTTACTGTCGTTGCAAACTCAAAAGTCCTAAGGTTAAAATCCTAAGCACTTGCAAGTAAAGCCCCATTGGATTCAACGGAACTTGTTTTTGAGTAAGCAGGCATGAGATAGTGCCAATCTGCATTACAAGATTGTTGTAAATAGTCTTGAGGTGCATTAGGTTAGGGAAAGTATCAGGGATGCATTTCTATGCAATTTCCAGCAAGTAAAACGCCTGGAAATCCATTATACTTTCAAATAAATGCACAGGGGAATAGGTTATGGACTCTGCGCCATGAAAGCTTGGGTCTTGATAAGTTTGTAAGTGCCACAAGACAAAAAAAGTTGTTTTTTGCTTCCACAGACTAACATGGCTAGGATGTATAATGTTATCCACCGTAAAGTTGAGATGGATAGTTATCTTATCAAGGACAAGTGGTGAGAAAAGAGAATTTATATTTATTTGTGCTTTTCACACATGGAATTCTTGCATAGATTTAGTTCTGTGTTGGAATTCGTACTTATTCCAAGTGCACATGTGACAATCCTGCATGTTGTGATTTGCTGCTATACAGAATGGACTGTAGGAATTTGTTTCAGAATATTGACAGAGTTGTGCAAAACCATAGATTATTGACAAACCATAACATGTTATATTGAAATTATGATTTCTAAAAATGCAGACTGATGCATTTACTTGAGAATAAGCAGCATAGCGGGAATTGTTTTTGAAAACAAAGAAACAAACATACGACCACACTTCCTTTGTAAGAAAAAGGTATTGGATCAGTTGATGCAAGGAAGATTTCCATTTGAAATTTATTAGTCACATTTTTGCTTTTACTCAATCATATTAAAACTTTTTAAAATGTCAGCTTGAGGTTGGTCTCTCGCATCTCCACCTGCTTTTTCTTGACTCTGTAACACACCGCTTTATGGTTTGTTTGTGTGTTTTTGGTAATATCCCCATTCTCATAAAATATGACTCAAAAAGGACTGACCAAAATGTGCTAGATGAAATATATATATCTAAATTTACAAGAATTGTCATTCGCTGCGTCCATAAGGATTAGGAGTGCTGAACTGTCACCTTTGTTTCATGTGTGTAACTCTGCATTCTTGTCTGGAAATACAAAGAACCATTTTCTCAACTGGTTAGGATTCCAGAGAAACCTTTTCTTTTTCCTTTTTGCCAGAATTTAGGCTTGACAAATGTCATAACTAATGCTTTTTCATTCTTTATACAGAATGGAAGCCTGCAACAAGACTGTTGAAATGGCTTTCCAGCTAACAACATTTTTTCTTCTTCTGTTGGAAACAAAGCAAATTATTTCCCATCTTTGTGCATTTTTCCTTTTGAGAAAGTAGAGCCATCAGGGCCATCTTGTTTGCTAGATTAATTAAACCAGTCTTGCTTCTTTCTGCTTTGACCTTTAGATGGAAGGAGACCAAGCAGCAAGCAGTATGAAAACACAGACAGTTCACTTACTTCCAGAAGAGCAACTAGTGGCACTACATCACCAGATGGTGGAAAATCAGGCATCCTATCAACACAGACTACAGAATTCCCAGGAGGCACAGCATAGGCAGGCAGTACTTGTACAAAAGTTACAGGCAAAGGTAAAACCATTACATTTCTAGCGATATCTCAAACAAGGAGATGATGAATTTTGAGTAGAGAGCTCTTGGTGGATGGAAGAAGGGTACATGAAGAATAAAGTGCTTGCTTGAAAACAAGTTTCCTTCTGCTGTTCTTCTAAATATGCATTTTGGGCATAGAACCTTTTTCCTGACTTGGCGAATTGCTCAGTTCTAAACTTGCGATATCCCCCGTTTTTCTGTCTTTCTGAAAACCTGTACCCCCTCCCATAGGCGCCGACTCCATGGGGCTTGAGGGGGCCTGAGCCCCCTCAAAAATTTGTTTGGGGGGGCTCTGCCCCCCCAATAATCTCCGGCGCCCCTCCAGCAGAGCGCCATCGCCGCCCCTCCCCCAGCCCAAAATGCACAGGGTCGGGCTGCCTGCATGCCTCCTGCCCTCCCTCCCGAGCAAAAGCTCCACCCAATTTCCTTTGGAGCTGATTAATAGGCGCAGCACGCTCTCCCCTATTCGCTCACGAGGAGGCGGCGCCACTTTATTTGCATATTCATGAGCTTATTTATTATTCATGAGCTTTCCCAGCCCCCCCCCCATATTTTTTATAAGTCCGCGTCCCTGCCCCCTCCTCCCCGAAGCAATGAGCTGCTGTGCCAACTGGTAAATATTAGCATCATTGTACTACTTCAAAGGCACTCTGCTGTGCTTGCTGGAAGTTTAGCTGATGCATCAATAACCAGCTAATTTGCCATTTGATATAAATGGTGATATATATGCTGGCCACATGACCTGGAAGCTGTACACCGGCTCCCTCGGCCAATAAAACAAGATGAGCGCCGCAACCCCAGAGTCGGTCACGACTGGACATAATGGTCAGGGGTCCCTTTACCTTTACTTATGTATGTGCAATGCACAAAATCATCCCTAAACAACTTGGAACAAACTCAGAACTCTTAGAATTTCATGAAGGGTGTTGCTGCAATTACACTCTAAGAGGTAATAATAATAATAATATACCAACTTTTTCTGTTTTATTGCAGGTGCTGCAATATCGTAATTGGTGCAAGGAGTTAGAAATGCGTCTGGAAGCAAATAGGGTAAGTTTTAAAGTATGTGAGTACCATTTTTTTGTGGTTTTGCTATTGGTAACAAAGTGTTGGAGAAATTGGTGGGAAGTTTATTGCTATTTTTCCTTGAAGTGGTCTACTTCCCTTTTGTGATCACTGTTAAAAGAAATTAGCATAGTTCAATATATGCTGTAATGTCACAAACAATGGGCATGCTTATTTACATGGAAACTAACAAGGAAATCAAATTATGACATAGCTTTGACTAATCTTCTATTATGAACAGCAGGTGTGTGTGAAGGGGTGGATTCTCACTAGGATAATAGTGGGGCCAAGTGATTATAGTTCCATTTTCTCCAGTTATTTTCAAAAATAAGCCACACAAGGACTAAAGTTGTGAATGACACTGTGTCTTGTTTGGCCCTTAAGCATCTTTCATTAAGCAAGAAAAACCCTAAAAATGCAAACAAATGCACTTCAAGTTGTGCTCATCTCAGCTGTTCACTGGCTTATTGATTCATGGGACGTTAGCAAGGAGATCCTGAAGTGAGGGAATAGACTTAATATGGATGTTGTTTTGATTAAATTGTCTGCCTTTTTTGCAAAGGGGTCCCATCCACACCAGTGGGATCGTAAAGAGGACCATAGTCTAGAGAAAGCGCTGATCCAGTTGGAAGAAGAGCAGCAGAGGTGAGTGAGCTTTTGCAGAAGCTTTATCTTAGCTGGTTTTTGGGGAAAGCAGTGCAACAGCTGCAGCACCATCATTTCATCTTATTGGGACCTTTACAATAGAGATTTGCTAATCCATTGCCTTTCTCCTACGCTTCAGATGTGAGAATTTGGCTGGGGTGAACAACTTGCTCCGTGAGCACTTGGACAAAGCCAATGAGGTGAATGGGGCTCTCCGAGAGGATGTCAGCAAGCTGATAGCTGACTGGACAAGGGCCAGAGATGAGCTAGAGCACAAGGAGAGCGAATGGCATAAAGAGCGGGAGGTAGGAATGTGTCACTAATAAGATACTGGGTAGGGAAGGTGGATTTCCTTATTGATTAACCTTATATTCTAGGCACAAATACTCATTTCTGGTTTGGCAGGCATTGGCTGGGATTAAGAAAACAGTAGAATATTAATTCAGGGTGCGTACAGATGTACATTGTTCTAGAAGTCAAGACACTGCGGAAATTGTTTCATATTTAATATACGTAACTTATACTGTAAGTTATAGACATGCAGTTCCCAGTGAATGATTTTCAGAGGTAGTGTCGTGAAGAAAAAATAACTCCTGTATTCAGTATAGATCTGAACATATCTTTAATTGATGTGGAAAATGCTGTGCATTATGAGATTATCCTATACGATCCATGCATTCTAGGTTATAAAAGTATTTCTCAACCATTTGACTTCTTTCCAGACTTCTCAATAATTGATCAGTCCTAAACAATATAATAAAAGCTTTTTCAAATTTCAGAGAAATGTATTTTTTAACAGTTTAAAGAGACTCAGTTTTGTCGGTTCTGAAAGTCTTTAACATGATTCTGAATGCTGCTGGCAATAATTAAATATGCATTTTTGAAAGAAAGCAGTTTTTGTTTTAGGCTGGGAAAATAAAGCTGTGACTTGCTGTTGTCTTTACATA
This sequence comes from Podarcis vaucheri, assembly GCF_965113315.1. Taxonomy (NCBI): domain Eukaryota; kingdom Metazoa; phylum Chordata; class Lepidosauria; order Squamata; family Lacertidae; genus Podarcis; species Podarcis vaucheri. The sequence continues at coordinate 75,575,299 of NC_138764.1, forward strand.
TATAGTTCTTTGAGAGTTATATGCGGACTGAACATGATCGTCTCTTTGGCATATGGCGGCAAGTAGTGACCTTGCACCGTTATTTTGTGGAAATGAAGACAGCAACTGACAGGTGAGGTTTTTCTGTCAGTTGAATGTGAAATCATTTGCTGAACTAAAATAGCTGATTAACAGGGGGAGGGAAACTGACTCTAGCTTTTCACGTCTTTAAATCTGTAATTTAATTTTTTTTGTCCACAGTATAGTATTATTTGTTTCTGTTTCAGGGATCTGTCTGAACTAAAGGCTGAGCAAGCAAGACTTTCTGGCTGTATACTTGTCAGTTGCTTACACTTAAGTTCTGGCACACAGCTCTTGGATACCAATAGTTTTGAAAAACTTACCCTGAGGGGACAGGCCCAACAGCAGCAACTTCATATCAGGCCCAAGAAGTTGGATATGGAAAAGGAAATATACCAGCAAGCACAAGCAATTGTGAGTTTGCATGTCAAAGGAGAATTAGCAAAGGAGGACCTTCATAACAGGTAAAGTACCTCCTTAAAAGGCCCCACTAGCTGCTGTCCTCATTTACTGTAGATTTTTTAAAGAGTCAGATGGGACATAATGACATAACAGTGCTGCTGAATCAGACCAAAGGCCTGTTGAATCTAGTATTCTCTTAAAGTGGCCACCTAGAAGCTCCTGCAGCCAATCGGAAGCTACACTTTGGTTTTCGAATGGTTCTGGGAGTTCAACAGACTCCTGGAACGGATTAAGTTCGACAGCCAAGGTACCACTGTACTAGAATCTCAGAGATCAGTCACTGATCCAGAGAAGGGATTCAACCCAGTGTGGTTTTGTCTCTAAAAAAAATATTGACCGGTGATTCTTGAGCTGGGGGTGAGGGGGGGGTGAGGAAGAGGATACAAAAGACAAAGGCTATATTTTAAGCTAGTATAGTTGATGTCAAATGAGTTGTGAAGTATAGACTAAGTGGTTTGGTGTCTGCAACTTTGGGCATGTGAAGTTGTATAGGAGTATGTGTTGCTGCACAATTTGCTTCATAACTTTTTTCCTAAGGTGGTTGGAGATTTACATTTTTTAAAAAAATGAAAGCTCAAAATCTGTGGGCCCTGCCTAGGGTCACCAGTGAAGACTTTTACAGGTGCAGGATTGGCAACCCCTGTGCTAATGTGTTAGCCACCCTGAGCCCGGCTTCGGCTGGGGAGGGCGGGATATAAATAAAAATTTATTATTATTAGTGAAAAGCCTAGTGTGCTGTAAATGCTTCTCTTCTTTTTCCAAGGGTGATAGAGTTGACTGCCTTGCTTGAACAGTCTCAAAAACAGAATGAGGAGAAGGAAAGGTCAATGAAGACTCTCAGAGACACTGTGGAGATTCTGGTATGTTTGCAACTGTTTGAAAAATAATCCAGTGGCTGTTGTGGAGAAACGTTCCTTTGTCCTATTGTAAACATGAAGAGGAACTGCTCATTCCGTATATATATCTAATAGCAGAGACTGTCAGCACTTAGAATAGAGGTGTCTAAGAGCGAGTTGTTGCGAAGGGTTGCAGTTCTCAAGTGATTCTATAGTATAGAATGCAACAACTGGAAAAAGGTTATCTGAAGTTTCTGAGGAAATCTGCTTTGCTTCTTTCTTCTGGACTTGCCTATAGACAGACTTTTTAAAAACGCATTTTCTTTGGCATCTTAGTTCTGGTTAGTGACGTAGCAGGCATTTGGAGACACTCCACTGATATGATGCTGTCATTCTGTACTCTTCTTAAACCTGTGCTCTAAAATATGAGCTATATCTGAGGGAATTGCACCTCTAGAAGAAGGTGTAAAGGTAAAGGGACCCTTGACCATTAGGTCCAGTCGCGGATGACTCTGGGGTTGCGGCGCTCATCTCGCTTTGTTGGCCGAGGGAGCCAGCGTACAGCTTCCGGGTCATGTGGCCAGCATGACTAAGCCGCTTCTGGCGAACCAGAGCAGCGCGCAGAAACGCCATTTACCTTCCCGCCGGAGCGGTACCTATTTATCTACTTGCACTTTGACATGCTTTCGAACTGCTAGGTGGGCAGTAGCTCCCTCTTAATCTCCCTTATTCTTTTTCTAGGAGGCTGATCGCTTGCGGAAAGAATATGAACAATCACTGAGCAATAATACACATGAAGAGATACTTTCACTTCAGCATGTGATAAAAGAAATAACTGAGGTAGACCTAACTGGAATCTGTCTTCATGGTTGCTTCTGTAGAATTTCCCATGTCTGTATTTAAAAACAAAATTAATGAAAGCAGATGTGGTATAAACATATGATCTAAACTTTAAACACAGGTTTTACATATTTTGCACCTGCTTGGGGCACTTCCATTTGTTCATGTATTTCAGTGTTTAAAAACTGATTTCAAAACTTTTGTGAGGACTAAGCGCTGGTAAGGCTTGACACAAATTAAGCCCTGATACTACTACTACTACTACTACTACTACTATTATTATTAGTTGATTTCCCTTGGCTGATTATGTAATCCTAGATTTTGCTGCCGCCATTTTGCTGGGTTGTATTTTGCCCCATCATCATAATTTCCCATCCTTGAAAATGCAATGGATCACTATTTTCCAGCAGAAGTGAAAGACAAATAGGTAGCGAGGTGCAGTGTTTTGATTGTACAGAACTGAGAAAGTAACGTTGGTCTTGGATTTCAGGCAGTAATCAATGAGAGTGATGCAAGGATTGGCACCCCACAGGATGAGAACTATGCTGAGCCTTGTAGCTTCTTGCAGTTGAACCCTGGTGACCCAGATAGGGCTGTCCTGCTGGTGCGTGAGGTGCTGACTAGGAGAAGCAAGGAAGTGCAGGTGAGAGAACTTCAGAGGTTCCCTTGCCAGTAAGACTATCACATCACCAGTAGTAAAACTCCACACCTCGTATAGCACTTTTCTCTGCCTTTGATGCTCTGCCTTATAAATTTCAACCTCTTCCTCTTCCTGCTAATAAGTGTTCCTAGTTGCGTCAAGCTGGTTTTGACAGTCATTTCTTTCCCAGACAGGTCTTGCATTGGTGATTTGTTCTTTCCACTTTTCTAATCACTCGCTTTCCCCATGAGCATTCTGTTTATGTCCAATCTTACAACTTTCTCTTTTTATTTTTTTATTATAATTTTAATTAAGTTTTCAGTTTTACATTTCAAAATAAGCATTTTGCAAACTTTAAAATACCCAATGATTTCCCTCCTTCTCCTTCCATGGTTCATTTTACATGTCATACATTCCTGCATATTTTACCATAACCATTTAGATCAGTTTTCTTCTTTTACATCAATCAAATATTATTTACACTGTTGAATTTATCTTAATGATGCCAGGTTTTTCAGCTGTGTACAGTTATTTTCCATTTATTCAATAAATGTTTTCTACTCTTATTTAAATATATGTTGTTCTTGCTCTCTTATTCTATATGTTAAATCTGCAAATTCTGCATATTCAATCAACTAAAGTTGCCAATCCTCTTTTGTTGGGATCTTGCTCAGTTACTATTTTTGGGCTAACAGAACATGGGCCACAGTTGTCGCATACATAAATAACCTTTTATGACACCTTGGAATTTCTGTCTGGGTTATTCTCAATAAAAAGGACTCTGGTTTTTTGGGCGGAAATAATGTTAAACATTTTTTTCAACTCATTATAAATCATTTCCCAATAAACTTTTTACCTTTTTACATGTCTACCACATATGAAAAAAGGTTCCCTCCACTTCTTTACTTTTCCAATACGTATCTGATCTTGGCCAACCTATCAGGAGTTAAACACTATCTATGGATCATTTATAAATACTTCTCTTTTAGTGAGTAACATGCAATAAATTTCAGATCATTTTCCCGAAGTTTCTCCCAGAGGTTGAAATCTATATTGTGTCCTATATCTATTGCCCATTGTGTCATTGAAATTTTAATAAGCTCGTCTTTTGTTTCCCATTCTAATAAAAATTACACATTTTAGACAGACGTTTACCCTTATTTTGTAAAAGTTCTTTTTCAGATTGTGAGCTTTGGTCCAGAAATCCATTCTTTTAATCTAATTTAAACATATTGTGTGTCTGTTGATATTGTAGCCAATCCGTAACCTGGCTCCTTAAGTTTTCCATTGGTTTCAGTTTGGGTTCCCTCCCTGTAAAATCCAGCAGTTCCCTGTAAGTCGCCCATTGTCCATCCATATTAACTCTCTTAATTGTAATTGCTTCAATGGGAGTTAGCTATAAAGGATTTTTTATTTCCAGCAGATTTTTGTATTTCTCCCAGACTCTATACAGATTCTTTCTAAGAATGTGGTTCATGAAACTCTTATAAATTTTAGCCTTCCCATACCAGATATGCATGCCAGCTAAATTTTAACCATGGCCTACTAAATCTAAAATGTCTGCATTGCCCAATACAATTCATTCTTTTAACCAATTCAAACAAGCTGCCGTAATACAATTGCAGGTCTGGCAGGGCAAAGCTTCCTCTTTCTTTTGCATCTGTCAGAATTTTTTGTTTAATTCTTGGCTTTTCTTCCTGTCATATGAATTTAGAAATATCTTTTTTTCCATTCTTTGAAGAAGCTTGGATTATTTACAATCAGATTAGATCAGAATAAAAACAGGATCCTAGGGAATATATTCATTTTAATTGGTGAAATTCTACCTAACATGGGGGAGAATGAAACTTTCTTTATCTCCAACTCTTTCTTAACCTCTTTCCAAAATTTAAATATAATTACTTTCAAATAGGTTGAATTTGGGAATTTGTCAGCCAAATTTCCAAACACTTAATTTTTTTGCTTATTTTTAAACCAGACATCCTTTCTAAAAAATTTATCGACTGCTCATCCATGTTTTTGACCAACATTTTGGTTTTATATGGGTTTATCTTGAAACCCACCACTTCTCCAAACCTTTTATTTTCTTCCAATGTTTTGGGAACACTCTCCAAAGGTTGTTCTTGTGTCAACTCCACATCGTCAGCAAATGCCCTTAATTTACAGTCTCTACATCCCACCTCAATACTTTTAATTTCTCTATTTCTCCTTACATTCTGAAGCAATATTTCTAATGTCATAATAAACAACAGTGGAAATAGGGGACAGCCTTGTTTCATTTCTTTTTCTATTTGGCATTTATCTGAAAGAATATTGTTTACTAATATATTTGCAGATTGATCAGTATAGATTGCTTTAATTCCTGCTAGGAAAGAATTACATATTTCCATTTTCTCCAGAACCTTAATCACAAAAGACCATGAAATATTGTCAAAAGCTTTCTCCACATCTAGAAAGATTAGGGCAGCCTGTTTTTCATTTCTTACTTCCAGGTAAATTGATTGCATTTCTTATATTGTCTTTCATTTGTCGGCCTGGTCTCTGTGAACTGACTCAGTGTCCTTTTCAATCTACTAGCCAAGATTGTAGCAAATAGTTTATAATCACAGTTCAAGAATGAAATTGGTCTGTAAATTTTAGTCTTTGTTAAGTCACTGTCTTGGTTTGGGATCTGGGTAATGAATGTGTGTTTCCATGAAGCTGGAACTACTGCTGTCACCAGAATTCTGTTTCTGGTGACCTCAACCTTACAACTTTCTCTGCCTGTACATAACATTCCTTCAGTCTTCAGCTGCTGCTTCTCTGTGGACTAATGCTTAACCACCTCTGTCTGTATATAATACCCCTTCAGTCTCTCACTTTCCCCCTAATCATTATATTTTGCCGCCTTTTGCAGCACCTGAGACAGCAGCTCTTGTCTAGTCAAAATTCTGTCAGCTCCCTGGAGAAGCAACAAGAGCAGCAGAAAGACCACTGTAAGTTCCTAAGCCAAAAACTTGAGCAGCTAGAAGGAGAGCAAGACACACTCATTAGCCAACTTCAGCATCTGCAGTCCATGGTGGAGACTTACCGCAGGTCAGACATGTAATGCTTTCCCCATCTTTAAAGACTTGTATTGTAAAATAGATCCATATGCTTCTCTTGGCTTGCAGTGTTCTTTCCTCTTGTCAAGTCAGTAGGTTGTCTCCAGTGCTAGTCCTACTCAGAGTAGACCCATTGTAATTAATGGGCAAAAGTGGCTTTTCCAATGGGTCTACTCCAGCAGTTAGTAGCAGTTAGCTGGATTCAGCCCAATATCTCTCTGGATTTGAAGCACCTATTTAAGTTGTAAATAAACCTTCATATGTGGTCTGTGCTCTTCAAAGTTTGCCTGGGGCAGTTTGCATCCACAGGTTGGAGAGAGACAGTACTCAAGAAGTCACTCTGCCTTTCAGATGTGATGGTGTCCTCATTTCCCTGTATTCTCCAGTAGCCCAGATAGGAAAAGGAGGATGCTCAGTCAGTAGTAGCTAAACAAGTGCAATGAAACTTTGCAGTGTATCTCTGTTTTTTGTTTTTCTCTAACTGAAGACTTTTTCTTCTCAGTGACCATATCACCCTGGATAAATCCAAGATAGAATTACAGCAACAGCTGGAAGTCTTGGAACAGGAAGTCCAGCACTTGCGCCGAAGCAATACTGAGCTACAGCTGAAAGGAGACATGGTGGATGGCCAAAAAGAAGAACAGCAGCATGAATTGGAAAGGATGCTGCGGGAGAGAGAATATATGTGAGCCTTTTGTCTTTCCCCCCCAAAGGGCAGTAAGTTTGTTGCTAGGGAAATACAGGAAAAAGAGAAGCTGGCAAGAGCATTCACAAACCCAGTTCTTACAACAATCCCTCTCCATTTTATGAAGGTTGTGGAAATTTGGAATCTTTGCACTTTCTTCACCCTCTTGTCAGGATTGTGTATGGGCTCTGCCAATTTCACTTTTAAAAATGAGCCCCTCTGGATAGAATTTGTGAAATTTGCCAAAAAAATGTATGGTGCTGTATGAGGAGTTTTATGTTAGAAAATGAAATTTGCAGCTCCGGTTAAGCTTTGGAGCTCTCATGTACTTCACTTCTTAAAATAAATAAGTGTATGTGTTCATTCAGTCAGGAAGACCGGAATGCTCTTGAAGGAAAGCATTCGTTGTTAAAGAGTGAGTTGGTAGCCATGAAAGAAGCACTGGAAAAATCTCACCTTGATGGAGAACTGGTGAAACAAGAAAAACATGAACTTGCTACAGCGCTGGAGCAGGTACAGTTATTTTCTTTTCCTAGTAATAGCCAAACACACTCTTGAATTTAAACAGGAAACTACATAGACACTCACTGTAGACAGACACTGGCATGTTCATTAAACTGCTGTAAAGTGGTGGTCAGTAAGCATAACAGTAGAGTTTACAAAAAAAAAAAAAAAAATCAAAATTCTGGTATTGTCCTGTTCTGGGCAAGAGGCTGAGCTGCAAATCCAGTTCCCACAGCAAGTTTCCATGTTTCCTGGCCACCACATGCTCCCATCTCTTTCCCCATGGTTTAGTAAAGCCTGTGAAGGACAGTTATGGAGAAACAACATTGTAGCAGCATTTGACATTAGTGCATGTATCTTGGCTATATGGCTTAAATTTATGCATCTGGGGCAATTCTTTATAACTTACCTTTGATTAATTTTGGGAGGCTAAAAACAGGAACAGTTGCAACTTTCCTTCTTCTCTCCTGCCTGGCTCCATTGCAGCCATTCTTCCACTGAAAGTCAGAACTTCTTGGACTGCATTTGATTTTGAAAAGAAAAGAAAAAAAGAGGAAGTTCAACAAATAATGTGTAATGTCTAGTTCCAGTCTAAGTAATATGGTGCTAAAGATCTCTACTCAGAAGTGTTCTGGTTGTACTAAAAAAAGAAAAATATATATATCTGGCAATTGGAACATGTTTCTGACACAAGCATGTGATCCTTGTGACTGGCTCAGAGATTTTTTTTAAAAGAACCATAAACATACACATTTGGATTGGTTTTTTCATGATCAATCAGAATAGTGGTTTTTTCATGGCATTTAAGCTACATACTCATACATTAGTAAAGTCGTTGGGTTTCTATTTAAGGAAGAAAAGGAGGCATACTGATGGAAAACCAGTGACATAATGGAAGATTAAGAGGGTATATTCTAAATAATCCAACAGATATTAATCTAGTCTTTTCCCCATTAGAACCCTCAGTGAACCCTCAGTTCCATGCCACAGGGAGGCATTGAGGATAGAAGTTATCTTAAAAAATATGTATGTATCTTAAGTTTTACTCGAGTGCTGCCATTGAAATTAATTGTTCTAAGTTAGCTATGTCCATTAATTTCAAAGGCTGTATTCTAACTGTGACTAATACAAGACACAACACATTGCCTTGAATGGCTTCAGAGAGTGAATCTTTGATCTTTGGTGAGTGGGAGGCATTTGACTTTCCTCAATGGGGAATCTGAAATATCCAGCTGTAAGCCCTGCATACTGTTTGGGCGGAGGTGTCTCCTCACCTTCAGGGACAACCTTTTAGGGAGTGCAAGAGGTTGCTGTAGGAAAGTTCATTTGGATAGCATGATAAAATATGGTTTATTGTAAGTTAACAAAGTTAGGGGCAAGTCTTATTCTGCTTTTATTGACTGGTATTTCTTTGTTTTGTGTTTTTGGGTCCACAAGGCTGAGCAGTCCTTTGCAAAGTTAACTGGTGCACACAATAAGCTAAAAGCAGAAACTGCTCACCTTCATGATGCAGTTGCAAAGATGAGTGCCCTTAATGAAGCTCTAGCATTGGACAAAGTGAGTTTGAATCAACTTCTCTTGAAGGTAAGAAGACTGTTGCAGCTGAACTATTATTATTCTGTGCAGCCTACAAAATATATTCCTTCCAGTAGCACCTTAAAGAGTTGGTCTTTAAGGTGCTACTGGAAGGATTTTTTTTATTTTGACTATGGCAGTCCAACACGGCTACCTATCTGTAACTACAAAATATATGTAAGTAATTTGCTAATATGCAGGTTGCATTTTTAGCAGTTCGAAAGCACGTCAAAGTGCAAGTAGATAAATAGGTACCGCTCCAGTGGGAAGGTAAACGGCGTTTCCGTGCGCTGTTCTGGTTCACCAGAAGCGGCTTAGTCATGCTGGCCACATGACCCGGAAGCTGTTTGTGGACAAACGCCAGCTCCCTCGGCCAATAAAGCGAGATGACTGGACTTACGACTGGACTTAATGGTCAGTGGTCCCTTTACCTTTACCTAGGTTGCATTTTATTCAGAACGGGGGAAAGGAAGCCTGCTGTTTAAAAAAAAATTTAATAAATTTTGAATAGAGAAACAATCATACAATCAATTACAGTTCCCCCCATAACAACCCCAACTATGTCCAGCTTTATTAGTAGTAATAAACTGAAACATAAATTCAATAGCTGTCAATTTAAAAAATGTTGTTCCACAAGTTCCCATGGCCTATACACATGTTTTTTCTTCATTGCAAATGAAGTAAAAGTGGACCACATTTTGTAAAACTTTTGTAGATTCTTGTGTTGTCTTCTTTCTTGTACTTTATCTCTCAACCTTCCCATCAAGATAAAGGCCCAAACAATAAGCATACCAAATTTCATATGTTTGCATTCCATATCCTCCAGTGCCTTGCAAGAGCAAGAAGTGCTGCAGTTATAATATGCATAATTAAGTCTCTGTATCAAGGATAATTTGCTTCAGCTGCAGATATTGAAATAGTGCCATTTTCACATCTAATCAATTTAAAAGTAATTTGTTCCATTTCCTAAAATACCGTTAACTAGAAGTTTTTAATCTGTGGCATTTTCACCACATGTGTATAAATGTTTCTTTATCCCCACAGTTTCTCCAACATTATAGAAAGGTATTTTTGCATATTTTACTTAGTAACATGGAGTGCTGGTACCATCTGTGGGTTAGCTTTAAGATGTTTTCTCGTACACGAGCAGAATTAGCTCAAAAAGGAAATATTTTCTCACATTCTTTCCCATAAAACATAATAAATTTCTTTTAAGTCTTTCCCATCTAGTCTTCAAATTGGAAGATTTTGATGTTTAAAAATTAACGATAGATATATAAGCTATAAAACATTTTAAAACAAGGTTAATGAATTTGTCCCTTGTTTGCAAATTTCTGTGATACTGATGAAGTGAATGACTTGAGCGTTTACCATCCAATTGTGGGAGAAGTTTGTTGTATAGCTTTTCCAGACAAAGGGGTACCTTTGGTCTTTATGCCAGAATATGCCCATTGAAGGCTGCTCTTTTATCAGTTGCTTCCATTTCCTTAAATGTAGATGGAGCAGGAAAAACAGGCACTTCTGGACAAAGTTGATCACCTGGAAAGACTAAGGACCTCTTCACAGAAACAGCTCAACCAGATGGCGAGAACAAATGAGGAACTAAGTGCAGACAAGACTCGGTTACAGCAGTTGCTACACAAGGCTGAGGGAATGCAGGAAAGTTTACAGGAAGAGTTAAAAGTACTGAGAGATGAACAGAAAGAGACTTGTGAGAAGCTGAGCCAGGTGAGTGTTAGCAGCAGACTTGAGTTATCCTGCATGGACATTGGGCAGCAGCAGTGTTGTGCTTCTGAAGTTGGGTTCAGTTAGATCAGTGTTTCCCAACCACTGTTCCGCGGCACACTAGTGTGCCGCGAGATGTTGCCTGGTGTGCCACGGGAAAAATTAAAAAATTCGAAAGATTTTTTTTTAAAAAAGTCAAATTTTCGATTGGGGCGCCGTCACTAGATGACCCCTGGGGTTCCCTCCCTCCCTCCCGCTCTGCGCCTCCCTCCTCCTCCGGGGAGGCCCTTCCTGGCTCTCGGCCAAGGCTTGGCGGCTGCCACTCACTCGCTCGCTCGCCCACCCGTCCCTCCATCCCTGCACCCGGCCTCTCCCCCTCCGTCCCCGGCGCGGGGGCTGCCGGGATCCGTAGTCCCCTCGCCCTTGGGCTCCGCGCCCGCGTGGGGTGCGCAAACTACGTTTCCCAGCGTGGCCTGGCTCTTCTCCCGGCCATGGAATGAGCGCGGCGGCGGCGGCCGGGCAGGCAGGGGCTCTTCCGTGCAGACCCCGGGTGGCAGGATGGAGCCCGGGGATCCCCGCGGAGGCGGAGCGGCGGAGGCGGAGGCTGCCCCCCAGGTAGGGCTGCGTCGGGGGGGGTGTTTATTTTTGCAATGCTGCATCCGCGCCGGAGGGGACGCATCGGACCGCGGGGAGACCCCTTGGCGGGCGTGCAAGGCAATGCATGCGTGCAGGCGTTGCATGGAGTGCAGTGCAATGCAATGGCAACGCGGCGCCCTGCATGCATGCATGCAACTTCCACCGGCGCTCCGGACTTGGCAGGTGAGGGGGGTCCCCAGTGGGCGGCAGAGAGAGCCGGGAGGGCGAAGGGGAGCCGGGGGGGAGCAGCGCTGCTCCCCGAGCCCGGGGGGAAACTTCGGCGTCGTTGCGCCGGGTGTTGGAAGCGGAGGCTGGCGGGGGCCCCTCACCTGCAAAACCTGGTCGCCTCTCATATATTTCGTGCAATGCATTCATCGCCCGCTTTCTCCTCCAAGGAGCTCCCGGGGGCGCGCGTGGTTCTCCCCGTGTTATCCTCGCAACAACAGCCCTACGAGGTGGGTCAGGCGAGTGGCCCAAGGGAGCACCCAGGGATTGTCCTGGCCAGGTGGGGTGATTTGAACCCTGCTCTCTGCCCGGTCTTCGTCCTCATTTAGCCCCCACATGTGCATGACTGTGCATGACTGAGGTTTCCCCCCCTCGTCTTGGCTATGGTGTGAGTCTGTGCTGTTAATTAATGGGGTTCTGCCTTCGGAGGAGATGAGCCAGCCCTCAAGGAGGTGATTATGTAATTTGCTAGCAATTCATGTCCCTCCCGGCGTGACGCTGCGCGCTGACGTCACGGGGCTGTAATGGTGGTGTGCCTCGAGATTTTTTTCATGAAACAAGTGTGCCTTTGCCCAAAAAAGGTTGGGAAACACTGAGTTAGATTATGGAATTCTGCTTGAACAGTGAATAGCTCAGTTAGTTTGAAGGTGGTGCTGATAACACCAAGGTTGCAGGTTTAATCTCCATATGTGACAGCTGCATATTCCTGCATTGCAGGGGGTTGGACTAGATGATTCCAACTCTACAATTCTATGATTCTAGGAATCTTTTCAGTAGCTAGTGCTGCTCATCACAAAGTTCATTTTACTATTCTTGCATAAGACAATCTTTTCAATCTTATTTGTACTCCATAAGTGTTTCTGGGTAAAGTATGTTTTGCAGCCATTGTAACACTCATCTAGATTTTCTTCTTTTCCAATACACATTCTTTCTAAAATCTGGCCACCGGTGAAGTGTCACAGTAAAACATTAAGTGCGGTGGCCTTCAGGCAATTATATATTTTGTACTTTGGTTCTCTCCTGTGTATAGATAATCAAACTTCTCCATAGCAGTCCATCTGTAACAGATCCATTTTTCTTTGTAATGTGCAGTTAGGCAGGTCCATCTCTTCTGTGAGAACAATTTTCTATCCTTCAAAAGAAGCTATAGATCTATTTCTTTTTACAGTGCATTATTGCTTAAAGTGACAGAGCTTTGCCTTTTGCTATAAATTGATTTTCTTTCTCCTTCATAGGCTCATCACCAGCATGAGACATCTAGTGCTGATTTGGAGCATGCACATCAGGAGTCAAGTCGTCTTGGAGAGGTGCTGGCCAAGACGTCCAAAGAAAAGGAATCATTAATGCGTGAGAAAGCCGCATTGGAAGTACGACTAGGGGCTGTTGAACGAGAGAGATGGAGTTTTTCAGAGCAAGTGGCAGAGTACAGGTAAGAGGCTGACGAATGGAAGAACCTTGCCTATTTGAATAATTATTTAATGCAATCATTGTAGCTCTGGATTCTGAGAGATGACTTTCCATCAGAGGACTATGCAGCTTTTTGTGTCTTGGCTGTTCAACCATGTGGCAGAAGTAGTTCCACATGTGCAGAAAGAAATTCAACAAATGCACAACAGGAAAAATGTTTAAGTCAAGCCCAAGTTTGAAATCCTGTACACAGTTTGACAGGTCTGTTTTCCATAAAGCTGCAAAACTTACACTTAATAGTATTTCTGTTCTTCCAGGCATTGTTTCTTGTATCAGCATGACAAATGGCCTGTGATTGTTGTCCTTATTGTCTGTATATTTAGAGGCTGACTGGTGCACTGCTACAAATGAATGACCTCCTTTTGTTCATAGTGTTTCCAGGGTACTCAAACTGGCTTTGCTGGGATTACATTTATCATGTCATGAGCAAGAGATTAAAGTCCCACAAATTCTGTATATGTAATTTGTAGATCAGCGAAGGATCTTCTGGAATCAAGTCTCCTTCAAGCTCAGCTGCAGGTGTCTGACCTGGAAGTTACCAAGGGTCAACTGGAAATGAAAATCCAGGCAATCAACCAGGCCAAAGAAGTGATACAGGGTAAGATGTTTTCAAAGGCTTCCAGCAAAAGGTAATATCAACAGAGCACCCTCCTTTCATGTGATAAAAGGCCAGTGGTCAAACAAGCTGTTATGCCTCATACATTCTGACTCCTGCTCTTTGTTTATTCTTACAGGAGAGGTGAGATGCCTTTGCACTGAACTGGAAGCTGAAAAGTCAAAATTTAAGCAAGAAAAGGAAGAAAAAGCACAACAGCTCTTGCAGGCCGAGCAGAAGTACCAAGAAATGCTTGACCACTGTCAAATTGTACATAAGGAGGAAGTTAATACACTACGTCAAGAGTTGGTAAGCAACCATATGGTCACCTCTTTAATTCATGATATATATATATATTTTGGGGGTAGGAAATTGAGCAGAAGATAGAATTAATAAAGTGGCTCAAAATGCCAGATGATTACCAAGACTTACTTTTCCATTCAACTGTTATGCCTTGTACTAATTAAACTATTAGTCTTTTAAACTACCTTGCTTTGGATGGGTTGTTTTCAGCATAATGCTAAGGTGAATTGTTTGTCAGCTCAAGGATTTCTCTGTGCACAATCAAGTGCTCCCCCCTCTCCTCCCTCTGTGCACTCTCTAAATCTATTCTGCGAACCCCCAACACTCTGGAGTAGAATTGGTGTGGGACAGATGCAGGGGGAAGAAAGGTGGGGAAGCCAGGTTTTGATGGACACAGAAATAAGAATCTTACCTTAGATTGCCAGGAATTTCCCGTTGCAGCAAACCTTAGCAGAGGGTGCAGAGAGGTGTTTTGTACACATAATGGTCCAGTGTCTTGATCTCTAAACTCTGGTTCTCTTATACATCTGCATCAGGATGCTCTCTCTGCCTTAGCTGATAAAATATTAGTGATATAATGCTATTAAAGTGTGTGAAGAGCTCTGAATACCTGACATGCACATAGGCTATGTTGTAGTGAATGGAGGGATGGGGTGGATAGCTTCCTTATACTATCCACTACATCGTAGTTAGTGTTATGGCTATAATAGTATGCTGCCTTGTTAAATGGATCTGGAGTAGTTGTGAGTGTGCATTTGTGCCTCCAGTTGCATGATATGTCACGTCTAAAACGTTGCCCAAAATTTTTAATCTTTGTTGTTGTTTTTTACTTCTAGTGCGTTTTTCAATATAAAACAAATTCATGAGGTGCTTGTATTATTGTTGCATATAATTTTTACTTTAGTCTAAAATCTCCCAGTCTTCTGGCATTGATCAGTTCAGGAAAAATCTGTGCCTGGCAACCTTGTGGTACAACTAATTTGGCTTCCGCTACATCCAACCTTACACAGGCACCTAGCTATTTTGTATTCTAGCTTTCCTCAACACCAAACATATAACAGCAGCAGAAAATGGAGAAAATATTCTGTTGCAACAAAGTCCCTAACATCTCTCCACACCCATCTATTGCAATGTTACTCATGACTCTTTCATATTAGCTAGGCTTGGAAAGCACCAAGTAACATTTGGAAACTGGAAAAAGCATGATATTACTTAATCCATTCCATGTTCCCCACCTCATACACACACATAAAAGGCACAAAATGCTGCCAAGAAGAGCTCACAGTGCCTCTGGCATAGCTTATGCCACATCCAGTGGTTAGGAGAACAGCAGCTGATGTCTGCAGCCACAAGCACCAAATTTCCCAGTCTTTGAAACCCCTAGGAGCTCAAGCAGATCCTGTTTGTAAACAGTCACCCTTTTGGCATGGCCGCACAGAGAAAGGAGGACTGGCATTCCAGTTGAACAGTCTGCCAGTTCCATAGGCCAGTGACTAATAGGAAACCTTCATTTAGTACCCATAGGTGATAATTATTACTCTCAGAGCAAAGTGTGATAAATATCCTTCCCAGAAGCAAAACCCATAACACTATACACAGCATCTGCTAAGGTAAGTAGTAAACGTTACATCAGTGGCTAGAAGCGAGACTGTTTTTTCCTTTCTTTTTGTTCATTTATTGGAATTGGCTGAAATGCTTCCAGGAAGGTGAACGAGAACGCCACCGTTTAGAACTGGAGCAGGTGTTGGAGCGCATAGTCAAGGGAAAGGAAGAGAGTGAAAGTGTCTATGAGAGGAAGCTGCTGGAACTACAACAGGAGGTCGTTGCTGTAAAAACACATATGGAAGACGAGCTCATTAAGGCTGAAAATGCCAAGCAAGAGGTAAAGTTTGATAGGTGCTTTTGACCTAGAGACATCCCCCCACTCCTGCCTTTCTCTTTTGGAACCTTGTGATGGAATGGTATCTGCAGGAAGCTGTCTCCCGCAGAGCATAGTGATTGGATTTTGTATATAAGGGATGAGACGATCTTTTAGGTATCCTAAAAGCATGGGTGTCGTCAGGTTTTATGTTGGGGAGGCAGGCTTTATGTTGGGGGATAACCTCAGATAGTTAAGTATTTTTTATTGATTTACTTGTTAGAGGGAGGCAACTGCTCCCCTTAGCTATGTCCATGCCTAAAGGTATTATATGGATTGCTTAGGTGTTGTATGAGAAATGATGTATTTTAGGTATTATGTGAGAAGGAAAAAATCTTTTCTCTATCCACTTATACTGCACCATGCATAATTTTATGCATCTGTAGCATGTCATCATTATTCACCTTTTCTCTAACTAAAAAGCCCCCATTTTCTGTAATCTTTCCTCCCAGGGGACCTGCTCCAATCTTTTGATCAGTTAGGAGTTCAGCTGGAATGGTTTAAATTCTCTGCTTGCTAATATCTAGGTGCTGCTAGAAAAAGAGAATGAGAAGAAATCATTACAAGAGCTTCACCTCCAAACAAAACAGGAACTCACTAGTACTTGCCAGCAGCTAGATTATCTCCGTCAGGAAAGAAAGAAGAACCAAGAGAGGGAGCAGGTAGGAGTAGACCAGAGCAGAAAAGCTTATGACATCTACCAAGAATCCAGCAGAAAGCTATGACGCAAATATGAAATAAAGCATATTAACATGATAGAAAGTTGGCTCAATGAATGGATAGTTTAGACCAATTACATGGTGTGTGAAAGGTTTTCCTAGGACTATGTGCATAGAATTGATTTCAGAACTCTTGCCCAACCCAACCACATTTGATAATGCTTCATTTTTGAAGAACTGCTTGTTGAATGCCTGTTAATTAAGGTTCAGACAGTTCCTGCATTTTTCCAAAGTTGTGACATGTGATAGAACCAAAAGCAAGGAGATGGGTTCTAATTCTAATGCAAAATTGCATCTTATTAGCACCTATCAAATTTTGGCTTACGTTTGGTAACTAAGGCATTTATGAAATCCTTACACAAAAGTTTATCCAAATGGTTTTAGACAAAACCATAAATGAAGCTACTTGCAGCTTTTTCTTGTTCTGCCCTCCATTTTTCCAGTATAATTTGAGTAAGATATATCCAAAATCCGCCACCTTGTTCTTTTTTTAGAGTTCATTTTGATGTCAGTGCAAAGATTTTATCTTTGATTGCATGCTCCTCATGAACCCCATTTCTCTTTGTAGAATATAATCCTTAATTATGCCCTACATTTCCCCTAGATACTTGGTATGATTTTTAATATGCTATATTGAAATTTGCATTTTATGTCTGATTCATAATTGTTCATCTTCTTACTGTCATTTATTGATTTTTGACTGAAGTATTAAGTCTTCATCCCACAAGATTTGTGGTCTGACTGGTGTGAGATGTAGATCATTTTATCTTGTGCAGCAGTTGCTGTACATGTATTATAATTGCACATTATAAAATAGTTCTCAAACCTGAACCTTGGAAAATAACTCAACTTTTTTGGCCGGGTGGGGAGTGCAGGATACTTTGCAAGGTTTGGAAGCTAAGCTGAAGGAGGCCCAAAGTACTATAGAAGCACTAGAAAAGAAGTACAAGGAGGAGCTCAAGTCTCTCAAAGAAGAAATCAACTTTCTCTGTAAACAACGAGACTCTTTGCAAAGTCAGGTGATTTTACTTAAAACTATGTTCTAAGCATTTCGTTCAGTGCCAAATATGTGGTTTTTCACAAGCTGCTTCAACAAGTAGAAATGGAAATCTCTTTGTGGGGTAAAACTAAGTTATGGGAACCTTTCCCAAACCATCGTGGAAAATTACTTGAAGTACTAGGGAAACCAAAAAGCCATTATTTGAAACAGTTTTGGAAAAATTTTGATGCAATACTCCAAGAAAAGCTATGTGTTTGGTTCTGTATAAGAAGTCATAGGCATGCTAAAAATGTATTCTGTTTCTTTCATGTTACTCAAATGGGGCAATGTCTCTATCATGCTTATAAAAAAGTCTGGCTTGATTTATGAAGCAAATAAAAAACTGCATTCTGTTAAAGTGGATGTTTGAATTGACATGAAACTCTGTTTCTTGAAATAAGATGCTTGTATCTATATTATCTCCTCATGTGTACTAAAATAAGTGGATACTGTAACTGCTGCATCTTTGCTGTTCTCCTGTCTATTTCCAGGTGCAAGAGTTGCAGTCACAACTACTGACAGAAAAAGATTCTTGCCGTTTGATTAGCCAGGAGGCTCAGCAGCATTTAAGTGACATACAAGAGTTGTCCAGACAGAAAGCATTGGAAGTTGCACACCTCCAGAAGATGATGGAAGCAGAAAGAAAACTTCGAGAAGAGAGAGAACATCAAAACATGGAGCTGCAGAATCAGAAAGAAGAGATGGAGCACAGAACCACAGAACTGCATAATATGCTGCAAAGTCAATGGGAGGAAGAACAGCATCTGAACAGAGAGCTGCAAAGCAAGCAGGAAGAAATTGAGCACCAACGTGCCACAGTTCAGGCCCTGGAGAGGGAGCAGAGCCAGTGGGAGAAGGCAAAGCGCCAGAGTTCAGAGCAGCATTCTGCACTCCAGAGGCAGTGGGAGGAGGCAAAATGTCAAAATAAGCAACTGCAAAATCAGAACATAGAGCTGCGGCACCAAAAAGAGGAGGTAGAACGTCAGAATGCGCAGCTGAAGGCTGTGCTCCAGAGACAGCAGGAGGAAGTGGAACATGAGAGTGTGGTGCGTCAGAACCGTTGGGAGGAGGCAGAACAACGTTATTTAGAGTTGCAGAGTTGGAAAGAGAAAGTTGAACATCAGAATTCAGATTTGCAGGCCCTTCTCCATACCCGGCAAGAGGAGTTGCAATGTCGGACCATGGAGCTGCAGGCAAAGCAGGAGGAGATGGAACAGCAGAGCACTGCTCTACAGAAGATGAAGAAGGAACGGACTCAGTGGGAGGAAATTGAACGTCAGAATTCAGATCTTAAAGTAGCATTGCATGCTTTGGAGCAGAAACACACCAGGTGAGCCCAACTTTCATAATTTATGGGTGGACTAATTGTCTCAAATAGCTATCTCACCTTCACACACCCGGTGTCTAAACAGTTAGGTATGTATACATAAATTTTCAGAAACTGCACTTTTCAAAGCTTCTCTTGGGCATTAATACTGGGCATTAATTGTCTACTCACTTCAGATTGCCTGATCTGGAACTTTTGGCAAAAAGGGGTCCTCCTAAAATCCCAGCCTTGGCTGGGATCAAATAGTGCACGGCAGTTGTGTCTTTCTCACACCACCCTGCCAGCTCTGAGCTGCATTGCGATGCAGGGATCTGATCTGAATGGTTTGCCTGGTGAATCATATCCCAGCCTCACAAAGGAGTGCAGGGCTGACAGGGCGGTGTGAGCAGCACCCCCCAGAAAAATGCACCCAGGGCCATTGTCCCCAGCCCCCCCCACACTATGCCCCAGCTCTCCACCCCATTTATGAAGATTGTAACTGGAATGCCTCCTTTTCACTTAAATCCCCCTTTTTGTCCCATTACATAGAAATTATACATACAAGATATATAGTCTGCACTTGAGATTATCATTTATTTATTTTTTAATAATTGCAGTGTCTTGTGCACATATGTTGGCACACTGTTTGTTTGCCATAGCCAAGTCTTTCATAAGTGTGTCGTGTAAGAGAACCAAGGTGAAAAGCCAAGTCTTGTAGTTGCTTGCATCGGGTTGGTTTTTTTTCATTCTGTAATAGAAGTCCTGCTTTTTCCGGTTTCAGTTTGGCTGCATCCTTGGAGGAGAAGGAACTCAGGCTCAAGAGACTGCAAGACAGTGATAGTGCTCACCAGGGTGAAGTCACCAAATTGAATACTGCACTACAGCAAGCAGAGCAGCTGCTTGCTGAGCATAGCCGAGAAGAGCAGGAACTCACTAGACAGGTATTACCTGAAAAAAAACTCAATACAGGGTGCAATGCTGCTTTTTATTTTTCTGCCCTACTGCCAGCCCCCATCTGCTTCACATGGTGTTTCTGTTATATAGCCCCCCTCCCAAACATGGCTTCTTTTCCATAACACACTGGCTTCCAAATATACATACGTGTGTGTGTGTGTGTATAGAACTCATATTAATACCTGATGCCTGGTCCTTTTCACAAGCAAATTATATCCTTATCTCCTTTCTATGCAAATTATATCCAGCTTCTCTTCTTTGTTTGGTTGATTATTCACCTGGTGCTAACTTCTTTGCATTCTAGTCCACCATTCCAAAATCATTGCAAGCTGTGTTGCTTTCCCCCAGATACAATCCCTCAGGGAAATTGTGCTAGAGAAGGAGGCTGCCTTGGTAGCTCATAAGGAGCAGCTTGCCCGGAACCTGGAAGACTCCCGTGCTAGTGAGCAGTCTTTGAAGGACTCCATGAAAATGCTGGAAGGTGAAGTATCTCAGCTCCGCCTGAGCCTGAGCAGCACAGAGAGTCGGGCAGTGGCATTGGCATCGGAATGTCAGCGTGCTTGTTCTGCCCGTTGGGAGGCACAGTCTCACTTGACTAAGCTACACTCGGTTCTGCAGTACATGCTGTGCAAAAGTCCCGAGGCAAAGCTGGAGCATGGAGGGAGAGGAGACAAAGCTATTCGAAGCTCATTGTTCAGTGCAAAAGGTGAGTCTAATAAGTGGACTACTATTATGTCCTTTGCAAGTAAATTGTTGAACATGTGACAGAGCCAGAACTCTGCAATAGGGAAAGGTACCTTTTTGTGTGTGCTTTGGTGCTTATTACTTATTTTCTAATATGATGTCTTGAAATGGCACACTTTTTCACGTTGATTCAACTTCAAATGGAGTGGCAAAGTGCCCTAATGTTGCCATCTTTGCCTAAAGCTAAGATAGTGAGTGACACCTTGCTCCTTTCAATAGCAGTGGTATAAATTGCTTATTTAAGCAGCCCCTGCCAGCATGTGGCACATGTCAAGCCATTGGCTGTCTCAGGTATACAGGATGGAATTGATCTTTCCTGAGATTAGTTGGAATAGCCCAGAGGAAAGAACAGGCTGCTGTTGGAGGCAGAGCTGACCGATAGCACCAAAGGTCTTGAGGCCACTTCCTTGTAGGGATGGTACAAGGTTTTGTGTAGAAGGAAAACTCAACTGTGCCAAACAGTTAAGAACCATCAAATGACAGAGCAGTGTCAACTGTGTCCTGAGAGTTGAATCAGACACAGAAGATTGGGGTGGTGAGACTGGCCAAGGTGTGTAGATTAGATGGGATGGGAACACTATCATTTTTCTGTGGAATATTGCTGAAAATAAGTCATAGTGACAAGTCTTGGGCCTAGCTACAAATTACACTGATACCTTGGATTCTTGTTTGTGTGACAGCCCTGACATCTTGTGGACTGTGTAGATAATGCACTGGGTATGATAGTTACCCTGTGAGGTCAAACTTTTCAAGAGCTGTGAAGCTGTTGCTTTGTGGGTACTTCCACATGGAACCCCTCTGCTGATTTCTTTCCCTTCTCATTCCACTTTTGTCAGAATACAGGGTAGCGTGGCACCATCCCCACCTTTCCAAAGTTATGGTATTCCATCCGCATCAGTAGGTGGTGCATATCTGAAAGTGCCTATCTTGTTCTTGGTGATTCTTGCCCACTACTGCACCTCACTGAGCATGCACAGAAAGCATGGAGCAGGGTCTGATTTTTGTAATTGTCCAGCCACAGGAAATGTTTGTCATACAGTTGTACAATTGCCCATACATTTCGTAGTACATCTCTCTTTCTGCACCTACAGAGTTGGGCTTTTTTTTAATAATAACTGGATGGGACTTGCACCTTGTCAACAAGCCTAGCTTATGCACAGCAGAATTGCCATCTCTTTCTCCTTCCTTTCAAAGTAAAAGCAACAGATGTGGCTGTTCTGGAAATAAAATGGCTCAGATGTGCCAAACTGGAACCAGGCAGAAGTGGCTATAGAGCTCACCTCAATAAATGCCATATGATGTGTCAGAAACTACATTCAAAAATGGAATAGCTTTGCTCTGAAACAGCCGCATCTTCAGAGTTTTCGCATTTATACTGGACTTAACAGTAATACTTCGATTCTTCCAAGTTAGGGAGAAACTGCTTTAACAAGGGTGACAAGGTAGGGGGCAGATGGACTGGAATGCATACAATTCAAGCACAAGGTCATGTGGATCTCCCCACCCCAGAAGTGTGCTCGGGGACACTACAAATATGCAGTAAATAGGAATCCTCTGTGTCTTTTTGCTATATTTTTCTTGGAATAAGCAGTGTCATACATTATTGGTACTATGTCATGCATCTCTTCCATCTCCCCACCCTTATCTTGCACTGAAGAGTTCTTGCATTACAAGAAAAAGTGAACAGTAGCAGCAGCTCCATATCTCTTGCAACATGTAATTCTGCCTTCAGTGAAAAATAATCCTAGAATTTTCTATATCTTGCCTAACAACCCTTCAGCTAGACGCTGTTACAGAGGAGGTTTATTTCTTCAGAACAGGATAATGGGACGGGACTGTCTTTATCTCAGCTGAAGGACCTTTCTGCTGAGCTTACAGTGGAGAGAGTGGCAGAAGCTATTCAGGATCTGCGGCAAGAACTCTGGCAGACTCGCCTAGAGCGGGTAATCGTTTCACTTCCTTAAAAAAAATAATCACTGTCCTTTATTGGCATCCAAGCTTAAATGATATAGTAAACTTTTGAAGCATAAATACATTTCCCATGGATTAAAATAAAAATAAAAAGCATGTTGTTTCAGCCTTATTATTAATCCTCCATGTGGTGCCTAGTATACATTAAGTCAGCCTTGGTCAATCTGGTGCTCTCCAGACGTTTTGGTTACAACTCCCATCAGTCTCAACCAGCTGATGGTTGTCATCCAACACATATGGAGAACACTAGGTTACCCAAGGCTGCATTAAGCACTATAGTAATAATTATCAGGATGTACCATTGTATTGAATTTACTTTTTCGCTTGTTGTGTTTACAAATGAATCTCCAGCTTGCTTAATATAATAATATATGCCATATCTGTTCTCTGTCATACTAATGGTTCTATGTGGCTCACTAGGAATGGAGATAAATATATGCCTTAAAAATATTATAGTTGGTTCTGTCCATCTGAATTTTCCGCTGCTGCTTCTACTAAAAAATTCTGAGCTTAGCAAAACTTGTTGCTCCGTGGTTCAGCTAACATCTGTCCTTTCGATAAACTTTGCTTTTTTTAGTACAACTAGTTAACGGCTGGATATGCAGGAACTCACAATGCATTTTCCTATCAAATTGACAAAACTGTGTCCAACAAAAACTGATGACTCTGTCTTCTAAAGCAACTAAGGCAACTGCCTAGGCCTCAGTGTGTTGGGATTTTGCCATAGCATCATTTGCTGTGGAGAGAAGATAATTTTAGGAACAGAGGAAGCTGTCATATGTGGAGTCAGACCATAGGTCTATCCATTTCAGTATTGTCTACATTGACTATCATGAGCTCTCCAGGGTTTCAGATGGAAAAAAAATCCAAGTTCTATACAACTTTTTACTGTTGACTTGGCCCTAAGATGCTACTGGAGACCAAGCCATATGATACACAGTTTTATGTAACTTCCCCCTGATGCTTTTTATGTTTAATTTTTTAAGAAAAGTAGTTGGTGGACCCCGTATCTAGAGTAGAAATTTGGTGGGCGGGGAGGTAGAATAGTGTTTTTCTTAGTAGGCAGTTTTCATCTCAAAATTTCTTCTCACAGGAGAAAAAGATTTTGGAACCTCTACCTTTTCCTGCAAAAGGAAAAGTGGTTCAAATGGGGCAATTTTTGAGATAAAAACTAGTTGGCGAAGAAAAGGTTTACAGTATACCTTATACAGAACTCTGTGTGACATATAGTTTGGCCCTGAAAAGGGGGTTTTTTTTCGTAGTCTTTGGGGGTCCCTGGTCTTTCTCCTTATTTTACTGTGCTCTTCATTGGACATGCATAGCATACATTGTACCCCTTTCTTTTCTTGCAGGATGAGATGAGAAAGAATTCAGAAAAGCTGAAGCAAGACCTCAGTGAAAAGGAAGCAGAAAGAGACCGCGTCAGTGCCAAAGCCGAAGAGCTTCAAAAGTGGCTAGATCAAAGCCAAGAAGGTATAGACTCCTCATTTTCACTATGGTGCCTCAGAAGTGTCATAAATCTCCCAGAAGTAGAGATGTCTGCTCAAAAAGTGTAAGCTGGGGGAAATCCACAATATGAAAAACATTAGATGTCAATAAAACGTGCTGTGCCATGCATAGCAGGGGTTGGAGACAAAAAGATACCCTTTTATGCAGAAAGTTTTGGGTGTAATATAAGAAGGAATAAAGGGAGGTATCCAGCAGCTGCAGGACATTACGTTTTTCAAACCAGACATCTACAGTGTTTTTTTTAGAGAAACGGTTCCAAAATATAGTTTCCCTTGCAGGGGGCGGGGTCACTGTTCAAAATAGCTGCAGCTTGTTATGTTTTTTTGTCTAGTTATGCCATTTCTATCCCACACTTCATTGCCAGGTGCTTTCAGGGTGCATTACATAGTAAAACGCAGATGTACACAATAAAATTGAACCAATAAAACATTAAGCAGCATTAAAAGTATTCAAGTATGCTCACTTTAATCTATTCATTGTCATATAAGAATATGTAAGTCTCAAAATAATGACCTCTATCTTCACTAGAAGTCTGGAGGAAGAGGTAGATCTTTCACTGGTGCCAAAAACAAAACAAAAAAAAAATACTTTTCTTCTTACATTCTCCATTTCAGAAAAAAATGTGAAAGAAGGCAGACGAGGCTCCCTAGAGTCTGCCTTGAAGGCAGAGGTCATTGCTTTCAAAGAAGAGAATGTGACTTTGCATGGGAAGGTGACTGCTTTGGAGAAGACTCTTGAGAGTACAGAGAAGCAAAGAAAGGATGTAATGGTAAGGCTAGCAGGTGGTCTGCAGAGGTCCAGTTATGAAATTGGACAGGCTCATGAATATCTGATGGGGAGTGTTACTATTCTTGATGTGAGACAGCATCTATTAGGGATTTACTTTCCTTCTCTTACAGCTTTTGCAGAGCCATGCCCACTGAACCTACAGCATCCTCTATTTTTTGATAATGCTATACTTATCTCCCACAGCCTGTTGAATGCTTCCAGCTAATTCTTTTGCATTTAACTGCAGGGACTGAACAGTTTTTGATAAGCAACTATCACTAACACAAATGAAGAAAACCCAGAAGAAATAATAATAAAAATCATAAAATT
Source organism: Podarcis vaucheri (assembly GCF_965113315.1). Lineage (NCBI taxonomy): Eukaryota > Metazoa > Chordata > Lepidosauria > Squamata > Lacertidae > Podarcis > Podarcis vaucheri. The sequence goes on from NC_138764.1 coordinate 75,600,193, forward strand.
CAGTGAAGTGTCATAGTGCTGTAGTCTTCTGTTATTCAGAGTCTGATTTTTAATTAGTGTCTTATGATAAATCAAATAGTTGTTTGCTCCTTGTGTTATTCTGTTATGGCTTAAAGTTTCTCTCCATCTGGAAGAAATATTGCATGCCCTCTTGTGAACATTTCAGAAAGTTATTCTCAAATAACTTGTCTATTATGTGAAGTGATGCCACTTCAGCAGACATTTGGTTAAAAAGAGAGGTAATAAATTCGGTTTTTATGTAAAGCTTATGTTGAAAACCATCCTATTTCCTGTTAATATATATAGTTAACAATAAAAGCAGGGTGGTTCAGCTAACATCATGGCCAGCTTAGCACTCTGCATAAAGAGAGCAAAGAGTTGCAGTTTGCTTCTGCATTTTGAGTAATTATATTTCTGTTTCAGAATGAACGAGACATGCTACAAATGGCCAAGGAAAAGCTGACATGGGAACTGGATCTTCTTCGGGAATCTGTCACAGCCTGTGAAATTCGAGCAAATGCCATGGAGAAGATGAATCAGTCCCTAGAACAAGAGCTTCAGGCAACTCTCTCCACTCTCAAAATTAAACAGGAGGAAGCAGAGACTCAACAAAAGAGATTTATGACTTTGCAGCAAGATGCAGAAGTGCGAAAAGGTTTGCAAGAAAATATGGATTGCCTAACTGTTACTCTAGGAAAAAGAGATGAAGAAATAAAATCCCTGCTACAACAAAACAGAGAACTGGAGAGGCACAGAGAAGTGCAAAAATCTGCTGTGGAACATCTCACTAAAGATCTAGAAAAGAGAGAGCAAGAAATTGAATCTCAAAACAAACAGATTAAAGACTTGGGAAAGCAGAATAAAACACAGGAGGCTGCCCTAGAGAGACTGAATATAGATCTAGAAGAGACACTCCAGAATGTGAAATCTCAACAGGACAAGATCCAAATACTAGAAGACCTGTTACAAAACCAAAGCACTATAATGGAAAGCCTGAATTTGAATCTGGAGCAAAAAGTCAAAGAAATGAAAATCATGGAGGAAAAAATCCGCATTGCTGAAGAGAATGAGTCAGCACAAATTGGTGCTCTGCTGAAAGAGTTGGGTGACTTGAAAATAAGGTTGAGTGAGAAAGATTGGGAACTCGCATCTCAAAAGCAGCTACTTCAAGAACGGGAAGAACAGGGGGGGAAGCGGGAAAAGTCTCTTCACACCAGCCTAGAACACATGAAGGCCATTCTCAGGAACAAAGAAAGGGAGGTAGAATCCCAGAGGGGACAGATAACAAGATTCCAGCAGTGCGAGGCTCAGCGTGAGAACCATCTCCATGAACTGCAAGAGCAAGTAAAGCAGATGACATTCATGTTGACCCAGAAAGATCAAGAGCTTGAGTCACAAAAGCAGCAGATAAAAGAGCTGGAAGGAGAAATGGAAACAGAACTAAAGGCTCTTCGTGAACTTTTGGGTAAGACAGAGGCATCCTTGAAGGAAAAGAACACGGAGCTGGTGTTTCAAATGAAACATGAAGAAGAACTGAAAAGGCAGTTAGGAGTTCTGCTTGGAGATGTCCAGCACAGTGCAGCAGTATTAAAGGGGAGAGATGGTAGTGCAGAGTTTCAGAAAGAGCAAATGCAGCAGCTGAAGCAAGAAGAGCTGCAAGAAGCAACTATTGATATGTTGGAGCAACTCAGGGTATTGCTAAAGGAGAGAATGCAAGAAATTGAGTCCCTGAAAGAGCAGCAAGAAGAACACAAGGAGGAGAAAGAAAGGCTTGTGAGAGAAATGCAGACAAATCTTGAATTAGCAGAGCATGCTCAGAGAAATGGTGAGAGGCAGCTGGAGTCCTTCAAGGAGGAGAATTGCCAGCTTAAGCAACAAGTGCAAAAAGCAGCAGCACACACTAAATCTCTATTGGAGAAACTGGAGTTGAACAGATCTTCTCTTCAAGACAGAGACAAGGAGATAGAATCTTTACAAGGGCACATAAAGGAACTCCTGAGGCAGAAAGAATTGGAACAGAAAAGTATAGCGAGCCTAAAGCAGGAGCTAGATAAAATGAAGCAATTAATGTCAGAAAAGGAAGATGAGCTTCACAAGCAGGCTGAGCAAATTAGCACATACCAGGTTAAAGTAGACGTCACTCTTGCAGAATTACAGGTATGCCAGAATCGGGCATGTCATCTGGAGGAAGTAATTAAACAGAGAGAAGAAGAATGTGAGAGAGACCACCAAAAGCTTCAGCACCAACACAAGCAGGATGAAAAAGAAGACTTTTTAGAAGATAGGCAGAAAGAAAGGGAGAAAGAGAAGAGAACTCAAGATGAGAGAGTGCAAAGGCTAATGAAAGATGAGATGAAAGAACTTCTTGAGAACATACAGCATCTTCAACATGCACTGAAGAAAAAAGATGGGGAAGCTGAGTGGCAGAGAGAGAATGTTAAGCAGCTGGAAGAGAGAGTTAGAGTTAAAGAGAAGGAATTGTTAACCTGCAGTGAACAGCTGAAGGAAATTGTTTCTGCTCTGAAATCGGAAGAGAAGGGAGACTGTAATTTACAGAGCTATATCCAAAAAATTCTTATGTGGAAGGAAGAGGAAGCAGCCAAGAACAAGTCCCTTCAGGAAAAGGACCAGCAGTTGCAACGGCAAAATGAAAAAATCCAACACTTGGAAGATGAGAAAAGAGTAAAGAGACAGGAATTTGATCGTCTGACAGCTGTTCTGAAACAGACAGAAAGTGAAGAGATAGAATGGCGCGAGAGAGCACAGAAGCTGGGTTTGTCCCTGGCCCAGAGTGAAGAGGCCTTGAGAGCCCTGAGAGAAGAAATGGCTATTGTACAGAGCATGGTTTCGGAAAGGGATAAGGACAGGCTTCATCTTCAAGTAAGGATTTTAGTGGTGCTATTTAAAAACTCTGCAAGTTGATCTGTTATAACAAAGGGGATTAGACAAATTCACGGAGGATAAGGCTGTGAATGGCTACTGGAATGATGGCTATGTTCTAGCCCCACTAATGGAGGCAGCACGTCCCTGAATAGCATGAAATCACAAGTAGAGAGGGTATGGTTGCACTTGTGTCCTGTTTGTGAACTTCCCACAGACATCTGTTTGGCCGCTATGACAGCAGAATGCTGGAGTAGATGAACCTTGGGCCTCATTCAACAGGGCTCTTCTTACACACTCTATAAAAATAAAGTAAGATTATATTTCGCGGTATGGTTGTATCTGTCCTTCAGTTCATTTTGTACTTTGTAGTAGGAGACTGTCTTGGCTAGATAGCATTATAAAAATGGGATTTTAGTGAGGTACCTCTGTGTTGCTCTCCAGATTTGCTGGACTACAACTCCCATCAGGCCTAGTTATTACAGCTAGTGGCCAGGGGTGATGGGAGTTGTAGTCCCGCAACAATGGGTGGGCACCACCTTAGTTACCCCTGCTCTGGGGTGTAATTAGCAGGATGTGAGTAACTCATAAGATGAAGTAGGAGAGAGAAAGAACCCAAGTAGCTGTGGGTTGAACCCTGACAGACACATCCACATTTAGATACAGTTCACTTGTGCATAATACTCTAGGGACACAGTAATAACATGTTTAAAAAGTCTGTGTAACTACTTGGGTACTTAGGTAAGTGAATAATATGGTTTGTTCCGCAGGAGCAGTTAGATACAGCTTTCAGAGCTCTGGAGGAAGAGAAACTAGTTACTAAAGCTCTGGCAGGAGATGCAAGTCTGCTACTCAAAGAAAATGACATGCCAGAAGTAAGGCAAAAGGAGGCTGGAAAGGTAAGATAAAGGAACAGGTGGGAAGGATACCAAAATAGAGAAGAACACTTGAATTCTGATGTAGAAGGGGCCGTTGTTGAGTTTCCCAATTTATGGCACATGTCTAGTTTAAGGGGCTAATTGCCTGATTCTAAAATTTCCAGTAACAATAGTGCTGAGACGAGGTTCTTTCCATGAGAAGGAAAAGACTGTGCCCTATCCATGGAGTAAAGTGTCTGTTCTGCATATATATCAATTCCAGTATCTTTTATGGTCCCTTCTTTACCCCACCCTGTTTTCTTCATCATGCAGCATGTGAGAAAGGAGGGAGAGCTGACATGGATAGCTGAAAGGAGACTCTTATGCAAACGCCTGCAGCTTCTGCAGCAAGCTGTTGCCAGGCTGGAGAATGATAAACATGGCCTAAAGCAGCATAATATGCAGCTTAGAGGTGCACTAGAGCAGGTGAGATTACAAAAAGAAGAATCAGACTTAGTTCATGTGCCTCCTCCCCATTTCCCGGTGAAATTTAAACCTACCTTATCACTCATTGCCCGCCCCTTAAGATACTGTAACGGTGCCTGCTCCTGATTTTTCCAGTGCAGACTTGTACTGCTTTACTGATTTAATGGGCCGGTGATCTTTTTGTTCTTTTCTCTCATACTCTGTGTTCAGAGATTCGGTGCTTTCTAGAATACCAATGTCCTGTGCGACCTAGCCTGCTCAGCTCCCGTTCTTCAGGTCGTCCATTTTCACAACCTTCTTCTGCTTATCCCCGTTTGCCCTGATGATCATTGTCATAATCTCTTTTGTGAATGCCCTTGCCTGCTTTTTCTCTTGTCTTCAGGTAGAACGTGAACGTAGGAGACTGAAAAGAAGTCATGGAGACCTTTCTCTGAGCTCTGGCCTCTCCCAGGCTGATTCTGACAACCAAAAGGTTCCATCTCTAGCAAAGGTCTGAATACTTGCATCCCATCCATTATTTTTGTTCTGTAATACCCTGTAATATCTTTTCTTCTGGATATTAGCATGCTGGTCTCTAAACTCTTTTTCAGTGCTATTGTTGTCTTCAGTTGTCCTTGGATAAATGGAAGAAAAAAATAAATTTCCTCTTTAGTACTTTTCTCCCGTGTTGTAGGCGTCTTGAAAATAAGCAAGTGGCTGAATCTTGTCACTTTTCTCTCTCTAGGAAGAAATTCGGGTTCTCCATAAGCAACTGGAAGAGTTACAAAAGCAGGTGAGCAGTTCATTTCTATAGCACCCTGAGGCTTTCAGAACGGTGTGCCTCTTTCTCTACCTCTTCTTCTGTTTTGCATCTCCACTGTAGATGAGCCCCTATAGTAGAGATGGCTAACCTGTAGCATCTGCCCCTACAAGCCGTCCTTTAAAAGTAATAATAATTGGAGCTAACAGAGATTCATTGAAGCATTTTACCATCAGTGGCATCTGGACAAATCTTTTAAGGGAGAGAGGATGTAGGCTTCCTCCCCACCTTAATCTGTTGAAATCTTAGTCCCTCCTTTAACATAGCTGTTTATTGCAGATCATGTCACTTTGGTCTTGTTCTTGCATTTTACTGTATGTGTATAAAATGTTTACTTACATAGCTTACTATGCTAACATTGAAAAATGCTAGAAATGATTAATAATAATAAACCTGTATGATAAAAAATGGGACTGAAGGTGTTCCTTGCTGAGATGCAGAATTGCTGAAAGCAAGATACTCAGAATCAAACCATCTAGTGGTTCCTGATACTATCTTTTTCGTTTTTAGGTTTCTGTTCTACAAAAGCAGCTGTCACTGGAGCGGAAGCAGAAGCAGGATTATGTTGACTGCTGTGCCAAAACAAGCCAGGAGCTTTCCTGCCTACACCAAGAGCTTTCTGATTCTTTAGCTGCTGTGGCTAAGGAGCCCGAGGCTGCTGTCCTGGAACTGGAGACTCGCAAGTTGGATGAAACCCTGAACCACAGCTTGGCAGTAGGCTGGGATGGTTTCTTTTCTGGAAAACAACCGATAAACTCAACACCCAAAACAGTCCAGAAGACCTCAAGATAGCATGAAGGAAATGGCAGGAGTCAGAAGCTCTGCAGAAGTGCCTCCATCAGAACAATCTTGAAAGACTCTTTCATCAACACGAACTTCAACCCATATTGAACTGCATATAATCATTAATATGCAGGGGGCTTCACCTCACTCAACTAGGCCTGGACTCTAGGACCCATGCTGCCAATTTGTCTGTTCATTGTTTGGAGTCAATCATGTTAAAACAAGCTGTGAAATAACAAGAATAGCTGGTGGGCTGCATATTAAGTAACTGAAGATATGTATTGTGGAGATTGTGTCATAGAACAGAACTCTGAGCTAAGGATGAGAATCTAACCAAAAAAGAGAACTGAATTTCTGGTGGGGAGAGTAGAAGTGAATTGCTGAAACTGAGTCCTGAGGGAGATGGGAGTTCACTAAAAAAAAGTTCCAGCCAGATTTTACATAGAAGTCAGGTCAGAACTGTATGTTGGGGAGGGATTCTAACCAAAGCAGCATTATCTGAATTCCTTAATAATTTTACTGGGTAATGAAATTTTTTTCAGAATTGATGTCTTACCCTGTTCTGAATGCAGCAGCTCATTGTAAAATATATTTAAAGTTGTTCAGTATTTTTGTACTAAATATTTTCTTAATATTTATAAATATATTCACTTTAACTTTTTTAACTCAAAATACCCTTCCACATTAAATATGTCTACTTTACTTGATCACTTCAGTTCCTATCTTGTTTGTTTCTATTTGTTAGGAAGCTGTACTTTCTATGCTGATTTTAGCCCTTAATGTCAGTATAATGTATACCCTTAGCTTGTGCTGCTGGACCTGCAACTGCAAAAAGAAACACACTCACACCTCTGAAATAAGTATGTGCTTGTCTCATACACTCCTTTTTTGAGATTTTCCCTGAGATCCTGTCACTGGTTGTTATTGTAATGCACAGTGTCCTTTCTTCACAGCTTCATCAGCATGGCAAGAACTCCTAGGTAAGTATAGTTAAGATTGCAGCCTTATTTTATTTGAAACTTCTCTTTTTAAGTTTACAAATTCCAGTAACTGCCAATGATCCCCATTTTGCTGGCTGGGAGAGCAGAGTTTGGTAGAAAGTTGCTTTTACAGTCTATTTTCGGGTTACACAGTCTGAAGCCAGGTACCATATCATCTGAAACATACTCCTGTTTATCTATAAAAATTTAACTTGCCCTATATCAAATTGATCTCAGGCTAGGGTTCATTTAAGACAAGTGATCCATCAAGAAATAGATAATTTCTCCAATTTATTGTTTTATCTTAAATACAGAGTGACTAGTTCCTCTAGCACAGGGGTGGGGAACCTTTATTCTGCTGTAGTTGTCCTGGTACCACTTTTCCTGACTCAGGCAAGAAAGAGAAAAACAGAACTGGATATCACCAGCATGTTTAATGAAAGGTGCAGGCTAAAGCTGGTCTGGATGTCCAGCCAAAAACCTCTCCTACAAAATGTTCGGGTTGCCAACAAAAGTCAGTCTTCTTAAATTGATCCCCCAAAGCCCTTTCCATTCCGCAGAATGCAGAATATATACACACACCCCTCGCAAATTCACTGCATTCATTCCTCTCTACATGGAAGCAAGCCCCTTTCTCTCAATGGGATTTCCGTTTTCAGTTGTCTCTTTAGGATTGCGGTTCACAACCCGAGTTGGGGTGAGGGGAGAGGGAAAAAACCCCGTTGCTACTTTTAAATTCCTTGATGAGGAGGGAAATACGCTGTCCGGCCAGGGCTGCACTAAAAATCCTAACCGTCTAAAAAAAGCGGGACCGCATGTCGTCTTAGGGGGGTTGTATGGCATCCCACTCCTCTCTATCGTGGCTGCCATAGCAACGGGGGCGGAGCGGCAGAGCCCCCAACCGGAAGCAGGTTATTTTTCCGGGTCACAGGGAGGGCGGGGTGGGAGTGCCCGTCATGGAGTCGCTCGGGAGGCTGAAGCGGTTCGATGCGTTTCCCAAGACGCTGGAGGATTTTCGGGTTAAGACCTGCGGCGGGGCGCTCGGTGAGAGGCGTCGCTTGCGGGGGGCGGCCTAAATAGTGCTCTGGCGAGGAGCGCCTTCCTTGCGGCGGGAGCGGTCTTGCGGCTCGCGGGGTTCAGACGCGAGTTCACTCACGATGTGATGCTTTCATTTGCGTGTCCCGTGTGCGAGTCTGTTACGTGCAGTCGCGTGTTCAGGTGACGGGCTTGTTTCGCACGTGATATCTCATCACTTCGGCGACTTGCAGCTGAGCTTTCCTTCCCGGAAAGCCTCTAGTGTTTGAGATGTGGCCCTTCTGTCTGCGGTGTTTTTAATCCGTTCTGGTTTACTCGCACGTGTAAGTCTCCTCGATGGCAGCGGCAGAAGCATCAAGAAGGCTGGGCGTGTGGGTGCGAATGAACCAGCTCTGGAAGAGATGCAAAACATATAGGAAGCGGCGTCCTTTTACTATACTGTACTGCCTCGAGCGGCATAGCAGGTGTGTGGTCGGTTTGGTTGTTGTGCAGAGCCTCTTCATGATCAGGCAAGAGTGGGAAGAGGACTAATTCTCAAGAGATGCCCTTAGTCAACTCAAGGTAGCGACTGGTTTAAAGAGCCTTTAGTATTTAATCAGGAAATGTCTTGGGTAACACTCCTTCAGTTTAGTAAACTTCCTCTCCAGCAGATGTATTTTGCTAGCCTGGCTTGCTAAGAGTCTGCAATATTTCCATGCTGGCTGCAGAGGATGGGAATCTCCCATTTTTGTGTGCCCATTATGAAGATGCAAGAGACTAACAACTAGTTAGAAATCTATCAAGTGTGCTGGCAGAGGAGGAAAAGAGCTTAAGGGAACCATCTTCCCTTTCTGCTCAGCCAACATAAAAACCAAGCATTGCTTCCCATTAACCCATTGTTTCCTGCTTGGCAGGGGGTTGGACTCGATGGCCCTTGTGGTCTCTTCCAACTCTGTGATTCTATGATTCCCTACTAGCCCACTATGCTCTCCCCTACCTCACTTTCTCCTATTACTAAAACCTTAGTTCTGTAAACACCTTCAGGGAAAGGAGTAAGAGGGTAAATCAAACCCCTAGCAAGTCTTGATGGAGCAGTATAGCTACCATTGCTACCACAGCACCACAGCTTGTGCTGGGGAAGCCCCTTTGCTGTACAGTGGTACCTCGGGTTAAGAACTTAATTTGTTCCGGAGGTCCGTTCTTAAGCTGAAACTGTTCTTAACCTGAAGCACCACTTTAGCTAATGGGGCCTTGCGCTGCCAGAACACAATTTCTGTTCTCATCCTGAAGCAAAGTTCTTAACCCAAGGTAATATTTCTGGGTGAGCGGAGACTGTAATCTGAAGCGTATGTAACCCGAGGTAGCACTGTACTATATCTTGTGGCAGCAAGGCTAGCTCAGAATCCAGTGGGTCTTTTGCCAGCCTGGTCTCAGCCCTCAAATGCTCTGTTTCATGGGTTTCCCCATGGCTACTACCTCCAATAGGTGAGGTGGAGTCACAGATAGAGTCAGGCAGGCTGGGTAGAAGGACAGTTGGCCCTATTCACACCCCTATTCAACACTGCAGATTGAGGGGTTGGATTACTCTCTAAACTCCACTGGACAGTATGGGGCTAACTTTTGAGTAAATATGCATTGGATTTCCCTGCAAGGCTGGATTTTCCATCTATTCTTGCTATTTTCCTGGTGGATACCAGCACTGAACCAGCATAGTTTATATGTATAAATAAGCACATGGGAAGCTTTATACAACACTTTTTGTAGTATTTCTTTGCATGTTCTTATGGCTATACCAGGGGTTTTCAGCCGTGGTGCCTTGGGTTGCCTTGAATGGTGGTTAGGGATGTTGCAGGCAACACTGGCCTCTGCCCTTCTTTCCTTCCCTCCCTCCTCTGATGCCCTCTCATTTCTTTGCCTCCCCAAGACTTACACAGCTGTTTGTTGCAGCAGCCCTGGCTACAAGCTCCACAGGCAAATTGTGCCTTTGGAGAGGAGAGGAGAAGAGGCTGAGGAAACACTCCACAAAAGCGTGTGTTCAAAAAGGGCTGAGGGGCTGCTGGCTCTGCAGGCAAGAGTTGGCATAACTGGGATCCTAAGTCCCACAGGGGTGCTACAGAAAGAATGTAGTTGGGTCAAGGAAGCCGTGGACTTGAAAAGGTTGAAAACCTCTGTGCTATACTATTCAGAAAAGCCTATTGCATGTATCTTCCTTTATAAGAAAGTTAATGCCCTGTAGATGAGTGTAAATAACTCATAAGACCTAGTATGCCTTTGACTTAAATTAAACTGTTGGATTAACACCCATCTTATAACAGTAACAGAACTGGAACCCTTGCCTGACGCCTTCACTCCATATCTTTAAGCACCAAGTGAAAACATTTCTCTTTAAACAGGCCTTGAGCTAATTAACATTCTATGTCCCTTTAAATGTGTTGGGGGTGTTATTGGTTTGCTTTTGTTTTTGTTTTACTATTTATTTTGTGTTCTTATTCATTTTTTTTTTTTGTTGTAAACCACCCTGGGATCTTCAGACTAAGGGCAGTATACAAATTGAATAAATAAGAACAATAACAATAGTGAAGCCGCAACTTCCAACCAAAGGACAAAATACTTACTGTGTATTTTTTAAAAAAATCCACCCCTATTTATTATGTAATCAGTTTGTTCCAGGAAACAACGCCTAAGCCAGCAACCTGCTTGCTGTGCTTCCTAGCGGCTTTCTACTGCACAGTAGATTATTTTTGGAGAGAACCTTGGGGCTTATTTGCCAAGTGTTGTATTCTAATTGGTGCTTGTTTTGAGAGCACACCTCTTTTACTGAACACAGGAAACAAGGAAGTAGGATTTTCTTCCTAGTATTTTTTTACTTTGGAGTAATTCCAGTTCCTTGAAAGTAGTTAAGAAGGAAAAGAATTAAAACTGATTCCACCAAGATGCTTCATTCTGTTCTTAATGGTTTTTGTTTTACTGTATTCATATTATTGTACACTGCCCTGGTATTTTATGAGAGGGCAGTATACAAATACTTTTACAAATACATAAAGAGAAGGGATTTTTAGTGGGTGGATTGAAGACTTAGTGACTACTAAAGTAGAAAGTGATCATTTAATCTAACTTAGGCCACTCAAGTACATATGTGTTAAGGCTGGGTGATATCTGGTTTTCAGCATCATGATATATCAACAGCTAAATATAGCTGTCTGAAATGTATCTCGGCTGCATCTTCCTCCCCACCTTTCTGGGATGGAGAAGAGTGCAGCATTTTGCAAAGGGTTCAGGGATATGTTTCAGCATGCTGAACAATTCATGTGGGGGTGCTGACCAGATCTGTTGAGCCTTGTAATCAAACTACATGTACTGAGAGTGTACCTGCCAAAGAACACATAAGGAGCTCTCTTGTTTGCTGTGTGTTTCATGGAAAGATTAGAGGTGATAGGCAAGCAGTTTTTTGAGAACGCTTATCTAACCGTTGATCTTCATGAGCTCCTTATTTAGAAGATATCAGATCAGTTCCCGCTATCTCCAGGAAAAGACCCATTTGGAACCCAGGAGAGCCACTGTCATTCAGTGTAGACAACATCAAGCTAGATGAACCAATAGTGTGACTCGGTATAAGTCAGCTTCCTATGTTCCCTAAAATATTGATAAGATCATGTGTAGTAGAAGTTGCAAGATATGACAATATGTTACTTGTATTTTCCTTTCTCTCTCTGCAGTGACTGTAGTCAGTGGACTTGTCATGCTCTTACTGTTCTTCTCGGAGCTCCAGTACTATCTCACAAAGGAGGTAAATGAGTCTGTTTTTCTCATCCCCTGTGCACACGCTCCCAAATACAGATTTTGCTTCGTCTTTGTTTTTTTATGCTAGAGATTTCGATAATTGTGGATAGTGTGCTAGACTAAGGCTGAAGCGATCCAGCCATGATGCTCATGGAGTTATTCAGAACATAGGAAGCTGCTTTCTACCAAGTCAGGTCATTGATGGGCCAGCCACCATCTGTTAGCCAAACTTACTTACCTCACAGAATGGTTGGGAAGATAAAAGGGAATCCAGCAAAGTTGTTGGGTGAGCAGAGCAGCTTCCCTTCACGCAATAGAAGTTCACCTCCCCCTCCTCCCCCTGCACCCATGCCATCTGCTCCAGAGGGTTGGGAGAACCTCAAGCAGATTGAAGGAAGAGATGGAGAAGTTTCATTGCATGAATGAAAGTTGCTTTACTTGTGCAATCACTTTGTTAGATGTCTCCTTGAATTACTTGAGGACAGGGTAGAATAATATTCAAATACTAGCCACAGCTTTAGTGTACAGTTTATGTAAAAAATCAACCCGAATTTTCATTCATGCTTTAGCTTAGGTTTCCTAACTATTTTTTAATAGTCTTTTATTCTGTAATGGGATAAAATAGATTTAGAAAATCTCCTTTCTCAGCCTGCATGCTTAGTGTCAAACCTTTGGGGTTGTTTTCATAGATTAATGCAATTGGAATTGTAAGATGCTATTCTGTCTCTAGACACATAATCTTTTACTTGCTTCCTCATTTAAGATCCTCCATCTAGGCCTCTTTCACACTTCCTTAATCAAAGGAGGAAATCAATACTGTTATTTCTTTTTCCGCTCTGAAAATGTCCTACCAATGATTGTTGTGCCTCAAGGGGATTTTCTCTTTCTTCACTACATACAGTTTCAGAAAGATGAGCAAGACAGAGATCTAACCCATGTTCTGGGATTTGGTCATGATTGTGCCTTAAACTAAAGTCTATAATTCTGTTAGCCTGGTTATTCTAATTCTTATTCATGTCGACCTCTGACACTGTTTCTCTTAACGTTCCAGGAAATTTACCTCCCTTTTTAGTTCTCAGAATGTGGAATGCTTATAAACAAACATTTACAAATCTGGACAGATGAGGAAAAAAACTGATTTTTTAATTTTTATATATATTTTTTGCAATTAGGTGATTTTTCATTTTCTTCATTTTTAGATTCACCCAGAATTATATGTTGACAAATCAAGGGGAGACAAACTACGGATAAACATAGATGTTTCCTTTCCACATATGCCATGTGCTTGTGAGTATCTTCTTTAACACTTGGCTTTTGATTATATTAAACCATGACAATATGGTATGGCTTGGCATCTCATAGCACATTATATAACTTACGTGAACTTCATTGGTCTTTGCAGAGAAAATGAATGAGAGACCAGGGGTTGAACCAGGTCCCTTACACAGGATGGCATTTTCTGTTCCTCTAGTGCAGGCTTGTTTTTGGCCTACAACTCCCATGATCCCTAGCTAGCAGGACCAGTGGTCAGGGGTGATAGGAATTGTAGTCTCGAAACATCTGGAGGGCCGAGCTTGAGGAAGCTTGCTCTAGTGAATTATTGGTCCTTCCCTATGCCCAGCTAATGTGGATATAAGGGGTCTACATTGCTGTTTTTGGATGCTTAGTCCTTTCGGTCCCGCTTAGTTCTCTTCAGTGAATCGGCCTAATCCTTAGAAAGGTCCTCTCAGAAAACCTTTGTATTTTGTACCATTTTGATATTTGATAGCTCAGTGGGTATATCACAGTGGTGGGGGACTTTGGCCCATGGACCTGATTAGGCTTACCTGGCCTCCTCATTTGGCCTGCAGGGCCATTTTGGCCAAGCAATGCCCACTTGCCATCGCTTATGGTCTCAGGTGTGGTGCAAGGAAAGATGTGGCTGAACTAAAGGGAGGTTTGCAGGCACTGACAATCAGCTGATTGACGGTGTCAGTAAAGCCCTGTGAACAGTGCTTTCCAAGAGCTGCTGATTAGCAGTTCCTGCTGTGCTTTTACCTGCATAGTATAATTTCAAACCATGTGGATTGACAGGTGGGTGTCCCCCCGCACCTGTGGCCCTTGGCTCTTGGAAGTGGGGGAGAGAAGGATGTGGCTTTTCTCCCAGAGCCAGATCCGCACCCCTGGTTTATCATGAAGTAAAGGAATCATCTGATGTCTCACGAAATCTGCCTTCGCCTGTCCATTGTTGTTTTTCAGATTTGAGCATTGATGCAATGGACGTAGCTGGAGAGCAACAGCTAGACGTTGAACACAACCTCTACAAACAGCGCTTGGATAAAGATGGCAAGCATGTGACTCCAGAGGCAGAAAGACATGGTAGAATACACTGCTCCCCCCGTGTGGGAACAGTATTGCAGACAAGATGCTAACACTGTGGCATCTGATTTAAAGGCAGCTAAAGTGAGAAGCTTACACTCTTGTCTACTGTAGGGCCAGACATTTGCTGCTTCTCATGGAGGTGCACCACTGTTAACAATGGTTGGGTGTGCTTTAGATTGATAGTTCCATGCTGGGAATCTGGGGGTTGCTAGTACAAGGACCTTGTCTGTCTTTGTTTCAGAGTTGGGAAAAGAAGAGGAGATACTATTTGATCCAAACTCTTTAGACCCTGATCGATGTGAAAGTTGCTACGGGGCAGAATCTGAGGACATCAGGTATGCCTTAATTCCCTCACTATTACCTAGAGGCAAAGAGATGAAGTTGGAAGGGAGCTGCATAACCATAGCATTTCCTGAACCTTCTATGAAGGACTGGGCTCCAGAATGCTTTTAGTCAAACGCCATGTGCTTGCCTATTCTGCTTACTCTGGAGGTCAGGTTGAGGATGATACTGGTTTCTTCATAGTTAATTGGAAGAGAGGATAAATAGGCAATGCGTGGATTTCATTAACCTTCTGTCTTTCAGATAACAATGGACCGGCTGCATTTAATATTTATTTTAAATTGTTGTAACCCGTCCCTGGGATCTTAGGTTGAAGGGTTTGTAAAAAATTAAAATAAATACAAAATCATCATAAGATGGTGATGATGGTGATTTGTTGTTATTATTCTGTGTACATAGCTCTGCAATGGTTCAGGCTGCCTGTTTCACTGATTAGAAAGGTCCTGCAGGTTGCTTCTGTGAGTGAAGCCATAGAAGGATGAAGAGGTGACCACTTGTCTGTCAGCCATGTGCTAGTAATCTGGGAACAGCTCAGCATGCTGCATCTGAGATAGGGAGATACATTTTTTCCACATTATTTTACTTATGGGAAGACCTATGGGGCACATCTTTTTGTGTCCCTGCTGGTGGCTATTTCTTGCTCAGCAACCTTCGCCCTCTCCCAGCTGTGAGTTTTCTGAAGCTCCATGAAGCACACAGGAAGCAACTGGCAGGGTTTACACAGCTTTGTCCATTTCAGATGGAAGTATAGACTTTTATGAAGAACCCCATTTTCTTACTATGTGCTTCATAGGTGACCATTTTTGCTGATTTACATGCTTATTCTTTTTCACAGATGCTGTAATACTTGTGACGATGTGAGAGAAGCATACAGGCGGCGTGGCTGGGCTTTCAAGAATCCAGACACAATAGAACAATGCAAGAGAGAAGGATTTAGCCAGAAAATGCAAGAGCAGAAAAATGAGGGCTGCAAAGTATATGGCTTCTTAGAAGTCAACAAAGTAAGTGAGTCAATTTTTATCACCTTACTCCAAAAGGTATATTGAAATCCCAGTGACACAAGTGACCAAGAAGCAAAGGAAACTAGAAAATGGGATCCGCACTCTGGTGTTGCTATAGTTTGAGTGTCAGTCTCTAGATTTTTGCAGCCGTGCATATTACTGTTGAGCAACATACAAGATAGATACCATGTAGAATAGAAATTAATATAGTGATTAGCAAAAGTTCACCCACAGTTTTTAGAGCCAGAACGTAAACTTTATAACCCCGTGGAGAATACGGGTTGCATGTGGAGTATGCTTTTATACGCTTTGGTCTATCACAAGTTTTTGGCAGCTTAAATCTTTACTGTACTTTGTTTAATCTTACAAAGAGGAACGCCAGTGTCTCCCTCTAAGCTCTCTTCCAGATTCCTTATAAGTTAGATAGTTCCTAATGAAACTGCTTATTCCTTCAGCATTTGGCACTAGCTTCTCTCCTGTAACTAACACCTCTGTAGCAGGAAGTGACTTTTTCGGACCAAATTTACATATGTAGACTACTAAATACTAGGTTGTATCGCTAAATGATAGTTTGTACCACTTCAGACTTCTGGGTGAAGGGTACTTCATTTCTGAATATAAAAAAGAAAGGGTGAGGACCACCCAACATACACAGTAGGGAGACCAGGCTAGAATCTTTCCTTTTATTTGGGATAGTGCCCAGACCAGTTTTATTCATCATATGAGGGGGAAGGGATCTAGCCCTGTTTGCTTTCTTCTGTGCTAATCTACTTTCAAATAGTGTGGTTTTGATGGAGGGAAAGATTCAAAAATGTGGTTCACCACTTGCAGACTGAAGTGGTAAAAGCCATGCTGGATTTTGTGGGTTTTGTTTTGATTTTACATAATATTACATATTTTAGCAAAGATTGCGATTGTGCCATAAAAACATTACTTCCGATCCAGAGGACCTGATTAGTTTATGAACATGTGAGCTGATTTACTTCCATGAAGGAAATGTATGTGAAGTCCAAAAGCATAAGGCTGGAATGGGGAAAGGGAGCTTCTTCTGATGAGAGGTGCTGTTCTTCCCCCAAAGGCTTCCGTGAGTCCAGAGTATGTGGTGATCCATAGTTTGGGCTGTGTCTGTTCAAGTTGAGTATTCTTATCTCTTCAATGGTCAGTGTAGCAAGCAATCTGCATTTGCAGTTTGGAGGAGGGGTTCAAAGCCTTGGATATCATTTTTGTATCTTTCTAAATTTGGTGTCTCTTGACTTTAAAATATCAACTGTATGTTGATATAGTAATTCTCACAATAAAGACTGGCTGTTTTCAATTTGCAGAGAAAGGCAATAAGATTTGTACATTGCTGTGCTTTGGACATTAGCAACTCCTGCTCGGATCTAGTTTGGGTGAAAGTGTATTGAAGTACAGTATATAGGTTAAACACTTCACCTTCACATTCCTTGTGGAGTGCCCTTTTTAAGCTTTACAGCTTCACTTTTAAAAGTTGTTACAATCTTCTAAGGAGAGCAGGGCAGTTTAATGAAATGTAGCTGTCTTTTACAGGTAGCTGGCAATTTTCACTTTGCACCAGGAAAAAGCTTTCAGCAATCTCATGTTCATGGTAAAGTAGTTTGCATTCTTCTGAGTGGGTTTTGTTGTAATGTTTCCTTTTTACTAAATATCAGGAAATAATTGTAACTCATGCACTAAAGTAGGTATATAGAATATACTGTTAAGGAGGAACTTTCTGAAGGGGTGTTCTGAGAAGTATGTTGGAAAACTGTGATATTTCTATTCACATGAGAAAGAAAGTTCTAACATTAGATCCTTTGAGGCTGTGCCTTTCTTCTATAAATGGGTTTTTATCAATAGCCACTTCTGTCCTGGCAGTGGTAAGACTAGCATTTCAAAGCAGTTCAAATCCTGTTAATAATCTGCTGCCTTATAATACAGGGTTATTTGACAACATAAATGTTTTAAGTAATGAAATTTAAAATATTGTTATCCTCAGAGCCACGCCGCTCAGAGTGGCTTACAAAATTAAACAAAAAATAAGCACAAGTATACTTACCATGCACAGCATACATTATATTTCAAAACAAATAAATAGGATATTTTAAGACCAAGATTGAAATTGCATGCAGTAGTTTGATGCATCAAAATTTTAAAGCATACATTTTATGGCAGGCTGTAGCATAGTTCTGTGAGCATGCTGAGCTTATTCCATTGCCATACAAGACGAGCGGAAATTCGGCTTGAATGTGCACTTCCAGTATATTAAGATTTTGATACAAATGTTAGACTAGATCGACTAACACAATTCAGGAAAAAAGTGCTTTGGCATCTGCAGCTTTTTCAAAATTCAGAATGCACACAACGCATGTATGTGATAGTGAATATACTGTCTGCAACCACTGTCTGAAGGTTTCCTCTTCAATTTTGTACTGAATATTCTTCATTTCTGGTTTTCACTCCTGGAACCATAGAAATGGTTCCTGCCAAAGTTTCTGTGTGACAGTGCTATAGAACAGTGGAGTGTGGGGAACCTTTGGCCTGGCACGGGTCCCAATTTTTGACTGTAAAACTGTTTTCCTCAGAACATGTCCACCTGCGTTATGTGATCTCAGGTGTGGGCAGGTAGAAATGTGGCTGGATCAGCTGCAGAACTGAGTTTCCAGAGAGAACTCGGTTGTGCAGCCAATCCCTGCAGGAAGCATCTTTGCCATCCCTTTGATTGGCACTTGGGAAGCACCGAGCGCAAGCTTTGCAAAGCACTTTATGCAGTGCTATCCGAAGGTCCAACAGCTACCTAGTTGTCAGGTACTTGCCAAGTGCTGAGCACAGGGCTAGCAAAGCCTATTGCACTGCACTTCCCAATTGCCCAACAACCCTTTGACTTTCAGACATTTGTGAAATGCTTTGCAATAAACTTTGACAGGTGGGTAGGACAACCCAGCTGTAAATTGTCTGACATAATAATGGTAGTCCCACCTACTTGTCAGAGTTGGCCAGAGGGGTGGTGGTGACAGATAAGGCACTGGCCCACCGGGCCAAAATGGTTCCCCACCTCTGCTATAGAATATTACTCCTTATGACTTCTGTTAACTTGTTGAATGTTTTCTGCTCTAGCACTTAATCAAAGGAAGATGAGCTTTATTATTTTCTGTTCCTCCCTCTCCTCTCAAATGGGAACTTTGTCAGGGAATTTCCCCTTCTCCTTTTCTGTCTTGACATCTTAGTCTTTTACCAAAAGTTTCACAAATGGCACTTTATTACTGATGAGTTCTTATACATCTGATTCGAAAAGTCTTTGCTGCTAAAAGGAAGTCAGTGCTGAAATTCTCATCTTTTTCTGGAATCTTATTTTAGATATCCTGCCAGTAGTTTAAGATCAACATGATTGTGTTTCTTTTACAAACCATCCAGCTTCTTCCTCCTGTTTGCGTGGAAGAGTAGTCTAGTCCAGAACAGCATAACATGGGCTATTGAAAAAAAATTGATATTGAACAACTGTTCTCTTGCCTTCATGTTCCCCTTAAACCATAGCCTGTGCTAGAGGAAGCTTGAAAAAAAAAAAGAGTAATGTTCAGAGGCTGCTGCTTTTGCAATAACGTATATTATCTCTGTTTTAGATCCTTCTGGAACAGTTGAGAGCAACGACCACTTATTAATAATACTGATTTGTTTAGTTAAATTTTAATTGTAGCTTCATAGGGTTTGGACTCTTCTTTTCAGACTATGAGCATTGCTCTACAGCTAATATTTTATCAGCCGAACTACATAGGTCAACCAACTGTCTTTTAAAAAACTATTAATCTTCTATCTTTTTTAAGTTGGGAAAATATGAAGGCTTAAAGAATATTATGGGCCAAAGCATTCTGTTTCTTTTCTGTGCACTGTCTTTTTAATTTTTCCTGTAATAATTGATTCAGTTTAAACATGATTACACTGGTCCAAGCTCGTCACTTCCCTGCATAAACCTTGCTCTACCTGTTTCAGTTGCATGAGCTCCCTTCTGAAGGAAATAGGTTTCGGAATCTAGCAATCCGCATGACCTCAGTTGTAGTTCATGGTGCTGATCTTTGCTTTTCAGCATCTCCACCATCTGTTAAGGATAATGGATGTCATAATTCTGGTCCATTATTAGGCTGTTAAATATCACTTATATTAGATGGAACTTCTGTAGCTTAAGTTTGTGAAGGACTGTAGCCATGTGCATTAGCCCTTGTGGCTGTAGAGAGAAGATGTACAGTATAGGTGTTTTCCAGTGATTAGGGTACAGAGGTTGTGCATGGTGCTCAGCTCCCTGGCTCACAGTCTCATCACCCCAAATAGTTGATCCTTTGCTTATTACTGTTTCCTTGCATTACTAGCTGACAAAATCAGTCATGGAAGAAAGATGAGTTGTTAGGGAGGTTTAACCAAATTCTGATGTGGATGATTTGCATCACTTATTCTGGCTGCTCAGTGGTGTAAGACTTGAGATTTCTCCCAAATATGTGATACTAGGACAGCTAAAGTCATGCCCATTTTTCTTTCACAGTTGAGAGGCAGTTGGCCAGAGGCAAAATAATTCCTTGGTAGAATTCCTGTGCTGTAAGTGTCAAGATCCAACTTGCTAATTGTGTTGCTTGTGAAAGGCCTTTGCCAGTGCAAAATGTTTCACTATGCACAGAAGCATTGGCCGGGCAAAAGATGGAGATTGGTTGAGATTTGTTTGAAACTAGTGATCAGTGCCAATTCGTAATGTTTTCCATCCTCTAATCTTTGCTACAAGACTGAGCAATAAAGACTTCTGTGTTCCACAAGGCCATTCTTACCCCAGCCCCTAAAAGACCTAGAGCAGGGACAGCTTAGCCTTGGAAGGGCTGTATAAACACATGCATTCAGATCATCATATAGCATCCTGGTTTCCTCTGTGGGCTTGTAGTTGGTGCCCTGCAACATCTGAATGGGCAGCCAATGCTGTATCTTTAGGAAGCAACACGGTGTTCCTTTTTAGTCCTCAGGCCATAGGTATATGTGAAGGTTCACACGCGCGATTCAGTGCTGCTTTGTGTCCCTTCACAAATTGCTCCAAGGCCAGAGTTTTGTTGGCAGAGTAGCCAGTGCTGCTTCAAAGCAAAACTAATGTCAAGTATTGCCTTTGTTTTTACATCCTTGCTTTTCAGTATGGAGCTCTGAATGTTTCTCTCTTTCTTTTCTTAACCCTGCTCATTTTTGCAGTTCACGCTGTTGAGAGTAAGTGTTGCTGACTTATTTTCTTTACTATTTCTGTACTGTCTGTAATTAAACCAGTTAATTTCTCCAGTTCAACCTTGGTGCTCCCTAAAGATTTGACAGAATTAAAGTATCAGTAGACACTGCATGTTTTCAGTCAAGGTACTGCAAATGGTTTTCACGTGGCTTTAGAAGGTCTCTTTTGTGTAAAAAATGTCAGGTCATTTCCGTTCTTATCTTCAAAATAATGTTCGTTGAACATACGGAAGAGAGTGCAGGATTAAGCCCTCTGCCCAGCCAATTGGATCTCACAGCATGTAGGAAAAAAGAGGACAGCATATAATATTTAAAAAGTCAGAAACAAAATTTAGCTTAGCTTTATATTGCGCTCATCTTAATACTGAATGAAATGTCTCCATACCCTATAAAGACAATATGCCTACAGGGGACACCTAATGCGTGCAAGGACCTTGGGACGTATATCAGGCTATACATGTTCAG
Source organism: Podarcis vaucheri (assembly GCF_965113315.1). NCBI lineage: Eukaryota > Metazoa > Chordata > Lepidosauria > Squamata > Lacertidae > Podarcis > Podarcis vaucheri. The sequence goes on from NC_138764.1 coordinate 75,621,182, forward strand.
CCAAGCACAGAAGCCCCTTGGAGACTTTCTTCCGCAACTGGGGGGTGGAGCAGGTTTGTGGTGCAGGGTATTTTGAAGGCAGGGCCAGTGCAATTTGCTCTGAGGGCATTATCTGTGTTGCCGTAATGCTTGAACAGCACATTTCTTTCTTCCCATTAAAGTGTGAATGTGCCTTCTGAAACTGCTCTATAGATACATATTTTACTTTAGTTTGCAAATGCGAAGACCTAGGCAGACTGACTGGTTTGGGAAGCTTTGCAGACAACTGAAGGCAGCTTCACACATTTTAAAAATGCAAACCTAAAGACCTTGCATGGCATATTTAAAAAAGAAATTGATAGGAATACATACTCCAGACAGCAGGGATTGGTCTTAGCCGCCACATCTACACCCAGTAGAACATGCATATACACACAGATACCCCTTAGTTGTAAGCCTGAGAGTGGAACATCTAGTATCTTTGTCCTAAATTCTCAAAATGTTAGTAGCTTCATTCCCAGTTGGATCTGACACTTACTGCTGAATTGCCTTGCTCAAATCCCTGTCTTATATTACAGTCATCTTAATATTATAGTACTATTATAGATTTGGTTGATAATTTGCAGTGGATTCCACTTACTTAGATTTCCAAATGTTAGTTTGCGTAGAGCTAAATAGCATAAAAAAGCAGGAAGTATTCTATTTATTTAGTAGAGCCTATTTAAAGGGATTAACAACTTGCTATCTTAAAACTCCTAAAGAGGAATTACAACTAAACTGGGATAATTTGGCAAAGTTAAAAGCTTGCTCTGAATGCATTCAGAAATTAACATAAGCTGTATTTGCAGGTTGGGAAAGAATAAAGAGCTGCAACCTTGAAAACACAGTTGAGAATTATGGTGGGCAGTATCTGGTGATGGAACAAATAGGTGTATTCTAATCCTTGTGCATATGCTTAGAATGTGGCATATGAGTTGAGAAGTTGTACACTGTTCTGAGGTTGTGTTTACAATTAAGGTATACATATTTTGTTCAACAAATAAAATATCTTCCAGTTGCGCAAGGAAGTTTGTCATGTCCTTTCTTGGAAACATGCTAGAATTGTGAAAATTTGCAGGTTTTTCTTTTTCTTTTAAAAAAGAACAGAGCAGGAAGTCTTTTCCTTTATGTAACATTTTGTTGTCTTGCCTCTCTTACAGTTCATGATCTGCAGAGCTTTGGACTTGACAATGTAAGCATCTGGGAGAGACAAACTGAGTTTGAGATACTGATTCACATCTGCAGAGAAGGGAGTAAAGTGTCAGTGCAGATGATTTCCCCTTGTGCATACTGGTGTGGCACATCTAACTTTGGCAGCAGCTGTGTAAATGATAGGCAAAAAGAACAAAAAGCAACATTTAGAACAAAACTGTTTCCCCCCAAAAGGTGACCACGTAATTCATTGTATACTGGTCCTTTCAGAATCCAGTGAGTCACTAAGCATCTATCCTGAGCTCCTTGCCTTATTATATTCTCACCCTGTATGCCACTGAGCACGAACACCTCATCGCCTTCCTGTGACTGCAGTTCCCAGAGGAGAAGAGGTGTATAATTACAGAGAGAGGAGTGTATTTCTAGCAGGGCTTCTACCCTAAGGTGGTGTATGCATGAAAATTGCGCAGAAGAGAAAACATCATTAGCTGTGCTCAACTTGCATAAGCAGCCACAGGTGCTAAAATCCTGCTGCTCTTATTGGAGAGAGTTGGTGAAAAACACCTACCTACCTTTTGATCATAGGCTTAGTACTCAGCCTGCTCTGTCCTTTGCTGGTTCTGTTTGAACATGTTTCCCTTTTTTTGTTTCAGATAAACATGACCCATTTTATCAAGCACCTTTCATTTGGGAGGGATTATCCTGGCATTGTGAACCCACTTGATGGGACAGTTGTCACAGCACACCAAGGTACTGGTCTGAAAATAAGTTACGTTATAGTTTGCTTGTATACTGCTTTTGCCCCCCAAAGTGATGAATACTGTATTAATACAAAGAAAGGTGCAGTAAAATACAGTAAGTCAGCCATAAAAGCAATATAAGACAGCTAATAATAATAATAATACCGTACTTTTCTGTGTATAATACTATGGTTTTTTTTCTTAAAAAGTGGAGGTCTTCTTATACATGGATAGTGAATTGGGCGGATGTTTGATTGATTGCTTCCGCAGCTGTCAGCGGCTATTGTGCGTGTTATTGGTTGCTGCGTCTGTGGGTGGTGTTGATTGGCTTATGCTGGGGAAGCTAGGCGGGCGATTGGCAGCTCCTGCCAGTGATGGGACAGCCAGGAGGTGGAGTTTGTGATGTGTGTAGGTGAGTGATTCTTGGCAATCCCCCCTAAAAAAACTCAACCACCCTGGGCAATCCTCCGCAAAAAGCTCAACATCTTCCCCCATTTTCTTAAATTTGAGTCTCCCAAAATAGGGGGCGTCTTATAGACGGAAAAGTACGGTGTGTATAAATAAATAAATAATTCCCTTCCTTATAATAGTACCTAAACAATGAACTGGCCAAAATATGATGGTTACTGTCTAACCTAGGACTTTCTCACTTAATCCAGTCACCGTCTTTTAGCTCTTTTAGTTTGTATCCCCCTCTCACTACATCAGGGTAAGCAAGCAGACCCCAACCTACTTGGTGCTCCAACGTGCAGGATCCTGGTAATCTACTTTTTAAACAATAGGCCATAGGAGATTTAAAATAATAAAAAATTAAAAACAAAAATGCATGCCTCTAATACCACCCACAAATCACACTGAACATTGCTTCTTGGGCTGTAGTTGTGCTCTCGCCACAGACACAGCTCTTGTGTGTTTCTGCTCACATGCACTGAAGGGTTAACAGCCTATTTTATAAATACTGATTGTAATAAATAAAATATTTTAATTAACAATATTAAATTTAGGTTTGCATGAGAAGGGAATAAAACCTTGTAAGTAAAGACTGTCACATGCCACACAAGTTATGTATATATGTATTTATTTTAATATTAAGTTGGGCAACTAACTGGCTAGCTTCTGGCTCAGTAAAATGGGAAAGATGCCAGCAAGCTTCCTCTTCCTCCTGGCTGACAGTAAGTTATAGGCAGGGGTGCATGCATGAAAGAATTGTCTCTGCTCTTTTTTCCACCACCACCCCTTTTTTTTTTTTACTTTCTAAGCCACTCCCAGCTCAGAAAGATGGAGTTATAGGGACACACCCCACAGCAAAATAAATCTGGATAGGGAGAGGGAACTAGCCTTGCCTTTCTTCCCTGGGAATGAAATCTTGAGTTTCTTTTCTCTCCCTCCCTCACCTGCTCTTTCATAAGACCCTGCTGGTAAGATTGTAGACTAAAGTCATTATAGCAGGAATTATTACTATGTAGTTTGGACCTCAATAGAATTTTAACTTCTCACTTCAAAGTTACTGCTGCTTACTAATTATCTATTCAAATTCCTTCTTGCCTCATATCAGTTTTGATAAGTTCTGTATAAGGGGACTTTCCCCCCAAAGTGGCTCCTATTAACACCGTATTTTGCACTTAGCATCCATGATGTTCCAGTACTTCGTGAAAGTGGTCCCCACAGTGTATATGAAAGTCGATGGTGAGGTAAGATCCCCACATTTTCTTTTAAAAACAAACACACACACCAAAACCTAGCATTATATTTTAATATAGAACAGTGCTGTCCAGGTTATTGCAGTGTAATTAGGGGTTGGGACATGAGGAAATGAAATTACAAAGAGTTTTGTATATCTTATTGCCAATAAGCCTCTGAACAATCAAAGCTCCAGACTTGCAAAAGTGTGGATGACAACCACATGGGGATTTCTGAAAGAGAGAAGTCTTTATTGCTGTGGACCCAGTTTCCTCAGGCTAGAGAATGTAGTGTGACGACAGGACAGTTATGAGTCATGGGGGGAATTATCTTGAGTGTATTGTAGGACTTGGGTAGGTGGTTTCTTTGTGTTGGGCAGAGGCGGGTGGAGAGAGAGGACAAACTACGGTATATTTAATGCTTCCTGCTGGATGCATTGTGCATTGTGGCAAAGGCATTGTGGCAAAATTCAACCCAGCTCCAAATCCTTGTGTGTCTTAACTTGTTTAATTAGAAAGAGTAACATTATGTTCTACTTATGTTCTACTAGGTGGTGAGATCAAATCAGTTTTCAGTAACACGACATGAGAAAGTAGCTAATGGGCTAATTGGAGACCAGGGTCTCCCTGGAGTATTTGTGCTCTATGAGCTTTCTCCCATGATGGTGAAACTAACAGAGAAACACAGGTGAGAAGTTTTCACATGAACCCATTTTACAACTTGCTTATAAAATTATGTTTCATTTATTCATACAAATAGGTTGTAGAGGTAGTTGCAAAAAGCTTCCATTTGAAGCAGTTAACATTTTGACTGCCTTTTGAGCCTAAGTGTTCATTGGACATGGTCAAGTGGGATTGAATTACTGTATTTACTCGAGTCTAATGCACCATTGAATCCATTGTGCATCTTAAATTTTGCAACATGATTTGGCCAAAAAAAGGTGAGCATTAGATTAAATACGGTAATCCATGGGTTTCATTCCCCCCCCCAAGTTTTAACTTGTTCATTCATAATGTACACATTACATGGTAATCAATGTTTTTTCCCCCCTCACCCCATATAGGTCCTTTACACATTTTCTCACAGGAGTCTGTGCCATCATTGGAGGGGTATTTACAGGTATTTGAATATTTTAATTGTTCTCCTCACCCATCTTGGATCTAAAGTTTAGCTTGCAAATGTTTTGATCAATACATCCTAGGCATTTTCAAAACTTGTTTTTACAAAGATGGCAGAATCGTCACTAGTAGTACAATGATTGTTGAAATATGATAGTACATCTGTTTTCTATACATACAAAATGAGCAAAAATGTAACTGAATGGGGCTTATCAAAAAGCGTCTCCTAGTAGTATTTAGTGAGCAGCTTATTTTGGTTGTGTGATATGTCTCTTTGGCCAGTGCAGTATTTCCTCACTGCTTTGACAAGTTTAGGAATTCCCCCCGAACACCAGCTTTTTGGAAGAAAGAGGGGGGTTTCTTTTTTAATTTCCCCTTTACATGCACTGTCCATATGGAACATATATAACCTGACCTTCCTTTTCCTCCTTCTTCCAGTGGCAGGACTCATTGATTCTTTGATCTATCATTCGGCTCGGGTCATTCAAAAGAAAATAGAACTCGGAAAAACAACATAGATTATCAGGTGCAATCCCCTCTGAAGAACTTGAAGGAATTAAAAACAAATGGTCAGTGGTCATTTTGAGGGTGCCAAGAAGATCCCTGGACTTGTACCAAGACTGGAACTATCATCAGTCTCTCTTCACAAGTAAAATGGGAGATTAATTTAAACAACCATCTTTTGTGGCAGTGCTGTATACCCTAGATTTCAGTACTTGTCTTATATGTTGGCCTATCTCTCAACTTCTAGATCATGAAATGAAGAATATGGAACACAAGACCTTTTTACATGTGTAAAACAAATATTTTCTATTTAATTTGTACACAGTGCTACCCTTAGGATGTTTGTTTGGACCAAATTCTCAGGAAAAAGTTTTAATAAAGTCGTGTAATATTTGCTTTCTTTTTACTTACATTTCAACACTCTGTATCAAATAGCATTGCAGCCAAGAATATTCCTCAGTAGTCTGTGCTTGCTTCCCTGCTCCTCTGATACCTTATACTTAGCATTTCTTAACCACTTAAATAACAGTGGCTTTAGCACAAATGTAGGCCTGGGAGATACTGTCAATATCAGCTTTTTGAAATCTCTGTCCAAGGATAAAGCATCCTATATTGTCCATAAAATGCAATGAAAGAGAAGCCTCTGTTGTCCAAATTTAAAGAAAAACATTTCAAGTTGACCATCTTGCTAAGAAAGTAATCTGTTCAGAAGTGGTGTTACATGTATGTGTATATACATACATACCTGAGCCAGGTGCAGTAGCGCTGGGGTGCTGAACTGTGCTTTGATCTCTAATCCATCCACCTTGTTTCTCTTGTGGCTCAAAAGACCATCATTGGTCCTAGGATTTGGGTTCCTCTTTCTTGGATTAGTGACTTTGAAGTCTGTGGGGCACTGTAGCAAGCTATTTATAAAATGATATTCTGCCTTCAACTGCTAGTCTCTCAATGAGTGCCAGTTCAAAAGTGGCATTGTGGACTCCAGTCCTGCGGAAAGCTCCAGCGTACCGATTCTTTTCCCAGTAGTGGTGCCAGTTCCCTCTGCTGTCTGCGCCGAAACCAAATGCAGAGACCTGCCACACAAAACATTATGGGGAAGGAAATGAGAGTATGAGGCCTATGTAGCCCAAAAGCTGCTACCTAATCTAGCATTCTGTTTCTCAGAAGTCTGCAGGCAGGGCACAAGTGCAACAGATCTTTCCCAGGGAGCGGTGGTCAGCTACATGCAGCCATTGATATTATTTTTTGTTTTAAAGAATTTTTAAGTTTTGCAAAAAAAAATTGTTCATCCACAATAACACTGTCACAATAAAAAAGATAAATATAGTTCCCCCACCCTTCTCCCATGGCTTTCCTCAACTCCCTCTTTTGGTTCATAACATATTAACTTCTCCTGCTTGTTTTGTTATCTCTCAATAAAGCTGTCTTAAATTTAATAACCGATAATCTAACCTTGTAAGGAGTGGCCACATTTTATGGAAGCAGACTCCATTATATAAAGATAGCAGTGACGAGGTTAATTTCGGCAAAGATTTTTAAATGTGAAACATACCCTACTACATTAACAAGCAGAATTTACTGTAATAGCTGTTTAATAGATACCCTTCCTCCAGTGTCACTCCTAATTTAATTTGGGGCTTTGTGGAATTTTGGCAGGTTTAGTTAGTTCATTATTTAAGAGGAGATGGATTTTTATGCAAAGACAATGAAACAAAAATGGAAAGTCACACTGCCAGCTTGTAGCATATTCAGCTTATTATCAGGGCCTGCTTGTTTCTGTATAATTTGAGTAATTTTTAGGGTGGTTTTTTATTTTAAAAAATCTCTTATTATATTGCAACTTAATGATCAAGACATAAGACATCCAGCACAGTCTCAATACCAGCCACATGCAATCTCTTCAGTCAACTTCAGTGTTTCAAAACATGGGAGAGGACTATCTTGTTTTCTGAGAGACTCTGCCCATGTACTTTCTGAACTACTATTCTGTCACCAAATCAGTTGTGAGAAAAGTAGCTTTTTTAAACATGGCCCAAAGAGGCAAGTTGCCTCACAATCAAATGCACTACATCCCAATAGCAACAGCAGCCTGTATCTGTAGACATCTGGAGATCACTGTACATACCTGTTTACAAGTATGGATAGCAAAAAGCAGTGCAGCGAATCCAGTGGATGGATACCTTCCAAAGCGCTTCATCCATTTATCGTGAATATATTTTAGGAAGGCAGGGTTCAGTATTAAGACCTGAGGAGAAGAAAAACATTTGGACTGAGAAGTTCTTCTATTGTCATAGCCTCTTCTTCCTCAAATTGTCCCACCTGCCACAAGCATAGCTAATTTGAATGAGATGGTTTGTGACTCTTATGCTCAACATATTAAAAGCAAAGGTGTTGCTCTTTACTTAAAGCAAATTCTTGCTGCTTGATAAAATTAAATCTCCCAAGAAGTTCACATAAACAAATGAAACATCAGTTCATATAAAAGTACGAAATAACCTTCAATAAATATTTCCTTAAAACTTAAGTAAAAGCAATCGCAACAGCCCTTGCCCTTTTAAACATTAGTCGCTCCAGTCATGAGTAACCTAAGCCCAATTTGTATTAGCTTTTCATTTCTGAACTTGTGCTATAGGGCTCAGGAGTGTTGAACTAGGACCTGGGAGAAAAGGGTTCAAATCCTCACACAGTCGAGAATCTCTGTCAGAGATCAGTCACACCATCTCTCAGCCTAACCCACCTCACAGGGGTCATGTAATGACAATGTGAGGAGCAGGGGAAACGTGTGCTACCTGGAGCTCCTTAGAGGGAGGAAAGGGTGTAAATAATACAAATACAAGTTTTCCAGTACAGCGTTTCATTAGACTCAAAGGCCTAATGCAGTGGTTTTCAACCAATGTGCTGTGGCAGCCTGGGGTGCCGTGAATGATGGTCAGGGGTGCTGTGGGCAACACTGCCCTCTGCCCCTATTTCCTTCCCTCCTTTCCTCTGATGCCTTCTCGCGTCTCTGCCTCCCAAAGGCTTGCACAGCTGTTTATTGGAGCAGCCCTGGCTATGAGCTCCTCAGGCAAATGGTGCCTCTGGGGCTGGCCAGGAGGTACTTCCCAGGCCCCTGTGGGGCAGTGTGAGGAGGCACCTCTCTCTTTGTGGGGGCAGCTCAGAGACCGGGGGGCAGCTGCAGCTGCTCAGAGGACTCCCAAGGAGAGAGAAGAGAGGAAGCTGAGAGGACACTCTACAAGGGAGGGTGTTCAAAAAGAGGTGAGGGGCTGCCAGCTATGTAGGCAAGGGGTGACATAACTGGGCCTCTGAGCCCCACGGGGTGCCACAGAAAGAATGCAGTTGGTCAAGGGAGCCATGGACCCAAAAAGATTGAAAACCTCTGGCCTAACGATTTATTTCAGAAGGTAAAACAGAATTTTACTCTTGGATTGTTGAAATTAATGAAGCTGTTCATTTTCTGACGGAAACCTCAAGACTTCCATTGTTCTACTCCATAACCTTTTCCTCGCCCCTAAAAGCTGGCCCATTAAAATTACATTTTATGTGAGCTCTGTAGTTCTGCTTTTAAGTGCCAAGGTCTTTTTTGTGTCTTCTTTTGTTTACAGAAATTGCCAATGTGGGGCCCCCAGTCAGGATCAGGATTCTAGCATAGGGGTTGGATACCTTTAAACCCACTGCCCATCCTCACTTGAGGATGAAAAGGCCTCCGTTCAGTTTGCACTGCAGTGAAATCTTCCATTTGTTTCAATGCTATCCCTTCCACCCCCCTCCAAATTGCAGGGGAGGATATGGTTTTGGAGCATAGTTGGGGCAGGAGGCGATTAAAGCTCCTCTACCTCCATTCTAGGGTCCTGGAATAAGACTGTGGGGTCCACACTGGCAATTTTTGTAAAACAAAACAAAACACTGCAGTTGCACATATCATTCCTTAAATTCACAGAATAAACAAGCAATGACAGATCCGAATCAATGTATTGCCTGCATTCACAACTTACCTTGCTTTTGTCAGCTTCAATGAAGGGCTTGACTCTTTGGTATGTACTATGAAAGAAATGGAAGAATATCATTCATCATTTTATTACTTTTACCATCAAACTTTCTATTTCCCCCCCTCCAGTGTTCAATATACATAAAACCCATTCCTGGAGAGTCACACAACTCCCTGAATAATGATTAACCAGGTGCGCTTCTGTTATTACAAGCATATTTCCATACATTTGCAGCACTGACCTAAGCCCACAGTGGACAAATTTGTAGTCTCAATGAAGCTTTTAAGGGTCACTTCAAGATTTCCCTACTGACTGAATGTAAAGGCACAAAGAAACCAACTCTGCTCTTAGCAAAGGATGTTTATCATGAGGAATGAAATCCACATCATGCACTGTTTGCAATGGATCCAAACTACAAGAAAGAAGATTCCACCTAAACATTAGGAAGAACTTCCTGACAGTAAGAGCTGTTCGACAGTGGAATTTGCTGCCAAGGAGTGTGGTGGAGTCTCCTACTTTGGAGGTCTTTAAGCAGAGGCTTGACAACCATATGTCAGGAGTGCTCTGATGGTGTTTCCTGCTTGGCAGGGGGTTGGACTCGATGGCCCTTGTGGTCTCTTCCAACTCTATGATTCTATGAGAAGTACGTCATTTTGTCTGTCCTGAAACTCCCACCATTTAGCTTCATTGGATGACCCCAGATTCTAATACCATGGGAGAGGAAGAAATAAAGCTCTCTCTCTCTACTTCATCCACATTTTATCTATGATGTCTCCCTTATAAACCCCTTCTAAACTAAAAAACAGCAACCCCACAAACATCGTAACATTTACTCACAGAGGACATGCTCCAGCCCCTTGACATCCTGATTTTTCTGCACCTTTTCCAGCTCTATGCTGTCTTTTTAAGGGGTTCAAGCAGACCTGTACAGAATATCCTCTCACAGTGCAGAAGTTGTGCCCAAAGGAACCTGCCCCATAAATGAATGCTTAAGGTTTTGTTCCTGCTGTAGTACTTGCCTAGCTTTTTGTACTCCAGTTAGACAAAGTGCTCACCGCTTAATTTCTCCTGAGGAAAAAGCACTAGCTAGCCATTTGAGATCCAGAGGTTTGAAGGGGACGAGCACAAGATGGACGCCAGCATGCAGGTTCACAGCACTCTCTGGGTACATGAAATGGTGCGTGGTTCTTGCACCAACATCTTCCTCAAAGCCTGCAGTTTGTGCTGTGTTCATCCTCAAAGGACATAAGAAACATGATCAGATGCTTCACAAAATATCCAGTCCAGAAACATGGGGACAGTCAAAGTCTGAATCTGACACTTGATGGGCTGAGGCCTAGGGACATCAATCAGATGCCATTCTTCAGGATTGTAGATTAGCAGATTTTATTTTCAAAAATAGATAATATTTCAGGATTTTCAAATCTGGAGTTGGGATTGTTATTCCCAGCAACAATTCCCATACATTACAGCATACGCAACTTTTGTCACACACATCCCAACTTCTCTAGCTGCTTCTGCCTTTGCATCTCCCCACCATTTCAGAATTTAGACTGTAATCCCCATTCTGGCACAAGGAACTGTTCTTCTTTGCTTATGCTAATGCCTTATGCCAGGGGTAGGCAACCTAAGGCCCAGGGGCCGGATGCAACCCAATCACCTTCTCAGTCCGGCCCACAGATGGTCCAGGAATCAGCGTGTTTTTACATTAGTAGAATGTGTCCTTTTATTTAAAATGCATCTCTGGGTTATTTGTGGGGTATAGGAATTCGTTCATTTTTTTCTTCAAAATAAAGTCCAGCCCACCACATGGTCTGAGGGACGGTGGACCAGCTGACCCCTGCCTTATGCACTCGAAGGGTCTAAATGATGCTGATGATTAGAATAGCAGCAACCATAGTAATCCTTTTGAATTACAATTACTGCTTAACAATATTTTGTTGGGTAATAATCCTATTAACCCTATTGGAAGGTGATGGCTTCATTATTTTTTTAAAAAATACAAACTGAGAAGCATTAATTAGTTAATGATAACTGGTCCCTTCCAACTATGATTCTGTGGCTGAGCCTTCAGTGTTAACCATCAGAGAGAGAGATTTAAAGTATCAAGAGATCATATCCCCAACAATTATCTCTCATCAGCCCATCATTCTGACCTATTAACAAATAATCTCCCTAACAAAGGAATGGTTTCTCATCAGCTATAATACTACATTATAGCAGCCACACAAAAATACTTTCCAGCATTATTCACACTAATTTTATGAAGCCCAAGGTAGGGCGTATATACTTTACTCCACTTACCTCAGCACAAAGTGGTGAGAGTCAATCTTTTTTCCATATTTAGAGCCCTTCAGCCTCCCTGAATTGCCCACCACAGCACATGTTCCACACTGGCCAAAATCCTGGGCTGTAACAGGAGGGGAGTGAAGGATGTCAAACAAGTGCTTTATTATCTTCTGGAGTTGGCTTCCATCCTGATATCCTTGCAGCCTCTAATGAAACAAAGTATTGTTGCTGTTGTTGTTGTTGTTGTTGTTGTTGTTGTTGTTGTTGTTGTTGTTGTTGTTGTTGTTGTAATTCCCCCCCAATAATTCCCCCCCAGGGACGCGGGTGGTGCTTTGGGTTAAACCACAGAGCCTAGGGCTTGCTGATCAGAAGATTGGTGGTTCGAATCCCTGCGACGGGGTGAGCTCCCGTCTTTCGGTCCCAGCTCCTGCCAACCTAGCAGTTCGAAAGCACATTAAAGTGCAAGTAGATAAATAGATACTGCTCCGACGGGAAGATAAATGGTGTTTCCGTGTGCTGTTCTGGTTCTCCAGAAGCGGCTTAGTTGTGCTGGCTACATGACCCAGAAGCTGTATGCCGGCTCCCTCGGCCAATAAAGCAAGATGAGCACCGCAACCCCAGAGTCGGCCACGACTGGACCAAATGGTCAGGGGTTCCTTTACCTTTTATGTTGTTATGACCACCCTGGGCTCCTTGAAGAGGATGAGATATAATTATTTTTATTATTAATAAATACTAACAGAGGACATTAAGGAAGGGGGTGCAGAACCTGCTTTCCAATAGCATATTTTTTATATCTAATAAATGGAACTGCCTGCTTAAACAGATCACAAAAGAGAAATATTTGATGGTACAATTGACTGACTGCAAACTATTCTGAATAGAGATACAGAACAAAGGCAAATATCTCTAGCGAGAATGCCTCATGCAAAGGTGGCTCCTGTGCTGTCAATCAGGAAAGCATTGTTCATGTGCTGTTACTGCTGCTTTTTTATCTCAGAAATGGAAGATGTTTCTGCTGGGTGGCTTCTCCCTGCCATGCAACTATGAAAGCACAGGATCTCACTTTGGGTAAAGCAGGTGGCCTCTGTACATCTCCCACCCAGTGGCTTTCCTGGTGCTGCAGCCAGGACTCTTTCCTCCTTATTGAGAGACTCCTGGGTATATGTACAAGAGAGAGTTAATGGAGCTGGAAGGACTGCTTAAGATTGGTCAAACCAGCTGGCCAGATCGTCCTTTTGTTAGGGAAATTATGACCATGGGCTAAATGATGAGTAATGGTTGCTTTAATAAATAGTTATAAAGCAATAAATAGTGACTATATTTATTGAATTTATATCCGTGTCTTCCTCCCAGAGTTGCTCAGGGAGACAGTTTGCTCGGCTAAATATTAGCAAATATCATAGCAGTGTAAAACACTGCAATAAATAAAAATGGTTTCCCAGAAAAACTGACCCGTGAGTCAACTTATCCTTCTAAGGTAAAGGGAAAAGGGAAAGGACCCCTTGGACGGTTAAGTCCAGTCAAAGGCAACTGTGGGGTTGTGGTGCTCATCTCACTTTCAGGCCAAGGGAGCTGGTGTTTGTCCACAGACAGCTTTCCAGGTCATGTGGCGTGCATGACTAAACCGCTTTTGTCACAACAGAACACCATGACGGAAACCAGAGTGCACGGAAACGCCATCTAAGAAAGCCTGTAGTAATAGGAGAGACTTTGGTATCTGATGGTTGGACTTCATTAATATTTTTTAATGTGATGCCCTGTGTGGGGCCAAAATTGGGCACCCCCAAATGGATCATCTCAGTTATGGATCTTCTCAATTTTGCGCCCCCTCAGCATAATGCCCTGTGGGGGGAAACTGCCTACACCACCCAAAAACCAGTGCTGATCTGATGAAATGTAGATAATGTCAGAGCCTGTTGAATTTCAATGGGCTGGACCTCCAGCACAGACAGGTGAAGGCTAGTGGCCTGAACAAATGCAGAGCAGGTAAAACATTTGCCAACTCTTCCTGCTCTGCATTTGGTGCTGCTATTCCTGTATGAGAGGGGAACTGCAGGACCATTTCTGGAGAAGGGACCCACCTCAAAGTAATTTACAGCAGCTGGCCTTGATGTTGGACCTCCTGGTGAAGTTGGGAGTTAAAAACAAAACAAACACCAAACAAAAAAAAGGCATGCAGTGCACTGCTGGAACTTCTGAGCACTCAAAGAAGTAAGGAGATGCTCTGTGTTTCATTTCGCTCAATGGACACAGCAGAGAGGAGCCTTTCTGCGTGTTTGTCATTAATTTGGTGCAACACTCACCAGCCACCACCGCAGAACCTCCGAGGGGACCTCTGGATTTCTAAGAGTCAGCAGGCAGTTTACTGAGGCATCAAAGTGATCACAAAACCAGTCCAACTTGCTATGCTCTGTGCACCTGTTCTGGCTGCACATCTTTCCCTCCCAGGGAGACTCCATCAGCAGCCATTCTCCAGAGGACGGCGAAGGGTCCATATACACAGCCTTGTAAACCTTCCAAAGGAAAAACGCAAGGCAGAGGGCCAGGATGCACCACAGCTTTTTCCTGAACTGCATCCTTCACTCAATCAGCTGGATCTCATAGTTAAAAAACCTTCTATGAGGCAAAAGCATTGTGCAGTGTGGTTTAACTTTATTGCCTATGTCAGACTTTTTGCTCTGCAAGTTTCCTGTTCACATATGATGGGCAGGTCGCTTCTTGAGTAGATACTGCTCCACACAGATGCACAGCCCAGCAGCTAAAAACTCAGAAAAATCAAGGTCCGACTCATTCTCCATTTATTCAGCCAGCCAGTGTTCTGTGGGTGTGAACCAGTTAAAGCCTCACATCAATCGAATGCTGAAACACACAGGAAAAAGTGTGATATGACGTTAGTATGGACTACAAATGGCAGAGGGAAATGCTTGTGGCAAGATAAAGTTATTATTTTCAGACATCGTTCTGTACATTAATAAGTTTAATGGTGTAATATTTTCCTAAATGTCCATGCTGTTGGTCCCAAGCTTTCCTCCATTTATGCTGCATGCAATTCAGTAGCAGTTTACCAGATGGGGCAGAACTGCAACACTACCTTCCCAGCAGTAGCATTGCTGCCATTTACTGAAAGGACTGAGTTGGTGAACAGGTCAAAGGTGCTCTACAGGACTCTACAGGCTTCAGAATCACAGAGTTGTAGAGTTGGAAGGGACCACAAGGGTCATCTAGTCCAACCACCTGCAATGCAGGAATTTTTCAGCCAACGTGGGGCTCAAACCTACAACCCTGAGATTAAGACTCTCATGCTCTACTGCCTGAGCTATCCCTCAACTCCCAAAATCACTGGTGCATCTGCACAGCCCCAACCTCCCTCACGCCTCCCCATCTATGTTCTGGTAAGCAGCAGCAAGACCATGGCCAGGAAACTAGAATTGTGGCTCTGGGTGAGCCACTTCAAGTGTGATTCTATACCCAACTGTAAAGCACTGTCTGCAACCCATCCAGTTTCTATTTCTGGTCATATCCAAGATTTGTGTTAGTAATCAAGTTAGCATCTCATTAAACACACCCTGACATTTCCATAATTTGCTTCATACATTCTGTATTGTCCCTCATCCCAGACAGTTAAAAAGACAGCTTGTTCACCCATTCCCATCAATACTTGTGTTTTCCTTTCCCTCTTATTGCAGGGTTTGTAGATTTTTATGATATTATACGGTCCTAGTTATTTTTAGATGGAGATTCCTCTCCTCTAGCACTCCAGTAAGCATATACACTGGTGTATCCACACTAAAAACCGAGATGACTCAAAATAACCTATTCCAAAGCAATAAAGCAAAGGACTTGTAAAGAGCAGAGCATGTCATTTTGTGTTGGGGGGTTTTGGTTTCAAAACTAGACTCATCAAAAACTTGCTTTTTTGCTTTAGAAACTGCCACGTGTAAGTGGGTCAAATATTAGCAGAAAGCACAAGGGTCTATTTTGTGCTGGAAGTCGTTCAAAGGAGGGTCAAAGGTTTTTCCTTAAAGGAAGGTCAAAGGTTAATCCTTGTTCTTAACCAAGACTCTCCCCTTGTGCCTAGTTAAAAGGGTGGAAGGGGGAGTGAAAATATGGTCTACAGGTCCAGCTAAAGAATATGAGAGTTCAACAAAAGGCTGTGGAGTCAGAAATGTAAAAAGCTGCAAGAGGGAAAAAGTGATTAAACCATTTCAGAGACCTGAAGCAATGGGAAGTGTTAGGAACCACAGCAAAGGAGCCCAGAGAAAACTACAAAGGGATGCAGAAGCTGAACTGAGGATGCAAATTTTAAGTATTGGTTTGGTCAGAGAAGCAGACTGGTTTGTTTGTTTTTTGTTTGTTTGTTTTTAAAGTATTATTTCAATAAAGTAAAGATTTAAAAAAACAAAATAGATAAATCAACTACTCTTATGGGCAACTGCTAAAAATGTAAACCATTTTCTCAAAAATGTGTTGCCTTGCTAAACCTGTAAGTAAATACACCATGTGTTTTGGGAAAGTTTGGTGCGAGGTCTTGTTATCCACTCCACACACAACTGCCATCACACACTACCCAGTATTGAGAGTAGGATGGGTCAGCTGCAGTCCAGGTGGTTAAATAGCTGTTTAGTGGGTAATGGGGGGGGGAAACGTTAGGGGAAATTGGGTGGGTGGGGAGATATTTTCACCTGGTGGCAACAGTGAAATTAGCAAGGAGGAGAGGTTGGTTTGCTTACAGGCTACAGCCTGTACTGTCAAAGGAGAAATCAAACTAAACTGGAAGAACATGAAAATAGAATGCTTTGGGTATGTTTGCACAAGCCTGGATTTTAACAGAAAGCCTTAGTAATGTGAAATGTTCTCATTTCAGGAAAGACTTCTAAATATTAAAATAGTGATGCAGAAAGGTTATCTAGAAATGTACCTTTAAAATGCTCTGAGTAATATATGTGCTGTTATCAAGAAGATGGAAAGCTAACAAAAGTCCCTGCAAGGCAAATACACACTGGTGCCACTAGATCATTTTGGACTCTGGACCTAATGGTTTTGGGAGGAGGGTTTCGGTGGTAAAGTTACTGCAAATGAGAAACACAAAATGCACCCATCACCTCCAAAGGTACACAATGCACTGTGCCACCTACACAGGGTTGTATGCAATGTTAGTCCTACTCAGATGCATTAAAAATAATGGTCATGGCTAACATTGATTTCAGTAGGTCTGCTCTTGAGTATAACTTAATTGGACACGATTCACATGGTATAAACTGATCCTGTGCAAAATAAATCTCACTATGCTCAGTAGGGATTATTCCAGAGTAAAAGTTTGTGTCAGGTTACAACAATTAAATCACAGCCTCATCACACAAAGTGAAATGCTGAGCTGGGACACCAGAAAGAAACAAAACACACAATGCCAGGAAGAGGGGCATTTATCTTATCCACCCCTTTAACTCTATACTTTGCAACTACTGATATGTTGTTAGAGCGAAAGAAAGAAGACAACTCTGAAGAATGAAAAAGAGAGATAATGTGCAGAGCTTCACATTTTAAAATGGGACCCGTGTTTGTTGCTCTGATGTTAAGGATGCTAAAGTATAAAATGTTATAAATGAACCAGGAAGACTTATGTACGGTAACTGGTTACAAATCAAGTGCATAAGTTTCCCTGGGTCAATAGTCAAGAACGTTGTTGGATCTGAAATTAAATTATGCAGGACTGAAGGAAACACACTCTGTACATGTTTTGGGACTTTCATCTAATGACTTCACAATCCTAGGCACATTGCTTAGGAACGAGTCCTATGAAACTCAGCAATATATTCTTCTGAATAAAAGGTGCCTAGGATCTGGTTGTAACTGAAGGGGGGACGGGTGTGTGGAAGGAATTAAAAACACAAATTACAGCTGCAAACACACTACACCTTTAATGCACATTTGAAGCACGTTTCCTACTCAAAGAATTCTGGGCACTTTAGTTTATCCATCATCACAAACAATTCCCAGCCCCTCTGAACAAACTACTGTGCCCAAAATTATTTGAGGGGAGGAAATGTACTCCGAATGTGTTTTAAAGATATGCTAACCGGATGGCAGGAAGTGAATGAAGTCCAGTTTGTGAGCAATGAACAAGCAAAGAAGAGAGAGGAAGAAGGCAAGGGGGGATATTAACAAAAATGAAATAAAGACAAAACCCTCTGCACACTTACCCGGGAAGAGCAAGCCCCACTGAACGCACTGGGATTTACTTGTGAGAGTCAACACGCACAGGCACCGGCGGCTGCCCCAAACGGAAGTTTTGTTGCAAATTCAGCTGAGATAGTGGAGTCCCTCTATCGAGGGAGAAGCACTGGTTCCAGCAACGAGGGAATTGTTTCCCATTTCCTGCTAGTTTATCGCTGCAGCGTGGAAAGTTGCTGCAAGCACAACTATGACTCACTTGGAAAAGGAGGTTGCTGCGCTTGGCACCACTGCAAATAACAGCTTCCGAGGAGGGATCTTCTTCAGGACCTCAGCAGGAGATTGTCCCCTTCCCCACCTGGCTGAGATAATCACTAGGCCCCCCACCTTGCACTAAGGGTATATGCATTTCAAAAACAAAAACTAATGCAGACACTTTCTGCTAAAGAAAAAACTGGCTCTTTCCCCTCCTTTGTTAACTAGGCAAACTTTTTAGCATAATTGAGGTTATGTTTCAACAAGTTCAAGGACACCTCAGCAGACTCTACAGTGTTTTCAAGAAACAAGGACCTGCAACGAAGACTGAACAGGCTGTTGTTTCAAAGTCTGCAGCTACGTTATCTCGTGTCCCTGAAGTCTCTTATCAAGTCAAGCGGCATGTTGCTACTATCTTTCAAGCAAAAAACATAGCCATGAGAGTCAATTACTGCTCTCCAAGGCAGCTCGGCGTGACAGTCCTCAACTTCTGAGGGGAAAAACTAGGGAAGGAATTGTGTGGGAGGAGGAAATCCTGCTTGCACCCCGCCAACTACCGCAAGAGGTGATTCAGTGGAGGCAGGAGTTTGTTTTCCCACACGAAGCTTTCATTGTTTGATTAGTCTAAATCACTCTGTAAGGTAAGCGTAAAACCTATAATGGCCAGGCACCTTATTATTTCACACAAATCAGAGCTAACGTCTCCTATTTGTTTATTCACATTCACATGGATTTTTGCACATTTCATCGGAAAGAACTATAGCTAGCAAATGCACTGGGAAAAATGCTTCAAGGCAAGTCCTATTCTCATCTATTCTTTCAGAGAGCGTCTTAAAGGGTGGAGGATGCAGAAATGATCATCCTCCGAGACCCTTCTTTGTATGTCTCCTCCATGAGAGATTTGGAGGGTGGCAACATGAGAACGGGCTCCTCTGGAACCTTCATTACTTATCTTTAGGCACCAGGTGAAAATGTTTCTCTATAGCCAGGCCTTTGGCTGATTAACATCCTGTGGCCTTTTAAATGTGTTTGTGGGAGGGGAGTTATTGGTTTGTTTTACTGCATATTTTGTGCTCTCATTTTTCATTTTATATGTTGTGAGCTGCCCTGTGAGCTTTGGATGAAGGGCGGTATACAAATTTAATTAATAATGATAATAACGCTGACAGTGGAAAGAGAGGTTCGTGCTGGTTGTCAAGACAAGCTTTTATTCATTATTTCCAAGCACTGTGGAAATATGGGCTACAGATAAGCAACTTCTACTAAAAATAATTTAAGGCATTAGGCAGAGTACATGTTAGATTACTGGTACATGGTTATGTATTTATTTTATTAATTTCATAAAATTTATACACTGCCTGATTGTGTGTGGGGTTTTTTAAACCACCCTCAGAGCATTTTACAAATACTGCAAAGGAACATTTGCTCTTCTTATGCAAATACTTTTAGTTTACAAACTGCCAGAATGTCCCATTGATTTTAAAGGGATATTTCCTGCATTAGCAACATTTATGTGTGTCCAAATGCTAGTTTAATAGGGCCTCTCCCTTCTGTGCAGTGTCAAAGCAGCATTGCTTTGGAGTATAATTTGACATTTTACAGCAGCTTGTGAAGCAGAGCACAATTACTCCCGAAACACACTGTCACAGAGATACATGCACTATGTCTGATGCTACTCATTGCACTGAATAGTGTCACAGACCCTACACTGAGAATCCTAACTGTAGCTGCTGAAAGATAGTTTGCTAGTGTTACCACCTGCTTACCTTAACCAAGTGTTGGAGATCACACAGTCCGGGCAAACTGAATTATTGTTCTTCCTCTTCCTTGGTTGCACTCAGAATATTAATGAAGATTGAAGCCACCTCCCATGGCTGCATGCGGTAAGTGACTCATTTTGAAATAGTGCTTTTGAACAGGAACTATTGCAAAAATAGAAGGGGAAGTTAACAACCCAATGCCAACCACATCAGACTGAGGACACATGCTTTAAAAGCAAATGGTATTGTTTAAGCTGCAGGAAATGCTTCCTGCAGCATAGAGGAGGCCACTGTGTGGTTGGTCACACCTGCAGGCAGGCAGCCACTGTTGACTATATTAGGCAAATAGGAGGCTGTCTTATACTGAGTCAGATCATTTGTCCATCTACACTGACTGGCAGCTGCTCTCCAGGGTTTCAGGCCAGAGTGTTTGCAGCTGTATCTGCTGATGCCGGAGACTGAACTACTAACCACTAAGCTACAATCCTTTTCCAAATCACACTCTCCTCCTGCTGTTGCAAAATTGGCTCACACAGCTGTTCTGCTTAACCAATCAGAATTGTCAACCAACTTTGGCTGCAATAGGCACCAACCCAACTCTCCCTATTTGTCTTCTGATAGTAGGTTATCTCATATATTTTCAAGCCCTGTTGGTGGGAAATATTGGAATTCCTTGAAAGTTTCAGGAGTGAGAAGTGAGAAGATCAGTAATGGTGGGCATCCACCACACCTTTCATCACTGCTAGGAAATCCATTGGAATTCACAACAGCTGGGGAGTGTTGGGTGTATTCTAGGTACACTCTCAGTTTGCCAGGGGAAATGGCTAATTCCAGCAGGCTTACCCAGCACCCTGTAAGAAAAGTTAACAACCCAATGCCAACCACATCAGACTGAGGACACATGCTTTAAAAGCAAATGGTATTGTTTAAGCTGCAGGAAATACTTCCTGCAGCATAGAGAATACCACAGAATACATACCAAAATCCTCTTTAACATACAGAGTTAAGAGGAGGGTACTCCACAAGCAGGCTGCCACTACAGAAAAGACCTGTTCTCCATTCCCTAACTCAGTGGATCTTGGTAAGTGAAGGGAGTCTTGGGAAATTAATCCTGCCGTCCAGTCAGCGCTTCCCCTGTGCAGCTCTGTTCGGGAGCTTGAGGCTGACCCGGGCAGGGAGCAGAGTCGCAAGTGGCGTCTTACCAGATCTTAGGGCTTTGAGAGGCATGTATGCAAACAGGTGGTCCTAATAGCAATCTGCCAGCAAAAGCTTCCTGCAACATGAATCCTTTACCTCTCTAGCTGCTTGCTAGAGAGGTAGCTAAGTGAGTTTCCTTTATAAGACAGGAGGAGTCAAACAGAAGTCCCTGATCCTTGTTCTTACAGGTTTCATTTGTGCAAAAGAAGGAACATGGTTAAACAGAGGTCAGATACTTTCACTTTCTCTTATAGGATTCCTATTTTAGGATAACAGTTTGAACAGTTTGAACAATAACATTTATTCGCCTGCAAGCTAGATTGCATTTCTGATTAAAAACTGAAGGTGGCATTTCAGCTGCCTGAATATACTTGTTTTAAATGTAATCTGTCGTCCGTGTGTGTGTGTTACACTCCAGACCAGGATGTTTAGTTTTAAAAGCCATTAATTTATACAGCCTATATAGGCTCTATATAGGCTGTATACGTCTGACCAAACTGCGGGAGGCAGTGGAAGACAGAAGTGCCTGGCGTGCCTTAGTCCATGGGGTCATGAAGAGTCGGACACGACTAAACGACTAAGCAACAACATCATATAGGCTTTCAGTCATCAGCCAATTTATTAACCCAACCTGCTTTCCCCCCTCATTTTCCTAGAGTTTCTTCTCTTTTGTAGCAACACAATAACAGCAACACAATAGCAGCAATGCTTTGGGTTTTCCAGAAGGTGGTGATGTCGACTGTATGAAAGGTGACTGTCAGACTTGGCCTCTGCAGGTGGGAAGAGATAAGGATCTGACCCACTGGCCAGATCCGAGTTTCCCACCATAGAGAGTGATATAATTTAGTAAGTTTTGTTTACTTGTATTTAGTAAACAAAGCTGAAAGCTCTAAAACTGCCAAACTTGTCTAATACTTATTTGTAGTTGCCATTCATTCATTGTTACCAATGAACTTTGGAAATGGAAAAATAAAGTGCTGAAAAAATTTATCACTAATTAACATTCATGATACTATTCTTAACAAAGTTTGATTTATAAAAAGGTGTCACATTCCCCCTCACATAATAGGGGGGGGGGACACCGAATTTGATGAGGTTGTATATGTGAGTGTGGGAGTCCATAGTGGTTTGATGGTGATGGGCAAAGTATCTGATGAAGCTGGAACTTCAGACTACCTGGAACATCCACAGATGTGGAGGCCATCAGAACATGTAATTCTCTTTTGTCAGTTTTTCTTACTATGCTTTCAGGGAGAGGTCAGTAACTCTAGACTGTATTTTAGCTTTCAGGCATTTATCTATGTGTAAGTAAGTAAGTAAATGCATCATATGTAAGTATTGAAACTTAACCTTTATTCTTGTGGTGTTTTTTTTATATTGTATATTTTTGTTGTGAACTGCCCTGAGATCTATGGATGAAGATATACAAATTTAATCAAACAAACAGACAAACAAACAATGATTGATTGTACCAGGTGCATGAATTGCCAGTTTATTTCCAGGTCCATTTTAAAGTACTGAGCTTATTCTTTAAAGGTTTAGGACCAGGTTACCTTAGAGTAGGGCTAGGAAACCCTTTTTAGCCTAAACTGCATGCCACTGGTGGGTAGGGTTAAAAATATAAAGTGGGTGGAGCAACAGATATAACTCTTACCTTTTGTACAGAAGGCTTCATTGCAGCTATGCAAAAGTCTCCATCCTTCATCCAGGCAAAAGCACTCGGAGAGTGTGCAGTAAGGCTGGTGGGAAGGGGGTATGGGTACTTGTGAGGGGGCTTATTCTTGGAGAGTCCCAAGGCCTAGAGGTTCACTCTTCCTGCCTTCACCTGTAGTCTGCTCACACTTTGAGATCAGCTTCAGAGACTCTGCTTGTGTGCCTGACTGTAAGAGCAATTAGGCTAATGGGAATTTGGGAGAGGGCCTTTTTGGCAGTGGCCCCATGCCTGTGGAACTCTGTTTCAGCTGAAATATATAAGGCTCCATTATTGTAGACCTTTAAGCAAGCCCCAAAGATCCACCTATTTACAACTGACTCCTCTTAAATAGTAATTTTATTGAGTTGAACTAGGTATATTTAATATCTGCATTTCTTTTTTACTATTTGACACACAAAGCAGGTTTTCAACTTCCCTCAAAACCTTCCACTCAGAAGTAACACAGGAAAAGTGTGATTTCCAATCTCCCTTGGTAGTCTGACTAAGCAGCATGAGACGTAAGCAAAAGAAAATTTATTACAGGAGTGGTGGTGGTGGTGATAAAACATGCATTCAGGTGTACCAAAAATTTTAGGAAATAAAGAAACATGAGACAAAAATTAAATAGTATACAGTTTTGGACTGCAGTACATTTTCTTCTCAGGTGGAATCATATCATTTGAAAAGATAGATAGGAAAGAGCTCTGATGATTCAGGCAATCCGGATTACATCTATTAACGCAAGGCAGCTGTAAAGATGTCAACTGCAATTCTTGGATATTTCAGGTTGGGCAGTCTTAGTAAGAATAGATAAATAGGGTTACTGTTATGTAAAGAAATGGTAATACTTTATTTGCAATGAAGTGTTTAATGCTTGTGCTGTTCAATAAGGATATACAGGGTGAGTCTTTTAATAGAGGTTCCGTGGAACACGTGTACTCTGTATCCACAGGGCCTCTTTTAAAGGACTCACCCTGTAATTAGATCAGTTAGAACTATTATTTCTGAAATCACTGGTATGAATGGTAAAACTGTCCCGTTAAGATTGGAGTGGGATTAGAGATGGCTTGGAAAGCCTTCTAAGGAACAGGAACCAATGGTCCTCCAGAGGTTGCTGAACTCCAACTCCCATCAGCCATAGTCAGCAAGGGCAAGGATGCCGGGAGTTGAAATCCAACAACATCTGAAGGGCTAAAGATTCACCATCCTTGTGTTATATAAGCAGCAAAATCTGAATTTATTCACAGGGTGGGACACATTTGCAAAAACTGAAATATATTTTATGTGAGGGTTTGTTTGTTTTTAAAGGAAGGTGGGGCTCCTTGCATCACTAGAAAAAGGTTGCTGCATGGGGTGCACATGGGATTGGAGACTTAGCTGATGGATTTTGCTTCATGGACTGGTTGATTGCTATGTTGGAATTCAAAAAGAATCTTTCCCATAGCTTGTGGAAGGCAATGAAAGGGGGCTATTATGATTTTGTCCCACTTGTTTCTGCCATCAGGAACTATAGGCTCAGCAAGTATCTTCTGCTGGTTAACATTTGGGTTGAGCTTCATAGCCTTTTAGTCCTTCAGGTTATATGATTCTAACTCACAAAGGGAGCTCCACATTGTTGAAAATGCCTATTTTTCCGTGCAGTGGAAGGGAGTAACAGTGAAGAGGTGGAGCTTTCCTAACAGAATACCTGGAACATATTGATCCCATTCACAGATACACAGTGTGGAAGCTGCTTTCCTATGGAACAACCGCTGCCCAAGTGTGCATGAATGAAGCAACCACCTAGAGAGGTAACCTAGAGGATCTTTCCCACCCAATTATTACCTAGCTGTGAGGTTTGAGAATGATTCAGTTGGAAAAGATGCATGGAGTTGGCTTCACTCTTGGATGTCTGGTATTCATACAATAAACCATAGCAATGACGGATTGAACCACCAAAAAAAGGGCTCCTGTGCCACTCTGAGTGTGTATGAAAGAGGCCAGTGAGTTTGTCAGATAATACAGGGTAGCTACAATTCTATTTAAATCAATGGACATTTTACCAGTGGCTTGAATGAGAGGTGGGTTGCACTTTAGTCTATGATGACATTTCTGCATCAGTGGGCCTGATTCCTGGTCCAGCATGTCGTCCTACAGATTGGTGACCGAGTTAGTAAATGTGAGAGGAACACTACTGAAGTCTTGGCATGCTGCCTTCAGAGGCCACTCTTAAAGCAGAGGATTATATTTTCAGTAAATAATTAAGTGTTCTTTCATCAACCCATCCTTCTATTCATGCAGAATGTAAACAAACGATGCTGGGAATACACCTTTCCTGGAAGGCTGCCCTTCAATCCTGCCACACTGCAAAGAAAGAAAGAGCAGAAGGTGAGGCAGTTTTAACACAGAGAGAAAAACCTCAGTGCATTGTAATTACAAGTCTTACAACGACTGTATTTCTGAGACCATCATTCCCTATATTTATGGGATTGGGATGCAATGCAATATGATGACTGGAGGCAGCACCCGGCGTCATTGGGAAGCAACTGGAGCTCCAGAGCCCTGACCAGGGTCATTGCCAATGCAGACCTGACTTTCTGAGCAGCACTGGGTCTACCTGCCATTTTAATATTCAATACACAATATTCCCTCATGCTCCAGGGCATTGTGGGAAATTAAAATTGTGTCTGGCAAGCATTGTTGAAAATAAATGGTGGATAGATCCCCTATCTGGTGCTGAAGCTGTTGCATGACACAGCCCATCAATGCTAACTCCTGCCAAGGCCCACTGACCACAGGGCACTTTGCTGAGGACCCCCTCAAACCTGGAGCTAGTCCCATGGGGTAGGGTAACGATCAGTGCCATGATAAGGAATCCCCAGCAATCACCCAGAAGAAACTGTCACATACCCACCAATTGGAGTCCTCCTGTCCTTCTACTACAATTATCTCTCCGGTCTGGAAGGTTAGCTCATCTTCATGGTCAGCCTGGCAGTCATAAAGGGCTCTGACCCGACACACACTGGAGTGTTTCTGAAAATGGGCACCAGAAAGCAATGTTAAGCTTGCAGACACAGATAATGTAGTTCAGGGTTGGGGGAACTTGTGGCCCTCTAGATGTTTTTGGGACTCCTAACTTCCATCAGCCCCAGCCAGCACAACCAATAGTCAGGAATGATGGGAACTGTAGTCGAGTAACATCTGGAAGGACACAGGTTCCCCCAACCCTCATGTAGTTCATGTGGAAGGCCTCAGTCACTTACACATGAAGAAGCTTTATAGCAAGAAGGAAATGCTCAGAACGGAAGGAAGAAGAAGAGTTTGGATTTGATATCCCGCTTTATCACTACCCGAAGGAGTCTCAAAGCGGCTAACAATCTCCTTTCCCTTCCTCCCCCACAACAAACACTCTGTGAGGTGAGTGGGGCTGAGAGACTTCAAAAAAGTGTGACTAGCCCAAGGTCACCCAGCAGCTGCATGTGGAGGAGCGGAGACGCGAACCCGGTTCACCAGATTACGAGTCCACCGCTCTTAACCATACTGGAGTCTTTGAATTGTTATTTTTGGCAACTTGTTGTGGATTCTTAGCAAGCAGGGCTGAATGGTACATTTGCAAGCAACTGGCATGAGTGAAGTCTCTTCTCAGTTATATTGTGATGCAGACCTCATCACAATATGGCTGAGGAGAGGGGCCACCACCATGCAATTAATTTCTTCACCCCTGAATCCTGTTAGTGACAGACAGATTTCATTACCTCATCGCTTTGGCTCACTTGGTGATTCATAATATCCCTGAGGTTGACAATTTCACATTAAAAGTGGTGTACAGACTACCCCACATTCTTCAGAAGCTTAATTCACACACACACACACACACACACACACACTCCTACAGTAGTCAGAGGCAGCTTAGGTCAGTGAAAGGCAACCATCCTTAGCTAATAGTATACTAAAATGAAGAGGGAAAATGAAAGCACTTAGTAAGAAAATGTAAATTTAAATGAAGAACACACCAAACCTCCCCTTTTTGGCAGTGGTGGTGGGACATCATCTGATGATTCAAAGGATGATTCCAGTGAGGGGGAGGAAGTCCACTGGCTTTTTCTTGCATGTTGATTTTGCTCACAAATTGTCTCCTCTTCCTTTAAGGCAGCTGCAACACAAAACACAGCCCTGTTGTGTTATTTCATGTTGGAGGTGCAACAGTGGTGATCATTCTGTGTGCAACTTGTCAGTGTTAAAGTCAACTAGCTAAGAGGAGGACAGGTTGAGGTGTTGCTTAGCAACCATGCAGAGTACCATGATGTTTGCTGAGGTATAACATGCTCTTATTGAATGTGTAGTTGTGCAGAAGATTTCCTCTTTATGATTGGTTAAATGTCTCCCTGCTATGTGCAAGGCCTGAAGTAAGAAAAACAAACCTCTCCATCCCTTTCTGCTCAAATTATGTTTTCTCTGTGAAATCTGGCACTAGAGTAAGGTTGCATTACATATACTACATATTTCAGTTTTTAAAAAATGAAATTAGCAAGTGTTGTAGTTATCTCTGCAGCCAGTCCTCACACAGTTTAAAGACAAAAAGAAAATTGACACAGTACTAACAATTTACACCTGATTTTTGCCTTGCAAGTATAGCAGGATTTCTACACAGTTTCGGGAAAATCCAGAACAAGAGGCATGGCATTTTAAAACACCTAGTAGTGGAGGTGCAGTCTGGTAATAAATAGAGGCAAGGTTACACATCACCAGCAAGCACCTCAGAACCAAGTGAGACAATGGAACTATACTGGTTTACATCTGAAATGATTGAACTACAATTCAACAGAAGCTCCCCACAAAGTACTTGCAAAACCAGAGCAATAGCTTGGGCGAGGAAACACAGGGATGCAACAGTTAGGGGAACATATCACCTAAGGCACTTCCAGACTGTTGTTATTTTGGGGTGGGATTCAATCACATAACAGCAAATTTAGCTTGTGCAGTCCTAGGTGACTGGAAGTTATGTGGAACAAACCTGGTTTCCCCCAAATATTTGACTTTTTGCAGTAAGGAAAGTGATGGGAAAATGCACTTTAAAGTGTGGCTAACATTTGCTTTGATGCAATGTCATTTAATCTCCCCAAAAGCAAGTCAATAAAAAATAAACCTGCTCAATAAACAGGTCATTTGGAAGTGCCTCTAGATTCTGAAATGGTGTCAAAATGGAAAAACAAGGCTGATGTAGGAACACCTTGTGCAACTGAATACAAGGAAGTAAAATTCACAAAACTTATGATATAGTAGAAGTCCGTAAGCTCAAAAAGAAATCAACTTTAAAAGGAAATAATATGTGAAATATTGTTGGACGACTGTAGTGGGGAGAAGGAAGTAGCTCAGCTGGTATTTGCTTGGGAGAGAGAGAGAGTGAGAGAGTGTTTTACCTTGTTGCCAGGAATCCACCACCACTTCAGGGAGTTCAGAAGAATCAGAACTAAAGGAAATAGGGGGGGGGGGAGTGTTCATTCACCTTGAAGAATCCCTCATTTCCTAATTGATGTGCTTGAAAAACAGCAGCCACCTAGAAATTCATACCAACTGACAGGACAGGTGAGCAGAAGAAAGGCAGCTGTCTTGTAAATGAGGATTCTGACCAATATAAGTTTTATATTCACAATGCAAGTTAAAGTTGCTTCCATATTGTCACTATATTGCGGGTATGATTCCATCATATACCAGAAACTTCAGTTTGCACAATTAAAATAAATTTGGTGCTCTTGCAGAACAAAACAAAAATTTTGGTGGTCAGGAAAGTATACTGGAAAGAATGGGATGACAGCAAAGTTGGGCAACATTACATAACCTCTGTGTAAATTCTGTGCAAATGAATCAGGATGAACAAACGGGAAATCTGGAAGAGCCCTAACTGAACTGCTTTAAAACCTCATTCTCTGCTCTTGAGCAGTATATACAGAGACAGACGGATTGACAAAGACAAAGATTGCCCAACCACCCTGTTTCAAAACACAGCTGGGGTGCACCAGGCAATCAGCTCTGCATCACAGGGCCCCTCCAGAACTGTGTTTTATTGCAGAGGCATTCTGCAACATGTTCTTGACACAACAGTAGTGGTGGATTTATTCTGCTTTAGTTTGTTCTGCAGTGCTGCCCCAAAGCTACCACATTATTGCTGTCCAGGGGGGTGCAACAGTGCAACAAAAGCGGGACAAAAATAAACTAGAACAATTGTAGTATGCAAAGTTACTGAATTTCAGCAGTAAGCTATGATATATGAGCTGGCCAAAAATGAATCCGGGAGACTGCCGCAAAACATTTGCAGCTGCAAACAGTACTGAAAGTGGGATCACATATGACAGCCCCAATAGCTTCATGAGTACAAATCACGAATGTGCAATGAAAAGGATGTCTGGAGGAGCCTCCAGACACACATGGTTACCTCAACCTCCTAGAAGAGGCTCCTTCTGGAGAGCAACGTCTTGGAAGGGAGAAAGATCTAGGGTCTAAGACAGAGACAAAGGGACTTTTCTGTTTACAAGCCAGCATCAGGTCAGTTTACTATAGCATAAACTTATGAGCAAACAATCCTTTGATGACATAGTAAAACCAGTTGAGTCCCCCCCACCTTGTTTGCCACAATGACTACTGTAATTTTGTGAATGTTCTGACCTGCCTCTGATATGCACATGCCCAAAACACATCTCACAATCTCTCAAAAATCCTTCAAAATGTGAATCCACCAAGGAGGGATTATAAAATCACTGTCTCAACATGTCAGAGGATTCACAAATCCTGTCACTGCAGCAAAAAACAAACAAACCCCAACTTGTGGACTCTTAACAGCATCAATGACATGTCAAAATGGTTGTGAATTAGAGCAGTGTTTCCCAACCACTGTTCCGCGGCACACTAGTGTGCCGCGAGATGTTGCCTGGTGTGCCGCGGGAAAAATTAAAAAATCCGAAAGATTTTTTTTTAAAAAAGTCAAATTTTCGATTGGGGCGCCGTCACTAGATGACCCCTGGGGTTCCCTCCCTCCCTCCCGCTCTGCGCCTCCCTCCTCCTCCTCCTCCGGGGAGGCCCTTCCTGGCTCTCGGCCAAGGCTTGGCGGCTGCCACTCACTCACTCGCTCGCCCACCCGTCCCTCCATCCCTGCACCCAGCCTCTCCCCCTCCGTCCCCGGCGCGGGGGCTGCCGGGATCCGTAGTCCCCTCGCCCTTGGGCTCCGCGCCCGCGCGGGGTGTGCAAACTACGTTTCCCAGCGTGGCCTGGCGGGCCGGGCGTTTTGTTTGAAGCGTTCTTCTCCCGGCCATGGAATGAGGGCAGCGGCGGCGGCTGGGCGGGCAGGGGCTCTTCCGCGCAGACCCCGCGCAGCCTGCCTGCGCCCCCGTGGAGATCGGGCAGCAGGATGGAGCCCGGGGATCCCCGCGGAGGCGGAGCGGCAGAGGCTGCCCCCCAGGTAGGGCTGCGTTGGGGGGGGGTTATTTTTGCAATGCTGCATCCACGCCGGAGGGGACGCATCGGACCGCGGGGAGACCCCTTGGCGGGCGTGCAAGGCAATGCATGCGTGCAGGCGTTGCATGGAGTGCAGTGCAATGCAATGGCAACACGGCGCCCTGCATGCATGCATGCAACTTCCACTGGCGCTCCGGACTTGGCAGGTGAGGGGGGTCCCCAGTGGGCGGCAGAGAGAGCCGGGAGGGCGAAGGGGAGCCGGGGGGGGAGCAGCGCTGCTCCCCGAGCCGAGCCCGGGGGGAAACTTCGGCGTC
Source organism: Podarcis vaucheri (assembly GCF_965113315.1). Taxonomy (NCBI): domain Eukaryota; kingdom Metazoa; phylum Chordata; class Lepidosauria; order Squamata; family Lacertidae; genus Podarcis; species Podarcis vaucheri. The sequence continues at coordinate 75,651,490 of NC_138764.1, forward strand.
GTTGCGCCGGGTGTTGGAAGCGGAGGCTGGCGGGGGCCCCTCACCTGCAAAACCTGGTCGCCTCTCATATATTTCATGCATTGCATTCATCGCCCGCTTTCTCCTCCAAGGAGCTCCCGGGGGCGCGCGTGGTTCTCCCCGTGTTATCCTCGCAACAACAGCCCTGCGAGGTGGGTCAGGCGAGTGGCCCAAGGGAGCACCCAGGGATTGTCCTGGCCAGGTGGGGTGATTTGAACCCTGCTCTCTGCCCGGTCTTCGTCCTCATTTAGCCCCCACATGTGCATGACTGTGCATGACTGAGGTTTTCCCCCCTCGTCTTGGCTATGGTGTGAGTCTGTGCTGTTAATTAATGGGGTTCTGCCTTCGGAGAAGATGAGCCAGCCCTCAAGGAGGTGATTATGTAATTTGCTAGCAATTCATGTCCCTCCCGGCGTGACGCTGCGCGCTGACGTCACGGGGCTGTAATGGTGGTGTGCCTCGAGATTTTTTTCATGAAACAAGTGTGCCTTTGCCCAAAAAAGGTTGGGAAACACTGAATTAGAGTGATGCATTCAGGATAGTTGTGGTCCATTCTCACTATCATGCCACGGTCCCTGACTTTCATGTAATCAACTTGAAGGTTATTTGCTACCTCAAAAGAATGCATTCATCCTCTCTCCATTCTGGATTGTTTGGAATGCTTCTGAAGTGATTCAGTATATGAACTGATGGGCATTTTTAAAGAAATAGCTAATGTGCTAAAATAAACCCAATTTGATTTTTAAAGGGAATTTTAGCCAGATGAACTGAATTTGTGAACTCACCACATCTTGATTAAAATCATATTTTTTGCAGGTTTGCAAGATGTGGTGGCCTACATAGTCAAAGTGTGTCAGAGCATTCAGAGATAATCAACATTTAGAAATGGTGCAGGAAGGCGTATTTAAAAAATCACCCGTGTTTCCTAACTTCATATACCTAGAGCTGTGTTTCCAGATTTTAGCACGCTGGTATCCTGTGGTAGTTTGTGAATAAGAAGAGTTAATGTCCCTAGTCAATGTCAATAGTGGACCGATGATATACCTCAGCATAAAGCCTCCCTCCCCCCAATAAATCTAGATTTAGATATATTCCTGTTCCTCATTTTTATAATTAATGCAGCAATCCTCAGCTGATTCAGTGAGCTCTCTTACCTGCAGTTGGGCTGGTAGGATTGAGTGGTGTGCTGGGAGAAGGCTCTGAGGAGGTCCGCTTATGTCGAATTGTCAGAGGTGGAGGCAGGATCTTTCTAGGTGCTGTGTCTGCAGGGAGGACTGACCAGCTGGATGGGGGCAGTGGAGGAGGGAAGCTGGGGGCTGACCAAAAAAAGAGAAAAAGTCAGTGATAACACTCTTGTTGAAGGTTGTTGGACTGCAGGTCCCATCAGCCTCAGCCAACATGCCCAGTGGTGAGGCTTGATGGGACTTGTACGTCAACAATGTCTGGACAGCCATGAGTTCTGCACCCATGCCCTAAAAATAAAGGAGCTGGCCATCCATACCTAGGTGCAAAATTTAAGATATATTGTATAGTTTGCATATAAATAGGAGATGCGCAACACTGCTCACCATGGCAGTATTTACACTTGAAAGTAGCAATCAGTTACATCTTCTTCACACCCACAGAGGTATGTGAAAGAAAGGATATCAACCTCTGCCTCCCTGTCTTCTAGGTCTCCAAAATCCCCATTAAAATACATTCTTGACCAGAGTGAAAAGTGGATATGAATAATGCACCTTTGGCCTTACCACCCTTACACTTTACTCCCCCCCCCGTCCCGCCGCCCCCCCCCCCGCAAAAAAGCTGTAGGGTACACTTTGCACATTGTGGAGAGACAGAAGCCAACATCTCTACTCAGGCAAAATGGGAGTACAGTAATTAGACGGCTCATATGGTACATCAGGGAATTAGCTAACACAGGAATGGTGCAGTTATAGCACTATAATTCTGTAGCTATAAAGGCAGTGATGAAATAGGACATTATCAACGCTGTCTAACCTTTAGGTGCATTGCGCGGTGGCAGCGGTGGGCCTGTACAGGCAGGGGGCGATGTTGCCACAGTGGGTCTAGAGGCAGAAACATGTGGCACAGCGTATAGCTCACGGAGCTTCTCTGGGGATAGTGGACTGGATCCCTTGGAGAAGTCAGCTGGATTTTTCCATGATTGAGAGGCTGTTCCAGGCAAATTGTAGCAGCTCTGAGGACGATGAAAGCGATCTTTTTTCGCTGGACTAAGCTGAAACAAATAAATGTAAACCATGTTAATAGACAGCAGAATAAAATACTAGAAACCTTACCCAAGAACAGCATTGCTGGATCAGCAGCCCAATTTAATTTAGTATTCTGCTTCCAAGAGCCTCCAGCCACCAGGACGCTTTGAAGAGGTCACAAAGGGCAACAGCAGTTCCCTGTTGTTTGGTATACTACTTCTGTACATGGAAGTTCCAGCTGAGAGGATGCACACACAATGCATGTAGAATAAATGGATGAAGGGCTTCTCCTTGAGACGTATTCATTTTTTACAATTCCAAGGTCCTTGTTCAAATAAGAACTAATAATTATAGTCAGTGCCTGATCCTGGAAACCAGATGCTTGTCTATTTTGGATCTAAGTTTGAAACACTTAAGTTGTGTGATGGCTTTTTAAATGAACTTTTTCTCTTCAGGCAAGCGCCTCATGGTGAAGACTGAAGCCTTATTCATGTTTAATGCCTAGCATGTGTGCACAGGATTGCAGCCCTATTTTATAATAATAATAATAATAATAATAATAATAATAATAATAATAATAATAAATAATAATAATAATAATAATAATAATAATAATAATAATAATAATGACGATGATGAAGTAGCTCTCCTTAAAAAAAAGTAATAATTGTAGTCTTGAGCATGATAAAGAGCTTTCCTCTGTGGTGAATAGCTCCCTGCAATCTTTGATTAAAACATGCAGGCCTGTATTCAACTAACTTGTTGCAGAGAAGCAAGTGCAAGGATCCCCACTAATGCAGCAGGATTCCAACCCTACTCTCCTGTTCCCTCTCCTATGCCCTCCCCAAGTCTGTTCCAGATTGTTTGGAGAATCCCTAGAACAGTGAGTGGGAGAGGAAAGGGAAGATTATTTCCTTGTGCAGGCAGAAATCCTTGTGCTAATGGAATGACCTCCTTAGCACTATGTTGACCACAACCCGTGGGCTGCAGCCTAGCACAAAATCAAGTATGCTGAAATCACTGGCTTTGAGTGGCCTTGGAATACATTGATTAAAATGATTCACATTAATAACCCCAGTAGTGGATCATTCTTGGGATTCTGCCAATTCTATAATTCAATGACTACAGAAATATCCATTCGGTTTTGCCTATTTTCACAAACTCCCTGCTGGAAGAGGCACCCAACTTTAAGCGACCAAATGTGTTTTAGGAAGGTGCTGAGAAATGGGAAGCAATGGGTAGACCTCCAGCTCACAAAACAACTGATCAAAAGTGCTGGGACCTTACCTTCTCATCCAGATCATCATCGCTTTCGAACATGTCTTCTTGGCCCAGCCGCCACTCATATTCCACATGAGCTCGCATGTTGAACTGATCATTTTGAGCCTGCAATAGCTGCAAGAGAGACGACACTCACTCTAGTATCTCTTCACATTCTTTCTTATTATAGTTTGGAAAAGTTCCAAAGCAAACTTTAAGTTTGCTGGAGTCCTAGCTGCTCTCTTTTGTATTCCAGGGTTCTAGTGGGGAAGTGGAAAATAGTACTGCCGAAGGACAAAAGGTGCTTCCAGCTTAATATGGAGGTTTAATATTGTAAACAGGTCTGAGATATCACAAATGGGTCATTGTGTGTGTTTTTTTAGTTTATCAGATTTTCCCTGGAAAAGGTAAATCCAAATTAAAAGAGGGGCAGGTCAGGATGCAGGCTGCCATATTAATGCCAATGATGTTGTGTGGATGCTGCAATATTTTTTTAAAACTTGTGGGCATGATGAGCAGCTATCCCACAATAAATAACCATCTGGAAGCACCCAGAAGAGAAGGGGTAGTGGGGGCTATAATCCCAACACCACAAATTGCCAATAAATTGTTGGTGAATTGGGGCTGTATTTCTGTCACTTCCTTAACTACTCACACAGAAGCATGTTTTTCACTAAAGCAGAAAAAGCTTTTACAAAATGCAAATGAAGAGAAGCCTTGCATATATATATATTTTAAATTTCTATACCAGCCTTTATCTGAAGATCACAGGGCGGTTTACAATATAAAAACCCAAAACTATATAACATAGTAACAAAAACAATACCCCTTCCAGTTTAGAAGGCCATAGATTGTTTAATTGGCCAAAGGCCTGGGAGAAGAGGAATATGTCTAACTTGGTGGCTACCGTCTCCCAACTTCTCTTCTCTTATTTTCATAGGTGAATTCACACAACAGCACTACTTTTACAGGGTATAGTTTTAAAGTGCTAGGTAAACCTGATAACCTTGTTTTCAGCAAAGACCAAGTGAGAGTGTGCACACAAAATAAGCACAGGAGCAATGGGCAATGATAGTTTCATAGTAATTTGAATCTCTTGAAAATACAGAGCACTAGATATTTAATTTTGCCAAGAGCTCAATATTTGGGTATGTCCAGATTCCAGACACAGGAACATAGGAAGCTACCTTACACCAAGTCAGACCATTCGTACATCTGCCTCAGTATTGCCTACACTGACTGGTAGAGGCTCATCTGCTTTTCAGACAGAGGCCTCATTCAGTCCACTATGGAGATGCCAGAGTCTGAACCTGGCCCTTTCTAAATACTTCTCAAGCTCATTACTTTCCTATAGTGGCAAAGCAGAAATAAACCTCCCATTTCTTACCAGATTTTCACACACATCGTGATTCATTTGCCTAGCAATATCGAGGGCTGTCTCTCCAGCTTCATTCGCTGTTAAGAAATATCAGATGACACCAAATGAGTAATAATGAGAGCAACAGACTAAGCTGTATTGATATCACCATACTTTTAGGAACGGGGGAGAAATTTGATTCAGTTCACATTTAAAGGTGAATCTTTCAAACTGGCACTTTCCAAAATATGGGAACTAAAACATGGCCACCTGTCAAAATTTACATTTGTCTGAATTTTTTGACTCAGTTCTCCAACCAAATAATTACAAGAATGCATATATAAGGAGGAAATGTGCACAGGGGGAAATGAGGGGAGCTTGCCACAGCAGGAGAGGGGAGACACTGCATGACTCTTCACTATCCTGATTCATCTCTGCCTCGTGATCTCTCTTCTCACACTCACCTGCTTTTGCTTCTGCCTCTGGTTCTTGATTCTCTCTGCCACAGACTTTCCTAACTCACTAAGCCCTGTTGCCCCTTCAACCTCTGACACCTCCTCCTTCCAGGGCTTCTCCCTCTGACCACTCAGTGTCACCAATCCCTGGGCCTTCGTCCCTTGGTGGGTTCCCCAGCAGGTTCCTACTACCATTCCTCTGTGTCCAACCAGTCTGTGACAAGTAAGGAGTTATTTCCCCTCCTAACTCAAACGGTAATTTTTGTTTGGTAACCACTTACTGATTGTGATGTTGGCTCTGGCCCGTAGAAGGAGTTTTATGCATTCAGGTTTATTGTGAAGGCTGCAGTAATGAAGTGGGGTGTTGCCCTTGGAGGTCTGCTTCACCAGGCTCCCACTGGATGAGAGACAATTATTAGCCAGGCAGATTGTTTCCCATTTATAGAATGCCGTATTTTTTGTCCTATAGGGCGCCCTGGCCCAAAGGACGCACCTCATGTGTTTTTTTGGGGGGGAAATGAATAAAAAAAATATATTCTCCCCCCCAGCCGCGGCTGCCGCCTCAAGCCTTGTGCACACCTGCCCGAAGCCTTGCGCGCCCGGCGGGACTTCTGGCTTGCGGATACCTGTGCTTCAGGCTGTGGGCTGCCTGCGAGGTGCCGCCGGGCGCGCAAGGCTTGCGGACACCCGCCCGAAGCACGGGGCACCCTCCGGAGGGCTCCCCGTGCTTCGGGCTGCAGGCTGCCGCCCCAAGCCTCGCACGCCTGGCGGGACCTCCCTCCGGGTGCGCCAGGCTTTGCAACACCCGCCCGAAGCATGGGGCACCCTCTGGAGGGCGGCCCATGCTTCGGGCTGCAGGCTGCTGCCCGCAAGCCTTGTGAGCCTGCGGGAATTCCCGCCACCGGGCTTCCAAGGCTTGCGGATAGCTTCCTAAAGCCTGGAGAGTGAGGGGGTCGGTGCGCACCGATGCCTCTCGCTCTCCAGGCTTCAGCGAAAGCTTGCATTCGCCCCATAGGACGCACACACATTTCCCCTTCATTTTTGGAGGGGAAAAAGTGCGTCCTATGGGGCAAAAAATACGGTACTTCATTTCTTTGATGGCTTAATTTACCAAGGAGTGGAATCAGTCTACAAATAACTCCCCCTTAACATTCACACTCCAGATAAATGTACATTTTTTACAATATATACAGTCAGTGAGTCTAAGCAATACAATGGTAATGCAATGGAGTATGGCTTGAATATGAGGAACAAGTCTTGGGTTATGCAATTAAATACTGCTGAGAACTGGAAGAGGAAGAGAAAGAGATATACCTGGACCTTGCCATTACAGTGGTACCTTGGGTTACAAATACCTTGGGTTACAAACACTTTGGGTTACAGACTCCGCTAACCCAGAAGTAGTACCTCAGGTTAAGAACTTTACCCCAGGATGAGAACAGAAATTGTGCGGCGGCGGTGTGGTGGCAGCGGGAGGCCCCATTAGCTAAAGTGGTACCTCAGGTTAAGAACGGTTTCAGGTTAAGAACGGACCTCCGGAACGAATTAAGTTCGTAACCAGAGGTACCACTGTACAGTAGTACCTTGGGTTACAAATGCTTCAGGTTACATACGCTTCAGGTTACAGACTCTGCTAACCCAGAAATAGTACCTTGGGTTAAGAACTTTGCTTCAGGATGAGAACAGAAATCGTGCTCTGGCGGCATGGCGGGAACTGAAGGCCCCATTAGCTAAAGTGGTGCTTCAGGTTAAGAACAGTTTCAGGTTAAGAACAGACCTCCAGAACGAATTAAGTACGTAACCAGAGGTACCACTGTACTGCCTCAGCTTCAACAGCAGCAATTGACACCACTTTGTTCTCTCCACCATTTCATTTCCTCATTAGCCGAGGGAGTTAGTGTCGCCATCACCACCCCTCCCCAGCTGTTGATAGGTGCCATTACACACACAATATACACACACACACAGCTGATCCAGCTCTCCCAGAATTAAATTCTGTTTTTGTCCGGGGACTCAATCTTCTAATTAACATGACCAAATTAAAATACATGTATATAATTGTCAGCATCATTTTCAGGGCTGGAAACTCAGAAGATAGCACAACAGCATGTAACATATAGAGAATGCCTTTTGGCACACAACAAGCACAAATTCACACATGCATGCTCAGCACTGGATGACATGCTCAGCCTGGTGATGATTTACATGAAGGAACATGCCATTCTAGTTCAAACACCATAGAGAACTTTAATATCTTTTTCAACTAAACGGAAAGAGTGCTTAAAAAGGGGGGGCATGAAGAGGGTGCTGAAGAAAACTTCAGAAGAGCCCAAACAGACAAGACTTCTTCAAGTCCAAGCAGCTTCCTTTCGTCCCTAAACAATGCAGATAGCTTTTTGCAAGGAAATAGTGTGTGTGTGTGTGTGTGTGTGTGTGTGTGTGTCTTCCTACTCTCATTCAGGACCTTTCTGTTGTTGTTGCAAAAAATAAAAATAAAAAATAAATCCCAAAACAAAACCCCTCAATAGTAGGTCTTACCTCAATTTATCATGAGGCCTAGGGAGTCAGCTTACCTATTCTGCACCAGAAAATCTACAATATGCAAAGATGTTCGGTCACATACTAGAACCGCCAGATGGAGAAGTGTCTCGCCTGGCTCCTTTAAACAAAGAAGAAGAAGACAAAGTGATTGTGCACCTATGTTTTGCTGCTTTCTTTGCTTACTGCTAAGTCCTAGCCATTGATCTTTAGCATCATGGAAATCACTTCCTGATGGCATTCATATCGCTCTAAAAACTTCAGGGGAAGGCTTAGGCAGGCTCTTAATTGTATTTTTCTATAATCAGTTCCTGGCATAAACTTCAAGCTAAACTACATGCTATGTGTTGTGTATTTATTTTATTAAAATGTTTATACGCTGCAAATTATGCAGGCAACTCAAGACAGTTCAACATATATAATCTAAATAACCATTAAATAAATAAAGTACAGTGGATCTGTCATTATTTCTCCCTGAGAGGTTTTTTTTTGTAAAGGGGGAAGGGAGGCAATACTGTATATGAGATGCAAGAGACAATGGGAGAAGTACATAAAATACACAAAGGCAAAGGGGAATATGATCCCAGTTGCCAAATGCTGAGTCAAAAATAATGAAGAGGAAACAACTGTGTTGCTTTATTATGCAAGCAAAAGGCCTTGGAGAAATAGCCAAATAACTAAAGCAATGCTATTCAGTGACTCAGAGTTTATGAATCTCCTTAGTGTATAGCCTAGGCGCAAATACCTTCTCTTACCGGGTTCAATAAAACCTGTTCTGGTTGGACTGTGTGTGCTGCTTTCCTCCTGCAACATTGATGTTATCTCTGCTAAAGTGTAGGTGTGCTTGTCAGCTCTTTGGGGCAGAAGAAGCCTCACCTGCCTGTACCCCAGAAGGGCCTGATTTAAATCCACCTTTTCAGCATATGCCTGAAGCAAGATAAATATATCCTTGTCTTTGACAGCATCCTGCAGGTCCTTGAGCCTGGCAGCTGGGCTCTCTGTGGTCCTCCGAGCAACATACTTCCTATCAACATACTTGGAGATGATAAAATCCTTCCGGAGAGCCCTGTAATGGTGCAAAGCACAAATTGGAAACCATGGCTCTGATGGGGCATTTTGATGCAAAGCCAGCAGAAAAGCCGATGTCAAGAATAGCCTCTAAGTCAACAAGAAGCAGAAGTTCAGAGCTTCAATCCATGGGTAGAGACTATGGGTTTCACCAGATGACCTATTTATTGAGCATTCATCATGATTTGCTTACACAAAACTTACACGGTGTTTAGGCTATCTATGCCTGACCTCTATTGAGCATTTCTTCTGATTTGTTTGCAGGGTGGACCAGTTTAGGATATGCTTTATATTTTATGTAAAACATCTTACACCTTGCCCTTTCAGAAGCAGAAAATAAACCATTGTTTTAAAGTGTGCTCCAATAAGGGAATTAAGATCAACATATGAAACCTGTTTTCTTTTCCCTCAGCCTGATTATTATTGGCTTGCGGTAACACAGAGACAGGTTTTTTCACTAGTGTCATTGTTGTTGTAGAACGCTGACCTTGCTGAAATGCAAGAGAGGTCCATCAGTATTGGCATGCTGCCGGTTTTTGAAGTCACACCTGTTTAGACAAGCATTTGCTTGATCTCCTGCTTTAAACCTCCTGCTTTAATTGTTTTAATTGCTGTTTCAGCTCTTTTAATTGTGCTGTTTTAATAGTCTTGTCTTAGGGCTTATCTATACTTAACTGTCCTCTGAGCTTTCTCATCATAGTCCACACTTTAAAACTCTGTGTCTGAGCACTCTTTCTTTCTGCTCTGGAGCTTTCCCTGAGAAAACCCATGTATCCTTGAGTAACTCCCCCCAGAAAAAACCACTTACTACTACTACTGGGATGCGGGTGGCGCTGTGGGTTAAACCACAGAGCCTAGGGCTTGCCGATCAGAAGGTCGGTGGTTCAAATCCCTGCAACAGGGTGAGTTCCCGTTGCTCAGTCCCTGTTCCTGCCAACCCAGCAGCTTCGAAAGCATGTCAAAGTGCAAGTAGATAAGTAGGTACCACTCCGGCAGGAAGTTAAACAGTGTTTCCGTGCACTGCTCTGGTTCGCCAGAAGCAGCTTAGCCATGCTGGCCACATGACCCAGAAGCTGTTTGTGGACAAACGCCAGCTCCCTCGGACAGTAAAGCCAGATGAGCACCGCAACCCGAGTCGTCCGCGACTGGACCTAATGGTCAGGGGTCCCTTTACCTTTACCACCACTACTACACAACAGGGTTCTTATGTTCAACTGGGGGTGGGGGCAGGGTAGGCTAAAAAGACTACCAGGATTTTACCAGGGATCTTCCTATATACCTGGCTCTCTACATCAAAACAGCAGTGCAGGAAAGTCTGTGTCCAGACAATCTCTAAAGCTCAAGTCCTCAGGTGTTAACCTCATATCCTTATTACACATGCACTCTCTACTAATTTAACCTACATTATTTATAAGATATTATGTCACAAGTAGTACAAGGTATTCCTATAAATTTGTTGGGCAAAATCTACCTATGGTGAAACCATGCTGCCTTATTGTCTATCTGCTATCTTCTCTTACATATCTAAGATGCACTCTTCTAACATTGACAGTAGGACCTTGTAAACAGAGAGGTAGGACTTTTGCCTTCGTTCCCTGCTTTTACACTTCTCAACTGGATTATGGACTTGATGCGTCATTGGGTCTGATCTATGCCAACAAAATATAAAATATCTATTTTAATAGATTCCATAGTTGCCATCTCTCACAATATAACCACTTAATGCACTGGATGTAAGAAACCCTCTTTGAAAGTTCTTGCCACAATCAATTATAGACAATAAATCAATGGGTGTCACCAAAATTTGTTTTGTTCTGACATTTGGCTTGCGATGTAATGTCGGACATGTTTGGGCTTCTCCCATTGCCCACCCCCCAACACTCTTTCCCACTCACCAGAATAAGAAAACAACAAAAACCACAATTAAGATTATTTACATTGCACTATTAGTAGAAGGCTTTAGAGATGCGCTGGGAAGATTGGCTTCAACAATGTCATTAAACTGTGTGTTTCCAATATTCTTTGCCAACTGCAAAACAAATAAGATGTAATTTAACACACAACAGGAAATAAAAATATAGCTATGTCAGTGCCAAGCATGTGTTTGCCCACAAGCTGCATTCTGGATGGGTCTTAAGACAGAGAAAATCACGTTAGAGTAGGAGAAATGTTGAACTATGGCAACATTTGAGTAGTACTTCTGTGTTATTTATGCCCTGCTTAGCTTAAATGTAAAGGAAGGAGTAAGGAGGAAAGTAACAACAGACACAGACACTGTGTGTGTGTGTGTGTGTGTGTACATACTATGCATTTAAAGTAAACTTAAACCCCATAATGCCCCCCAAAGAATCCTGGAAAATGAAGTTTGTCAAGGCTGCTGGGAATTGTAGCTTTGTGAGTGGCAAACTACAGTTCCCAAGATTATTTGAGGGGAAGCAATGTGCTTTAAATGTATGGTGTGCACACAGCCTGGGTTAGCAGGCAAGGTGAAACCATGCTAACGTCACAGAAAGTGGCAGACTGCAAAATAAATGGGGTAGAGAGGAAAACAGCATAATCACCGAAGGAATGTTGTAACCAAAATAGAGCTTATTAAAGAGGTGAATCAGTTGTACTTAGAAGGGGAAATGCCATCATGAACTTTGAATGGAAGGTGGTTGTTGTAGTGCAGAACACAGTCAGAACGCCCTTACCAGAAGCTCTGAGGTTGCCAGTTTGTCCAAGGCTACTGACTGAATACGGGAATGATGGACACCCATTTCTCGGTGAATGCCAGAGCATTCAATGCAAATCAGGATTCCCAAATTAATGGAGAGCCAAGCTGGGTCTGTGCAGAGTAAGCAAGAACAAAACAGGTATTGTCACCTTCCTGAAGGTGATGGACAGTATGGTAAGAAATCTTCACACTTTTGCCTCATGGAATGTTCTCAACACCTCTGAGGGCCCTCAAAAATGTCAGTGGAAGGGGTGAACATTTGCTCAGTTTACTATAGAACAATTATCTTCAAAGCTTCAAACACATAAAAATGAAATGAAATAATAGGATGCCTAGTGAAAATTAATGATTTCCTAAAAATCACTCCACCCCCCCCATCCCCTGCCCACATGCCCTGGGTTGCTGTGCGAAAGAGAAACCTGGCAGACAAGCAGCGGCAAGAACAGACCCATCTGCCATGTCCAACAAAGTCTCTTGCCAGGTCAATTCCTTCATCCACAATCACGTCATGAATGGCAGTGGTCTTATGAATCATTGACCTGGCGTTGACCAGACCCTGAGGCAGGAATAGTCCTCAGACAATGTCAGTCCTCAATAATGACATGATCTGGTCATAGCATAAGTCCTCCTTCTGCTCGTGATCACTGAGATTGGGTATCCCAATGCATCCCCCTTTGTAGAACCTGCCCCAGCCATTCAGGGTCAAAATGGGAAGTAGTTCAGCTGTTTCCTTTTGCACCTGATGCTGAGCAGTCACAGCACATGCTGTTTCCTGGCATGCGCTTTATCTCCTTGATGATAGCTCCGGTCAGGTCGTCCATGCTGCACTCTTCCCTGCCTTGTGCTTGTTTGAATGCCACGTTGAGAGCCTCTTCTTTACTATTGCTGAGGACAGAGACCCATCTGCAAGCCAGAAGGAAACTACTGTCAGATAAACTGAACTTCCCCACCCTTTCAGTCGGCCTAGATTAGATTTACTGGTACTGTGGACTGCATGGATGGCTGTAACGCTGTACTGTTTTTAACACTGATTGGGAGCCGCCCAGAGTGGCTGGGGAAACTCAGCCAGATGGGCGGGGTATAAATAATGAATTATTATTATTATTATTATTATTATTATTATTATTATTATTATGGCTACAAGTGGAAGTAAATTGAGGCCACAATCTGTAAGGAATCCAAAGTAAATACCTTCCCCATGCATGCCATTTCCTTAAGCAAAGGGATGCAAGGCAACAGATGAGCTTGAAGATGGAACTTCAAACCACACTATGATGTTGTTAGGACACTTTGCTAAGATGGAAGATGCTGGACCCATAAGCAGAGGTCCCACCTGGGCCACTATAGCAGGAGACTGCAGTTCCCATCATTCCTGACCACTGACTGTGCTGGATGGGGCTAATGGAAGTTGGTGTCCAACAACATCTGGAGGGCCACAGGTGTCCCATTCCTGCAGCAGGGGGATGCAGGCACACATATATCCCTGTGAGTTCTGTTGGTTTAATGTAGCGGAGGTCAGCCTCCCCCCTACAGGAAGAATAACAGAACCATGCATAATGTGTAGTTCTGCTCAAAGCCCTGTTAATAGATCAAAAATAAATGGTTGGGGCTTTTCCCTAACATGAGAAAACAATAAACATAGAAGTGTCACCTGTTGCACTTTTTCAATCCACACAGGTCTTAAGGGCTCCATCCCTCCTCCCCAATACTTACATGGTACATTCCTGTTCGTCCTCTGCTAGAAAGTGGTATGTTCGGTTATCTGAAATAAACACACACACACACACACACACAAACAAACACACACACACACACACACACACACAGAGTAAATTTGTTTTAGAAAAATTATCAGAACACAAAATAATCCCCCAGAATCTCCCAACAAACCATGAGCTGTTAAGTAAACCAAGGTTTGTTTTTGATTTACCACTCATGGTTTATTAGGAGGTGATGAAACATGAGCCATGGCTTAGCCCTAGGTTGCACAACTGCAGCACAGCTGGGGGAGGAGCAAAATGTTCTGGGGACCTGCAGGCTTGCTTATTCTCACTAAACCATGATTAGATTTACTGGTACATTATGTGTAAATGGGCCAAGGTCACCCAGTGAGAAAGGAATGAAATTCAAAGATAAGGTAAGGTTTAAGATGCATTCCCTCCCCGGACTCCTACAAAAAAAACCCTCTTCACCTGTACCTTTCCTATGAAGCACTATAGAAAAAGGGTGCTCTTTGAAATGCTTCCTCAGAAAATGAGGACTTACGTGAAATAAGATCAAAGCACTTCCTGTCATCCACGTTTGGCTTCACTTGGCAAGTGAGCAAATTCAGCTTGACTGGAGTGCGATTTAGCTAGATGATGAAAAAGAAAAGAATATTGTAAGTCAATTTCAACAGTGTCCAGCTGCACAACATACATACAATATGGATTATGCACATACGAAACAGAAATAAGGTGGGTCTTCACTACACACTCATCATTCTAATCACCACTAGACCAAATACTGGTGTATGAAGAGCAACAGCAAACATTGTTCAGAACCAGGAAAAACTCACTCCTGACCCCTGGGATAACAAGTGCTTCTTTTAAGGGATACTTCCTGTTTCACTTTTGTAGGGAAGGTGAACTTTGGAAGTACCTTAATAAAGTTATTGTATGTAACTGGTTTCTGAAGAAGCTTATTCTCTAATCCATCTACACTGAACAGGTTCTAAGACGAAGCATAATGCCTACCGTGCTGTGTGAGATGGTCAGGTAGCCATACCTGACTGTGCACTTTCTCTTCTGCCAGACCTTTCTTAAGCTGAAATTTAAAAGTAACATTACATTAAACAGAAAACAGAAAGTCTCAGGTGGGAGACCCAGCCTGTCAAATACTAATTCCAACCACTTCACTAGGGTAAGTGCATCAAAGGGCATGATGGAAATAAACATGATGGCTGTCATCCTAAATTAATTTACAGAAGTTCATGGGAGGAGTGTCTACTGTTGTTTTCCCCTCCTACACTCACAGAAGTCTCTCCGGAGGACTCACTTGAACAAGCATCTTAGTGACAATATCACATCTCTTATTTAGCCCTTGTTACAACCACATATTAAACTACATAGGATATTTCTAAAATAACATTGGGTTACATACAAACATGACACAACTCAGTCTGCCAATTTTTGTGAGGGTAAGGCATGGACCTTTAACCAGCAGCATAACAAGCAGGAATTCAGCAACACATGTCCCTCTTCTCAACATGGAAATGCATGATGAGAAATTTCATCCACTGAAGTTTTGCCTGTTCAGTAGTTGCTTGTTTCTTTGTTTTGTTTATTTATAGTCTGCCGTGCCATATAAAATCTTTCCAAGGCAAGCTTGCAGAATGATTTGGTTCACATGTCACATTAAATCATAGTTAAAACAAACAAACAATGGTTTAATGTGAGCACATGGTGTGCTGGTGCATGCTGCTGAAAGGGTAGACATTTCTCTACTCCTTCACTACCACTGCTGGGAAGCAAGCCAGAGTCTGTTTTGTCATGTTGCCCAAATCCAGGTTTGTGGTTTGCTTCTCTCCAAACAAACCATGAGCAGTGAAACTAAGGCTTGCTTTTGGCTTGATACTCATGGTTTGTTTAGAGGAGAAAAATCATGAGCCCAGGTTTAAATATCACAACAAGCCAAACTGTGGTTTCTTTCCTGGCAGAGTGGTAACAGCACGGGTGCAAGAGGAGTAGACAAAACTTTTCAGCAGCATGTGCCAACACACTGTGCATCCACATTAACCCATTGGTTGTTTTAAACTATGGTTTAATGCAATGTGTGAACCAGACCCATGAGTGGTTGTTGTTGAATGCTGTTGAGTTCAGGTTCTGCTTGCAGGCTTCCCATAAGCATCTGGTTGGCCACTGTGAGAACTGGACTTACATGAACCATTAGCCTGATTCAGCAGGCTCTTCTTATGATTTTGTTGTTGTAAACTGAGCTCACAAAATATATTTGCAGTTGCCAGATCTGAAGTGGTTTCACTTACCCATCACTTTTCTTAAAGAGATTCCCAGATCTCTCTGTGCCATACTGCTTATTTCCCTGTAACTGGTGCATGCTGTATCTCAGTGGCTTGCTAACAGAATTCTGTTGGGAAACAGAACAGTTTTGCAGCACTTTTTAGTTTTTCTGAAGTACAAATCTAATATTGGCCCAGGGTTCAAAAATCCAAGCTTCATGCTCTTACAATTATTCCAAACCTCTGTTCACATTCACCAAAAACATTTGTGAAATAGAGTTCCTTATTTTCTGACTCCAGCACACTAGAATTTTAATGTAAACCCACCCAATTTGCACATTCTGAACCAAGATGGAAACTGAAACATAGCTATCTCTCAAAATCTGTCCGAATTTTGCAATACAGGTCTCAAACCAAACAAGATACAGAAAACTGCACATATTAAGGGAAAGCGTGCACACAAAATGAGCTTATTAGTCAAAGTAACATGGAAAAATACATATTGTGGGAAATGACTTGCCCAAATCCATACCAATGGCCACGATGCATACAAAATATGTATATTACGAGAAATGTGCACAAAATTGCATGAAGATTTTTGAGTACTTTTTTTTTGAAAGCACACTGATGAGGAAACTGAACTTAAGATTGAAACAATGTTGAACTAAGGGAAACCAAATTAGCTAATTCATCCATCCCTATTCCTAGGCAAAAGGAGGTGCTCCCTCACCAGTTTTACCTCCTTGGGCTCCAGCTGCAGCGCTGCTTTCAGCTGATCGCGAAGAGAGCACAACTGCTTCTTCTCCTCGTCCTGCTTGGCCTTCATCTGAAAGGGCAGCGCAACAAACATTCCATCAAGCAAGGGAGTTCTTCCATCTGCTGCTGCTAAATCCCTTCAGTAGGCATTTCCTTCCTGTTTTTAGATTCTACACTGAGTAACTCCGCTATGTATACTGCAGAGATGGGGAGGCCGTGGCCCTCCAGTTCCCAAAACAGTTCCCAGCCAGCTTGGTCAATGGTCACTCCCAATAGGAGCTACTGTCTAACAACAATATCACTCGGAGGGCCATAGGCTTCCCACACTTACAAAGACTAAAAGTAACTAAGGCTGATCACCACTTGCAAAAGTCCCCACTTAGATTTTCATGTGCCTGCACTTTTAGGCCACATCCAGTTCTGTCACACTATTATAGTGCTCTTCTACGGATCCACATGGCTGACAGGAACCAGTGCAGGTGAAAAAACAGGATATGCATTTTGTATTAATAATAGTTGTGTCCTCTGCACCCGAACAGAATATCACAGGGCAGTGACTTAACAATGGGTATTTTCTGCTCCTCCTCCTGCACTGTATAATGCCTCTTCTTCTGTCATACATGGAGCAGCAACCATCAATTGTTTCAGAAGTCTTGTCAAGACTTACCTTTTTGCCTTTTCCCGGCTCATAACATTGGAACCTGTTTTACATGTTTATGTGTTTATAATATTGCTGTTTTATTGGTTTTAGTTCAATGATATTATACTATGCCTTAAAAGCAGTAGACATGGTGACAATATTATTGTGAAGGGGGAAATACCGTACATACAATTTGCCTATTCTCCTGCTGTAGCTTTTATGATTTGATTATGTTCTGATTTTTAGATAGCTTTTGAGTTTTTGGTTGCTTTCATTTGAGTTAGTCACGACCATTAATTTCAGCAAAGTCTGCTCTCAGCAAATGTTAGTCGAACACAACCCTCTGAAACTGATGAAGCATACTCACACTCTGAAGCTCAGGAGTAAGATTCTCTATAAACTGTTTGTGCTTCTCTGTTGCCTTTAAACATGCCTGGAAAAAACTGTCAGAAAAACATTGTGGAACAAAAGTAGAAAAAGGATATTCCCAGTTCCCACCCCAGAGGCAAAGCACAGCCATCATAGCTAGTAGCCACTGATACCCTTTATCCTCCATGAATTTGTCTAATCCTCTTTTAACACCCTGTGGAATGCCCTCCCACCAGATGTCAAAGAGAAGAACAACTACCAGACTTTTAGAAGACATCTGAAGGCAGCCCTGTTTAGGGAAGCTTTTAATGTTTAATAGACTATTGTATTTTAATATCCTGTTGGAAGCCACCCAGAGTGGCTGGGGAAACTCAGCCAGATGGGTGGGGTATAAATAATAAATTAAATTAAATTAAACACATTCTGAGTTGGTAGCCATCACTGCCTCCTGTGCGAGTGAGTTCTATAGTTTAACTATGCACTGCGCGAAAAAGGGCATTATTTAACCAGTCCTGAATCTTCCAACATTCAACTTGGTTGGACAACCACAAGTTTTAGTGGTATGAGAGAGAAAAACTTTATCTACTTTATCCATTCCGTGCACAATTATATAAACTTCCATCACGTCACTTCATACTCACTTTTTATCAGAAATATAAAATCCTAAATGCAACTTTTCCCCATGGGGAGCCACTCCACCCCCTTGATTACTTTGCTTGCCCTTTTCTGAGCCTTTACCAGCTCCACAATGTCCCTTGGGGGTATTCCAAACACGGCTGCATAATCCAGGGCTTAATCCAGATTGGAATGTTCTGGAACTCCCTTAAGGCTGGAATGGGACCTTTTTGAGTCTGGGGGCTGCAGTGGAAAACTGTAAGGGGCCACATTTCATAAGCAAGCAGGGCCAGAATCAAAAGTGGGTGAAGTTGGGCAGCGCAGTATCGCACATCTTGAACACACAGGCACAATCACACAAGTTACTTAACGCAGACGTATACTTAAGGGCAAGGCTTAAGGGTTGTAAAGATGTAATGTGGGGAAGCTCTGCTATGGGGAAAGAAGACTGTTCAGAATAACAATTAAAAAAGGTGTGGCGAGAGAGATCTCACACACACTATAAATGAAAAATACATGAATATCATAAGGCTCTCCTACAGAAGCTCATGATGTAATACTGTTGGGATGCTCAATAATTTATTGCAACTTTGTGAGGAATGAGAATATAGGAACTGAATGCACTTACTTGAACTGGGAGTTGCAGTGATTGATGTTGTTCTGCAGCAAGTCAACTCCTTTCTTGGTGTTAATCTCATTCACTTTAATTAGGTACTGGAGGGAAAGTGAACATGGACCTGCTGAGTTTACTTATTTTGTTTTGTTTACTTATGCCTCCTCTGCTCAAATAGAAAACAATGTTCTGCAGTGATTTGTTTTGTTTAAAAACGCTTCCCCCAAATTACATGACTTTTTTTGTAAATTGTACCTTGCATCATTAGCATAATTAATTTGCTACATGAACTATATAATACACTAATTGTTCTTCAAAGACAGCACAATAAACTGGCTAAGATCTAGATTTCTTGTAAGCAGAACTCAAAGGAAGTTCCTGCTGCTGGAAAGTGGGCACATAAGGAATTTCCCACTTATTCCCTCTTCCCTCTGCAGCACCTGTGCTATCCAAAAAGCAGCTCTTAAGGCCAGGAGACTCTCAGAACAAAATGGAAGGTGGTACAAAGTAAGAGGGCAACAATCAGGAAAAATTGCCTCCCCCTGTCCTTTCCCCAGTGGGATCTTCCACTGGATCTCAGTCCCTTCCATGAATGAAAGGAGCCCTTCCGTTTATGGAAAGACAAATCTGGATCAAACTCTTTGTATTTAGATAACTTAAATCAGTTCCGTTTCCCCTCCTTCAAATTCTAAAAAAGGCAGATATTATACAGTGTTTACACTGTCTTTTAATTTACCCTTGATAACTCATTCTTACTTCCACAGCTACTAGTGTAGAAGGAGTATTTTCCCCCTAACAGTGAATAGCAAACACATTCAGTTGATGCTGGTGGATATGTTGTTAAGATATCCCTTTAAAAGTAAAGGACTCCTGGACAGTTAAGTCCAGTCAAATGTGACCATGGGGTGTGGCGCTCATCTCGCTTTTCATGCTGAGGGAGCCAGCATTTGTCCACAGACAGCTTTCCAGGTTGTGTGGCCATCATGACTAAACCACTACTGGTGCATGGAGGACTGTGACGAGTGCCAGAGCAGCACCTATATAACCACATTGCATTGTACCAAAGAGAATACACTCTCAGGAGGAAGCATTGCATTTCCCCAGGTACAAAACACAAAGCATTAAGACTTCAAGTGCTGGAGAAATCTAATATCCTGGCAACTGAGCCACAATCCTGAAAACTGCACAGAAACAAAATAGAGGTCCAGCGCCGAAGGCCTTGTGGTGGTCCCCTCACTGCGAGAAGCCAAGTTACAGGGAACCAGGCAGAGGGCTTTCTTGGTAGTGGCACCTGCCCTGTGGAACGCCCTCCCCCCAGATGTCAAAGAGAACAACAACTACCAGACTTTTAGAGGACATCTGAAGGCAGCTCTATTTAGGGAAGCTTTTAATGTTTGATGCATTACTGTATTTTCATATTTTGTTGGAAGCCGCCCAGAGTCACTGGGGAAGCCCAGCCTGATGGGCGGGGGTATAAATAATACATTATTATTATTATTTTATTATTATTATTATTATTATTATTATTATTGAAGCAAGCACACATTTATTGTAGAGAAATGTCTTACATCTGGACTCAACTTCTGTTTGTACTGTAATATTTTTTTTTCTAGGTTGTGCACAGTATCATGTAGGAACCATTGTTTCATTCCATCAACAATGAATGTAAAATCTTTAGCAGAGGAGAATGCCTTCTTAAAAAAAATCTTGCATCTACTTGGCCTGCAAGTGCCCTGCTTATGGAGTTCAGAGATGCTTCCTTTCTCCTAAATGAAGTAATAGTTTGCAACTATTATTATTATTTACATAACAATTTAAATAATCTGATATCTGTCCCATAAAGGGAAATAGACAGACTATATCAGTGTTGTCAAGCAGACTGATCCACACAGGAAACGAAAGGAAGAAGCACTTTTTCATCTGCCCCACTCACCTCACACATGTGTAACTGGAACATCCTTCGTTCCTTTTCCATCTCCTCAGCAATCTCCCCTCCTGCAACCTCTGTCCGTACCATCCCATACTGTTTTGCCAGCTCTCGTTTTTCCTTCTCTATCTTTGCACTGAAATTTAGAAAGAGACAGTATTTATTAATGGCTGTGTGCAGGTGTATTTTGCTAGAAACAATTCCAGGTACAGAAGCAATCACTGGCTTAAGGGGGAAAGGCCAACTTACAGTTTGCTCTCATAGTCTTTATAGGCTTTCTCAAAAGGCTTTTTAAAGTCCTATCAAGAGACAAAGAAACTAAGACTTAATAAATCTAGTTGTTGTTTTATTTCTTCTTCCCTATTTCAGTACTTTCAATGCACCTCATATTTCATACAGATTGCTAAACTGTTATGTTGCCCTATATGGGGTGAAGAGAATCAAACCTTTATTTTCCCTGCCTGCTATTTTCATGCTTTTTATAGTGCATCTCAATACTTGATCCCACAGGATTAAAAAAATGGAAAGAGAGCCATTTGTGCCTCCTTGAAGTTCTTGGAGGAAAGACAGAATGCAAATGTAAAAATGAATGAACAAAAATCTAAGCATCTCACAGTAATAACAGGACAGAAACACATTTTTCAGCATCTATTTACTCACCCCTTTAAAGTCTCCCTTGATCAGTGAGTCCAGGGAAAAGTGAATGTTGTGATACAGGCTCAGCAACTACAGAAAGAGAGAGTTCAACATGTAGCTAGCACTAACAGCTTCTTCGTATTATTGGGTGCTCTCCAACAATAGATGATAATCTCAGGCATCATTTTCATTTAGAGAATACAATACTGCAGATTTAGGGCTTTTTTTGCTTGTAACAACCTAAATAAAAACATATAGATCCAACTGGCACTATGGGAATGCAAAAACAAGTGCAACAAGCAGGCAATCTCAATCTTTTGAGTATTACCCCAAACTCTTAAAGCATCTCTGTAGTCCAGTCCAAAACTTTACAGATCTCTTCAGAGGCAATGTCTTTTCTCAGAGATGCCAAACCAATTTCAGTAAAGGAAAACCAGAAGGCCTATTGTATGAGAGGCATTAACACCAAATAGTCTTGTCTATTTGATATAGCAAAACGCCAGTAATATGTGGCTTATAATGCCACCTAGTCCAGGTACATGCTGGAATCTGCTGGATCAACCCAGTGGACCATTTCTCACAGTGGACGTCCTGGAGGTCCTGGAGCATTTTGTGCTTTAGAAATGTGCGTTGTATTTATTATTTTTATTGTAAGCCCCCTTTGGAGATCCAAGTTTTAATTGAAAGGTGGGGATCGAAACGTTTAAAATAAAGTAGAACAAATAAAGCAAAAATAATTGCATTATTGTTTTAGTTTGTCAAAAAGGAATGGGAAAGGAGGGAATCAAACTGTAGACTTATTTGCATGCCCTAATTTCAGTAAGTAAAGGCAAGGTAGCCTTTTGAGATTCTCCCATGGCCTTTGCTCTTCTCCTTAGGGCCCGGAAGGGAAGACTGACACCATTGACCATGCCCCTGTCATCATGCTTCTGTTTTTCAGACAAATCTGTGGGTGCGGAGAACAGTTTCATACCAGGCTCTTAACAGCATCAAGCAGCTCCCGTGAGAATGAAGCAAAGGTGATGAAGGCTTCAGCTAGCTTCTCATCACTGTTGTTGTGATAGTTCCCTGAAAACCTCTCCTGGGTAATAATGTGAGCTTCTAAGTGGTTAATGAGATCTGCAGAAGCAAAATTTGTTTGAACATTCATATACGCCTTTCTGAAACAAACAAAAATATTCCCTAAAATGATAAAACAGTGAGCTACCTGTTTGACTGAATTAGCAATGAAAGCCCTGACACATATTGATTCAGGAGTAAGTCAAGTGGTTATGCTTTGTTAAGTTGCTTTCTTGCTAACAATCAATAAATTATGGAGAGATATTTTCTTAACGGCAGCCATTAACTACAATTTGTTTGTACATGGCAAAAGAAAGGTACAATTTGGGCAGAGTCAAATGGAGGAGAGGGGCAGATGGAGAGAGCTGCCAGTACGATGAAGGATTTTGACATTGTGCAGCTGCTGCCTTTGGGAACCTGACCCAACTGCAGGACTAGCAATTCTGCAATCTGTTTTTAGGAATCCATTTGTTTCCAAGAAACTCTACTTGTATTATTTTAAACTGCTGTTGTAAAGATGACACCCCTGGATTTCACATTGCTCAGGGAAATGAGGAACATGGGGAACTACTGATACAGTGGTACCTCGGTTTAAGAACAGTCCGGTTTAAGAACGATTCAGTTTACAAACTCCGCAAAACTGAAAATAGTGTTCCGGTTTGCAAACTTTACCTCAGTCTAAGAATGGAACCCGAACGGTGGAAGGGCACTGGCGACGGGAGGCCTCATCAGGGAAAGCGCACCTCAGTTTAAGAACGGTTTCAGTTTAAGAATGGACTTCCGGAACGGATTAAGTTCGTAAACCGAGGTACCACTGTACAGAGTTCTGATCATTGGTCTGTCTTGCCTATGCTGCCTGACAGTGACTTTCCAGACAAGAGTCTTTTCTAGTTCCATCTGGAAAAACCAGGAGCTCTGCCTGGGACCTTCCACATGCAAGGAATGTGCTGTACTACTGTTGCCAAATTATAAAGATTTCATTATCATTTTAATGTGGTTATCACACATTTTAAAATATAGGGTAATGGTTCCCTGCATGGAGTATCCTAAGCACAATATGACTTGTTGTGAGTAAAGTTTTTGAGTGTGCACACATCAATAAATAATGATGATGATGATGATGATGATGATGATGATGCGCTCCACCCCAACCTCCAAGTGGTGCTTACTCAGAGTTCTGTTTCCTTGGAATGAGGGACAGCAGCGTCTGTAGTGTCTTTAGGATATATGGTTTAGTAACACATATGGACAACCTGAGCCTAAAATGAGGGGGTTCACAGCATTAAAACCTCAAAAGATCTTGCTTCTGCCATAGCCACAGCCGTGGTTTCTAGCAGAAATCAAGCATGGCTCTCCCTCTCCAGCTTCTGCCTGCAGCCTGTTTCCCTCTCTCACACACAAGTGCCCTGGCACTTCCAACTACCAATTAAGTGAGGGAGGGGGCCCACCCTTATGTTCTCTGGCACAGAGTAACTTGATCCTTATGGCCATTAACTCACACAAAAAAAACCCCTTGCCTGACTAGTTCAACAATGAGATCCTCCAAGATATTTTAACCCTTGCTGGTTCCATGATCCCAGGAATTAGAAGGGAGTCAGGCATCATGCAGATTAACCCCCCACAACTCACAACAATATTTTGAATGCAGTATGCCATTTAATTGCCCAAGCGGCTTGCAAGTTGTTTACAAAATCGACTGCAAAAATATTAGCACACTAATCTAAAATATTGTTATAAGTTTGAGGTGTTAAGGTATGTGCCAGACTCCTCTAATCTCTGGATCCAGCAAGTGTTAGAATTTAATCAAGGATTTTAATTCTTGGAATAATCAGGCTAGTGATAACCTGGATGACAGGCCATGAAGAGGGAATAAGGGGCTAGGCACAAGATGGCAAATGGGTGGAGCCCCCTCCCTCAACAAATGAAGTCAGAGTTTAGAGTGGAGAGTTGGAGCAGTAATGTGACACAGAATCAAAGCAGTGCACAGAGAGAGAGAGAGAGAGAGAGAGAGAGAGAGAGAGTTATCTGCTTGAATCCAAGATTGCAGCTATGGGAGAAGCAAGACCCTTTTGGGGTGTTGATGCTATGAAATGCGCCCCCCCCCCATCATAGGCTTAGGTATATATGGGTAAATAAACCATATACTGTATCATAAAAGCACAACCCCACAGTCTCCACTGTGACTCATTCCAAAAGGAAACACGAACCCTGAGTAAGCGCCTGGAATCTCACAACACTAGGAGATTGGGATGGCATGCAATAAAAGAAATCCATTAAAACGACACAACAATTAAAAGAACAAATTAGAACTATTAAAACAGGAGGCTCCGGTCAGGAGATTAGGGAGTGCTTGTTTAAACAGGTGTGTGTATGCATAAAAGCAAGATGTGTCTTTCAAGATCTCATCCTATCAACTACATCTATGGTTGCCAAATTCTGTCTGCAACCCTATACAAACTTGCCAAAGAGCAATTATTACCATTCAATTAATTTAATAGGATTTAATGGGACTAGTAGACATGTATAATATTGCATTGTAAGACTCTGAGAGGGATCGTCTTCCTATAATAATTGATAAGTGGACACTGGTAAAATTAGCCCTTTTAAGCAATCCTTAAAGGTACAGGAAAATTCTCAGGGCCTCTGGGCTGGGCAGCCCATAGCACATCCCCAATGACAGTCTGACCTTGTCCAGTTGTGTGCTCTGCTTTCACTGCTTTCCTCATTTTTTGCAGAACGATTCGATCAGAATCTAAAGCCTAAAGGCATTAAAGAAAAAAAGAAAAAGACATCATAAGCACAAGCTGCTCTCCCAAAGCAAAACAAAGTTTATAAATATACAAAAATTATTATACATGATAAGGTTATATTTTTCTAGGTGCAAAACAGAATTCAAGTTGTCCCAAGGGCTACTGGGATAAACAAACCAGTAAATGACCACTCTCCTCTATTTGGAAAATCAAATCATGTTGGTCTTCTATATCACGTCCAGCTGTATACCCACGCCATTGTTTTGAGGAGGAACTCTGGATAACTCAAAAGCTTTGCGCCCCTCACCCTCATTACTTTAACATTCTAAAGCTGCTCTCTTGAAATTATGGATGCTGCTTTCGATATTCCTGCCTCTCGTGCACACTGAGTTCATGCAACATTTCCGTTTCCTGATGTGCAAGCTTTTCTTTTCAGCTCTCAAACTATTCATATTTCCAAATGGTTTCCTGTTTCCAGCTTTTCATTTTATCTTAGCATACTGCCCTAAGGCTCTTTTACTGTTTTGTGGGTTCTGCTAAACTGCATTATGCAAAGCTTGATCAGGTATCCTGGCCTTTGGATTTCACTTCACAAATGAGCCCAACATTTGGAAACTGAAGGGCAGATATGCAACGGATTTCATAAGAGGAAATGAGAAGGTGAGAAGGGCAGAAGTGGTTTCAAGTTAGTCAGAGGACAGTTTGGTGGTGGCTCCCACACTCCTACACAGATAGCTGTGAGATATAATTGCATTTTGAAAGGGTGCCCTATAAGAACACAGGAAACGAGGTCAATGTTGTATACTTTGTCTGGCAGGCAGCTCTCCAGGTTTTCAGACATGGGACTGCTTGGAGAGGCTGAGATCTGAAACTTGGACATTTTGCATGCTCTACCGCGGAGCCACAGCCCTTCCCTTATAGATGGTAAGAACAATGTGGTTTAGTTAGTATCAGAGCAAAGCAAACAGATATACCGGTATCACATGGACAACAGTGCAATTTATTTATTTCTTTTAACACCAACAGTGCAATCCTATACATGCTTTCTTGCCCCATTTTAGCCCTAGGTATACAATTGCCTTGCTTGCCAGTCTTCTAATAAATGCAAAGTTGCTGAGGACAAGGACTTAAGCCACCAAGCCACTGAATAGGGATGAGAATAATTCCGAAGGCAAATTTATGTCCTAGGTCACTGTGACAAAGGGGCAAGTCAGCATGTCTTAGGTTTCTCCTAGGTGACTTTGGTACCCATGGAATGGGCCTTCCTTTGGGTTCCTTCTGTCAGTGAGGAGAAATCTGACAAGATATCAAGTAGGGGCTCTTGCCTGCAACATAGCTATGGAATCTGTTCCCCCAGATCTGGTCCTTCGGTCATTTAGGAGGCAAGTGAATACTGCCTGTTTAGAAGAAGTGGTTTCTGTTAATTTCATTGGCTGGATGGGCAGTTTTGTATGGAATAAAAGTTCCTCTGAAGCTTGTGCTATTTGGTTTTTCGAGCTCATTTATGGGAATTGGTTGTTCTCTGTTAATCTCTCTGGACATTGTGCAAGCTGTTTTTAGCTTCCTCTTTTGAAGGAAATGTGGGGTACAAATCCTTAAATAAATAAAAATAACTGCACCCATCTTCGCTCCTCAGTTTGTCTATTTCCTTGCACAGAGTGAGGAGCACCCAGCAGCAAATTCTCCTCATGGGATCCCAAGATCTCCCCCTCCGCTTTGGCTTCGGCCCAGCCGCCACCTCCTTCCTTGAACCCTCTCTTACCTCCTCAAGGCTGCAAACGGTGTTCCTGCATTTGCCCATGTGGCTGGAAAAGGAGGAGGTGGTGGGAGAGCTGAGATCCTCTTGGGTCTGGGAGATAAAGTCCTGGACAGAGATAAGCTCAGGCATCCTGCTTCCTTAACGCCTGGTTGCAGATCAGATCCAGAGAAGCAGCAGCGTCAGACTGCCAGGCCACAGAAAAAGGGGAACTCAGGATTGAGAGGAAGCAGCTAAGGGTAGCTGAGAAGGCCACAAACACCAGAAAGGCAGAGCGACGGCCGCTGGCCCTCCATGTCCACAAGTTGCAAGGAGCTGGCCTCTTGCCACTGCTTCCCCTCCCCAAAACACACACACACACACACACACACACACACACACACACACAGAGTGTACTACTACTCAGAGTTTGTTAAATACTGTTTAACATGGGAGCCAACTGCTAGGGGCTGGGGTCCCTTCAGCCTCCCCAATAAAATATTTGAGGGGACTCCCACCCAAAAAAGTTGATTCAAATGGTGTGTGTGTGCCGTGTCTAGTGATCGATTATGTGAGGTGGGGCTTACCTCCCCCCCCCCAATATTTTATTCAAGTTGGCACCCCTGTTTCTGAATCCTCACTGAAACCTAGTAATTCTCTCTCTCTCTCTCTCTCTCTCTCTCTCTCTCTCTCTCTTGATAAGGGAGTAGGGTTATTCATTATGTTTACTACTTGAAAAGCTACATTCTGTTTAAATCGTCCAGTCCAAGTCTAGCTCAAATATAAAGAATCAAAAGATGGGGGAGCAGGAGAGGCCTTGAAGTCACCCATCAACACTTAGTACCTGAATAGTACAGACCAGGTTACCTGGTCACAATTTTCTCCACTATAGTGAGATGTATTGCATTTCTAGTTGGCTGCTTAACCCTCAAGTTGCTTTTTAAGCTTAAAACTGCTTACCCTCAGTTGCTTCTTCACCTGCAGGGGAGAGAAACACACACACACACACACAGAGAGAGAGAGAGAGAGAGAGAGAGAGAGAGAGAGGGAGGGAGGGAGAGAGAGAGAGAGATACAGGAACCCCAGAGCTTCATCAGAGTTTTAATCCAAAATTGCTAGAGGGCGCAAGGTCACAGAAGGCTAATCTACTTTTTCAAGAGCACAAGTAGGTTGTTGGACTGACACAGTGTGTCCCCTCCCCCCGCACAATTGCCCCAGCAGAGCAGATCTGCATTTGGAAATTTGCCTCTATGTGTGAATCACTCTGGTTGTATCCAAAAACACATCTCTAGAAATATGCATTTCTGGGGGGGGGGGGGGAAACCACCCTGTAATTTGCAAAAGTGGCAGTGTTATTTATTTTTAAAGTGCATGTAATCTTTAAAGAACAGCAAAAATCATGTTATATCAATGTCATTATTTCACAGGGTAAAAAGACACAAGCAGCATTTCAGCTAATACAGGCAATATGGCGGTGGGGCGGGGGGGGGCATTACCTTTGTCCAAGACAGTTTTCTGTTGCCAAGACAACACATTTTCTTTGCTCCAAAAGTGCAGTATCTTGCTGGGAAAATCGAATCGTTTTGCTAGATAATGCTGAATAGTTCTTCACACAATGAGGTTGCACAAATGTCAGAGGCACCTTTTAGGCAGCGCTTGCAATGCTTAGGAGTAACATAACCCTACTCCTTATCCCTCCAATCTGTGATTTATATATTTACAAATATCATTTGATGGATGAACTTGTGATCTAGCTGCCCTGCTCTACAAACAAAAATGGAAAACAGCACAGCTGTCTCCCACTTCCAAACATGATGGCATGTATACTGCTTATTGCGCTAGAGTGTAGGGATGGATGAGAAATGTGATCCGCATTTTAATGCAAATTTAGCAAATCCGCATTTCTCAAACTAATACATTAAGGAATGAGGAACTGCCAACCCACAGACCAACTGTGAACCACTAGGGGTATCAATTGGACCTGCCAGGCGATTCCTAGCAAACCACACCCACATACCAGACTCATGATTTGGAGGCACAGACAGCAGTGGCATAAAACTATAAATCCCTTTCCATTTTGCTAGATTCCCATGATTCTATGTCTATTGCTATAGGTGGCCTCTTCTTATTTTCTTCTTAAGTGACAGTTGATTGCTTTAGCTATAAAGAGTTGCAGGGTCATAGAACAAGCATACCATCTTAAGAGCTAATGAAAGGCAAGGCGTTTAATGAATAATTCCAAAGGCTCTTCAGAGATAATTGTCATCACATCACAGATGTGAGCAGGATGCCTGACTGCCTAAATATGGGCAGTCTCTTCCCTTACTCTGACAGTTGCATTTTCAAAGTGCTCCAGGCACAATCAGCCAGCTGCACATGTTCCTTAAAGTCTTTGGCACAGAAGTCACTGTTATCTTCCTTTGTCAAGTCCCAACTTGGGGAAGAGGACAGAAAGCACTGTCTTTAACCGTTTATTATCTTCTCGCTGATGTATCCTGGCATTGTGTAGAGTATGAGAACCAAGAATATGGTCAAAATTGCAATAATAAGTAGTGCAATTATGTACTTCTTGTACCGCTTCCAGATGAAGAAGACAAACGTCTTCATGGGATTCACAAACCAGTTGAAGGATGTTTTCGGGCGGCTGGGGAGAAAAGAAAGGGCAAGATTCGGTGCAGGTTTGGACAAGGGTGTAGCAACAAAGTTAATGTTGGTAGCACATAGCTATCCCCACCCCCCAGCTGATAATAGGTCAATGTTCACAGTGAAGACAAGTCAACCTATACTTGAATGCCTGGAAATCCAAAGGTCATTTTGTATTTAATCAGCTTTCCCGTTAAATAGTGTGTTCCAACAATATTAATGTATTCCCTTTAATTCACAACAGTACAAAGCAGGAGTGGGGATCCTGTGGCCCTCCAGATGCTGCTGGACTACAACTCCCATCATCCCTGGCTGATGGCCATGACAGCTGGACTGATGGGGGTTGGAGTCCACAGATTCCCCCATCCCTAGTATAGAGCAGGGGCTTCCCATAGGCTTGTATGCTTCCCATAGGCACCTGACCACCATATAACAGGATGCTGCATTAGACGGACCACGGCCTGATCCGGCCTGGTCTTCTCATTTACAGAGTCATTTATATAAATCTTTAGATACTTACTTGGGTTTCTCTAAGGGCTCAGGCTCTTTCCGTGCCCGACCAACTGGGGCATTCTCAGCCTCCTCTACAGTCAGTAGCTGGAATTCAGCTTCCACTTTTCCCTAGAGAGAAGCACACTGTGAGCAAAATGTCTGACATACTGCAAGAGTCTGCTGTGCTTCAGAGACTCCCATCCGCTTGCTGCCAATGGTGGAGATCCTGCCAGCGGCAGTTCTGCCTTACACAGAGTGGAGTGTGGGTTCTGGGCCAGCAGAGTGACGTTGGCATCGCTCTGCAGGTGGAGGCCGGTGGAGCTCAACAGGACTTGACGGAAGGGGAGTCCCACTCAGCTCAGGCCACACCCAGTGGGTGTGGATTGCACCCTCAGTGTACTACAGTGGTACCTCTGGTTACGTACTTAATTTGTTCCAGAGATCTGTTCTTAACCTGAAACTGTTCTTAACCTGAAGCACCACTTTAGCTAATGGAGCCTCCCTCTGCTGCTGCGCCACTGCCATGTGATTTCTGTTCTCATCCTGAAGCAAAGTTCTTAACCCGAGGTACTATTTCTGGGTTAGTGGAGTCTGTAACCTGAAGCGCATGTAACCTGAGGTACCACTATATTTGATATGTGTTGTATGCTGCCTAGAGAAACGGCTTAACAGATAGCTAATAAATGTAAATAATAATAAAAATAGGTGCATCTTCAGTGCAGTTCTCTTACTGTAAGGATGAAGATATTTCCACTAGGATCTGAAAACTCAACGTCTTCTGGTTTTACAGAGCTCCTCCACTTCTTCTTCTTCTTCTTTTTCTTCTTCTGCTTAGCCTCCCTCTCTTCCCTTTCAATGTCTTCCTGGCCCTTGAGTTTGATGAATGGCCACCAGCCTCTCATTCGTTTGTTTCGGAAGATGGAGAAGCGGGGCATGGCCTTCTCCTTGGCCATCTTGATGGTGCACTGCTCTGAACTCTTGGCGGCTCTCACCATATCGTTCAGCTTCAACTCAATGGCTCCTTGAAACACAACAAAGTTGGGATAACATCATGTACTGACCACTTATAATGGGAGATTTGACA
Source organism: Podarcis vaucheri (assembly GCF_965113315.1). Taxonomy (NCBI): domain Eukaryota; kingdom Metazoa; phylum Chordata; class Lepidosauria; order Squamata; family Lacertidae; genus Podarcis; species Podarcis vaucheri. The sequence continues at coordinate 75,682,428 of NC_138764.1, forward strand.
ATTTCCCCCCAGATGGCTAGGAAACACAGTGTTTCCATCCATAGGGAATTGCAGGAATTTTGCTTGTAGCTATTGGGCTATGATATGATTTACAGAATGCAGCCACTACATTTTTGTAGAGATCACAACAATAGACTGGCGCAAACAGACCCCGGGTTCAAAACAGGAACTTCCATCATAAAAGAAGTAGTTAGAAAATGCACTGCAAATAGGTGCTTACAGTAGGGTTACCAGGACACCCCAAAAGTTGTTGAGCTTTTGATTTTTTGATTGACTTGCGTGACATCCAGGACAAGCCACCACCTTTCAGAAACTCCCACTGGACGTCAGTTCCGCCTTTAAAATCCCAGTAATGTATGGCAGCCCTAGCTTACAGGGTAGGGAAGCCTGAGATCATTGTCAGCCTGACTGGGTGGAAAAAGTATTTGCAAACCGAAATACAGCAGTTTGTCTCAGTAGACAAACTGAGACACAGTCAGCATAGCTGGATCAGGGGGAAATTAAGGACCATCTGGCAAGGAATGAGCAAACAAAACTGAGCAGTATTCAGGGAACAGCAAGGCAAAGGAAACAAAGAGTCAGAAAACAGTTTCAAGGCATAGCCCAGGAACTACTGACCAACTAATCAGCAGCCTCTTCCACTTCCTTTTAAAATACAGTAGCTGCTAGGAGGCTGGAAGGCACAAAAGTAGGGAAGCTCAAGTAAGCCTGCATTCCAAGGCAGGGTGGGGCAGAGGAACTCTTCCTCAGCAACCAAGACATTTTACTTCTGGTGACAGAGAGCATGATGGCGCTGCCCCACAACTCCACATAAGAAAGCCAGCCAGACTAGCAAGAATGGCTGGTGGTTCATGGGGCACCACAGAAATTTGAGAGCCCCAAGTCCACCACTGCAAAATGCATCCAGTAAATCACCCCCTGGTGTATTTGTACACCACACAACATTACATTAAAAGGGGAGGGGTGAAGGAACACAATCGCCTAAGCAGAAAGATACCTGGGAAAATGTTAAATGATCCTAACAGGTCACAACAGAGGCATCAAGAAAAAACTACATGATATCCTTCTTTCCTTCCATCTCAAGATTTGTGATGTTCTTTGCCATCACAGCTATTCCAGAACGTTACATCTTCATTGGTTAAAAACATTCTTCTTCAACCTAAATTAGTCGTTAGCGTGCAATTTCTTACCACTAGGATGTTGTAAATCCCCATATTACATGAGGAAACAGTGAGATGTACAGAAAGAGGAAATATGTAAAAAGATGGCATAGTATGAAATACAGCTGAGATCTCTTTGTTGCTGTCCAATTTCATGAATTCAATTGATATCTGGGCAGCAAACCATGTTCAGAATTTGCAACTTCACCCCAACAAAATCAGAATGTTCAATGATCTGCAGTACCTTGGTTAACCACTAGATGGTGCTGCCTATTAATTTTCCCTTTTTAGAGCTTGTTGTTGCCCCAGTGTTTTTACAAAATTTCATCCATTATCCCATATTGTTTTGATTCAATTCCATGCAATTTAATCAACAGGAACTGAAACCAAATCAAAACAATATGGAGTCATGAATGAAAGGCTTTGAGTGGTGTTTTACCATTTGTTTGCTTGCAGCAGACAAGCTTTTAATAGCCATACTGAGAATTTAGACACAAATGGGCTAGATTACATTTACTGAATATAAATTATTTGTATATGAAGGTGAAAAACAGATGGACTATAGACAGATGTGCTTGCTGAACACATGCACTCTCCTTTTCCTATCCCTAGAAGCCTCCTCAGTTCAGACTAGTCGTTTTAGGAAATTGCACTGCTAAAAAAGCCTCTTAATGGATGAGTTTTATGCAGGCAGGGAAGGAGGAGTAGAAAGAAAAGGAGAGTTTCAGAAGCTTTGTAGGGACAGTTTTTACCTTCCTTGCAATATATTTGTTGCACACCCTTCTGGAAACAACTAAGAAGAAGAAAAAAAACATTTATATATGCCCCAAACCTTTACAAGGCACAGTGAGCATTAAAATACCTAGAAAGTCATTTGCTGCAATCCTATCATAGTCCCAGACCTGAAGGACCAGGACAGCTGGCTCTCGGAATTCCGATTCCTCCAGAGAGAAGATGGAATCCTTCTTCTTGTAAGTTATCTCTTTTTCTGTTGGGAGGTAGTCAAAGCGAAACACAAATCTCCAGTTGAAGTTGCCTTCCCCAGTCAAAGAGTTAAAGTGAACATCTGTCTCTTGCTTGTCCTTCTCCAGTCCTTTGATCCAACTGCAGAAGAACCTTTATTAGAATCTAGCAATAATTTAGCATCAGTTCCTGGTCCCACCTCACAAGGCACAAAACCCATAATTTAGGGAGTACGTGTGGGAGAAGGGGGAGGGGGGTCCCATTGTACAGGTGAAAATGGGACAGTTACTTAGCACTACATTGGATACAACCCAATATTACTTATTAATCAAAAGCTTTAATTCCTGCTAAACTAGCAACCCACTGTATTGAAACCACAACAGCTGGCTGCCTATTCCATCAGGGAAATCCTCATGTTTCTAAAGAAATGATAAGCTACTTAATCATTTCGGACTATCTGAATCTATTGGTGAAGGCACCTTTTTACATAGATGTCACTGGAGATTTCTCCTGTTATTGGATTGACGTCGTCAAGGACCACATCGTCCGTGTTCCAGATAATGACACGCAGCTCATAGCTAGAAAGAATGAGAAAATGCAAAGTTCTGTTCAAAATTTATTTTCTGCAACTGTAAATTCTGGACAAAATTTTCCACAAAGAACGAAGAGTACCCTTTACCAATATAAGGGGCCAGACTACCCAGTATGTGAACCACAACAGAAACGTGCCAAATGATCATAGGGCAACTGAGTAATTGTAGACCTTAAACCAGGGGTAGTGGACTGCATCAGGAAGGCGGGCCAAATCCTTCTCTCTTCCACCCCTTGTGCGCCAACTTGTAATGACATCAGGTGGGTGACACCTATCAAACCTCAAATGAGGTTGCTGTAACCATCAGTCAGTTGACGGTTACAATAACCTTTTTTTGAAGAAGCAGGTTTAGTGCCAATGAGCTGGGTTTGTGCCTTCAGAGAGGCTCCCTGTAACTTCCAATCAGCTGATCGCTGGATATAAGTGTGAGGTTTCTGCAGCAGGGGAAATGCTTTCAAAGCTAGGTAATTTCCCCTTCTGCAGAGAAAGGGTGCATGCAGAAATACTCCATTTTGAGTCCAAGCTGTTCCTCCCTTTTTGCTGCACTAGCTGTAACAGCCACTGCCATCCAAGGGCATCAGGTCACCTGCTCAAACAAAGGCCTTGTCAGCTGACTTTGAGTTGGTGGTGGTGCAGCTCCTTGGTGGAAATGCATTCAAGTGCCACGAATCCCAGCTGACAGTGTGTTTGTAGGAGGGAAGGTTATTGTGTTGTTTTGGCTTTCTTCTATTTCTTTGTGCTTTTATTCTATATTTTTTATCTCGTGAACGGCCCTGAGATTTTCGGATGAAGGGTGGTATATAAATTTAATTAATTAATTAATAATAATAATAATAGTCATTGGAGCTTCAACTGACTCTTTAATCAATACTTGGTGCTTGTTGAGAACCTTACACTGGGCTTTGAAGCCCCAACAATCAGTTGATTGCTGAAGCTTCGAAACATCTTCCAAAGGACTCTGCATTTAAACTTGCTTCATTTGCATTTCACCAGCATGTTAAAACAGAAGAGACTCCTCCTCTTTAAGGGGATACCATCTCCATAGTGGTAGCCATTCACATAGCAATTCCTATACATTATTAGCACAGGCACCAGCAGGTCAGGTGCCTGTTGCAGATGTTTTTCTGCAATAGTTCCTACCAGGGGGCACACAATGTAAGAAAACGTTCTATAAAAGGCAAAGCAACAAATAGTTTAGGTATTGGCTCTCTTCCAGTTCACAGAGGGCCTTTACCTGATTGGGAGTCGTGGTTTGATGTTGACAGGAGGTGGTGCAGGGACATCGTTTGGAAACATATCAATCCACATGTGGAGAGCACCCTGGGAGAAAACAAGGTGTTTGTTTCTGAGATTCAAGAGCAGTTGAATCTATCTAATGAAGGGAGAGTGAAACGTCCAGAATGGTGCTAACAAGTATTTATGAAATATTGCAGACATATTTTGAAACTCAGGGAAATGATTTTTACTCAACTTCAGTGTTCAGGAGCTAATTTTCTTTTTGTTTCAAAGTGGCCTGGGATTAGCGCAACAACTCTCACTCATACATTCCAAAATCTCTGCATAAAGTTTTACAAACCACGTCTACATTGACACAGGTATGATTTCCCAAGGCTCCAATGTAAAGGGAAGAAGCTAAGCCAGTCTTTGCCAAACTAGTGTCCTCTGGTGGCTGGGGCTGATGGGACTTATAGTTCAAAGCACCTAGTGGGCCCTACATTAGTAATGGCTGGCCTAAAGACCTTTATGATTGTGGAAGACGGTATGCATTTTTGGTCTCAAGTGCTGCCTCTTGCCATACCACCCTTTCTGTCTATATCTGCTACGTATAACAGCCTTGCCCTCCCTACAATGGATATAACAGGTGTGTGTTTTCCCCGCTGCAGTTGTGCTAATGCAACATTCCTTGCACGTGATCCTATAGTACCAATGTGCAGAAGTTGTATTATGAGTAAACCAACAGTCTTGTCTCACCTGTAGGAGACCCGGGCTGTCTGGATTGTAAAGGGACCGAACTTCTACATGTTCTGGTACTAATTTATATCCATATTCCGGCATTTCATCCCAGTGTTGAAGAACATACAAAGCCTTGTGCTCATCATAAGCAGACCAGGTTTCATCTTCGTTTTCTTTCTTGTCTTTTACAAAGGCTTCTATAATAATAAATGGTAATAAATAAATATAATAATAATAATAATAAAAACCAGAAGCCCCTAAGAAAGGGGACCAGACAGAATCAGTACTGTTTATCAGTATCAACCAATGAAGAACGCCATGGCAAAGCCTAGAAATTATATAACCTTTAGGAGGCATCTGAAGGCCATCTTGTACTGTATAGGGAAGCTTTTTAAGGTTCAATGTTTTACTGCTGGAAACCAGCCAGAGTGGCTGAGGCAGCCCATTCAGATGGGTGGGGTACAAATAATCAATTATTATCATTATTATAAATAAATTATATAGGAATCTCAAAGAGATCTCACCACTGCTCACTTTAGCAGCTTTGGCTTTATGTTCTCCTTTGAAACACTGAACAAGTGTGCTGTAGTGGTTAGAGTGTTGGACTAGAATTGGGTAGACCCATATTCAAATCTCCACTGAGCTGGGATGTTCATTGGATGACCTTGGGCTAGTTACTACCTCTCAGCTTAACCTGCCTCATAGTGTTGTTGTGAAAATGAAATAGGGAGCATGAGAACAATGTATATCACCCTGAGCAAGTTGTCAGAAAAGTTGGATAAAAAACGTTTTTGTTTTTTTAGCATAAACCAGTACCTTCAGGAAAAGCTTCAGGAGGGATCTTAAAAATCTTGTTGTTTACTTTGACTTCCTCCCGCCTGTACTCAGCTGAGGGGAGTGAATTCTTCTTACACAAACTGTCCAAGATATGTGTGGGTTTGAAAGCATCACGCCACATATTGTAGCCCTCTCTGTAAGGAAGGAACAGGATCAAACTTATTGACCTGGTCTGCACATAATACTACACCATGATTTGTTAAGTCAAAGTATGGTTTGTTTGAACATCTGAACCTAGCAGACTAACCATGGTTTGTTTTCTGAAAACAAAGCAGTGTGAAACCATGGTTTGTTATTGGCTTAACTCATCATGGCTTGTTTTAACTTTAGCATGGCATTATGTCTGAACACAACTACCTTAATTAACCTTGTTTCATTTGGTGCTCATCTAAGCTACAAGGCAAGATCAGATGGAGAACAAACTAAGCTTTGGAGAAATAAGCTGTGGCTTGTCAGCTCATCTGTAAGATGACCTGTGGTTTGCTGAACAGTTACATCAAATGATGGCTTAGTGTCATGTGAGGCCATAGCTATTACCTCCTAATGGGTATAGAACTGAATGTGAAGCTGGTTTATTTCATCTTAGTGCTAGCATTCCAGGAAACATTTCTATAGAGCAGGGAGCAGAGTCCAACCCCTACCCACCACTATAGAAACAGGCTTCCTGGGGAAGGCTACAGAGTTGCTACCAGCCACTTGAAGGAGCAATACTTTCTGCAAAATAATAATTTAAAAAATACTAACAAAATGACAAGAAGGGTTTGTGGTTGCCTTGCTAACTCCTCCTACATTACATACGTGTCATATTGCGAGGCCACCCCACAATTGGCTCTGTGATTGCTGTAGAATCGGTTCTCCAAGTCGATCTTTGTTTCCCCAATTAAGTCATCTGATCCGACCAAATCATGGTCAAATATCGATATGGTGAGTTCTGATTCTATGGGAAAGGATATGCTCAGCTCCAGCACTCTGAAGAAGAGAGAGGCAGACAGGATGAGAATATATATGGGCAAGTAGAGGATGGGAAGCAACCTACGGAAGTAAGCTCTGTACAACCACCACTACTTTAATTCTTGTTGTAATAGAGCCTGCACGATTTTAAACCTATGTATTGTATCTGGGTAAAGTCACATACATCCACCCATGACATCCAACTGGCACAAGCCCCCTTTAACAGACCCTTCACCTTGAACTTGCCAATTTCCCTCCCCCATCTCATGTGGCCAAGTCATTGGCAGAACCCAACAATGCTCTCGTTTGTTCACCCCTCATTTCCACTATCCTTTGATAACTGCTATACCCTTCCTAATCTTCCTATAGATCCAGCCCTCTTTCCTTCTTTGCTGCACCACCATCTTGTTAGAGCTGTATGCACACCTAGGTGGTGCTGAGAATACAAATTCCTCCCTTTTGGATCTCCAACAATGGGACCAACACAAGCTACCCTTTGCAGTTGCTTAGGTTCACCTAGTGCTAAGGCAAAGTCTGCTATAAGCAATGTGGAGAGGATACAACTCAGATGCAAAGTAAAGTTGTGTTCTTACTCTCCAAAGACTGGATGCAGCTGCTTTGGGATGTACCGCTCCTTGGTGTCTTTCTGTTGCTGCCCGATTTTAACCACAAGGTAGGGATCTGCCTTGCCATTGGGGTCTGCTGGACTCAGATTAGTTGCCTAAAAAACATAACACGTGGCACTATAACGTTGGCGGAACAAAACCATATAGCATTACATGTATTTGTCTGGAAACACTTTCATGAAGCTTCAGGTTGAATCGGTAACAAAAAACTACTATTGCAAAAAATCACTGACCTGTGTTACATGGTCAAAACATCAAGAGTTATAAAGTCATAGAGTTACAAGGAACTCGAAGATCACCATTTCCAGCCTCAGGAGGAAGAGACCTAGAAGTTAGCCGCTTTTCTCCTTCCCCAAAAAATTATTTCCTGCCAGCCAGACCAATATGTCCCAAGCAGGAGCAGAACCATGACTGAAGTGCTTGTCACTTCAGAAGGCTTGCTTGCTGAAGCTAGGACACATGTTACAGACAAAACTATGGTCACTAGCCAATCAAACCTAAATGGAGTGGGGAGGAAACCTAGGGTTGCCATACTTCAAAAAGTAAAAACCAGGATGTCCTAAAAGAGTGAGACAACCCCTGAGAGTGAGATGACTCTACTTTCCCTCAAAAGGGAACTTCAATGAAGCAGTACTGTTCTAAAGTGGAAAAGAACTGCTATGTTTTTATGGTGTGATGAGATATATTGCAGGCTCTTGTTTATTTAGCATTCATCCTGATTATTTTGCACAAAGGTTATGCAGCATTTGTTCTGATTTCTATATAGGACAGTTATATGACAATGAGCAGTCAGCCTGAGTTCATTCTGATTTGCTTGTGGGGTATTTACATGTCTTCCCATTAATTAACTATTCATCCATCCCTCACTTCATCCATCCCTCATCCATTTCCCTGTCACTTTCCAAACTGCAAAAAGGCTGCTTAAAATGGAGAGGGAGATTTGATGCATTGGGATGATAGAACACTTTAATCTACTTTAACTGTGCAAACCTAACATTTTCATGTGCACTTGAATGCCTCCTGCAAAACACTGACAGTCTGGAGGTTCCCTGCAAAATACAGAATATTTTAGAATGCTGTTTGCATCTCGGAATGGAATCGATGGCACTAGCAGTCCCAAGTCTCCCCAATCTAAAGGCAGAGTCTGGAAATTCCAGGGGCTCCTTCTGTGACATCTCATCTTCAAATTCATGAAAGCACAATTATCTGGAGCAGCTTGAATTGAATGAAGGGTTTAAATCACAGAGCTACTATCCATCTTGGGAGATCATCCTTGCCATAGCTCAAAGGAGATACAAACAGTGACAACAGAATCCCAGGGGACTTTGCAGGTTGTGGGATGGTTATGAATTCATTATCTGGTAATTGTAGCACAGGTTTCAAAACTCATGCCATTCAGTACAAATACCGTACTTACTTTTACAATGTAAATTCGGACAAGGACCTTAATGGGTCTGTTTCTGGGGATGCCTTGGGAGATCTTATGCTCTGCACCTGCCTCTTCAGCCCGATAGACATAGAATGAGCCCTGCAAAAGAGGGATTAAACAAAAGGAAATCTATGTCACTCTTTCTAGTAGAATGATATTTTGAATAGCCCTACTACACCTGTCAGAAGATTTTTCTTCTTGTTTCCTAAGAGACTGCAGCATGTTGAGTACTGCAGTATCACAGCTCTACCACACCTCTGGTGACACATATATTGGAAGTACAATAAATCACAGGAGAGACAGGAGAAGGAACAGCCCAGTAAAAGTAAAGCTATAATTCCATAAGGAATAGACACAAGGAGGTTTATTACTGCATTCTGAGCAAAGTATTAGCCTTCATCCTACAGAGCAGGCTAGATCCTCCATTGCGTTAGTGCACAGGGTTAGTTGAATCCAGCCAATTACCTTGTATTTTCCCACTAAATTATCCTCTTCATTTCCATCTTCATCTTCATTGGCTTTCCCACGATGAAGTGGAAAAATACAGAGCCAGTCCTCAAAATTGTCGAACTCGTTTTCCAGCTCTGAACTGTAGATCTGAAATGAGAGACATGTTAATTTTAGAGCTTTCTTGCCATAACAGCTGATAATAAAAACTAGTAGTACAGAGAACAGTTAGTGCAACCAGAGGCCTCTCCCCTCTAGTGATCTGTTTTCAGTTCTATCACCGATCAAGTGAATAGGTTATGTCATGTCGCTACAGGTCACTACAGGTCTCTACATCATTTTTTAAGTGGATCCATTAAATCCATTAAAACTTGTGACATAACAAATGTGTAGTCTTTAAGATGTTGCAAGATTATCTTTGTTGGTGTTGAAGAGCTAATAAAAGAGCAGTCATTCACATCTCTCCTTATCATTCTTCACTGTGGTCTCAACCTCAAAGGCTGACAGAATAGAACATAATGAACATTGGTGCCTTAGTCAAAAAAATTATGAGATGGTGGTATATAAATACTTTTATAAACAAATACCAATACACACATAAATAAGACAGGCCACTCTTTCCTGGCCTGAGCAAACAGTGAAGTAATCAATTATTTCCACTACTCCTTCCCGATTTCTTTTGTGTGTGTGGTAAATGTCAGGAGCAGACACAAATCAACTGGCAGGAAATGCCCAAATTGATGTGCATAATATACAAATTGGGGATGGGGTGGGCGCTGAAATACACCAGCCCTAGTCTCACAGAAATCAATAGGAACATAGGCAACACCTTGTATCTAGTCAGACTGTTATGTACTGAAGTTCTCACCCTGGGCCAGCAGGGGGATACTGTAGATAGTTATGCAAATAAGGGATCAAAAATGATGTTCAGTGATTGGATAGTTTTAGAAAATTGTTACAGTTACGTTGTACTGGAGCTCTATATAAGCAGGCTGACTGAACCCTTCAGTTCAGTTCTGTTCTGGCCTCTGAATAAACAAGAGCTGTTTGAAGAATCGCTGTGTCGTCTGATATGTTCACCCACAACTTAACACAGACCATTTGGAAGTTAGCTCAGTATTGCTGACACTGATTGGCAGCAGCTCTTGAGGGTTTCAGGTGGGAATCTTTTCCAGCCCTACCTGGAAACACTAGGGATTGAACCTGGTGTCTTTTGCATGCAACCCATGTGTTCTGCCAATGAGCCATGGCCCTTCCCTTACTTATCCTTCATAGGATGTACCCGTGATTACTTAGGACAGGATTCTGTCTCTGAAAGACCTACCTTTAATGTAGCTATAAGTTTCCTTTTGGGACGAGGTGGCTCAACTTCAACTATTGTGCCATCGTCCACTTCCATGTCAAGAGAAGCAACATTTAAGTTCCCTCCATCTAAATAAGACATTGAGAAATTAATGGGATAATTTGCTCAACTCATACAGTCAAATATCACACAGATTTTCCATTCAACCCCTGCAGCTTTGAACAATTTCCAACAAAGTCAGTGACCAGATTGTTGCTCTCCACCCCGTTCTTCTCCTTTATTCTTTCTAGCGTCAGGCATTCATGCTTGCAATTGAGAATTCAGTGTGAGCACTGAGCAAAGAAAGGCTGGAAGTGGTTCCACTGCAGACACCTGTCGCAGCTGACAGAACCAGGGCACACTGTAGGTAGACACTGGGAGGTTTCTGCAAGCATGGTGCTTCATTAAGATGGCTGTGTGTGAACCAATCCTATGAAATCTGAAAGGAGCAGTTTGCCAGCCAAAACCAGTGTTACAAAGAGGTTCTAGACAGGGAAAGAGGTTTTTGAGAGACTGAACACCTATTACTGTGAATTGATTCTGTGCCCAGTTATAATTCCTGTTCATTTTGTACATTTGCAAACAGACCGATATTCACAAAAAGCACCACTGGTCTCTGTTGTTGATACTACAGTGGTACCTCGAGTTACAAATGCCTCAGGTTACAAATGCTTCAGGTTACAAACTCTGCTAACCTGGAAGAGTTACCTCGAGTTGAGAACTTTGCCCCAGGATGAGAATGGAAATCGTGTGCTGGCGGCACAGCGGCAGCAAGAGGCCCCATTAGCGAAAGTGTGCCTCTAGTTAAGAACAGTTTCAGGTTAAGAACGGACCTCCAGAACTAATTAAGTTCATAACTAGAGGTACCACTGTATACCACACTTTGACTAGGTTGAGCAGCAAAGTATGCACAGCTCCAGTAGAGTCTTCCAGCAGAACATCAGAGTCTTCCTGCTTTCCAATAGTCAGTCTTTTCCAGAATCCCCGGTTAAGAAAACTCATTTTCCACACAGTCCAGTTCAAAGTATAAAGTGTGTTTTGTCTCATGGTGCAAGACAAGCATAAACACACTATCTACATTAACTTTAAGAGATGCTGGTACATCATGAACTAATCTACTATAATACAGTTCTTTGGTTTTAGAAATAAACCTTGTAAAGATCCAAGTTTACAGAGAGATACACTAGCACTTTACTATGCTAGCTCACCATGCTGTACTTGACCATATAGCATGTAACCTTTGCATTCGGCAAATACCGCACAATCATGCCAATATGGCTGATTCCTTAGAGAAAGGGATGAGTAATGCTTCAGGCATTTGGTCTCGGGTGGCTACAAATAACCCAAAGATATTTTTTTACCACCCAGTGCAGCTGACGTGCTAACCCTGAACAGAACCCAGGCGCAATTTCACCTATTTTTCCACATTACACCAACACAGGGAACCGTGCTTCTCACAGCTCAGGGAAGGGGAGCACAAACAGAACAATAATAAAAACACCACTTTGGGATGGGTATGTCATTTGAACACCAGATATTCAGGAAAGTTCAGGTCCTTGTCCTAGCAATTTCTATAGTATGAAGATCTCACCTGGATCATTTGGGTCCTCTTCTTCCTCCTCATCACTGTAGGACTGTCAAATAGGATAGTTATTAATCAGACTATGACAAATAACCATCAGTCACTGCTAACTGAGCAAGTCTATTAACAATGTGAGATGAATTTCACAATAACACCACCCCGACACTCCAGAAACCCATAAAATTTGCGGCAGAAAACAGAAGCTATATAACACAAATTTTGAGTTGTCTCCAGTATTAGACCTACTCAGAGTAGACCCATTGAAATTAATGGATATGAGCAACTTTGATTTGTTAATAGTTGGCAGGAGCTTTAGCTTATTAGGGTACAGCTGGGACCTCCATCAGAGTGGAGCCCTCCCACCACCAGTGCTCCTCTCCTGGACTCTGGGCACCATTCTAACCCCCATCCACCCACATTCCAATTCAGTCTTTAAAGAATCCTGCTTTGTACTAGAACAGGGATGTCCAACTCCCCACAGATTACGATCTACTCCCACTATAAAAACACTGGCAGTGATCTACCCATCGGATTGACCAAAGTTGTTAAGCTTTTTGGGGGAAGCCCTCACCAAAGTTCCTGAGCTTTTTTTTTGGGGGGGGGGAGGAACACCTAATGGACATCCCTGTACTAGAACATCAAAATCAGCATTCCACCCTAACACAAAGCTTCACAGGATATGACAATTTCTTGTTGTGGCCTTGCTGGGAATCCTGCAAGGATTTGTGTATGCTAGGGAGACCTAAACTGATTTATTAATGTGTGAAGTTCTAGAAACAAAGCACCCTTTACTTCACATCCTAACCTCATATATTGAATTGTAAATGGAATACAATAAGGCAGGACTCTTTTTGTGATGATACAGAATACTTGCCACCTCTTTTGCACCTGCCCATAGTAGCCGTTTTGTGCTGGCTGGCACACACAGCATTTCTATCAAGATATGATTACTGGCACCTTATTTTTTTAACCAAAAAAGTGCCTTTGTGTTTGAAATAAACTGTTCGTTTGTTTTTTCATAATTTAATTGCCTTCCTTTTTTTTAAGTAGTTCTCAATCCATAAAAGAACCCATCCTCTTGCTAAGTTTACTTAAGGACCTTTCCTACTCCCCTTCCATTCTTCTTTCTTCTCCTTCTCCAAATCCCATGAGGGGATTGCAGTATCCTGATGGGATATGGTTTTTCCTGCTTCCTCCTACCTGTCCTATGTAGTTCTCTACTGCAGTCATTTGCTTCACACCTGAGCCCCTCCCCAATCTGCTGCCGTTCAGATTTTTTGGACTACAGCTCCTATCAGCCACAGCCAGCATGACCAATGCTCAGGGATGAAGGGATCTGTAGTCCAAAGCATATGGACAGCAGCAGGTTGCCTTCTATTGCAAATACAATTCAGTAGTTGAAATCCCATTACCTGGTTGTTTAATTCCTTTAATGATTCATAGTACTTAGACCACCAATCCAGCTCTTCTTTCTCAGGTTTTTCCTCCTCAAATTCTTCCTCCTTCGGCATGAGTTTATCAATTGGGAGTTTCTTCAGAGGTGCCTGAGAATAAATTATCTCAATCTATCAAAGGCATGTGTGAACACAAGGGCCTGACTGGGTTGGCCCAGAAGCTCCATCAGGTCCAGTGTCCTTCTTCCAACAGTGTCAATGAAGCCTATAAAGGTAAAGGTAAAGGTACCCCTGCCCGAACGGGCCAGTCTTGACAGACTCTGGGGTTTGTGCGCCCATCTCACTCTATTGGCCGGGGGCCAGCGCTGTCCGGAGACACTTCCGGGTCACGTGGCCAGCGTGACAAAGCTGCATCTGGCGAGCCAGCGCAGCACACGGAATGCCGTTTACCTTCCCGCTGGTAAGCGGTACCTATTTATCTACTTGCACCCGGGGGTGCTTTCGAACTGCTAGGTTGGCAGGCGCTGGGACCGAGCAGCGGGAGCGCACCCCACCGCGGGGATTTGAACCGCCGACCTTTCGATCGGCAAGCCCTAGGCGCTGAGGCTTTTACCCACAGCGCCACCCGCCTATAGGCAAGCTCTAATCTATTTCCCCAGCAATGAGTAAGAGGTAAACTGTTCCCAAACATGGAGGTTCCATTTAGCAATCTGGAATAACAGCTGATGGGAACTGGAGTTCAACAGTACCTGGAGGGCCCCTAGATTCTGAATTCTGGCCCACATGTTGCTGCTTTACTCCATCATTGCTTTCCCTAATTCCAGATCATTTATGAATACATTAAATGTTACCAATTTCAATAGCAAATCATTGGAAGACCTTGTTGCTTATATCCCTTCTTTGTGAAAATTATCCTTTTACTGGATTTCACTGGATTCTTATTCTTCAGTTAGTTACAAGTCCACAAGAGGACCCATCCTCTTATCTCTGTTATGTTCATCCAGAAGTCATTCACGAAGGACTGTGTTAAATCTTTTTTAAAGTCCAAATGTAGAATGTCTGCTACTAAAATGCTTCTACTGACACTCTCAAATAATTCTAAAAGATTAGTGAAGCAGAAATTCCATTTGGGGGAAGCCATGCTGATTCTTCCTTAGCAAAGCTTGTTCTATAGGTTTGATAATTCTAACTTTAATCACACTTTCCACCGATTTTCTGAGCTTCTTATCTCCCAGATTCTCCTGGTTTTATGCTGACTGCTTACTAATGCTCTGATATGGAACTGACTCACATCCCTTAAACCAGGTTACCTCCCACAGTTGTTGCATGGCTTTTCCTACAAAGGAAATTTCTGACCGGAAAGAACAAAATGCTTTCCCTGGGGCAGACGTTCATGAGTAACATGCATAGCTCTCTCACATACACACCACAACCCATGCCTACTGCTAGAGAAAGCAAAGGACTGCAGCTCAGCACAAAGGACCGCAACTCAGCACTCCCTTTTGTAATAAATACATGGGATTTAGGATAAAAGGATGTGTCTGAGAATCTTCCCTGGGGACCCTACTGAAATCTGTGAGGATCTGTTCCAATGATATCTATTTGCATTTACACCCCTGCTGTTTGTATCCCCCCCCTTTTCCGCTGCTCAGTAAGGTTCCCCCACCATGAAGTTCCTAAGCTTTTTGAATGATTCAGCTATGTGGAAAATCCATTTCTGCAATGTGGATTTAGAAAGGCACTTCCTATGAGCTACAACACTCCTCTAATAGCAGAACCTGTGACCATCCAATTGCTGCACTCACCTTTGCAAGCTTAAGGGGATTTACTTTGCTACCTATGTCTCCAGCAGCTGCACCAATATTTATTACTGTCTGACCAGCAGCTGCACCAATGTTTATCACCGTCTTCCCAGCAGCTGCACCAAGATTCAGAACTGATTTGGAGATTTTCGGCCGTGAGGCTTTCCGTGCTGTAAGAAAACAGTATAAATTGTATACTTTAGCATGAATGCATGCCTTCACCTGCTGAATCATTTCCGCTTTACTAACCAGTTATGGACACACCCACGCCATACATTTAAAGCACATTCAGTGCACACTTAAAGCACACAACTTCCCCCAAAGATTTCTGGGAACTGTAGTTTCATCCTCCCTGGGCTGCAGTTCCCAGCACCCTTAACAAACTATAGCTCTCAGGATTCTTTGGGGGAAGCCATATGCTTTAAATGTGTTTTTAATGTGCTTTAATTGTATGGTGTGGCCCTGCCTTTTGCCACCCACCCACAACTTTCCTCTAATTAGCAGACAAAGAGAAAGGATGTTGCATTTAGATGTACCACTGGCCTGACTCATCTCAAAACTCCTTCATGAAATACAGTCTCTATATGTTCACAGCATGGGTTTTAGGTGGAAATAATACAATCTGAGAAGATATTAAAAAAGCAAAATGGAGAAATACTGAAGCTTAGGTTGTTTGCACAGTCTTGCTACCATGCTCGACTTAGATTTTTTCTTTCAAAGCATGGTGCTTTGAATGTTTTCTGTCTTGGCTTTGACCTTCTGGCATAGGAATGCCAAGAAATTAGATATGGCCATGAGCAGCAGAGTAGCTCTAGTCCAATGCCATGTGCAGGGTGTCACACTCTGCAAATGTTAAATCCCAGCACATAAAACCCTAACTTGACCCTCACACAATTCCACCTCATTGAAAGGTCCCTTAAAGGAGTTGGGATTCTAAAGACTCACTTTTGGATGGGCTGTCGTCTTCCTCTTCCAACTCATCTAGCTCTTTAGGAGCAAATTTCATAATATGGGAAACTATGTGAGTTCCCACCATGACAGAGCGTCCAAAGGCCCTCTTTTCCACCACGAAGATACTGAGAGGTGGGTGCAAGTACACCTGCTCTGGAAGCTCCTGTGGAATACAATCAGGTGCCACAAAGCAGATTACTTATTCATTATTAGTCATTTATTGATTATACATTGCTTGATGCCCAGATGACTTCTAAGCAGCGTACAAAGCACATACACATATAGCACAACATTGTTAATATACAGTAAATTTAAAAATACACCAGGATCAAAATACAGGCGGCAACCATTTTGCGTGCATCCAATTGATGCAAGAACGAAGGGGGAAGATCAAGGGCAGGGTGGGGGCGGAACAGGCTTATGCATAACCACTGAAATGCACAATGACCTGGCATGCAGCCCCCGCACAAACAGGGAGTTGCCTGTACCCAATAAAACAATGCAGTTAAAACTAACATCCATGAATAAAGTATACAATAAAGCAATCCTTTTAAAACAGCCCAGCAATGACAACAGAAATTAAAACAGTAAACTGAATTAGTAATCTTGGTCAGCAGTTAATATAAGGTCCCAAATAAGATTCTTTACTGTATAAAGTGATTTGATAACTGGTGGGATGGTTCTATATCCTAGTTCAACAAGATACTGTGAATGTTTCACATCAACCCTGGCAACATTAAGAAGAGAGGTCAAGTAAAAGGTATGGATTAAGAGTCAAAATCTCAGAAATAAATCCAAAGCTGCTATAAGTAATCAATTCAGGCATTAATCACATATACTGGTTGGGTTGCATGTATGTTTTAGTGGTATTTTTAATGCAGCTTTTTTACTGTGGCATGGTCTTTCAAGAGCAGCAGCTTGCTCCATCACTGGAGCTTCCACAGGTATGATAGCAGAATTCTACAGCTCTACTCAAGACCAAAGTATCAGCCATTCAGCAACATTCAGGTTGTTGGTCAGCCATTTCTACTGATAATCAAGCACACAGAAACCTCAAAGGTTCTCAGTGGATGGGAACCTTATTTAGCAGAAATGTATACAATGTGGAGGCTAATTCAAGATAATGGGAGCTTCTAAATTACTTCCATACAACTTTGGTTTTGTTAATCAGGTAATGGAAGGCGATCCCAGTCTTTTAAGATCTGCCTCTTACTCACCACATCAACAAATTTGACAAGTTCATTGAAATTTGGGTTCTCTTTATACACTGTAATCACTTCAGATTCCACTTTCTTCCCAGCACATTCAATGATCACCTGTGGCTGGTCAACCTCAAACAAGTTCACACGCTTCAGATCTCTCAGGCCCCAAAACAAGATCTAAAAAAAGAAAGAAAGCAGAAGAGTTGACTCTTCTGGGTACTCCGTACAGGGTCCAACACCCTCCTTCTCTAAAATGGTCCTCTTCTCAAAAAACACTGAAGCACCTTTCCCAATACCCACTCTCAGATGCATTCTAGATTGTTAACAGGCCTATATGACACCCACCTACTCTCTCCTGTTCTCTGTTTGTTGCAAACTAGCCTACGGTTGCAAGCCAAACCCCAGCTGAGGAACAATGGATCTTAACATGGTGGTGGTGCTGGCCTGGACAGAAGGCAAGGGAATAGGCAAATTTCTGTGCCATCTTGGAGCTGATGTAGTGATTGGGCCTGAATTAGGCCTCATGTAAACACATGATGGTCGTGGCCTCAGTTCATCTCTGCCCCAGAAGATCACCAGCAAGGATCCCACCAGCAGCATTTTCACTCACCCCACACATTTGGTGGGCAGAACAGAGAGTTCTGTGCTATTGGAGTGACACTGGTGGAGATACCTCCATCCAATCCCTCCCACAGCCTGGTGCAAAGGGAATTTGGATTGCATTCTTAGTTACTGTGTGTCAAGCTAGATTCCTTCATTCTCTCCTCTGTTTATTTCCTTGCTACTTTTTCACAAAATTGCACCCAAATTGGCTCATACAAAATGCTAAATGAGCAACAATTAATATAATAATTGCAATTACATATTAGGAATGATTAAAAATAATCATCATGTCAATACGTAAGAGGGAGAATCCCTATAATACTGATGTATTTGAACAGGTTAAAAACAAAATGGTTAGGTTAAATAAATCCTTTGCTAAAAGAAGAACAAATAATGTTACCTCTATACGAAACTCTTTAAGGATTGGTCGGATACCTTCAGGGATAATGAATCGTCCAGAACGGGGGTCTCCCAGATATTCCGGCTCCTTGGGTTCTACATCACTAGGCACTGATGGCTGGACAGCACAGAACAACAATTTAAAAGTCTTCTCTATAGCTATGTAGACTTAAATGCCCACCGGTCAATTTATCCACCAATTACCATCATAACCAATCTTCACTTTCTAAAGTGAAAGCTGTGAAGGCTCTCTCTTCTAATCCTAGATGTATGAACAGCACTGGTTGTGGGTGGTCAGCAGTGAGAGATGGTCACTGGTTATATACTGAAAGGCACTTGGGTACTACCTGTCTCATATCAAGTCTTTCCATAAAATTCTTTCCCATCAATGCTTCAGGATCCTGTTCTAAAACACAAGGCCCCTCTGCTAGGAGAACATGAAGAAGAAGAAGAAGAAGAAGAAGAAGAAGAAGAAGAAGAAGAAGAGGAGGAGGAGGAGGAGGAGGAGGAGGAGGAGTTTGGATTTGATATCCTGCCTCTCACTCCCTTTAAGGAGTCTCAAAGCGGCTAACATTCTCCTTTCCCTTCCTCCCCCACAACAAACACTCTGTGAGGTGAGTGGGGCTGAGAGACTTCAAGGAAGTGTGAATGGCCCAAGGTCACCCAGCAGCTGCATGTGGAAGAGTGGAGACGCGAACCCGGTTCCCCAGATTACAAGACCACCGCTCTCAACCACTACACCACACTGAGAACTTGGTTTTATCACAAATTCTGGTTAGTTTTTAAACAAGCCAACATCAAACCAGGGGATATGAAGCTGGCTTGTTTAACTAGCCAGAGTTTATGATAAATCACAATCCCTGGTTTACACACAAAATTAAATTACAGTTAAGGATAAGTACATCTATCAATGTTGGTGTCTCTCTGTTTCTCCTTACTCCAATCTTAAATTCAGTTCTCCACATTTCCATATCCATTTGCAATTTCTTTTTTGTAAAAAGTCCTCCCAATAGAGATGTCCGTATGATAGTTTGCCTAATATGCACATCGCTTCAAGCAAATATTGCACATTTTGTATGTTGTTTTCACTAATAAATGCATTATAATAAATACTAATAAATACATTTTACACCAGTGTATACATTTTTGCACACATTTCTTGGCTGGAGAACTTTGCAAAATTTGGAGAAGGGGGAATGTTGAAGGATGGTTGTGTTTCGGTTCATGTGGAAAGTGTGAATGCAGTAGATTTGCCTTTAATTGCAAACTGAAACAGATTTCTCCCCCATCCCTAATTACAATGAAATGAAACACTGGCAAAGTCCTCCAGCACTACACAGGATGAGATGATGGAGCACATGTACATGAGGTTTCACTTAAGTTCAGTCCAGCTCATCAGCACAAAACTTTACTGTTACATGAGATTTGGGCCATTTTTTATTATTATGAGACTATTTGCAGGCTGTTCACAACCTATTTGAGCTGCCAAACACATCCCTGTAGCCATGAGGTGGCAATGAGCCCTCTTACCTCTAAGTAGCCACTATAATCCAGTTCAATCAGCTCAAAGACAGCAATTAATTCCCCAGCTGCTTTGTGTCCCTTGTAAATGTCAAAAAACTGGAGAGAAGGTTTGCTGTATGGCTCATCTACCAGCTTCACCAGTGGTGTAACAAAGGCTCGGCCAAGGAACACAGGTGAGCCCTGGAAAGAAGAGGAAGCAGCTATCAGATATGGCAAGAAACATTATTTCAGGAACCCAGTTTCCCATTAGATCCAATGATGGGCATTTTACCCACACTGCAGCACCCTTTGTATCTAAGAGCAATGAGCTCCCTTACCTCCATCTTCACTGTATCACAATCCTGCATCTGCTTTTTACTTTACTCATGCAGAAAATTCACACAACTGAGCACTGCTCAGCAAGCCTGCTGCTAGAGTGACTTAACCTCTCTCCCAAATCATTGTTTAGATTAGGAACTAGATTAGTATGAACATTCAGCCCACCCAAGTGCTTGACTAGATCAACTGTATTGGTGTAGGTTTTTCTGCAACATGCCATGTATATTATTCCTTCAACCTGCTGGTGGTTCCCAAACCATTCTGAATTGCTTCTGCAGGAAAGTGGGGTTACAGTCGATGTGAGTTCCTGGTCCCCGAGAAGCTATTGCAGCCAAATAGAAAATTACACAAAACAGGTGAGTTTATATGTTCAAACTTACAAATTTATTGTAGTCAAAGATATTGACAACAGCAATTGGAGTCTCTGTCTTCAATTCCTCCTTCTTTCCATCGATAATGAGCTGGTCATACAGAAGTAATTCATTCCACATTGGGCTGAGTGTCTCTTCCAAGATCTGAATTAACAGAGATCAAAGCTGCTGTTTAAACAGCTCCTTTAGAACCAGGCTGGACCCATGCAATCCACAGTCATGTATATTACGGTATATCTTTCACCCAACTTACTTTTTAAAACAAAAGCTGCCCCAGGAGTCTGTGAAATTAAGTAAAGGGATGGACTGCTTAAGCATTTCCCTTCCATTCTGCTTGTGGGCTTTTCATCGGTATCAGGTTGAGCAACCTGGAAACTAGTGCTGGACTAGATGGGCCATTGGTCTCATCCAAGAGGACTCTTATAGTCTTTTACTATTGTTACAAAAGCCCGGTGCCTGCCCCTCTCTCTGCCAAGCAGTGGCAAGAGCTCATGGGGCCACAGGCACACCCTTTGGAGAATGGAAGACATGGCAGAGACTGTCGTACTTTAAGAAATATGGTTTATTCGCCTATTTACACCTTTAGTCTGCATGGAGGGGGTCCAGATCTTATGGCATAGTCATTCCAAGAGGCAGCAGCATAAGCTGCTTGAGGTCAGCACACTCCAAAGATGGTTCTCCCCTCTTCCTCTTTCTTCCTCCCAGAAACACCTTGCTCCCCTCCCCCAACAGTTACCCTGGCAACCTTCCAAATCCTCATTTTCAGGTCACACCTGGGGCAAGAAGTTTGTAACGACCCTCAATGGCTCTCTATTGTTTCCTTAACAGCCCTAGCTTGGCCAGGCTACCCTTTGCAGCTTATATTTCTACTTTCATACCAAAAATAACCAAAATAACCATTTATTAATTTTATCCACATCTATAACACCATTTCCCCACTAAAACACAAACAAAAACATCTCCCTGAGCCTTTTCCCCACCTCTATCCTGTACCATTTCAATATTCATCTGGGCTATCAAATTTGTTTACTCACAAGTCTGCTGCAAATACACTTACACATGTAGTCTGGCACTGAGTTGAAAACACCACTTTTGCAAATGGATCAGAAAGGCCATTTTCATCAGCTGGGAGAATCCCCCGAGCCTGGTACAAATGGGCTCGCAGCTGAAAGTAACTGAAGTCTGCAAAAAGCAAAATGCATCTGTCAGCTTTCCAAGATGACAGCCATTTGTGAGGCTCACACATTAGACAGGACTTTTATGTTAATCATTGCTGTTTCCAACAAGTTTACAATGGGGCGGAATGATAAGTATATCCAACAGCATTTACAGTGATCACGAAAGAGAAACTGCTAGAACTCAAAAAAAAAAGCTCCACATGAACATTTCATTTTTAAAGCTTATTGGAGTCTTGTGGCACTTTGAATAACTGACTAATTTATTATGGTGATACAAACTTTCATGGACCAGGATCCACTTCAGATCCATTGAATGCTACCTTAACTAAGTTGATAGGTATATGTTTGTGTGTGTGTGTCACACAAACATACACCTGCCAACTTAGCTAAGGTCACACACACACACACACACACACTTGAGTGATGAGGGGATGTTAGCAGTGAGCTCACTAAGCAGTCTTCCTTTAACATATCAGATGCTGTATTTCTTCACTCTGGTATGAAATTGTTGAACAGTAACATACCAAAAAAAATTCAGTTCTGTGTGGCATGAACATATGTTGCAGGTTCTTATCTCACTACGGCATGTGTGGTAAGGTGGAGCCACTCTCCTAGCACTGATGTCACTGCTGTTTACTGGAATGGGATAGGATCACTGCCACCAATCAGCTGTGCCACAGCTTTGTACAACCAGCCATGATGATTAGGGCTGATGGGAGTTGGAGTCCAACAACATCTGGCTACCCTTACATCAGAATCTTCTATCTTGCGCTAGTTTTGAGTTATGATATCTTTTCATTTCTGAAAGGAGTGGGAGGTAACAAAAAGCAATATGGGCTTACCATCTCTGTTGAGCTGACTGGGTGGGATGTACGCTGGAATCCTTGCGGCCTGCATAGCCTTATCATATATTGGTTTGAACTCCTCTGGTAGCTCTGCGGTGCTGTTCTTCACATATTTAGTTACCCCAAGCCACATGTAGATTTCCAGTTTTGCAAAGATGTCACCACTCCGTGACCCTGGAACCTTTAAGCCCCAAAAAATATTTTTTTAGTTAAAATATGGTGAGGGCAAGAAGTGTTGATATAGTAAAAGCATGAAATAAATTATTAGGTCTGCTTCCACACATAAAGCAATGTTCTAAGTGTGTGTGGGGGGGGTGTCAGACCGGGTGATAAACATGGGTCCCTTCCAAACCTATGATCCTGTGTATGTGAAGTTAGAATCTATGAGAGAAAACCTGCCATTTATGTGTCAAAAGAGGTTGCCCTGTTGCATAGGGAAAAAAGGATGGGCCTTTTCTCACCTCAACTGGCGGGATGCTATGCCACCCTAAGAGGGAGAGCAATAGGCCAAGTGGGGGTTTTGAGTGTGTGAGTTTGTGGCTGGTGCTGGAGCTGGAGACACAGAGGCTTTATCTTGCTCTATGCTAGATCCCAAAGCTATGTCCTGGGGCTCTCCCTAGGAACCTAATGGGAGGCAAGAGCTGTGGTGCCCCTCTATCCTATGCTCAGGTTGTATATGTGTGTAAATAACACCATATATCCTAAAGATACTAGTCTCCAATGACCATTCCAATACAGTGGTACTTCGGGTTACATACACTTCAGGTTACAGACTCCGCTAACCCAGAAATAGTACCTTGGGTTAAGAACTTTGCTTCAGGATGAGAACAGAAATCGTGCTCCGGCGGCGTGGCAGCAGCAGGAGGCCCCATTAGCTAAAGTGGTGCTTCAGGTTAAGAACAGTTTCAGGTTAAGAACGGACCTCCAGAACGAATTAAGTACTTAACCCGTGGTACCACTGTAGCACTGTATCAGGAATTTTAAGAAATGTTTTGTTTTGTTTTGTTTTGTTTTGTTTTTATATGTGGTGGAAGCTGCTCAGAGTGGCTGGGGAAACCCAGACAGATGTGAGGGGTATAAATAATCAAGTTGTTGTTGTTGTTGTTGTTGTTGTTGTTGTTGTTGTTGTTGTTGTTGTTCCAAGGAAACTGAACCATTGGTAAGTAAGTGCTGGAACCCCTAGAGTCTCTTGCTGCTTGGAGGGTCAGAAATTTAATGAGCAAAAATGGTGAGCACCCACCTTGAGAAAGACCGTTTGTATCTTGGCACAGTCCTTGCCTTTCTCCTCTTCTACCACTGCATAAAGGATGTGTTGGGCAGGGATCCGAGTGTATGCGATACGCTTGTTGTTGCTAAACATCCAGATCAGGACATCAGGGATAGGACATTGGGGCTGGGGGCGGGAATGAGAGGGAAAGCTGAAATAAAACTAGCTTAAATTTTTTAAAAAGTGCAAACATTCTTTTTCCTTATCTGGGGTGGGGGGGAGAGTTGAGTTTTTGTTTTTTGTTTTTAAATGGAACTTTTTGTTTGAGACCAAGAAGTGAAGGAAGGTGTGATTCATGGGCGTAGGCAACAGATGTAGGGACCAGAGTGAGAGCTGAGCTTCTTCGCATTCATCTCAACCCTTGATCCTTTCATGCACCATCCATACACCTTTTGGTTTGGAAAACATCACACTGAATTTCTCACATGCACTCATATTTCTCCCCACCCCAAAAGGACCAGAAACCTGTTTGCTTTCTTCTTTCAAAACATAAACAGAAATTCTAAGGATTCTAGGGTATTACTAGAATATCATGCTCTCTGGTGCAGAGTTTCCTTTCTCAGTTGCTTGAGCTACCCAGCTTTTAATGTATAAAGTATAGGAGCTCCCAAACCTGATTGCATTCCCACACCTGCAATTACATACCTCTTTAGCCAGGAAGCGCAGCTTTGACAATATTATCTTTGTCTCATTTACTTTCTCCTTGACATTGGTGCGAGTCAGGCGCCTTCTTATGCGCATCCCCTGTTTTGCATATAGTATCTGAAGACAAAAAGATCACATCTTCTAACCATGAATTTAACCACATAGGGGACCAAGCTGAGAGGTCCCATCTTCTTTTCCCCTCCATCAAAAGGTGAATCCCTTCTTCTGCTCTCCCACACCTCCTTGCAAACTGCCCATAGCAGAGAATCTCCAAATTCTATAGCTCTAAGCTGTAGATTGCTGAGGAATTTGTGTTTTCGTAAGTAGAAAGTACTACTGTAATTTTAGAAATGTTTATTTCACTCAGAGAAAGGGCCTCTCTAGGTGGGATCACGTATGACTGCCCCAATACCATCACAAGGACAAATCATGATTAATGCACAATAAATAAATAAAAAGACATCTGGAGGGGCCCTGAGTTCGAACTCGGGGATTGGAGCAGTAAGGGGAGAATAGTATGGGATGGAACAGTCAAGGCAGAATGCAGCAAGGGGAAGAAGGATGGAGGCCATGCACTGATACCAAGGGTTAAAAGGAAACAAAACAAGGAAGAGAAGCAGGATAAAGCATAGAGAAAAAAAATAAGCCATAGTGTTCAGACTAAGGAGGCAGTTATTCCTTGCTTGGAACTTTTTCAGGTCCTTTGATCAGTAGGTCCTTTGACAAGTAGACTCTACTTGTTAGAGAGACACATAGTTATGTTTTCAAGTAGGACCTAGCTGCAGCCTGATTATGTGGGTTTCGTATGATTTGCTTCTCCCTTGCAATATTTTTCTCAGCAAGTGCAATTAGTAGCTGTAAGTTGGGGGGGGGGAGTCTCCTTATGAATAATTAATTGCTACATGAATGGATGCCAATTGGTAATCTAGATCCACCTCGCCAATGGGTTTCAAAGGTATGCACTGATCTGGGGAAACTCTGATAGCCACTGAACATGGCAACATATTGAGGGTTCCATGTTTACATTGGGCTAGATGAAGGTCAGAGTATTTGTTGTCACATGGAACATTCAAATTCCTTTCTGCTCCTCAAGTGTGCATGCACACAGCTTGATCACATGACTTACAATGTTTTGTGGGAGAGATTTCATCCGGCAACGATCAAGGTTGTTTGGACGGGCCATGGGCTTTTTGTCCACGTTAAGAGAATACTGCCTGGAATCAGAGAAGCTGTGAGTTCTGAGCTCATGACAGTAGCACACACATACCACACAGGCTGTAGCTACACATATCACATGAAAACATGAGCTGAATTTAATACAGGGTTGGGGACGATTCCGGTTCACTCTGCATTTTGGAGTGAACTTTCCCATTTCACCTCCCTTGGACCCATGCTTGGATCGAAATGCTGGCCTGTGGATTAAGCACCATAGTCAACAGCCCAAACCACACATGGGTCTGTACTGTACTTACAAGATGATCTGAGGGTTGCCTCTTTCTCCCTTTTAGCTTCTAGGATTTGTAGTTCTTGGACTCCAGGATATTATTTCAAGATTATTGCAATTATCTGTGGCTGAGGGGGCTAAAAAGCCAGCTTTATGTGAAAAGAAATCAAATATGTAGTACTAACCTACATCCAGCTACAAACTCCTCTAGCACCTGCCGAAGCCTCTCATCTGCCTTTGATCTTGGTCTCCTCAGGAGCTTCTCCACCTCTTCTAGTCCATGTTCCTGTTACAGCAAATACAATAATGATATCAGTCCCAGAAGCAACATGTATTCTCTTATGTTCTTGAAGTGTTCATTTATTACACTACATAATTGTGCTGAAGGGGGGAAATGATTAAAGCAAGCTGTTCTCACATGCATAAGCAGGAGGGATCTAGCTGGTCATTAACTTGTCTATTAAGTTATTCAACCCATACCTCTGGGTTTTCTCTCTGGCCAGATTTAAAAGAAAAGGGAGGTGCTTGCAGAAACCACTGGCCTAACTCACATGGCAGTTGTGGGCAAAGCTTTGTAACAGCAATTAAAACAAGCCAAGAGCTAAAACAATTGGCAACTGCCACATTGCTAAAATATTGTTATGAGTTTACTGTATGCATAGACTGTACTGTATGCAATTATCCTCCCACCCACTGGGATCCTGCAAGTGTTAAAATATAAGCCAGGCTAGCTTCCTGTGTTGAAGTGATGGCCTGGATGATGAGCTATTAATGGAAACATAGGAAAGGAGCTCTGTGTGATATGGCAAATGGGTGTGGCCCCTCCCAAGCTCATGGTTAGTTGGGGGGGGGGGAGTCAGAGTTGATTTGCAATGATGTAACCTAGAAGAAAAGCAGCAAGCTGGAGAGAGAGTCAGAGCAATGTTTGATTTCTGTTTGAATCCAAGGCTGCAGCTATGGGAGAAACAAGACCTTTTTGGGGGTGCAGATGCAGTGAACCCCTCCACTGAAGACTAAGGTTGTACATATGTGTAAATAAGCCATATATGATAAAGACACCACAGTCTCTGCTGTACTTCATTTCCAAAAGGAAACATGAATCCTGGGTAAGCGCCTGGAATCCCTGGAATCTCACACCGCTCAGAGATGGGGGTGGGGAATACAAGGCAGTATAAAATCAACAGAGTTCAATAGAAAAGCTAAACAAAGCAGGGGGGAAAGATCTCCTTAAAAGTTGGAAGTGCAGGGGCCATACATACTTCCTGGTGTAAGGAATTCCAAAGATAACAAAGTAAGTATCTCATATATAAGCAGCAAGGATATCATCCTTCATCAGGAACAGAGCTGAGAGTACTCTGAATCTAATCTCAATCATGCTTTTTCTCAGTCCAGTTAAGGATGTGTGGTGCAAATAAAACAAGTGTATCAGGGATTGACAGAGCCTTTAAAGGTAGAGCAATACTTTACCAAACGCTCTGCTATTTTGACAATCCAGTTGGAATTACAGAGTCTCCAGCTATAATCTTCCCAGTAGCTCCAAAAATACACACAGGGCTTCTCATGCAGCATTGGCACACAGCTGTAAGAGCTAAGAGCAGCAAACAGAGAAGTTTTACAAACCTTCTACTAATAGCTAACAACTGTCTGCATACCAGAGTTATACTCAGATATATAATATCAGTAAGGTAAAGGACTCCTGAATGGTTAAGTCCAGTCAAAGTGACTATGTCCAGTCCAGTGACTATAGGGTGCGGCACTCATCTCGCTTCAGGCCGAGGGAGCTGGCGTTTGTTTGCAGACAGCTTTCTGGGTCATGTGGCTAGCATGACTAAACCACTTCTGGCACATGGAAATGCCATTTACCTTCCTGCTGCAGCAGTACCTATTTATCTACTCGCACTGGTATGCTTTCAAACTGCTAGGTTGGCAGGAGCTGGGACAGAGCAATGGGAGCCCACCCTGTCGCATGGATTTGAACTGCCAACCTTCTGATCAGCAAGCCCAAGAGGCTCAGTGGTTTAAACCACAGCACCACCCACTCCCTAATATCAGTAGGGGTGGCTTTACAGGATGAAGAACTGCTTTTCCCTTGGTGTTTTCTTTTCTTTTTTTTTAAAAAAAAGCAGTGTCAAAGTACAGAAATATAGAAAGCTGTGTTTCTCCTACACCAATTTGACATAGATGAAAATCCATTCCACTTTCCCAGGCCAAAATTAGATAGTAGCATCGAACAGTTCCTTACCGGATAATACAGTAATAATTAAAAGGCTTTCCTGATCAGAAGGGCTTATAAAGTTCTATGCAATAAGGAAGTTTGGGGAGACGATGCATGCAATGACATTGGGGGGCAAAACTTGTGAGTGTGTTCCTGTCCCCTTATACAGTTTTGCACTCAGGTGTTCAGACAAATGCCTCAACATATTTTTTTTAATGTATTACATTAGAAATGAATGAACAAACATGAAGATACAAACAGGGCTAAGAGTATGAAGAGTAATTACTTGTCATATTCAGTGGGTTCAGGTCTTAGGTTCTCAGTCATAGATTTATCAAGCAAAGGTGTACTTGGTGCTATGACTTCAATATCCAGCTCATCATCTGAACTGGGTTCCAGCAAAGGTTGCTTGTCTTCACTCTTTTCTCCCTTCTCATCTTTCTTGGAAATTTTGGTCATCACTTCTTCAGCTTTGCCATAGTTCCCTTGAAGATGAGTATAGTTATTCTTTATTCTCATTAACATTTCATATTTATAATGCTATATAATTATAAAAATAAATTTATAATATTTATAATATTATAAATATCTCTGGAGCATTAACAACTTGTGTTCATAACATAAATGCTCTAGTATATTATAATCTATGGTCTGAGTTAGAGAGCAGGGAGAAATTCAAATCAGTTTGTAGTAAAAGCCAAACCTATCAAATTCACACTCATATGAGAACCAAAACACAGCTTTCCTTAAAAATTCTTACTTCTCCGAGTTTTGCGATGCAGTTCTCCAACACACCGCTTACAAAAAATGCATATATTGGGAAAAACTGCATAAAAATTAAGATCTTTGTGAAAGTAGCATACATTAAGTTAGGGGATTTTTATTTATTTTTTGCAAAAAAAAATGTACATTAAAATGGCTTAGAAAGATGTGTTTATTAGGATAAATTCACATGAAAATACTGATGAATTTCCATGAGGATTTAAAAAATAAACAAATAAAGCAAATTGCTGCAAAATGTGGATAGATTAATAATTCTGGAAAAATTAGAAACTGAGAAAACTCAAGCTGACAGTTTCTTTCCATCCTGAGTAAAAGCAATGAGTTCCCATTTCCCTAGACTGTTCTCTTGCTTGTACTTACAGTGAACAAACACCTACATGGGTAACCAAAAGCTTCCACTTTCTCAGGTGCTTTAAGAGCAATGACAGTGAAGGCAGAGGCAAACAGGGCCAACTACATGTGGAGATAATCCACTGGGGGGCATTTTCCAAGCCATTTTGCGAGTGCTAATCCTTAAGCAAAATGTGCCAGGCTGCAAACCTGGCCAATTTCACTGTGGCCTATTGCAGACAAGGCTGTATATTTGGTGTAGTTGCAGAGCTAAGCGTACAAGGTAGTCATAAAGAGAGGGGCATTTATATAAAAGAATATGAGAATAGAAAGCATGAAAGAGAAACAAAAAAGGAGACGCATTGGGAAGAAACTGTTTTAAAGTGAACACAAGTCTATGTCAAATTTACCTATGGAGATCTCAAACTTCACAGGCTTGCTACCTATTGCTGGCTCCATCATAGTCACCTCAAAGAAGGAGGCAAAGAGAAGGAATTCTTCTTTCACTCCCAGGGCATTCTAAACAACAACAAAGAAATATAGTTTCAAAACAGCCTAGGTATACAATATTGACCTCCTCAAATAATAATTCAGAAAACTAACTTGTGGATAAATCCAAGTACTAATTTGTGATGGCTACTAAACATTGACACCAATTCAGGCTTCACACATCTATTGCTTGTATTGCAGGTTTATTCATGGCCTATTCATAGCCCCTTTGGGCTGGGCTCTAAAGAGAGACCCGTTGTAGGGTTTCTCCTCATCCAAGAGAAGGCTGGGTGGGGAAAACTGGAAGCTGGATTCTAACTGAAGAGACAAGGCAAAGTTAATTCACTGTGTCTTAATACAACACACTAATCTTAATACAAATGCCACCCAAGACAAACAAGGGGAAACAGCTGCGGGGTTCCATAGGTAATCACCTATGATTAATGACTGGCTGGCTCAGCTCGGTTTCTGTTTTACAGGTCAGTATATGGATGATATCATCTTGGGAGAAGGATGTGAATATTGGAGAAATAAATCAACCACGTGATCTAGAGTTCTGAGTGCAAAAGAATACTCATGCAGAAGTCGATGCATTAGATGATCTGTCTTTCTTATATGTAAAGGATGCAAGTGCCTGGGAAGGCCAGAATATTCTGGGACCCATGTGACACTTTCTTATGTTCAGGGGACTTAAGCAGCAACTAGTGGTAGCCACAGACACACAAAGCAACAGAGGCATGTATCCTGCCTTAGTCCCATTAGCCCCACACCTGAAATCTGTCATACAAGACAGCTCAATTGTTTGTTTGATCCAAAAGTAGGGTTGCCACTCATTCCTTAAAATACGGGTTTGCCCCGTTTTGGGGACACAGAGTCCCTTGCCTGTTTGTCCGCCCATTTGTCCAATTTTTGAAGCCATCATCTTCCATGAAAAAAATTAATCATCATTTGTTCACTCTCCCTAACCTGCTTGTTTGGTGCAGTCTGACTTGCTAGGCATCTCGGAAGCTGAGCCTGCCCTCTGGTTAATTGACATTCCAGGCTCAAGCCAATGGCTCAACGAGAATGAGGGGAATGTTTGCTGGAGCCTAAGTCTATAGTTTCAAAGGTCTATAGCTGTTTTGATTAAAAGGGGGGGGGGGAACTTCCTTAGAACTGTAAGTCAGGCAACCTACTATATTTACTTATTTCATAAAATGTTATTAGATTTGCAGCCAGACCAGGAAGGGAAGGCTCTATGACATGGGTGTGGTGCTTTTCTCATTTCATTTGCCCTTTTCGCTGTGATAGAGCAGGTCAGAGCTCTTTGTCCTTATCTATATAATTCTGTTGTATAATCACCATCTCTACCTGCTCACTGTTCCCATTGCAAACACTGTATGAATTGTAAAGTGTTGCATAGTTACTGTAAAAGCACATGTGTACCAAACACTTTCCTTTCCTCCACAGAGTCTAAGGGGAGCGTTATCTGCTAGATCAGGGATGGGGAAACCTTTGGTCCTTCAGATGTTGTTGAACTATCATTGACTATGCTGGCTAGAGCGGCTTTGAGCTGGAGTCAAACATCTGGAGGGGCAACATATTTGCTTAAGCGTCTTGAAACAATTTATCACAACTCTTTAAATTTGAAATGTGAAAGAGATGCTTACAATTTCAAGATTTCAGAATTTCAACTTAGTACCTACCTTGCAACATAGTACCTTTGTCTTACATAGTGCCTTTGTAAGAGACAATTATATTACTGTACCTTTGTAGCTGTCCAGAAAACGTTTCATCTCTATTCTGGAATTCACATATATGTGTGTATAGAAGAAGGCAATGCACACAGCCAGAGCTTTGCTTTAAGATCTAAATATGAGACTTACCTCTGGGAGAGGATGGAGGTCCTCTACCTCCACAATCACCTCACTTGGCTGGTCAGACTCCTCCAGGACGTCACCCTCAGCTTGGCTTTGTTGCTGCTCTTTGACAGAAGCTTTGGATTTCTCCTTGGCCTTTTTGCTCTTTTTCTTCAGCTTCAGCTTACTTAGGGCACCTTTGAGAGCTTCCACAGGCTTTTTCTCTGCTGCCTGGATAGTGCTAAAGATCTCCACACTAATGGCCATGAGAAGACGCCCGCGATAGAATATGCCTTCACCCAGACCTTCATTGAGATCTTTGTGTACATCTCGCAGGGCAGAATTCTTGGGTGATCCATATAAATTCACCCAGGTTGGGCCAAAGGTGGGATTAAAGCCTGTGGGAAAAGACATTTCTGAATTTGGTTCAGAATTTCACACATGTCATTCCCCACTATGGAGCAGAGCAGAGCAGAGCAGAGACTCTTGGTGACCCTCCTAGATACTGGCTATAACCAAACAGAATTCAGCAGGAATGACTGTGGCCATATCCCATGGATTGCCTATGTCCCATAAACGTAAAGCACACACACCCAAATATTGGAAACTGTAGTTTGTTAAGGATGCTGGGAATTACAGTTCTGTGAGGGGTAAACTATAGTTCCCATGATTATTTGCGGGTATATGCTTTAAAAGTGCTCGAACTGTATTGTGTACATGCAGCCTTAGATTTGGGTGCCCATCAGATCTCCCCTACTTGTGCTTCTACACACACAGAGATGGACATATTTGCATACCCGGCCAACTGTGCTGTAGTAGATAAATTAATATTTATGATATGCTTGTATGTATTCCATCCTTCAAATATGGACAGGTAGCTCAGAAGATAAGATTAAAGATATAATCAAAATATTTAAAACAAAAAAACCCCACTTCAGACAAATAGGCAATTAGTGAAAGAATCATTTGAACATTCAGAAGTGCCTGCTGCTCTGAGGGGGCTCACCATTTCTGCCAGGGTCAGATATTTGCTGCAGATCAATAAAGTGTGTGGCAAGGGCAACATCTCCAATGTTGGCATCATCCAACATTTGGACTTTTATTTTTCTGACAAGAGGCGGGAACATTTCAATGAAGCTGATCTGTTCATTCCACACTGGTTCTGTGGTACTGCTTTCAACCGAAGTTTCTCCCTGAACCAAAGAAATGAATCAAGATTGCACGCAAGGGAAAACAATAGAAGTTTCCACTTTGAAACAACACAACATTAATTTTCCATTCATAATAACGTGTGGACATCCAATGAGGTGACTGTTGGAAGATTCAGGACAGATTTTTGAAAGCACTTCTTCACACAGCACATATTTAAACTATGGCAGTGTTTCCCAACCTTTTTTGGGCAAAGGCACACTTGTTTCATGAAAAAAATCTCGCGGCACACCCGCTCCGGCCCTAAATAGGGCAAGCCATGCCCCCTCCAGCCAGCTGATTGGCTGGCCAGGAGGCGTGGCCGGATGGGATTCCCCTGCTCTCGCGGGGGCTGAGATGGGATTCCCCGCTCATGTGGGGGCGGATGGGATTCGCTCGCTCGCCGCCCCGCGTGTGCTCGCCGAGCATGCGCAGGCCCAGTAGCGAGCGGCGATGGGGCTAGCCGGAGAAGAGAGGGCGAGCCCCCTCCGCTCCGGCCCTAAATAGGGCAAGCCACGCCCCCTCCAGCCAGCCGATTGGCTGGCCAGGAGGCGTGGCCGGATGGGATTCCCCAGCTCTCGCGGGGGCTGAGATGGGATTCCCCGCTCACGTGGGGGCGGATGGGATTCCCCGCTCACGTGGGGAAGGGCGTGATGCCCGCAACCCCACCTCCTGGGGCAGGCCCGGAAGTGCAGGCCCAGTAGCGAGCGGCGATGGGATGTGGGAGCTCGCTCGCCGCCCCGCGTGTGCTCGCCGCCGCTGCCCCGCCTCTCACCGCCCGACTCGCCCGCCTCCCTCCCACGGAACACAAGGCAACGTTCCACGGCACACTAGTGTGCCGCGGAACACGGGTTGGGAAACACTGAACTATGGAACTTACTCCAACAGGAAGTAGTGATGGCCACCAACTTGGATGGTTTAAAAGAGGATTAGGCGAAGTAATGGAGAAGAAGGCTGTCTCTCTAATCAGTTTTCTAATCAGCTTCCTACATTCTTAGTACATACCCTCTCTCTATTATGATGCATTAGAAGAAGAAGAAGAAGAAGAAGAAGAGGAGGAGGAGGAGGAGGAGGAGGAGGAGGAGGAGGAGTTTGGATTTGATATCCCACTTTATCACTACCCAAAGGAGTCTCAAAGCGGCTAACATTCTCCTTTCCCTTCCTCCCCCACAACAAACACTCTGTGAGGTGAGTGAGGCTGAGAGACTTCAAAGAAGTGTGGCTAGCCCAAGGTCACCCAGCAGCTGCATGTGGAGGAGCGGAGACACGAACCCGGTTCCCCAGATTACGAGTCTACCACTCTTAACCACTACACCACGCTGGCTCTCTCTTAGAAAAGCATTTGTTCAAGTTACATAGACTGGACTGTTGCGAGCCACAGAACAAAGAACCAAACATTTCACAGAAATCAGTTGCTCAAGCTTAAACTTACCTGCTGACCAGAAAAAACAACTTGCACATATGGATCAATGAAGACTTTCTTCTCACCCACAATCTTTGAAAAACCACCCATGATTCCTGCACTCATGCTGGGCAGACCCTCTGCCTTGTACATTTTGATGCAGAATTTCGCCCATGGCCTTTCAGCTGGGACTCTTTTAGGCAGCAGCAAGTTCCTGAAAGGAATATATTTGAGTTCTAAATAGTGTTCACAGCTCCTAGAAAACCAGAGGCTAACTAAAATTGAAGGAAAGGAGATCACTGAATCAGAACAATGGCCAATTCCATCAGTTCTCTAATCTTGAATAACATTAGCTATCAATCCCTTGCCAATCCTTTGGGAGAACACACTACAGTGGTACCTCGCAAGACGAATGCCTCGCCTCGCAAGACGAAAAACGCGCAAGACGAAAGAGTTTTCTGTTTTTTGAGTCGTTCCGCAAGACGAATTTTCCTATGGGCTTGCTTCGCAAGACGAAACGTCTTGCGAGTTCTTGCGAGTTTGTTTCCTTTTTCTTAAAGCCGCTAAGCCGTTAATAGCCGCTAAGCTGTTAATAGCCGCTAAGCCGCTAATAGCCGTGCTTCGCAAGACGAAAAAACCGCAAGACGAAGAGACTCGCGGAACGGATTAATTTCGTCTTGCGAGGCACCACTGTACATACCTCTCCATAACACAAACTTACTTTTCAATGTCTTCATTCTGACTTGTTGAGGTAGTGGGAAGGGAACTCATTACATCCCCTCGTGCAATGACAGAAATGTTGCATTTCACAAAGCCTTTGACTCCTGCCCTGGTGTCCTTGGGGTCATGAATAACAGCCCACTTCTGGTAAAATCTGTGATCTAAAAGGACATAAAGAGAGAATATCTGATTCACAATTTTCTTGGATTCAATACATATTATAATGACAACTTCCATCACAAGTTCAAAGCCTCAGAGAAAAGCCAGCAGAGTTGTATTATCCTCACAAAGTACCACGGAAGACACTTAGCAAGCAAAAATCAATATCCATTCCCTGAAACCAACAGAGCTCTGCAGATTTACAGGAGGTTATGCACAGGAAATATGAGCTTTACTGAGGTCTTTCCATGGGCACGGTAGAAATTCCATGGAGCTTTCAGTTTTGATGAGGCAACACTTTGCACAATAAGGCTCATATATCCCCTGAAGAGACAGAATTTTGACCAAGAGGGCTGTAGAGGGTTCAGAAGCATTAGCGCTGGAGGAGGAGCCAAGCTAGCCCTACCATAAAGCAAAGTAAGATTGGCTGTCACAGACAACAAATGCTGCATACACTCCAACATTTCTCTGATGAAAATAAGGAAATCCCATTCCATGGTGATAATCTGGGCGGCTTCCAACATATAAAAATAATATTAAAACATTAAACATTAAAAAAAAATATCCCTACACAGGATTGCCTTCAGACCGCTTGGGGGTTGAATAACTCCATTCGCTCCAATGCAAATAGGGACAACCTAAGGAAAAGTTGGACATTCTGGGATCAAATCAGAAATCAGGGTGGCTTCTCTAAATCAGGGACGTCGCTGGAAAATAGGGACACTTGGAGGGTCTGTTGCTGGCAAGAGGCATCAAGATGTTGGAGGTCAGAGTTGTGTGAGCTATGCAGTCCTGCACCCTCCTCCTCACTTGCAAGTCTGCTACCCTTCACCAATTTTCAAGGAAGATTCAGCTGCCGCCATCTGGTTGCCTTTTGTACATGGAATAGGGAAAGGCACAATGGTATCCTTAGTTTTCAGCAAAAATGTATTGGGGCTGCCCTGACTAGGCAGATGAAAACCATTTTACAATGTTCTCATTCATTACTTAATTGTAAATTATGTTGTTGTGAAAGAAAGAGTTCAAAATAGACCATAATGCAAGGGTGACTCATATCATAGGCTCAAAGCAGATAACGGAAAAGGAAATCAAGAATCATTTCCAAGTACTGTACCTGGCTGGTTGTATATGGTCGCTAGATCAACCTTGAATATCCCTATGAGTGCACCTAAGAATCGGATCTTCTTTGAATGGAAGACCTGCACAGTAACACAAACCACTTTCTCAGTATTGTCAAAAGGTGTGCAGAACGTGATTAATGCTACAGTAGTAGCCCTCTATCAGCAGTGGTGGAGGGAACTGAGCTAATAGAATTGTTCGGTGGTTCCAAAGGATAGGGGGAGTGGCAAAAAATGGCCAAGTTAAACTGTACTATATGAAACTGAGACAAGTTTAAAGGATGAGGGGTGTATTTCAATGTTGTCAGTCTTCGCTAATCTTGTGTTATAAGTCTACAAATAAATTGTAAAGCTATTTTTCTCAACACTGGTGTGATTTGTCTGGTGCTTCTTTTCAATTTAGAAGTTTAATCAAATTATTTTTCCTTCTTTCAATGACAGGATGTTAAATATTAATAAAGTATTTGAAACATATGGAATAAGCTGTTCGACAGTGGAATTTGCTGCCAAGGAGTGTGGTGGAGTCTCCTTCTTTGGAGGTCTTTAAGCAGAGGCTTGACAACCATATGTCAGGAGTGCTCTGATGGTGTTTCCTGCTTGGCAGGGGGTTGGACTCGATGGCCCTTGTGGTCTCTTCCAACTCTATGATTCTATGATTCTATGTCGTTTATAAAAGCAGCCTCTATTTCAGCATTCCAGAGGACAGATACGGGGCATCGTCACACAGATGATCAAACCGTCCCATGGAGATGTTGCAAGGTTGGGATGTTGCAAGGATTTTACAAGGCAACCAGCTCATCTCTTCCACCCTTTACAGCATTCATAGAATGCATTAGAAAACTGTTTCCTAGGTACTTAGAATTCCTACCTCCTAGGACCAAGGCAGCCCAGTATAGCTGAGGTTCAGATTACTTTAGCTGCTCCTTCAAATTTCTCCTAGAATACACCATTTTCACTGGACATTTGGCTTAACCCCTGAATCCTCATTTTCAGCTATAACAAAACTTTGGTTCACATAATTACATTTTATCTCATTTGTCCCTCTCCCACCCCTTTGTTTGTTGTCTCTCGCACTTCTAGATTGCATGCTCATTGCAGGGAGGGACCTCTCTGATGCTCCTGCAAAGTGCCACCTACACTTAAGGCACTATAAAATATCATGAACAAAAATAGTACAGTAATGCCTACATTGGTTTGGATTGTAATGGTTTCCACTGAGGCAGTCATTCTTATGAAACTAAGAATCAGCAAAACTTTGGAAGCAGAGGAAGGAAACCTAAAGCAGAGGCATGATTTAGTACCCCACCTATTTTGTTACGGTTCTTTGCACCCATGTTGCTATGCAATAAGTTCGTGTTAGCTCTCTCCCCATAACAGTGACCCACAATGGCTGATACTTACAGAAATCTCTATGAGTCTGTGGAACAAAACATCTCTCGGTTCATGGAATTCAAATGTAAAATACTGGAAGGGAAAGGTGAAGAATTCTGATTCATGAGTGCTATCATATTCCAAGGACCACAGTTGTGCGCCCCCCCCCCCATGAGATGCTTTCTTTAAAGCAGGGGTCATCAAACTTTTTCATCCCATGTGCAAATTTGCAAACTGGGGAAGCTGCCATGAGCAACACGCAAGCACTGCAACCATCCGCATACTGAAGCCATTCACACCTGCACACTTTACAGCCACACATATATGCACACATGGCATAAGGTAAAGGGACCACTGACCGTTAGGTCCAGTCGTGGGCGACTCTTCCGGGTCATGTGGCCAGCATGACTAAGCTGCTTCTGGTGAACCAGAGCAGCGCACAGAAACACTGTTTACCTTCCCGCCGGAGCAGTACCTATTAACTGCTTGCACTGTGTGCTTTCGAACTGCTAGGTTGGCAGGAGCAGGGACCGAGCAAAGGGAGCTCACCCCATCATGGGGATTCAAACCACTGACCTTCTGTTTAACCCACAGCGCCACATGGCTTACACACATGCATTTGCTGCAATCTTGCACACACCAGTCACAACAATGCGCATACCCTTTCCTCACCAGCAATTAGGCTTGACAAAAGTGTTTTTGCTTCCCGCCCCCCTCCAAGTCTAACTGAAGGCAGAAGGTGGTATTCCTGGAGAAGACACCCTTCCCTCCCCAACTGCAACCCCTCCATCATCCCTCTTCCGTTGTAAATAGGCCTGGGGGGAAACATTCCATTGTAGTCAACAGAGGACCTCTTGTGTGGGAGGCATTTTGAGTCAGGAGGCTCACAACTGGGGGGCGGTCATCATTAACTCACCCTTCCCTATTTGAGACCCCCCTGCTGAAAATGTTCCACACCCCCACAGTTAGGCTTCATTTAAACTTTTTGGCTACAATAAAACCTTTCTTTCAATCCTGATTTCTGCATGTGGAGGAGCAAGAGGGAAAAGGGACCCAGGGAAGGCTTCTGTGGGTGTAGCTGTGTATCTCCCACTTTGGCAGCCACTCCTCTAAACTTTTGAACCCATACCCAGCCCAACTCACTGAACCCTGCCCTCCACCCATCAGTTGGCATTCCCCAGTGAAGAGAGCTGATTGACAAGTGGTTATGGTTTGGGGGGAAATGGCCTCACAGGGAAAACTGGACGTGGCAGGGCAAAATTCATTCATAGGCCAGAGGTTCCCCACCCCTGCTCTGAAGAGGTGCATAAGCTTAGGACTTTCTCACATGTTGCAAAATTTCTATACAGAAAGCACTCTCCCAAAGGAATAAATGGTTGACCCACATGCTGATAATCCAATAGGTGGTCATGAACACAGGGTAATTTGATTTATATACTCCTGGCCTCCATGTGCTAGTAGGCTGCAGCAAAGTTTTAGCAACTGTACACAGAACCATTACTCAAGTGTGCAGCTGCCAACCTTGATAATTTAGACATGACTTGCATGTTAATGCAACATCTTTTGCAGCATATGCAAGAGCATGCGAGTCTTTTGAGAGAAGTCTGCAAACTGCAGTCAGCTGCCTAACAGTGGCCTGGATTTGTACAAAACTAGAAGTTCTGAGCGGTGGAGTCATGGAATCTTGCCTGTACATTACATACCTCATTGTAAAAGGGACAGTTGGTTGACTTTTGTGTTGCTGTGCGTCTCTTTTCATCTCCGATTTTCACAACTACAAAAGGGTCAATATTCACTCCTACCAATTTCTGGGCTTCAATAATGTTTATGCCAATCTGTGGAGACAATACACTTTCTAGGATCAGTCTGAGGATGTCATCATTATGGGAGATGGAATTAAATAAGAGGAAGGAGAAAATTGCTTGTTTCAAAGGCGCAGGTGTCTTAGAGTTTTTTCACAAGTTACTGGTATGTCAGGGTCACTTGGGAATTTTCTTTTAATCTGCAGAGATGGGGAATCCATGGCCCTCCAGATGTTGTTGGAATCCAACTCCCACCAGCCCCAGGCATCATGGCTGATAGTCAGGGATGATGGGAGTTGTAGTTCAACATCAGGAGGGGCACAGGTTCCCCCACTCCTGATGTAACATGTCCTGGGCTAGTCTAATAGGAGTTTGATAACTTGGGAGTAGTCCCATAAAATATCATATGCCCTCCCAGAAATCTTAAGGCAATATGAACGTTCCCTTAAACCAGTGGTTCTTAAAGGGTGTGGCATGACAAACTGGTGTGGCAGGAGAAAATGGCAAGTGTTGCCGGAAAATTCAAGGGCATTTGAACAATTCATTTCTCTTGAGGAAATGAGAGTTTAACTAAGATTAGACCTAATATAAATGAGGTTTAGACCTGGCAAAAGCAAATTCACACCTCTCATTGAGTTTGTATACATACTTAAGGTACATACAGTATATCAGAGGCACATTTATAATTGTATTTTGGGAATGATTCATGTTCTTTTGTAGCTGCAATGTTTTATATTTTTTGGATATCCTATGATCATATTATAAAATAGTTGTGTTCTATCTTATAAATCAAGCACTGCTAGGAGTTGTTTCTTTTTGTTTTCCAGTGCATTTCTTACCAATACAAAATTTGATGTGGTATGAGCATATTTTTATTCTGAAAGTGTGGCCTAGGTGTGTATATATATATATATATATATATATATATATATATATATATATATATATAAAAGTTTGAGAGCCACTGCCTTAAATAATTTACACAAGAAGACTGGCAAGTATAGTACCTGGAAGTTCTGTGGTCTAGGAGTAGCATACAAGTCCCACTTAGAAAAGACCCTAGAACGGCTACAATGGAAAGAAAACACTGATTAAACACTTCAGCAATGCCATTTTCTGTAAACCATTATTTTATTTTGGGGGTAAATAAGGAAAGCTTTTAGTTTGATCTGTGACCCTTGTTAACATAATTTAAAAGGGAAGGAGAATAGAAGAAAACGAAATGTTGACTTCAAAATTTAATCAAATGCTTTTTATTGTCATCGCTCTCTCAACAGAAATTCAGCAAGTGCTTTAACTTTTAAACATTTCTGTGCCATCATTTTGTATTTTTATGTTATGAACCACCTTGTAATCTTCGGATGAAAACAGTGTACAAATTTAGTAAATAATACTAATGAGGTTTATGCAAACAATTAAGAAAGTGTAATCTGTAATAGATAATCTCTTATTCCAAATTTTAGTGGTATTCTAGATGCTCCCCAGGCTCCCTTCCAACTCTATAATCCTATGAAATATGCTGTTCCTATTGATAAATGATGAAGGACCCTCATACAGCACATACACACTGTTCTGAAAGGTACACTGTGCTTAACACCAGGTTCCTTTTTTGAAGGGATATCAAATAGCTATGTGATGAAGTGTCAAGCTAGCTAGGAACATGAAGACAGACCCTTTTGTGTTAAAGTGCTTTCAGAAAAGTACCTCTTGACAGGAGTGAAGACAATGCCGGAGAACTCCATGTCAGACACATCATAATAATCATCCT
The DNA here is from genome assembly GCF_965113315.1 of Podarcis vaucheri. Classification (NCBI taxonomy): domain Eukaryota; kingdom Metazoa; phylum Chordata; class Lepidosauria; order Squamata; family Lacertidae; genus Podarcis; species Podarcis vaucheri. Next base: position 75,723,436 of record NC_138764.1, read on the forward strand.
CATCATCATCAGTCTCCAAGCCTTTGACAAGTTTCCTGCCAAGTACTGCAGCCTTCCTATCCAGATCAGCAGCTCGCTTCACTTCATCAGGGCTGCAAAAAACACAAGCTCATGCTACATGCAAAGGGAACTTTAAGAAGCACAAGATATATACAGTTCCTACAGCCTCTGAAGCTTTAAAAGAATCTTATCTATATCATTCATGACCAAAACTGAGCATCTAGTTCTTCCCTTTTTATTCATTTTTATCATCATCACCATCAGTAACAACACAATCCACTCCAAGTTAAGAAATTTTAATCGATTATTACAGTGTCAGAGGTTTAAGGATGTCTTCTTTTCCTCTCAATCTATAAGACATAATAATGCTTAACTGTGGCTAGACCTGGAGTTTCCCACCCCCCTGCTTTCCAGTGAAACAAAACAAAAGAGACACAAACCAACTAAAAACAGCATACAGAATATAAAAGCAATTTAAATCAACCCAGTGCTGAAACAACACAATGAAACATCCAAAGTTGTGCAGACACAAAACATACTATAACTTTGAGTTTCTGGAGTAAAATATTTTCATATTGTGGGTCCTTCTGTGTATTCCATCACAGGCCCATTGCAAGCACTCTTTGCCCACTATGTGTCATATCACATCTATGTTTGGCATTGCTACACTGCACCTAGCAAATATGGTAAGTCACCAGCTTTGCAGTGTTGCTCTCCCAGTGCTATCCTGTTGTAGTGCCCCAAGCTGACTCACAATGTAAGAGCAATGCCCCAACTCAAGGGCGTTGCATCCCTGATTGCTGCCCAGGGCGTGCGTGCAGGCATGCAGAGGTGGATGTACGCACCAAGTGGGTGGGACAAGCTGGGGGCGCAAAACTCACCCACTGGAGCCTGCCAGAAGCACCCGGCTCCCTCCCGTACCAGATCATCACAGCATTGGAGAGGGGCAGGGGCAGCGCCCCTCTGATGCTTCCAAGCTGTGCGTGATCGCAGCATCTGAGAGGGGCAGCAAGGTCACCTCTCTGACGCTTTTGTGCCTGGGTCAGGCCTGACCTGGGAGTGGAGCAGCTACCGCCCACGCCCCGTGCCCCAGCCCCGAAGGCCAGCCTGGGCATGGCTTCATTCCATAAGGGAACTATAGTGGTTGTGCCCCCTCAAAAAATGCACGCAGGGCAATGGCCCCCTCCCAGCCCCCCATGCTACGCCACTGCCCCAATTTGTGGTTTTGAACCAGTGCATAAAAGCTTTTGTATTTGATCAAGTAGTAACTCAGAATACAACTCAGGTTGTAAAATGGTAATGGAATAGGACACTTACTCCAGCTCCTCAAATCCAGGGTTACGGATTATAACCTCTGAGCTATATTAAACAGGGGGAGAAAAGGAATAATGACAAGCATGCACCGACTGCAGAAAATAGCTCTCTATCCAATTTAACCTTTCTTGGGTTATTTCCATAATAGGGCCCTTTATCCCTGCTGAGGGTTTAAATTTCTGCAGTTAACTAGAAGCTGAATAATGACTATGAGTACACACACAGTTTAAACTGTTGCTCTAGTCTATTTCCCAGTTGGGACAGGGGCATCATAAACAAGATATTTAAAAAGAAAGGATGTCAACAGTGAAAACCCTGGAATGCAATTGTTTTGTCTCCACTCTCTGGAAAACCTGAGTGAGTGAATGATATCAATGTTGGCTGCACTGACTGGTGAATCTTCTTAATGGGTTGCAGTCTCTCTTGGCCTAACATTTCATACCAACAGAGTTATTCTGATGGCAATCGGAACTCCTCAGATTAGTGGTTGAGAGAGGCCAGTTATGGTGCAATTGCTTCCAAAGCAACATTATGAGTAATATGCTTAACTGTGACAATTTCTCTTTCATGCCTCAAAACCCATCAATTTGCACTTGCATGAGCCCTGTATGTGCTGAAATCTTATCCTTGCTGATCTTACATTTCTGTGCTCATTGTAGAAATGCTTTGAAATCTCCTAACAACGCAGAGAGGGGAGAGCACAGTGGAGACATGCCTGTAGGAATGCTGATTGAATAGCAGACATCTAAGTCTGTGCTTTAAAACTAAGGGTGCAATCTAAGCTTTCCCTCCCACTGGTGGGACTTTGTGGAGCAGTGGAGCCACTCCCACATTTGTAACCCTGCTGGTTTCAGCAAATATAGGGAGGATGATCAAAGTTGATGCCATATTTCTGGCTATAAACTGGCTCCCAGGCAAGCTCAGTCCAGCTCTAGCCTTTCTCAGCCCTTGGAACACCCATTTTGGGATTCTGCCAGCTGTTGGTAGGGATCCTGCCCACCTGTTTGGTAACTGGGAGGAGGCTGACTGAGCTAGGTTTCCTGAGTGGAAGGACACTTCTGCCTAGTCCTACCTTCTGCCCAGTGTAATTTTCTTCTCACATTATATCCAGTACCTGTCTTTCATCTGATAGACAAAATCTTCTTCAGCCCATGTTCCTGCAGCTCCATCAGGAGGCTGGTATCGCAGATCTAGTTCAATATATATCTATATGGGAAAGGCAAACCATAGGAAGACCACAACTATTATAAGGAAGCTGGCTTGGGGAGGTTTTTTGTCCTGAAATACAGGATGCAAATTGGTATGGACAGTGCTTTTTTTCTTTAAAAAAATGTTTAGGGGTACTCTCATTTTGACTCGAAGAAGAACACCATTTTACAGATCAAATAATGAAAAATAAATACAGTAAATGGACAAAAGTACAAAGATTCACAAAATATTTAGGAGTATGCATCCCCCTGCATCCCCCCCATAAAAAAGTATTGGGTATGGATAAATGCATGCATGAAATACGTAAGAATATTTTAAAACAGAAGAGAATATAGTAAATGCACATACAAAAGTAAGTAAAAAATAATAGTGAGCTAAATTAAGTGGAGACCTAGTATCTCAGCCTAACCCACCTCGCAGGACAGTTGTGAGGCAGGGACCATGTATGCTGTTCTGAGCTCTTTGGAGGAATGGCGGAATTAAACATATAATAAATGGACCATTTTTGTGTGCACGCCCAAAACCAAAATCTAAGCATGTTAGCAATGGAAGATGTCTGCAGAAAGAATCTTCCATAACTCATGTAGGATCTCTTTCGAGGAAATAGGAGCCTAACACATATTAAGTGCTTTGCCAAGTTAGCTGTGGCACTCAAAAGCCAGCTCACTGATGCTTTTCAAGTATCCCTAGGCATAGCCAGGATTTTTGTTGGGGGGGGCAGGACTTTGATAGGGGGCAGGACTTTTGTTAGAGGGCAGAACTGACGTGACTGGTCAGTTAGTTAAGTATTTCTATTTTTTTACTTGAACTGGGGGGGGTGCAGTTGCCCCCCCAGCCCCACCCTTGGCTACACCCATGCAAGTATCCCAGTATTCTGATGATAGTCAAACTACTTACACCTGTGATGCTGTGGTTTTTGTCAACCAGAGCCTCTCTGATGTTTAGTCGTCCAGATGTTACTAAGTGCTGAAGGCTTATAACTAAGGAACCAAGTAATCTACAATGAAAGAATAAGCAATGTTGAAACAGAGTACTAAAGTCATGATGAGACATGAATAGAAACATATCGGTGTGAGCTGGTAATTCTGCATCATGGGTAGCCAGTGCGGTACCCTCCAGTTGCTATTGGACATCAACCCCATCCAGCATGACCAACAGTCAGGGAATCAGGGATGTGGAGCTCAGCAGTCCAGCAACATCTGACTTTCATATTCCACCCATTGAAAAGACTGAGGAAGACTACATTTCTTTGTGTGCAGGCAGGCATGTATACACATATGACCGTTAGGGTACCCAGGTATCAGCCAAGAGATCATGGATATATCTTTAACAGGTTAAAAGCACTTGAGTCTCCTGCACTTATGCCACTGCTTCTCCAGTCCCTTTACTGTTTCTCTTGCTGTTTTGGAATGTTTTGGACTACCATGTGAGCCCTTCTTCTCCCCTGCTTATAATGGACCCCCTAGGAATGCACCTTTTGCCGTGCACTGGTGGGTGTTGAATTCAGGCAGCGGCCATTTTACATGCATCCAATTGACACGTGACCACTGACCTCTGGGTCCTTTTGTCCTGGAAGAGGGCAGAATGGGAGGCAGAATAGGGTGCAGTGGGTGGGGCATAATGGGCTGTTATGGGGCAGGGCAGGGCAGGCTTATGCATGCTCTGTCGATGCATGGGGAGGGGGGGCAAGGAACAGAACCCCTGCTCAAAATTGTTGCCATTTGTACAAGCAAAGGAGTAGTGTTTGAAATCTTAACCCGCTCTAATGCTCGCACAACTTGATCGCCTTGCAATTGTTCAGTGGCAATGTTTCTCAACAATGTCCACTTATGTACCTGCCATTGCACCTCCCACACCCTGGTGACTTCACAAAATGTGATCCCATATTGACATTTGACCTCTCTGGGGTGGTTGCCTGTATGTGTCAAAGCATGAGTATTTGGCTGTAGGCAAAGAAGAGGGTGGATATGGATTAGGGATTCATCAGGTCAGTTTAGAACCCACCATCTGCTTCAGTTGAGCTCTGATTTAGACAACTCGCAATACTCCTGCATCCAAATCACCAAAATTTAATTCTGTTGATATTTAAGCCAAGGGCATATATTTTAACTCCACTTAACCCAGTTGTGCCATCCAGAGTCCACTGGAAGGTCATAAAGTCATAAAGAACACAATTTGCCTGAGGCAAAGTACAGCAACAAGACCTTCCCAGTGGAGGCATGTGTTGATTTCTGTGAAATTTGTGAAATGGACACATACATTGGTGACATCAGCCAGGCTTGTTGCCCTAAGCCTAAATCTAGCTAGTGCCTCATAGTCACCCGCTTGAAATAAATATGAACTTACCTATTACTGAATACCTTACTGCAGTTGTAAACTTTAACAATCAGCATCTCTTCCATAATCAGCTTTCCATAGTGTGGCCAGCGAAAAAGCTAAAAAGAAAAGATAAGCAACAGAATTCATGGTGGGCTCCTGGAGCTCCTGAAGAGCCCAGTTCCCCAGTTCTTCATGGCATATACCAGCCTTCACCAACCTGGTGCCCTCCAAATATTTTGGACTATAACTCCCACCAGCCCCAGCCATGTTGTTGAGGGAAGTCATCCGAAACATCTGGAGGGTGGTGAGGGCTGTCATATATAGTTAGATGGGTACCAAGGTATGGGGTATCTTAAAAGAACACATGAGAGTAAGGCAGTCATCACATCTTTTGAGTCACAGAACTTCACACATTAAACAATGGTGAGAGAAGGCTTGTCATCACTTTCTCTTATTGCTCAGTAACCTATCTTAATATACTGGGGAAATTATAACAATATATGATTTAATAAAAGTAGACTGTGGGGCAGAATGAGATTCTGTGGCTAAGAGCACAAGCATGCCTTCAGCCAGATCATGCTGCTTCATGCTGTACAGCAGCCTGGGGACACTATTTTGCTGTGGTAGACATGTCAAGTGTGAAGGCGCTTGTCCACAAACACTTTGGGAGCATATGCTAATGTGTCATAACTGAAAACTCAATCCTCTTTGAGCACAATGTAATGCTTCCTTACCTCTCCAAAGACTACTTCCTGGCCACAGTGTATCTTCTTTGTCTTCTGAGTAAAACCTTAGAACAAAATGCAGAGTTTGTCATTCTAGAATAGTGGTGAACCCATTCTCACAACAGCCAACCCAGATGCCTATGGCAGGAATGAGGAACCTCTGGCCCTCCAGATCTTGTTGGACTCCAGCTCCCATCAGCCCCAGGTAGTATGACTGACCAACAGTCAGGGACGATGAGTGTTGTACTTCAATGAATTGATATTAACAGAAGCTTCTCTCTAGCCTTAGCATGCTACTACTAGCATGTGTTTAGAAAACAGAGATCCAAATAATTTTGCCTAGAAAAGCACCACACCTCAGAAAACATTCCTGGCCACCCTTTGCCTTGCACCTGAGTTACCTGGTAAGGTCTCCCTGATAGGACTTCCCATGCTGCTTTGCAGGGAGAACTCAGAGCACTGACACCTTTGATAAAGCCACCTGTGTCTTTTTGAGGTATATACCAGACTTAATCACAATAGCACACCTAAAGCCAATTGCTATCTAAAAAGTGTTTTGGAAACCAGTTGTCTGAAGGGATATGCACAGGTGATGTCTCAGACTTCATCATCCCACTGTTGTTATTTAAAAGAAACAGAAACGTTATCCTTGCCATTGTGTATACCCCCTTGCATTTTATCCACACAACAATGCTGTGATGGGTTCTGGGCTGTGAGTATGTGGCTGGCCCAGTATCACCCATGAAGCTTTGTGGCTGAATGGGGATTTGAAGCTGGGTATTCCTGATCCAAGTCAAGCATTCTAATTACTGTTAGTACCCTCATTACAGTGGTACCTCAGGTTAAGTACTTAATTCGTTCCAGAGGTCCGTTCTTAACGTGAAACTGTTCTTAACCTGAAGCACCACTTCAGCTAATGGGGTCTCCTGCTTCTGCTGCCACGCCGCCGGAGCACGATTTCTGTTCTCATCCTGAAGCAAAGTTCTTAACCCGAGGTACTATTTCTGGGTTAGTGGAGTCTATAACCTGAAGCGTATGTAACCCAAAGCATATGTAACCCGAGGTACCACTGTATAAATAACAAAATGTTCTAAGTTTTCCCCTCTAGCCATGGTAGAATACATGCAAGGAGGAAGACTAAATAATGGTGATTTTAGAAGCTTTTCTCAGAATTGAAAGCAAAACTCTAGCTTGCATTCGGTGGTGTGAGCTTTTAATTCACTGTCATACTGGACTTTTGTACACAAATAACTTTCTTTTAGCATAAGAGGAATTATCCCTGGATATATGGAGAGGAAGCCTCTGCATAGTGTTAGAAGTTGTTGTATGACATGAATGCTCTAAATAAGGGGGAACCAGGGCACAAGGATTTCTGGGATTATAGAGAGTGTGACACAGGGGAGGGAGACAGGTTGCTAGATGAAATTATCATAATTTTTGGTTTTAATTTAGAGGGGGAAAACTGTTCACCTATCTGGGTTTCTTGGTTGTTCAAAGGAAACAAAGCTTACCACACGGATTAACACCATAACTAAGACATGACCTGATAATTCACTGCCACTTTTTAACAAGCAGATGGGAACACCTCTTTCCTTTAGCAAATATTTCATTGCAGTGGAATGTACACAAAGGATACTAGGCTGTTATCAGCTCCTGAGTCAACAACTACTGGTGAGTTGCTGGACTTAAATAGAGACCAAAGAGGAAATGACTGACTGACAAAAAAGCTGCAAGAGAAATCCCTCCTTGGACAGAGAAGCGAAAATGTTTCTGAGGTGGGTAATTAAAATCACTGGAAGCATTGCCTAAAAGATCTAACAGAACCCTTGTAGCCAGAGCATAGTTACTTGGAGGTGAATGTTACTTCATACATTAGGTTTTTCCTGCACAAGAAGTAATCTTCTAGGAAAAGTGGGATCTTTTGATAATTCCTATATCTTGCTGACCTCCATTAAATTAACCTCTAATTAAGATTAACACTGCAGAATGGGTTTCTATATATATATATTTGCTGTCCTATCTCCAGTACAAAATATTGTCCATTCAGGTGATTGGACAATCTGAATTCTGCCTCCAAACCTTGTTACTAGTAATGCATACATATATGAGGAACGAACAGGCCTTTTTTTAAAGGTAATTTAGATTTTTTTAAAAATTAGCTGAATTCAACAGAACTCAGTTCTGGCACCTGTCAGGTGTATAGCTGTCAACGTTCCCCTTTTTTTAAGGGTAATTCCCTTATGCCGAATAGAATTCCTCACAAGAAAATGGAAAAGTTGACAGCTATGCTCAGGTGGGCACCATTGTCATTACAAGAGAACAAGGGAAGCGTTCATGGTGAGTTCCGGCACCTCTTTTTCTAGAAAACTAGGACTGGGAATGACTATTTGCTCCTAGGTGGTTATAAGACTTAAGAGGTGTTTCTTTTGAGGGTATGTGTGTATGTGACTGAGGAGAAAGGTTTTCTTTTTTTCTTAAAGAGAGCTGCTTCTCATGACAAATTTTCTATACAGCTAAGTACATCCTTGTAAGAAATTAAGTTATGTGCATATACAGTCCTGTGTGTTTAACATACACACAGCTATTTCACCACATATTAGAGTTGAGGGAAGCCCTGCATGGGGGCCAGCTCCCATAGCACACTCTTGCAGTGAAACAGACAGAGATCAGTATGTTTGTTACATGTCATGTTGTACACACAGATGCAGGCACTTTCAAAAAAGAGAGTGCTATCTGTGTTGTTTTTTTTAAAAAATGTATAATATGTGAAGAGTTCCTCGGTTTCAGAACTTTCTTCAAGGTTACATGAACAAGCATATTCCATGACAGAACAAGCAGGACCACAGCTCACATAACAGACATGTTCATATAACTGAAAAGGAAAGGCAGTGGTACCTCTACACAATGCGCAGAGTCCTACACACCTGCATCTTGGCCCCCTGATGCATTTTCATCACCTCAGGCTAAAGCAAACAGATTCCTGGGCTACCAGTTCCTTTCCCCCTTCCCCAAACCTTGGATGCATTTCCTTTCCTTCCCACCTCACCCCGACTTCCTTCCCCGCGCCTCCCCATGCTCCGCACCTCGGAAATTCAGTTGCACCTGCCGCTCCCCTGTCCCTGGCAGGTGGGTGACCCTCTTGACGCTGACACTCAGGGCCATGGTGCTGCCAGGGCTTGGCTCGCTTCAGCACTGACCAGGCGTGAGGGCTGGCTGCTAAACAGTCCAGGGCTCCACCTGTCTCGTCACTCAGTGAGTCAGGCCTGGGGACTCACCAAGCAGGTTTGGCTGCCCAGACCCCACCTGCAAGTCACACATTATCCAATATTGGCAAGTACGTTCAAAGTGGGTAGGCACCAATCACTCCAGGCTGTATTCAGTACTACAGTGGTACCTCAGGTTACAGACGCTTCAGGTTACATACGCTTCAGGTTACAGACTCTGCTAACCCAGAAATAGTCCTTCAGGTTAAGAACTTTGCTTCAGGATGAGAACAGAAATCGGGCTCCGGCGGCGTGGCAGCAGCAGGAGGCCCCATTAGCTAAAGTGGTGCTTCAGGTTAAGAACAGTTTCAGGTTAAATACGGACCTCCGGAACGAATTAAGTACTTAATCTGAGGTACCACTGTAGTGCTTCTCAGAGTAGGCCCATTGAAATTAATAAGACATGACTGAATTCTTAGCATTAGCTATAGCCCTCTATCCTGACCACTCTGATTCTCCTTAATACAAGCCATGTGCCTAACGAGCATAAGTCACAGCCAGCTGAGGAACAGCAGCCATTTCCCCCTCAGCAGGTCAATGAGGTAATTTTAAACTCTGGACTTAATGGTCTGATTGAGGATGGGGGCTCTTCAGAGATGTGTATTATTCACAGACTTTGGACCCTTTCATTCATACTTTTTATCACACATTCATGATTTGTGCTCCTCATGCTATCCAGGTGCTCATACATAATCCCATTTTCAATACTACTTATGCCTGCAAAAAATTTGAGGTGGTCACACTGCTTCATTTCCAGTCAGTGTATGTCCCATATCTTTCTGCTAAAACCTTGTGACTTTTTATACCACAAATATTATGGTTTATTTTTGCCACACTTTTCTTGCACGAAAAGCTCATCTTGACAGTAATTATATGGTACAACTGGGGAAGTGTTGCAGAACTAATAACGCAGAATAAATTCACCACAGATCCATTACTACTCTGTCACCAACATGTAGTAGAATGCACCCACAATAAAGCAACAGTCTGGAAGGGCCTTTCATGATAAGTAGGCACTGTTATGTTTGGGGGCCCTCATTCTGCTGTGGGGCTCTAGACTTCTCTCCCCCGCTCCCCTGCCACCTTTCTCTGACTCCACCACAGTTCTTTGTTCAATATATCTGGGGCCCCATCTCTCTCTCTCCACTTGACCTTCTATATAATGCCCCCTCCACACAACCAGTGGAGGTAAAGAATCAGATCAGAAGCTGCAAATTTACTTCAAGTGATGTATTCAGGTCTGGAGCAGTGTGCCAAGAGCCCTAATACAGTGGTACCTTGGGTTACAGACGCTTCAGATTACAGACTCCGCTAACCCAGAAATAGTACCTCGAGTTAAGAACTTTGCATCAGGATGAGAACACAAATCTCGCGGCGGCAGTTGGAGGCCCCATTAGCTAAAGTGGTACCTCAGGTTAAGAACAGTTTCAGGTTAAGAATGGACCTCCAGAATGAATTAAGTTCTTAACCAGAGGTACCACTGTATTAGTATAATTTCTTCATATATATTTAGAATATCTAGTGAATAACATAAATTCACCGCCAATCCTAAATACATTTGGAGGTTCCATAATTTCTGCTCGAGTGCCATAAGCAACACTTCCCACAGTCCATATTGTGTTTCTCCTCTTTTCTAGTTGTTGACAGAATAGGTGGAGCACATGTGACTTGCCTCCTGCTTAGTTCCAAGATTCTGTTTGCTTCCTTTGCTGAGAAACTTGAAAATGAATTCCCTTGTCATGTACACGTTTACAGTATTATTCTGTCCTGTTTCTTTCTCAGACCATTTAATCTCTCTCAATATTTTAGTTAGTTCTAGCCACAAGGGCTGGCCCCCCTGTGAGGGAAGGTGAGGTAACCTCCTCAGGTAGCAGATTCCGTTGTAGATCTTCATTCACCCTTTATTCCCTGGCAGGGAAGGGGGCGCCATTTTGTGGTTCATCTCAGGTGCCCAAATGTCTTGGGCTGGCCCTGCTGTTTGTTCTGAGGAACAAACTGAAGAATTATCAGATCAGGAGCTGCAAATTTGCAGACACATTTTCCTATATTGAACCTGCTTTGTGGTTGTACTTCAGTGTAGTTGGGACAATGTGCTGGGAATCAGTATGAGAATGGTCCTGCTTTGCAGCAGGGGGTTGGTCTTTCTGACCTCTTGGTCTCTTTTACCCCCAACACATAACCAGGGGTGTAGCATGTGGCAGGGGGGCGCTTCTGGAGCGATTGCCCTGGGTGCATTTTTTTTTGGGGGGGGAGGCATGCTGGTCATGCTGCCCTCCTCAAGTCAGCTCTGCACCACTTTCCAAGGTCTGAGGGACTGGGATCGATGCATGGCTGTTGCATCCTCATGCCACTTACCCCAGATTCCAGTCTTGCAAAGTGAGTTCACAGTCAGAAATGTATCTAGCTAGTACTCAGCAGAGTTATCTCTCATCAGTCTACGTCTGATGAGAGAAAATCAATCTGCCATGAGGCTCCCTCTCCCAGAAGTTTAATTTAATTGGTTTTCTCTTCCCTCCCCCCTCCCGAACATAGCTATGCCACACTGGGATTTATCTAGGCAAAGGGTGTTTTCATATTGCACATGAACCCTCGGTCCACCCTTTCTCTGTTGGAGCCAAGCAGTGATGATTTATATATGGCATGGAATGAATGCCTAAGGCAATTTTCTCTTTTTCTTGTGTTTACACCTTCTGGAAACAAAACTCATGGGTGTGTAGAGTGTGATTTATGATCGAGAGAAAAAGGGCGATGTCACGAGTTGCCACTTCTGTGTATGCCAAACAGCTGCCTACTAGGAAGCAGGGTAGCACAGAGGACTTGCTTACATCTGGGTTCTCAACAAAAAACATCAGTTTTAGGATTGATTTCGTTAGCTGCTTTTTTCATATAATTTGGTGATGTTTGAAATCACAACCTGGTGAGCTCAAGTCCAAGACTGAACAATAGATCTCTCCTCCATGAATTTATCTAATCCCATATTAAAGCCATCTAAGGTAATGATCAACGCATCTTGCTGCCTTTGCAGACTACCTCAGTGTAACAGGTTTACACTGGCTGCGCATTGTTATTTTTACTGATTTTTATTTTAGTATTCTTGCTTGCTGAAGATTGACAAGGAATATTTTCTTTTTAAAGAATGGTAATGAATGCTACCTGCAGCAAGAGGAGCTTGTGCAACCTGAAGCAACCTGACTGACGCAAGGATTGTGATTCAGTACTTCTCCAGTGCTGTGCCAAATAGGAACTACGTGGTTGACTTGAATGACATTAAGTTTATAAGGACTTCTACACATACTGGAGGTAAGACCATTAAAGGGGGAAACTGAAGCGCCTGTAGGCTACAAATATGCTGTGTAACTGCATTCCAGCCACTCCCCGTTAGGCTAGAGGTATAAGCCAAGTAGGAAGGCAGCTGCATGCGTCACAAGTGCACAGCACCAGAGGAACATGGATCCTGTGTTACAGGCTTTGCCACCATTGAGAATAGCTCTAAGTCAAATCACATTTTGGGGAACTTTAAGCTTAGCAATTTAGCACCACTAGTGGGCAGATAATTGCATACACTCAGCTAAGATGTGCTTAATACTGTGCCCCTTTTAGTTTGCAGCACACCTAAAAGCAAGGAAGCCACACTTTTCTCTTCTGCTCACCTTGTGTATGACTTAATTAACACATGAGCACACATAGCCCAACATAAAAGACATTACCCCCGTTTGGGCATTCTTGCTCCTGTGTTTGTCAATATGAGAGTGATGTGCTGAGGAGCTCTGCGACCCTCCCTCCAATAACCTTTGCAATAAGAACCTAACAGTTTGTAATGACAGAGTCTTTGCACATGGTAATGGGGGTTTCAAGTAACAAAGAAGCCTTAACATCAATTTCTATCTATACCTGTGAAATTTTATTAAAATTAAGAGACTGAAGACACCTTGAGTTTGATAAAGAAATTTAATGGAGTTTGTGGTACACAAGATGATAATTCTTACATGAAGAACTGATTCTTTTTGGCATTAATCAACCAAACCAAGCAGTGAAATAGTATCGTAATAATTTCCAAAAAAAGCAAAGCATACTTTGGTAAAATACTCCATTTTCTACCAAAGAACCAGGCTGTCATTCCAAGTTGGCCAATAATATTCCCAGTGAAACAGTATGTGTGTAGCATCTCCCCCATGAGAAGGTCCTGCCAGTTATGCCAGCTGAACTCTGCCAGACCAGCAAGAAATGATAAAGAGACCCCCAGACTGCTACAACCATGATGTATGAAAGGCATAACTTATTCTGGCTGCAATCAAGACTGTCTTAAAAGGGACTATAGTTTAGTAGCAGTGCATCTGCTTTGCATGCAGAAGGTTCCAGGTTCAATCACCAAAATTTCTAGTTAAAAGGATCAGATGAGAAAGACCTCTGCCTGAGACCTTAAAGAGATGTTGTAAGTCAGAGTCAACAATACTGGGGTAGATCCATAAAGAGCATTATCTGGAGAGCTAGTCATACATATATTCTGGCGTATAGTATTGGGGATTACCAAACTATGTGCCAATAGGGCACACTAGTATACTGCAAAGTAACACACAGCTCACACTATAGCTACCCACAAAGCATCACAATTGCTCAAAAAGCACTAAAAGGAGAGCAAGATGCTAAGATGCTTTATTAACTCAATTTGCAAGAGGTATACCTCCCAATTTTCCACAGAACTGATTAAGAATATTTATGTTTCTGAATGTTAAATGGTGTGCCCTAGGCACCAAAAGTATTGACTACACTGACATCTGCAGAAAATCAGGACTGCTATAAAAGAATGGCAGCTTTCATAAGTAAAGGCACCAGCATTTCAGACTTCAACATACTCCAGTACAGACCAGCGTTTGACTTCAACAAGTACCTGTTCAGCCAGTAAATCACTGTTTAGCTTTGGAAAAGTCACTATCTGCAAAATGGAAATGTGAATGACAGAAATAAGTGGTAGAGCAATGTAAGCATTGTATCAAGTGGTTAATACAGGCCAGAAGAAAAAGAAGCAAGCAGCTTTCATCATAATGCATTCTCACTTTTTATTACTGAAGAAAATAATAATCACATTAGAGTTTAATTCATCTGCACATAGCATCTTTCTTAAGGCTCAGAAGTGGAAAACTTTCAATTGTAACAGATTCAGCTTCCTCAACCTTGGCCCTCCAGATGTTTTGAGACTACAATTCCCAACATCCCTGACCACTGGTCCTGCTAGCTAGGGATCATGGGAGTTGTAGGCCAAAAACATCTGGAGGGCCGAGGTTGAGGAAGCCTGGTGTAGCATATACCTGCAACAGAACAGCATTCTGAGGTGGCAACAGGAATTATACTATTTCAGAATGCTTGGAGGAGGTGTCATTTTTAAATGTTACCCCAGATAATTTTTAAAGGAAATCTCTGCTAAGTTTTCTACCTGCAGGAAGAAGCTTGTTTGTTAGTTTTTTGTTTTTAAATGCAAAGAAGCATTAAAAACATTGAATGCTACTTACTGTACATGCAGTCTGGTGATACGGTCCATTCTCCCACTTTAGAAATCTACCACCTCATTCTTAGAAACTGCTTGAACACATGTAACCCACCAGAAGTAACAGCAAAGGAAGGTCCTAGGCTTGTAGTATTCACTGTATATTGTGTTCCTAGAGAACTAAGTGTACATTTCACATAGCTGTTGAAATGATAAATATTGCAGTTCTAATTGAAACATCTATAATTTGTATATCTAATTTATACAGGATCAAATTTATGCATGGATCAGATTGCAGTTTCAAAAGAAGAGGCTATTTAGGTATTGTACAGGGATTTTACTCTAATGTAATTTTCTTATATTTTGGAACAGTGCTTAGTAATTAGTTGGTAGTATTAAATATTAAAATTCTCCATATACTGTTTTTCTTAAATCCAATAAAGATTTTATATGTTTTAAAGTGCTTAAATCCAAAAGCTGTAGGAAGCATGTAATACATTTTATAAACAATACAGCTAAAATAATGTTGTCTAAAGCAAGCATCCAAGCTTTTGCTACAAATAAAACTACAGGATTGTAAATATTGCAATAAACCTGGGACAGATAGTGCAGCAGTTGCTTAACAGTACATCCACACACACCCCTTTTCCCAAGTGATAATTCAGAGACAGAAACACAAATTACATCACTTGCTCTCCCCTGCATATCAGTGCACAGCCCAGTTTGAAACACACTGACCAAAATGCCCTTGAGAAAGAATTTTTATATGTAAACAGCACCTTTGAAGCAAGAATCTCTTGATTTGCATTCGATTTTGGGACCTGAAGCTTAAGGTTTCATTGTAAATAAAGTACTAAAAAATTCATTGGCATTCCATAAAGGCATAGTAGAAATTAAGGCAATCAGTGATTTTGGTATATATCAATGCAAAATTATTTCTCTTTCTAGACACAGAAGAGACCATCCAGCAATACATTGTAAGTAATATATAACTATATATGTAAACTTTATAGCAGCTAAAATTCAAATACATTCTAAACTGAGAGAAGCAACCACTCACAAAACAATTCTTTTTAGTGAGCTGCATGAATACCTGGCCAATTTTCCCCTTTTAGGGTTGTTTTTTTTTTTGTAATTTTAGTACAAATATCTGGTGTTTTCATAATTTGTTAGGAATGAACCTTCACAACTGATTCAAAATGCAGTGAAGGGTTGAGCAAATTAAATAATAATATGGGAATGGGATATAAATCAGCAAGGGACAGAAGCCAGCATTAGCAGCCATTTTGTGATATAAGAAGTTTCACCACCTTCTGAAAGCCATGTCCCAAGCTCCATTCAGGTTCTGCAACTTCAGCAGAAAAATTAAAATTAAAAAAGCTTTCTTTTAAATCAAGGGCTAGGATCTTGACTTTTAAAACAAACAAACCCAAGATTCTTCACTAGGATTGTGTGCTGCACAGCATGGGCAGGTAGACAGAATGCAAATGGATTTGGCCATAAGGTATTCGTCAATTTTCTAATAAGAACTGCCAAGAGCACTAGTATTCCTATATACTGTCTGCAAATATATCATATTCCCAATATATGTTGGAAGTACAGAAATATTGTTTTGAATGCAGAGTAATACATAGGGGAAAGGACTATTTACTGGAAAGCTCTATATGCAGTATTCTTTTCCTTGTAAATGAAAGGTATTGTGCTTTATGGCTGTTTTTCTGAAGGCAACTTCGTGGGATTCAGGCCAAGCATCTTGAAGTAGGATACCAGTTGCTTAGGAACTTCAGCTAACACAGACTGGTTAAGTGCCTCACGAGGAGCCTGTAACGAAAAAAGAGCAAGACAACATCAGTGACGACAAGAGCAAGAAAAGGAATGGTTTTCATAGCTGGCTTTGGACATTGTTGTTATTAATTTTTTAAATTTTTTTGCAAACAATGCTATGAGAAATTCTGGGTCAAACTACAGATTATGGTTTACTAAACCATGGTTTAGCATTACGCGTGAACTGTGTCCAGCAGCCTCACTATGATTTGTTTACTGCCAACAAACCACAATCTGAAGTTATAGTTTGTGGTTGGATTATGAAACTTGGCTTGTTTTGCCTACATGTAGCATTATGTGTGAACCAAAGAGTTTTCAAGAAGTAAATAATATTGCCTGCTGACAAAGTATAACTATCTGGAAGAGTTAGGTATTCTTCAACTTACATTCTGGAACCTCCTGAAGGGCACAAACTGGACAATATCTCGTGCAGCTGGTTCCCCTGACAAGGACTTTAGAACACCATCATCGCCATCAAGGAATTCCATGGCTTTGAACTCAGCGCTCCCAACTCCAATGATAATGATAGACATGGGCAGCTTGGAGGCATTGACAATGGCTTGCCTGGTTTGGTCCAGATCGGTGATCTCCCCATCTGTGATTATCAGCAAGACAAAGTATTGCTGCAAGAAAATTAGATTAGTCAATAGAGGTTGACTTCAAATCTTAGGCAAGAGTTAAGGAAGGGACTGAAGGGCTGATGTTTTTATACTTTTGTGTTTGCTCAAATATAAAAAACGATCTGCACACTGTGTCTCACAACTTTGTAAAGCATGAAAGAGTAAAAAAAAACACACAACTGGATTGAAAACAATAAAATACAGTAAAGTAACTTTAAAAACCCAGTTCAATTCTCAAACCAGCTATTTCATGTTAGCTTTATTTGAAATCATTTTGGATAACCTAGGCTTTAGTACTTCAAGGGTTCACGCACACTTCCATTTGTCCTGTGATTTCAAGTTGTGGGTCCAATAGGTTTTAGGTTTGTCCCACTGCTTTCTCATGGAAAACCTGTTGTTTACTGAGGGCAACCAAAATGGTCAAAGGCCTGGAAACGATGCCTTATGAGGAACGGCTAAGGGAGCTGGGCATGTTTAGCCTGGAGAAGAGGAGGTTAAGGGGTGATATGATAGCCATGTTCAAATATATAAAAGGATGTCATATAGAGGAGGGAGAAAGGTTGTTTTCTGCTGCTCCAGAGAAGCGGACACGGAGCAATGGATCCAAACTACAAGAAAGAAGATTCCACCTAAACATTAGGAAGAACTTCCTGACAGTAAGAGCTGTTCGACAGTGGAATTTGCTGCCAAGGAGTGTGGTGGAGTCTCCTTCTTTGGAGGTCTTTAAGCAGAGGCTTGACAACCATATGTCAGGAGTGCTCTGCTGGTGTTTCCTGCTTGGCAGGGGGTTGGACTCGATGGCCCTTGTGGTCACTTCCAACTCTATGATTCTATGATTCTATGAATCAGAACAAACATCTATCAGGTTTTCTGTGGATTGACTTTGTTCTGATTCAGCAGTAAAGAGGTTTTCCTTGGGAAAGCAGTGAGAGAAATGTAAAGCGTTTTGGACCTATGACTTGAAATCACCAGACAAATGGAATTTTAGTATGTCCTAACTCTACCACATGGGAATGAATTGCATAGAAAACACAGAATTCAGAGGGTAGAGTCTGATTACAAATCCATTCACTATCTGAAGTTTCATGGCAGACTATGGTTTCACAACAGTGAAGTAATGAAAGAATACTAGCACACCTTGAAATAAATGCATCGTGACATTTTTTCCCAATCCATCACTTAAAAACAAAAACATCAAAAATATTAAATCAAACAGACTCACAGAAGCAGTATTTTGCTGTGCTGCCTGAGCAGCAAACCTGGCAACATGATTTATAATTGGGGAGAAATTTGTTGGACCATAGAGACGAATCTGAGGCAATGCCTGGCGATATGCATCCACAATTCCCTGGATTCCTGAAAAATGGAAACATCAGTTGTTATTGCAATAGTTTGTGTGTATGTATGCTGCTTATTTCCCACTGTTCTCCATAAATCCTCCCACAGTTATTCAACTTTTATCCTTTCTGTCACAAAATGGAAATGGCAATCTAATGTGTGCACAATAACTGAAGCTGAACAGACATGCCTTCCCCCATTTCACCACATTTGTAGGGTGTGTGAATCAGTTATTTTCAGAGGATGGCAAAACATGTACTGCCTGCAGCACATAGCATAATTCTTGGAGCCTTGCAGAGGTGGTCACTGGCTGCCAAGAGGACTGTGGCTACAGAACAGGTGGAGTGGCAAAGAAGATATACCAACAGTCATGCACTTTATCCTGACAAAAACTCTAGAAGCCCTGCTGGTCCTGTTCTTTATTTTTAATGGAACATACTCTCTGATGCACACTTTGTCAAATTCGATTACTGGCTCATGAAGATTACTAAATGCTTACCTTGGCAATAGGGATTTGTAGGGTTAAAGTTCAATGCAAATTCATGGGATACCTGGGAAAGAGACACACTTAGTCATGTAGCCAAATACCAATGCATTTGAATTAAGAAACACTTGAACTAAGAAACTCACCTTCCAGTCTGGAGGAACTTGAGCTCCAAACCCAAAGGCAGGGAACAGTTTGTCACTGAAAGATGTAGGGGGTAGAGGAGGAGGAAAGATAGATATGTTACCTTCAGCGGAACAGAAACAATTCATAGTTACCACTGCTGCAAGCTGGCAGAAACTGCATGCTACCTCAGAAACCAAAACTGCTAAAAGTGAAGCAAGCAGTAAGAGTGCAGGGGAGCAAGGCTTCCAGGAGCCAATGTTGTAATCAAGTTGACTCCTCCTTCAGTTTAAAATGTCAGGAAAAAATGCACATTCATCCCATGAGCAGTGATCATTTTCATTTATACATGACTGTCTACAGCTCCTGTTCTCAAGTATCGAAACTCAGTAGTGTCATTTTATGAGCAAGCAGAAAAGGAAAACAATCACTTATGTCAGATGCTGGTGTGGTTGCTCGAGAGTAAACAGGCAAGACTCCGACCTGTCTTTTCCAGGCTTTATTCTTGGTGCAAACTATTTACAGTGAAGAGCATCGTAAGTTCATGTCTGGCTCAATCGCTAGCAGAATCTGGGAGTGGTCGGTTTTTGTACCTCCCCCAGCATCAAAGTCGCGTCACCCCCAGCCTTTTCCGCCCCTCCCTGCGCCGAAGCCTACTGTGCAGAATGGGCGATAGCAGGGGTGTACTTCCCTCCTCTCCGGCTTGCTCAGGCGCGGTGTTGAGGCTCTCCCTAGCATCCCCTGGTCCCTGCACATCTTCTCCACTGGAGGTGGGGCTTTCCTCCTCGACGGAAGAGGAACTGCTGCCCAAGATTTTTGGAGGCTCCCTATAACACAACTGCCCTTCCATCTCTCGCCTCTGAGCTGATGGCAGTTCCCTGACAACTTACTCTCATGAAGGAACCAACAAAACAAAGAACAATCTACTGCAACTCTCACTGAATTACCGTTTTCAGCAATAACACGAGATGCAGGAGATGCATAATCCATAAAGGTTGAAAGGACTGAAGTTACTTAGTCAAATACATCACTTTAACTCTATTAAATTTCACTTATTTCTAACGCTCACAGCTAGAGCAGCTAAAAATAGTTTTAACATACGTGTCATAATCCTGTACCACGTTCCCCACACACCAGATGGCGGTCAGGTATTCATTTACTCCATTTGGACTGATATAGTGAAGAGATTCTGGTGACTTTGGATCTCCATTGGAGCCGGTGAAATCTATGCCCACCTGACACAATAACAAAGAACACAAAGATAATATTTCTTTCTGGAAGCAGGCAACCAAAGAAAGCCCAACATTCATGGAAGTTGACTTCAAGCATACCTAACAACAGTGAAGAATGCTGCTGAAATAACCACTAAAAAACTCAAGGCAGCTGAAGAAAGGTCAAACATTAGGTTCCCCCAAAATGCAACCAGGGAGACTATGTATTAGAAAGATCAGTGAATTCATTTTGTTTAGTCTGGCAGATATACAACAGCAGACATATTCACTGACAGATCTAGTAAACAGGTTTTTGTGCAGTTTAAGTGCAATGGCTTTTTCATGGGAATATATAAATGCTTGAGTTATGTTTTAACTTAGGTAGACAAGGCATGTGAACAGGTGACCCAACTCACAGTGAAATTAATTTGGCAGCCTCCCATGATGTAATCCAGGAAAGAATATTCCATTTCAATCTGAAAAAAACAGCACACAACTGTTACAACTTCTACCCTACAATCACAGAATAGCAAACTCTTCTGTATGAAATGCTCCTTACTTTGCAAGACTTCACTCGAACAATGCCAGAGTTTTTATAGCTCTTCTTCTTTCTCTTCTTCTCAGGGTGAATACACTCAAATT
This sequence comes from Podarcis vaucheri, assembly GCF_965113315.1. Taxonomy (NCBI): domain Eukaryota; kingdom Metazoa; phylum Chordata; class Lepidosauria; order Squamata; family Lacertidae; genus Podarcis; species Podarcis vaucheri. The sequence continues at coordinate 75,743,990 of NC_138764.1, forward strand.
CCACCTACAAAGAAAGGAACAGACATCAAAGGAACTTCTTCTAGTAAATGAAATGAAACCACATAGTTCACATTTTAAGATACACAGGACAAGACCCAACTTAGAAAAAAAAATGGTAGCCATGCATACTGGCAAGTGATCACAGCTTGACCACCAGGTCAGCCCGGCACCAAATGGAACCATGCAGACCTGTTGGGAGCTCACTTTTGACCTCTGTGGGAACCCTCAATGTCCTGGTCGTCCCCAGGACCTTCTCTGGGGCGCTCGTTGCCTGCGAGCTCCCTAAAAACTCCAAAAAGCAGCGACCAGTTCGCTGCGATAGCAAGCCTGGCTTCCTTTCCCCCTCGCGGTAAACCAGGAAGTAGAAATTAGATATCTTAGGGTCCTAGGATCATTTCGCTCGGGTTGCTGAAGAACACAGATGACTTAAAATACAACATCTATTGCTTCCTAGGAAATGTAAAGGGTGCTGGGAATTGTAGCTCTGTGAGAATAAATTTATTGTTTCTATGATTCTTCTTTGCAATGAGAAATAGGTTCAATTAGTTAATAAAAGAAGGTAAAAGTAAAAGCTCACCGGAGAGCTGCCACCTGCCTTCTGTAGCTGGGAGAGGTTAGTTTCAAAAATGCCTATCAAGTCATGTGACCCATCACTATCATAATCTGAACAGTGCACCTAAAAGGAAAGAAAGAGCAGGCAATGGACAAGCAGAACTTTATAATAGAGAATGACTGCTGCTCACCGCTTGGTCTCTCGCTTCCAACAGCTTTGCAGTGGCGCATGTGAACTCCCCTATCAAATCTGAACTGGTGCTGTCATCCATATCACTAACTGAAACCTAATAGTAAGAGAGAGACCCAAAAATGAGTCCTTGAGGAGAGCCATGGGTACGAACCTGTTTAGTAGGCAATGGAAACGCAACTAAAATGCTAAGCAGATAAAAAAAGAAGAAAATGACTGTTCCAAGGCTAAATTAAGTAAAAATCCAGTTATAGAAGCCAAGCAATCAACTGAAATTAAGTCTTATATAAGCCTTATAAAAAGAAACAATGGGAACAAAACAAAAACAGCACAAAGAACCCAAGACATTCAACAGCAAAGAAGAGCCTTAACACAAACTGTATAATCCAAAGTTCCTTCTTATTTTAAGAACTTTGCATGAATACTCTTCCCTGATGATATCTAGTCATGCAAAAACCTGCAAGCCTCATTCTCAAAAGTCAAATGAAATATGACCTGAATGTCCATGCTAAGCCATTTAGATAGTCTGCAATGGAAGGAACACAGGACTCAATTGAGAATTGCTATGTATTTGGGGCTTAAAATAACTTTGAGTAATGCTATAGTTTAAACAACAGGTAGCTTTCAACACTGCCCTTGTTTACCAGCAGATTGAACATATAGTAATTACATCTAGATACAATATATGACTTACACATAAATGGCTTCATCATAAATATATTATCTTGAATGCACATCCCTCTAATTTGTTTGTGACCAACATTCAGTGATGTGTTTTTAGGAGTAGAGTATGATTTAAAACAGCACAAGCCAACAGTGTGCATCCTAGAACACCATCAATTGAAAAGCAGTACCTTTCAGTAATGGCATAGATAGGGGGGAAATGCAGCCTTCTCACCAGATTAGGAGGTGACAAGTGCTCCCGGTTTACACTTGAAAATCAAATTGCAAACCTGAACCAAGGAGGCGATGCTCCTTTCATCTTTTATCCCCTGATCTATCTACACACCAACCATTATCACTCTTGTCTTGGATTTAGTTTCAGTTGGCTCTGCTTAGTTTCAATCACCCTGCTCAGGCAGGGAAAGCTTTTGCAAGTGCAGCTCCAGAAAGATACATGAATGTAAAATGCTCTTCTCTCCTTGCTTGGGTGGGAAGGACATGCATTTTATGGGTGCAAATTTGGTGCTGTCATCCAGCAGGCTCATGCATATTCTGAATAAACAAAGAAGAATGAGAGCACTCCAGCACAACCCCAAGGACAGTTACTAGATGGGTACTAGAATGCCTGTTCACCTGATTCCCCTGGGAATGGCTGGGCAGGTTAAGAGCTGAGTCAACCTACCGCAGGCCTATTTACACATGCCAGGTCCCTACTATCAACTGCTCTTGCTGTAAGTTCTTACAAACCCGCTACAGTCAAAATTTCCTTCATTAATCTCCAAGTAGAGATAATCTACTGACACTGCTAACACACCTTCAGTTACATAACCAGGACATGACCCAGGTTAGAAATACCCGATCTAGTTGTGATCAGCAAAAATGGAAGGTTTGACAATGAGCAACAGCTGAGAGGATCCTCAACATTTATGTTTTATTCCTCCAATTGTGACTACCTCACTAAAGGTATCTAGCATCTTCCATTCCTTTACGTGAGTGCAATACTCCCTCTTCCACATATACAGCTCAGCTTCTCCCAAGCAGCCATAACTTACCAAGACAGCCAGCACAAAACATAAGAGCTGCCCATCTGGACCGGATCAAAGGACCATCTAAGTCTCGCATTCTGTTGTAACCAATACAGATGCCTCTGCCAGGGGTGGAGACCTGTGGCACTTAGATGTTGTTGGACACCAATTACCATAAGTCCCAGATAGTATGGCTAACAAGCAGGGGTGATGGGAGTTGTAGCCCAGCAACATCTGGAGGGCCAAATGTTGCCCACCCAAGGGCTGTGAGAAGCTTGCAAGCAAGCTAGAAAGTCCAGGTTGTGAAATTTGGTTGGCCGGCATATTAAAAATCCTATTTTAAATGGCAATTTTACTGGGCAGTGGATATGACTTCACTTCTGAACACCAGCAAATTAAGCATATTAAACAACTGCATTAGATACTTTGAAGTGCATTTTTTAAAAAAGCAATGGACTCATGGAGGCTTTGCAGTCACTATATAGTTTAGAATGTTTGGGTATGAAGATAATGATTTCATTTATTAAGCCACAAAAACCATAGCTTAAAAACAGAGCCAAGCATCCTCCAAAGGGCATTTTGGTACACTCAGGTCATATTTTCAAGCTTTCCCGCAGAACCAGCAATACTACAGACTTACTTTTGAAAATTCAAGCCGCTATTTAGGTCTTCATGATCTTGGTCTTCCATAAAACTACATTTAAGCGTGTAGGATTAAATAATATCATTTATTATTTTCAGACATAGTTGTAGTCCACAGTGGATGTACTGCAAAAACTAGTCTATACAGAAAGACAGCTCTGGCAGATGAGGTTTCCAGGTGACCAATAAACAGAACAAAGGTTCCTGCTCAGTTAGAGGAATGGAGAATAACTCATATTGCCAGTATTCTCAGCGCTGCAAGTATATTTCAAAGAAATAAATGGGTAAGCACACAGAAGGAAATCTGGTGCAAAAATAATGGCAATCTAATTAAATTATTGGGCAGCCACACATTATTTGGTTTTAGTTCTTTCCCAGTCAGACTTCATATTGCAAAAGATGTTTATAATTAAATCAAATGGGTTCTCTAACCTGTATTTTATTTTTATTTTTTAAAGTTAAATCATTGTCATCACCTTCATTGGTTTGTTGAAGTCACCACCACAGAATGTTTGAAGAGGAACACTGAACTTTCTCCAGCAGGGATTTAAATTGTTCTTAATTACCTATAAAAGAAATCCAATTACAACCAAGCGCCTGAGATCTCTCCTCATCCTACAAGTACATTATGACAATGGCATTCCCTCACCTAGAATTTCCGCAGATTATTATTTTTTAAATAATAATTCTGTTCCAATAGCTGCATAATAATTTTCTGGATGAAAAGTAACCATTATGATAAGACATAACTCATTGCTTATAGGCAAATATCTATTAATACACTTGATATATATGTAATAAACATATATGTATTTTCTGTAATATTTTTAGCCCATTTCTAGTTTCATACCTAGATAAATTTAAACATGCATCTCAGCTGAATGTGCATAGTTTGGCATAAGTATGAGATTTTGGGTGGCTACAGCTGCAAAATTCAAGAGCTGCTGCAGTGCCTTCCAGACATCCCACCTGGCTTGCACATCAGTGCCCAAATATGAGGAACTTATAGTGGGTTGAAGTCTGAGAACCACTAGCAGAAGAAATTACTATGTAATGCAGCCCACTCTGCCCACTGAAAACGTGTTTCTGAAGGTCGGAAGCCCTCTGGAAGAGTGTGGGATGAGGAGGTATCACCCAAAGTCCGGCCGAAGAATCCTGGATTGGCAGAGCTCCACTTATGCATAATGCCTCTGCCTGATTTTGTCCAAAGAAGTAGCAGCTCCATTCTTTTTGAAACTGAGTTCATTCAGAGTTCATTAAGATATAGCAGCTCCTGAAGTTCAAAAGTTGAATCACTGTGTAAATCCTACCTCTGATCGGTAGACAAGCTGCCATTTTCCACCATCACTCTCCTTATAAAACTCCAAAAATGGATCAGATTTGCCCAAAAAATCCTGTGTAGAAAAAGAACCTTGATCTTTATACAAATAATAATTCAGCATGTAAGAACTTCTAGAGCAACATACCTTTCTGCTATTCATAGTATATCTATTATTACTGGCAACACACACACACACACACACACACACACACACCAAGCGTTCAACAAATAATGGCTTATTTTCAGTCACAGATGTTTCTGTTCGGTCCTTTTGTTCATTTAGTAGCCTGCAAATAATGCATGTCTATGCTCAGCTAAGGCAAACTATAAAGTGCTTTAAGCACCAAAATCCATGGTAGCGAGAGCTGAAATTATTATGCTTCTCTAGGAAATCTGTACTTCAAGAATTAACTTCAATAAATTAAAAAAGCTTTACAAAATAAAAATAATAATCACTTTTAATTTCAAGTGTGGTCTACACACATGCCTCTCACATTCAACCCCCCCCCCCCAATTCCTTCGAAGCAACAGATAGGTCCATTCTCATGTAAGCCCTTAATTACTACACTTATTGCCATTTCCTTCTTGATGTTTCTGTCATGACGTACCTTGTGAAACCTATTCACACAGGTACTGCTATAGAGCCAGTGTGGGGAAGTGTCCAGGGATCTAGTCCTCACTCAACCATAAAGCTCAGTGGGCCACTCAAGTCTCTCAGCCTAACCTACCTCACAAGGTGGCTGTGAGGATAAAATAAAGTGGGGAGAGCTCTGTACACCACCTTGAGCTCCTTGGAGGAAAGATGGGATATAAATGTTGGTTCAAGTACCGAATGAACTGGAAAGAAAGTTACTTTCAATATACCATTTACCTTTTTGTCTAAATTCCGGGCTTCAACATCTAAGGACACAACTCTAGTGTCTTTAATCTCTTCTGCAGAAATCTAAAAATTCAAGGGGAAATAATTTCAGTGCGATTTTGGAAAGTATTTCTAATGTGAATAATGCAGGCCGTTCAAATACACAAATTATAAAACAAATTCACCAATGTACTTGACAATTAGCTTAACCAAAGGAGAAATATATGAAGCTATTATGATCCAAATACATTCGCATGAAGCAGCAGTGTTATTTACCGTATTTTTCGCCCTATAGGACGCACTTTTTCCCCTCCAAAAATGAAGGGGAAATCTGGGTGCGTCCTATAGGGTGAATGCAGGCTTTTGCTGAAGCTTGGAGAGCGAGAGGGGTTGGTGCGCACCGACCCCTCTCGCTCTCCAGGCTTCAGGAAGACATCCGCAGCCTAGGCAGCCCTGTGGGAGGTCCCGCAGGGCTGTCTAGGCTGCAGATAGCAGCCTGCTGCCCAGCGCGAGGAGCGCCCTGAAGCAGAGCGCCCCCGCGCCCGGCAGACATCCGCAGCGTGGGGAGCCTTACAGGAGTACTTCCTAAATTCCTCCTGTGATAATGTGCCTGCTGTGGAATCCAGAAGCTGTCTGAATTACTTGCAAAACGGTTTTGGTTTTTTTAAAGCAAACCTGAACCACTTCATACTCCACACATACATTTGACAATAATGAGGTTAGTTGTCCTGTTTCATTCCCCTCATCTTTTCATATTTTTTTTTAAAAAATGTTTAACTATCAGAGGTCTGATTTAGCCCTATTGAAATGAATGGGAATGGGAAACTACAAAATGTCTATGCTATTCCCAGCAACTTCTCAAAGTAGGATAGACAAACCCTTAGCATTCATGCCTATATAATGAATTCTCTATCACTTACCTATTTTGGGGTTTTTTAAAGGCCTGTACATTCCTGCGTACACACAACACACCCACCCACAATTACAAAAAGGATCACAGGGGTTTATTGGTCTCCAGGAGTAAATTTCAACCTAGGGTTAATTCTGCTTTGCTTTGACACAGGAGTTAACATAGTCTAAACTTGAAATGTTTATTTCTTATTTGGAAAAAGAAAATACAAACAGCAAACCTCATTAGGCCATTGAGGTTACTGAGGTACATTGGCCCACTTCCACTATTTACTATGAGGCCAGTATTTCACGTAGATATTATTTGGTTTCTGTGTTGTTTCCTCTTCTGTTATAAGCCAATATCTCACAGTTCCCCTTTTCTCCTCCAGGGCTTCCTAATAGCCCAATAAAGAATTTAAATAGACATTGAGATTTCCAATGTACCCCAATAGCTTTTGTATTGGATCACTTTTTTTAATATGACACTTAAAAAACACTATTTTGTCTGTTAAACTGGAGTAACTGTGAAATCGATCATTTTTAAATTTTTGTTTATTTCAGGTAGTTCTATATCACTTAATATTTAAATTAATGGTATATATATTCTTAAAAGAAAAACACTCACAATTCAATTTGTTCATAAAACCAGAAAATTACCTTAAAATGCCTGCTGAAATAAGGAAGACTTTGTCATGTGATTGAAGTTCAGCAAAGGATGCCTGTCTAATCTCAGTTGGGAGTGAATTCCATAAACGTGGAACACCCCCCACCCAAACACTGAATGAATGGCTCCTAGTAGTTATGAGCCACGCAGCTGAGCTATGGGGACCACTAACAAGGATTTTAAAGGGTTCCCAAAAGCAATTATTGGTGAAAAAAAATTGTAGAGGAACCTTCAACTAGCCAGAAATGAGTTTCTTACCGTAACAGTGCCTTTTCCTGCAGGTTTTCCTTTCTTCAGCATTAAAGGCTGAGTGACAGTTTTACTCGACACAATCTAAAGAAGAATGAAATCTATGCATCCATTACAAAAGTCACATAAAGTGATATATTCTACCCTGAGGCAGAAATGTGAAGGAAGAAATATCATCAGCAATAAGCCAATTAACATGATGTCAACACAAGAGACATTTTTGCAGCTATCAGTTATAACAGCCAATCATAACTATTTACGTAGTGTGAAATTTTATCATGAATTCCAAAAACATTTGCCAAGATACATTATATATAAGTGTAATGAGAAACAGATTTCAACATTTACGTGATTTAACCATCTGGATTTTCAGACAGTTACCAAAGCCTCAGGATGCTTTATTTTAAATTAAAAGGACAAACACAATAAGGATCAAGTAAACTCACATGCCAAGGTGCTGAAAGGATTATGTAACTCAGCCCTAAGAACATCATCCAATGCTGTAACAATAATGTTATGGCAGATGACTTGCTGCCACCAGTGCAGCAGCCCCTTATCCCCTTGTCAGCAATATAATACTTCTCCTTTACATCCACAGGTGTGGCAGTGGGTGTGCTGGACTGTTGCCTTGCCTTGGTAATGGACTGGATAAGAGCCAATAAAGTGAAGCTCAATCCAGATAAGACAGAGGCTCTGTTAGTGGGTGGTTCCCTAGACCGCATGGATAGGAGGTGGCCTGCTCTTGATGGGGTTCCGCTCCTTTTGAAGGAATAGCATGGAGGTGCCACTGGATCCACTGCTGTTGCTTGAGGCTCAGGTGGCCTTGGTGGCATGGAGTGCCTTCCATCAGCTTTGGCTGGGGACCCAGCTGCACCCCTAACCGGACAGGGATAGCCTAACTTCTGTTGTCTATGTTCTGGTACTTGGGGTTGCCTCTGAAGACAGTTCAGCTGGTGCAGAATTCAGCGGCCAGGTTGCTTACAAGGGCAAGACAGTTGGAGCATATAGCACCAATCCTGCCTGGCTGCCAATTAGTTTTCAGGCCCAATTCAAAGTGCTGGTTTCAACCTATAAAACGTTCAACGGCTAAGGACTGCAATACCTCAAGGATCGCTTTTCCCCATACAAACCAACTCAAACCCCGCAATCACTCTCCGAGGCCCTTCTTCATGTGCCTCCTCCAGGAATGGTCAGGAGGGCAGCAACACGAGAACTGGCCCTTTCTATTCCCTGCTTGTGGAATGCTGTCCCAAGGGAGGCTTGCCTGGTGCCTTTGCTATATATCTTTTGGAGGCAGGCAAACATATTCCTCTATGGCCTTTTAATCTCTCTCTCTCTCTCTCTCTCTCTCTCTCTCTCTCTCTCTCTCTCTGTGTGTGTGTTTCTATTGTAAATCATCCAGTGATCTTTGAATAAAGGGTGGGATAGAAATTTAATAAATAATAATAATAATTGTTATTATCCTTGCTGACAGCATAACATTGCTGCATTGTAAGTTTTACTACCTTATTTCATTGGCACATGAGGGAGTGGGCACTCCTGTAATGCCATGCCACCCCTCACATTTCGGGTTACTTTGAGTCAGCATACATCAGGCATAAGGTCAACATCTATTTCGAAGCCGAGGGGTGGGGGTGAGAACAACTCTCTCATGGAATGATTATCACGTGCGTTAGTCTCAGTGAGGTCTAGTTTTATGGTTGGCAAGACCAATGTTCGCTAGTGTCCAGCAAACAAGCAGGTCCATAGAGTCCTGCACCACGCAAAAGGAGGCAATTGATTCAGGTACTTCTACTCTTAACTGAAAGCTTTCAGAAGATTAACTCCTCCTTTCATCTGTGTTATTAAAAGATTAAAAAATAGCATGTAGCATTACAGTTCTTGTTTCCCAGTACCTGTCCCAAGGTGCACTCTGCCCCTCCAAGAAAGTCGTCATCATTTAAGTCATAGGATTTGTTATCGATGTCGTAAATGCCAAATTTCAGTTTCTGAACTTTCTCAAAATAATAGTCAATTTGCAGCTTCTTTGAAAATTGAGGATTCTGACAATTCTTTATTTTTTCAGTTCGATCCAACTGTAACAATACAACAAGAAAGGGAAATGTCATGCTTAACACTCACATTCTTCAACAGAAAACTAGAGGTGTGATCTAACCAAAGTTAAGTACTTTCTAAATTCTACTTTTAGTGGGAGAGATTTAAGCCTGTTCTTAACCCCTCTGAAACTATTTGGATTTACAAGTGCTTCGTTTTAACTTAAGAGGAAGAAAAATGGTTCAATATGCCAAAATTACGCAATTTTAGATATTTAACTTTGGCTGCATCTCCTGTTTGAAATTCTAGAGCACCTCTGCCAGCCAGCGACAAAAATACTGAGCTAGAGGAACCAATCATCTGACTTGATATAGAGCAGTTTCCTACACAACAGTTTCCTGTGGCTGCTTACCACAGGGGAAACAGTTCATGGAAGCATATCTTCCATGGTGGTCTTCTCGTTAAGGACAAAAGAAGCAAAAATACAAAGAAATACACCAATGTCCTTTTTTCTGTAGATTGTTCAGGTCATATACTGGCCTGAGTCACATGGAATGCTAAGTCAAACTATGACATATTTTGAACAAGCAAGCATGCAAATACACAAAGCAAAAAAACATGGCCACTTTGCTCCTCCCCTAAACCATAGTATGAGATTAAAATTATGTCTGATCCTAAGCTCATTGTTTGCCTCGCTCCAAGCAAACCACAAAGTGCAGCTAAAGTTTGTTTTTGGCTTGCTGCTCAGGGCTTGTTCGGAGGAGACAAAACCATGAACCTGGGTTCCCATGCAATGATATGCTAAACCATGGCATGGCTTAGTTTTGATTAGTGCAGCAGCAGTAAGCCTGGGGGAGCAGCAAGGCAGCTGCAGATTTTGCTCTGTGTGCTCACATTCTTGCTTGCTCAGGCTTAGTCACTGTTTGAAGTCGGCATTACATGTGACCCAGGCCAGTACAGAAATATACTGCCTTCAATCTTTCCACTGTCAATTACTTGTAGAAGACACAAAAAAATAACAAGAGTTATGGGCAATCATGCCAACCAAAACACCAAAGTTGTGAACAGGCTTCTGATTTCTCCTGAACACTTTTTCAGGTTGGATGTTGAGTAAAACCAGAAGGGGAGGAGAGGAAAAAGTTGGGTATGTTGACTCTGGGGTAACTAAAGATGTACTGTCTCCAAATGCAACTTCAAACAGTAAAAATATTTGATAACATAGTGGAACTTTCAGCATTACAATGGGAATATTAAAAATGCTGATGCTATGTTGTTGCCGGCCTCCTTTCTCCACCAAAAGCCAGAGGAAATCAATTAGCAAACACAAAATTCAGTTAAAACTAATTTATAAAAACTTCCATGATTAAAAAGCTTGGGCTACGTAAAAGCCCTGTAATTTTTTTATTAAAAAAAAATGGGACATACAAAAAAAACTTGTGAGATTTTGTTGTCATTTAGCTCATTTAATTGCTGAAACCTGTAAAATATTAATCCTTAATTAATTTTAATCAAAACGTCAAGTGTTCAGATGTGTTCAGAAAGGAGACACTGCCAACTTCTGGTAGTTTTCAAATTACTACAAACAATTCCTTACTTCGGTCCACTGGTTTCCACCAACATCTTGAAGCAGGACACATAGAGGATCAGATTTTGAGCCAACATCTTTATCAAGCAGATTATCGCATGATATGGACAGTTCCACCTTTGTCACGCAGTGCGCCATCTGTTAACAGAGGGAAAGGAGAATGTTGAATACTCATTAAACGATTAGGTCATAATAAAAAAAAAATTTGCATACAGAATCACAACAAATCTTCAGAAAATGTCATCTGTGCGAACTGTTTTAGTTTCCTAATACTTTCTTTGGACTGCCATGTATTCTCTTGTCTTAACAGACCATAGAGCTAAATACATTTTCCTCCCAAAATAAAACAAAATAAATAAATAAATAAATAATGATCAGGTACACTGCTTTAACTACTTGTCTGACACTCGCAGAAAGATTTGGCCAAATGCCATTTAATAAGATGGTGTTAGGGTTGCTTCATACAGTCAGGTTTTCTAGAACATGAAAACTGCATGAAGCTGCACTTTGCTTGTACACATGCGTATTTTCCTGCAAAAGCATGCAGTGTAACATTCAAATGGACCAAATGCAAAATGTGATAATCTGCACATCAGTTTCACACTAATGTCAATATACAACAGAAATTGTTCAGGGTTTAACATACAAACTGACAAACTTTCAGACCGCATAGCTCATTACTTTTCTGTTTCAACATCATCACATGCCCATGGGCAGATGTTATGGAGAGGCTGGTTGACTTGGGATAACCCTAAGGAAAACTCAAGATTGGTTGGAAGGTAAGCAGGAAGAGATGAAGCCCTGCTTCAGATGCTACAGAAGCAACACCCGGCCCAAGCAACCCTTTCATGCATCTAAATTTAGCTGATGTAAAAAAGAATTGTGTGGGGACACCATTTAGGCTTCCCAAACCCACTGCAAAGAATTGCTGTGCACACCTGAGAAGGTGCAAGAGCAACCAGAAGGTCCCAAGAACAGTTAACGTCTGTTTTGTCTCCATTTTTTTTACTGGACTCCATTTTTACTGGACTCTATTTACTCCATTTTTTTTTTACTGGACTCCATTTACTCCATTTTTTTAACCTCTTGTCTATAGGGCCCAGCCACCACACAGGATTAACCTGTGACAGTAGTTATTTTGCCATGGGTAAATATAATTGAGGAAAACCACCACTAAATATTTCATTGTTCATGTTCCATTCCTTGTAGCTCACACTCCTTCACACATTGCCTCCACACCTGGCCAAGTCAGGACATGATAAGCAGATGCCATGAGTCCATCATTCATTACTCCTGTGATACGACTGCAAATCACTTTCTGACACTAATACAAAAGGCGATTCATAAGTAATAATCATCCACGAGTTCAGAAATATCCAAAAGAAAAGGAAGCCTCTGGGCAGACAGGACACCTTCTACAAGACGGGCACTCAAATCACGTGACTATGGACACTCAGAGGAGATATCAGGGTCTGACAGGCAGTTATCTCTGATTGGTCTGTAATCCAACAGGTGAAAGGGGCTAAATAGGTTTGAGGCCCTGCTAGATTTGTTCATACTTCATGGAATGGCAGATTGAACCCTGCCAGTTTGTTCTGCTTTCAGAGCCTCATAGATCTTCACTTCCTTTCAGAACTCCCACACTGGAAAGGTGGAAGGGAAAGACTTCACCAAAACCTATCTTCCCTCTCATAGCAGCACCATACGACAATTAATCTGAAAGCATATGCCTTGGCAGAATAGCTATGTTCCTTTTTTTAAAAAAAAAACATTTTTATTCAAAATTTCAACAGCATACAAACTAAATGGACGCAACACAAAACTCAGTGCATATTTGCCATATAGTCCCAAGCCAGCTATGTGTCTTCAAAAATGTCCTTTTCTTAAATCACACTATTATCAGTTTATGCAGGTTCCAGGCAAATCTGCTATCCCTTGCAGTTAACCAAGTTTATAAGGGTTGCGAAGTTCCCATTCTCCTCTCACTTAAAGAAGCATTAGCTACTTTCCCAATGGCACTGCTAGAAGGAAGTAGCCTGCAACTCACCTACATCAGGTACTGGCAGACTTCAGGCTTGTGTGATCTTGCTTTTTTACTAGAACCCCAAGATCCTTGAACCAGAGTCAGATGCAAAACACACACACTAAGAATTAAAGAATTCAGAGCCTAGGAACTAATTTTGAGGCTTGAATCGAACAAAGTACACAGTCCTTCCACGCATGTTTCCCAACCTTTCTTCATTCCAGCAGTATAATGTGTTGGTAAAAGGTAAAGGTAAAGGTACCCCTGCCCGTACGGGCCAGTCTTGCCAGACTCTAGGGTTGTGCGCTCATCTCACTCTATAGGCCGGGAGCCAGCGCTGTCTGCAGACACTTCCGGGTCACGTGGCCAGCGTGACAAAGCTACATCTGGCGAGCCAGCGCAGCACTCGGAACGCCGTTTACCTTCCCGCTGGTAAGTGGTCCCTATTTATCTACTTGCACCCGGAGGTGCTTTCGAACAGCTAGGTTGGCAGGCGCTGGGACGAACGACGGGAGCGCACCCCGCCGCGGGGATTCAAACCGCTGACCATGCGATCGGCAAGTCCTAGGCGCTGAGGTTTTACCCACAGCGCCACCCGCGTCCCTTTGTGTTGGTAGCACTTGTTAATTACTTGTTACTGCTTTTTTCAAGCAACTGGGAGTCAGAAATTCTTGTACCCGGACACTGAGGTCCAGCACCAAGGGCCTTCTGGCGGTTCCCTCACTGCAAGAAGCCAAGTTACAGGGAACCAGGCAGAGGGCCTTCTCGGTAGTGGCGCCCTCCCTGTGGAATGCCCTCCCACCAGATGTCAAAGAGAACAACTACCAGACTTTTAGAAGACATCTGAAGGTGGCCCTGTTTAGGGAGGCTTTTAATGTTTGATGTAGTACAGTATTTTAATATTTTTTTGGGAAGCCGCCCGGAGTAGCTGGGATGGGCGGGGTATAAATAATAAATTATTATTATTGTTGTTGTTGTTGTTGTTGTTGTTGCAGAATGCCCTGAGATCTACCAGCAGACACAGATCTACCTTCTGCCCACCATAAAAGGAAGGAAATTCACTACAAGTACTACTGCTGAGAAGACAAGGGACACTCAACCAGAACTTTTCTTTGAAAATCACCCCCAAGTTAGGGCAATAACAGCAGTAAAGCAGAGAAAACTCATCTTCTTTCCAGCCATTGATCAAACTCTTGTTTGAGCTTGCCTGGTCATTCTACAATTTACTATGGTTCTGCCCAAGGTAGACTGGACTAAGCAATCTTGCATTCTAACTAGGGGGCTGGTGAGAGTTGTAGCCCAAAACATATGGAGGGCATTAGGTTTTGCAAAGGGTGCTTTAAATATTACAAGCTACCCATGAATGTCACTTCCAGATAATATTCAAGTGCCCTTTTGCAACATTTCTTTCTGCAGAAGTATAAACCAGGATGTGTCCATCCAGCAGAAGTTCATCCCACCTTGGGTCAGGTTATAGAGATAAGGCTCCTGATAGCTTCTACTTGTGTTGACCATTTCACCTGGAACACCTTACAATGCTCTTCCCAGTGACTGGACTGAATAGCCTATTGGTTTCTAGTGGTGGGTGATGATGCTGTTTGCTGTTTTGAGTTGTGTCCACATAATACGAAAGCCCTGGGAATAGCTTGTTGGTAAATCTTTCTGCCTGGATTGAAGTATGCCACCAGCTTATCTCCAATCCTCCTTTGCACTTGCTTTAATATCACCATTACGGAGTCTCATAAGAGAAACAATTTTCAGCCTCTGGAAAATTACAAACCTGCCATACACCAAAACAGGACAATTAGCGCTTTACTGCCTGCACTGACTGGCAGCAGGACTAACATTCCTAGCCATACCTGGAGATGATCAGGATTGAACCTGAGACCTTCTGAATGCAAAGCAGATACTCTACCAATGAGCTACGCCCCTTCCTCTTTGATGGTTGGCCAAGTGCTTTAATAAAACCCTCCTTTATATACCACCTAAACCACAAAGATACAATTCCTGATCCTGTGTTGTTTGCTTTTCAGGCAGTCCCACAGGTCTCCCTGGAATTATCCCCTTCCTCTCTCCCACAGCTCACAATCTTCCATAGGGGAATCATGGGACAGAACAAACACAGCAACCCTGGAGCCTCAAATACAGAAATCAGTAGTGTTTATAGATGGTGTTGATTATATACAGAATAGCTTGACTAGGGTTCAGATCAGAAAAGGTACAATAATAAGGAACGACAATTTACCTGCGGATAAGGATTTTTAATAAGCCTAAGGTTACACAATACTTGTCAGACCTCAGAAGTATTTACTCTGAATCTGTTGCATGACTGGCATGGGAGGAGCATTTCTCTCAAGTCACCTGGAACAGATGAATTCACCAGGGGGCATCAACTGAATTCCAGTTTTCAACTAATAGGGATAAACATAAGCAGCACAGGCAGAATAAGGGCAGTGTGCTGAAAGACCAAGCAGCCTCACTGATGTCAAATCTGCACCACAATTTCTTTAATCCCAGCAGTACAATACCACTCCTGGGAAGGTGCAACTGCCCAAAGGAATGCAGAATGCAACATACAACAACAACAACAACAACAACAACAATCTTTTATTTATATCCTGCCCTCCCTGGCTAAAGTCGGGCTCAGGGTGGCTAACATCAGATATATAACATTGGTATAAAATCAAGCAATAATTAAATTACATCCTAAAAACAGGTCAAAATCAAATTTAAATCTAATTAGATGCCTTTCCGCAGGGTTAGGGTTAGGAACAGTAAGTGCTCATCGGCCCAACTGTTTATGATGATCTTATATGGGCCTGTGAGAATGCTGGGAGGCCTCTTTCATATTAGTTCTTATACAAAAAGAAAAGGGGAGTCAGGCTGAGCCCTGACCAAAGGCCTGGCAGAACAACTCTGTCTTGCAGGCCCTGTGAAAAGATGTCAAATCCCACAGGGCCCTGATCTCGTGACAGAGTGTTCCATCAGGCCCCCGGGGCCAAGGCCAGAAAGGCCCTGGCCCTGGTCGAGGCCAGCCTGATCTCTCTGAGGCCCGGGATCTCCAAGGTGTTATTAGTTGCAGAACGTAAGGTCCTCCGTGGGGCGTACCAGGAGAGGCAGTCCCGTAGGTACAAGGGTCCTAGGCCATATAGGGCTTTACAGTTTCAGGAAATGCTGAGTTAGAATACTGTGGAATTATGGTGTAGCCTTATTGTATTGGTCCTGAAGCCTAATGGCTCAACTTGGATCTGGCGAGATTTCTGGCAGCTCAATGCTGATCCCATGTTTCGTGTTGGTACAGGCTGAGTAAAGCCTGTTTCATCCACATTCATCCTTTTCAACGGAAGACTATTGCTGTAAGAGGATGTAACTTCAAGACTAGTCGACTGCAATGTCCTCTACATGGGATTTCCCGTTTTTGTCCGGAAACTGCAGTTAGTGCAAAATGCAGTGGCATGATTGCTGACAGGAGTCTGTTAGCATATTACACCTGTGCTTGAAGATCTGCACTGACTGCCAGTTCACTACCAGCCTGAGTTGTTCTTATTGGTATATAAAGTTCTTAACTGTTTGGAACCAGTTTACTTAAGGGATTGTCATACCTCATGTGTGCAGTTTCACTTTGATCTGCAAAAGAGGCACTTCTGCTAGCGCCATACAATATCCTTTCTGCGTTTGTAAGGAGTCTTCTTTTGGCACCTATACTTTGCAGCTCACTACTAACATTAAGCTAGCACCATCACTATACTCCTTTTGATGCCTATTGAAAACTTTTCTGTTTTGGCAAGTCTATCCAGGCAGATGGTTTAGTTATACCCGTTCTAAATTTTGCTTCAGATGTTTGATTGTGATTAGATGCTTTTAATATATTTTTTTTAATTAAAAGGTCCCCTTTCAATAAAATTTGTAAGCCAGTTTCATGGCTCCTCTAATGTAAAAGTGTAGAGTAAGCACTAAAATAAATTAAGCTATTTTTGCCTGTCTTGCTCTCACACACAGCCAGCTCAGAAACTGATCACAGCAATAATGTAAGAATACTTATCCAAGTCAGACCTAAGTTTTAGGTAAGCTAACAAGAGAAACTACTCACTTCGAAAGCTCTAATCCAATTGCCAGTGCATACTGAATTATTAGCATAAGGTATTAAGGGAACATAAAGTACAATTAAAATTTTATACTGATATAAATGCTGTATGATCAAGGTCTGATCACAGAATCTGTAGAGAATACATACAATTAAAGCTTGCATTAGAAGAACAAAGAATACTTTATTCTTCCTATTAAAGAAAACATACATCTTCTCTTTCTCGCTCACAAACAAAAGTACAGTGGTGCCTCACAAGACGAAATTAATTCGTTCTGCGAGGTTATTCGTCTTGCGGATTTTTCGTCCTGCGAAGCACGGTTTCCTGGGTATTAACGGTTTTAAGAAAAAGGAAACAAACTCGCAAGACGTTTTCGTCTTGCGAAGCAAGCCCATAGGGAAATTCGTCTTGCAAAGCAACTCAAAAAACAAAAAACTCTTTCATCTTGCGAGTTTTTCGTCTTGCAAGGCATTCGTCTTGCGAGGTACCACTGTAGATGGTATCATCTAGTGTATTATTCTTATTTGTGCTATTGTACTTGATGGTATCATCTAGTGTATTATTCTTATTTGTGCTATTGTACTTGAATTGTCTTCTGTGGACCACTTTGAGCCCAATGTATTTGTGTAAAATGCAGAATATACATACTATCGGCAACTTCCTATGTTGCATTAGTTGCACCATTTCAGCAAATACACTAGTGGTTACAGCTTGTGATTTGTCTGGAATGAGACAAACCACATGTCCAGGTTCAGATGATACACTAAGCCAAATTGTGGCTTAGCTCACAGTAACACAATAGCAGTACCAGTGAGGACAAGCAAAGCAGACACTATCTCTTCTCAGGGAGCCCACCTTAGCGCCAAGCCATGATTAGACACCATTACGTGTTAACTGAGCCAATGCCTCAATACACCCCCACAATTAAGGAAAAACTCCGTACAAATAGAATGCTAGAATACCAGGGTGGCTAGGCGAAAACCTTCTCTGCAAATGCGCAATTTGTTATTGGAAGCGGGGCCAGTACGGTTGCAGTTGTCCACCAACAATCTGAAAGTTAAGCTCTGTCATCTTTCTTTTACATTGAGCAATTCCTTTAATTGCTACTATGTTCATTCAGTTTTAAATAACCGCTGCCTTTGATAAGATGAATAAATAAGCTTCTCTTTAACTCTATGCAGACCTCAAACCATATTCCCCTAGGCATATTATTACACTAGAAAAAAGGAAAAGGTTTAAAGGTAAGATGCCACTTTGTACAAGAAATACTACATTCATATGAAGTATGCTACACTGCCGAAGCAAGCAATTCTTTTCAAAGGAAGGAATAGCTCCTAAGGTCACAGAACAAGGCAGAAACAAGTTTTTATAAAGGAGTGGGGAAATCTGTTAGGTGCTTATTCTGCAAAGTGAACTTGTATTTAATTTGAGCAAGACATAAGATCCTCATCCACTGTATTCCACACGATGTGAAATTTACTTATTTGTGGTTCTAGGAATGCATAATCCTATTCCTACACAATGGATGGTGGTGTTATTTGCTACTTTGCTACGCAGGTCCTACTTAACGAACAGAATGTGCTCCCTGGAAATTGTTCATTAGGCGAGCATTCACATACCAGATCTACAATTTACACTATTTCCTATGAAAATATTTCTAATGCAGGATTTCCCAACCTTTCCCCATTTCTCTCCATGGTTTCTTCCTGAAATGGCTGCATCCAATCAGCAAGAGAAAGAGAAAGAGAAAGGGGGGAAACGGATTTATCTGATCTCACCTGCTCCCCGATTTGTCCACTCTCTCTTGCTCTCTGACTTGTCCTATCTTGCCTCCCAGCCCTCTTTCTGTGGTTTCTACCCGAAAATGGCTGCCACCAACCAGCAAAGCACAAACAAGGATGTTTTTTGTTTGGATAAGTGAATCTGAAGTGTACAGCAGGTTTGGGCATAATTCTTTATATGTGCTAAGTGAATATTCGGCTAGCAGATAGCCGGACCTGAGTATATTGTTAAAGCCCTAGGAAGGGAGAACTAAAAGCAAGCAGCATGAACAAAAACATTTTAAAATCACATTTAAAATGTAAGTTTAGAATTACTGTCTTGAAAAAGGTATTCTATTTTAAACATATCTGAGGGGTAGGCATGTTAGTCATTTGCAGCAAACACAAAGATTCTTGTGACATCTTAAAAATTAACAAATTTATTATGTTACAAGCTTTCTTGGATTACAGCTCACTTCATCAGTCGCAAGACCTGGATGGAGAGAGGGATTGGAGTCACAGTGGTCTATCTAAGGTGTGTATTTAGGACAGAATATGGGTTTTGCTAAGGGATGCGGGTGGCGCTGTGGGTTAAACCACAGAGCCTAGGACTTGCCGATCAGAAGGTCAGCGGTTTGAATCCCCGCAACGGGGCGAGCTCCGTTACATCTTGTTTCCTGAAATAATGAAGACAGTACCGAATGATTTCCATCCAGTCTCCAGTACTCCATTCTTGGGAAAGGTGCTCAAGCATGTGGTGGCATCTTAACTTCAGGATTTTTTAAAATTTAAGACATTATCTAGAGCCATTTGAATGCAGTTTCAGGTTGGTTATGGGATGGAGGCAGCTTTGATCCTCTTGGTGGACAATCTACTCCAGGAACTGGACAGGGAAAGCATGTCCCTGGTGGTTCTGCCAGACCTCTCTGTGGCTTTTGTTACTATCAACCGTGGAATCCTATTCTTGTGAACTGCCTGGTTGTGATAGGACTTGGAGGCACTGATTTATGGTGGTTCTAGTCCTTTGTACAGGGTCAGTTTCAAAAAGTGGTGCTAGGGAACTCCTGTTTGATGATTTGGCCATTGGGCTATGACTCCATCTTGCCTCAGTGCTAACCACTGTGTGAGAGTGTTATGTAGTGTAGTTTCACCCTGGGCCAACAGGGGGATACTGTATATAGTTTTCACTCAGGTCTGTAGATAGTTTTCACTCAGGTCCGCGTCCGTTATTTTAGGCGGGAACTCTGAGCTGTTATTGTTACAATGTTGACAGCCGGCTGACTATAAATACAGGCCGGCTGAGCTGTTCGCAGGCAGTTTATTTCCAGCTTACCAGAATAAAAGAGCTACTTGAAGAAATCGCTGTGCCGGCTGCTATGTCAACCCACAACTTAACACTGGCGACGAAGGTGGGATGGATGGACATCAGAGCACAGCCAGATGCGGCCAGCCTCTGAACTGAGCTGAATCACAGAGCGAAATCACTGAGCGAAATCACTGGGCAGAACCAATTCAGAGCTGACTGTTCTGGCTGGAGCACTGTGTTCCATCCATCGCCCTTCACGCCGGCATCGGAATCATGGCTTCACTTGTGCCTCTACCGCCGTTTGCGCCAGCATCTGAATCATGGGACTCCTACCTCGCTCGGTTCGACTGCTACCTCCAAGCCAACGAGCTGACAGCAGTATCAAAGGATCGGAAGCGGGGCCTATTCCTCAGCCTCTGTGGGCCTGAGGTGTTTGAGACGGCCCGAGCATTGGTTGCGCCTGAAGCAGTCCAGGAAACACCATGGGACACGATCCAAGAGAAGCTCCGCAGCCACTACGCACCAAAGCCGTCCAAGATTGCTGCCCGCCATGCGTTCTACCACCGGAACCAGGCAGAGGGGGAGTCAATCAACAACTACACCACCGCCCTGCGACAGGCTGCAATGCACTGTGAGTTCCGAGACTTAGACGATGCCCTGATGGATCGAATCGTCTGCGGGGTCCGGGACATCCATCTGCAACGGCGTCTCCTAGCCAAGCCAGACCTCACGCTACAGAAAGCCATTGAGGAGGCTGTGGCCTCAGAAGCTGCTGAACGCTCCGCTCAGGAGATCCGCAAGTCCAGCAGCCCGCGTCTTGCTAGGGAGCCAGTTCCGGTGCATCATGAAGAGGCCAGCAGTGATGAGGCATCCTCCAGTGAAGACGATGATGTGCACCAGACAAAGCGGGAGCGCAGGAAGTTCCAACAGAACTCCAAGGGCCAACCGGAATGTGCTGGCTGCGGAGGCAACCATTCCCGTGCCAAGTGTCGATTTAGAGACGCCATCTGTAGGAAGTGTTCCAGAAGGGGCCACATCGCTAAGGTCTGCCGATTGGCTCCGTCTGACACCCCCCCTTCATCGACTCGCAAGTCCAAGTCTTCACTCCAGTCTGCCAAGGAAAGTTGTTTCGCTCTCACCAACTGCCGCTGCCCGTCTGGAACCACAATTGGCCAAACCGACTCGTCGACGCGACGCAAGCTGAACGTCACGGTGCTCATTGAAGGAGCTCCATGTGACATGGAGATCGACACCGGGTCTGCCCTGTCCATCGTGTCATGGAGCACCCTCAAAAGACTGGTACCCAGAGTGTCCAAAAGGCAACTTGACTCTCACCGCGTACACCTGAGAGACTACCAGGGAAACGACATTCCCGTGGTAGGCGTTGGCCGGTTCCGGATCGCCTTCAAGGATTTTTCGGGCCTGCTCCGGTTGGTGGTGGTCGAAGGTCAGCGGCCAAGCCTCCTAGGGCTAGACTGGTTTGATGCCCTCGGCCTGGAAATCACCGGCATCAACTGCATCTCTAACGCAGAGACTGAGGGTCTGGTCAAAGACTTTGCCGAGGTTTTTGACGGCACCTTGGGGCAATATACAGGTACGCCCATCTCCTTTAGCCTTGATCCACAAGTCGCCCCCATCAAGCTAAAGCCACGCCGGGTTCCCTTTGCTCTCAAGGCTAAGGTGGACGAACAACTGGACAAACTGATTGCCCAAGGAGTTTTGGAGCCGGTTGACCACGCAAAGTGGGAAACCCCCATCGTCACGCCTGTCAAGCCAGATGGGTCGGTGAGAATCTGCGCTGACTACAAGTGCACGATTAACAAGGCACTTCAGCAGCACGCTTATCCGGTTCCTGTTGTCCACCACCTGCTGCATTCCCTGGGTGAGGGTAAGGTCTTCGCTAAGCTGGACCTTGCCCAAGCCTATCAACAACTGCCTGTCGATGATGCCACTGCTGAGGCCCAGACGATCGTCACCCACCGGGGGGCATTCCGTTGCCGCCGGTTGCAGTTCGGGGTGAGTGTGGCTCCTGGCATCTTCCAAAGCCTTATGGAGCGTCTCCTGCAAGGGCTTCCGGGCGTGGTACCATATTTTGATGACGTCTTGGTGTCTGCAGACTCACACCAGCAGCTGTTCGAGCGCCTCCGTGCCGTGCTGACCAGGTTCCAGGAGGCCGGGCTCAAGGTAAAGAGGGAGAAGTGCCAGATTGCCGTTTCACAGGTAGAGTTCCTGGGCTATCTTATCGATGCCTCCGGCCTTCATCCAACCACATCCAAGATCCGCGCTATCCAGCAGGCCCCCACCCCAAAAAACAAAACGGAGTTGCAGGCATTCCTGGGGCTGCTGAACTTTTATAACATGTTCCTGCCCCACAAAGCCACAGTGGCTGAGCCTCTTCACCGACTCCTTAGCACTAAGACGCCTTGGGCCTGGGGTCATCGGGAGACGACGGCCTTCAACGCGGTCAAGGCTCTCCTTTCTTCAGACAGTGTGCTGGTACAGTACAGTGAATCCAGGCCGCTGGTCCTTGCCTGCGACGCCTCACCTTTTGGCATCGGTGCTGTCCTTAGTCACCGTTTTCCAGATGGAAGAGAAGCACCGCTCGCCTACTTTTCCAGGACACTATCTCCGACGGAACGGAATTACAGCCAGCTCAACAAGGAGGCATTGGCACTTGTGGCTGGAGTGAAGAGGTTCCATGAATACCTCTATGGCAGGACTTTTGACCTCATCACTGACCACAAGCCACTCCTGGGCCTCCTCGCCGGTGATCGTCCAACTCCACCGGTCCTCTCACCACGCATGCTGCGATGGACTGTTTTCCTGGCTGCCTACCACTACCGGCTCATCCATCGCCCGGGGAAATCGATGGGCCATGCCGACGCCCTCAGCCGTTGCCCTCTTCCAGCATTTGTGGAAGACCCGGCTCCAGCTTCATCGCTCCTTCTGATTGAGGATCTTCCGACAGCGCCTGTATCGGCTGCCACTGTGGCCTCCGCGTCTGCCCAGGATCGCACCATCAGCCGGGTGCTCAACTGGGTGTGGAGGGGGTGGCCACAAGGGCCTTTTGCATCGGAGTTCCAGCCCTTCGCAACCAGACAACATGAACTCTCAGCTCATCGCGGCTGTCTGCTGTGGGGAGACCGCGTCGTGATTCCCCAGGGACTCCGTCAGCGCGTCCTGGAGGCTCTGCACGTTGGCCACCCGGGAATTGTCAAAATGAAGGCGTTGGCTCGGTGTTACATCTGGTGGCCTAATATGGACGATGCCATCACTGCCTGGGTGTCCGCCTGCCAAGCGTGCCAAGAGTCGAGGCCTGCACCACCGGCAGCTAAGGGACACACCTGGGAGACGCCAAAGACACCCTGGTCGAGGGTGCACATCGATCTGGCTGGCCCCTTTCACTGCCGGACCTTTATGGTAGTGGTGGACGCCTATTCCAAATGGCTGGAGGTCGCCCTGATGCCCTCCACCACTACCCGAAGCTGTCATCCGGGTGCTGCGAGGCCTGTTTGCAACGCATGGGTGTCCTGATGTCCTGGTCTCTGACAACGGACCGCAGTTCACGTCAGGCACGTTTGAGCGGTATCTTTTGGGACTGGGCATCCGCCATGCCCTAACGGCACCTTTTCATCCATCCAGCAACGGGCAAGCAGAAAGAATGGTGCGCTCGACAAAAGAGGCACTGGCGCGCCTGGACCGGGGAGACTGGCATGAGCGGGTCGCCGAATACTTGTTCGTGCAACACATCACCCCTCATGCGGCCACAGGGAGGAGCCCTGCTGAACTGCTTATGGGCCGCCGCCTCAGGTCACCGCTCGACCGGCTACACCCAGACTTTGCCGTGGCTGAACCCCCAGGCTGTGCCAACGCACCACGGTCATTTGTCCCAGGAAACCAGGTCTTTGCCCGGAACTATGTGGGGGACATCCCTTGGGTGCCAGCCACAGTAGTGGGAGTCACTGGACCTCGCTCATACCAGGTGGCACTCGAAGACGGACGCTTGTGGCGACGGCACATAGACCAGCTTAGGCGCAGGGTTGGGGACTTGGACACTACCGAGGTGCCCCCAACTGCGTTTGCGGCTCCGGAAGAGACACGTACAGATGGCGAGGCCCCACCTACACCTCCCTCGCAAACTGCCAGCGTGGAGCCAAACCAAGCCGTTTCAGAACAGACTCAGACCACTCCACTTGCGGAGGCTCCACCCACAGCAGCGGATCCAGGGGAGTTGGTTCCAACGCCACCTAGGGTCGCACCACAGCCTCAGCGAGAACTGTGTGGCCCTCCGGACTTGGCTACCAGTCCCCGGCGGTCTGGCAGAGTTTCCAAGCGCCCAACTTATTTAAAGGACTATGTTGTTGGACAGGTATCACTGTTGGTCTAAGTAGGGGAAATGTAACCGATATGCTTTTGTGCCTAATTGAACCATTACGCGTAGTGCTGTACATAAGGAAACCATTACGATTGTAACTAACGCCTTATCTCGGTGGGGAGGGGTGTTATGTAGTGTAGTTTCACCCTGGGCCAACAGGGGGATACTGTATATAGTTTTCACTCAGGTCTGTAGATAGTTTTCACTCAGGTCCGCGTCCGTTATTTTAGGCGGGAACTCTGAGCTGTTATTGTTACAATGTTGACAGCCGGCTGACTATAAATACAGGCCGGCTGAGCTGTTCGCAGGCAGTTTATTTCCAGCTTACCAGAATAAAAGAGCTACTTGAAGAAATCGCTGTGCCGGCTGCTATGTCAACCCACAACTTAACAGAGAGCATCCGTGGTGTTGAGGTTCTGTGTTAACAATATGCTGAGGATGCTCAATGCTACCTTTCCTTTCCATTTAAATCCAAGAAAGCTGTTCAGATTCTGAATCATTTTTTTGACATCTATAATAAGACTGGATAAGAGTGAAGACATTGAATCCTGATTCAGACAAAGCAGAGTTGGCCCTGGCCTAACTCTATCTTAGATGAGATAGCAGACCTCTTGGACACAGGTTTGCAGTTTGGGTGTGTTCCTAGCTTCAACCCTGAACCTGGAAGCCTGAGTTTCAGTGGTGGCCAAGTACACTTCTGCATAGCTAAAGTTAGAATGCCACCTGCATCTTTTCCTGGCTATATCAGGTCTTCTCACGGTAACACATGCTGCTCTTCTATGCCACAAACTGCTTCAACACAAAACAAAAATATATTATATATAGTATTATAGATCAGTATCACAAACACCTCCATGTTCGTGTGTATGTGTGTGTAGAGATCTGATTTCCAAGGTTAGGGATTATAAATGCAAGAAAAAGGCCTTGTAATGTATCATTTTGCCTTTCCATTTGACCCAGAAAGTCATGAAGCATGACCCAGAGACATGAGAATACAGGAATGGCATCTTTCACTGCACCAAAATTGTCCACTAAGCCCTTGTATTCATCTGCAGCCTTAGCCTTCAGGTAAGTGATCCTCTAAGTGATCTTTGTCTCTAAAAAGATACAATTGTTTAGTGCACACAAACTGCATGACCAGACATTTTGTATTATATACTCTGGTTGTATAACAAGTTTCAATTTTGTAGCAAACCAAAGCTTTAATTGCCACAAGCAATGGCTTGTCCAGAAAACATGGATTTCAAAAAGGGAAACTTAAAACTGGCCTTTTTTCATAGAAATGTAAATCAGGAACATCTACAATGGCTGTTGGATGACCTCTGCCAATGGGAAATAGAAAACGCCTGGCAATCATTAGTGCTTCTGAAGAAGTACAGCAGTAAAAAATCAAAGTAAAAAAATTCACAAAAAACTTCCCTTAGAATGGATGGATGGGGAGAGAAATGTGTAACTTATCACCAGTGATGCTACAGACACCAGCCACAAGCTGCCAACCAAACTATATTCAATGCAAAAGGTACATTAGCTAGCTTCTGAAAGCCCAAACACCACATTACTGAGAATGGCAGTAAAATGTTTGGCTCACATATGCAACTGTAACTGGGTTATAGTTACAGTGCAATAAGAGAGTCTGAAAAAGCCCTAGAACTGTAAAATGCATTCAAAGTCAAATGATTTTCTGAATATCCTCCCCTGTAGCACAGAAGAGTATGAAGATAAACAGGACTGCTGTAGTATACAGTTGCTTTTTCCTGCAACACTTCAACTGTTTTGTAGGTCTTGTGCTTTAGAGACCTCTTTGGGAGTCTAGAGGTTCAGAGTCTATTAAACCCTCAAATTTTAGATTTGTTGCTTTTATCTTGATGTCAGAGTTTATGAACAGGTAGCCCACCAACAATTTGTAAGATTGAGAATCAGCTCAAAAGTTTGCATTTACTTATTAAAAGCTGAAGAATGAGTCACAAACATATGTCTGAAAACATGTTCCGGAAGCAGTAAGAATTATTTCATTAGTTTACAAGCATTCAGACAAGTAATACTGATCTTTTTACTGAAAAAGTCTAATAAGGAGAAATATGTAAACAATTACTGTGTAAGGTAAGGTCTAAACCCAAAATGAGTGATGCCACCCATGGATTCAACAGTGGTCAAGCTAGCAAATTCTTTCAAATGCTCATTCTAACTAGTCAAATCGTACAATAATGAGAGACAGATGCCTTTTATAATCATATTTCTCTCTGCTGTTAAACTATGAATCTACCCCAAATAGTTTCTTAATCTGCATTTCAGACAGGTGCTAAGAGTTTACAAGAGAAAGGAGCTAAGAAAACTAATTTACAAGGTAAAATATACAATGGGTGGCAAACCTGGAATTAGGGTGCAATGTGGCAGAGGAACCAACAGCTAGCTATCACATAACATAGCCTAAATTACACTATTTGCTACTCTCATCTCATTCAACTGCATCAAAGGATAAATGCTCTAGTCTGTTACACTCTTTGAACTCTGCATGTGACACATATGCCAAGAAGTTGGCTATGACTGATATTCCTCAATGAATTCACCATATTTCCTTTCTACAGCTGAACAGTGCCAAGATTTAGTTTCCACAAATGCTTACTAGGTAAGGTCTAAACCAGGGCCAGAGTTTCTAACCCAAACCTTTGAACAGGGATTTTTATGCACCATAACCCTAACTGAATAGCAGGTTAGTTTCTTTTCTAGAAGATAGGAAATTGAACCAAGTGCCATCATTGAGGAATATATCTTTTGTTTACTCCCATTTAGTAATGTTAAGTCAGATCACATATATGCAGTGCTTTTTTCTAAAAAAAATGCTTAGGGGTACTCTCATTTTCCTACTCATATTGAAATACTACCCCTCAATGAGGTCAAAGTTAGATTCGCAAAATGTTTAGGGGTATGCATCCCCCTGCGTACCCCCAGGAAAAGGCACTGCATATATGCATGAGGTTTCAGGTACTTCTTGGCAAAGAGCCAATAAGATGTTATATGTCATTTCCATTTTCTAGACCTTTTGAATATAATAGCGTCACTAGACTTTATAATGTAATTTATACAGCAAAAGTCATTTCTTTGTGCCTCTTTGTTAAGTTCATTCTTTCAGAATGGGCATACAAATCTTCCCTACTATACTACTGACACATCAGTCTGGTCAATTACCGGTAATTATATTTTAGAATCAATAGAGAATCATGAATTTGTGTGCTCATCTTAAATTGTTTCTATTTTCATTTTTGTATGTTTTTTATAAGGCAAAGCTAAGAAGATTTGGCCACAGAGACTGTGTTGTACTGATTGCATCTTATTCTTGTACTATTTTTTAGCTTCTAATAACTTTTGACCACAGAAATGGCCTGCTGATATTCGAGTAAATTGCTTTCCCGTCTATTTAAAACTGAAAACTGTGTAGCTGGAATTATTATCAATAATTCTCAACATATGGACATTATTTTGCATTTCTCAGTCAGAAGCATTGCTTGCTTTTTGTTTATCAGCTTAATCCAGAATGTTCCTTCTGCATTTTGCTTTTTATTTGATGCATCTGTCATACTTATACCCATTTTCCAGATGTGAAAAAAGGAAAGCAGTAGTAAGCAATAATGTGACATGTATCTCAGCATCATTGGATCACCACAGTATTTAATTGAAGCAGTGGAAGAAATTGCTCAAGAGAATAGCACAGCAGTGAAAATGTTCAAAGATCAATTTATGTAGCAGCAGTTCACTTGTTGTTTCACTACAATCATGGTTTTATTTATTTACAGATTTCTACTGCACTCTCCAAACAAATCCCCAGGGTCACAATATGCACAGAATATGGATAGCAGCATTGTTCAGTGAATCAATACACAATGCTGTGTTATTTACTCTGCTGCACTCAACAGGTGATTTCCTTGCATAAGATGAGGAAGGTGGATTTTCATTAAATATGAGACAGACATTTGCAGGATTCTATAGAAATGGGGCAACAGAGCAGGAAGGTAACTAGGTGAATAACTCAAACCCCTATCCTTTTCTTTACCCAGACGCTGCAATGCTGTGTCTATATTTGAGGTTATCTAGCACACTTTGATTAGCTTAAGAATTCAAAGACTTGCTGTGTGAGCTTTAGATGCTTCAATGGAGCATCTCACATCCTACCCTCTGACCTATCCCACAACACTACCCACAACATACATACTTCATTTAGCGCTGCAGAAAGTATCACCTGCACCATTCTAATCCTCCCCCCCCCCCGTCACAGAATCATAGAATTGTAGAGTTGGAAACAGCCCCGAGGATCATCCAGTCCAAGTCCCCTGTAATGCAGGAATATGCAAACCTGCAACCTCAGTGTTATTAGCACCACACTCTAACCAACTGAGCAATCCTTTATATGTGAGCACTTACCAGCAAGTACATTGCTGCAGAGTATGGTATTACAAGATGAAAAACCTTACTTGGTTGAACCATCATTTACTGTTTCCAATGTATTCCCGATCATAGAATCAGTGTTGGGACCCTGAGGACCATCTAGTCCAACCCCTGCAATGCAGGAATCATTTTCAGTTACCCAGACCACTGCATACTACAATCTCTACTAATCCATTCCTAATTCTCAAACCTCATTAAGGTTATAGATTGTGGCTTGAGTTTTACTGAGAGTAGACCCATTGAAATTAATGGACATGTTAGCCGTGTTTATTATTTCAACAGGTCTACTCTGGATAGAATGAGCATCTTTAGTGGCTTTCTACGCTCCACCCCCGCTTACAACTGCCAATACGGCAAGTTTATGGTGTCATGAACCACTTATTTCCTTTGCCATGAGCTTGTTGAATGCTAAGGAACTATGCTTGTATGAAAGGTGTTTTTTAAAAAAGGTTTCCACCAAGTTTTCTTAACTCTTTCCGCCTAAGCTTTCCAGATCAATAACTCCCTTTTCGTAGTTTGCAGTTTCATACAGTTGAGTTAAGCTGACCAGAACTTCATGTACTACTTAAGATCAAGAAATGCTATTATTTTCTATGACTTCCTAGCCTGGGCTTATTTCTTAAGTGATATAATCATCACACAATAAACTAAGTTGAATTCCATATTTCACTTGCATTTTTCAGTGTTACTGTCTCATTTTAGGTTCTCCGATTTGTTGCAGTACATGTAAACAAATGTTGCTCAAATTTCATTTTCAAAAGCTAGTTTAGCACAATGCTAAACTATTCGGACTTTTTAAAAAGCTGGTCTTACAAGCCACAATATTGGTAGGTAACTATGATATTTGCTAACTAGAAGGGGTGGGAAGAGATTTGTGGCTAGTATACAACCTAGTTCAGCAATGTTTTCATTGCCTTCATAGCTTTGGCATGAATGTAACTTAAGTCTTCATGGATTATATATAAAAGTTAGATCCAAGAGTCTCTCATCTACAAAATAGTTCTTTAGCTCATTAGAAATGTATTGAGTCTCTGAGGAATTACATTTTCACCTGTGAGTGTTCTTTCTATTTTAAACATGTCTTAAACATGTCTGTTTAAGCTATCTACTTAATAATGTCTTTGAATTCACCTGACAAGGTCTGTTTTTTTCATTCCTACTTTTCTAGTGGGGGGGGTGCCTTTTTCACTTTTAATACTGCTGTTATTACTGGGCTCCTTCAACCTGCCTACATAGTGTAATGTTATAAGCATTTCATGTTTGCAAGATATTGTAGATACAAATTTTGGAACTTTTGTCCCATCGCAGCAGGCTGTGTGTGCAACCTGATGCAAATGCTCATTCAGATGGAAGCAAGACATGGATGCACATTGCTATCCACATTTCATGTTTGATTTCAGGATGCTCATTGGTGTCTGCATCGCAGTGTCGATGAGAACACACATCCATGCTGCTAATCTCATTCAACACTTTATACGATGGCTGAACTGAAATCCATTTCCTCCTCTCATTTTCTGTTATTCTCATTCTCGCACAGCGACTTCAGTGTTTCATCCAAAAATGGCACTTCATAGGGTATGCATGTTTGAGTGTATTTGCTTTAGAAGTACAATACCCTGTATTATTCAAGAAGCTGAAGCAGTGGAACCATGATGGGAGATTTCACCTCAATGACAGGCTTCTCTGCTTTCCAGATACAGACCACTCTTTCACAGACCAGGTAAAACATATAGATCACTTTTGTTTAGAAGCATGCAACTAGCCTTCCATATGGGAAATTTGTCAGAGGTTACATTGAAGAGGAAGCTGAATGTTTATTACTTTTCAAAGTTCAGTTTACAGAGATGCTTATTAGCTGCACAGTCAGTGCATCTGGCCATGCATATGGCTCATCTGGCCATTTCCCTCACTACAGCTGAGGATACAATAGGAAACGATGCTCCATCTCTCATTGCAGTTATGAACGATGGACAACGGGCAATGCTCTCCTGCATTATTCTTGATTCCAAAGTGCCTGACAGGCAAAACAGTGCGACTTTTTGGAAAAAATAACAAACTGCTTTGTGCTGCATATACAAACCCCAGCTGTGCCTTCAGAAAAGAATCTGAAATCTGTTTTAATCTCCTTCTTGACTTGGACTCAGAAGCTTTTATTTTACAATTAATCCTCTGAATGCCTATTGTTTGACCAGTTTCAAATCCCAGCATACCCAAGACTCTTCATGAATTTAGGCACAGTAGCAGACGTTTAATCAAAAACTGTAGTGTGAACACATTGAGGGGCAGCCCAACTGCAGAATCAGCTTTGCAACATTGGCAGCAATAGTTAAGACTGCAAATAATTTCCATAAGCAGGATACTCTTGCTTTATAGTTCTACTAAATGGGTATCTTTATCCAAACTCTATACACATCTAACAACCACGAATATAGGCTAAGCTTATGCAAGTGCAAATCCAGTGACATCTGGTTAGTCAGTCTCCTCCATGAGAACAACTTTTCTACTACGCTTAGGAGTAATCCCTGTGTCTATCACTGATGCATTTACATTTTTCTGCTGCTATTTAGCAGTAAGGATTTCGAATTAAAACATACAGCATTAGTTATTCCTGCTCGAGATTCAAAGCAACTAGTGGTAGAAATGGATCCCCTTGTAGAGTTATAGAGTAGAAGGCTGAATTAATTTTTCATTAACTCCTGCTAAAGTGTTCTGAGGAGGTCATATATTTAGAAGAATACATAAAAATCATTCACCAGAGTAACTATGGATAATGCAGCACAGAGGTGCAATCCGACAATTAAAATACTACTACGCTGGATGAAAACACTAAGCTTAAATGCCAAGGACTCCTTTGTATGAGACATTATGGCTGTAGGTGAAAGCAGCAAATACCAACATAAACCAGTCTTCTCTGAGTATGTTATACATAACCAAACATACAGCTACACACAGCAAACATGTTTATGCAAAAATGTTCAGTTTGAATGTCATTTCTACTTTTCCTCCATCCCAACCTCCCTTAATATTGCAATACTTTTTTAAGTTTACTGTATCCTTCCTTGCAGCACATTAGTGACTATACTTGTATCATTTTACTTCCAAGTAATTATGATTTCAAGAAGGATATTGTCACAAGCCAAACCACCTTAATGTACATTTAAAACAGTTTACACACAAACCTAAAAATGCGTGTATGATGGGGCATATAGAATGGAACACACATTTGCAACCAGACATGTGAAACAGCTGTCAAGTCATCTGTCAGCTGCTCTGTATTCTCTGAAAGGCTACTAGCAGAGAATGCTAACTAGCTAGTTTCTGCCCTGTAATCCCACAGAAACCAATAAGCCAGTGGTTCCCATGCTTTCCCCCACATGGGCCATTTGAAAATTGCTGAAGGTCTTGGAGGACCACTTACCGACTTTTCTGTTGGTTGTGGTAATTGTATTAAATTATGATATATGCTGCATGATTTTAATTGTATTTTAATTGCATCTTTTATTTTACATATTGTATTACAATTTGATTTCCATAGAAGGTAATAAATAAAAGAAGCAATTAAAATACAATTAAAGATCAGTATGACTATTTAATGAAATGGATGTGCAGACCCCCCACATTCAACCACAAATCCACAAACACACTGTGGATCACCTGAATGAAGCTCAGTCCCCAGGCGAATTTGGGAACCCCTGCAATAAGCCATTATAGATGCAGTTTCATTATCTCAGTGAAACCTTCAGTTCCCATTTGTGATGATGATCAGCATATCCTCTTCCCTTAACTATAGAGAAAACAGCTGCTCAACTTAGAACCTTATTTGTTATTTACTGTTTGAAAGTTGGGGGATTTTGCAAGCCTCCTCTAGCTGAAACCCGACCAAACGCCAGGATGTATTATTGTTTAGTGTATTTCCCACCATTTCTCATCGTGTATGCTAAGTTCATTCTTTAGCCACTTGTTTCTTTCCAGCACCAGATCTATACTGCAAGTACTACATGGTAAATTTGTTACAAAGACAACACTGGTAATGGTTCATGGTTGTCTTTAAGATACCATTTTAACAAAACCTGAGTCTTGTAACTCACCTGTCATCGACTGGCAATCAATGTCTAATCTTCACCTTTTAGAAGTTACTGTATTGAATGCCTGGAAACATTGTAAGCCTTGATACAAAGCAGCTTCTGTAGGCAGCATGAAATGCTTCTACATACATGTAAGGAAATTCAATGGCCACCTCTCAGTTTCAATAGAAAAATCATGCATTGGTTAAATAAACTCTCCCTACTAAGCAAGTGCATAATTTGCATATAGTTATTGTTAGCATTTCCCTTTGGAGTAGCTATTAGGAAAATCTATAATTTATAATTTTTATTTATTAAATTTGTATACCACCCTTCAACTACACCAGTGAAGCTAAGCAAGACTGAATCCAATTACTGGGTGGGTAGGCAGGAGGCTGCTACTTAAGCTGCTCTGAGCCTTCATTCTAAAGAAGAATTCCCAACAGCCAGCCCTGTACATAAATGAAACAAAAGAATTCTCAATTCTTAGCAGCACCAAATTTTAGGTGGTTAACTTTGAGTGAATGATTTTTCCAGTGTTGACTGCACATTCCTTATTACATGGAAATGTGTTCTCTAGTTTTGTCTAATTTGAATTTCTACCAAATTTGATAATCTGCTTTGAGATTATAAAGAACTCTTCCCTACTGAATTTCAGGTACTTGACAGACTTTCCTGTTTCAGCAGGCACTTTATTTATTAATTATTCTTATTTCATAAAACGTATACCTGTATGCCGGGGGGGAACTCTCAAAGCAGTGGTTTTCAAATAGTTTCTTACTGCTATTATGAATTTTAATAATCCTTATTCTTTTTTTTTAAAGTACACCACTTAAGACATTCTAGATATTAAGTGAAAGATAAATGACATAAAAATAAATAAATAAACCTCTTAGATGAAGGTAGTATTTAGGTTTACAAGAGGTATCCAACATATATAAGGAATGTTGAAGAAAAGAAACGCAGAATAATGATGGGAGGGGCAGACTATTCTGTGTTCCTGGTGCATTTCAAAATCTATTTTTTCAAGGGATGTAGTCTTTACAATAACCTTAAGGTAGCTGGTACTGCTCATCCACACAATGACCACAATTTTTTCTGCACTAGTATTAAGTCCGCAAAGTTCAAATCTATCATAGTATCTGTTCTTTAGGAGATTTGACACTTGTACTGTCTTGTGATAGAGTGAGAAATATTTTTAGTCATCATCACTGAGTGGGTAAGCAGAGCCAACTGTCTTACAACTTATAGACCTTTGAGGTGGTTTAGGAATCCTACCATGAGGGCCACATGAGTCATAGATATGAACAAAACACTTTGCTAGAACCCTGAGAGCTAATCCAAGCAAATTAAATGCACCGACTGCCAATCAACCATGTAGCTAGACGTTTTACCTACCTTAAAGTGATGTATATTAAATGTGATGTTATTCTCTGGATTCTTTAGCATCACAACCGTATTCTTGATAGGCCAGTGTCAAAATACCACCATTTTCCAGTGATGGAGCCAACAGACAAAGGATGACTGACAACACTGATTTGCTAAAGGAAGTTTTCAATCTATACAGCATATTTTCTTGTATTCTATAGTCAAAGTTTAGATTCTAATTATGTTGTCCATAGTAATAACCAGATCCAATACACAACACTAGACCTACAGCTTAACAGTAAAGAATGCAAGAAAAAATGTTTGAATAATCCAACCAAAAAAGGATAGTTCTCCCAAGGGCCATGCATGCATCTTAAATTAAGCATTGCATTACTTGTATGCAAAGTTTCACTGTTCTGAAAACTTTAACAAGGTTCTATAGCAAGGGTTTCTGAATTGTGGTCTGCAAGCTTCACCCAGGTGATCCATAGCATGTCCACAATAAATATTCATTTGAATTTTATCTTTTCATTTCTCATATAGTATTACAATTTTATTCTCTGGAATACAAGTTGTAATACAATTAAATACAAGTAAAATTCACACAGCATCTGCAAGTGCATGACAATTGCTACAACAGGAAGAAAAATAACTAAGTGGTCTGCCAACAAATTTTCAAGTGGCCCATGGGGAAAAAAAGTTTGGGAACAACTACTCTGGAATTAATCTATATGTATTTGAGAAATATCTGTTAACTACACCTAAACAAGTTTAAGAGGATCATTCAGCAAATCCTGGTTTAAAAGGTAGAGCACAAACCTCATATTGAACCTGCAAACTAATGTTCTGCTGCACCATAGTAACCAATTTTAGCACAAAAATATCTGTCTCTCACATATGACACATTCGGTTTTTGGTGGAAGGCCCATGTATTAATAAACTTGTGAGCTAAACCATCTAAGTGCTGAATACATTTAAACTTGTTCTGAGTAAAAGAAGTACAAGTCAGAAGAAAGGAAAAACAACAATTTTCTAAACTTGTTGCAAGCAACTATTTCACCAAACACTGTACTGCAAAGGCCAAAGCTAGCTAACCTACAAATCTCAAAATGCACAGAAAGGACCTGAAATCAAAAGAAAGGCTGCCCGAAAAAGTTCTCAATTGCTGCAATTGTAGCTTGAGTACCTGCAACCTATCACTTTTCATATGCTCAGGCACATTTTGCAATAAACTTTATTGCCACCAATTAGAACTTAAGTCTTGCACCAAAAATAATAGTTACAACAGGGGACAGTTGTGCACACACACCTAAGCTACAACAGAATTTTGTTGGACCTAGGAGAGACCCACATTCAAATCCCTACTAAGCCATGAAGAGCACTGTGTAAATACTTGGACAGTCACTATTCTTCATAAAGGCAGCTGTGAAGATATACTGGGAGAGACATATGTCCTTGGCCACACACACAACAAATAAAATAATAAAGCTGCCTGTATACAAGTCTGCATAAATACATAAAACCACGATTTACATGAAAACTTTGAATACAAAGTCCAAGTCTCTAGGTATCATGGACAGAGATTAAGTGCAGGGCAATAAATAAGGAGAAGCAGAAGCAAGCAAAATTAAGTTGTGTAATTTAGACAGGCTGCAGGAATTTTCTTCTTTTAATGCAGAATTTTGCTTTAAAAAAAATACAAACACAAAGCCAAGTTCCTCGCACAAGTAACCATGCTATGTAGAATAGAAACACCAAAACAAAGCATTTTTCACTACGAGAAATTATCACAATTTCAGAAATCTGGCAGTGTCCCTTCCATATGCTCTTTACAATCAATCACTTATGCAGTGTAAGGACTAATGTCTTATGCATTGGCAGACCAACAACAGATCAAAAACAAATTTCTGTATGCTGCTAGTCAGCAGTGTTTTCCTCTCACTGAATTTCCTCTCACTTTAATGAGTGGGTGCTTATTTGCCAAAATCCCACATGCAGTCCCTAAAAAGTGGCCTGCCAGCAAGCTGATGCCACAGATATTGCAGCCTCAACATCTCTTCTGCCTCTGTGTTGCTGGCTGGATGAATTTGGCACAAGCACTTCCAGCTGCTGACCCCTATTTAGTGTACTGAACTCAATACTGCCTACAATGCTGTTAATGCCACACCTCCTCTGGAACGCAATTCCTTTCGGCATTATACGGGTGCCTTTGCTGTACTATTTTTGGTGCCTGCTAAAAACTTCTTTGTTGAGGCAGTATTTATTTATTCTTTGTTGTAATATTATATATTTTATGTAAACTTCTTAGAGGTGCTTACAATTAAATAAAATAGAAATCTGGTTAAATAAAAAATACACAGAAACCTGCTTATGTGCATAGGTTTCCTTAACTGAATCACCAAGTGGTAGCTTTATTTTCTAACACAATATCTGATATATATATAATTTTAAATGGGAGTCCTTGGTTTTAACACGATAGCGTCTTCTAAGAGAAATTATTTTAAGTCATTATAAATAGTTGTGTTTACAGTGAAGTGTCATAATAATGGGCACCATCATGTTTGGTGTCCTCTGCTTCCCAAAAGCCACTGTTCACTTAAATGGCTCTACTGTTTGCTCCTCTTTATAAATCAATATTGCATCACATCTCAAAACATCTATCTTCCATAAAGGCTTCTCACCCAAAGACAAAATGCCTAAATGTATGCAGCTGAACACAAAAATTATTCCTTCCACCTTTATCTCTCTTCTATACGTTTTTCTTCTTTCTCGTAGTTAGAATTTAGTAAGTAGCCTCCTCATGGTGAATAACTGTGTGGTATTTGATTTAATAAAGTGCTGTATACTCTGGCAGTGTACTATTAGGTGTTTTTCCTGAACACTGCTTCAAATACTCTAAAGCAGAAAGGCAGTTTATAAAATTCTAATCAAAATCTAGAAAACTGGATTATAGAATCATAGAATTGTACAGTTGGAAGGTACCCCAAGGGTCATCTAGTCCAACCTTCTGCAATGCTGGAATCTCAGTTAAAGCATCCATAGCAGATGGCCACCCAACCTTTGCTTAAAAACCTCCAAGGAAGGAGGGTCCACAACCTCCCGAGGGAGACTGTTCCACCGTCGAACAGCTCTTACTGTGAGGTTTTTCCTGATGTTTAGTTGGAATCTCCTTTCTTGTAACTTGAAGCCATTGGTTCATATAGAAGTATATTAGCTACATGTTGAGAAACAAGACTCACTATGCCTTCTACAATACTGCTCCTTAAATAACGTTAGCAGAGCAAAAAATATAATTAAATCCATCTAATGCTCCCCAATGTTAGATAAAGGCTAGCAAAGTTAGGGGCTAGCTAAGTGGTTCTATCAATTTATTCAATCAATTGGACATCACCACTCACAGCACCCTATCCCCATTAGTCATCCACTGAATCTCCAAAAGCAGGGGCACCCACAGTAGGTTCTCTAAAGATCTCAAGGAATTTAGACAATCGCACAGAATCAGACACCCTTCAGAAGCCCCAATTCTGAACTTTCAATCAAGACCAGTACTTTACTTGTACTCAATGGCTTGGATCCAAAGATATTTCCTAAAAGCAGAAAGGCACTTCCATTTGTACAAGGCAGCCTTCTCAAGCTGTACCCATTTTCTGCTGCAGTCACATGCCCCATCAAACAGTGTTCAAAAGGACCCTTGACCTTCAGGAACAGCTTTTCAGGAGACACAGAAGATTGATGTGTGGAAGATGAGCCAAGAAAACCCCATTGTGTGAGCAGAGCTCCACTCATTTTCTCTCAGGATCCAACCAACTGAATTAAGATTAAAACATAATATATACTGGCAGGGTAAGTTCCAAGCAGCTATTTCAAGTGAAGTTTGGACACCCTACATACAACACTATGCAGTGTGGATGTTAACAGCAAAGATCTGTAGAAAGGCGAATTATGCCCAGGAGGCACTGCAGCAGGCACACTAGGTGAAACTGGTGAAAAGTGTTTCATTTAACAGATGCCAATGGGACCTCCAATATTAAAGACAAATCTAACTGGAATCTGAAAGACATATTGCTTGTATTTCTCTGGCCTTTCATCTCTAAACAAATATTATTTAGCTACTCCAATGAGGGTGACAATCTGTTGTACACTGGAAATCATACTGCGAATATAATCTTATACATAATTACCTAAGAATAAGTCCCATTGAACTCAATGGGACTGACTTCTGAGTAAATAGGCATAAGATTGCACTGTGAAGTTTTTAGATAAAATAAGCAAAATTTAGCTGTTTGTTCTACTCATTGAGTTGGAATAAAAGGGGACTCTAGTATGGGAAGAATAAATTTCTGTTAATGTAAGGTGGGTTCTGTGGTGTCTTATAACTCCCTACTCCATATACATAAAGATCCTCTGATCCTGGAGTGGGTGAGACAGCACATTCTGTAAGTGGTTTCTAGGATCCAATCCATCTTGCAGAATTTTCCAGGAAAACATTGTCTTCTCATCAAAACTTTAACACAAGCTCCCAAATTAATTTCAGCTTGTACACCACTAAGAAAACCCCTACAATAACATCACTTGAATTTTCCAATATCTGATATGTATACTAAAGTGTCAATATAGCCACTGACCAGAGGACATGATTAATTGGACAGTATATAAACACCAAATATAAATATTAAGCTTTGAGTATAGTTTTAGCAAGATCAGCTGCAATTTTAAAAACTTCAGACAAATATATCCTCTCATTTTAAAAAAGATTTACTAGTGCACTATTTTTTAATTTTTAAACAGTATACAGGATATGAATCAGATGGGATTTCAAACACCATCTGCATAACAATCTGAAGAAACACATCTACAAGAGTTTCCTAGTACCCTGCTGTATTTTCTAGAGTATTTGCAGAAGTATCCTAACAATCCCACTTCAAAGTGAAATGAAGCGTTCAAAACCATTAAGTGAGAGAGGACTAAAAACCACCAGTTTAATTGAAGTTAACATCAACAAAAGCAATGCTAGGAT
Organism: Podarcis vaucheri; assembly: GCF_965113315.1. Lineage (NCBI taxonomy): Eukaryota > Metazoa > Chordata > Lepidosauria > Squamata > Lacertidae > Podarcis > Podarcis vaucheri. The sequence goes on from NC_138764.1 coordinate 75,783,103, forward strand.
TTTTCAATATTTAAGTACGGTTACCAATTCATCTACATACTACTTTCATAATTCAACCAATTCTTGAAATAAAACATTGGGCTAAATCCAAAGGTTCCATTCCACTCATTAAAGGGACTGCCCATCCATGGAAATAGTCATCAGTGATTGAAAGAAGTCATTTCATTCATGAAACAGAAACTTTCAGTTCAACCTCATGATTTTACTTTTCAGGATTTGTATTCCTGCAGTCATACCCATATGATTGCAAACAAGTTGGCAATTAGAGGACAAACTTTAAAAATAGAAGTAGAAAATGCTCATTCCCTATTCAGGCAATTTCCTCAAAATGTAATATTTTTATTGACCGTTCAATAAAAGAAGTCTGCTGTTGAAACACACCAGACAATTAAAAATAGATAGCAAGAAACTTCAGAAAGACAGTTTTATTAACAGGAGGCTTAGTAATTTTAACAGTGTAGTACAATCATGTCATTTTTCAGGAATGCACCATCTCTGTTCCTGTCAAAACAGTTTCAAATCCATGAATTACAAAATTTGTAATACAGCCACCACTTCATTGCAATACTTTCACACAATCCTTGAATTACTGTACTGCAAAATCCTCTCATGATGCAGCAATTCAGCATGTTTTTTCATTCACCTAACACACTGGATGACTAGAATAGAATGGTTGCCACTTCTACATTATGCCAGGCTGTGCACTTCAGATGTTCCATCATACTCAACTCAAATGGACACTGTTTCCCTTTAACTGGGATCAGAATAGCTTAAAATGTTTTTTAAATATACAATGATTTGCAAGTGTTTTTTCAGGCAACTTGTTGAATCTAATCATGGAGTCTTTGATTTGCATCATCCCTCTTTCATTAGAGAGTTCTACCAAGAAAGTGACAATTCTACACAGAATTTGAACAATGTAATCTATTGGAAAGACTTTAAGAACTCAATTTGTGATGGGAGACATTTCAATGCTTTAATATCTTAAGTGATCATAGCAATAATTCACAAGATTTCATGGAATCATAGTAACACAAATGATTGCTAATATTAACACTTTGCATCAGTCCCTTATGTTCACTTAATAAACCAAGAGATTTCAGAAGGGTGTGGTTCAAAAATATACACAACATACAGAGTGTACAAAAACCAAGTGATGAGGATCCTATCCCAACTGTAACATACAATCCTAACAAATCCATCTAATCAAACAGTTATACTTTCAAATTGTGGCATGGTATGGCACCTCCATGTATTCAATATTAAGCATACAGTAAAGATGCAGAGTAATAAATGAAGGTATCTGCACTTGTGGCAAAAGCCTTATTCTATACAGTCAGTTGAAATATGAACTAAAATTATTCCACAAAAGCTGGAATTTTACAGATTGTTCTGTTTATGTATAGGAAAACTGCCTATATGTTTCTCAATGTACATAATTTCACTGTCCATACACCAAGAATCTTTGAAAAAATAAGGTACATAAACAATCTGTGTATACTTAGACTTTATTCAGTTGCAAAGTTAAACTCGGGACTTTTAAGCAAAATAACCCCAAAAAAACAAAAGCAAAAAAACTTTGACCTGTGTAAACAAAGAAATTCAGCCAGCTTTTAACCAACTCTAGAAATAGCTACTTCCTATTTTACAATAGCTTGCAACAGCACCCACTAAGAGATCACTAACTTCATCAAGACAGTTTTCCTCATCCAAGATTTCAAAAAACAAAAACACAATCTAGACTCCTTGATAAACATTGCATGGTTAATTTAGCATTAGCAAACTTTTTCTACTGAGGAGAATCCTTCTTTATGTATCTGTACTGGTAGAACAACTGCACATTTCCCCTTGCAGTGATTGCTCTGTAAACAATTAAACCAGTCAAATCAAAACAAATGGAAAGTTTAAACAATTTATAGGTTCTAACCTGGAGCTACTATAAAACAGTCTGAATGCATAAATCACAGCACTAATATCTATTCTACAAACATTTTATATTACCAGCTACCCTAGAACAAGTTTGACTTTTCTTGAGCCTATTGGCCTGTCATTCAGATCAACAACAGCTGCCATCGCTTCATCACGAGATTCAAATGCAACCATTGCTTCACCTGTTGGCATGCCCTTTTCATTGTATTTTAAGCACACTGAACCTGGGATCACTTGGTAACCATAGAAGAAATCCAAAATTTCATCCACTGATACAGTAAAGGGCATATTCTGAACTTTAATGACAGTCGGCCCTGGCTTTCCAGAGCCAGCTCCAAACCCAGGTGGCCCAGCAATATGCAAGTTTCCAGGTCCAGGTCCAAACCCTGGAGGTCCACTTAAATGTCCAAGCGCACCACCAAGACCTGGAGGTCCACTACCAAAGTTAGGAGGAACAGTTAAATTACCAGGCCCATTTCCAAAGTTCTGAGGACCTCCGGTGAAACCTGATGGCCCAGTTAAATTGCTAGGCCCACCTCCAAAACCCGGAACATCAATTCCTGAACCAGGCAGACCAGGCAGGCCACTATTTCCAATAGAAGGCATCCCTGGCCTTGAATCACCAAAGCCACCGCCTATTCCTGGAGGTGGAAGAGGGGGGCCAAATGCATTGGACCCACTGAAATTGCTGGGGAAATGAAAAGGAGGACCACTGTTTGCATCTTTGGGGCTATTACCTATGAAAGTATGTTTATCCCCACCAGCATTCTGCACTCCTGGCATTAGTGCACTCCCTTGCAATGGCATTTTCAACATTTTTTTCCCCTGGGAGGGAGGATTTCTCTCAATTTCTCTCATTTCTTCAAGGGAAATAACTCTTAGCACAACATCTCTCCCATTTAGTTTCTTTCGATGCAGGCGCTCTGATTTACGAGCATCTTCTTCAGCTTTGAATTGGACCAGTGCTTGTCCTAAACCTTGCCCATTAGTATCAACAAGAATTTGTATAGAGTTCTCTTCCACTGCCAGCCCCTCTAGAAACTGAAGGATTTCCATTTTAGTAATGTTGTAGGGGATATTGGATATATGTGCACATAGTTTAGAAGGGCCAGTCTCCCCTTCAGTATTCATAATGATCTCACGCTGATCATAGTTGAAGTTCTGCAGCCTTTTCCGAATCATTTCTATCTTTTCTAACATAGCTTTTTTTGTTATGGGATGTACTTGAATGAAACGATTTCCAATGTACTGCTTATGATGACATAAAGCTGCTTTGTAGTCAGTTTCATTTCTGAACTCAACAAAACCTTCACCAAGTGCTTTCCCATTGGGTCCATAAGCTATGTAAATACTGTCTTCCACAATATCCAGCTTTTTAAAGAAATCTATTACATGCTTGTTCTCAGATTCAAAAGGAAGTCCTTTTAAATAAACACAGAAGCCCTGGTCATGTGGTGATCTGGATCTGGATCTTTTCTGACCATTAGGTGATTTAGACATAGAGTGAGTCTGAGGAGAAGGATGATTTTGTCCAGAAGGTCCCATGGTTTGCTTGAATGTTATATGGCCTCCTGCAGACACCCACTGTCTCTCTGTTGCAGGACCAACTTCGACATAGCGCTGAATCATCAGCATCCTGTTTCGCTTCAAGGCTTCAAATGTATCTTGAGGAGAACAAAACTTAACTAATCCATTTCCATTATTTCGTCCTACATGATCTTTCAGTATATGCACTGCATCCACACGAAGTCCATGAAAAAAGTCTTTCACGTCAGATTCTGTTGCTGAGAATGGCATTCCATGCACACTGACATACAGATCATCTGGATTGATAGGAAGTGATTTCACACCACTTTGAGAATTGATCTGAATAGGATTTATGGGACTCATGAACATTGGATTCAAGTTAGTGCTCAGATTCATGGCTGTTCCAGATCCATTCATTCCTGTAGGCAAAGGTGCTACAGGTGGGGGATTCATTGGAGGCATTCCTGATAAAGGAGGCAGAGGGGTCATAGGTGGCACAGGAGGTACAGGAGGTATTGGGGGAACTGGGGGAACAGGAGGCAGTGTAGGTACTGGAGGTGGGACAGGGATGGGAGGAATGGAAGGCATTGGGGGCAATGATGGCAGAGCTGGAATTGGAGGTATTGGTGGAGGTGGTACTGTGTTCATTGAGGATGCTGTACTAGGTATGGTGGAACTGAAGGTGGGACTTCCAAAAGTAGCACCAATATTAGGAGGAGCAGTTCCCATACTGGCAGTGGAGAATGTTGGTATGTTTTTGTTGCTTTCATGAACTGAAGTAGCTGCAGTAACTACACTAGGAGAGGGACTGTTAAAGTTAGGTACTGTCGTAGGAAGAGTCACCCTGCTACTTATTCCAGAACTAGGTGGAGGCCCAGACCTGCTAGCATTTGCTGGTGGCATATCTAGATTTGCTGTTTCAAAGCGCCTGCGACTGAGTTCAATCATATTCTGCATTTCAGTTTTACTGCTCAGCAACAGTGTTACTTTGGACCCTTTAATGGTACCACCTGTGCGCATCATACCCAGCCTTGCATCTTCATCAGTGGCAAAGACGATGAAAGCCTCACCCAGCTCACCCCCTACAATATGCACGCCCCCATCAGGAATGGTCAATCCAGAGAAGAAGTGGCGAATGTCCATAGTCCCCGCCACAATTGGGAGACCTTGTAAGCGGATGACCACAGCCATGCTGCGCTGAAACACACACACCTGCAGATGAGAAAAGGCAACGGCTAGGTCAGACTATTTAAGACACCATATGCTTAACCTAGATACTTATGTTTAAAAGCTCCTGCAGATCTTAAATCAATTTACAATTTGTGATCTTTATTCATGCAGCTTTCTCTACAAAGTACTTTTAAAGCACAATTGCATCAAAGCTTTCCAGTAAATTGCAATATGGAATGTTAAAGGCTGTTGACAAGAACACAGTCAAAAACTGGAACCAAGACAAATCCTTCTGGAGAACACCAGCTTCAGATATGACAATCCAAAAGCAAACTTCTTGCATTAAGCTCATTTAGCTCAAGGCTAGAATAATATTTTAGGCTCCTGTTCACCAACGAACTTTTTATTTTTAAAACACTTATCGTATGTCACAATCTTATACTTCAGTCCCACACAGGAATGCATAACTACTTCAAAATTCCTATACATCACATTGCTTGGTATCTAGAGACATGAAATCTCTCCAGCCTATTCCTTGCTCCTCACTTTTGTTTTGTTTTTTTAAAGAATCTCCTCCTACTCTGCAGCTTTCACAAAGCCATTAATTCCTTTATACAAGCAAGCCAATACTTGGTTTGGTGTTTGGATGGAAAACTCTAGAATTACCAGGCACTGCAAGATGTATTTTAGAAGTCAGATAGGAACCAGTAATACACCTCTCCTGCACACTGTGTTTCATTATGTTGCTGTTTCAGATAATGCCCCTCTGAAATAGCTACATAGTACTGTTAAAAGCCTTCCTAAATTAAAAAAGGACTGGCATCTCTAGGAAAAATAATGTGATAAAGGAAATAGTATTTAAAATGTTCATGATTTCTTCTTTTTTTTAAAAAACACACCCTTTTTTGTTAAAAGAAAATGCTTTTAAAACCATTCATCAGCTTGCTAACATGAAGGGATAAAAACTTACGTAATTGCTTTTGAAGTATCATAAAATTTTCAATAAATTGGCTTTGATTTAGTTGAAGCTCATCAGATGAACCTTCCTCTTTCCTTATGGTTGCAGAGAGAACTATAAAATGAACTTTAGCTGAAACAACCAAGTAGCCAGTAGCCAGAAGTATGAAAAATAAATGCTCCAGCGGTCCCATGTTGCCTGGGATTTACAATCACATTTTCTCATTACTAAACAAATCAGGAAACCAGCTTATGCCACCAGAATACTGGAAGCAAATTTCATTTAAACATTTTTTCAATATATCTATGCTAGATCAAAGAGGCAACGTTCAAAGTCATCCACTAATAATGCTAAATCTCATTAAGATACAGAGAGTACTTCACATTCATCCTAATGTCTAAGTGCTGGAAGGGCTATTGATGGACTGGATACTGTACATCATATTTGGTGAAAATGTGATGTCACAGTCTTTCTGAAGTTCATTTAGTTCCTGGTAGAAATAATTATAATTATGTTATTGTTTTATTTAAACCCTTCCCTTCAGGCTGATAACAGTGGTTTTGTGTTGTAATATATTTTGTCCAGTTTTACAATGTTGCTTATATTTACTGTAGTAAGTACTCTTAATTAAAGAGTTTTCTTTTAAAATAAAACAGGTTTGAAATCTGCAGTGTCACCTTTAAGATGTTATGACAGTCACAGATACAAATTACTATGCAATAGATTTGCAAATGAGAAATAGGAAAAGGCTTTTAAAAAGTTTATTAATCCCTAATTTAAAAGCATAAGAAAATGTAGATTATTCAAATGCAAGCAAACAATTTAGTATAAGTTAAAGCAAGCATTCAAAACTAGTACAACATATTAGTGGAAGATGCTGTATTGTTTTTAATATTCAGTTGGAAGCCACCCAGAATGGCTGGGGAAACCCAGCCAGATGGGCGGGGTATAAACTATTATTATTATTATTATTTGGACAGCAACATCTACAAAACATTTATTCTGCAGAAGTGTTATAATCATAACCTAAGCAGCAAAATCAAAAGAGTGAATAGGCCTATTCAGTAGAATACAGACCTCAGCACATCATAAAAAGGCTAAAACATTTTTGTTAAAAGATTAAATAAGCTGTAAACCATGTTATATAATATTGAGGGTGTCTATGACTGGAACCTTTGCACAGAGGCTCAAGTTCTATTAATATCTTCAACTGGTTTTTGAAGAACATTCAATTTTGCATGTTCAAGACCCACCACAAATATACAGTGGTACCTTGGTTTAAGAACAGCTTAGTTTATGAACAACTTGGATTAAGAATGCTGCATACCCAGAAGTAGGTGTTTTGGTTTGTGAACTTTGCCTTGGAAGCAGAACATGTTCTGCTTCCTGTTGAGTGTGTTCCATTTGTAAATTGAGGCCCCTGCTGCTATGGGAAAGCATGCCTTGGTTCAAGAACACTTTGGTTTAAGAACGGACTTCCGGATTAAGTCCATAAATCAAGGTGTATTGTCTGAAGATACCTTGTTGCATACCTTATTACCACAGTTATTCAACTGGTGCTCCAGGATCTAAAGCAGACTGCAACAGCAGAACTACTGCCAAACAAATGTGGTCTGTGGAAGTGGTCTGAACACAAGTTGGGGGCGTAAAAGAGTAGGCTTATGTACGCTCCGATGTGTGCAGGCACCAGGAATGCAACCCTGCGCAAAGAGGACAAAGCCTATATGATGAAAATTAAGTATAAATGCCCAAACACATTTAGCCTGGTCCTTGGTCTGAAAAATGTAGAAGCCTCCTAATCTGACCTACATAAGTATTTCACTTGCACTATGTGCACCAAAATTCTGGTCTTACACAAAAACAGGGACATGCTTTCAATCATCACAAGTAAGCAAAAGTATTGTTTACAGCCAAATCTTTCTCTGCAACCATAAGGATTTTTGAGATAAACCAGTCCAGATATATACATTCTATTAATCAAAACTATTAAGTCTGTCTTAGGAACCTGCTGAAATATTGAGACACCAAAGTCTTGTTCCATACTTCATCACCAGAAATGTCACTGGTAGACCATAGGAACAGGGCCTTTTCTGACAATGTGCAAATATTTTGGAACGTCATTTTGAGAGATGTCTACTTGGCTCCATCTTTATTTGTTTTCATGTGGGTAGTTCACAAAGCTTTTGTCTTTTATACTTACCAAAAAGCTATGCTGTGCTGTTTATTTTATACCAAACTGTAGTTACTGATGTTTTAGATTTAATAGCTGCTTTGATTATATTTTAGATAGAGAGAAGGATAAAAATATTTGAAACTAAATTATTAATCTTTGGGCCATTATCTCAAAGAATGCATTTCTTCCATAATGTCATAAAGCTGCCTAACATGGCCTTCCATTTTAAATAATTCATTCATCTGGAGATACTTATTAAAAAATACAAGACACAAATGTTTGCACAGCCATTTAACAACAGTTCATAAATGTTACATAGAAGACTGAGCAGCAAAATAGTACAGTTCTCCAGAAAACAACAGGCTGTAGATATAACCATCATGGTATATGTAAAGAATGTATTTTGGGGGGCACGGATATATAAAAATCTGACTTTGCAAATATATAGCTAACACTGATGTGCATCACAAAATGTATTAATTATTTCAGACTAAACACCAAAGAGCTACAATTATAATAAAAATGTATTCAAACACCAAATGTAAATTAAAGACTTAGCTGCCAAGCTTCAGCTAGGAGAGTAGAATTCACCTGGGTTTTGTTTGTTTTTAAACCTACATGACTAGACAATTTGGGTAACTACACAAAACTTGCTATACAGAAGAGTTAATGGTGTTTTAAAAACCATATAACCCTAAAAAGACCTCAATCTTAAAGAATTCTACCCACAGAAAGTTTTACCAAATAAATCATAACTTGAGGCCAACAAAGGAGGGGGGAACCTCCATATAGTTTTGGTGATTTAAACTTTTTAAAGTAACTCATGTACTAGCTCTATCTTCCTGAGTACTTTGAATTATCCAAGCGTGTTCAGTAAGCATAAATACATCTTCAGTATCTTACCTGCCAAGAGAGGTGTGTTTTTTTTCCTTAACAAGTAGTAGAAGCCAAGGCAATCCTGTGGGCAACCAATTAAAACCAACTTTTAGACTGAAATAAAGAATAAATGGAGGCAAAAATCAATGCAAGCAACACATAACTAAAAGTTAGCAGTCCACAATGTGCTGTGTATTTAAGACAGTCTGGGACAATGTTCATCATAAGGCACTCCAATACATGGGAACCACAAATTTGAGAGTGCATGAAATATACATTCCTTGGTCTTTTCCACAGCTTCACACATTTTGATAGCAACAATTACTTTTATTTTAAAACAAAAAATATTCAACATGAGAATAAATACAAACAAAAAGCCAGAACACATTCATTAAAGAAATTAACTTTGCATTATCTCTTCAGATAGCTGATTTGTCTCATTTCATAAAGAGGGCTAGTTTATTTTTCCTGATCAAGAAAACTAGAATAGTTTTCTAATGCTACAACTTCTCACCCAATTAAGAAGTATTTTAAATAAACCAAAACACAACATCCTTTCAAAGTCATTTCACATTTGCTGAAGCCAAATCAGACTGCAAATACCTTACAATACACTTCCTCCTATTTCTTTAACCTTGCTTATTTTAGAGCTGCAGAATCAAAATACAATCCAACATAAATTGCAAACAGGACAATCTTCTTCTCAAAGCACAGGACCAAACAGTATTTCACAATCATTGTGTCCAACGTTCAGCACGTTTATATACACTAGTACTTAAACACACACAACCCTAATGTAATCTGGAAATCCTGATCTGCAGATCCTGAAAATATTTTCCATTTAAAGAAAGGAAACAAAAACGAATACTGAATTCCACACATCTCATGAATGGTTTGACAGGCAGTTCTATGAACAGGTGATATCTGTAATAATGCCTTATTTAAAGAAAACCGTATATTTGCTGACCACAGGAAATAACAATTAATCGAAACAAAGACTTTCAAGGAACAAATCAACATCAGCACCACAAAACTTAAACAGTGTGAATTCCCGCATAAAATCTGAAGTAAAACACCTGTCTGAACAGCAAAACCCAAGAACTCATTCACTACCTGACCTTATAAACTATTTACAATTCAAGATTAGGACATATGTTAATTCATGTGAGAATTATTCAGCACAAGCCAAACTTCAGCATCTGAAATCTTTCAATTATCCTGGTGACAATTTTTTGTACAATTCGAGATCGCCATTTTTCATTTCTAAATAGCTTTATAATGTTCCACATGGTTATTTCACTGCAAAATATAAATGCCAAGAGATATTTTTCTCCAACCAGTTCCCAGTGCACATTTCTATTCAACAAAAGGGTCTGCCATCATGCTCGGTTTTTCCCATAACTATTTTCTGTGGTTTATGCCGCATGCATAATTCCAAGCAAGCATGTTCAGAAATCAAAAACCATTTCAAAAAAAGCATACTACCAGATCTGCTGAGATATTCTGTCATATTAATTTATCCCTGGTCTTAATGACTCCTTCGTGCCCAATGAATACTCTGTTGCCCTTGAGTTCCAAAATATACACCAAAATCCTATAGAACCTATGATAAGCTTCTTTTTTATTCATGAGGTAAGCAGAACATTCCAACACCAAGCATTTTCTTGGAGCTTTGTTTCAAACAAACAGTATTAAAAATGTAGGATTACTATGCTTATCAATAGCTGGGGAAGGGGAAGTGAAAGTGTGCTGGAATAAAGGGATTCAAAGTCAACACAAAACTAAAGCCAGTATTTCCTAATAATCAAAATACATAAGAACAAATACTTTTTTTAAAATGAAAAGCCTTTTTTATAGCATCTTAACAGTTTGTACCTATATGTGAGTTTAGCTGTTCTATTGTCAATTGACAAATTTAATTCCTATCACCTTCCTTTATCTTTGGCTAATAATCATCAATTACTTTACCTATTTACAACAGCCCTGTTGTTTAAAAAGCAAATATCCTTCCATTTATGTCCCTCAGAGGAAATAAAGAAACTAGGAAAATACAGCAAACAATGAAGCTCTCTTTTATGAAGTCAAATTTCGGAACGATTAATTAATTTTGTATACAAATGATGTCCTTATCGCTCTATAACATATGAATTTGTTATATAACCTGAAGAGTACGCCCATTTCAGTGAAGATATAAAACAAATCCACCCCAGGAGTCCTAAAGAACAACCATAAACTCTGAAGTCATCCTCCAGAACCAAATCTTTCTTAAAGCCTTTTTAGCCAACTTAAAACAGCGACACCGGGTTTCACACCTAAGGTATCATTTCATGCCGCGAATTTAAATTTTTGTTAACCACGAAGGGCCCAGAAATTTCAGAGAGCGCAGTTAACCAAAATAACAACCAGTGGTGTGTGTACCTGGAGACCACCCCACCAAAACAAAACCTTGAAAACAGGACGCTAGATCTCAATCGAAAGCTATCGAAAATTCATCACGGCGTTGTTCACACTGAGTCCAGTACCACTTCGAATCTGCGCAAGGGCGAGTCTTTATTTGACTTGGACGCCAGAGAATCCGGCGTACTGCGGCAGCTTTTGGTCGATGCAAAAAAAAAATAAGGGAAAAAAATCCCCGCAGCTCAGGCCATTTTGTTTTACACTACCGAGTTCGCTTCCATTCGCCCCCGTCATCCCCTACAATGGGAGCGCCTGCACCGCCCTAAGACCCGGCCCCGGGGGTGCTACCAGGGAAGCCCGGCTTAGTTAGGCCACTTATGATGGGAGCCGCCGATACTCACCTACCCCCAAAAGAAACGGGGGTCACAAACCCACGGGGCGCATAGGCGGCTCTTCCACTACCCCGAACCAGCACCGTCGCTCAGGCGCAGCCAAGCAACCCTGCGCACCAGGCCCAAAATGCCTTAGCGACGCTAAATGCCTGTCCAACCTACAGACCCCACGCGACAGTTACAGGCCAAGGCCTTGGGGAGCCAACGAGGCTCCGGAGCGCGGCCTTCACCCCCCGCTCCCTTCAGGCCTCGTTCCCGCCCTCCCGCCCTTTGTGCAAGCTGAGGTGGGAGGGGAACACGCTCCCCCTCGCAGCCGAGCCGGACAAGCCCAGCTTTCCCCACCTATTATGATTCCCCGGCGAGCCGGAGGCGCCGCCAGGGAAGTGCTAAGTTCTTACCGAGGGGCCTGTACGGGAAAAAAGTGGGTTAGAAAGGAGACTAACTCGCCACTCAGGCCCCGCTCCCCGCGCTGAGCCCCAGCGCCAGCGACCGAGCAGCGCCACAAAATGGCCGCCCGCCTGCACCGCCTCCGGGCCGTCTGCAGCGAGGAGAGGAGGGTGTGGCCTGCGGTAGGCGGCGCCGCGAGAGCGTGTGTGGCAAAGGCAAGCGGAGCGAGCGAGGGGGGGTCTTCCCTGGTGAGGGAAAAGCGCGGGCGCATCTTCGAGGGGGCCTCCTGTGGTACCTTCGCAGTCTTCGCACGTCTGGTGCGGCGAAAGCTTTTAGGTGGTCAAAGCCACTCCGCCAAAGACAACAGAAACGTTATCAGCAGTAGCCGAAAGGGGGTGGGGAAAGTTTTGTAAACATTAGGACCGACCTGCCATGAAATACAATAGGTGCCAGAACTTCTGTCACGTTTCCATATGATCAAACCCAAATATATACAACATAAAAACAGAGAAAAAGCAGTCCCGTGCATGCTTATTCGGCAGTAAGTTCCGCTGAGTTCACAGAGGTTACTTACTATGGTGTTCAGAATCGCAGCCCCATTCACTTATAGCTGCAAGGAAGGTGCTAATGTCAAGTCATTTCTCTTCCTGCTTCTGTTTATCTTCTGCTCACGGTAGAAGATAGTCTCGGAAGAGCAGCTGGGTCATACGTTTCTGCTAACCCGATATTTCTGTTTACCAAGATAGTCCTTTCCCCCGTGTTATCCCCTGTAAATCACTTTATCTGTGTTGCCTTAAGGGGAGAGTTGAGTTACCTTTTCTTTTCCTAAGAACTGTGGTGGATTATGGAACAATTCTTTTCTATGCATGTTTAACTAAAATATAGTTATAAACTATATAGTTATAAACTATATTTAACTGATGAGTGCAACATTTCCAGGTTGCCTGGGTGGGTCACTTGCTGTTTTTCAATATATCTCTGTTCAACGTTCATATTAGTAGTAGCAATGGGCAGCAGTGTTTTCCACTAGGTACCTCTTGATAGGACTGTTGCTGTTTAGTTGATTAGTCATGTCCGACTCTTCGTGACCCCATGGACCAGAGCACGCCAGGCACTCCTGTCTTCCACTGCCTCCCGGAGTTTCGTCAAATTCATGTTTGTAGCTTCTATAACACTGTCCAACCATCTCGTCCTCTGTCGTCCCCTTCTCCTTGTGCCCTCAATCTTACCCAACATCAGAGTTTTTTCCAGAGAGTCTTCTCTTCTCATGAGGTGGCCAAAGTATTGGAGCCTCAGCTTCACAATCTGTCCTTCCAGTGAGCACTCAGGGCTGATTTGCTTCAGAATGGATAAGTTTGATCTTTTTGCAGTCCATGGGACTCTCAAGAGTCTCCTCCAGCACCATAATTCAAAAGCATCAATTCTTCGGCGATCAGCCTTCTTTGTGGTCCAGCTCTCACTTCCATACATCACTACTGGGAAAACCATAGCTTTCACTATATAGATCTTTGTCGGCAAGGTAATGCCTCTGCTTTTTAAGATGCTGTCTCGGTTTCTCATTGCATTTCTCCCAAGAAGCAGGCGTCTTTTAATTTCGTGGCTGCTGTCACTATCTGCATTGATCATGGAGCCCAAGAAGGTAAAATCTGTCACTGTTTCCATTTCTTCCCCTTCTGTTTGCCAGGAGGTGATGGGACCAATGGCCATGATTTTAGTTTTTTTGATGTTGAGCTTTAGACCATATTTTTCCCTCTCCTCTTTCACCCTCATTACAAGGTTCTTAAATTCCTCCTCACTTTCTGCCATCAAAGTTGTGTCATCTGCATATCTGAGGTTGTCAATATTTCATCCAGCAATCTTAATAGGACTACACAACTTTTTTTAAAAAATGCAGATCTGCTAGATTTCATTCATATTTTTACAACTTCCAGGCTACAGTATACGAGTGCATTGTATATATTATGTTGTAATTATGTTGGACCTCAATGATCCACCTTTCTCTTCTGTCCAATTATCTAAAACTGTTGAAGAGCACCCTCAAATCACAAAGTCAGAAATATTTTTATTTGTTGATGGTTAATTTCTGAAATCATGGAACTAGATAGATGCCTGTTCATGAATGTCCTGGAATTAGGGGTGAGCAGTGAGGAGACCATGTTTGCTGATAATACATTACCACATTATTCAAAGTGGCAAGAACAAATTGAGAGGATCTTCAAAAAGGAAGACACAAGACTTGCCCACACTGGAAGAGTGGCAGACGCAACTGATGGACTATATGGAACTGGCCGAAATGACTGGCAGAATCCGAGATTTGGGAGAAGAAACAATGGAAGAGGATTGGAAAAAGTTTAAGGACTACCTACAGAAACACTACAAATTGTATGAATGCTAAGAAATTGCACGATATAGAAAAATATGGTTCCAGTAACTAGATTGAAAGATATAGAAAATGAAGTGATATGTAAGAAAAGATCGAAACTTAAAGTATTATTACGTTTAATTTAAGCTACAATTATTTGATAAAAATTACTTGAAGTCTAGAAAGATAACATTTGAGAGGTACAAATTAAGAAATGAAACAAGGTAATAATTTGCTGGCATTTTTATTACAAAGAACGCAGGGTAGGGAGATGTGAGGAAGTCCAGTTAGTTATATTAAAAAAAAAGTGTTATGAACAGTTGTGCTTTTTCTTTCTCTTTTTTCTTTCACTTTTTTATATTGTTTGTTGGTGTAACTGTATGTTTTCTCGTTTGTTATTTCTTTGGTGAAGGGATTTTATGTAATTGTTATGTGATTTTCTATTTTATGTTTGAAAATTGAATAAAATATTTTTTTAAAAAGGATCTCTCCAAACTCTGCACAATAGCAAATATATTGCAATGTACACAAGTGCAAAGTGATGCAGATTCAGACAAAAATTTCCTATCATCTCATATATGCTTATGAGAACTACTTGCTCAGTAAATCAGTGTATATATTTTCCACCCCAATGAACAAGAATTCACAACTCAAACAAGTAAAAGCTGCTTTTATCTCTTTATTAATAGAAGAGTGCCACATTACTAAGTTAAACATAGAAAAGCATTTTTGTGTCAATTTTAACTCAGTATTTTGTTTTTAACACATTATCTTTTCTCTGTCTGCCTGTAATATGTCCTTTCTCTTTCACTGTACTTATATTGCACAGAATTCCTCTAAAACAACAAAAATAAATGTCTGAAAAAGTCTATGTGTACAGTGTAAGAAACAGTGTACAGTGTAAGAAGTGTTCCAAAGCTGTTTGGTTTTTTTTAATTACTTGCGGGGCGGGCGGGGAATTAATGGCTTGCCCACAAAATTAAATTGAATTTTGTGATATGGTAATAAAACTGTAATCATTGCAGTATCAATGCTTCTTCCATTTTAAACCATGCTTTTGAAAACTTCTGTAACGATTTTGCAAATTAAGAACTCTCCTACATGAAGCAGTTTTGCCAGAACAGGTTTACAATAAACATTATCTAAAGGAAGCTGATACAATTTCAATGGGAGTATATGTGTTGTGTGTATAGGACTTGTAGTTAAGGCAAGTGATAGGATACTTCGTTGATTGCGTGCTAACAGTCCACTGCCTAGGGTCAGCAGCCATTTCCTTCAAAATGGTGTGCACAAAAAGCTGCATAACACAAGCGTTCATTTATTATAGACAGTTAAATTTCCTTCCTGCATTTATTTGAGAAAGCAGTAAAAAACCCAAAAACTTCCCTTAAATAGATTTTTTCTTTCTACTAGAAAAAGTAATACCAGTAAAAAATAATAATAATCCAATACAAATGAGGGCACACATTTCTGAGTACCAAAAATACTAGCCTCACCAGTTTAACTTATAGCACTGTCAGGCACCCTGAAGTGAAAGGCAATGACATTGTTTTATTTTTTTAAGTGATGATCAACCTGGGATATTTCTATAACTGGGATATTTCTAGACAGACACAATCTCATTCTCAAGACCATAGCTTCTTATCAGCAAAAACCAAAATATGTTGCTCTACAGGAAAAACATTACATTGAAATCTTCCATCGTCACTCAAAAATAAATCAATAAATAGCTCAGAAAAATTATTCTGAAAAGCAGGAGAAAAAAATTGTGATAACAAATCAAGGGTAAAGGTAAGGAAAAGGTGAATTTGTGAAAAAGTGAATGTGATCTGCATTTGGGAGCTAGTAAACCTTAGGCACAGTTGAATTCATTGCTATGTAGCAAATGCCACTGCTCAAATATAAAACATGGACTTTTTAGATGGAAGACTGCCTTCTGTAAGAGGATTACTTCTGACCATACTGTCTGTTTGAACACAAGTTTTGCAATAAGACAGATGTTGCTGAAACAGATGCAAATTATTCTAGGGAGAACCTACAGTAGAAACAAGCTACTTTTTAATTACTTTTACAATAAGACAGCTGAAGATTTGGCATATCAAGCTGCACCAATGTCACCTCCAAAATAAAAGTACTGCAACTTCTTTGGTTCCAGGAAACTAATGTCCATTTGTATTTGATGATTTGTAAGCACAATTGTTTACCTGAACAAACATTGCCTTAGATTTAGTTTTCAGGCTCTAGATTTAGAAAGCGTAACTGATTACCCAAAGATTTTGTATTTTTAAAACAAGCACAACATGGTTTTACTCAGGAATGTAGAGTAAATATTACTTTAATCTATATCCAAGCAGTCCAAGATAACAAGTGATTTCCTTGCTTAATGTTGTGTCCATTTAATGCTCTTCAAATCAACTCCATCCTGTACCATTTCCCACAGTGGGCTGTAAAATGAGAAGGAAAACTCAATGACAGTCAGAAATACAAATAATTTGACATCAATAGAACTTTCAGGAAATAATTAGTAAGAACAAAATATTATTTTAAATGAAGTTCTGCAAATAACACTTTCTAACTACATAAAGAAATTATGTCTAAGAATGCCTCCTATCTTCCGAAATACCCAATTAAGATGTTTTGTTATGGCAAAATTTCACCAAGGTTGAATGCCTCAACCCACGATGGGTATTATATTGAGACACTAGTAATGGAAATAAAGAGATTTATTTATGAATTTCCGCCCTTCTAAATGCATATTTACCCTGGCCTTTGACACCTGAGAAATATATATATTAGGACCCACCTGATTCTGTGACTTAAATAATGGGACTGCATGCATATTTGGGCTTTATAAAGATTGTGCCAGTTTGCTGTAAATATCTGGTTGGACCACAGCTACAGAGATAACAAATAGTATATTCCTTCCCCTATCTTGATCTGCTCTAACCACTGAGATTCTGTGACTTCTGGCAGTATTTCCTTACTACAGACATACTTTTAAAGAAATCCTGTGATGCTTAATGTCTAATATTCAGATTTATTTTTTTTACCTCATCTCCCTTAATCTCTTCACATGCTGTATGCATTTTTTTACGGTATAATCTACCTCTTCTTCAGTAGTGAAACGGCCAATGCCAAACCTGAAATGAAGGAAAGAGCTTATCAGATGCAACATAGCACAGATAAAAAGGGATTCTTCTCTTGATGGATGTAATATAATTGAATGTGACTATCTAGAACAGGCATAGGCAAACTCGGCCCTCCAGATGTTTTGGGACTACAACTCCCATCATCCCTAGCTAACAGGGCCAGTGGTCAGGGATGATGGGAGTTGTAGTCCCTAAACATCTGGAGGGCCAAGTTTGCCTATGCTTAATTTAGAACTATAAGCCTTGCCTTATGGATGAGTGAGCCAAGTCTTCATCAGTTCCAATTGCACGCAACACATATGATGGTTCCAGAGATGCAGATGTGCAAGCACTAATGAGAAAAAACAATATGTTGGCATTTTGTCCTTACACAGAACTGGTATAGAAATCAAAATAGCAGACAGCTCTAGAGTAGTATGCTCTTATTATAACTCTATTGCTGCCCCCTAAAGATTTACTGACTACAGAAACAAACCAAGAAGACTAATTATGCAAGAGAAGGGTGTGTAATTGCATAATTAATAGAAGGTAAGGCATTTCAACTGCAGAAGCAGAAAATAAGGCAGAGTACAGCAACAGATTGATGTTAGAAAAAGAAGTGAGAGGTAGGGGGGAAGATCAGAACGGGTGGGTAATATATTAAAAAGTGTGTTATGTGATCAGGAAAATAAGAATGCCCAAAGTTGTTCTTATAACTTAGGGGGACTAAAGTACTGGAAGGAAAGGGCAAAAAGATATTAGCAGCAGGAATTAACCATCTAGTAGATCCAGTTATAACTAATAAAGCTTGGTTAAATTATGTAATTTGACATTTGCCAATTGAATTTTAAAAGGAATCAGAAATATCTGAAAGGAGTCAGAAATGCTAATAGGACACTCCTTATAAATGGAAGTAAATCAGCCCTGGTCAGAATAAAGAAAGATTCTGGATTAGATGGCTCATAGATTTGTTCTAGATCATCAATTCTAGTGACTTGAAGTGGAAAAAGGCCACTTTTATTCTGCTCTCCTTTAAATATCTGGCATGGGAGTTCCAGGCAATCTCTCATCTGCACACTGACCAGACTAAGACTTGCATAGCTTTAACAATAGACCACATAATGTGTCCTTAGACCATATTCCAGGCTCTCTCTTCTCTCTCACATATGTAAGACTTATAGAAGTCAGTTGGCCCATAACCTGGGCCAACTGACTGGTGATACCTGGGTCCACCATCTGTTGTTGATACTACAACACACTTTGACCAGTGTCATCAGCAGAGTATGCACAGCTCCAGCAGAGTCTGCTAGCACAACATCAGAGTTTTCCTGCTTTTTAGTAGTCAGCCTTTTTTCACAGTTCCCCTATCCCATTCAGTTCAGTTCAAAGTATGTAGTGTCTATTGTCTCATGGCACAAGACAAGCATAAATACACTAGCTACATTAACATTAAGAGATGCTGGTACATCATAAACTAATCTACTATAATAGAGTTCTCTAGTCCCAGAAACCAACCTTGTAGTGATCGCTTGTCTTTTACCATGCTAGCTCACCATACTATACGGAACCATATAGCATGTAACATCCACCAAGATGATAAAACCTCACACTTGGCAAATACCTCACACCGATGCCAATGCTGCTGAATTCAACCTTGGGTTTATACCTGCCTCTGCATGTACACACATTCCTTAGAAAAAGGGAGGATGAATGAGTCATGTTTTAAGTATTTAGTCTTCAACTGTTTCTAACCACCCCGTGTAGCTGAGTCTTTCTCTAAACAGAATCCAGAGACAAGGGATGGACTCCTCAAGAAGAAGAAGAAGAAGAAGAAGTGGTGGTGGTGGTGTTTGGACTTGATATCCCGCCTTTCACTCCCCTTAAGGAGTCTCAAAGTGGCTAACATTCTCCTTTCCCTTCCTCCCCCACAACAAACACTCTGTGAGGTGAGTCAGGCTGAGAGACTTCAGAGAAGTGTGACTAGCCCAAGGTCACCCAGCAGCTGCATGTGGAGGAGTGGGGAATTGAACCCGGTTCACCAGATTACGAGTCCACTGCTCTTAACCACTACACCATGTTGGCTCAAGACATGGTCCAAGTGCTTAGTGCAATTTCACCCATTCTTTCCAATTTACACCATCAATATTACCTTCCAGAAGACAGAGCCACATCTTTAAGCGCCATCAGCAGGCTTTCTCCTTCCACATATGCAAAGGATAAGTTAATGCAGCCTGCAAAGTTAACAAAGCAGTGTCAGCTTCTTTTAAGATTGCACTTTAGACAACAGGGTTTTTGCAGAATCATAGAATGATAGGATTCGAAGGGATTATGAGGGTCATCTAGTCCAACCCCCTGCAATGCAGGAATTTTTAGCCCAACGTGGGGTTTGAACTCAAGACCCTGCTCTTAAATAATCTGAGTCTATTTTCCCTTAATGGAATGTTTCTTTTTCATTTCCTTTGAAATGTGAATGTCACCAGAGCTCTGATAACTAGAGAGCTAAATGCTAATTCCAGAAATGCACACAGAACAACTGCGTTGTTGGCAGAGCCATAATTTTTATTTATAAACAACCTAAAACTGGCTAATGCAGTGGAAGAAAATAGTGAGCAGCTCTTTGGACCATTACAGAATTCTTCATTCAGTCTTTAATACAGTAATTTATCCTAGTGCTCTACCTAAAACATACAATTCAGAACTAAGATGTAAAACAGTAAGAAAAGCTTGTGCATAATCTGCAACTCATTGGGGTTAATTTATGCAGTAATTTATTTATTTTTTTAAATGATATTTATTGAAAGTTTAAAATTACAGAGAATAAAAAAGGGAAGAAGAAGAAAAAGAAAGAAAAGAAAAAGAAAAAGAAAAAATATATATATAATCAGAAAAACAAGGAATTAAGCAATACAAGTCAATAAAAAGAAAAAAAGAAAAATACAAAACACGCAATACATCACTGTATATATATATATAGAACATTGTATAACAGAGGATGAGAATTTTGCGATATTCAAGCTATTTGTTGAGTTTCTGGGCTAGTACCCGATGAGCACAAGATTGCTTTCAATTCTAAAACAATACTGTTGTACCAGATTAACACTTAAATCTGTTTTAAAATTTCCAATGCTATATTCATTTTAAAAAGAAACCCTAAATGATCAAAGGCAATTTCTGTAGTAAAGAGGAACTCAACATTCTGCTAATAATACCTGGATAACGATGAACTGGATCGCCATTCATTACCACATCAGGAATTTCAGACATTATGTTTGTAACTAATCTGCCAGCTAATAAACTAATTCGCTTATGGTCATACTGAAAAAGAAACGAGAACTTATTAGCTATTCTTCAAACATGCAGATGCGCCTTGATTGATGTACTAAAAATGTTATATCAGTCAAATCAAATCAGTTAACCAAAAAGACAAGGCAAAATAACACAATATTTGTCAGAGCAATTTCTCACACAAATAATAACCATAGCAAATTCAGCCCCAAGTTAAATATGAGAGTTATGGTTATCAAGCTGATGCTGGCTATGTGCAAGTGGAATAGACTCCCACCTGCACAATGGGACTTACCTCTCCTCTCCCTTCCATGCTCTAATACCCCCAAATATGCCCCACATTTTCAGGGTACATGGGGGGATGGAGGAAAGAAAGGATAGATTCATTCTGTCAACAGAAGTCTGCTTGCACAACATTGGATTCCACCCCCTGAGTTTGCTCTGCTATCCCACAATTGCTGCTGTAAAATTCAGAGATATGTAGCAGGAAAATTCTATATGAAATTGCCTCCATAATTGTTTGAAAATTCTATGCTCAAGAAGAAAGAGATGCCCTTGAAATAGAGGCAAATCTCTGTACAATTATTATAATCAATAAACACTAGTTCTAGAAACTGCCTGCCCTCTCTTACCAACAGCAAGACAGAGACCAGAAAGGTTCTAACTGTAAGGTTAGACTTTGTAAGAAATATGGCACAGAGAACTACTTAATGAATGAACATAGCACTACTAAAATATCTCAGAAATACTCAAAACCATCTCAGAAAATTGTTCTGCCAAGAAGGCCAAGTTTGCTTTGCTTATATAACTGCTTTTACATATTATAGGAAAATAAAGGCTGAATTATGGAGCACGATTAGTTCTCTACAGTACAGAGAAGGGCATCATATTAAACCCTAATCATTATTGTTAAAGGAATGTGTTGCAAACTTTCAACCATCAACAAGGCTTCAAAGAACATGGTGAAATAAATGTATCAAGAAAAGTTACACAACTAGAACTGCTCCTTATACCTCCATCTCTTGTTGTGCCAATTCACAAGCTGCTCCAAGACCAACTGCTAAAGGAGTTGGCACAGTCCCAGAACGTAATCCTCGCTCCTGGCCTCCCCCACTTTGTATAGGTTCCAGTCTTACTCTTGGTCGCCGCCGAACATAAATTGCACCAACCCCTTAGAAACAAGAAGTTACTTCTGTTCAGTACACAGGTAGACTTTCCATACTGTATGTCTCCTAGCATATTTAGAAACATTTAGAAAAAACCCTTCAGGAACTTTTAATCAAGATTCTTCGTCGCAAGAGATGCACTTTAAACATTCAGGGCAACATCCAGTGATGTTCCGCCACTTGTGCAATGGGAATCTGGTTGCACAACAGAACTTCCAGTTTCTCATTTGAGCTTGCAGCCCCCTATGCACCCCCAAAAATCTACTCCAGAGGGTATCCAACCCTCTGGAGAAGATTTTTGGGGGATCACTGTAGGGACCTGCAGTGGGGGGAAGAGAGGAAGAAGAAGCCCTGTTACATGAACAGAACCATTCACATTTTGTTGGATCTCATCTTCAGATATTCAATTTACATTTCTAATTGGAAGAATCCTCATTTGCTAATTTCTATAAAATAAGTATCTTCTCCTAAATTTTATCAAAATCCTTGAGGTGTTCTTCAGCAGGATCTTCCTTTGTCATTATTACCGTATTTTTCGTCCTATAAGGCGCACCGGCCCATAGGACGCACCTCATTTTTGGGGGGGGAAATGAATTAAAAAAAATTATTTCCCCCCCCCCCAGCCCTGGATGCCGCCCCAAGCCTTGCGCTCACCTGCCCGAAGCAGGGGAAGCCCTCCGGAGGGCTCCCCGTGCTTCGGGGTGACAGGCTGCCGCCCCAAGCCTTGCGCACCCGGCGGGACCTCCTGCCGTGCGTGCGAGGCTTGCAGACACTCGCCCAAAGCAAGGGGAGCCCTCCGAAGGGCTCCCAGTGCTTCCGGCGACAGGCTGCCGCCCCAAGCCTCGCGCACCCGGCGGGACCTCCTGCCGGGCACGCAAGGCTTGCAGACACTCGCCCGAAGCAGGGGGAGCCCTCCGGAGGGCTCCCCGTGCTTCGGGCGACAGGCTGCCGCCCCAAGCCTCGCGCGCCCGGTGGGACCTCCTGCCGGGCGCGGGAGGCTTGCAGACACTCGCCCGAAGCAGGGGGAGCCGTCCGGAGGGTTCCCCGTGCTTCGGGCGACAGGCTGCCGCCCTAAGCCTCGCGCACCCGGTGGGACCTCCTGCCGGGCACGCGAGGCTTGCATTCGCCCCATAGGACGCACCCAGATTTCCCCTTCATTTTTGGAGGGGAAAAAGTGCGTCCTATGGGGCGAAAAATACAGTATTTAACTCCAGAAAATGAAAAATAACTGTCTGGCATCCTAATCTAATATTCTGGCAGAAAGTCACGCATACTGCCATATCCATACACACAGTCTATTATAGACTGTGCCCTTAGTGCCCTGTGCAGTATTTTGCATGGAGGCTGCTGCATATAGATCTATATAGTGTAAGGTATGTGGTCAGGCATAGCTTAATCCATTTGTAGATGTAGCTTGTTCCACATATAGCTGTCTCCACATCTTGGATAGCAGACTAGTGTTTAGGAACCAAGTTGTGTTCAAAATGCTCATATGGAAGAAGAGGAGGAGTCTGGATTTGATATCCCACTTTATCACTACCCGAAGGAGTCTCAAAGTGGCTAACATTCTCCTTTCCCTTCCTCCCCCACAACAAACATTCTGTGAGGTAAGTGGGGCTGAGAGACTTGAAAGAAGTGTGATTAGCCCAAGGTCACCCAGCAGCTGCATGTGGAGGAGCAGGGAAGTGAACCCGGTTCACCAGATTACACGTCTACCGCTCTTAACTACTACACTACACTGGAAGTACTTATTTCGAAGAAAGCTATTTTGAATGAAGCGCCCATCCCTGCAAAACTGTTGCAGGCTTTCCTCTGCTATTCTTGTTTCCTCCTTAAATACTATTGCAGGGATAGGGAGCCTGTGGCCCTTCATATATTTCTGGACTACAAGTCCCATCATCCTTGATCATTGGCTATAATTGCTAGGGCTGATTAGAGCTGTAGGCCAGCAACATCTGGAAGGCCACAGGTTCTCCAGCCCTGTACTAAGGTCTCTGTTTTTCATGGTGCCTTGACAAGGGTTAGCGATTTCTCCAAATGTTTATTTGACTACCAAATCAAATAAACCTGGCCACCTTTATTAGTAAAAATGAAGTAGTATCTAATATAAGAAATATCAATACCTTTGGGACCATAGATTTTATGGCCACTGATGCTCATTAAATCAATTTTCATATCATTGACATTTAGAGGAATTTTCCCAACTGCCTGTGCAGCATCTGTATGAAAGAAAATTTTATGGGAACTGCAGATCTGACCTACAATGCAAAAACAACATGGTTCAGAATGAAATATTATTTATATTTTATGAAAATGTTGAAAGATTTTAAACATACTGATTTTATCAATCAATTCATCAAATGTATTGCTAAAACCCAGAGGTCATCACAAAATAAATCTGGGAACAGATATAATACAAATGATGTCTGTGTTTCACTGTACTGTTAGCTTTCAACTGCTGGGAGGTGGGCATTTAGATGGGAGTGAAATGGCTCAAAATAAAAAGGGGGGGGGAATCCTCCACGGTCCTGCTCCAAGAGTAGACACATAAACAACAACCTTGAAGTTCTTTTTTTAAAAGGTTTGGAAATCTGGTCACAGATCTCACATGTAACATCTATTTTGACCTTCACAAATTATTGACAGACATAGAAAAGCTGTCAGATATTGATTGTGAGCCAGTGATTTGTTTCTAAGTCACCACAATTATGTAGCTATTCTATGCTTCAACAGTGTGTGCTTCATTGTCGAGCTTTATAAGTATTTGGCATTTTAGCTCAAGATATGACGTTTGTTTGTTTGATTGATTTAGTATTTATTTCAAATTTCATAACCAGTTTTTTGAGGAACTTCCATAAACCATCTTACAATCTTTCATAAAATCAATTCCACCCAAACTGTCAACTTACCAATGTCCTTAACTGGCTGTACCACTCCTATTTCATTATTCACAGTCATTACTGAAACCAATCCTGTGTCTGGTTGTATTGCATTTTTTAGATCCTGGTGGAAATCATAGAAGAGAATTAATTCGAACTGCATTAGCACTGCAAATGAAACTTATTTTACAATTACACTGCACTTTTAACATATAAGCACCATTATATTCAATAGGGCATACTCCCTGTGCTAAGATGTGCACTCTAAATGGTTAGAGATATAAATCAATTTATTCTACTATTACATAAAGTGTCCTTTCTTTGAATGCACCTGCTAAACTGATCTAATTTTGTACAATATACTAGGTAAGCAGTAAACCTCACCCTTTTGTCACTGCAATCCAACAAACATTTCACCAGTTTTTACTTAGACAGCTCTCTGTAGCATCCATATTCTAAGTGGAAGATTGCATTTTTGTTAACATTCCATTGCAAAGGACTGAAAAAGGGAGAAGCTGCAATCACATGAATACAAATTTGGAAACAAGTGATTTACCTTTAAATCTATAATCCCATTTTTCTGTACAGGCAAGTATGTGACTTGAAATCCCTCAGCTTCTAGGGCACGGCATGAATCCAGCACACACTTGTGTTCTGTTTGTGTTGTAATTATATGTTTCTTTCTGGATTTATAGAATCTTCCAACACCCTTTACACAGATAAAACGGAAAAAAATTTTAGATCACAACTGCTGGAAATCCGTAGTTTCTATAAGTATCAAGTAAAAAAATGTAAAACGCCCAGTTACCTTGAAGCTTCAGGCAATAGACAACAAATCCTAGGCACATTTACTCAGAACTAGGTCCCACCAAGTGCAGGGGGGTTTACTCCCAAAAGTGTGCATAGGATTGCAGCCCAAAATGGTACACACTTACGTGGGAGTAAGCCCCACTGAACACAATGAGATTTACTTGTGAGTAAATATGCAAAGGATTGCATATGAAAAACTATTCAAGTACAGTGGTGCCTCGCAAGACGAAAAGAATCCGTTCTGTGATTCTCTTCGTCTAGCGGTTTTTTCGTCTTGCGAAGCAAGCCCATTGACGGATTAGCGGATTAGCGGTATTAGCGGCTTATCTGCTGATCGGATCAGCTGATAAGCGGCTTAGCGGCTTAGAAAAAGGGGGGGGAGGAAAAAAACCCAGCAGGATCTCGCAAGACATTGTCGTCTTGCGAAGCAAGCCCATAGGAAATTCGTTTTGCGAAGCACCTCCAAAACGGAAAACTCTTTCGTCTAGCGAGTTTTCCGTCTTGCGAGGCATTTGTCTTGCGGGGCACCACTGTAATCTTGGCAATTTTCAACTTTAGCTCAGTTTTTTAAGTAAGTGTCATGGTTTCATTTTTAGATATTTTCATTTTTTACATATTTTTACAACATTTTTCCTCAGTGCAATTATGGGAAATAGCTACAAAGCAAAACTGTAGCCACAAAAACCTTACAAACTGCAGTGCAGAGAAGAATCTTGAAAAGAGACCTGTCGGTTAGTTTTGATAATGCAACTCTCTCTTTGCATAACTGTTTTAAGTACAAAGCAGGCAGAATTAGGTTTGGTTATACAATAGGCCTCTTAACATCAAGAAACATTAGTGCAATCTACTTTAAGGAAGGCAGAAGTTCAATTCAACTACCAGTACAATCTTACATGCATGTCTGCACAGAAGGAAGTCCCACTGTGTTCAATAGGGCTTACCTCCTAATAAGTGAGTTCAAGACCACAGCCTGAGGCTCTTATGCACACTTACCCAAAGAAGTCCCACGGAATTCAGTAGGACTTACTTTTGAGTAGACATGCATAGGAGTGTGCTGTGAACCTGGTTAAGTTTACACCAAGTTGTTTTAGGAACTTACAGTATATCGCTATACGATCTCAACCAAGTTACAATTACAATACATTTATATCAGAAACAACAAAGTATCTCTAGATATTTAACATGACTCAGTATGCTCATCCTGCAAATGCAAAAACAATAACATTATCCAAATAACTTTATGTAGAGAATTGTGACTTCCACAGACTTTAAAAAAAAACTGCACACAAGGTAATAGGTTTAGCACTTTTTAAGACTTGCCAATACTTTTATTTATTCTCAGGTAAAGCCAAAAAATATACACAGGATTGCACTGTTAGTTGCTGCAATTGTATTAAGCTTCTGCCTTAATTATAACACAAGACAGGACAGTAATATTTGAACATCCAGACTACTGTGAATTGTTTTTACATCACCATCACTTGGTATTACAATATACTCATTTACCTTAATTGCTATGTTGTTTGATTCTGTTGCCCCACTGGTAAAAATAATTTCTCTAGGATCTGCTCCTATTAACGATGCAACTTGCTGTTTAAAAAAGACAGAACACAATAATATAATGTTACTACTTTGAGGCAGAAAACCACATTCACCAGACAATTTTTGTAGCATCTTTCAAAACCCAACTGCATCATAAGTCAGCAAAGGCAGATTTAGAATTAAACTGCATTTTTATGCCCACAGGTGGTGGTGCAGCCACTTCTTTATATTAAAAACAAAACAAAACTTGGTCCAGTAGCATTTGCCACCTACTGCCTGGTCACTAGTACCCTCTTTTAGAGGGAAGGTAGCAGCAGCACATATACAGGCATTCTTGGAGGACAGATTACCTTAACCCACTAACCCACTGCAATCTTCAGGTCTGATTTCATGGCTGAATTGCCTCGGTTGCTGATGGGTTGTCTTTATCAAAAAAGGGACAGGGGAGTGTGACCCTGTTGCTATTACTTGATCTCCCAGAGGCTTTTGATGCCATTAACAATAATAACCTCCTGGGATGAGTGTTGGAGGCACTGTGTTGCAGTGGTTTTGCTCCTATCTCCAGGGCTGATTTCAAAGAGTAGCACCGCATGGGAGCAAAGTGTGCTATGGGGTGCCACAGGAAACCGTCCTGACCCCAGGGCTGTTTAACATCTGCATGAAGCTGTTAGGTGTCGTCGTTAGGAGATTTGGAGTAAGGTGTTACCAGTATGCTGAAGACACCCTGCTCTATCTATTTCTCTCTGAAATCTAAATCAGATGAGGCTATGCAAATATTAAACATGCTTGGATGAAGTGGTGGGATGGATGATAGCCAATAAACTGAAAATGAATCCTGACAAGATGGAAGCTCTGTGGGTAAGTGGTACCCAAGTCCAGAAGGCAGCTCAGCTGCCTATTCTGGGTTGGACTGCATTCTTCCTGAACAATCAGGTATGTAGCTTAGGTGTACTGCTGACTCCAATTTTGTCACTATAGGCCCAAGTAGTCTCAGGGGCTCAGAGCACCTTCTATCAGCTTTCTATCAGTTTTGGCTGCACAAGGATGGCTTGGCCACAGTGATCCATATATTTATCCCCTCAAGGTTGAATTACTAAAATGTGATCTACGTGAAGCTGCCCTTGAGGTTTGTCTGGAAGCTGCAACTGGCACTGAATGCCAGGCTTTTTCAGGATAGCACTACTGGCTATTGTTCATGTTGGTTTTACATTGGGTTTAATGTACTCTTAACTGTTTTATGTTTGTATCTTGCTTTTCTTTATTTTGTATACTGTCTTGCCAAAGGCAAGCTAATTCTTTTAAAATAAGATTCAGAAGCAATACAAAATACACAGGTGAGTGAGAAGATTAAAGATTTTATTCTAAAACAGCAAGCAATGTATACAAAGTAAGCACTTCAATCTGCCACTTGGAAGCCCACAAGAAGTGGCAAAGCGACTCCCCCAGGTAGTCTCAGTTTGCACGGTCCTGTGACCGATCAGTCCGTGTACGAGCTTCAAAGAAACTCTGCACAAACTGCCTGATTTTATAGATAGCCTTGTGCCTTCCTAGACTGGCTACCTGCAGATCATCCATTAGCTGCCCCCTCCTTCCCAATGTCTCACTTTCTCAAAACAATGTCCAATAGCAAAGAAGGTACCCAGGATTATCCTCCACAACTGATTAAGGCAGCTGGGGGGGGCATCACCTTCTCATTCTCAGGACATTAAAATTTAACAACAGCAAGGGAGGGGGAAGGAACAGAGGCAGGAAGGGTAACCGTGTCAGATCACTAACTCCTTGATACATTTTGTCTTCTGGATGAAATTCCCATACATATACTGCCATGAGATTTGACTGATAAGGAGTTCATAAATGAATTATAAGAAATATGCAGAAATCTCACCTGTCTAGCTTTTTCCATAGCAGATTCACTCTCCCAACCATAAGCATGAGTTCTTGAGTGTGGGTTACCATAAAAATGCACAAGATAGGGAAGCATGGTATCCAAAACCCTAGGGTCCTAGAACAAAATATTAATAGTTATTCTATTTCATTTCATCATTTAAAAAAAATCTGTATTGAAGTGTTTTCCCCTACACACCCAAATGCTTGGAACACACCCAGACCTGTTATTAAGGCTACAATCTTCTTTCTGTTTGCGTACACAAGACAGTACGGCCAGTATGGCAGCAGTCTTTATTTCAGAGTAAATAGGATTAAAATGTGATTAAGAACAGGCTGTAAATGTTCAGCCATGTTCTCTTACTACTAGATCCAATGAGAAGTATCTGACTCAGTCAGACTCTAGGAATTATCATTTCTACAGTTCTAGCCTGAGTACATCTTAGTCAGATATCACATTGTATTATTATTCTCTCACCTATCAAACATCTCAGGGTAAACAGGAAACATGGGCTGTGATCCTATGCACTTACCTAGCAGTAAGCCCCCACTGAACATAGTAGGATTTACCTCTGAGTAAATAGTGCAGGACTACTCTGTAAACAATGTGTTTGTTTAAACAAATGCTCCTCAAAAGAGTACAGTACTTAGTTCACAAACCAGAGGAGTAGTTGCTTGGACATCCATGTACAATGGTCGAAGCGAAGTTTCATCAGCACTGCCTATGCCTAGGGAAAGACAACTATATGAGTGACAAATGCAAATTTGCAGAAGATATCATTTCTACTATGGGGTGGAGGACTTATTCCAGTACATAGTATAATATGAAGATTAATTAATGCACAAGCAATTCAGACAGGTGGTTAAAACATATTTTTCAAAAATACTTCCACTTTAGTTCAGCTTCAGAAGCTGATACACAGGACTATATTGTTCAGGCAGCTATAACAAAGCATTTCAACCAGAAAGTGGCCTTTTAAAAGTTTGAAACTGAACCACCAGCAGAAATCAATTGAACTGAGCTCACACAATAGTGAAGTGTTCAAAGAGCAAGATTATCTCCATAGCTTAGCTATATGTAACATATAAAACATTTTCAGATTCAGAATGTTTGGTTCCTCTTAGGATTGCTGAGAAAAGGTTTCCAACCAGTGATGCAGCAGAGAAGGAACATGGGAGCTTCAGTAGTTATTCATACCTGAAGCAATGGCATCTGACTGGGCAGTATTTGCCAGCACTGCAAGCTTGGAAGTTGGATCTGGTCTGGCACATAATACTTTTATTAGGTAGGCTAGGCTCAGACTTTAACTGGCCCAAGGTCACCCAGTGAACTTCATGGCTGATTGAAGATGTGAACCAAAGTCCCTCCCAGTCTAAAAATGGGCATTATGCAATGTATTGCTGATCAACGAAGAAGCCTACTCCCCACCCTTTAACTGTTCTTAGGAATGTAACCATGTGAGCTGTCGCGATGAGTTCCTGTCCTTACAACATTTACTAACTACGCCACTTTTGCAAACTCAAGGTTGGGCCTGTAACTTTCAACGGGCTGTAATCCCATCCCCGTCATCTCAACGATCCCTTGGGCTGCTACAGTAGGACTCAATCGAAATATGATTCTATGAAATGCCGTTTGCTGTAGCTGACGGGAGAGAAAGTTGGACGGACCACCACAACACCGGGGGGCGTAGCTATTTATTGACACGTTCTCTTTCTGCGTTTGAGCTCTTCGCATCGTGCCATGGGGCTAGCAGTAGCGTCGCTGCGGCGGCTCTACCCCGTCCGATCTTACGGCTCTACGGCCCCGATCCTCTACTACTTTCACATTCAGCCAAGGTTGTTTCCAGATGACAGCAAACCCACTTCAGAGAGTAAGCCCTCAAGAGGGAAAAATTAAAATACTGAGCAAGCTGCCTTAGGGAAGAAGGGACCAGGCGACTCTCACTCGTGTTTGGTTTTTATCCCCTGCGCGAGCTTCCCAAGCCCGCAGCAGCAGAAAACATAACATTGCCCAGGAGGCAGATGCCATCGCAGCCGCGGAAGGGAGCCGCCTACCAGCTGCTTCTGCTTAAACTCGCGATCCGCCGGGCGTCCCGCCTGGCTCGCTCGCCCTTCTGGCGGGATTGCAAAGGACAGAGCGCCGTTACCTTGCTGCTGCGGAGCCATTGAAAGCCGCCTCCTTTGGCCGGCTAGCAGTCCTCTCACAGCCCGCCATGTCGCCGGCCGCACCGCCATCATCGTCCCTCCGCCTCCCGTCCTTCGCCCAGCCGACAGGCACCCACAACAACGATGCTCGCCTCTTCGCCTCCCCCCGGGAGAGCCGTTTCCTGCGACGTAATCGGAGTGCGACGGAAGCGCAGGCCGCGCTGAGGGAAACTCGGGTGGAACGAAGCGCGGAGTGGTCGAGGTGAGGGGGGACGAGGGAAGAAGCAGGGCAAAGGCTGTTTGCGGGCGGGCCCAGAAAGCGAGGTGGTCCGGGGGGGGGGGCTTTCTGACCCTGGGTATCCGGGTGGGGGTGGGGGTGTCTCTCTCGGTTGCCATAGCGATGCCGCCGTTTGCGTCGTTCTCGTCTCCCGAGCCTTTCCCCGCGTCGTTGGCCTTTGTGGTTTCAGCGAAACTGAGCAACTCAATAAGCAAGTGGGACAGAAAGATACGCACGCCCTTAAACGTACAATATTTAAAGACCTCGGTGTTCGTTGCCACGTAACCTACAAATTCTAAAGTCGCGGGTGTTATTGTGGAGCCCATCTTATTGCGCCCCCTCCCCCGCACATCCCCAACAAAGATCTGTCGGTCTTTTGTGAATTATTCCTCTTTGTATCCCTTTAAAAGCGGCAGTGTTTTTCCAGAAACTGGTCCGTTTCTCCATATTGGAGGAAACTGCTGATACTCGCACAAGAGATAAGTAAGAATATAGGAATTTTAATCTTTAAATTAGGATGGCTATGCTGCTGGCTTTTTGGTGTGTTTTTTTAATATAAAAAGCATTACGTAAGCGTCTACGAGTTCAAGGTTTAGATTGCACCACATTACAAATAATGGCTAAGCCAGCTGAACTCCCTGGAAGATTCAGTGGGGATATATATCCTTCAAGCTAATGTTAACAATATATTTGCCTGTTGTCACGCCCTTTTGGTTTGGGATTGTTTGGCAACTTGTGTGTTTGAACTTCTGCTTGCTAAACTACTGAACTACTACAAGTGTTACCTAGTGGGAAAGTATTGCTCCACAATTTAAATATTTAATAATTTAAACAGTTGCAAAATAGAACTTTGTCTAAGTATTTCTTAAGATACCAGACAGGGTAGTAAATGCAAATAGCTTAAAATCTCAAAGTTTATAGTTCCTTTCTAAATTGCTGTTCATTCAATGAAGTTGATTTGTAACAGTTCTTTATTATATATTGCAAAATGAAATTAAAACTTTTAAAAAAATTAATAATGTTGAGTCCAAAGTGCTTTTCAGCCTAGTCCTTAACTGACTTGCATTCATCATTTGTACATTTATATCACACAGTTGATTGGCAATCCCAAAGAAAATGTGACTAGAATAATACAGTACTAGGTTTAGTGCAGGAAACTAATTACCGTATCTTCATACAGGTAGTGCTTACTGCATGTTTAACTCATTTGCTTCCCTGGGGCATTTTGAGAAAATCTTTGTGGTCTAAATAGGACCACATTCCCCCTTAACTACAACTTCCATAAAAAGAGACATTTGTAGCAAGTTTTATTTTGGATGAAGCGATTCAAATTATGAATTCAGATGGTGCTACTATTGAAAAATTCTTGGTGCAGGGACTTCTTTTTCACCTATGTTTTTCATAACAGTCATGTACATTGATCACACTTTCATATTTGGAGTGGTCTATCCACACTGGAGATGAGGATTATCTTCTGCACGGAAGCGATAGATATTCTTTAAGTATTTTTTTATATTTTTAGATGCCTGTGACAGTGGGTCCATATGGCCAATCCCAACCCAGTTGCTTTGACAGAGTGAAGATGGGCTTCATGATGGGCTTTGCTGTTGGTATGGCAGCAGGTGCACTGTTTGGCACATTTTCTTGTCTCAGGTATGTTGGAATGTAGTTGAATGCAACATTAAGCCTAAATTGAATGCAACATAAATCCTTTCCTGGCTTAGGAACAGAGCAAAATAATGCAATATGATCATATCACAGGCGGTAACCATTTCGAGCAGGGATTCCATTTCCAGCCCAGCATGAGTGGGAGATGCAGATATAAATGTGTCCCGCCCTCATTACGGCCATGGTGTGCACTCTTCCAAGTCCATAAGGACCCATGTGTCAATTGGACGTGCCCCAAATGGCCACTGCCTGTACTTAACAATCTTTTATGCTTACTTCCCCACCTGTTCTGTGGATTGTTGCCAGATAACAGACCATGACTGCAATCCTGTACATCTCTGAGAGCAAGATGCATTCATGAGTATAAAGCTTTAGATAAAATCTATAGTAGAAATTACTTCAGCTGGAGAGTAATTAGTACTAAAACTTTGTACTCTTAAACTGTGTTGGTGTATATATACTAGCAAAGTAAAGGATGGGGTTTGGGATTAATACTAAATCCTAGAAGATGTGTGTTTTCAAATGACCTGCTATCATTAACTTCTCTTTGAATTAGAGTTTAGTTTATGGGAAGTACTTCTGTTTGTTAAGTTGCACTGGCTGGCAGACCACCTCGTGCTTACTATGAGCCAACTTGCTGTATAGGTCACTCCAAAGTACCTACTCAAAATTAGTAAAGTTTATGTTGATTGCATTTCCCAGTAATCAGATACAAAATTATTTTCCTGTGATTATTGTGGGAAGTAACCACCTCTGTCATTGTTTCTTCTCTTTTAGGTTTGGCATGAGAGGGCGAGAACTGATGGGTGGTGTTGGCAAAACCATGATGCAGAGTGGTGGAACTTTTGGGACATTTATGGCAATTGGCATGGGAATCCGCTGTTAATGTTACTTTTCTATCACAAAGACCAATACCCCTGCAAGTTGGAACTTCTGCTATGTAGTAGAATAAAAATCTCTGCACCAAGATTGAATAATCCATCAAAATAAGTTTCGGCCTTTATTGCTGTAGCAAGAGTTTGTAAATCTTTTTCTCCGTAACAAAAGTGGCAGAGGCAGTGGAGATTTAGAAGCAATGGAATCTCTGTATACAATGAATCTCCGTGGATGTGACCTCAAATAAATGATCAATTATAGGAATCATACCTATTAGAAGATGCTTTTTAATTGGTATCAAGTGTTTCCTGTGTGGGTATTAGTTTATTACAAGATCAGCCATTGTTTATCAAAGGAATCTTCTGTCCGTGATTTTGTAAGCCAAACCAGGGAGGCTTGGATTTTTGCAAAAATCCCAAGTTTATGGAGGTGGGATAAAATTGGACGAAAGCGTGTATGTGACAGGATTAATTTGAATCATTGCATGGATAAGCAAAAGAAGTTGGTACCAAGTGTTTGCAGTGTAAGCCTAATAACAGTTTCATGTTTAAGTTGCACTTATTCTGGAAGAGTAAAAATAATTTTCATTGCATGTTTAAAGAAGTCCATAGCTTCCCACTTGGTGATAACAAGAACTTCTTTTGTAGGATCACTGCTATTATAGAAGGGGAGCTCAGGCCCTCTTATGCCTTTGAGAGAAGGGGATAATTAAATAACACAAGAAAATGAGAACTTGTTTGGGTATGTTGTGAATTGATTTGGCATATTCACCATATTAACAACTATTTTCACTTAATAGGCATAGTTATATAGGGTGCCACCGAACTGGTGTCACTTATAAAATAATTCATTTTTACAGTTTCTCAGAGTTTCAAATTTGTCTGAGCATAGCCTTCTCAAAATATAACCAAATTAACAAAACCTTTAGTTTAAAAATGTTGGGTTAAGAGCTTTTCATCAGTTGTCAAGGGCCATGCACTTTACAGATAGGTTATTTAGGTGATATGGTATCCTATTTTGCAATTCAAGCTTTAACAGCTGCATGGCTGTTAGCAGCAGAGAGGTGAACCTTAGTTCGTTTTTTTTGTGTTCACTGGAATTGACACATGGGAGTTATAAGTACCCAACTGGCAACCTTTGCCATCCACATAGACACTATAGAGTAGTCCAGAAGAAAAGGCCATCAAGGTCATTGTGAGGAGTAAGAGATGATACAGCACTGGGTATGGACTTGCTTCTGCACTTCTTGTGCTGAGTAGAGCAGTACACTGCTCCAACTAACAGGCAGGCCTCACTAGGTTTTCCCTCTCCATTGGTGAACTTCGTCTGTCCCACGTCTCATTTTTAAAAATCACT
The DNA here is from genome assembly GCF_965113315.1 of Podarcis vaucheri. Classification (NCBI taxonomy): domain Eukaryota; kingdom Metazoa; phylum Chordata; class Lepidosauria; order Squamata; family Lacertidae; genus Podarcis; species Podarcis vaucheri. Next base: position 75,818,290 of record NC_138764.1, read on the forward strand.
CTGACCTGGCAAGAGAAGATGACAGCTGTGTATGCTTCCAACATTTGGTAACAGCAGCAGTCAATCTGTGGTCATGCAAACACTCCCGAAATTCCAAATGTGCCTGTAGGCCCAATGTGGTTAGGGACCCCTCCTCTATACCGTGACAAATGTAGCTTGGTTTTTAAATTGTAAGACATTCTGGTGGGTGGGTGTAAGGAAAAACTGAGTGCACTAAGGTGAACAGAGGGAGGGAGGGAAAGAGAAGCCCAACTGTCACTGATTTTCCAGCATTTTGAACCAAACTATTCACAATTTGCATTTTTCTGGTTACACCTAATTTGAGTTCTCAAAAATAATGCTTTTGGAGGCCTTTAGGAGAATTTTATTGAGTGGTTCTTACAAAGATCATTGCAATATGAAAGTCATTTGTTGATAGAAATATCAAGCTGTTTTGTCAAACACATTGAAGTAACCCAAAAATATATTTCAGAGCTCACAGAGCTTAAAAAAGAGCAGATTATATGCAACCAGACAAAATATATTCCTGCATTTCCTACTTCAACTTTCAAACTTAGGTACATTCCCTGCAATCAATGGAACTTTAATCTGGAAATGCAGAGATAGCTTTGTTTGGAATTCTAAACACACCTTACACCTTATTTACAAGAAACTTTTACAGAGACAATCAAAAGTTACCATCTAGAAATAAAATCTTCTATAATCCTCCCAATTTTGCCAACTGGTCAACATTAAGTGAGCAGAACAGCTGGCCAAAGAAATCACTCAGTAGCCTCTCAAATTTTTGATCCATACAAAACACACTAAATATGTCCAGTTAAATCTGATATTAACCTTTAGCAGAGCATCTACATTTAGGTGAATGTAAAATGTAATACCTGCATTAAAAGAAAAGGCTTGTGAAACATTAAAATTTATGTCCTGTCCACCTTTTACAGAAAAATCTTTTCTATGAGCTACATCTGTTCCTACAGATCACTTTAGCCAAATGTTCTAAATGTACAAGAATTACAAGGCAGAACAAGTAGTCAGCTTTGTATACAGTGGGAATGCTAATCAAGAGAATGAACACACAGCATTCCTGCTTACTCTATTTTTTGTTTTTCGTTTAAAAGTAACAGGAAATGTACACAAAAGGACTTTACAGCCTTTCCTTTTGTCTTCTTCTAATTAAAAAGGTAACTCAAGTCTTCCTTCAAAAATAGCTATGTACAAAACTGACTAAATCCATCTTCATCGCCGAGCAGGAACCAAGAGCTGGGTTGCATTCATAGAATCAGGGAAAAGGTTGTGGTATGTTGGAAGTGGTACGTACGCTGCTGTGATCATTTTACCTAAAAGAAACGAGAGAGGAAAAAACTGCTTAAAATTCTTGTTTACTTTTTAAACAAGAATAGACAAAATGAGAAAGGTGCAACGCCTATGAAGTTCATTACAAGACTATTGTAATCCTCCAAGGACTATTGTTTTAGTAAACTTCTATCCTCACAATGCATCTGCAATGCTCAGGGAGGTTTTCAACAACAAAAAGAAGAAAAAACCATAAAAATCATCTGTCCAACAAGAGCAATACTTTCCAGAATTAGAACTTGTTAACCAGTCCAATGAAAAAAAATTAAGGTTACAGTAAGTTAACAGTAAAATATCACTGAGTAAAGCAGGGGTTTTCAACCAGTGTGCCATGGCACCCTAGGGTGCCTTGAATGATGGTTAGGTGCTGCAGGGAAAGGTGCCTTCTTACACTGCCTCACAGGGGCCTGGGAAGCACCCCCTGGCCAGCCCCAGAAAAACTGGGGAGCTTGTAGTCGGGTCTGCTGCAGCTAACAGCTGTGCAAGCCTTTTGAGAGGCAGAGACGCAAAAAGGCATCAGAAGGGGGAGGGAAAGAACATCAAGACAGAGGCCAGTGTTGCCCATGGCACCCCTGACCATCATTCAAGGCACCCCAGGGTGCCATGACACTCTGGTTGAAAACCACTGCTGTAACGTACAAAGATCTGTCTGGCAAAGAAGGATGTGGCATCAAAGGCTACATTAAACTTAAATGGAACTGTTGATCCTCTTGTAATATAATTGTGGGGAAAGTATCCTGGGTAAGGGATGTCAAACTGAAAGCAGGTGGAAGGGTTATGTATCTCACCCAGCAACTGCCCAAGTGCTGCTACACAAATAACCCTCTTTCCAAAAATGTCAATCCCATCTGAGTTCAATTGCAAATCATCAGTCTAGACAATTAAAAGTCTTAGAAGTTACTTAAGCAGCTCAAATCAACATGTGTTCTAAGGGTACTGGCTTACTGAAGATAAATTTGCAGGGAGTATGGTAAAAATGCTGTGGTTCTCAGTGGAAGCCTGCAAATTGATACCACTTTTCCCAAGTACTTGTGATTACCTAGTTTTTTAGGTGGTGTTCTAAAAAACAACTCCCCTCACTGTTTACTTCTCAAAGTCCCAGCTGCTTATCTATACCTATTACCTATGTTAGACAGCAACAAGGCATACATTACCTGAGGGTAACAGGGCGGTATATAAATTCTAATTCTAATTCTAATAATAATAATAATAATAATAATAATAATAATAATAATAATAATAATAGTAGTAGTAGTAGTAGTAGTAGTAAACAACTTTAGTTCACATACCTGCAAACCACCTTCCATGTAATGCATTGACAGCTGCAATTGCTGCAGCTATTGAAGGGCATTTGACATACACGTTACCCTGAAATACAAACAATGTTTACTGCATTTAACGGATCAACTTGCAGATCAACAGAAATCAACAATTCAAGTTGTTGGAACAAAACTACAGATGAAATGTGAATAAATATTTTAATCCATCAAATGAATTTAATATACTTATATCCTGCCTTTTCTGCACAAAGTTAATTCAAGGCAGCTTATGCTAAAGTACATCATGCAAGAAATCAAAAAAAGAAAAAGTAATTTTGTTCTGAATGTTTAACCTGAGACAAAAGTCTGATGGTGGCATTTTGTACCAACTGAAGTTTCCAAAAGCTTTTCAAGGGCAATGCCACAAAAAGCACGAGATAATTAAGGCTTGAAAGACTGTGGCATGGTCCAGTTTCATCAGGAAGGGTTGCATCTGGCCTATCAGTCAAAAGTGAGCACATAGCTACCTGTGCATCTGAAAGCAGAACTAGATTAAGGAGCACTCCTACATGATCTTGTAGGGCAGAGATGAGGAATCTGTCGCCTTTCAATTGTTTCTAGACTACAATTCCCATCATCTCTGACCACTAGCCATGTTGGCTGAGGCAGGTTGGGAGTTCAACAACATCTGGAATATTACAGGTTCCCCATCAAAGTTTTAGGTGCATGCAAATCTCATTTAGGTTTCAGAGTGTCATCTGATTTCCTTTAACTGAATGGTCTATGGCAGAGCTTTCCAAACTGTGTGTCATGACACGTTAGTGTGTCAGCTGTGGTGTGGTGTGTCACGTGAACACTCCCCACATTCCTCCCAGGATTGGAAAGGGATTAGTCCAACCTCTGGTTTGCTAGTAAAACTGAATTACTGTGTCCATGCAGTACTTACTGGACCTATATTCTTTGCAGCTAGTAATTCAGGATTCATAAGCATGTATTTTAATCATGCAATGATGTACATAGTAATTGAATCAATGTCTGTATAGACATTTGTTCACTAACAACTGAGTAACAGAGTTTTCTGGCATCACACAGAATACTTTAGTTTGGTCTGTTTGTAGAACATAAAATTCTCCCAAGTACTTGACCATACTATCAGTAGTATAGCCACATCTCACATCTTGTAGAAGTATAGGAACAGATAGAAGTTACCACCTTTGGGTACTGATTTAATCAACATACCTGAGCTGAATTTTTGTCTACATAAATATGGACAACGCCTCCATGTTTGTTACACTCCTCAATCACATCATCCTTAATTTCTGTATCCCAGCCAGCGTCTTCTTCACTGAAGAGTAAGACAATAATAATTAATTATTTATTCTTCATATGTATACTGAAAATAGAGCAATAAAACAGATTTTACAAAAAAAGAGAGATTAGCTTACGTTTGAGGATTGAACATATTGGAGAGCTGGAAGCACTGTGTTGCAAGTGGTTGTACAGAAGCAGCTGCAGCCAACACTGGAGAGGAAAGTGTAGAGTAAGTTTCTCCTTATTTTAAGAAGCACAAAATTCAGGGTGGGATACACCTAAAAGCCCTGTGCATTAACAGACTTTCTTCTTTTCTTTCCCTCCCCCGCAATTGGCTGCGAGAGGCATGCCAGTGGAGGCAGATTGGTCCCTCTGGCAAGCTGATAACACTTGCACAGGCAGAACGTTTGTAATATCACAATGCCGAATTCCACCCTCAGAATACAACTAAGACTTTAAAAGTATCAAGGCAAACTCTACTGAAAATTTATCATAATACAATGTTACAAAATAGAAAACCAAGGTTTACAAAATATGATTCTGTTGCAAGAATACAGTTCCTAAAAACAATCTTTCATTCAAATTGGGCAAGGAGGTCAGGAGATATATTTGTCATTCAATTTGTTGAGCACTGTGCTAACGAGTAAACTGACTGCATTATGTCCCTGTCAAGAAACACTAAGTAATTTGAACAGCTCTCTGAATTCACGGGTTGTATTAAACTAAGTCCTACTTAGAGCAGAGGTGCCAAAGTTAATGAACCTAATTTAAACATGCCTTATTAACTTCAATAGGCCTACTCCCGTCCCCATTTTTGAGGACAAGATACTGTCTGAAGCATATAGGGAGGAATTCAACATTGTGCTAATCAGATTGCTCTGTTGGAACTTGTTTATTTCTTCCTTCATCTTGCACCAGACAAATAAGCTTGCATAAATGTCCTTAGATCAAAAGGGCCAATGCTTTACAAAATTTAGATCCAACTCAGAAATGGCTCTGGAGCAAGTAAAGTACAACTGAGTGGACTGCCTGAGAACAGAGATATAAGACTACACCCAAAATCCCAATAGTGTATGCATTGGTTTTTGAGTGTCAGCACATCCACACCAGAATTGTTGAAAAATGAAATTATTTTAGAAGAGGAATTGGAAAATAGAAATGATCCAGTGCTTTATTATTTACTTTAACAAAAGACAACAGCTCAAATTTCATCTTCATACTGGATCCACTAATATCACCTTATCTTAACTAGGTGAGCATCCATTTCTCCTTGCTACCAAGTTTCACAGCCAAGCATGATAGGCTGAAAGCAGTGGAAGTTTTCACTTGGACTGGGAAAGAAACAGGAGAAATTTATGCTGTATCTTTTCTTATCCAAACTGTAGGGAACTGTCTAAAGCTTCTGAGAGTTCCTCTCACGAGTAGTAAGGAGCACTTATCCTTACTCTCAGGGAGGTGGAATTGTAAATGCCTGTCTTTCTAGCCATGTACAACTCTATTCAAAATCAGTCTCACCTTCACTCTGCTGTGAAAGTCGTGTCTGTAAATCTAAAGAAAAATATTGCAGAGAACATTTCAATATAATATTTGGAATACAATTTTCTCACACACACACCCCTTAATGCCCTAAAGAATATCACCCATTCCTCTATGAAAATTTGTCACTGTGTATGCATAAGCTAGCAGACAAGAAGCAATAAAAGAAAGAGGTCATGTGAAAATTTCACAAGCAATTCAAGACTGGTTATGCGAAGTGTGTCCTGTATATCAGAGTCAGCCAGTCATCTGAGCCATCATACTATCAGAGGCTGGACACCGAAGCAGATATCAGTAAGACAAGCAGGAGCAGTTTTAATCTTAATCACAGGACAAATGTGAGATACAGCAACGTAAGGCAGAAAGCTGTACATGCAACCACTACATAAAGGTCTTGACAACCACATAACTAACATCCATAAAAGTGATGGTATAATAATGTGTGTAGATTTTAATACAATATGCTGCTCTACTGAAAGCTCATGGTGCAAGTCAGAAATCAGCAATCATTCAGTGTGTCCTGATTTAAAGCATCACTAGCTAGTCAAGTGAGCTCCCTGTTGCGTTTGGCGGTGATTCAATACAGAACAGAGTTGGGGTATCGTGTCTTGGGCCCCAGTCTTTGTGCTATGGTGTGCTGAAGAGCAGAATCTAGTTGCCAATACATCCATATGAAGCCACTGGGAACAGTCATGAGGAGTTTGGAGGCCAAGTATCATCAGTATGCTGATGACATGCAGCTCTATTCTCCACAATATCTGAATCAGGAGAAGTTAAACATGGACCACTGGGCAAAGTAGGAAACTGGATAAGGAGCCTAAGAAGCCACTGTGGAAGAATGGTTCCCATGACTGGAGAATTGGCCTCCTGCCTATTCTGGACACGATTATACTCTCTCATAAAGAACAGGTTCATAATTCGGGGGTTCTCTGTCACTTTAGACTCAGGTAGACTCGGTGACTAGGAGTAACTTTTACAAGCTATGGTTATCAACTATGGCTCTTCTTAGACAGGGATAACCTGATCACTAGTAACCTCAATACTCATTACCACAATGTGCTCTATGTGGGGCTATCCTTGGGCAGGGTATGTATAAATAAAATAATTAGTTTAGTCTAGAAGCTCCAGCAGGTGCTAAATCCTGTGGCTAGAATGCTAGTAGGGACAGATTATCATCAGCACATAAATCTGGCACTTCAACGCTCGCACTGGCTGTCCATGTTACTGGGTCAAGTTCAAGGTTCTTGTATAATTTACAAAGCCCTTAACATTCTGAGCCCAGGATACCTTATAAATCTTCAGAGTAATCTGGTTTAGTGGTCCCCTGTGGCTCAGATACGCAGTCCATATCCCCCGGGAGCTGCACATTCAGTATAGTGGGCCTGATTCTGTAGAACTCCCTCACAACTGATATTATACAGGGCCCTCTGATAGTTGAACTTCAGGTGCGTGAAAACCTTCCTATATCTGCAGGCAGTTAAATACTGTTTTTATGATTAATTTTATTTCCTGCATAAAATTTTATTCACTGTTACTTTTGTAATCTGATTGTACCCCGCTTAGCAATTTCTGTGACTAAGTGGTATATAATTAAAATAAAGTGATACAGAAAATTGCTGTGATTGTGCAAATCAGCTAACATATCATAATCAACAGGTGAGTAAGTTATCTTTCTTAAGAATAACTTCCAGATTACAGTATTTAGAAAAAACAATTTTACCTGCTACAGCGCTAAATGCTAATGATCCACTCATCTGCAGAGCTTGCTGTGCAGCTGGAGGAATTTGTAAGCCAGTACCTGGAAGAGAAAGCCATTAATCTATTTTGTGCTAGAGGCTCTACATTTAATTAGGATACTAAAATTATGAAATATTGTTTTGTGCTACAAGTACAAACCAGAATGAGCCCAATCAAAGTTACTAGCTTTACAGTTATCCCCTCCCACTTCCACATGATTTGGGAAGACTTCTGCTGTGTTTAATTTCCAGACAGCACAGTTTAATAACAAACTCTGATTAGTTAAAGCCAGTGTCATTACCCATGGTTTAAAGTTTACTAACTTTGAAGCTTACAAGTTTATTTTAAACCTTGATTCTGATTAGCACCTCACGACAAGCTAGGATTCACAAAACTCAAAGCAAATGCAGCAGGCATTTATTTCCTAGCTGCACAGGAGGCAAGAAAAATAGGAAGTGCAGCTTTAGGTTTGTTCACCTCATGCCCATAGTACTAAATCATGGTTTTAGCACTGTATGCAAACCAGCTTAGAATTTTGGGAATCAATGTAGCCAAACTAGAAGGTCTACATGGAGATGACTACGTCCCACTTACCTAGAAAAACTTGGCAGTGAGCTTTCCTTTAGACTGAAATCATATAGTAGTACGTAGTGTTATGCTAAAAAATGTTAGAAGAAAAACGTACTATGCTTTTTACAAATATACTTACCCTCAGCAAGTCTTGCCATCAACTGAAGACGGCCAGTTGTTCCCAAGTCAATTCCAGTCCTTTCCAGTTCATCACTGTCCAAAAATGAGCTAGCACTGGATGCATCTGTACGTTCAGTTACATGACCTACTTTCATTGGCCTGCCAGCTAGTTCAAACCCATTTAGTTGTTCCAAGGCCTTTTTAGCACACTCAGAGTCTGAAAACTAAACAAATTAATCTAGGGTCATTTAAAATACAGTTGTTAGCAGACTTTTATTTCAGCGTTTATTTATTTTTTTAAAAATGAAACTATTAAGTTTCAGTCATCAAGCTAATACTAGAACCCTTCAAATAACTGGCTTAGTGTGAAAGAAGCCACAATGTATTTGATTTGCTATAAAACCCATAGGTACAGACATGGGAGCCCAAACTAACTACCAGGCAATGCAAACCATGGCATACTTCCACCTGGTTTAAGGGGTTGTAGAGTTAATCAACTTGACGTTTGCATTTAGTAATTTTATGTAACTTGAGAAGTTGCACACTTGTCTATGGACAATTTTGCCTTCATCCTTTCATTTTATGTGTTGCTTTTATCAACACAGCAACATACAGTCGTACCTTGGAAGTCGAACGGAATCGGAAACCAAAGCTGCAGAAGCCCCGTTGGGCATTCGTGTTCCAAAGAATGTTTGCAAACCGGAACACTCACTTCTGGGTTTGCAGCATTTGGGAGCCAAAACGTCCGAGTACCAAGGCATTCAGGATCCAAGATATGACTGTACTCTACTGAATGCCATTATCTGGTAGTGAAGCAGCCACCTTCATTTAGCACACTCCAACTTGAAGTCCAGTACAATAGCAGTGGTTGGTCATGTTTAATAAAAACTGGAATTATTCTAACATTGGGAGCATGCCCAAAACTTGGGGCTTAGTACTTAACTTTCAGAATTATTCATGTTTATGACTTAAAATATCTTCAACTTCTTTCAGGGCACATTATAAAAGGTGTGGTACATATTATAATTTTACACATGTAAACTAAAACTAAGTTAAGGATCACAAATCTAAAAAAATCAGAACATCTTAAGATCTAAGAATTTTTACTTGGAAACAATATATTCAATTGACATCAGTAGAACCTGTTTGCCACAACAAACTTTATAAACTTACAGTAATAAATCCATATCCTTTGGAACGTCCAGTTTCACTGTCCATCATCAGCTGAATGCTTTCAATCTGCAAAGACCAGTACCAATTAGTATATAAGACCTACTGTCATCAATTTTTATTTTATAGAACAGGATGTTGAAGAAATCAAAGTCTGTTTGTCCAGGACCATAATGCAAACTGGAATATGCACAGAATGTTCTAATAGCTCCCATGGATGTTTGAAATCCTCAAGATTTGGATCGTGAAATCCTAAAGAATAGATGTGTCACACATAATACTAAATCATACTTTGGTGCTATGCCTAAGTGCTCCGTTCTCAGACACTCTGCTTACGCATTTGTTGGTCGAGGCAAACCATCAACTGCAGTTACAACCAAACATTCCAATTGTGATATTGCCTGAAAACTGGGACTGTAAACTGGAGAGTGTGAGGAGGAAAGGGAGCACAAGATGTGATCCCATGGTGTAATACCATGGTTTGATGTTATCACAGTGTTGTTGAAAGCACAAACCAGAATAATATTGCAGTTAGACAATCTGCTATGAAAGCAGTCTATGCAACTTGGCATCTACTACTATAGAAGTGCAACTGTAAGTTACTCAATCAAGACTGGTCTTTAGGATCAAATGAATAAATGTACCGTATTTTTCGCCCTATAGGACGCACCGGCCCATAGGACGCACCTAGTTTTTTTTTTTGGGGGGGGGGAATCAAGGGAAATTTTTTTATTCCCCCCCCCCCCAGGTTTGCACAGCCATCCCCAAGCTAGAAGAGGGAGACGGAGCGCTCCGTCTCCCTCTTCTGCCTTCAGGGACAGCCTCTCTAGCCTCCGTGGGGCAGCGGCTTGCCCTGCTGTCCCCCGAGCTTGTGTGGCTGGCGATGGGGAGAAGCAAGCTTGCTTCTCCCCCCCCCCCGCCAGCCTCCAGACCAGGTCCGGGAATAGCGGGGTGGCGGTGCTCCGCCTCCCCGCTATCCCCCGAGCTTGTGGGGCTGGTGATAAGCAAGCTTGCTCCCCCCCCCGGCCTCCAGACTAGGTCCGGGAATAGCGAGGTGGCGGCGCTCCGCCTCCCCGCTATCCCCCGAGCTTGTGGGGCTGGCGGGGGGGGGGGAGCAAGCTTGCTTCTCCCCCCCCCCGCCAGCCTCCAGACCAGGTCGGGGAATAGCAGGGTGGCGGCGCTGTGCCTCCCCGCTGTCCCCCGAGCTTGCAGGCTGCTGCCCGCAAGCCTTGCGAGCCCGCGGGACCTCCCGCCGGGCTTGCAAGGCCTGCGGATAGCTTCCTGAAGCCTGGAGAGCGAGAGGGGTCGGTGCGCACTGACCCCTCTCACTCTCCAGGCTTCAGCGAAAGCCTACATTTGCCCCATAGGACGCACACACATTTCCCCTTCATTTTTGGAGGGGAAAAAGTGCGTCCTATATGGCGAAAAATACAGTAGTTTTTATTTCTACTTGAACTAACATTTTTTAAAATCAGAGAAAGGAAGTTAGCCTATTAAACCTTTCAGGAATTCATAATTCTGTCACTACTACTAGGTGCAGTTGTCCCCAATGAACTAAAAAACTTACCCGCCCAAAAGGTTCAAAGATTCCACGAAGCATATCTTCTGTTATATTGAAGTGTAATGATCCCACATACAGTCTCATGGGACCTGCGCTTCCTTTTTGTAGGTTATTAGCCATTGCTGCTGCTCTGTTTTTCTCTGCCTAGAAAAGTTATCCCAAATAGAAACAATACACATTACTAAATAAAGTTTAACAGTTAACTGTCCTACATATAACTGTAGAATGCTTCAGACTGTATTCAAAAACCGGGTGGGTGGGAGGGAGAGGGAGGGATGGAGAGAAGTACACTACAGAATAGGTAAAGTTCAAAAATTGTATTCTTACATTAAACAAAAAACAAAGCATGCATATTAGCAGAAGCCCTCCAACTCACTGTATGTTTAGTGCACTCAAAAATAAATACTAAAAAAAAGGGGGGGGACTTCCAATGATTCAAGATTAGGAGTCTGCTGTCATCACCAGTGTTTTTAGTGCAAAACAAGTTTTAACTAAGTTTCACCATCTTAAAAATGCAACTGTTGATAAATTAGGAGTGATTTCCACCTTTTGGTCTACTATCAAGCACTGTTTATCGTAACTAACTAGGCACAAGCGTTAAGAAATATACTATTACTATCAACAATAATATTCAAGTAGATGGCATTTAAATTTGCAAATAGGCATGCTAGTTTATTCTAATAAACTTTTTAATCTGCCATCTCTGTCTCTTAGCTGTTGTCAATCATTGTTTGGTCAAACTACTTTTGAAAAGTCCCCTAATCTTCAACAGCACTTTGAGGTGGCACAGGTTGACAAACTCAAACAACTGAAGTAAAAAATATACTGGACATATTCAAGCTCCTTGTATAACCCTAAATGACACTTCAGATCTATCCAGAATTGAGAATGGAATGTAAGGACTCGATCACAAGTGACTCATAGAATTGTAGAGTTGCAAGAGACCCGGTGGATCATCTACTCCAACCCCCTGCAATGCAAGAATAAAGTGTACATGAAGTAAGATTTACTTATCATAACGGAGCTAGAACAGAAATTAGTATCAACTTACTTGAGATGCTTGTACAATAATTGGTACCCCCAAAACTCGTTGTCCTGTTAATCCAATTGCCAAAGGTACTGAACTAACATCAACAAATTCCACATAAGCAATTCCCTTGGAACGTCTGGAGTTTCTGTCTGAAATCATGCGTACATCACGGACCTAGAAAGATGGGACCAGTTAAAACTTGTTTTACCTATTTGAAAAGTTTAATCTGCATAGTCTTCAGTTTCCTCAGATTCCTGACTTAAGTATATCCAAGTAAGCAAATGTAATTTTGCAGTCTGCAGTGTGCAGACAAGGTCTGGCTCACAGGTAATATTAAGCCACTGTTTAGCACTATGTGGACAAGCCTCAAGGAACATGAGCAAAGCATCATGAGCAAAGCAGAGCATTCCTCTCCCCTTCACCCAGAGCAGGACTTACAGAGTTTAATTACATGTTGAAAGCATCTTAGCATTATGTTTGAACAAGGAATCCATTTCATAACAAGCCAACTTAAAACCACATATTATTAAGCTAGTTCATTAAGTAAAATAAATATACAAAGACGAGCCATGACTACTCACACAGGACTATTCACATTTTTCCTACCGAGTGCCTTCAAATTAAAAATTATGTTTGAAACAAAATTTAATCATTTTTCAACCCTCTCTCATGCCTGCAGATAAACTTGTGAAAACATATAAGCAGTGCCATTTTTCAGTATTCAAGGAATGGTGCTTCAGTGCCCTAACACAGCTACCCTACTCTCCCTCAAAGACTTTTAATTGTTCCTTCAAATAATTAGCCAAGTATTATCCAAATTTTGCTACAATGTTACCATCTTATTTTGAAAGCAAGACACAAAACGGGGACATAGTTCTAGGCAAGGCATGTCCAACACATCAATCGTGATCGACCTGTGGGGAGAGAAAGGGCTGGGGGGGGGGAGCTGGTTAAGTGGAGGGAGAGGGGCTGGCTGGGGGTGGGAAGAGAAGCCAACTGGCTCCTCAGAGAGAGAACTTTTGCCTCCCTTTCCTTCCCACCCCCACTTAAACTCCCCCCTCCTGTATCCACTTAGCTACCTCCTTCCACACACGCACCCCACACATGCACCTCGTCCCTCCAAAGACAATGGGTAGATCACGGCCTGCATTTTAAACTGGGAGTAGATCGCAGTCTCTTGTGAGTTGGTCATGCCTCGTCTATGTTATTTTAGCTAGCAAGTCCTGATGTGGAATCTTTAGATTTAGGCTAAAAATTCAGCAGCTCAATCTTGCAAATCATCCCAAATACTCCACTATATCTTAAATGGAATTTAATATTCAGAAAGTTTGAAAAATATCTGCTGTTATTCTGCTTTAAAAATATTAAGATGACACCGGAAGAAATTTGAGTTATTGACGCCTCACCTTTCCTACAGTAGAGAAAAACTCTTCCAAATCTCTTGGCCTAATTCTTGCAGCAAGCTGCATACAGAATACTGTTCGAGCATCTCTCTCCTCTGGAGTTAGATTATCAATTGGTTCTCTGAAAATAATAGATAAACCATGGTCAGTAATTTTCCATTTTAAAAGAAGATAATTTGAAAAAATTGGTTCTGATATTCATTAAATCCATTTACATTCAGACACAGATGGAGGTTTAACATTCAAATAGCACATGCTTCAAGTAAGGCAGACAGGTACCCCTGTTTTTCAACTGCACCAGATATCCACAGTCCCCTTTAATGAGATGTGTCAATGTCTCAATATCTCAGAATTCATTATTTATAGTGCAAAAAAAGGTATTGCCCTCAGAAAAGGGCTCTTTCCTGTGTAATGTATATTCCTACCCCAATATACAAGAATGTGTAACGCAGATGAAAAAGACAAAATAGGGTTGGGAGAAGGTGCTCGGGGTTAACAAAGGATGTTTTAGAGGTCTTGCACCCCGATTCTACAAGTATGCCTGGAAAAATCTGTTAATTTAATGGACATACTTCTAAGTACGTACACCTTACCTAATCCCAGCATTAGAAAGGAAATGCTTTTAACCTCAACGTACTTTAATAGTTGTGTATGTCTGAAATGAAAGAACGTATTCAGCCATTTTACAAATTTATGTCTTTCGATATTCTATCCATACAAAGGCAGTAATCAGTATAGCACTGGGCAGCAAGAGAAATGCAATGATGCATAGAAAAAATGAAGGCATATCACTGTATTTATCAAGCTTAAGCAGAATAGCACCTTTTACACACAAAAATGCATTGATCATATACTTTGCAACTGAAAGGCAATATTACAAAATCTCCCTCCAAACATTATTTACACCTTACTCTTGTAAAATGTCCACATTTTGCGGACTATGGCAAGAATGGGAGTAAGGTCTAAACCTAACAGCACTCTGTTCGCAAAGTGACCATGACTCCAGTTACAAGACTGCAAATTTATGCCTGACTGTGATCACTCTTTAATTCAATCAATCCCCCTATTTTCAAAGCAAGTCCCCTATATGTAGATAGGCCAGACAGGAACACACAGGGGCCAAGATCTATACATGGGTGCCGCTAGCAAATTCTGGCAGGAGAGATGGATTAACAAGCTTAAGCTCACAGGAGCTCAAAGACAGTAGCTAGACTGAGTGCAAGAAAACAGCCCAATGCTAGTTTTCTTTCAGCCTGGCCTGATGGGGAATGACCCTAATTGCCTGCCGTAAGTACTGAATTAAGCAGTGAAGGATGGCTTTTCAAAAAATGGGGGAGCAGGCAGCTGAGGCTAACATGACATTTGCCCATTGGGTCCATGAAACTGAGTTAAGAATAATCTCTGTAGGCCATAACTGCACCCCAAGCTCCTGCAGTTTAGCTGCCATCTGGGTCATCTTACCCAATGGTTCCATAGAGCCTAACTTAGGGAGACATTCCAGTGCCTCTACTCAGACCAGACAGTTCCTTCCTGCAGCAGAGATTGTTCCCATAGACCTGAGACACATCAGTGTGGAATGGAGAACAGCTGAAAGGAGCACAATATCTCTTGCTGCTCCGTGAAAATTTTACAAAAATCTACTTATAGCTCGGGATGCGGGTGGCACTGTGGGTTAAACCACAGAGCCTAGGACTTGCCGATCAGAAGGTCAGCGGTTCGAATCCCCTGACGGGGTGTGCTCCCATTGCTCGGTCCCTGCTCCTGCCAACCTAGCAGTTCGAAAGCACATTAAAGTGTAAGTAGATAAATAGGTACCGCTCTGGCGGGAAGGTAAATGGCGTTTCTGTGCGCTGCTCTGGTTCGCCAGAAGCGCCTTAGTCATGCTGGCACATGACCCAGAAGCTGTACGCCAATAAAGCGAGATGAGCGCCGCAACCCCAGAGTCGGCCACGACTGGACCTAATGGTCAGGGGTCCCTTTACCTTTACTTATAGCTCATTAATGTCAAATGCATAAGTCACCTTCACACAGAGGTGTATCACAGATGCCTTTCAAAGGACGTTCCTATTAATGGCCAGAGAAAGCAAAAGGTCGTACTACCAGTAATAAAAGAACATCAAATTCTGTAGTGCTACCAACATCCACAACACTTCAGAACTGCCACAATCAATCAAAATAGGTGCACTCTATGCTACTCATGCCAAATTAAAATACTAACAATAACCTTGGCTTGCAGAGGCAGCACACTAAACATGCACAGAGAGCATGTTCTGGAAGCTGAAAGGTGAGAATGAGATTTGCACAGAAAGCAACTGAGACACCTCATATAATATTCAACACTGCACAGTCAATTTAAATAGTAGTATTCAACTGCCTACCTCACAGGACTCTTGTCTTTTCTAAATGGACTTTTGCTCCTAGATCGTCGTCTACTATGGAAAAAAGGATACAACCAATTATGAAGGTATTAAATACATCAAAATAGATAATTAAATAGTCACCATAAAATAAGAGAAGGAAACCTTATTTTAATGTTGTGAGGCAAGCCAATCTTTCCTCTGATGGCACTGTTAAATTTTGGACCAGAACTAGATTAAAAAAAAGACAAGACAATATATTACTAAGCAAGTTCATTATTGGCAGGAACAATCTTGAAAGAAACTAAATGCTAACTGGTGTTCACTTTACAAGTATATTTGAAAGCAAGTGGGATGCAGTAAGGCAGATATGTGAAGCATATCCAAAATTAACCTGAGATATCATTTTGACATTATGAGAAAGTCTGGGCTAGTTCTCAGATGATTTAGTGCAACATATATATATATATATATATATATATATATATATATATATGTGTGTGTGTGTGTGTGTGTGTGAACAAGAAGGCGCGCAAGCAAAGTCTCAGGCTTGCATGGTCTGTCTTATCCTCCCCCTGTATGGCAAGGACATAAGGCATTATGTATGAACCAAATATTGTTATTCCACCATTACAGTGATTACCCTCTCCGATACTGCAAAAGAAAATTGTGTCACTGCCACAGTCATACTTCGATTTCAGATCCCACAATACTGGAAGCAGATTTCTCTTAAGTTGTCTGCTTAAAAGTATTTTGAAAAACCTAAGCTAAGGTACAGAAATGTATACATCTTAAAATTGAGGCTTATGCAGCTATATTAAAAGGTTAGTTTGCCTTTTTTTTAAAAAAATAAAACTTATACTTTTATTACATTTCCTGCTTATTCAGCAATGAAATATTAGAACTAAAATGTCAATTTTGCGCAACATACTAGGGGCTTCTGTAACGGCCTCTGAATCGCCGTTCTCTACTTCTTGAACGGCTGCGTCTCCGTTCTTTACTTCTACTGCGCTTCCTCTCCCGACTCTTGCTCTTCTTCCTCTCACGATCACGACTTCGTTTGCGCTCCTTACTTCTACTCCTCTTCCTGTCATGGCTACGACTTCTGCTCTTGCTCTTTTTTCTCCTGAACGGGACAAACAACACAAGTTTAGGTGTCTTTTTTTTTCAAAAGCAGCAAATAATAAGATCCACTTAAAAGTTAGACTATGAATTAGGTAGGTAGGCAAGTTTTAAAAATCCCCATCAAGTAAGTTATGGCAACTGCAGCATGAATGCAAAGTTTCTTTATAATGTACATTATTTTTTAAATAATGCAATCATTCTTTAATCAAATTACATAATTTATTTTAATTCTCTCTAAACCATTTATACAATAGTTAAAAGCAATGCACTGGGTATGTACAAGCCTTCAAGATGACAGCACACATTCACAAGCATACCCTCAACCAGGATAAACATACGGGTACCTCACTCTTTAAAATATCTACCTCCCTCCTAGGAGGAGGAATATTTTATCAAACAGAAGACACAAAAATGTTTAAACTGCAGATAACTATACCTACCAAGTTCCTTTGCAGAAATGTCAGGTTCATAGTTGATTCTGAACTGTTCATTTAATGAGACTCTCTTTCCACTCTACTGCCTGCTCACGCTAGATATGTTCCAAATGGAGAAGGAATAAGTCCCATTGGAGCAAGTAGCTTGGATCCCAGGTGCCCTTCTGCTAGCGGAAAGCCTCTTCCACTCACAGAAGGGCTGTTTCCGACCTAGCGGAAGAGCATTGCATGAGAAAAGCAACCCCAAATCCAAAGAATTGCTTCTGTTTGCATAAGCTATTTTCAAGACGTTATTACGGCCCACTAGTTTATCCTACAGCTTCCTTATTCACTATTTCTCTCATACTGTAGACGCAGTATGCTACCTTGTGCTGCTGGCTTGTGAGAAATATTTTACTATCACTTGCAGGAAAATTCAAACAGCACAAATACATTGTCTTCTTCCCCTCGTTTATCTGGATCCAATTCAATGATTTAGCCCCTTAAGAGTTATATATTCTAAACCATTTGCTGGTTATAACAGAAATGCAAAGTATTTTTAAGAGGGGAAAAACCTACAGAAGTAACATAGGGACCCAAAGACAGGTTCAAAAGTAAGAACATATACATACTGCATTACCCCAAAAGACATAATTAGTCTATATTAGGGTTTCTCCATGCTTATAACCAGGGACAAATAATGTTTCCACTGTAAAGAGGCAGACATGTACCAAGAACGAAGGAACTGGTTGCCGCTAAGTACACGTCTCAGAACAGGGAGATATTTTTAGTAGCAGAACTGAGCTCACAATCCTTTCACATGAAAATTCATCCTTAATTCCCCTTAATTACTTTTTTCAGTAGCATAATATGGGGAGCCCTTTTGGTTTGCTGGCAAACAGTTGGAGTCAGAAACTGTTGCAGTTCTACTGCAAAAAATCCAGAGGTACTCTCCCTCCTGTGCCTCTCCTTTAAAGGATTTAGAGCATAAGTGTTCACAAAACTCTATTTGTTGACCCTGGTTTATTAGAGTGGTGCATTTATTTTTTACTTAAGCTGTAATATCCTAACAAGAGTACTGAATTTCTTAAAAGTTGTTTAAGCTAACAACACCTGCCTATAATCTGCACTTTTCATTTCACAAGGTTTATTGCATCCAGAGTATTCAACCTTGTGCAGGAGTAAGGTCACTAAACTGGACAACTGGAATTAATTCAAGAGTTAAGATCTCACTCAGATTCTATTCTAAACTAAGAGATTGAACAAATTCATAGTAGAACTTGAATCAGTTATGTTTCTACCCTGTACACAGGAAGACAAGTAGGTTATAAATCAGACAGCTTCAATGAGCAAAAACCAGGGCCTTGGTTTGTAATCACAAGGAGGACCATTTGTTTCTACTGATATTTGTCAATTAAAATTCAAGAAATCCATAGGCTAAACAATCAACTCAAACCTAAGGAGTTTACCTAGCATGATATTAGTGAGATATTATAGATGGTATTCCTCTTTGCAGTCAGATATCCTCAAGAAACATCCTTATAGAAAGCAATTCTTCTTTGATTCCCAGATGACAAAAACTGTCAATACAGGAATAACCAGATGAAATATTGCCAATATCCCCCTTCCCAAGGAAAATGTATAGATTTGAGACCTAATACCTATGTAAGGAATTATTGCAACATGTGCATTTTCATATACCTGGAACCTACAAGCCCAGTAACTTAAGGCTGCCTGTTAATTATAATACGTGGTTTTTTTCTAGTTCGCCTTTTCTTTTAAGCTGCAAGACTCTTGTATCAGTTATGTACCGAACATGAATGTGGCAAGTAAAACATTTATGGGAACTACAAGAATTTTCCTACTGCAGGAATAAAAAGAAACTCTGAGAAGACACTGAAGTTCAAACTTGGACCTAAAATTAATGTTCATATCATTATTATTAAATAACAAGTGTGACCAATTGTTTCTCCATAAAAATATAAAACATAGCATGTGAAATTTACCTAAGTTTAAAATTAGGTTTTCAACTCCTTTCTACCAAATAAGTCAAATAATTTAAATTTCTAATAAATCTGTCACATCAAGAATGCATAATGGATGCTTGCATATGCCATCAGGAAAGCTGCAATTTACTCTCATAACAAAAGATTTCACCCCAGTACTGCCTACACTACAGGAATGAAGTTCTGTAAGGAAAAGATAAGGGCTTTCTTAAATTGTCTTTCTTCCTTGTGGCAGCACATTGCCACAGTTATAAGTTGCAGCTCAAGAACATGATTTTCATCCAACAAACAATTTGTTGAGTATATAGATAGGCTTATGGTTGCAGCAAATGTGCAAACCAACCCGCAAATCACCTGTTGGAACTTTGAGAGACTGGCATACTAGCAATAGCATTAAAAGTGGGCTGGTTTTTATGCAGCACTAAAATATAGCTTATTTTAAACATGGGATAAGCATGAGAAAAGCTTCAGGTTCACAAACTCCCGTTCTAGGCAAGAGTGATTTAAAATGAGCCAGCTTCATAACCCATGGTTTGAAATTAGCTCACTCAGAAACCTGACTAGAGATTGTTTTATATCATGATCTCTGGTTCATACATAAGAAGTCAGAAATTATGGAAAGTGAACCAAAACACTGAGGAAATCTTTCTCCCAACTGCATGGAAGCAGAGGAACAAGAGACCTCAAAGCTTTACTCAGGCTCATTTCAATTCATACATGTAAAACTAAACCACTGTTGTGTGTGTACAAGTTGAATAAGAAAGTATTACTGAGCAGATTGCTCATTTCCAAATACTTTAATAGCTTGGGAACAGCAAAGACCAATCAAGTGGAAGAGCTTCTTTCGAATCATGAGAAGCACTTCAGAAAACCTTATACACTATATGAGAAAAAAATTAATGCTTGGAACTACAGACAAAAAATCACTTTCATGTTGTGTATGGGAGGTCAGTGATAGTGCATCCTAAAGATTAACTATGAAGAATGTAATAAAATAAAAGCACTTCATGTGCAGCATGCTGCCCCAAACTGAATCTAAAGAAAAATGTAATAAATGGGCACCAGTCATGCCTAATACAGGCTTCAAATCATCTTCATTTCTCAACAGCATGCCAGCAATACAAAATGCTCTGCAACACAGTACATATGTATGTATGTATGTATGTATGTATGTATGTACATACATACATAATCAGGCTACTATAATGAAGCAGTCAAACTGGTAAAAAGGTATGTTCCTTCTAATCAACAATTCCTAACCAAGCTGGTGCAGCAATACAACTGCTAGCACATTTGCAAAGCTAAACCGGGTACAATATTGTTTCAAATTAGATGGAGGACCACCTGTTGAAATTCCTGCATTGCAGACGGTTGGACTAGATGACTCAGGGCCCCTTCTACAATTCTTTGATTCTATGAGTATGATCACCACTTTGGAGGATTTGCTTTTTTATTATTTCTGCAGGTGTGTGTGTTTGTGTGTGTATATCAAATTACACACTTTCCATTGGACTTGTAAGCTTGAGAGTTAGTGTGGTGTAACTGTTAAGAGTATCAGACTAGGACCCGAAACTTGAATGTCCACTTGGCTATGAAGCTGACTGGGTGGCCATAGGCCTCTTAGCCCAACCTAGCTCACAGGGTTGTGGTGGGAGAGAGCTATGTACACCATCTGGAGCTCCTTGGAGAATAAGGTGTTCTAAATTGCAACAAATGATTAATGTATTTAACGTAAGCAGTAGTGCACACAGTGACAAAGGTTTTCTGGAAAACTAGGGTAATATGCATAGGGTAATTTTCCATTTGCACCAGAAATTGTTTTGATGCCCAGGAGCATGGGTGGTGGACAATCTAGCCTGTGGGCCAATCTTGTCCAAGTTGCTCCATGAGGTCATTTCCCCAAAACCACACTGCCTGTCTATCAGCTGACAATAGTTGTGATGTCATCTAATGGGCTTTAGGATAGGGTTGATTTAACACATTCCTGTTCCCAGCAATGAATGGGTCTACAGCCAAAGCAGCAAGATTTAACCCCCTCCTTGTGAGCCAAAAAGTATGGGGGGGGGGATTCCAAATTCTGGAAGGGTTTTGCATGGAACTCCCTGCTAAAACAGAGCGGGGGATTTGTTTTAGCAGGGAATTTCAACACAAACCGCTTCATAGGGTTTAGCCTTCCCAGAATGTAGGAAAATACTTTTTAATTTTAGCTGCACCTTTGGGACTTTAAAGCACTTTGCATCATTGTGACATCAGGTGGCTGATGGGGTGGTGGCTCCTGATAAAAATCTATCTCATGAAGCCAAAAAGGTTCCTCAACACCTGCCCTAGAGACTCATCTAATCATGTTTGTTTAACTTGTATTTATTAAAGAAAAGGCAAAAATTCTGAAACTGCCAAACATGCCTAATATTGTATTTGCAACTGATATCCATTTGATGTTAATAATGAAAGAAAAGCTCTGGAACTTTCCCCACCCTACATAAAACCAAATAATGCTGTTTTCCTAATAAAATACATGCAGTCATCATGACTGTAAAAGCTTGTGCATTTGCTACTATTCTATTTTGCTTCAAGTTAAATTATAGCACACATCTGCAAGAAACTGAAAACACTGGTATCAATAAGTAAATAACACGTTTATTAGTCACCCGCCCAGGAAATTAACCTTAATCCAAATTGTATTTGTTGCAGTTAGTTTTTGCTTAGTTTATACTAAAATGTATCTTTTTTGCATATGGTAAATGGCTAAACAAAATCCCTGTTGTTTTATGCATACTGAATGTTTTGCACCATCCATTTTTCACTTTTAGGATCTCACCCCATATACACCCGCTCAATTGCTTCAATCTGCAGAACTGGCACTCTTACAGGTGCCACATAATACTCGTTCCACACTTGTAGTAATCAATCTTTTAGTGGCAGCACCTACAGTTTGGAACTCCAGGCCTGACAGGTTCCTTCGTTGTATTCCTCTGTGCCTGCTTAAAGCATTTCTGTTTAGACAACCCTATCCATAAATGCAGATTTTAATGTTGTATGTTATATTTTTGTAAGCTTCTTAGAAGTTCTCTTAGGTAAAGTTGCCCCTGACTGTTAGGTCCAGTCGCAGACAACTCTGGGGTTTCGCGCTCATCTCACTCTATAGGCCAAGGGAGCCAGCGTTTGCCCGCAGACAGCTTCCGGGTCATGTGGCCAGGATGACTAAGCCGGTTCGGGTGAACCAGAGCAGCGCACAGAAACGCCATTTACCTTCCCGCCAGAGCGCTACCTATTTATCTACTTGCACTGCATGCTTTCGAACTGCTAGGTGGGCAAGAAGTTCTCTTACATTAATTTAAGTGAACTTTTTTGGCATGATGCTTTGTTATATTGTAGATCATTTCCCATCATTTTGGGCCTTTTTAGCTATGAATTAAGCAAAAGGTCAGGATTTTAAAGCCCTGAATAAACCAACAGGGTATGAAGTCTACACCTTTTAATGCACCCAGACAGGAAAACACCTTCATGAAATTGTCCATGTCCATAAAAGTTTAGCTCAGGGATGGGGAACCTCTTACCCTCTTGGCATGGCCTATTGTCAGGGATGGAAGGTGTAGTCCAGCAACATCTGAAGGGCCACAGGTTCCCCATCCCAGATTTAGCCCATGAGATCAGTGGGGCTACATAAAACTACATTAAGAAAACAAAAATGTTTAGCACTTTTTCCCTGTTCACCCAATGGCTGACAGAACAAAGTCTCTTGTAAATTCTTGAGGGTGACAGGAGACGGCAGAACATTCCTCAACACCTAGGACAAGCAACAAAAAGCTAAGTTAACATCTTCCCACCAAGATAACATTTAATAAAAAGGAGACTGTCCAGCCAGTTGTTTGTTGCCTGCTGTGGTTGTAAGACCATGAGTTTTAGGCTGCCTTGCAGTTAAGTTAGTACAGCAAAGGGTCCAAAAGGCTTTAATGAAATATTAACGCATATTTCCTCTAATTCCTACTACAAAGGAATTAAAAAGGTTCTGGGAAGTAACTTACTGTGAGCTTTTGTAAAAAAACACGTCCTTTTTTGAGAGTAAATCCTCTTTCTTATCCCACTGACCTATGACATTATTAACCTTTCATACAACACCGTCAACCTATTATTGTGGCTTGCAGTCTTAAGATATGAACAGGGGTTTTTCTCTAATAAAAGCAAGTCAGGGAGCCTAAAATAGTATTATTCAGGGTATTTAAATTTTCACTTTGGGTGGTATCCAGTGGAGACTGTCAGCAGACAAAAGGGAATCTGTCAATGGAAGGGAGAGAAAAGTTTTATTAATCTCCCATTCCCCCTAAGGTACCCCACACACTATCTAAATCTGCTCCAGAAGGTTGGGGGAGCAGAAATAATTAAAAATAACCTTTCAGCAGCTGAAAGTCACCACTGGACACGATCCACTGAATAAAATGGCCAACAAGGCTGGTAGAGAAGCTGGTTTCCTTCTAACACCATTACATTTGGATAAGACAGAATACAGCATGACTCCTTCTTCTATGTACTGTGTTCCACTTTATAAAAGTAAAACCACCAGGGAAAGGAAATTAGAAGTTTCCAGTTACTTCCACTATCAAATACTACAAAGAGAAAGGAGCTATCTACCTTCCCAATACAAGCTGTCTTTACATGAACAAGGCAATCTACCTCAGATACTCCCCAAGTGTAATTTAGGCAGATGAGTCTTATTTCTATATTGTGCACATTTTTAAACAGTAGTTTACTCCTCTCATTTCCACAAGAAGGGCCACATTCTGCACAGGTAGCAAAGACATGCTCTCAGAAGGCAAGAGTAGACTGTACTTTTCCAGTAGCCGTTTTTTGATGGGATGGCTCTGGGAAGAAACATATTATTCTTTTTAAGAGCAAAGTTCAGTCTCTTGCGCTCTCTCGTCTCTCAGCAGTAAGTTTAAGTAAACGTTTAGTCACTGTTGATATTAATGAAACAATCTACTATCCAAAAAGGATCTGTTCAGCAGGGAGTGGGAAAATGATTCTGTTTTCCACCACAGTAAAAGACTAGTGTTTGAGTTTTTATTGCTTAGAAAAGCACAGCCCTATGCAAAGGCAGTTTTGCTTAAAGTGGTATTTTGTTTGTTTTCTCAGCTACCCATTGCTAAACAAAGGAACTGATGCCTCAGAAATTGACTGTTTTTATCTGGAGATATTTAAAGAAAGGATATGCAAGTTGACCCCCAAGGTTCCCTTTTATTTAAAAGAAGCAGATCATCTCACTAGAAAACAATTAAATTTAGTTTTTAGAACTATTCCAGTTCTGTTTCATTAGCCCTCTCTGTTATATTAAAATATTTTGCTTCCATTTTCTAGAAGAGGGGGAAAAACTAGTGGAAACCAGCAACTCTCACTGTGTTCCCAAATAGCTTATCAAGATACTGCCAAACACTGTTCTTTTGTCCTACGACTATGAAGCATGACTGGCTGGAACTCGAGGAAAAGACTGTTCTGTGGTGACTTCAACCTTACAGAATTAGCTGAGAAGTCACCTTAAGCCAACCCACACATACTTCTCAACATTCCAGAAAGATAGGTATGCTAGCCTAAAGTAGTTCCAAGGTGCTTCAACAATACAAGTTCTTATGCCCAAGATTCCACAGTCAAATTTATTCCATTTGGAAATTTACCTTAAAAAGTTCACTTGCGCTACAATCCCATGTCCACTGGAAATAAGCACCAATGAACGCAGTGGATCTGTCCATGTATCTGTCATAGACTATATATTTAGCTGTATTTAATTTCTTTTGAAAGATGACCCGGTGGAAATTTTTGGAATTGAACAAGGATTCCAGTTGTCTCTTTCAAAAGTTTATGTTGGGGGTAAAATATTCTGTTTGCTTAAAAACTGAAGAACACTAATATTACTGAGGGAAGAGGGCCTGGCTGCCAAAGAATGTTTCCTAGGAATAACGACAAATTCAGTAATACCAATGGATACTTACTTCTTGCTGCGCTCTTCATGGCCATTGGCACTGCTCAATTTGTTCTCATCCTAAGCAGGGTTGATAGAAGAACATCGTGAGGACGAAGTGGAAACATTTCAAGTGGTCAAAAGGGTAATGGGAATAGGGATAAGAAAATACAAAACAAAAATTTTAATACTAAAATTATTTTACATTTAATATGGAGTGCTACTAGTTAATGTAGACTTGTTTAACCACTTTGTTGCTTATAGTTAAGTCATACAATTACAAATACAAGAATTACTATTAAAAATATATATTTAAATCGTACAAACTTCCTTACGTGACTTTAAAGTTATCCTGAAGTTTTCAGCACTCAAGTGGTTAAATAAATAAAATGTAAAAAGAAATTTCACGTTTAAAACATTTTCATGTACTATAATCCCTTTGACCAGTACCAAGGCTATATCTCTGCCTAAGCCCCAAGTGGCCATGCTAGCAGCCAGCCACTATCGATTTCCTGTGACCGATGCCAGTCCTGAGATCTTCGCCCATTTTCGTTGGAGGGTTGGGACTGTAAGAGCTTGATGCCACCTCTGTCACACATCTCGCCCTGAAGCAAACAGGGATTCACACTGCTTTAGTAACGTCGACTCCCAAGTCAGTCATCAATAATCCAACCAGTCCAGCCTAAATATTCCCTATTTCCATACCTGTTTACATGGAAAATATCCATGTTAAACTAGCACACAAGATTCTTAACATTACAAATTATGATTTGTTTCAAAATGTTACATAGCTAATTAATATTACATAAAACTAAACATGAAAATTTAAAAGGTTACAAACACTTGTTCAAAACGCATACCGCATAGCTGTACTAAACATACTTCAAAATGAACTAATAGTTGCTGTTATGTTTATTGTAGTTATCACACCAGTTACACCATGAGTTCAACTGCTACATTACTTAATTTTTTGTATATATAGATTTGTGAAGCCAGTGCTACTGCATGCATAATTTAATAGTTTCACCAATATCCAGTGAAAAACTAAATACATTTGCTGCCTGTTTAGATCTAGAAGCTAGGTATTAAATATTCAGAAATGTAGAAAATTATATCAAAGTTGCTAAATTAAATAAATAGAAGAGTACTCTTTCACAACGAACGGTAGACTGCAACAATATTTTGTTTTACTATTACTAAAATGTGAACTATTCAGGGATCCAAGAATTTTTGGAAAGGTCTTTCGCACAACAGTTAATTGCCTCCTATCCTGTTAAAGATTAATCACCCGTCTATCTTTTTTTAAAAAAAAGAGGTCACTCTTCTTCCATTAAGCAGTCTAAGTATTTGCTTGCCATGAACTTGGGGAAGAGATTATTCTTGGAACCCTGCTATTTGCCCAAACCACTGCATTCACCTTGTTGCTAATCCAAAATTGAGCTGGTAGTTTTTAGGAGTGTTTTCCGTTTGTTTGGTTTTTTTGTTTTTACCTAGGGGGACCACGGTACAGCGATACGTCACTCAATTACTACCTTATGATTGACAGTTCACACTGGAATCAAAGGTGAATTCATGGGAGTAGAGGTGAGATATCGTTAGGCAAGTCTACAAAGAGAGATAGATGGGCATTTATTCATCACGCTGAAGTGAAACTACTGCACAATATAATTACATTAACAGCATATAGTTACTCGTAAGATACACGTAACGCACGTCCAATAAGATAAATCATGAGGGCTCCGGGGATGTTAGTTTACAGTTCAGCAGTAGTTTCATGAATAATGCTAAATGAATAGTGATAAAGCCCTTATTAGCATATTTTCTCACCTTCTTATAAGGAGCTTCAAGCATTGCTTCAATATCAATATCATCAGCCATTTTTCACGACACCTAGAAAGAGGAAAAAGTTCCTTTAGTCAAGCATGTACTAATCCAGACTAGTTCAAAAATTAGGAGCTTGATGATTCTGATGGTGACAAAGGTTGCATCAGTCCACACTTCCAAATGATTCATAGTTTTATATTCTGAACATTCTGGAAACTCTAGGTCAGTTTTGACATAACACTGTTAAAAGTGAATGAACCAAGCTTCTCCCTACTTTTTACACCCTTTCTTCTTCCTCTAGTGCAAATGAAAGGTACCAGTGTCCACAAGCGTTCATTTCCATTTTTGATTAACATTAGCTTTTGTTTTACCAAACTCTGGACCAACTGTGATTAATTTTAACTAAGATTAATGGAAACAAGCCAATCTCAAACCATAGCAGGCTGGCTTTCATTAACTATAGATAAGATTTACCAGAGCTTATGGTTCAAACATGCTAAACTGTAGTTCAGCTAAAATTCCAAGTGATAACTTATAATCTCCTAGGCGTAGCTATGCTGGAGGAGAGGGAAGTGTGTGAGCTCAAAGAGAGGCTAGGCTTAATCCTGTAACACTAAAGCACGGCTGTCTGCAAAAAGTCACAGTCTCTGGAAGCATGTAACACATTCAGCCAAACACAAAACTATGCAGTTTTCCTATTATCCAGAGAAAAAGTAAACCCGGTTCCCATGTTTGTAAATTACTTTTGTAAATACCTACCCAACATACATAAACAGAAGCATATTTGCTAATAAAACATACTAAAATATCTCTTCTCCAAATAGCCATAATAGGTTTTATTACTCCAGTAATACCTGTGTAATTAAGATAATAATTTGCTGAAAACCCCTCACCAAGTCATTTGACTTTCAAAGACAACAAACTATTATAATTCTCTGTTGGCTTTCTGGCTAACAGAGGTAAAGATTTCTTAAAATAAATGTGATATTCAGCTCAGGTTACAGTTTCTCTCTCTCAATTTCTCTATCATGGAGAGCCCAGACTTTGTCAATGGGCAAGAACACAGATGCTGCAGGCTCCAAGCAACTGCTGAAAGCAAAATAAGCAAGAGCATTTCAACATACTCTTGTTAAACCAGATATGCACTAATATCAAACTGTTGGAACCAATTCAATTATCAATTCAATGTAACAAATAACAATAATCTAGAAATTCCAATTGTTTAACCACATTTTGAAAAATGAACTCTTGAAAATGCATGTATGCATATACCCTCCCATAAAACTGTTCCTGGAATGCTCTAACATTTTTGGTTGAGCATTTTGTTACTGTAAATGCTGTTTGCTCAAGGTTAAAGTTGACTGATGGAAAACATTTCCTTAAAATCAACAGTGAATACAGCTATGCAGAATTATAAAAGGGAAGCCATTTTGTGTTTTTGCCTTACCTCCAGGGTGTGGGGGAAACATCCCTGTGGTGAAAAAAAGCTCAATAGAGCTTCAGATTAGAAGTTCCTCATGAATCTGATGATTTCCCATCACCTGAAATCTGCCATGAATCATTGACTCCTTGGGTCAAAAATTCAAAACAGATTAGTTAAACTATCCCAGAAAATATTTCGTATGGAATCAGCTGTTGCAGATTCCCCAATTGCAAGATATCAGCAATCCTGAGCTTGTTATGATAAGGATTATGGGTAGACTACTCTCAGCTACTCTCTGAAGAATGGAGAAAAGACCCTCTTAAGAATATTAGGGGTGGGCAGGGGAAGGACTAGACCATGTGAAAAATGAACACAATATTTTAGCTGCAGTTCATTTTCAGCTTTGTATTCTTGTTATTAAAAAAGTGTGATTCAACATTTTGTAGCTGCACTCATAACCTAGGTTTAATGAGATATGAAAGCTAGGAGCTAAATACCACAATTTCTAACACTGAACTTTTTTTATGACTGCTTTTATACAGCACAGTAATATTGTTTTAGGAGTTTCAAAGAGTGTTGAAAGCAATATAATAATTGCACTCACGTAATTACTCCCACTTGTGCAACAAAACTGCTCCCTCTCCTGTTCACACATGCAGACCCCCAAATCTCCTTCAGAAGGTGGGGGGGGGGAGCATTAGAAACTCAGAAATGTAAACTAATCACCAAATGCCATCTTAAACCTGGGTTATGGTCGCCACATAGGAATGTCTAGGTACCTTTTTTCCTGCAGTGAATTTTATTATTTTTGTTACTTTTTATTCATTTCACTTCTGTACTGCTTTATATTTTAAAGAAAAAAAATCTCAAAGTGGTTTACAGCACATTAAAACATCAAATAAAATAGTCCAGAATAAAACTGAAACTTCAAGGAAAGTACAGTGGTGCCCCGCAAGACGAATGCCTCGCAAGACGAATGCCTCGCAAGACGAAAAACTCGCTAGACGAAAGTTTTCCGTTTTTGAGTTGCTTCGCAAGACAAATTTCTCTATGGGCTTGCTTCGCAAGACAAAAACGTCTTGCAAGTTTGTTTCCTTTTTCTTAACACCGTTAATACAGTTGCGACCTGACTTCGAGTAGCAACTCATAGAATGCAGTGTACATAGTAGCATTTTTTGAGGTTTTTAAAGACTTTGGTGATTTTTGAAGCTTTTCCAAAACTTCTTTTGCAGCATTTAGTAAGTTAAGCTTTTAAAACTTTTTGGGGGGTTTTGGATTTTGGGTTGGGGTGTTTGGAATTCAAGGACTTGGTGTTGGGGAGGGGTTTGCAAGAATCTGAAAGCTTGTGTGTTTTTTCTGCATTTTTATGATTTTCTGTGACCATTGGGCCACTCTGTTTTTTTCAAAAAAAATCTGGATTTGAATTTCTGTGTGCTGGGTGAACAGTTGGGGAGGGGTTTGCAAGAATCTGGAAGCTTGTGTGGTTTTTTTTCTGGCATGGAGAGGCTGCCAGTTCTGATGTTTCTGCGGCTGAAGACTTTGCAGCGGAGTTCCTGGAGGTTGTGAAGACGGAGGGCTACGTTCCACAGCAGGTCTTCAACTGCGACAAGACCGGGCTGTTTTGGAAGAGGATGCCCAAAAGGACTTTCATCACACAGGAGGCGGCCAAGTTGCCTGGCCACAAGCCCATGAAGGACCGTCTGACCATGCTCTTCTGTGCCAACGCAATCGGCGACCTGAAGATCAAGACCCTGCTGGTGTACCACTCGGAGAACCCACGGGCCTTCAAGAAACACAAGGTCAACAAGGAGCGGCTGAGTGTCATGTGGCGATCCAACAGTAAGGCTTGGGTCACACGTGTGCTGTTTGTGGACTGGGTCAATCATGCTTTTGGCCCTGCTGTCAAACAGTACCTGCTGGACAACGACCTGCCGCTGAAGGCTTTGCTTCTGATGGACAATGCTCCTGCTCATCCTAAAGGCCTTGAGGACTTGTTGGAGGAGTTCAGCTTCATCAGCATCATGTTCCTGCTGCCTAACACCACGCCACTGCTCCAGCCGATGGATCAGCAGCTCATCGACAATTTCAAAACTCTACACCAAGGAGCTTTTCAGGCGATGCTTCGAGGTGGCTGATTGCACCACCATCACCCTGCGGGAATTCTGGAAGGACCACTTCGGCATTGTTACCTGTTTGAAGATGATCACCACGGCCTGGAACGGGATCAGCCAGAGAATTTTGAATTGCGCTTGGCGCAGCTTGTGGCCGGACTGTGTGGCACCAAGTGACTCTGATGCACCAGAGTCAACAGTGGTGCAGGACATTGTTGCCTTGGGGAGGACCATGGGCCTGGAGGTCACAGAGGAGGACATCAGCGAGCTGGTGGAGGAGCACGACCACGAGCTGACCACCCAGGAGCTGGTCGAACTGCAGGCCTCGCTGGAAGAGGAGGAAGCAACTGAGGAACGGCTGTCCTCCAAAGAACTGAGGGACATTTGCCTGAAGTGGAAGGATGTGCAGGCTTTTGCACAGCGGCACCACCCTGACAAGCACGTGGCACATGACCTTGTGAACACTTTTGATACGAGGGTCATGTCGCCTTTCAGGGAGGTGATGAAAAGGCGGATGAAGCAGCAGACCATGGACAGGTTCTTCAGCAAGAAGCAAAGAGCGGAAGAGGAATCTTCTTTGAGTTGTCCCCCAGAGTCTTAGAAAATGTACTGTACACTTTGTTGATTTTTAAATGTTTTTCTGTCATGTTTAGAAACTTAAATTATTGTTCCTTCAATTTTTGAAATGCTCTTTACAGTATGTGTGACTTTAAAGAGCACTTAATAAACTCTTGTTGTACCAAATTTGGCTTTGTTTGGACTTTTTTTGACCATAGGAACGCATTAATTGATTTTCAATGCATTCCTATGGGAATTCGTGATTTGCAAGACGAAAAATTCGCTAGACAAAAAAACTCACGGAACGAATTAATTTCGTCTTGCAAGGCACCACTGTATTTCAGATGCTTCCCTAAGGGATATTTTGCTTTCCCCATATTTATTTACCTACTTAATTTATATAGCTGCCCCAAAGCAGAAGCACTCTAAGAAGCCAGTGTTGTGTACTTGTTAGAGTGTTGGACTAGGATCCGGGAAATGAGGGTTCAAATCCCCACTCGTCATGAAGCTCACTGGGGGACATTGGGCAAATCACAGCCTCTTAACCTACCTTACAGGGTTGTTGTAAGGATTAACTGAAGAGGGGTGAACCGTGTACTCCTTGGAGAAAAGGGTGAGATATAAATGCAAAAAGCTCTTCTGCATACCCAGTAAAGAAAGCTGGAGGGGCCAGCCAGATGGAGATGTCAGTCGCCAGCCTGGCATCCAGAGATCTCCATATGGTCACAATTGGACCCATGCCAGTCTCAAAACGTACCAGGGGTATTTCAAACACTGTTGGGGAGCCCTCAGAGCAAATCTGAAGAGCATGTGAGAAAGAAAGTTCCACTGCTTAAGTGTGAGAGTTCAGAGAATACAATACTGTGTTGATAACTAGTGAAGTTAAAGATAGTGGAGAGTACTAACTAATATGTACAGTGATGTTAGTGCAAGCTTATCTGCTTTGAATTACTTCTGATTTCCAATAGGTATGTATTTTGCTTAGCATGTGTGGAGTTGGATGCATTTGGGAAAAGTGTCTTTCAAGTTTGTATTTATTAAAGAAGATGTGCCAGTAAGTAAAATGGTAATGCCATGCCAGAAATACCCAATGTAGAACAAATAACATAAATTTTAAGATAAAGGTAAAGGTACCCCTGCCCGTACGGGCCAGTCTTGACAGACTCTGGGGTTGTGCGCCCATCTCACTCAAGAGGCCGGGGGCCAGCGCTGTCCGGAGACACTTCCGGGTCACGTGGCCAGCGTGACATCGCTGCTCTGGCGAGCCAGAGCCGCACACGGAAACGCCGTTTACCTTCCCGCTAGTAAGCGGTCCCTATTTATCTACTTGCACCCGAGGGTGCTTTCAAACTGCTAGGTTGGCAGGCGCTGGGACCGAACAACGGGAGCGCACCCCGCTGCGGGGATTCGAACCGCCAACCTTTCGATCGGCAAGCCCTAGGCGCTGAGGCTTTTACCCACAGCGCCACCCGCGTCCCACCAAAATTTTAAGATACTGTACACCAATTTCTTCTCTGTAAAGCAAACTCAGAAACATGAGAAAATCCCCAGAAGCAAAAAACATGCTGGCACAAGGGAAATTATTTGTAAGCAAAAAACAGGTTTGGCCAAAATTTATTCTATCCCAGATTAAATTTGAAAAATGCATGAAACCCAAAGACCTAAATCTGACTGATCTTTTACTATAATTTAACAAAGCCAAGCCTCAAACTAAATTATTAGACAAACCTGAAATAGTGGAGGCAGGTAACTAAGAACAGGAGCTAAAAATACCTGGTGAAATCTTAATTAAGCCAAGAACTTACATTCTCTCTCTGCCTCCCATTACATTAACACCAATACAGTACAGGAATAATACTGCCCAAAGGTTAGGCAAAGTTAATGATTGCTAGTGAGTATAGCTCATTGTTCAAACATAGCTGTTCTTGGGGGCCCTTTTGGAAGACTGAAATATGATATAAAATAATTTAAATTTGCTAAAGAGCTTTTGGATAGCCACAAGATGCAAAATATTACTGTCCGATTGTACAAGTTGGACATACAGGTATCCATATTAACTTAGGGCAGGTATGCCAAAATAGTTGTATAATTAAGGGTTAAGAAACTGATTACACAAGTAATTCAAGATATTCAACTTTTAAAGAACGCTGCAATTTTCTAGCATTTCACTTTTTATTGAGACACATTTTGACATTGTCTAAAATTTGCTACATTAAGCATAACTTTTTCAAAACAAATAATCCTATTGAAAATGGAAACATAATATAAGCTTGTTAAAGTCAACAGTTTCAGTCCCTTAAAACTGAATCCAAGACCCTCTATCAAAAAACCAGTCAAATGTCTGTTTTCTGTGTAGAAGGGTGAACGATGATGTCAAGCATTATAAACGTGTCACAATGATGACTTTACATGCTTATGGAAAATTATGAGTAAGTGTGGCTATCCTAACAATAGCATAGCTATTTACTTTTCACTGAACATTAGAAACAATCTGCTTCATCCCTTGCTTGGGTGAAGTGTGGACTTTCAGACCAGAATCCAAATAACTGCTCAAGCCCAATGCAATGGGCTTGTACCAGTCCAGGGGCATGTCTATGGAGAATATATGTTACTCATTCTCAAATAAGTCTCATTATTTCAGTGGGTCTACTGAACACCAATGTTAAGTATTGACATATGAAATTGCAGGTGTGGTTTGAAGAGGCATAAACTACATAACAAAAATGTTGGATTATGATCATATTCAATATAAAGGTTCTGTTTGGTTGCCAACTGATGGTTTAATAATTTAAGAATGATAAAATGGAAAACTTTACTTAAAATGAATCCATTTACCCTGATAGGATTCTAACTCTTAAACTTGCATGCTTTTCATGCTTTTGTAATTAAACAAACTGCAAACTCTGCAGAAAAGGGGGAGTTTATTCCTCCTCCCAATATGCCTGGAGAGGGGGAAACACAAAGAAAACAAGTCTTCCTACTCTCCTTCCAGCATGTATTACGTAGGCTTTTTATTAACTGCCCTTATTAGCTCACGGCATCAACCTTTCGTAAACACACAACACAAAGTTTTATGGCGCTTGGCACGAAAACATGAACTAAAAAGTGGCCAGAAATCTTCTGTTTTGGAAAGTGGTCCGATCACCGTGAAGCTGAGGAAAGTCGATCGGGTCCATGAAAACTGACGTGTTAAGACTACAAGCCAATTCCCTATAACCAAGTCCCAGTCGACTTCCCCTTCCTACCCTCCCCCCACCCCGCAGCCACTGGCAACGCGTTGCGAAACAAGAGGCGAATACTGTGCCTCAAAAAACCGAACACCGAGTCTGTCGGGCCGGGCTCGCACGCTTCCAGGGGGAAGGGAAACGAGACTGGCCCGCCACTTAAAAGGCCCAACGCAAAAGCAGGGCCTCCTCCGGGCCTTACGGAAAGCGCGCGGCCCCTCGAGTCGCCCCTCAAAAAGGAGGCCTTCAAAGAGACGGAGGCAGTTACCTGCGCTGCTGGGGGTCCCGCTTCTAGCTCAGGTGTCTGTGAGGAGGGCGGCTGCTGCAACTACCTCAGGCTCCGGATGTTTCGGGCGGTGGGGAAGTAGGCCCCCCAACGGCAAAATTACCCCGTCAACGACGGGAAAGAGAGATGGGGAAAATCTAGGCCTCAAAAGATATTTTACGGATAAGGCCAAAGCCGAGGAAGTTCCACAACGAGGAGATTCGGACTCGGCTCTAGCAGAAACGACTGCTCCCTGAAATGGCGCCCGCCGCGTCCTGCTGCTTGGAGGAGGGTCCGTGCTGGAGATATGGGGACACCCAGAGCTCTCCGCACGGGCTCTCGCGAGATCTCGGCACAAGCGGGCTGGATGCTGTGCAAATGGCGGGTGTCCGCCAAGCACATCTCGCGAGGAAAGGCGTCTCGCACAAACGCGCCTTGTAACTCGCGAGAGTAACGTGTTGTTTGTGTAGCCTCATTCAGAAACACTGTCTCCCTCAAGGGCCTAAGACTCTCGCGAGAACAGAAGGCTCTGCGAGCGTCACAATAAAAGGTTCAAAGGTTAAGTGCTGAGCCTATGGGTCAAAAAATAATCTCATTCCAGGCAAAATTCTTTTGCAGTGCAATTCTAGGCATGTTTATTCAGAAGTAAGTATCAGTGAGTTCAATGGGGCTTACGCCTAGGTAAGTGGGCATATTATCGTAAGCTCAATAATTTAACTGCAAATTTAATTTTCCCTGACATTTCATTATACGTATGGGCTGCTAGTACCTTTGAAAGAGACCTATACTGATTAAGAACTATATTTACGTATCAGGAGTAAGTCCTTGAAGTTATTACTTACTTGGACAGTGAAATGCAATATAATTATGACAGTGCACATACTTATATATTATAAATATAAGTTAAATGCAATAATGTTCATGCTGTGCTAAAGGTAAAGTTATAATAGCATTTTAAAAAGCGAATGTTTTGGTAGGCCATGTTGGCAACTCCCATAAAAGTGGCTTGTTCATTTGGCTTGTGCAATCAATCTCATCCAATAAATCCCATGTTTACTTGACTCATGTATGTTATCTTCTGTTTAAAGAGGAGCTAATCTGCTAGTAGCACTTGATAAATATTTTTTAAAGCGGACCACATATAATGATTACAATCAACTGATTGATTTTAAAATTTATGCTTTTTTCTGAGATGCTACAAAAATCACACCAAAAGGCAAAGACCAAACAGAACAGTTTTTGTTTATTTTGTTTACTACTTAAGAAGTTTTGCTTTGGACATATATATGTATCCAGAATTAAACTTCTATGGATTTTAGCTTGCCACCACTGGCACTGCTCTTCCTGCACATCCTGGGTAAATATTCAGGCATGATGCCATGATGGGGGTAGGGGGGAAACAGAGATGGATCACCTGCTTTTCATAGAATTTGTGTATTTTCCAGAGCAGACTCCATAAAGAGAATGGCTAAGAACTAATGAAGAATGAAGACAGACTCATTAGAGGAAAATTAAAAAGCATAGCAATAAACATGAAGATGGGGAGAGGAATAAAGAGGAGTGGGCATTTGTTGGGACATCTGTTCTGGATTCTGCCAGAGATGTGTTCTTTTACAAACAGCTGCCACAACTAAATGCCAACACACGATCAACAGTTCATTAGGAGATGTGAAGTAACTCTATATAGGAAAATATGAAACAAATGTCACGCCCATACCATACATTGCACTTAAACCATTTTAAAAGTGGTTTACACATAGTATATGTAAAAATGTAATTCTATATAAATATTTCCGTTATTGCCTGATATACCTACTCAACTTTATTTAATGTTCTGTATTGAAATCCCAAACAAAAGACAAGGGAAGTTAACCGAAAATCAAAATTATATTTAGCATTCACAAACTTCATGAAATTCAAATGCTAGACATTCTCTTTTACACCACAATCCTAACCTTGTTTACTTAGAATTAATAAGGCTTACACCCAGGTGAGTAGGATTAGCATTGATGCCATAATAATTCTTACTTGGAGGTATGAGTCACATAATTAGTTTAGTAAACCTGGTAGCATGGCCAATAATGGCTGGTGAATCATTTTACTTCATAAATCTAAATTCTGTATTTTGTGTTTCCATTTTTTAGCAAGATTAATTAGACATATGTGGCAGAAGCTTTGTCAGTCTCTCAAATACAACATATTGATTAATATCATCAAAGTCATTAATTTAGGTAATTATAGTAGTCCAGGAGCACTTAATGAAAATGAAGGAATAAATTAGAAAATAGAAAAACAGCGTAATGGTGGAGTGAAATAAGAAAAGGATACAGATACTCAGGAGTTTATAAGATCTAGGGTATAATACTACTACTCATAATAATACCCTGCCCATCTTGCTGGGTTTCCTCAGCCACTCTGGGCAGCTTACAGCACATATAAAAACATAGTAAAACTAAAGTTCAGCTTTAGAAGGATTAAGTTTATGTAAAATCATGCAAGAGAAACAGTTGCAAGCAGGAAGAGAGTTTAAACAGAGTGTGATAAATTAGGAGAAGATAAGCAAAGCTGCAGATTATTGGCATGGGGATTATTACTATTATTACAAGACTAGATGACAGCTACAAGTGGGAAAAGACCAAGTAAAAAGCTAAGGACCTTCAAGATCTGATGAAAAGGGGAGAAGAACCATTGATACACAGAACAAGAATTACAGTAGGCCCACAATTTACACAGAGGTTACATTCCAGGAATTGCGTCTAAAGGCAAAATTGTGTATTGTCAAAATCCATTGGGTTCAATAGCAGATAGGCTTGCCAAAGTCTTTTCCCCAGAACCCCACCCACTCTCCACCCCCTTTTAATATCTTAATTATTTTGCCATGTGCGTAAAGCTGAATGCACACAAGTTAAATGCATGCAAGTAGCAGGCTTACAGTATTACAATTACATATACAGTGGTACCTCGGGTTACAGACGCTTCAAGTTACAGACTCCGCTAACCCAGAAATGGTAACTCAGGTTAAGAACTTTGCTCCAGGATGAGAACAGAAATTGCATGCTGGTGGTGCGGCAGCAGTGAGAGGCCCCATTAGCTAAAGTGGTACCTCAGGTTAAGAACAGTTTCAAGTTAAGAACGGACCTCCAGAACGAATTTAGTTCTTAACCCAAGGTAGTACTGTATAAGAGTGAAGCCAAGAAACAGTTGACCATAGAAACTTAAGAGTATGAGGATGTGGCAAATTAAAAAGGGAACCACTTCACTAAGGCTCCTTTGTTTCAGTATTAACAAATCAGCCATTCAGTAAGAACATTGTTGAGAAATTCTGGCCCATTAAGAAAACTTTGCTCTTTAAAAAAATATCTTGTTAAATAGAGGACTAAAGGCCTTTCAGGGACCTCTCAGATAAAAAGTGTATCATGAACTTACTAACAGCCACTATAATCACTGCACTGGGGGACACTTTATGTTGATTTAATTGAACTAAGGCTTGCACAGACATGGGATCTAATAATCAAGGACAAATTAATGACACATTTAAAGAAGATATGAATTAGTAAAGACTCACTACCTACTACATAATGTGGTACGACTTTATTGTGTATGCAACATCCATTGAACATGGTTGCAAACCACCAAGAACACATGGAAGTGTCTTGTATGACACACTTATTTAATAAGACTGACAAACTTCAATGGCTGCAAATTCTTTTCCCTTTTCCTTTTGTTGTTGACTCTGCACTTCACGTAGGGGTGGTTGATGTTTTATTCCAATATGTTTTTCTCTTTTAAGAAAAAGCAATAAACTATATTTTTTTTCAAAAAATAAAAAATAAAAATAAAAGGCCTTCCAGGGAGCATTGATATGTTGATTTCTTTAAATAATACAGTGAATACCTTACAAAATAAATGGAATAAAATACTGATCACTTCTATTTCAGAGGAAAGATGGAAATGGGTTTGGAATAACTGGGAAATATAACATAACCAAGGCTAAACGAGTATTTGGTGTGGGGAAACAGTATCACTGGTACTTTATTTATTCAAATGTATTCATAACTTGAATATCAACTATTCTTGGAGACGAGAAGCTGTTTTCATTTATATATTTGGAAATATTTCAATACTAAAACACTTTGGTGCACATGGTTTCTTCCCAATCCTCCAAAATCATTGTTTGGAAGATCAAAGAATGTGACATTTGCTGTGGGTTAAACCACAAAGCCTAGGACTTGCCAGTTGGAAGGTCGGCGGTTCGAATCCCCTGATGGGGTGAGGTCCCGTTGCTCAGTCCCTGCTCCTGCCAACCTAGCAGTTCGAAAGCACGAAGTGCAAGTAGATAAATAGGTACCGCTCCGGCGGGAAGGTAAACAGTGTTTCCGTGTGCTGCTCTGGTTCGCCAGAAGCAGCTTAGTCATGCTGGCCACATGACCCGGAAGCTGTACGCCGGCTTCCTCGGCCAATAAAGCGAGATGAGCACCGCAACCCCAGAGTCAGTCACGACTGGATGTAATGGTTAGGGGTCCCTTTTACCTTTTTTACTGTGATTTGATTGACCCACCTTCACAAGTAGTCAGAAGTTCTAGGAGTAGAATTATAGGTTATAGTTTCCCTTTATTAGGGAGTACTGGAAACATATAGCACCTTTGTAATATTTGCTTTATTTACAAATACACAAGCACAGTGGAGGTAAAAACACAGCTTCAGCAGATAGCATCACCACAAATATAACAGCAAAGAGCAATTTTTGTCTCCATATACCACTTTCCCCAGGCTGCAGTCCTAGTTTCAGTTAACTCCAGACAGAAAACTCCAGTTTGCTCATTCTTAAATTTAAATCTGCAGGGCTGCAGGTCTCTTTCCCTCACACAACCATTTTTGTTTAAAGCACTAAAATGTATTTGTCCAGCCATGTCAGTCTATGCAAGTAGACTGCTTTTTCATGGTGGGGTGGGAGATATCCTAATGATTAGCTCCCACTGTTGTGATTTAACTGTCTAACTGTAGACATGACACTGAACTATGGTTAATTGTGTCAAGAATGTGCCTAGGTGAGCCTCAGGTTCACAATCTCCATCTTCCCCTCTTCTCCTCTGGCGCAGCCACGAAGTGGAATTTATAAGCTTTGGCTTTCATTTTCAATAAACCACAGTTTTGTGTTACATCCAAACTTTAAAGTTATTAATCTTAATTACTATTTGAAATGAGACAGCTTCAAACCACAGATAATAAAACCGGCTTGTTTCAACCAATGAGTACACAAATGGTTGAAAACAAAAAAGAGAATTAAAAGGAAACTCTTTAGCTAAAGATAAAACAGTAGAAAAGGAATGATGTATACACTTAATATGTTCCTGTGCTTATGCTAATGAATGAAGATTGAAGGTTGTGAAATTATTTATATATTCATGACCCCACAGAAAAAGTCCTGAAACCATTTTGTGCCTCCCAAATTGACCTCAGATACTTCTCTGCAAGGTCGAAGGAAAATGGAAAAGCCTCCCCATTGTCTTTTTGTTCACAAATCCTGCCTTAAGGGTATGTCTGTGTATGAACAGGGCGACCTGGCTCAGGAACTAAGTATTTATCATTACAAAAGACTGGCCAGGCTCCCCAGGTAATCCAATTAAGTGACCATTAACAAGTAACCTGCCAGACAGGAGATAACGCACTCAGATTTCTGTGATGTAGGTATGATGTATCTGGGGCGTGGTCTTGAGCTACACCCCTTCTGTGATGTAGGTATGATGTTTCTAGGTGTGGTCTTGAGCTCCAGGGCAGGGAATTTAAAATGAATATATAAGAGGGAAGGTACACCTTAGTTCTGGGTCCTCCTCTTTTCCTGCATGTGAGGGGAGCACCCTGTTGCAACAGTCAATAAAGATTAGGCTTACTAGCTGCTTTGCTTCTCAATATTCTCTGGTTGGCCTCTGTTATTTTCTCCGACCGATGGAGAACCTACAAAGGGCTCTATAAGGGCTCTTGTGTCCCCCATAAGAGAATAAGGGCAAATTTTTGTTTATAACAGTTGTCTTTGAAGCTGTTTTTCTACTTGCAAAACAGACTTCCACTTACTCAACAGAACATCACCCTTATTTCTTTTTCCCTGCAGCCCCCAGCACACGCTCAGAATCCAGAAGGTGGAGGGCCCTCCAAAACAAGATAGGCAAGGGGCACAAAGGGAGGTGATGAAGGCTAAGTCCAGTTTTGTGAGTGGAACTCATTGGATGCAACATTGGATACAACCCTGTGAATTTTACAAAAATATTTTGACTTATTAATTAATATGCTGATTAAGTGCCAAAATCACCTCTTCATGGTTTACTGGCCAGATACAAAACACATAATTAAAATTTGAACCAAACACATTCATACAGATGAGCACAGAAACAAAGATGTTATTATGTTAAGAAAATTAATACAATTTTACATATAATCTGTTTTATTACA
The DNA here is from genome assembly GCF_965113315.1 of Podarcis vaucheri. Lineage (NCBI taxonomy): Eukaryota > Metazoa > Chordata > Lepidosauria > Squamata > Lacertidae > Podarcis > Podarcis vaucheri. The sequence goes on from NC_138764.1 coordinate 75,859,040, forward strand.
ACTTAAGTTAGGGAAAATATTGCTTCCTGATAATGGTGTTATATTAATAAAGTAATAATATATGTTTAAAATTAAAACATTGGATGTTTATTTTTATTTAAGCTGACTAGTTACTTTTACATTCAGTGGGGTGCACTTTAAAAAAAAAGCTGAGGACTACAGCCTTAGTTGTTGTTTTTTTAAGTTAACCAGTCTTTTGGCTCTTGACTTGAACATAGGCCAGGTAGCAGCTGGCCAAGCTCATCCCTAAGAAATGGCTCTATCCTTGAGTGGGTAGCATCCCTGGACAGATTGTGGAGGTTTTTAATTAAACAGGGTAAGCTGTAGGGGAACAGGAGACACAACAAGGATCTGTCTGAGGCAAAGCTGCATTAAGCAGTTTTATTTTATCCTGTGTTGGTGTGTGCACAAGTTATCCAGAGGAAGAGATTTATGAATTAAGAGACAAAACATAGAGCAGGGTGGAGCTTTGGCAGCTATAAGAATATGTCATTTTCATTTGGACTGCTTGTACTCTCCTGTATGATAACTATCCTAATAAGCTGTTTTCCCCTTTGGGCTTTTAAGAGGCATTTAGGGAAAAACCTGAATTATTTAACATGCAGAACTGTGTAACACAATTCTATCTTCTCTTTAAAAATAAACCATAGCTTTCCAGCTCTTGAGGCAATCCTTCTTTCTCCTTCCTTGCCTATTCCAGAGTGTTTAAAAAAAAAAAACCTCTCACACAGAGAGGAAACAGTTTAAAATTACTAACCAAATCTAGGCAGACATAGTTTAAAGAATGTCCTGGTTGAGCTGTTTACAGTTCGTTGCACATAAGATAGTACCCAATGATTCAAAAGGATTTCACAATATGACTCCTCTAAGTCCTGATAAATAATTTACCAGAGCACAAAGTGTACCACCAAAAAGCAAAGAATACACATGATAACCAAAAAAAGCACAACAGCACTGAGTACCTCAACAAAGTTTATAAACTGGCTATTTCATTTTTTAAAAGCAACTAAGTACTGGAGCTCTTCCAGTAACACATACTCTCCAACATTTCTCTGATGAAAATAAGGACGTCCCATTCCATAATGCTTTTTTTTTTTTTATACACCACACATCTTATTGGGTTGCCCCAGCACTCTGAGCAGCTTCCAACAAATATAAAAGCATAAATAAAACATTAAACATTAAAAAAACTTCCCTACAGGATTGCCTTCAGACGGCTTGGGGGTCAAATAACTCCATACCCTCCAATATTTCTCCGGTGAAAATAGGGACACCCTAAGGAAAAGTGGGACATTCTGGGATCAAATCAGAAACCAGGACAGCTTCTCTAAATCAGGGACGTCCCTGGAAAATAGGGACACTTGGTGGGTCTGGTGACAGTGCTACATGTTGTTACATGTACACTTTATCCTCTTACAGGCATGGTGAATTTCTGGCCTGCAGACAATATTAATCCCACCAGAAATCCTAATTTGGCCCACAATACCATGTTTCCCCAGTCACACCAACCCTTCCTACATCTGTCACCACACCTGATATCAGGTCAGGTTGGACAGGTAAAGCTGCAATTTCAAATGACCAACGAGGACCATTAGAAAGCACACCCGGTTGTTCCTTTGCAAGTTGTCATCTTTTAAATTTGGCACCAAATGCAAGCTCTTCTGGGATAGCTTCCTCTCTTATTCTCCTGTTGTTGTTTAGTCGTTTAGTCGTGTCCGACTCTTCGTGACCCCATGGACCAGAGCACGCCAGGCACTTCTGTCCTCCACTGCCTCCCGCAGTTTGATCAAACTCATGCTAGTAGCTTCAAGAACACCATCCAACCATCTCATTCTCTGTCGTCCCCTTCTCCTTGTGCCCTCCATCTTTCCCAACATCAGGGTCTTTTCCAGGGAGTCCTCTCTTCTCATGAGGTGGCCAAAGTATTGGAGCCTCAGCTTCACGATCTGTCCTTCCAGTGAGCACTCAGGGCTGATTTCCTTCAGAATGGAGAGGTTTGATCTTCTTGCAGTCCATGGGACTCTCAAGAGTCTCCTCCAGCACCATAATTCAAAAGCATCAATTCTTCGGCGATCAGCCTTCTTTATGGTCCAGCTCTCACTTCCATACATCACTACTGGGAAAACCATGGCTTTTACTATACGGACCTTTGTTGGCAAGGTGATGTCTCTGCTTTTTAAGATGTTGTCTAGGCTTGCCATCGCCTTTCTCCCAAGGAGCAGGCGTCTTTTAATTTCGTGACTGCTGTCACCATCTGCACTGATCATGGAGCCCAAGAAAGTAAAATCTCTCACTGCCTCCAGTTCTTCCCCATCTATTTGCCAGGAGGTGATGGGCCCAGTGGCCATTATCTTCGTTTTTTTGATGTTGAGCTTCAGACCATATTTTGCGCTCTCCTCTTTCACCCTCATTAAAAGGTTCTTTAATTCCTCTTCACTTTCTGCCATCAAGGTTGTGTCATCTGCATATCTGAGGTTGTTGATATTTCTTCCGGCAATCTTAATTCCGGCTTGGGATTCATCCAGCCCAGCCTTTCGCATGATGAATTCTGCATATAAGTTAAATAAGCAGGGAGACAATATACAGCCTTGCCGTACTCCTTTCCCAATTTGGAACCAATCAGTTGTTCCATATCCAGTTCTAACTGTAGCTTCTTGTCCCACATAGAGATTTCGCAGGAGACAGATGAGGTGATCAGGCACTCCCATTTCTTTAAGAACTTGCCATAGTTTGCTGTGGTCAACACAGTCAAAGGCTTTTGCATAGTCAATGAAGCAGAAGTAGATGTCTTTCTGGAACTCTCTAGCTTTCTCCATAATCCAGCGCATGTTTGCAATTTGGTCTCTGGTTCCTCTGCCTCTTCTAAATCCAGCTTGCACTTCTGGGAGTTCTCGGTCCACATACTGCTTGAGCCTTCCTTGTAGAATTTTAAGCATAACCTTGCTAGCATGTGAAATGAGTGAAATTGTGCGGTAGTTGGAGCATTCTTTGGCACTGCCTTTCTTTGGGATTGGGATGTAGACTGATCTTCTCCAATCCTCTGGCCACTGCTGAGTTTTCCAAACTTGCTGGCATATTGAGTGTAGCACCTTAACAGCATCACCTTTTAAAATTTTAAACAGTTCAGCTGGAATACCATCACTTCCACTGGCCTTGTTATTTGCAGTGCTTTCTAAGGCCCATTTGACTTCACTCTCCAGGATGTCTGGCTCAAGGTCAGCAACCACACTACCTGGGGTGTACGAGACATCCATATCTTTCTGGTATAATTCCTCTGTGTATTCTTGCCACCTCTTCTTGATGTCTTCTGCTTCAGTTAGATCTTTACCACTTTTGTCCTTTATTATGGTAATCTTTGTACGAAATGTTCCTTTCATATTTCCGATTTTCTTGAACAGATCTCTGGTTCTTCCCATTCTGTTGCTTTCCTCTATTTCTTTGCATTGCTCGTTTAAGAAGGCCTTCTTGTCTCTCCTTGCTGTTCTTTGGAAATCTGCATTCAATTTCCTGTATCTTTCACTATCTCCCTCGCATTTTGCTTGCCTTCTCTCCTCCGCTATTTGTAAGGCCTCGTTGGACAGCCACTTTGCTTTCTTGCATTTCTTTTTCATTGGGATGGTTTTAGTTGCTGCCTCCTGTATAATGTTGCGAGCCTCCATCCATAGTTCTTCAGGCACTCTGTCCAGCAAATCTAAATCCTTAAACCTGTTCCTCACTTCCACTGTGTATTCATAAGGGATTTGGTTTAGATTGTATCTTACCTGTCCAGTGGTTTTTCCTACTTTCTTCAGTTTAAGCTTGAATTTTGCTATAAGGAGCTGATGATCTGAGCCACAGTCAGCTCCAGGTCTTGTTTTTGCTGACTGTATAGAGCTTCTCCATCTTTGGCTGCAGAGAATATAACCAATCTGATTTCGATGTTGCCCATCTGGGGATGTCCATGTGTAGAGTCTTCTCTTGTGTTGTTGGAAAAGCGTGTTTGTGATGACCAGCTTATTCTCCTAGTCAGAGAATAATTGTTGGCATCAATCTGTCTCGAAAGACAGTGGAATGTGCCTCTAAGAAAGAAGTCAAACAGCTGCATTAGCAGCACCAATGTGACCTCCTTGGGACACAGTGTGTATGGAGGTCCTGGCCTGCCCATATTATAAGACCCATCCCCTGCCTTGCCGATGTGGTGCAAAGGAAAGCAGAGTCTTGTGTCTGTGTCTGTCACCAGCTTGGCTGCAGGAGTTGACAAAAGGCAGTGTACAAAACACCATCCAACCGGCTTAGGGACTCCAGTCCGGATTTGTTTAAGGCTAACTCCTTAGCCTTTTCTCCTCCTGAAGATATTCCACAAGGCAGCAGAGGTTTAGGATCAGAGTTTCCTTGCACTAAATGGGCTACCTTTCCGGGCCCAATCTACCCGTCACTCCCCTCTACAGCACAAGTAGAAACCATGTTATTGACAGTTGAACCCACTATTGGTCAAGTCCGCTGCAATCCGCTGTAGCTTGTCTTTGCATGCAGGGAGGTCCCTAACTCACTGAGGGTTTGAGACCCATTGACTACTCTCACCTGGTTTAGCCGGCCAGTCAAACCAGTACCTGGGGGTGGCAAGCTGTTGCATGCTGACAGCTTGTAGGAGCCACAGATGAGAGCTGAGAATCAAAGGTGGACAAACTACCACAGAAGGAGCATGACATGTCCCCACCACTGTATATGGTACAACTGTAATATTGGGGCTTAAATATTTGTATGTGTCAATCTACAGGATTGTGATCTATGCTGTTTGAGATACTGTTAACTGCATGCTTGAACAAATATAATATTATTTATAGCATTCTGTTTCAAAGCCCCTGAAAAACAATTCTAGTGAGTCTCCCAAAATGGGAATAAATATTTGAGGGGTTCAGTTTATCAAAGTATATGGATCTCAAAGTTTCTTATGCAGAATATGCCAAAGTTAGTTTTAAGTTTTTACTGACGCTAAAAAAAAATGCCAGGCTAACTAGATGAGAGTTGTAATTTAACTGGAAAGATCTGCCACCAGGGGCTGCAATTGCATTATATTTGAAAGAAGTCCACAATAATTGGCATGCTTTCCTAAGGAAGAAAGTTGGCTGTCAAGTGACTTGTTCAAGGCCATTAGACCTTGTTAGTGAGAATAGGATGCTGGCCTGAATTATTGTGGTTAATGAGTCTCAAAAAATGTCCCATTGGGGTTTCCACACACAGCACTCTCCTCTCATATTAGTAATGCAGATATGCTTTATTGCAATAGAACACAGTTAGTATATGGCACTCTATATCCCATAAACCATAGAACACAATGAATACTTTATTTCACCCTCTCATATTAGTAATGCAGATATGCTTTATTGCAATAGAACACAGTTAGTATATGGCGCTCTATATCCCATAAACCATAGAACACAATTAATACTTTATTTCACCTGTTTCCAAGCATGACAACCCTGTTGCTTGATGAGCAGTGTTCTGGCAGAAAACTAATTGGGGAACACATCTTCCTTATTAGGCCATTCATAAGGAAATAATACAGAATAATTCTAAGGGAGAAAATTATTTTATGTTCAGAGTTCCCAATAAACTCTATGAAATATCCTAATTTCACAGTGACATAGTTCCATAAAGTTTCTATAAAGAAAGTTCCATACTATATAAAGCAAAGGTATGTATCATATATATTAGATGTTTTCCTTAAGTGTGACAATATATTGCCATCAAACTGGTACTTACCTTTTTTATACCATCACATACACATTATTTTGTGCATGTATTTTCTGACATGAGTCTTAATGTTCAAAACAGTAAAGTGAAATAGCTTTCCATATTCCTCATATGGGAACTGTAATGTTGATAGCGCAGTGTATACCTGAGAAGTTAGGATAATTTTACTGTCAGTGGCGTAGCGTGGGGGGTGCCAGGGGGGCAGGCCGCACCGGGCGCAACATCTGGGGGGGCGCGCTCGCTGCCTCCGGAGTCGCCGAAGAGCCTCGGGCGCAGGCTGTAGCAGAGCCGCATGTCTCACGGCGCCCGGCTGAAGGCGCCCGGCAGGCAGCGGCTCTCAGCGCTCGCCGCGGAGGATGCGCCAGGCAGCCCCTCCTCACAGCCCCGCCTCCGCCGCTGCTGCTGTAGCTGCTGGGCCGTTGCATTTTCCTCGCCTTTCTGCCCCCCTCCTCGTCCGGGCAAGCGGCGCCGTTTGGGCAGCAGCGCCAGCGGCAACTCGCAGGTTAGGGGTTAGGGGGGGCGCAAATTACGTGCCTTGCCCCGGGTTAGGGGGCGCAAATTACTTGTGTTGCCCCGGGTGCTGACAACTCACGCTACGCCGCTGTTTACTGTGGATCATTTAATATAGATTCGGTATCCCCAAAATTACTTCAACTATCCTTTTATATTTATTCTATGTTAAAGACTGCAAGAACAGAACCAAGTGGTTTGGATAATCTAATCTGAAGTAAAAAGGAGGCAATACTGAACCAAGTTATAAAGATATCCCCAAAGTTACATTTCCACTCATTTCCCAAACTTAGTTCATGCCTAATCCTTGTTTGTGATCACGGAACCATGAATACCTCTTCTTTACTAATGTACGTAGCAGAATGTCTGTGCGTAAAGACACTTTGCTTCTTTTTAATCCAGAATAACCATTACTGTACCGTCTAGGCAATCATTAAAACGGATAAAATAAAACAAACATGCTCTGAAAGAGCAAAAATAAATGAAATATTTCCTCTTCAGCTACCTCTTAGGGGGGAAAGTGGTTATTAAAACGGTTTACAAGATGAGGTGGTTTTGATTTGGGCATGTAGTGCTGAAAAGCGTGACCTTCGATTGACGGGGAAGGAGAACCGACCGTCTGCTGCCGCGTCTATAAAGCTTCGCCGACTCGGGAAAGGAGCAACAAGCGCTTTTAGCCCACTAAACTCCCGCGGCCCCTCGCTAATGTTTAATCCCAGGTCCCCTTTCCTTTCCAGATTTCACTACCAGGCCTGAGCTGGCTTTCCCCACCAGAGGGACTGGAGAGCGGGGTCCCTCCGCTCCACGGGAAGCCGGGAGGGGCAGCATCGGCGGCAGCAGGCGGGATCGGGTTTCACATCCTGATCCCGACTCGCTCAGGAGCAGGAGCAGCCTTGGCTCAGCCGGAGGGGCACAAGGAGGGAAGCCCGGGCGGCGCGGCCCGAGCGGAGGACATGGCGGAAAGGTGAGTGCGGCCGTCGGATCCCAGCCAGCAACTTCGGGACGGAGGGGATCCCCTGTCCGACCGCTCGCCTCCCTACCTGTTGAGCTGGGTGGGGCGCAGGGCTGGGCCCCAGACGCAGGGAAAAGTATGGAGAAGCCTCCGCCGCCATTCCGCGCTCCTTTCCCCGGCGAGCGCGCGGCTGAGGGGAGGAAAGAAAAGTGTGCGGGAACTTTTGGGCGTCCCGTTTGGGGGGGGGGGTATGAACGGCGAAAGGGCACTTGGCGCTCTTCGGGAGCTCCTCTTAGTCGGCTTTGGGCTCCTGAGGGAATTTCCTAAAACTGGGGGAAGGGGAGCGGGACAATGGGCGGGAGGCGGCGGCGGAGAGGAAAGTATTGGGATTGTGGTGAAAGAACAGTTGCGCGACCCTGTTGGAAATGAAGTTTAATCCGCCCCCCGCCTCGGCACAGACCGGCTAAGTGTCCCCACACGAAGGTGGCATGGTGCATTTTCACATGTTCTGGTTTTTGGTCGACTTATCGTGTGTGTGAGTGAGTGGCTTTAGGCGGCGGCGGATTACCGCGCTATGTCGGTGGTTGCTTCGGTGGGGGCATATAGTCTTACAGGCGAAGAATGGATGATGGTGCGCTGGTGCATCATGCTTGAGACTGCAGCCTTGCACACTTGCAAGCACTGTAATGACTCTCGCCTCCGGGTGCCAGCCATACTTCCAGTAGCTAACAAGGATTGCAATTCCTGCTTCATCCAGAACCGTGCCCGGAAAAGCGCTGGAAATATCACCTTTGCATAACTGAGTTAAGTTAACCACGCTGGTTGTGAGCGTGACAAAGGGAGCTGAAGGTCAACGGATCTGCATTGTGATCTTGAGTGGGTACTTTTAGAAATCACATGTGTTTAGGGTTACTACAGAGCCCAAGTATGCCGTGGCTGACATATGCAGTAGGATGTCACCAAGCCCCTTCTTCTCACTGGGACTCCATTTCCCATCTGCATACTTGGCATGCGGGAATGTATGTACAGGGTCGTGGGTTCCAAACTGCAGTGGAATATAGTATAGATGCATGCAATTTATGAACAGTAGTGTTGCTTCTATAGGGACTGATCATGCACTTGGAAAAGTCGTATCTTATGTATTGACTGGGACAGGCACCCATTTGGTTCTTTTGTCCTATGCTGGGATCCATGAATAGGTTAGTATACAGATCTAGCAGTTCTAGTCAGGAGGCTATTTTATTTGGCTGATCAGCCACTGACCTTCTGAGCCTCTCTTCTGTGTTGTAGGCAGCTTTGCGCTGTTGGTGCCAGAATATAGAATGCAAAATAGGCAACCTGATACTTTTTAATGGAATGGATTCTATTTTTATAAGTGTGCATGTGTTTGTAGTTGTACTTTCTGATTTGTATGTAGTATAGACACACAAAAATATAGCTTGTATGTGTGCACATACTCTTATATCAACAGAAGTTGCTGGACCAATAAAAGATATCCCATTACTCATTTTTTATCATTATTATATCCTTACTTGATAGTGTACTCTTACAGAAAATAACTTTTTTGAAATCGTAGAGAAGTAACTTGTTCTACAACAAGGGTTCCCAAACTGTGGTCCACAGTAAATATTCTTGTTGATTTTTAAATGTATTTTTATTGCTTCTTTTGTTTCTTGCATTGTATTTTATTATTTATTAATAGAATTGTATAATTGGAAGGGGCCACAAGGGTTGTCTAGTCCAACCGCCTGCAATGCAGGAATCTTGTTGTATTTTAAATTTTACTGTATTTTATGGAATTAAAATTGTGATATAGTAAAATGCAATGGAAGTAATAAAAACAAATTTAAAATCATACAGCATTCTACCTTGGGTAGATAAATTAAGCGGTCTGCCAAGATTGTTGGCAGTTCTCCACTGGTCCATGGAGGAAATCTTTGGGAGCCACTGTTCTACAACACAGGGCTATGATCCAAAGAACTGCCCAAATTAAAGAGTTCGTGCCCAATATGCCTTTGACATTTTTCTCTGAAGAACAGTCACCACACTCACACCGAGGAAATACGGTATATGGCAATCAATAGTGTGTGTCTCAAACTGGTTTCCAAGTGTGATATGGGGGACTGCTGTTTAGTGCAGAAGTGCAGTTTATTTCTGGGCATGTAGGCTTTGAGACTTACTTCCATGTGACTTTGTCCTTAGTAAGTGTGCACAAGATTGAAACCTCAATGTAAACATGTTGATCCAAGCTGTTTGTACTAGAAAGGTCTTTGTGCACTTCTTTTGGATATACCCTTTTATCTTTTTGTACTTTTTTTTTACCTTTTATGCTAGTGTGCTTTTGTTTCTTTTGTAACCCACTCCCATGTAGAACTATTACTTCCAAGATAAAAGTGAAGGCCATGTGTACTTGAATAGGAACATTTTCTTGGAGACATTGAAAACCAAATATGTACTGTTTTTATTCTGCTTGGAGACATGTACATTCTTCAGAGGGATTCAGCAATGTCATAAATCCACAGCTCTTAAATTCAGGATAAACTGCTGTGATTTGTATGTCTAGATTGGTTTCGCCATTTGACATTTTGAAAATTATGTCTTCATTGAAATGTTTGAGGTGCTTGTTCTGGGCCAACAGTTCTGTTTGAAGGGGTCATCTTATTATTATTTTTTTAAAAAAAATATGTTAAAAGTGAAGCTTCCAGAAGGTGTACCATAAATATAGAAAAGTCAGAGATCAGTGTTGAAGAGTGAGCCTCTCCATGTGTAAAACAGTGTAGATAATGAAATGCTTTGTACGCATGTTTTTGAAACTGGTACAATGTTTAAATATGTTGTGACCTGTCTACATCAAAGTTGTTAATGATCCTTGAAAAGAATCCTCTCTGACTACCATGGGATTCACTTGCTTTGTGTGAGGAAAAAGGAAGACAAGTTCTTAAAAGCAAGACCAAAAAAGTAAATATCACAGCAACTGCTTTTATTACCTCACAGTATGTAAAGGCTTATTGGGACAAAAGAAGAAGAAACAAAAATGGTGATTCCTCATACTTTTTAAAAATAAAAAAATAATATGAAATCCTAATAGCTATCTAGATTTTACTGAATACATGAATTTCTAAAAACTTTGATCAGATCAACATACACACACACGTATATATATATATTTACTACAATCTAGTAGTTATCTATTTCGTCCGTTTTTGTCCCAAGTACTCCTGGAAGCATCTTACAATCTGTTTCAGAACCTAAGAGGTTAATAAGGTTATATGTTTGCAAAACTCTTCCTATATTGCAGCTCAAGTTTAGTTACAATCAAGAGTGGCTTATTGGGAGGAACAAGGCGGCAGGAATGGTGGCACTGCAGAAGCACAACCAGGACCAGTGTACGTTCCCAGCAGTGTGTCCACACGGCACTGACTTCCCTGCTACCTTGTCCCTCTCTTCTAGTAAGCTGCAGCTATCCTAATACCAGGAGGTGACGTGATGTGCACCTTTGGTAACTGTTCTTTCAATCTAGTTTATTATTCACTGAGCTGTGTATTTATGGGAAATGTAGTCTAATTTTTTGGATCCAGATAGTCTGAAAATGGCGAGGTGAGCTGAGATGTCAGTGGATTATTGGAATGTGGGGATTTGGGCCATGTTCAGGTTTCAGAATGGGTTTAACTAATTGGAAAACATGGGGACATACCTGTAAGTATATGTTAAAGAAAGTACATTTGAGATTTTATAGAATCATAGAATTGTAGAGTTGGAAGGGGCCCCGAGGGTCATCTAGAGTTTTCTGATACTTCCTGTTATTAAAAGAATCAGCTTTGGGCCATAGATTGTTGGAATCAGATTTCTATAGGTAAGTACCATGTGCCAGTAAGATGACACATCAAGTCAGTTGACATATGAGACATTTTAGCTTTATTAAGATTGAGATAGAGGTCTTGCTTGCTCCAACCAAAAAGAGCAGAAATTTAAAAAACTTAGATAAAAAGCAAGTTGTTCTCCTGTTCTTGTTCTGTACTCTGGTTGTACTAGAAGTAGCGGATAGGCTTCTGGAGCACTTGGCAGCATGCTGTGATCAGTTTCATGACACTTGAGGATAAAGTTGCTCAGTCCCATAGTGCCTTAAATATTGTTGTTGCAGTTCCAGCTGAGGTATCCAATGCAGTGTGTTCCCATGCTCTGTGGGATCAATTTTGGATTATGCAGCCCAGTGATGTGGACAGGTTTCATGCAGTGATGCAGTTGGCTTCTTGCACTCTTGACCTCTGTCCATCCTGGCTGGTGAAAGCCAGTTGGTGGGGGGGTGTTAACTGGATAGATCCAGGGTGTGGTGAGCACAACTTTACACAGTGGAAAGCTGCCTGCTGCTGTTAAACACTCCTGAAGATGCCCACTGCAGAATCTATGGTTTATTATTACAACTACCATCTGCTTGCAAGTCCCCCCTTTTTTCATATGGTGGTGGAAATAGTGGTGGCTGAGAAGGCCGCAGCATTTCCTGGAGAATATGACTCAATTAGATCCGTTTCAGTCAGGTGCAGTTTTGGGACTGAATCATCCTTTGTTGCTCTGGTGAATGGCCTATAGCAGGACAGGAGGAATGCAACTCTTGCTTCTTGATCTTTTAATACCGTTCACCATGGTATCCTTCTGGTAGCCTTTCTGGGATGGAAATTGGGTGTGCTGTTCTATAGTAGTTCTGCTACTACTTACAGGGTCATATCCAGAGAGCAGCATTGGGAGACTGTGTTTCAGCCCCATGCTGATTGCACTGTGGTGTCTCACAGGGTACAGTCTGCTCAACATCTGCGTGAAGCCATTGGGTGTAATCATTTGGAGTTTGGGGGCAAAGTGTCACCAGAACAATGGTGACATACAGTTCTACTTCTCTGTAACATCTGAGTCATAAGAGGCTGCACATGATCTGGACTGTTGTGTGGGCACAGTGGTGGAGTTGACCAGAAAGTTGAAGATGAATCCTGCGAAGACAAAGGCACTGTGGGTTGGTAGTTCCTGTGTCCGGGGAATTTTCCAGTTGCCTGTCTGGATGGGGTTGTACTCTCTGAATGAACAAGTTTGGAGTTGTGGTGTGTTCTTGAGACTATTTTTGTCACTGGAAGCTCGGGTAGCCTCAGTGGCTATGAATGCCTTTTTGCAACTATGGCTGGTACGCCAACTACAGCACTTATTGGGCAGGGATAGTCTGGCCACAGTGATTCATGCACTGGTAACCTCAAGACTTGGTTCTTGCAGTGTGCCCTATGTTGAGCTACCCTTGGACCTGGTCTGGAGGCTCCAGCTGGTGCAAATGTTGCAGCTAGACTGTTGATGGGAACAGGCAACCAGCACATAACTCCAGTGTTCAAAAGCTTCCACTGGCTGCCCATACACTACTAGGCCAGCTATAACTCGTTATTGTATTAACTTACAGAGCCCTTAATAACTTGGACCCAGGATACCTCAGGAACCATGTGATTTGTTATATCTCTGCTTAATCACGGAGGTCTTTGCAGGAGTCGCTGTTAGTGGTCCCCCAGGGCTCAGATGCAGGGCCCATATCCACAAAGAGCTATGTGTTCAGTATTATGGGCCCAATTTTGTGGCATTCCCTTCCAGTTGAGGTCAGAAAGGCCTGTTGCACTTCATTTACTGAAGACTTTTTATTCCAGCAGGCTTTTAAATTAAATTGTTATTTTATAGTTTTAATTCATTTGTAGACTTATTTTATTGCGTCTCCTGTACATTGCTTAGAGATGACTGTAATTAAGCAGTATATGTATTGTTGAAATACTGCTTCTGCTGCTACTACTACTACTACTACTACAACAACTACAATAATAGCTAGCTAGCTACCTAGATAATAACCAAGTAATAGCTGTGTAAGCCTCTCCGCGATGACTTGTTTCTCTCTGCTTTTTAAATGTTTATTTCTATGTAGTGTTTGTTACCTAATAAATATATATATTTTTAAAACGGCATAAGTCTGCACTAATGCATGTTTTCCTAATCTTTCTGTTTGAAGTCGTTCTTTACATGTTTTATAAATCTTGCTCGTTCTTTAATCTGGTCTGTGTTTAGCCTACAGCCTGCCCACCTGTGCAGATCAGCAAATTGTAGGATTAGAGCCTCTTGTCCGACAAAAGGGAACAAATGGCCTGTATCGTAAATCTTTCTGAACAACTTTAGTGCAACAGGAAAATCCGTATTACGGAGTGAAGACTAACAAGTCACGTGTTAGCCAGTTACATGAGTGGCTACTCAGAAATAAGCCCCACTGAATTCAATGATACAAAAGCCAGGTAAGTGTATATAGGATTGCAGCCCAAGTTTTGTATATTTTAAAAGTTTTAAAATAAAGAAATTAAGATTTGGCTGCTTCCTCTCCTCCCTCTTTACAGCTGAATAATGCCCAGGGTAATGTTGTCAAGGCAAAATGGCTTTCTAGTTTAGAATGTGTCAGTTTTCAGGTGGCAGAGTGGTCAAAACTACCTTCTGATAACTTTGTCCTCTCTGGGTTTTAGTTCTGTAGTGTTTAAAAACAGTTTAGGTAAGTCATAGTAGGCGTGATAGGCAATAGAGGGCACTGAGTGTCTCTTGCTAGTATGACATGTGTGGTGTCCATCTGACAACTGTTGTATTTAACATTAATTTTATTAAAGAAGTGCTTTAGGAGCCCTGTAATCACAGGTTTAACAAAGTAGTGTGCACCTCTAAGAAGAACCTGACATTAGATTTCACCCTGGAGGAAAGTTAATAATCCACATTACCTAGAGATCTAGTTAAATAGTGCTGATATTTCATCCTTGGTTGTGAAAATACTGAATATGCTATGTATCTAAATAGGCTTGAGGCCTTATTTGAGGTGAGACGCATAGCTGCTGAACATATAAAGCTTCGCTATACCAAGCTAGTTCACAATTCACACTTAGCCATGATTCGTTTTCAACTATTCATTTATTTATTGAATTTATAAGCTCCCCCTCCTCCCAAAGTAAACTACAGTGACAAAAAGATCCACAGTTTAAAAACAGAAACAAAGCGTTTACTCCCCCCCCCCCCACTATGACTTCACTATGAATGTGCTTTCTACCCCTTGCAGGGATTTATCCTGTGGATGTCATGCATGGCACAAAAAAGCCATAATATGGCTTGTCGTGTTGCACAACCCTGGATTGGGGTATTCTCCCCCCCCCCCCGCAACAAACCAATGAGCGGTATGCCAGAAATACAACTTACTTCTAGCTTACTGCTTGTAGTTTATTTGAAATAAGCAGTCATGTTCCAGGGTTGTTCAGTGTGGCAAACCATAACAAGTTTTGTTTGTGTCATGCATGGCACCCATGATAGGAAAGCACACAAGGTGCATTCACAGTTAAGTCACAGTTTAAAGCAAACTATGGGTTACCATGGCATACAAACCAACATACTTTGTCATTAGCCACTGTGACATTGGCCAGTATGATTTTACTCTGTGACTTGAAGTCGATCTCCAGGGTCTTGGTCAGAACTATCTTTTTCAGTTTTGCTACCTGAGATTACTTACTTTCTTTTAATTGAAAATGCTGAGAGTTGAATTAAATAGCTTCCAGATGCAACACATTGTCTACCACTGAACTACATTTCCTTCCCATTGTGTTGACCTTTATTTCAGTGATTTCTTTCCATAATAGCATAATTTTAATATCAAAAAACCTCAAATGCTTAGTTTGGTTAAGTTTAGTTGTTCTTAATGTTATAATTTTACACTAGTTTAAAAGTAGATAAAATTATATAAACATAGGTCCTTGAAAACCAGCAGGTCCCCCAAAAAAGAAACAGCCAACGCTGATTACCTGGTATAAAAAATATAAAGCCAAGTAAAATTTACAGCCTGGTCATAAACACATTTGCATGTAAATCAATTTCAGTGGCACTTATTCCCAAGTATGATTAGACTTGTTAGTTTGGGAGTGTCCCATTGAAATCAGTGAGATGTGTTTCCAAATAATTGTGTTCATGCTGAGGCATAAATTAGTAAGTGCATTTCTTTACTTAAAAGATTCTTCTAAATCCAGAACCAGGTGCTGCCATAAGCTCCTTCATGCTACTGAACTTCTTTTGACTGAATATTAGCTAAGGGCTGGTATGATGGACTGTATTCTACAATTATCATTATTCCCATCATTACCTTCCTGGTAGACCTGCTTTCTCCTCAAACTTGAATTGAATTAATGTATGTCCCAATCCTTAGCATAATTTACTTAGAAGTAATTAAATCACTTACATAATGTCATCTTGGGACTCAATATTTTTTTTGCCTTCTTTGGCAACAGCATCAAGAGAGACAATCTGCTCTGATTATCAATGTGGTCATCTTGCAAGTGAATCAGATAGAATCATAGAATCATAGAATCATAGAGTTGGAAGAGACCACAAGGGCCATCGAGTCCAACCCCCTGCCAAGCAGGAAACACCATCAGAGCACTCCTGACATATGGTTGTCAAGCCTCTGCTTAAAGACCTCCAAAGTAGGAGACTCCACCACACTCCTTGGCAGCAAATTCCACTGTCGAACAGCTCTTACTGTCAGGAAGTTCTTCCTAATGTTTAGGTGGAATCTTCTTTCTTGTAGTTTGTATCCATTGCTCCGTGCCCGCTTCTCTGGAGCAGCAGAAAACAACCTTTCTCCCTCCTCTATGTGACATCCTTTTATATATTTGAACATGGCTATCATATCACCCCTTAACCTCCTCTTCTCCAGGCTAAACATGCCCAGCTCCCTTAGCCGTTCCTCATAAGGCATCGTTTCCAGGCCTTTGACCATTTTGGTTGCCCTCCTCTGGACACGTTCCAGTTTGTCAGTGTCCTTCTTGAATTGTGGTGCCCAGAACTGGACACAGTACTCCAGGTGTGGTCTGACCAGAGCAGAATACAGTGGCACTATTACTTCCCTTGATCTAGATGCTATACTCCTATTGATGCAGCCCAGAATTGCATTGGCTTTTTTAGCTGCCGCGTCACACTGTTGGCTCATGTCAAGTTTGTGGTCAACCAAGACTCCTAGATCCTTTTCACATGTACTGCTCTCAAGCCAGGTGTCACCCATCTTGTATTTGTGCCTCTCATTTTTTTTGCCCAAGTGCAATACTTTACATTTCTCCCTGTTAAAATTCATCTTGTTTGTTTTTGCCCAGTTCTCTAATCTGTCAAGGTCGTTTTGAAGTGTGATCCTGTCCTCTGGGGTGTTAGCCACCCCTCCCAGTTTGGTGTCATCTGCAAATTTGATCAGGAATTTGATCAGGATGCCCTGCATCACCCTCTCAGCTGCCTTTGGTGTAGTGGCTCTGGCCTCACTGAGTGTCTTCTATGCTTTCACCTAGGATGCTTGAACACAGAAGGGAATGGAGAATTTGAATTTTGAAGTCAGTGGCTGTTGTGAGAAATTAAACCTGCATTTACTTCATTAGATAGCACCTTGTGGGTGCAGTCTCAAAACCTTTGTTGAAAAGAACAGTCAGTTCTAGCTGTTCAGAAGTTACAGCGGAGGTGGGTAATATTCTTGTACCCACCCAATACAAGAACTCTTCAGTCCTTTTGATGCTGAAAGAACCTTCATGCAGGGAGCTTAACTGTCCTGTAGATAAAAAGAATTCCTAATCTGTTAGTGTATTATCTGGCTACACCACATCTACTCTTGATAAGTAGGAAAACTCCCTCTGACAAAATTGGAAATGCTTCCAGCTTATAAGTGTTCAGTTGTATATTTGACATGTAGCCCACAAGCATATTCTAGAACCAACTCCCTATTTGCCTCCTGGTATGGAACAGTGCATAAGCTTTATAACAAACTGATGATGTGAAGAATGCAAAGTAGAATGTTGCAAGTCCTACAGATCATAAAATGGCAGGTAAAAAAGATTCATATTGACGGCAACTTATGTTAATGAACAAATTTGTCAGAGTTGGTATAGAATTGGTTTCCTGTGCTTTTAATAATTACATAGATAAGGGATTATATAAGGAGCAACTCAAGTCTTCTGTGCAGGTATTAAAGGTACAGTACCACTAAGACTTGTTGAATCTGGGTGCCCAAGCTGATGCAATTAGGCTTGGACAAGTTCGTGGTGGAACAGACAGCTGTATAATGCATACTTGTTTGACAAGGATTTAGTTTCACAACCTCTGAAATTTAAAAAAATAGAATCCTTTGTAGACAGACACCGAGTATCTAGAAGATTTCCATCATCAACCTCATAATGTGAGTTGATGCAAAACTAATCAAATTGTGTGTGTGTTTTCCTGAAATGCAATTGAATATTTGAAAAATAAACACTTTTTTTAAAAAAAATATGTATTCCTCTTTTGCCTCTTTCACATATCCCTTAGTAGTCCCCCAACTTTTGCCTTTTTCCTGGTTCACAATTCGCTGTAATAAGAATACATACATTTTCCTAATGCTTTATTTGGTCTTAAGTCTGTGTTGCCTCACTGGAATAGTGTCTTGTTCTAACATGCATACTACATGAAAATCCCCTTAGGGCCTTAGGTAGTCAAAACAGCCAGTAATGTCATCCTTTATAATATAAATTTAAACTAGGGTAAACATGATGATCTGGTTTAATCTGCATTTATGAAAGGTTTCTGTGGGTAATTTTTTTTTAGGATGGTCTACCTGGAGGGTTTTAATGCCTCATTAAACTCTCATGTGTAAATTAACCTTATATACTAAAATTGGCTTTTTCAGCAGGAATATAAAATTATCTTTGCATTTAATTTAAGAGCAGAAGCCTACACACAGTACATTTGTAGGTGTCAACTATTATTGCTAGGCTACAATCTGAAAAACACTTTCCTGAGTGTAAGCAACTTTGAAGACATTAGGACTTAACTTTCAAGTAAACATGCATGGACTTATAGCATAATACATTTGTTAATCTTCAGGGTGCCACAAGACCCTTTGTTGGTTTTGCTCCAACTGACGAACATGGCTAACCCCTCTGGAAATTATTTGTAACTAAGTATCATTAGGCATAATTGCCCATTCCCTTCTATGTAAAAGTAGGCAAATACCTGTACAATTTCTCAGTCTCTGTAGGAAATTATATGGAGGGGGAACACCTCTAACTTACTGTACTCTCTTTTTCCTTCCCCCACTGTGCTTTCTTTCTCCTTCCCCCTTGCATTGATCCAGCTGTCCCTCATTTTATATATTAATTCATCTAAAATTGCTCCTTTCCCCTTCTGTACGTACAAACACTAATGCAGATTAGAACCTCAAGGCGACCCCATAAGCAAGGATGGAAAGGACTTCCCATTTTATCACACTGAGGGGTTTTAAGTTTACCTGCAGTAGATGTTTTGCTGAAACTAAAGTTGTTTTAAAGGTACCTTATTTACCCAATTAACTGGTCAGTTATTTAAAAGTATTGCAAGGTTTTGAGCCCAAAAAGGCCTTCAGTCATGGATGTTTCAACGAAGAGTTAAAGAAGGTTTTCTTCTTAAGTGATTTACCTCTGTGGTGCTAAACTGGAAGTGTACATGAGGTGGAAGCATTCTTTAGCAGAGATATCAACTAGGGCAGATGTTTTTCAGCCACAATGCCTCTTTTAGCCTCTTCCATCTACACCGATCCTGTCTTTGTGGCTAGTAGTCATTAGAATGAAGATTGCCACAACCCGCATGTGGTGTCCAGTTATAGATATAGAATCTGTAGACCTGATATTTGTAAAATGCTTCATCTGGTGCCAGTTGAAGAAGTTTAGAAGCATTGCATCTATGTGGCTCAGTCCTATTCTCAGACTTATTCTGGGTATTCAAGGCAGCTACTATCTGCCATCCTCTCACATGTAGGTAGATGTTTTCCACAGTCTGCTGTGTCGTTAGTGCACTAAGGTACAACTAAAAATGAACAGCAAGATTGATGTTAGTGTACAGTACAAATGCTTCCCATGGATTCATATTTGAGATGCTGTGTTCTTTTTTGCACAGCCCAGAATGTTGTAAAGGAAAGATTGTTGCTGTGAATGCAAAAGCAGCTAATAGAAATTGATCAGTGAGAGATGTAGGCAAGATCACATGAAGAATAGGGCTGGAGAGGCCGGGGCCCTAGTTAAAGAGTAAAAAGGGCTTTTGCAGAAATTCTGCCTGCTACTTGTCTGTCCACAACTGTTCTGCTCAGCTACTTTTTTCACCATCAAGTTGCTATTTCCAATATCAGATACTGTCCTGAGGAAAAGTCCCAGATGGATGGGCTCATGACAAAAGTGGGAGAATGCTAGACACCCTCTGCCATGTCCCACATTTGCATTTTAAATGGAACCCTACTCCTGCTTTATATGTGGTTGAGGCAGGCCTCTATTGAAATATGTGGCTGCTAATATCACATTTTATTTGGGGCCCCTTTTTAAATGTTTCTGATAGTTCCTTTTAGAAACTTTTCAGTAAGATTCTATCTCTTTCAGACGTACTGCAGCTTGGATTTAGAGCCATAGTCTGGAAAGCAGTGCCACTTGGGACTTCACACTGCAACTCTGAGAAAATCCTGAAAGAACTAATTCAGAGTGACTTATTTTCTTAAAAAGCAGTTGACTGGGATATGGTTTTTGAAGGAAGCTGGCTTTCTCTTGAGTTCTGTTTCCCATCATTGCTTTCTCATAAAAGCAGAGTGTGAAGTCAGAGTTTCCATTTGCAAAACAACAAAATTTTACATGTTGCTGCAAGCCAGGGGCCCTAAAATCCTTCAGTAACAAAATCCACCATTTCCTTCAACCTCTGAACCCAAATTCTGCGATTGTAATAAAATGAGCATGCATATATATATATATATAGTCCCATGTGTTTCTATGTATCACACAACTTTGTGTAGGTGCATCATTCTGGTTTTATAGAATGTAGAAATCTAGTTTGAGCTGAGCAAAACATGGAAATAATATAATAGCACGGACACGGGAGAATGTGGCGTGTAGCCTTTTGTGGGATGCCACTAATGCTAAGTGAAGAATCTCCTGCAGGCTTCATTTTTCTTCTGTGGCACAACAGGGAGCATTGTTAAGTGTGGTTAAGTGCCTTTAACTCGATGGTGATTTAAGCACATTATCTGTGCACCCGCTTATACCTTTTTTTAACTATGTATTTTTAGGTGGCTCCAGGGTTTAATCAATTAAAGCTTTTATTTTGTAATCCGTGATAGCAAATTTTTAACCAGTTAGTTAAAAGCACATGGGTTTTTTAGGTTAAGTTGAAATAAAAGTGTGTACAGTACCCAAGTCTTCAAGACAGGATCATCAAGAGCTGCATTATCAGTGATCTTGACAAGTCCGTGCACCAGTGGAGATTTAGCATCCTGTTTTGCTGGGATCAAGGTGTCATCTTTGATAAGATACTCCTGTGCCCCATGTCTATGTGGGGCATGGCTTGTGGTCTATAGTGGATAGCTCAGTTGATTAGAGCATGATGCTGATAGCAGCAAGGTTACAGGTTCAATTCTCTTGTGGGACAGCTGCACATTGCAGGGGGTTGAACTAGATGATCCTCAAGGTATCTTCCAACTCTACAGTCCTATGATTCTATGAAATGAGGGCCCTTCCAGGCCTGACTAAAGGCTTCCTAAAGGCTAGAGCTTTCCCACTGCTGTCAGAGAGGATGTAGTGACTGCTGTGCTGCTCCTCTGGAGAGTTGCCTAGAGCTAAGCCAAACACAGGCTTGTGGTTTGTCTTACTCCAAACAAAGCATGGACTTTACAGCTTCCTTCAGGCAAGATCTGAAGGAGATGACACCCTAAGTGAACCAGGGCTTATCTCATGGGAGCACAGCAGCAGGAGACCTGGGGAAGAACAGGAGTGCAGCAGCCAATCTCCACACTTGTGCATTTGTGCTGAGCCATGGTAACTGAGCCACTTTTAAGATGTCCTTTGGCTGAAAGGTAGTTTGGAACTACTGTATATATCACTTTAGCACAATTTAGAATTACCAGGTTTTCTCAACAAATCAAAAACTTTTTAAAGGCTCTGCAAAGATTCTGTGCTTCTCACACCTTCAGTAAAGAAAAACAGCACAGCATAAGAATAGGCAGATGGATGTTGTGGCCAGTGGACACTTACAGGCATCCTGTCGAAAGCCACCTTCCTAGAGCAGCCTACACAAAATTCAGTATGTGATCCTGGCAGTTGGGGTCAAAGAATTCAGGATGCATCCCAGGCGTGGGGAACCGTTGGCCCTCCAGTTATTGCTGAACTACAATCCCAGCCATCCCTGGCCATTGGCCATTCTTACTGGGGCAGATGGGAGTTGTAGTTCAGCAACATCTGGAGGGCTAAAGGCTCCCACACTTGCTGTATCCACATGGTTAGAGTGAAAGACATGTTGCCATTGTGCTTGAAATCAAAGTGGTTTTCAGTATGTTGCTGAGTTTTCCAGCATAATCTCACAATGTTACTTCGTGCTGGAAGCATCCTTAAATGGACTGTGCATTTGTGAAACCCAAAAGGGGATTGGAAAAAAGTGCTTGTTTGCATAAGTTTGTTAGCCCTCCTAAAGGGCTAAGTTGTATTCTTAGAGCAGGTTTGAAAAGAAAGAAAAGAAAAAGAAAGGGATAACTAAAGCTGTTAGTTTGACATGGTTATATGGTTGTGTAATTAGGAGCAGTGGTCTGTGCTAGGAGACATAATCTTATTAAGCCAGGGACAAACCTGCCAGCAAAGACCTATTTGGTCATACCCATCAGACTCCACTGAAACTTAGCAACTGCAATTAATCTCTCTGCGCAAGGAAGCTGAAGCTATAAAAGGGAATGTGTAGTATCTGCTAGGAAACTGCTGTGGGTGAAATGTTGTACGTGGGGCTGCACCCCACAACAATGAAACAATAGCAGCGAATGTTTATTTAGTGAAATGGTGGTCTGATTATACATCAAGATATCTGAAATACATGGCAGTTGGCACCAAGGCCCTTTGGATGAGGTGTAGGGTTCTTTAACAGCTTGCCAGAGATTTCACAATAGCCAGCAAAGGTTTATTTTGGCTTAACACAGCAGGGAAAATGTAAATTTAGGGCAGTATGCCACCCCAGAGGTGCAACCCACTCCAAAAAGCACACAGAGAGAACTCAAGGCTTTTTTAAGTAAGTAAAAAAATAACTTACGTTCCTTTTGCCTTGTTTATGGATTTCGGACACTATTTTCTTAAATGTAGTAGATGAAAGTTTAGGGAGAGAAGCAAAGTTTTAATGGGGAATCAATCTCAAATGACTAGATTTATGTCCAGCTCTCAATTATAGAGAGGAAAAGATGCAAACACAGATGTCACAGTGTAGAGGGTCGTCTAGATCATGGATTCCCAAACTGGTTTGCAAGCTTAATTCAGGTGGTTCAGGGTGACTCTGAATTTGTGGTTGTGGCTCATCCATTAATATTTATATTGATTTTTAATTGCTTCTTTTATTATGTTGTATTTTATGGTATTAAAATTTAAATTCTATGTAATTCTGTGTAATCATGCAGCATCCAGCACAGTGCACAACACAGTTGCTACAACACAAAGACCAATAATTAAGTAGTCCACCAAGACACTCAGAAGTTTTTAAATGGTCCAAAGGGAAGAAAGTTTGATAGCCATTGATCTAGATTTTCCAGCTGAAATGCTAAATTAAGGGCAGCACCATTCAAAACAAGGTAAAAGGGCCTAGAGTGTCTTGTAAGGTTGCTATTACATTCCTCCTGCAGCTATCACAGTTCAGGGGAAGTACCGTATTTTTCGCTCTATAACACGCACCTGACCATAACACGCACATCATTTTTAGAGGAGGAAAACAAGGGAAAAAACATTCTGAATGAAACAGTGGATGTATCATTTTTGTGCTTCATGCTGTGGCCACAGACATGTGATCTGATGGTGAATTTGGGCTGACCCAATGCAAAGATCCTGAGGATCCATGTGGATCCATGCTTTGTAACCACGTTTTTGCACCATTGCAGCCCCAGACAACAGTGGGTGCGTGATTTGGGGGGGGCAGGCTGTAGCCATGGACATGCTATGTTCTCTGGTGGTGAATTTGGGGGTGACCCAATGCAAAGATCCTGAGGATCCATGTGGATCCATGCTTTTTAACCACATTTTTGCACCATTGCAGCCCCAAGCAACAGTGGGTGCATGATTTTTGGGGGGCAGGCTGTAGCCATGGACATGTTATGTGCTCTGATGGTGAATTTGGGGGTGACCCAATGCAAAGATCCATGTGGATCCATGCTTTGTAACCACGTTTTTGCACCATTGCAGCCCCAGACAACAGTGGGTGCGTGATTTGGGGGGGGGCAGGCTGTAGCCATGGACATGCTATGTTCTCTGGTGGTGAATTTGGGGGTGACCCAATGCAAAGATCCATGTGGATCCATGCTTTTTAACCACATTTTTGCACCATTGCAGCCCCAGGCAACAGTGGGTGCATGATTTTGGGGGGGCAGGCTGTAGCCATGGACATGCTATGTGCTCTGATGGTGAATTTGGGGTGACCCAGTGCAAAAATCCTGAGGATCCATGTGGATCCATGCTTTTTAACCACATTTTAAGTGGGGAGGGAAGGAAAAACACAGAAGGGCTAAGAATGCAGGAGTGGGGTATAACGGGAGGGTGGAAAGGAAGGCAAAAGTTTCCCCCACGCACCCACCCAAGCCAGCCAGCTCTCTCTCTCTCTCTCTCTCTCTCTCTCTCTCTCTCTCTCTCTCCCACCTGCATGTTTTCAGCAGCACCTGAGCACAGAGGGGAAGGAACGACATTCTGCTTTCCTCTCTGCTTGCCTGGAGGGGAGGGGCTTTCCCTGCTCTTTGTTCCGTTTCAGCAAACACAGCAACGAAACAGAGCGGGTGGGCAGTAAGACCCTGAGGCAGAATGCAGGAAAGCAGCAACTTCCTCTTTTCAGGTTTCCCTTCTCCGTGAAGCACGATTTGATTTTTGCCCGATTTTTCGGCTCCAGGGACCACACATTTGCTCAATAACACGCACAGACATTTCCCCTTCCTTTTTAGGAGAAAAAATCTGCGTGTTATAGAAAGAAAAATACGGTATTCTGACTGTGTTGGAATCCCACAATCTGTACAGTCTGAAGTCATCCCTTCTGTTTAGAATTTGACTACTTAATGGAATAACAGAAGACTAATACAATGCAAAATCATGGAGGAACTCAACTTATTAGACTAATAAATTATTTTCTTAATTATTTCTGAGTGTACAGGTATAGATAGAGAGTGCACCAGGAAGTCCTCTCCTTTATGCTCTTTGCTTAAATTACTGTTGCTCTGGGTATGTGTAGGTTCATAATTAAATCTGCTCTACAGCTGTTTGTCAGACTATTTTTGTGGACCTTGGGCAGACCAGTTTTTCCCGGTCTATGAATGTACCACAAGAAATAAGATTCCTTATAAATATGAAAATTAGGCTGTGATTGCAGCCATGTTGGCAGGACCGTCTTTTGTGCCAGGTGTGCATAAGGGCTAATTTCATCTTGCTGCTATGTATAGAAATACTTTGTTTGAACTCCAAGTGCAAAGGTTTTATTTTGTTCTTCACAGGCAGCCTTCTGGTGCTAAACACTATTTCCAGAACAGCATGCAACAACACCTTGGGATTTAGTTATATTTCTGTAGATTATTTATAGAATAAAAGGGCTTGTAAGGGTATTGGGTCATCTGTCTCATTCTTTGAGACAGATTAAACCATTCTTAATGCTAATCTAGCTTAATTGAAGGGTCCTGTTTTGTTGCCTCAATGGAAGAATCTTGTTGTTCTGTTGCTCATCTGCCCTTCCCATAATGTTTAATGTTTCCATAATGTTTAAGATTGGTTGCTGTCTAATGGAGTCTTAGCTTTTTTCTTTGACCTCAGCTATTATGGACACTTTCTTTCTCCATGTTGCCTTCCCTCCAAGATGAATCTATACTGTACCAAAGAAAAATCACACTAATGTTCCAAGTAAGACAGATATAATGTAAGGCTATATACACACTAAAGCACACGGCTTATCCCAAAGAATGCTGGAAATGGCAGCATGTTAAGGGTGCTAGGAATTGTAGCTTTGTGAAGAGTAAGCTACGTTTCCCAGAATTATTTTAAAGGTGCTTTATGGAGCCATACAATATCCTGTTTGCTTAAAGTTGATTGATTTGCATGTTTGAAAATGTAGAAGTCTTTTATCTTAAATTTAGAGTTGAGCGATCGAATAGAATAAAGGGTTGGGTAAATGAAGGCCCTATGTGAGGAATAAGCAGTTATGCTGCCTCAATACAGTCCCTTAAAACGTCGCCAAAAATAGCTTCTTGTTTATACGCGAAGTCAGGCTTGGAATCTATAGCACCTGTGAATATAAAAGTTCCATGTGCCTATTTTGGGGGGGACTTCCGTTCCTTTACATTTGATGTGCCCACACCAGACTTTCTTTGATGATTCAGAGAAAGGTGGTATGCTGAATTATGATGAGTGGCTAGGGACAACTACATCAGACAGCCACCATAGCTAGCAAACCTGCTGGCATCTGCCTGTCTCGGGGGACAAAGGAGAATGTGCCTTAGTTAACATTTAGGTACTCTGAGCGTGAGCTGGCCACTTTTAGCTAATTTTATTCCCCTATACAATTAGATAGGAACAAGGAATCATGAGTGCTATAGAAGAGGAGCAGTGGTATGGAATGTACCACTTGCAGAGTGGACATCTGAAGGCAGCCCTGTTTAGGGAAGCTTTTCATATCTGAAGGACTATTGTATTTTAAAATTTGGTTGGAAGCCGCCCAGAGTGGCTGGGGAAACCCAGCCACATGGGCGGGGTATAAATAAATTATTATTATAAATTATTATTATTACACTAGCTTCTTAAATCAGCAGATGGTTAGCATGAAAGAACCCTGTAAATGTGATTCTAGTAAAATATATTCTAGTACTTCTCATAGTATATATTCTTGCTCTTTTTTTGATACCTATTTATTTGAGATCTGCCAAATTCTCCTCTCCTCTTCTTTAACATCCTAAAAACTACTATTATCCTCTCTGTTGTTACCCATTTTATATTATGTACATCTATGAAACTGCTATTAAATGTTAGAGCAGGTTACTATTGGCTTTTTGGAAGGATTGTAAAAGTGAGTAATTTGCTGACTAACTAACCCCCACAAAAGAAACCCCTTATCATTTGTTAGTGGCCTCTGTAATTACCACAGAGTATATATTTCAGTAAGGGACGCGGGTGGCGCTGTGGGCTAAAGCCTCAACGCCTAGGGCTTGCCGATCGAAAGGTCGGCGGTTCGAATCCCCGCGGCGGGGTGCGCTCCCGCTGCTCGGTCCCAGCGCCTGCCCACCTAGCAGTTCGAAAGCACCCCCGGGGGCAAGTAGATAAATAGGTACCGCTTACCAGCGGGAAGGTAAACAGCGTTCCGTGTGCGGCTCTGGCTCGCCAGAGCAGCGATGTCACGCTGGCCACGTAACCCGGAAGTGTCCCCGGACAGCGCTGGCCCCCGGCCAATAGATGTGAGATGGGCGCACAAACCCCACAGTCTGTCAAGACTGGCCCGTTCGGGCAGGGGTACCTTTACCTTTACCTTTACCTTTATATATTTCAGTGGTATATATTCATTGGGACGCGGGTGGCGCTGTGGGTAAAAGCCTCAGTGCCTAGGGCTTGCCGATCGAAAGGTCGGCGGTTCGAATCCCCGCGGCGGGGTGCGCTCCCGTTGTTCGGTCCCAGCGCCTGCCAACCTAGCAGTTCGAAAGCACCCCCGGGTGCAAGTAGATAAATAGGGACCGCTTACTAGCGGGAAGGTAAACGGCGTTTCCGTGTGCGGCTCTGGCTCGCCAGAGCAGCGATGTCACGCTGGTCACGTGACCCGGAAGTGTCTCCGGACAGCGCTGGCCCCCGGCCTCTTGAGTGAGATGGGCGCACAACCCTAGAGTCTGTCAAGACTGGCCCGTATGGGCAGGGGTACCTTTACCTTTATATATTCATTATCTAAAGTTTCTAAATAGATAAGCCAGTTTTTCTGTCATCTATTCACAATGGAGTTCACCTTTTTCTAGTTAGTTTGCCTAGATTAGTTACATTAGATTAGCTACTAAAGAGCAACATCTGTTATGAGAAGTCATCTCTCTGGGTATAATCTCATCTACATATTCCTGTTTCTCTGGATGCATCTGTTAGCCATAGCATGATGCTGGCAATCAATAAACCTCTTTTGGCCCAGTTAACTACAGAAATAAGAAAACATTTCATTTTCATTCCATTTCATTTTAATTTGTATACCACCTTTCTATATTACTATACACAAGGCAGTTTACAACAACAAACTATACCACAAAGATCACACCCCTTACAATAATCTGATCTAATACAAGAAAATGTTAATAGAAACATAACTTTAAATTAAACAACTTATATCAAATAAAGCAATATTCAACAATCCATTAGCATATAATAGTACACAACAAAATTAACTCTCAAAATATCAGCAAATAATAATTACACAGAAATTTACTTTTAACAATTACAGTAAATAATTGCTAAAGTATAATTAATAAAAAATAACAGCAAGTCACAATGCATAAAATACCACCATACATAACCAAATAAAAGGGTGAAAATGAGAAACAAAGACATGCAACTTATAATTAAAACAAAAAGATGTTTAAATAATTTAGCAATGTGTCCTCATAGGGACTTAGACCTTTCTCTGCAGTCCTTGTGGACAGAAGATGTGTTAAAAGTACCATCACAGACCTTTGCTGCCTCCAAACCTTTATGATCTCAGAATCTCAGATTACCAGAGTTTTGCCATAATTTGTGGTGGTTAGCAGAATCCAAGCCTTTCTTGACAAATTGTAGGTCAGGCTGCCTCAACTCTGCCCTCCAGATGTTTTTGGCCTACAACTACCATGATCCCTAGCTAGCAGGACCACTGGTCAGGGATGATGGGAATTGTAGTCTCAAAACATCTGGAGGGCCGAGGTTGAGGAAGCCTGGTGTAGGTTGATGCTGCATAGTTTTTATTTGCCAACTATCAGAGTTGGATGAACCAGTGATCTGTAAGAAGGTTGGGTGAAATGGTGATGCCTGCTAAAGTGGTAGCTGAACATTTAAAAGAGTGCACTCTCCCCTGCTTAGAGGTAACTGAAAAGGGCCATATTTCATTTCCTCAGAATCAGAGCTGGCTAGCTATGACTGCAACTGAATAGAACAGTAACTGTCTTGGAAAAGTGGCCATTCAAGACACAGTCAGGAAATTCTAACGGATGCAGCATAACCTCAGCTGCTAACACTTTGTTGCCACTCACTTTCTTTTTACACAATGCATTTCCATTCCTTCTGGGATAGGCTTGTTTGAAAACCAGTCAAGAGAGAAGTTATATTTCAGATGCTGTCCTTTGCATCTGGGTTTTGGACTGCATAAAGTGCTGAATTGGACCCTAGGCATCCATACCCAGGACAATTAAATATTTATTAAGCAGATACTATGTGTGACTTAATAGAAATAAATGGGATGTGTTTGTTTTCCAGCCTGGCACTGAAATATGAAGACATTACTTAAACACACTTGGGCTTGGTTCTGTCTGAACTTGAACTAAGTGCCAGGGGTAGGGAGAATGGCTGGCAATGAATTTATTGGCCCAGCACTATGCAGTGAGTGGAGCTTTGAATCTGTAAGAGAGAATATGCCCATACAGTGGTACCTCGGGTTACATACGCTTCAGGTTACATACACTTCAGGTTACACACTCCGCTAACCCAGAAATAGTGCTTCAGGTTAAGAACTTTGCTTCAGGATAAGAACAGAAATTGGGCTCCGGCGGTGCGGCAGCAGCAGGAGGCCCCATTAGCTAATGTGGTGCTTCAGGTTAAGAACAGTTTCAGGTTAAGAACGGACCTCCAAAACAAATTAAGTACTTAACCCGAGGTACCACTGTACTTTACTATCTCTTCATTTCATGATGCAGCAACCCATAGAAAGAGTTTTGATAGCTTTCACTTGGAACTCTTGTGTTGCCTAGTGGGAATAATACAGATGAAATTTAGGCTGTGTATAAGCCACATCTTCTTGTACTGCATTATTTAAGTTTTATTTTATTTATTTTTAAAAAAGATTTTTATTGAAGTTTCACAAATTATATAATAACAAACAAGACAATAATACAAACAAACAAAGAAACAAAAACAAGTATAATTTCAATCCCTTATTTTCTTGTAACTTACTTCCCCGACTTCCTCATACCTCCTCTTTCGGTATTCCAATTTCCAGTTATTAATTCAGCAAATCCTCTCCCTTGTTATCCATTTAAATTTTTAGACTTTCTTTTCTTTTTACTTAATCATTACAGCTAGAAACCACATAATTTCTAAACCCACGTCATTATTTAAGTTTTAAACTAGAAGCAGTGTCCAAAAAAATGAAGGTGCACCGATATGTGGGGGCTTGCATGATCTGCAGGGAAATGTTGTTTTGGACTGTGAACACCTGTGCTGTTCCAGCGAATCTCCTGGTCTGCAGTTTAGACTAATAAGGATCAGCACAGCAAGATTTGGCACAGTCCCTGTTGGCCCATCATTGATACTGGGTTTGCTGAATAGGCATGGCTGACGCCAAGGAAATCTTCTGGTTAGAAATGCCTTTAAGAAAGCTGTGAGGAATTGATCTGTGTTGTCCTTCACATGATCATTGTAAATGTTATGCAGTCGCCTGATCACTGTTGCCTTGATATTTCTGACATGTGAGTTGTTGAGAGAACGTCAATGGAAGCGGCATATTCTATAATAGAAAGGGAAGCCTTCCCATTATAGGTTTTAATTCAAAAGAACACAAAAATGCCCATCTAGTCCAGCATCCTGTTCTCACAGTGGCCAAACCTGCAATGGGAAAACTGCAAGCAGGACTTGAGCACAACAGCTCTCAGACTTGTGATTCCCAGTAACTGGTATTCAGAGGCACCCTGCCTCTGACAGTGGACATAGAACATAGCCATAATGGCTCGTAGCCTTTGAAAGCCTGGATAGCTCAGTTGGTTAGATTGTGGTGCTGATAACGCCAAGTTGCAGGTTTGATCCCTGTATGGCACAACTGCTTATTCTTGCATTGTTGGGGGTCTAGACGATTCTCAAGGTCCCTTCCAACTCTATGACAGCTTTATCCTCCATAGGTTTGTCTAATCCTCTTTTAAAACCATCCAAGTTGATGGCCATCACTGCTTCATGTGGGTTCATGATCTGTAGTTTAGCTATGCACTGCATGAATAAACACTTTATTTTATCTGTCCCAAATCTTCCAACATTTATCTTCATTGGGTGTCCACAAGTTCTAGTCTTAGAAGAGAGGGAGAAAAACTTTTTTCTATCCACTTTCTTCACATTGTGCATAATTTTATAAATTTCTATGAGGTCACCTCTTGCTTGCCTTCTCCCTAAACTAAAAAGTCCCCAAATGCTATAATCTTTTTCATAGGGGAGTAACTCCACCCCCTTGATAATTTTGGTTGGCCTTTTCTGATCCTTTTCCAACTCTGCATTATCCCTTTTCAGGTAGGGCGATCGGAACTATACACAGTATTCCAAATACAGTCACGCCATAGATTTGTATGATGACATTATGATATTGGCAGTTTTTTTGCTTCTCTCTGTTCCACCAGGTTCCTGTTATTCACACTATATCAGTGCCATCCTCTAAGACCAAGCACTCTGGTTCACCCATCTTGGCTCAGAGGCTTCTAGCATTAGCATATAAACACTTGTATACAGTCCCTCTCCAAATGTCCTTGCCACTTTCAATTTGATCTGTGGCGCTTTGTGTTGCCAGTTAACTCTGGTCAACAATCAAGCTGTGTTGTGCTTGCCTAGTGTGGGATAAAAAGTATTGTTCACCCCAACACATGTTTTTTCTTATCCTTCTCCTCAGTTATCAAATGTGCTCTTGTTTGAAAATAAATCTGTTGTTCACAATAAAAATATCTGAAAACTGTATGCAGAATTAAACCCCAAGGTATTCCACCCAAGCCTTTAAAGTAGCAGTTTTACTTATGTGTTTGTGTCCTTCAATATAAACAATGACCGACTATGTTTAGATTGGTTTGTTTACGGCAAATGCTGAAGAAGCCCATAGTTTGAAAATGTTTTGCTAGACCTACACCTTGTGCCTTTCATTTGTCAATTTGTTAACCTCTCTCTGTTTATGGAACAAACATTATTCAGTGCAGTTTTGTAAACAGATCTTTACTTTTTCATTTGGTTAGCCATTTGGCTTCGTTTCTGCAGTTTAGCACCATCAGGAAAATGGTTGTTCTTCCCCCTGTTCAAAAGTCACAATGTGCCTCTATTTGGATTTACAAAGCAATTGGAAGTTGAAGGAAACGTGTAATTTTGGATCCTTGTGGACTAAGCAGTTTTCTCCTTGTTGTTTGGCTTATCGTCAAATTCCTACACTATCCCAGAGTTGTAGTGATTTAGTTGAGTCACACTTAACAAGCTTGGACAGCTAATATGTTCAAGAGTTCTCGGCTTTGAGAGACAGAGGGAAACAACTGTGGATAGGGACAGCTGCAATCTGAGAGAGTTCCTGAAAAATGAAACTACATAAGTTGCAATGAAAACAACATTTATCTTTGTTTGATAGGTTTAATGACTAGTCTCTTGTGGACTTTGCTACCTGAAAAACAGCCAAATCCTTCCCAAAGTACACAAGTATTTGCAGGTTTTCAATGAGTTCTCTCTTTTGGCTCATAAAAGACTGGCAACTTCAAAATCCCAGAAAGAAAGAAAAAAGACAGAAGGCTATTATTTGCTGATAGCAGATGCTGAGGAATGTCACAAAACATTTTGGTTTGTTCTGGGACTTGAATATGTAACTTCAGAGTCTTTTAACTCGCTTGCTGCAATTTTTTACTCTGTTGAAGTTAAGTCTTCCAGAATGGAAAGTACATTTCCTGCAAGACTGAGTCCCAGGCCTTTGCATGGAGCATATGCAAAGTGGTTGTTTTGTTTGAAGATCTGTTTGGTAAATAGAGGGCTTTGGCAGGGAAGCAAACAACTGACTCTTTGGCATTTGGATAATGTGTGGGGTGATCAGGGGGGGGGGAAGCTACAATAGTGTCCCTTGCAGAGCAACTGCAAATTAGACAGAGCCATGCTACAGTAAATAACCCATGCCTAGTTCATACTCTGCATTAATAGAAACTCCAGACTTTATATTAGGAATCACTATTAGAACATACAAAGGATGGCAAGCTGGAAATAAAAGCTGTGTCTTCTAAACACAGGAGGCTTTTTCAGGTTTACTTCCATAAATTTAAAGGTAGGTTTTAAAAAAGAAAGCTGACCCTATCACAACACTGTCAATAATTAAAATCATGTATCAAATTGTATATGACATTTTAGAACATAAGCAGCCCAGTTTGTAATGCTTATAGTTGATATAAGATGGGCCTAAAATCAGGTTTACTTCTCATTTTTAATTTATTTACCACACTTAAACCCCACGTTTCCTCCAAGGATTCAAAGGCAGCATATATAGTTTACCTCTCTGGTTTTTCCTCACAAATAACCTGTAAGGTAAGTTAGGAAGTAGTACTGTCTCACAGAGGCGGAGCTAGCTGCTCTGGCACCTGGAGCGGCACACATGCTATGCACCCGGGGGCGGAGCTAGTGGCCTGCGGGGGGCAGAGCAAGCGTCCCGGGGGCGGTGGCAATGTCACCCCCCCTCAGGAGTTACACCCGGGGCAGGTCGTACCCACCGTACCCCCCCCCTTCCCCTGCCAGTGCTGTCTCAAGGTCACCAAGTGAGCTTTGTGCTTAGGAGGGAATTTCAGCTTGGGTCTTCCAGTCTTAACCATTTGAAAGTTGTTTTTCACCTATAATGACTTTATCCAGCCTTGCCAATAGTTCAGGAAATATTTGTCTGTGATCTGGTCCTGCACCCAGGAGGCGTATCACTTTTTAAGTGCCCCTGTTTCCATCCAGAGAACTCTTCCTTCATTATTTGAAAGTGAGTGAGCTTTGGCTTGAATATTCAGGGGACGTTGTGGGTGCTAAATCTGTCTGGCCCTTCTCTTATCTTGAGCAGTCATAGCACAGCACCTCCTGCCCACGTGCACACACCACCTACCTTTGCCTGTTTTTTATTGGTCAAGTTCCCCATATTTTCCACTCAAACTCCCTCCTGAAAACACTGGGGAAAGGGGGGTGGATTTTATTTCACAGTGATATCACAGTAACTCACATAATGCTTTTTCAAAAGTTACCAGGTTTTCAGCTTTATTATTATCATTATTTTATTTATTAGTTGATTTAAACCACAAAGGTCTCAAAGTGACTTACAAAAGCCACATATATATCTCAGTGAGTTGAGTGCATGCTTTGCTGGCAAAAGAAGCCAAATTCAGTCCTGGTATCTCCTAGTAGGTTAGAAAAGCCCTGTCTCTGAAACTCTGGAGAGCTGCAGCCAATCAGTGCAGACAATACTGAGCTAGGTGGACCAATTTAATATATGGCAGCTTTCTGTTTTCTATGACTTGCCTGAAAAGCATGTACTCTCAGCTGTGTACCCTCGTTCTGTCTTTGCAGGGAGGAGCTTGTGTGTAGCATGGTGGTAGCTTGCCTTGACATTTAAATGTGTGTTGCATTATGTATGGTGTTGTTAAGTCATATTTTCAGTGTACAGTGTTGCGTTTATGCAACGTGCATAACAGGTTTTGTAATGATAGATAAAATGCTGCCAGTTGTTTCCTGTAACATCCCTGCTTTTGTTCCCGATGGAGATGGCAGTGGGTCCTGTGTTCACACTCTTTGTTGTTGTTCAGAGCACACGCTGCACTGTAATACAATCTGTGATGGTCAAAATAGTTTGCAGCTGTGTAGAGACTTGGAAGGTTTAACTAATTACACAAGCAGCTTGTCCAGCACAGAAAATCTATTTATAAAATTCAGTTGTATCCCTTACAGTCTCATTCACATTGCAGCTGAGTGACAGGGCCTGATGCCAAATCACCTGAGCAGTTTCTGAGGTTATGTCTGGATGGTTCCTAACCTGTTTGGCCAGGATTCCAAAAATCAGGCAATGGTCACTAGAAGCTGCCCTCCATACAAACACTTGAAACATCAGCCAGCAGCACTGAAGAGAGAAGAGTTAAGAGGGAGATTATTTAAAACAGCAGCTCCAAATGACAAAGACCCAGATTGTCTAGATTCATAGAATCATAGAATCATAGAATCATAGAGTTGGAAGAGACCACAAGGGCCATCGAGTCCAACCCCCTGCCAAGCAGGAAACACCATCAGAGCACTCCTGACATATGGTTGTCAAGCCTCTGCTTAAAGACCTCCAAAGTAGGAGACTCCACCACACTCCTTGGCAGCAAATTCCACTGTCGAACAGCTCTTACTGTCAGGAAGTTCTTCCGAATGTTTAGGTGGAATCTTCTTTCTTGTAGTTTGGATCCATTGCTCCGTGTCCGCTTCTCTGGAGCAGCAGAAAACAACCTTTCTCCCTCCTCTATGTGACATCCTTTTATATATTTGAACATGGCTATCATATCACCCCTTAACCTCCTCTTCTCCAGGCTAAACAGGCCCAGCTCCCTTAGCCGTTCCTCATAAGGCATCGTTTCCAGGCCTTTGACCATTTTGGTTGCCCTCCTCTGGACACGTTCCAGTTTGTCAGTGTCCTTCTTGAATTGTGGTGCCCAGAACTGGACACAGTACTCCAGGTGTGGTCTGACCAGAGCAGAATACAGTGGCACTATTACTTCCCTTGATCTAGATGCTATACTCCTATTGATGCAGCCCAGAATTGCATTGGCTTTTTTAGCTGCCGCGTCACACTGTTGGCTCATGTCAAGTTTGTGGTCAACCAAGACTCCTAGATCCTTTTCACATGTACTGCTCTCAAGCCAGGTGTCACCCATCTTGTATTTGTGCCTCTCATTTTTTTTGCCCAAGTGCAATACTTTACATTTCTCCCTGTTAAAATTCATCTTGTTTGTTTTGGCCCAGTTCTCTAATCTGTCAAGGTCGTTTTGAAGTGTGATCCTGTCCTCTGGGGTGTTAGCCACCCCTCCCAGTTTGGTGTCATCTGCAAATTTGATCAGGATGCCCTTGAGTCCATCATCCAAGTCGTTGATAAAGATGTTGAATAAGACCGGGCCCAAGACAGAACCCTGTGGCACCCCACTAGTCACTCTTCTCCAGGATGAAGAGGAACCATTGATGAGCACCCTTTGGGTTCGGGCAGTCAGCCAGTTACAAATCCACTGAGTGGTAGCATAGTCAAGACCGCATTTTACCAGCTTCTTTACAAGAATATCATGGGGCACCTTGTCAAATGCCTTGCTGAAATCAAGGTAGGCTACATCCACTGCGTTCCCTTCATCTACCAGGCTTGTAATTCTGTCAAAAAACGAGATCAGGTTAGTCTGACATGACTTATTTTTCAGAAATCCATGCTGACTATTGGTGATCACAGCATTCCTTTCTAGGTGCTCACAGACTGTTTGCTTAATGATCTGTTCCAGAATCTTCCCTGGTATTGATGTCAGACTGACTGGGCGGTAATTATTTGGGTCCTCTCTTTTCCCCTTTTTGAAAATAGGGACAACATTTGCCCTCCTCCAGTCTGCCGGGACTTCGCCTGTTCTCCAGGAATTCTCAAAGATGACTGCCAGTGGTTCTGAGATCACATCTGCCAGTTCTTTTAATACTCTTGGATGCAGTTCATCTGGCCCTTCAAATAACAGCAGCCTGCCTTGATCAGAATCTCCTGAATGCTACTAAAGAATTATGGGCACATCTGTGTTCTCAAAATAAGGATATTGTTTGTGCATGATGAGTAGCATTTAGCAGCTGTTCACCTTCCAGCAGTTCAGAGGAGCGTGACAGCAGTGGAAGGACATCAAGCCCCTGGCCGCTATCCAGTATTCCAGGAATTCTGATGGAACTTTATTTGCTTCAGTCAGACTCTGGCCTGTTACCTTTTCATTCAGTGCTGAGTCTCGCTTGCTGCTTTGGGGGGGGGGGAGAGTTCTAAGCATACCTTCTCTGTTCCAGTTGAACTAGGACTCTGGACACATTCCTCAGGACTGGGCCAGGGAAATGAGCTTTGCCAGGGCCAGCGTGATATTTATATTTAATGTGCAGGAGTAAGAGTGAGAGAGTAAGATCCACAAAAACCCTTAGGAGATTCTGGATGAATAGACTAGGACCACAAACTGGAGGGGTGTGGGAAGGTGTGGTCAGTGGGAGGCAGGATCTGGAACCACAAGGGCAATCCTTTCAAGATAAGAAGCAAAAGGGAGTTGGAGCCAAGGTCAGGAGGCACAAAGGTCAGTTCATTTACGTGTGTGTGTGTGTGTGTGTGTGTGTGTGTTCTGTTGAGTTTCGCTGACCCCCCCCCCTTAAATCATCTCCCACAGAGGTGGTGGGAGGGGAGAGAAAGGAGAGATTCTACAGTTTGATGATAGTGTTTTTCTTCTTTGCCTAATCCCTTCTGGCAGCATGTTTGCTTTTCTATAGAACTTTTGCCCCCTTGTTTGGAAATTAGCGAATGGCAGAAATTTCATTTGCTAGGAAGGTAAGCTTCTCTGTACATGTCCTTATGTCTATAATGTGCGGAGAACTTGATGTTCAAATAATTCCTTCAGTGTAAATCCCGTTTGTTCCAAAATTTGCTACTGGTGTTTCTGTTAAACCTTCTAGTAACACCTACCTGAAGAATCATAGTCATACAAAACACATGCTAAGGCCTCAGACAATAACAGTAATCTGGAAAAACTTTGGTATTGCATCAGCTCAAGGTTTTAATCGGCAGATAAAATTCCTTTAGTAGGCTCCCTGTCCCAGTTCTGGCTTCAAAGAGGAGGAGACAGAGAAAGATGCAAGGATGGAAGGTCAGGCTGGCAAGCTTTGCTTTAAGTGATCTATTTTCCCTGCATACACTATTTGGCATTGCACCTATTCTTTGTGCGTAACACTGTGGCCTGCATTTTGTAGATTTGTTTGTTTTTAGTGGGTTTGTGGATGTGTGCATGTTCACCACTTTATTTAGGAAATCAAACTCAGAGACCCTGGTCCTTTTCAGCATCACATTTGTATGACAAGGATGATCAGACACTAATTTGAGGGTTAGGCAGGCTACAGGGTTCGTAAGCAAGGAAAGGAAATCCGGCCGAAAGAGCCAGGACCTTTCTCTCTCTTCTCTTTCATCACCATGCAGCATCATAGTTGTTGGTGTTCAGAGGTGCTAATGTGCAAATTCAACTTTTATTTTAGAAGAAATACTGAAAGTTGGAGCCCAGAACTCTGAAGACAGCGAAGCACCTATGTATCAAAATATACAAATATAACTATATCAGGATAATGAAGAACAAAGTAATGTTTAAATGAAATTCTGTAATAAGCACTGCTACAGATACTACTTTGGAGACATTCAGAGATCAAAGTGAGGCAGATCCAATATAAGGCAGGAGAACCTACAATCAGTAATTAAATAAAACAATGTTGGGCAAAAAGATTCCTACATTGCAGGGGGTTGGATGACCCTTGTGGTACCTTCCAACTCTACGAATCTATAATTCTATGAAATCCACAGTTTTCTGGGAATCCTTTTCTGTGTCTCAAATAATCAGCTACAGTTTAGTTAGGCAGGTAGAACAAGGCCCAGCAGTTGAGGAATGAATCATTCTGAAATCATTGGAACTAGGCAAATATGTCCAAGTATAAAGATTCTGATTCTATTCCCACACCCAGGAAACTGACTACATTAGCCTGTGCTGACTAGGTTAAAGGGACACAGCCTGAAATCCTATTCACACTTGGGATAAGCCTCACTGAACCCAATAGGATTTATTTCCAAGTAGCTACACATAAGATTGCACTCTGAATAAGAGTGGTAGAGTGCATTGTACCACTTGCCGATATGTAGTAGAAACCATTTCTTAATGTTTGCATTAAATACCTCCTGCAAGTAAAAGTGACTAGCATATTATTTAAAATGTTCACACAAGCAAAAATACTATATATTATGTATATGAAACCAATGGTCATTTCCCAAAGTTTTCTTGTGATCCAGGCTGGAAAGTATTTTCCTATAAATGTCTCTTTGAGGTATTGTAGCATATGCTGTATATTTTCTATTCTAATCTTCTCTGTGTTAAGCAAGAAAGGCCCAGGATATTAACTTTTAAATACCAATTTCAATAGGAGTACAGCACTTCAAAAATTCAGCTCTGGAGCAGGTCCCAGGTTTTTTGAAGCCGTCAGCCCAGAGACATACCCTGGGGCTTCTAGAGCTTGTGCTCATAACAACATGCAATTAAACTAAGGATTGGTTGTTTGTGAATCTGGCTGCATTTCCCTCTGTTTTTCTTATTACTTAGGCTCTTGTGTGAATCCTGGTCTTCAGAAGTTGAAGGAGAGGTGAGTGTTAGGCACTATGCTGTGTGCCTTACCTTGTAAAAAACCCCACTCCGCCCAAGAGCTTTCAGTTCAGAAGTTGATTAAAGGAGACAAGGACAGAAATCAACGTATATTTTCAGTGCTTACTCTGCATAGTACTCACAGACCCCACAGAAAATATACTCGTTTTCTGCCCTTACGTCTTTTTGCAGTGTAGGACAAAGTAGTTGTGTTTAATTAATTTATGCCTATTAGACACTTTGTGGATATCTTACTGCAAATATACCCCTTAGTGTACTTCATTCAGTAATCAGCACTGCAGATAAGTTGTACAGTGGTACCTCCGGTTGTAGATGGGATCCGTTCCAGAGGTCTGGTTGGATCTCGAGGTTTCTGCAACCTGAGGACCACTTCTGCGCATGCGCGCGCGGCGAAACCCGGTAAAATACTTCCGGGTTTGTCGCGTGCGCATCCCAAAGTGTACATAACCAGAGGGTTACATAAACAGAGATTGGACTGTATTGGTTATTCAAAGATGTAGAGTTGCATAGGAATAAGCTTCTGTATTGGTTTGCTTCGTATGATCAAGGACACAGTTCTCCTGCATATATCTTTTCTCCTTGTGTGAAATAGGACTATTTTGCCTTACAATTGCCTTAGATAGCTGGGTATTGATTATGAATTTATTATTAATTATAATATCACCAGGCTGTACTTGTGTGTAGTGTCTTTGCAGGCACATGTCTCAGATCTGTATGTGTGTTCACTCTACAGACATTTAGTATTGGAGATGACAGGAAGCTCTGAGGTGGGGCTGCTAAATGGCAGCCTGTGTCTAGCTAAATTATTTAGGGCAGCCCCCCAACAACTTAACATATGTATTTTACTGAGCAGAAGTTGGCATTGTCAAGGCCCATCATTGTGCTATTGTGATCACAGAGCTATGATGGGGAACCTGTGATTCTCCAGAAGGTGTTGGACTCCAGTTCCCCTCAGCCACGATCCTCATGCCCAGTGGTCAAGGAAATGGAGTCCAATATCTGGAGGGCCACGGGTTCCTTACTCCAGCATAGAGATTTCAGTCTCTCTGTGCAGTCCAGAACAACAATGGGAATGCAAATCTCTCCATTCCCTGAGTGTGTGTGTGTGTGTGTGTGTGTGTGTGTGTCCTTCTCCTGAGCTGCAGCTACAAATAAGCTGGGGCCAGAGGGGGAGGCCTTCAACACTGCTTTTTCATGCCTGAATATATATCATAGACAGAAATAATATGTGCCGTATCCCTTTTTGGGCAGGTTCTCAGTATGTCTGGGTTTGTGGGTCTGCCATGCCATGAGGCTCTTGTAGGACTGGCTGAAGAAAGGTTGGCTACCCTTGTTCTAGTTAACAGTATTTATTCTATATTTTTGCAGAACAGGAAAATATATATATGCCTAACTAAACAGACTCTGGTGTATTTTGATGATACCTATTTACAAAGGCAACAGACACTTTGTGAAACTGGCTGCAGTTATATTTACCATGGTTTCTCTGTAATTTTCCTGACAATGTGCATGATAAGTGTGGGCATATATATAATTGCTTGCTTTAGGGGTTTCAAATTATAGCTTTTCCTGGTTTTGGCAGAAAATCCAGACAGAGAGTATCATGATGTTGGAAATAGAATTTGTTTTCCTCTAGGAACTGACCATAGCAGCTGGTAAAGTTGTATGGCAAAATAAAGTGTTCAGAGAGAGCACAAATTTGAAGACCTTCTTGGAGCAGCCTTTCTTAAATCTCAGTGTTCATATATTTATTGTTCCAGGAAAGGGACAAGACTTGACCAGGGGATCCAAATGAAAGCAGATGCAGGTTAGATGTTTTGCTATACAGTGGTACCTCGCAAGACAAAAAACACGCTAGACGAAAGGGTTTTTTGAGCTGCTTTGTTTTTTGAGCTTATGTGCACTGATGATAGTCATTGTTTGGATGGGGGGCTTTTATCCATTTCTGCAGTCACACAATCAACCGGTAGCTGAACTGGGCTCCACACGATCCCCAAAACAATGGCAGAAGGCAGAGTCCCCCAGAAGTCCCCCAAATGAAGGAGCAAAGCAGAGACAAAGGCGCAGGGCAGACTCACATAAACAAATCCCAAAATCCCTTGCAGAATCCCAAAATTTTCCACTCCCCCCCCCCCGGGGTAGGTGGGCTTACCTGGCTAGGTGCCACCCATCTTGCTACAGCTGGGGGTGGGGCAAGGCTGGCAAAGGGCTTTTCGGCCCAGGCTCATCTTTGTTTTCTTAACAGCTTCACTGCTCTTGGCCTTTGTTAGGTAAGTGTTCCTTACCTAACTTTGGGGTTGGGATGCAACCTGCTGGGCATCCTGGGGCCTGGTTCTGGGCATTCGTGGAGGCCTCCGACAGCTCTCATGGCTGGAGGCTGATCGCGGAGCCTCCGTAGGCCCTGTGGATGTCTGGGCTTGGCTCCAGGCGGCGGCGAGGCCTCCCGAGAACTCAGAAAACTCACTTCCGGGTTAAAAACGTTCATAACCTGATAAAGCATAACTCGAGGCGTTCGTAACCAGAGGTACCACTGTACTGTGTATCCTTGGAGTCTGAGCCACATTCTTTGGGAGCTTTATCACTTAGTGAAGCATTATAAGATTCTGCCAACCCCCCTTCCAATCTGTTAATTTGACTACTGTAATCTTTGAACCAGTGGGTTTTTTATGCCTTTTAAAAGACATTTTCATGTAAAAAAAACCCCTATTATCTCTGGCAAAAAAACCACAAAAGAACCTTCATTAGCTTCTTCCTGGGTATATCTTTAAACAACATTGGCAAGACTATGTCTCCAAAAAAGCACTATCTAGATTTCTAGGATCTCCCATTTTAAATGTTTTTCTTATGTTAGTCCTGCTTTCCCCTTCATTATAGGGTTGGGTTTTTTTAGGAACTTGGGTTGACTGCAAAGGTTAGATGTCTAATTTAGGAACCCATCTTTAAATGTTAATCCATCTGTAGCTCTCTGCATTTGTTTTACAACAGCCAGTTCCCAAAAAAGCAAATCGGGATTGTATGTGTGCACCCTTTTTACTTCCCACTATACTGCTTGTTACTTACTTGAGGGTGTTGTAGGAGTTCCTAAACTGCATTTTACTATATTGTATGGCACTGTTTGTATTAAATTTTGTTTGCAGATCTTCTTGCATTTCTGCTCCCATGTGGGTGTCTGCTTAAAATACTTCTGAAATAAAAGTCCACTGTGCTTCTCTGATGGGACTATATTGTGTATTCAAACCAAAACAACTGAGTGTGAGATGAAGAGAATGGAGAAGTATAGCTAGGTTTGCACATCCTTGATTTCACTGAAACATTTTCAAAATATGTGGATACACTTAAAAGCCACAAATGCCATCGAGTTTTCTTGTAAGAATAGCAATTGCCCTGCTGCATCAAATGGGAGATTTGTCTGTTGTTATTACCATCATTTTCTATATTTATATAATACTGGCTCTCTGGGCTGCACACAATATTAAAAAACAACACTATATTATAAAAATACAATTAGCAGCATAAAATACTTCCATCAGAAAGAAGCGTAAAGACAGCTGACAAAAAGACACAGAACACCAAGCATGATTCATAACAATAAGACTTTTGTGAGTGAGGGGGGAGGTGACAATTTCAGCACCAGGGCACCACCACCAAGAAGGCCCTCATCTTAGTACTCACTCATTTTACTTCACTTGGGAAGTGCTTCTGGAACAGAACTTAAAGAGGATCTCATGATGTGGTTTAAAAAAATGGTATTTCAGGTATCCTAGTCCCAACTTCTTAAGGGCTTTTAAGGCGAAAAGCTGCACTTTAATCTTGGGCCCAGAAATGACCTAGAAACTAGAGCAGTTAGTGAAGCACTGGCATCATATGGTCCCATAGCCCAGGCCCAGTTAACAATCTCACAGTTCTGGTTTGGGCCAGCTGCACTTTCCAGACAGTGTCCAAAGTGGCCTCATGCAGAGCACATTCCTAGTCTGCATTCTGTTTCCAAAGCAACCATCCAAATGCTTCTTGAACCTTGCAAGCAAGGCTTCAAGTCACTGGTTAGCCTTTGTTAATGCATAGATTGCAGCTTGCTGTTGGCATGGCAGTGCAAGGGACAATTTTTTAATTTGTAGCAAAAGTATGTCAGAACTAACCTACTGGGTATGCGTTTCTGAAACATTCCATTTCATAAATACGGCACAAGCAGCTATTGTATGTAGAAACAGCAAAGAAACCTCTGACATATCAGCATTTTTATTTAATTTCCCTTGTGATTTCAGAGAGCAGTCCATCTTGAGCACACCATTCATGGTCCTTGGATTGCTGTTTAAGAATTACTGGTGTACTGCACGTGTAATTTCACCTTATTTGCAAGGGACAAAGCAGAGTGTTTCCTTCTTATAATCAATTGTCTGTACAGAGTTCACCTACAAAAGCAAATCCATAAGCATTCTGAAGGGTTACAAACACAGCTGCTGAAACCTTGGAATTCTTGGTTGCAAGTAAAAAATAGGTATAAAAGGAAAATTCCTGGATGCCAAGAGCAAAGTTTGGGGCAAGTACTCTTTGGTGAGAGAACCCCAACAGAGATTAAAAATCACAAAATATGCAGCAAAGTAAAGCCTGGAAGTATAGGTTGTTAGACCTTTAAAATATGCCCTTCCAATATCCTTCCAAAGTTTTGCTCTTCCCCAGCAAAAGACCATACGTTTGGTAAGTTAAAAATGATAAACTTACAAACTCCCCAAAGGTCAGATTCATGTGCTTTTCTATACAGAATCAGAATAAGTTGCACAGGCAGGAAAACTTGACTTGGTTTCAGTGGTGAGGGAGCCATGCAGTCTGAGCTTGGAACAACCAGCTCAGACCTCCTCTCATGTTGAGCTTCTCAGGTAGACTAAAAGGGAACAAAGGCTTGATTATAGTACCTCCCTGGGTGAGCTCAGCCTCACAGGACAGCTTACTCCTGTATGGCTTTAACCTGTTCATGCATTAATTAGACTTAAGCATGTTGGTTATATGAGGCTGGTTATCCCATAGGAATGATGTACAGTGATGAAGGGAGAAGCT
The DNA here is from genome assembly GCF_965113315.1 of Podarcis vaucheri. Taxonomy (NCBI): domain Eukaryota; kingdom Metazoa; phylum Chordata; class Lepidosauria; order Squamata; family Lacertidae; genus Podarcis; species Podarcis vaucheri. Next base: position 75,902,701 of record NC_138764.1, read on the forward strand.
GATAAGTTTGCAACGCATGGCTTAGCAGGCTTTGTTTCCAAATTGTCCTGTTTTTTCTCATGAGCAAGGAGAAGCTTGCAGCTGTAAGCTAAATCCGGTATTTAGATTAGCTGGAGGATTGAAAACAATAGGCTCACCTTTTTATTTCTCTTCTGCAAAATAACTTCTAAAGCAATATATTCACCTTCAAGGATCTCTTAAGGTGGGAGACAGCTTCATCCATGAGAGGCCACTTCAAGGTACTTTAATGAGTATTCCCACTCTACCACTCTCTGTTAAGACACAAATAAGTAAATGTGAATCTTAATTACGGTAAGTCACTGTCTATCTGCAAAACTTAAGGGACAAAGCCTTCATTTTTATCCTTCTAAGCCAGGCTTTGTTTGAACTGCTCTTTATTTTCCAAACTTTTGCGTTTAGCACACATATTGCCCCACTGGTGTGGTAAGTCATTAACAAGGAATGCTTATGTTTGCTGGGTGTTGTATCTAGCTTTTTCATATACCATCTGGAGGCTCTCAATCAAGAGTATATTTAAGTCAAGGAAAAGCTTTTTCATTTACTAAAGGAGGACATAGTTGGGACAAGAACAAGAATAATTACTAAATTGGAAGCACTTGGTTTGGTGTGGTTTGTAGGGGGCATATCCAGATGTTAATATTTTTGATTTTAAGAATTATTAACATGAATGTGTGAATTGTCTAGAAAGTGTTGGGTGGGTGGCGAGCAAATTGCTTTCTGGATCTATTACAAGTATGGAACACATTCTCAACTAAAATGAGTTAAAGAGACCTGCCTTTGAGTAACCACATCACTCTTTTGTTCTGCTTATAAAAAGGTAAAGGGAACCCTGACCGTTAGGTCCAGTCGTCACCAACTCTGGGGTTGCGGTGCTCATCTTGCTTTACTGGCCAAGGGAGCCGGCGTTTGTCCGCTTCCGCAGACAGTTTTTCCAGGTCATGTGGCCAGCATGACTAAGCCGCTTCTGGCGAACCAGAGCAGCGCACGGAAATGCCGTTTACCTTCCCGCCAGAGCAGTACCTATTTATCTACTTGCACCTTGACGTGCTTTCGAACTGCTAGGTTGGCTTATAGAGCTACCTAAATCCTAGTTGTAAAGTGGAGATATATTCAAAGCTGGTTGAGAAGTTCTTTTGCGCTCCCTTTTTGCAGTTCATCTGGCAGTTCTACATGCTTGAACAATGTGCTTTATAATCCAGGAGCTTGTGGATCTTGGCCCACAACATTACTGTTCTCTGAGGCTCTGAGAATACTTACTGAGATGGCTTGCTCACATTACTCAACTTGTGCAAATTAAAATGCCAGGTGGACATTCACAAGTGCAGAAGAAGGTGGCCCCAATCTGAATTGGGTCTCATTCTTCAAATTTCCTCCGGCTCTCATTAAACCTGAATCATACAAAGTTGGCATGCTTTGGTCAAATGCCTGAGTGCCATTGGGTGTTATATTTTGTTTTTGTCTTGCTCAGGAAGTTCCCCAGTAGCAAACTGTCCAGAGCTGTGGTTTATTTTGACAGGCTGTAGCTTAGTGGAAAGAATTTTTATATTTATGAATGCAGAGGAAATGCCTGAGATCTATAAAACAACACAGAGAAAAGAGACAGTAGAAATGGCTGTTTGGCTTGTGATGTAACAAAAGTTTGATTCAGGAACCAAATTAATCAATAACCCAACTCTTTCAATTAATAGACAAGCTTGTTACTAAGTTACTGAATGAGAGGGGAATTTGACAGTTTGCCCCATAAAATACTGAGCACTGGATAAAGAAAGAGTTTATCCTAATTTATTTAGTATTCCTATGTTTTATTTTAAAAGGAAGTCTTAATGCACTAACGTTCATAGTGCCTTATGCATTTAGGGACAGGTTACATATTTTGTCATGATTTTGCCTTCGTTTCAATTTCTGTTGTTACTAATGCAGTGGTAACTGCCTTTGGGTGTACCAAGATAAATGTTTGTTTCTGAGCTAGAGTAATTATATATTGGTGTGCAAAAATGCTTAGGCAGAAACTGCAGAGAACAGCTGGCCCTGAATTATGTTGTATTAAGCATTTTCCCTGAACTTATTTTCTGATCTAAACATGTTTAATCTTTAGAATGTATGAAATACTTTCTGTGATTTCCTTTCTTTCCTCATACATGACCTTGTTTATGAAGGTCTTTTAGCCATTTCTAGCTTTATCAGAAATAGCTGGGATGAGGAAGAAGAGTTGCTGCCATTCATGTGCATCCTACAAATTCCCCTTCCCCTTCCTCACTCAGCAAAGTCAGGGCTTGGAAAGAGTAAGGAGCAGCGGCACTTTAGGGAAGTACAGAGAGTCACAACAATATTTTATTGCTCTCTCAATTTTTTAATGATGGGAAGGAAAACCTAAATCCTGAAGGTAAGTTAAGCACAGTTTAGATCATTAAATAAAATTTATGTGGCCAAAAACACTTTTCTTCCACCCAGATGTTTGGCAGAAGTTGCTTTACGACTTTGTAACTTGTGGCTCATGACCATGTCCATTTTATAAAGTAGTGGCTGTCTTCTATAAATATTCACATTTTTATTACTTGGTTGGAATCTACACACGCATAAAAAACGCTGTGAAAATGCTTTTTTAAAAAAACACATTTTGAAAAATATATTGAGTTTTGCATAGCTCACTTTCGCCATCTAGTGTCACATTTGTATATTGCACTTTACAACCCATTTAAAACGTTTTATTTGCAGCTGTGTAACTGAGTCCTTAGTTTCCAGATGTGGTTCCTTGCCCTGAATATAACTTCAAAGTTTGCTTTAATAAGCTAGGATGAAACTGGTTTCAGATTCTGAAACTATCTTCTGTAAGAACAAATCACAACTCTCCTACATTCAGCTGTAAGATGGAACTGTGATTTGTTTTTAAAATGAAAGCATGAAAGGGGGAGAGTGGAAGAAATCTGAGTGATCCTGAGGCTCATTGCAACTTGCTCCCAAATCATATAAACCATGGTTTATGTGATTGTCTGTACCAGCCCAGAAGATCAGTTCCAGCCATACGAGTCATCTTTGTATATGATCAGTCAAGATTATTAACATAAGAGTACTATTTTGAACAAAAGTAGCAAGAAGACTTGTAGAAGATTTCCCTGCAATACGTTTTAACCATGGGAGTGACCTGGTGCAATACTATTTCTGAATACTTAAATTGAAAGCTCCTCTTTTGTTTTCTCTCTCTTCTGCATTAAGCTGCATGAGTTAGAATGAGGAACACGCAAATTTCTTTCCAATGAACATTCTTGAAACAGTTCTGATAAATCCATAGATTTCTTTATATTACATCATACTGTACTATCTTTTGACAGGGCTAGGATTTAGATTGCAACTTCATGGCTCGGACACGTTATCTGAAAGCCTGTAGATTTGTTTACGGTTTAGGTGCTTATTTCTCATTCTCTCAGACTCCTGCCAGCAATTTTCTTTGTTTTGTCTTTAATGGTAGTGGAATTGTGTGTTTTTGTGAACAATTGCAGTAAATTGTCTAAGGCTATAATCCAGTGTGCACACTTGGGAGTAAGCTTCACTAAGTACAGTGGAATTACTGGCAAGGAAACATGTATAGGTTTGGAGTTCACAGCTTTTCAGTTTCTCATCTCTTCAAACTTACAGCACAAACCTAACCATGTCTTTTCAGAAGGAAGCCATATTGAATTCAATAGGGCTAACCCACAGGGAAGTAGGATTGCTGCCTTAGATTGTTAGATTCCAGTGCAGATTTCCTATTCCTTATGTTCTTCTTTACACATATAGTGGTACCTCAGGATGTGAATGGGATCCATTCCAGAGCCCCGTTTGCATCCTGAACGTAACGCAAGATGCATCTGCGCGTGTGTGTGTCGCGTTTCGCTGCTTCCGCGCATGCGTGTGACGTCATTTTGAGTGTCTGCGCATGTGCAATTGGCGAAACCCGGAAGTAACATGCTCCATTACTTCCGGGTTGCCGCGGAGCGCAACTTGAACACGCTCAACCCAAAGCACATTCAACTCGAGGTATGACTGTACATACACCTGGAGGGGGGAAAAGAAAGAATACATAAGATATATGCTCACCCACGATACCTACCCCTTCCCCTTCCCTGCTGACAAAATCAGCAGCCCCCTCCCTTTGGAGCTCGCCAAATAAGCTACCCATAGAGCTTGCCACCTATCTGCCTCAGTTTCCCTTCTCCACTAAACTTCTCCTAGCCCTACAATGCTGCTTTAATGACCCAGCAGCTCTCAGAAGGCTCTTATAACGCTGTTGTTTGCTGAGCCACCTATTGGTAGCCATGCAAACTGTGATGACAGCCATACCTTTTTATTATATGTAAGGTTTTGTGTGTGTGTACACACACAAAAAATAAATAAAATAAAATATAGTTTGTCATGACCCTTGTTAAATGTTTCATTGTTTTTAACCTGTGGACACGGAAGTGAACATTGGCCACCAACTAACCCCTTGTGTTAGAACTGCCTCTGCGGTCAAAGGTTAATGTAGCCAGGAGAGGAAAACAAGCTATAGTTAGCAACAATGCAAACAAATTTATGGATGAATGCCATTGGAATAGTTTTTGAAGTTGCTTTCTATAGCATACCCCCCCTAGCTGCAAATATTCCATCCTCCCTCTTTCCCAGGAAATAACAATGCTTCAAATGACAGGTTTTGTTTTTAGAGGTAAATTCTTGCCAGTTTTGCTCCTGGCCAGAGCACAATGCTGTGTCTCAAATTGTTTCATCACATAACCATTATATGCTTGCCATTTTTTCATTTTTAGGTAGAGGTAGTTTAATTTTTTTTTGTCCTTTCCGCACATTACTCTTTAATTGTGAACATTTTGTTTAAAACCTTTGAAGTAGATTTCCCTCTGAAAGCACACGTTTTTGCTATTCAGTCAAGGTGCATGCTTTTGTCAGGTCCTCAATCAAGAGTTTGGACAGTATTAACCTTTTGTTTTCCTCAGCCTTAATTGCAGTAACACTGGCAGGTGTGGGGCTGCCACACTTCTGCTGAATAGTGATGGGGATGAATTGAGCAATCCACTATTTTTTTTTGAAATATATATTTTAATCCAAACTATCCTGTTAAATTTTATAGCTCCAGATCTTACACCCTACAATTATTTTCATTTTAGGACATGACACACACCTTGTTCTCTCTTAGTTATAGGTATGGAGAATCAGAACGTATGTTTCCTGACAAAGTTTAGGAATCTATTTACATTGCTTCCCCTGCTTGACCTCGGTCCCAACACCTCAGGGTTTTTTAAAAAAATCTCTTCATTTTTGTGTACCGTATTTTTTGCCCCATAGGACGCACTTTTTCCCCTCCAAAAATGAAGGGGAAATGTGTGTGCGTCCTGTGGGGCGAATGCAGGCTTTCGCTGAAGCCTGGAGAGCGAAAGGCATCGGTGCGCACCGACCCCTCTCGCTCTCCAGGCTTCAGGAAGCTATCCGCAAGCCTTGGGAGCCCAGCGGGAGCCAGTTTGAACACAAATAATCCATAGGGAGAATAAACAAAATGCAATTGGTCTTTGTCCTGTTTCCTGCCTCTCTCTGCTGCATCTAGATGAAATGGCATTTCCAGATTATTTCTCATCCCTGAATAGTTCTCCTTTCCCATTAAAATCTGTCCAAGCTGCACTTTTATTTATTTATTTTAAATAATAGGTAGAAATACATGATAACCAACTGAAATGAATGTCTTTACAGTTATACTTCACAAATGGACTCAAGGAAAACCCCAGATCCTTTTCCCCAAGATGTTAGAGGTTGATTACAGCCCTTCTCTGAGATGAACTAACGAAATACGATACCATTTTTTTCTAACCATTTTTTATTCATATAGTGTATGAGATTTTCAATGCCTGGCTTAGAAAAACAAGAGATTAGTGCAGCAAATAGAATACTGGTTTGGACAATATATTAAATAGCAGATACAGTTAAATGCATGGGGTTAGAGTTTTATCCTTCCCGCAACCATCTCCAGATTTCATTTGGGAATTGACCATGCATTTTTGGCCTATGCAGATGGTCTAGTAGGGGACTTATGTTGCACTTCTCAACATCTTCCAGCGTGATTGTTGGAATTTTACATCTGTGAAGACTACAGGTTTTGCATCGATTACCTCTCCTGCCCTGATGTGCTTGGCTCTCTTGATAGGTTGTAAACACCATAAACATGATAAATTTGAATCCTAGGTTGTTAACATCCTCTTAAAATACTAGTGTTTTGTATGATTATTTTGCAAAAGCGTACTTCAAACTATTGTGTGACCTGTCACAACACAATACTATGCAGCAATGCACTGACTAGGCGAGGTGGTAATGGATAGTAATTCGTCAATGGTGTGTCTCTGGGTACTCCCATCAAAGTTTTTTATTCCCCTTCTTTTCACTGCTTTTGTTGTTGGTAGATTAGAATATAGGCATCCTTTGCTATTGTTGAGCAACTAAAATAAACGAGAAATATTCTAAAAATCAGAGGAAAGTTGGAAATGGCTCTCCTGCTTTGCTAACTCTTAAAAGGCTTCACAGAATGTGAGACAAATTGTTCTTGTGCTCTTTTATAATCATCTGATTCTTTGTAACTCTTCCGAGTTGGAAAACCAGCACCACAGGCATAAGTAGCAGACTCTGTGCTGCTTTCTTTTTTAAAAAAAATCAAAGAGCAAGGACAGTAAAACTAAATTAGGTGCTTATATTTTGTTTTCTTTTTGTCCTCATGATTTCTGACATTCGTCTTTTCACATTTTTCCAATTGGCAAGACTTGAAGGAGGTCAGAAAAGGGAGAAGTGATGAGGTCATTTTGAGATATTACTGAATCCTCTGTGAGTTCTCATTGTGCTTTGGTTCCTTTCCAGCATTGCGAGTTTGTACTTGTAACTTGAAAAAGCTTTGGCCTAGTTCTCACAAACTAACGATAAAGAGGTAAACCTGCGTCCTAGACTGTACTGCTTTAGCCGCCAGTTGAGGACTAACAGGACTGAATGTTTATTCAAACAAAATAATTCCCTGCATGATAGACTGAATAAAATTACCTGTTTAGTTTACAAATGTACATCTACTTGTATCTACATTGTGATGTTGCTGTATCATGTAATGTTCTTATTAGAAACTATCATCTATCTCTATCTATCTATCTATCTATCTATCTATCTATCTATCATCTATCTATCTAACATCTATCTATCTATCTATCTATCTATCTATCTATCTATCTATAAATCCTACGCAGGTAGAAAGCTAACCTAAGAGACAGAAGGCTAAGCTAGAACCTCTAGTCAATGTTAGAAGGAGTCATCCATTATTACATTTCCTCCTTTGGCTGCCCCATGTTTTCTTTAATGTAGATGAAATTGCCCTCAGAACTTGGTTTGGGGAAGAGGGATGGTCTTATTAAACTATTTTCACCACCAGCAATTCTGGGGTTTACCTAAGACCCTCTTCTCAACTGACTTGACTGGAATCATTCGCTAGGCTATAAATCTTCTGCTGCAGTAGCTAAGATCCAAAGATCTGTTTAGGATTATGCAAAATCTTTTTTCCCCTTTTAAACATTTGTCCCACATATGCTTTTTGAAATTGTCTTTAGTCGGGGGGAATCACTCCTATTCAGAAATATCAATTCTAACATTGCTTTCCTTACTTCATGTTCACAGAACTAGTTTTACAGTACTTCAGATTGTGGCCATTGGATGGAACTTCCCACAGCCATAATGAACACCAACGGTCAGCTAGCCATCTGCTCCATATTATACAGCTGTGAGGAAAGAAACATATGGGCACAGTGTGCCATGTATATACTGTGTGCTGTTTAGTGTGCCAGCCTGCTTCCATACGGATCTGTTTCCTCTCCCACACAGACATCTGGTATCCCTGCACCCGTACTCCATGTGTCACAAGATTGGGTAGATTGGTTGAGAAGTGGTCATATGCAGTGCTGTGTCTCAGCCATAAGATTGGGCCTCATGATCTGCTGGGGTCAAAAAAGTGTATGAACACTCTGCGCCTTATGACTGCCTAAAGGGGAAGTGGTGCAGGTAGATATGGGGAAGTTTTTACACAAAGTATTCTCTACAAATTAGTGATACCAATGTTGTTCGTACCTAATGATATTTAAAAAATAATAATTCTGGCTACTGTTAAATACAGATTTTTTTCCTTTCCTTTTCTGTAGTGTGATCCTTGCAACCAGTTCTTCCTTTTATCTTGCCACAGATAACAGCGCCTTGCAATTAGCATGTTGGAAAGCTTAACGCTGGATGATGCAAGAGAACCAATCATAAACTAAAGCTGCTTATTGGACCCTAAATAGCATGTTATACAAACATAGTAGATTCCTGTTTGCTGCTAGGCATGATTCATGGTCCACATTCATGCCAGTGCGGAGATTATGTTGCTGCGCTTTGCAGTCTGATATTTAAACTATGAGAATTCATAAAATCCTCTTCATTCTAAAGCCAGCTGTGTCTGCTGAGTGGAAAAAGTACTTGGGCTTCATTTGAAAGGGGGTATATCATCACAGCAAGCTCCTGCAAATACCTTGTGATGACATGCAAAGGATTATGAATCATACTAACTAAGCGAAGTCAAGGAGTTAAAAGCCGTACAAGATACTGACCTCTTGTCCACCATCCCATTTGCTGCCATGCAAACCAATTTTTCTGGCAGCGAGTCCTGGCACCAGATCATTCTCTGGAGGACCACTGACTGGAATTTGTTTTCCTAAGCGGTATTCAAGGCTCCCAGGCTGCTCTCTTTTCAAGTCTCTCTCTGGTTTGGTGGGTATAACTTGAGTGTGTAGTCTGACTAGCTGAGCAGACATTTGTTGGCTTTGGGGTTTCTGGAAAACATGTCAAAGCGCTCAGTTGAAACTGGGGGTATGGCTGAAAAAGTTACTCCTGAACGAAGTGTCTTTTCGTATAGATCTTGGAACAAATGGCGTTTATAGCATAATTATAGGGGCATATATTCACTGGAGCATTTTGTGCTCCTGGTTTGATATTTTTAGTACAGAAGCAGAAGCACAAAAATTGTCAGAAGAAAGCAAGTCCTATATTAGGCAGGATTTTGCTTTCCCCTGTGCTTCTTGGACTCAGGTCGAATGCTAAAGGAGAGCAGAGCTCTGATGTGGATACAGCAACAGTCAAACTTAAACTGAGCCCTGTGAAGGAACAGCGGCTCTGTCCCAATTGTAAAGTCCACCTTCATTGAAAAGTGTGACATCCTCAGGCTGGAGTGAGAACCAATTATTCACTGAACCATCTGAGGAGGATTAATAGTAGATAGAACAGCCTTGCACATAGTTATTTAGGGGGCAGCCTCTCACAGGCAGGATTAAACTAGACTTTAAAATACAGTATGGCTTAATGAACACAAGTGCTTTGTGCCTTCCTTGCTCTTGACTGTGCCGTGCAGGGAGGGAAGAAGACTGGAGGGGTGTCATGTGGAGTTGTGTGCGCCAGAGAGCCCTGGGTGCACAAATTTCTGAGGGCATTAACCAGGCGCCCTCACTTGGGTGCTCCTCCATCCGCCAAGGGTCTCGTTGGCCACTCAGGTTCCCCAATGCATGGGTGGGCAGGCAGTTCAGCGCGGCCATGCTTTCCTCTGGTGGGGGTAGAGTTGCTGCAGCGGCATCAGTGGCAAGGGCTGGGCAGATGTCCCCCCATCCGGTGCACGTGCCCCTCGCCTGGTTCACACAAGCCACAGTTTGACTTGGCATTCAGTTTGCATTAAATGTGAACCCAGGTCTTTGCAGGTTCATGATTTGTTTCCTTCAAATAAACCAATGAGAAATTGTGGCTTCTTGTGGTTTGTTTGGAGAGAAAGAAGCCATGAGTCTGGTTTCAGACAGAACAGGCAAGACAGACTCTGACTTGCTCCCGGTGTGTTTCCTCTGCCATGCAGCACAGTCAGGAGTAAGGATGGAGCAAACGCTTATGAAGCCATAATTTATTTCAAACTATTGTTCAACCTTATGTGTGAACCAGCTTACTGCCTGCTTTGCTTTACTGTGGAGGTGGTGAGGGTGTAGCTCCTCCCAACCTCAGCAGTGTATAGTCTAGAAGAGGGTGTGCATTGAGCTTGCAGCTGCTGTGGCAGGATATTCGTATACTGTCTCCCCGGTGAGAGAGGAATATGTGGCGTTTACCAGTCAAGGGCTCACCATAGCTATTCACCTCTTTTCCCTGGCTTTTTGACACTTATTTTTAGGACCCACCTTATTTTTGTGATTGTAAGTTGTTTAAAACCGTTTTTAAAATTGTGTTTTAACGTTGTAACCCGTCCATCCTGGGACCTTAGGGTGAAGGACAGGCAACAAATAAACAACAACAAGGCAGGAGAATAGCAAATTGCCCAATATTTACCCTTAATCCAGCTGTGCATTGCAATTTGAGACCTGTAAATAAATGGCTAGCGGAAACTGTAAAATCTACAGGCCAGCAATAAAAGGTTGGATAGGCATCTGCTAGGAATCTTTTGAGTAGGGCAGTGTCTGTTCCAGTTCTCTCATTCCTTTTTTGTGGACCATTCTTGCATCTTCAGAATGATGTTAAATGCCAAAAGTGTGACAAAGAAAGCTAGAGATGACAGTGCAGGAAATAACACTCACAGACTCACTAACCACTTTACAGGCGAAGCATTAGACCTGGTGCCTGGTCATTGCTACATGATGTGATTATCTATCCCACAGAGCATTTGGCTGATTTATTTCTTGTTCATACAGGCTCTAGTCCTGGAGCAGGTGGGGGAGGGGGGGAGAAGAGAGCTCATTGCAAGGATATTAATAGCCCTTAGATCAGTTGGTTTTCTTTTAAGCACATCTGGGTTATTCCGTACATTAAGGCTTCCCCTTTCTGAGTCACTACACTCAGCTAAATGATTGCACTTTCTCTTTGCAAAGTTACTCATTCTCCAGGCTTCTTGTATTAATCAGACCGTATCTATAGTTTTCACCAAATAAGGTTTTAGAAGATTATAAATTAAGCAAGGGGGGGATCATAGATAAGGTCACTTTAAATGATACAGGTTCATGAACATAATATGCAAATTGTTTCTAGCGGGAGAACAAACCTTTATTCGGAATATTCTTATTGACATGATAGTATGCATTTATTAACAATATTTGTATCCCACCTTTCTGCCCGAGAGTTGGCCTCCTGAGCAACTTACATTAAATATAATATTTTTGTTTAAATAAGGCAGAAGTGACTGTGCTCCATCTGCTGCTCTTCGAAAGTTCTGTAGTAACTAGATGGGGAAATAGTGTCTGTCCCCATTGGAAGTGAACTACCCAGCAACCAGGGCCAGGTAGCACCAGATATCTTTGACCCTGGGGCTGGGTCACCTCCTTTTGGGACAGCTGCATAGTCTGAGGCTACTAGCTCTTCCTGGCAGTAAGGGTGCTTCAAGCAACTGGTGGACTATAATGTTAACTGTTTGCTCCCAAGGTCTATACCTCAGAATTGTGACTTTCTGTTTACTGAAATTGAATTTGGTTCCTTTTCTGCCTCCTTCTGCAAAGCTGAACAAACCCAAACCCCTGTGTTGCAAAATGTGAGAATCTACAAAAATGCAAAGGCAACACGCTGGCTAATAACTGTTAGTAAATATATAATTGGTATGATGTCATTCAAAATATACGAATATATACATACTAGTGAAGATCATACTAGTGGATCAGTGCTCACTGGATAATTATGTATATTTCATTGATAATTATTCGCTGATGAAGACTTTATTCCGAAACAGTTGAACTATTCTGGATGCACTGTCCTTTTGAGACTTCGGAGAGACGTCTTCCTTTGAGACTTTTGTGAGATATCTTCCTTTGAGAGACAGTTTGGCGTTCCTTGCTATTCATTGGTTGTTTGAATCTTTGTTTGACTCTGTTACATATAATAACTTGCAGTTACTTGTATATTTTGTGAGATGTGTTATATGATACATATATTGTTTTGAAGTGGCTTATTCGTATATTTTGAATGACATAATACCGATTATAGATTTACTAACACTTATTAGTCAGCATGTTGCATTTGCATCGTTCTGCAAAGCTAGCAGATATTTTCAATAAAAGAGGCATGAATGGTTCTTTATATTAGTTTTGTCCTGATATCCAACATTATCATGCCTTGGGTTTTTGGAGTGATGCATGCATGTTGTTCTTTACCTATGTAACTTGAGCACCTTTACTAAATCACAGTCTAGTCCAGGCTTTTGTAGTTAGTCACTTACCTGATCTACTTTGTTGAATAAAAAATGGACTCATATGGAAAGAAATAAGAAAGGTAGCATAGCAGTGAGGGGAGAGAGTAGTTGAGACAAGGGAAAAGATGGTAAAGAATCATGCTTGAGTTGGAACTACAGTAATTAGACATTACAGAGGAAATCACTGGTTCCCAACCCTCGATTTGCCCCTGCAGTTAATGTGAGAGTTGGATATGGCATTTGCAGAACAGAAAATTGGTGAGTGGAAGTGAGTATTTAACTCTTCCCCTACTCACAATACTTAAAAGTTTGGTCCCCGTCCCCCCCCCCGCCGCCGCCAGCCAAGCTCCAAAATTGGAAGTTAATTCAGCTAGCAAAATGACAGCTGAGGTGAGGTGCGTGGGGTTTGCAAGCATTGGCATAGGAGGCATAAAGCATTTGCTCTTCCCATCTGCCAATCATCTCTACATTTTAAACAGTCTCATCCAATTTGGGAGGTGGTTGAAACCATGCATTTGCCCAAATGATGTCTGGTTCCAGCCTCAGCAAATAGAAAGCATGATTGTCCCTGGAACTTCAGTTGTCCACTGGATTCAGCTGGCCTCCTCAAGATGTAGTGTACGCAAACGGTGCTTAACCCCGAATTTAACTCTCAATAGTATTTGAATGATGCCGGCATTGATCTGCTTCTTTCTCTCTGACATTATAAAGGAGGCGGTACTCCACAGAGCCACTGGCATTCTGTTTACTTCAATGTTGTTTCAGTTCATGGGCATTCAGCAATAGTGCTGCTAACGCTTTCACATGGTAGCAAATCACTAGGGGACTTTGGCAGAGAGACCATCACTGCTTATTTGAGGTGGAACGTCTGCCGAGTTGCACTTGCAACAGAATAGCTCGTGGTTAGCTCTGGTTGTCAGAAAAGGTTGTTAAGTTTCTATTCACAAAAATGGTAGAAGGATGCATGACACTGTCGATTATTGTATAGGAAATAAAATATCTAAGAGTGAGCCTGAGCTATGTCTCCAGCTACCCGTTCCTTGTTTGCCTGACTCTAAATCTTTGGGTAGTCTATGCTATAGGAATTCCTAATTTTGTGTAGGATATTTTCTTTCTAGGATGTATCTGACTTCTCTTGCTGATTTGTAGGGCGTTGTCTGTATAATATCAGGTACTTACTGAAAAACAAAGGATACCACCAATGAAAGGGAAACTCTTGACCAAAAACAACTCCCTTTTATTCCAAGGACACCTAGTGTGTGGATTTTATTATTGCAGGCATATTGTTAAACACATTCCACAGGCAAACTCAACCATGATTGCCAGTTCTTGTAATTTTAGTAGCTCTCAACCCTTACAAACCTTTTTGAAGAAGTTTTACATCCTTCATGGTTGTGAAGGACAACAATATTCCATACATGCTTAAAAGCAAAACTTCAGGCCAAAAGACTGGTTTTAGAAATCATGAACAATAATGGTTTGTGCGTTCAGCCTAAACATTTTGATTTTGTTTGAACATTGAGATTTGAAAACAATTGGCAATAAACTCCTGAACTACGTTTATTTAAGTTCTGTTTGTGTAGAATAGTTCACCCACCTGCAGTTGAGGACGCCCTTTAAGACATACATAGCTTTAGCAGCCCTAGAGCTGGAGTGAGAAACGTTTCCGCCCCCCCCCCCATGCCAGTGGTGGGGAGGGCTGCAGCCAAAAGTGAATGGGGCAACCCCACTCCATTTCTTTCTTACTCACTTGCACACCACCCACCCACCCATTCACATACGCATAAGCCTGCAATTTGTGTTGAAGGTGGAAATGTCACTCGCTGCTCTCCAAAGTAAATTGCAGGTGCAGGCCCCCTAATCCACACTGAGATCCTGGCATAGGGATCCTGCTCAAAGATTAGAATTGCATACAAGTTACTGGTAGACATAGTGAAAGGGGCACATTTGTAGGATGTGAGGAATTAAGCCTAGAAGCCAAATGGGACACCATATAGGTTCTCAAAAACACGAGTCTTGAAGTTCCTGCTGACATTTCAGAAAATCCAACAATGTGCATTCAGGTCTAATTACGTATTTTGAAGTCTGATGTTAAGATCCAAGGGTTAGGATATTGTCTTAGAACGGAGAGTAGGTTGGAGGAAGATAGACAAAACGTAAAGAAAAATGAAATTTGATTTGACTGATCTTCTGAATGAAGTAAAGCATGCATAAATAAATAAATAAATAAATAAATAAATAAATAAATAAATAAATAAATAAATAACATATACCTCTGGCCCTTCTCTTGTCATAAGCACACATGCACTAGACACATTCTTACATATCCTCTCACAGAGCAAGCCATGCAGGCATGCACACTCATACATTCACTCCCAGAGGGAGTGCTGAATTCACAGCACTGAGATCCCTATGCCTGTTTAAGAGATGATGTGGGATGACTGACAGGTGGGTAAGGCCCACTGACATGGGCCTGGCTTGCTAGACTGAGGGAACCCGGTGGGCCAGAGGTTCCCCATTTACATAAATGAAAAGATTAAGGAAATGTGAGAAGCTGCAAATGGCTTAATGCAGACAGAACTTTTGTTAATGACTTCCACAGCTGTGTGGGTAATTATGCAGCACATTTTTGCAGCGATTTCTTGGTCTGTTGTAAAGTTGCTTTCATTACAGAGGCCCTGCATACAGATTTTCAATGGGGACATTTTTCTGTGGCATGCTGAATATTACAAAGTGGAATCTGAGCGTACTAAGAATTTCCCTGACAAAGCAGTAGCATTCAGATCAGACAAAGTTGGAGCTACTGTTGTTTACACTTGTGAGAACAATGCTTTGGTATTTAAAAGCTCCCAGGCATTAATTCCCATAGCATTGCCCCCTTCCCCAGGGTGAGGGACTGGTACAATTTACTGCTAACTCTGCCTAAGCCCCCATCATCTCAACAAATACAGTTTATTCTGTCTAAATGTTGAGCTTAAAGGAGTCCATAGTGGAGAAAAATAAGTTTGCATTGCTTTTTTGAATTACGGTAGATTTGATAGTTGAGCTTGCAAGTTATTAATACTTTAAAACATTTTGGAGTACAAAATGTGTTGCTGTCCTTTATTTCTTCTTACAAAAGAAAAACCCCTATAAGGTAGAACAATGTGCTTTTTCTGTCATGCATGCAGATTGTAGCAGGAGGGGGGTGCGTCTAAAATATAGCCATGTGGTAGAAACTCCCCATGTGGCAAGCACTTTGTTTAAATTACTTTGAGTGTGTGAGAATTTTCTAAATCACATGGGAAGCCACTTCATACAAATTGCTTATCGTGTGAAATTCTGTCTGTTGTACTTCATATGGCTACAAATATGCAATTTGCAGGTTGGGGTTGGACATATTAACAAATATTTTACTGGGAATTTGATGTGGCTAAACTATGTTTTGAACAAGGCTGGCAAATCCATGTTTTAAACATGGTAGGTTGTCTGTGTAATCATTGTTAGATGTAGGCTTGACTCAGGCTCTGCAATCAATTGGTTCTTATGCTGTGGCCATGAGCCCGTAAGACCGCCTAAGCAGCCATTTGCCTCGCTGGACAAGATTATATTGTGTGTTGGCTCCGACCAACATTGCCTTTTTCTTTTTCTATTTCAGCTCAGATTGGGTGGAGATCATCGAGCCCCGTTCTCGAGAGAGAATGTATGTCAACTTGACAACCGGCGAGTGTGGCTGGGAGCCACCGTCCAACCTCAGAGTTCGTCAGTCAGATGAGAACCAGTGGTGGGAGCTCTTTGACCAAAACAACAACCGTTTCTACTACTACAATGCCATCACACAGCAGACAGTGTGGCATAGGCCACAGGGTTGTGACATTGTGCCACTGGCTCAGCTCCAAGCCATGAAACGCAATTCCAAGTCTGACTTCAGGACATCCCAGCACAGGGGCAGCACAAGTAGTGATGGGCGAAACACTCCTGTCCAGATGGCTCTCTTGCAGGAGATGGAGAAGGGTAAAGAGGACAACAGCCTGGAGAAGAGACCAGAGACTGGAAGGTAACAGTATTCTTTTTTATATAACTAATTAAAGGGGCCCATCCACATGCCAGCTTCTAGAAAAAGTCATAGGACGGAGATAGTCCTAAGGTGATCTGGTTGCTGACTATGGGAAAAAAGGCAAGTTGAAGTTGTCTGTCCTACTCAGGAAGTGCCCCTTGAGAAAGATTTTTGAGAAAAAGTAACTGGACTCATTGTAAGAACTTTTGTATGCTGTGTGAATCAGGGTGTTTGAGCTGGACTAAGGAGACCTCAGTCCAGTATATCTGAAGGAGCATATCCACCCCCATCATTCTACCCAGACACTGAGGTCCAGTGCCAAGGGCCTTCTGGCGGTTCCCTCACTGAGAGAAGCCAAGTTACAGGGAACCAGGCAGAGGGCCTTCTTGGTAGTGGCGCCCTCCCTGTGGAACGCCCTCCCACCAGATGTCAAAGAGAACAACAACTACCAGACTTTCAGAAGACATCTGAAGGCAGCCCTGTTTAGGGAAGCTTTTAATGTTTGAGGCATTACTGTATTTTAATACTGTGTTGGAAGCTGCCCAGAGTGCCTGGGGAAACCCAGCCAGATGGGTGGGGTATAAATTATTATTATTATTATTATTATTATTATTATTATTATTATTATTATTATTAATCACCCAGTCAGGGTAATATTGGGACATGAAATGGTCTCCTTGGGGAAGTGGTAAAATACGAATGTAATAAGCAATAGTCAGAAAACCATCACTTGAAGGAAATTTTGCTGAATGTAGCTTGCATGGGAAAGACAGCGTTGGAGAGCAACTGCAAAGGTTGAAGTTCAGTTGCTTAACTAGGCTTTTGTATTTGAATTTGAGAGAAAGGACTTGAAATAATCTCTTATGCATTAACATTAATGAGCATCCCCCACCCCCGTTCTGTTCTTCATGAGATTAGCATGGTTGTGTGAAGAACGGTTAAAGGCTGTAGGTTGGCATGAGATGTGTAACACATTCCTTTGCATGTTTACTCAGAGATAAACCCCATTGTGTTTGACAAGGCTTGGTTACAGTTACATGTGTGTAGCATTGCAGCTTTAAACTGTCCCCCTGAGAGTGGGTGATCTATGCCTTTACAAGTTAATATATCCATGAAGGATTGTGATAACAATATCATTTTGTAAAAATAATTATGTCTAGAAAAACTTGGGGCAGTTGCAGAAATCGTCATGCAATGTTTTCAAAACATTTCTAGTCTGTTGTGTGTTGTTATTGATTGTTGTTTGTGTTTCATTGTCCTCTATTTTGTAAGATTTCTGTGAACACAAAAGCAACTTGGAAGTTATTCTTGATTTTGCTGATAGTGAAATCTTTTTAGCCTTTGTCATCTTACTTTCTGGATAAGGATTAGATGAACTCCCAACTCATTTGACTTACAGTCAGTTCAGACATAATAAACTGTCACTGGTATTTTGGTACTATCATATCCTGGAATGCAATCCAAGCCTCTTTCCAACTGCCTATGACAATTGCGTTCATTGCCTTCAAAGTCCACTAAATCATTTGATGGAGAGCAGAGCACTAGGGACATGTGCAGAATGGCCAGAAATGTGGAAATATGCCAAGTTCTGTTTTCCACAAACAGGGCCATCTTAAGCATATGGGGCGCCATGGTGCAAAGATCCCTCCACGCCCCCCATTTCCCAGAGTTGCCGACCTTTTTTAGGGAGGATGGCGCTGCCAGCAACGCGCCCAGCTTTGCAGGTCTGGAGGAGGTGGGCAGCAGCTGGAGGGCAGCTCCTCCAATGGGGAAGAGGCGGAGGCTGGACGTGGTGGCTCCCAGCTCAGCTGGCTGCTTTGTGCCGTGGTGGCCACGGCAGGTGGAGGCTCCGGGCGCAGCACTGCTTCAGCGTGGCATGGCGGAGGCAGGCAAGGGCGGAGAGCTGATGCTGGGAGGCGCCACATCCAGCCTCCACCTCTTCCCTGGTACCCTTCAGAACTTGGCGCCCTGCGCCACTAGCCTCTATGAATAAGATGCCCCTGTCCAGGTTTTACCCAGACAGATCTTATTTCCTGAGTGCTAATTATGAGGCCTAAAAATTGAATAAAGTAATTAACCTCCCTTCATTTTTCCTGTGAACACTAGTACCTGAAGCCCTTGTAAGGTGTTTAGAATGGACTCAGCAAGTACCGTATTTTTTGCTCTATAAGACTCACTTTTTCCCTCCTAAAAAGTAAGGGGAAATGTGTGCGTGTCTTATGGAGCGAATGCAGGCTGCGCAGCTATCCCAGAAGCCAGAACAGCAAGAGTGATTGCTGCTTTCACTGCACAGCGCTCCCTCTTGCTGTTCAGGCTTCTGAGATTCAGAATATTTTTTTTCTTGTTTTCCTCCTCCAAAAACTAGGTGCATCTTGTGGTCTGGTGCGTCTTATAGAGCGAAAAATACGGTACAGTGGTGCCTCGCAAGACGAAATTAATTCGTTCCGCAAGTTTTTTCTTCTTGCGAGTTTTTCGTCTTGCGAAGCACGGTTTCCCATAGGAATGCATTGAAAATCAATTAATGCGTTCCTAGGGAAACCGCCTTCAGACCAGGTCCGGGGACAGTCTGTCCCCAGACCTCTTCTGAAGGCTGGCGGGGGAAGAAGGACTTCCCCGCAGGGCTCTGCAAGCTGCGGATAGGCGCAGCAGGCTGCTATCTGCAGCTTGGAGAGCCCTGCGGGGAAGTCCTGCAGGGCTCCCCAAGCTGCAGGTGTCTGCCCCGCGCGAAGGGCGCTCTGTTCTGAATGTTGGCGGTGGGGAGGAAAAACCCTCCTCCCACCGCAAGCCCCGGGAAGGCTGCGCGCCTTCTCCTCTGTTCCCGGACCTCCCACCACAAGCCTTCAGGACAGGTCTGGGAACAGAGGAGAAGGTGCGCTGCGTTTCCCCGCTGTCCCAGGAGATTTCCCTATGGGCTTTCGTCTTGCGAAGCAAGCCCATAGGGAAATTCGTCTTGCGAAGCCTCTAAAAATCGGAAAACCCTTTCGTCTTGCGGGTTTTTCGTTTAGCGAGGCATTCGTCTTGCGGGGTACCACTGTACTTTTTTAGCTAAGAACTGCCCCTATGGAAAGTCCCCCAAAAATGTAGAGTCCAGTACAGTATTCTGTTTTCAGGAGAATCCAACTCAATGATTCATAAGCAGGGCATGAAGGCAGCAGACATCCCTGTTGTCTTGTCCCCGCACCCTAAGTATACGGTTTCTAGTCTGAACCTATTCTGTCCTCCATTCTGGTGGATTGACAAAGCTATAACTCTCTGAAAAGTGAGATCACATTCCGTAAGCAGAGTTTCCAGATTTTGGCCAGGACTTGGAATGGCAAAATCCTTTCTTCAGGCTGCAGCTGTCAGCCCATTCTTTCTTTTGCTGGCTAATCCTTGCTGGAGTGTTATGCTGGAGGCACTGAGAGTCGTGCTTGAAGTTGTTGTGCTTAAACTTGTCAACAACTTGCTGAAGAAACTCAAAGTGGCATTTCATTTGTTTAGGTAGCTCACAGTTTTCTGTTCCCCAATAAGTCAGCCCAAAAATCATGGAATTTATTTCTTGTGCAGACTTGGCCAACTGCCAGTGTGCATTTTGGTAGCAAGTAACACTGCATTGTAAGAAAACAAGTTTGTTGCTTCTGGCCAGGGGTGTTTCCCTAGCACTATCTACTCCAGTTTTAAGCAATATTTAAACCTTCCCCTGTTGTCACAATTTTTAACTCTACTATAGGGCATATAGACACAAAAAATCTTTATTACAAGTATCATTACACTACCAGCATGCATTTTAATGTATATAATGAAGAGCTCAGTTTAATTATATATAAAGAGTATTTTATTGATGATTAGATTTTCTGTTACCAGTAAGATAATATCCCTATATGTGAATCCTATTTGTTCTGAAGTTTTATATGTAAAGAAACCTACAGATCTTGCATCCTTAATCTAGAGGGCTTGCTGAAGCCCTCTTGCTTGCAATCAGGATTTATTCCTTTCTTTGTGCCTCCCGAAATGAAATTTGTTGTTTTATGCAGGCAAGAGAGGGGATCACGTAAGGCAACAAAGAAGGAATTTATCCCGAGTACAGACCAACACAAGGGGACAATAGGTTCTGTTCAACATAGCACTGAGCAAAATGTTCTGTCAGTGCAAGGATTTCTCCTTGTGCAATGGAATGTACTGCCCCCATGTGCTCCCTAAAATATGTTCTGGGACTTCACCCAATGCATGGGAGCAGATCTGGGGACAGCACAGAGCTCACATGGGGGAAAGGAAAGCAGGGGAATCCCATTGCATTAGCACTAATCTTTGTGCTGGTGTGACTATTATTTGAATGCCACCCAGTGATTTTAATCAAAGTTATATAGTTCTATCAAGGACTGTTAGCCCTGCTAGCTAACCAGAACCTCCACGTTCAGAGACAATATGCAACTGAATACTAATTGCCAGGTGTTTCTCCTGGCCTTGGCTATGGCAAAATCACGAGTGATGTAATCATAGTTCAGAAATCTGATAAATTCGCTGTTGGTGACCAAGAGGGACAAAGCTGTGAAAGGCTCTTTCATGACGGATCAGAAAACATTCTTTACCCATTTTAGAAAAGAGAAGGCACATTTTACCATTAGTACCCAAAAGCAGTTGTGACATTTGGGAAACGTTCTGTTATGCTTAGCTCTGACATGGCGTCAAACAGAATCGTCAGAGGACAAACTAGCCACTTTGCAGGTAAAGGACTTAGAGGATCAGACAAGGTCCCCTGGAACCAGTGCTGAGAATCCTCTTGAGTTGCCTTTCAGTTGCTGGAAACAATAGAGATTTCTGGCTCCTTGGTCCCAAACCCATTCTCCCCTCCTTGCTGGGCTGCACCTTGCCTGGGATCCCTGTGGCAATGACCTTGGACTATTGCCTAACCTTGCTTTTGGATCATGTTTTGAATCTAAAGTGAGTTTTCCGTGCTTAACCCTGGTTTGTTTGGACTGCAACCCCACTCACCTTTGTGAATGTTTTGCTAAGAGGATTATACCATTCTCTCACATTGGATTCTATAATAACATGGTCCAGCCAAGTAGACTTTCTTCACTGCTGGCACTTCAGCAAATCAACGTGTCCCCCCAAAAAGGATTTGAGCATTATGCATGTGTTTGGTATATTTGGGGGGGGGGAGCAAATCTCCCAAATGAAACTGCTTCAGAATATCAATCCACAACACATGATACTTCTGCTGTGTGTATTAGACTTTGAAGATTAGATTACTATAGCCCATTTCCACACATAACACTTTAAAATGCTTACTGAGACAGTCTTCGGGGTTTTTTAAATGCCTTATTTATTCTTCCCTGGGTCCAAGATGGCATACATGGATTTCCCTAAGAGTGACAGGCCCAAGGTCTCAAATGGTAAATTGAGGAATTACAAGATATAACTGCCTTATTAGCCTAATAGCCTTATTAGCCTAATAGTCCAGCCCTGCCTTCTCTTGGAACATGGAACTGTGCATAATGAAGTGTAGATTGTGCTAAAAAAGAAAGTTGTTCCCTTCCACACCTATGGGGAGCTCAGTGGGAACTGGGCTTTTTCAGACCACACTCACCCAAAAACACTGTTTTCAGAAAGAAATTGACACTTTTAAAACCGTGTTTTCAGCCTTGGGATCACATCTACTGAGCACATAGGCATTTGTATGATTTTTTTCCAAGGGGCAGTGGCAAAGTAAATACTTTCCCTACCCCAAAAACTAAAAGATGGTGATATTGTTATGCAATCACTTAAAATGCCAGTATGGAAGATAATTGGGAAGAAACCGGCAACTGAACCCTATGCAGAATTTTACATGGACAGATGGTTTCATGCCAAAACAAATGTTTAACAGCACATTTTTGGCCGGTGTGGCAAATAAAATAAAACTTTAAAATTATTTTATAGCAGTGACTACATGCTAATTCAAAAGCCACAAAAATGGCAGGATGCTATTTTGTGTTTGTATTATGACTAACTTGCAGATCAAAATGCATATATGAGCTTTTAAGTTATTCAGAATTCTTATTTAGGTAAGATAGTTATCTCTCTCTCTCTCTCTATCTCTCTCTCTCTCTCTCTCTCTCTCTCTGTGTGTGTGTGTGTGTGTGTGTGTGTGTGTGGATAAGTAGATGGGTGTGGGGAAAAGTACCAGTAGGTGTTTCTAGAATGATATAAAGTCCAACTTATCCTTATTGCTATTTTGGTTTGGTTCCCCCTCCCCACCCCTGCCAGCCTTAGAATGGTGGAATTATTCACAGATGTGATTAAGTTAAGACTAGTCCGCCTGCAAAGTCGCCCAAAGCCCACTGGGACTAAGCAGAAATGGACATGGCTCCTTTTGAAAACACAAAAACCAGTCTGTGTCCTTCCCTGACATTCATTATGCTCAAATCTAAATACAACATTAACCTCAGCCTGATAAATATCTCTATGGAAATCAAAAGCTTTGCAAGCTTAGAAACCTCCCCCCTCCCAAATGTAATCCAACAAGTGTCTTTTCTGTATCTTGCGCCTTAAAACAAAAAACTTGGTCCTCTTCCGATTTTTGTTTACTTTTGGCCATGCAAAAAACCAACAATGAAATAGAAATGGGGTGTGTAGGTTTATCTCCTTCCCAGTCTCTAGATGTGAAGGCTTACAGTGTACCCCCCTTCCCCCTCCCAGAGCTGGGGGAGTCCTTACCCAAATTTGGTGCCAGTATGTATACGGGGATACGGTGGGGGTGAAAACTGTACACTGACTTAAAAATAAACAGTTCCAATAAAGATGCACATGATAGACAAATAAAATAAAGCTTTGCAAACTGCATTTTGAAACCTTGGCTGGTCCTCATAAAAATGGTATTACATTCACTGACTGGCAACCCAACTGAAGTCAGACATATGATTGTATTTGAAAAAAGGGTTTGTTTGCTAAAACTAAGTCTACAAGGTTAATCATTTCCATGGTGATATTTCTCCATGTTCTGAGCGGGTGTTTTGGAGCAATAAGGTGAGCTTTTGCTACTGATTGCTCTTCTTCCAACTGTTAATTTGTGTATCTTTTGTGTATAAAGCTGAGAGTTTTTCAGGTAGTAAGAGCACTTCTTTTATTCTCCCTTTTTCTTTGGATCCCAAACTTAACAGCTAAACTCCATTTCTCACCTCTTTCCCCAATGAATTTCTGTCTCTTTAAAAAGCTTCTTCCCTGCTCCATGGCAGATTTGGATTAGTTAGCAGGGCCCCTCTTAAATCTCCCAGCTATTGCATGAGCCCGAGAATACTAGGGTCTGCTGCTTGAAGAAAAATAAAACAAATCTGATGACACAGAATTTCTGTGAGGCAGAACTGAGACAGAAGTGCAGACAAAATATTATAAAGCCATAAGTTCACATAATCCCATATGAACAGCTGCCGATGACGTTTTTTAATCGTTGGCTGATATAGACAAAGACAACTGCACAAAAAGGATATAACACCTGTTGAAAACTGTGCAGAATGCAAGCCCTTTTGCATTTTTGACACACGTATAGAGTTGGCACCTATGAGGCTATTTTTCTAAACGAAAGCTGGCAAAGCCTAAAAGAATTATGCAAGCGGGCAGCCTTTCCCCCTGGTGGTGTTGAGACGCATCTGTTCTAACCTATCAGTCTGTTACATGGAGACTTCTCAGGTTTCAACAACGTGGCAGGTGGAAGAGCTTGCCTTGAGACCAGCTTTCATAGAGGAGGAAGAAAGTGGTGCTTAAAATAGAGAGGTGGAATAGCAGGCTTTGCACTAGCTGCATTCATTTCTTAGGGCGTAATCTTGACGTTTGCACACTTGTGCGGTTGTTTTGTGTGTGTGTGTTTTTAAGGCCAGTCTTTTGCACCAGCAGTGCTGTAGCTTTGCCATTACAAAGTAGTATGCTAATTCACAGGGTTGCACAGGACAAACTTGAGAAATGCCCTTGTCCGAAGATGTCGGGGTGGGGGTGGGGAATCCTGACATTGCCTGCCTGCCTGCCTTCTGGAGTACAGTGGTACCTCGGGTTACGTATGCTTCAGGTTACATACGCTTCAGCTTACAGACTCCGCTAACCCAGGTTCAGGTTAAGAACTTTGCTTCAGGATGAGAACAGAAATCGTGCTCTGGTGGCACGGCAGCAGCAGGAGGCCCCATTATCTAAAGTGGTGCTTCAGCTTAAGAACAGTTTCAGGTTAAGTACGGACCTCCGGAACGAATTAAGTACTTAACCCGAGGTACCACTGTACTTCTACTGCTCCTTAGAGTCTTTTGCTCTACCAACTGAGCTACCAAGGCGGATAGCTGAAGCTCTCGAGGCAGCTTAGAATATATTTAAAACACAATAAAAAGGACAATGGAAGAATGTTTTCTAGAGCTGAGGAAAGGTGTATAGAAATCTCCCTCCCCCACCAGTTCTCTGTTGTTGCAACGTGGCACTCTGCAGCTGGAATTCCTGGCCTAGAACTGACTGTTGAAGCAACCAGGTATTAATTAGTCCCTCACAGACCAAGGCTTCCGCATTGGGCGGTGGCTGCTGCTGCTGCTGCTGCTATATTGCTATCTCTCCTCACAGCCTTAGGCTCTGATGGTAGATGAAGGAGGAACTGTGGGAGTAGAAATGTTAGGAGGCTCCCAGTCCTCAAATGTTCCAGCAGTGTACAGTGGTACCTCGGGTTAAGAACTTAATTCGTTCTGGAGGTCTGTTCTTAACCTGAAACTGTTCTTAACCTGAAGCACCACTTTGGCTAATGGGGCCTCCTGCTGCTGCCGCCGCACCACTGCTGCGCGATTTCTGTTCTCATCCTGAAGCAAAGTTCTTAACCCGAGGTACTATTTCTGGGTTAGCGGAGTCTGTAACCTGTAACTGAAGTGTCTGTAACCTGAAGCGTCTGTAACCTGAGGTACCACTGTAAAATATACACTCTAAAGTTGTTTTAAAAAATTCATCATCAACAGTATGGCTGTGTCAAATGTAATGGGTTGAAGCCAATGAAATATTGGACTTGAAAAATGACTTCCGATTAAACTTTCCCTACTTCTCCTTTCCCTGTGTGCCCCTCAGATCTGCTCTGGAGGGTTAGGAGGACCCCAAGACCAGATTTAGGGAAGCGGAGGAGAGGAAGGGAAAGTTTGATTGCATGTGCAGGAGTTTTGTGAGTGCAATGCCTTTACTTGATACAGCCCAGTTTGTTTTATTTACTTATTTGCTGTAGTAATTTATATTGCGCTTCACCATCACGCTCAGTATCCAAAATGACTGGACTTAATCCACATGCAAGTTTTTTTTTTTCTGAGGACTAGTTTGTGTATTAAGTGAACCTCGCCTGTTTGTGCAATGAGAGGATTCAGGTGACAGTTTGTGGAGATGTTGTGACAGAATCTCTCTCACCCAGCAATGGTTCACCCACCTTTTACTATATCTCTGTGCAAATCTTGAGAACGGTGAGATTTTGCTGAAAATTCAATATGGCAACCAGCATGGCTGTTCTAAATGCTAATAAAATTCAGTCATAAATCTTTGTTGAGGGAAGGGGGGAGAGATGTGTCAAGTCTAGTTAGATTGTAAGTGTGATTATACTAGATCTTTCTCAACTTTGTGTTCTTCAAATGTATTTTGAGCCATTGGTAAATATGCTTTTGAGTTACAACTTTGGGGGGTTTTTTTTGGAAACAGTGACTCTTGCATCTCCATAAGCTTTTCCTGAGCAAACTTGGCGTAGTTGTATTTGCCATGCCAGTTTATATTAAGGATATTTTGCTCGCTTGTATCCTATCAAATGCAGGATGCAGCCCTGTGTGTTTCCCTTTGTTTCTTTGTTGTGAAATAAAAATATTTCCTTTTCTGAAGACAAGCTAAAAATACTTTTGGGGAGTCATCAAATTAACTGTTCTCTGTTGTGATTGCTGCTAATTCTTCTGAAGAGCAGAACTGGGGATTAAATTCCTTGGGTTTCCTGACCATTTGTTCTAACTACCCAACTCTCTCTGCCACTGCCACTGCCACTTGGATTCATTTGCCATCAGACCATCACAAAGCAAGAGGGTTTAACAAAGAGAAGTACATAGCCATATGAAAGTAACACAAGTCAAGGTAAACAAAATTGAGAGAGTTCAAAATAAAAAATATATATTGTGCAACATAAACAAATGTAAGATTCTAAAATTCACAGGCAAATCAGTGTTTACCATAAAAAGTGGCCCCTATTTTAACACATGTTGAAATAAATCAAAGTTACACAAATCTGAATAAAATAAAAACAGTAGCAAACTTAAAATTCTGAATATCTCTGGGAAGACACAGTATTCTCCTTTAAAAAATTTCTTCTATCATCAATTACTAGGGTTAAAAAACATGCAGTCTTTACAGTAACGTGTCTGTCTTGGCTACAGAGTGGAAAGTTTATAGTCTCATGGAAGGACCTCTCCACATACCTCCCAAAAATTTGTTCCAAGTATTGTTCCCTCAGTACTTTAAACAAAAAGTAATATATAATAAAATGTACCAGGTATTTAACCAAATTTAAACTCTGCTGCTTCATCAAAAGACCACTTGGTTAACTAACTGATGCAATTAATTCATTAAATTACTCAGTCTTCATCCAGATAGATTTGACCCACTTTGAGTTTGGCATAAGTTCCAGTAAACTTTGTATGAGCAACCCCTGCTTGGTTGGGCAGAAAACTGATGGGGGGGGGTCAGTGTTACAGATTTACAAGTGCAATCTGCAATAAGATGTTGCAGTGTGAAGTGTTGCCCAACTACTCTATTCCCTCCCCCCACAACAGCCAGCATCACCACTGAGCATGCTACGCCCTTCTTGGACTGTTTTGGAATATTTTGTGGGTGGGTGGTGCCGTGGAACAGCACTTGGATAATTGAGTTCGCTCCTAGTATATATGATATAGTTTGGTTAATCTGTGGTGAGTCTTACTGCAGGTAGCTTAACTCAAGACTACAACCATGAGGCCTAAGCAACCACACAAAAGCTATAATTAACTGGAAACAGAAATGAAAACATTATGTAGGTTAACCAGACTGCATTTCATGCTGTGGACCGATGAATTCGGAATAAAGCTTTCACATAGGCAAAACTTGAAGAATAGACTTCCTGGTTGTGTTCCTGGTTGTGCTGGCTCTTGTATTGGTAACTGTTTGGTAATAGGAAATAGAAGGAAACTGTTCATTAGCTTCAGTTGATGCCATCTGATATTTGCAAACAAGTGTTCTGCCTTTCACCTGCTCTGCTCACCTGCCCAGATTATGTCCCCGCCCCAGCTGTCATATAACAGTGCTGTACAGTGGTACCTCCAGTTATGAATTTAATTCATTCTGGAGGTCTGTTCTTAAGCCCAAACCGTTCATAACCCGAGGTGCGCTTTCGCTAATGGTGCCTCCCATCTACTCGCATCCCCGGGGAAAGTTCGCAGCCGGGAGCTCGTAACCCGAAGTGTTCGCAAAGAGGACGGTACGTAACACGAGGTTCCATTGTATAGTGGTACCTCGGGTTACATACGCTTCAGGTTACAGATTCCGCTAACCCAGAAATAGTACCTTGGGTTAAGAACATTGCTTCAGGATGAGAACAGAAATCGTGCTCCGGTGGTGCAGCGGCAGCGGGAGGCCCCATTAGCTAAAGTGGTGCTTCAGGTTAAGAACAGTTTCAGGTTAAGAGCGGACCTCTGGAACCAATTAAGTTCTTAACCCGAGATACCACTGTATTTCCCTGAAATGCTAGTCTTGTCACTCTGGACTCTGTATTCTTAACAAGATAGAGAGGATGCTGTTTTGTTTCCTCCACTTGGAAAATAACAGCAGAAGTATCTATTGAGATGCCAGTCTTTGTCCTCCTCTTACTCTTTCTGTCTCATAAGAACATAAGAGTGCCGTTGGATCAAACCAGCATCCTGCTCTCACAATGTCTAATCAGATGCCTATGGGAAGCCTTCAAGCAGAAACCTGCATACAACACCACTGGTGTCACTTATGATTACTATCAGCTAGTATTCATGTTGCTCCCAACTGTGGAGGTAAAACATATCAGTAGCCATTATCCTTCATGGTAGCCTTATTCACCATGAATTTGTCTAATCCTCTTTTAAGCCATCCAAGTTGACAGCCATCCCTACAATTTAGGAATTTGGGGGTTGTAATGCAATTCTCTGGATTTGGTGAGAAGATGGGCAAGTGCTAATTGCCTGGGCAAATAAATTGGTGATGAGTTGCATGACTGTTACAACACATGTTTTTCTGGAGTTCATACTAGTAGTGTGGAACTGCATATGGACCTGGATCGGATCCCGACTCATTTGAAAGAGAACTCATTTATTTACTATTCTGGGAGGAACAGCATAAAAAACCTTCTCATAAGCAAGAATAATCCCACAATATGAAAAAGCAGCCAGATCCTCTGTAGTGATGAGGCATGATAGTATTTAAATGGTTGCTATTTCTACTTTTTGTTTCATTTGTTTTCCTCCTCCTTTCAAAACTTATAGAAATGTCACCCTGGCATTTGCCCTTGGGAAGTGACACATTCAGTTCCAGGAACTTTAAAGGCAACTCTGAATATATGCAAATTATGTGGGTGGAAATCAGTGGAGTGCAGCTAAGCCAATCATTATGTCAGCACAAGCATTTCTGTTTGCCCTTCTCCACCCCACCAAATGCACCAAATGTTCTGTGGGTTTCACCTATCCTCCAGAGTGGATTTGGGCAGGAAAGCCCAGTTACGCTAGTGGGCATCTTTATATTGGCTTCTGCTAGCGGAAAAGGGGTAGTTGAATCCAGCCTACTGACATTAGTAAGATGTGCATGTTTAAAATAAAATTCACTTATATAATATTTCTAAAGGACCTGAGGTTTAAAGGTAAAGGTAAAGGTACCCCTGCCCGAACGGGCCAGTCTTGACAGACTGTGGGGTTTGTGCGCCCATCACACATTTATTGGCCGGGGGCCAGCGCTGTCCGGGGACACTTCCGGGTCACGTGGCCAGCGTGACATCGCTGCTCTGGCGAGCCAGAGCCGCACACGGAACGCCGTTTACCTTCCCGCTGGTAAGCGGTACCTATTTATCTACTTGCACCCGGAGGTGCTTTCGAACTGCTAGGTGGGCAGGCGCTGGGACCGAACAGCGGGAGTGCACCCCGCCGCGGGGATTCGAACCGCCGACCTTTCGATCGGCAAGCCCTAGGCGTTGAGGCTTTAGCCCACAGCGCCACCCGCGTCCCATAGACCTGAGGTTTACTAGGTGTTAAATAAAGTTTTTAGGTTTTTTTAAGGAAAATCTGCCCTGCTCACAAGCTGTAGAATCTAATAGAGATGGGGAAGGAAGAGGAAAAATAAGCAAACTCTTATTCTTAAAGGTTTGCTCATTAGAGCCCATCGTTTATTGTAGTTCCTAGATGACATAAGAAGAAAAGAAATGACTGCTGTTACAGTGTAGAAGTAAAATGCATACAAGGGGAAACAAACAGGTGTTGAACTTCTAGATTCCTCAGCATTCATTAGAAGAGCAAGGGAGGACACTGCTAAAAAAATTAAGCCCATAGGTTTTTTCTTTGCTTTACCTCAAGACTCAACAGAAATCAGCAGACAACAAAAATATGATCTTTACTCACATCTGAAAAGTAGCACTTTAGAGACCATATGCAGTGTTTGGATGTTGAAAAATAAATATCCGGTGTCCTATGGAGTTAAACAGGGGAGGGCTTGTCCAAGGGATAGGGGACAGACTCCCTGAGAGCAGCATTTTCCTGCTGCAGGTATGATTTATTATTTTTCCAATACTAACTTGAATAGCTCTGATAGAAACAAAGGAAATGCCTGCACAATGGTTTGATATGGAAGTTGTTCCTAATACAATAATTGTGGACAGAACAATACTAAGTGTGTTGTATCCTGGGGAGCAGGATTAACCTCCAGGCTAGCATAGATGATAGGCCTCTCAATCCTAGGGCCTCTCAGAGCAAATAAGGATCTTTGAAGCCATTTGGTTCAAGGCCCCTCACCAAAACATCTCAGAAATGCAGTTTGGGGGCCTACTCCTGGCAGAAGCACCACCAGCAGTAGATATCTGCCCATATATCATTCCATGGACATACCATGCTCCTCCATGGCTGATGCATGCATACCCAACCTCTTCACTGGAGGTCCAGTTGGATATTTGGATAAAACTTTTGACTGTATTTTACTCTTGAAGGTAGTATTGCATTTTTTGCTTTATTTTCCTAAATGCTTTATTTTCCCCATACAGAGACACCCCTACCCGATGGCAGCCTTTACCAGGGACTAAAGCAGCCATGCTGGTCAAAGTCAACAGCCTGAGACAAGTTAATTCCACCTCGAGCAATTCGCTTCAGATGCAGAACAGCGCAGAAACCAGCAGCCAGAAATCTCTGCATGCAAAACAAGTTATATATGCCCAACCTCAGGCTATAACCCCAAATCCAGCAATGCAGAAACCAGGAGCTTCAGCAGAAACAAAACAGTCAATGCAGATTAAGAAGACAGAGAATGGAGGGTTTTGTCTAGTGTTAACTAATGGGCTCAGTGGTCCTTCAGGAAGTCAGACGCAAACATCACAGCCTTCATCTCCCAAGTATGCTTCTCCAGCACCAATATATGATGAGCCATCTATTGATTCCCCAATTTATGATGAGCCCCCTGTAGATATGGACACTGGGAGTGTAAATGTGAATGGGACAACTCCACAAATGTCGCCAAGCAACAGCTTAAATAAGAAACCCCAACCAGTTAAATTATTACAGCATCCAAGTATGCAGCAGCACCAAGCTGGAAAAAAGCATGTGAGAAATCCATCTGCAACAGAGTACAGCCCTGTTGGAAGAGAGTATATTAAACATATGGTCAATGTTGACCAATCATCCAGAAATCCTAACTCTACAGGTGTGATAGTTGATGGCGTTGCTAAACCACAGCTAGGGCAGCTTAGTTCCAGGGACAGCTTCAAACACTCTTGGAAAATCTTGGAGGCAAACGTGCTCAAAAATATGGAGGCCCACCACAGTCGGCAAAACAGTCTTCAGGTTCAAGAGTATCCTACAGTTATAAGTCAGCAAGACTCTGGCTATTCAACAGGACCTTCTCCAAGCCTGAGAAAGAGAAAAGGAAGGCGACAGGCTCCTGGCCAGGGAAGACCTGGCTCTGTGGGCAGCAACAGTGAACTCAGTGCTCTGAATGACAAGCTGATTGCAGAAATGCGTGCTGTGGTGAATCGATCAGCAGCCTGCAGAGGAAGTAAAGGTAGCTTAGATGCAGAAATGCTGGAAAATGCTAGTTTGCCAGAGGGTAACAAAATTAAGTTTCAGTCAGAGCGCTTGAAAAAATGTAATAGCAGGAGCTCAAGAGATGATGTGACTTCTAGTAACAGGTCATTATACAGACCTCGAATGGACAGTAGAGGGAGCCTCTCAAATGATCCAGCAGTACAGCAAGACACTGTGAGGCAGAAGAGAACCTACGAAAAAATAGATTCTTTAGAAAAGAATGTGTCCGGTCAGATAAATATGTCTTCGTCTGAATCAGCACAGATACCATCCCAGGTATTCTTTTATTAACAATCTTCTCTTATCAGGCAGCAAGGCATTTTGTGGAAATGGAGTTGATGAAGCCTTTGGATGCAATTGGCCAAGTGGTGGTGGGTTGGAGAGTTTTGGGGAACCTGTGGTGGGGTTACATTTAAAAGGGTGTCACTAATTATCGAATAATTTGGGCCCTCTTAAAATTGCTTTAGAAGAGATGTTGCTATATAAATCTGTCAGGATAGCCAACAGAAAGTCTACATTCCTAAAGGAGCCACGAGCCACTTCTCCTTGCTCCACTTCTGAAGCAGTTAGTGAGACCTGAAAGGCCCTCTTGACTCCATGCCTCATGCCACTCATTCAGCAGTGGAACAGACTGCCTCAGAAGGAGCTAGACTTTGTTAGGGGAGTTTAAGCAAAGACTGGATGGTCACCTGCAGGAGTGCATCAGCAGGGGGATGAACTGGATGACTTTAGATCTTTCCCAGACTATAATTCTATCGTGTGTGTGTGTGTGTACATTATACGATGTCTGTATCGTATTTGTCATATCCTGTAAAAACTTAACAATTAGGACAACATTGTCATCTTTAGAGAATTTTTGGAAAGTTTTATTTATATGTTTGGACAAACCTGGAATCATCATTCTTATATTACCTAGTTTGCTACTTTAACCTAAAGGATTAGAACCTGTGACTAGTGAA
This sequence comes from Podarcis vaucheri, assembly GCF_965113315.1. Lineage (NCBI taxonomy): Eukaryota > Metazoa > Chordata > Lepidosauria > Squamata > Lacertidae > Podarcis > Podarcis vaucheri. The sequence continues at coordinate 75,935,197 of NC_138764.1, forward strand.
TCTATAGATCCTGACCCCTCCTACCCCCCAGACAGGTTTTCTCCCATTCTGTAGCATGCCCTTCACTGCAGACCAGTCAACTGACACAACTTCTGGAAGACATTCAAGGCTCTTCCTAGCTACCTCCAAAGTCTGAACTGGAGCTTCCTCCCCTCCATTTCCCCTCTAGCTGTTGTCTAAGCATTGTCACCACGCAAACAAGCTGCGAAGACACCTCCCTGCTTTTCCACAAGCCCATTTCAGCTCTTTGTGGAGGCTACTTTGCAACTGTCACGCTTTATAACACATAAGATGTTTACTTGGTGCTTTTTAACAAGCTCTATGAATTAAAACAATTCAACGCAGGGTAGTTTACAAAATAAAATAAAGCTATGGTATTTTGTCCTTCTACAGCAATGCTTTGAAATGTTAAATGCTCTGAGCTAAAAAGCAAAGAAAAAAATCCAAAATTCGAATTTGAAAAGAAAAGAAAAAAGTTCATGGTGTTAATAATTTTTAGAATGAGCTTGACAGTATTGAAAAATTCTACTTCTGGAGGACTCCTTATGGGTTTCCCCTACAGCCTAATGCACTGAGGCAACAGCTAAGAGAATCCAGCATGACAAACCTGTCACTAGCACAAGGGACAGCTGTCCTTCTTGTGACAACACCAGGACCCATCCCTGAGGCTGTTGTTCATCTGTGAGCACCCAGATCTCCCCAGCTGTTCTTTTGTGACAGAGAACAGAGATCATTGCATCTCATAAGGAACAAAATTAACAAAATTACCAGTAATAGGGCTCCATGTTTTTCCCTGCCTTCTTACAGAGACAAATATGTAAGGAAGATGTTGTTCACTGAAAACTGGAGCTTCGGTAGTAACAGTAACAGCAATAACTATTATTACTGCATTTATTTGTTGCTTACTACAAAAATGTGTCAAAGCAAAGTACAGTTCTATAAAAGCATGCATACACAACATTTAAAATGCACCATGAAAGATAAATGAACATGAATTGAGTAAAGGTGCTCATTCTGCAATAACATAAATAGGAAGAATCCTATTCAACCCTACTAAAAGAGTATCATACCCAATGACCCCAATTAAGAGCCAAATACCTGAGTAAACATCCTTGCCTAGCATCTAAACATTGATAAGGATGGCCTAAGATGCGTATTTCTGAAGAGAGCATTCCATTATTGGGGAGCCACCATTGAAAAGGCCTGTTCTTATTTTGCCACGTCCCTCTGAGGGAACATATGAAGAAAGGCCTCATATTACAAAAGCAGGAACCGAGTTAGAAGGGTGTGAAAGGGTGGGTTTGAGTTGAAGTTTCAGACATTGACACAAGGAGATACTGGAGAGATACAGAGAGAGGGAGAGAGAAAGCTTCTCAAGTTGTCAGTAGACACTGGGACTCATAGAAAGACTGCCCCCTCTTTTGGAAGTGACTATAGTTAGCTGTTCTACTCAGAGAAATATGAGTAGCTCCGCTCCCCCCCCCTTTTAACCATTTTCTTTCTGTTCTCCATTGCAGCCTGGAACGATAAGGTCTGATTCCCAGCAAGAAAATAATGACCAGCCTGGCACCAACATGGGGTATCAGTTTCCCTTCCACACCATACGAAAGCCTATCTCTCAAAGCAGCATGGCCGACTGGGCCTCGAAAAACCTAAATATGCACACTCAGGGCATCTTCCGCCGAAGGCTCTCCATTGCCAACATGCTCTCCTGGAACGGTGGCTCCATCAAAAAGCCAATGCTCATCACCAGCAACCACACCATTAAAAAGGAAGCTTGTGAAATATTTAAACTGGTGCAAATCTACATGGGTGACCGCCAGGCTCGGATGGACAGGGATCATGTGGCTTTGATCACCGTTGCCAAGTGCTGGAGCATTCAAGGTTTACGGGATGAGCTGTACATACAACTCATTAGACAAACAACAGACAATATGTGCTACCGAAGCCTGGCATGGGGCTGGGAACTCATGGCCATCAGCCTGGCCTTTTTCTCCCCATCACCCAAGTTCCAGTCTTATCTAGAAGGCTATATCTATCGTCATCTCAACCAGGTCAATGATGAAAATAGTAAGTGCCTTATCTAATAAGGGTGAAATACATTGCAGCACAATAGCAAATAAAATTGAGTAAAGATCCTGTTCAGCAGTAGGCAACCTTTTCATTTCCAGATTTAGGGAAAAGGAAGTTTTAGAATTATTATCTATAGGACACTATCTATGTAATTTTTAATATATTTTATTCTTACTGTAATATATTAGGTACTGTAAGTGAAAAGTAATAACAAAGCTCAGTACATTCTGATAGTAAAGGAGCTCAAAAGAATGCAGCAGGATTAAAAGCAACAGTTATTTCTTTGCTAGAAAGTGAAATAGAGCTGGTGTTACAACAAAAAGTTTACCTGACTTTTTGGACAAAGCAGACTTCTTCTTTTAATACATTTTTTATTAGTTTTCCAATGAACCCCAATAATAGCTAAATTATAACAATTACAAAGCAGATTTCTCTCTTCACTCCAGTCTTGGAAAACAACTAAGAAGAAAAAACACTTCTGCTATTTTAAGGTGTTGATCTGCTCCCATTGAGTTTGTTTCTTTGAGTGAAAATATCTAGCCTCTTTAGGGGGGAGGCAGCAATTTGGAATGTTCCTTTAGAACTTGGTGATAAGCTAATATAAGAATTCTAAGGGAAGGCTGACATAATTAAGTAGATGGAAAAAACAGTGACATAAATAATTGTATCAGATGTATCACATTTTTTTAGATCACAGCTGGCAAGCTCACTCATAGTAAATGGCCAAATGTCTTTCATGTTGCTCTGTTTGTCAAGATATACATTTGGGGAGTTGTGTTAACCCAGTTCAAGAACTTTTGCTCTATATCATGTTAAATGCTTTAGAAAGTGAAGAGAAAGCATTCAGTGCAATGGTTTTATTCCAAGTACAGTATCCTGAAGGTTGCTGAAAGAAAATAATTGGTTAGGAGACTTCATTAGTAAGAAATGAGACCCTTTTTTTGTCCCTGGGATCAGATATAACCCCTTCAGCAGCCATAATCCTGAAAAGTTTCCGTCCATGAATGGTAAACATTCCAGCTGATTTTTAATCAAATTAATAAACCGAAAAAGATTTTTTTAGAATCTGAACTTCCTTCTTCTTACATTCATTGTTAAACTGATCTTGATGTTTGTAATGAAAACTGATCTTGACATGTAATGAAAAGGAGATGGATAGAGCTGATTTTGTGATGTGTGAATTCAGTAAATACGGGCCCCTCTTCTGCCATGGCTGAGTAAAACGGCAGTGAGCATTTAATGTTTTTGCCATCACTCAATCAACGATGCTTTGGATTTTCAGTTACCCAGCGCATTAAGGAGCTTCTGGATATGAAAAACAAAAAGAACTCAAAATCCAGGAAAAAGAGGAAGCAAAATACAGAGGATGAAGGTAAAAATAACTGAATTATGAGGAGGGCTAATAATAGAGGAGACACAACTACACATGTCTGTGTTTGTGTGCCATTGACCTCAGATATAGTTGTACGGGCTTTATTGTAGAAAGATAAGACCCAGGAGTTGTACAAGCATCAACATTTTGGGAATGGAGGAAATTGCAAAATGGCTACTGATAAAAATTTGTATGAAACACTTGATAGAGCAGTATTTAATGATTAACAGCACATCTTAACCACACTTAAAGTCCAATTGATTTCAGTAGAACGTATTTCCAAATAAAGATGTGTTGCCGTCTTATTTTCACAGAGCAAACTGGATCTCTCCATTCAGATGGGATTAGTTAATAATAGACTTTCAACTGCATGGTTTAGGAGAAACCTTTATTTAGCTATTTTTGTACCCTACATTTATGGTAGAGGGGTAGGCTTCCTTCCCTTCTCTTCTAGTCTGAGAACTTTGATAGCAAAAGTCCCGAGATGGATTCACTGGATTCAGTGTAGACAGGCAGCACAGCATTCCCATCTTATCTAGCAGCTAAAGAGTTCCTTTTCGATTTACAGAGGGCTGGATAAGCTTCCTGTCTGAAATTAGGACAATACTGAGGTAGATGGAGCAATGGTGCCCTCGCTATGAGTTAGCTTCCTGTGTTCTGTGTTCCTTTGGTATTCAGAGACATGTTGCCTCTGATCCTCAAGGTAGCACACAGCCATCATGACTAGTCATTGGCAGCCTTATCGTCCATGAATTTGTTTAATCCTCTTTTAAGGTGGTGGCCATCACCACATCTTGTGATAGGGAACTCCATAGATTACCTATGCACTGTGTGAATAAGTACTTCTGTTTGTTTTGAATGTTCAGCTTCACTTAATGTTCTTGGCTACTAGTTATGAGAGAGGAAGAAATACCCCATTCACTTTCCTCATACCATGCAGTTTTATTTCTCTCTCTGTGTCCCCCCTTCCCTTACATGTCTTTTCTCTAAATTAAAAAGCCCTCAACTAAACTAAAATGTTTCTCCTCATAGGAGAGTTACATTAACTGAAACTGTGCATTTGATTCTTATGTTGAACTACTTTTGTGATTTTATTGCCTCCAAATTACTCAATTTGGAGAGGTCCTTTTGGAGCTCTTCACAATTCATTTATGTTTTTCCAATCTCAAATAATTAAGTGTTGACCTTCAGTGATTTGCTTTAATATTGCCCAGGGTACCTCATTTTGGCTAGTTTAGGATGACCCTGTTTCTGGAAGCACGGGGCAGTAAGAAGGCCTCTCTCACATGGAGCTGCTTACCTGCTCCAGAATTGTACTGGTGCTCCCTCAGCACTCATCCACAAAACACTATGTCAGCCCAAGCTCAAGTCTCACTGAAATTAATTGGACTTGATCTGGCAAAGTAATTTAGGGGTCTGGAGCTTTGATTTCCATCAAGGATTAAGAATGCACTAGGAGGTGCTCCTCAGTATATGTGATGACAGAACCCGGCTGGTTCCATTATCTGAAGCCAGAAGATGCCCAGAGTAATTTGCCCATTCACCGTGCCCTTTTCTGTATTCCCAGAAGAGCATTCTTCGTCACCTGGACCCCAGACTTGTCAGAAAACATGATTAAGTGAGGGCATTTCAGGAAAGAGAATGTATCTGTACTTTGTTAAATTCAGGACTGCAGCACTGGAGGGCTTTTGTATGCCATTTTGAATAGCAGCAGGAGGTGGGATAATCAAAGAAATTAGAGGGTTGCCATTTCCAGCTTTATGTGCCTATATGAGACTGTGAAGCACGTATGCAAAAGTGAAATAATTCACATCTATATTATCTCATGTTAGGAGGCAGAACTGCACATGCAGTTTGTAAGACCTGTTCTACTCATTTCTCACAGACACCTCAGCCTAGCAGCTCCCTCGGAGTGCTTTTCCAGACAGTGGCCAAATGACATTTTATACTAAAGTCTGTCAGAAACTAATATTAGTCCTACACAGTGCGGGAGAAAGTGATCTGTTCATTGCTTTGTTTTTGCTTTAAGCAGGGGACGTCTAAGCACTAGTGCTAGAGAAAAAGCACATACAGCTTAGTATTATATGTGTTTTTGATGGGTAAAGGTTCACAAAATGTAGAACATTGCTATGGGGGAAATATTGCCTTTCTGATGTTCATCAGAACTTTTCTCCCTTCTAGAATACTGTATGTGTTTTCCTGCACTGGAAAAAAATCCCTCTTTTGAAAAATAAAAATTCACAAAATGCCATGGACTTTAAGGAGTTGTACCACTTGACCCCAATTCAATTACATTTCTCACAGCACTCCAAACTGCAATGGATGTGATAGTTGGAGGGGAAGACTATTCTGAGTGCCAGGCTAATGAAATAACCCTGCGGCAGAAGTGCTATCTTGAGAAAGGATATCTAGATCTGCCACAACAAGTGCACATTTATTGCACAGTAAAACAGTAATAAGGCCTTTATAGCGCTTATTTTATCACTTGCTCAGAAGGATAAGCTTGAGGGTCAGTTAGGGAGAATACAAACATTTGTGCTCTGGGGCCATTTTCTCCTCTGAAGTTCTCCACAACTATTCTAAAACTCCCATTTTATTTATTTCCATTTGTTAGGTCTGCCTATCAGCACTTATGCCAGATACTGCTACCGGAAGCTTCAAAAAGTTGCAGTCACTGGAGGCAAAAAGGTGAGTCAGTGTCATATTCTCATTTAGTAGTTTAAGTGAACTGTTCTCTTGCCCCTTTGGCATTATTTTGATGGTGATCAGAAGCATAGATTGGAAATCTGCAGACATTAATGGAAAAGTCAGTGGTAGCTGTGGGAATGATATGCCAGAAATCTTCTACTTTTCCTTTTTTAAGACAGAAAAATTCAGTGGAAAGACAAAATAACATGAAATCTTCATTTTCATAGGTCTTGAATATTCATACAACAAATGGGTGGGAAGATGCCATGGTAATCAGAATTAAGATAGGGGGCCGTGGAATTGTACTTATAAAACACATGCTGCAGGATTGGGTGAGCAAGGTCACATATAGTAAAACACTTATGTGAGTTCTGGAAATCTCCTTATTTTTCCCAAAGTGAAGAATGAATTTCTAGCACTCATGGTTTTTGAGATCAATTTCATTATGATGCAGACATTTTCAGCATATTTATCATTACTGGAAAAATGGCGTACTCTTGCCTGGCATAGATGTGATCATCTGACTGAGTCATGTGCGCACTGTGAGGCTGAATTCTTCCTGTTACGCATGACATCAAAGTACCATAGAGGAATTATACAAGTTCTTGTCTGGATTGGAAATGTTCCATTACCTTACGTTTGCAAAAATGATAAATAAATAGCTAATATGAGTGCACGCTCCACTAACTTATCAGCAGCAATTGAAGGCCAGAATTACATTTACATAGGAATAATACTAGGATCACAGCTCCATGGACACACAGTTTTTCTGCTATGACCATTTAAAAATGTGTATCATTTTAGAAGTACTTTTCTTGGGAAAGCGCATTAGCTCAGTGGCAGAGCATATGCTTAGCATGCAGACACTCCCAATCTTATCTCTGCTGGCATCTCTAGGTAGCGTTGGGAAAGACTCCTGTCTGAAGCTATGGAGAACTTCTGCCAACTCAGTGTAGAAATAATGAGCTCAGTGGATCAATGGTCTGATTTTGTGTAAGGCAGCTTCCAGTGTGTGACACTGTCATCATACTGAGTCTCTATGCCCCCACTGCAGCTTTTTCCCCCAGTGGAGAAGTGGGTAGGCTGGTTACCATGTCACACTAAGCCAGGGGAGAGCAACATGGTGCCCTCCATATGTTGCTGGACTACAACTTCCATTGCTCATGCTTGCTGGAGCTGATGGGCATCGGAATCCAAAATCTGGAAGGCACTGCATAAACTACCCATGGCTTAATTGTGAATATGCATTCTCTCCCCCCCCCATGGGTGCTGCATACAGCACAAACAGGCCACAGCTAACATGCTCACCCACACAGGTTCTGACATAGATAATAATTTTTTAAAATTCAGAGCAAATACAAAATGCTTTCCTAGGAGGCTTTCCATGTGATTGTTTCTTATGCAAATCTGTTCATCGTTGTTTTCCATCCTTTCTTTTCCTTTTCCCTTTTTGCTTATAGGGTCTCCGGAAGCCTACAATTGAAGAGATAATACATGCCAAGAATGCTATTGTAACACCTTCACTGTTTGGCAGTTCTCTGGAGGAAATCATGTTACGGCAGCAGGACATGTATCCTGATAACAAGCTACCTTGGGTACAAACACAGCTGTCTCAGCAAGTTTTGGAACTGGGGGGAGAACAGACTGAGGGAATATTCAGGTGAGGTTGGCCGACCGGAGCTACATAAAGGATTGATTACTGTATAGCTGACCGGATAGTTGGAGATGCATGGCATTTCTGCCCCTTGCCCTAGTGGAACTGCATCCTCTCAAGCCTCGTTTTTACAAACAGTTTTAGGAGAGGAAGCAGCTTTCAAACCACAGCAAAAGATTTATGAGGTCTCCAGGGACTCGTGCCACCTTCTCAGTTGCTTCCAAACAAATAGGCTTATGCTAGTACATATGAACTCGCTCCTAAAACCTGAGGCTAAAATCTCTATAATCTACCCATCTGCATATTTTGGATTGGGAGTGGGGAGAGAACTGTGGTACATGTGCCTCAGCTGTGCATGTTTTCTGTGATTTAATCTCCTCCTTTCCTAGAATATCACCGTGTTTGCGAAGGCCATTTAGCCATTGCTAGCTTTGTCAGAGTTAGCTAGGATGGGAAGAGGAATTGCCACTGCTCACCCCCCCCCCCATAGAGATACTACCTAATCTAGGGCCTTGAGAGTGGGGAACTTACTTTGTTTTTGCACTCTGCTCTGAAAATCAAGGGCAAGGAATTGCATCTGGAAACAACTAATAAAAATATTTATAGAATGAAGAAGCCACTACAAAAAAACTGGACAGGCCCCGTAGACCACAAGTTGAAAAGTTGTAAAGAAACTTCTCTTGCATAACATGGGGAAGGGGCTGCGTTTTTAGCTGCTTAGCTTGTTTAAACCATTTAAAGCCAGAGCTTGATTTATGGCAGTGCTGACATCTGCATCATAGTTGAAGGAAGGAAGTCTCATTGTGGTAGTTTGTATCCCCATACTAGGGCTGCTGCTGATAAAGGCATTTTTAGAAATATAACATACCCCCCAAAATGTCTGCCATACCAATAAGGCCATTGTTTTGGCAAAAACTGTTTAAAAATGAATCCTCTATAATAATTAAATACTCACTCTCAGAACATGACTCTTCATTTAGCCACAGCCGCCATGCTCAAGAGGGAGGAATTAGTAGATTAATGAGACCCCCCAAATATTGCGGCTTGGTCTGTTTGTTTGTTTATAGCATTTTAAAGTCACATTCTTCTGCCATAAAAGGCTCCCAGAACAGTTTACAAATGTTGATGATAATGATGCCTTGAGGCTTAGTCTAAAAGTTTATAAAAGTCATGACCTGAAAGGAAAAGAGTTTGGGAGATAAGAGGCGGAAAGCAAACTCTGGCACTATTTCTTAGTTAATAGAGTTCTTGTAATGACCAGCTGGAATTGAAAGACTCAGGGAGAGGAAGAGCCAAGGTTTCTGGTCCTTAAGCAGAGCAGGTAGAGACACCTTTAGTACCCCTCTCCCTACCCCAACCCACCCCCATTTAAGGGGAAATATCAAACAGATGCACTCTAAACTGCAATATTTTGGTTCGTGTCCTACTTGTATAACACTAACTATGGCATTCTTGTCAAACAACTCTGTACATGGCTTTCTGAAGTATGTAGTCTTGTCTGTTCCTCTGGTTCCTGGATCTGTGGGATTTGCTTCCTCTGTTCAGTTGGTCTTTATTGATGAATCTCTGTGTCTGCTTTCAGAATTCCTGGTGACATTGATGAAGTCAATGCACTCAAGCTACAGGTTGATCAGTGGAAAATTCCTAACAACGTTGGTGATCCCAATATACCAGGTATGGATAAACAACGCAGCTGCTGTATTCTCGCCCAGATTTGTTTGTTTGTTTCTTGATTACTTTACGAAAAGGTCTCACAACAACTTGAAGATTAAAAGTACAATCACACCATAAAACAGACCCACCATCCCCTGACCTCTGCAGAACAGCACCCCCACCCCCATCCCCACATTTGCCAACTGTTGCAAGAAAAAATATTACTCAATCATCTGGGAGAACATTCCAACCAGCAGGAGGAAGGCTGCACTGCTGAAAAGGCCTGTTTTCTTTTTGTGATCCTGTCCCCCGTCACAGCCTCACCATTAATACATTACTTTTGTGGGGAGGTGCTCAAAGCCTTCAATTCCGTGGAAAGTAGACCCGGATTGACAATATAACTGTTTTCATTCATGAGAGAATGGGAATCAAATAAATAGCAGGAACTTACTTTTATTCAGAAGCCTTCAAAACAGGAGATCTTTGATTTGGGACCTTTTCCTAACCCAAAAAACTTATTCCCTCCCCACCCACCCTTGTTCCATACCCACTTCCTTTTCCATACCCAACTGCTCCATTTCCAGCATTCTGCCCTCCATTAGATTCCCTCTTACCTTAACATTTCAGTCACACTCCAAATCACAGTACACTGAAATAGATCCATCTTGTGTTCTTATGTTTCTTCCCTCCTATCTAAACCAAAGCTTTTAATACCTACTTCTGAAGCCACAGGCCATTGCTACCCTAGCCCCTTTAGGATTTGTGTCCTGTGATTTCAAAGGTCTGAAACCATAAATCTCAATGAAATGGGTGGTGCTCTCTTTCCTCTGGGGAAGAACAATCTTATTTAGCATAAGATGGAGGAGCAGGAGCGTTGTACCCTTATTCAATTAAACATCTGCTTCAGGACAGATGTCTCTGACCCAGAAAGCTTATTTGTTAAGCAGCTGTTGTTGAAAGTGCCTGGTTTTTCCCTTCTTGCCCTTGCAGCTTCTTTGCTGAAGCTGTGGTACCGGGAGCTGGAGGAGCCTGTCATCCCACAGCAATTCTACAAGGAGTGTATCAGCAACTATGAGAACCCTGATGCTGCTGTAGCAGTAGTGGAACTCCTGCCTGAGCTCAACAAATTGGTTTTGTGTTACCTCATTCACTTCTTACAGGTATGTAGGTAACTGCATTTCTGAGACTAGGAATCATTCTGAAGCAGCAGACAAGCCACAGGCATTCTGAAGCAGCATACGGTAGCTGCACTCTGGAACATCTCGCTTTACTCTGCATTGCAAATATTCTGGATTATATCCAGTTGATATACTTCCACTGGTGGAAGGCTCTTTAATCCAGCACTGCCTTCCATCAGTGGAACAGGGATTAAGAACCTCTCGAAGTATTTCCTCTCCGCATGTTGCCACCTCCCATGCTGTTCTAGAGGGCTTGCCAACTTCCGAGAGGAGATTTGAGGTGGGGCGGGGGCTGCCGAAGAAAAGGGAAGTAGCCGATGAATGTTTCTATCTCTGCTCCACTGACAAAAGGCATTGCTAAATCAAAGAACCTTCCACTAGGGGAAGAATGACAATTGAATAAAACCCTCTGATGATTCAAACTTCATTTCTTCTAACGTGTATCAGAGGCAGTCTTGGCTGCGGGTCTTAGGACCCGCAATAATAATATATTTATATCTCCTATATGAAATTATTTCTTAAAGTTGACAGCGTATCGACACTAGCGGGAGTAAGTGATTCTTTGTGGGACAACTAAATCTTCTGGGCTATTTCCAGAATTTTACATCTATGTATCTTTTAGTTTATTTGAGCTGCACCTTCTTTATTTCACAGATTTTTGCTCAGCCAACCAATGTGGGCAAAACCAAGATGGATGTAAACAACTTAGCCATGGTGATGGCCCCAAACTGTCTGCGATGCCAATCTGATGATCCCAGAGTTATCTTTGAAAACACTCGCAAAGAGATGTCCTTCTTGCGCATGCTAATTGTGCACTTGGACACCAGCTTTATCAAAGGAGTGGTTTGAAGGGTTGGCTTCAGGCAACACCATGTGAAGGGAGCAAGGATCTCTTGCCAGTATTACCTTCTTTGAGCCATGGAACTTCCCCTCTGCAGACTCCGGGCTCCTCGGGTTGCTTCTGTTGCTTCAACAGCTGTTTCCTTGCCCCAGCAACACCGCTAATGTCTCCAAGGAAACCCTATAATAATGAAGTCATCATACTAGAAAGGGTTTTGAGGCATCAGGGAGCCAACTCTCAGACCATGCTGTGAGGGCACTCCTAAGAACCTGCAGCAGTTGATTCCTAGGAAGTCAAGATGCCAGAGGCAGCAGCCACTGCATTGTCAAAGCACAAAAGTTGGAACCGCTTTGCATTACACTGGGAATCCACTGCACATTCAAAGTGGAATGTTTATTGGGAACCAACTGCTCTCAGATACTGGGATTTTGCTTCCACCACCTGAAGATTGGAAACTTCGCTAATAAAGCTTCACCCCCAGAAGGAAAAGGGTTGTTGTCTCAGGCTACTATAGCACATATCCTGCCTTGGAGCAAACCTGCTGCAGCCAGTACTGCCATTCAAATTGCTGGCTGCATCCTTCTCCAACTCTTCTACCTGTCTTTGCTACCTTAAAACACACCACTCTTACCAAAGGTTCAGTTTGGCAGCACTGGATGAGCTGTGGCTTCCGATCCAGGTTGACTCTCCTCATGCCTGGAGTACTTTTACTACTCAATTCATATTAGAAGGACCAAGTGGAAGGCATTGTTGGAAACCAAGGTCAAGCTATTTAACAGCAACCTTTTCCCACAGTGAAAAGCAGTCATGGACTGGAGTTTGGGAGACTGCCTGTTGCTTTCTTCTCCTGCTGTATAGTACCTTAGAAAGAGGCTGATTAAATTTCAAGCTATTTTTTTAGCCCACATATACTTTTTCATTGGGTTAGATGTCTCAAATGGCAATGATCCTTGTCCCCTTGAGTTTAAGCTAGGTCACAGCAATGTAAATAGCTTACAGATTGTTTCTCCAGAATGGAACTTTCTCTATATGTTAAAAAATGCAGTCAGTTATGACTCCTGCTGCCTTTCTCCTCCTTACTTCAACATAGACTAAAATCGGGTATCAAGTTGTTGTGAAGATGTTATGAGCAAACATGATCAGCATGAAGGCTTTTACTGAGCTCAAGATATGCCTATTGTCTTCTGCTTCCCACTCAGGCTTACAAAGCCAAACTAGACATAACACGAGAGAACTCCTTGATCAGATCTCCTGATATCTATTTCTTTGGTTAAAAGAAGCTGTAGGGAGGCTGAACTGGTTTGGAGCTGAACCCTTCATGTCCATTGCACTTTCCAGACTTACATTGCCCTTCCCAAGCTGCTGTTAGCTGAGAAGCATGATCCAGTGCGGTAGGAAAATCAGTATCCGTATAATACCTGTCTCTTCCCTCATCTCTGAACTTTAAATTGGGCAAATAGTGAGAGGAGTAAAGGGTTAAGTCCCCGCCAGTGACTGCTTTTTAAATGAAAGAAAAAGACATTGGGAGATCTGATCATGGATTTCCTTCATCCATATTAGTTAGGACCTCAGTCAGTACTTCTGGTTTGAAAAACACAGGTTGTAGTCTTAAGGTAGAAGAGAGCAATTATGCTAAGCAAGAAGAGCAGTTTGATGCCATGACACTCTGAACTTCATTTCACCCTTTCACAGAAAGTTGGATTTTTCTCACCGAGGCTGAAGTCTTCTGACCACTTTGCCCTTCCACTAGTCAGGGAGTCCTTGCTGATTAAGGGGAAGGGGTAGGACTGCTGCCTCAGTACTTCTACACCTTTCTCTTGCCACTTTGCTGACACATACCTGAAACAGGAGCCTTCCATGTCCTTGCCTCTCCGTCATTTTGGAAATGGGTGTCGCTCCTTCAGAAAGCCCTTGAACAGACTTGCAGGCTTGGGTTCCTTGGGAAGAGGCCAGTTGATGGAAATGACAAGGACAGAATCTTGGAAAATTGAGTCAGGTTGTATATTCTTTTACAGTCAGTGCTTTGAGCCTTTCCTGTGCCAGTGTGATGAGTCTTCGGACCGAATTAGTACTTCTCAGATAGTGGTTGATGTGATCTTCATGGATAGAGGAATGCACATTATCCTTTGATCTCCAGACACTGTGACTCTTACTAGATTATTCCATCTCATTATGTGGAACCAAAGTATGCTACTGTTTCCCTATTTGAGCCAGTTCTGCTGTAAAAGATCCTTTAGCTTGGTTTATTTGGTAATGCCAAAGTTCCCATTCACCTTTATAGTGTGCCTTTTTCTAGCTATCTTTTGAGAGTTAGCTACTTTTCAATTAAATTACGGAGAAATTTGGGGATTTCTGATTTCTTGTATCGGAACAGAGCCATTCTCTGGAACCCAAACGACATGTTATGTGGACATGCACATCTCACTAGTAACGTGAGGAATAGGTGATGCAATTTGCATTCATGTTTCCCTACTTTACATAAGGCAGGTGGCTACAGAAACTGCATTGCAGCATGTCACATGACTTTTCCACCCCTTACATTGCCAGGGAGACACATGTGGGTGATATCCACACAGCTGCCTGTAACATGTTGTTTGAGCTGAATCCAGAATTCAGGCAATCACTGTGACATGTGCAGAATGCTCCTTGCTATCTCTTCCTGAGCTGCACTTGATGAAGTAGATTAGCCTGAGTCTTCCGAGGAGCTGGGTGCTATTCAAAAAGGCTCCTTTTTCAGAATTTGGCCAGTGCTGTTCACTCTTTGTGCCAGGTTGTTAGAACTGGAATCCTACAAACACTTATTTGGGAGCGAGTCCCATCAAACTCAATCTTATTCCCAAGTAAATATGTTGGATTAGAAAAACTCCTACTTTTGACACTTCCCAAACTTGCCTGAAACAGAGTACCCTGGGCCTGCTTCTATTACAAATCTTGATGTAAATTTATTTTCTGTTTCACACAGAGCTCATATCCATGCAGCATACTAAGGACTTGACTCTGTTTGTGGCCATACCATAGAGCAACTACATTTTACACAAATACTTTTTTTGAAAAATGGGAAGTGCTGACCAATTTTTAGTATGCCATACATCCCCGCTCCTTTAAAAAAGGCTTTTAAAAATTGTTTTGGGATGTCCTCTGGGTGCACAGGTTTCCCAGATTTAAACACTGCGGCCAACTACAGAGTGGGTAATGATTAAAATTCTCCCTGGCACTTAACAGAAGCATAGACAGGCTGTTATATTAATGCTTTCCCCCCTCAAGGGCTGTAAAATAGGCTAAAAATTACACTGGATATTGTTTTCTTTTTGCCAACATGTTTGTAAATGTGAATCAGCAAAACATACTGTCCCTTACTGTTGTTAAAGAATAATTAAACATCTGTGGTTCATCATTGTTTTTATTGTGTTTTTAAACACCGATTTAGATTTAGAAAACTGTGCCTTGACTAAAGGCATGAATTTAAACTACCTTTCATAATATCTGCTTTCTCCCCACCTTTTCTCCTGGCTGAATAGTGACTATAACTTATTTACATTGTTAATGGCAGACAGTCTTTTAAAAAATCATCCTACTTTTGAGTTCTTTGTGGTGGTGTCTCTTTTGTGGTTTTGGGACATAGCAGAGTACTCATTTTACCAGAACCTCAGGTACCACCTCTTCCCATATGAACCAATATGGACCATCATCTGAGGCCCTTCTTTGTATGCCTCCTCCATAGGAGGTCTGGAGGGTGAACAACACAAGAATGGGCCTTTTCAGTGGTTGCTCCCCGTTTGTGGAATGCTCTCCCCACAGAAGATCACCTGGCAGCATCATTCTATAGTTTTCGATGCCAAGCAAAATATTTCCTCTTTAACCAGGCCTCTAGCCTCTTAACTATCTGTGGCCTGGATGTTTTTAATATATTTTTGTTTCTCAGTTTTAATGTGTGTATTGAGGGGGAGTTGTTTGGTTATAAGCCACTTTTGAGTTGCCGTGGGCAATAAAAAGTTAGATGATGATGATGATAATTAATAATAATAAATGTTAAGCACATGCAAAGCAAACAGTTCATACTATATAGGTTTGTATAAAAATTGGTCCTCACCCTCCACAGATCATTTTCCAGGTTACACTACCCGGGAATGCATATTAGCTCCTAATCTTAGTGCTAATGCAAATAACATCAAGGTTATATCAGTCAAAAGGTTGAGACATTGCAGGTCAATATTTGTGAACTCTGCAGCTTGAAGTTTTCTGGTTAGGAATATCTAGAGGAGTGTATGAAAACGGGCTTTATCCCCCCCTCCAATTCCGTTAGCTGACTTTTTAGCTACCAGCCATTCCTGCTTGCAATTTGTTGTCTGTCTTCTAACAATAGTGATTTCAGCTCATTGGCTTAGTCCAGAAAAGTGAAATAATAGAATGTGTTCTTGAGCGTGCAGGAAGCACCCTTCCCTCATCGCAAGAGCTGTCTCAACACTGCAAATAGTCCCACGTGGTCACATGGAGAAGCAATTATTTAAGGACATCAGTGAATCAGGATGGTCAAGGATGGATAGCAGTTCTCAGCCCGAAGGTCACATTCCCGTGTGGGCAATCTAGAGGCCACATGTTTGTGGTGAGGCAGAACCATATTAAAAATAGGTGGAACAACAGGTAAAAGTCACACACCCCTCCATTGCGACAAGCAAGAACACAGTTCAAGGACACATTCTGGCTAGTCAAGAGCACTCAAGGGCATGAAGGGCTGGTGAGAGGTGTGACTGGGGAGAGCCACATAGACATTTAAAGCCCTAAACGGCCTCGGTCCAGTATATCTGAGGGAGCGTCTCCACCCCCATCATTCTACCCAGACACTGAGGTCCAGCACCGAGGGCCTTCTGGCGGTTCCCTCACTGCGAGAAGCCAAGTTACAGGGAACCAGGCAGAGGGCCTTCTCGATAGTGGCGCCCTCCCTGTGGAACGCCCTCCCACCAGATGTCAAAGAAAACAACAACTACCAGACTTTTAGAAGACATCTGAAGGCAGCCCTGTTTAGGGAAGCTTTTAATGTTTGATGTATTATAGTATTTTAATATTTTTTGGGAAGCCGCCCAGAGTGGCTGGGGAGGCCCAACCAGATGAGTGGGGTATAAATAATAAAATTATTATTATTATTATTTTCACCTTTGAGTTCAGGGGGCAGAATTTTCAACTCAAATCCTGTAGCTTCCAGCCAAAAATGAGCTCTAGAAGCTAACACTGGGTGTGCACATTCCAGTTTCTGTGCAGAACTGGATATTAGTTTCTCATTGTGGACATCATAGCTGAGAACAAATGTGATGGTAGACATGAGAACATGGAATTTTCACTTCAATCTACCATCTATTTAGCCCCCCACTCCAACCCACCTGGAAGTACTCAGTACTTCAGGGGAGGTGCAACTTTTTTTAAAAAAGGTATATGTGTAAACACACAAAAGCAATGGTTCCATATCATCTAATAAATAGGTGTTGATACTCCCAAATAGACAAGCTGCTTGGGGCAGTTTCAAGGGGGTATATGATTGGTCTCAATCTTCAACAACAACTTGTCCATATTATTACGCAGAATAAGTAAAATTCTGCCCATCAAAACTTGGCAGGGAAAGAGTACCCCTAAACATTTTTTAAAGAAAAAAAGCACTGCTGCTCATTCTCGATAACCTGCGGCTGATTTCTTCAGTTAATGGAATGGAAACAAAGAATGTGTTTAGGGAAATACTGCCACCCTATGGCCATTGTAAGAATCTAACTATATATGAAGAGGTCTCTAAAGCCGGCGAAACTCGACTCCGTAATGCTTTACGCTGTATTCTGATTATGGTCAGTGATCTCGTCGCCAACATCAGAGAATCTGACTGCTGCTCAGAGCATCGGACTGAGGAGGAGTTATGTTATATAACCTTATTTAACTGTTTCCTCCAAAACCTGAAAGGGGAGAATCTGGTCCTGATTTTCTCCTGGAAAATGTTGAGAAGAAACATTAAAATAAACATTAAAACAACATTTTTAAAAACCAGAAAAATAACAAACAAGGATAACCTGCATTTTAAAAGAAAAGAGCACCCTAAATAATCAGCAAGATTCTAAACCAACTTGCTTCTCCTCCCAGCAAAATGGCTCCTAGCCACTCCAAACCAGAGTGGAGAGAAGCAATTTTTTTGCACACCCACCCACCCTTGGCAGGGGGGCTAAGAGCCAACATGGCCAACCTCAAGGTACGCCCCTGGTTGGAAGAGCGAGTGAGCAGAAAATTGCCTTGATACCGAAGCCGTAACGTCTGCATTGGTCAAAAAATTCCTATTTAATTTTTGTTGTTGTATAAGCTCACAAGCCAAGGTGCAACGCTATCTTTGAAGCGTGCCTGCACTTCAGAGTTGACCACTACACCAGTGGCTGTGGTTGGGATCAGAGAGAACTTGCTGTGTACAGTGGTACCTCGGGTTACAGACGCTTCAGGTTACAGACTCTGCTAACCCAGAAATAGTACCTCGGGTTAAGAACTTAGCTTCAGGATGAGAACAGAAATCGTGCTCCTGCAGCACGGCGGCAGCAGGAGGCCCCATTAGCTAAAGTGGTGTTTCAGGTTAAGAACAGTTTCAGGTTAAGAACGGACCTCCGGAACGAATTAAGTACTTAACCCGAGGTATCACTGTATACGAAGCACGTACTCCAGTCACTGAACTCTGCTCTGTTCCCCGCGTGAAAGGTTTGGTATGTCTTAAACGTGGTCTTAAAAGCGGTCCCTAATTTGCGGCTGATGGCCCCTCTCTCCAAGGATTTAATACACCTGAGCCCAGCAGCAGCGCGTATTTAAAAAAAGCACGCGCTCGTCGCCCGTGTCGTGAGTTCCTCTCACTGGCGAACTCGCACTGGACAACGGGAAAGCAGCAACGCCTTCCGGGTCCCGAGAGACGGATGCGCGCGTGACGGGCCGCCGCCGCCGCCTGGATTTTGCGCGAGGGCCCCCGAGCCCTCTCCGCCGGAGCCACGCCCCCTGGCCCTTTCGCCCCTCCCACAGGAGGACCCTCCCCTCGCGGCAGGCGGGCGGGCGGGCGAGCTAGCGGCGCCGCAGTCGCGTCGGCCATTTTGTGGCGCTGCTCAGTCGGCGGCGCTGGGCTGGACTCGCGAGCGGATCACTGGCGGCCCCTGCCCCCGCGGCTCGAGCCCCTGGCACGTACGAGAAGCAACCCCCCCTCCCCTCCCCGGTAAGGACATGGCGCTCCCTAGGCGGCCCCGCGGAGAGAGGGAGGCGGGCGGGGCGGGGGAGCCCGGCAGCGAGCGCCGAAGAGTTCCCGCCGCGGCCTCACAAAGGCGGAGAGGGGCGGGGACCAGCCGCGGCTGTGGCGGAGAGGAGGGAGTCCCGGGGCCCGGGCGGCGCCTCTTCCCTCCGGGCTCCGGGTCCCCGAAGGCTCCTTCAGCGGGAGCCGGGAAGGTGCTTGGCTGGCCTGCCGGTCCCTCCGGCGGCGTCCGAGCGGCTTTCCGCGCCCGCGTGGGACCGGCGCGAGGCTTCCCGGAGGGGCCCGTCACGTCTCCCGCGCCGCCGAAGGGGCGGGCGGGCGTCGGCGGCGTGTCTCTTCACAGCGCTCGGCTTCCTCCCGGCACCATGCTTCTTGTTCGTCGGAAGCCGCTGACGCCGCTCGGCCAAAAGGGCAGACGAGCTTCTCCTCCTCCTCTTGGGCAAGAAGGGATGCTGTGTTTCTAGGATGCCAGTAACGTGACCTTGGTCGTGGCAGGTTCTGCATCAGCCAAGACTCCGCTCATCCCTTTCAAGGCGCAGCGTCCGGTTTGGATCGAGACGCAGTTGCGCTTTCATTCCCCCCCCCCCTTTAATAACACGCCAGCTTACGCATCTTTTTGTACCACAGGACTGGCGCGCGTGGTTTGTTTCATTGGCTTCATTGAGAGCCCCACGATTAGTGGGGTTTTTTTTTTAAGGAAAGTGTTCTAGTAGTGGCCGCAATAATTGCCACTTAGGGCGTAGTGACACCCTTGATAATTGTTCCCTCTTCTCCTTGGGCAGAGATTATCTCTTGTAATAATTAAAGGTGGTGATGAATTGCTGGGACCTGGAGTCTGTATTATTTTCTTGACAGTCATAATGGGCGTTGCAGTTACATAACATATGTTTTCCTAATTGCTTGCCCTTAGGGCTTATATTGTTAGAATAGGTCAGTGCCCTTCATGTTGGCTGTGGGTATTCGTTTGTAAGGCCTTTTGAGAAATGTGGTTTCACTTTGCGTGTTTCGAATTCACTTTGCTTACCTTTTCTGTGCCTATGGGAAAATAGGCTGGAGTGGCAAGTATTCTTGGGTATTTTACCTAGAAACCTAGATATATTTTGTTCCCAAAGAATTGGGCATATTCAATCTGCCACAGAAAACCACATGGGAGGATGTATTTTAACTTATTGTACAATAAACATTGCCTGTGGGATCAAAGTAAATTCAGGACCAAGATACTCAGACAGCTTTTATCCAGAGTTGCTAAAACTTTAGTATATCACCTGCTTGTAAACTATATTTACTTTTCCTTTCTTGTTAATGCTACTGCATTATAATTCGATCCTCTTTTACTTGGAAGCTAAGATATCAGCACACAGTGTGTTTCAGTGGCAAGATGACAAAGCTGATCTGGAGGGCTGTAAATCAAACAGAATACTACCATCATCCATGTTATTATTTTAATGAAGGGAAAATATAATGATATTTAAATAAATAGTAAATTGAAGACATAATTAGCTGGATAGTTTTACTGACCCTCCTCATTTTTCTAAATGCAACAATAGATGACTTTTTAAGCAAATGTGCCACAGTATTTCAAGCCCAAAGAATGAAAAGGTGTATGGTAGATTTGTGTATGCTAGATTTATTATACAGTACAGGCAACCTCTCGACTTTGGTTTGGTTTTGCCTCAGACCCTACTAACCTTAGGAGTATGCAGAACAGGAGAGGCCAGCAGAGCATGGGGCTGATGACACTTTGCTGTAGCCAGGCTCCCAGTACTTCTTGCTCCTGCTCAGATGTGCCACAAACTCCTGCTGTTTATGCAACTTGTGGTGTGTATGCTGCAGACCCACCACACAGCCTGATAAATACCCTCAAGGAAATTGTACAAATATAATCCTGTTGCTTTGTGTGATTATCGGAAAAATCAAAGTAGCTGTATTTGCAGTACCTTCATTTACCCACTCAGTCCTTTGAACTGCTATGTATGTAGACTTAGGGAATTAAAGTAAGAGTCCTGGCTCAGTGGTACAGCACTTGGTTTGTATGCAAAATATCCCAGGTTCAATTAATGGCAACTCCTGAAACCCTGGAGCATCATTGCCAGTCAGTGTAGGCAGTACTCAACTAGATCCAGCAATGGTCTGACTTGTAAGGCAGCTTCATATGTTGGTATGGTATGCAAACTGAGCAAGGGCAGAGGAGGAAGAATTAGTAGCTGGTAGTTCTAGTAAGTTGGAAGTTTCAGTTTTTCAAGTGGAGTGGTAGCAGAAATCAGTGGCTGAATACAGTTGTAATTTGCTCTATGACAGCAGCAAATTTATTCCTCTAGTGTGGATACTGTTTTGAATACGCTGTCTAGGCTGAATCTTAGCACCGCATTGTAGTTACCGTATTTTTCGCCGGCCCATAGGACACACCTAGATTTGGGGGGGGGGGATAAAGGGGAAAAAATTATTTTCCCCCCCAGGCGCGGGGCTGGGGAAGCCCGAGCTTCCCCCGCCCCCAGAACGGGACCCAGAGCCATGCCGAAGCTGCACGCAGGTTTGGCATCGCTCTGGGAGCTTGCGGGGCTGGGGGAGGGGGAAGCGCTCCGCCAGCCTCCAAACCAGGTCGGGAGACAGCGGGATGGCGCGCTGCGCCTCCCCGCTGTCCCCCAAGTTTGCGGGGCTGGCGACGGGGAGGAGCAGGCTTCTCCCCCCCACTAGCCTTCTAACCAAGTTGGGGGACAGCGGGATGGCGGCGTTCCGCCTCCCCGCTGTCCCCCGAGCTTGTGGGGCTGGCGGTGGGGCTCTCCTGAAGCCTGGAGAGTGAGAGGGGTAGGTGCGCACCGACCCCTCTCGCTCTCCAGGCTTCAGTGAAAGCCTGCATTCGCCCCATAGGACGCACACACATTTCCCCTTCATTTTTGGAGGGGAAAAAGTGCGTCCTATAGGGCGAAAAATACAGTACTGTCTTTTAAAGGATTGTATCAGTGGGCATTACAGAGCATAACTGATCCTCTCTGGTTAACATGAATTTAAATTAATTTGAATCACTACAAATACTTGATAGACTCAATCATAGAGTGCAGAACTAATGCACTTTAGGAACAGGAAAATACAATTGGTGGCAATGTATAAATTCATCACACACTATATACAGTATGTTACAATATGATATGAATATATTTTGTACTTGGGTATTGGTACCCAAATAGGGAAGAGGTCTTTTAGATGCAGAAATGGTAAATAAAATTTACTATAGATTTATGAGGAACAGCTTTTGCAAATGCAGCAGAAAGGATAGAGGAAAACCAGAAATATTGATGATTTTTGCTAAACATTTTTTTCTTTAAATATTCTTTTTCCAACAATCCTTATTATCACAATATATTCCATTTGACTCCGCCAAACAGTTACCATTACTAGAATCAGCCTTGGGGAATTAAAACTTTCCCAGTAGTTTTGTGTTTATCTGTTGTATAATATTCAGGTTGTATCTTTTCTTCAAACAACAAGCAATTCTCAAAAAACAATGTACACAGACATGCCAATCTTGAGCATTAAGCTACATGCGCTCACATATCTGTAAATTTTATTTCTTAAGCATTGACAGAGCAATTTAAAATAATATGTAACAATATCTTACTGATAATCACATGGGGGAAATGCTGATTTTATGCAGTGGTAAAAATGCCAGGGCAGTTCTTTCCAAAGTGCTGTCATATACTATTGGTATTGGTATAGCTCCACTCGGCAACATAACAGCAGCAATCTGCACAAGCTGCAGTTTCCAGACCAACCTTAAGCGCGTCCCCACAAAGAGTGTATTACAGAAATCCTGCCTTGACGTTACCAATGTATGAATCTCTGTGTCTAGGTTGTCCAGGAACTGTCACAGCTGGTGCACCAGCCAAAGTTGGTAAAAGGCACCCCTGGCTACCATGGACACTTGGGCCTCCAGCAACAATAGTGGATGAAGGTGTACCCTCAGACTTTGCACCTGGGAACCTCCTACTGACAAGGCCTTTGTTTTATCAAGATTCATCTTAACTGACGCTCATCAATCCCTTTGTCCAGGAAGACTCGCATATCTATTCCTAACTCTGATGTAACAGAGAAGTAGAGCTGGGTGTCATTTGCATACTGATGACATCACACCCCAAATTTCCTAATGACTATCTTGAACAGCTTCATGTTCAACAGCAATAGAGACAAGAAGTTACCTGCTTCACCCCCCACAAGGCCAAGATGCAGGCACCCAATGCCATGCTGTAGAACAGGCCTTGTAGGTATGCATGGAACCACTATAATACAGTGGTTTACTGAAGACTTGGCCACTATTTTGGATAAGCTATATGATCAGTCTACCTGTTCCATGTACCACGGGACAAAGCATTCCCCTCCTCAAGATTAAAAAACTTGCCGGCTTAGTTCCTGCAAGTATGAAAAACTGCCTGTGAAACAGCAGAATATTTACCACTTCTTCCACTTCTTGTTGTCAAGCAATTTAGCTTCATCAATACAATTTGCATGTTTACAATTAAAAGAGGGTGGGGGATCCTGCTGAACTGGTCCAGTAAGGTACTACAGTTGAAAGCCATGAAACAATTGAATAGAAGCAACAAGGTTGCACTTCACCTCTGTCTCTCTCTGTGATTGATAGATAGATAGATAGAATGTCCAGTAGCACCTTAGAGAGCAACTAAGTTTGTTCTTGGTACAGTGGTACCTCGGGATACGAACGGGATCCGTTCCGGAGCCCCATTCACATCCTGAATGGAACGTAAGACGCGACGGCGCGGGTCACGTTTTGCTGCTTCCGCGCATGTGCGTGACGTTATTTTGATGGTCTGCGCTAGTGGTGAAACCCGGAAGTAACACACTCCATTACTTCCGGGTTTTCACGGAGCGCAACCCGAAAACGCTCAACCTGAAGCACATTCGACCCGAGGTATGACTGTATAAGCTTTCGTGTGCATGCACACTTCTTCAGATACTAGTGTATTGTGTGCATGCACACAAAAGCTTATACCAAAAACAAAATTAGTTGGTCTCTAAGGTGCTACTGGACATTTATATATAGAGAGAGACTGCATCAGACCAACACTGAATCTCTCTGTGAAAGTAAATGATTAGGCAACCAAGGCCAAATCAGTTCTGAACCCAGACTGGAATGAATCTAGATAATCAGTTTCCTCTAGGACAGGATGATCCAACACACGGCCCAAGGCCTAGGGCTTTTTTGGGAAGCCATCAGCAACATTTGACCCCTCCCAGCCCTCACACTGCCTTCTCAGAGCTGGGTAAGTGAGGCACCGGACTTTGGAAAGGATCTATGAGGGCTCTGATAGGGTCCTAGTCCTTTTGGAAGGCAGCATGGGAGGTAGGGGGAGCAGCATCGAATTTTGGCCTCCCCATCCCTGCATGACAAGACAGTGTGCGGCCCATGGGTTCCCAAACAAAGTATTCTTGTGGCCCACTGGGTATGAAAATTTTGGCCCACCCTGCTCTTGGAGCACCTGGAACCAAACTGCTGCTACCACCGCCCTTCTTAAGCACCTTCCCTAAAAAGTAGTTATCATAAGCCTCTGTGACCAGGTGGTTGTTTTTCTTCTTCTTCAAGAGTGGCTGCACTCCTGCTTCTTTAAGAATGGCAGGCGCTGCTTCTGCACACAGATATGCACTTACCATGCCTTGGACTTACACAGTAAAACACAACACCCATCACAAGCTTGTTCAGATCAGCCACAATGAGAAAAGTTTGAGAAGTTGCCAGGTCAGTCAAACAGCTACAAGCACCTTGTTCCACATCCTCAGACCTCAAAAGCTAAAACTGCTTTCACAAAACCAGACTACACTTTATCTAGACTTTTTTACAGCCGTGTTGTCCAAATCATCATGGATTCAGTAAATTTCATCATTGAAGTGTCTTGCAAACTTAACACAGCAGGCTTCCTACGCTCCTGTTTATTGGGATGGATGTTAACCTCTGTTCCATGGCTACTTAAGGATGAGATGGAGGTGACAGAGTATACTTTCTTCGCCACCCGTTGTCACCTCACAGTAGGCACAGTCATGCCCTTTAGCATGCGCTCAATTGCATTTGTGGCAAGTCTTGCACCATATGTGCTCTAGCTGTCATCTGACCTGCTTCATTCTTGAAATCTCTGGAGGCAGACATTCTTAATGGGTTACTTACCTCTGCAGGGGTGAACTGCCAGTTGCTGCTGTAAGACCAAATCTTACGAAATGGTTGGACCATAACAATTAGTTATTTCAAGTCTCTCTCTCTCTCCCCTCTGCCCGCCCCCCCCCCCGGTCGCCCTTCCCGATTATACTTCCCATACTTGGAGGCAGTAACTAAATTGAGGGTCTGCCCTGCACAGTTAAAAGTGTGCATGAATCCTCAGTAAGAAGTCAGTCCTGGATAAACAGATCTAGATAATAAAAAGAAATGTGGAAGCAGAATCCTGGGGGAAGAGATAGGGAAACTGGACAGGAACAAAGAGTAGCCAGCCATAGTGGGAATAGGATCACCACCTGTTAATTTGTTGCCCATAGGTGCAGTGTCACCTGCAGAACCTCCATCTGTCTCCATGTCTGCTAGTGCCAGTTATCTAATGGGGATGAGGTAATCGTCTCATCTGCCACTGCCTCAGCTCTCTTCATACAAGTAGTTAACAGTTTCTTAAATGTAATCAATACAAATCTACATTTTTAGAGCTTTGAATTTCAATAAAATAATTAAAGTATTTTGGGTTATATACCAGGCAACAACTTTTTTAAAAAATACATTAATGTGTCAGTAAAGACTAAAAGGATCATATGTGCTTAAATTACATGCTAAATGGAGAAATAAACATTTGAATGTAGCCCATTAGTTTTTGATGTTTTGTGTAGTTAAGAATACTTTTCTCATCCCTAATCCTTTTATAGGTTTACATTACATTACACAGCATTATTTAAAGATAAGGAAATTCAATTCAAGGGGAATCCTTTTATTTACCTTCAAAATTCCATTTTGGGGTCGAGATCAGTGTGTGTACCTAGAATCGTTTATACATTTCTGTATTTGGGACAGGGTGTGGGTCAAGGAAGATATTTTATAGATCTTTGCTCCAGGAATGCTGCCTATTTTTATAGGAATGTTAAAACCATAGTAGTGCTGGTCTTAGCCTTATGTAGCAATTGCCTTTTCTTACCTGCAGGTGTGTTTTTCAGCGCAGCCTGGCTGTGGCCATCCACTTGCAAGGGATCGTAATTGTGTCAGGCATCATGGACATTCACCACTCCTACTTTGGACTGACCAATTCTGATGAGGGCATGCAAATTGCGGGGGGTGAACTGGGTGAGATTTTATTTGTTCTTGCCATTACTTATGGTATGATGCACAACACATGTCACCACTGAGTATTTATGATTATATTACTTATCTCAGTGTATCTCAAACTTCTTTATTTTATTGTGCCATGTAGCTCTGTAAACCAACGCCAGTAATATGTGCTACAAGTGATTGTGTGGAGAATCTCGTACACAGTTGTGTTCATTCTGCTGCTTCATTAGTATATGTTTGCTACCAATCAAATATTGCTATTAGAGAAGAATATGCTTTCTAAAGTTACACATAAGGCACCCTGTCTATCTTAGCAACCTTCTTCTCTGATGAGAGTGGTATGATGAGATAGTGGGGATGCAGTCACTCTTGCAAACTCAGTGTGCATCAGTGAGTGATGTCTGCCAGAAGGCATTCAGCTCACAAACCTTGGCTAGTGAAAGGAGAAAGATTCCTTCTCTTCAGTGATACTATCTTGCCTTTGAATGTTTTACCCCATTCAGGTGTTCTGTCTCTTCCAGCCTCCAATTTGAGAGCCACTGATATACTAATAAAACAGAAATCATAATCATCATGAAATAAGTATTATCATTGATTTATTAATTGGTTAACCACCATCTCCAGGCAATTTGCACATAAGGTGTATGACTGATATAAATATAAATTGGAGCAATATATCACTAGGCACATTCATCAGAAAAAAGTATAGCATACAATGGTACCACCAGTTACAAACTTAATTCTTTTCAGAGGTCCGTTCTTAACATGAAACCATTCTTATCCTGAGCTGCGCTTTTGCTAATGGGGCCTCCCACTGCACGCATGCCACTGGGATGTGCTTACATCCCAGGGCAAAGTTCACTACCAGGAGCAACTACTTCCTGGTTAGCAGAGCTCGTTACCTGACACGTTCGCAAGGAGGACGGTATGTAACACGAGGTTCCACTGTAGTATAGTAAAAGCACATTATGTAATTACTTCAGTGACAAAATGGTGGAGTGAGTGGGAATGAAGGCATGCAGAAACATTGTAGGACATTGATATGCTCCAATTCATAAACCACCATGAAATTTTACAGCCAAACTTGAAAATACCCAGTTTCATACAGTGGTACTAAGCACAGTTAATGCTAATCATATAAAAAGGTCCCTTCATAACTGCACTTAAGACTGTATTTCCAAACCCTGGTCAGCATTAATCATGGCAAATATCAGTACAGATGCAATGATAACCTACAGTTAAGTGAACAAGAGAAAAAATAGGAAAACCTGTGCCAAAAAGTGGAGGAGAAAGAGGGCAGTTTGTATATTCCCAAGCATGGGTCACTCCCACCTGCAGTTTAGGGAGCTAGCATTATGTCTGTACTGGGCCCCATAATGTCTACCACACATTAACATGAGTAAACTAGCAGGAGCAGTTAATATGAAAAATAGTGTGATCATCTGTGGTTTCTTTAAATCTGTAAATCATTACTGCAGTATAAAACCATTCTTTTTTAACCTGGCACTTGGAGTCCATGGCTGCTTGTCAAGAACAGAGCTTGATGTGCAGGTACTATCCCTCTCTCTTGGATTGGTCTTCAGACAGAGACATAGTATTACAGACATTCTGTGCATTGTGGAAATGGAACGTAAAGGTTATGAGTGCTGAATCTTTTCCAGGCTGGATACAGCAAAGGAAATAGAATATGCAGTTGTATGGAAGCATGATTATTATCATAGAATCGGTTTAGGGTGTTGAAGAACAGAATTAGAATCTAGAGACAGGCCTTTGGTGAGACCAGGAACAAAGTGCAAGGAGAAATAAATAAAATGAATAATGCAGGATGATAATAGTCCAATAATAAACTGACTTGACCAAAGTCAGTTGGATCTAGTCAGTTCCATTGTGGGAGGAAATAGCCTTTGGACTCCAGTAATAAAGCATAGCTGTCCATAGACAAATGCTAGCCTTGGTGCATGTCCTGAACTCACCTGGCTGTGGTATGTTCAAGCTCAACATGACAGAATAAATAAAATGCAGTGCTCTTGAAAACTAGGTTACAGTGGTGCCTCGCAAGACGAAATTAATTCGTTCCACGAGTTTTTTCGTCTAGCGAATTTTTCATCTTGCGAAGCACGGTGTCGGAAAAGTTTTGGAAAAGCTTCAAAAATCACCAAAAACCTCAAAAAGGGCTACCACACCGCGTTCTATGAGTTGCTTCTCGAAGTCAAGTTGCAACTGTATTAACGGTGTTAAGAAAAAGGAAACAAACTTGCAAGATGTTTTCATCTTGCGAAGCAAGCCCATAGGGAAATTCGTCTTGCAAAGCAGCTCAAAAACCGCAAAACCCTTTTCTCTAGCGAGTTTTACGTCTTGCGAGGCATTCGTCTTGTGGGGCACCACTGTACTTTTCAGTGCTATTAAGAAGTTGATGGTGGAAAGCACTTATCTGGTGGGAAAGTCACTAATATGAGCAGCTCAGCATTCTGTAATACATTTAATTGCATCTACATATTAAATGTCTTAAAGCTTTTGGGAGAAAAGTAGTTTCTGTTTGAGGGAGAACCACCTAGGAAGTGGAGACCACACATTTTTAGCATATTTTGCTCTGTGCATGAGGATTCAGCACACACTCAATTCACACAGATGGTTTAAAATGTATTCAGGCTCCTTCATCCATTCAGTTGGAAAGCCTGTGAAGGCTTTTGATTTATCTCATAGTTATATTCCACTGGCGAGGTGTCATGGTCCCTTTGGTGACTATTGGATTAGCTGCTTTGGGTTACAGCCTCTGGCTAGGCATTACATGCAAAGGGGACTTAGGAGACCTTAAAACTTACTTTTTTAAAAAAATACTTGCTGCTTATGTACCTGATAGCCGCTACTGGAGGCCTGCTTGATAGTTTCCGTACAGTAATTCTTTCTAATAGTGCTCAGTAGGCTTAGAAATTTAGGCAGCTATTTCTTTGGCCTAAAGACAAAATTTTTAGTAGCCCACCCTGAACCAAAAAGAGAACAGGATAGATAGAAATATCAGTCACCCCCTTTTTCTCTCACATGAAATCTGCTCCTTGCCCGGCTCTGTCAAAGCTTTCCTGTCCCTTCATTCATTTTTCCCATATGCAGAGCTGAGCTAAGTTGCTACATATCTCTGTCTATGCCTTCTGGGCCCAGAATCCAGTGACACAGATGGACAAGACTTCCTTTCTTTTGTGTTGTATATTGAATACATAGTATTGTATTAAGGGAGAAACCCTGTCTGCCTGGTTTACAAAGAGGTGTGGGAAATTATACCTTGTACAGGTGTCTAATAGGTTGGTTTTCTGGGTAAGAAACAGTAGGACACTCTGCAGCTGTTGTCTGGAGCTAGTTGCCAGCATCTTGCTTAAGGTTTGCTATACATACTGGCCTTTTAAATCAGAGAAGGGAGGCACATGGTTATAAATGTCCCATTCTAGTGTGTTCCACAATAGCAGGATTGGCTATCCACATATACATCTTTGATAGTTTGCAGCTTGTGTGTTTGTGCGTGTGTGAGGGAGAGAGAGAGTGCGCACTGCAAGACCAATAAAATAAGCTGACATGTAAAATTATGGAATCTTGTTTTGAATCTTTCATACCTTTTTGTCTGATAAAACATAGTGTTCATCAAAGTGGTGATCTGGCAGGCAAAATACAGTTACCACAAATAATTGTGCTAACCAAGACCAGATTTTCACCAGCAACAAGTTACAGAAGAAGAAACCTTAGCTGTGTGTGTGTGTGTGTATTAGTCTTCTATTTCTGCCTAAATTGGGAACAAATCACATTCAATAAATGTGTATTTGGTTGCATCACTGCACCATATAGGCCTTGGGTAGGGGTCCAGTTTCAGAAGCTTATGGAAGCCTCAATTCTCTTTTCGGTTGTGCAGCTATTTTGGAGGAGAGGGTGTCATTCTTTTTCACATGCTTAGTAGAGGTCCTCAAGTTATATTTTAGCTCATGGTTCCATATGTCTCAGTAATTTTTTTTTTTTTTTTAGATGTGCAGAGAAGGCTAAGCAGGATCATGTTTGCATTGCATTTAAGATGGGAGATGTGTTGCCACTCTTCAGTTGTATTAAGACACTCTACTCAGTGTGTGTCTCATCACTCGCTGGTATGCATGACAAGACAAAGCCCAGCCCTCCTCTCTGCCTTGGACGTGGATGGCGAGTAGGGATTGTCCCAGATGTTGGACTGTACTGGAAGCACAGCCCAACTATGGGGAAGATCCCTGTCACACCAGCTCCCAGTTGGAGAAGGCTAGCTTGGTTCTGGGCTGTCCAGAAAAGCAAGCACTGGCTCACCTACCACCTTTAGTTCAGAGCTTGATGGGTGGTGATGTTCCCTACACCTGTGCTAGGCTTACTCACCTCCGTGCCTCTAAAGTTAGTGCAGTGGGGTGTCCCCTATCTTCTTCCTCATGCACCCCCAACCTTCTGAAGTAGATTTGGGCGGTATGGGGAGCACAGGGGAAAATCTGTTACATGAGCAGTCTTTCCACCCACACAGTGACTTCATTGGATTCAGCGGGTTTGGCAGGCTACTGGCAACTGCAAATTTTGGCTTGGCTATCAAATATCAAATGTTGGCTTGTCTCTGTGTGTATAGGATTTGTTACTGTAGTCCAATTGTTATGCTGTTAACAGAGCCATGTAAACCAGCAAAACATATTTTTAATATTTGAAACATTGTTAATGCCCACTGCTTCTTGGTAGCTCACATTTATAGCACCTCAAATTTCAGCAAAAATTGTAGTTTACTTCACAATAGCATTTTAAAATTATGATTTTAAGCTGTACATCAAACTTAGAACTGAAAATAAAAACAACTCTAGGAGTCAACAAATGTTCCAGTTACCGGGGGGGGGGGGAATGAAAGCTTTTAGAAAAAGGTGTTGCAGTTCTATTGTAATGTCTAAAACACAAGTCACTAAGAGCCACCATGTCGAGGCTGTTTCATTTTGCAAATGATTTTCATGTTCTAGATCAGTGGTGTGCATGTTCCAGATCACTGTTCCAGAACAGTTCTTTTATATGCCACTGTTCATTAGTTTGAGACTTATGGTGTTAATGAAGGAGTTGATAAATCACAAAACAACATTAACAAAATTGCAGCAGTAAAAGCCTGTAGTGCTGTTAGCATGAAGCAAAAAGTGCAAGAACAAAGGCATTTGCAGGAAAGATAATATATTTAGCAGTATATATCAGATAACCCAGATAATCCAGTAGCATCTGTTCAGTTCTCTGTAAGACACTACATACACTAAATCTACTGTACTGTGTAAAAGCTAGCACTGTTCAGTGCATCATATCTGTAAACTTGCAGGACTGAAATTAAGTACCTCTTCAGACAGTGCATGAGCTTTGTGGTTACTCAAAATTTGTTCTGCATGATACCTGGTCCATATGGCAAGGATTGTTGTTGTTTTTTTAAAAAAAATACGTACTATTAGAGAAACATTTAGAGATGACAATCCAGGTGGTAAGCCAACAACATGTTACGTGGCAACAACACAGTAAACTCTAAAGGTGGTGGCCATAGCACATGGATCAAAGTGTAGACAGGTAGCACTGGAAACAACAAACAGTGGTGTACAAAATTGTGCTGAATTATCAATAAAATATTGACCACAAAGAATTTAATTTGAGAAGCATTACAGATATGTTGGTACCTGAACACCGGAGGGAGCCCCTCAACATTGATACTGTTTCCACAGTATACCCAGGTGCTCCACTTTGACATCCAGAGATGAGTTTTAGTAAGATCTGGGGTATACAAAGCCAGTCTTTGTAATGAAGAGACTATATATTTAAGGGCACTCTTTTCAACATACAGTATAAAGAATGCAAAGAAAACTTACATAACTGAAACATTGGGATATGAATTATTTTATCTGATTAGACAGATTAGCAATTGACACAGGTTCTGGTGATTGATATTTAATTGCATTTTTCAGGGGAATAAAAGCAGCGGCTTATAACAAAATGAGAAAACATCCACCAAACAGAAGAGGTATCAGCTTTGAAGTGGGAGCCCAGTTGGAAGCCCGAGACAGATTAAAAAACTGGTATTTCTTATTTCATGATAAAACTTGGATACATTTTTGTGATGCTGTCACATTGTGCTACAAACAGGGAGTCAAACCAACAAAAGTTCCAGTTCAGGTCTGGTTCTGATTCAACTGCATCAGACCAGTAGCATTTCAGTAACTGGTTCAGAGTATCCGAACCACCTAGTCTTGTTCTACCTTATGTGAGGAAAACGTAAATGGTGGTTCACATATATGATAAGGTGATTAGTATCAACATGATAATTATCCTAATGTCAATAATACAAAATGTTTAAATATATTGTACAGATGCAGCTATTTATCTAACGATCTTTATGTCACGTTGTAAAAGTAGAAAGTTTCAAAAACTTCATAGGCCTAGTTTGGGTGTAATGGTATTGTGCACTGAACTTTAGTATTCCTATCTTCCCTTCATTTACACACTCAGCTTGGGGGAAAACTGCCTGGTTAATTCACAGTTTCTGTGATATCTAAACCAGAAAAATAGTTTAATCTCTGCCTGCAAACTATATTGGCTACATTTGTACACAGTGCTAAACTATTGTTTAGCAGTACTATATGCACTAGCTGGAGTGAGTCAGAGCAGAGGCTCATGCTCCCACACTTCCTTCATTTCTTCTTCATTGACCAGGAAAAGGACATTTACTTTCCACAATCTGGTTTATTACAAATGCTGGCAAAAGTCCTGACTGCATTGACAAGTGGGGAAGCACTCAAGCCTAAGACTTTCCCCAATACTTTTACACCTTGTTCTTATAGCAGTAAACCATGATTTTAGCATTGCATTCTTCTCAATATTAGTTCTGTGAATGCATTAGTAGTTTATTATAATTCTTTGTTTTTGGAGTTAGTAAGTTCTATCTTTTCAGTTTTTAGTCAAACCCTTATTCCAAACTAATAACCTGCCCTTTTTTCTGATTGCATTCTCATTCTTGTTTCAAACAGTGATGTGGTACAGGATATTTTCGGTTATGGAAAAAATTCCATTGCTATGTTTTTCCACATTAAAAAAGACTTATTTCTAAAACTGCATTGTTTCATAAAATTGTTTTTTAAAAATAATGACTGGATAAAAATAACTAGTCAAAATGGATTGTTCCCCTCAAAGTATGCATGCAGATATAGCACTGAGTATCCTAAAACTGAGCATGTTAACCATTTTCAGTGCCTTCATTGTCCACCTTAAAATTTGAGGACGAAGATGTTACTGAATTGTAATGTCAATATTGATAAGCATTTCATTAAAAAATAGTACAGCTTTGCATTCGCTTGAATATAACATCAAACATTTCAGATCAGATACTTTTGGGTATTTAGGAAATGCGATATTTATACAGCACATAATATTAGCATGGTATTCTTTAATAAAAATGATAAATAAATAAAAATGACATTTTAAAATAATTTTGTTTAATAAATACGGCAGAAATTATAAAGTGGATCACAGTTGAATTCGGGCATAATAAAAGTTTGCAGACAGCTAACATAACCAATGATTATGTAGGTTCTGATTATGCTGGGTTTTCAGTTTTTTTAAAAAAGGGTTCGGTTTGACTCCCTGACATTAACTTTGT
Organism: Podarcis vaucheri; assembly: GCF_965113315.1. NCBI lineage: Eukaryota > Metazoa > Chordata > Lepidosauria > Squamata > Lacertidae > Podarcis > Podarcis vaucheri. The sequence goes on from NC_138764.1 coordinate 75,968,856, forward strand.
TCTGATTGCAAATGTTCATATAGTATTTATTGATTTTGCTCCCCTCACCTAATGTCTGCTGATCTGTAATACAGTGCAATCCTATACATGTCTACTCAGAAGTAAGTCTCATTGAGCCTAATGGTGCTTACTCCCAGGTAAGTGGGTATAGGATTGCAGCCTTTGTGTTAAATCTGTTGTGAAGTTGGTTACAGGGTTCAGCCTGAGTTTCCTGCACAAAGAACACCCATCTGCACTTTCTTGAAAAATAATCTCTGATTCAGGATCTGGAATCTCCATGACTATTTAGAGTAGACAGTACTAGACTACATGGACCAATAGTCCGATCTGGCGTGAGACTGTTTCCTAAGCCATAGTGAGACCTCCTGCTTTACACCATTTTAATTGTTATCATAGTATTACTGTTTCTGAGGTGCCAAGTGTAAGGGATCTTGGAAGAGGCTCTGAAAAAGACATTTGAGTCAACAAGTTGATCATTTGGGGATTGCCTTCTCCCATGTCATCCTAGTCGCTCTCTAAGATTGGAAGGAATGTTTCTTCTCTGTCTTTCTTAGAGTGGAAGCACAACTGAGTGGGACAAGAGAAGATAACTGGTATCATGGGATGCTTTGCCTTTTGAAATGTGGTTGGCTGTCTCCCTTGCTGTTTTTTGTTTGCAAGCTATTGAAGACCATTTCATTGTGACCTTTTATTTTATGACACATATATGGATATATTCTGAATTTTTTGTTATTTTTTGTTATTTTTATGGAAGCATTATGTTTTATACATTGTGTCAGAGCTGCCACCCAGTCCCAGCTCACATAGGACCAAGTCCGCCAGCGTTCACTTTATAAGAGTCTTTATTAAGTTACAGGTTTCATTTCCGAACTGCAGCGTGCAGCTCTACACCTTCTGCCCTAGGTCGGCGAAGACCCGTCTGAGTCCCCGCCTCTTGCACACCAGCTTAATACCCTAGCCTTGCTCCACCTCCTTCGCCTCTCCCTACGTCTCTGGGTCCTTCTGCCCCCCTGGGCCTCCTCCTTTCTACTCTCCTCTGACGCTGACCCCCCTGATCCTTCTGCCTCCTTGCGGCGGGCTTTGGGACCTGGCTCACTCTCCGGGCTGCTTACTGCTCCAGCTTCCGCTGCATTTGAACTTGGCGCGCGCGCCCAACTCTCTACTTTCCTCTTAACCGTTGCCTCGCTCTCTGAGGAGGGCGTGACCACCCCTGACTCGTGCCCTCCCTCCTGCTGACAGCCTCCGGAACCCGATGCCTGGCTACCTTCCTCCCTGCTGCTCTCAGTCTTGAGCGTGGGTCCCGACTTCCAGCTGCTGCCGCCCTCAGTTATGAGCGTGGGTCCCGACTTCCAGCTGCTACTCTCTGAATCTCCTCTGTTCCCTTCCTCCTGGGGTGTCCCCCCGGATCCCCCCCTTGCTCTGCTCACTGGGGCTCCCTTTTGGGAGTCCTCTGACTCACTGCTTAGGCTTGGAGATCTCGGGTCGTCATCATCACTCATTTTCCCTTCGGATTCCTCCCCCTCGCTCTCTGCTTCCTCCCTTCTCTGCGTCTCTGCTCCTGAACCCCTGACACATTGTAAACAGCCGTGAACGGTATATTTACTCCAGAAGGGAGCATACTCTAATCAATAAATTATAAAAAGAACAATATGGTTAGGGTATATCCCATTCCCCTGAGGTATAGTGTCCTTACTCTTCAATACCCTGCACCTTGAAATGAAGGACCCCTGTCAAGTGGCTGAAATAAAAACTTTGATCATGAGGAATGCTTTAAAAGGGGGTGAACTAGTGGATTACCTTTTCATTCTGACTTTATGGAGGTTGAAAGTAGAATGTGATATTGTACCGTATTTTTCGCCCTATAGGATGCACTTTTCCCCCTCCAAAAATGAAGGGGAAATGTGTGTACGTCCTATGGGGCGAATGCAGGCTTTCACTGAAGCCTGGAGAGCGAGAGGGGTCGGTCCCCATCCACTAAAGGGGACCACAGATAATTAAGAGCAAAGCCCTGGTGAATTTTTATTTTATTTTATTTGGTGTCTACATCTCTACAATGATGATGCCAGGTGAGCCACCCCCAAGGAGAGCATTCTAAGCACAAGGAGTCACCACGCAAAAACACTGTTCTAATGTTGGCACCCTTCAGACCTCCTGAGGAGGGGCACACACAAAGAAGGGCTTCAGATGATGGTTGCAGGGTCGAGGTTGGTTCATATGAGGAGAGGTTGTCCTTGATGCATTGCGGTCCTTAGCTGCATAAAGGTTTATAGGTCAAAACCAGCATTTGAATAAGACTTAGAATCTAATTGGTAGCCAGTGCAATTTGGCCAGGATTAGTGTTAACTACCTAGAGTCTCTTGCCCCAAGCAACCTGGCCATTGAATTCTATACCAGCTGTAAATAATAAACTAATCAGCTCAGACCAAGGGCTCCTAATACATTAGGGATCTCTGATGTGCATACGAGACTCCTGTATAAGCTAGTGGGTCACTGTTGCATTACAATACAAGCCTACTTGTAGATGAGCTTTTTGGTTTTAATCTGTTCTTGCTGCCTATGTGCTGCTTACCTTTTCATTTGTTATTTAAAATATCTGAACAACTGGAAACATAATACTGAACAGCTAGTTAATTATAGTTTCCTTGACAGTAGGCCTTTTGAATAAACCTTTTGAATAAACACTTCATTGCACATAATGTGCAAGTAAAAAACAGCAATACTGAGTTGCGAGAGAAAATTGTAGCTTGTTAGGCAGATGCTGGTGTTATGTCATTCTCCTTGCAAGTATAGATGGGGGGTGTATAATCAGTATATTTGACATAACCCTAGTTGTTTTCAGGAGCTAAGCTTTCTTGATGCAGTAGCAACACAGCAAGAATTGTATTAGACTTCATGATAATTGGAGGCAGAAGGTGGGTTGCTGTTGTCAAGTTATAAAGCAACCTGGTCTGCCCTTTATTGAACTTGAGTTTATATGCTAAACTATGGTTCTAGGTTTGAAAAGAACAACATTAACTTTTCTGAGAATTGTAAACTTAGTAAACACTTGACTAAAGAACGATTTCTTGGGAAAGTGGGACCTGTGTGTATCATTCTGCACTGGTGTTCCCCCCCCCCCATTACCAATGTAGTGTCCTCAATTTCTGTTGGACTCCCAACTTCCATAAGTGCTGATTGACTAGGGCTCATGGGAATTGTAGTCCAATGACAATTGGGGCGTGTCATGTTGATTATTCCTGGTGTTAGGCATTCGAGTCTAATGTAGCCTATAGCCTTTTGAAGAAGAATGTAGGTATTACTATAGCAAAATACACGTTTGGAGCATGAAATAAAATTAGTTCAGAAGTGTTAGATGGGAAGTTGTATTATTAGAATTAGTTTTAAATTACTATATTTAAGTATACAAGAACTGTAGTCCTTAAGAAGTTGAAAATGATTGGTGGTTATAGCCGATGTGATATTGTATAGAATTCTATGGTTGTAAGGGTATTCTTTCTATTGGGTCCAGTTTAGAGAGCCTCCTAAGATAGCACTTCAAAGACAGGTAATTAACAGTGAGCAAGGAGTGGTAGAAGGAGAAGAAATGCCATAAATGCCATAGGATTGCTAACCATCGATGAATAGGGTTTTGTTTTGTTTTTTGGCTATGCTCTGGTAGTATGTTGCCCCAGGCTGATGCCTTCCAGATATTGTTGGTCTACAACTTCCATCATCTCCAACCATTGGTCAGGTTGGCTGAGATTGTTAACAGTTATCCAAAGGATTTGGAGGATACCAGGTTGGAGAAAGCTGCTGTATCTGATATTGATGTGTAGTCAAGGATTTGTAATGTTCAGAACTTGTTTTTTCAATTCCTAATTCTGAGAGGAAACTAATCTGCCAGTATATCAAAGTAAAGATACAATGAAGGGAAAAAGTATTTGATCCCCTGCAAAATTTGCTTGTTTACCCTCTGACGAAGAAAAGACCAGTCCATAATTTTAATGGTAGGTTTATTGTAGCTGTGAGAGGCAGAATAACAACAGGAAAACCCCCAGAAACCCAGAAGACAAAAGTCAGAGATTGATTAAGGTGGTTTTGCTCATCTCATCTGATATCAGTAGGAGATGATGAAAATGTTCTCTGCTTGAAGATGGATTGATTAATATGATTTGCTAAAAAGCATCTTGCTCCATAATGGTTGAGGATCAATCAGGAGGAACTGATTATTCTCTAGGAACAAGCATATAGGTCTGAGGAGTCCTTCTCAGCTTCTGTACCCACATGATTATTGCACAATTGAAAATTCCCCGGTTACTTTGTCATATGGGATAAGCTGTTGTTTGTTACTTTTGAAGTTACCCTTAACAAAAGTGTAGATTAAGCTATTGTAGGGATGTACATCTTGTATGGATCTGTGTTTAATTTTTAAAATAGACTAATTCTTAACACTACTGAGTGACATCAAACATTACAAAAGTAGATTTCCCATTCTTCTTCGTCCTCCTTCAGCCCCCTCCCCATATTTCCACAAGGTCCTGTAACTTGCCAAGGCAGATTTGGTGGGTATGCAGTCTGTCTGCCAGCACTTGGGAACAATTTGATGTCAGCCACCGATAACAGCAGTGTCAGGTCGTAGTGCTGACAAATTAGCATTGCCTATTGTCATCATCCTGAGGATACCAAGCAGCTATTCCTAGGGGTCTTTTTGTTCTCCGATGGCATAAGATTTTTAACTTTCTATCATATACTGCTGATAGCACCAGCAAGGTTGTTTGGCTAGAACATTAGTTATGACGAAAAGTGCAAGGTCTGCACAGCAAAAGCATCGATGGAAACCATGACTTAAGAATTCACAAGATACAGCCATAAACACATAAACTGTCGGCTCTTTGTTAACGTTGATTTCAGGTGTTTGTCATATTTCCTAGAAAAAGAAAGCAGTTTCACTTAATAATAAAAAACCAGCAAGATTAAATTGATCACAAAAAGGTGAAATTGAAGCTATTTGTATATCATATTCATACATTTACCAAAATGTATGGCTTTGTAGTATAGTTACTCCTTTTTCAAGATAATTATTTCAACTTTTTTGCAAGAATATTTTAAATTAACTTTCTTTGCATAGGTATCCAGCTCACATTGAAGAAATTGATTATGAGGAAGGAAAAGTGCTAATCCATTTCAAACGCTGGAATCACCGCTATGATGAATGGTTTTGTTGGGACAGTCCCTATTTGCGTCCTTTAGAAAAAATACAGTTAAGAAAAGAAGGATTACATGATGACGAAGGATCTTCTGTAAGTAAAAGCCACCTAAGTTAAAGCTTGATGTCAACCCAATTCTTTACAAACTTGTGAATGCAGATTTAAGTGTTTTTTATAAATATTATTGGTATAATAAAAAAAACTTGCATACTATTTCTTCTTAGCTGGGGTGGGATAGAAAAAATGATAAATGAAATATGGTAACCTTGGGCAACATTGCTGTTTATGAACATGTTGTTTGTCACTGTAAGGCATGGGTGGGCAGTCCATGGACCTATTTGGGCCCAACACAGATGCCAATGTAGCCCTCAAGGCTTCGTCCCCTCCAAACCGTGCCCACACCTGACTTCAAATGTGACATCAGGTGTGGGGCAGAAAAGCCTGTGGGTATAAGTAGGTATAAGTCATTGCCTGTTTGTTTATAAGCAGGGCTTTCAGGTGTCACCTCAACAGTGAGACCTCCACTGAGAACTTTCAGAATGCATCTCAGAAGCTTCTTGTTGTGATCCCTTTTGAAATCTATTCGCATGTGCAAATGGACATATCTTCTCTACTGCCCCACCCACCTGTTACTGTTGACCCACAGGGGATGAAGGAGTTAGAGATGCAGCCCATTTGCCTGATTAGTTCTCCACACCTGCTGTGAAGTTTGCTTTACAGTGCAGTCTGGTGAGCCAGATCCTTCTTACCCCAACTCCGTGTGGTCCAATTTGATAGGTGGATGCCACAGTAACATCAGGCGATGAAGCACTTGGAGTTCCAACAATCAGCTGATAAGCCATGCTTCAAAGCACCTTTGAACTCCTGCCAATCAGGTGATTGGCAACATTTCAGAAGACCCCTTTGGCCCTGTCTGGTCACCTTTTTACCTTCCCATATACGGCATTGTGTATGATGTAGGTGATTGGCATGTGGGTGTGGTTTAGCCAAAGTGGCCTGTTGGCTTTAATTAGGCCTGCAGAGGTTCTACTCTGTTGTTTACTCAGAAGTAATTCACTTTGACTTCAGTGAAGTTTACTCCCAGGTATGTGGGTATAGGATTTTATCTTTATTATTGTCATTTTTCTTAGCAATTTTCCATTTTTTATACAAATAACACACTCTTCTGAATCCAAGTATTCAATAATCTTGCTGCTTATGATGATCACCCTGCCTTGACAATATGTTTAGAATATCAGAGCTATTGTGCCCCATAGGCTGAGTACAATTATTAAAATCATTTGTAAAATAATTGGTAGGAAAGTCTGCTGTAGGAATGTTTTGTTTACTGCATATATTATTTTATTATTGCTATGATGCAGCAGTGTATCCTGAACACTGGTTTCTATGTTTCCATTTTTTAGGGATTTCATATAAATGATCAAGTGTTGGCTTGCTGGTCTGATTGTCGTTTTTATCCAGCCAAAGTTACTTCTGTTAACAAGGATGGTAAGGCATAATTGTTAATTTCAGAGTACACTGTAGAGAAACATCCTTTATGACTGCTTTCAGAAGTCGTCTTGAAAATGAGTAGCTGCTGTATATGTTCCATGCTATTCCCAATTTTTATGACCACTGCTTATGAATGTTATAATATTTGAATTGGTATGAACGCTAATTATGTGAGAGTGAAAAAGTAATGTGAGACAATTTTGTGGATTAATTTTTAGTAGTATGGGCATGTGTAAGTTCCATTGCTTGGATCCAGACATTTCTTCTGGTGGAAGAAGGGTGTGGAGGCAACTTCTCAGATTCCCCCCTGCAGCTCCCTATGCTCTCAAAACCTGCTCTGGGGATTTGGTGAACTCTCAAGAAAAAGAGGTTTTTGGTTAAAATTGCCCCTACCACCTTTTACCAACAAGATCTCACCACTGCATCAAAGGTGTCCATAGAATAAAGGAGCCTTTCTGTTTATGGAAAACGCTAAGTTTCACTGCAATGCAATAGCTTTTCGTATTTATTTCCACTTGATGGAAATAAAAGCTATTAAGCAGATTTTAAATCTCAACATTTTCCTTGATAAAAATAGAATTTATTGCAATCAAACCCAGTTTTTCACAGTGATGGAAACTTGTGATCTGGAACTTCTGAAGATTGCTTTTACCCCACTCTTGCCTATTGCCCATGATGTCTGAGGTTGGCTGAGTTATAATTCAAAACATCTGAAGGACACCAGGTTGGGGAAGACGACTCTTACGTGTGAATCACTTTTGTCTTTATGCTTTGAGTAATTAGCACACTGTAGAGTTGCTGCTTCAGTTTATAAGTGGGGTTTCTTTTAAATTTCAGGTACTTACACTGTAAAATTTTATGATGGTGTAATTCAGACAGTCAAGAATATACACGTCAAAGCTTTTTCCAAAGATCAGGTATGAAACTTACTTTTATATTTTGATTTGGTTAAACTGATTTGGGGGCAGAACATAAATTACAGGGTTGTTAGTTCATGTGTTTTATTAGAGGACATACAGTCTAAGATGTAGGGATGAAGTGGATTCTGGTTCACACAACATCTTGGATAAAATCTACACATTTTGCCCACTGAGGACCCATGCACAGATCAGAACATGGATCTCAGATTAAACAGCATGATTGTTTCATGAATCTGTGCATATGTTTGCACTGTATTTACAAGATTGTCCAAGGGCAGCTTTTCCCTACAGTGTCCTTCCGCATAGTCTTTTTAAATGTTCCCAGGAAGCAACTGTATCTTAAGACATGCGGTTCCTGCCTGGGGAATTGTAAGGATAAAAAGGTGACTGCCTTCATGACCTATGAGAACTGCCATATTTCCCCCCGATACAATGTCCTTGTAAGGGAACGAGGCAGTTATTGTGAGAGGACTAGAAAAATTAATGGAGGCTATCAGTGGCTGTGAGCCATATGTTCTATATCTACTGTTGGAGGCCATATTCTTCTGAATACCAGTTACTGGAAATCCACAAGTGAGGTGAATGCTGTTATACTTAGGTCTTGTTTGTGGGCATTCCTTACATATCATAGGACATATTCAACATAGCGCTAAGTAGATCACTCACTAAGTGGATCTCCTTGCCTGAAGGAGTGATCTGCCCTCTCCTCCTTCCATGCAGTGTTCCAGGGGTCTCCCCAACCCTCACAGAGCCAACTTGTGGCGGGGGGGGGGGGTTTAAAAAACTGTAAGTTGTTCTGAGAGGTCCTTCTCTGGGTTCCCATTCAGAACCAAGATCTGGTGTATGTTTACCAGGCAAAGGACCTTTTCAGTTCTGCTCTGACATTTTAGAACACACTCTGCAATGAAGTCTCAACTGGTACCTACTTGGGGTATTTTTTCAGCATGAGGCAAAGACTATTTCATTTCCCCAAGCTTTTAAGCTTTTGATTATCAGCTTTATTCTGTCTTATCTATTACTTATTTCTGCTTTTATAAATCTAAGTTTATTTTTAGGTATTTGTGTTATTGTGTGTTAAAATTTAATTGTATGCCACCCTGCTAATTTGATTAAAACACAGATTATAAATCTTAATGTAGAAATTCCAGATACTCTAACCAGTTGTCCCCCATGTAATCTCCCATGAGCACTGAGTGTTGTCATATGGTACTTGTTTCCTTATGTACTGCTCTATAGCTTTTAACTCTTTTTATATGTGCATGCAATCATATTAGGAAAAAGGAACCAGACAATAGTATTAAAGCTGTACAGTCACAGGATTCTTTTAATAGTATATTGTGTGTCTTATTAATTGGCTTATTTCAGTGCCTCCCCCTTCCCAGTTCTGTAAGTAAGTTTCATTTACAATGGAAAGCAATCACAATTTTTAAACTTGCTTTTAGTCTATTGTGAGTAATTCAAGACCCAAGGAGAGAGGTAATGAAATCCCTTCATCTCCTGAAAGATGGGAAAAGTTTAAAGAACCGAGGAAAGCAACTGAGAATAGTAAGAAAGACAAGGATGAAAAGACGTTAAAGACTGAACGAAGGTCTAAACCTGATAAAGAAGGGAAACTAATAGTTCCTTCAGAAAAGAGCAAGGTGTCTGAAAAGGCCCTTCCAAAGGATGGCAAAGAAGACAAAGAGAACATATCTGAAAATGACAGAGAATTCTCAATAGATACCCAGATTGAAAAGAAACCTGAAAATGATAATGTGAATAGCCCACCAGAAAACCTCAAAGAAACTAAAAGACGACGTGGTCGACCACCTGTGGTGCCTCCTGCAGGTCAGTTGTAACAGTCAAGGCCGTATCTCATTCATATACGATGGGTGGAGAATCTGTGGCCCTCCAGATGTTGAATGTCAATTCTCAGCAGCGCACAAGCATGGCCAGTTGCTGGGGATGACAGGAGCTGTAGTTTAGCATCATCTGGAGGGTCACAAGATCCCCCATCTCTTCCTTCTCCTTGTGTAGATATCCCAATTTAGGTGATACAACAGATTTAACTAGTTATTATGCTACTTTAATTTGAACTGACCATCAACACTCGCAAATTAGTGTAAGTTTTCTACACTTGTTAAAGCCAAGAGTTACAACAGTGATTGGGGTGCAAGATCTGTCATCCAGTTCCTAAGGAACTTGTGGTGTTAATGATATATGGCTATTATCTCAGTTGGTACCACTACATGTTATGGAATACTTCCCTCCCCCCCAAAAAGGAAGGTGAAACTAGAGAATTCAAATCCTAAGCTCCATAAAAGTTTTATAAAACAGTAGGGAAATGTCATTTCTCTTTAAAAAAAGAAAGAAAAAATCTGGTTACCTCTTCTCTTGGTATGTTTAGAAACCTTTTCCTTGCTCTATTTACATATTTAGAGCAAGGCTCTCAAACATTGCAGCCAATAACTTTAGAACTGAGAAGGCGGAAAATACCTAAAGGAGGAGAGATCCCTTCAAAACGTCCCCGACTCCAGAAGAACATGTGTGAGTATTTTTTTCATTTACTTAAATAAGCTTTTTTTGCATTTAACTGGAATAGGAAATATTCTTAAAGAGAGAGAGCGTGCAAATTTTAGCAAAACTGGGTGGCATTCAACTAAGTTTTACCCAGAATATACACACTGAAATTAATGGACCTAACTTAGCCATGTTCACTAATTTCAGTGGGTCTACTCTTAAGTAAAGCTTAGTTGACTATCTCCCATTACATTTTGAATTTAGGCACATGGAGGCTTCTTCGTGTATTTCTACTAGCAGTGGTAGATTCCTTTTCTGGTTTTATTGGGGAACCAAAGGACAAAAATACTTCAGATGTGCAAATCTATCCTCTCTTGCCACGGAAGGCGAAGTAATGCCTTTTCTGTGTCAATTCCCTAGAACAAGGGGAACAGGAACTGGCCAATGGCCCACATTGTTATCTTGGCCATCCCTCATGGGTCAGGTTTGACCCACCAGCTATCACAATGATTTTGGGTCCCTTTCCCCCCACAAACCTGCAGAGCCCCTTTCAAGAGATTCTGAAAAATAACGCTTTGTAAGGAACGTGGCAACCCTGATAATCAGCTGATTTCGGTCCTGCTAATCCCTTTTCAAAACACTTTACAAATGCAAAAACTATACAGTCATTGCTTTTTCTTGCAGTAAACATAAGTTTTAAAAAAACAAAAATCCAGAGAACACTTGAGATGTACCTGTTTTGATGAGGTTCAATCTCATGTTTCCTGCATAATTTGGCTTGATAGGCATTGTGTAATCTTTAACATTTTTGTTTTTCCTCTCCTGAAACTCTTTTGTTTCAGTAACATACAGCTTATGGAAATGGCACAGGGCAGGATTGATACTTGAGGGCAGACCTCTAACACAGCAGCATCAGGGACACCAGAGAGCTGGTGAGAGGCTTTTAATATCATGCTCCCCCCCAGCATCTCAGCTGCCCCGTCATCAAATTATGAGCCAGAAGCCAGCCTTCTGTCTGCTCTGCATGAGGAAGAGTTCCACTCCTGAGTGACAGTTACATCTTCCCGACGGGGTGCAGTTTGCTTGGGTTTGCTATTGGCCTCTAAGGCCCGTAGCGTCAAGTGCAACACACAGCTGAGGGGGAGCCTTGAATATCACATTTTCTCAAAACTGATTACATGTCACACCATCACCTTGTATTGGATTGGATTATCTATTGCTGATCTACCTTAGAAATGCTAGATCAAAAAACTGTGTGTAAATATATAAAATAAAATTCTGAAGTACTAGCCTTAATTTTTTTTTGGTGAGAATCACTGTCTAACTATTTAGACGTCATGAGAGGTCAGACTTATGGCACTTGGGTCAGCTGGAGAAGCTGATCATTGTACATCAGCATTCAGCTCTCCTGACTGGATATTCTCAGCTGACTAGTGCGCTAGCCTTAAGTTCTGTGAGTGAATTTGATTCTCTAAGAATTGCAGTCTAATATTCAGACTTGTTCATATTTGATCTATTGAGTCAGTTTTATTCCACACAACAGACGATCTTACAATCTTTAAATAGCTGACCCACTTTCTGTTAATAGTTTTACATTATTTTTATGAAATCGTAATTTTATATCTTATAACCTGCCCTAAGTGGTGTGTATTCACACTAGAACAGTGAGATAAATGCATTAATAAAGAATTTAACAATAATGAAGGGAAAGGACTGGGCATTTCCCTTTCTATATTGAGTTTGGCATGTAGCTTAGAGCTGCTGGTCACTTCCCTCATGTTCGTTTTAATGACCTTTATTGATTAATAGTGTAGATACTTGTTAGGAACACCTACTAACAGAAGGAGCCAGTGACGGTGACAGAAGGGGTCAGGGGGAAAGTTTGCAGATTTATGGATAAAATATAAAGTAAGAGTAGTTCACTATTTGCCTGAGTATTTATTTAATTTCTTTTTTTAAAAAATACTACATGGGACATATCTAATGGTGTCTTCTCAATTGTGCAGCAGACTTCCACTCACACAAATGGGACTTCCCCTTCCCCTCCCCCCCACCCCTCAACTCTGCTCTGACGGCTTAGGAAACCCTCTGAAGTAGCTTGTGGGGCAAAGGGGGTGAGGAGAGGAGAAAACAAAGTGGAAACCCTGTTGTGTCCACTGGCACAGCTGTCTTATCCGTAACAACCCCCAGCACCATCAAGAAGATCCATTAATTCAAAGACTGCTTCTCACTGGACTGTGTTTGACCCTAAGAACAACATGCCTTTCACTAACCATTGGCAGTGAATATAATACCTTTTTTAAAGTGCCCATTTATAATAATAAGCTATTGCTAGTCAATAGGTTTGGAGGCTGAGAACCTACATCCATGCTTCTGGGGAAGCCAGAAGGGAAGAGGAATTGTGTTACATGAAGAAGAATGGATGTGGTCTTAAAGATGAATGATAATTGCCACAAGGTCAATACATTGTGTATAATTTTATGTGTATATGAATGTATGTAACTGTTTGGTGAAATACCTTTGGTGGTGTAATAGGTTGCATTTGAATTAAACATGTAAATATTATGTTAAAATTTGATTGGTCTTAAAATTATTTTTAGCGCAAGAAAAGTTGAAAAATGCTCTGGACAATGAAAAGGATTCTATAAAGAGACGATCAAGACATCCTACCAGTAGCAGTCATGAAACTTTAGATACTGACTTCATTGCACCACTACTGGATGAAGTTGGAGCTTTAAAAGAGCCAGAATCTATCCCAAAAGAAGTTGTAGAAGGTAAACAAGTTGATTTTATAAGTGCCTGTCTTTAATTATAAGCCACCCCTTGAACTTATTTTTCCCCAGAAAAATCTGCACATTAGTTGTAAAGTTGCATTGAATGTCACATGTAGTGTTGGCCCTCATTCTAGTTTATTTCTTGCTTGAGTTCTCTTAGAATTTTAACTTAAAATGTAGATTTGGCTGTTAAAGACTTTATGTTAATCTAAGTGTTTTGTATCTGTGTGTTCTATTCTTCGCTTACCCACTCTTTTGACTTTTAGGTCCATTAGAAGCATGTGTTGAGTCTGACCAAAAGATTAAGGAAGAGTTGCCTCCATCTTCTGAAGTATCTCAGACTTCAGTACCTCAGATTTCAGTAGATGACACCAGATTAAAGGAAGAAAATACAGCAGAGCCTTCCTCTACACCTGAATTGCAGGAGATTTCAGGGGCATCTGTTACAGGTTAAGTTTTTACTAATTATATTTTTCAGGCTAGGCTTCTTTAAAAGTTAGTTTGAAGGGCTTTGGGCAGTGTAGTCCTGATTACCCACTGTGCAAAAGGCTTTACATGTCTACTCAAGGCTAGTATGTTACAGTTAAAAATGCATGTGTTTCTTAAGTTTACATCTTGTGTTCTTACAGTAACCACTGCTTCAAAGAGAGCTGATGTTTTTACTGCTTCAAAAGCTGCAATAGAACATGAACCCAAGTTTAGATGCAAATTCTTGGATTGTTCCAAATCCTTTCGGAAAGCCAAACTGCTACATTATCATATGAAGTATTTTCATGGTATTGAGAAGTCACCAGAACCACAACAGAGTCCAGCAACAAGAAGCATTCAGACAAGAGGCTCTGTAGCTTCTGAAAAGGCCAGTCAAGAATGTTCTAATAGACGACGGACGACATCTGGTTGCTTATGTGAGTGTTTTGCCAAAAGTATTCTTTCTCTTAACTATTTTGAATTGGCCTTTAACACTCTAGTTACATTTATGAGCCCGAATCACTTGAGTTACATTTAATCATTAAAATTCAGCTTGTTATTTTTCTATTAATCACTTAATTTACAACATGGAGTTGTGCAAATTAAGTATAACCTTTAGGGGCACAATATAATGAGCCAGCAATTTGAGGAGGAGGAAACACATATTTATAGCAAATGAGTAGTGATTGGTACTGGAACACACACAGATGACTAAAATGAAATTTTACATGACTAGAAACACCCTAATCATGCATAAATACACCCAGTAGTTTTGTTTCTGGGGGGATGCATGGGTTCACATACCCTTAAACATTTTGTGAATCTACGTTTGGCCTCATTGAGGGGAAGTATTTCAATATGTGTAGGAAAATGAGAGCACCCCTAAACATTTTTTAGAAAAAAAGCACTGAGTATACCTGAGTAAAAGCTTACTGTTTTATCCTGTAAGAAATAATATAGATTTTTAAAATTCTCTTAAGCTAATAAAGAAAAGGAGAAGAACAAAGAGAAAAAACCCAGAGACATTGTAAGATCAAAATCAAAGAAGAAGAAAAAGAAGAAAAAGAAAACAAAATCAGGTAATAATGGGGGATATGGCTTCATTTAATTGTCTTTCCTTTCTTGATCAACGTCATTTTCTTAGCAGAAAACACTACTAAGACAATGTTACACTGGACATCAATGTAAACAAGTATATATGCAATTGTCTTTTTAACAGAGAAGTGTCACTGTTTGCTTCAGAGACAGGTGATGATGGCATCTAGCAGAGGACGAGGCAGATTAGTCCAGCCTCTGATTAAGCTTGTATTCTGTGACAATGTTGTTGGACTCCAACTCCTATTAGCTCCAGCCAGTATGGCCAGTAATCTGGTTACTGAGAGATTTAGTCCTACAATATATGGAGAACACAGGTTTCCCACCCCTGTTCTAAGAAGAGAGCCTGCCTCCTACTGAATGGAGGGCAGAGCATCTTAACATTCTGGAGTGGTTGTTGGTGATGGGCAAATAATGTGGATGGGGGTCTAAACTTGTAGGCAGAGGAGCCTACAAGTATACACACTGTCTACACTAACTTCTTGTTTGTTAGAGGTGTAGAACCAGTGCAAACATAGTACTGTTAATTCTTTAACCATGGAATCTTGGGTATATTCATTTTTTAAAGTGTTAACACTTCCTAATGTTTACAGAGCATTCAGGGAGTGAAGAAAATGTTGACTTTCCCCAAGAGCTTTCCCCTACAAGATCTGCCATTGCAACGAGATACAATTCAGCAAATCGGCCCTGTGCACATTCGAGTACGCAACTGCAGGGTGCTGATTCTGGGCATCGTAAACACAAATCAAAAACGAATGGTGAGATTGATTTAGTTTCTACCTCAATGGTCTTCACTTTAGAACTTTTCAATGCTAGTAAAGGAATTGAAAATTTGCAAAGACTTGCTGCCTAGGATGTAGCACATTGACTACTGCAACAACACATTATCATAAAGCATGATGTATTTGCCTTGCAGAGACATGCCAGCTCAAAGACCTAAGACTGATTTATCAGTTTTAGTTAAAGGGATTCTTTAACTATTCTATCAGTTTTAGTTAAAGGGATTCTTGTTATTCTTCCTTAGCAGGTTTGCTTGAGCCTGGCTTGTTTTTGTAACTTTCCCCTTTCTTCCAGTTTTCTGCTCTTTAGAAGTGTTAAATTTGGTGTGTTTGCACATAATAGTAAGTCAAGAAGCTTGATTTAATAACTACTGTACAAAAGCTTCATGCTGGTGCATGCAACCCAGTTCTGCTGTGAAAAAGCTTCTGTTGTGCTCCTCTCCTGGCGTGAGTTGATACGCAGACCAGGAAGGTGATATCTTGGTGTTACATCCAAATATGAAATTATGGTCTGTTGCTTCATAATAAGCCCTGATCACTGTCTACTCTTAAAACATGGTTTGTTGTTGACTTATTGATTGTGGCTTGTTACAGTCCAACAAACCATGGTCCTGCGTTCACACATAAAGCTAAGCTATCCTCATTGTTTACTGTGCCAAAAGAGGAGAAAAGCAGGAGTGATTGGGCCGAATGCACAGTGTGGCTTTACTAAGATAAGCTTGGCTAAACATGTCAGAATGCAGCCATTGTTTTAGACAGTTGGGTACTATGTGTCCATTCTCTGCATTTGTTGATGGCTTAGAATAGTCAGAACTAAGCAACAGTGTAGAAAAGGGGGAACCACCAATGAATATTGGACAAATGTTTTAGAAGCACCTGAAGGTTACACAGATTTTTAGGTGTAGGGTAGTACTAAGGAAAGAAGCTTTAAGGTGAATAAAGAAGAATAAAGGTGAATATCCGGAGGGGATAAATTCTCTGCCTAGCACAGCAAAAGCTTGCCTTGCAGCCTAAGAAGCAATGACAGGAGCAACTCAACTGGGCCTTAAATATGGCAAGGCTGATAATATCCGGGGGTCTTAAATAGCAGCAGTAGATGTTAATACACAACTGCTAGCATCTGTGAAACACTGTTGAAGCTGAAATGAAGTTTGTGTAAGAGGTAATTAGTAAAAAGCAGACCATATGATCAGCCCTGAAGAAGAAGGGTCAGCACTAAAAAACAGGCATAGTTTATACTTTATGTAGCTGCCATAAACATCCTTGAACCATCAACCATTGATACAGAAAGAACATGGCTAAAAATGACACTCAACTTTCTTTTCCTGGTCCCGTTGCACATCTAGACATGTCCATGTGTAGTTATTTCAGTGAAGGAGAAGGCATCCTAATCATAAATCTTTTATCTTGATAATTTCCTCCAATTTGCAGATAAGTCGTTCAATATATGACTCTGTTAATTTAAAGAAGTATTGTTACGTAATATCTGATGCTTCTATACACTAATAGTTTATAGATATATTAGAAAATATTCACTTGTATTAATAAAAGATCCAGTTACTCCCTGGCTGCATCAGCTGGTAAAGTCTTTGTGCTTCAGTACCGCTTGCCTCTGCATTAGTTTCCCCTATAAAGCTTTGACTTACAAAAGTACAGTGGTGCCTCGCAAGACGAAATTAATTCGTTCCGCAAGTCTCTTCGTCTTGCGAGTTTTTCGTCTTGCGATGCACGGTTTCCCATAGGAATGCATTGAAAATCAATTAATGCGTTCCTAGGGAAACCGCCTTCAGACCAGGTCCGGGGACAGTCTGTCCCCGGACCGCTTCTGAAGGCTGGGGGGGGGGGGAACAAGGGCTTTTCTTCCCACCCTCAGCATTTTCAAAAACCCCGGGACAGCGGAGGACTTCTCCGCTGTCCGGGCGATCTTAAAATGCTGGCGGGCGGCATTTTAAAATCGCCCCGGGACAGCGGAGGACTTCTCCGCTGTCCGGGGCGATTTAAAAGCCCCTGGGAAGGCAGGCAGGGGGGACAAAGACTTTCAGCCCCCGCCTGCCTTCAGAAGGTGTTGCCGCCCCGCCGCCCGGCTTCGGAGCAGCGTTCCGAAGCCCGGCGGCGGGGGCCAGTGTTGCCGCCCCACCGCCCGGCTTCGGAGGAGGTCCGAGGACAGTGGGGAAGACGCGCTGCGCTTCCCCGCTGTCCCGGATATTTCCCTATGGGCTGTCGTCTTGCGAAGCAAGCCCATAGGGAAATTCGTCTTGCGAAGCACCTCCAAAACAGAAAACCCTTTCGTCTAGCGGGTTTTCCGTCTTGCGAGGTGTTCGTCTTGCGAGGTACCACTGTATTGTGTTATGAGCATGGGGTATACAGGTGTGTTTGTGTGTGAGCTCAGAAAAAAATGATCAAGTGATCACCTTATTACTTGTGGGCTACTGTGGAAAGAAGGTTGTTTATCTTGTCAAGAGAGCAGCACTTTAAGTAAACTAATTGTATATGGAAGTCGGTTCCTGTTTTTTCTTTTGGATCTGTCTCATAGTATTTAGTAGTATCTGAAAGCATTCTTACAACAACTGTGAAGAGTAACATTTTTTTGTGTATTCGAGTCCTTGCTTCACTGTTCCTAGATCTGCCACTCATCTATGAACATTAAGTCCTTGATACTTATTTTAAAATGAATTGGACTCCACCAGTTTCCATTCTAAATTCTTGCATTTAAATCATTTGTATCTTTCCAGAATGCTCAACCTTCAGGCTGAAATCTTCTAGATTTGGTTTCTGCTTAAAGGTGACTTACATTTTTCTAATCTTAAACCAACCTTTACCTACTTATAAGAGGTAATGTCCACTGCTACTCTAAAGCAAATTAGAATTTGAAGTTAAATGCATTTTCCATTTCAATCACTATATGACATCTTTAAAAAAGCTGAAGACTTGAAAATAAGTTCTCCACAGCAAATTACTTTGGATACAAAAATTGAGAAATTATATCTCTAGATCCAGATCTAAATATTTCCTGAGCAAACTCATTGAAATAATAGGGAACTTGGAACTTTTTGTTGCAAACCACCTAAAGAGATGCCAAACCTCAGTGACAAATTAAGTGTGTGTAACATACGTCTGTTATTGGAGAGGAGATTTCTATTTATTCTGCTCACTTACTTTAATCTACTTTTCTGTTGCTTCCCACATTATTCTCTGTGTGCGTTAAAATGGTATAATAGTCATAAGGGATATAATATATACATTTTTTGTTCCTCTTACTAAGTTCTCACTGCTGTAATAGCTGTTTTTATAAGTGTTTTTGTTCAGTGTAAGAAAAGTAGAAACAGCCAGTTTAAATAAACAGCACTTTATTGTCTCTTGAAAACATAGATGATATTTTAAAGAGTCATGCAGTTGTGAAATTGAACGTTGTGTGAGTGGACATCCTTTCCTCCCCATGTGCTCACAGAATATTCTCCTGAGGGTTGCAGGACACTCTGGAGTAGATTTGGTACAGTTAACAACCAAGTGCAGCACTTTGAACTTTCCTCAAATGAGTAATTGTCAGAGCATCCAAAGGCACTATTGATTTGGGGGTTGAACCTTTCTCCTGCCCCTGGTGATCCTTGAGCCTGGGTTAGTTTTTTATCCAGATTGCCATCCATTTGCATAGTTTTGTAGTCCTCAAGAACAGAAGCAACTAACCACTACATGCTGGTCTCTAGCATTAGAATCTCTTTGGTTTAGTGTCCCCTTAGGAACCAGCTTTTGTGTAGATGGAAGTGGTGTAACCATTGCTTCCATGAGTAGGCAGTATAAGCAGAGAAAATACTTGGTGTCAGAAACTTTCCTTGCAGCTATGGTTACCCAGGAGCAAGTCCTTATTACTTCATGGCAAGCGCCACAGAAAAAGTAAGCATGTGTAGGGTTGTAGTTGCATGTTGACATGATCCAGTCAAAGCAAAGCATGCAAGTTTCATTGATTTCAGTGAGACTGGCTTCCTTTTATTACATTGTTTCTTGGCCCAGTTTTCAGTCAAGAAATTGAGGGTTTGGCTGGGTTTTACCTTATGTCTCGCATTTGTTTAGTAATGGATACAAATTTAACAAAGCATCTGAGTCTGGCACAGAAACACAATTTTAAGCATAATCTGGAATGTGTGAAAGTCTTATCAATGGATATTCTTTTGCTAACATAGTTTAGAATGAACATCTCCTTTGGCAGCTTTCTGGAACTACTTACATAGATTTTATTCCTATTAAATTCTTTGCACACAGAGGATGATACCTTGAGTGAGTCATCTGCAGATAGTTTGCTTTGGAGTGACGATGACTGCAGTCAGGACATTGATGTAACAACTAATCCTGACGAGGATCTTGAATACGACGATAATGACTTTGAAATTGTTCGGTGCATTTGTGAAGTGGAGGAAGAAAATGACTTTATGATTCAGGTACATGGTTGTAGATTGTGAGTGTAATGAAGTAAACTGAAACACATAAGTAATTATCAAGTATATATTGAAGTTTTATTGATATATTTATGGATCTGTATGGTTCTACCTTGCTATATTTTCATGAAAGTCTAGGTTGCACATTTGTAAATAAATAAATATATTGCAGTGCTCTCCTGCGTGCCCAAACAGTACTTAATTAGGAAGATTCATTTGTGCATGTTTTATAATAATGTGTGTGGATGGATAGATTAGATAGATAGATAGATAGATAGATAGATAGATAGATAGATAGATAGAAGAGAATCCTCATTACCAAACCACAAAATGGTGATGCTATGGAGCTTAACTGTTACCTGAAATTGCTTTAGAATAGAGTAGATGGTGTCAGATATGAAAAACTTTAATTGTTTGCATTTGCCTCTTCTTCTGTTGCTTTCTGACTTCTTTTATTGTGTTGAAAATATTATCCCTAAGAATGTTCTGAATTGTTCTTACCTGTAACCCTTGCTTGTGCAATTCATGCTTAGGTGAATGCTAATGTAGTAGCACTTAGAACAAATTCTTAAGATTTTAGAATGACATAGAGCTCTTTTAATCTTCCTAAGAAAACCCCCAAAATTCCATTACTGTACAAACATGTTGCTTCCTCCCTCCCTGTAACTCAAGGCTGTACTTCGCTTGTGTAAAGAAGGGGTAGGCATTTTTCACTCAGGAAGCTGGAGAAATAAGCCCTCCTCCCTCCCATCCAAGTTTACCTGGCTTGTTAACTATAATGGTGGTAGCGATAGAGGATGGCCTACTTCTCCCATTCTGATGCCTGGCTTGGGAGCAGGTAGTGATGTAGTCTTCTCATTTAACATAGTCCTGAGGATGACATATCTAAGTCTCCTGGTATCTGGCTCACATTCCAGCCATTCAACTGCTGCTAGAGCAGCAGTTTAGATAAATAGGCTGAGAGTTTTGAGATTCATAAGAGGGAAAGACCAGAAGATCCTGGTGGAAACAGAAGATCCATTAATAACACAGGAAAAAATGGGATTAGATTCAAAATAGTTCAGTTTATTGAGGGAAATAGTTTGGTATGCTTAGTTTGATACAGCAGGTGTTGGGGCCGATTTGGCCTCCACTAGTTCTAATACACAAGACTATATGTCGTATTTTCCTTCCAAAGGTGTTACATTCACATGTGGGCTAAAGCCTCAGCGCCTAGGGCTTGCTGATCGAAAGGTCGGCGGTTCGAATCCCCGCAGCGGGGTGCGCTCCCGCTGCTTGGTCCCAGCGCCTGCCAACCTAGCAGTTCGAAAGCACCCCCGGGGGCAAGTAGATAAATAGGTACCGCTTACCAGCGGGAAGGTAAACGGCGTTCCGTGTGCGGCTCTGGCTCGCCAGAGCAGCGATGTCACGCTGGCCACGTGACCCGGAAGTGTCTCCGGACAGCGCTGGCCCCCGGCCAATAAATGTGAGATGGGCACACAAACCCCAGAGTCTGGCAAGACTGGCCCGTTTGGGCAGGGGTACCTTTACCTTTTTATATGTCGTATTTTCCTTCCAAAGGTGTTACATTCACATGGGAAAACTTAAGTTTTTGCTTCTGACATAATTTCTCTATAGATATATTGACCTGATATTTCCTGATTAATTTTCTTGCTACCTGATTTCCATGTTGCATAGTTTGTAATTTTCCAGTTTAAGGGAAAAAAGAATAATTTCCCATAATAACTCTTCTCTTTTTCATTTATTCTGTTTGTAAAAGAAATATGCACCAGCAACATACAGTCATGTGTTTAGGCCTCTAAAATACCTTTAAAGTGTTTGTGTGTGTGTGTGATGCATACTTTGTATTGATCTAGTTCTGTTTATTTGACTTACAACAGTGTGAAGAATGTCTCTGTTGGCAGCATGGAGTCTGTATGGGTCTATTAGAAGATAATGTACCTGAGAAATATACCTGCTATATTTGTCAAGATCCTCCAGGTACAAAGATTTCTAAGGTTGCAGAGTCTTCTAATAGTATGTAGTAATTATTATTATTATTGTCTTGTCTCTTTTAAATACGACCTATTTGATTTTGTTACTGATTTATCTCTTGTTAATTTGCAAGTTTACATTATTATACATCTGAAGCGATACATTAGATGGAACTTTGTTTTCCTTGTCATTTAATTCATACTGTTTGGAGCATTCCAAATGAAGCCACTTACAATGATTGTAATGGAAGTGAGGTAAATAACTTATTACTCCCTTTGTTCCACGACTGCCATTCTGGGGAGACCAGTAGTGCCAGAGGCTAGAAGGCATGTTCCTTGTAACCCCAGATGGGCATGGTTTCCAGGGATCCAAGGCAGATGCTTGCAAAGGGGAAGCAGAGATTGCATCCAGTTTATCTGTTCCTCCCTCTCATAGCACACACACAGCATGAATCAAGTGACTATAACATGAGAGGTTGAAATAACCCTGAGAGTTTGGGCTCAAATGCATTCAGGACCCCAACAGCTAAATATTATGAAGACTCTTAAGAACAGAAAAGGAAGGAAGGGGGCAAATGGAAGAGGCAGAAAATAACAAAAAGAACATTTTAGTTCAAGTCTCATCTATTCCAGTATAGCTACTTTGATAAGGGCTTCTGGTCTCCTCACATATAGCAGCAGATGGTCAGTTGAGGAACAAGAGACTGTTTGGCAACAGTCATCTTTTGAAGAGTTTCTGACCTAGCTGGGTCTTGACTGACAGGTGGCTGTATCCAGCCAGTCAGAAGTCAATCGTATCCCTCAGGGAGGTAGATTGACACCTTCTGGGAAATGCATTATGCATTATTATCGGCCAAATTTCCATCTCCCTGCTAGACAGAACCTATTCTGTTTGCATATTCAAGGGGAGATGTGACTTCTCCACCAAAAGAGAATGGAGAATGAGCAATTTTGGGTCCTCACTGCAATGACAGTTGTATATAATAGTGTGTGGAAAAGAGGTTAAACTGACCTGTTTTCAGCCAAATGATTTCTGTCAGTATAATTTGTACCTTTTGAAAAGGAAAAAACTGTTCTTGTGCCTCTAGGAAACAGCTGTGTAGAGATGGTGACCAGAATACACCACTGCAACAGGCGAGCCCAATTCTGGCTTTTCCCTTCTCTTGCACTCCTCACAAGGAAGGTGCTGCTGAAACCAAAACAAACTCACTGTCACAGCAGCACCTATCTTTTCATTGTCATAAGGAAACAGGTTTTTTGTGCAGTGGCGACAGTAGCTTTCTCCACACTTGGAGCCAAGGATTTTCTGTGTTTATATTCAAGTGCAAAGATGTGGTTAACTAAGTTTCAGATAAAGATTTCTGTGTGTGTGTTTATACAGAAGAAAGTTCCACTATGTTCAGTGCGGTAGTGTAGATCTGATTACATCCTTTGTATCTTTTACCAGCTTCCAAGCCTTCTTAGACTGGCTTCAAATGAAATTCTGCAGCATAGGACTTGCATTTTGATACTCACTAGTTTTTACTTTAGTTAAATGATATCCAATTCACTATTTTTTAAAAGCCAAGAGAGAATTTGAGTATTACTAAATGTCATCCTTGTTTGAAGCAAATGGGTGGGGAGTAGATTTTTTTCTTTTGCAATCGCACTTTAAAGTTGACTTTGTACTATTCCTTTTTAGAAGTTACTATTATTTGGGGGAGCGGGGGAAGAGAATAAAGATTAAGTAGTAGAATATGAGAATTTTTTGATCAAGAGTTTTCATATATTTACTTTTGTAATCTTACCCTCTCATTATTCTGCTTCAGGTAAGAGATCCAGTTTGAAATACTGGTATGAGAAGGAGTGGTTGTGCAGTGGTCACATGCATGGCTTAACATTTTTGGGAGAAAATTATTCCCACCAGAATGCTAAGAAAATAGTAGCTACACACCAACTTCTTGGCGATGTGCAAAAAGTGATAGAAGTACTGCATGGACTTCAACTGAAGATGAGCATTTTGCAGTAAGCATTGTTTTTGCAAGTTCTCATTTGAATCATACCGATAGATTTTTGAAGAAGTGTGGTTAGCATTGCAGATCTCTGTTGTGTATGGGCTAGTGTGTCCTTGCTGCTAACCCATCTTGAGAACTGGACACAGTGACCTTCCATCTCATGTGCTCCCCCCTCTTCTAGTATAGCTGCAACGGGAGAGTTCAGAAACTGTCACTTTCATCTTAAATTAACCACAGCTGGCCATGCCATCCAATCCTAGACAAACTGATCTCAACTATAGTTAGTTGAAATAAACCAACTTTAAACCATATTTTATTAAGCTGACCATAGTTTATTGACTACAGTTGACTGCACACTTGACCATGGTTAATCTTAGCAGAAGTGAAAACTTCTGATGTTCTTGGAGAAAAGGGGTAGGTCATCTGAATCGTCTGTAAAAGTTTTTAGTCTTGACTTCCACTTATTTACTTTTTTCATCAGAAGCAAAGAGCATCCTGACTTGAAGCTCTGGTGTCAGCCTTGGAAACATCTTGAAGTAGATGAAAAATCACACAGCACGCGTCTCATTCATATTGATGAAAACTGTTGCAAAGAGGAGACTTCAAGTTACAGAACTTTTAATGGAACTATTGAGAAACCTTCAACCATTCCTTCTGTAGAGGAATCATATATCACTAGTGAACACTGTTACCAAAAACCTCGAGCCTACTATCCTGCTATAGAACAGAGACTTGTTGTGGAAACCAGAAATTCAGACATTGATGATGGTGTCAATAGGATAAGAGAGAATGGAGATGATACTATAGTAGAGAGATTAGGATGGGAGCTGGATAGAGAAATACACAAATTTGAAAATGAATCGAAACATAACTACTCTAAGGTATGTTGCATTGAAGTATTTCTGAGTTTCCGCAGCTGGGAGAAGGAAAATCTTATCTCCAACACAAATAGATATGATAATCCCTGCACAGGGAAGAGCCGAGCTTATATACGGAGGATGAGGCAGCATACCTGTCCATGCAACTTGGAAATTCTGAGTAGTTGCTAATGGAAATAGAAATATACATATAATACATTGCTGGCCAACATTGCTGGCTGTATCTAATGCTGCTCCTTGCACTGACAGAAGGCTCTTTGATCAGTTGTAGAGGAAACTGGAAGGGAAGTGATTTCCCCCACATCTTAGACTGTTCCGGAGGTTCTCTTAACTCCTTAAAATAGATTTTGGACACATACAGAGGGCATCACCAGGAGGGGGAATCGGTAATATCATCTCCCTCCCTATTCCACCGGAAAAATCCTCTGCTGAATCAAAAAGCCTTCTGTCAGCACAAGGGACTCCATTTGATACAACCTGTGCAACCGAAAACCCCTCACATCGGAAAATTGTGATGAAATTTCAGAGTATAGACTATTTGTCAGGAGAGCTGTATAGAACTAATGTGCCTATCTATTATTTAGAAAGGTTACATTCTGTTCTAATTTGGGTGTCCCCCCCTTTTTTTTTAAAAAAAGAAAAGTTAACTAGCTTTCAGAGTGGAAGTATTTTCTATACAGTGGTGCCTCGCAAGACAAAATTAATCCGTTCCGCGAGTCTCTTCATCTAGCGATTTTTTCGTCTTGCGAAGCAACCCTATTAGCGGATTAGCGCTATTAGCAGTTTAGCGGCTATTAAAGGCTTAGCGGCTATTAAAGGATTAGCGGATTGACAGCTAAAAGGCTATTAGCAGCTTAGCGCCTTAGAAAAAGGGGGGAAAGCGGGGAAAAATCGGAACACTCGCAAGACATTTTCGTCTTGCGAAGCAAGCCCATAGGGAAAATCATCTTGCGAAGCAGCTCAAAAACGGAAAACCCTTTCGTCTAGCGGGTTTCCCGTCTTGCGAGGCATTCGTCTTGCGGGGCACCACTGTATAATACAACAGTATTTTTACTCTGTGATTCTCTTAGGCCTTACTTCTGTGATGACTGTATATGAACCATATATTAAGACATCTCCATAAGAGTACACAAGCTTTAATATGTGTTGTTTTAATGTTTGTGTTAATACTCCATATTATTTTCCAAACTGTACTCTGAAAAACAGCTTGTAGTCATAAAACCCGGAGATCTGCAGCATCTGACAAAGGAACTTAGTGATATACAATTGAACCTTGGTTCTCGAAGTTAATCCGTTCCAGAAGTCCGTTTGACTCCCGAAACATTCAGAAACCAAGGAGCAGCTTCCAATTGGTGCAGGCACCCTAGAAACAGTAGCTGACAGCTGCATCAGACATTTGGCTTCTGAAAAACGAAAACCGGAACACTTCTGGGTTTTCAGCATTCGGAAGCCAATTTGTTTGTCAACTAAGCCGTTCGAGAACCAAGGTTCCATTGTATCTATTTATACTTTGTCTTTTGTTCCAGAAGTAGCCCCATTTGTAGAGCCAGATTTTCCTTTAAATTACATTGACTGATTTAATGCCTATAAGCATCATTAATTTGTGTATTTTGATAGGTAAGAGAAAAAGTCACATCGGAGGAAGCTATTGAAGTAAAACTGCTGGAGAAAGACAAGGAAGGAGTTGTGAATTCCCAGCTGCAGTGGCAACTCAACCTTCTGGCCCATGTTGAGTCTCTGCAAGATGAAGTTACTCATAGGATGGATTTAATTGAAAAGGAGCTGGATGGTAATGATTTGTTCTTCCCTTTCCTACAGCCTTTGCCAGCTTACAAAGTTCTCTTTCCAGCAGCTGGTGGAGCATGAGACTCTTCCTCTCAGGGTCCTGGGTTTGAGCCCCATGTTGGGCAAAGAGATTCCTGCATCGCAGGGGTTGGACCAGATGACCCTTGCGCTTCCTTCCAACTCTATAATTCTATGTAGCGTGTAAACACATTCACATTTCTTTCAACCTCTTTCCTAATAAATCTTTGGCATAGCTGCCATGCTCAGAATTCATATTGTCATTGAGCTATCCACCACAGCCCAATATATGCCTTTCCTCTGTAGCCATTGCCACCTGAAATCCCAAGAGTGTACTTGGGAAGTTACGATTTTTTTTGCCTTAATTGTGCACCACTTTATAGTTTTGAACCCCATTTGCTATTTTCTTGCTCATTCATCTAGAATGAGGAGAGTCTTTTGGAGCCGTCACAGTCTACCTGAATTTTCACTATAATAAATCCAGATAATTTGGTTTCTGCAAATTTGCCCACTTCAGTGTTCATCCCTAATCCAGGTCTATGGATGAAGAGGTTAAATAGCACTGGTTCCGATAACACCATCACTCCATAGTGAATACCGTATTTTTCGCTCTATAACACGCAGATTTTTTCTCCTAAAAAGGAAGGGGAAATGTCTGTGCATGTTATGGAGCGAATGTGTGGTCCCTGGAGCCGAAAAATGAGGCAAAAATCAAACCGTGCTTCAGGGAGAAGGGAAGCCTGAAGAGAGGAAGTGGCAGCTTTCCTGCATTCTGCCTCAGGGTCTTACTGCCCGCCCTCTCTGTTTCGTTACTGTGTTTGCTCAAACGGAACAAAGAGCAGGGGAAGCCCCTCCCCTCCAGGCAAGTAGAGGGGAAAGCAGAGCGTCCGTCCTTCTATCCTCTCCCTGCTCCGGAGGAACAATGTTTGTGAAGGGAAGAGAGATTACAGGTTCGGCTTAAAATTCTGATTTGACTTCCTGCTTTTTGTTTTTGGAGACACACAGCATTCAAATATGCTTTCTTCCATTTAAAGAGGGAGAGAGAGAGAGAGAGAGAGCACACGCTGGCTGGCTTGTGTGGGTGGGTGGGGGGAAACTTTTGCCTTCCTTTCCTCACGTTATAGCCCTCTCCTGCATTCTTAGCCTTCTGTGTTTTTCCTTCCCTCCCCACTTAAAATGTGGTTACAAAGCATGGATCCACATGGATCCTCAGGATCTTTGCATTGGGTCACCCCAAATTCACCATCAGAGCACACAGCATGTCCATGGCTACAGCCTGCCCCCCCAAAAAAATCACGCACCCACTGTTGCCTGGGGCTGCAATGGTGCAAAAACGTGGTTACAAAGCATGGATCCTCAGGATCTTTGCATTGGGTCAGCCAAAATTCACCATCAGAGCACATAGCATGTCCATGGCTACAGCCTGTCCCCCCCAAAAAAAAAAAATCACGCACCCACTGTTGCCTGGGGCTGCAATGGTGCAAAAACATTGTTACAAAGCATGGATCCACATGGATCCTCAGGATCTTTGCATTGGGTCAGCCAAAATTCACCATCAGAGCACATAGCATGTCCATGGCTACAGCCTGTCCCCCCCCCAAAAAAAATCACGCACCCACTGTTGCCTGGGGCTGCAATGGTGCAAAAACATGGTTACAAAGCATGGATCCACATGGATCCTCAGGATCTTTGCATTGGGTCAGCCAAAATTCCCCATCAGAGCACATAGCATGTCCATGACTACAGCCTGCCCCCCCAAAAAAAAATCACGCACCCACTGTTGCCTGGGGCTGCAATGGTGCAAAAACGTGGTTACAAAGCATGGATCCACAGGCATTCTCAGGATTTTTGCATTGGGTCACCCCAAATTCACCATCAGATCACATGTCTGTGGCCACAGCATGAAGCACAAAAATGATACGTCCACTGTTTCATTCAGAATATTTTTTCCCTTGTTTTCCTCCTCTAAAAACGATGTGCGTGTTATGGTCAGGTGCGTGTTATAGAGCGAAAAATACGCTAAGTGGTGGGAGCTTATTCCTGTTCTCTGTTTTCTTTTTAGCCATTTACTAATCCATAGCACTGCCTGCCTCTTACTCTATGACTTTACTTACAAACCTTTGGGGAACCACCCTGACAAAAAGCTTTTGGCAAGTCCAAGCATATGATCCTACTGGATCACCACATCCATGTGCTTATTGGCAGAATTTCAAAATGTGATGAGGCAGAACTTTCTTCCCTTTGTAGAACCCATTCTGATTTGTTATTTTTATTTACTTCGTTTTTCTAGCAGATACCCTGGTACAAACGTTAAGCTAACTGGCCTGTGATTTCCCAGAGCCTTTTTTAAAAAATGACATTTTGTTGGCTATTTTCCAATCCTCTAGTACAAATTAGTTACCAGTGACTGATGTGTGCACATTTTTAAACATTATTCTTTTTTCTTCCAGTTTTGGAGAGCTGGTTGGATTATACTGGAGAGCTGGAGCCACCAGAACCACTAGCTAGACTCCCCCAACTCAAACATTGTATAAAACAACTCCTCACAGACTTGGGCAAAGTGCAACAAATAGCACTTTGCTGTTCCACATGATACTGGAGACTTCTACGTGATGGCTGGAGCGCATCACATGAATTGATCACTCTCTGTTAAATGGAATAGCATGCTTGTTGCATGTGATGCAGAACTGACTTCAGGGAATTGTTTAGGGACAAGGGTCACTCTTCAGACAAGTGATGGGGTTGCCCTTACCTTTTGTTCATTTGGCTTTTGCTAGGCATTTTTAACATTATGGAAAGGGATTTAGTCTTGTCTTCAGAGGCTAGGAGCAGGCTGGTAATAAGACTTTTCACTCCTTGTATCAAGTTGTTGAGTTCAACATTCACGTTCTTTGCATACATACACTGACAAAATTGTGCCACTGGAGAACAAAGTTCTAAGAGCCAAAAATTATTAGTTGACCAAGGCTGTAAATTACATTCTGCATAGTTTATTTAAATAACTAGTGCACCAGACAGTCATACTTTATTTCTAATGGTTTATGCATAACCACAGTATTTAATCAATAGAGAAGACGTTATTTTCAAGCCTAGCAAGTATGAATGTCTAATTTAATTGTAAACTGTTACAAGAGGTTTGCAGATTATGACCTGAAACTTGTCTACTATTTTGAATAGATGTAGTAGAAGGTCACAACTTGGTTGCACTTCTTTTCTTAGTAAATGATTGTTTTCCGTATTTATCATGTCATTGTAGCATGACTTAAGGTACTGGGAAACCCTTTTTTTTTTGTTGTACTTCTGTACATTCTTGAATTTCTAAATCTGGCCATGCTGTGCCTCTCATGACCTAGTGCTGATGAGACACCCTCATGGCAGGGGACAGGACGGTCGGTGAGATATAAGGTGTACTACAGATTCAGATTTGTCTGTGATGGACACGGTGTAGTTTTCTACCCTACTGTTAATAATTGCCATTCCGGTTATAGTTTGAAAAGTAGTCTTTTTCAATATTATAAACTTTCTCATTGTAGAGACTTGTAAATGTGTGGTTTTGGGAATCAGTTTATTTTATATTTGTGTAAATGGAACCTCAAGATCTATGCATGAGGTACTGTCCCCAAAGCATGGGGGCATTATGTTAAAACAGTATGTTTCAGAATCCCTTTTTGTACTTTTATTTAGTTTCCTTATTTGTATTATTTGTGAGATCAAAGTGAAAATGCTGCTTATGTTGAAGCTACATTATACAGTACCTTTTGGAAACATTGGTGTATTGTAAGTATTCGTTATGTTTTTAAAAAAGGTTTGCCTGCAGAACATATTTCCATAATTGATTTTTGTGTTGGACAACACCTGGGACAAAAGTTACTTCAAGCTGGACAAGAATGGACTATTTTTCATTGATGGTGTTCTGAATGTTGGATTTTTTATTACCTTGATATCAGTTGTTTTTGACACCACCAAAGTTTTAAAATTAAAGCACATTTGTGAGTTGAAGACCTGTTAAGTGACAAATTGATAATTATGGATATAAATCTGTAATGTTTATATGCTGCAGAATTGATTATGTAAATTTCAGTTAGCCAATGTTTGTCATAGGAGTAACAATTACTTCAGTTAACATTTTGACCAGCTAATTTTTTCAGAAAGAATTATTACACTATTCTGAGTTGAAACGAAGGCTTTTGTGCCAAGACTAATTTCAGGGAATAATTTGTCTCCAATTTATTGGCACTTATTGATATGAGTGTAACATCTGTACAGCAGATAAACTTATTTTGCTGTAATAATTTGGAATAAAGCTTATGTGACCATTAAATGACACCTGGCTGTCTCAAAGTAGCATAGTGCTTGTATTACAGGAGTGTTCACAGCAATATTTAGTTACGTAGCCAACACCAGCTTTATATCTTTCCCATTGTGAACAATGAAGGTGAGTGATTTAACAGTTGTGGTGATCTGCTGGTGTTTGAGTGGCTTGCAGTTCTTGTTGTTTTGCCATGTAAATATCCTTTACAGATGTTGAGCAAAGTGAACTCTTAAAGTGAACTTTGCTGAAATGCAGAGCTTTATAGGAGTAGTCATAAATACACAGCCAAGTTTTATTATTTAAAAATATTATTATAAATACATATATATAGTCCTCATAAATGAAGCCCATCAAGGCCATGTGTAACTACATGAGGCTGCCATCTTGCTGAAGCTGAGCAGGTCTGGGTTTGGTCAGTAGTTGCAATGGGATCCACATGATGGAAGACCAGCAGAATATAATTATTAAGTAGATAAATTAATGTGAGCGAGCATTAAAAACTGTAGAAAGAGGTCAGTACTGAAGTCCTGTCTTCCACATTCCAGAAATGCTTCCCAAGAGTAGCCTTAATTGTATATGCATCTTTCTCACTTTTCACTGATTGTGTCCTCTGACGGCAGCTCTTCAGTCATTAACAGGTAGGAAGTGACAGCTTCCCTCAGGCCCAAGCTAATTGGCGAGTCTTCTGCTAACGGATTTTCTGCCAACAAGTCTGAGCTAGACAGGAGAAAACATTGAAAGATTAAAATATGCTGTGAAGCAGAAGGATAAACATCCTTCTCTTGCAAAGACGTTCTCATTATAGCATTCTGGTAGATTGTTCCCACACAAAAGCAGGCAGACTTCCCCACTGCTTATCCCAGTCATACCACTGTCAGAAACTTGCTTTTATCTCTTGTTGCTATTAGCAAGTACAACCAAATGCTTCTCTTGCAGCAGAAGTATTTACCCACTACAGATTAAATGGTCTTATGCTTGCTGCAACCAGTGAATCATCACAGCAGCGACCGTCTGCAAAGATTGCTGTCTTCTCCTTAGAGGAAGGATGTCCAACCAGAACATGGTTTTGAAGGCTGATAGTGCAGCAACATGAATTCATACAAGCCCAGAGAAAGAGACTGCTTAGGAACTCTGTGCTGAGTTCTGTGCTAGAAGAAAAGAGGATAATAATAAAGTACCTGCTGATCTCCTCCCAGTTGAGAGCTGGCTTCTTTACTACCATTGGTTGGGAGAGATTAGATTTCTGCCACAATGTAGAGCCTTGGATGAAGCACGGTTCCTTCAAGCAGCAGCATAAGCCATCTCCAACTTCTGTTAACAAAAGGAGGAAAGCATCTCCTAATCTGGGTCTTCCATGCATAGCCACTAGGTATTCCAGACCAAGCGCATAGTAGTAAACAAAGCTAAACGGCACTGATCACCATATACTTGTTTCAACCTTGCTATTTTAAACCAGTGTGTTGGTGGCAGCACAAGGTGAGGAGCCTTTTCCAGCTCAAGCGCCACATTCCCCTGTGGGCATCCTGGAGGTTGCATGCCAGAGCAAAAGATGCAGCTCCTAGTTTTGTGCAGTAGACTGACTTGCGTGTAAAGAAGGGGGAGGTTTCTACACACACACAGGCATTCAAGGCATGGTCACAATTCAAGGATACATCCTGGCCAAGCCAAAGTACTTGGAAGGATTCAGAGCAAGCTTGTGAGTCAGATAGAAGCAATTGGAGAGCCCACCACCACCACTTTAGCATGAGCAAGGAAAAGGCATCCTGTTGCGTTCCCCAAGGCAAATAAGCAGACTGCAATTTGTGTGAGTGGCAGCACACTTGCACACCACCCAGAACTAGTTTCACCAAGCATAGGATTGAAACCCGTGTGCTGAATGAAGTTGAGCAGTGCAAAAAGTACAAAATAAGTTGGGTATCAAATTGTGATTTCTCGTGGCCAGGGAAGCTCAGCTTCCCCACTCCTTATTCTACAGAAGCAATGTGAACCTCTTTTCCATCTGCTGCCCAGCCAGGAAGTTTAGCAGAGGAATAGCAGGCAGTGTGTACAATCGCGTGTGTGAGGAGCAACCATCCAACCCGTTAAAGTCATGGATGAGTCATGGATTGCTCCAGTGGTTGAACTTCCAACTCCCATCATCTCCAGGCAGCATAGCTAATGGTCAAGGATGATGAGAGTTTGTAGGCTGTTAACATCCAGAAAATCAGAGTTTCTTGTGCATGAAATATAATTCCCAGTACAAAGTGCACAGTCAGTCAGTCTGTTATCATAGACTGGAGTCTGTTACGGTACTTCTTTTAAGGTAGTCTTATGGCAGGCTTTTCCTGCATTGATAGCTGCCGCTTATAGAGCCCTGATGATGCCTCTTAAGCACACATTTGTTTTTTTCTGACAGGAGTGCATGGCAGCTATTCTCTTCTATGACAGAAACTAAAGATGTTACACTTGGGTCAAACCTGCTGGTATGAGAGATGCCTCTTACATCAAGAGTCCATACTGGCCCTCTCATTCTCTATATCCATCTATCCCTCACTTGCTAGTGCAAGATGACCGCCTACACAGGTATAACAGATGGACTGGTCCACCTACTTACCCACTGGGCTTTAGCACAACTCTCATCTTTTTACACAAGAGGATTTGTCCAGGCCTGACTTCAGTTTTGGGGAGGACTTGGGCAGGCTGCTCTCCATGGAGCCTCCCAGTGCCCTCTGGCATTTGGGCTCACCTGCTGCAGCCTCCCTTCTTGAGGGAGCCAGTGTACCCAGCCCACTACAGCAGGGGTCGGCAACCTAAGGCCCCTGGGACACAAGTGGCCCATGGGGGTCATTTAACTGGCCCCTGAGCCACCCGCTCGGCGAGTCCCCACGTGCTGCACCAAACCAGCACGGTGTAGGGACTCGCTTTCGTAGCGCCAAAAATCGAGTCTGCGCAGACGCCAAAAATTGCGGGCACGCACGCGATCCGGCCCATGGAGGGATCTCCGCTGGAGTGAACTGGCCCAGACAAGGTAAACCTTGCCGACCCCTGCACTACAGCAGCAAGGTGGGAGACTGCCAGACTCCCTCCCCCCATACACTCGCACTCAGGCTTAGCTGGTGGCTGTGTAAAGGGCTGCTGCTGCAGTAGCAGGGCATGAGCAGGTGCAGGAGGAAGTGGCTGGCTGCTGTGAGAATACAGCCACCAGAGGGCCCAAGGTGTCAGCCCAGTATGCCAGGTGCTGACACCAGGACTGCTTTGTAACTACTGGAGGCCGCCTCAAGCAGGAACAAAACAGAATTTAATCTCTCCCTTTTATCAACCCGGAAGCAGGGAAAAACAAAATTACCAGAATAGTACTCCACCAGCTCCTGCAAACTCGAGAAGGTGAGGCGAGGGGAGATGTAAAGCCAGCCGTTTTCCATGCAGTTAATGCGATAGTGTTTCACGCAATCCCAGGAAGCATGAGTTGCGTGTCTGATAGACAAAGAGTAGCAACCTGCATGTGAGAGAGAACAGCATCAGGCCACAAAGTAGTATAAAATCATCACCTCTGAACTTTCTGAGCCACACTCTTCAGCCCACTTTGTTCCCTAGAATCCAGTGAGTCAGAAGATTTCTGAAGAGACTCAATACCTTTCTTCATTTGGCTCTCTCTGACCAGAAAATAACCTTCACTGTTGGAAGGCAGCAGCAACAGCTCCTCAGCCTTTGATCGGCTGATGCCCTCATAGAGCCACCTGGAAGAGAAGCGCACGCCACTGTTACTGCCCAGAACCCTTGTCCCATGCAGGCTAAGACTGGATCCTCCAGGGATATACACTCTTAGGCAGCTCTTGGAGGGGGCACACATACTGAACTGCCCTACTGCTGCCCAAATTACTCCCAACCAGACCATTTATATTGCTGCAGCATAAACAGGAAAGCAGAAACTCCTACCCGTGAGAGATTTTGGCAACATGGTTGCTGGGAACATAGCAGCCTTTGCCCGTGGTTACTGACTCCACTTTCCACCATTCACCATCTCTGTTAAAAGAAAAGCATATTGTAAAATTGAGAATCAAGACTTTCCAATGAGCTCTTCCTTGAAGATCTCCCCCTAGGGAAGGGGGCAGGCCATTACCGTGACAAAAATACTTATACTGTTTCCAGCAGCTTTCCTTTTTAACTAACAGGGAGAAAATCTGTTATTTGTTCATAGGTGGGGATAAATACAACATCGCACTACAAGAATGTTCAGTCGGTGTAAGGATTTCTGCTTATACAATGGAACATTCTCCCTCTCTCCTCACCCCATGCCCCCTAACTGTTCTAGGGGTTCCCCCAACCCTCTGGAGCAGATATGGGGAGGGTGTGGCTGGGGGGAGGAGTGGAGGGGAAGTCCCATCACACAAGCAGAAATCCTTGAGATGAGGGATTCCTTAGTTGGATAGTACCCAACGTTTCTCAGTTTCCTTAGCAGCCCAGATGGATCACACAAAATTTCATCATACAACAGGAGGTCTCATGTGCTGGAGATCATCTATGTGAAAATGTATTTATATACTATTTGTATTTCTGTGGTGACAAATGGTTTCTAAAAATTAAGTTTGACTGGCTGACTTGTTTCTTACATTTGCATACCACCTTTTTATCCAATGAGCTAAAGGTGGTCTACATGGTTCTCCCCTTTCCATTTTCTCCTTACAACACCTCTGTGAGATCGGCTAGGCTGAGGGACTTTGACTGGGCCAAGGTTACCCAATAAGCAGGAAATTCAACCACTGGTCTCCCAGGTCATAGTCCAATACTGTTATACCACATTGGCTCTCAATTATCTTTTATATATTTTGTGGATACTCAAGTAGAAGCCAAAGGAACTGGGCCTTAAGGACAAACAACAGAGAGCTTAGCCTTTGTCACACTTCAACAAGTCTCAGAGTTCAGGCCAGTTCCACAAGGACACCCTTCTTCCACACCTTTGTGTATGTTTCAAGATGGGTAGAGGGAATTCTGTCATTCATCATCTCAGTGCAAGTACTCACTCAGATAGCAAATTCAGCTGCTCTCCCATCCACAGTATTGGCTCTGCATGTCCAGAAGGGAAATTACACACAGCAACAGCTATAGGGGTACTCTCACCTACAAGTTAATAAATAAAGACATAGTTAACGAACGACTTACAATCTTTCCATGCCTTGAGCTTCCCTATGATGCAATCTATGTGCGACTGCCCTTGAAGAGTATCAGGAAACTTCAGGTGTCCTAGGAGCAGGGTGCACTCTTATTATAACAGCTGCACTGGCTTCTAGTTCATTTCCAGACACAATTCAAAGTGCCCTAAATTCAGGCCCTAAATAGCTTAGGCTTAGGTTATTTAGCTGGTACCGTGGCTGGTGTTAATTTTTAGAGCTCTAGTTGACTGGGTTTTATGGGTTTTTAGCCTTTCTTTGTTAACTGCCCAGAGAACATAGATGATAAGCCAAGTACAGTAGTTTCTTGGGTTACAGACGCTTCAGGTTACAGACTCCGCTAACCCAGAAATAGTATCTCTGGTTAAGAACTTTGCTTCAGGATGAGAACAGAAATCATGTGGCGGCGGCGGCAGGAGGCCCTATTAGCTAAAGTGGTACCTCAGGTTATGAACAGTTTCAGGTTAAGAACGGACCTCCAGAACGAATTAAGTTCTTAACCTGAGGTACCACTGTAATGGCAACAAATGATCTAAAAGACTTCCCATACAGAAGCTGTGCAAACCTTCAAATCAACAGAGGCAGCTTCTCTTGACATCCCATTGGTGGCTGGGGCACCACAAAAGGGCTTATTGATTGTGGGACTCCCTCCCCAGAGGTTTGTTTTGCCCCCTCTTGGCTGCCTTCCCCTGCCTGATTAGGACATTCCTGCTTCACCAGTTAGTTAGTTAGCCAGCAAAGCTGAGAAGTGTTTAAACTAGTAGTGGCAGCCAACATAGTGCCTTCCATATAGGGCTGGGACCTCCAGTTCCCATCAGTCCTAGCCAACACATCACCAATGATCAGCAGTGGTAGGAGTTGCAGTCCAAGACTATCCAGAAGGCACCATTTTTATTCTCCCAGTCCCGGATCATCCTTCCCCCACCTGGTACCTTCCACTGTGCTGATGGTCCCAAGTTAGCAGTGGTCATTCATTTCAGTGGTCATTCATTTGAGTAGGACTAACATTGGATGCAACCCTAAACTTTCTATGTCCAGGGATCGGTAGCACAGAACAACCTCCCACCTTGTGGCCTGACACCACGGCTGAGGCCAAGGGCCTGGCTGTTCTCTACGTTGGACTGCGGGCTTGGCTGAGTAGCAATCTGCTTCCTCCTGCTGGGCAAACTTCCCATCACAGTCTGCCGTCAGCTGGTAGATTTAAGTAATAGTGGTCTAAAAGCACAGTACTGAGAGAGACCTTTTAACAAGAGAGAAAACAGAGGGTCATCAGCATCAACTTCAAGGTTGCATCCAGCCTCCCATTGAGCTTCCATTCAGTTGCTCACCAATGATATAAGAGCTTTTTCTACATGCTAAAACTAAATGCTGATCTAGGTTCCCAGCTTGGAGTCCTCTGTCCTTGGCTCCACTCAAGTCACATGCTCCAAAGGACCTCTTCTATCAGCCATTATCCATCATTTGCTCTGAACTCAGTTATCTGCCAAGTGTTTGAAGTGTCCTTGCATTGCGTTAGGGAAAGAGGCAAGAAGCCATTTGCTACCTCTGTAAGATGTTACTGGCTTCATCATTGGTTTGGTTACTGGTTTGAGTCCGCTAGGGAAGTTAACATTAATAGCCCAAGGAAGAATTAGTTAACCCTGGAAAAAGACTCAAAATCAGAGGGGTCATGAGGACATAAGCTGGCCTGGCCTGTGAAAACAAGTAGGAGTTATGCCTCTGTAAAGCATTGTAGTCAGGCTAGATTAAGAAGGACTGAAGCCTTGGAGTTTTACTACTCTGCAAGACTGCAGTACCAAGAAAAATATGGATCTTTATAGTACAAGGTACACCATCCTGGTTAAAGGAAAGAAAATTGGATGTCTAGGATGCTAGCACTGCCTTCTTTTGTATCTAGGATGTCTAGGATGCTAGCACTGCCCTTGCCTTCTTTTGTATCTTTAGCCATGTGAAGTAAGTTGATGGGCAAAAGTGAGCAAAAACCATGAGAAGCAAGTTTAAGAATGAAACTACACTTGCTCAGAGTGTTGTGGTGGTGCTTTTGTAGTCCATGAAAGCTTATGCAACAATAAATTGCTTAGTCTTTATCTGAGGTATCTGATAGCTCAGTCAGTAGGGCATGACACTCGACTAGGTGACCTTTGGAATCCCTTCCAACTCTACAATTCTATGTATTTCCTTACTTTATGCATTCATTTTTTGGATAAGAGGGGCCATATTTGGGAAACTGCTGTAGGAACTCCCAACCACTTTAATCCAGACTTGAGTTGCCCAGTAGGGGGTGATTAACACTCTTCAGTGAAGACTATCCTACAGTAGAGGTGAACAGATGAAGAACCTCTGCAGTACAAAACACAGCCAAGTTAGGACATGTCACACTCATTTGAAAAGATGGAACTTATTGCCTTAGCCATAAGTTTGATGTACTCCCAAGTACTTTGCAAATCAGTTTGGACTGTACTGCTGAGAGCACATGCCTAGGATGGCAGTGTTAAGATACCATCCATTTCTAACCTGGTTACAATATGCACTGGCTAATCGTGTTTGGAAGTAATGGCTCCACTATCTTTGAAACTTATGTCTCACCCACAGTTTGAAAGCTAAACAGATTACCTATTGATAAAAGAAAGAATCTTTGAGTAGAGTTTAAGTACATACTCAGTATGACCAGGCAACAAACATCAGTTCTGGATCTCAGCCCTGGTGGCCAGTAACATAGCTATCTGCCCCAACAATTAAAAAAAGCTTTCCTAAAGTTAACCTGTACTGTATTGCCGTTTCCTGTTAGTGGACAAAGCCTCATGGTTACTCTTCACACTTCTATGGTTTCCACCGTGGTACCAGGGACATTCAAGGCTCCTCTTTCACTATTCTCCTACTTATCTTAATCCTACAATGAAGCACACTTCAGCAAAGCATTTATTCACCTACAGTGGCCTCTTTGCCCCACCAGTCTTCTACTACTATCACCATAAAATTTGTCAAACCCTTGGTTCCATTTCTCAAAAGCATCGTGGTCTCTAGCTCCATAACAGTTCCTCCTGCTCCCAGTGATGCGACTGTGAGCACCACTCACCTGTCTATCCCAGCACCAAACGGCCACAGGCTCTTCAGAAATCACAGCAAGATGGTGATGCGACAAGAAGTAAGAAGCTCTCTTGCAAAACAGGACCCTTGAGGACAGTTGGTAGGGTGGAGCCCAACCCCAGTTCCCCTGGCTGTAATCGTTTCTGGATAGGAGTCAGAACACTGGGTCGCATCTCTCAATACATAGGGATGCACCAACACAAATCCAGACCTATTCCTTTAATGAACAGTGTCCAAAGATAAACGCACCTGACCAGATTCTCTGCATTCAGTGCTCTTCAGTAGTTTGGATTTCTTGCTGCAGCGTCTTCCAAGCAACAGGCTGCCCTCTTGTTCTGTACACAAGTACACAAGTAAAATCCAAGCAGCAGAATCCTCTTGGCCCTTCTTCCCTGAAGCAGAGCTTAAGCCAACAGCCGGTGAGTTTGTGCTGCTCCTGTTGTTTGACTGCATGTTCTTGAGAAGAGCTGAATCTCGAGAACCCACAAGCTGCTCAATTTCCTTTTGACGTAAGTGGAAAAATGGTTGGTGTGACAGAAAAAAGGGGGGGAGGAAACCACACAGAAAACAGATGCTTCTACAACACTGTTTGACTTTATTTTACCACAAACTAGAGTCAGGTAATTGTAGCAGGCTAGATACTACCTGTGGACGGGTGGTCAATTATGGAGAATGGCCTTTCTTGTCCCCCAAAGGGACACCATTGTTTTAGAATCCAGACAGACAGGTACACACTGCAAGTTTCAAATCCAGAAAGTGTCTCGTGTAGTGGTGGTGGTTCAGTTTAGAGAACCAAAGGGCACAGATGTGGAGTGGCATACCTGCCCTGAAGTCTCTTTTGGTGGCCAAAGAATACTGCTTTAAGATCATTGGATGAATGAATGTTTTCAATTGCTTTTAGAATGCTTTAATATGTTTTAGAATGCTTTTGCGTTGTTTTTAAATGGTACATCTGTTTGCCTCCCTGGGCTCCTTGGGGAGGGGAGGACTGGATATAAATTCAGTAAATAATGACAGCAACAGCCCTACTTTGGTCCTTAAGCAATGCAGTTGGTTGGTTAGCTTATACAACCTTTCATGTGACAGGAGGCCTCAGTACTATTAAGTTCCTGCCTACCTGCCATTTATGAGATTGTATCTTTCACAGCAGCCTAAAATAAACTCCTATCACCACCACCATCTCCAGCTGGTGGTGAGTATAGACCTCACAACCAACCAAACGCCTCATGAAAACAAACAATGGGTGAAACAAAAGTGGAGCAAGCGGTCAGTGGAATAAGCCTATTTTCTGCTCTTTCAGGGCAATACTTGATGGTATAATAACCATTTTATCCAACTATTTTCAAGTTGTTTTCTTACCATGAGATGTAGTTCTGAAAACACCTCTGCAGTTTCCTCAGTCCCATGGAAAGTAACGTGAGTAGCGAACATCATGAACATTTTCCATGAGCACTCGTATTTCTCTGTATTTAGAGATCCCGATGAAGCACTTTGTTCCCTGATGTTCCTGTTCAACTAGTCACAGCCCCCAGATTGCTACATCAGGAAATTTAGATGTCCAATGTAGATTTCTTTTATATTAAAAAAAATTCTTCCATGGACAAGTGGAGCTTTCTGGCAGTATTAGTCATAAGTATTATGTATGCAAAGACGTCACAAAGCTACCCTCAGAATAACGTGAGGCTGCATTTGCGTGGGCAGCACCCAAAGGTCACAAGGGCACATTGAGTAGATGGAGGAATCTGGGTTGATAAGGTGTCAGACATATATTCATAACATATTCAAAACAGCCACTCAAAATCATTTTGATCAAGAAACCTGAAACCTCCACAATGCTTCTCCATATGGTATATACATCATATGTACATTAGAGGATCATTCCAGGTGTTAGACCTCTGGTACTATCAATTCTGTAATGGTGTGTGTTAAGA
Organism: Podarcis vaucheri; assembly: GCF_965113315.1. Classification (NCBI taxonomy): domain Eukaryota; kingdom Metazoa; phylum Chordata; class Lepidosauria; order Squamata; family Lacertidae; genus Podarcis; species Podarcis vaucheri. The sequence goes on from NC_138764.1 coordinate 76,009,623, forward strand.
GACAAGCAACTCTAATTGTAAATAGCAAGCGAGTGTACCCATTTCAGCAGCAGGAATGGTTTTGTTAACTCAGTCTCGAAGAATTTACTATGCTTAAGAAGTTCCATGTTAATGCTGTCCCAAGCAGAGAGAGCCATACTCTCATGTGAGAATTACTTTTGCTCACCCTTTTGTTCAATTTGTTGCTTTTTAGTTACAGAAACCACTCTTTGGGGAAATTCTCTTGCGCAATATAAAAGATCTGGAGGTGGGGGAGAGTCAGGGATCTCTGAGAAAACCACACCCACCTGAGGACATTTCCCCCTGAAGGTCTTTGCCCACCCCCACCCCACCCCCCGGCGGCAGCATACCGGTAACTCCTAGCGCATGCTGCTTTCTGTTGTCCATGTGCAATTTTGGGGGGGGGGGAGTGGGGGTGGAGAAACCAGTGTGTTTTTCTTTTTTAAAGGACTTTCCTGCATACCTCATGGATCTCTCTACATCTTAAAGGACCCAACAGAGCCTTGTTTCTTTCACATTTCTGGTACTTGCCCAAACTTAAATACTAAAGTTTATGAATGGGGACTGTACTAGGTCAAGATGGTGTCATAGCCCTGGGCATGAGTCCAAAGGTGAGCTGGCTAAGTCTGGAGCAGCTGTACTGGTGCTGGCCTCGAGCTCACGGAGTCCAAGCAAGGAATCTTAAATAGCTGCCTCCTGCACTGTGCCAGCCCAACAATATGGGGAGTGCATCAGGTGGGAGGCCGCTGAAAGAAAGATTAACACTTATTTTCTAGATGTAGCCCTTTAAGATCCACATTCTTCAGGCCAACAGGGTGGGAACAGTGGGGTGTGTGTGTGTGTGTGTGTGGACTCATAAGGCCTCAGTAAGAACAATATGCTCGCTTAGAATTATCTTCGGTGTTGTAACTACTGATCTGCCTCATAACCATGGGTTCTAGCTCAGAACAAAATATGAAACGTCATGAGTAGTCTGGGAAAGAGCAGTTTCCGTAGGGCAGGGACGTCCAATTCCCAAGAGGCTGCTATCTACTCCGGGGGTGGGAATCCAGCAGTGATCTACACATTTGGGGGGGTGAACCCAAAGTTGTTAAGCTTTTTGGGGGGAGCAGGCCAAAGTTGTTGAGCTTTTTTTAGTTTTGTTTTCGCAGTTGTGTGCTATTGAAGGGAAGAACAAGTGGGCTGGGCCAGATGCTCCCCCCCCCCCCGTGGAGGGAAGGGCCTCCGCGATCAACATCAATCTACCACTATCATCTGGGGATCGACCTGTCAATAGCGGTCGACCAGTTGGACATCCCTGCTGTAGGGCAAGGGGACTTTCAGTACCGTGATACCCTTCATTTGTTCATACTCTTCCCTCCACCACCCCAATCTCAAAATTCTGGATGAAATTTACATGCTATAACGACACAACTTGTGTCTCTTTGATTTTTTTATATTATCTACACCTCAGTCTCTCTACCATGGCACTCAGAAACGACTCAAAAATATATGCACTGCATAGAGACATTGACAGGACACTAGCTATGCTGTCCATCAGGGTTTTGTGTTTTTGAACACTGGAGAAACTCACTGTTTCATCTGATGACCAAGTCATTTGATGACAAAATCTGATAGTTCTGAGCTCTGGAAATTAATAAAGACTAGTCCAAACTTGGAATAAACACACAGAGCCACATTAACAATGAGACTCGATTATAGCTTTATTTAATTGGTACGAATTTTCCCTCCCAAGCAGAATCTTCCGGTTCCCTATTTGAAACAGAGCTAACCTTGTTTTTTCCAAGGATCTTGGCCCCATGAGCCAAGTATATTCTGCCACCGTATTATGAATAAGTCAGCAGCACATCAGCAATTATTTCACCCTCTTATCAGATCAGAAATCACACACTTCTGGTCTTCTGTGACCCAACGGGAAGCAGAAAAGCAGCAACCTTTCGAATTCAGGAGATCAATATAATCTGGGAACTATCTAGCTCCCAGGGCAAACCTACCCACTTCTATCAAGACTGCTGAATTTTTCAAGACAATAGATTTAATATCAGCCTATGAAAAATATATAAAAAAACAGGCCCTAAACAGAGCACACTGTTACATTATACAGTACACAGATGCATTCCCTTAGCTCAATACAAGCTCAAGACGCCTGCATGATGCAAGCAGAACAAATCATAGACCCAATATAGTCCCACCCGCACCCCAAGTTTTTTTTGTAGCAACATAACTGCTTGGGGAAAGGCTATAAAATTGGCTTGCCTGTCCCTCCAGATGTCCAAAACCGTAATCTGAAGTCTCCACTGACCAGTTTGCTAAGTTATTCCCACATATTGCAAACAGCATGTTTCATAATTAAAAGGCTTGGGGATTCCCCATGAGGAGGCTATAGCAGTGAATAGGGAAGTTTGCAGAATGCCAGCTTTAAACCAGGAAAATGGGGGTGGGGGTGGGATTGGACTACATACACTTTAATAGAACTGGCATTGCAATTGTAACGCATCAGTGTCCAGCAAGTTTAGCAAATATAGAATAAACACTTCCCAGTTGTTGGACATCAAAATTGCTGCTACATCAAAATTGACATTATTACCATAGAACACTGTGTGACTACTGGGACCTAGGCTGAAAAAACAATCCTCCATCAATGATTTAGAAATCTAGGGTTTTTCAGTTAATATATAGTTCACTTTACTCAACCATTAAATATATTTTGGAAAATTCATTTTATTTTTGGAGAGTGGCTGTCTAACAGGTGTAATTGATTGTGCAAGTCACTATCATGAAACAGTCAGGGTAAGATATTTGTATGAACATTCTAAGCCAACTGCTCTCTTCTTCTTCTTCTCCTCCAGCTTGGGAAAGCACTGGTCCCCCCGCCGCCCACCCCCAGGGTGGCAGAAGTCAGTCATTCTAAATATAATCCAGCTCCCTTTCTAAAGCCTCTATAACCCAGCACTCTGGCTACCGCAGAATGTATAAAATCCCTTGTACACTGCTGAATAGGACACTTTCATCAGGGAGAGCTAAGCTCATGAGAAACCTTGCTCTTTCTTTAATTGGTATCCCAACAGTCCTGGTAGGAGATGCCTTTCACTCACCTCTGCTATGAAAGACTTACACTTCCCTACAGTGTGAAAATATGCAGCATATGCCGGGATGCACTCAAGAGTTCCGACAGTGCAGGATTCAAGACCCACCCACCCCTGAAGTTTTAAAACACTGAATCTTCACCCCCTGCCCCAAAGACATTGTAAAGACTGCAGCCAAGAGCCCTAATAACCTTCAGCAGAAGCACAACTAGAAAGCAGTTCTAAGTGCACAAGCCACAGAAATTATTTGGATTCAAAACAAAACAGGAGACCCACCACTTTCACATGGTTTGACAACACAGGAATCGGGGCGGCCGGGGGGGGGGGAGGAGGAATGGCACCAACATATACAGTAACTCTCTCCGTTAGCACCAATGGAATGTTAGTGCAATGGATGCGTACAGATGTGACGAGCACGCTGGGGAAGCTCACTTGCCACACTTGTGCCACACACACACAGTCTGAGCTCAGGAGGATTCTGCTTTTCCAGTTTGAGTAGAAGCTAGATTAGCACAGCATTGATTGGCCAGCCCTTGAGTCACTCGTAAATGTTCCCCACCCACCCAAAGCATTGCTCTGTGCAGCGCCGATTAGCTGACAGCCATGGCTGAGTCATGAAACCTCCCCACTTTCTCAGAGCATGTTCCAAAGAGTAAAAAAACAACAACCAAGACCGAGCAAATACCCGCACAGTAAAATCCTTTTTGTCAAAATGCTAAACATCACAAGAAGCAGGTGACGTATGAAGGCCGGGAGCGGTGGTGGTGCGGAATAAACGCAAAGCAGACAGCTCACCTGAAACATGGCGGCCGTGTGGTGAGAAAGGAGAGAGAGAGACTGCTCTGGATTGTGTGTCAGCAAAGGCGCTCACCCTGCACAACCAACCCTCCCCACCCCAAAGGCCCACAAGCCCCCTCCTGTTTTCAGGAACGTCTGTACACAGCCTATGTTTCTGGAGCCAATGCAGGAAAAAAAGAAAAGTTTCGGAACATAATGCCAAAGAGACAAATAGCTGAGAAGGTGGCAAGTAAGATGGGCAGGCACAAGGTTGGGAGGGAAACTTATTAATGCCACATGTTTGGGTGAACACTGGATTCTGGGTGGGTTCAGAAGGGGAGAAGAGGGATTGTCTGGATACAGAAGATGGTTGCTTGCTTAGCAGGATACTTCCATAGTCTGAGGAGCACCAGCTGCTCCAGGAATTCCAGCCGCTGCCTCCACTGGGTTGCTGGCTTGAGACCGTGTTTGGCTGCTCTCTCCAGAGCCAACGCTGGAGGACGACTGGGTCCGGGAGCGGATCAGTCTGGTCATACTTGCAGATGGCACTGGAAGGAGAGAGGCAGTGAAGACCAGAAATAAGCAGGTTTTGTTTTACCTTACTAGGAAATGCCTTCGAAATGGAAGAAGTGTAAAGTGGAGGGGGGGGAGTGGTGCTGCAGGAAAACAAACAAAAGGACGCATCACCTTTTCGGAGCTGCCTCCAAGGCGATAGCGCAAGGTTACCCTGGCAAATGCAAGTTTCCCAAACCCATGTTTGCCATGGTGAAACAAATGTGGGGGGAGGTGTAAAGGAGAAACAGCAGGTGGGAATAGGTGCTTAATCCCTCCAACCTCCCCTGCAGATACAATCCCACCCAGCTGCTCCACCCCCACATTCCCTAGTTGTGCTTTCATTTTGTACCCCTCCCACTTGCAAGTGCCCCCCCCATCTGATGCATGATAGGATTGCCGTATTTCAAACAGTGACAACCCGGACAGAAAAGTTGTTGAGTCTTGCCCAACACTGTTGGACAGACATTGCTAGAGACAGCGGTATTCCGGAAATTCCAAACATATGGCAAACCTATGTATGAGGAAATTCCAGGGTTGAGAATTCAGTTTTATTTTTAGCATATGATTCCATTCTCAGGTATGAAAATGAAATGCACGCATATGATTGAGGATGCTTAAGGCTTGATGTGCATAACTGCCGAAGACTCATTGCAATGCAGTCACCTCTCTGTGTGTGCATAAGAGTGCATAAACTACTATGCTCACATAGTAGTTTTAAAAAAGAAGAAGCAGAAGCCAGGAATCATAGATTTTACTCCTGGATCATCACTGAGCTGCAGAACCATGCAACAGTCAACCAAATGCAAATGAAACCACTAAGAAAATTGTAGCGCAAGAAGCGTACAGTGGGATGGGCCTAAGAATGCAAAATGTCGCCAGGCCATGCTAGAAGCAGAGTAACGCATCAGAAAAAAAGTAACTCAGTCAAACCAGCCACACACTTGTAGGTACCTGACTCAGTGCTCAGGTGACTGAGCTGCACGTAAGGGACTGGAAGCAAAGACAAGAGAGGGAATGGGAAATACAGGTTAGTGTAGGAATGACATGCCTAGAAGAATGTACGCTGCTTGAGCACCAAGCCTGAACACTCAGTCTTTCAGTATTTGCAACATGGTAGAACTTCAGGCAACGTGCTTAACACCACACTAGATGACCTGCAAATATAGTTTCTAATTTCTTGGGCCTTTAAATGTCAAGCGATTCCCCCCCCCCGACCCTAAAATTAATTTCTGGCTATGTACCTTCTTTTTGCGGGACGCGGGTGGCGCTGTGGGCTAAAGCCTCAGCGCCTAGGGCTTGCCGATCGAAAGGTCGGCGGTTCGAATCCCCGCGGCGGGGTGCGCTCCCGCTGCTCGGTCCCAGCGCCTGCCAACCTAGCAGTTCGAAAGCACCCCCGGGGGCAAGTAGATAAATAGGTACCGCTTACCAGCGGGAAGGTAAACGGCGTTCCGTGTGCGGCTCTGGCTCGCCAGAGCAGCGTTGTCACGCTGGCCACGTGACCCGGAAGTGTCTCCGGACAGCGCTGGCCCCCGGCCAATAAATGTGAGATGGGCGCACAAACCCCAGAGTCTGGCAAGACTGGCCCGTTTGGGCAGGGGTACCTTTACCTTTACCTTTTTACCTTCTTTTTGCTACAGGCACACAGATCAGGAAGACAGGTGATGCAGGAATTTCCCCCCCCGATGAAGTTACCTGTAGCAAAAGGCTTGATCCTGTTTTGAATACAAGTACAGGGCTGCCAATCTAACCACAGGATAAAGGTAAAAGGGACCCCTGACCATTAGGCCCAGTCGTGGCAGACTCTGGGGTTGCGGTGCTCATCTCGCTTTATTGGCCGAGGGAGCCGGCATACAGCTTCCGGGTCATGTGGCCAGCATGACTAAGCCGCTTCTGGTGAACCAGAGCAGCGCACGGAAACACCGTTTACCTTCCCGCCGGAGCAGTACCTATTTATCTACTTGCACTTTGACGTACTTTCGAACTGCTAGGTTGGCAGGAGCAGGGACCGAGCAATGGGAGCTCACCCCGTTGCGGGGATTCGAACCGCCGACCTTCTGATCAGCAAGTCCTAGGCTCTGTGGTTTAACCCACAGTGCCACCCGCGTCCCTTTAACCACAGGATAGACCTTGGCAATTAACATTTCCCTTTCTGGAACTCTCCCAATTTAACCCACTCACCAAGGAATTTGGGAATCTGGAAAATATGCCTACAGTTCAAAGAAGACCTTCTTCCAAGTCCAGCAATATGCATGGCCCATATTGGCCAATAGTGAAAAACACCAAGTCTCAATGGAAAAAAAAATAGACCTATCAGCAGCCTAGTGGGGTCTGAATGACAGGTAATTCCCAATCCTGCCCTCTGTGAAATAAGTCAGTGTTGTTATAACTTACTGTAGCCCATTCCCTGCACGAAATACTTGAAGGCTTCAGTCAGTTTCCCAGGCTGAAAAAATAAATATAAATATAAGCATAAACATAAACATAAACATAAATATAGCCATTATTTATACCCCTAAAAGCATACAAGATGCAGGAAACCCACTAAAATGAGAGCTCACCTGAACGACTTGAGGGAGCCCTCCACAGTCTGCCATCTGCAAGAAGAAATGGAGAAAGGAGAGAGTCAAAACCAAGATAAAATGACATTCAGCTAAAAATGCTGAGCAAACAAATGAAGCCTAAATTAGCCCAGCAAGTGGTGGATTATAGCATCAAGCTGAGACACAGTGTCTATTTCCAGCAAACGTAGCTTTAAATTGAAGTTTCCTGAGGGAAAGAAAAGGAATGGCATGCTGAGACGGGGAGCCTTCAGTGACATTAGCCACTGGGGAAGACGGCAAAAGGGAAGTATATTTAATAGGGTTGAGGTTAGCCCTCATTTCTGGATTTGGACTAAGAGGAAGCACAGCTGCTAACAAACCCATTCCCTGCTGCCATTTCAGCCTCCAGAGTACACTTAAATGCAGGTATACAACTCTGATTTCTTCCTCTGTCATAACACTAGAACTCAGGGACCTCAAATGAAGACTCAAGGCAGGCAAAAGAAAATACGTCTTCATGCAGGGCATTGTTAAATTATGGCATTCACTCTTGCGTGAGATAGTGAAAGATATCAACTTGGATGGCTTTAAAAGAGTATTACACAAGTTAATGGAGAATAAGGCTATCAGGATGTCACCATTGCTATTGCCCTCTGGGTCTGCTTACGTGCTTCCCATAGGCATCTGGTCAGCCATTGTGAGAACAGAGTTATGAACTAAATGGGGCCTTTGGTCCAATCCAGCAGGCTGTTCTCATGTAGTGGAGGATGGCAAACCAGGAAACACAAGGAACTCTAGAATGACAGCCCCCAAGACAGCCACTCATAGTTGATGGTTACCTTCAAGAGTGTTGTATTCATTGGATCCAGCCGTGAATTGCATTCAACCTACAAAGCACAAAACAGCATTTATTTCCCCCCTCCGTTATTTATCTAATTCATAGTTATTACCAAGGATCCAGCGAAGGTGAGGACTGGATACAGGAATATCATACTTTAGCAGCAGCACATCGAAGCAAGGGATTTGGTGGATAAGTTACAATGTCCCTGTTCTTTCTCGGTAGTCGTGCCCACCCTGTGGAACGCCTTTCCGTCAGATGTCAAGGAAATAAACAACTATCTGACTTTTAGAAGACACCTGAAGGCAGCCCTGTTCAGGGAAATTTTTTATGTCTGATGTTGTATTGTGTTATAATTTGTTGGAAGCCGCCCAGAGTGGCTAGGGGAACCCAGTCAGATGGGCAACATAAGGAAGAAGAAGAAGAAGAAGTTAGGATTGAGAGTTTTTCCGGGTATCTGATGTGACTGATATATGCCCATATGAAAGATGCATGAACATGTAGACCAGAGGTACCCAATGTGGGGAACTCCAGATGTTGTTGGACTCCAATTCCCATAATCCTCACACAGCACAGACAAAGATGATGGGAACTGTAGTCCCAAAACACAGAGTGCACAATGTTGGTTATATCTAATAAAGTCTAGTTATGACATCAAAAGCCAATACAGTGAATAAAAAGCAGGACTTGGAAGTCCTGTGTTCAAATTTCTGCTCAGCCATTAAGCTTGCACAGCCTTATCTAACCTTAATGTTAAAAGCAGAATAAAATGACATAAATGAAACACTGAGGCAAGTCTCCAGGAAGCACAAAGCAGGGACAACACATACATTCTAAATTTCTCAACCTCCACAATTGACACTGAAAGCAGAGGTGCAGATTCACTGTTAACTATAGCAGCCAGAAAAACTGTGGTGCTGAAAACTCATTTGATTTGAGAACAGAGAATTTGAGAGGGAAGTGGCAACACCAATTCACACAACCACATCTCTCAGGGCTTGTGTTGATGTTATTTTACCCACTTGAATCTTTGTGAGAGCAGAAGGGAATGAACTGAGACACAGAGAGACAAAAAGAGTCGCTCGATATACATTGCCTTTATAACATCAGAATGGGCTGCATGGATCTAGACACAAGTATCTAATCGCCAGCACCCCAATCTGTGCCTAACTGGTAGGATATGTATGTTGAAACTTGCCCAGATGAGATCCCCCCACCCTCCCCTTGAACGTTAAGACACCAGGAGGAGAAATTATACCTGTGTCAAAGAGCTTTGACAGCTCATGAGTAATTAAAAGTATTTCATAACTCAGCTTATGACAGCTGTCAGACTTACTATTGCTAAATTTTGGAGTACTTTGAATGGCAATCTTTTTGAAATCTGATTTTTACAGATTTGGGACTTGGCTCTGATGGACAAGCTAACAGATAAAGTACAGCAATGATGGATTAGTAACAAAAATCAGACAAAGTTTATTTAAAAAAATGGTTCCGCTTTCTTTCTTATGCCCTCACAAAAGAACATGAATACAGACCACCAGCAATTCAAGGAGACCTCTGGAAGGACACCTTCATTTGCCAGGCAGAATACTTTTCAATAATTCCTTGACTATTCTGCTATCACAAAACTGTATTCTGGGAGGTGGGGAAATGGGAACTTTGTTATGATTATATATTGTGATATATGAAAATCAGTAAGTGAATAGTTTAAAAAGCAATGGCCTGTATTTTATCCTCACACAAATTCAAGACTCATGGATAGAAGCAAACATCTCACTTGATAAATACTACTTGAACGGATTGTGTGAAATTTGCAGAGTTTCTCCTGCCAAGAAAGGAAGGAAGTGGAGAGTAAGGAGTATAATAACCAGGCATACTTACCACAGCTTCAACTGCTGGTGAGCTGTCCCCAACCACTAATAAGACAGGACACCTGTACAAAATCCACAGGATAAAGTTGTAGTCTGCACAATTTAAACAAGCATCAACTCCTGCTGTCATAAATTCTGCTGTTTTATTTTTTGCTAAGAGTTGCTAGCATTTCTATAAAGCAACCCTAAACCAAGAAAATACCATCATTTGTATTACAGTTCCTGTTCATTTGAATACCCTACATTTCTGGTCTGCAATACATCTCCATTGCTCCGCAACAAAACATCCCACCATACTAGCTATTGGAGTCTTGGGAGAACCCCCAGAGAAGATTTGGGGAGACGCAGGAGGTGTGTAGGGGAGGGAAAGGTTTGTTGCACAAGCAGAAGACATTCCGTGCACAAAGTGACTTCACCGGATACAACATCACGTTCATGAATACTTCATTATGCTGTATTTCTATAAAGGTAAAGGTAAAGGTACCCCTGCCCGAACGGACCAGTCTTGACAGACTCTGGGGTTTGTGCGCCCATCTCACATCTATTGGCCGGGGGCCAGCGCTGTCCGAAGACACTTCCGGGTCACGTGGCCAGCGTGACAACGCTGCTCTGGCGAGCCAGAGCCGCACACGGAACGCCGTTTACCTTCCCGCTAGTAAGCGGTACCTATTTATCTACTTGCCCCCGGGGGTGCTTTCGAACTGCTAGGTGGGCAGGCGCTGGGACCGAGCAGCGGGAGCGCACCCCGCCGCGGGGATTCGAACCGCCGACCTTTCGATCGGCAAGCCCTAGGCGCTGAGGCTTTAGTATTTATTTAGTATTTCTATACTAGATCACTATTTCTTAATGTACTTAATGCCAGTGTACATTCATTCATTCATTCATTCAAACATGCCTGTACCAACTGATAGAGACACAGGGAAAGTGAACTCACCATATTTTGTTCATATGTACAACTTTTCCCCCACGATGGAGCTTGGGGAAATAATTATCTGTGCTTTAGGGCAGATACCCACTGTGCAGTGCAATGACGGGCTGAAGGCCTGTGACATGAAACATCTATCACCCCAGCAACAGTTTTTCAAACATCTGAAGGGCTATGGCATAAATGAATCACATTTGGTTTTTGTTGTTCCAGAGGGTAGCACCATAACCAATTGGTTTGAATTGCAAAAAAGGGGATTTCAACTGAACTTTAGGAAGAATCGCCACGGTGAAACAGAATGCCTAGAAGGCATTCCTTTGTTAGAGGTTTTTAAGCGGAGTCTGCACAGCCATGTATCTATCAATGGATTTCCTGCATTAGCAGCGGGTTGGGGTTTAACTGACTTGGAGGTCTTTTTCAACTTTAGGAGAGAGAAATGAATTAAATAAAAATAAAGGCAGTTAGATAGGCTGAAGTAGATATTTGGGGTGCAGATAACTCAATTAAGCGTCCAATTTGCAAGTTGTTCTACCAAAAGCATTGCAAAAGGAGATAAATCATGTACTACATTAATATTTTTAAAGGACGTGGAACTCTGGGTACATGGGCAATGGGGAAACAGAGGAAACAGAATACTGCTAAACTTAGAAAAGGAATTCCACATAATTTCAAGCACAGGTTCAAAGATGACCAAGATAAACTTACTTGAGTGTTTTTCCTGCCTCTTCAGTCATACCCAAGACTGGCCTCTCAATGTCCAGATCTCTACGGCTAGGAAGACAATAGGAGAGGACCAAGTCAAACAAGGCTGGGATGGAGGCAATGTGGGCATTGCCTAACTCAGGCATCCCCAAATTCGGACCTCCAGATGTTTTGGGACTACAACTCCCACCATCCCTAGCTAACAGGAGCAGTGGTCAGGGATGATGGGAATTGTAGTCCCAAAACATCTGGAGGGCCGTGTTTGGGGGTGCCTGGCCTAACTACTCTACGAGGTGCACAATTTCCCTCTTGTTACCAACAAGAGGCACATGTGCTTTAGTCCCCACCCACCCCTCAGCTTGCCACATGACTACTTTATCTCCTAGTTGTTTGCTCTATTCATAAGCTAGAAAGCATAAAAAGAATGAAGCAACCAGACTAAGATTTTGCTTAGATAAAAAAAGCCCTGACAACTAGAACAACATTATAGGGTCACATGTCAATGACACTGGATCTTAAACTAAAGAAGGGAACCTGGTAATCTTCTTGAACGAGGGAGGCTCTTTGATGTTTTTAAAACAAAGGCTATTCCAATATACATGCTGTCAACTGCTGCAGAAGCACTATGTATGCACAATTATACTTTCAAGGTTGGGGTGGGGGGTGAAACAGGATTCTATACCAGTCTTGTACCTGTTATAGGAGGTGACAAAGAGCTGTAAGTTCTCCTGATTGATGTCCTGTGCAATATGAAGTCTGTAGGTCTGGATCAGCTCCAAGTTAGCTTGCAGTTCTTCCTAGTGAAGAATGACAAATATTCTAATCAGTTGTCTTGCTAACCATGCTATTCAAAAAAAAAGCAAATATACAAGGAATTTGTCAAATGAAACTACAAAAAACCCTTTCAATACAAGCTTTCAAACATGTCTTTTATGACTCATTTGCTCTAGTTTGCCTTTTACAATGTTTTTAATGAAACTGATTCCTGAAACTTGGCACTTCTTTATAATTCTGATTATGTGGTTTTTGTAAACACTCTGATGTATTTCAAATTAAACTCCTTTAGTTGTACACTACATTGAGAGGCCTACGCCCTAAGAGACAGAATATAAATATTACAAATAAAACACTTGTATGAAGAGCTTGCTGTAAAGGAAGGAGAGATAGTGGGAGGTCACATATACATGTACTTGCAGCATGAGTATACACATAAAGAATCAACACACAGGAAATATTCCAATGCTGGAATGTTTAGCAATGCCTGGTCATCCCAGAATGCTCAAGAAAAGGGGAGCAGAATGTCAACACACACTTTTTTTTTACTCATTCAACAACTCAAAACTGAGACAGTAATAATGTTATTGTAAGCAGCTACTGAGGTTAGGATCAAAGCAGTTCATTTTTATTTAAAGTTCTTTATATTAATAGGCATTTTCGATATTGGATCCAGCAGTTGACTTACATGACCAAAATGGTGAGCCAGAACAATGTCCACAATGTTTGTTGTCCACCCAGAAAACTGGAAAAAAAAGAAAAGTCAAATTATTTCAAGTGGTGGCACTACACGGTAGTCAAGCAACACAGAACAGGCTGCAGTCACAACTCCAACACCCATTTACTTTTGAAGAAACCACATTAAATCCAATGGGATTTTACTTCTGCGCAGACATGATGGGGCTAATGAAAGATGTAATCCAAGATCTGGAGGGGACCACACTGGCTACCCTCATGTGCATAAATCTGGCAAACAATTATGCAACAGTGCATATGAAGGCAAAAGTATTTTTTTTTCTTGTTTAAAAGTTCCATCCCACTTTTATTTATTTTTTAAACTGCCTGTTGCATTCCATATGCATTGCCATAGAAAAAGTACCGTATTTTTCTGTTTATAATACTAATTTTTTCCCCTGAAAAATTAGGGGGTGTCTTATACTCTAGGCCATGAGTAGGCAAACTAAGACCTGGGGGCCGGATCCGGCCCAATCACTTTCTAAATCCGGCCCACGAACGGTCATGGAATGAGCGTGTTTTTACATGAGTAGAATGTGTGCTTTTATTTAAAATGCATCTCTGGTTTATTTGTGGGGCATAGGAATTCGTTCATTCCCCCCAAAAAAATATAGTCCTGTCTGAGGGACAGTGGACTGGCCCCCTGCTGAAAAAGTTTGCTGACCTCTGCTCTGGGCCATCTCCCCCCCCCTTTTTCTTAAATCTGAGTCCCCCAAAATAGGGGGCGTCTTATAGATGGAAAAATATGGTATATAAAAAAGTATATTCATTGGCTCTGTGTCAGCTACATGGCTGGGTATCTCTAGTGATACAACGTAAGTAATTAGAATAAAGAAGAGAAGAGTTTGACCTTTGCTTTAAAAAAGCAAACCAATGAAAGGCAAAGGAGTCATCAATAATATCAAAGCATTCACTAAAACCTAATTCCAGTAACTGAATAATGTAAATCAGCATTGGCATTCCAATTATGGAAGAACAATCCTACCTTGGATGCTGCCCAGTCCATCCATCCTTTTCCACATGGGTCAATGTTAACAAGTACCAGACCTTCCACCAAGTCAGGGTGATGCAACTAAAAAATAAAAAAACCACTTGTAAATTGCAGGTAGAAAAAGATTTAATCCTCCCTTTCCCCCAAAGATTGGCATGAGAATCTGGGACACGGCTTATGTGACTCAGCTGTCTAATATGATAAGAGTAAGGAAAGAGAGTTTTTTAACCTGAAAAACAGACCACTTTTGTTATATAATGTAATAATAAGGTTCAAGATATGGTACAACCTTACTCTTCATTAGCAGTAACTGAATTACTGATTTCAGTCTCGATTAGTAAAGCGTACTTGATTATATATAATTTTGTTCCTAAAAGCAAGATAACACGAGCCAGAAAGATGAAACTTTTATAAAATAACTTAACTGTTTTTCTTAAGTTCTGGTTAGATTAAAAAAAATGGAAATGGAAAATGAGGATTTAATACATTTCAATTCAAAATGAACTTCTTTTTTGAGGAACATGTCTAGTGTGTATGTTCCCAAATACTGTGCTTTAAAACGCAAAGGAGTATGAATGACTAGCCTAGACCACAGTAACTATAAGGCAACCATGTATGAGCTCCTTGAAAGGTGGTATATAAATGCAATACAATAAAATGAAATGAAATAGCCACAATATTAAGGGTGTATGCCAAAGAGCTCAGTTTAGCCTGGGAAATAATACATGAGAAGACTAGTAGACTTAACTGGCACTTAAGGGATGGGGGTGGCGCTGTGGGTTAAACCACAGAGCCTAGGACTTGCCAATCAGAAGGTTGGCAGTTCAAATCCCCGCAACGGGGTGAGCTCCCGTTGCTCGGTCCCTGCTCCTGCCAACCTAGCAGTTCGAAAGCACAGCAAAGTGCAAGTAGATAAATAGGTACTGCTCCAGCGGGAAGGTAAACGGTGTTTTCGTGCGCTGCTCTGGTTTGCCAGAAGCGGCTTAGTCATGCTGGCCACATGACCCGGAAGCTGTACGCCGGCTCCCTCGGCCAATAAAGCAAGATGAGCGCCACAACCCCAGAGTCGGCCACGAGTGGACCTAATGATCAGGGGTAAATTTACCTTTAACAGTAAATTTACTGGTTTGTTGAGTGATCACCCTCCTGGAATTGAATAGCAGCCCACAAGGATCTATCCATCACTTTGAATTAACTGTCTCACCTTTCATCAACTTTTTATGGAAGTCCTTCCTCCAGAGGGGTTGGGACATCCATGATTCAGGCCACTTGCTCTTACCAGTATTTCTCATTACTGCACTCATCTCTGCTACGTGTGTTTTTATAAACAGGCAGCCCTATTCATGGAGCACAGAGAGACAGAATTTGTTCACACAGGGAAATCAACAGTCAGAGGCTACTTACTGCAAACTTGCTAAGGATATAAGCGCCAGCTCCAACGCCAATACCAATTACGCTTTTCAGACTGAAAGAGAGTTCAAAGTGAGAACATGCTTCAAAGCCCATAACATACCCAGCCATCGTCCTTTAGATCAGCAATGAGATGGGTGATCTGCTGGAAGGGAGCTACTGTGGTTCATGGTGAAGAACAATGGGGTGGTTACAAAAATACTGCATGTATAATTTAAATGAAACTGAGCAACTGCTTCATTTCTATGCATCCTAAACACATGTCTCTCCTCTATTCCCGGGGAAGATTCTGGGGAATGAGGACATGCTATGTGGACATCCTGCAGTGAAGCAAATTATTAAAGGTCTGGGTGTCTTTGTATACTTGCCTCAGGTGCGTAAGAACAGCAGGGAGCATTTCAGCTAATTCATCAATAGAGGGATACTGGTATCTGAAACCATAAAAAGGGGGTGTTAGTTAACAAGAGAGGCTGCCAATAGCTGACATACATTAACTCAAAACCTAAAGATGTTATTTCAAGGCACATTGTCAAACACACAATTCTGCAAGGAGGTTCCAATAATAATAGATCCTGGGGCTGAAGCATGACATATGGGAATAAATACGTATACTGACCAAAATCACACAATTTAAAAGCTGAAGTAGCTCACAAGAGACCTTCGTCTTGCAGGCAACACTCCCAATAGCATACATCTCCCCAGCTCCCAAGGGAGACTCTACAGCTACCTCCACAGCAAAGACCCAAAAAACAGGCATGGCAAGTCTGGCTCTCTCTGTTTGCCTTTGTATTTCAAGCTCTCTCAACAATAGCGGTAGAATTCTGTACAGCAAAAGGAGAGCAAGGAACTAGGTACAGCCCTTGTCAAAATCCTTCCAATCCATACATTATCACATCTACATAACTTCCACCTCATTAAGGAGTGCTACAGCATTATATAGGGGACACGGGTGGCGCTGTGGGTTAAACCACAGAGCCTAGAACTTGCCGATCAGAAGGTCGGCAGTTTGAATCCCCGTGATGGGGTGAGCTCCCATTGCTCGGTCCCTGCTCCTGCCAATCTAGCAGTTTGAAAGCACATCAAAGTGCAAGTAGATAAATAGGTACCGCTCCAGCGGGAAGGTAAACGGCGTTTCCGTACACTGCTCTGGTTTGCCAGAAGCGGCTTAGTCATGCTGGCCACATGACCCAGAAGCTGTCTGTGGACAAACGCCGGTTCCCTCAATCAGTAAAGCAAGATGAGCGCAGCAAACCCAGAGTCGTCTGCGACTGGACCCAACGGTCAGGGGTACCTTTAACTTTACAACATTATATAGCAGAAGTACTATAGAAAACTACAAAACGGAGACCACATAAAAAAATGAGAGTAGCAATTAAACTACAATGCAGCAGTTAATGAAACTTGGATTGAAGAATTCTTTTTAAAGCCGGGCTTTCTTTTTTCCCAGTGGAGAGAATTGCACAAATAGGGTGTCACCACTGAAAAAGCCTTGTCTCAATCTGTCTGACGTGTCTTATCAACATGCCATACAACAGGACCTCAGAGACTGGTCTTAAAACCTGGCGCAGGCAGCCCCAGGGAAAGAGATCAGAGAGATGCTACTGCACTTACCCAGAGGGGAAAGGGGGAGCCCCTTCTTGCTGTCCTGGGGCATCGACATGGCACACAGCAAAGTGCTGAGTGATTTCCTGCATGTCTTCAAAGTTGAAAAAAGCATTGAAGCAGGACTTATCTGTAAGAAAAATGCTGGGAATGACCAAGTCTGAAAGCACTGCTCCTTTCTGACTTTAGGTTCATGTTTTGCACTGTGACTGTGACCACACCAAACAAGAAAGGAAGGAAGGAAGGAAGGAAGGAAGGAAGGAAGGAAGGAAGGCTGGCTGGAACCGAATGTGTGCCATGGTTCTCTCTTGTCCTTAAAGTCACCAGTAAGAATATAGTTGCTGAACTTGCAATCCAAAAATTGCCTAGGTCTGCTTACCTAGAAATAAAGGGGACTTACGGTTTAGGCCAATATCATGGTATGTGAGGATGGCGGGCCTGTTTCCTTTTGGGGTGCCCCGCATAGTGACATGAACAACTCCACAAGCTGTCTCGATGTCATGCTCCTATAGGAAAAAACAAACAACCCACCTGGCTATTAGAGAAAACAAGCGCTGAGGAGACATCTTGGCTGGGAAGCAGTGAGCCCCCAGCAACAGGCTTATTAATCATTGAGGAAATGTGTTTCCTGTTTAGACATGGAGCACTCAAGGTGACTTACAAATAATAACAAAAGAGTTGAAAAATGGTCACACTAAAACAAGTTGGAATACTGCTTTGTCAACTAAAAGAGAAATGATAACGAAACATACATATTACCACTGGCAAGTTGTGGAGGGGGAGGGTATATATGTTTTATTCTGTCCATGTTTCATTCTATCAATAAAAACCTTAAAAAAACACAGGCACAATTCAATAAATGCTTTAAAAACACACACACACACATTTCCAGTGGCTGGTAGAACTTGCATAGCAAAGGTGCCAGCTGGATCTCTCAAGGAAGAGAATTCCACATAGCCAGTGTCACAATAGAAAAAGCCCAGCTGTATACCCTCTTACTTCTCACTAAGGGATGCAGAGCATATGTGTTTCCTATGGTATGGTAGATGTCCCATTCACAATATCATATACTTGCCACCTACATCAGCAGTTCAGGAACCTGACAACCAATCGGGTGCCTGATACATCATGATATCAGGTTGCACACCAAAGCAGTCTGAGTGAAAGCAGCAATGGATGCACTGAACTGAAAGACATTGGCAGTTATTCTAATCTATCCCAAGCCCTAATCGGAACTCACGGGACTCTTGTAAAACAGATAGCAGATGCAGTGGTACCTCTGGTTACGAACTTAATTCGTTCTGGAGGTCGGTTCTTAACCCGAGGTACCACTTTAGCTAATGGGGCCTGCCGCGCCATTAACCCGAGGTACTACTTCTGGGTTAGTGGAGTCTGTAACCTGATGTGTTTGTAACCCAAGGTGTTTGTAACCCGAGGTACCACTGTATAGAGGAAAACACAAACATTGTCAATACACCTGGTACAGCAGCTTTTATGAAAGCAGATACTCTATGATGATTAGAAACAAAAAAGGCCCCTTAAGATAGAAACATCAGCTTGAGTTATTGAAATTTAACGTGCCCAAATAGTGCATTGTGAGTTATGCCTGGCTCAAAACCTATTTAGCTGCATGTAAATTTCACTAATTTATATGGAAATTTCTTCTCCATATTAATACATGGTATCTGCTTCTCTCTCTGAAAGCCACCTGGTCAGCCTTTCTCAGTCATTTAGTGACCCCTCCAAACTGTCCTCTGAAGAAGACGCAGACATGCAAAAAGGATGCCAAGCAATAATGAAAGCAAACTAGCAACTATGAAGTATATGAAGTTACCAGGGATGGAAGACCTCGGTTAGTCGTTTACATATAAATGGCAAAGGTGATAGCAAAGATGGAAGGAATTAAAATGAAAGTCAGAGCAGGATCTTGGCAACCCTTCTTGCAAAAGCAGAATGTAGAAGCACAGTACGAGCCTCTAAGACAGCTTCCCCTGGCCTGAAATCCTCCAGTTGTGGATAGACCAGAACTCCCATCATCCCTGACCACTAGTCATGCTGGCTGGGACTGATAAGGAGTTGGAGTCCAAAATCATCTAGAGGGGACTAGATTTCAGGAAGATTGCTCTGGCCTACTAGATCTTAAGGCGATATTTCATTTTTATTAAGGTCATGGAATATTATCATAATATGGCTAAAGGTCAACTGTATTTCATAAACAGGAAAAAGGTTGTGGCGTACACACTACAAAAGATCTGTGTTAAAAATAAACTGCATATGTGAAAGTGTGCCCACCAGAAACTATTGTTGTGGCATCTGTCTGTCTCAACAGACAATGGAGTGCATATTCAGGGGTGAAGTCAAACTGCTACGTTAGCAGCCCCCAAGTAACCTGCCTGAGGTGAAAGCCTGGGTAGTGTGTGTGGAAGTCCTGGGCTGCCCAGACGTTAAGAACCCCTCTTGGCCTCGCTGATGTGGTCCAAAGGAAAGTAGAGCAATACGTTTGGCACCAGCTTGGCTGCAGGAGTTGCCAGAAGGAAGCATAAAAGCTGCCATCCCATGGTCTTAGGGACTCCACTCTGGATTTGTATAAGGGTGTACTCCTTTGTCTTTTCTTTTCCCAGGTCAACTGACAGTATGACCACAGCAGTCTGCTTTCATGGGATACAGCTGTTGTTTCCTAGCAGCTGGGCACTGCAGCTAAGCAACTGCAGGTATGTTCAGAAAAATAATTTGGAGTGGGCAAAGCAATGTAGGCAGGGAAAGTAAAGCCTCAGCAACCCCCTCCCCCCAAAAAAACCCTAATAAATCTGAAAACAAATGAAAGGTAACAAAGGGCTTATCCACACTTCGACTTGTCCTGCCGTCCCCCATCCCCGGAAAACTTCTCTTTAGCGCTCAGCCAGAGCAACCACCCCTTTCCCCATGTTCTGATCTATTGTGGAAGTGTGGATGAGGCCAAAGAGTGTGAAAGAAGAAGAGTTGGGACATCTGATCTCCCAGTGGCTTGGGGAAAGATCCTTACAGCCTGGACAGAAGGCGCCATCTTTTGACAAGAACTCAGCGTCCACTTGGAGCAACATGACACAGCTGATTCTACGGCTCAAATCCTTCCTTTTCGCCTTCATTCTGAACTCCTAAGCTAGCAATCAAGTGGTCAGTTCAGTGTGCCGCTTCTGATTAGGAGTTGGTGTCAATATACAGTGGTACCTCGGGTTACATAAGCTTCAGGTTACATACGCTTCAGGTTACAGACTCCGCTAACCCAGAAATAGTGCTTCAGATTAAGAACTTTGCTTCAGAATGAGAAGAGAAATCGTGATCCGGCGGTGCAGCGGCAGCAGGAGGCCCCATTAGCTAAAGTGGTGCTTCAGGTTAAGAACAGTTTCAGGTTAAGAACGGACCTCCGGAATGAATTAAGTACGTAACCTGAGGTACCACTGTATGTGTGTCTGAGTGTGTGTGTATATATTACTTTTTACATATAAATTAAAAGCTATTTGATGTTCTGAACTGCATTCAGTGGACATGGTGTTCTTACCTCCACCCCTCATTAAATATTGAGGTTGGGCTTTATGCACAAAACCTTCTACAGACATGCCTTACTAAGTTTTACCCAGATGAAGATGAGTATTGCTCACATATCAGTGCATGTAATGCAACAAGACAGCCTGTTATAAGGACTCTGAAACTTAAGCTCTGTTCATGTGCTACTTGCATGTAGAGTGAAAGCACAGGAAAAGTAGCCATGGGGTCATGCATTTAGTCCCACCCCCAGTAGTGAACTGCTCCTACATCTGCACCATGTTGAGCATAACATCTGCAGGGAGGAGCTTTCTCTGTGCAGGATTTAGTGTCCTGCATCGTAAATCAAAAGGGGAGCTCCATGCACAGAAAAGACTCCCTGCTGCAGACATTATGCTCAACAGGACAATGGCGGGAATTGGAAGAGCAGCAGCATGACTTCGGGGGTTGTGCTAAATGCGTGGCCTGAAGGTCCCCTTCGCCACACTTGCCCTTTACACATGAGTATTGCATGAACAGGGCTTAAGTCACAACTGAAATAGACCAAGTTTCAGGTATAGGAACTGACATTGCCTGAAAATACGTGAAATAATATTGATGTTACTCCCAAACATTTCCACCAAAGGCGGTGTGGGGTAACTAACCGGTTTGGACTGGATTTAAACAGCAGATGGCACTAATCCCCCTTTTAGTTTGCAGTGCTTCCCGCCCACTTTGGGGAGACAGCAGCCCTGCCCTAGAAGATTCATTAGGTGAACATGGTGTGAAGTCTGATTGCTTTCTCAAGATCAGCCTGCTGCTGGCATCCCACGTGAGGCTATCAAGAGCAGCTCTGACGTCTGCTTTCACATTTGAAGTGTGAGCAAGCTAGTGTATGTTATGTACAGGAAGGGTGAAGACACGAGTTGCACATTATCTGCAGGAGGCTGCACAGATTACAGTGACACATCTGCACCGTTGTTTTTAAAGACAAAGAGGTTTAATTAACAAGAGCAAAAGATTTAGCAAAAGGTATTTAAGAAGCAGATCAGCAACACTTTCCTAACTTTGAGCACACATGCAGTAAGTCTCAGAGGATTACTATTTCTGGTAGGAAAAATATTAAGCAAGTTTGAGATGTATGCAAGAGAAATACAAGGTGTTTAAAAAACCCCACCCCTATGTATTTTGCCTTGGTGACAATTATACAAAAAATACTGAAGAAATGGGTCATTTCAGGGACTAAAGTAGGAAACCTGCAGAGAGTTTTAGCCTATAAACTCTGCAAACACAGTTCAAAGTCCTGTCTTTCTGTTAGCTAGTATGCATTCCATGATCTGGCCACACATGGATGTTTCTGCTCTGCACTGTAAAATTAGCACATGTGACCGTATCAGCTTCATGAGCACAATAAAAGGGACAGCTCATGCCACTCATGGCAAGAGCTATGAAAAGCTGCATGGCTTTAATTGTCTGGCATCTATTACAGAACCCAAGCTTACAATTTTAGGAAACTGAGTTCAGTGTTGCGGAATAAAGCCTAAAGACAGTTTGGCCAGTTTTGATGCAGAAATTAAAATCAGGATGGGATAATGGGTCTGGAAAGAATGCAAAACCTCATGTAAACTCAGAGCTTAACAATACCGTTTTCACAAAGCAACAGGCAGCTTTAAAGCAAAGCAGTTTTAGCTAGAGAAAATGCTGTCAGGCTTGCAAAGGAGGCAGGAGGAAAAAAGATATCCATGTATTCCATGAGAAATGGGCCATGGGCATAATTAGGCCCAGCACAGGTCCCAATTTGGCTGTCTTCCCTAAACCACACCCACCTTCCTGAGGGGCAGGTAGAGAAGCAGCTGCCAATGCCCAATTTAGTTCCTTAAAAGTATGCTCCTGATTGTGCATCAACAAGAGAGGCTTACTGACACCACTGATCAGCTGACAGGCAGGCAATGCAAGCCCACCTTGGGAGAACTCTCAGCAGCACAGCAGACTCCTACAGAAAGCACAGCTTGAAATCAGCGTCTATCAGCTGCCTGGCAGTAAATTCAAGTCCTGCTTGGCTGATTTTGGATTTTCCTTCCATGTGGCTTGCTGTACTACAAAGGAAAAATGGGTCACCTGGAGTCATAATGACTTCACGTGACTGACAGGTGGGCAGGCTCCACTTACCTATCAAAACTGCCAACTGATGAATTCATTTACCCATCCCAGCATTTACCCAAACAAAAACAAAACTACCCCATACCAGAGCTAATTGTTATGCCCTGCTTGACCAAGGTACTTAAAAGGCTTTACACCAAGTCGTCTTTCAGAATACACAATAACCCGAGCTTTTAAGATCAATCAATCAAAGCAAATAAATCTCTGTTGCAGACACTTAGCACAATCCAGACTCGACTGATTTCAGTCCTCTTTGGCCCATTTGGCTTTAAAAAGCATTTAGACAGAGAGAGTTCTGCAGATGACATCTTTGGCTCCTGATCAGCAAGGGAAATGTTTACAGCGGAAAGGAACCAACCATGATTCAAGTGAGAAAAGGGCAAACTAATAAATTTTACAATGCGCTCAAGAAGCCAGAGCAAGGGCAAGAGCACTTATGTTCCTCACAGCATATGACCTTAGTCCTCTTCACTTGTAGATTTTCCTTGGACTCTCAACTGATAAAAGGACAGAAGGGTAAGTTGCCAATTCATCCCAACTGCTTTTCTTTCTTAAAAATCTGTCCTCAGATTCAGTGTGTTGAAGTAGTGGATACAGCATCCGACTAGGACCTGAGACAACAGCGTTTGAATCCCCATGCAGGCAGCCATGAAACTCAAGGGGTGACCTTGGGGCAGTCGACTTGTCTTAGCTTACACTAGCTCATGGGGTTGTTGTGAGGATAAAATAGGGAGTGGTAGAATGATGCATTCCATCTTGTGTTCCTTGGAGGAACTGCAGAACATGGATGTAACAAGGAAACTAAAATATTCACAAGACTATGATAGCCTACGTATTTACTGCTTTGCGGCCACAAAGTTATGTTTGTTCAGAAGAACTGTGGGAAGCTAGTTGCTCAGATTTTAAAACTAGCACACTGAACTAAATTATTCATACCCACACAGAGCTAAAATATTAATAGAAAAACAGCACAGTCTATGCAAGCAGGCACTGGTTTCTATGGTATTTTGTATAAATAGATCAAGGTGTAAATTAAGAGTGATGCTTTGTGAAATCCAAGCATTGTCGAGAGATAAAATATGCAATCTAATGATGTGAAGTCCTTAAACACAGCATGCACCCAAGGGCACAGTCCAGTCAGCAATTGTGTCTGCACACATCACATCCCTGTTAAAACTTTGCTTGGGCCCCATGCTGCCTTATACATCCGTTTTTAAATTACCACAGAAGAACGCTGAAAGAATGAGGTGAAGCCAAGTCTTCCCCAGAACACACAATACTGTACAAGCTTGAAACTACTCTGAAATCAGTAAACCACTTCTTAGGTGAAACAGCTTTGGGGAACTAGTCTTATAAAGATTGGACCAGAAGGCGTTCCTACACCAAGATTGTATTGATTAATTTTCCAATCCCTGCATCCCTTGTTCAGCAAAATATAGATTTCAAAATTATGAGCAATAAGCAAATTAGTCTGAACAAAACACTGCTCTTAGAAAAATAAACTGGAACCAGGGCAATTTAGGAGGGAATAATCTATTCCTTCATCAAAGTCAGGAGTCTGTTTAATCTGAAAATGCGGCTGCTTGAAGACCAGAAAGGATAAGCCCTAGAAATATGTTTATTTACAGCACAACCGTATGGACGTCTATTCAGAAGTAAGGACCTTCCCTGAGTTCAATGGTTGGGATTACTGCAATAAGATCAGTGTGAGACTACAGCAGCTAGGTTGCTTGTAGGGCAAACTACCGTCAGCATACAGCACCTCACTTATGGGAGTTTCATTGGCTGCCAATGTGCTACCAGGCTGGTGTTGGTACTAGCAAATCTCAGGAACAGGTTACTTGAGAGACTGTCTTATCCCTTGTATATCAGTAGATCCCCGTGGTCTGTAGGAAAGTTTCTCCTGGATGTTTATCTGCAGTAACACTGAGCAGGGCTTTCAGAGTGGCTCCCTCATTTTGTGGAATAGCATTCCTTTTGATACAATAGGCACTCACTATCTACACTTTCTGGAAACAAGTGAATACATTTTTGTTCTGATAGGCTTTTGCCACTAGTGTCTGTTTTGCATTGTTTTAGCTATAAAATATGTTCAGGTAGTGCAGAATGCAGCAGCCAAACTGTTCACAAGAGCAGGCTGATGGCAACTTGTTACTCCACCGTCTGAAAGAGTTGCACTGGTTACCAGTCTGCTACTGGACCAGGTTCAAGGGTCTTGTGCTAATTCAGAAAGCCCTAAATAACTTGGGCCCAAGGGACCTTGAGGATCTCCTGATTCCTCATGCTCTGCCTTGATTGCCAAGGTCTTCTGATGGGGCCCTTCTGGTGGCCCCATGTGCCCCTGAGGTTTGGCTGGCCTAACTACTACTACTACTACTACTACTACTACCACTACTACTACTACTACTACTACTATATGTGTTACCCATCCTTCACCCTAAGGTCTTAGGGTGGGTTACAACATTAAAACACAACATAACAATGCAATATTAAAAACAGCTTAGCGCAACTTACAAATACATTGGGTCCTAAAGATATACAGCACAAGCATCAAAAGCCAGGAAAAAGAGGTGCATCTTCAGCATTCGTCAGAATCTGTATAATAAAATTGCCAGATGCACCTTTGCAGGGAGTGAGTTCCACTGCTTAAGGGCTGCCACAGAGAATGCCCTTTCCAGGGTCACCACCCCTCAAAGCTTTTGAAGGTGGAAGAACATACCAATCACCTGAGAGGGTCTGTAGGGAAGAAAATGGTCTTTCAGGTATTTGGGGCCTGAGTCATTTAGGGCTTTGAACATTAATGTGAGCAAGCACCTTGAATTGAGCCCAGAAACAAACTGGAAACCAGTGCAGCTGTTTGAGCACAGGGGATATATGGGACCCAAACTGAACCCCAACCAGTAATCCAGCTGTTGCATTTTGGAACGGCACATTCCAATACAAGAGCAGATTGCAATTACTAGAGTCCAAGGCTTTAGTGTGGCTGACCCTGCTCTGTGGAGCTCCATGTCTATAGGGGTTTGGCAGGAGTCATCCCTGCTTTTAGATACCTTCTGAAAACCGTATTATTCAGACAGACCTTTTCAAATCTGAAATCCTTTGCCAACTAGTTCTCACTACTGTGTTTTTATTCCATATCCTGCTTTGTGATATATTATATGAAAGTGTGGTTTATAAATACTTTAAATAAATAAAGGGCACCTGGTTGGGGAAAGGGAAAACATCTTGATGTTCATTCACCTTGACAGATGAGAGACAGAATATGTCTCTCCTATGGTTTCCTGCTGTTACAAGCAAACTACTACAGATGTTAACAGAAGGAAAGGAAGCAAAGGCATGGACAAGGTGTCCTTCAATTTCTGAAAATAGCAGCCAGTAGATCTCGTGAAACAATAAATGCATGAACTCCAAAGCAATTTGGAGTAAGCAGCCCCCACCCGCCCCGTTCCCCTGCAGCTTCATCTGTGCCACTGAAATAATGGCTGTCACTGTTATCATCAAACACCCATGGCAACTACTCTGAAACATTGTTGGTGATGTTTCATAATGTAATCAATTAATATAGATAGGTTATATATATATTACACTGCTGGGGTTTTCACAGATTCTCTTTCTGCCTGCTGGGGTCACGAATTCCTCATGCAAAATCAATACCTGGCAAGGCAGGAGCATTGGACAGGAATATTTTGGCGTGGTCATAACTATCTCCATCCTTTTCCCCTCAATTCCCATGCATAACTACAATCTCCTGAAACAATGCTCTATGGGCTGTATCAAGCCCCCAAAGTTTTTTTGTGGCTTCCACAAGATTCACCCATAATGTTTAACTTTATTTAAATCTTTCAACTGAGTTGAGCTGGATCTCCTACTGTGATGTTATGATGCCAAAACATTTTGGGAAGGCCAGGCCCACCAAATTTGTCAATTTAGCATGTAGCTTAAAAAAATAATTTTGCACCTCCAGGGACCTAGACAAAAGCTTTTTTTTTTTTTACTCAATTTAATACTAAATATTTCTTTTTCTTTTAAAGGGAGAGCGTTTGTGAAGGCAGCCTTGGGAACTGCACTTCTCACTGCACATCCTTTTACACCTTGACCACACTGTCTTTGACTTGCAGCCCCCATAGGGCTGGCCATGTAACAATACAGCCCTTGGACCAAAAACAGGTTAGCTACCCTAAGGGGTTAGAAAAAGAATGTTCCAAATTAAAAGGACTACCAGTAGCATTATTTGCACCACATAAGAAGTGAACTAATCTCTAGAGTTTCTGTGATGCCTCGAGAGCTCAGAGAGTTATTACAAACAGCTTTTAGAGGAGCAGTTTGGGTGTGCTCACTCATGAGACAGTCACTCAACAAGACTGATGCACTTAGAGACACA
The DNA here is from genome assembly GCF_965113315.1 of Podarcis vaucheri. Classification (NCBI taxonomy): domain Eukaryota; kingdom Metazoa; phylum Chordata; class Lepidosauria; order Squamata; family Lacertidae; genus Podarcis; species Podarcis vaucheri. Next base: position 76,036,471 of record NC_138764.1, read on the forward strand.
GGCTTCGGGACTCTTCCAGCTGTCCAACCTCCCCCACTGTCTGACTGACACCCACCCTGTTGATAAGAAACCCCTCCACCCCATGAATGGGGACTGAGAGGCTGCCAGTAGGACTGCCTCCCCTTCCCTCTCTCTAAAGGAAACAGGAATGGATTGATGTGCCAGTTATCTTCTGCAATTTCCTCCTCCTCTGACTCTTCTTTCAGCAACTGCCCTGAACCAGTCGTGATCATGGGGCTCATGACAAGCACAAAGCATTTCACATTTTCAGGAGTAATCATCATGTTTTTAGACAGTAACCATGGAAGGAACTCCTTGGCTGAAATTCCTCCACACCAGTGTGAAATCTCTCGGAACCTTGCTTGTCCCAACCTTGTTCTGTGGACAGTGTCAGAATATAAACATTTATTGCTCATCTTTATTCACTTATTCATTGCTCAGGGCTTCCTAGGTCCCTCATAATAAGGTTTGTTCCAAGTGTTAGCGATTGGGTCAGATTAAACATATGACTGGCAGCAACTGCAAAACAGAAACAGAGGCAGACTAAATGTAAGACGGAACTCTTAAAGACAGGCACAATAATACAGATGCACCCATGACTTTACTAGCAGTGGAGGCCACAGACACCATCTGCTCGCCCACAGACAACCCTTGCAGATCATTTAATCTATCATCTGCTCAAGAAGTAGGACAAGCCCCTACATTCTCATATTTCAATTGTACAAAGGGACAGAAATATATTTAAAAGTTTATATGGTCTGAGCAGGGTTTGGCTAATTGAGAACAAGCCTTAACCGCAAAAAGAAGAAGACTTTTAAACCCCACTCTTTCCAATGGCAAGCTCAGGTGGTAAGTAGCAAAGTGGCTGCAGGCAGATTGGAGCTGCTGGGAAAGGTGATCAAGGTATCCTCGCATTTTTTGAGAAGTCTAAAATAGGGCTGCTATATGTCCAGAATGGTACAGTGGTGCCTCGCAAGACGAAATCAATTCGTTCCGCGAGTTTTTTTGTCTAGCGAATTTTTCGTCTTGCGAAGCACGGTGTCGGAAAAGTTTTGGAAAAGTTTCAAAAATCACCAAAAACCTCAAAAAAGGCTACCACACCGCGTTCTATGAGTTGCTCCTCGAAGTCAAGTCGCAACTGTATTAACGGTGTTAAGAAAAAGGAAACAAACTTGCAAGACGTTTTCGTCTTGCGAAGCAAGCCCATAGGGAAATTCGTCTTGCGAAGCAGCTCAAAAACCACAAAACCCTTTCGTCTAGCGAGTTTTTCGTCTTGCGAGGCATTCGTCTTGCGGGGCACCACTGTACTGGAGGAGACTCTTGAGAGTCCCATGGACTGCAAGAAGATCAAACCTCTCCATTCTGAAGGAAATCAGCCCTGAGTGCTCACTGGAAGAACAGATCGTGAAGCTGAGACTCCAATACTTTGGCCACCTCATGAGAAGACTCCCTGGAAAAGACCCTGATGTTGGGAAAGATGGAGGGCACAAGGAGAAGGGGACGACAGAGGACGAGATGGTTGGACAGTGTTCTTGAAGCTACCAGCATGAGTTTGACCAAACTGCGGGAGGCAGTGGAAGACAGGAGTGCCTGGCGTGCTCTGGTCAATGGGGTCACGAAGAGTCAGACACGACTAAACGGCTAAACAACAACAACAACAACATGTCCAGAATTTCCCAGACATAGCCAGGATTCATCAGTTAAAAATGGCATGCGGGCGGAATTTTTGCAAATCAGTTAAAATATCCAGGCAGCCCATATAGGAAGCTTAAAAGTAGTTTAAAAACCTCAAAAAAGCTCAACAACTTTTGTGTCTGTATTTTCACTTTTTGAAATATGGCAACCCTACATGAAATGTATTTGAAAGGGGGCAGAACCCCAATGAGGACTGAACATGCTTAGTTGCCATGGGTTGTAGAATGACACTGGAAACAAAAAATGGAACTGCTAGGTGGAAGCAAAGAGAATACCCTGATTGGAGGGAATGGTTGGTTAGAAACCTGAACAGAATACCGTAACTCCTTTTAGGAAGTAGGATACACTGGGACATTTTGTTGCAGATTCCAGTCACAACATGATATCTTGTTTGATATAAGAATGGGAATTAGGTTGCACAAACCTGGAGATATCAAATTTTATATTTAATAGCAAAGCTACTCCATATGATACAAATATGAGTCCATAGGGTCTTGACTTCATTCATAAAGAGCAGATCTAGGGGGAAACACAAAACTGAGGCTATTTTCTTCTGTCCAATCAGGCCAGAACACACCCCAGCAATTATTCAGTGCTGTTTCTAGTAAAGGAATAAGAACCAGGCTATACGCATCATTATTTCTCACGGGACTAGGCGGGCCAGGAGAAACAGGTCTCAACCGGGCCCTTCACATGATATGAGCTGCTATTGTGGTTCTGCTTCCTCCCTATTCTACCCTCAGAGAATCAAGAGAAAGTGAAGTAGTCAGACAAAACTCTTTTTGGTGCTTTTTCCTATCTGGAGAATCTTGACTGCATCCACAAAGCAGCTTTCACACTTATCTACTCACCCACAAGCAATTGCCACTTGCCCCCAGATTATGGTTACTTGAACTATAATCAGTAAGCGAAGTCTAAGATGCAAATTATTTAAGAGCTGCCCAAGGAAAACAAAACTGAGCAGCTATTACACCAGGTACTTTAGATATAAAAAACATTCTTAATTAAGAACACATTATTTCAGGAACAAAGACAAACAGTTTTTTTGGAGGGGGGAGTGTGGTTTCTGTTAAAATGGCAATGAAAATGACCCCTTCAGTCAAGTGTTTGAAGCAACCTTAAGTATTTTTTCCCAGGTTGAGTCCAATAATCTCTTGGTGAATAGATCAACAAAATCTCAACGGTTTTGTCTGACTGTAATCTATGCAGGGCCTGCCAGATGATGTTGGAGTTCAGCACCCATCAGCCTCAGCCAGCAAAACCAATAATGGGAGTCAGAGCCTAGCAACATGTGGGGGCATCACAGTGGCAACCCCTGTTTCTGACTGATAGAGATAGATAGATAGATAGATAGATAGATAGATAGATAGATAGATAGATAGATAGATAGATATAGATACTATCTATCTCTCTGGCATTCTTCCACAAACATAGAACTCAGATTCAAGGTTGCCATGTTGTCTCAAAACCAGCCAACAACTAGACCCAGAACTGCTTAGCTTTTCACACAGTTGCTGCCTCATGTGCCTTCAGAATGTTCCCTGGGACTGGGACCTATTTTCAAGGTTAACCCACTACATAAAGGCAGGCTCCAAGGCACTTCCTGCAGGTCTTAACCTAGTAGAGGCTTCAAAGCATACATGTTTAACAGATGCACATTAACAGCTGTCTTGTGAAGTCGGTCAAATATAAGGAAGCAATATCCATTAAAGTTTTGACAGATGCTGCTGCCTGAGGTGCTGATGCTACAGAACTAAATTCTTTTCACAATTCTTGATGTGACTATTATCTATGAGAAAGAGTGTTAGCCATGCAGTTTCAGTATTTGACAGCTGAAGGAGTTAAGATGCAGTTCAAGGTCCTTGCTTGCTCAGCTGCCCACTTCCTTTCCCCCTCAAATTTCCTTTGAAGCTAAATGTGACCATGTCCCCCTTCCTTTTCCATTATCTAACTGCAGAGACCCTCTGCATCTATGCCTAAGCTTCTGGTGTGCCCACATGATTTCTAAAAATGGTGCCACTCTAATTAACCCAGGTATGAGAGACCATTTGCACTGTCTTTGACTCAAAGGGACATCACCTACGTTAAAATAGTGGAATGTCACTTGAACCTAATAAAGGATATGTGCATTTGTTTTTCCAGTGAGGTACATTATATCTTACTGTGTAGTTCTTTGGCTTCTCAAGAGCACCTTAGCCTGAAGCAGCTGAAGGCTATGGGAAATTTTAAGATTCAATCTTGCCCACGCAACCCTTCTTAAATATGTTGTAATTTATGCACAGTGTTTAACTTGTGTAAATAAAAGGCTGAAGCAGGCAGTCCTCAGAAGTTGTCATTCGTATCATACAAGGCAAAGAAGCTTTATCAACACACAAAGGCTGTACATAGCTCAATTTTAGGAGCAGCTAAAATTAATAAAGTGGCAGTAAGGAACATCCTGTTCAGTGGTTGCTATGGACACAAGTTCACTGTTCATCCACTCTAGAAGATTAAGAAAAAGAAGTGGCAAGCATCACCTGGTTTATGCTCAATTCGTGTCACACTCACCAGTTTTGTTTTACATTAATTATAGTGCAATTGCCCTGGGTAATTTTCATAAGCTCTCAAATGTGCATTTTCTCTATTTCTGTGCCTGCTTGTGTTGAGTTATGCTGGGATGGCTGGGCGGTTTTGTGGTGTGTGTGTGTGTGTGTGTGTGTATGCTTGAGAGATTCTCTTAAATCCTTTTCAAACTTAAATTCACCTTTGCACAACACTGAACACCAAACTGGTCCAACAAATGAGGTAAGTGGAGGGAGCTTCAAGTCAAGCCAAAGGGCATAAAAGGATGATCAAATTCACTGGTGTCTGATATTAGCGCCCTGAAGCTGAGATTCTGGTTCCCTTTTAATTCAAAGTTATTCTAAGCATATGTCAGGTGTTAACAATTCCTAGCCATGCCTTCTACAGATGCCACATCAAGATTGTTGGTTAAAATTCACATCACACTCTGCTCATGTTTGACAAGACATCTGTGAAGACAAGCTCTTAAGCCGGAAGTAGAGTGGCATTCCTACCTTCAGGACAGATGTGGCTAAGACCCAAAACAAGGCAGAAACATTTTTAAAATATAAATTGCTACCAAAATGTGTTAAAAAATAAAAATCAACTTTAATCTATGATGGTGAATAGCTGACATCGTTAACCAGAAATCTGGAGGATGCTCCAAAACATGAATGGACATTGGTAGAAAGATATCACTATTTTCAGATACATTTCAATGTTTGCCATGTGCATACAGGAATATTATTGGCCAGCTCCCCTTATCTATGCAGATCAGTCAAAAGACTAATTTCAGGTGACAAAATTGTATGTTATACATTCATTGATCACTAAAGAAGATTCCTTGGAGATTCAACTGCATTTAGTCTTTAGAACTAATCTAATGCTGGATGTTAAGGCATTGTCCTGTACAGTGGTACTTTGGTTTACAACTTAATCCGTTCCGGAAGTCCGTTCTTAAACCAAAGCATTCTTAAACCAAGGCGTGCTTTCCCATAGCAGTGCGGGGACTCGATTTACAAATGGAACACACTTAACAGGAAGCGAAACATGTTCTGCTTCCAAGGCAAAACTCACAAACCAAAAAACCTCCTTCCGGGTTTGCAGCGTTCTTAATCCAAGTTGTTCATAAACTAAGCTGTTCTTAAACCAAGGTATTGTTACGGTCATTAATATGTTTAATTTATATTCATACTTTTTGTAAAATTGAAGTCAAATTTTACTTTTTGTACAAATTTTAGTAGCAATTTATACTGCATTTTTGGTCCTACCCAATTTTGTTCCTAATTCCACCTTTTGAGGTTGGCTTGGCATTTCCGTTTTTCTGTATCTTGCCTATGTGGTTAAGACAAAATAGGACAACAGGCCAAGCCACAGAATGCAATAAACTGGCTACTTCATAAAATAATTTTTTTAACACTGAAAACACCACTTTATAATTTGAGGATTACAAGCCCTTCCTACTTCATTAATTTCTGAGATGTAGAGCTTCAACACAGATTTGCATCTTACAAAAATTACACACACACACCATTGCAGTAATTTAACTCTATGGTGCTTCAAATGTCCATGGTGATCAACTCCAAAATCTGGCCCTTAAGATCTGGAAGCAGACAAGTCCTGTTCAACACATACTGCCGAACAAACTGTTAAATGTACAGAAAACCAGCAAAAGATATATGGGAGCAAATGGACTCTTAGGTTTCTCAAGTTCTTTTTTATTTTTAATTTGGGCAACTATCTGATCAACAGAGATCCATTGTCGTTCTTCAAGGAAAGCCTGACAATGCATGCCCGTTTTGGTTTCAGGTACTTACCTGACAGTCAAAGTCCTGGAAGTTTCGAGCTGAATTCTGTCAAAATAAGAATAAGAGCCAATGAATAGCCCAGATTCCAGAACAGCCTCATAAACTTTGCTTTGCAGCTGAGTTTTCTGAAAACTCTGCTCCGGCATATCACTTTGCACCAAACTATTGTCAGAATTGAAGCTTCTTGTACTTCATTAGTATGAATAAATGCAAATGTCATTACAATTAGCTTTCCTCCACCCGCAACAGCTGATGCCAGAAACAAAATTATTGTATGAACTGCCAAGGATAGAGGCAAGTGCCACAATTCCACACATTTAACAGTCCCAGAAACAATCATTTTCAAACACTTTCATGCATAGACAAACCTGCTCATTTTTCAAAGGTTCTGTGAAAATACCATTCAAAATTATTTCCATTCCAACATTTGGTCAATATGTATTATGAACTGGTGGCACTGCTGCTCAGTTCATGCAAAAGGATAGAACACATGTTTTTCATGCAAAGGGTTCCAGACTCAATCCCTGGCATCTTCATGAAGGGCTGGGAAATAATTAACTGAAAACCTGGGTGTTTTCTATCAGTAACTGAAGAAAATGCTGAGCTAGATGGACCAATCACTGGTCTGACTTGGTAGTTTCTATGCAGTCATACCTCGGGTTGCGAACGTGATCCGTGCGGGAGGCACATTCGCAACCCGCAGCGCCGCTGCACACGCGTGACACAATTCAGCGCTTCTGTGCATGCATGTGACACCATTTTGTGCTTCTGCGCATGCGTGAGCGCCAAAACCCAGAAGTAACCCATTCTGGTACTTCCAGGTTTGGCATGGTCCATAACCTGAAAATGCGCAACCTGCAGCATTCGTAACCCAAGGTATGACCGTATTCCTATATACCGTATTTTTTGCTCTATAAGACTCACTTTTTCCCTCCTAAAAAGTAAGGGGAAATGTCTGTGCGTCTTATGGAGCGAATGCAGGCTGCACAGCTATCACAGAAGCCAGAACAGCAAGAGGGATTGCTGCTTTCACTGCGCAACTATCCCTCTTGCTGTTCTGGCTTCTGAGATTCAGATTTTTTTCTTTCTTGTTTTCCTGCTCCAAAAACTAGGTGCGCCTTGTGGTCTGGTGTGTCTTATAGAGTGAAAAATACAGTAACTTCTTAAACATGCATGGTCATTTAGACAAAACACTCAACCTCTGGCTACTATGTAATTTATCACTGGATCTGGCTATGGTTTTTTGTCTATATTGATATAAAACTACTAGTTCAACTCCCTTCAAAAAGATGAAAGACTTTTTGTAGTGTGTGGGCTTGGTAAAATGAATATTTGTTACCGCCATTCATTTCTTTAAAAAACCCAAGAGTGGTTTACAACAATTATATATAAAACCATACAATAAAAGCCACGTACAAAGTTAAAACCAGAAACCAGCTATTATGGAAATATGTATTCTTAATTGCCCACATAAGCCTGATGGAATAAAGTTTTTTAGAAGGCATCTAAAAGTTAAAACTGAAATACAGTATGTTAAAATAGTAAGTGGACGAGACAGACATGGTAGCGAGAGGAAAAATCGGATGGCCCACAAATATTCAAGGCACACCACAAGCTAAAAAGAGAAGACCAGTGTAAGACTGGATTTTGCAGAAATAGCTGGAAAACATTGGCTCATCACTGTAAATCACCATAGGAAAGTTAGTGATCACACTATTCACCCACACACATGCACACCCTTGGAAAATGCTAAGAACTGAATGAAAGTAAGAACCAAAGTTATCCTATGCATTCTTTGTGAAAGGTACCTCAAATTATGTGCTAAAGAAAGGCTGAAATCATCAATTAATGGGCTGGATTCCGAGAAGAGTGACTGCAACTCCACTCATGCAACGGGCTTTCCTGTGCCCTCCCTGCACCAAGGCCCCCCCCACTTGAGGATCCAGGGATGGAGAAATCAAGCATCCTGAAGGTCTGCCTTTTGCAAGAAGTGCTCTTCCACTTACTCTTGCATAATGCATTCTTCTTATGCTATTTGTAGGGAAGGGCAAGAAACAATGCAGGGCACTGAAGTCCTTTGCCCTTCCCGACCAGTAACCCCACCCCACCCCGGTTTTGGAGATTTCATCAGACATTGGTCTGAAAGTGTATGGTATTATCTTTACAGCTCATTCTTTACGTATTCCATGCTATTATGGATTGATGCATTGGACTCTAGCCCAACAAACTTATTTATTTTAAAGTGTCATAGGACTCTTTATCATCAGTGTTCAAAGAGATGATGGAAGCTACAACAGAAGGAAGAGTACCCATCCCAGGAAGTTTGCAATCTATAATTTGCAACAGGGCAGGCGAAAGACAACAGAGATAATATTTAAGGGGGGGGGTTGTGTTCAGTTATACTGAAGTGATGGACTTTACAAAATATATATATATATATACATAGAGCTTCTCAGAATGTTAAGTTCTGTTTCTTAATACCAAACAGTACAGAATTCTAAATTACACACAACCCTTATGTACCGCTCAAGGATAACATAAAATGACTAGTGCCTTGCTAATGCTCAAACACAGCCAGAATTACCTTATCATTCAGGAGGGGCTTGATCTCCGTCAATTGTACATCTTGCAATTCTTCCATGTTTACCGAGAACACCGACGTTAGCTTTCAAACAGCAAAACACTCTAAGAGAGAGCAAGAGAAAAGACCAGCGTTAAGATTGCAAACACTGAAAAAGATGCCAGGACCCCACAGAATGAATTGAAAGCATGGGCTAGGTACTTGAACACAGCCACGGAATAGGTTTGTGCCTCCCGAACAGAAAGGCACCTGCTCCCTTCACAATGCAGCACTAAAGAAGGCATTATTTATGCCTGACTGAATCATAAACAAATGACCTCTCCTGCAAGGCATCCCTTTTAAAATATTGGTAGACCAGAGGTCTAATCTGACAAACTTCCTCCTTTAGAAGAAGTGCAACCCAATTTCATGAACATGTGAACCTTCCACCCAAAGAACCCACAACTTCCCAGGATCATTGGTCCTCATCCAGTCCACCACTGCATCCAGAAACTGGTCCAAAGCTCTCATGACCTCTCCTGATTCAGATGTTATGGAGAAGTAGAGCTGTGTATCATAAGCATACTGGAGACACCTTGCTCTAAAACTCCTAATCACACCCAATGGCTTCATACATGTATTAAACAGAACTGGGGAGAGAACAGCACCATGCAAAACCCCATAGCACAAATGCCAGGGGAGGGAGGCAAGAAACACAAACCCACTGCTACTCGCTGGGTACAACCTTAAAGATACAAACAGAACCACTGTAATATAGTGCCTCCAACACGCATCTCACTCATTTGGTCCAGGAGGATATCATGATTGATGGGTTTCAAAGGCCGCTAAGCAAATAAGCAGAAGTAATAAGGTTGTACTCATCCTGTCCCCCTCATGATAAAGGTCACCTATGAGGGCACCCAATTCAGTTCCGAAATCAGGTCTGAACCCAGATTGTACTTGATCCAGATACAGTGGTACCTCGGGTTACAGACACTTCAGGTTACATACGGTTCAGGTTACAGACTCCACTAACCCAGAAATAGTACCTCGGGTTAAGAACTTTGCTTCAGGATGAGAACAGAAATTGTGTTCCGGCAGCGCAGCAGCAGCAGGAGACCCCATTAGCTAAAGTGGTACCTCAGGTTAAGAACAGTTTCAGGTTAAGAACAGACCTCTGGAACGAATTAAGTACTTAACCCGAGGTACCACTGTAATCAGTCTCTTCCAGGAATATCTGCAGTTGCTCTACAACCACCCTCTCTACCACCTTTGCCAATAAAGGGATGTTGGTAACTAGTCTAGGGTGGGCTTTTAGGGGAGTGGATCCACCACTGCCTCTTTAAGCGCAAAATGTTTAAATATGTCTATAGCTTTGAATAAGTAAAATAAGGCTACTGTTTCCTTGCCACCACTAGCTTGGTGTTAATCTCTTCAAAATGTGTGTTGGCACTGTTGAAAACCTGCTATTTCTTTAACAGGTTTTTTTTCCTTGCTACTGTCTCCTCCTTTGGTGAAATGATTCACTAATGAAAATGGTGAGAGGCTTGTAATGGTGGCCTTGCAAGCATCTCAATCAGCAACTGCCTAAGAGTTTAAGAACACTGTTTAAAATTAAACTCTTTTCAATTTTATCTGCAAATAGCTAATTTAACACTAGCAAACAATGTAACCTGCTGATGCATCAGACAGGTGCCTGGGAAGGGGAGTAAAAACCTGTGTGTGTGTGTAAAATTAAGGAAGGTTTGAAGACAAGGAGGTCTTTGGTGGGGGCGTGCAGGAGAACAGAGGAGAGTAGGAAGGGAAAGAGAAGAGGAGTATTGACTTGCAATCCCAGTAGTAAGCAAGAAGGAGGGAGGAGGCAGGGAAAGGACAAAGGCTTAGGAAAAGCCATTACAGTACAATAACTATATTTAAAGGGACAGGATCCAGTGATTAAAAGTGTACCTAAACTTGCAGAGTACAGGTCCCATCAAATAGTCTCTGAATTGAAGACACACCCTGAAACTGAGTTTTAGTTGCAGGTAAATGTAGAACTAAAAATAAACTGCTGAGAAATAAGTGGTACAATCTAGTGCAAACTTGATGCACCGTTAAAAAACCAGCGGCTTCTTTACTGTTTGGATTATAAAATATCCAGGTGTCAATTAAACGGGCAGTTCTCAAATGAGCACCTCTGTCATTCATCACCTTTTAGTTGATAGTGTTTGAGGGCAATTTGCCTTTTAAACAGTAAGTAGAGAAGTTAACATTAAATTCCACATTAGGCAGGTGTAGCCATATGGACAGTCTCTCTGCTTTGACCAGAAATTATCACTGGAGTCCATAAGATACTTGTGAATTCTCACAGAAAGGAATGAACAAAACCCTTCCCATTTCCTTAATGCAGTGTTTTTTAACCACTGTTCCGCGGCACACTAGTGTGCCGCGAGATGTTGCCTGGTGTGCCGTGGGAAAAAATGAAAAATTCGAAAGATTTTTTAAAAAATAAATGTCAAATTTTCGCCCACTAGGCGGGCGCCGGACTGTGTCCACCCTATTTTCCATCCGTCCTGGGTGGGGATCAGATCAGATGGGATCGGATGAGAGCGGACATAGAGAGCAGTGGTGGTGTGCCTCGTGATTTTTTTCACGAAACAAGTGTGCCTTTGCCCAAAAAAGGTTGAAGAACACTGCCTTAATGTGTACGCTGCTACTGATAATTAGATTCATGTCTCTAACACACTTTTTTCCAGAGTTGATACTATTACAGGTCTAACACCTGGAATGATTCAATATAACTCGTTATACATATGGTGCTGTGGAAAAACAGTGTCCAGGGGGAATTCAAGCCTTGTTCTCCACAACTGGTAAATATAGTCGGCTGATGTTTCCAAGGCAACTGTGTGTGCTCTCTGTGGATATAGAAGAGAAGACTGGCGTAAGGCTGGCCAAGAAGCTCTCCCGCATAAACCTTGCTAGCCCTTATTTTGGGACTGGCATTTAGGTCCTTAAGCCTCCAATGCCCAAAGCACACAAACTTAATAGAAGGTGGTGAAGCCTCCAGATGGGTGCCCTTGAGGCTGCCAGCACCTGTGTGTTTGTGTACACAAATATGCAAAAACTGGGTCTTGGCCCAGGTGAAATAAAGTCTTGTTTCGCCCCCACTAACTCTAGAACAGCATCCTCCTAGAACAAATTGTGCCTGGAGGCAGTAAACAGAGCAAGGAGACAAAAGGGGGCTCTGCTGCCATCTCTAGATCAAAATTGGAATTGCTTTTTGTCACTCAACTCATTTTGGACTAAGGAGAGTTGACATAAAAACAGACATGCCAGCTCTGTTAACCCCAACTGAGTAGGCAGTGGAGGACTAAACAGAAAGATGATGGAAACTCCCACAGAGCCTTAAACGTAGACTTTGAAATAACCACAGAAAAATGATTCCAAAGTTCTGCAGAACAACAAACTGAGTGGTGCTGGGAACCATTCTAGAAGGTGAAACCTGCCTCTTTGCATATTTAAAGGAGCAAGTTACATCAGTGAAGGCTTTCCGAGCAAAACGGCTTGCTGCTACATTTAATCTGGAGGTACGTCTCAGAGCAGCACCTAGCACTCCACAAGATTTAACTATAAAATTTTTGAACTATAAGGAAAAGCTTAAAATAAATAAATAAACAAAGTGGAAATCACATCTGAAACAACTGACTGCAATTTTCCTAATCTGTCCTGGAAATGCTTCAATGACAAGATTTTTAAATTGCTTGTTATCTCAAGGGGACACACTCTATTCACTAGAGATATGAGTGATGGATGGCTATAGAGGTAACCAAGAGACACTAGACAATCAGCCAGCAGTGACACATAAAGGAGAAATACCCAATGAAGTAGCTCCATTAGCACAAGAACTTGCATTTGCGCAACAGAACTTCTCCTCTCTCTCCTCCTCCTGCAATGGCCTCCCCAAATCTGGGTTGCAGAAAACCCCAGAATGAGGAGAGAATTATTCTATTATTATTGCACTAATGGAACTATTTTGTTGGATACCTCCCTAAATCTAGATGGAACCAAATGCAAACATCAGAGTCATTAGCTCACAGAATTGTAGTGTTTGAAGGGACCACGAGGGTCATCTAGTCCAACCCCCTGCAACACAGGAATTTTTTTGCCCAATGTGGCGCTTGAACCCACGACCTTGAAATTAAGAGTCTCATGCTCTACCAATTAAGCTATTCTAACACAGAAAAACAAGCAGATTAATCCTGTTAACAGTTTACAGTCAATATTTTCTGGAGTAATTACACCTACCCAATAGTTACAGTTGTCTCACCAACTTTGCACCACTCTTGAAAAATGCACTGAATTATTTGGTATACTGCAAAAAGAGGAAGATGTTCTAATTTAGGGGGATAGCATAATGATGATGATGATGATGCTACTTTTTACAAAAAGTCTCAGAGAAGTTAAACAGAAAGATTTTGGTTTTTTAAAAAAACCAAAATAAAAACATACACAATACTAAAAGAATTTATCTACCAACAAAGAAGCCAGAGGTTTAGGAGCAGGGCTTTAAAAAGCAAAAACTAGAGTCCTTGAGAAAAGAGAAAAAATGATGATTACATCATACAAATGATCAGGAATATTAAGGGGAATGTTGAACCACCAGGATTGTTCTGCCTGTTATGAAAAAAAGCTCTTACTCAGTTACACTAGCAGCTTGTAAACACCTGCAACCCCACAAGGGAGCAGAACATTGGGTGGAAAATTCCATTTGTCAACATAGTTCAGCTACAAATCCAAGGCCTGGGTCACATGTAACACGAAGCCGAACCACGCCCCAGCATGAACCCACAACCACGCGGATGGTCACAAGATGGCTTCCGACTGGCCGCAGCAGCGGAAGCCACCTCAGATGTTCAGCTTCCAAAAAAAGTTCACAAACCAGAACACTTACTTCCGGGTTTGCGGTGTTCAGGAGTCAAGCTGTTCAAGAAACAAGATACCACTGCACTACTACAGAACTTGTTGGGAACAAGAAGCCACCTAGTGGCAAGTGATCAAATATAATTACCGTATTTTTCGCTCTATAACACGCACCTGACCATAACACGCACATAGTTTTTAGAGGAGGAAAACAAGGAAAAAAAATATTCTAAACGAAACAGTGGATGTATGATTTTTGTGGTTCATGCTGTGGCCACAGACATGTGATCTGATGGCGAGTTTGGGGTAGCCCAATGCAAAAATCCTGAGGATCCATGTGGATCTGTGCTTTGTAACCACGTTTTAAGTGGGGAGGGAAGGAAAAGCACTCAAGGGACAAGGAGTATGCGTGGGGTGTGTGGAGAAGGATGCTGCTAATAATGCAGCAGAGGGGTATAAGGGGAGAAGGCTCCTCTCCTCTCCTGCTTTGCTCCTTTAAAACAAGCAGGCTCTGCTTCTCTCCTTCCTCCGCAGCTTAGAGAGCTGAAAAGCTTTGCTGCTATGTAGCGAGCTGAGTGGGGAGGAGAGAGGGACAGAGAGCACGGTTTAAAGCAGCCAACCAGACAGGAGCTGCTTACACCTGTGTAAGTGGCTCCTCTCCTGCTTTGCTGTTTCAAAGCGAGCCACGGAGGAGGGAAGGAAGGGGAACCATGGATCCTCTGCTCACGACTGCAGCAGATCCCCCCCCCCGCCACCCGCAGGCATTCGCTCCATAACACGCACAGACATTTCCCCTTACTTTCTAGGAGGGAAAAAGTGAGTGTTATGGTGCAAAAAATACGGTATTTTGAAGTAGGCATCCTTCTGCCTCAAGAGACAATGGAGTGTGTGGTGGTGGTGCTGTGGGGTGTGTGTGAAGTTAAACTGCTGTGTTAGTAGCACTGAAATGACCTCCTGGGGCGCAAGCCTGGGCAGTGCGTTTGAAGGTTGGATGAGTGTAAATTGAAATATATGCCCACTATATAGGAAATGTAGGAAGGCAGTGGAAAAATGGTGCAGGCAATGCCAACAACTGAATATAAGGTCCCCAGAATGGAAAGGACAGATGGTACTGGAGGAAGCACTACATTGTCTGTGCTAAAGATGACAGATTTCGATGAATTATTAGAGGGAGCATGTTCATCCCCTATATTGCTGAAGGTAGCAATTCAAGAAAAATAACTAGGGATTTATTATAAACTAAAGTAAGTGGAAATATCAATGCAAATCAGGATGTCAGCAAGTATATTGGGAAAGTTGATTTCTTTAACCCTAGATGGATTGTATAAATGTAAACTCAAGTCACAGTCAAAGAAGTGTGCATCAATCATAACTCATTTGCTCCACCTGGAAGCTTATCTTTCAATATCTTTCACATAAGATAAATTTACTGTTGCTTACAGTGCCTTCTGTTCAGAAAATCAAATGGCCAGCAGGGTCTTTTTCTTACCTAGTTGGGTATTTTATAAATATCAAAAGACATAGATTCAATATTTGGGGGGGGGGGGGAATGAATAGCTGCTCTTGAAATTAGAAGCAAGCTGTCTACCAGGATTAAACAATGTTTGTGTATGTAGGTAAGAGACTACTATATATAGTTCTCTCCCCATGGGGAAAACAATTATCCCTTTGTAATGCCATAATTATATATCCTTAAGTTTCTCCTAGATTTTCATGTATCTTTTCAAACTTAAATTCACTACAAGAGCTTTCCTGAGAACATACGAAATCTTATGCACTCAGTTTAAAACCTGTTTTTAAAATGAAAATTAAAGATGCTAAATTCTGTTCCCACAACCAGATTCTGTACTTGGACAGAATAAAGGCATACACACAGCCCTGAATTTACCTCTTCATATTACAATACACAGTATTTTGATTAGAGAGAATGGGCAATTGCAGGGCGGGAATATTATTAGAGCAGAACACAACATTTCTGTGTAACTGAATAATCATTGTCGTCATAACATGCTTTTCAGTGTAAATGCTTCTTCCGAAAGTGCGCAAACTCCCAGTTAGTTCTCCCTGCCTCCTTTAAGTCAGGGAACCACAACCAATAGAACCAGGAGAGTCCTCAGAATATCCAGGCTAACAGCATAGTGATCAGTGAATGCAGAGACCATCTAACAAATGAGATTTTCTATCATCTCTGTACATAATTGTGTGTGTGTGTGTGTGTGTGTGTGTGTGCAAGACATTATGTCCATTTAAGTCACTGAGAACTTTTTAATAAACTGGCAACTATGGCTAGAAGTAGAGAAAGCTTATATGGCTGGCAGCCTAGAATTTTGAGGTTAGAATAAGATTTTTTGTATGGGTTTAATAGATTCTATATAATTCTATCACTGTTTAATTGTTTTTTAATTATTGTTTACTTGTGCTGTTACTGCTTGTTTTTATCTCTAAGCTACCTTGAGGTGGGATAGAAATAACAACAACAACACAGAGTACTGTCTACACTACAGCTAGTGTGTATATTTACAGTAGCAGTTACTCATCTCTTGTTGAGAAGTCTCTGAGCAGCACTGTCCATGAACCAGCTAGGTTTACAGTTATCTCTAACCTGGAGCCCTCAAATGTTTTTGACTCCCATCAGCCCCACCTAGCATGGCCAGGTACGATAGCCAACAATCTGCAAATTCAACATATTCAAAATTATGATGAGGCTTTGAGGTCTTGCAGTGTAAACTACATTACTTCCAAAGGAATAGAGTCACCAATATACAGTTTCATCTCCACTCTCAAACTTCTGGTGTTGGGGTATTCTCAGTACGGTCAACTGTGCAGGAGTTCTGTTCTCTGAGCACGTATAAGCTCGCTCCACCCCACCCCCTACTACGTTTTAGGGTCACTTCCAGGTTTGGCGCTGTGCGCAATCGTGCATCTTTTGGACACGTGTTAATCTGTCATCACTGCCTGTACTGGTCATGTGTCATCAGTCTTTGTTTTAATATAATCTCTTATCATTTTATACTTCTAACCTGTACTTCATTTCATGGCAGCAAGCTTCTTTCCTTTCACACTTCTAAGCGACTATTCTTTCCATACATAATGTCTTATGTAGGTTTTTATAAATCTGTTTAAATATGGGTTCACTGGGTTTTTTATTTAGTATTAATATTAGTATGACTGGAATTTATATACCGCCCTACACCCGGAAGTCTCAGGGCAGTTTTAATACTATATTTTTCTGCAACAAATGCATTCTTTAGGTGCCTGATGTAACAATTCTTGATGTGCTGAATATTCCTTCTTTGTAAATAAATTCAGATTTTTTATTAGATTAAGACTTCACAGGGACACAGCACAGCAGAACTAAAACTGAGAATCAGATTACTGGAGAGAAACACAACATGTTAAGCGGGATTGGCAGGCTGCTGCAACTATTTTAAATAGAAGTGGGGGCTGCCTTTTCTCTCTTCCCTCTCAGAAAGTAAGATGAGAGCAGAGGTTTAAGCCCTTTATAAGCTGACAAAAAGCACCGGCTTATAAAAAGGACTTACTTGGTGCCTCCTGTGAAAGCTGACCAAGAAGGGCAAGGTTGTTTTTGTTTTGTTTTATTAAAGTACCGTATTTTTTGCACCATAACACTCACTTTTTTCCTCCTAGAAAGTAAGGGGAAATGTCTGTGCGTGTTATGGAGGGAATGCCTACGGGTGGCATGCCTACGGATTTTCCTCCTCTAAAAACTACGTGCGTGTTGTGGTCAGGTGCGTGTTATAGAGCGAAAAATACGGTACATAATATACTCCTCTAGCATGTTTTGTTTCCCAGCACAAGACACTTACTGGTCAAAGCCACATCTGGTATCCAATAATGGGAGACAGAAGAGAAAGGAGAAGCCTTCATCTCACTTATACTTTAAGAACAGCAGGACCCCAAAATGCTTTACATGCAGGAAGAAAACAACTCATGGGAGTTGGTAGCTTTGAGAACTAGCCTGATACATTTGTCAGCTCAAGAGCAAGTGATTTCATTTTTTTTTTTGTAGGTTGAAAAATAATGAAGTGAGTATGGTGTTCTCCTCTTGCTAAGTGCCTTTATTATGTTTACTTCTGAAAACTCATTTAAGATCTCTATTTAAGAGTGAATATTATTCCTTATTGCAAAGTCACCAGAAGCGTGGCATGCCATGCTGAAAATACTTGCTGGTTACTGGAAGATAAAATAAGCCATTACTTGCAGTAGCTAAACATTATTGTGATCTGATTTTGGCTATTAATACCAGGAGCAGTGGCAAGAGGATTGGCTACACCAATTAGCATGAAATCCAATAAATGTTGTCAAGCTTACTCTGGAACGTATAAACTAAAATGATGAGAAATGGGTAGCGAACACAAATATAAGGGAGACTTCTGGACTAGGGGAAAAAATAGGAGAAATGAGAGCTGTTAGTATGCTTTTACTGCAGTCAAGGTCATAAACCATGCAACTGACCTGTAGAAATACCCTTCATGAGATTATCCTGCTTACAATGAAGAAAATGTACCGTTGCCAACTTATTTATACTGAATCATCCCTGCAGCAAGGCTTCTGAACAGCAGTCTCCTATTTTCAGAGAATCAACAGCTACAAATTTGTAAACATATTTGAGCCTGTTTTAAATAATCACATATGAAGAGATTACAAGACGTGGCTTTAAGTGTTCAGTTCAATTGTAATTATTATATTGTCATACCTCAACAGAGGTGAGAAGAGGTGATTACCGCATTTTTCGCCCTATAGGGCGCACTGGCCCATAGGGCGCACCTAGTTTTTTGGGGTTAGGGGAATAAAGAAAAAAAAATATTTCCCCCCCCAGGCGCGGGGCAGGGGCGGGGGAAGCCCGAGCTTCCCCCGACCCCAGCCCCCAGAACAGGCTGCTATCCGCAAGCCTTGGGAGCCCGGCGGGAACTCCCGCAGGCTCTCCAGGCTTGCGGATATCTGCCCGAAGCCCGGGGCGCGCTGTTCAGTGCGCCCCAGGCTTTGGGGTGCAGGCTGCTATCCGCACCGACCCCTCTCGCTCTCCAGGCTTCAGCGAAAGCCTGCATTCGCCCCATAGGACGCACACACATTTCCCCTTCATTTTTGGAGGGGAAAAAGTGTGTCCTATAGGGCGAAAAATACGGTAATTTCTACAGAGCCTAGGTCTGTTATCAATGTATGACTGCTTTAATTTCCCATCAAAATTATGTATGATGTACAATCAGGTTACACCATCCTCCACTGTTCAAAACTCCATCACTCTTTCTTGCTACCGAAGCTCTGGCTGGAAATTTATCCACTAGGGAAGACACAAAGTAATAGAGGACAGAGCAACATGCATTATGAAAAGCCTTACCAATCAAAGGAATTGGGTGCTGCTGTCCAAAAAGTGCATCTCCATTCTTCTTTACCTAGTATCAACAAGTGCTTGTGTGAAGCTCAGAAGCACAACCTTAGATCAGCCTTTCTCAGTTTGGTGCTCTCAAAATTTTTTTCAGACTACAACTCCCAGAGGCCTACATAGGCTCCCATGCACTCTTGGAAAGGAGCTGTATCGCCGCCCAACCAACACCTTGTGCCCTTGGCAAGGACCTCCACCAAGGTGCCTAGGGAGCATGTGGAACAGCGGGCTCCTAGCCACTCCAAGCCAGAGCAGAGAGGAAGAATTTTTGCACCCTTGGTGAGGGCCAACCCTAGGTACATGAGCTGCAGCCAGCTTGGCCAATGGCCAGGAATAATTACCATAAGAGTTGTGGTCCAAAAGCTATCAAGGGCACCAGATTGGGGAAGGCTGGCTTAGATAGTTATGAGAACTTTTCTCCAGCTCATTTCACATAGACTGCATACACACTTACACAGAAGTAAGTTCCAGCGACTTCCACTGAACTAATCAGGATACATTTCTGAATAGACATATTTAAGATTGACTGGGTTTTTTTCCACCTTAGAAGCTCAGTGTGCCTATACCCAAACAATAATTTCTTACAGGGTGGGAAGACCTACTAGGTGCAAGAATCCACTTGTTTATAAAGTTCCATGTATACGAACAGTAACCTGTATGAATGTTTCCATATCAGATTATTTTTGTAAAGCCCAACTAGCATTTAACATTTCAGTAGCCAAGTAAACTACGGTATGTAGCTTTCCCCATCCATACAGAGCACTAGCCTTAAAGAAAAGAAGCAGCATCTTGAGCCACAAAAGAACTCAAATATCCATATCATTTTTGCAAAAAGTATTACATATAGGTGAGAGAGTGATTAAGAATATTAAAAGTAGTTGATGGCCTACTTTGAAACACTGTTTTTAGATAATTATGTCTCATTTATTTCCATGGAATGTGTATGTATGCGTAGGATTACAAACAATTGATAGTGAAGAAGCATGAAGGCAATTAAAGGTGTGTCCCTAAGGGTAGCAGGGGAATCCAAAGGTGGTTTAATTGACCATCCTTAGCTTTGTCTGGATCACACTGGCAAAGAGAAGTTTACTTTACATTTACTCTCTCACTGGGAACAATAAAGGAAAAGGAGACCTGGTCTAAAATGTCTCTAAGTCTGGGGGGATATTAGGCGACTAGGAAGCAGATGATTTTCTGGTCCTCTCCTGACATGTCTCCGAATGAACAACCTTTAACATGTCCCTTTCAGCACTACCAATCTTGGGAATTCCAAAGTCACTTAGGGCAAGGCATTGCTGGCTTTCTGTGGTGGTGGTATTACGTACCAGAAAAGTGCTCATTGCCTTCACTTGATTTCTGCCTCAGCTCATTCATCTTTGACAGGTAATGAACCTGGGCAGTTGGGCCATCAAAAGGAACCCCCTTATTTTCTGGTAACAGTAGAGGGCCGGACTGGACATCAAGCTCTATCTTCAACCATGGCCAAGAGGCTCCTATATATCCTATGGCGCTTGGGACACTCTCCAGGGCATCACAGGGGTGCATGCTTAAATATCTGCACCAGTCAATTACTGTACTTATCATACATATGTTAGAGATGATTTAGTTACCACTTAAACCAACTTGTAACTGGTAATTGGCACAACACAGCAATCAATCCCAGGTGGAAAATTTAGGATTTTAATTTAGCTTTAAAGCACAGCTGCTCTCCAAAGAGAAACATCTCTTGAATCAAGCAACATAGAAGCAATTTCCTCTACTATATGAAACATGTTTATTAACCAGCTTCAAAAATATTTCCTCAGTGCCTTAATCTGTTGAATAGGACAGTTACTTCAATTATGGGGAATTACCTTCAGTGAAATACACTAGCACCCCCTCACACACACACCCATTTTAAACATAAACAATTCCTCACCTTCAAAAATAAAAACAGTAACTAAGGAGGCCATCACAAAAGGCAAGGGGCTGCCTCCTTTTATGTACGTGTGGGAAAGATTACCCGCTAACAATACGGCTGCAGTGTGTGTTTTGACTAGTAACGAGCTTCCATCGGTTAAAATGACAATTTCTGAACCATGCGAAGACAGCCCAGTCTAGATACAACGGTAGTTAGATCTGAATGGAAAAACACTCAAAACTATTAATCCTCCCGGCAAGCAGGGAAGCCTAGCGCGGCTGCTCATTAACTCTCCTGGAATTGCCTGCAAACGGCACAAATGCTTCTGTTTATATGAATAGCCTTCGGCACATTTCCCTCTTTCTCCAAAGAAAAACAAGAACAGCACACGCACACTGGAGAAAATGGAGGAAAGAGTGAAAACGGCCCGCGCAAGGCGCAAAAAAACACCCTTTGGTGGAAATGCCTATCCTAGGGAGATTCACAGCCCGATCCCAAATGAAGTTCAACGGGGCTTCCTATTTAGGATCGCAGCCTTAAACTGTTCACTCGGTCCCCAGGCAATTTCCCTTTCCCTGCAGTGCTCGAGTTAAAGCAGCACCGTAGACCCTCCGTATCCTCTCCAAGTAACTCTCCCACGGAGAGTCTACTACGACGCCGTTTACTCGAACTTAACTGGTGGTCGGAAGCGAGCAATCCGCTAGGTGTCCTTTCTCCTTTCCCTGCATTGCATTCCCCCCACCCTGCCCTCGAGGGGGCGGCGCGCTGAGCTCCCACAGCTGAGACGGGCAGGGTGCAAACCTGCATCACCCGAAGGGGCCCCAGGATGCAAAGCCCCCAGTAACGCACAGCGACAGGTAGCCTTAGGCACCGCTCCCTCCCTCGCCTCAATATTGTCTCCGGGAGGACGGAGAGAAAGGGAGGACAAGGCCGAGACCTTCCCGCCAGCTTTCTCCGGGGATAGAGGCAGGGAAGCGAAGGGAGACTAGGGAGCGGAAGACGCGGAATACTCCGGCCGGAGGGGAAGAGGCGTCGCGCCTCAGTCGCTACCCGAGGAGTTCCGAAAGCACAACAAGCGCCGCCCCAGCGCCAAAGCACAAGGGAAGAAGCAGCCACAGCAAGCAAAGCGGGCGGGGAGGCACCAGAGCGAGCAGTGCAAAACACAGCCTAGAAGCAGCCACCTACCTCCTCCCAAGAAGACACGACCGCGCAAGTGAACCTGAGCCGCTGCAGCTGCCTCTCCCAGTAGCAGCAGCAGCAGCAGCAATGCCAGCATGTGTGGGGAAGCGACTACGCAGGCGCGCTGCGCCTCGGTGCGAGTTCCCCAGCTCTCGCGCACGCGCAGAGTCGCGTCAATGTTTAGGACCACAAAAGAATAATGCTCGTTCGGTTTGGAGGGAAATCGGGAAGAGGAAGGAGTTGGGTTGGCAGCGGCAGTTAGGGTGGGTTTTAGTACTTGCAAGAGGTACAGTTGCGCTTTGGTAGAAACGCAAGGTGTCAGGTGCATTTGGAGCATTTTAGAACATGTTGCTTCTGAGCTCGGGGATTTGTTTATTTAGTAAAGTTCACCATCCTTCCATCCCCTGTTGCACTAACCTTTCTTCACTTCAGCAGTCTAATAGCATAGGGAAAGTAATTTTTGTTGTTCCTATCAGAGGTGTTACCTTTGGGGGTGGGGCTCAAAATCCCTGTATGCCAGGGGCGCTACACGCCTGCCCCCCCCCCAGGCAACAGCCCCTGCCAAGCATATTGACAGGCTGACTTGATGGGTTCAGTTACAACAGCAGCACAGGACCGATCCATCTCTCTGTTCTGTCATACGACAGTTTTCATGATTCTTTGAGGCTTTGTTCCTGTCTGCCAGTATTTGTGTTTCATAGAATTGTAGAGCTGACAGGCCTTTGAAGATGGGGGACATTTGCCCACCTCCAGTCTGCAGGGACCTCACCTGTTCTCCAAGAATTCTCATGACAGAGGCTCTAAGATTGCACCAAGAAGCTCCTTCAGTACCCTTGAGTGCAGCTCATCAGGCCCTGGAGATTTGCATTCATTTAAAGTAGCTTGGTGTTCCCTTACCACTTCTTTTCCTATCTTGAGCTGCATCATTTATTCTGTTATCACCAGGTTGGGCACTGCTTTCCTTTAGAGTGAGGACAGAGATAAAGTAAGTGTTGAGCAGTTCTGCCTTCTCTGTCACCCAACAGCATTTTTCTGTCTTCACATAGAGGACCTACTACTTGCTTATTCTTCCTCTTGCTTTGAACATAGCAGAAGAAACCTTTTGATTTTTAAATTTTAACCTCTTTTGCAAGCCTAGGCTTATTCTGAGCTTTGACCCACCTGACCTCCCTGTAACTGTTGGGTATACTCTTCCTTCATGATTTCTCCTTTCTTTCATTTCTTATACATGCCCTTCCTAAATCTCAGCTCATCTGTAACCTCATGCAACTACACTGGCTTCTTTAGGTGCCTCCCAGTTTTCTTTCTTGTTGGAATTGTCTGCATTTGGGCCTTCAGTATTTCACCTTTAAGAAACTCCAATCCCATCTTGGACCCACTTCTCTTTGAGTATTTCTGACCAGGGGATATCACCCAGTAGCTCCTTAAGCTTTTTGAAATCAGCTTTCTTAAAGTCAAGAGTGCTTGTACACTCAGTTTTCTTTTGTCTCTGCACCCGGCTTTCTATTGTTAAACAATTGCATGTCAGAAATCCTTGCTGATCTACACCCTTGGGTAGATGGGAGAGAGTTTGCTGGGTGAGTCGTGCTAAAATGAAAGATGCAGCAGTGCTTTTTGGAATGCAGATGGAATTAATGAATGCAATTGATGGGGTGGAAGGATGATAAAGGCTGTTGTGGTAGTAAGATGCAGTACAAAGGTGAAAGTATGATTTAGCTGCCACTGCAAGGCTAGCAAAACAGGAGCCAACCAAGATTCCCAAGATTCATCTGGACTGTATAATGTTTACAAGGAAGTAAACCCCATGAGACTTATTCACAAGAAGCTAATCATATGATTGCAGCCTTCAAGGACAATGTCCTCTTCACGTATTTGGAAACACAGGCACCCTTCTTCATTATATTGTTTTGTAGATCCCTTTGTCAAACCTTGATGTTGATTTTTCAGGACTGAGTCATGGCTCAAACAGAGCCCTAAGGAATTTAATACTTTTTAGTTGTTGGGGGCGGGGTGGAGAAGGTTTGCTTTAGAGAACAACAATTGAAGCAGGCGTTCATATCAAACAGAGAAATCAAATAAAGTATTAGATGATAAAATGGGCTGTGGGTGAGGTTAACATGTGTCAAAGAACAAAAATGTATATTTTTGTGATGCTTAGGGGTGGGAATATTCATTCTCAAAATAAGTTCTGTATTGAAGCTGATATGTAGCAAGTTTAAGACAAACACAAATAAACAAAATGTTACCAGGAGGTAGATATCATGATCATGTTCTGCTTGTGAACTTTTCGTAGGATCTGGCTAGGTGCTGAAATTCAAAATGGTGTTCCCCCAACTTGGTGCCTTCCATATGTTATGGAACTACAAATCCCATCAGCCCCAGCCAAATACAACACTGGGAGGGCACCCTGGTGGAGAAAGTTCCAGAACGGAAAGTCTAAATTTGAGGGGTGAGGAACAATTTCAGATCCAACATAGTATAGTATGGATTTGCGCATGTAGTGAGGGTTAATAATAATAATTTTATTATTTATACCCCGCCCATCTGGCTGGGCTTCCCCAGCCACTCTAGGATTTCATTTTCTCAAGTAGTGCAGCCATTTCAGAGAATTTTCTCAGGACAGCCAGAATGCTCTCCATATTAGTGATCATCTGTAACACTAGGCTGAGGAAACCTCATTTATTGCCTGACCTACAAAAAGAACAGGATTGTTTAGAAAGGATTAAAGGGTCAATGGCCTTTTGCTGTCACCAGCTGAGCTGCAGCAGTATTATTTACAAGCTTGTTTTACTCCAGAGTGATTACTATTGAAGATTTCTAAATTTAAAACTATGTACAGAATGTCATGGCTAGTGGAGCCCCTTTATACACAAGGCAAAAAACAGGAGAGTTGCCACACCACTATAAAAACACATAGTCCTATATATGTAGTGTGACTGTAATGAATGCAGGTCAGATGAGGACCAGGAGACCAAACAGTAACATGAACTTTATAGAGCAGGTGGGATTCCCCCCACCCCCAAAGCTCAACATAGTTGCAGTTGTAGAACAATAAAATGCACATAGCACTTTGAGTGAGTATGAAATAGTGTAGTCCTTCCCAGATTTGAATGCACTGTTAAATTAGTGGGCAAAGGAGAAATCAACATACCCAACAGCAGTACAGAACAAAGCTGCCAAACCACATGTTCCACTATGAAAAATCATGGGAACCCAAACTCAACAAGGGCAGGCATTGCCCTAGGAGGTAAATTTGTTGGCTGAGTGATTACATTGGATTTGGAATCAGTCATGGTTTCAACTAATGTATTGAACAGTTACAGTACAATCCTATACGTGCCTAATCAGAAGTAATCCCTGTTGACTTCAATGCGACTCTAGCAAGTGTGGACCGCAGGTTTAATTAACCAGTAGGAAAGCTATGGTACTATTCCTATGAAGTAAAAATTACTTAAAGGTAAAATCTTAAGGATTATTATTTTAGTTTTTAAAATGCAATGCAGGGGCTCTGTAGAGATAGGAACAGCAATTTATTTCACACTAATTCCATGGCAATTTATAGCACAGGTAGCGTTCAATCATACTTTCCTTACTGTCAAAGCATGCAGATAAGTCATATGACTGTTGTCCTTTTCACTAGCGATGATGTATTGTTTAGCCATTGATTTGAAGGCATACCAAATAAACTATTCAAAAGCTAAACCAAAATAATGTTCGAAGCTTCTCCCTACTCTGCAAAATGATAATAAAGCCTGTTTTCAGAAACTATAATGATAGTATGTATGCTATCTGTAAGAATTAGAGTCTAAAGATAAGGGATTAGAATTAATTTGGTATGTGTTTTGGTCAGTTTTCTTCTTCTGGATGCATAAGCAGTAAAACAAAGAGACTGTGAGTTCTAGGATTTCTTTTTTTTATTTTTTTTATTTATTTATTTTTTGTGAGTTCTAGGATTTCATTCTAGTTCAGGAGAACTATGAATATTCGCAACACAAGGCTGCCTGGATTTGGCTGAAGTGGAGAGTGTTTTTGCTGTCCGCAATAACCTAGTTTGTTAACCCTATGCCTAATTAAGCACACTGCCTCCAGGAAAAGAGAATGGTAATTAATTTTAAAATAGATAAAAGGGAGGAGGGGAATGCAATGTAATAAACAGCCATGTTGTGAGGGTTGCAACCTACAACCAAGACTGGCAAAATAAATGAACAAAATCAGGTTATGTAAAACAGGCTTCTATCGGTGCCAGTTCTAATGAGTTACACAGTATCATGTAAGCAAAAAAAGGAAGCTGGTCGACCTGTCCTTACTGCACATAGATTAGAATTGTGGAGTTGGAAGGGACCTTGAGGGTCATCTAGTCCAACCCCCTGCCCACAGCCGTCCTGGGTGAGCTCCAATCACCAGCCTTCTGGTTAGCAGCCAGATGCACTGAGCCATTGCCAATAGGGAAGAAGTCTCAAGATTGGAAAGCTTTAATTGTTGGAATCCTGCATTGCTTCTTCCTCTACTGTATTTCAATTTCTCATTTGCTGACGCCTTATATATGCTGCTGGTCAGGGAATTCAGAAGTGTTTTTAAGGGGCTCTGTCAAGACAGGATGAATGCTACCTACTTTTTGGACACATTTCTGTTTCCTTAATTTAGTGGACAAAAACGTTATAAGCTCTTATATTCAACATTGATGAAATTAGTCATATGTACGACTATGAATAGGGACGCGGGTGGCGCTGTGGGTAAAACCTCAGTGCGTAGGACTTGCCGAACGCATGGTCGGCGGTTCGAATCCCCGCGGCGGGTGAGCTTCCGTCGTTCGGTCCCAGCTCCTGCCCACCTAGCAGTTCGAAAGCACCCTTAAGTGCAAGTAGATAAATAGGTACCGCTTTATAGCGGGAAGGTAAACGGCGTTTCCGTGTGCTGCTCTGGTGCCGGTTCGCCGGAGCAGCTTCGTCACACTGGCCACATGACCCGGAAGTGTCTGCGGACAGCGCTGGCTCCCGGCCTCTAGAGTGAGATGAGCGCACAACCCTAGAGTCTGTCAAGACTGGCCCGTACGGGCAGGGGTACCTTTACCTTTACTTACGACTATGAATAAATATTCATATTTGTACATCTGAATAAATAAATGTAATAACTAGCAGTTGATGCTCTGAATTTTTTATGTTAATCTGGCAGCGGTGAGACTGTAGCGCTATCTGTTTCATCACCCCAGCACCACCTCTGGCCTCCATCCTGTTGGTTCTGTACTGACAGGGTGGGAAAAACCCATAATGGGTTTTTACACTCATTTGAGGACTGTTTCATTTTTGTGTGGTAGGAATTGTCACCAACAGGAAACCCCACCCCCACTTAAATTATATCAAGGCACCTCACTCCCACATAGCTGTGGTTCTTTCCACTGCATGCAGTGGTGCCAAATGCTGGAATTCCCTCTTCTACACAACTATGCAACTATTAAAGGTGGAGGGCCCCTGCTCTTAGGTCTAGCCACCTGTTTGCATGTTACACTTTGGAAGGAATGGATGAACTATTCTTGGAGGGAAAACCCTGATTTAATTTAAAATCAGAAGAAATCCTGATTTAAATTATCATGATAGACATTATTTTTAATTGGCTTGAAATTAAACTTGTCTCTTCGAGCTGTGCAGTATGCATGGCACAATCCTATGCATATCTACTCAGAAGTCCCCCATTGGATTCAATGAACTCACTCTCAGGAAAGTGTGCATCATATTCTACCCTCATGCTGCAGTCTGATAGCACTTACCTGGGAATAGGTCTTTTGTGGGACATACAAAGCAAACCAATCAGAAAAGAAAGAATGACATCTGTTGACATCAAAGAGACATGAAATGTAGAAGTTCCTTGATACGATATGCCCCTCAAGCTTGTTTGTGCAATGTCTACATCCATAAGAAAATGTAGGCTGCTATCCTTAATTGACTCAGCCTTGCAAACTTTCAAGCTAAACACAAATGTTGATCAAATTCCAGAGGAGCAGCCATATGGGCCAGAACTGGAGGCAGGCAGCATACACACATGTATACATCCTGAAGATGGTCCCATGCAGCAATGAGCCTTCTTTGAGCCTAATTGTGGCTTATTTTATTTTATGATTCCCTTAAGCTGAAGATCTCAAGGTGGTTCACAGCATAAAATAAAAACAAAACCAAAATGCACAGTAAGAACAAAACAAAGACACATTTACAAAGAATGTTAATCAGCCAAAGGCCTGGTTGAACAGAAATGTTTTTGCCTGGTGCTTAAAGATGTATAATGAATGAAGGTGCCAAGCAAGCCTTCCTGGGGAGAGCATTCCACAAATGGGGAGCCACTGCAGAAAATATCTATTCTCACGTTGCCACCCTCCAAACCTCTCGTGGAGGAGGCACCCGAAAAAGGGCCTCAGATGATGCTCACAAAGCCTGGGTCAGTTCACATGGGGACAGGCAATCCTTGAATTACTGCTGCAATCCTTAGTCACTTAAAGTTTTATAGGTCAAAATCGGCACTTTGAATTGGTGCCAGAAACTAAATGGGAACAGGTGCAGTTGGGCTATTGAAATGCTCAAACTGTCTTGCCCTTATGAGCAACTGAATTCTGCACCAACTGAAGTTCCCAAACCACCTTCAGAGGCAGCCCCACCTATAACACGTTGCAGTAATCTAACCTAGAGGTTACCAGAGCATAGGCGACGGAAGTTAGGCTATCTCTGTCCAGATAAGGGAGCGGGTAGGCCACCAATGAAAGCTGATGGAAGGCACTCCATGCCACTGAAGCTACCTGATCCTCAAGCCACCTTCAAAGGGAGTGTAAAACCCCATTAAGAGCAGGCAACCTCCCAGCCATCTGGTATAGGGAACCACCCACTAACAATGCCTCTGTCTTATATGGATTGAGCTTCTTTCTTAAAAAAAATAATATTTATTGCTTTTACAACAATTTAAACACTACAAAAAAAAACCACAATACATTACAATACAAAGACACTACCTTACACTAAAACATTAAACTAACAAGACAAAACAAAAACAATTTAAAAACATATCAACAAAGAAAAGAAAAGAAAAAATAAATAAATTTCAATCTCTTATCTTTCTTTCACATATTTCCACGACCTCCTCACACCTCCCTTTTTGTATTCCACTTCTATTAATTATTTCAGCAATTCCTTTCCATCTTCCCCTGTTTCCTATCCTATAATTATCTTAACACATTTCAACCTTATTTTTCCTTTAATACTCTATTAATCTATTTGTACTTAATTCCTTATAACCTTTCTACTAAAGCCATATCACTTCATTCCAACATTCTTCTAGCATTCCTTACTTTTACAATATTTCTGTAAATAGTCTTTAAACTTTTTCCAGTCTTCTTCCACCGACTCTTCTCCCTGGTCTCGGATTCTGCCAGTCATTTCCGCCAATTCCATGTAGTCCATCAACTTCATCTGCCATTCTTCCCTGGTGGGTAAATCTTGTGTCTTCCAATACTTCGCGATGAGTATTCTTGCTGCTGTTGTTGCATACATTAAAAAAAATCTATCCTTTAGCACCAATTGGCCCACCATGCCCAGGAGAAAGGCCTCTGGTTTCTTAAGGAAGTATATTTAAATACCTTTTTCATTTCATTATAAATCATCTCCCAGAATGTCTTAATCCTTGGGCACGTCCACCAAAGGTGAAAGAATGTACCTTCAGTCTCATTACATTTCCAACATTTATTATCGGGCAAATGGTAAATTTTTTCAAGCTTAACTAGTGTCATGGATTGAGCTTCAATTTGTTGGCTTTCATCCAGTCCAGGCAAGACAACAGTCTAGCACATCTATTGCCATACCTGCAGATGTAAAGGAATAAGTAGAGCTGTGTGTCTTCAGCATATTGCTGACCACCTACTCCAAAACTCCAGATAACCCACTTAACAGTTTCATGTCGATGTTAAACATCACAGGGGATAAAATTGAATCCTGAGGAACCCCACACTGAAGGCTCTACAGGGCCACAGAGCACTCCACAAGCATCATTCTCTGGAAACGACCATCCAAGAAGGAACAGAACCACCGCAAAGCGATGCCACCAACGTCGATCTTGGAAAGCTGCTCCAGAAGGATACTATGGGTAATAGTATTGAAAGCTACTATTACCATGGGTAATAGTATTGAAAGCTACTGAGAAATCAAGGAGAATTTATACATGGCAGTTTCTGTGCCAAAACCAGGCCTAAATGCCAACTGAAATGGATCTAGAAGATCAGTTTCCTCCAAGATGGGCTGAATCTTTTCTGCAACCACCTGCTCAAGAACCTGGCCCAAGAAGGGGAGATTAGCAACTGGCCAGTAGTTACTTGGAGTTTCCAAGTGCATGGAGCGTTTATTAAGGAATGGTTTTACCACTGCCTCCTTCAAGCAGGCAGTGACAATTCCCTCTCGCAGGGAGGCATTAATAACCTCCCTGGCCCAGCCAGCTGTCCCCTCCCTGATAGTTTCTTTCAACCAAGAGGGGCAAGGGTTCAGAGTGCATGTGTTTGCCCTGACCGATCCAAGCACCTTGTCCACATCCTCGAACCTTACCAACTGAAACCCATCCAACACAACAAGACTAGACGGTGCTCTGGATTCCCCTTGAAATTCATGCG
Organism: Podarcis vaucheri; assembly: GCF_965113315.1. Taxonomy (NCBI): domain Eukaryota; kingdom Metazoa; phylum Chordata; class Lepidosauria; order Squamata; family Lacertidae; genus Podarcis; species Podarcis vaucheri. Next base: position 76,067,092 of record NC_138764.1, read on the forward strand.
CTGTAACAGTGGAGTCAAGATCTCTGTGGATGCAAGCGATTCTATCCTAAAAAATGCTTTGCAAACAAGTCACAGGGAGTCTCCAGTACTCTTTCCTTTCATGGAAACTGATCCTTTAAAAGTCTGAAATCTCTTACCCTTTGGATAAGTGTTTATATGCGTGGGGAGGAAGAGTTTGAAACACAATGTTTTTCATGTTTTGTGAGATCAGCATAGCAGAAATAGCAGCTTACATTTATGTTACAAGTTCAGCATTTTTACCACTGCATTTTGCTTCCTGCTGATCATTTTCAAGTAAAATACCACAAGAAAGAAAGTAAACACACCTGCACACCCCAACACACATAAAAAGGCTAGCACGAATCCAAATTCTGGTTCCTAACGCCATCTAGTGTCTGGCTTCTGTTCTAAAATATAGGAGTAAATAGTCTACCAAGAGCTAATTCAATGCTTTTTTAAAATCAGGACTGTGTGGAAGCCCCAGAGTCTGAAGGTATCTCCAAGGGGTTCCACAACTTTCAAAATCTCTTCACCTTTCCTTCTTGCACCAGCCTGTCACTCACACTCTTAAGAGTGGGAATGTCTATTTGTAACATGTGGCCTAGTCTTAGTACTAACATCTTAAATTGGGTCTGGTAGCTCCCTGACAGTGCAGGGCTTTCAGAACAGGTGTGCTACTGGAATGGTTTTATTGAAATGTATTGTTTTATATGTCTTTTTTGTAGTGAAGAGTAAGTCAAATAGATAATAATAATGATTTATTAAATCAAGTTTCCATCACAGCTTCTAGTAGAAATTACCTTTCACATCTTGATATTCTCAGTGAGGTATTTTTTAACTCCTGGGCCCAGTTCTGTAATGGAAGGGAGAGTGCAGCTCTAGACTTTTTTTGTGCTGACTGGTGGGAGTTGTAGTACATCTGGAGGGTATTGGGTTGGTGAAGGCTGTTCTGAACTTTGTTTTTGGTTTTTTTAGCCATCCAAGTTTGGGCTTGTTAAACTTATAACTAAATTCCACAATAGAATTGCTCTTAGGCAGAGGCCAGCATAGTGCTGCAGTACTAACTATTCCTCCTTCTTGTTGGCTATAGTCAAATGCTTTCTCAGACATTGCTTTTTATAATTGTGCAAATGGTTTGTGCATCCATTTTGCATGTGTTTAAAACATTAGCAAACTTTGATCTATTGTTGTATTAAAGGCAAGCTTTCTAACCTCCTTAAAGTGGGTGTAACGGCAGTGTCAGCCCAAGACATTTTGGTACCGGAGACAAACCACAAAATGGTTTCTCCCCTCCCATTAAGGAAGAAGGGGTGGATTACGATTTGCAATGTGACCAAGTGAGGGGGGTGGAATCAAATCAAGCTTGCCTGACGGTTGATGTGGAAATCAAAGCCCATCATGGGTGGGAAAGAGGCCCATTCTAAATTATGACAGGTGGGTGCAGAACCCAGGAGACTTCAGAGGGCAGCCCCATGGGCATAGTTATCAAATAAAGAAATAAAAATACTTAACTAAAAATAGAAATTGTAGAGATTTTGACAGATTTTCCTGAGCACTGGGAGTCAATATAAAGTAATCTAAAACAACTGCAGTTGAGACATTTCATTCCAAATCTGCTAGGTAGAGCCGGACAGAGGTTAATGACAGGTAGGTGTCTAGCCCCAGCCTAACAAAAATCCTGGCTTCCTGCCTTCCTAACATAAAACCTGCTTAGGACCCTTCTAGGAGCTGCTCCCTGCAAGGTCTCTAAAGGCTTACTGTTCTAGGGGGTGCATGGGTAGTGGTGGGTCTTTGTCGTTAAGCAAAGGTGTATTTGGATAGTACAGTGGTACCTCGGGTTAAGTACTTAATTCGTTCCAGAGGTCCATTCTTAACTTGAAACTGTTCTTAACCTGAAGCACCACTTTAGCTAATGGGGCCTCCTGCTGCTGCCGTGCCGCCGGAGCCTGATTTCTGTTCTCATCCTGAAGCAAAGTTCTTAACCTGAAGCACTATTTCTGGGTTAGCGGAGTGTGTAACCTGAAGCATACGTAACCTGAAGCGTATGTAACCTGAGGTACCACTGTATGGCTTTTGAGTTTTTTTTACAAAAACCCTTGCGATTTTGCTGTCTTAAATTTCTGCAAGCTGCTTGTTATTGCTTGAATTCTGCAGATTTGAAAACTTTTTGTGGGCTGTATTGCGGTCCTTTTGCCTATATATATATATATATATATATACCACTAATAACACAGCGGGGCTTACCTCCGCGTAGACATGTACGCATAGGACTGCATTGTTAGGAATTTTAACAACAAGGACGCAACAGCAGGACAAATTAAAACGAACCCGGCCCCTTTAAAAGTGTCAACGAAAGGGCTGAGCATAGAACGGCATTACGCATGCGCACGCCGCCCAAGCCTGCCTGAAAATTCTTCCCTTCACCTTACTCTCCCACCGCTTTTCAAGGGAAATATCACGCACGCACGCGTACTTCCGGTGGAGAACGACCGTAGGGGGAATATGAGGACTTATTTCGCGCGGCGCGGAAGGTTCTCAAGGCGCGTGCGCGCCGCGTAGGGTGGAAACAGGGGCTCTAGGGTGTGAATTTTCTGGCGCGGCCGGAAGTGTCCAGAGAGACCTGAGCGCAGCGTCCGATTTCTCTCCCGCACTCCCCGCCCCTCACCCACTGCGGGCACTATGGAACCGGGAGCTTGAAGGAGGAGCTGCTTGCCTTTGCCCCAGACATGCTAGCCGGCCCCCTTGGTGCAGGTAAGCGCGGCCAGGCGACCCCCCCCCTCCGCAAAAAGCCACGGCCCACGACGCGCTCTCCCTCCGCTGGGCCCGCTCCCTCACCCGCTCTGACCTCTGCGCTCCGGGCTGCCTCGCTCCTTTATTATTCCCGGGTTGGAGGCCTCGACGCCCGATCCTGGCGCCTCCTTTCCCGGGAGGGTGTAGTCGGAGGCGGGGGGGGTGTCTTCTCCGGGCTGCCTCCCTCAACGGTGTGCGCGGTTGTCCCTGGCCGGGAAGCAGCTCCTCTTTCCCGGCAGACCGCTCCTGGGAGAAAGTGCTCCCTGCGGGAGAGGAGTTGCTCTTGTTTCCGGTGGATCCTGGAGCCCCCCATGGGGCGCTTAAGCAAAGCTAGGCCCTGCCGAGGCGAAGCAATATCCCTTTCCCCACTCCCACCCTCTCGAGGAAGAGCCCCTACAGCAGCTGCCTGAGTGAGTTAACGATTGCACTCCAGTTTGTAGTTGTTGCTGCTGCGCAAGGTTGGCCAGCTGGCAAATTCTGGGTTCACTTCTTCTCCCAACTCGGAAATAGGTAGCAGGATTTAAACTTAAACAGCCAGAGACACATGTTTATTAGGCAAAGATGCTGACACTGTTGGTCAAGCTCAGGTGGATGGAAACTATACTGTTGGCATGTCATCAAGAGGGACTTGAGGTATAAATGGAGCCATGTGTTGTCATGAATTTGTTTGCGCCTGTTGCTGCTTTTACCTTTCGGCACTCCACAGCTTTCTGCAAAAAAGAGGGGTAATTATAGTGCTTTGCGACAGAGGAGTTGTAAAAATCGGCAGCACTGATGTGCGAGAAGCACTTTGAAAAAAGCGCTATGTATAAATGCTACGCATTAATACTGTTTGTGGAAAGAGTTTATTCCCTTAAAGCAGGGGAGCAGAACCTGTGGGTCTCCTGTTATGGTTGGCTCCTCATGCCCATCAGGTCCAGCCAGTATAGCCACAGTCACAGATTATAGGAGTTATTGCTGAAAACATTTGGAGGGCGAGAGGCTGGGGACGGCTGTCTCATTCCATTTGGGGCAGCTGTAGTCTGTAATCTAGTCTGTGTATTTACTGCCTTTCATCCTAGTTGTTTGAAAACCTAACTTGAAATCCTGGCTTCTTTGAAGCTAGAAGTTACTCTTACTGACAGGATTTTGCTGTTTTGTCTCATGCCTGAAGGCAAACAGCCAGTTACTCTACTCGCTGATTTCCCCAATTTAGTTGTTTTTTAAAGTTATTGCTATGAAGATCCTGTTTTTACTTAAAAAACAGGTTTGCAAAAGGACTGCTTTTCAAAAACCTGGTAATGTAATACCTCGGACATATTCATAAAAAAGAATTCAGTGTTGCACTCTTCTGATTGTTCTATCTGTGCAAGTATTGTATTCCCCCCCATGCAGTTCTGGGGGCTTTCCTGACCCTCCCCAAGCCAATTTCATAGGCAGGAGGAGAAAGCCTCATTGTGCAAGTAGAAGTCCTTATGAAAGTAAAAGTAGAATCCTGCCCACAATACCTATGAATTTGTATGTGGTTATATATTGGTTTATGTTTTGAAGTTCTAAAAAATAAAAGTAAAAATGCAGCAATTAACCTAAGAACCTGGCAAATTATAGGCTCAGATCATGTGCACATATGCCATTTTCAGCCCTCAGCAACCCAATCGGAAAAAGTACTCAGAATAGTAACACTTCTTGAAAGACCATACATAAAATAACTTAAGATAATTATTGCGGATTAGCTGAATAGCATTTCTTCCCACTCTCTATCCCTTCAGTGGTCTACATGCCATTCTGAATATATGTGTGAGCTGTGCCCAAAGCAGCTTACAACAAACATTCAAAATATCAAAATACAAAGCAATGGGGTGGGGTTGCTGTTCTTGCAAAAACATGCAGTTGTGGTATTTCTGCTGTGGCAAAGCAGTGTGGTTGTACATCTATGAACAAAAAACTCCACATGAAGCAGATCGAAAATAAGTATACCAGAGAGTATGTGTCATTGTTCTTGTCATGTGAAAATGCAGAAGAGCAAAAAGGAGATCTTTGTTTGGGAGCACAATATACCATAGTAAAATTTTGTAAGAGGGAAGGGGGAAGGTGTCTACCTTTATGGTGTGGTGCTGAAGGGGCATTTTTGCATACTCCCTCCCCTCCCATAACAATACAATGCACTAAGTAAGGAATCCTCTGGAGCACTATTCTTTTGTAAGCATAATGGTAGCAGACATAATGAACAAGAACAATAGAACAGTTATGCAAATATATAAGGAAAACTCAGCATTTGAGAAAAATAATGCAACATGTGGATGCATTTCTTGTATTATAAACTTAAGACCCCAGATAAGCTGGAAGCCGGGATTGCTTTTTGTCAATTATGTTTAGCGCGTAGGCTGTGCACATTTGGAGGTCAGTTATCTTGCTTTATTTATCTGCTTTTTGTAACATGTAAGGTTTACTACTGTAATGCAATTATGTGAATCTGCCTGTTAGACTATTGTGCAGAATGCCACTACTAATTTCCTGACAGGGAAGTGGGAGCATATTCAACAGATGTGGCAAATACATTGGCTTGTTGTTTGCATCTGTGTCCAGCTTAAGCTTCTGGCACTTGCCCTTTAAAGCCTTTCATTTTTTGAGACCTAAATACTTGAGAGACTCCCCCTCTTGTTTTGAACCTCCATACTGTCTGCATTCTGTAGATCCCATGCTCTTATGATCCTCTTCCCTTTGTGGGTAGACTAGAAGTAGTGTCCATACTGTAATGGCCCTAAGTATTACCCATTTCCAAGAGGTACATTGTTAATCTCATTGCCTTCTTGAAGGTGTACGAAACCATTTATCTTGGTAGGCATTCACAAAAAAGGTTGTGTTTCTGCTCTTACTACATTTTTGTTTTTATATTATACTTATGTAAATGTTTGGGTTGTGTGAAGTCTGTTGATTTCAAGCAGTCAGACTGCTTGGTAAATATGTTTAGGATTGAAGTGAGTGGCTCTGTTTGGTCTTACATATGGAGATTTAAAAGCTTGGAAATACTATCCTGGCTCCAATATAATCGGAACAATAATAAACAAATAGTAGTAGTTAAAATGTTCCTTAGGTGAGTTCTATAGGAAAGGCTTACATTCAAAGCCCAAAGGAACCAGCTCAGAAAAGAAAATACTTGGCTTGCCCTCAAGGCTCTACAAACTTTGGAAAAAGCCAGCAGATTTAATTAAATCTTTATTACTTTAAAAAAACACACAACCAAAACTATTCTGTAGGACTAGGAGAAGCTTTGGGCATGTTCAAGTAAGTTACGTATGTTGTTGCCTCCCTTCACATCAACTGTCCTGGGAACTCTCAGGTTGAAAGGAGGAATACAAATCAAGTAATAACGGAGTAGCCTCACCTACAGCTCTGTGTGCAAGATATGTCATCAACTTCTCCATAATGTACTGGCCCTCTTCACCAGCTCCCTGGTCTAAAGCTCCTCCTAGAACCGGGGAGTTAATAATTTTAGGTGTTAGTACAGGGGCTGCTGGTGTTTGGGGGTTTTTAAACTCCATCCTCTTCTTTCTTCTTTCCTATCTTTTGGGTCTCAACCGTTCTGCTTCTCAAGCTCTTTTGGCTCTCGGATCGCCCTTCAGTACATAGCGCTACTTGTCCTTGGGCCTTCTGTGAAGTTCCCCCAAAGTGTGCAATGGGGAACCTGTGGAGTGTGGACCTTCATATGTTGTTTGAATACAACTACTGCCATCCCTGAACACTGACCGTGCTGCTGGGACTGATGGGGTTGGAGTCAAACAATATAGGACCATAAGTTCCCTATTCCATCCATGTTACAAGAGGTTGCCAAGGAAGCAAGATGACACACAATATTTCAGTACATTATTAAATTCTCCATTAGGCTATAATTACTGATGTTTGGATTTTGGATGTCAGGGAATAAACTAACAGTGGCTGTGTTTGGACGATCATACCATGGCTTAATAATATATGCACAGACCTTTTTGCCCCTGTACTTAGCCCCATGTCTCCCATTCTTGGTGTACCACAGTGAGCCAGGAAGTGCTCAATTGATCATAGTTGCCTGTTTCATATGAAATGGGAAATGTTGCCTAGTTTGGAATGAGGTGGTATTCTAGACTAACGTCAAAATACAGTTTTAAGTTCCTGGCTTATTTGAAATCTGCTAATGACCATTTCCTATTTCAGCCAAAACAGGCAACTATGGGCAGTTAACTTAATGTGGTACAGCAAGAGTGGGTGCCGTGGGGACCAAACTACAGCACACTGAGAGACTGGACCACATGCATGTGCTTGGTCACTTCTCAGCTTAGCTAATAAAGATGAATTATGTTTTGTAGTATTGCAAGATGCTGCCTATTTCTAAAGTTGAATTAATGTGTAGTGTACAAACTTTAAAGTGAAGAAAAATCTGTTGGCATCCAATAGATCTTGTCTGCTTACACAAGTAGTACACCAATTGGGCATGGAGGTAAACAATTCCCTCCCTGCTTGCTGCAATGCCCCCTAAATTGGGTTTAAAAAGTCCCCCAACCCTTCAGAACAGATTTAGGGATGTGTGGTACTGCAGGGGGGGAGTAATGATACCTGCCTGCCTCCCTATTCTGCTGGTGTTTTCTTTCTGTCAGCCGACAGTTACAGTAAAACCTGTATAATAATTAGCCTAACAGTAAGAAGGGTATAAAAATAGAATGACACCAGGGGGGAAATGCAACAGAGAAGAAATGAGCTTATATTAAAGGAGGACAAGAGGATGCTTGCTGAGAGGAGAGAATTCCATGCATCAAGGGCCAGGGGAGTGAAAGAGATGGCATCTGCACAGGAAATGGCACAAGGAAATGAAGGTTTAATAATAATATTATCATTTCATGAATGGAGGGAGAAAGGAAAAAGTAACTAAGACAGATAAGGGGTAAGAGCAGGAAAATACTTGTAAATTGAAACTTAATTGGGTCAGTAAAGGAAGACTATGAAGAGAAGCACATGGGCTTGTGTTGCATGTCATGCTAAGCCAAATAATGGTAAAGCATAAACCTAGGGGTTCCCACAGGGCAGATTCTGGCCATTTTGCTCCTCTCCAGTCATTTCGCTGCTGTGTAGTGCTGTGCTAAACCATAGTGTGGCTTATCATGTCATCTGAAGGTTAAGCTCCCTCCAGACTAACCATGAACTGTAACCAAGGTTTGTCCTATGGCTTAGCCGATTTATAATTAGCATATTTAAAGGACTACATGTTCTAATGATCTCACCCACTTATTGAGGTTCCTCGGGAGGTCCTGTTCTGTGTTCCACTATTGCGGCTGGGAAGTGCAGTTGGGAATGTGGAACAATGCCTTCTCAGTTGTAGCAACCAGGCTCTGGAACTTCCTCCTTCCCCTGTTAAGTTTTCACCACTATTTTCTGTCCTTTAACATGTCCTTTAGTTGCCCCTCCTGTATTTGGTAGTTTTGATGCGGCTGACTTTTTCTGTGGCTGTTTTTGCTTCATTCTGTGCTGCTCAAAATTTTATCTTGTCTGTCTTTTCTTAATAAAGCAACATGGTTTTTGAAAATTCTGCTAACTTTGTTTTATTGTATGCTATTTTGAGGATACCTTAAACAGAAAAGCGGTTTTAAAACTTCAGTTTACACACAGCAGAAACCAGATTGGGAAGTGTCAAAAGGGGAATTGGAGAAACAAAACTGAGGCATTGGTTGTTGAAGTGTAGGAATGAAAGAGAGAACAGAAAAAGAATAACAGTTCTAGGGAGGAGGAGGATTCAGAAGGCTTTTTTAAGTATCAGGGGAAGTAGCATACTGTATATAAAAGCAAAGGGAACAACACCAGAAGAGAGAAAGAAATGGAGAAAAGGATGGGGAGGCAGGGACAGAACAAGAGATATACAGAAGGGGTCGGGGCAGGGTAGAGGAACACTGGATAAAGTCAAGAAGTAGTGGTGGGTTTAGCTAAAGAAGAATGTTGTCAGAAGCAGAATATAGAGAATAGCAAAAGGAGGATGAAGATTCGGCAAGAATGATGGAGAATTATATCAGAGTATTGCAACCCAACGAAGAAGAGCATAGTTAAAGAGAGCACTTTTACTGATAAAACTAAGGCGAGATGAGTAATATTGCTTGGAATTAAAGCACGTGAGCAAAATGAAAGCATGAATTCATAATGAGTGGAGTTACTGAGATTTGCAGAGATGTTCAGCAGCTTTGATGTAGGAATAAAAATAAGATAAAAAGGGAGACTGCTAAAGTAGAATATCAGTTGTATGATGGAAACCAGAGCAAAATAGTCTAATGTGTGACCATTCAGAACACAAAATACACAACTGCAGAATAAGGAGATTGCAAGAGAAAAGACTGATGAGTTCCCACAGATATCCAAGTGTAGAAAATGAAGTTCTCAAATGGTTCAGAAACTTTGGGACATGTCCAACACTGCAGTTCTGCTAGTGCAGTAAACTTCTGCTTGTGCAGCAGAACTTTCCCCATCTCCCCAACTCTCAAATCCACTTCAGACAGCTGGAGCACTCTCTGGAGCATATTTTTAGGATGCACAGGGGGAGGAAGAGGAAAACATGTTGCATTAGTGCACAGTGTTGGATACACCCCTAGAGGAAAAATAAAATGGAAGAAATTAAAGCAAACAAAATGATTTGAGAGAGGAAAATGAGCAGAATGAAGACTAACAATCAATTCATTTCTTCATATTGCAAGATCTAAGACTGAGTGATGAACCTTTTTTGGTCCAAGGGTCACATTTCCTCATTGTCACACCCTCCATTCAGGGGTGTTTAGACCAAAGATGCCATGATCACACTGCATATCCTCTGCCTTCCTGCAGCTTAGCTGATCTGTGAAGATCAACAGAGAAGCATGGAGTATTTTATTTCCCATTGTGGTGCTCAGCTGGGCGGAGAGGTTTAAACCACTCTGCCCTGCCCAGCACTGTGATGCTACCCTCCAGCTCCCAGCCCAGTTTACCATTGGTAATGATCCTGAACAAAGCTCCTTTCCTCTAGCCACCATTGGTCTGAGCAGATTGGAGTTCTTAGGAAATGTCTGAGCACTCTATACACTTTATGGAGCACTTGGCTCAATGGTGGCTGGTGGAGTGGCATTTCATTCTGTGCCACTGGTAAACCAACTTGGGGACTAGCAGACATTAAAAACAAAAGACTAGGCAGACTATAGTCTTGTATTGCCAACGCAAAATAAATTGGTGTATAGAAGAGTGGGTGAAAGCAAAAGAACTTGTGTGAGGAAGTGCTGAACAAGATTCAGAATGTGAGTCAATGTGGATATTGAAGTTGCTAAGAATAAGAGTGGGAGTGGAGAAGAATGAGGCAACTGTAGACTCAAGGATCACAGTAGCTGGCTTCAAAGAGAGAAGGTGATGACAGGCTTAGCTCTCCTGTCTACAACTGACTCCTCTCATCTGAGAAATGCATATTGCAAGTAGGACAACAAGTACAAAGCAGAAGAAACTTTTTTTAAAAACAACCCCCCCCCGGTAAATGTCTTAATTTCCTCCCCCACCCTGGACCAAATGAATATTCTTGCTCTAAGTCTACTCCTGCTCCTTAGTGATCCGCTGGAGGTGGGACTGCTCTCTCCTTGTCAGAAGGCGGCATTTTATACTTCATTATCCTGAACTAGTTGGAATGTCTACCATCCTAATGTACAGTCCTTCTGACAGAGAAGTGGCAAGCATGTGGCCGTTTCCTATTCTTCCACACAGGAAATTTCTGGCTGTAAGCCATTTTCTTGTCCAGGAAATAAAAGTTGATTGCTTAGGAAGTGTGTGGGAGTGGAGGATATCCTTCTGAATGTATCAGCTTTGTTCTGAGTACAGTACTTTCTCTGTTTGTGACAAAGGTGAAAGAATATATTTGTGGGAGGAGGTTATACTGCTAAAGGGTTTTAGTTCAGCTTCCCCCCACCCCTTTGGATAAATGTTATTTATATACATCTCCCAATTTTATGGCAGTCCTGTTTGAAAGGCCACTTTCTGCCAACTCTTTCCTTTTGGTGCTGAGTGGAAGATAGACATCTATTCAAGAGAAGAAGAAAATCTATTTCACTACTACAGATTTTTCTTTTAGACTTGTAGGGGAAGTAGTACTTCTGATACGTTTCCTTCTCTAATATACATGGCCAAGCATAGTGAGCAAGCTTAGATACACTTGGGATTAGGGGCTGGCGCTTCCAGATCGGAAGATGCAAGTTCCAAGGATTCCTGAGTTCTGCCACTTCCATTTTTAGAAGTTAACCAGTTTTATGTCAACATAGTGACTGGCACTGAAGGGACACAGCTTATTAGTAGTTTTTGAGACAGGCTTTCTTAATGTAGCATGTGTACACGCTACTCAACTACCAGAATCACAGAGGTATCCTTTTGCATAAGCACGTGAAACGCAAGATGAGCTGTTTGTGAAGTTCCAGGTATATAACCTACTGTAATACATTTGGTCACTGTTCTACATTTTCCATGGATACAATGCATCATTCATGAGGTTCTGCTGATCATTGCATAGACCACGTCTAGCATAGTGTAGGCCAGGATCCTCAAACTTTTTAAACAGAGGGCTTGTTTGAAAAATATATGAACAAATTCCTATGCACACTGCACATATTTTATTTGTAGTGCACAAAAAATAGGGAAAAAATACAATATTTAAAAGGAAGAATGATTTTAATCAACACAAACTTATAAAAATTAATTTTTTATATTTTTTTATTTTGACTGTGTCAGACCAACACGGCTACCTACTTGAATCATAAACTTATAAGTATTTCAATGGGAAGTATGGGTCTGGTTTTGGCTAATGAGATGGTCAATATCTGGTTCCATATTTGTCACTGCTAGTCGTAGCAAGTGATGCAAGTGTTCATCAGTTAGTCTGGATCTGGTTGGAGATTTCAGATGTTTCATTTGGGGAAAAGTCTGTTCACAGACATAGGTGCTGCCAAAGATGGTTGCAATTTTGAGTGCATGGTTCCTGAGATTAAGAAATGTCTCAGAAGGGAGAGATGCATCGAAATTAGTGGGGCTGCTTGATTTGATTGCGTCTCATTGGGAGTTGCGAGGAATAAATGCGGAGGGCAAAAACCACAGACCTTGAGCTCTGGGAGAAAAAATGTGGGATGGAAATTCAGTAACTGCTCAGTCCCACTTTGGGGGGGGGGCGGGATTCGGATGAACCCATACCCATTTTTTTTTCCAAAGCCTGCCTCCGTCTGGGCTCCTCTTAGATGGCAGGCAGACGTTTACTCATGAGCAACCTGATGCCGAGAGGGGAAGCGCACCTTGGATCACAGCCCAGCCCCCGAGCACTTTTCCCAGGACAAATACTCGCTAGGATGATGGTGGCCATCTTTTTCCTTGGACATAATCCCCAGTGGCCCCAAGGGGGGCTTCCTCATGAGTAAGCACCAGAGCCCTGCGTTCCTTGTAAGCGACCTTCTTCCCCCTCCATGCGTAGCTCACCATCAGTGTGGAGGCCACCGCAGGCGCAGGAGACAGAGGGCGAGCCTGCCCAGAGGAGGCGGCAGCTGGAGCCACTGAGCTGGACTGCAAGGACAACAGCGGCCGGGGCTGGATCGGGTGGCATGCCACAGCGGAGAGGGTGATGGAGCTCAGGGCACAAGCAAGCAGCATGGTGGCTGGGATCGAGGGAGGCGAATATACTTGGGGAGAGACAGGCCAGGAGGGGGAAATTCTGACCCGCCTCGTTCCTTCCCGTCTGCTCTGCTTAAAGGCACAATGGTTCAAGCTCTCCAAAGCACGTTAAGTCTCCTCAACAGCTTCATGGCGGGTTCTGCAATGGCCGGGTGGGCCGGATTTAGGACCCTGGCGGGCCGTAGTTTGAGGACCCTGGTGTAGGCCATGCTACACATGCATTATAGCTTTTATATGCAGCACTCTTATTAGAAACAATGTGCCTTTATTCCAGCATTGTCTGTATACAGCAGATTCACTGCCATATTATCCCATTTTAATAGCTTTCCTGAACTATTAGCTAGTGTTTCTTGTAAGGCTTAAAGCCAAAACAAAGCAGCTCTTTATTTATTTATGGCATTTATATACCACACCTCATAAATATTCCAGGGTGGTTTACAATGCACTTCTATATCTACATTATACTAAAATTTCTATTTCATTTTCCCGGTCCAATAGCGATGGCTTAAAGGGGTTAACGGTATATAGCAAACCACATCAAAAGCAACAATAACCACAACCCCTCTCAACTGAAATACTCAAATGACATATGTAGACTGAAAACAGCAGAAAAGAGCCTTCATTCAGTCTCAATATGGCAGCAACTGCATCTTCCCATATAGTCTCTCTGAAGTTACTTCACTGTGGGCAACTAAAATGGGTGCCCCTTCTAGCTTTTGAGAAGGGTTTACTTGTATAGGCCTTTGTGGCTAGAAGGCGGAAACCCAGGGCAGTAGCAAGGGGGAGAAGAACCAAGGTAAATGTGGCAGGTGATGTGCAACTGCCTCCCCAAGTGCAATACTGACTTAACATACAGAATGAAGTCTATCTCCTAACCCTAGCCTGCTCCTTAGCATGCACTGATTTCATGTGGGGTGCTTGGAGTTGCCTCCGTGGGATACATGGTGCACTGCTGTCTCTTTGAGGTTCAACTTCCTTTTTCTGTGCTCCCTCTTCTGAATATTTTTCAGTAATGTGAAGCTAAAATGTGTGATGAGACCCAATCACCATGGCAAGCTTGTGGAAGTGCATGGCTTTCTGCACAGAAGAGGTTTCGAGCAGCTTCTGTGTATTAGTCAGTTCATGCGAGGTGGCTCTTTGTTGGTCTGAGCGATAGTTGAGAAAGAAGTGCCAGTATACTCTGGCACTACAATAATATTATTGCACTCCAGTGTTGTCAGTTGCATGAACTGTTTCCCGTTCCAGTTGGCCATAATAGGAACCAAAGTTACAATCTGGATAAAAATGGAAAGTAACTATTAAAAGCACATCCTTAAGTGTCAGAGAGGCTTGCTGGTTCTGCTTTCCAACTAAAGCAAACTGAATAATAAACCATGGTGAGCGGAAGAGTTATGTCAGCTGATAAAAGTTCAAGGGGTGGCAAAATAACAGCAACTTCTGTACTGCAGGATACGCATCTGCACAAGAAAAACTATACGTTTCATTGGGCTAAGGGTTGCACTTCTTAGTTATATTTTGTGAAAACAGTGTCCTTTGTAACCAAAGTAATATCAATTAAAATGAATTTTAAGTCTTTTTTATCCTTTCCCTCCTTCCAGGTACAGTCTACTCTGCAGTATAGAGGCATTATGTACTCAGAGTGGAGGTCCCTACATCTTGTACTTCAAAATGATAAGGGTCACACCAGTGTACTTCACAGCTATCCTGACAATGTGGGGAGAGAAGTGGCAAATGCTGTTGTGCGTCCCCTTGGCCAAGTCTTAAATGCTCCATCGGCAGCTGGCAGTGAGAGTTTACTGAAAACAGACAAAGAAGTGAGTAGTTCCCCAGTTGAAGTACATATAGTCTCATCATTACAGGCATTTAAGAGGGTTATAAAGACCCATTTGTTTAGAACAACCTTCTCATTTATAGTTTCTATGATGTTCTGGTTTGATTCGGTGCTGAAATAATTTTAAAGCTTTTTTCTTTCTTTTGTAAGACTGTGTATTGCTTATATGGCTGTGTTTGTTGGTATTTTACTGTTAATTGCACTGTTCTTTTATAGTAGGGATGGGGAACCTGTGTCTTTCCAGAGGTTGCTGGACTACTTTTGTATCCCTGGCCATTGGCCATACTGGCTGGTACTGAAGGGAGTCCAACACCATCTGAAGGACCACAGGTTTGCAAGCTGTGCTGCATGGCAGTAATTTAGTTAGATGTAAAGGTAAAGGTACCCCTGCCCATACGGGCCAGTCTTGTCAGACTCTAGGGTTGTGCGCTCATCTCACTCTAGAGGCCGGGAGCCGGCGCCGTCCGAAGACACTTCCGGGTCACGTGGCCAGTGTGACATCGCTGCTCTGGCGAGCCTGCACCAGCGCAGCACACAGAACGCCGTTTACCTTCCCGCTATAAAGTGGTACCTGTTTATCTACTTGCACTTTAAGGGTGCTTTCGAACTGCTAGGTGGGCAGGAGCTGGGACCGAAAGACGGGAGCTCACCCCGCCGCGGGGATTTGAACCGCCAACCATGTGATCAGCAAGCCCTAGGCACTGAGGTTTTACCCACAGTGCCACCCGCGTCCCCCAGTTAGATGTAGTGCTCATTATATTTGATATGTTAGAATTCGTCCTGTGAGTGTTTAACCATAAAAAGTGACATAAAAGTATATCTGATAAGTAGATTTGCTCAGCAACCCTGTGTACAAGCACCTTATCTCTCGCACAACACAAAGTGTGATCTTGGCATGAGCAACCTGGCTTGAATGTCAAGGTAACTTAACTTAAGGAAGTTAATGGAACCTACCTGATATTGGGTGATTCTCCCAGCAGACTCCCATCTCATGTTATTTGGGAGAGTTCTACCTTCTTGAGAGGCTCTTTGAGGTCTTCAAGTGTATGTGGGGTGAGTGGGTACAGGAAACTTCCATTTAGGCTACAATCCTGTACCCACTTAACTGTGAGCCCCCTTCAGCTGAGTGGGATTTACTCCTGAGTAGACATGTGTAAGATCCAAAGTCAGGTAGATCTTCAAATCCAGGTCTACATGCTATGGTATTTCCGGATTTAAAATAATACAGTTGTTGGAGGATGAATTTTCTGTTATCTCTTACTGTGTATCCTTTGTATATCTCATGTTAACAGTGCTATGCTGTGGTGCCGGTTTTCATTTGGAAGAGTCTACCAAATGGGGAAAGGTTAAAAAAGATGGTCATGTAACTTTCCACTTCTTCTTCTCTTAGGTAAAATGGACCATGGAGGTAGTTTGTTACGGACTGACCCTCCCTTTAGACGGTGATACTGTAAAGCACTGTGTTGATGTGTATACAGACTGGATAATGGCTCTGGTCTTTCCTAAGGACTCAATTCCTCTACCTGTTATTAAAGAACCAAACCTTTATATTCAGAGCATTCTCAAACATCTACAAAATCTATTTGTACCAAGGTGAGAACAGTGGAGAGTGAATTAGTTCATGTAGGCAACATGATTACAAGCCAAGTGTAACAGTAACCAGCAGACATTTATTTAGAAGTGTAGTTAAAAGAATTGTTGTTGTATTAACATGGAGGGTAAAAGAGCCCCATAATCTACTGTTTTGGAGGTTGGATTTTAACACTTGTGTATTTAAGAAAGCATATGTCCATAATTTGAAGCTGCAAAAAAAGAGGGGGGAAAGGATTTGAGAGGGTGTATGCTCTCTCTGGTGAAGATGTCAAAACTGGAATAAAAAGTTCATTCTGAAATTATCCAACTTTTATATGCGCATATCTCTGTTGCTGGATTTTGTGCTAATTGAAGTTGAAGCTTATTTGTCTTTCCTTTTTGTTAACATTTAAATTTGCTGAACAAGAAAAAAGCAAAATGTATGTCTACTGCAGCAGGAATCCACAAACAGAGAAAAGAAAGCTGTCTGAGAATGTAAAATATTAATTCTAAAAATCTATACCCTACATATTTTGAAGTACAGTATTGGGAACAGTCCCTGAAAAATAGTTTATCAACAACAATACTTTGTTACTGTCAAATACAGTGGTACCTCGCAAGACGAATGCCTCGCAAGACAAAAAACTCGCTAGACGAAAGGGTTTTTTGTTTTTTGAGCTGCTTCTCAAGACGATTTTCCCTATGGGCTTGCTTCGCAAGACGGAAACGTCTTGTAAGTTTGTTTCCTTTTTCTTAACACCGTTAATACAGTTGCGACTTGACTTCGAGGAGCAACTCATAGAACGCAGTGTGCTAGCATTTTATGAGGTTTTTAAAGACTGGTGATTTTTGAAGCTTTTCCAAAACTTTCCCAACACCGTGCTTCGCAAGACGAAAAGAATTGCAAGATGACAAAACTCGCGGAACAAATTAATTTTGTCTTGCGAGGCACCACTATACAATGGTCATGTACATTAATTTGGGTACACTGTAAGGATGGAGGGAAGTGGGTTTTTATAGCCTTTCTCCTTTAAGTATGTGGATTAATCTCTGTCCTGAGCATTAGGCAATTTGAATGCCATTGTCATGTGAACAGTATGAATGCACAGATGTACTTAGAATGATAGAATCATAGAATCATAGAGTTGGAATAGACCACAAGGGCCATTGAGTCCAACCAGGAAACACCATCAGAGCACTCCTGACACTCCTGACTTGTGGTATGCAGAAGCACAGACCCTGCATTTTCGGTGTCTTCTGTACAGACTGCATGGCAGTTGGAATACCTAGGGCTGCCTAGTGGCTTGAACAAGAAGCAGAACAAGAATCTGTTTGCCATTCAGTTTTCCCTGTAGGGAAGGAGTGAATGTCGGGGCAATCCATTGCCTCTTGTCTCCAGTGAAGTCTGGTGGCCACTGGCCACCAAAGAGCAAACAAACAAGCTGCAGGCAGCTTTCATATTGGCATGCAAACATCACAATTCATTTACTTAGATTTTGCTGCCCTTTGGGCTCCACTTCATCTGATGCAATTTACTATATTTGCAATAAGGCTATCTCAACTCAAGCCTGCACAAGCCTAATGCAAAGCAACACTCGTGTGTTCTGGCCCACAGGAGCTCAGTAGCTCCTGCCTGTCCTGGACAGTGAAAACAGGAGATTTATTGTTCTCCTGTTAGGCCCACTATGTGAGATTGGTAGTTTGTGTTCAGCCTGGTGGATTACAAACTATCCTGGTCTATTGTGAATTTAGATGTTTTGCAAATCTTTTGAAGATGAGTGGCTTTTCTAAGATTGCGTGAAGATAGTTTAGCCCCAGCTTCATTTTAAAAACAATTCTTATTAGAGGTGCAAAACATCTGTTGTAAGAATGCCTCCAATCTCTTGTCTAATTTATTTTTGGCGGGGGGGGAGTACTCTGTTTATGCAGGCGTAAGTGATGTTTTTCTTCTTCTACAGGCAGGATCAGGGTACCAGTCAGATTAAACTATGTCTGCAAGTTTTGAAAGCTGTCCAGAAATTGGCTCGTGAGTCAAGCACTATGTCTAGAGAAACATGGGAGGTTTTATTATTGTTTCTACTACAAATTAATGATATTCTGCTGGCAGCTCCAACAGTGCAAGGTTTGGGTCTTTACCTTTTTCCCCATAACTGTTTATAGTGTGTGGCTCTGGCCCGAGTGTGACAATTTAAGAACCTCATCTTTTTTTCTTTCCTACCATTCAAAATTTAGAGGGACTATTGTCATGAAATGAATGGTGTTGAAATAATTATTGTCCAATTCTGATTCTGATTAATTTCTTAATTTGGAATTGCTATAGGAATTGAATGATACTTCCATTTCTATTCCCATTTGAAGCAGATGCCGCTTTTACTGACATGTTGTTGCTAAGGCCCTTTTACTACCTCTCGTTTATTCATTCAGAGATGCTCTAGGGCTAGGCAGTGATTTCTAGGCTTCAACACTGTCATGGGGAGTGGAGCCGCCCTCTGGCAAGCAGCCATCTTTTCTTGTAATGGTGAAGCTGAAGTAGCAGGCAGAGCTTGTGCCATCAGCTGTGCAGTGCTCTTCCCCAACTCCAAAAATGGGAGGAAAGATGAAGGTTGTTTGCTAGCTTCATAGCCAAGGCACCTGGAGAGCCTTGGCCATTCAGAGTCTAACGAGCAAAAAATCCCTCTTTCTGCTAAGTTGAATGTAGCCTAAAAGCTACTCAAGATGCCTTCACACAACAGTGCACAGGCCTGGCATACTGCCTCTCTGCCTGCTTTCCCTTGAGAAAAGGCAGAAAGGGCTTGCTGGGAGAGAAGGGGCACAGGGCTTGACAGGCAGAAGGCTGGTGGCTGCAACTTCTGTCTTGTCCAGCAAGAGCCCTACCACTGAGAAGCTGAGAAACTGCCCTGGCTGTGGATGCATCCACTTGTTACCGTTTTCTAATAAGTTTGCAATCTTTAGGCATAAATTAAGGCTGCCATATACTGCATACCAGTGCTGCATTGTTTTGGAATTCATGCATAAATTAAGATAGGATATTTCCCCCCACATCCATTCCCATATTTCATCTGGTTAGATTGTTCTTTCCTGTCTCCCAATTCTTAAATTTGAAATTCTTACATTTTTAAGTGCATGAACATTCTAGAGTGTTCTTGATGTTCTCTATGATAGATCTTTAGCTGTGTTAACATTTGCCATCTAATAATACGTGAATTACTTATTTTAGATTAATATTTAAAAATAGGAATAGGATTTGAGGTAATTATTCTTTTTAATCACGGAAATTCTACAAACCCAAGATAATTTTAACTTTACTTTTCCATTCAAATAATTTCACACTTTGCACATCAGCTCAGCTTATTTTGATAAGATCCCCAATATCTGATTGCTGTTTTTCTCCAAGGAATATTTGGAAATTTCTTCTTCAGTGATGATAAAAAGAAACCCCACAGGTATTTTTTTTTAGTCCTTTTCTCTGTTTTATTTCTTTTGTAGGCGGTATTGCTGAGAATTTGGCAGAGAAGCTGATTGGTGTGCTGTTTGAAGTCTGGTTACTAGCCTGTTCCCGGTGCTTCCCCACACCTCCTTATTGGAAAACTGCCAAAGAGATGGTAGCAAACTGGAGGCATCATTCTGCCGTGGTGGAGCAATGGAGCAAAGTAATCTGCGCCCTTACAGCCAGGTAGCTGAAAACCTATTGCCTTTTTTTCATACGTCAGCCTGCCACTGTACACCAATGTAGTTATTTCCATTTTTATGTAGTGTGTTTTAGTAGAATCTCTCCCTTCACCCTCAAAAATCCATCATTTTGCTACAGAAAAGGGGGACTGCTTTTCACTCTCAGGTACCACACTTGACTGTGCCCCATGTATTAAAAATAAGTTTTAAACCTTGTTCTTGGACCTAGTACTTACTGAGGAGGCAATAACCTGTGCCTGGGAAGTAATACAGTGGCACCTCGTCGAGCGTTCGGGATCCATTCCGGAGCCCCGGACGCTCGACGAAAGAGACGCTCAGCAGAGCATCGCTCTGTGCATGGAGCGGTTTTGCGCTTCTGCGCATGCACAAAGCAGCAAACCCAGAAGTAACCTGTTCGAGTATGTCTGGGTTTGCTGCGGACATCCACCGAAATGGACAATTGATGGGGCGGACGTTCGCAGAGGTATGACTGTATTTCAAAAATATAGGTCAGAGCTCCTATGATGGAATGCTCCACCATATATTTAAAAAGAATGCCTGACATGTCAGGGAGAAGCCTGCATTCTGACTCAGGATTACCAGCTCAATGAGAGCTTGGCATCAGTGTCCTGTCCAGCTTGGAATGCATATCATTGTTGGTCAGTGAACTGAGGTGGAGAGAAGGGGCTCTTTGCAGTGTGCGTTTTTATTTTTATTTTTAAGGAAGACCTGAAATAGACCTAATCTATCTGATATTATTTTAATGAAAGGCAGTGGCTGAGGGAACACTCTCAACATTTTTGTTCTCCTTTGTTTCTGTTTAACATCCTGATCCAAAGTGTGAACTCTTTGACTACTGACATAACCAGACAGTATTTGTTTCTGGTATAGCTTTTTCTTGTCTCTTTCGTATGTAGTAAATGGCAAGCTCTGTGTCTCCCTTGCACAAAACACTTCTTTGCACATATTTTGGTTTCTCTGTTGTCCCTATTTGTATCTGGAGTTAGCTTTTTATTTTTTTTTGATACAGGAACTGCAGCATTAATTCAACTCTTTATTAGGTTGAAAATCGCATACTTTCTGGGCAAACCACATGTCAAAAATGATAGAAAGAGCACAATTGTAATATCTCATGTTGATGGTTAGGGAATGGTTTAGGATGACACATGGGCTTCTCTCCACTGGCCTCCACCAGTGAGGTGGATTCTAACCTGGAGGAAGCCCCATGCTTTACCATAGTGAGAGGGAAGCAGATACCTCCAATGAAATATGGATGCATCATTTATAATTATGCAGAGTGAAATCATGCAGAACCACAAACTCACCGATAGTCTGACTTTTCCTACAGATTGCTACGTTTTACGTACGGGCCGTCGTTCCCACCTTTTAAAATCCCTGATGAAGATGCCAGTCTGATTCCTCCTGAAATGGATAATGAGTGTGTTGCCCAGACTTGGTTTCGCTTTTTACATATGCTGAGGTACTGTATATAACAAAAAGCATGCAATGTTGCTAGCGTATTTATCAAAATTTGATACGTTATATATGTGAATGAGTCCTCTTGGGGGTGTGGTTTATTGGAATCAGATGCCCTAGTTGTGGAAGAGGTGTATAATATTGTGGCAGATCTTGTCACAGGTGCCTGTGACAAGATCCAACTCATAGTAGGATAAGTTCCTAGATCTTTCTCTCTAGCTTGCATGTGATAGAGATACAGTAGTGCCTCTACTTGCATTCACCTCCGGTTAAGTATCCTTTGGGATACGTACATGGCAAACCCAGAAGTGTTTTTCTGGTTTTCGTCCCACGCGCATGTGCAAAAGCGCTAAACCGCGCCATGCGCAGAAGCAGCACCTCCGGTTGCGAATTCCTCGGGATGTGACCGGAGCTCTGGAACGGATCCCGTTTGCGACCAGAGGTACCACTGTATAGTCATTTTGGAATTTAGTACCTGATACTTGTTTGTCTTCAACTATTCTCCTGAACACCATGTATAGTTTTGCCCTTCAACATTTCACTCATGGCTTCAAATACTTTTCGTTTGCAATTCTGTATGCCCTCCATTTTGGTTCCCTTCAGATATTTAGCAGCTACACACACCGAGTAGCCTATTTTGATGTACCTTAGTGCTTCCTTGTCTCTTCAGTTGCATGGGGTCTTGCAATACTGTCTCATTTCATACTCCTCAGCTGGAGGCAAAGATCATGTGCCCCAGGGTAACTGCTGGGTGTAGTTGATCACTGTTCTTATAAACAGATGCTGTCAACTTCTTAAAACTTCCATAAAAGTTAAAGCACCTTTGAAAAGTAGTGTGAGAGAAGGTAGCTAAATAATAATAGTAAGTGGATACTTGTGAAATATTCAAAAGTGGCAAACATAGTACAGTGATTTGTCGATCTTTTAATTGGTAGGTTTAATCTTATAAAGGCTACTTGTTTTTCGACATCTCTAACTCTTAGCAGAGCTTTTTTTTTTAAAAAAAGAACATTTTAAAATTTCAATATTTAGTGTATTTTACTTTTTACAAATGTGTTATGATTAAACAGAGTCTTTTCTCTCCCTTGTAGTAATCCTGTGGATTTGAGTAATCCAGCAATTATAAGCTCAACCCCCAAATTTCAGGAACAGTTCCTGAATGTGAGTGGAATGGCTCAGGAATTGAATCAGTATCCCTGCCTTAAACATCTGCCTCAAATATTCTTTCGTGCTATGCGTGGGATCAGTTGCTTAGTGGATGCATTTTTAGGTAACATTTTCTACTCTTAATTTATAGGATGTTACTTGGCTTTTGTAAGCAACTCAAATAGTTAATACTTTGTATTGGTACATCTAATATTTCAGATGTTTGTCTGCGGGGCTGTTTGTGTTAATCATTATTTTCTCCTTGTCATCTGTGCAGCAACTGTATTCTATTTTCATCAGTTGGGAACCAGTGACTTCTGGACCAAATTGAGCTCCCAGTTCTGGTAGCATCTGCCCCTCTCACCTATCCAACCCCACAATCACAAAATAGGTTTGGATGAACAGCTTTGGGGGCAATGAGGCCCTTGCAACAAGATATTGGGGTTTGATCTGCAACCTCCCCTATTCCCTTTTTGGAGTCGTCCCCAGCAAAATTAGTTCCTAAATAGGGCTCCCATATCTTGTTTAGAGGTACTGAAAAGTAATTGATAATGTGTTCAGCTAGATGCCTTAAAACTTGTCATGATTTCAACTTGTTACCTCCAATAGAATTTCATTCTCGGGAGTTTCTCAGCAGTTGTGTTTGGTGTTAATTAAAACTGCCTATTCTTGTGAAACCATAAATGCTTTTACTAAATATTCATTTTCCTGAAAAACTGCTTTATGGAAATGTTTCCATTGCAGTACATAATATAGTAGCAATATAATTTCTTTTTTCTCCAGGAGTTGCTGTCTTTACAACCAGTGGGTGTGAAAGATTACCCAGATATGGTATTAAAACTTGTTGGACTCTCCTGGGTGACAAGAATCTGGGGGCGCAGGGGTGATGATTTTAACAGTGGTTGGGGTTTGCATCAAATCCTGGAAAGCTGCAGTATTCTGTCATGATAGAATTTTTATATTAAATTGATGTGGTGCTTCTTAAAGACAATGCTTCAAAAGTTTCTAGTTCTGTTTTAAAAAGTGGTTGGCATACAGATGCTCTTGCAACAAAAAAATCTGCTTGGTTGCAGCATTATGGGTTACGCATTTTAAATATGAACAGTAGGTTGGTCGTTTAAAAAATAACCACCACCCAAATTGTTAGTATCTCTTGCAATATGGTATAAGTCTCTCTCACTGTAACAAGCAGACATGTGCTATTTTAAAAATGTAACTTTAATACCTTGCCCATGATTAAATATGTGAGGTCTTGCAATTAAGGGCTTGAATCCAATGTAGTGCTAAGTAAGTCACTCTGTTAATGCAAGCATTTTGTGTAGATTTGGAGACATCCTGGGGGCAGCGGGTGGGGGAAGTCTGCTGCATAAATCCTTGCGCTAATGGAACGTGTGCATTGGATACCACCCAACCTTTCTACTGAAATTTGTCTATATGCATATTTATGACACAACCGTGATGAAATGATCTCTGTCTTGAAGCTGGGCTGATGGATATTGGATTATGGAGACCTGATTATTTAATTTTTATACTGCTAAATATATTAAAATATATCTATAAGTGGTGTACAAAAAACTTAAGCAACAACTGACAACTTAAAATACTACAAAAATACACAGTTACATATAAAAATGTTACATTAATATAAAGTTACTAATATATATAAGTAAATCAATATCGGTTCCTTTCCTTCCTAACACACCCTCCCTCTCAGCCTCCAGGTTCTCACCCAGGGTCCAAACAAATTCTCAGCTTACCCACAAAAGTCTCACAATGAGAAGGGTTATTGGAAACAGTGAACAACGCCCTAGTCTCTTATTCTAGACTTGCTCTTTATGGGCAGGCCCAAGGTGGATGCCCACAGCTGTGTCCCATCCACTGCATGCTCCACACCCAGTTCCAGTATAGCAGGCCTTGTTGAGTTTTCCAGAGGGTCCACAGATAGAAAAAGCCCTCCCCCCTCACTCGAAGCTCTTTCTTTGTACTCTGTCCTGTCCTCCTCTTCCAGCTGCTGGAGAAGGTGGACTCTTTAGAAAAGTACAGTAAACTGAACAGTGTGGTCCTTCTACTTTGAGGAATGCTGTTTAAAGCCTGTTGCAGTATGAGAGAGAGCGCTTCTTCTTAATTATGAGGAAACCGTATAATTCATATTAACATGGCCATTTAATTTTTTGAAATTTTTAATAACAAAGTCTGAATTCTTGGATGAATTGTTCCTCATAACAGAATACTGCTTCTTTGTTTATGAAATGTAGCACAGTTTCTTGTCAATTGTGCTAATCATTGTACCAAGGCAGATGGAAGAGTACTGCCAATCACACACTTGTAAATTGCCTCTGTCCTCTTATTATCCATTACTTAAGGTTGTTTTTTTCTGATATTCTGCTTGTCAGTGAAGAACTGTTGTATGAATAGCATTATTATTATTATTATTATTATGCACTTGTGAACTGAAAATATTATAGAACTGTGGGTATTTAACCAACCTGAGTCCTTCGTGCATCATGAATAGCGCTTACCTTGATGCAGATGCTTTATACTCCCCCATGAGTAATACTGAAATGTTGAAAACAGAACAAAGAGGATAATTTGCCTGAGAGGGAGATGCAAGAGAGCACTGAGGCCTTGTCATGTAATGTTGCAATGCTATTTACACTTATCTGGGAGTGTAGGATAGTATAGGTTTGGGGAATGTCAGGTTGGCAGTGGGCCTGTGATACGTGAGAATTCACCAAAATGAGAGATATGAAACTGCAGAACCCTTTTTAGTAGCTTTACCTTCTATACTAATCTCTGCTTCTACAAATATATGTGTCACCATTCCCTGTATGTGTAGAGGGCCCTCCAAAATATTAATAAGATCAGCATTTGCCTTCCTATTAATTATTGTGAAAGAACTGAAGAAGTGTGCATGCACACGAAAGCTCATACCAAGAACTAACTTAGTTGGTCTTTAAGGTGCTACTGGAAGGAATTTTTTTATTGTGAAAGAACTGTTTGAACTAATTGCCTCTCAAAGATAAGTATTGTTTTTACTGTCATTTTGCTTTCCAAAGGATTAAATGAGATATCCGGTGTAACGGTGGCACAAAAGAAATTTGTGTTGTTTCACTAGTGATTTCTGTTTGTGCAAGCGGTTGCACAAATGCTTCTTTACCGAGTAGCACACAATAACATTATAAACAATGTACACTAGCAGTTAGTAGTATCTTTCAGAAGTAGAAATCGGCCATTTGATACACCAATTGCAGAAGGTTGAAAACAGGGCTTCCACTAGGGGCAGACAAACCAGGAACAGGGCTTAGACAAAGAGCTGCTAAGCCAAACTGTGTGTTAATTCACAGCAACACAGTGGCAGCAGGACCAAAGCTCCAGGAATGCACATGTTTGCTTGTTAGCACTAAGCTATGGTTTGGCTTAACATTATGCCTGACTCAAGCTGGAGGCTTGTCTGGGAGAGATAAGCTACGAGCCTGGATTAGGCATCATGCTGAGCCAAACTTGCAGCAAGACTAGATGAGGAGCAAATCTGTTGTAGTCTGCTCCCAAGGAACCTGCATGCTTGCTTGATAGCACTAAGGCACCGTTTGGCTTAAGCTTATATTTCTTAGCTATCTTAGTTTAATGGAAAGAGATTTAGCCTTTTTTTAAAAAAAAATCAACTGCAGCCTGTTTCTGCTAGATCAAAATGAACTGACAGTGGCAATAACATGGCTGGAAAGAAAGTGGCTTTCAGGCGGCCTTTGTTCCTCTTTGCTTCCTGTTGGTCTTCTTTCTCTTCCCACTTTTTAGGTGCAAATGTGCGTGTTGCTCTCTTTTGAAAGGTAAGCAGCAGTCTTGTATGTAGTTACCTAAATCCTTTCCTCGATCACTTTCCAATCTTAACTAAAAACTAATTTCAAAACAAGATATTTTTTAACACTGGTGCTGGTATGGGAGGAATTAATGGGCATGTGTGCGTTACTACTTTGCTGTTTAAATGCCCACTGCGTTAGATTTTAAAAGAACTTAATGCTGAGATTCCCTTTTTTCTTTCAGGTATTTCAAGGCCTCGGGCAGATAGTGCTCCGCCCACACCAGTAAATAGATTGAGCATGCCCCAGACTACAGCTGTCAACACAACTCCACCTCACAACCGAAGGCATCGAGCTGTAACTGTAAATAAGCCAATGCTGAAAAACAGCACAGTGAGTATTTACGCTTAGTAAAGCAATGATTTTATATACAGTGGTACCTCGGGTTAAGTACTTAATTCGTTCCGGATTATTTGCCTGTTCTTAACCTGAAGCACCACTTTAGCTAATGGGGCCTCCTGCTGCCGCTGCGCCGCTGGAGCCCGATTTCTGTTCTTATCCTGAAGCAAAGTTCTTAACCTGAAGCACTATTTCTGGGTTAGCAGAGTCTGTAACCTGAAGCGTATGTAACCGGAGGTACCACTGTACTTTACGTAAGAGAAGATTGTGTTGTCAGACATGACTGAGTATATGACTTTTCAAAAATTATTCTCTAATTGGATTATTTCCATCTCTCATTCCAATAGGCTAACACCGCTCATGCTTCCAAAGTACAACACCAGCCATCTTCCACTTCTCCACTTTCTAGCCCAAACCAGACTAGTTCTGAGCCTCGACCGCTTCCTGCTCCCCACAGGCCAAAAGTCAACAGTATATTGAACCTCTTTGGATCATGGCTATTTGATGCAGCCTTTGTTCACTGTAAGCTTCATAATGGAATTAACAGAGACAGCAGTATGACTGGTAAATATTGCCTTTCCATTCTGTATACTCCCTTCCTCCTTTGCTGGCACTTCCTACCTGCAAGATTAACTTCTCTGGCTAACCAAAACAGAACTCTGACAAAGCAGCATGATTAACTGTTGTCCAATATCATGTTAACCTCTTGCTTTTCTACATAATATAGGAGCTAAAGTAGCTAATTTGTAGTTGGGTCAAATGTTACTGCAGAAACGAAATTTAAGATTTGCCCGCATGTTAGCCTGAAGAATATAATAAAGCCGAAGGAAGCATTAAAAAGTACCACTTTGGGAACAACTTCCATACTTTGAATCACTTAAAGCAGGGGTGGCAGGCAAACATCATAACAGGACCTGCCTGCATTATTTGGTCTTTGTTTAACTTTACTTTTGAGAGATAATTAGTTTAGGTTTTCATAAATGGCCCCACAGTGAAGCATGTGCATTCCAGTGGTTGGTCAAATACTTAAACTTCAAGGGTTCTGTAAGTTGTAGCTTTCAAATCTCCCTAACTACTGCACCCATTTCATTTTTGGTTTTCTCATTGTTTTCCTAATTTCCATTTTCGGAGCTATCCCTAGACACATGACAGGTGATCTCCAACTGAGATAAATGAGTTCATTGCAGCAAATGTGTTGTGTTGGGGTTCTTTGCAGGAAACAAAAAGGCTTGTCATCACGATCATATTATGCCAAAGTTGAATTCCTTGTTGCTCTGCCATGAAATGTTCTATCTGAATAAGATAATTCATAATAGCAAGGACTAGTGGTAAAGGTGGGGTTTCAAGTCTAGCTAGTTTACATAACTTTCGTTAACATCTTACAGCCTGTCTGTTCCCACGTGTGTAGAAAATATATGTCTGTCCTGGTGAATGGCATGTGTAGACCCAAGAAGCTTTTGTGGAGAATGAATTCCAGTATTCCACAGAGCTTGCACAAGGGCAACTCAGTTACCTTTAGGAAATCAAAGCAAAACCACATATTACATCCTATAGAGTTGTCTGCTTAGCCATATAGATTTAATAGAAAACATATACAACTATGAATTACTAACTATTGGGTTGAAAGAAAAATTACATCTCTAAAATTTCACATGTTGATCTATTATTCTCTCTCTTTTGAGGTCTTGAGGCTTATTTAAAAGGGTTATAAAACGCTTTTGCAAGTGTTTGATCCTATGATGAAAATATAAAACAATTATTGAGTGCAAATCTCAGCATTGCATTAGCCAATATCACTTTAGTTTGCTTTCCTAGTGCTCAGATTATATTGAGAAATCTGGCTTTAGGGAGGCATGTTTACAAGAGTATTGAGAGCTATGTTGTCTTTTCTATGTATTGGCCATTTTTCATTACTTCATCTCCACTTTGTAGTCTTGTATCTCCTTAGTTCTTAGATAAGGGGCTCAGGTCCAGTGGTAGACCCCATGCTTTATTATATGTTTGTTTCAATTCGTATGCCGCTTTTCCATATAAATGTGCCCAGGGCCGCTCACAATATGACAACAAAAAACCTCCAAATCAATACATCATTCAGTAATACTCTAAATGCAAATTCACTTCCAAAAAAAATATGACAGCCCAAATGATTCAGCTTGATAATACGGATATTATAATATTTTAAATTCATTGTAGAATAAATTATAAATCATGAAAGCAAATAAATTGATACCAGGTACTTAAAACATATAAAGCAGAATGATGCACATTTCCAGTAGTTAGTACACGGCAGTGCCAGTAAATAAAGTGCATAATTTTTTTTTCTATAGAGTGCACATTGTACCTAGCAGCTTGGTCATATTCTCTTAAAGTGCACAAAGATCACCTCTCATTCATCCTTGCAGGGAGCCACAATTTTGTTGACAACAGATGGCTTCAGTCACCTCTTTTAGTCCATCTTATCACCCCAAATTGCCATTAAAAGCCATCAGAAAAGCACAGAAATTTAGACTGTGTATATGAAGCACACCTCTTACTGGGGGGGGGGGGGCACACCCAGCATTCCTCCCTTTCCTGTCCGAAAGAATGAGATCTGTAACTAACAAACAATGAGAGTGCTCACCCACTGCCTTCTGAGGCTTCTCAAACTTCTGGCTTCATTTAAAACAAAACAACAACATAGGGGTATATACTGCTGTGATGCCCAAAGGGAGACTTGTGACCTTCCAAGGCCCCCCTAAATTTGTCCATTAAAAAAGCTTTTTTTAAAAAAATTAACAGACCAATTCCACAGTCCCCTGCTGTGATTCTGTAATGCCAATTTTGGGGGGAGAACTTCCCAAGACCATAATAATAATAATATATTTTTAAAAATTGTCCACAGCCACTCCTACACTTTGGTCACACACACTTTTGGATTTTGTCCATGCCATCTCCCTTTATAACTGAAACATTACTTTGTTCCAATATTTTGATCTAGTGAGAGTTTTGTGTCTTTCCCCCCTGCAGAATTGTAGTGGAAAACTTGAGTGTTTCATCACTTTGCAGTGTTACCTGTCTACCCATTGGCATAATCACGTACTATTTGGAATAAGCTTTCCCCCTTCAGTGTAGCCACTATTTTATTTTATTTTATTTTATTTTATTTTATTTTATTTTAATTGCTTCAATGATTCTTTGTCATTTGACCCTTCAGCAGTAGACTAGAAAATGAATCATGCATTGATGAAAAAAAATTCCCTGATGTTGATGTCTTTTTGTAACCCTTGCATCTGAATAGACAAGCAGTTGTGGCCAATGCAAAGCAAGCAGTTGCTTAAAAGAAGCATTGGTCTTTTGCTGTTGCAGGTGTAGAAGGGCAATTCAAAACACCTCCACAGTAGAATATGGAAGGTACCTGTTGACAGCAGCTACAGATTGCAGAACCCTTGAAGAAACAGAGGAAGAGCCCACGCTTTATATCTGAATTATTCTCATATTATTAAGGGTTGCAGGGAACCCTTTGATAGAATGCAGAGAAACTAGGTGGCCATTCACACAATATTTGAAGCCAGGTGGGATAGGGTGGGGTCTGGGGGAGAGAAGCTGTGACCCAGATGTTGGAATGTAATTCCCATCATCCCTGCCTGATAGACATGCTGCTTGGGGGCTGATAGGAGTTAGAATCCAACAATTTCCATCCATGTGGGAACTGCTTTGTACAAAGTTATTTGGGATTCATTTAAAACAAGCAATGGGTTGTAGCAGGCTAAGTTTTACTCATAGTAGAACCATTGAAATCAATGGACCTAAATTAGCTATGTCTATTAATTTCTGAACAGGGCTAACATTGAATTCAACTCAACACCTCCCCACTCCCACATGAATCCCTTTTCATGATTGGTGACACTACAATGGGAAAAAAAAATCTTCCAATGCCATCTGCAAAGCCAAGCAAGGCACTTGGCTGTTTTTATACTAAGAAACTAGCAGGCTGAAACAACAAGTTTCTAAGATTATTTGCAATCTTCTAGCTTTCCCTTTTCCACAAAGTGAGGATAAGCCTGAGTTCCATTCTACCCTGTACTTCTTTTGACTAAAAGGAAATGATTGGGCCATCTTGAAGGTCTTCCTGTATGGAAATTTCAGATAAGCAATGTGTGGGGTGATCAGACAGTGGTGAGCTGGTTACTTGTATTTTTTTCTCCTCCACCCCCAATGATTTCCTTCTAGTGCAGATTTTCAGCTGGTGGTATATGAAATAAAGCAAAATACTGCCTGAATTGTGAAGGGGCAATATTTCTACTACAAATATTGAATGTACATTAATATAGATACCTAACCCTTACAGCAGTATATTTTTTCTAACTTTTGTTCATTGTTCTGCATGAAATCATAATTTTAGACCCTAATGCTAATTTCCTGTGTGTTTAACAAGCCTACTAGATCATAAGCTTTGAATCAGTTTTTCAAAAACCTAAAAAGCTGCTTAACTTGTTGTTACAGTTTCACCATCTTTAAAGTATTTTATAACTACTGCTGTCCTTTGATTTGTTTCCATTTTATTTCTATTATCTTGCAGCATCTTTTATCCAAATTCTTCTTTCTTATAAATCTTGTAAGTAGGAACTAGTAGCTTCTCTTTAATTGCAGTCATTTTTTTTCTTTTTTCCATAATCCCATTTTTTTTAATTTTTATCATCATCATCCCTTGTAGCTTTTGCTCTTTACATGGGAAAGACAAATAACTGTGTGTGGCTTTTTAAATGGGGAAGATTGTTGGCAAAAGCAAATTAATCTGCCTGAATCAGTCCCATCATTTTCTGTACTCTAGTCTGTGATCATGTCATGAATTTAAGGACTTTGCACTAACCGTGTTCTTTTCTTAAAGCTTATTTTTATACAGAACTAGTATTTTGATTTGTATGCATTTTGCATGTAGTTTCCCCCCCTAATTATAATAATTTGCTGGATAGTTTATTCAGGACAAAATGGCTCATGGGAAGACACATAAAGATTTGGGCTTAGCTTTATAAAAAAAAGATTTTTTTATTTTAAAAAAAATCAGTGAAGAATTTTTTTAAAAAAAACAATACATCTGACCTTGGCATGCTTCTAAATTGTCAATCTGTAAAATTTGTAACATCCAACAAAATCATGAGCAGAGCTTCTGTTTGTAAGACTAGCTGATTTAGGCTGCAATCCTATGCACACTTACTTGCGAGCAAGTCTGATTTGAATTCAGCGAGACTTCCTTTTGAGTAAACATGCTTAGGATCAGACTGCAAATGACTTGTGCCCGGAGTTCCCTTAATAGCATAGGCTTGTTCTTACTTAGTTGCTTTAGGATTGGTGGAATTAAGTCTCTTGAATGTCGATCCAATTTTATAATTCACCTTCTCTAGAAATTTCAAAGCAGCTTTCAGAAATCGGGCAAACCACTATGGAAATGACATTCTTCTTGACCACTTCCTCCTATCTGGCTGGCAATGAGAATTTTTTTGTATAGGGCATCACTGACAATATAGGATTATAAATGTATGAAACTAGACTTTTGTTGAGGAAAAGATAGTCAGAGCTTCCGGGTGGATTTTAAAATAAATTGATTGTGTCTTGTCTTTAACCCAAAGGGATTCAGGCCCAGCTTCTACATATGCGCAGGATCTTCCATCCTTGCTCTTAGCTTCTGAGGTCCCACCTTTGCACCATCACCCCTCATGCTTCTCACAAAAAGGAATCCAGAAGGTGGTAGGGCTATGGAGCAGTCTCTGATAGAGCGTGAAGATCTGTAGACCAAAAGAAGGCATCTTTATATGAAAGTGGAGGGCACCGGCATTTTCTGTAGGGCTGTGGATCCTAACCCTTCTTCCTGAATAGCACACCCTGCTCATTGGTGATTGTCCCTTTTAGGGTTTTTTGTTTTTGTTTTAAGCAGCGTGAGAGGGAAAAGTTCTGAAGTCAACCACCCATTATTTTCTTTTCCCAAACACGGTTTTCGTTATAATTTGGCCTATGCCTTAAACTCGCGAAATTGCAGTCTTAGTTTCTGTAGCACAGATGGTACCTAGAGTTAGCTTCATGGCGGTGTCAAAAGATGAAGGGAGATCACTAGGGCATTAAGATCGATTTGTGCTATTGAAAGCGTAGAACTAGCTTTTCGAATGGCAAAGAATTTATGGAGCCGGCTAGGAAAATGAGTGGCCTAGACCTGAAAAAAATTATTAGGGACTCTATTGAGGGACCTCCTTGTTTAATGCATGTCGCTGGGAATGTGAATGGAGTCGAGGCTTCTGTGCTTGGCAGCATGGATTGTGCAGCATAGAAGACTGTGGGAAGAGATGATTACACTTGTGCGTGGAGATTAAAGGGATAAAATTTCTCACTTCTTACTGAAGTAGTCAAATGATCCCTAAATGCTTTATAAACAGAGGCAGCAACTCAAATGCAATGAACTAGTGGCTTTTATGATGACTACATTTTACTTGATCTTTGTGTCCCAGATCCCATGAGCCTATTGAGTATGTTGACCAATATAATGAAACGCTGTGCTTCTCGTTTTGTTTTAGCTATAGCAACACAAGCTAGTGTGGAGTTTCGCCGGAAAGGATCACAAATGTCTGCAGACGCTATGACATCCAATCCCATGTTTGATGCAGGCGAGTTTTCAGACAACTATGAATCGGGCAGAGCAGAGGCATGTGGAACACTTTGTAGGATATTTTGTAGCAAAAAGACTGGGGAGGATATACTGCCAGCCTACTTATCCCGGTAATTATTTAATCTTAATTATCTTCTCAGAAGCCCTGTTCAGGGGAACTGTTCCCGCAGTCTGTCAGCGCATGACATCTGCCAATTAGCTCCGCCCTTGACATCACACACTTGAGGCAGCTTGGCTCCTGGCATTTGTGCATACAGGAAGTACATCTGCAGGGCGAGAGTACTTGCCAAAGGCTCTCTCCTTGCAGAAGTTTGCATTGTACTTGCAGATGCCAGAAGACAAGGCTAGCAGGGATGTATGATGATGTGGGCAGAGCCAGTTGGCACGGCCCGCCTTGCTCATGGATTGAACACATGAGCAGTTCACCTAAGTAGGGCTCAAATGTGCTGCTGAGTATCTGTGTTAGATAAGAGGGGGTTCTACAACTTTAGAGGGATGCGGGTGGCGCTGTGGGTAAAACCTCAGTGCCTAGGACTTGCCAATCGTATGGTCGGCGGTTCGAATCCCCGCGGCGGGGTGAGCTCCCGTCGTTCGGTCCCAGCTCCTGCCCACCTAGCAGTTCGAAAGCACCTCTAAGTGCAAGTAGATAAATAGGTACCGCTTTCTAGCGGGAAGGTAAATGGCGTTTCCGTGTGCTGGCTCACCAGAGCAGCTTCGTCACGCTGGCCACATGACCCAGAAGTGTCTCCGGACAGCGCTGGCCCCCGGCCTCTTAAATGAGATGGGCGCGCAACCCCAGAGTCGGTCACGACTGGCCCGTACGGGCAGGGGTACCTTTACCTTTACAACTTTTGAAAGCTCCTTTGTGGCCAAATATTCAGGGTTGTATCAGTCCTAAGTAGGAGACCCATTGAAATTAATGAGTCTCCCCAGTTTAGAGTGAATAAATAAAACAAATCTGGCCAATCGTATGTTTGTAGGATAAGTTACTGTCCTTGCCATTTATAATCAGTCAAAGGGGCTGAATAGAAGAGGTTACTTCACAGGTTCCATTTTCCCCCCAAGGTGATAAAAATACAGTATTTCACCCACAATGCGCTTTTTTTTTTACCTATGGTAGAACTTTAATATGCTGAATGTATACTTGGAAACTTTTAATATAAGGGAAATGGAGCAAATGAAACACCTTGATCATTATGTTTCAACAGCTGTATTGGACAGTAGAAGAGAGTGGGTACAATGCGGCTCATCATGATAATTGCCTTTATCTTTATATGCATTTAAATACAGAAGCCCATGTTCATTTTTTTTATGTCACTTGGAGAGAATGTTCAACTAAAAGCAAGCAATGCATCCTTTATTTGAAACATTAAAATGTTGGGTACAGCTGTGTTATGGGTGACACTAGTAAGACAGAACTTCATATTGAGCTTTCTTCCTATTTTCCATGTAATTTTGAGCAAAATTCTGCGGCATCATATTGTGTATTTCCCCCCGTTCTGTATCGCATGGAATACTATGTTTGGGTAACTGTGTTTCAGAAAGAATATTGTAGAACTGGAAAAGGTGCAACCAAAATAATCAGAGGGCTGGAGCAACTCCCCTGTGAGGAAAGCTCAGAGTGTTTGGGCCTTTTCAATTTAGGAAATTTCTTCGATGTCTGAAGATTATTTACACTACTCCAAAATGTTAGAGAGATTCCCATTATACCCCTGAGAACTGAATGACATTTTGGTACAGAATAAGTAATCAAGATGTCTAAAGGACATTAATTGTGCTGTTCAGCCTGTGTCTTTGCTTAAACAGACAAGGTGACAGATATTGTTATATCCACCTGAAAATGCTTCTGTGCTTCTGACCCAGTCCCAATAGCATTGGATTACAAATGTTTTCTTTCTTACAACTCATTAAGCCTGTCTTTCTCTGCCAGATTTTACATGCTTTTAATTCAGGGTTTGCAGATAGCGGATTCCGTTTGCCATCCGGTGCTGGCTAGCGTTATTCTAAACTCTCCTGCATTATTCTGCTGTGACCTGAAAGGGATTGATGTCTTAGTTCCATACTTTATTTCAGCCATGGAAACTATATTACCTGACAGGTAATTATATATATATAATTTCATTTTTCTGTTTAGTCTTAGTAAGTGAGAGAGAGTGAGTGAGAGAGCCTGTCTATGTGGCCTTAAGAAATTGTCTAATGTCAGTTTGCTTTTATGTGTTCCCACTTTCTGCTTCACTGACCATGCTGTGAGCGTTCCTATTTTCAAGAAATAGACAGGTAGCCTTGGGAATCAGATTAGCTTTAAGCCATACATCTTGCCCGTGTAACAGTGCAAAGCTTTGAAACATATTCAGATTCTGAGGGAATGTTAACTGTTTTAATTCCAAGTTGGGGTTCTTGCTTTTTAGCTTTAGGCATAAGTATTGCAATCCCCTATGTTGCTTTCTGCTTATGAATTCTTACAATAAAGTGAACACACTGGGCTCTTAGGCAAAGCCAGCGCTACCAGGACATCAGAAAACCTTGATGCACACACTGACTGTTTATGACATGGATGAAATTTGCGCAGAAGCTGCTGTCCGTTAAAATAGGGTGGTTTTTGCTTTGAAATTGAATGTGTTGGTGGCGATTTTGTTTAAAAACTGTTTTTTGTCTTCAGGGAACTGTCAAAATTTAAAACATTCGTGAATCCTACAGAATTAAGAAGAGCCTCTATCAATATCTTACTCTCCTTGTTGCCACTTCCCCATCATTTTGGAACCATAAAATCAGAGGTAATGAATTAGTTTTTCAGTGACAATTTATATAGTTTTAACTTGGGCATAATGTATGCTTGTACTTTCAAATCAACAGTTAGGATGAATTACTTCTGCAATGATGTTGATTTTTTAAAAACTTCACTGCTGTTGTATAGAAAAAAAAAGAAAGAAATTCACAGAATGGGTAATTATTTGTGGTCTTAACATAAGAGTTCTTGCAGCAGTGAACATATGCTTACAAAGGAACATTTCAGGATTTGAAAAAGTGTATATTACACTGTTACAGTCATTTCTAGTAGAGAGCAGATATGACTGACAGTGACACTACAATAGGACTCAGGCTAAAATCTATGTTTGTTGGGCATAAATCAGGTTTGTTGAGTGAGAAAATTGTGTTATACGTCATTGATTTGCTGGTTTCATTTTGCTAGAGTTGAATCAAGTCCAATTTTGCAGCCTGTTTAAGGGCTCCATTTAGCATTCTTCCTGTGTCAAGTTTTTCGCTTCATTTCTTTTTTGGGTGGGGCATATATTAGAAAAATTAGATGGCACTAAAGTAGATATTTGTTAAATTTGTAAAGGGTCACTAAGAATACATGGTAGTACTGCTAGTGCTAATTCATGCATATTTATTACTTTTCAGGTTGTTCTGGAAGGAAAATTCAGCAACGATGAGAGCTCATCCTATGATAAACCAGTAACTTTCCTTTCCTTGAAACTGAGGCTTGTGAATATACTAATAGGAGCACTGCAGACAGAAACAGATCCCAACAACACACAGATGATACTAGGTTGGTGTTTCTACTTGATCTGTGGGATGTGCATTTGAAAATGTGCATGCCCTTGGTAGTTTATAGTTTACAGTAGCCTTACCTGAATGGTGTCACATTCCAGTGGCAGGAGGCAGAATTTACGAGCGCAGAGAGAAAAACCGCAGCCAACCAAAGCTTCCATGGAAACAGCAGAATGCATCATAGTGGGGCAAGCCATGGAACTGATTAAGAGGCAGATACAGTAACAAGTGGCCAGGAAGCGGAGAGGGGAATGGCCTGGATGTGGCTTCACTCCCTGAGAATAATCCAGACCAAGAGAGTGCCACAAATATTGGAGTTGGTACCAAACAGTGCTACACGATTAGCTCTTCTGGATCATGTTATTCCTGGGATCAGAAGAATATTCAAGGATTTTGCCCTTAACCTCCAAGGGGGTGCTCTTCATGTAAATGTTCTAGCCCTACAATAATTTAGCAAGTATTTTAGCAATGACTCCTGTCAGTGTAAGGACCATTGCTATGTGAAAAAGAAGAAAAAATCAAAAGACATGTGTAGAAGATATTGCATGTTCTGCAGCGGGGGCAGAACTCTCGGCACTTTTGGACAATGGCTTTGCAAACATATTACTGAGCCGAGGGAATAATTTGGCTTATGGTATGGTATTGGTAGGGACGCAGGTGGTGCTGTGGGTTAAACCACAGAGCCTAGGACTTGCTGATCAGAAGGTTGGTGGTTCGAATTCCCGCAACAGGGTGAGCTCCCGTTGCTTGGTCCCTGCTCCTGCCAACCTAACAGTTCGAAAGCACATTAAAATGCATGTAGATAAATAGGTATCGCTCTGGCGGGAAGGTAAACGGCGTTTCCGTGCGCTGCTCAGGTTCACCAGAAGCGGCTTAGTCATGCTGGCCACATGACCCGGAAACTGTACGCTGGCTCCCTCGGCCAATAAAGCGAGATGAGAGCCACAACCCCAGAGTCGTCCGCGACTGGACCTAATGGTCAGGGGTCTCTTTACCTTTACGTTATGGTATTGGTATGGTGGCCGGGGACAAGTTCTAGAACCAATAGCATTCTAGTTCAACCTTGTTTTACAAGGCTCACTTGTTTTGCCTTTAAAACTGAACGCCATATTTTTCTGAGAACTCTATAGTTTTAGCTCTCATTGATTACGTTCTTGTGTTAATGTATGCCATTCTCTGTCTCTTTTGTTTTATCTAGTTCTGTATTTCTGGGGAAATCTTCAAAGCTGCCTTTTGCGTTTGGCTTATAATGTTCATATAAATTATATCACTGGGTTAAATTCAAAGCATATAGATAGGTTTGCAACTTCTGCTGTAACATTCTGCATTATAATTTGCATTCTCCAGGTGCCATCCTTATATAGGCAGGAAGGCACCATCCATACACAAAAGGGAGGTATCAACAGGCTTATTGCAGCTGTTCACCCCTAAAAAACCCACAAACCCTTAAGGAGGAACTCCGAAACAGCTCAATGAAGATTGAACATGCTCAGAGCAAGCAGAAGTAAAATGTGGGGGTGGAATGGAGTATCTTAGAGGGCATGGGTGGATGACCGGAATACTAAACTGGTGCATCCCTTTCTGCAACATTTTGTTTGTATCATTAGATTTTTTTTTTCTTTCCTTATGCTCTAAATTTGTAGTAGCACATAAATGTATGATCTTTTCAGAACATTCCCTCTGGGCTTTCACTGCAGTGACTTATTTTTAATGCAATCTGAATAAGAATTATAGTGGAGTTTTTGCAGAACACTCTGGCCTTCATCTTAAAGGTAGTGAGACCTCAAAGGAATTGAAGGGGTGATGACTGCAATAAGTCATACTCCGCGGGTTTATTCTAACACTGGATTTCATCCAAAAGTGTCTCTTCATCAGCTAAGGTGGATTTTAAGTAATTGGAAAGGAAGTTTTATAGAAATTTAGTTGAATGCAAGTTTGTTTAGGGCCAGATTCAACTACTTGGTTCCATAAGTGGAAGCCAGCCCAAGGTCTCCCTCTCTCCTCCCCTGCAGCCCTCCCTCCCCCAAGCCTCTCCCAAATCCATTCTAGGAGGTTGGGAGAATAGAACTGATGGGACGACCTCCTTAGTGCTACATTTTATTCTACCCATAGACTTGTATTATGACATAAAATTTGGATTATGATTGTTAGCTATCCTAGATCAGTATCCAGTTAATGCATCCTGTTAGCGGATGGATTTCCACTTGTGCAATGGGACCTTCCCTCTTCCTCTCTTGCCTGCAGCCTGTAGGATTGGGGAAAACTGTAGAACAGTTTTAGCTAAGGTTGGCGAGGTGGGGGGGTTCCACTACACATGGAGAAATCCTTGTGCTGATTGACCATGACTTACTACTGCTTTGCATACAACCCCAAGTGTTAGGTATACCTATATTATTTTTAACCCACTTACAAAAATGTTAAGATGATAAAATGTGAAACAGTAGTAGTGTAGAAACAGCAAAATATAATTTGAAGGTGGGGGACCTGAGACCTTTTATTTTCCTAGCAGATTTCCACTGAGCTTCTCCTTGGAGTGGGATTCGTCAAACTTTGAAATTTCTTTCCAAGTTGTTATTTACTGTTTCCAAAAACAGGGAGCATATCCTTCCTTTTGCAGGGTGGGGATGGGTGTTACTTGATGGATTTTCACAAAAAGATGAGGTGGGTGTCCATCTGGCCAGTACTACTAAAATACCAATTTGCTAGATGAAACAGAATTTTACCAAAATTTGAGGTAATTCTCACAAAATTCAAAGCAGAGTGTTCACACGTATATCATTGCCCTTGGATATATTGGTATAAGGGGTGTGTTTTAAAAAAATTGTACATACTTTAAATATAAAATTCTATCATTTTAAACTCTACAGGTGCAATGCTGAACATCGTGCAAGATTCTGCACTCCTAGAAGCCATCGGCTGCCAGATGGAGACGGTAAGATGGGTTGTTTTCCTTGTTTTGGAAAAGGGTGCCAGATTCCTTGTTGGTGTTACATCAGGTTATCGCATAGCCAGAGCAGAAAGGATGCCTGACTCAGTTGTGGGAGGGTAATCTTCAGCCCTTCAACAGCCTGTTTTCTAACTTGACAGAATGGCGGCGAGAATACTGTCTTGAAGAGCCACAGTCGCACTAACAGCGGCATTAGCACAGCAAGTGGAGGAAGCACAGAGCCCACTACTCCTGACAGTGAGAGACCAGCGCAGGCTCTGTTAAGGGATTATGGTAAGGAATTGAACTTCTTAAACATTTGCATTCATGCCCTGGTATGCAGTTCCCATTTTTAAAATGATTTTTTTAAAAAAATGCTAAGGAGATTTCCATTTGAAATAATGTAGACAGCTTGTAGTCCTTAATAATATAAAAAGCAAGGGAAAGAGTGTAATAGGTGCTTTATTATGAACTAGCAAAATCATTATGATGGGTTAGTGAGGAAGGATTATGGGTAGCAGTGAGAATGCTTGGAGCATTCCAACTCTTTATTTAGTCAACCCACCAGTTCCCTTGCTGCAGCTTTTCTGTTCCTTCACCTCAATCCCAGGGACTGCCACCACTGCTTTCTCATTAGACTAAAAGCCTTCAAGATACTGCCTGATAACACAGGATGTAGTTTGGTTTCTCTGAGATGATGCCATTATCCGTGACCTCTTCTGCTCAGCTGCTCCTGTGTCGGAGCACTCTGACCCCATTGCAACTTCAGGGAAGATAAAACTGAATATATCATGTGGTGTCCCAGTTCTTCATTGTTGCTTCAGTTTCATGCACTTTTGTATGTTTCCATCTATCGAGGGCTGATTATGGAGTGTCGGCTAATTGTTGTATGCCATGTTCTAGCGCTCCAGTTTTGTGCCTGCTACAAATGTGTTAAAAAGCAGTGTCCTGCAATTAAAAATTTGCTACAGAAAGCGGGAGAGCAATACAGTATTTGTTTCATCTGCAGCAGTTTTATACGTCTTTCTTCAGCAGTTGAGTTTAACCTGAAATGTCTGTTGTGACAAGAAATGCTTCTGTTTCACATACTTAACCCAGTTTGCTGTGAGATGCTGCTGTTTTATGTGCCTGGGGTTCATAGTGACTACCCAGCTGTCTGGATTTATACATGTCTGGATTTGATAAACCAAAGTGCTCAGTCAAGTGAGGGTTTGAAGCAACCTTGGTGGGTGAAGGCAGGAGACTTCAGACAATCAACTTCCCAGAAAACACAATAGGAGCCTACATTCAAAGTTTAAAGGGAGGAAATTGGCAAACAGGCAGTTCTCCTTCCTCTACACGGAAAATTCCTCACTGTTTTTACTTGGCAGAAACCTCGCCTTAGGGATACCACCTGTCTCATCTACTTAAATATTTAAATGGCTCACTCGTGCCACTGCCTGTCCTTAACAGGCAGAAAACCTAGCACCCAGATAAAGTACCAGGTAGGTTATTGAAACACAGGCAGTTGAAGGTCCAGGTAGGCTCTTCAGAGAGTTTCCCACATTGTACCTTTCTTGAAGCAATGCAACATGTAAGCTGTTTTTGAACCCAGCTTGATTTTGAACCGGATGCTTTAATGAAGTGACATCGCCAGTCCATTAATTAAAACCCATACAGGCTGCTTGAAAGTGATTATTTGGCTTAGAAATGTGGAGATAGCCATGATTAATTGACCCAGTTTTGGACATTCAGCTAAATTGTTGTTGTTGTTTACTACTACCACTACCACTACCACTACTACTACTACTACTACTACTACGTGGCTTTTCACCCAAAGGTCTCCAAGCGACTCACAGCAAAGAAAAATATATAATGCATAATGCAATAGGCAAAAAGGAGGGGGAGAATCAAATAATACATGATTTACACATCACGAGCTAACGACATGTTAAATGGAAATGAATCCCAGCAGTGTTTTTAAAAAGCAGTGAAGCTTTAGGCAAGGGAAACTTCAGAGTAGAGAAACAGCAGGGTTCTTTCCTAGTCCTTTCCTTGCCCATAATTTATCTGTTGAGGAAGGCGGGCTTAGTAAAGCCATTTCATAGAACCAATTTGGAGCAGATAAACAGGATAAAGCTCACTCATTTCTGCTGTAGAGATCCCTCTCTCAGAATTGCTTGGCTTTGCATCAGAACCAGGTCTGTGGATATATAGTTAATGAATATTATTTGTATAGCCCCTTTTCTCTTCAGATCAGTTAATACAACCAAACAACATGAACATTCATTTTGGAATTCAGTTCCATTGTGATCCTTTTCTTGTGTGTTTTTTTGTATTTTTGAGCCTAAGCTTATTCTTCCAATAATTTTTTTGAATAAGTTAATTCTAACTATGCAGTTTAGGAAGATCAGTTGTCTAGAATTTTATTGTTCTATCCTGAGGGCAGAATTCACATGCTGTAGCACCACATATTGAATGGACAAAGATAAAGATAATGAATTTCCCTTTCTAAATTTTCATGTAACAAATTTCTGGCTGTAATTAATTGAAATGCTGTATAAAACTGTAACAAATTGGTTTCCACAAGAGATCTGATTTATCAACATTTATAAAGTGACATTTCCCAGCAGTATTTTACAGCATCAGATACTTTGTTTTCAAGTATGAAGTTCACTCTGACATGTTTAAGTGTCTCTCTTACCAAACAGCAGCGGCCTTAAAGTGCATCTGCAGCTGGCAAAACCTGCTGGATTAACATAGGAAAAACAATGTTTTGGAGACATCAGCCTGTGTGTTCCCAAAGATTTCTTTATTAATTTCTCAAAACCAAACGAAACCCACATACCTAAATCAGTAAATAGCTTCTTTAGTTAACATTCATAGTCTAAAGAAGTTACTTAATCTGTGTGGATTGTGAATGTTTTGCTTCCCAAATGGATGTGTTTTCTGTGTGTATTGTGGCTGCTTGAGCTTCTGCCCGATGGACTGCTTTGCTGACTGTTACTAATGCTTAGTTGTTTTCCCTCCCTGTGGTGTGTGGTATTGGGGTTTATATCCTAGCTCTTCATACAGATACAGCTGCCGGACTCCTGATTCGCAGCATTCACCTGGTAACACAAAGACTCAATGCACAGTGGCGGCAGGAAATGAGCATCTCATTAGCTGCACTAGAGCTTCTTTCTGGTTTGGCAAAGGTGAGCATCAGGCAGTCTGTTGGGCTATGGGATTTGGGCTCAGGTTTTCTGTCTCTCCCAGCCACAAGTTCTTACCTGATGATAATTGTAGAGAGTTTTGCCACCTCTTTAGTGAAAAGAACATCTGGCAGAGCTGGCAAAAATAATTTGTTCTGCGCTGAGGAGCGAACT
Organism: Podarcis vaucheri; assembly: GCF_965113315.1. Lineage (NCBI taxonomy): Eukaryota > Metazoa > Chordata > Lepidosauria > Squamata > Lacertidae > Podarcis > Podarcis vaucheri. The sequence continues at coordinate 76,109,879 of NC_138764.1, forward strand.
CCTCCCACACAGTGGGTGATTTTCGTTTTTCCTCTTGGAAAAGAAATTGCCCTGGATAAATAATTCAAGGTGAAGAGTATGTTTACTGAAATAAAATAAATGGCTAAAAGACAGCAGGGTTTTTGTCAATCCAGCTAGCTAGAAAGGCACCAAATTTCAGCACTCCTATGTGTCTCTTCTTTCTATATCATCATTTAGCTTTTCAGTTGTGCTTTTACGGCTTCAGAGAGTATTGATTTACATTGTTTCTTAGTTTTGTTGTTATCAACTGCAAGCCTAATTTGAGAGGTTTCCAGCTGAACATCTGCCTTTGCTGCTTGCTTCAGGTGAAGGTTGGTGTTGATTCTTCTGACAGGAAGAGAGCAATTAGCTCTGTGTGCTGTTACATTGTGTACCAGTGCAGTCGTCCAGCTCCTCTCCACTCCAGAGATCTGCACTCCATGATCGTAGCAGCATTTCAGTGTCTGTGTGTCTGGCTCACGGAACATCCAGACATGCTTGATGAAAAGGCGAGTGAAATTGCACTGTTTATCTATCTATTAATGTGCAAACCACATTATTTTTCTCTAAACGTTAAAAAAAAGTCCAGAACAGCCGCTCCTCCTTTCACCGGGTATAATAATGTGTTCCCATGTTTTGTTTCTAGTACCAGACTAGAGGCTGTACAAAGTGTAAAATTCAAGTGGACTAGAGGATCAGATTTCGCCACCCAGCCCTGTTTTTCCCATCACTGTTCACTTGTAAAATACCAATTTTGACAACAACTCATCTACCTTAATTAGACAGTAAAGTTGCAGGGGAAGGTGGGCATAGAAATGGTTCTTGTGGGTCTGTCAAGCTATCTGTTCTTAAATATTTATTAGAGTTAACAGATCACCAAAAAGTCTGACACACACACATACCATGCTATATCCCAGAAGCCACAGACATTTGTATACCCCATTTGTATACCCCCAAATCCAGCTTTCGTACTTGTCAGTGGCTGCTACTGTGGCATAATGCAGTAGGCACTCTTTTGTTAGCAGAACAGTAGTGTAATAGGGTGCCAAATTGGGAGGCCTAGAGGGTCTAATTTTCTTTTTAAAATTTATATGCTGCCCTCCATCAGAAGACCATAGGGTGGTTTACAGTATAAAAACACAAAATACATGACCTAATAAACAAAGCAATACACCCCCTGCAAAAAAAAATGTGAGCACAAGTTCTCTGTTTGACACTTCTGGTGCACTCTGACCACTCTGATCTCTGCCCTCCCCCTCTTGGAGTTTGAGGCAACACTCCACAGACTTTCTGTTCCATCACTCTCTTCCCCAAATTCACCTACCAGGATGTGTCAAAGAAGGGCCACGGACCAGCTTACAAAGTCCAGGAACCACGAGTGAAATCCTTTAACAACACAAGGGCTGCATTCTTCCTATAAGCTAGTGTTGGATAGCATCTTGTAGATCAGGGGTAGACAACATGGTGTCTTCCAGATGTCATAGAAGAACACTAAATTCAGAATACATGAAAGCAGTGTAAAGTTCTTCCAGAGATTTTAGTCCTCATAAGTACAGTGAATTTGCCAGACAACTGAACATTATGGCTTTTCTCTATCCCCAGGACTGTTTAAAAGAAGTATTGGAGATTGTGGAACTGGGCATCTCAGGAAGTAAGTCCAGGAACAGTGAACAAGAATTCAAGAACAAAGGAGATAAGGAGCCCAATCCTGCTTCCATGAGGGTGAAGGATGCAGCTGAAGCCACTCTCACATGGTATGGAAAATAGTTCAGTCAGCTGGTGGTAGGAAATTGCTTAATGTAGAAGTGAGAGTCAGGAGTATTAGGAAATGATCTTTCGGAAAAGTGGTTTTCATTTATATAGGTTCTAGGAGTAGAAAATGTGTTTACGTTCTCTGTGTGTTAAATGTTGTTTTCTTTGCAGATGAGCAGGATTTTATCTGTTTCTGCAATCTTCTTTTGAATCTCATTTGTCTGTTTGTAGTTCTAGCTAACATTATACCATCAGTGTATCTGACGAGATGTCATAGCAATGTGTGAGTGTATTTTCATGTGATACGTATTTTGACTGAGCCATTTTCTTTGGTTTACAGCATCATGCAAATACTTGGAGCATTTCCTTCACCCAGTGGCCCTGCTTCACCTTGCAGCTTGGTGAATGAAATCACATTAATTAAATGCTCCCGTCTTCCTTCCATAAACAAATTCAGCTTCCGCTACTTCGTCTTGGACAACAGCGTCATCCTTGCAATGTTGGAGCAGCCTCTAGGGAATGAGCAAAGTGAGTCTCAGCTGACAAAAGGGTGATGGTAAAAATTTGTATGCCATGTTATCAAGTGTCTACCTGTTTCATTACACTGGTGTCCTGCTCTACAGAACATTGTGGAGTATTATGCAAAGTATTATGTGGAGTATTATGCAAAGGATGCAGGTGGTGCTGTGGGTTAAACCACAGAGCCTAGGTCTTGCCGATCAGAAGGTCGGCAGTTCGAATCCCTGCGACGGGGTGAGCTCCTGTTGCTCGGTCCCTGCTCCTGCCAACCTAGCAGTTCGAAAGCACATCAAGTGCAAGTAGATAAATAGGTACCGCTCTGGCGGGAAGGTAAACGGCGTTTCCGTGCGCTGCTCTGGTTCGCCACATGATCCAGAAGCTATACGCCGGCTCCCTTGGCCAATAAAGCGAGATGAGCGCCGCAACCCCAGAGTCAGTCACGACTGGACCTAATGGTCAGGGGTCCCTTTATCTTTACCTTTACCTTTATGCAAAGTATTAGGAAACTCTGGTACAGTAAAAATTCAGACAGCAAGAATGTTCACATAATCACTGGGTATACAATAATATTTTTTATAATCTATGCAAAATCCAGCTTTCCATTTTCTCCAGATATTTCTCCATTTTCAGTGTCCCACTTTCATAATACTATATAATGTTATCCTCCCCACACACCCCAAAAAGCCCTCTTTTAAAAAAATCCTCCCTGGATAGATTTCTCCATGTAGTGAAGTCTCTGGTATGGAGCTCAGCAGATCAATACCTGAATCTATAGTTGCCTTTTTATTTAAAATATTTATGCTTTGACTTTCTGAAAGCCAGAAACATATCATAAATAAAACTGCAACAGACTAATCAGTAGCAGTCAGCACAGAACGAATAACCAACAAAACACTTGAAATTCAATAACCTGCCGCGAAAGCTATTGGACAGCACAAATTAATAAATTTAACCCACCTCTGGAATAGAACAGATTTACCTTGTCACCTGAAAACTAATCTGGCAGAATAAAACAGCCCTCTCTGTCTGGAAAGCTTGTTCCAGTATTTCATATTCACACTTACCGTATTTTTCGCTCTATAGGACGCACTTTTTCCCCTTCAAAAATGAAGGGGAAATGTGTGTGCGTCCTATGGAGTGAAGAAGCCATAGCCCCGCGACCCTCTCCCGGCTGGAGAGGTGACACACGGCTATTGAGGCTCCTGCCATAGCTGCGTGTCACCTCTCCAGCCGGGAGAGCGCGCGCGGGGCTAAAGAAGCCGTAGCCCCGCGACCCTCTCCCAGCTGGAGAGGTGACGCGCAACTATGGCAGCAGCCTCTCCGCTGCGCGCCTTTCCACTTCTCCCCAACCTGCTCTTTGGGGCTGGTGGTGGGCTTCCCCCCGCCAGCACCAAGGAGCAGGTCGAAAGGAACCTGAAGCCTGGAGAGGAGAGGGGTCGGTGTGCACCGACCCCTCTCCAGGCTTCCAAGGTAGCCGCCTGAAGGCGACTGAACGCACCTTAAATGGCAACTTGTTTTAGAGGGGGGAAACAAAAGGGGGAAATTCTCCCCCTCTCTGCGCAACGCCTCCTGCCGCTTCGCTGAAGGGGCGCTGGGCAGAGAGGGGGAATTTTTTTTCTTGTTTCCCCCCCTCTAAAACAAGGTGCGTCCTATTGTCCAGTGCGTCCTATGGTGCGAAAAATACGGTATTTCAGTTGTAACTAAAGTCTAGATGCATACAGTTGGTGTGCTACTGAGACAATCTAAATGATGATCACAGCAAACACTGGAAAAACTCCCTCAAGTCAAGCTCTCTGTTGAATATTCTGTCTCAGTTTGTTGTGCAATTTGAATATGTTATGCAATAGAGTCTGAATTTTCCATGTTTTGCTAACTCGGGTTTTTATTTTGACCATCCTTGCACCAGGAGGTGGGCTATTCGTAATACTTTTGGAGCATCGAAAGCACTTTGCATACAGTGGCCTGGCTCACACATTGCACTAAGCCAAACAATGGCAGCACAGCAGCAGAACCAACCAGGAAGGAGCAAAGTGGTCACAATCTTCTCTTTGAGAGCCAGCATTCACACTAAGCTATTGTTTGGTTTAGCATGATTTGCAAGCCAGGACATTATCTAGGTAATCTTTTCAACAATCCCAGATACATCAGTGCCCAGACCGGTGGGTGTTGAGATTGAGGGAAAGTGGACTAAGGTCAACTGTCATGCATGAATTCTTACAAGATCTGAATTGGTTTGATAAAATGAGTCCACCCTTTTGGAGTTGTACTGTAGGCATTCAACCTAGTTAAACACAATTTTGGTCTGGCTTCTGTTACTTTGACTGAGTAACAGCTTCAGCTGAGCTCTTGTAGCTTGGCTTTGAACACCTGAAATGCTCAATGCAGTTTTTACTGCATCAGGTCATTTTTATTGACCACATTATTGGCCAGCTTAATCTCAACCCCTCCATCCTTTCTTTCACCTGGTCAACTAAGAGAAACTTCCCATGGTGTTTTCAGTTCCAAACTGGTGGCGAAAGAGCCTTCCAATTCTTCTCGCCGGCAATGGCACATTTCTACCCACAGGGGGCAGGATTATTATTCTTACAGATTTGTTTGTTCAGCTTGCATATCTGCAGGTAGTAGGGCTGACCATTTTTCTTTGCTTGCTTACACATATGCACAGTTTCATGTTTAATTTCTCACTTCTGTTATATTCGGATACTTTTTCATGCGTGTGTGTTTCCTTCTTCAGATGACTTTTTCCCTTCCGTCACAATTTTGATCCGTGGGATGTCCGGAAGACACGCCTGGGCCCAACAACTTTGCCTCTTGCCTAGAGGAGCCAAGGCAAATCAAAAGGTCTTTATCAAAGCCCATAGTGAAAACTATGCATAACGTTGCCTCCAAACTGCTGTGAGATATATGCAGAGAAAGTAGTAATGCTATAGTATCCTTGATGAGTTACTAGCTTTTCCACCCTGTTGCTTTTCACACCTCTGAGGTGCCTTCTAGAAGACTACAATATTATTCAGTCAAATGATCAGAGATGGGTACACATGGATTCATGTATATAAATGTACAGTATGCACATGCTGTGTGTTAAATGTCCCATTTAACTCAAACATAGATTCATCATATCTAATGGTAGAAATCTACCCTTTGCATGCCTAGCTGTAGCTGGAACCATGCAGTGGGGTTTCGTTTTTGTAACCTGTGTTGCTTAATTGGGAGCTCTGTGTGCCAAAAATATATCAGGCTGTGCAAAATATTGGCATTTAGTGTTTAAATATCTTCAGACATGGGTGTGACGTGTTAATACATACTCTTGTTTCCTAAAAAGATGGTAAAAGCAGTATTCTTTCTACATCTGTAGCTTTACGTATTTTTCTTCTTTGAATTTTGTATTCAGATTTGGGATACATTCTTAGTTAAGGTCCAGGCAGACTCTACCAAAGTCAGATCAGGATCTCTAATTTTGGTATGGAAGAAACCATTCTGGAAGCTACTATAAGTGTTGCTTTAGTTATAACCTAAAAGTACAGCTCAGTCAAACCACCCCCCTTGCCCCTTCTCCAAAACTCTTTACACCTGTTTCAGCAATAAACCATTGCTTCAGAAATATCATGCAATATTTGACGCATTAAGAAAATTATGACATTGTTCTGTTTCTTGAACAGATGTTTGTCCCAGAGCCTCGTCCTGCACCTAAGAATGATGTTGGACTCAAATACAGTGTGAAACACCGGCCATTTCCTGAGGAAGTAGACAAGATTCCTTTCGTGAAAGCAGACCTGAGCATTCCAGACTTGCATGAAATAGTTACAGAGGAAGTAAGAGACTTGCAATATTCTGATTTCTTACCCCCTGTGTGTTTCGCTCCACAAAACGTGTTAGTCATTACCTCTCAAGTAGAAAATATTTTTTCTCAGCGACTTTTACTGCTTTACCTGTACTCAACGTTGGTGTTGCTGGCCAAAAGGGTGGGAGCCTGGCACAAAGTGTGCCTTTCCATAGCCCCATACATCAAAATGCTCCCTGCATGCTCATCTTATAAACCCAAGTAAAGCATTTCTGGAGCAGATGCTTTTCATGAAACTGCTGCCAAAGTGAGCTAAAATGTCCTATTGTTCTTATCCCTGTGAAGGTGAAAAGTCAGCTTGTTGCTTCTGTTAACACTTCTTGCAGCTGTTCTTTGAAATTGGGCACTGATTTAGGAGTGTCACAGTGCACGTGCCGAACAGCAGGTGTATCCATCTATCTTAACCCAGCAGCTGAAGAACATCAGCGGTCACAATTTTATTAGAAAGCTGGGGGGAAATTACAGCAGCTTTTTCAGGCGCTCGTTGTCAGTGCTGTTTGGCTTGGCAAACAGGTAGTACCATTTGTCGTAGGCTGCTACTGCGCTCAGCAATTTTTGATGTCTAAAATGAGGGTGTTAAATATATGTTTCAGCTGGAGGAGCGGCATGAGAAGCTGAGAAACGGTATGGATCAGCAAGTTCTTTATGAGAAGTCTATAGATCAGCAGATGGAGGAAGACTGGAGAAAGAAGAATTTCCCTGACCCAGTCACAGAGTGTAAGCCGCCGCCTCCTGCACAGGAGTTCCAAACAGCACGCCTTTTCCTCTCTCACTTTGGATTTCTGTCGCTAGAAGCACTGAAGGTGACTGGAGGCTTCCCTTAATTGCTTCAAATACTGCCATTATTAGAGACTATTATTGTTTAATATTGGGTCCAACCACTTATAGCCTATATTAGACAGAGCTGTGCAGGAAAGCAGAACAAATTTGGGTACAAATAACAAAGATGTTTGTGGCATCCTAAATATTATAAAATTGTTGGTCTTCAGGGTGCCACAAGACTCTTTGTAAGATTTTCTTTTTCTTGCAACAGACTTAAAACAGCTACTCCTCTGGATATTTATCTAAATTACTTTCAGAAAGTGTTAACCATTGTGATGCCATCAGTCTATGTGGGTGTAAGGCTGGCTATTGTATCTACATGTTTTTTTTTAATTGGGTTTATATGTATGGGCGGAGGGGCTCTTTTTCTTCAGATTTTAAAATAAGGTCCTTGTTTCATTGTTGTATGTAGAAGAAATGTGTCTGTCGTTTTCATTACCTAGTACAATTTCTTTTTTGCATCTGCACACCTCTATGTGTTGCTATATAATAAAGCTGTAAGACTGTTGTCAAGTTGCAGTTAGTGTGGCTGCCAGTAGATGGCCACAGCAATTCCAGCATCATGACAGAACAGGTGGGAAATCAAGCAACATGGGTGATAGATGGCACAGCGGTTTAAAGGAGAAGGGTAAGAGGAACTTCAGAAAGCAGTTTGGCAAACTCTGAAGTGCCTTTCCCCCTTCTGTTAAGCATCTCTCCCGTGGTGTTTGAAGAGGGCGGGGTGCGCTTCAGAGAGCAATTTGGCAAACCATTCTCTGAACTTCCTTCCCATCCTCCTTTAAAAGGGGGTTGGAGGGGAGGGGAGGTTTGGGTGAGCTGTGAAGCGATAGACAAAGACATGCATACAAGACTACTAATGTGGGCTCTTCCTCTTGGATCTTCTTTAGCAAGCTGATTGCATATTAACAAATTTAAGTGGCTGATAACAATTTATAGGTAACCACAAAAGGTGATTATGTAGAGGTATAAAATCTATGTTGCTTTTTGTTTGGTTAGGAACCTGCTAACAGCAGACTACCTCCTCACCTGATTGCACTTGATTCTACTATACCCGGGTTTTTTGATGACATTGGCTACCTGGATTTACTACCATGTCGTCCTTTTGATACAGTTTTCATTTTCTATATGAAGGCAGGTCAGAAAACAAGCCAAGAAGTAAGTGGCATGCTTCTAATTTAAACTCTATCAAAAAGTGTATTCAAAACATAAATATATATTCTCTTGAACTAGAGGAGTTAGAAGAGTGTGTCTTTCACATCACTGGACGTGTATCATCGCTAAAACCCCTTAGAACTGGGTAGCACGATGCTGTGATGGCACACGGTGCATATGCAGTTTCTTTGCACCGCCTAGTCCAAGCTTTCCCCAACCTGGTACCTTCGAGATGTCTTGGACTACATTCCCATCACCATTGGTCAGGGACAATGGGAGTTCTAGAATTGTGGAATACATACTGCCCTGGGGTAAATAACTAGCTAACAATCTGCTCCAGTGTTGTTTACTCTGCTAACTAGATGGCTTGATAGTTCAGGCCAGCACTTCTAAACACCTTAAAAATGTGCATACATAGCCTTCTTAAATGCACTGCTGGCCTATTTTCTTCCAGATTTTGAAGAATGTAGAGTCTTCCAGAAATGTCCAGCCACACTTCCTAGAGTTCTTGCTCTCCCTTGGCTGGTCAGTTGATGTAGGGAAACACCCTGGATGGACGGGGCATGTCTCAACTAGCTGGTCCATTAACAGTTTCTGTGATGAGGAGGGATCTGAGCAAGGTGAGAGGGGTTTGTGAAGGTTTCTGTCTGCTTTAATACTTTGTGTCACCTTAGTGTTCTAGAGAGGGATAAAGGCAGAAGGTGCCTTCTTCCCCCTCTACCCCAAGACCTGGTAGATTGCATGCTCCTCCAGAAGACCACTGCAGATCTGCATTGGATTTGGAGAGGGGGTGACTGCATATTCACCGCTATCATCCCATTGTGATTTCAGCACTGGGTTCAGCACTGCCCCTTTGTCCTTAGGATGCTTCCTTATGCACAGTATTAGAAGGGGTGGCCAGAGAGCTGTTCGTATACTGCTTTTCTTACATCACTGCTGAGATTAGTATCCCCAGATCTTCTGGTGCAGCAGCAAGTGGTATTCAGAGAAGTGCCTGCAAGGATCTCTCCATATTCATCTGTGGAACAGATTCATGAAAGGTTTGGGGTGGATGTCCTAGAAAGTAGAATAAGTTGTAAAATAGGTGGGGGGGGATGACGAAGTGCATAACGAGACTGGAAGACCTTCCCTTTAACCCCATCTTTTATTTGCTTTGTTCTCAGATGAAATAATTCCTTCAGAAGACATTGGGGCAAGTATCTTCAATGGGCAAAAGAAAGCACTATATTATGCAGATGCTCTTACAGAAATAGCTTTTGTGGTTCCCTCACCTGTGGAGTCCTTGAGTAAGTGTTCTCTGTGTGTATCTGTTGATTCCGTAGCTAATTCCAAAGAGAGTTCCTCAGTTGTGTCACAAGTGTATTAAATATTTGCAATAGAAATGGGTGTGCATTGAGAATTCTAGAGTTGTATCCAATGGTGCGCCAAGGACTTCTCCTGGCGCAATGAGTGTTTCCTTTCCTTTGCTTTCCTCTCTTTCCCCCTGTGTATTTGTTACATCTGAAGTGTAATTGCCACTCATGTGTTTGTGCCTAACTTCTCCCTTTTGGCTTTCAGCTGATTCCTTGGAAAGCAATGCTTCAGACCAGGAAAGTGACTCCAATATGGATCTTCTGCCTGGAATACTAAAGCAGCCTGCACTGACACTTGAGCTCTTCCCCAATCATACAGACAATCTCAGTTCTTCGCAGAGGGCAAGTTTATGCAACACTGACCAATTGAAGTGTATTTGATATGCAAGTGATAGTCTTAAAGTCAAATAGCCTCTTCCTGTATTAAATAATATGAACTGTTTCATGATACACTAAATCAGGGGTCTGCAACCTTTAAGACAAAAAGAGCCACTTGGACCCATTTCCGAAGAAAAAAACCCTGGGAGCCGCAAAACCGGGAAGGTGACGTCGGGACGGTGCGTGACTAACACACGCACCACCCCCATGCGACGTCACAGCCATACAGCGCCCGCCACAGTGGGGAGTGTCGGGGCGCACAATGCGCCTCCTCCCCTCACTAGTATCCACCCCGGAGCCGCAGCAAAGGTGTAAAAGAGCCACATGCGGCTCCGGAGCCGTGGGTTGCAGACCCCTGCACTAAATAATACTTGCCAAAAAATGTTATTTCAGAAATAGAATAATTTAGTAGGAGCGAGCTTCCCATTTTAAAGTAATTAAGGTCCTGTCTTCCACTTCAGTTGTGTTGGGGTTTTTTTAGGACTATCACAGTTAACAGACACTTTAAAGTACAGTATTTTGTACCTGAGGAAATTTTCCCCAGCTAGTGCCTCCATTGCCAAGGTGCATCAGAAACAAATCAAAGGGAATCTAAAATTATTGGAGATGTTTAGGCCTCAGCCTGACAACAGTACAATATTTATTGTCTTTTTAATGAAGTGTTCACAATAGGTTGTATGCATTATACTTATTTTTCCCGAAACTTTTGAAAAGGACAGTCTGAATTGCACACCTGTAGCTTTGATTATTTGGTGACTGTCTTCTTTTTTCCCCTTTTTCTTTTGTATTTTCAACAGCTCAGTCCAACTTCCAGATGCAAGAGGTTACCGCATGGTCGGGCTGTTCCACCAATGGGACCTGAAACCAAGGTGTATGTGGTCTGGGTTGAACGTTATGATGATATAGGTGGGTGAATCTTAGGCTTTTATTATGGAGTTTGCATGAGCAGACGGGAGCTGACATGAAAGCCTTAGGTTTATACTCTCCCCCTTCCCTTCCCTTCCCTTCCCTTCCCTTCCCTTCCCTTCCCTTCCCTTCCCTTCCCTTCCCTTCCCTTCTTCTCCTCCTGGCTGGGAGAAGGACTCTGCTAGTGTTGACTCTTGGTAACCCGAGCTTAGCATTCTGTGCCAGCCACAGATTGTGGTTTAAAACAGCCCTTGTCAGTTTCTAAGCAAACCATCTTCATAACCCAGGCCCCCATGTCCAGTTCTTGTTTTATTAATTTGCTTGTTTCAGCCATTTGTGGGTAGTATAGAAAGTGTTTTACTTAAGATTATTACAAGAAGCATTGGTTTTAAAAATTTAAAATGGAAAAAAAACCCCAACTTGTTTATTTAGAAGAAGCTGGTTCTGCTTCTTCTTGCTCCTCTCGGGGGCAAACTGGTTCTGCAGCGACCCCCGTGGTGGCATTTGGAGGAGGGCTGGGCTGCTGTGGCAGCTGGATGGTGACAATTCCTCAAGCTCCTTCTTTCTCCACTCTGCTCAGGGCACGATGGTCCTTCAGACCAATTCTAGTTACGTGTTTTTAAATACCAGTCACTTAACATGATTTGGTTTCTCATTTTGTACTATCTCTTACAACATGAAAAGGGAATATTTAATCTATCGTGAATATGTTTATCTTGCAGAGAACTTCCCTCTCTCTGACTTGGTTTCAGAGACCAGCACTGGAGTAGAAACTACAACAAACAGCAGCACTTCTTTGAGGTATGACCTGAATTTATCTGCATTTCCACCTCTGCCATTTGCATAGAGGTCCTACAGGCAGGTTAATGCATTGCTTCCTGCTATTTCTTTCGCCCTTGGAAGTACTCTGCTCACATGCAAGCTGTGTGTTGAGTGTTCATGGATTTTAGTCCCAGCAGCCCTTAGAAAGATGTGTTGGCACTTTAGAAATGTTGCAGATATTCATGAGTCCAAAGGGTGTGGTTACATGGTCCTTCCCCTTCTTTCAAACACGTATTTTGGGCCCAGAAAACTGTCAGTCTGATGCCTTATATTCCTCCTATCACGCAATATTTTTATGGCATTGCCCAGATTTTCTTCCTTTAAGTAACATTCAAGGTGTAGCCAATTCCTACACTTTTCTGTATTTTTCAAGTTTTTATTTAATTTTGAAAAAATGTTGGCTGGCCCAGCTGTTTCCATTTTGAAATGTTTGCTTACACTGGTAACATTTATGTGTTTAAGGTCCGCCACTCCTGAAAAAGAGGTTCCAGTGATTTTCATCCACCCCCTAAATACTGGATTGTTCAGGGTTAAAGTGCAAGGAGCTACTGGGAAATTCAACATGGTCATCCCACTGGTGGATGGAATGATAGTAAGCAGGAGAGCGTTAGGTAGGTGCTTTTAATTAACGTTGGATGATTAAGCAACACTGACACCAAACCCTACACATATTAAGTAAAATAGAAACATCACCACCCAACCCCAACCCCCATCTCCCCCCCCCACCTCTCCCCCTTTTCTTCCTAATGTCTCAACAAATGAATGTAACAAATGTTACATGGTAAAAATATGAGAGAGAGAGACATTACACATACATTTGTAAATCAAGAAAATCTTCAATAAAAATGCATTTAAAAAAACAAAAACAAAACAGAGCTCCCCTTGGAGTAAGGGAGGAATGATGATAAAAAACATTGGGTGATTAACATAACTCGCCTCTTTGGGGCTATGAGTGCAATTTAATAATGCTATCCCTTGCCACATCAGCACCAGGCTACTTCTGATGTTGCAAATTGTTCTGCCTGGAAAGAAAAATGCCCCCATTTCGCCTTTTCCAGTGAAGGAGATAACCTGGAGTGCTTGGCTAGGATTATCAGCAACAGTAGCCATATCGAAAGGCATCGGTTTGTGGGTGGCTGAATGAATGACAAACGTTCAGATACTGTGTTCATATACCATCTTTGATCTTGTTGGGGAAGGTGTTTTCCAAGAAGGCAGGGAACTAGCCTTTTCATACTAAGGCAGAGTAGCACTTACGTTTCAAGAAAGTCTCTTCGGCCAGATTTATTCCTAAGTAAAGTTGACAACTATGAGAAGATTCCAAACCTCACAAGTGTCGCTGACTTGAGGATGCAAAAAACACTTTTTCCTTTTAGCCTCAGAAAGTCCTAAAAATAACTTTCCTGGGGGAAGAAGTAAGCAGCATTAACGTGTTCTTTTTTCCATTTAAGGCTTCTTAGTGAGACAGACAGTAATAAATATTTGTCGAAGAAAACGGCTGGAAAGTGACTCGTACAATCCTCCACATGTCCGTCGAAAACAGAAAATAGCTGACATTGTCAATAAATACAGGAACAAACAGCTGGAGCCAGAGTTTTATACCTCTCTTTTCCAGGAGGCTGGGCTCAAAAACTGCAATCCTTAGACCAATATCCTCCCTGAACAATTAGATCAGAGCTTGGTGTCTACAGTAATGGGGGGGGGGGACCCTTTCCCACCCTGCAAGTCCTGTATAAAGAAACCACAACCTGAGCATGACTTCTGCTTCTGCTGCAAGGAAGAAATGAGGACACAATATAGGCACTTTCCCTGAAAACCAGCTTCACTCCATCAGCTGCTGCAGAGGGACAAACTTTCACCATCAGTCACTATTTAGTAATATGTAGTGGATGTGTAGTAGAGAGAGGGGGGTTGACTGCACTTCTCATAGCTTTCTCTGTTGACATAAAATGCCAGATTCTGAACTAGCACCTGAAGTTTGATACTTGGCTTCATAGCAGGTTGGGTTCAGGTGCATTTTTTTCCAGACAGAGACCATGAAATTGCAATAAATTATTTTGCTATATCTTGTTTGGTTTGCTTTCCCACCTGCAAGCAGGCCTATTTATTTATTTTTAGCCCCACCCAGAGGCTCCATTTCTGATTCTCCTCCTCTAGATCCAAGATGCATGTACCCATGGGTCCGTTGCTCAAAGTTTCTTTGCCTTTGTAGGTTGCAAGCACCCTCTTCCTACTGCTGGCCAGTCCAGGATAAAAGCTCTGGGGTCTTGGTGAGGGATGGGGAAGCAAAGAAGGTTGGCTCTTTGAGCTAAGGATGGTCCATTGAAGTCAGCTTTGAGACAAAGAAAAGCCTGTTTAGTGGTTTATCCCAATTGTATTTATGACCAGTACATAATTTCACCTATATCTTAGGAATGCTAAAAATGTGATTTCTCATCTGACCAGTCCACCCTTATAGAAAGAAGTGAAATCCTTGTCCTGGAAAAGGTGCAATCAGAATGTATGTCCATCTCTGCATGTAAGAACTAGTTACAACCACCCTATTGTGAAATCTGATTTCTGAATTGCAAATGTTCTTTACAGAAAGGGATAGATGCTTCTTTTCATGTCCCACAGTTCGTTCATTCATTTTACTGAAAGAGGTGGGTTTCTTTTTTTTAAAAAGGAATTATTCAAACCTTTGCACACCATAGCTGTCCAATGTCATTGGAAGTGAAGACCCATGCAAGTTAAATGTAAGGTCATTACAAAGTGTACTAGAAATTATCTGATAATTGTTACAAGTGTTTGAAATTAAATGGTTTCATCCTTGCTTTGCACTGATATCAGTCTGGAACCATATATTACATGCATGGCTTCTGCCCAAAACAACCAGCAACGTTGTTCCCACCCTTAACATCTAGTAATACAAAGTCATGCGGCTTCAAATTTCCCTGGTGTTCCTCCACTTCATTGGCTAATGTGTGTTGTATTACTGGATGTTACTGGAGAGGAAAGAAATAGCTACCCTGTGCAGATTTAAAGAATAAATTATTAGATCACTTGGTTTTCTTGTGCTTGATACTTGGATGCAAGGCAGGGTACCATTTTCTTAATAAAACCTTTATTGAAGCTGATAAAACCTTTTAAAAATCTACCTGCACATTTTATAAATGGAGGCCGTGTTTTCCAAAAGGGAATCCAGAAAATAATGCTTTGTGCAAGAACTTTCTGGATAGCTATTAAAAAAAAAGTCAAATTGCATTTTCAGAAATAAATAAGAGATACAAACCTAGTCCACATTTATTTGGAAACAAGTCCTACTGATTTGAACATATTTGATTCCTAGTAGGCATATAGTATGATATTTAAGCAAGCAAGAATTAAGTTCCTAAGTTCCCAACACAGTTTACGTTTGAGGTTTTTTGATGGTTCTCTTCTCTTTTTTTACCATCAGCCTTGCAGATTAGCATGCTTTGCTTTACTATTGCCTAATTGCAGGAAGTTGCTGGAACGTGTTCAAGGATAAAATGTGAAGAATAACTATTTAGAAGCAAACACTCCCAAGATCAAGATGATTCACTTCATAGCAGCCCCTTAGTATTTAAGATTCATCATTGGGGAGCCAGTATAATATCCTTACAAGTCTTAACCTAGTACTGAAACAAGGCTGAGAAATTCTAGAGCAAAATTAACTCTTGATTCTTCAGAAGCATATATAATATTAATAATAATGCAAGTGGCTTACAATTGACAATACCATTTTTGTTTTGCTTTAATTTGTTCATTTTTGCTTATGGAACACATGGCCAGTAGTCTTCTGAAGCAAGTGAACTACTCTCCCAGTGTTAGTGAAACACAAGTTGGTGGGCCTTTTCAATGTCTAAAATTAATATGGTCTGTTCAGTTTCTGTGCCCAGGTGGGCCCCCAGCATAGAATGTAAATGCCAGCCCTTTTGCTTTTAAATACAGCATTGGAATATCCTTTGAAAAACAGTTGACTTCCACTTGTCTATTTATTTATTTTTTAAATACCCAGTGTTCCCAGTATGCATAGCATGGAACTTTGAAAACTTTTACCTGTAACTGATGTGTTAGCCATAAAAGACATGACAGCTTTTGTTTAGTTAAAACGTTTACCTTTCTCAATGTTGCTATGCAATCTGATACTTGAGGGCAGGAAGCAAACTGTCCATTAATAGAGCGTGCAAAAGTAAGTTATATTTTGACTCTTTGAGATCCTGAAGAAAAGCTCTTTTGAAACTGGCCTACAGCAGCAGTATTCCCCTATATCTTTTGATGTAGTTGAATTATGACAAAGAAAGCAGAGTGGCAAGGTCTGGAGCAATTGGCGAAGGGCTTAGCAAAAAAACTTGGTCGCTTTTGATGGATTTCCAGTGAGGCTATGTGTGTTAAAGCTAATCTTTGAGGCAGTACTTGCTTCATAACTGTTATAGCAAAAATATTTTATTACACAGCACTCCTCTGAGAGGTGTACTTTTTGTTCATAAAAGCTGCCAGGGTGGTCATTTAAAAACCCTAAAGAGCTTCCTGGTTTCTTAGGGAAGATTAAACAATGGAGCCTGCTGCTTACATTGAATTAGCATGCTAGCATCTTGTCAGCTTGTGGTGTGGGGTCCACATATGAAAAATAAGGGCGCATCATAAAATCACTCTCAAAGTCTGGCATGTTTAGCTGTCCTGCTTAATTGATGCACAGATTGGAACAGCAAATAGCACTGCTAGTGGGGATGCAGGTTGTTCTGATACTTGCATAGCAGTTACTTAGTACTGAACATTTGCCAGTATTAACCTAGTGCACGAACACTAAACTTAATTGAACTCTCTTAGATACTGTTCTGATCTAGATGATGATCTGTCACATTTAGTCCATGGATTAAATGGCACAACCAATGCATGCGTACCACAAGAGCCGTGTAATAAAAGGTTGAGCAGTTGGGCGACTGCATATAGAAATCACTGGTTTGAACCATGTATGTACTTTGGGTGAAGCCATTAGTTTGTTTTAAGTAATGACCTGCCCAAACCATCCTTTTGAGTTACACAGACAGGACAGAAATGTATTAAATCTACAACAGCTTTTGAACTGGGTTAGAGGCATGGCCCAGTTTGGTGTTCAAGAGTTTAAATAATTTGCTTTTAATTACAGCCTCTCATGTTCAAAAACGTTCTGTTTAGAAAAGGAATTTCAGTTTGTTAAACTCTGCTGTGAAAATAAGGGTTGTATGCTTGTAAAGGTCTCCCCTCCCCCAGGAACTCCTTTCTATTAAGCCAGTGTATTCTTGCCCCCAGGAATTTACTTCTCCAAAATTTATAATTTGCTTGATGCAGCCTTAACTTAAAAAACCCTGCTCTTGAGCAGACATGCTGCCCTGAATCCACATTTGTATTATACTTACTTTTTCTTCCATTGGGTACTTAACACCACACAAGTGGACTTGAAGTTGTGGCCTAAATCTGCATGCAGGAATTCTTTTGATTCTGTTAATAAAAATACTACGGAGGGAAATAACAGCAGTGATTTCTCCAAACAGCACTGAGCAATTAATGGAAATGTGTAAGGGCTCACTTTTGCTGTGTTATCCCAAATGTGTGTGATGTGGTCCTTTGGTACAGATGCTGGTTGTCTGTTTTTGTATGTGTGTAAATGAGAAGGCTTCCAAGTGCACTGATAGCTTCCTGTCCCCTGTGCAGAACTATTGACTGGCCAATTAACTGCAATACAACGTTCTGTCTAGAGCTCTCTAAACATGACTGCCTTTGAAAAATTGGTTCTTTTTAGGTCAGGTTGAGGCATCAGGCTTGTAAAACTCAATATAACATTTAAATTTCCAACTTTTGTTTTGGATACCATTGCACAGGATAATCAAAAGAATCGAAGTTTGTAGACCAGGCTTGGTTCTTAACATTTAGGTTGCTTGTTTCCTATTACTGTTTCCTTTGGGTATCTTAACTACCATGTATTATTTGTTTTCACTCTGGTCTCTTGAAGAGATGAAATATTAGGGCTGCAGTATTTACCACATAAACACATACAAGGGTTGTACTCAAGTCCTCTTAATAAAGCATCATACACTTGGAAGTTAGTCATCTTCACAACAATTTCAAATCAAAAATGTCAGTTTTAGTACCTTTTTGATAGTTTCCATTTAAGAAATATAAAGCACCTTTAAGCTGGTCCTTCAAATATATTTTAAATGTAAAGAAAAAAATCAAATGGGGAGGGAGCTGAGTGGAATCATGTCTGAAAGAGTAGCTATTTTGTATGGAGAGCAGCTATAGAAAACGCAGCTTGCTTCAGGTCCTCAGTACCAGCCCTATTTTCTTCAGTGGGTCATAAGCTGTTAGGAGTGCCTTGAGGATTGGACTGCCCATTATCTGTAGCCGCTTCCCAGGAGGGAAGTATACAATTGTCATGCAGTGTTCATAATATTTAGCCCAGGTGGATTATAGAACTATAATTCAACATGAATAGTGAACAGAAGTACATCACGGTGATGGTTACACAATTGATAGAGTGCATCTTTGAAAGACAACTGGGTTTTTGCAGGAGTACTTGGAAGGAGATGGCTAGATACCATGTGCTTAATCATGTACAATTGTGTATAAAGTTCTGTATGTTGCCAAGACATGATCTTTTTGTTCTTATTGTATTTTCTGTAAATATTCCTACCACTAAGTTGTAAAGGCAGACTGTAAATACAAAGATGTGAAGCTATGTTCCTCTGTCTCTAGTACTTTATCTCTTGTTTAGGGAAGGCACAAAGGCTTGTTTGTATTTATGCCAACTCTTTGTCTAGAAGAAACACATCAGATCTTGAATGTAACACAATTAGTCAAATAAATTTTAAAGATTATTCTTATGTATGAAGCTGATGGTCTTCAGTGTGTGAGCTCCTTCTCCTGTTATCCTTCATATACAAATAAGAATGGGGAATTGCTTAGTGTCTACGGTGCTTCCAGGTGTTGCTGTTGGCACCAATGGCAGTAGCATAGAAATTATGGAAGACAAAGATATTTCATTTGGGAATTTAAACTTCCTATCCCTTTTTTTTTTAATATGATACAAGAACACAGGGAAGACTTCAATGCCACTCTTCTGATCATCCTGTTGGCACAAGCAATTCTGCTTGCCACATGGGACAACCCCCACACTCCTCCCCCCTCCCCAATTGTTCTCGAGCTTTTCCTGACCTTCCAGAATGGATTTGGGTGAGGTGGGAGAGGCAGAGAAGGAGGAGAAGCCCTCTTGCACTCTCAGGAGCCCTTGTGCTGGCTTCTGGTAGCACATTGAGTTAGCTGAATCTGGGCCAACAGAGCCCTGCTTGCTCAGGCCAAAGGCTCAACTACTCTCGCATTCTGTTCTCAGATCGGTCAACCAGATAACAATTTCTGTCCTGTCTGTGCTCATAATTATATCCTATTATATGGTAGAGTTACATTAGTAATCTCTTTTTAAAAAACCTAAAAAGGAAGGTGTGTGCAGCCTTAATAGGGCTGAGGCAGGAAGCTAGGTATTATCTAAGAAGTGATTTCACAGCAAAGACAAGATTCACAACAGGGACTTCCTCATTCATATTAGATGTTACAACATAGGAAACTGCCTTATGCAGAGACAAACCATTTGGTCCATCTAGCTCAGGCATCTCCAACCTTCAGCCCTCCAGATGTTTTGGACTACAATTCCCATCATCCCTGACCACTGGTCCTGTTAGCTAGGGATCATGGGAGTTGTAGGCCAATACCTCTGGAGGGCCGCAGGTTGGGGATTCCTGTTCTAGCTCATAACTGTCTACAGTAGCAGCTCTCCAGAGTTTCAGAGAGGAGGCTTTGCTGGCCCTGCCCGGAGATACCCATGACTAGACCTCAGTCCTGAGAGCAAGGCATATGTGATGCCCACTGAGCTAAGGCAGTGATTCTCCATCCTTTGAAACCATCTGGACCAGCATCAATTTACACCATGAACATGTGGGTTTGTACGACTGGTGTGCTATCCCTTGCAAAACGCTGCTGCTGGAGTTGCCCTAAATCACTATAAATCTGTGAATAATTAATCTGATCACAGCTCATGGATAATGCAGGTCTTGAAAATCTCTCAAAATAGAAATTGGGAGATGAGAAAAGTTTGTGGCAGCCCCACTTTGTTAAATTATCACTAATAACGCAAGGAAGGTTTACAAGCAAGCTTAAGTGTACAGACACCTTTTTATTTTTACGGTTTTCAAGCTAATTGCTCTCAGAAGTGCAAATCAATGTAGCTCACAGTCTATCACATAACAGAGCTGAATACAGCTTCTCATTTCTAAAAGCACAACTGCAATGTTCTCAGAAATCTCTAAATAAAGCAGCTTCACCTTCCATCTAAGTAGCTCAGCCTTGGTCCTATAGTTTGCTTGCATGACATGGAGGGCTCTTGCAAGTATTTATGGACCAAAGAAGCCATATCTATATATTTTTTCTTGTAAAAGTATACACATTCAACTTCAGTGGGGCATTTCCCTCTCCTTAAATGCACCTCAAGGCTCCTATTTTCCAAGATCTGGATTTGACTTTGTATTCATACTGCGCCACCAAAATGCTCACCACTGTGGTTGGCTTTCCCGAAAAAGAACCACATGCACAAGCAACAACAACAACAACAACTAATGAACAGCCCCAACATGGGAGGTCATGCACAAGTCAGGAGGAACATGTGCAGAACATGTCACAGAGCCTGTTTGGTTGTACAAAGCAACATCGAATTGTTAAAACATCTTGGCTGCTGTTGGCAGGTAGTATTGTACATTTGGTTTAGAGGTATACGAGATGAAGTCCCGCCATATGGCACTAAATGATTGTGGTTTTTCCTTGCCTTGCATCAAATGTATTCACCTTTAGATCACTCTTAAGGTCAACGTCACCCATTCCATACACTGGAAAAGCTACAGGTAAGAAAGGCTTTAGACTCAGCTTCTTGATGTCAATGTCCATGTCTCATTCCCCCCTCCCCGGCTGGCTTCCACAGCCGCTATTCCAGATTGTTGCTGCTTCAATGGATCTTCCCCTTTCCTTTCCTAGCCCCTCTATCTTTTATGTTGCTGCACATATGCGCACAGCTTAAATCATGGCAATTAAATGCCCATTAAATGCAGCAGCCGCAGCAGCAGCACAACACAGAGAAGGAGTGCTATAATGGTGATATGAATTCAAGAGCTTTCTCAAAAAGAGTATGGCTGTGCTGCTTGAATCCATAGATCTCACATGCCTGGCCATCTGTACATTTGTGTTCCAAGTGTTTTTCCTCATGCAAGCCAGGTGCCTTAAATATGGCTATTAAATATTGACAACGTACTACAAGATTCAAAAGACCATGGGTGGTTCTTTCAGCCTTGCTTTCATATAGCACACTCTTTTCCTGCAATGCACACTACACCGAAGTGGTTCTTGTGCAAGGGGAAAGTCTGTAACAAGGCAGATATCTGTATACTGCAAGCATTACTCTTATCACACCTATATTGCTACACCAGGAATAAAAAATGTCCCATATGGTTACCTTGGCTGCTATCCTTTTTTCACAGAAACCTTTCACAGATTTGCTTGTCTTGCTTGACTAGGAAGAAGGATGCTACAACTCACACAAATGCTTCACTGCATATCTGTGCTAGTTTCTGGGTTAGGTTTGCCAGGAAATTTCAAACTGCTGTTTTAAAAAATCCTCCGTCAACGAACCTAGCCTGACTTGGGTCTAACACTGCAAATGTTCTATGCAGCTCTGCAGTCCCCTGGCTGTCAATGGTTATCAGTGGCTGCTTTCCTAATGTTTTATTTTGAAATAAGTACAACCCACTCTGTGAAGAGGCAGGTGCAATTAAATTCTATTAGGTGTTAGAAACAAGAAGAACTTATACCAATTTAAACAACAAGATAATTAGGATATACTTATTGTGTGGATTTTAAAAAAAAAATTTACTTTGCACAAAGACATTAAGAATGTATCTCTGTAGTTTACACCACTGTTTTCTCTTTGCAGATGACTACCGAAGCATTAAGTGGCATTAATCTTAGTGCCCAAATGCATTCAAATTCTGCGTGTATTCTCAAAAGCAGTCTTTCAGATTTCAGAATAACCATTTGTATGCAAGCACCTATATTGCAGAGCACTGAAGTTCCCTGTTTTCCATAAATCAGCATCTAATACGGTGCATAAATGCAATTGTCCCAATGGAGTTTTGCTGCTGTGCAAGAGCTGTGGCACTCTCAGCTATGCCCAAATTGTACCCAAACTCACCAGCACAATCCAATGGTCAGAAGATTGGAGGGATGCAAATACTTTCTAAGATATATTGGACTTGAGGGGAGGGTGGGATATCCCACAAAAGTGACCCAAACCCAGCCAGATGGGTGGGGTATAAATAATAAATTATTATTATTTATTATTATTATATTGACAATTGCTTCAGAGGATAGTTGGTCATAATGTAGAAAATTATGAAAGCCCAAGACACATGGCCTTACAGTGCAAAATGTTTTTTCTAGGCAAGAAAGCATTAAACTGATCAGTTTATAGCAGAGCAAATATCCTGCAAATGGTTGCTCATTCATTGCATCAAAAACATCTTAAATTAACTTAAAGACAAAGGGTGATAGTCAACATTAGTCTCCCGCAGAGTAGATAATTGAAATCAATGGATTTTTGGTCCATTGATTTCCATGGATCTACTCTGAGAATGAGTAACATTGGATGTTGTCAATGTAAAAATGAAAAATAGTGGGTTGTAGCCAATATTTTAAAGTCTGGGTCTATTATCGTTAATATTGGGTTGACTACATCTTACTGTAGCTGAGTACCAGCTAACAAAGCAACTGCAATTTGGAATAGCAGCTACATCACAGCCAATAAGCAACAAAACTATCTCCCCAGGCTCAATTCAAATTGTTGGTTTTAACCTTTTAAAACAGTGGTTGGCAGAAGATAGGATTGGGATCTACTGGTAGGTCTCTTGCTGACATGTAGACTTTCCTTATGCAGATAGACCTTGGCAACACATGGGCATGTGTGAAACCTAATGCCAAGGCAGTGCCAGCAGCATGGCCCCATTGCTGATAACCAGATGAGGCCTCCCATGGCAATTACTCCATCCATAAGAAATTCCATCTAGGCAGTTAACTAGAAGGGGGAGTTAAGATGCCTTTTTTAAAAAGGACTTCGATTAATTTGGCACAGCTGAAGGTTGGTTGGTTGTTGTTGTTGTTGTTGTTGTTATCTTTGTTGGCTGGTTGTTTGCTTTGTGGATTTACACCCCGTCTTTCCAATTCCACAAGGCTGTGCTCAAGGTGACCTACATAACCATAAAACTAATTAACAATGTTTAGAAATCAAACTACAAAGAGAATTAAGTGAAACCAATTAAACAGAAAAGTAGCAGATAAGAGCACAGAGGAGACAACAGTAAAACGATGAACGCCAAGCAGAATAAACACTTGCTACTCACCAGTGGGACACTAGCAAAGAACGTTCCGAATGAACTTCCTGAGGCAGGGGTTTCACATTCTGGATGCCACTGCAGAAAAGACCCTCTCGCACATCCTGATCCCTGGAAACCTGGTAGTC
The DNA here is from genome assembly GCF_965113315.1 of Podarcis vaucheri. Lineage (NCBI taxonomy): Eukaryota > Metazoa > Chordata > Lepidosauria > Squamata > Lacertidae > Podarcis > Podarcis vaucheri. Next base: position 76,133,013 of record NC_138764.1, read on the forward strand.
AAAAAGGCCTCACCAGATGTGGTTGTTCTTGTCTTGTTGCTGCAGCTGTTTTGAATGGAATGTTATTATTTACAAGTTGTTGCTTTTTATTCTAAGTTGGGGACACAGAAGAAGGGAGGGAGGTGGTTGTTCTGAGGGTGTCCTCTGAAAGCAATTTCACCCCATCACTCCTCCAAAGTGCATGGGCAGATCCTTTCACCTTGAAGTGCCCTGAGACCAATCCCCCCATATATCCCAGGCTGAAGGTAATCAAAGTCCCTTACTTGACATCAGCCTGACTCCCAGTGTATGTTAGCTGAGGGTTCCGTTACATACTGTTGTCTGCTGTATGGCCTGGGAGTATTAGTCTTTGGCTGAGGGCCTCTCCTACCCTCCACTCTCTCCTTTTTCTTTTGTTTTTTTTACTCCCAGTGCATCTGTAGTCTACTCATATATGGTTGGCGTTGGAAGCCGCCCAGAGTGGCTGGGGAAACCCAGCCAGATGGGTGGGGTATAAATAAATTATTATTATTACTACTACTACTACTACTACCTGGAGATACCAGGTATTAAATTTGAGTTTATGTTTTACCACTGACCTACAGGGCACTTGTGATGGGGCCTTGCTCTGAAGCATGCTTAATCAAGCTCTATACCAAAGCAGCTTAATTTATTTCATTCAGAAAACCTGGAAGAACAGAACTTTTCTGTAATTCTGTTAAGCTTTCTCTCCAGGGTAGTTTCCTGGGCTCTAGAAGCTGCATGACTGCTTGCAGCAGGTACCATCTGGCTCCTCTGAATAATATTTAATATAAATTTAGACACAGCCAATGTGCCGGTGGTTTAATTGTGTGGTTTAATTGAGCAAGACTTACACTAATTTACTTAATAACATTTTAGCTGTTTGCTTAGCTGGAGGAAAATGTGAATATTATTCTTGGTTGAAGCAATTCAGATGGGTATGAGTCTTCAAGTTCAGCAGAAATTGTGTTTGCGGCCAATCTCGTGGCGGGTGCAGTTGTGCGGGGCTCACATCTGTTAATGTTGGCAGTGCAGAAAGCATGAATTATGAACTCAGAGGCTTCTATGGCTTAAGTCCCACCCTGCATATGCATAGAGCTGCAATGAGAGTAAGGTAATAAGTAAGTGTTAGAGTGAATTGTACCGGTTCATATTGTAGATGTAAAGACACATATATCAGTGTTCCCCACATCAAAAATCAAACAAAAACCTCTACAAGCAAAAACTAAAACATCAGGGAGAACCATTTGATTAGGATTCTGCTGTCTGTTATCTACTTACATAGGGAACATTTAAAAATGTGATGCTCCACCCTGAAATTTGAAGTAGTACCATCCATTCTATTAACTCAGAACTTTACCACAACCATGTTTATTCCTGTTTTGGAATTGTGATTTGGGCTGGGCTCTACAAGACCTATTAAATTACTCTTCCTAGTCTGGTTCAGTTTCCATGTACTAAATGCAAAGTTCGCAATCTACAAAATATCTAGATAATTACATTTTCTGGAATCATAGTAGAAAGCTATTATCATATAAGCTACAACATCACCCACTAGATGGTGCTGTTATATATACCTGTACATAGGGTGCTTTGGCCTTGTATACCTGAAGGAGCATCTCTACCCACATTGTTCCGCCTTGACACTGAGATCCTGCTCTGAGGGCCTTCTGGCGGTGACCTCATTGTGAGAAGTGAGGTTACAGGGAACCAGGCAGAGGGCCTTCTCAGTAGTGGTGCCTGCCCTCTGCAATGCAGATGTCAAGGAAATAAACAACTATCTGACTTTTAGAAGACATTTGAAAGCAACCCTATTTAGGAAAATTTAAAATGTTTGATGTTTTATTGTGTTTTTAATATTTTATTGGAAGCCACTTAGAGTAGCTGGGACAACTCAGTCAGATGGATGGCATATAAATACATTACTATTACTATTACTATTACTATTACTATTACTATTCCTTAGTGCTTAGCTTTGTTTTATGTAGGCACTGGGGTCTGAAAAGGTTAAAGAGACATGATCTAGAACCCCCAGAATCTGGCAGCACTCAGGAACAACCCAGAACAATATTCAAGGAGGACCCAGGACCCTTGGGGGAGACTGGCAGAAACACAGCTTGGCCTTTGAAGTAGAGGCAAAACAAACCCCAAGTCCCAGCATCTTAAGAGGCAAACCAATATCGTTAAAGTCAGGATAAGTGTTCAGTTACAAAGAAAGACTCCTAGAGAGTAAAGTGCAAGTTCTCACAAGGAGAACCTTCTGTATAAACCTCTAAGGGGCTTCAGCTAAGCTCTGGGTAGGATTCTGGCAGCTCTTGGCTTAAAAGCCTCAAAACAAGACTGGAATAATGTCTTCCAAGCCTGTGCACTCACCTGAACTATGGCCATTGTGCCACCAGACCATGGACTGTCTCTTGACCTTGTCTCTGTCTGTGCCCTTGCCTGAACTGCTAGCTGTGTGCCCAGTCTCTGGGTGGCTTGAGGGCCTTGCCCAGCCTGGGCATGGTCTAAAACAGGACAGTGAGGCAATGGGGAAGTTGGCATGGTGCAAACACACTGGCAGAGCCAATCAGGTGTTTCTGCCAGTGTATTTGCACTGTGCCAACCTCCCAGCTGCCGCTTCACTCTTCCTCCCTGTAAGCAACAATGACCCACTTTCCAGGAAGGCTAAGGACAATATAGCCGAAAAACACACTATCCCCTGGAAAGGCTGTCTCATTAAACATCGATGGATCTGAGTAACTCAGAATTTGAAAGATATGGTTATATTTCACCATGATAAACTTATGAATGAGGTCAAGAATGATATAAAAAAGTGGATGAAGCCCTAAATCTCTCCTTTTATTTTCAAACATTCCTTTAAAAGTAGTGAACGCTTTGCTTTCAAACTGGCAAAAGTTTATGTTAGATTTTTTGTGGAATTGAGAAAGCCCAGGATCACAGCCAAAACACTGTGCCAATAAGCTTTCACAGGCTGCCTTCCATTTCCTTATGCTACATAGAATTAAAAGTGGCCGTGCCATCACTTTTGAAATTTTGGTATGAAAAGACACAGCAATTCATCTTGAGCAAAAAGATTTGTCAGCATATTAAGAACACTTTCGTCACTGAAGCAAATAACATCTTACTAAGATTAAAATATATCCCTGCTAGGGAAATGTATTTACTATATGGCAAAGATTTAAAAGTCAATTTAGCCCTGGTTTATCACCTCTCACGACAATATATTACAATGCTGAAATGGAAAGAAAGAGCTTTTGGGAAATATTAAACCTTGAGAGGACCATGGTTGAATCAAATGCTTTTTTAAAAAAATTAATTATTCGATCACACAGAACGTCTTTTTTTCAAATCCTACAGATTAAAATCACAACCAGTAGTGCACCATTTGCTGAGAGACTGTGCAGATTTTGAACTAATAGTATCTACTGAACAATTGAAGGTCATAACTAGCTGCTTGCCCAAATACTTATTACCACCCAAACTATAACAAATAAATACCAGCTAAAATGGGGATGAGACCCCAAGAGAAATATAATTTGACATTTGGAAATGGACTTGCAAAAATATCCTCTAATTTACATTATGCATAAAGCTTTTATAAGTTACTATGTGGGGTAATATCTGACACCAGCAAAACTGCATGCAGATTTTCCAGTTGTGTACAGAGACACGACACACACACACCATATATATATGAAGTGAAGAATGGAAGTAAAGAATGGAATAATCCATCAATCCTTATTGAAACATATATACAGTGATACCTCGGGTTAATAACTTAATTTGTTCCGGAGGTCCCTTCTTAACCTGAAACTGTTCTTAACCTGAGGTGCACTTTTGCTAATGGGGCCTTCCGCTGCCGCCCTGTTGCCGGCACATGATTTCCGTTCTTATTCTAAGGTAAAGTTCTCAACCCAAGGTACTACTTCCAGGTTAGTGGAGTTTGTAACCTGAAGTGTTTGTAACCCGAGGTACCACTGTATTTATATAAGCAATCCATATTTCCAAATAGAAATCCAGATGAAATTACTGATTATAACATATAGTATGAATTTGATCTTAATAGAAATGAAAAAGTATATTCACATATGCAGTTGTAATGTTGCCTTGAATGTTTTTTTCCTGGATCTTCTAATATGGATACTTTGCCGTCAGCCTATAAATTTATTTTACAATCATGTTATATTTTAATCCAATTGTTTTTGCATTTGATTTTATAGTTTCTGCCAGCAGTTCTATTAACAAAGTGATTGTGTATTATTTATGCATACCGATACTGTGAGATTAGTATAAATCATTCTAAACCAGCTAATGAATTCAACACCCAAATCTACTAAAAACTTGAAAAAGATCATGCCACTCAACCCTATCAAATGCCTTTTCTGCATCAACAAATAATACAGTTGCAGTTTTTGCTTATGAATGATATTTATGCACTTGTATATATTTGTTGCTGATTTTCACCTTTAATTAATCCTGTTTAGACTTCATGTGTGTAATTATCTATAAAATTATTTAGCTTCTTAGCCAAGAACATACACCAGATTTCAAAGCATTGATTCAGAAGGATGATAAGCCAGTATGACTGTCCTGAACCAGCAGGATGACAGGGAGGGGAAGAGGATCCCAGTGAGGGGTAACCAGGACTGGGACACACCAGGGCAAGCAAGGGATGGGCAAGGAAGTACTCACAGGGTGGTAGAGAATGGCAAGGGGATGAAGGTCAATGCACAGGAACCAGGGCAGCAGGACACATCACCAGAACCAGAGGGGCCCCTGTCCCCACAAACATGACAGGCTCTGAGGCATAGGGAGCAGCAGGAGTGGTGCTCTAGGAAGCTGAGGCAAGTAAGGGCCCACATCCCAGCTCCTGAGCTGGTCAGGTGGGGCTAACTAGCTCTGAGAGTAGGGGTGTGATTCCTCAGCTGGAGTAGGCTTAGAACAGGTGAGGTCACATGCCTCAACAAGCACAGATGCTGAAATCAGCATGCAAAGTACAAAAGGGAAGCAAAATTTGTTTCCTATATCTATATGATATACTGTTTCATCCATCATGTAGATGTCCTTTCAGATTTTGGTCTTTTTAAATTGAACTGATGACAATTCGCCTAGATATTACCTTATAAAAATATACACTGAAAGTCTAGTTGTTCCTGTACTGCTTCCAGATTCCTTGTGAAAATGTCCCTTTATGCTACTCCTCCTATTGTTTTATTTGTGAGGCAAGTTTTAATTATTTCCTTTTTCCTTTTTAAAAAGGAAGTTTTTATATTAAAATCTTAGTGGATTTCCCCCAAATAGTAGCTTGATTTAGTTCTGAAGATTTTAGTTCTGAATTAGTTATGAGGATCTTGCTTGAGCTCAGCTTCATTAGTCTTTTTTTACAACCACCAATTCCTTCCTTAATAACACATTTAATCCAAAGGGGCATCCCATCTGTACATTATCTTTCTTTCTTAGAGTCAGTAATTTAAATGCTTTTTTTTAAATATCCCTGAATTTATGTTTCACATGTTTTCAAAGGATATATTGCCTTTCCTTCAAATGGCTTCCTTCACTCTGTTAGTGATTAAGCGTATAAAAATATCTCTAGGTAACTTTTTCCTTTTTAAAAAAGTCAAAATTAATTCTGAAAGCAGCTTCTATCACAATAACACATTCATTAACAACTCCCAAATAAGCTTTCAAAATTTCCTTTTGTGGGTTGCCTATCTTCTTTTTTTTCCTGGACACGTCCTCTTTTTCATGGGTATGTAAAATGAGTCATCATAGTGATCCAAGCAGAAGTCTTCAAATGTGTCCCCTTTTTTGCTCTTCAAAATACGACAACCCTACAAATATCCTACTAGATCTTACAGTTTAACTTCTTCCTGAATATTCCTTAAAATTATATTTTCTGGGTAACAGATCTGATTTCTTCCTTTGACCTTAACTATGTCATCCTTACGTTCATGTTGCTTGCATCTTTTAGCTGTAACTTTTGTTGCTCTTTCTGTTTTAATTCCTCAAGATCCTCACAATATTTCTAAACTTTATTTTAATAAACATTTTAGAGTTTGCTAATTGTTTAATATTCTCACTCAAGCCTTCAGTTTTCCCAACCCACCCTCACTAATTACTACCCTTCTATTCCTCAACTGCTTTTATTGCAGCTAAATTCTGTTGCTTTGGTTATGCATAGTGGATTTGCTATGTGGTAACTTGTGAAAGGACCTTTTCCACCAAGGTGCCCTGACTGTGCAATGCTCACCCTGTTGAGATTTGGTTAATACCAGCACTGTGAGTTTGGGGCTTCAAATTCTTTAAATCTGAAAGGAGCCAAAGCTGTTGCACAGCTCTGCTGTAGAAATTTGTTATTTGTCTTTGTAGCATGTTATCTTTGTATAATATATTGCATAATACAATTGTCAGTCTGTGTTGTGGTGGCCTCGGGTGATTATCCTGCATGCATATAAACCACTGTTTGTATACATATGGAAAGCCCTGATTCTGTAGCTTTGTTTACATCAACCAATCACATAGGAAATCCCATCTCTAATTACATGTTCATATAAGAAGGACACGATGCCTCTCCGACAAAATTCTGAGCTGAACGTTCCGGCAAAGCATTCACATCTGTTAATGGATGTTTGTGTTTGCCCAGAATGTTCTCTTCTCTGCAAAAGGAAAGGGGAGGGGGAGAGCTAGGAGCTGCCACATCAAGAGTGCTCTGAGTGTTAAAGCCTTGTGCACAGATGATGTTAGGTTCTACACATCCCAGTCTAAGGCTATCCATAAGCCACGATGAATCGGTGACCAATGCAGTCCACTTGTGCAGGTAGAGGCTGCCCAAACAAAGATTGTGTAGGTAGCCAGTTTCCAAGAAAATGGCTCTTCTCCACTCTCTGCTTCGTTCTGCAGTTCGTTGCATGCCGCATGACTGCCTTCTTTTCTCCAAGAGCCAGCGGCAAAGTGGAATACACATGCTGAGCACATGGATATCAGGGGAGTCGTTTCCGTGGCAACAGAAATCATGTGACAGGAACACATGGAGACCAAGAAAGTTGTCGCTTAGCAACAATAATCAGATAAAAGATCTCTGAAGTTCTCTGCTCACTCACTTGTTTTTGTTTCTGTTGCTGCTTAAAAAAAAAATAATTCAATAGGAAACCCCTTTTATCCTCTTTAAGAGAGAGGGATATCTTCAGCCATCTAACCCAATAGCACACTAGCATATTACCTCCTGTAGAAATGGAGCAAAATTGAAATAGCAAGGTTCTCCAGAAATCACGTAATGCTTACCCAGTGGAGTCCAGAAGGAGATCCTTGTTGCGGGTTTTACAATGGTCACGTAGTTCCTACAGCAGAATATTGTAGCAAAATTTAAATATTATTTGGTTGAATTAATATTTTGAATACTGTATTTAGCAGTATTGTATTCAAAGATGCTTCTATATCTACAGCATATAGTGACTTCAGAGGCAAAGATTCTCAACTTAGCTATGTTTATTAATTCCAGTGGGTCCTCTCTGAGTAAAACGTAGTAGCTGAATACCACCCAAAGCCAGGAATGGTATACTTGATAGACTTTATAGGAAGATATAGGATGACAGAGTCAAATAGGATAATCCAAATAATTGTGCCTCCATTCTAAAATATATTTTGGATTAATAAATATGGAAGATGTTTTAATGTTTCACTGGATCTATATTTCCATATTGTAGTAGTAGTAGTAGTAGTAAGTAGTAATAATTTTATTATTCCTACCCCGCCCATCTGGCTGGGTTTTCCCTGCCACTCTGGGTGGTTTTCAACAGAATAGATTTAGGCTGCTGCGTACATATTTAAATCACACTTCCCTCACCTGAAGAATCCTGGGAGTTGTAATTTACCTATGAGCTACACTTCCCTGAACCCTTAACAAACTACAGTTTCCAATACATGTACCAAAACACAACAATTCTTTTAAATTTGCACTTCTCTGAATTTTGTAAATGCAGTTCTCCAGCGAAATGTGTGCAAAAAATGCTTTTACGGGCATAACATTTGCATAAAAATGCAAATATTAGAAAAATAGCATAAACAAGTGTTATACTAGGGGAAATTATTCTGCAAATATGTGTATGTTAGAGAAAATTGGGTACAAATGTGTATATTAGGATAAATTTGCACTAAAATGGTGGTGGTTTTTATGAGGACTCTTTAAAAGAATTCACCAACTGATGCGGAAATGTGAGAAACTGAACTTAAGAATGTCAAAAACTGAAACTGGCAAGCTTTGCCCACCCCTAGTTGTGGGGAAGAAAGTGAGAGGGGAGACATTTGGGTCTCTGTGCCACAGTGGCATAGCGTGGGTTGTCAGCACCCAGGGCAAGGCAAGTAATTTGCGCCCCCTAACCCATGGATTTGCACCCCCTAACCCGTGGATTTGCGCCCCCTAACCCTAACCCCCAGATGTTGCGCCTGGTGTGGCCGCCCCCCCTGCACCCCCCATGCTACGCCACTGCTGTGCCAGCTTCAGTGAGAGTGTTTTAGCCTCTGTGACCACTAATATCGCATCATATTACCTCAGGACCAACCACTGAGGCAGCACAGGCTCTGAACTAACTTCCACTCATCCCTGCTCCATCCAGTTTTCCCCCTTGCACAGCTAGTGGTCAATGGATAGTGGATACCTGCTAGTGAAGCAGTAATGCTAAGCTAGCAGAGCTTCCCTACAACAGTGTAACTTTGTGGTGTAGTGGTTAAGAGCAGTAGTCTCGTAATCTGGGGAACCGGATTCACGTCTCTGCTCCTCCACCTGCAGCTGCTGGGTGACCTTGGGCCAGTCACACTTCTCTGAAGTCTCTCAGCCCCACTCACCTCACAGAGTGTTTGTTGTGGGGGAGGAAGGGAAAGGAGAATGTCAGCCGCTTTGAGGCTCCTTCGGGTAGTGATAAAGCGGGATATCAAATCCAAACTCTTCTTCTTCTTCTTTGTCCTTGCCCGTGTACAGGGTCATCGGTGAAATCCTGACTTAGCCTCCTGGATGTAACTGGAAATAGATTTACTCCGTAAGAACTAAACAATATACAGTGGTACTTCTGGTTATGTCAGGTCCCATATGAAACCTCTATTTTGACAACTGTGAAGTTGAACCGGGTGCCACCCCTCTTTAGCATGTTGCTGATCCACAAACGTTAGGCCAACAAGCAGTTCTAAATTTTTATGGGTAACACAATCTTTTTCCACTGGTAGAACCACTGCAGAGAAAAACCTGTTAACTTTCATGACTGAGGATTATTTTCCTAACATTGCTAAACTATGGCATTCGTTTTCTCTCTTTAAAGTGTTCACTACATATGTGGGCCTGATTCATTATTATTATCTAATAAAAGATTATGTGACTTGCTTTCATGTTTTTTCCCCCAATTACACATTGAAATTGTTACCACTATGACCTTGCAGCTGCTGGATTTTCTAAAATTAGCCGTAATGATGCATTTCTCTGCGATAATTAATTATCTAAACTGAGGAAATTGAGTAGTAGAACTGGTGCACATGCTGCTAATTATCCTTTATTATGTCATTTTTCTATGCAAATAAAGAAATATTATGATAGCTTTAAATATGGTTTTTATTAGCTAATGTTCTTGTTAATGTAGCAAAGAGTCTTTCCTCAATTTAATAGCAAAACATTGGCTGCAGCAATCTTATTTATGCATTAATAAATGATGATTAATCCAAATTAAGTTTGTTTTGTACAACTGAAAATATATAGCCAAGATTGGGCACTTTCCTAACATGAAAGATGAAGATAATTAATACATGGGCTATGACAAAGATGGATTTTTCTCTTTGCTCTGCTTTTCCCCCTCTTGGTTATGCCTGTGAAGAACCATGGAAAGGGTAAGTGATTCTGTGTCAGGACTGAAGGACCTTTTGCCCTGCAGATGATGTTAGACTCCAACTCCCATTATCAATCCCCCTTGTCCATGCTGGCTGGGGCTGATGAGAGGTCCAGCAACATCTGGAGGGCCGAAGGTTCCCCAGGCCTGCTCAGTGTGGATTGTATGCTATGCTGGCCTTTCTGCTGATGGAAGGCAGTGTCGTGAACTGGCAGGACAAGGGGAGGAGGAAGAGGGCAAGCTGGGGATGCAGAAAGAGAGGTTGGTGTAGGAAGTACTCATGGGGCGATGGAGATGATGGTGCAGGGATGGAGGTCAGTGGACAGGACCCAGAGCAGCAGGACAGGACCCCTCACCAGAACCAGAAGGTGTCTACATGGAATGTCCTCCCTTCCTGTGCAGCACCAGCACTGAATGTTTTTAGATGTCCCTAGTAGAGATGGAAGAAGGTCCAGCACCTCCATACACACTGCCCAGGCCTGCAGGCTGGAGAGGTCACTTCGGTGCTGTTAATGCAGCCGTCTGACTTCACCCCAGAGGCGTACTCCATTGTCTCTTGAGCCAGATGGATGCCAATAGTTTGTCTTCTGCCAAAAACTTTGTTGTTCATTTTGCTGTCGACTAGGACAGAATTAGTTAATTTACATAATTAATTACATAAGTTATGTCAGCATCGTGTTATTCCACCCCACTCATTTCAGTGCAAAGGAAATGTCATAGAAATGCAGGCAAAAAACGTAATTACTGGTATGTATCACTTGTGGACTGAAAGTAACAGCGAATACTGATCATATTTGCTGGATTGATTTCCATACTGGATGTGGGACAAATAAGCAAATACTGTATCAACAATTTCTGCTCCTGTTTGAAATAACTGACGTATTCTCTGACACCCCTAATTCCAAGTAAGGATCTGTCTTTTTAGAAAGATCTTTTTAGAAAGATCTCTGGCTTAAGCTTGGCTTTGGTTATTTACCTTTTTACCTTCGCTGCTGCACACATTTTTCCCACATTTAAAGGTTCTGCTTTATTATACAGGTGTAGTTTTTGTTTTTGTTTTTGTTTTTCCTGTTTTGTGCCCTTGCCAGGGTCCTGTAGCTACCCAAGAAAGCCAGGCACTGGTGTCAGCTTGGTATTGCCTAATGCGGACAATCAATAAGTAGGCTGCGTGTATTTTCTGCATGGAGGTGCTTCTCATACAGGAATTTTTGTGATCCTTAACGTGCACTTCCCCCAACCCCTGCACATACACTGTTGTTTGGCTGAGAGCTGGAACAATTCCAAGATGGCTAGTTTCTCACTGCTGCATTCCCACTCTATGTGTGGTCCTGCTTTCCCTGTGGGAGATGTTGCTAGGCTGAATTAATGCTTTGCAGAGCTCACCAAGCTGTAGCTTTCAAAAGAGGTGTGATTATTAGTTGTCTCTTTCAAAGAACTGTGTCTTGCAGGCAGGCAGATGGGTGTGTATGAAGAGGAGAAAACCCAAATCACCTTTCATTGGTAATGATGAACCTTTCCTTGCAGATGCAGTAACTGATGCTATATTATTAACAGATGGCAGATTCACCCAGTCTTCTCCCCCTCTTGCAACGCATGAAAACTCAACCTTGGGTAACCCATATTGGTGAAACGACTCTTCTTCCCTCAAAAGATCCAACTGCTTGGCTCTCAGAGCTCTTCAGTGTGAGCTGCTGTTTGGGCAACTGCCAACCTCGGAGAAACCCACAGCCTCTTCCCCTCACTCTCACAGATTCAGAGTCAGACTCTGACAGCAAACAGGATAGCATCAAGGCATGCAACAGACATAGACACAATGAAAGCAATGCCATAGAGACTATTTTACCCCTTTCTACATGTAGGCATATTTCCTGAACAAATGGGAAGGTGAATGACTCAGCAAGTCATATACAGTACTCAACCTCACTGCTGTTGCTATGGTAACCCAGTGCACCTGGCAGCCTTATCTCAGAACATTCAGGTGTGTGTGTGTGTGTGTGTGTGGTGCTCCTCAAGACATGAGCCCAAGCACTATGTAATTTAACCCATTGTTCACAACCCACCAGCAACTGATACTGTTCAATAAAAGCTTTAACTTTGCCTTCAATATAGTTTCTTTGTTAGTAGGAGCCCAGTAGATCCCTTCCTTCTACTTCATTTCAGCCAGCCCCAGGATGAGGCTCTGACTAAGAGGGTGATACAAAGATGCTTCTGTTACCGGGGCAGAGGGCCTCTGACACATGCCATTCTCTGCCTTCTTGTCTCCACTGAGCAGGCCTCTCAGAGCTCCCAAGTGGAATAGTCGCTGCTGCTGTGGTGAAGGAGGCTATCATCTGGTGGAAGGAAATGAGGAAAGACAATCAGTCAGTCAGTCCCAGTGTGCTAATAGTCAGCAGGGCTGATGGGCCTCCTTGTGGAGCTCAGCCTAAGTTCCCACAGTGGAGGTCTCATTCCCCCATCGCGGCTCCTCTCCGCTGGTTCAGTGGCTTGTCTACCATTTTCAAGGGCTACTCAGTCAGACGATATCAGAGATAGTGTTGCACCTTCATTATGGCATAAGCTTTTGTAGGCAGGATCCTGTTTTGTCTGATGGATAGCTGTAATGAAGTATGCTCTGGAATGAGGCTGAAGAATTCTATAGTTGTGTAGTGTGATTTGTTCAGCAAGTTTAAGTGTGTCAGTTGCTGTAATATTGCTTACACATATGAAGAATTCATCTTTTCAGTCCTCAAAGCGGTCTGCCAACACAAATCCACTTCATTTGAATGGACCTTCTGTCAGCAGAACATCCTGCGGATTGTTGGCTTACAATGTGTCCCATTAACAATGAGGCTAACTTGCTTGATATTAGCTATTTAGTTTGCCATGAAGAATAATATTATCCATGTCTGCAATTCATATTTAATAGCTGGACTAAAATTGCTCTTGCTCAGTAATTCAATTTCTTATAATTAAGTAGTAGTTCAATTACTCAGTATAAATAATAGCAATCCAGCTACTCAGGGCTCATTCATATTAACATAGTTCTCCCTGATGGGGAAAATTGCATTGGGAAACCTCCTCTTCAATATTAAGCATTTTTTGTGGAGTACATTTTTTTTATTGAAATAAGGGATACATAGTTTTAATAATACCACAAGAAAAGTGAACCTGTGCTAAAAATTTGACAGACTGTTTTGCAGGCCAAACTAGGTGATCTGTGAAATGTGCAACTGCATTTCACATATTTGCTTTTATGTTTGTTTTAAAGCAACCGGGGCGATCAGAATCCAGACTGCGGCATGTAAGGAGAGGATTTAACTCTTTTTGTCTATACTATCGCCTCAACCTTCCTCCACCTCCCAGAGATTATATTCTCCTTTGGAGGAAAGCTATCGGCAGCTGCTAATTCATTTCTAAAACTGAACCGTACTACTAGAAAGCCTTAAAGGGTTTATATATTGCCTCACAAACACCTGCTGAAATTGAGAATGAACCCGATTCCCCATATGCAATGATCGGGTCTGTTTTGACCGTTATTATTCAAGAAAGAGATTTTGGGCACCTGGTGGATTGCTCAATGAAAATGTCAACTCAGTGCTCAGGAGCAATGAAAAGGGCTTATTTTATGTAGGGGATTATTAGGAAAGTGATTGGACATAAAATGGCTGTTATCTTAATGCCGTTCTATAAATCTGTGGCATAGCTACATTTGGAATACTGAGTGGAAGTTCCTGTTGCACCATCTCAAAAAGGGCATTGTGGTGCTGGGAAAGGAGCAAGCAAAATGTTCAGGGGAGCACAGAGCACTGGTGGTGGTGGGGAGAGACACACCTGTACCATTCACCATGTTTCTGATGCGTTTTCAGAAAACCATTCTCTTTATCAAGTGTCTTTATGAATCATTCTGTTTATTCAGTGTCTCCCAACCACCTTCTCTTACAGCTCACCTAAACAGTCTTCCAAGAAGCACCAATGGAAATCCCTTGAGAAAGATCGCCTGCTTCTTTTTAAAATGTGCATTAAGAACATAACCAGTGGTGCAGCTGTCTTTGTGTGTTTGTTTGGCCCTTTCCATGGCAGCATTTTGTCTACATTACAGCACCTTCTCTCCAAGGAAAGACATTTTCTCAGGCTGATGGGTTTTTTAGTTTATAAAATAGACTAGCAAGGAAAAAGCTCATAATATTCAGAATGGTTAAGAAAGCAGATTGAAAAAACAAAAACCAAGAATGTAAGGATAGCAGAACTTAGGCATCCTAGGAAGAAGCATGGCTTTGACATAAGTGGTGATATATTGGGAAGCTCAGCACATTTTTGCTCTAAACACTGTGGCTGGAGGGCACTCTTTTATAACCCTGTTAATGTTTTTAATCAATGAGTTAATTAGCCAAAGAAATTCTGGCTATAATATTGTAAAAAAGAGAGAGGAAACTATCAACTTAAATACTGCTTAAAGAGAGTATTAGGCTGCAATCTTAACCCCACTTAGATGGGAGTAAGCTCCACTGAATTCAATAAGACTTGCTTCTGAATAGACATGGTTAGGATTTCATTATATGCTATAATATGTAGCCCATCCACTCCTATTTTAGCAATGTGTATCCCCCCAATCAAAACACTTTCAATATACACTTCCATCCCCCAAAAAACTTAAATGTTTTATTCAAATTGGCACACCTGCCTTGGGTGCATCTGTTTAGAAGAAATTGCTGCAGATTCTGTCGTATTATGGAATGTTGCCCTTCCTTCCTTCTTTTTTGCTTTCTCTTCATTTTTTTTCTTCTTTTTTTTTTGGGTGGCAGGAGGGTGGAATCAAATTTGATAGCTATGCTTACAAATAAATCTGGGAGCAGGCATGTTCCTCCCCAGGGCATCAAGCATCGTTTCCTCTGAGCTGCCACTAAGCACCAAGATGATACATCTCAAAAAGCGATGCTGTCCTCCTCCTTCTTCCTTGGGGAAGTTGTTGGAAGGAGGAGATTAGACAATGGACAGAGAAGCACTAAGGTACTATGCAGGCAAGCTGCATGCATAAGATACTTACTTGGCAAGAAGAGAGATTCTTGGCTTTATCAGGCAGGCCTTGTGTAGAAACAAGAAATGAACACAGCACATGCAGGGAGGCAGATATGCTGAGATAGCTGGACCTCCAGTGAATCGGCTTGTCTACAATAGTGACGCCTGCGTCTATAAATAGCATTAAAAAAGCGGAGCAACAGAATGCTGCATCTCTTTCTCTCTCTTTCTGGAGTGCAGATGTCAGAAAAGAATTCCCACTCACCTTGATTAAATGTGCTACATGCAATTTTGGGAAGTCTTTTCTCACAATATATACCCACACTCACATTTACACTCTCCATAGGTGTCAACTTACAGATTTGAAAATAAGGGACCAGCAGCCAAAATAAGGGACCTGCAGCCTCACCTGTTCCAGGCACTCCAGTCTTCCTGTCCTCCTGCAGTCTGGTCAAACTCATGCTGGTAGCTTTGAGAACACTGTCCAACCAACTTTATAACCAGAGGTTCAACTGAATAGAATTTGAATCACATGCACCACAAGGCCTATGCAACCTCAACGTAAGATGGCTCCCCGGCCTGGCTTTGCACTGCAAAGTTTGCAGCAGCACGTGCAACAAAATGGCATCCAGCATTCAAAACCCCCCTCAGCTTGCATTAACTAGCCACACACAAGGCATGCAAGCTCCACCCCCCAGTTCTTAGACTTCTTATTGGGTGAGCAACACAGCCAAGCAACACAGTTGGAGCCTCCCTCCTCCCTGGCCGGCAGGGAGGGAGGGAGAGGGGATGCTTCCTTTGAAATTTAAGGGACATCATTTAAGGGACATTTAAGGGACATCCATCAATAAGGGACAGTAGCGGGACATGGTGCTGGAATAAGGGACTGTCCCTTCAAATAAGGGACACTTGACAGCTATGACATTCTCCCCTCCATTTTAGGGTTGGGGGTAGTAATGGCAAAGGAAGGCCAGCCCTCAGAAGGTGTTTTGTCCTTTGTGTTATTATTTCTACTGTTCTGTTCCACACACACTATACAAAAGGAACATTGGTTATTTCCGTGCTGGGGGACCTTAAGGCAGAACATGGACCTCTCTTTCTGGCTCTTGGGATCCTACCTGGGCCATACCTTTCTCTGGCCATGTCTCCTATCCCTAGGGCACACCCCCTCAACAGTCCTGCTCTGCGGTCCCCTTGCGTAATTTTGCCTAGCTGGAATGTGCCCTTGAAGAGTGAAAATGATGAAAAGAATGATGAAGGGAAAATGGCTCTTGCTTGCCTGCATGGAGAGAGGGGGGTAGGTAAAAACCTCTTGACTTTTGCATAGCTACAGTATAGCATCCTGTACAAAGGGAATAGATACACCTGTTGTTCCAATCACTTTTGCCTATGTCTCTGCCTGACAATGGCATGCAGCCTCTGCAAGGTTGCCCATGAAGATATGCAGCCTTTGGGCTGAAAAAGCTCCCTCCCACCACACCGTTTGTCATATGGTAACAGCTTTATGGGTGTTATATATAATAAGTACCAGAAACAACCAAACATTTGGGGATAAGCTACAATGGAAAAACTGACAACCTATCCAAAGTTGAAAGAAAGATGCTAGACATCAGATTTCTTAATAAATATATAGACGCGGGTGGCGCTGTGGTCTAAACCACAGAGCCTAGGACTTGCCGATCAGAAGGGCGGCGGTTCAAATCCCTGCGATGGGGTGAGCTCCCGTTGCTCGGTCCCTGCTCCTGCCAACCTAGCAGTTCGAAAGCATCAAAGTGCAAGTAGATAAATAGGTACCGCTCCGGTGGGAAGGTAAACAGCGTTTCCGTGTGCTGCTCTGGTTCGCCAGAAGCGGCTTAGTCATGCTGTACACCGGCTCCCTTGGCCAGTAAAGTGAGATGAGCACCGCAACCCCAGAGTCGTTTGCGACTGGACCTAACAGTCAGGGGTCCCTTTTACCTTTACCTATATAGACAGATGGAAATAACCAATGGGACGCGGGTGGCGCTGTGGGTAAAAGCCTCAGCGCCTAGGGCTTGCCGATCGAAAGGTCGGCGGTTCGAATCCCCGCGGCGGGGTGCGCTCCCGCTGCTCGGTCCCAGCGCCTGCCAACCTAGCAGTTCGAAAGCACCCCCGGGTGCAAGTAGATAAATAGGTACCGCTTACCAGTGGGAAGGTAAACGGCGTTCCGTGTGCTGCGCTGGCTCACCAGATGCAGCTTTGTCACGCTGGCCACATGACCCGGAAGTGTCTCCGGACAGCGCTGGCCCCCGGCCTATAGATGTGAGATGGGCGCACAAACCCCAGAGTCTGTCAAGACTGGCCCGTTCGGGCAGGGGTACCTTTACCTTTTATATAGACAGAAATAATGCATAATGTTGTGAGTTGGGAGCGTTTAGGTTGTTCAGCCTGAGCTGTAGGGTTGGGAGGGTTTTGATTATACAGCCTGAGCCCAGCCTCGCCGGGGAGGGCAGGATATAAATATTTTTTAAAATATTTTATTATTATTATTATTATTATTATTATTATTATTATTATTATTATTATTTGCATTGAGTCCCTTCCAATTTCTGGATCCGGCAAGGATTTAATTGCTGGAATAGCTAGGCCAGCTTCTTGGTAATGGCCTAAGTGTGTGTTGTTAAGGTAACAAGGGAAGTGGCTCTGTGCCAGAGAGCAAATGGGGGTGGGCCCCTCTCCCTCAGCTGGTGGTTGGTGGGGGGGGGGAAGGCCAGAGGAATGTATGTGTGACCTGGAAGCTGGCAGAAGTCAGAGAGGGAGGCATGCTTGATTTCTGCTTGAATCTAAGGCTGTAACAATGGGAGAAGACCTCCCAGGGTGTTAATGCTATGAGCCCCTCCATCGTAGGCTCAGGCTGTATATGTGTGTAAATAAACTGTATATCATAAAGACACCACAGTTTCTGCTGACCCTCATTTTGAGGAAAATGAGCCCTGGGCAAGCTCTTGGAACCCCTGGAATCTTGCACCGCACAGAGATTGGGGTGGTTTGCAACAATACAATTATGTACTAAGAAAGCTTTGTTTCCAATTATGCATTATTGCTTAAATTTAATATGAGGAAATTCAATGGTGATTAGATGCAGTCTTTGTACACTATAAATCTGAGTATTATTCAATGACCTGTGACTAAGGATGTCGGAGAATTCCAACGAAAACAGGGATGGGAGTGGAAATTGCCAGTGTTCGTTTATTTGTTCCTTGTCTAGAACAGAAATCAACCCTGCAAATATGGTTGGTATTTGCTACAGTTGTTCCTTTTAGTCTGCAAATGCTATGCAATTTGTTATTCCACCCCCCCCCCAAATTTGCGTTGCCTTACTGAAATAACACTGAAGTGTTGGCGACACCAGTACCAGAATGTAAAGCCTCATTGCATTGTGCAGTATTGAGCATTGCCAACAGACAGCACCCAATTTTGTGATTTTATTTATTTATTTATTTATTTATTTACATTTTAGAAAATGAAGGGTAACCTGGAAAGAGAGTCAAACCCTCTGTGGATGATGCTTCAGTAGCCACCATCACCATCTTCTTCCTTAAGAAAAGAAGCACACGGTAGTATTTAATACTTCTCAACTGACAGTGGGTCAAACCACTAAGGACTGCAGCTAAAGAACATTGTTTTTAAGATGGCTGGAACTGGTTTGAGCAAAACTAGGGGAAGGGTTGACCTTACTGCTGCCTTCTCCTCTCTCTCTTCCTTGTTTCTGCAGTTTATTGCTAGTTGTCATTTTGGTTTGGTTTTGAAACATTTTATTATGTTATGTGAACATGGGAAGCTGCTTTATACAGGGTGAGTCCTTTAAAAGAGGCCCTTTGGATACAGAGTATACATGTTCCACAGGGCCTCTTTTAAAAGACTCACCCTGTACTAAAGCTTTGTACACACCAGGGTATGTATATGTGTGCCACACAGATCCAGTTTTCCCATGTGCACTTTAGTGCCCTTCCATCCACTAGGGGGGCAGACTTTGGTAATATGGCGCCTTGAGTGAGGACAAAATTTGACGCGCCCCTGTGACATTAACATATGAGAGTGCTGGAGGTGAAATAGTTAAACAGGTTACCCAATCAGAACCCAGGGGGGTGGAGTCAGAGGGACTATAAAACCAGCTCTGGGAGGGGTGAAGGAGGAGTTCGTTGGGAGTTGGGTGGTTGGTTGGAGCGGGAGTGAATTGGGATAGAGTTTGTGGGTAGGTTGAGTTAGTGTAGCGAAATAAGCTGAGTCAGGAACAGTTAGGGGCTAGGAAGACAAGTAAATATCTGAGAGGTGGTTTAGTGAGTGAGAGCAGGTAGTGGAAGTTATAGGTCTGGATAGGCACCCCATGATTGTAATTGGCTGATACCATTTATGAAACCACACGCTTGTTAAACTGCAATAAATAAACAGAAGTTTATGTTCCAATTTAACCCTGGCTGGACTCAGTATTGTACCAGGTAGGGCCTGGGTGGTGGCAGCGAGAAATAAAGTGGTGGCACAGGGATCAATAGACGGTGAAACGTCCAGGGACCCTGTGTGATCGCCACAGCCCCCTCCCCCAAAAATCTTGTTTTCACAATAATTCATTTTAGTACAGTTGCTTTTTTATGTACTTTCTCAGTAGGTACCTCTCTCTCTGTGTGTGTGATATATATATATGTTTTTAACTCTTGTTGTTTTGTGCCCCCTCAGCTCAGCGCTCTGGGTGAGGGAACTGACTGCACCACCCTAAACCCGATGCTACATCCACACATTAGTGCTTTCAATTCAAATCTCTCTCTGTGTTAACAGCCCACACTAATGAGTAGTGCTTTTTATGGGATCATTTTATAACAACTGTTCATTTTTTAAGATAATAAAATATGGGGTTGGCTTAGGGTGGGCATCTCATGTTGTTTGCCCCAGGCTCCAGGATATTCCGGTCCCACTTGTTTATTCCTCATATTTTATTATTTCCTTTTGTGTGCAGTCTCAAAGGTCATGAAGCGGGTGGGGAAAAGGAGTTGCTCCACTCCACCCAAAGCCCTGCGACTGGTCCTCAGATGCTTCCCTCCCAAGGACCGTAGGAGAGTAGGTCTAACTATCCCTCTGTGTTTTTCTTTTGGTCTGAACCAAAGCCTTGACCTAATGTAATAACTCAGGTCCCAAGTTCATCTTTCAGCCTAATTTGCATGTTTACCATTCACTCATATTCATATAAATAAATCATTTTTAAGAAATGAATATGTTCAAGTATCCATAAATATCCCTTGGCATATGCTTTAATTGCCCCCTTATCTTTGTTTTCTCTAGAAACAATACAAAAACATGAAAAATCTCTAACTTGAATATGGAAATTAAACAATTCCCCACAGGCGGCCTGTAAGCTCCTAAATAGTTTTTTCCTTTAAACCCAAAAATTCAGGGAGTGCTATATTCAGCAACCAATTTATAATCCAGATGGCTAGCAAGGAAGCTTTTGCTTCTGCACCTGCTGCTCCAAGGCAGGTTTGTTGTTTATCCAATCAGGCCCATCACCAGGTTGATACAGTATCTGGGCAGCCAATTAGATGCAAATGACCAAACAGCAGGCCTTCTTGCTCCAGCACCTGCTTCTCTTGTTTAGGTGCAGGCATCTTCAATCAATTGCATTGCCAGGTGCATATTCCAGCAGCAGTGAGGTCATGTCTTTATCACAAGCAACACCTTGTGACTGGCATAAATGTCCCAGATCTTCCCAGGTAATCAACCTTGAGGTTGAACCAGAGTATCGCTGCCATCACCAGAACCCTTCCTTATGACCAGATGTTATGGAAAATTGGAATAGTCTCAACAATCTGCTAGCTTCCTACGAGTCTAGGCATAGGCATGCACTTCCTTAAAGCCAAATGCTTTCATTTCTCAGCAATCTAGTCTTACCAAGCCCACAAGAGCCTGTCCCCAGAGCACCATTTAGGCAATTCTCTCTCAAAGATGGAGGTGCAGCAAACTCCAAGGGGCCATTGGCTCAGATGTGGGGTCTTCAACAGGAGCATATTTATTAAGAGAAACAAGAGT
Organism: Podarcis vaucheri; assembly: GCF_965113315.1. Taxonomy (NCBI): domain Eukaryota; kingdom Metazoa; phylum Chordata; class Lepidosauria; order Squamata; family Lacertidae; genus Podarcis; species Podarcis vaucheri. The sequence goes on from NC_138764.1 coordinate 76,153,913, forward strand.
GTCATTGAACCAAAATAGAAATGATCTTAGCACTGGGTCCAACTTTAGATTCAATATGGAATCCAGGGTATATTAACCTACAGGGGTTCTATTTGGAAATTAAGTCATCGGTCTTACTCTGCTTCCATCAGATCTTCTTGATAGTAGACGGAACCAAAGAAGAGAGCGATGATATAAGACCACACTAGAGAACAGAAAAGCCATGATGCTTAAATAAAGTTCACTGGTAGCAAGAAGGCCTTTTGTGCTCTTTCCTGCCCAGATGGATCAGTTGCCAACCTTGGTGGATAGAGTGTCCAGGTCTCAAAGATTCTTCAGAAAGAAGGCTGCCATTTGCCTGTCCACAGGACAGAAGCACACAGTTCCCAGGAACTTCTGACAGGCCTTACATTTCAAACAGTGTCATATTCTCTAGTTATCTGATTCCCACCCCCATGTGACTTTGGGATCGAGGAGGAGGTAATAAATGAAATATACAAACTCTTACTCATTCAGTGTCCTCTCCTTTGCTCTCTACCCCTTAAATTTTTGCTCAAAATTCTTTGTTCGCTGTTCCTGCATAGTCTTCAACTGGGTCTTCATCTCACCCCACAGGTAAGAAAATGAATTATGCCGCTGTTTCACACAGGGAAGTTTCCTTTCTTCATAAGCAAGTCAGCCCAGGTAGAAGGTGAACAAGTTTGTAATTTAGAGTTCGGCAACAAACAGGTGCTAATTGATACCCTCGTGACTTTGGTTTTGTCCTTTTTAGCAGTAATTGCTTAATGAATTCTTGGTGTGTAAAGGTGCCTGCTGGTTTCTAACAAAGGAACATCTGGGCTCTGAGATCAGCAGAGAATAAAAAGGGGAGTTTAAATTTTCTTGCCCCTCCCCCTCTTTCCCACCAAATTCCTCCCTGGCAGGGGAGATTGGGCTGTATCATGCAGCTGCTGTTGCCAACTCAATACAAACATTGAAGTGTACATATGGCTTTGTGCTACAGAAGCTAGAATCTCCTATCTAACAAGTGCTAACTTTAGATACCAGCCTGGTTGCTGTTAATGATAAAAAGTTTAAATTAAATTATTGTCCAGCAATAATTTCTAGAGGGAGGCAGACAATACAGATTATATTAGAAATGACCTGAAGGCATACAATGAGTCTTACTCAAATAGTGATATTGCTTAAATTGGCTATCCCTAAAAATTTGAAATCCTTAATATTGATTTTGTTAATAACAGCATAGGTTGTACAGGCATGTACGGTAAGTGGAGAAATCTTCAAGTACAGTGGTACCTTGGGTTACAGACGCTTCAGGTCACATACGCTTCAGGTTACAGACTCTGCTAACACAGAAATAGTACCTCGGGTTAAGAACTTTGCCTCAGGATGAGAACAGAAATCATGCAGCGGCGGCACAGCGACACCAGGAGGCCCCATTAGCTAAAGTGGTGCTTCAGGTTAAGAACATTTTCAGGTTAAGAACGGACCACCAGAACGAATTAAGTTCTTAACCAGAGGTACCACTGTACTATCTATAGGAGAATGGATGTTGAAGCCTTTGGAGTTGGCTGAACTAGACAAATTGACAGATGATATACAGAAGAAATTGCAGTTTTCAGAATGTTAAGCTTACAGAGAAATATGGACACGCTTTGTCAGTTACTGAAGGAGCGTCTCCACCCCATCGTTCAGCCCGAACACTGAGGTCCAGTGCCAAGGGCCTTCTGGCAGTTCCCTCACTACGAGGAGTGAAGATGCAGGGAACCAGGCAGAGGGCCTTCTGGGTAGTGGCACCTGCCCTGTGGAACGCCCTCCCATCAGATGTCAAGGAAATAAACAACTACCTGACTTTTAGAAGGCATCTGAATGCAGTCCTGTTTAGGGAAGTTTTTAATGTTTGATGTTTTATCGTGTTTTTAATATTCTTTTGGGAGCCACCCAGAGTGGCTGGGGAAACCCAGCCAGATGGTCAGGGTATAATTATTATTATTATTATTATTATTATTATTATCACTACAGTATTATTATTGTGTAAATTCTGGAACTGTAAGCAAGGCTTGAAAGGAACTTTTTTTGTTTGTTTCACATTTTGCAATTCCTTAATGGAAATGTAATTTAAAAATTCCAATTCTATTCTGAAAAAAGTGTCTTAGTACTCCCCCCACCCCAAGCAAAACACAAAAATATACAAGTATGAAGCACCAGGCTGTTTTACAGATGCATTTCCTACCCAATACAAGTTTTTTAAAAGACAATCCTCTCACATGTGGCAGAAACAGATATGACTAACCAGGAAAGCGATCTTGGGGTCATGGCGGATAGTTCAATGGAAACGTCAAACCAATGCATAGCTGCTGTGAAAAAGATTAATCCCATGCTAGGGAGTATTAGGAAAGAGATTGAAAATGTGTTGTGAGGCCTTGTACATAATCTGCGGTAAGGTCACATTTCCACTATTCTGGTTGCTTCATATCACAGAGGATTTTGTAGAGTTGGGAAAAGTGCTGAAAAAATGGTCAAGGTTATGGGGCACCTTCCATACCAAGGAAGGTTATACTGTTTGGGAATTTTTAGTTTAGGAAAAAATAAGGGTGTGAGGGACGCATGCTGGAGATTTATACAATTACACACAGTGTAGGCTGGTCCATTCAGGCATTTGCCTGCCTTCCTGCTTTCAGCCAAGCCCAGAGGATGGCATTGCTTATCGATTTCTTCCTCCTTAATCTCAGTGTTTCCCTTGCAGGATGGAGGATGGGAGCAAAACTAGAATTGGTTGCCTCTGCTAGTCATTGGCTCTGGCTCCACTTACTGCTTTGACTCTCTGCTTTCCACCCTGCCTGTCGTAATGGGCAGCAGCCACTGCTGATTTTGCATGGTGTGTAGAGAAAGAGGACAGAGAGAATTCTAAAACTAAGAGTTGGGGTCCAAGGAATTACGGTAAACTGACTGGTCTTACTTTGACTCATTAAGCATCTGAGTCGTACTGTGTTGCTAAAGGAATCTTCCTGTGATTTGACCCACGCCTCTTTGTTCTCATTTAGTACATTAAGAAAGTTTGGAAATTCTTTCTTATTGGTGAAGCAAGATTGCATATCCCTATCAGCTTCCTCAAAAGCCACAGCAGTTCCTGAATGCATGGTATGCAGCCATGAGGGACACAAATAAGGCCATAAAATCAGGCAGAGATGCATATTTGTGAGGAGAGCTTTAGACATCTGTACTGACTTTAGAAATGTGTATGTTGAATACTAATTTGATCCCTCCAGTCCTCAAAGCTCTTTCCCAAACGATCATTGCATTTGTTATTTCCCTGTAGCCCAAGGCTAAATGATGAATACAGTATTAGCCGGTGGTCTAGGACTGGGGTGGGGAGGCTGTTGTCAACCCACAATATAATAAATCAGTTTTCAAATCCTCCGGAATAGATGAAAGGTAGTGCTGTTATTCTAAAGCTGAAATCAAATAGGGCTGTGTTCTCTGCTTTGACACATTTATTTGCTTGCTTGTTTGTAAGATGCCATCTTGTGGCACATGCTTTTTAGTTGTATTCTAAATTGATGTTTAAATCCCCAAGGTGACTAAAGATTGAGTATAGACAGTGATGTTGCAAACCTTATTTGAGGCTCCAAAATGTGTGTGGTCAGCTTGCTGGCTTCATTGCCACAAGCAGGGCTGAGGGCTGTCTTAAGCATATCTGGTGCTGTGGTGCAAATATCCCTTTGGCGCCCCCCCCCCATTTCCCAGAGTTTTAAGGGTGGAACCCCAGAGCTGTTGACCTTTTTTAGGAAAGGTTCCCCAGAGTTGTAAGCATTTTTTTAGGGAGGGAACACCAACAGCGCCAGAGGAAGCCTCTTAGGACGGGATGGCGCTGCCAGTGGGGCTGGAGGGCGGCTCCACCAGCGGGGAAGAGGCGGAGGCTGGACGCAGCACCTCCCGGCGCAGCTGGCCACTTCATGCTGTGGTGGCCACGGTAGGCAGATGCTCCGAGCACGGTGCTGCTTTGGTGCAGCATGGTGGAGGCAGGTGAGGGCGGCGAGTGGGCCGGGGGAGCCAGCCCCATGGAGATCCGCAGCGCCTGATGCCCAGCTCAGAGACGAAGACGTTGGGCAAGCAAGCACACTGAGTGAGCAGGCCTGCGCCGAGTGAGCGATTGGGCCTGCGCTGCTTCCGCTGAGCGTTAGCTCGGATTTTTCCCTTTTAGCCTTCTTGCGCCCCACAGAATTTGGCGCCTGCAGGCTAAAAGGGAAAAGGCCAAGCCGACGCTCGGCGCGAGTGGCACACACACCCTCACTCACTCAGCGTGCTCGTTCAGTCTTCCCCGGACTCTCACCTGGCGCCCTTCAGAACTTGGCGCCCTGGCGCCCTGCACCACTAGCGTCTATGGGTAAGACAACCCTGGCCTCAAGTGGAAGAGGTCTACAGCATTCCATTGTGGAAAGGCCTAAGAGGAGCCCCATGGGCCTGTTTACAGTAGTCAGTTTTCAGTCTCGCTTGCTTCCTCAGTGCTATGCTGTTGCTTGCTCCTCAGCTTTGTAGGTCAAAGATAAAACTATCCCAAGGCAGTACAGTGGTGCCCCGCAAGACGAATGCCTCGCAAGACGGAAAACTCGCTAGACGAAAGAGTTTTCCGTTTTGGAGGTGCTTCGCAAAACAAATTTCCTATGGGCTTGCTTCGCAAGATGACAATGTCTTGCGAGTTCCTGCTGGTTTTTCCCCCTCCCCCCCTTTTCTAAGCCGCTAAACCGCTTATCAGCTGATCCGATCAGCAGATAAGCCGCTAAAAGCCGCTAAAAGCCACTAATAGCGCTAATCCGCTAATCCGTCAATGGGCTTGCTTCGCAAGACAAAAAAACCGCTAGACGAAGAGAATCACAGAACGGATTCTTTTCGTCTTGCGAGGCACCACTGTAGATGGATTGGGTGATATAGATGGCCTGCACTGCACTGCACTGCACTGCACTGCACTGTTCTTTACAGCAGGACTGTCTCATATGTTGGACTTGATTCACAGCACACTTGTCAAAAGAAACTGACTGCCACTGGTCCATACCTAGCTGCTTCTGAAAGTGTTCCAGGACTTAGAAATCATTAGAAATTTTGAAATGATGGCCTGAACTACTGTTGCCTTACCAGGTGTCTAAAACACCAAGTCTCAAGTGTTAAAAGAACCAATATTCACCTCAAAGGAAGTGAAGCTAGCAGTTTATTCATGAGAACTGAAAGATCAATACAACTATGTTAATATTTTTATCCTTTATAACTGTCAGCAGAAGTTTGTCTATCCAGAGACTTGTCAAAATAATTATTATCATCATTTAATATTTGTTAAAGCATCTAAAATATACCCAAAGCTTAAATTAAAACTTCCTACACACAGGCCCCCAGTCTACATAATTCAGAAGGAATGGATAATCAATATTCTCTTCAGAATTTAACATTCTGCTGAAAAATAATACGAATGTCCTGTTATGTATTTCTGGCTGTGTGAACAAATATACTGTACATTCCAAATGTAAAGCAAGACATGGGTTTCCCCAGAATTGAATATGGGAAGAAAAAAACTGCCTCTTCATTTTAGAAAATGTCAGCTTTTAAACAGAACAGCCTTTTAAAACAAATATTATGCCTATTCAATGCTCTTTAGAATGTAAGATCCTTACCTTACCTTACACAGGGTGCTGGTTCCAACGAACCACACAAATTCTGCCTGTCCAAGGATGCTTGGGGTTCATGTTTCTTCGACAGCAGACTCTTCTCTACAATGCTTCATGGAAATTTTATTTTGCAACTGATGGGATTTTTGAAAAAACAGCTCAGTGTGTGTGTGTGTGTGCTGTTCATTGGGGGGGGGGCATTTTACACATTGTGACCAAGTGAATGGTCTGCTGTTTTGGTGCTGTTAATGGACATCTTCAGGGCCCCTGCTCTTCCTTCATAAGGGCTTTATTTTCAAACTGGACAGACCAAATAACCTTTCAAATGAAGGACTCCTTCAGAGGTCTGCCCTTTGTCCTAACTGTTGAAAGGGGCTGCTTGGTTGGCACTGACCTGTGACAAGTTTTTTTCAGTGGTGGTTGCCTGGCTTTGGAATATTCTCCTTAGTGAGGTGTACCTGTATTCATCATTATTAACTTTCAGGAGGAATTTGAAAACATTCCTGTTTACCTAGGCCTTTGGTGGCTGAAAAACTCTGTTCCTGGCAACCACAAGATAATTGGATAGAAGTATGTTTTTATTGTGATTTAGAATGTTTTAATCAGTTTTGGAATGTTGTTGCTTTGGTGTGTGTGTTTTTTGTTTGTTTGCTTTTTTTTTCTTTTTTCTTTTAAATGGTTTATCTGTTTGTTGCTGCTGGACTCCTTGAGGAATAAGGGTTGGATAGAAATTCAACAAATAATAAAGCTGTGGGGGCGGAATCACCACAAATATATCCAAGCTCTTGAGTACACCTTAATTACTCTTCTGATCCTGGCTACAAATTCACCTGAGCTTTATTGCATCACATTTAAAAAAATTTATTGATTGATTTTGGCAATTTATATACCACTTAATTATAATGATCGCTAAGCTGTATACAGCAAGCAAGAATATTTTTTGGTTCTCTGCCATAAAGAAAGGAATACTTCAAATCACAACAAATTTTAAAAGGCATAATTTACTGGACTCATACATGGGGACGATGCATTTTTATTTCAGTGGCACTTATAGAGGCAGAAAATGTAGTGAGTAGCACAGTGAGAGCAGCAAAGTTGACCAAAAGTTAAGGAAAAGGTTGCTCATGTCCTGCACTAGAGTCTTCCAATATTGGTGAGGCATTTGCTTTTCCAGCTGGAAGGGGAATTAAAATGGAGGTGTCACGAAACATGTAATATAGCACAATATGATCTAACAAATTATCATATAGTGAGGTATCACTATTGTCAGGGAACTGCCATCGGAACCAGAGGGAGAGGGAGGGCTCCAGAGGGATTCCGGAGAGCGTCCCGGGAGGGAGAGAAGCAGCACATCTTCTGGGGAAGGAAATCAGCGTAGCACCAGTGGAGAAGGGGGGCAGATGGGGGAATCGGCGAGGTGGCTCCATGACTCCTCGCCGGGGACCAGCGGGGAGAGCACGGGTCCTCTGCTGCCCACACCCTCCCTGCGCAGAGCCAATAATTGAAGCCCCTTGACAGAAATGTCAAAAGACTGTTCAAGGGCCAAATAGCAGGATATTTACTAAGTTCATTCTTGCATTAAAAGGGACAGAACTGGCAACTAGGTAACTTTAATTAAAGGCACAGAAGCCCTGAAAAGCCACAATAGCACATTGCATGTCCTTACTGGACAGGCAACTATTTGTTACCAACCATGTCATCTGGATTCTCTGTAAACTCTAGTGACGAAAGGATGCAATGCAGAGAAAATTGGAATTGGAAGCTCAACCTGGAAAAGTAAGGGACAGCATAAGGATCTGCCTCATGTTTGCTCTTGTAAGTTTATTTTTTGGTCATCTTCTCACTTATTTGCTCAACATAGCAAATTATTTGCTCAACATAGCAAAGAATTAACCAAAGGGGAAAAAAGAACTTTGGAAAAAGAGAGACATAACAAAAGTGTCTCAAAATAAACAACATGCCAGAGTCTTTCACAAATGGGATTTATTCATTTTTCCAAGTAAAGAGATACAAATAATCTGTACATTGGTTTGGTTTGTATGCTGTCCCATCTTGTTATGCTGATGCATAATTGAGAGTGGTGTCATTAGAACATCTACAACATTTGCCATGTCCATGACTGCTGGTGAGCGATGTTTTCCATGGCGACTATGTCCCATATTCAAAGTACACGTAGAAGAAATGTTTGTTTGGTTTTCCCACATACTAGCTATGACTCATTTCCCTGCAGTTATCATGAATTATCCATTCCTTGTATTTCATGCATTACTTGCAAGTTGCAACTATATTAAAAGGCATAGGTATTGGAGAAAAAGAGAGTTTGCTTCTTCTTCTTCTTCTTCTTCTTCTTCTTCTTCTTCTTCTTCTTCTTCTTCTTCTTCTTCATCTTCTTCACATGGATAATATTTCTCATTAATTTCCCAAACATCTCTCTATTGCAGTGTTTCCCAACCGGTGTTCCGTGGCACACTAGTGTGCCGCGAGACGTTGCCTGGTGTGCCATGGGAGGGAGGCGGGCGAGTCGGGCGGCGAGAGGCGGGGCGGCGGTGGCGAGGAGCGAGCTCCCTCCCACATCCCATCGCCGCTCTGCCGCACGCTAGCTCTTGACTGCTCTTGCCGCACGCTAGCTCTTGACTGCTCTTGCCGCTCTTGCCGCACGGCTAGGCTAGGCCGGCCTACTGGGCTGTTGCAGGCGGAAGGCCTGCGCATGCGCGAGGTTTTCGCGCCTTCGGGATTCCCTTCACGCCTTCCTCCTCCCGGGGCCTTGAGAGCGCGGGAAGCGGCAGCGCGAGACCGGCGTTGAGCCTGGCAGGTATTGCGCTTGCCAAGGCAGTCATTTGGGAAATGAAAACTTGCAAAGCAAGCAACCAGTTCAATCTGAGGTACGTGTATGCTTCATATCCTGTATCTGAAACCTGTTCTGCCCCCTCCCCCACACTTGGTGCCATTTTGCAGACTGTCTACTGAAACGTCATACTTTTCTCAGCTTAAATGTTAATAAGGCCTCATCTACACATGCAGCAGAGTAAGTTGACCCAGAATAGTACCAATTCAGATGGCAGATGGGAGAATGACAGTGCTGAATGCTTTCCCATGTAGAACAGTCCCTGCAAATAAAAACCTAGCATATTTGGAAGAGAGATGCTAGCCTAACCATTACATTCTATGCTGTTACTATTTATTTTATTTTTTTTACATAAGTAAAAAGTGACCTTTCCCCATCTGGCATGGTGGTGTGCCTCGAGATTTTTTTCATGAAACAAGTGTGCCTTTGCCCAAAAAAGGTTGGGAAACACTGCTCTATTGGAGCAGTTAGACAGCTCTGTAACTTCCTGGATCTCTTTGGATTTTGAAGTGTCGGGGCTCATGATAATTGTGCAAAAGGGAGCATTACAGTAGATACAGATTTTCTCGTCTCTTCATAAGCAGCTGCAGCTGTTCAGAAATTCTGTTTTGTTCAACTTCACAACTACTGTAATAACAGCAGGAAGAGTGGGAGGCTAACTTGTGGCTCTCTAGATGTGGTTGTAAAGGTAAAGGGACCCCTGACCATTAAGTCCAGTCGTGACCGACTCTGGGGTTGCGGCGCTCATCTTGCTTTATTGGCCGACGTACAGCCAGCATGACTAAGCCGCTTCTGGCGAACCAGAGCAGTGCACGGAAACGCCATTTACCTTCCCGCCGGAGCAGTACCTATTTGTCTACTTGCACTTTGAAGTGCATTCGAACTGCTAGGTGGGCAGTGGGCAGGAGCAGGGACCGAGCAACGGGAGCTCACCCCATCACGGGGATTTGAACCGCCGACCTTCTGATCGGCAAGCCCTAGGCTCTGTGGTTTAGACCACAGCACCACCCACGTCCCTCAGATGTGGTTGTACTATGACTCTAATCATTCCTGACCATTGGCCATGATAACTAGAGCTGATAGGATTTGGAGTTTTAAAAGTTTAGACTCCATTTTGATTCAAAATGGCATCTAGTTGTATCTAAACATAGACAAAAACCAGTGAGCCAGTGTGGTGTAGTGGTTAAGAGCAGTAGACTCATAATCTGGGGGACCAGGTTCGTGTCTCTGCTCCTCCACATGCAGTTGCTGGGTGACCTTGGGCTAGTCACACTTCTCTGAAGTCCCTCAGCCCCACTCACCTCACAGAGTGTTTGTTGTGGGGGAGGAAGGGAAAGGAGAATGTTAGCCACTTTGAGACTCCTTCGGGTAGTGATAAAGCGGGACATCAAATCCAAACTCTTCTCTTCTTATTCCTGATCTTTGGAATCACTATGCAAAAATTGGTTAGGTACATTGATGTACCAAGATTTATAGTAGATTTGGGAAAATACTGAGGCTCAAACTTTGACAAATCTCTAGACAGTTTACATGGTTTATGGGGGCAGCTGTCAAATATAGCTTTATATTTCATTCCCTTGAGATGGAACACAGAGCTCAAGCATCATTTTGGTGGGCCCCAGTACAAACTTGTAATGCAGACCCCTGTCCCATCCTACACTTACAATCTCATGAGTAATGAAATAAATATTTTCATTTTCATCTGAAAACCACATTTCCATTGTTTCTGAAATTTCTCCATGGCCCACTCTGGGACTTTTCTACCATCCACCTGAAAAAACTAATCATTCACTATTTTTGTTTCATATACTGTTCAGCTTGAAGAAGAGTTTTATAAAGATTTTTATTTTGTAACTTTGTTGTTGTTGCTCCTAATAAAAGTATTACCCTGTTGATGTTATCTTTATTTTATAAAAATATTTGTGTACTGTTATTTCATTTTTAAAAAAAGTTTACAACCATTATAGGACCACAATAAAAATACATTAAAATTTAAAACAGATCACCAGCTAACTATTACAGAAATGTTTGCAGCAAACTTTTAAGGGCTAATACAGAATACACCTGCTAATTTGCTAGTTGAAGTGCACCCTACTTGACTAGTTCAATGACACGAAAGGCTTGGTTTCAGGTTGAAGTCCCATGAGCTTTGCGAACTTGGGGGACAACCAGTGATGCTCCTAACAGATGATCTCAGTGACTGAGCTGGAATATAAGGGTCCAGGTAGTCCCTGGACCTCAGTTGTTCAGGGCTTTGTAAATTAATACAAGAACATTGAACCTGGCTTGGTGGTAGATGGGCAGCCAGTGCAGATTATTTTTACAATCGTGTCACATGTTAATGGCAATGTGCTTCCATCAGTAGTCTGTTGCATTCTGCTTTCATACTAGTGTACGTAAGAACATTACTGCACACATTTGATAAATAAACCAGTTAACTTAAAACTTTTATTTTTCTGGTCTTTTTCATTGCAAAAGCATGTATAATTTCTCCAAATCTCTTCCAAGTTGACACTCAATAGACAAACTAGCTAGGTGGCTTAACTGTTCTTGCCCATAGTATAAGGGATGCAGTTTTTGTTGAATGCTAGTTTGCTGAAACGTTATTCAGGTTCTGCCAGAGTCACTGGCAGTGTGCAAAAAATCCACAGGGCTATGGACACTTCATTAAAAAACCAGTAGCTGTTGTATTTTTATAAATCTTATATAATAAGATACTGGGAAGGGGCAGGGGGTGGATCACAAGCTTTCCCAAAAGTAGGCATATCTATATCTGTATCTATATCTGTATCTCAGATGCAGCATTTGATAAGGAAAATTCTCCGAAAGATCTGAACAATACTTGTGAAGCAGACATTTAGACACTTCTTCTAGTTACTCAGATGCTAGCGTCAAAGATGTTACAAAAGCAGCAGAATGTAAAACAAATGTTACTGGTTTCTTTTGATCTACAGTTTCACCTCATTTCCTATTTATCAGCACACGGACAGCAGCACTTGGATTTCATCCCCTGGAATTTTTTAATACTTAAATGAAAGATCTAGCATGGTGCCTTTTGTAAAGCTGACTTCCAAAATTATGTCGTCTTCTTTACATGACCATGATATTATTTGCTCCAGTGATCTTCTAAGAACGGAACCAGTTACCATTTTTGATGGGATCTCTAAAAACAGAAAAAGGGACATGGGTGGCGCTGTGGGCCACCTAGGACTTGCCGATCAGAAGGTTGCCAATCAGAGCCTAGGACTTGCCGATCAGAAGGTTGGCAGTTCAAATCCCCGCGACAGGGTGAGCTCCCGTTGCTCGGTCCCTGTTCCTGCCAACCTAGCAGTTCGAAAGCATATCAAAGTGCAAGTGGATAAATAGGTACCGCTCTGGTGGGAAGGTAAACGGCGTTTCCGTGTGCTGCTCTGGTTCGCCAGAAGCGGCTTAGTCATGCTGGGCACATGACCCAGAAGCTGTACGCTGGCTCCCTCGGCCAATAAAGTGAGATGAGCTCCGCAACCCCAGAGTCGGTCACGACTGGACCTAACTGGACCGGACTGGTCAGGGGTCCCTTTACCTTTACCTAAGAATAGAAAGAGTAAACGATATAGGCCACGTAAACAATAGCTTGGGTTTCTACAGTGGAAGCACAGTGTTTCTTTAACATGCAGAAAATATATGAAACTTTCCTTATTTGAACCCAGGTATGATTGTGCATTGCAACTGATAAAGGATGTAAGGTGCCATATGTTTAAAAAAAATCAGTAAAATTCATATTATAAAATGAATGTGCAGGAGATAGTGAAGGAAGGCATTAGATGAGAACAATTGCAGGACAAAGTATTTTGTAACTCAGTTCATCATTTATTTCGGAAATTTGAGTACAATGTCTGGAGAAATAAGGAAGATGACATGCTTGGTAAATCTGTCCAGAACAAGAACTGAGAGAAAGTAAAGGAAATAAGTGTGATAATATGAAGATGGATTTAGAAGAACTATAACAGGCAAATGGAAGTACAGAACAGAATGTGTTTAGAAATAAGTAGTGCAGTGTACCTTCTTGATGACAACAGCTGTAAATGGCGGGAAAAGGAATCTATTGCAATATACCAATTCCTCGGCTTACCTCATAGAAGTAACTGAGAAAATGGAAGTCTGAAGATGTAAACTAGAAAACTTAACTTCTAACACGGAACTATGACATTTTAGTCAAATGTTTGCAAACTTTAGTATTTTGAGATTTCCTTACTACAGTTTCTATCAGCGTAGCAGACATATTTATTTCCCATGTGGGTAACAGCATGCTTCTATGACTTTGGAAAAGTTGCAGCTTTGTTTGGTACTTTGGTCTATTCTTACTTTGATTGAGGACTGATTTATATGACCAAATGGACATATTCAGAATGTTGGTTGAACGGATCTGTGCAGAAGGACCAGCTTGACCAGATAAGTGGGCAACTCCCTAGTTAGCATGGGTATGATCATCTACTCCCAGATGATAGTGGTACTCCAGTTGGAGGTCTTACAGAGTTGTTGTTTTTTAAAAAAATATAATTTGTATTTAATTTTGCAGCAAGAAATCAACTTCTCACCTAGAACGTCCTTTTTCGGTGTATGTATCCATAGGCATACTGTGTAACATATTCATACTGGGGAAGGGCTTCTAGCTTAGTAGCAGGGAAACTGCTTTGCATACAGCTCCCTGGTTCAGTCCCCAGAATCTTCAGTAAGAGTGAAAAAAACCATCCAAAACCCTGAGGAGCCACTTCCAGTCAGTGTAGAATATACTGATCTAGATGGACCAATGTTCTGACTTGGTGTAAGGCAGCTTCTTATATTGAACCCTTCACTGTCTTTATACAACTTGTCTAAACACCTCATATCTTACCCATTCCTTTGACCCTCAGAATAATGCATCTCTCCAAAAGGAGAGATTTTGGAATATTGGTGGTTTAAGGTGACTTGTCCATATAAGATAGGACGGGGAATCACATTACAGTATTGTGTCCCTGACTGACCATTCTCCTCATCTGCATAGTATGGTGAGTCAGCTTCTGACCATCTATTCTAGCAAAGCAGCTCTGAATGCTGGTAGGATGTTGTTGCGTTCAGGTCATGCTTGGGCTTCCCACAGGCATCTGGCTGGCCATTGTGAGAACAGGAGGCTGGGCCTGGCGAGCCATATATGTTCATCTATATAGGCTATACATTTGCTGTATCTCTATTAGAACTGCAGCAATCCATTCCTTCTACAGCTGGGTCATCCAAAATAGGCAGCAGCACCTTAAGCAAGTATCGGAAATTGAACCAGAAACTTAGTTCATGCAAAACTTGGGCCCTGCCACCAAGTTTAGCATATGGGGAAGCACTTGGTGTGATTGCTTTGTGCCATGCCCCTCATCTGCTAAGTCCATCCACTTCTGCTATGCCACAACAAAGCTGCACTGAGCTGTCCTTGTGGTAAATGTGGGTGAATTTGGGCACTAGGCACATTGTGAAGTAATTCCATGACTGAATCGGCGTACAGATGTTTGGCAAGGATCTACTCTGCTCATGCTGTATCAGCTTGCTCATATTTTCCAAAGAGTAACACCCTACTCACCAGCCTACATATGGGGGAAAGAAAATAACACAACTGGCAGAAGGCAAGAGGTCTTATTTCAATGTTTCTTTTCCGGGAATGTTCCATAGGTGCACCATTCAACCGGCAGATCAACTGCGCACATTAGCCTGGAACCAATAAAATAACATTAAAACCAGTTAGCAAAAGAAAGGTCTTCAGAATGTGTTTGATTAACTCCCACTGCAGCCATTACTCAACAGATTTTTTTTTTGAGGGGGAGGAGAGGAAAGCTACGCTAAGGAATAGCTCGTCTAGATTGGCGCTACCCCACATCTCTTAGAACAAGGAAAGTTGGCATCCTTCCCCTCACCCCAGTATTGTGCCCATTTCTCCTTCCCACAAGCGACAAAAAAAGACCTGCATCGTCCTGCTCGGAGGTTGCACTTTCCACCTCCAGACACTGTGCTTTAAATGCAGGAAATCTCACATCCGGGACATGAAAAGCGAGCAAAGACGTGGAATGCAAAGGGGGAGAGGTTCTCCCCCGCTTCTCCTCCCCTCCCTTCTTCTCCTCCGCTTTTAATGCTGGCTGAAGTAAGTAAAAAAACCCTTGATTGGAGGATACGGGAGTGGGGGGCGAAATCCTTCTCTCCTCTGCTAGCCTTTGGAAAGTTGCAGCTACAGTTGCGTTGGGCAACCGAGCTGGAGAGCTGGAAGGGGGCGGGAGGCAGGGCAGTGAAGGACCGGGGCTGCAGATCCGGGAGGCAAAAGGAATTGCGGGGAGGGTGCCGGGGGGGGGGGAATGCTTGGTCCTCGCCACAGCCAATCCCGGCAGCGATCACATCAATGCAAATAGGAGCACAATGGAGCTAGCAATAAGCGCGCTGCAGCCAAGCTTGGAGCGGGCTGCGCTTGGCTGACGGGCCGCCTCTCCAATGGCAGGCGCCGGGGGGCTGCGGGTGGCCAGTGGCTGTAGCGCGGGGGCGTGCCGGGGCCAGGCTAGGCTGTCCTTGCAGGGTGTCTGGGCTAAACTTCACCAAATAATAGCTGTTTGTATTTTGGCTGCTGCAGGAGCCATTTTAGGTAAGTTGGGCTCTGAACTTTTTATTGGCGCGCCGTGCGCGAGTGAGGGGTGCGCGGGGTGCGCAAGGCGGCCCGGGGCCAGCCTATGAATGAACTCTGCGCTCGCCGGGCAGGGCAGGCGGCAGGGGCCAAGGAGCCGGCGGCTGGTCAGGCGGCCCGGGCTCGGCCGGCGGGCGGGGAGGGAGGGGGGTCTTGCAAGCGCTTAGTTTCTCCTCTCAGACACTGTCATGGCGTTGGTGAGGCTCTGTCCTTGGGAAGCAGAGCTGGGCGCCGGGGGAGGGGGTGCTGCGTGTGATGGTGCCCTTGCGCAGAGTTGCAAGGAGGGAGAGGATGCCCATGTGGAGCCGAGCAGGGATGCCCCGCAGGTTCCCCTTGCAGCGCAAACCTTCCCCCTTAAAGCGCAAGGCTCGGGGAGGAGAGCAAGCGGGGGATGGGGGAGGGAGGGAAGATGATCTGCAGCTCCTCCCTCTCCCCCTGTGTGCAGGCAGGCTGTGGGGCTGCCGCCGCTGACCCTCTCACCCCCAGAAGTTCTCTGCGCCTGCCCACTGTTTTGCATGGGTGGCGATCGGGAGGATGCGCCGTCCAACCCCAGCTGCGACTCCCCTTGGGTCTAGTCCCACGCACTGCAGTTTGCTTTCTCTCTCCCCCCCCCAGCCCTCCCTCCGAGGCGCTCACGCACAGAAACGCGCGCGCACACACACAACGCACAGTTCCAGCCCACCTGCCTCTTTTGCAGATCCATCCACAATACGGCCATGAGTCATGTGCATTCCTGCAACCATGACCAAGTTTGGTGCAATTCCGGGGCTAGGGAGAGATTAGCATCGGAGGAGAGTTGGAAACTCAATCCATCTCTCTCTACTCCTCCTTTCATTGTTTTGAGTCCGTGTTGCCTGCCACCTTCCGAATTATGCCGCCGGGAAGGTAGTGATGTTTTGTAGAGGGCTTGTAAATATTTGCAGATTAAAAAGCAAATCGGGAGGCCCTGAATTCCCAGGGTGAAAGAGCAACTCCCCATCTTGTTTGATTTTGTGACCGCCACAGCGCTGTATGTTTTGAGCTAGGAGACGTGTTCGGTAAGCATTCCAGAGTTTACAAAAATGGTACACAGCAAGCCTGCATGGCTGTGTGTTTGTGTGTCTGTCTTGGAGGGGGAGACTTGAAACCTGCAAACTGTGTACACTGTCCCTGTGGACTAGTGACTTAAAAAGTGTACGTGTAGTACAGGGTGATGCATACTGAAATGGGACTTATCATTGAGAGAAGTGTTTTCCAATAACCTGGGATTCCACATGGAGTATGAAGTTTACATACTAAAGAATGGTTATAGACCTGGTCTGCTACCAGTACGTGGTAAGAAACACCGCAGATAAGAAGCATCTCTGCTGTGGTATACTGGCATTCGTTAGACTGATACTATACAAGCTGTGATTTTGATGACATTTTTGTACTTCCCACACTATTGTAGCAAAATGTCAATTCATTGCCAGTCTCCTAACACTGCAACCAGCAAAACAACTCATTAATTTCAAATCTGGAATATCATCACCCACAGCTTCTTGACCTAGGGCAAGCAAG
Source organism: Podarcis vaucheri (assembly GCF_965113315.1). Classification (NCBI taxonomy): domain Eukaryota; kingdom Metazoa; phylum Chordata; class Lepidosauria; order Squamata; family Lacertidae; genus Podarcis; species Podarcis vaucheri. The sequence continues at coordinate 76,170,603 of NC_138764.1, forward strand.
GGCATCTTCTAACCCTGAAGTGGAATAGAAAACACAAATGAAATCTGCTAATGAAAGCAATTAGTGAGCAAGGCTTTCTGTGCTGTAAAAGTGGCAACTATCGTTGCTGCCAGCTGATCTGTTCCTTCTCTTTTGCTGTGTGCAGAGCAGACACAGATCTTTTGTGACTTTGCAGTGGTAGTCGCAATAGAAGAGGCATGGCAAGTCACATTAGAGTCACTTCTCATTCACTCTGTTGTCGCTGTCTCCCTGTGAACTTGTAGTCTCATTACGCAGCCTTAATCCTCATCATTTTGATCACTTCTTGGGGGAATTCTTTATGTCTTGTACCAATGACTTTTTACTGGTAATCGGAATGGATTTCTTCGTATTGATCAATAAGCTTCTCGGTCTAAATGCTATAAGAAGTCAAAGGGAAACCCACACACTCCCAAACAGAATGTAAAAAAAAGGGGGGGGGAATAAATCATACGTTGTTGCTGGCTGGTGAAACCATTTTTTATAATATACCAAGCGTTTTCTCTGTATTGACTTGCCTTTATGATAATTGCTCGAAACTTTAAATAAAGTTGGGAACGTCTGAGACTGGTGAGGCATTTGATATTTGCGATGCTACTCTTGAAAGCAGGGTTAGATGTTCTGAGACCCAGTCTACTGTCAATGTGATTGATGGACTGGATCAGTCAGAGCCTCTCAGCTTTGGCTACATTGCACCATGGTTGTAAAGATGAAATGTGAGGAATGTATGCTTCTCTGAGCTCCCTGGAGGAAATATGAAATAAATGTGTAATAAATGAAAACAGTAAATAAGTAAGTATTTGCTAGCCTGCATAGATTTTTCAAATTTATTAGTTTGATCCCTAGACTTAGGCATATTTCTCACTGTGGTTGTGAACCCATGTCTTGACAAAGCTAGAACTGGGAGACCCTTTGACATCAGCTTTTCTATGTGGAGAAAGGGTTTTGTTGTTGTTGTTGGCAGTGTTCGAAATTAGGCAGTTGCCAGGCGCATTTTGCACCTGGCTTTTGACCACTTGCGACCAAGTGAAGATGCCTGGGTGCCAGGATAGTGCCTGATGTCTCCACCATCTGGATGTGCATGCCTGGGGATCTTGTTGGTTGTGGTATGAACCATTCAGTGATGAGCAGCTCCTCACCCATCTAAAGCAGTTATAGCCCAGACACAGATTTACCACATCTAGTGAGAACTAGGTTTTAGCTGAGCCAAAAACATGTTCTTGGGTTGAAGAATCATGGCCTGCTTCTCCATTGTATCCTTGTTACTGCAATGCTTTGGTAGCATTGCAGGGATATTATCCTGATGCTGCAAGAGAAATGTGCAGGATTGTTGTGTCAGTGATACACACTTCTTGACTTAACTTGAAAAAGAGGTCCCTCTTTTTTTAAAAAAAGTAACGTGTACTTGTCGACTGCTGTTAGTTTGGAACACCATATTTTAGTAAAATGACTGTCCTGTTCTTGTTTTCTTTGAAATAAGTCACACTTCGTTCAGTTGGGTTTACTCATAGTATGTAAGTGATGCATAGAATTACAGCTGTCATTTACTGAAAGGTGTTGCCTGTATATTTTAATAATACATGTATTATCCTGTCATTCTGCATAAAGTTCCAAGGCGGAACAGTGGTACTGCTAAGTTGTTTTGAGCAGTCCTAATGAGAAATTTCAGTAATATTGTTCAAAGTTGCACCTTAGTATTGGGAGAGGCTGAGATGTCGTGTCTCTTGGGACCAAACAAGAATTGAACAACCTGTTCCTTGTATTCCCTGGTGAGAGATTGTCTCTGCAATCCCTGGTGGGACCTTTGATGAAATCAATAAATCTCTTTGGGATGTTTCCTCTCTGATGTCTTGAAAGCACGGGGGTCTGAGACTTTGCTACAAAACTTAATTTATTTGTATTTGTCCATCCCACCCGCTGAACATTTTCCTTGGAAAGTAAAACTACTTTCATACTCATCCTTCATTAGCAAAGATACATGAATTTTAGTTTTTATTTTGTAAATTTGTGTTTCGTGTGGATTCCAGTTTAATTAATTAATTAATTGTGTGGATTCCAGTTTAATTAATTAAACTGGAATCCACACAAAAAACAAATTTACAAAATAAAAACTACAATTCATGTATCTTTGCTAATGAAGCTGGTATCATTACAATTATGCATCTCTTCATTTTCTTTAGCATTTGCAAAGCTTGGTGGTAGAAACGAGAGCCAAATGCAAGAAGAGAAATCATTAATAAAATGATGGAGGAGATTAGAGGCAGTAGACTTTCATTCAAAGAGGCGGATATGGAAATAGGCTTGAGCTTTTGTAGGTAACAGGAGATTTTGTCAGGATAGGTTGAAATCTCTTGTTGAAAGCTGCATAAGGTGTGCACCCACAGTTGCCGTGTGTGTGTGTGTGTGTGTGTGTAAGTTAGCATTCCTCAGGTGGGAACAACCAATTGTTTCTCTTTCCATGATAATCTGGCTGCGGAGACTGCTGATTGGCTCACCTTTCTGACAGTCATGTCAATTGCAGAGTTACTCCCGTAATCCGTTCAAGAGTAGTTCAAAGGGGTTTTTTTTCTAAAAGGTTTTTTTTAAAAAAGAAGGCGACAAATAAATGTTTCATCAAATTAACATACTGTATGCTTGGGAGATAAAAATTATCAAGCAAAAAAACTTATCAGAAGGACAAGCAGCAGCAAAAATGGTCCTGGATTTGGTGCCAGGTACCTGTGGGTTAAACCATAGAGCCTAGGACTTGCTGATCAGAAGGTCAGCAGTTCGAATCCCTGCGACAGGGTGAGCTCCCGTTGCTGGGTCCCAGCTCCTGCCAACCTAGCAGTTCGAAAGCACATCAAAGTGCAAGTAGATAAATAGGTACCGCTCTGGCGGGAAGGTAAATGGCATTTCTGTGTGCTGCTCTGGTTCGCCAGAAGCAGCTTAGTCATGCTGGCCACATGACCCGGAAGCTGTACGCCGGCTCTCTTGGCCAATAAAGCGAGATGAGCGCCACAACCCCAGAGTCGGTCACGACTGGACCTAATAGTCAGGGGTCCCTTTACCTTTACGTGTGTAAAGAAGTAAAGGAAGCAGAGCATGCAGTACAGCAAAAAAATAAAGATGCACTGTTTTTTGGGTATGCTAGTCACACCAGTAAATATCAAGTGGTAATTCTTTTCCTGGGCAGTATTACTTCAAGCTACAAGTAGGAAGAGAACATGTTTGAATTCTTCCCCACTAAGCAAAAACAAAAAACAAAAAAACTCTTGTCTGGGACCATGGATTGCTCAGTTGGTCACAGTATAGTGCAGATCATGCCAAGATTGCAGGTTCGATCCCCCTATGGGACAGCTGCATTTCAGGGGGTTGGATTTGATGATCCTTGGGGTCCCTTCCAACTGTACGATTCTATGATTTTGGAGAGCTCCTGGTGGCTAGGATAGGCCGCAGTGATGAGCTGGATGGTTTGGTAGCTTCTTTGAGAACAATTCAAACATACTTTCCTCCCTGCCACCAATATCATGCAGGAAACATCTTACCACCTGGTTCTGCGAGGTCTCCCTTTGGAATTCAGGCCAATGGTGTAGCGTGGGGGTGGGGGCACAGGAGCAGTTGCCCTGGGCTCAAAATTTCAACACCCAATGCTGCCTCAACACAGCTGCGTGCTTCCGTCACTGGGCTTTGTTGAAAACAGCTTTTCCATGTCAACCAGGACGGGACCTTTCCAGACTGCGACTGCCATTTCCTGGGTGACGTGGTTACCTTTAGGGAGGCAGTTGAATGCGCATGCATACAGTGGTACCTCGGGTTACATATGCTTTGGGTTACAGACACTTCAGGTTACAGACTCCACTAACCCAGAAATAGTACAGTGGTGCCCCACAAGACGAATGCCTCGCAAGACGAAAAACTCGCAAGACGAAAGGGTTTTCCGTTTTTGAGCTGCTTTGCAAGACGATTTTCCCTATGGGCTTGCTTTGCAAGACGAAAACGTCTTGCAAGTGTTCCGATTTTTTTTGCCACCCTTTTTCTAAGCCGCTAAGCCGCTAATAGCCTTTTAGCCGCTAATCCGCTAAGCCTTTAATAGCCACTAAGCCTTTAATAGCTGCTAAGCCTTTAATAGCCGCTAAACCGCTAATAGCGCTAATCCGCTAAGCCGCTAATAGGGTTGCTTCGCAAGACGAAAAAACCGCTAGACGAAGAGGCTCGCGGAACGGATTAATTTCGTCTTGCGAGGCACCACTGTACCTCGGGTCAAGAACTTTGCTTCAGGATGAGAACAGAAATTGTGCAGCGGCGGCATGGCAGCAGCAGGAGGCCCCATTAGCTAAAGTGGTGCTTCAGGTTAAGAACAGTTTCAGGTTAAGAACAGACCTCCGGAATGAATTAAGTACTTAACCCGAGGTACCACTGTACTAAAGGGACGCGGGTGGCGCTGTGGGTAAAACCTCAGTGCCTAGGACTTGCCGACCGTATGGTCGGTGGTTCGAATCCCCGCGGCGGGGTGACTTCCCGTCGTTCGGTCCCAGCTCCTGCCCACCTAGCAGTTCGAAAGCACCCCTAAGTGCAAGTAGATAAATAGGTACCGCTTTATAGCGGGAAGGTAAACGGCGTTTCCGTGCACTGCGCTGGTGCTGGCTCACCAGAGCAGCTTCGTCACGCTGGCCACGTGACCCGGAAGTGTCTTCGGACAGCGCTGGCTCCCGGCCTCTTAAGTGAGATGAGCGCACAACCCTAGAGTCGGACACGACTGGCCCGTACGGGCAGGGGTACCTTTACCTTTACCTTTTACCACTGTACTATGTTCATTTGATGTTTTTAATATTTTGTTGGGAGCTTCCCAGAGTGGCTGGGGCAGATGGGCGGTATATAAATAATAACCTTTGTTGTAGTAGATGTATTACCTATTGGAAGGGCTTTTTGGCTTATACAGAAATGCACAGGAAGAATTTCTTCCCAGTGGACCAATCAAAGGCTTGGAACAGAAGTACTGTGGGTTCATTGGCTAGGTCAACTGAAAAAGGACTCTTCTGTACTGTACTCAATCTTTGGGTTCTACTGAGTTGTACTCAGAGTAGACCTGTTAAAATTAAAGGACCTGAATTAGTCATGCCCATTAATTTCAACACATCTTTTCTGACTAGGACTAATAATTGGCTACTATCTTCTGGAATTCTCTTCTGAGAAATATCTATCAAACCGCTTCTTTGCTTTCATTCTGCTGCCAGGCCTGGGACAATGTTGCTATAGAAAGATTTTTCCTGGCTATTAAGTGATTATCTTGATGCAATTTGTTTTTGTCTTTTCGGTTTCATTTGTATTTCAATTGTTACGGATTGCTTCTATTTACATTTTTGCTGTATGTGAAATTTGCTGCTTTGTGAACTTATTTTAGTGGAACAGAGAGCAATAAATTTATTACAATAATGATATAGACAGGTACTGGTTTGTGATGTGATCTGCCCATCCTATGAACAATTACTAGGGCCCTATTAAACATAGTTGAATTTCAAGTAAAGATGCATAGTATTATACTATAAATCTCAGCACTGGTGCACACATGAATTGCTGATGTCAAAAAAGAATAAAAATGTGTTTCAGAAAATCAAAACTAAGAGGGTAAGGTTGATTTAGTGTTTCTCTTGTTTACATTCAAACATCCTGAAATGTGTGCTATTTCTTCTTCAACTATTTGTATCAAAGCGAAAGAAAATCACCAATAGTTGCTTTCTAAGAGCCACTTCAAAGGTGATAGTCTTCTTTCACATATCATAGTACTAACATAATCATAATAATAGCATTTTAAAGTATTCAGACACTTCATATACATTCATTCTCTACTGGCTATTGACTGAAACAGACACACAAAAACACACATTCTCAGTCATGTGAGTGCTAAATATATGGGGAAAAGGAGGAAAACCATACGTTAGGTGCATGTGATGTCTGCAGATGCACATTTGGTGTACCATGCCCTAAGAGGCACCATTCAGTTGTGGCTTTCCAGCGCATCTATGCACAGCAAGAACAGATGAATATGTACGGCTTGCAAGTTCCCCCCTATTTGTTTATTTTCGTAATTTACATCCCAACCATCTGTCAAAAGTACTTTAGGTGCCATACACAAAAATGATACAGTAGTAAACATTAAACTAAAATAATCAAGCCAGATATTATAGAAGTGTGTGGTTCAAGAAAATACTTACATGTAAGATGAAAGTCACATTTTAAAAGGTGCTGAAGAATGTGACTGACTGCTTTTAGGGCTCTGTGGTAAATATTAACTAGTGTGGCATCATAAATTGAGCAAACATTTTTACAATGTGTTTTTGTTTTCCCATCATGCAATGTGCAGCTAGGCTTTGCATGGTTTAGTGGGGTACAGCTGTACAGTGGTACCTCGGGTTACAAACACTTCAGTTTACATACTCCACTAACCTGGAAGTAGTACCTCGGGTTAAGAACTTTGCCCCAGGATGAGAACAGAAATTGCGCGCCGGCGGCAGCAGGAGACCCCATTAGCTAAAGTGGTACCTCAGATTAAGAACGGTTTCAGGTTAAGAACAGACCTCTGGAACGAATTAAGTTTATAACCAGAGGTACCACTGTACTCTATTTCATCATGCTGTGGACCAGAATACTACCTGGAAAGTACTGTGACAATGGTTATTGAATGTTTGTGTTGGAAACAGTTTCCTCTCTCATCTGTATTCTGCAAATTTTATTTTACTCTTTCTCTCCTGTTATTAGGCATTCTTGCTGCACGTAGCTGATAATGATGACTAGCTTTTTCCCAGATCACGCTGTACTGACTGAAGAGCCCAAGTCGTATGCTGGATGGAAGAATAGACTTGAATTTGATTTCATATTCTTCCTTGACCACTAAGTTGGTGGCCTTGGGCCAGTCCCAGACTTCCTCTCAGGGCTGATATTAGGAAAGAATGAGATAACGCCATGTACCCGGAGCTGTTAGGAGGAAGGATGGAATACAAATGTGATAAATGAAGTCTGACTCTGGTGTAAGCCATTTATTAAAAGGCTGCCTTTGTGCTTCCTCTGTTTGCTTTAGGCCGTACTAGTTCTCTAGCTGATTTTTCTACTACGTTAGCAATTGCACTATCATGTGGATACTCACAGGGAAAATAGCTACTGCTCAGCTCCTCCTTTAATTCCTTAGCCTAGAACTAAGCCTTTCTTTGGTTTAGCGTTCTTTCCGAACCTAGACTCACGGCTTGTCTCACTCCATGCATAACCAAAAACGCGAATCTTTACATGCTACAAGTTGCTTTACTTTTATAACAAAGACCTGAGTTTCCTGCTTCAGTATTGTTAGTTTTTAATAATTTTGATTTGTCAAAAGGTATGCCAATAATATTTCTGACAGTATTTTCCCTTTATGTCTTCAGAGGCATTGTAAAGTTGTACAGGTGGATTATGCAAAGCAAATTTATTTTCTTTGGCCAGTTCTCTTTTTTGTCAGGAAGGTTGCTTGAGAATGTGAACTTCTTTTTAAGAACAGCTGCAGAAACCATAAGCCTGGGGCATCTGTGCCTTGTATGACCTCTGAGACACAAACTACATGTGATGGCAGTATTTGCTGAAACTTGGGTCTGCCTCTGTTGTGTATAAACTGGGGTGGGGAGCTCTGCTTTTTAAAGCAAATGGGGCATACTGGTGAGGAGAATAAACCCCTATCCTCTTACATGAATATATGTAATTATTAAGTATCTGTCTGACAGTTTAAACTCAGTGGTCTGCAACTATTTTTGAGAAAAAAGCAAGGTCATCATCTGATGGACCCCCCCCCCCCGCTAGCCTCCAGACTGGCCTGCTATAGATTCTCCTTTCTCTTTACTCCTTTAGCCTATAGATTAGCACAGCTGGGCATCTTTCAAGGGCATCACAACACTGACCTCAAGAGCATCAAACTCTTCACAAAATGTTTGAGTAGCAAATTCCAATACAGGCAACTCCCCATTTGCGCAGGTGTTGCATTTCGGGTCATACTATGTGTTGGCGGGGCATGCATAAGCCCACCCTGCCCTGTTCTGCCCCCTTCTGGGGCTGAAAATGGCGTGCAAGTCAGCAGTCACCCATGCCTTGAACGCTTGCAAAATATGTAACAATTGACCAAGTTCCCAAGCATGCTGACTGCAATGTAAACTTTACTGAAATTTCATATTTAGCCTTAGTAGGATTTCTATATGACTATGTCAGCCCTAGATAGCCCTAAATGCCAGTGGGTTTAAATCTGCAGAGAAAAAGCATTATAACACAACTGAAAGTCAATTAACCCTTGATAGTTATTCTCATTCTCTTATCATTCTCCCACCTGTGCCTTGTATATTTTAAGCAAGAGCTTTGAGAGCTCTAATACATTTTCACTTTTGTGTGTTGTTAATACTTCTATTAACAGAAGACAGAACTGCCTGGCATGCTCTGGTCCATGGGGTCACGAAGAGTCGGACACGACTAAACGGCTAAACAACAAAAATACTTCTATTATTTCATTGTTACTAGACCATTTCTGTATCTTTTAATGTATATTGTAAATTGCCCTTTTAGTACTGTAAACTGCCCTGGGATCTTTGGATGAAGGACAGTTTAATAATAATCATAATAATCATAATCATAATCATAATCATCCCTACTCACAGCCAAGCTCTAGTACTAGAAGGCATCTTACCTGTGAAACAAGCGCCGTGCCATGGTGGAGGGGAGAGGCTTTGTGTGGGTGATGGTGGCAGCTGTTTTAGTTTGAACCTTAGGGTATAGGCTTTATTTTTAAATCCCCTAAATCAAGAGTTGCTTTATGTGTGTGGATATAGGGCTTGTGTTTCTAAGGAAAGTGAACTTGTTTTGTTGTATATTCGGGGGAATTTGGTAAAAATAAAGAATTCTCTGAAGTTTTCTTTAATGGCCTGGTCTATTTCTATAGACACTGGCCACATAGTTCCAGGTGCCTAGCAAGGGCTCAACCAGAGCAAGCCCAAGACACAGTGGTGCCTGGGGCGGAAAATCCAGATGCTAATGATCATGTATGTTTTCCTCTACTGTCAGAGGCAGTCTGCTTCTGAGTTCTAGCACCTGGAAACTGCAGGAGAGGAGAGTGCTCTTGTGCCACTATGAGAACAGGATACTGGACTGCATGGTCCACTAGCCTTTCCAGCAGGCTCTTCTTAGGTGCTTACCACAGGATGCAATCCGTCAGGAACGGCTTCTCTGCAGCTACTTCCTGTGCAATGAACAGGAGTTGTGCAACAGCTCAGTAACGCTCCTGTGCAGTTCCTATTTATTTCATTGGAGCTTGCACATGAGAAAATTCCTGGTGGCGATGATATCTGTCTCCCTCTCTTTTATCTGAGGCGCCTGTCTCATTTTTCCTCTTGATAAAGGCTATCTCTATCCTGCACTGGTGCATCGGGAAGGGGACATAGTTCTCTTAATGCTAGATCTTAAGAGCCCCTGGGCAATTGCAGATGGATGATATAAGATGGTTAGTACTAGGTCTAATGTTTCTAGGAATTACTGCAAAGGTGGGAGTTTGCCCTGTCAGTCTTTGTGCAGCCACAGCAACAGGGATGTATATAGTTGGGCTGTGCATTTGTTGTTTTGACCTTTAGCGCATCTTCTTACAGTTTTAATGGAAGATAGTTCAATTAATTTAAATCACAGGAGAAAATGTATTTGTTTGTAGGCAGGCGATTTTAGGTCCACTGATTTTTCAACTCGAGTAGCAACTGCAGCCACGTGGAAGCGGTTTGAAGGAAGATAAGGGCCTGTGAAAGGGAAGGGAGGGCAACAGGCCAGTCTTAACACCACAAGTCTATATGCATGTCTTCTAAGGAATAAGCAGGCACCCCCAAATTGAACAGTTCTATCTTGTGCTTTTGGTCTGTAACACTAATGTTATAGTAACAGTGCCTGTGTGAGTGTGGTTTGTGAGGCAGAGATTTTCAAAGAACTGAAACACTCCTTTTACGGGCTATAAGCCTCGTTTGGGAAACGTATGGCTGACTTGCAGATTCTGTGCTATGTATCTCTGGAATCCTGTGAAGGCCAGCCCCTCTTTTGGAAGCAAAGTGCTTCTGGTCCTCATTGTGATGGAGAAAGCTTGGAAATGTGGTTGCTGTGTTGTAAGGCAAAATGAGCTGGAAACGTCTTTGTGTACAGATTTTTAAAAATGTGGCTACAATAGCAGCAGTGCCTCCTTGCTTGAGGAATGCGCTCCTTCTGGTGCCAACATTGTATAGGTTTAGGCACCAGCTGAAAGCTTGCTTTTTTGCACAAGATTCTGTATGATCAGTGTGTTTCAGAGTTCTGTTTTGAATTAACAAATTAATACAATATTATTATATAGAAAATATATACTGTGATTTAAATTTTTGTATTTGTACCTGTAGGTGGTCCTGGGGTCTTAGGAAGGTTGTGACATTAGCCACAAACAAACAAACAAACAAACAAACAGAAGGTTATTTAGATATTACGTTTCTGTGCAGTTGCACCATTAGGGTCTTCAATACATTCTCTTGGACCATTAGGCCCTGCTTATTCAACTTGTTTTGACAGGCAAAAAGACTGTTAACAACACTGGAGAGCCCATGATCTAATGCAGGGATGTTGAGGATACCCTTAACAGATTGCCTAAGGGAATGTAGCCTTTGGCTGAAAAAAAGGCCCCCTACTCTTAATGTGGGACACAGGTGGCGCTGTGGTCTAAACCACAGAGCCAAGGGCTTGCCGATCAGAAGGTCAGCGGTTTGAATCCCCGCAACGGGGTCAGCTCCAGTTGTTTGTCCCAGCTCCTGCCCACCTAGCAGTTTGAAAGCACGTCAAAGTGCAAGTAGATAAATAGGTACCGCTCCGGCGGGAAGGTAAATGGCATTTCCGCGCGCTGCTCTGGTTCGCCAGAAGTGGCTTAGTCATGCTGGCCACATGACCCGGAAGCTGTCTGCGGACAAACACTGGCTCCCTCGGCCTATAGAGCGAGATGAGCGCGCAACCCCAGAGTCATCCGCGACTGGACCTAACAGTCAGGGGGTACCTTTACCTTTTTTTTACTCTTGATGTACACTATGCAAAACTTAACACATTGTGGTTTGCTGTGTTTAAAAGGTAACCTATGAAATGTGTCATAGTGCTTCTTTCTTACAGGACTGAGGTGTTGATCTGTGTCTGTATATATTTTTTGGGTGTTTGTGGAGGGGTAGTACCTATGCTGGGGGGCACGTCATGCTCTTTCTCGGGTAGTTTGTCCACCTTTGCTCCCCACCCTGCACTCAGCTTTCACCTGTGGCTCCTGCAAACTGTCAGCATGTGACAGTGGCCACACCCTGGGAACGGCTTTGATTGGCTGTCTAATCCAGGTGAGGGTAGCTGATGGATCTTAAACCTCAGTGAGTTAGGCATTTCTCCTGCATGCCAAGACAATCAAGTGCTGACCCACCACTGTCCGCCTGCTTCAATGGGTGCTTGGAGCTCAGAGGAGACTGTGATATCTAAGCCTCTCAGAATATAAAGGGCACAGTCCAGGAGAATGATCTCCTGTGCTTTCCCCCTTGAAGTGAATGGGAGATATGCAAGAGCAACAGAGCTCACATAGGAGACCTTCTTGTTGAATTATGCCCATGGTTTTGCAGTGCACCTGAAAGGTGAATAAAATATTGAATAATTCTTTTAAAAGACATGAATAGTAGTTTTCAGTGAAGAAAAACGATAGTGCTTAAAAAAAATCTACTTGAAATTAACGTTATTTCAACCCGTGTTAAACCTTAAGCTTAGTGCAATTTATTATGTCACTTGAATAAAGTTTAGAAATATGCTGACTCAATGAGCCCTCATCAAACTTTAATGACTTTTTATATGCAGGCTGTTTCCCCTCCTTCTTATATGATGCTCAGGCGGTAGTAAGGAACAGCTTTAACGAGATTTCAAGGTGAATCTTTATAAATATAGATCAGGTTGTCATATATTGAAGGATTGTGGTTTTAAAGCAAACACTTAATAACGTGCTTGATTTTTCACACTTCCGTGAGTTGTGCTAAATTCAGTAGAATGCCTTGCAAGGTGTAAAGTGTGCATTTACAGCAAAATGGGTCCTGCACCCTCAGACTTGGAAAATACACATGTCTGATCTTACATGCGTGACCTTGAACTTGGAGGAGTGTCGTATTCCATGCTGCCTCATAGGTTTTGTCAGATTGATGGTGTTTGAGGTTTGGAGGCAGCCTTGATTTTAAGGGCCTCTAGCGGGTGGCGCTGTGGGTTAAACCACTGAGCCTCTTGGGCTTGCTGATCGAAAGGTCAGTGGTTTGAATCCCCGTGACGGAGTGAGCTCCTGTTGTTCGGTCCCAGCTCCTGCCAACCTAGCAGTTTGAAAGCAGATAGGTAGATAAGTAGGTACCGCTCCGGTGGGAAGGTAAACGGTGTTTCCGTGTGCTGCTCTGCTTTCGCCAGAAGTGGCTTAGTTATGCTGGCCACATGACCCAGAAAAACTGTCTGTAGACAAACGCTGGCTCCCTCGGCCTGTAAAGCAAGATGAGCGCCGCGACCCCAGAGTCATTCGCGACTGGACTTAATTGTCAGGGGTCCCTTTAGGTAAAAATAGCCTTCCTACTTTGCAGCGTAGGTGTATGTTGCTGACTTGTTTTTTTTTTTATTTGCTAAATAACTTGATTGTTACTCTTTTAAAAAAAGATGGTGTTGGTGGCGATAAAGTATGTATAACTCACGAATAGGATTAAGGGACACTTTTGCTTGAGGGTTTGTACACTTGGAATTTCAACACTCAAAAGTTGCTTGAGGTCGAGAAATTGATAACAGCTGTTTTTTGAGGAAATCAGGGCTGCTGCTGGCAAAGGAATTGGGCATGATAACATATTAGCCACCTAGTAGTGCAGTAAGAGCATAAGAAAAGCCCAATCAGACCAAAGGCCTATCTATTCCACCCGCCTCTTTCCCACAGCTAGATTGATTTATTATTATTTTTTATCCCATTTATTGACCATGTCCCATAAAATACCTTGAAGCAATAGATGCTTATGGGAAATTCAAAAGTGGGACTTAAGGACAGCAGCCCTATCCCACTCATGCTCTCCAGCAGATGATGTTCTGCCAGCACATAGCCAATGATGTCCCTGTAATCCACAACAATGAAATGGAACCTCCAAAATGAGAGACAATCTTACATGATTCCAAAAACTATAGCTGGGCAATACCATTATTAGAAACCAACCCAAATGTCACAAAATAGCAAACAAGCTCTCAAATTCCTCATAATTCTTCCTCAGGCTTTTTGTCCCTATGGATTTGTCACAGCCCTTTCTAAGAGCATCTAGCTAGTAACTACCACTACTAGCTTTTTCAGATCTGCTACTAGTTATTATGGTTCCAAAGATTAGTTTCTTTAGTGTTAGTTTGAATTTGTTGCAGCAATAGGGGTTGATGATTCTCTGTAGAGCTTCCTTGGAGGGCACTGTTAAAGCCAAAGGTAATGTCTGCATGCTGGATTATTATATACAGTGGTACCCCGCAAGACGAATGCCTCGCAAGACGGAAAACCCGCAAGACGAAAGGGTTTTCTGTTTTGGAGGCGCTTCGCAAGACGAATTTCCCTATGGGCTTGCATCGCAAGACGAAAGCCCATAGGGAAATGCTGGCGGTCGGGAGCAAAGACTTTCGCCCACAGCCGGCCTTCAGAAGAGGACCTCTTCTGAAGGCCGGCGGGGGGCAAAAGTCTTTGCTCCCCCCCGCCTGCCTTCCCCCCCCCGCCTGCCCCGGGCGATCTTAAAATGCTGGCGGGCGGGAGCGAAGCGTTCGCTGCCGACCCCCAGCATTTTAAAATCTCCAAGGGACAGCAGAGAAGTCTCTGTCCCGGGGAGATTTTAAAATGCTGGGGGTCGGGAGCGAAGCGCTGCCGACCCCCAGCATTTTAAAACGCTGTTCCGAAGCGGGGGGCGGGAACATCTGCCCCAGCCGCCCCACTTCGGAACGATGTTCCGAAGGGGGGAGGGGGGCGGGAACAGCTGCCCCATCCGCCCCACTTCGGAACGATGTTCCGAAGGGGGGAGGGGGGGCGGGAACAGCTGCCCCAGCCGCCCCACTTCGGAACGATGTTCCGAAGGGGGGAGGTGGGGCGGGAACAGCTGCCCCAGCCGCCCCACTTCGGAACGATGTTCCGAAGGGGGGAGGTGGGGCGGGAACAGCTGCCCCAGCCGCCCCACTTCGGAACGATGTTCCGAAGGGGGGAGGGGGGGCGGGAACAGCTGCCCCAGCCGCCCCACTTCGGAACGATGTTCCGAAGCGGGGAGGGGGGGCGGGAACAGCTGCCCCAGCCGCCCCACTTCGGAACGATGTTCCGAAGGGGGGAGGGGGGGCGGGAACAGCTGCCCCAGCCGCCCCACAGACTGTCCCCGGACCTGGCCTGAAGGTGGTTTCCCTAGGAACGCATTAATTGATTTTCAATGCATTCCTATGGGAAACCGTGCATCGCAAGACGAAAAACCCGCAAGACGAAGAGAATTGCGGAACGAATTAATTTCGTCTTGCGAGGCACCACTGTACACTGTTTGCAGGCTGCAGCACCTTTTGCAGAGGGCTGGTCAGTAAACTCAGTTCTCAACTGCATTAACTGAGTTCTGGTAGCGGCAGTAGTGCTGTAGTCCATTCCTGTCTTTATTCACATGTGTCCTCATGGAGCTGAATATTCAGCTGGTAGCCGTCTGGCTTTTTTTGACTTTGCCATCCCAATGCTAAATGCCAATGGGACTTGTCTGCCCGTCTGCAACAAGTCTAGTGATTTTCCAAAGCCATTGATTACGGATTCATCAGTCTCAGACACATTTAAAGTTACTTTACAGAATGTGACTGGCCTGTTTGGACTGCTTCCCACAAAATACCTTCCTCTTTATCCCGTAGTTTTGCATAAATTAGTTTTAGTATAAATTATTTGTTGATAGAACTCACTTTTAAGTAAGAGGAAATAAAACTCCTCTGCCCTTCCCGGGGGGGGGGGATTTGGGCGATCAGTGCACAAACAGTACATTGGTTGCTGTTCAAAGAAATACGTTGATTACTTAAAAGCATTAGAAGTGTAATAAACACATACAGTGGTGCCCCGCAAGACGAATGCCTCGCAATACAAAAAACTCGCTAGACGAAAGTTTTTTCCGTTCACGATTTGCCTCGCAAGACGAATTTCCCCTATGGGCTTGCTTCGCAAGACGAAAACGTCTCGCGACTTTTTTTCTTTGACTAAAAACAAAGACATGTTTTGTTTATAAAGTTAATTTATTTTCCCTTAAATTTTTGAACTGCTCTTTACAGTATGTGTGACTTTAAAGAGCAGTTAATAAACTGTTGTTGTACCAAATTTGGCTTTGTTTGGGCTTTTTTTGACCATAGGAACGCATTAATTGATTTTCAATGCATTCCTATGGGATTTCGTGCTTCGCAAGACGAAAAATTCGCTAGACGACAAAAATTGCGGAATGAATTAATTTCGTCTTGCGGGGCACCACTGTATTCTGCTAGATCTCTTCTTCAATTAAAGTATACGTTATTGAGCTTTAAATGGCTGTGTTCAAGCAAGAAGTCTGCTCTAAGTCAGTCTTTGCCAATCTGGTGCCCTTCAGCTGTTTTGGACTTCAACTCCTCTCAGCCTCAGCCAGCACGCCCAAGTTGTCATCCCAAACAGCTGGAGGGTACTAGGTTAGTGAACACTGCCAGAAACCCCGGTTACCATGAATGAGCAGCTAGTGCAGTCTGCCGAATTGTTCACACTGTGTTCCTCTGCTACTGCCTGGGGGTGGGAGGGTTTGCACAGAAAATGTCGTTGTGAACAAACCAAAGCTACAGCCTTTGCTATAAAAGGAAAACTGTCTTCACATTATTGTGCAGGTGTAGAAGGCATCGCTGCGTTTAACAGCGAAACTCAGGAACTGAACGTGTGTAATTTTAAACAGAGTACTGACTTAAGGATCAGCAGGAAATTGGATTTTATGGTTATGTTTTATACATACAATGTTCAGAGTTACGATAAACCAACATATATCCATTATGATAGAGCACCAGGTGCTATGATTGTAACCAAAATATTAAACTATTTTTGAATCGGTATACAACTCAGTATATTGCATATTATATCCATTTGCATACTTAAATATGTGGAAAATCTGTAGTACACATTTTTTTAAAGAAAAGCTTTTTAATGATTTAAGCAAGAACCTATACTTCAGTGGCATACAAGAATAAAGAAAAGCAATGCAATTAAATAAAAATGAAAATTGAAATACACACACACAAATGCAAATATGGGTCATTTCATTCACAGTTCCTGGTGTGCGGACAGGGGTAGTAGTATTATATACCGGTATATAAAAGGGTCTTATGATAGTCTCACTTAAAGCTGAAAAGTTACTAAGTTACTAAGAATTCCAAAGAGCAGCATATTTCATAGTAAACATTTTAACATTTTTGCCATCATTAATGTATAAAATATTTCTTGCCACATTGTTGAAAGTTAATTTGTTTTTGCTTGTCCACTAGTGTGCCTTAATTTTTGAGTTAATTTTTCTGCAGCAGCATGGGCCACATTTGACTGTACCATAAATGCTTATTTAATCCCTCTAAATATTTCAATTTGCTTGCAATAACGATCCTGGCAGTTGACAATAAATATAGAATAAATTCTTTATCCAAACCGTCTTCATTTGGCCCATCCCATATTCCCAGTAATGCTGGCAAAGAGGCTGGTAACAATTCTTGTTTTGTTATTAAAATAATTTCTAAGAACCCCATTGCCCCAAATTTTTTTTGCCCAAAAATCTAGTCTAACCCCTGCAATAGAGGAATTTGCCCTGCACAAATACATCCCACCCCCACCCCCTATAACAGATCTACTGCACATAATGTTGCTCACAAAACAGGCACATCCATTGCATCCAAAATGAAAAAAACTATATTAAAATATGAATCACGTGTGTTCTTCAATTTGTAGAACAAAAAAAGTTTATTAAGTGGCCTGGAGAATTGGTGGTTTAGAGAAAAGAAGTTATCTGGTAGCTGCAAACTCGCTTGTGATTCTTATTGAAATGAAGGACTATTGTCCATATGGCAAATAGCCGGAGGAGCAATCCTCATGTTTTCACCCTTGAAGAAAACTTAGATAATTTACGTAACAAAAATTGTTCTGCTAAATTTACAGAGAACTGAATGAGTGAGAAATTTTGAATGGTCTATATTTTCTGCTAAATGAGGAGAGAATGTGTGGCGGAGGTGCTGGAAAAATTTTAAAATATGGCAGAACCAATTAATCATTTATGTCAAATGATTAAATTCAATACTCTGTTAAAAAAATACTTTTTAAACTGAATAACAAAAGTTGTGGCCATTGGTTTGCAAGTTCCTTTAAAAAGAGTTTCCTCTGTTACTTTGAGACACTTGTTTCTTGAGCTCCTGCTGGTTTAGATATTGTACTTGGTATGGCATTGAGATGCTATTTTACAACCTTGATGGATTGATTATGCTTGCTTTGAAATCAGTAACTGTAATTTTACCCTACTGATCACTTTAGAACTTTGGTGGCCTTTAATACTGTTGATGGTGGAGGACCTGCTGTGCTTTTACAAGAGCATTCTGGAATGGTGGTGGTTGATATTTTCAGGGGTGCGTCTGAGGATGGTACTGCAGCATCTTGAAGGGGCCTCTCCTACCCCCCCTTCTTATTCAAGATACATGTAAGAACTCTGGATAAAATGGAGTGGAAATCAGTTTAAAGGCTCTGCTCTAGCTTCCTTTACCATCTGAACTGGCCCTGTGGTTTCAGTGCTTGATTCAGATCCCTTTGTGGAAAAGCTCCTAGTTTCAGGTAAGCCGATGAGGTAAAGCCAAAGGAAAGAAATCCCTGGAGCAAAGGAGGAGGATTGGTGCATCTCTGAATATGTAGTTTAGCCCACTTTTGTCAGCTTTGTGGCCTTGGCATGGGCGTTCAAATCCATTGCTGGGATTTTGATTTTGTAGCAGTTGCCATTCCACTCTTCATGTCGTGTATTGTTGCTGTCTCCTGTTCTGGCAACTTCTAACAGCATCTGTGCAGCTTAGCTGACTGAGGTGCATGCATACATACATGCAGAAAACGAGTCAGCCTGCCTTCTCTCTTCTGATAGAGTTACAAACTTGGTGGATCAGGGGAATGCTGTGGAGATAGTGTATCTTGATTTCAGTAAGGCTGTAGACAAAGGCCCCCATGATATTCTTGTGGAGAAGCTGGTAAAATGTGGACTGGGCAAGGTAACTGTTAGGTAGATTTGTAGCTGGTTGACTGATCAAACCCAAAGAGCATTCACTAATGATTCTTGATTATCCTGGGAAAAACGTGATAGGTGATGTGCTACAGGGTTCTGTCTTGGGCCTGTTGTTGTTCAACGTATATATAAATGATGTGGATGAAGGAATTGAGGGGATGCTCATCACATTTGCAGATTTCTTTATAAATGGAGTCTTTGAAGCAAGCACTATCCCTTGAACTTAGGGAAGGTTAGGATAAATATACAGGGTGGAATTCAACAGTGTTCTCTTCCATCCATGGTTCTGGTGGTTGTCCTGACCCTGCTCCCCAACCCAATTTTGGGGGTGCTAGGAGGAGGAGGGAAGCCTCGCTGTACAAGCAGAGCTCATTGTGCAGGGCTTCTGCTGACATGGCTGATTAGGTGAATCTTGTCCATTGATATACAGTGGACACTTGGATTGTGAACGTGATCCATGCAGGATGCACGTTCGCAACCCGCAGCGTTCGCAATGGGCGTCTGTGCACGCGCGGGTTGCGATTTGGCATTTATGCGCAAAGCATGATTTAGCGCTTCTGCGCATGCACGACTGCCGAAACCTGGAAGTAACCCGTTCTGGTACTTCCAGGTTTTGGCGGTCCGCAACCCGAAGAAACGCAACCTGAAGCGTCTGTAACCCGAGTATGACTGTACAGTGGTACCTTGGGTTAAGAACTTACTGTAATTCATTCCAGAGGTCCGTTCTTAACCTGAAACTGTTCTTAACTTGAGGTACCACTTTAGCTAATGGGGCCTCCTGCTGCTGCCCCGCGATTTCTGTTCTCATCCTGAAGCAAAGTTCTTAACCCGAGGTACCATTTCTGGGTTAGCGGAGTCTGTAACCTGAAGCGTCTGTAACCCGAAGTACCACTGTATTCTTATTCATTATTTATTATATTAATGAGTTGCTTCCCATGAAGCATCCCAAAGCAATGTAAAGGTAAAGGGACCCCTGACCATTAGGTCCAGTCGTGAACGACTCTGGGGTTGCGGCGCTCATCTTGATTTACTGGCCGAGGGAGCCAGCGTACAGCTTCCGGGTCATGTGGCCAGCATGACTAAGCCGCTTCTGGTGAACCAGAGCAGCGGACGGAAACGCCGTTTACCTTCCCGCCGAAGTGGTACCGTATTTTTTGCACCATAACACTCACTTTTTCCTCCTAGAAAGTAAGGGGAAATGTCTGTGCGTGTTATGGAGGGAATGCCTACGGGTGGCATGCCTACGGATTTTCCTCCTCTAAAAACTATGTCCGTGTTATGGTCGGGTGCGTGTTATAGAGCGAAAAATACGGTACCTATTTACACTTGCACTTTAACAAGCTTTCCAACTGCTAGGTGGGCAGGAGCAGGGACCGAGCAACGGGAGCTCACCCCATCGCGGGGATTCTAACCGGCCACCTTCTGATCGGGAAGCCCTAGGCTCTGTGGTTTAACCCACAGTGCCACCCATGTCCCCCAGAGCAATGTAAAGGTAAAGGTAAAGGTACCCCTGCCCGAACGGGCCAGTCTTGACAGACTCTGGGGTTTGTGCGCCCATCTCACATCTATTGGCCGGGGGCCAGCGCTGTCCGGAGACACTTCCGGGTCACGTGGCCAGCGTGACAACGCTGCTCTGGCGAGCCAGAGCCGCACACGGAACGCCGTTTACCTTCCCGCTGGTAAGCGGTACCTATTTATCTACTTGCCCCCGGGGGTGCTTTCGAACTGCTAGGTTGGCAGGCGCTGGGACTGAGCAGCGGGAGCGCACCCCGCCGCGGGGATTCGAACCGCCGACCTTTCGATCGGCAAGCCCTAGGCGCTGAGGCTTTAGCCCACAGCGCCACCCGCGTCCCTACCCCAGAGCAATGTACAATGCAGTAAAAAAAATGTACACAGAACAATAGCCCTGTTTAAATATCCCCATTTCAAAAATTTCCTCTTTCTTAATTCTGATCTTCCAGTAAGGAACCTGTGGCTCCACTGATGTTGTTAGATTCCAGCTCTTATCAGCCTCAGCCAGCATGGTCAGTGGTCAGGGATAATGGGGACTGAAGCCCAACAAACATTTGGGGGGCCGCAGCACCCCCATGCAAACCTGCTTTCTTTTACATACTTCAGTAGTTAAATCAAAATAGACATGCATCATGTGTACAGTTAGGTTCTTTTGGTGCAGAATTTGGGTTACCTTGCTGCTGAATTCCAGTGTGATTTAAAGGGCAGTGTACACACAGACATACTGCCCCTGCCCACTTTCCCTTGGGCCAGCACATTTTTGCACGCCTGTCGGCTGTGAGCCCTGTGCTTTGATTGCCTTGCTGCCCTTGCTACTGAGCTGCTGTTTTGTTTTCTACTTGGCACAAATCCCTGCATCCTTCTGTGCGCCCCAACAATGGAAGGAAGGTGGGGCATTGGGAAAGGGAATGCAGAGAAAGCGGGGCCTGTTGGCTTCCTACGAGGCCCGGGTCACATCCTGCTAGGCTTTGCGGCTCTGATTCCCGAGGCAGCGAAGTGAGAACACAACAGAGCTGCCACGCTGGAGTTTCAGCTTGGTTTCCCACAGCAAATGCACCCCCCCCACTCTGTACAAGAGCCCAGCAGCTGCAGTGTAGACGTAAACAGAACTTGCTGCAGAATGCTGTGGAGAGGAGGTTTGCTTCCTCCGTATCTGAAGGCGCTGAATTATCTCTCTCTGCTGCAAAATGCACCTGTCCCTCTCTCCTTTCAAGCATCTTAGCAAATTCCGGGGAAGGGGAGGAGACATTCCTCTGTGGAATTGCCTGGCATGGCTGGCTGCATCTTTCACAGAGAAGCCCTTCCCCCACTCCCCTTCAGTCCACAGGAATGTTGTTGTTTGAGTTCCCACTGGATTGCACCACAGATACCTTGCTTTCAAGTGGCAGCCGCTTTTGCTGGCCAAGACATGTCCGGCTGTGAACAAAAGCTGTGAGCTTTCCTCACAGACCTGAGATGCTGTATGAATCTCTGCTTACTTCGTGGAATTGGAGAAGGGCAACAAGACAGGTGGCGATGCTTCAAGTCATGTACATCAATTAACAGCCTTGCTGCCAGCCAAAATCTCTTATATGGCAGCTATACCTGCAGGTTCCCATTAAAAGCCCTAACCTGTCCAGGTTGCTGTTTTGCATATAGACTGAAGTTCGGCAAGCTTTCCAGTATTGTGGGTTGTATTGGAAATACACTGCAAATCATAAATGGCATGTGTAAATGTGCAATTTACTTACTTGTTTTTAATTATATTTACCCCATTTTTCTTGCAAGTAAACAGATTTTAATTTTAAAAACAATGCCCTCCTTTCCCTAAACATCTGAGGCTGCTAGGAAAGTCACTGTAAAGCCCTAACAAAATGTCAAATTACAAAAAAGTGTGAGAGAAAACATGACCCATCATAACAGCAACATCATAAGACAAACCCACCCCCATAAACTATCATCACCAAAATGGCCACAGTATAACAGAAGATAAAATAAATCAATAAAAAAGGCACTGAGGGGAAACATACACAAAAACCAGCCATGGCCAAAATTTAAAGCCAAAATGCCACCCTTCCCATGACAAAAAATAGGTTAACGGGGAGCTGGTGGTGGTTCATCAGTATTCCAGAGTGTAGGAGCCACAACGGAAAACACTCACTCATGTGCCCAGCCACTGCATTATACTTAGCAGGGGAATGTGGAAATAAGTATCCAATATGGAGTAAAAAGCTTAAGGAAGAAACATAAGGTGGGTTTTAAGGTACCCAGGTCTCAGGCCTTTTAGGGTTGTAAAGATTTGGGTCAGCACATTGAATCTAGCTCAGAAACTAGAAGGTAGCCAACACAGATCAGATATAACATAACTCTGGTACTGTTTGCCTCAGCCCAGTCAATAGTGTAGTGGCAGTTTTAGTTCCACGTAACTAATGTCGTTTTGGATATTGGTGTAGTGAACATGGAGCCGCAGTCGTTGGTCTTAGCTTGCACTGCAAAACTTACTCTGAAATTGCTGCTTCAAAAGCAGAATTTAAAATAAGATAGTTGTTGTATATCTGTTATTCTGCTATCAGGATGTTAGAATGTAAAAGTGGAGTGGCTTATTGGCAGAGTGGCATATATAATCCTTGGTATCCATTGAATTGTGACACTGGGAGCATTAGAGTCAGTGCATAAGTGTGCTGAATTGCTTACAAGATTACTTTCATTGTCCTCTGGGTGTGTGTGTGTGTGTGTGATTGAGGGGTTGGGCTAGATGACAGTTCTGATAGTATTAGCAATCACAGCTTTTCTGCAATAACATGGTATGTATCCCCAAACTGTCCAAAATCTGCATTGGGACAATATGTGTATTAGGATAAACCATAATGGCAGTGCAGATTCTGGAGGGCTAGTACAATGTGCTTCCATTGACTCATATCTGTCAGGATTGATGCTGCCATGTTCTAAGACAGCTAAAACCTCTGACCAGTCCCAGCTTGATGACTGTTACTGATAGAGACTCTGCTGTGTCTGTAAAATTGCCATCTCTCTGTGTGATATTTTTCATTGGGAAGCCTGCTTAGTTCAGGCTTGTTTTTGACTCAATATAAACAATTCGTTTGGGTGGTTTGTGCATTTGGAAGTACAGCTTTCACTAAAAGGTGCTGGGAAGGAGTTAGGTGTATGGAGTCAGGGGCATGGCTTCAATCTTCAGTTAAATGGTGTTGTGTTTGAAAGGACATCATGGTTCTTGAGGGAAATTAGTATGCTTTGTGGCAATTGAGGAGGAATGCTTCTAGCTGCTGATTGGATGGCAAAACATCTGTGAGCCCATGAATTGGCATTAAAATCCTTGCCATAAAGCAAAGTCACCGGTTTTATGGACACAACTAACTTTGCAGCCTGTAAAAAATAGGCTTTAAAACTCTTGTGAGTATTCCTTCAGTGACCTGAAGATTTAATCGGAAATGGGCAGGATTTTGAATGAGATGTCCAAGGCCCGGGTTGTGCAGCTGTTCAGTTTTATTCCAGTCATTGTACCTATTTTCATAGAATCATAGAATCATTTTTTACACATTAACCTTTGCTTCTCTAAATAAGGTATCATTTAGGAGTTTTCGAGTCTGCTAAGTTTTGGAGATGTGATAAATGTTAACACATATGTAACACCAGGAAAAGCCCATAGCTCAATGGTAAAGTGCATCTTTTGCATGCAGGTTCAATTCATGGCATTACCTGGTGTTAGTTCTTTTTAAAAGATTTCAGGCCTTAGGGCTGGGAGCTGAGATCCCAGGAATCTGCTGCTGGGAAAGAAGATGGTGCTAGGCCAAATGAACCAGTAATAATAATAATAATTTATTATTTATACCCCGCCCATCTGGCTGGGCTTCCCCAGCCACTCTGGGTGGCTTCCAAAAAAATATTAAAATATTGTAATACATCAAACATTAAAAGCTTCCCTAAACAGGGCTGCCTTCAGATGTCTTCTAAAAGTCTGGTAGTTGTTGTTCTCTTTGACATCTGGTGGGAGGGCGTTCCACAGGGAGGGCGCCACTACCGAGAAGGCCCTCTGCCTGGTTCCCTGTAACTTGGCTTCTCGCAGTGAGGGAACCGCCAGAAGGCCCTCAGTGCTGGACCTCAGTACTTTATATTCTGTTTAAAGTAGTATGCATGCTCTTCTGTAATATTGTTTGCAAGTGTGTGTGCATGGTCTAATTGCAGGTGTGTGTAAAATTGCAGGTGTGTGTGCATGTATGTTTGTGTGACAGAGAGAGAACATGTGGGAGCAGTTGCATGTTTTTAAAATGGATTAAATTGTGTTTCAAAATCTAAACATTAAAAATATCTATACATAAATATCAACACACCCACCCCACTCACACATGAAAATAAAAAGTTCACCACAGCCAATAACAAACAAACAACCACACTAGGCCAACCCCAACCTCTCTTACCACCAAAGGAACGCAAGCGAATAGTAAAGAGAACCCACACAAGCAACACCGACACAAAACCCCCCACATACGTTAAGTAGAATAGAAACATTGCCACCCGATCCCACTCACCAAGCCCCCCTCCACCTCTTTCCCCCTTTTCTTCCTAATGTAACAGTAATGTCTCAACAAATGAAACTGATCTGTAGAAAATGTAACTTGGGAAAAAAGACATTGCACATACTTTTGTAAACCAAGAAATCTTTAATAAGAAATATGTTAAAAACAACAACATTAAAAATATCTTTGTGGGTTTAAAAACTAACTTCCCTTTTAGTTCATCTTCAGGTTTTCACTGGCCATTGGGTGAACTAAAAACAAAACAAAACCATGTGTTCGGTAGCTGGCCCATTTTTTAATGCCGAATGTGTCTCAGTACAGGTGTGTTGATGGGAAACACAGCAGGCACAGATTAGATTGTGTGGAAACTCAGGGGGTTTCCATACAGTGCCATCTATCCAGGGCACGTTGAGCGCTGTGATCTAAACCACTGAGCCTCTAGGGCTTGCCAATCAGAAGGTCAGTGGTTCAAATCCCTGTGACGGGGTGATCTCCCGTTGCTCTGTCCCAGCTCCTGCCAACCTGGCAGTTCAAGAGCACACCAGTGCAAGTAGATAAATAGGTACCACTGCGGTGGGAAGTAAATGGTGTTTCTGTGCACTCTGGCACTCGGCACGGTGTTCCGTTGCGCCAGAAGCGGTTTAGTCATGCTGGCCACATGACCCGGAAAGATGACTGTGGACAAATGTCGGCTTCCTCGGCTTGAAAGCGAGATGAGCACCGCAACCCCATAGTCACTTTTGACTGGACTTAACCGTCCAGGGGTCCTTTACCTTTTTACCTGTTTTTACATTAAGCCAAATGCATTGCAAAATGGCAGTTGTACAAATGGCAGAACAGTAACTGAAAAGCCACATAGTGCACAAATAAACAAAATCAACAGCGTGAAAACTAAAGAATTGTGTATTTTCAAACCAGTTGATTGATTTCACAAATGTGATAAAAATACAGAAAGTTACTCCATCACTCAGAAAATTGTCCAAACAAATGGCTGGCTCACAGGGAAGGCAAGATAAACAAAACATTGTATTTAGATAAAGATTACAGTTGGTGAAGAAAGGGGACTTTTCTTTCTTTAACGTAGATATGTACCTTGTGTGTAGCTGATGCACATCTGTTTTCTCACCAAGAATTTAGGTAAGTATTGACAAGAGATCATTGCCGTTCTTAGTTTCAGACAGCTGCTAGACTGGTGTGATGGCAATTAGCTGCCCACATTCACTTTGTCTTGAACTTCCTGGAGAGATGGAGAAAATAATGGTTGTTCTGAGCCTCTTCCCTTGGTAGCCTGATCTGTTGTCCAGGTCATGCCATTGGGATGATGAGTTCATATTTCCCTCGCTTTGTTGTATGTGCTCGGGATCCTATGGGGATCTTCTTGGTTGCCCTGTTATTGTTGGCATCCGTCTTTCTCGGGAGACAATGGAGGAGTTGCGCTTTTGCGGGTGAAGTCAAACTGTTGGAAGATTTCAGCGCCTGCTGTATGGGATAGACATGTTTTGTTGCAGCTGGGGCAGATGAAGGCATCCGGTTGTGCTGCTGCAGATGCACCATGGCGTTTCTTCTCTCTGTGCTCCTTCCTGCTCTGTATAACAGAAATAATATATGTACATTTGGATATTACAAGGGGTTTGAGCGGCATTAACAAAATTCTTTCTGAGTGAAGGCTTTCTGGCAGATTTCTGAATACAAATTCATGGAAGCTAAGATTATGAATGGATACTGATGGTTATGTGCTTCCAGGTTCAGACACAACATCCCTCTGAATATCAGCTGTTGGGAAGCAGCGAACAGTCTTGGTCTCAATTCCTGTTTATCAGCTTCTAAAAGATTTCTAGTTGGCTGCTGTCTGAAAGAGGATAGTGAACAAAATAGGTATTTTATGCATACATACAAACAAACAAACAAACTTTTATTTGTATAAAAAAATTCCTTCCAGTAGCACCTTAAAGACCAACTAAGTTAGTTCTTGGTATGAGCTTTCGTGTGCATGCACACTTCTTCAGATACTTATTTGTATGCTACCTTTCCATATTTCAAAACATGCTCAAGGTGGTTTACAACATGAAAAAAATACATAACCTCAATGCAACAAAAGTAGTCTTAAACAATAAATTAAACATTTAAAAATGCAAAACCGAACGGAACAATTTGTTGACTCTTCTTATGTGTCTGGGCTTATAAGGTGTGTACTGGTATGATTTTTAGCCAGTCACGAGAACCCCAGAAATACTTACTCCTCTTCCTCCCTGCTTTGGCTGGCCCCTTGCACCTCTGCCTTCAGCTACCAGATGCACTTTTTTGACTTGCGGTTTTTCTGTACTAAACTTTTCTTGAGGTCAGTGCCAATACAGTGGTACCTCAGGTTAAGTACTTAATTCGTTCCGGAGGTCCATTCTTAACCTGAAACTGTTCTTAACCTGAAGCACCACTTTAGCTAATGGGGCCTCCTGCTGCTGCCGTGCCGCTTGAGCACAATTTCTGTTCTCATCCTGAAGCAAAGTTCTTAACCCAAGGTACTATTTCTGGGTTAGCGGAGTCTGTAACCTAAAGCATATGTAACCTGAAGTGTATGTAACCCGAGGTACCACTGTACGTGTAAATTGAAGAGGTAAAATTTCTCAAAAATTATTTCCAATAGAAAATGTAGATTTCTTAGAGAAATTGGTTTTGTTTTGTTTTGCAGTTGGTGTAATTTGCTATAGTTCTAATAAATTAATGTCTTAAATACTGTTTGTGACTTGACAGGGGGGAACTGTGGTGCTCTCTGGTCACAAAAAAACCCAATTATTGAAGAACCTGTTACCATGGTATTTCTAGTGTTGGTCCTAGTGATGCTCTCTTCTTTATGGGCTCTCTGTTTAGCTGGGCTTCCACCAAGCTGTACGGTTATTTTCTGTTGTTGTTGTTGTTCCATATGTATGTTTTGAAAACACTATAAACAAAGATTAAATATAAGTCACAGTTATTTGACAATAATTGACCTTGTATTTTTGATACATCGGTCAGATGCCCAAGTCGTATGTTTCCTGTTCAGCATAATGCACTGGCATAGATGCCATATATTCACTGGGTGCAAAATGAGTCTGCTTGGATTTTGGGGCGGCATGGAAGGTGGTCGGGACATTTAATGCCTATATTTTACCAGTTCCACTGGGAATTGGTAGATTTCAGGGCCCAGTTTAAAGTGCTAGTATTGATCTTTAAAGCCGTAAAACGTTTGTGGCCAGTTAATCTGACTGACTATCTTCACCAATATGAACCCACCCATGCAGTTACAAAGCTTTAACGTCCCGCTTTGTAAAATTTAGATTGGCGGGCATAAAAGGCACAGCTCTTTCAGAGGCAGCCTCTCCTCCGTGAAATTCCTTCCCAACACATCTGTGTGTATGACCCATCAGTACAGGATTTTAAAGGGATCTTAAATACCCACTTATTGCAAGCTGCTTTTTCATAAAGATTTTATGAGCTGCTGAAATTGTTTGAAATTGTTCTAGCTGATTTATAACGGCACATTGCTGGCCTACATATTGGTTTAAAGTACTGTGTCAAACAGGTGCTTTTAATGAAAGGTGATATTGTATGATTATTTTATGTAAGCTGCTTTTTAAGGGCTTTGCTAAAAATATTTAAGTAAAATAAATAAATAAAAACCCAGCCAGTCATGCTTTGGAAGTATGCTTTCTGTTCCTCTGTATGGAATCTGCTTGCTCTCTGCACTCTGTTGTCCTTTCTTGCTTTTGTATGTTGCCTGCCTTGGGAGCTGTTGTCTTTCACGTGTTGCTTCACCCTGTAGAGACCATGTCTTTTCCCATCTCTCTTTCCATCTGCACTTTTGCGTCATGAAATGTTAAGGGATAGAGAACTAGCATGAAACTACTTGTGCCCATTAACTGCTGTCCTCTTCCCCTGGTATTTGCACTATTGCTGTCAAGATTGTGTGTGTCAGATGTTGTAAGGCCTCCCATAAATCCACTCTGGAGAGCCCCCAGAACAGTGTGGGGGGCGAGGAGGTGGAAGATTGTAACTGACAAGCTGAAATTCTTACACTGACGAAACAATTGTATTAATGCGACACTGAGTTCCACCCAATTATTTTTTCTCACATGCTCCTTCTCCTGGTGAATATTTGCATGGAACCCTCCCCCTAAGTGATGAGGAAGAATAAATAAATTTGGGCCAGCCAGACGACATCACCACCACAACATTTATATCCCATCTTTACCCAAGGGAGCTCAAGGCAGCACATATGGTTCCCCCATCGCCATTTTATATTCGCAACAAATGGCTGGCCCAAGGTCATTGAGTAAGATTCATGGCTGAATGGGAATTTGAACATGAGTCTCTCAGAGCCTAGTCCAGCACTCTGAACCACTAAACCGTGGGTGGGATTCACCTAATCACTCCTTTTAGCAGAAGCCCTGTGCAATGCTTTCTGCTTGTACAACAGGGATTTCCTTCTTTCTTCCTCTTTCACCCTCTAAGACTGGGTGGGAGTCAGAAGAACCCCGAGAACAGTATTCAGTGAGAGGAGAGAAGACCATTCCATTTGGAAGGCTCCAATGCCTGTAATGATTGGAAGTGTGCGATATTGAATTCTACCTTATGAGCCTTACCATTAGAACAAGTTCCATATGTCTCATCATCAGGTGACTGCTCAAACCACGTGATGTTGAGAAAACAGGCAGGGAGATCGGTTTTTGAATCTACTCTTGGGAGCTGAGGGCTGTGCCTAGATTCAGCAAGTAGCAAGTATCTTGTGGAAAGTTTTTAAACCAGCCTTCTCTACCCACTCACCCACTCTGGTGAGTAACTCTGCAGTAACAACATGGGGTTGTTGTTTTTTTGTAGCTGGGAAGAACAGTTTTCTTCACAAGAGTAGCTTGCCTCAAGCTAGAAATAACTGTTTGCCGTTTAGAAGAACGATATGCACTCCCTGCTCCGGGTTGCAGACATGCCACTCTCTACCATGTGACTCAGCAGAGTGTGTTGACTAGTTATGGATCCTTCACCTGAATATGCTTTCTTCTGGTGTCCTCTCCTGCATCATAGTTCCGTGAGCTTGGCCTTCCTTTTTGCTTGGCCTTCCTTTTTACTCAGGATAACCTTCCCTGCAAACTTGAGCTTCGTCTACCAGGTGACCCAGTTTGTACACTGAGGACTATTGCAGGCACATACTAGGAGGGATCGCCACTAAGTTCCAGATTTTATTAACAAATTCACATGATCGTATAGTGGATCCAGTTGGAGCCCATTCAGGGGTGTGGGTGGCCATAGCATAATCTGGACCTGGAGGGTTTGAGTAGGTATCTTGGTCATGAAGTACCAGTAAGCAAGGCAGTACAGCTTTGTTGACGAGAGAAAGGCAGAAGGCCAGCAGTCCAGGGGTTTTATGCTACCAGGTGGCTGATACTACATGTACCTCCTCCTTTCTGTATCTGAAGAAGGCTCTGAGGCTTTAGCACACACAGCTTATAGCAGCGTTTCAGGCTGGGTCCAGCCTAAGGCCTTCAGGCTTCTGCTTCAAGCCCCAGAGTCCCTGAGGTTATCTTGCACCTTAAAGATCTAGCTCTACTTTTAGAAATCTGCGGTGGACAAATTAACAGACTGTTGCTGTGATGTGAATACATAATAGCATACAGACAAGCTGCTAGTACCAAGATTAGTACTGTAGTACTGCTAGCACAATTGTGATTTCAACTGCAATGCAGAAGTTGTTTATGCATCTTTTTGCTTGTTTGTTTTTGCAAATCTGTCCTCGTGGGTCTGAATGAGTCACTTTTCATAGCTGAAAAGTACATGATGGGTAAGAGATATTTGTCAACTTCTGATTGAAATCTGCTGCCGACGGTCCAGCAAAACTTGGCTGTGGTTATACAGTGGAGCATTTGTGGTCCTTGCATTTCTTACTCTGTCAGCTGTGTAGCTTGAGGCTACCATGGATAGTATCTGTTCTAAAGTAGATTGAAGTGGATTTTGTGGATTCGGTAACAGCTTTTCTCCTGTATGTGTTATGTGTCTCTGAGAATTCCCAGGAGAACCCAGACGGAAAGGATGCATAATTGGAACTTGATTTTGTTTCAGCCTCGTTGGAGGAATGTGTCACACTTGGGAAAATGAAAATAAATCAAAGAGAGCAGGGTAATAGGCAGATGCTTCAATCCCAGCAATGGTACTAGCAGAGAGTCGGCTACTTAGAACAGCCTCAGTGATGATTCAGTTGCCCAGTCTGATAGTCTCACCTGTTAGGAAATGTTTATTTCTGGCTGTGTTGAATGTAGCTTGATGCTCTTGCTTCTGCTTATGGGATGATTTTGCATCTTGATAAGGAATATCAATAGTATTTTGAGTTAACATAAAAACCATCATGGAATGAAGCATAAAACCTGTCCATTTCTAATAATTGGCAATGAAGTTCAAGTTAAACAGTCGAAACACTTACGTGGTACACCAGCAAAAACATCCTTATCTTCATGAGAAAACTGCAGCTCCATTAGAAAATTAGGCAGCCTCGTTTGAGATTAAACAGAGATTTTAATCTCTGGATATTTAATGCAGAAGCGGGGATGTTGGCATATCTGCTTGTCAAAGTGTACAGGTGGATCTTAAATTGGGATGCTGGGAGGTTTTGCACACAGGAATAGTGCAGTAAAGGAACAAAATCTGGCAGCTTTTTTTAAGGCTAGAGGAGAGGCACATGCTTAGTGGTGATGGGAAAATTCATGTCCCTCATGAGATGGCCTGCCAAAGTGCCACTGTGAAAGTACACCATTGGTTATTGGAGGTCAAAAAAGGGTTTGGGGCACAAAGAAAAACCTGCTTTGTAGGAATGTAGCCTTTATCCCCATCAAAGCAACAACATGGAGGCACAAATGAATAGGTTGTAAAGCAAGATGAGTTAGGAAGAAACATGCAGAAAAAAATAGTACTGATGATAGATGAAGAATAATAAGAAAGGAGATATACAACTGGGACTTAAGCTCCTGGACAGTAAGAAGGTATTGTGGCAAGTAAAGCTGCATAACAAATGAAGCATTGCTCAAGTGGTGTGCCATGATTTTTGCAAATATATTCCTTTTTCTCCAGCACTGTGCTCAGTTCTGCTAGTTTACAGCAGAAGGCAGCTGTGCACAGTACTGATGGGTAGGCATCTGAGAAATCTTACATGTTTGTGTGGTTTTAGTTAAGGTGATAAAT
The DNA here is from genome assembly GCF_965113315.1 of Podarcis vaucheri. Lineage (NCBI taxonomy): Eukaryota > Metazoa > Chordata > Lepidosauria > Squamata > Lacertidae > Podarcis > Podarcis vaucheri. The sequence goes on from NC_138764.1 coordinate 76,202,134, forward strand.
TAACTTTACATTGCATAAATGTACAAATAATACTTTAAAAATGGCTAACACGTGGTTTGGATGCAGCTACTCTATTCTGCAAGAGTGGAGTTACCTATTGATATGTTCTGCCCTCTGAGACTTAATGGAATCTGATGGCTTCCTGAATCCTGGGAGGGATTTTCTAGCTGACATGGCTAAAGCTCAAGTCTCACTTGTGGAATGGTGAGATGCGCAGAGCCGTTGAGACAATTGCTCCTATCTCTGTGGAGTGTGTATGTTAACATGGTACTCTAGTGACCAGCATGTGACGAAACAAGAGGGTCAGCATCTAGAGCTCAGGTGACATACATCTCAGTATAGACGTGGTTGCACCATCAGGACTACCATGTGGTAGTGAAGAAAGCTTGCTTCTCTGCCACCGTCACATCAGTCTGGCAGATGAATGAGGTTTCGTCATTCAAGAGAGCATTGCTCTGACGTCTCTGGAGACCTGCTGTAACAACTTTACAAGGCACTTTAGAGACAAAAGTGTTCAGATTTGGACAGTGGTGGTGTCCAGTGCACTGTCCATTTCATTTGTACTGGATCACTTTCAATTATTGTGGCCTGAGGATGTGACCAGCTGCTTGAAAAATTGTATCTGGCCACCTGCCCCCTTGACCCTTCCCCATTTTGGCTTCTTAGAACTTATCACGCTAATCATCTGCAGTGGCTTCCAGTTCACTTCCTAGCCTAAGTCAGTGTGCAGATCTTGTTGTTTAAAGCCTAAAAAGCTTGAGACAATTTTACCTGATGGATCTCCTCCTCCTGTACTAAATTGAATATTGAGAGGCTCTGCTGAAGGTGCCCCCACCAAGAGAAGTTATGTGGTTAGCTACCAGGTAAAGGGCCTTCTTTGTATTGGCACTTGGTTATAGAATGCCACCCCCAGAGACGATTGCCGGGCACCTTCCTTGTGGTCTTTTCAGTAGCAGGTGAATACATTTGCAATCCACTGATTTTTAGATCTGTTATATGTTTTTGGTGATGCTGTGTGCTGTTTCTACCGCTGGAATTTTTATGCTGTTTTTATTCTGTGGTTTTTTTAATTTTATTTTATTATGACACTGGGTAATATTTTATGTTAGACATACTTAGAGTAAGGTCCATTGAAATTAATGCACTTAAGTGGATTTACTCTAATCAATATTGGATATCACCCACCATTGTTTGGCGACTTACAGATAAAATATTTTGTAATGGGATTCTCATCCTTTTGGCGCTGCGTGCTTGTTGGTAGTTGAGAGAGCATCATCTGCACTTGATGATATGTTAAATTTGCACAGCTGAGGCAGGTTCTTTTACTCTTGATACTTATGAAGGGTGTACTTGAGCTGGTTTGCAAATCATCTCTTGGTTAAAATCTTTGTACCTAATGGATGCAGCAAACTTGAGGCTCTTGGGCTTTAAAATAAGAGGTAAAGTAAATCAACTTTGCTGGGTCGTCCAGCGTTTCTGGGCTGGTGCCATCCTGTGGAGACTGGGTGGCTTTGCAGCCTTGTGCAAGCTTGATTTAGAAAAATAAAAAGATGGAGAGGCTGCCTAATGCTTCCAGGAAGCTGAGACAATCCTCTCCTTGCTCCAGACATGCCTTTCTGGGTTCCCTGACCCCACCTTTCTCTGGCTTTGCTGAGGCGTTATTTCCATAACTGATTCCCCCCTTCCCACTCCACCCAATTAAGATGGCAGTAATGAAGCCCATATTATGCATGCATGGTGGAAATTTGACCTGCAGAAAATTCCCAGCATGCTGTGCTCAACTAGGCTGCTCCTTGTTCTCTGGCTTCTTCCTGCTGCTGTGTTGCTTGCCGTGTTCTTTGTCACATGGCTTTCGCCTCCTAGCTGGGGAGCTACTGTGCGGCTGTAACCACTTTGGAGTAGGAAAGCAAAAGAGACACAAAAGAGATCTCTGCTGCTTATGGGAGCAGCATCAGCCCAGTTTCTCTGCCTGAGCAAAAAATGCTGAGCGTGGTTTAAGCAGGGTTATTCAGAAGGGCATCGATATTGTTCTTCCAGAAGCTGTAATGATCTCCAAATTGAGATTTAATTTTTAGGAAAAAAGAGATTTGTGTTGGATTTATTTATCCACAATAAAAGAAATTAACAAATAATCTGGTGGCCTTAGACTTTTTGGTCTGTTCATCCCTCTGCCCTAGCAATCAACCAGCAACTCTAGCTTTATAGCAGCCAGTTTATTTCATTTAGTTACTGAATATATTTACTGTGGTACCTCAGGTTACAAACACCTCAGGTTACAGACTCTGCTAACCTGGAAGTAGTACCTCAGGTACTTTACCTCAGTAGTACCTCGGGTACTTTACCTCAGGATGAGAACAGAAATCATTAATAATTTTAATAATTTTAACTGATTTTCTTTTCTCATAGCAATTATTCAATATCATCATTTAACATCCATTTTCTGCTTTTCCCCCTCCCTGTTGACTTCCCCCAACTTCCATTTCTGGTTTGTTACATCAAATGTTACATTCTGCTCTTTATACAAAATGATCTGTTATCACTAATTATATTTCTTGTTCTCTGTAAATAAAGTTGTAAATGTTTATTTAAATCCTGCCAACAAGTCCATTTTTGTTGTTGTTTCTGCAAGTATGTTTTAAAGGGTTCCCATTCTTTTCCAAAGTCACTATTGTCCTTTTCATGCAATTTATCCAAATACCACTGTATATCTCACCTTTCCTCCAAGGAGCTCAGTATATACTTCTCCTCTTCCCCATTTTATTCTCATGTTATGCACAGGGCCACAGAGTGAACTTCACTGATGAGTGGGGATTTGAACCCTGATCTTCCAGCTCTTAGTCCATCACTCTAACCACTGCACCACACTGGGTTGCAGTGTGACCCAAGCAATGCCCAACAGTTATCAGTGTATAGGTCATTTCTCATGTAGCTCTATTTTTCTGCTTGTTTGTTCGTTTATTAATACTTACGGTATATTGATTGTTCTTTTTAAAACATACGAACAGGAAGAGGTGCGGAAAGGAGGAAAAAGGGGGCAAGAGAAAAGATACAAATTGGGATGTAATCAGTGCTGTTTTTTCTGGAAAAAAAGTTGGGGGAACTCACCATGAAGTTAGTTTATCACGGTACCAGTCACAGTGGCATTCTACCCAGCAGTGGCTAAATGTAAGATGTGATTAATAAACTCAAGCAGACAGTGATCTGAATTACAGATGGCTCAACTTTATTGACTAGAGATATAGGGGGATTTTTGGTTCAGGCATTGGGCGTATATTCGTTCCTGCTCCCAGCCCCCTGGACAAAAAATAATTATTATTATTTAATTTAAAAATGCTCAAAAATACCCCTGGATTTAATAGTGATCATAAATGCCTCGGGTCATAGCAATTTTTTATATTCAGAGTTTGGAACTATTATTGTTGTTGGGCCTGGGCACAAGAGACAAGGCGTGTAAGCATAGAGTTCTGTGTATACTGCCAAATGTTTCTAAATATGTATTTGTGAGTTGCTCTCTGTCAAAACAGGATCTCCAGTCCATTGAACGATTGAGGATGGAGACTCTTATGAAAAGCCCTGTTCTTTTGCCAGCACTGTGAACTGCACCACCCATTTCAGTACTTGGGAAACTGAAGTGAGCTTGGATTTGGTTTTCACCCATCCAGGGCATCAAGTTCGGAAGGCAAAGTAAATCCCTGTGTTGGAGAGATCAACTCCAGGGCTGACACCAGAGTGGGTGGGCATGGCATTTAGAATTTATTGCTCTGCAGCACAAATTGAAGCAGGGGTGGAGCTATTTGAGGGTTGCTTGCAGTATCTAGCGCATGGCCTCTTTTGCGTCTCAAAGAGGCTGGGCTTCCAGTTGACTGTACTTGTTTATAGTCACCAAACCAACCTTGTCAGTGAAAACCCCCTGCATCCCTTGAAATGATCTCTGGGAAAGTTGGGAGAACCCCCAAAACAGCATGGAGAGGGAGGGTAGAGGGGAATTACTCTGTCTGGCAAGCGGCAATGCTTGCACAAATGGAACATTTGTAATTACGCAATGTTAAATTTCACCCACAGCATACACATAATTGAACTTGGCATATGGCTGATTGTCATGTTTCTCGCCAGTCTTATTTCAACCTTAACTACTACACTACTCTGTCACATGTATTGTTTTGATATTTAATGGATAACATTTATTTCCTAATTGTGCTGCTAGGCTGACTGTGTCTCTTTTGGTTATGTCCCTTCCCCTTCCAGGATACTGAAATGAGAATGGCCTGGCTCTGACCCCAGAGTGTGCACATTCTTCTTTTCCCCGCTTTCCAACTAAAGAAGATCCTTCATCCCTCTCCTCCTCAAAGAAGGCAATGTATTGCTCCTGGAGAAGGTAAATGTGTGTTTCTCAATCTGCATAGGTATGGGAGAGCAGGAAGTGGTCTCCAACTGTTGCCGGACTTTTATAGGGCCATATTTTCAAGTGGGAAAGGATATTTTTAATTGGTAGAGTACTTTCTTTTGTTTCTATAAAGCCCCAGTATTATTATTATTATTATTATTAATAATAATAAATGTTTTGTACCCCACCCATCTGACTACTTTGCATCTCAAAGCAATTGCACACATTGCATAACATCTAATAGTGTTTATACGCAGCTGGTCACTAACCAACTCTCTCCCTCCCTCTTTAGTGTATCTGTATGTTGTGTGCATTAGCTGTGTGCATTACATTTTTTAATGTAGAATTAAATCTTAGACGTATCAATAAGGTGTGTAATGTATGAGGTTCCCAAAGGATCTGAATGGCTAAGGTTTGGAAGACCTCTATTTAACACTCTGAGAAATCCCTGTTTGACATCAATGGGATGGACAGACCCCTGATAAGCCTTCAAGGGGTGGGGAGCTACCATCTTCCATGACCATAGGCAATGCTGACCGGGTCTGGTGGGAGTCCAGTCACATCTGGAGGATGGCAGATTCCCCATCCCCGCTGTAGAGTTATAGGTGTAATGAGGAAGTTTCAAAACTATCTATCTATCTATCTATCTATCTATCTATCTATCTATCTATCTATTGTATGGCTCCTAGTCATGTAAATCAGTGCCACAGGATTATCTGTTTAGACTCCAAAAGGCCCTTCCTTCTTGAGTAATACAGAGTATTTTTGAGCAGGACTTATATCTGAGTGTGTCACTGCTCTTTAGAGAGGGTGTTGTATTAAAAATACTCTACAAGCAGTTCTTGTGTGCTTTCAGTGTTAACATGACCTTTTTGTCTTGTGTTTTTACAGAAGTAATATACACCCCAAATTTGATGATAATGAAAATACAGAAGAAAGAAAAACAGGTTGGCAACCCTTTCCTTTGTCAGTCTCTCTCTCTCTCTCTCTCTCTCTCTCTCTCTCTGTGTGTGTGTGTGTGTGTGTGCAAGGGAGGGAGAGGGAGAAGGAGAAGCATTCCCTAGGGTCCTTTATTCAACTGGATTTGAGGAAGTTGAGTCCTTTTTGCCATATGGTGAAAGGAACCTCCTTAACAACTTTGTTCCTGTGGGCAGCAGAATCCCCAAACCTCTTAATATGAATAGCTTGCTTAAATATATTCCCACTATCATGCAGTTTAAATCCGAGGAAGGGCTATCATAAGATAAACAATTTTTTAAATATAAACGCAAACCCATAATTACAGTTCATTGTTAAATTCCTTACTGTGGTGTGGTGGCTAAGAGAATGAGTTATGAATCAGAAAGTCCCTAGTTCAAATCTTGCCTCTGCCAGGAATCCCATTAGATGACCTTAGACAAGCAATTCCTTCTCAGCCTCAGTCCTCCTTTCTGCAAAACGAGACTAATAATATTGCCTTACCTTACAGCAGGGGTGGGGACCCTTTGGTTCTCCAAATGTTGCTGAACTACAACTCCCATCTTCCCTGGGCGCTGCCCATGCTTGCTGGGACTGATGGGAGTTGTAGTTCAGCAATATCTGGGAGGCCCAAGCTTCCCCACACCTGCCTTGGAGTGTTTTTGTAAGGATTATAACAAGATAATGACAGCTGAGGGCATTGTAGGGGGCTGGACTAGATGACCCTTGGCAGTCCCTTCCAATTCTACAATTCTAAATTCACTTTAAAGACTTACAAGCACTATTCAAATGTTAAGTGTTTTTGTTATGCATAGTAACTTACACTTTGTTCCTATCACAAAAAATGGCACATACATTAATATGTAGGTAGCATGTGGATTTATTTAAATTTGATCAATCTTTTGAAAGCCAAAAATTAACTAAAAATTCTTCGTGCCACTGAAAGGCCATTCCTTCCTCTGTGTGTCTGGATCTATTGCTTTTGCTATGCTGGTGCCATTTAGCAACCAAGTATGCCTGAGAGATTGATGAAGCAGCCGTCATTGTATTTCCTGTAGTAGATAGGTAGCCGTGTTGGTCTGCCATAGTCAAAATGTGTGCATGCATCTGAAGAAGTGTGCATGCACACGAAAGCTCATACCAAGAACTAACTTAGTTGGTCTTTAAGGTGCTACTGGAAGGAATTTTTTTTATTGTATTTCCTGTGTGCGCACACTGGCAAACCTAATTGTGACCTATGTGATAAAGGGAAGGGGCCTGCTTTAATATATGGAAGCATGGAACAAACCAATCTGCTCCGTGCTGTTTTGTCTCCTGCCTTGTTTTAAATGGGGATTTTAAAAGTGAACTTGTTAGAAAGGAATAAATCTTCCCTTCTAAGCCTGTTCTGAAACAAAGTCTTAAAAGTGATGTTGGCCAACAACTCTATCCCTTTCTGATATTTCAGATGTAAGGAACAAAAAGAAACGAAATTCTCACCTGCCGATCCTACTGCTAAGGTTTCTTCCATCATTCTAGTTAACATTGTATCCCAGTTCTTGTCTCCAGAGCAGCACACACATTGCCACTTCCTAGTTGGTCATGTTGTTTTCCTTTGTTCTTTAAGAAACAGCTGTTTTGCTGGTAGCCTTCTCCCTGCCATGCCCTTTTTCACACATTCTGCAAATTGATGCAACTTGCTTCTTCTTTTAATGGATGATAAAATGCCCTTTTCTCATTCTCATAGCATTCGCTTTCTGTATCCAGCACATTGTTATTATTTATGCTGTTGCTACTCTTTAATTTATTACCTGCCCTTCACCCTAAGGTCCCAGGGTGGCTTGCGACATTACAACACAACATTAAAGGTAAAGGTAAAGGTACCCCTGCCCGAACGGGCCAGTCTTGACAGACTCTGGGGTTTGTGCGCCCATCTCACATCTATTGGCCGGGGGCCAGCGCTGTCCGGAGACACTTCCGGGTCACGTGGCCAGCGTGACAACGCTGCTCTGGCGAGCCAGAGCCGCACACGGAACGCCGTTTACCTTCCCGCTGGTAAGCGGTACCTATTTATCTACTTGCCCCCGGGGGTGCTTTCGAACTGCTAGGTTGGCAGGCGCTGGGACCGAGCAGCGGGAGCGCACCCCGCCGCGGGGATTCGAACCGCCGACCTTTCGATCGGCAAGCCCTAGGCGCTGAGGCTTTAGCCCACAGCGCCACCCGCGTCCCAACACAACATTAACAACAGCTTAAAACAACTTACAGTTACAGAAATAAGATAAGATCTGAAGGCAGCCCTGTTTAGGGAAGCTTTTAATGTTTAACAGACTATTGTATTTTAATATTTTGTTGGAAGCTGCCAAGAGTGGCTGGGGAAACCCAGCCAGATGGGCGGGGTATAAATAATAAATTATTATTATTATTATTATTGGTCCTAAAAATATGCACCTCAAACGGTCGACATGCCTAGTTTGCATATCGTTATTTTGCCCAGTTCTGTATTCAGGATTTAGAAAACACAGGGTTTTTTTGGCAGAAACTGAGGGACACAGATACAGGAAATAGTGATAGGAGTGTGCAGGGGTACCCATAATTCAGTGACAGAGCACATGTCCTGTGTGTGTGATGTCTTTGGAGCTTCCACTTAAAAATAATTTGGGCAGGAATTATGGAGAAAACTACTGCATTTTTCGCTCCATAGGGTGCACCGGACCATAAGGCGCACCTAGTTTTTTTTTTTGGGGGGGAGGGAATCAAGAAAAAAAATCTGGATGGATCCCGCTCGCTGCCTTGGCTTTGTTTTTAGCCGTGCGCAACCTCTCCCGGCCGGCTTTGTTCTTAGCTGTGGGGCTGGGGCTGGGGAAGCCCGAGCTTCCCCCGACCCCAGCCCCGAGAACAGGTTGGGGAGCGGCAGCAAGGTTGCGTGCCGCCTTGCCTCCGCTCCCGGAGCTTGCGGGGCTGGCGGGGGAAGCCCGGGTTAAGGGACCACACATTCGCTCCATAAGACGCACAGACATTTCCCCTTAGTTTTTAAGAGGAAAAAAATACGGTACTTATAGAAAGGGACCAGGTAGACAGATACCGTGCTAGACATACAATTGGTCTGATTCACTGTAAAGCCGCAGTAAAACCCCATCATTGGAAACAGTGCCAGCATGTAGGTCTGGCTGTTGCAACTGAATTCTAAAGGACTGCTCTTGCACCCTGTTCACACAAACACACGTTTTGTTTCATTCCAGTGATGTAGTTAGGCAACTTGATGGGCTTAGGGAGGAACCCCTCTGTAGATGGTAATGTATATTGCCCCACTTGCTTCAAAACGTGATAAGCCAGGATGGCTGCATTTGCCCTGCCACCCCAATTCATTCTCCTAAATAGGACCCTTGATATCTGCCCTACAGTCCTCCCTCGATAGCACCACTGCCTAGTTCTTTTTAGCCTTGGAGAGTCTGCTTTGCTGCCTTGGGTGTTTTTCTCCTTGCATGGAGCTGGGATGCCAAGATTTATGCTTTCCCTTGCAAGTCTATTTTTATTGTATCCACATAATGCAAGAAACCATTGGAGCCTCGGCATTTACATTGCCTCCTTCCTCTTACTAATAATTTCTAGTGAGGCTGTTAAGGGGTAGGTATGGTTGGTGGACTGTGAGATGTAGCTCCTCCTTTGTGATCTGCAAGAACTGATGATCCCTGGAAGGGGAAAGGACAGGCAGTCAGAAGGGCTGCTGCTACCTTACAGGGCGAGAAACAGCCACTGGTTGTTTTTTCACCTATGCAGCAGCCAAAACTGACCTCTAATGCTGTGTGTTTCCCATACAGGAAGTCTAGGTGGGAGGCTGGCTGAAAGAAAGGCTCAGCTGGATGTTCTGGATTTGACATGAGAAATATTTTAAGTGATTTTCAAGGGTTTGTGCTGCAGATGAGGTAATATTAGACAGAGGAATCATTGTGTGTCCCCCAACACTCCACCTTCATAATATCAGCATCTTGTCAAAGCTTTTTCTTTCCCCCCACTTTTCCTTCCTCCAGTGCGAGCAAAGGGGGCATTCTTGTTCCACTGGTTTTTCTTCACTTGTTGACTAACTTGAGAGTTTTGGGCTTGAAGGAGGGCAGGGGAGAAAGGAGAGCATTCAGGGCAGCAAAACTGGTTATTCTTCTGGGACTGAAAAAGTCTCCAATTTAACCTGGAGGTATGAAATTAGTAATAATAATAATAATAATAATAATAATAATAATAATAATAAGGCTTGTCCCCTAGATTTGGGGCTAGTGTGGATTTTAGAAGTTGGGGAGGCTGACATAATGTGCAGGGATCAGAAGTGGAATGCTTTATTAAGCTCTGGTCTGCTTTCGCATGTGTAGTTTTTCTGAATAAAACAGCAAATATGGGTAGCTACTTCAGGGCCAAATTACACATTACACAGTAGTGTGTTTGAATAGCAAACTTAGGTCTTGGGCACTCCTTGTTCTTAACAATAAATAGCTGCAGGGTGGTGGTGGGGTCTCCTAATCTGGATCGGGAGGTTGGAGGAGTGTGTGGAAAGGGTTTTTAACCCTTGGTTAGTCTTTAGTGCCCCTGTGCTGTTTGGCTTAAAAAAAATCCCTCTTGAAGTTTCTTATTGTCCCTGATGGTACAACTTTAAACCTTCATAAACTGCCTCTCATTCAAATTCTCAGAATGGTTACATTAAGAAGAAGGGGAGGGATTGCAGCGAAGTAGTTAAAATTACAGGGGGAAAGAAAAAACCCAACAACCCATCATAAAACCAACAAGACATAGGGTGGAATTCAACATTGTCCTATTATGAACAGTCTGCCTGCACAATCATTTCACCTTGCCAGACAGAACAAGCCACCCCCCTCTCTCCACTCACTTTTCTGAGGGAATTTCCTGGACCCACCACTGAACCAGTTCTGGGGCGTGTAGGGTGAGGAGAGGAGAAAAATCTCCCTTGGGTAAGTGGAAGTCATTGTGCCATGCTTCCACTGATGGAGTTGCTTAGGTGAATGAACCTGCCTAAGAATCAACAGGCGGGCTTCTTGTAGAGCAGTTTGTGAATGACTTGGTCGGTTGGTGTCCATCTAATGGCTTGTTCACACATGTGTTTTCACTTCTCTTGGCATTGTCAGAGTTTATGTGAGTAGCGACTGCTGAGAGGGCCTTGTCAGTGGAAGTGCCTCGCCATGCTAGTTTGTGGACCACCAAAACGTCCTTTGGGTTAGTAAGTTTTTATTTTTCAGGGATTTTATCTGTGTCCTTGCTGCATATCAAAATCTAATACAGTGGTACTTCGGTTTATGAACTTAATCCGTTCTGGAAGTCCATTCTTAAACCAAGACACGCTTTCCCTAATGAGGCCTTCCGCCGCCGGTGCCCTTCCACCATTCGGATTCCATTCTTAGACCAAGGTAGAGTTCTCAAACTGGGACACTATTTCTGGTTTTGCGGAGTTCGTAAACCAAATTGTTCTTAAACTGGACTGTTCTCAAACTGAGGTACCACTGTATTCTTAGATTTTAATTGTTGTTGGGATGTCCTTGCTACCATTGTGGTTTATCTCGACGTTTTGATTATTTTAATGAGACACTTTTGTAAGTCATTTTGTTAACTTAGAATACCAAGATATAACTATTATGTTAACATGCCTTATGCTAGTCAAAGATGGCTTATCTGGAATGCAACCTACTTCTAGCTGAATACTTCTTGAGTTTGCTCTTGTATGGTCAGTGTTGGTGGCAATTTATTTACAGTGGTACCTTGGGTTACATATGCTTCAGGTTACATACGCTTCAGGTTACAGGCTCCGCTAACCCAGAAATAGTACCTCGGATTAAGAACTTTGCTTCAGGAAGAGATCAGAAATTGTGCTCCGGCAGCAGGAGGCCCCATTAGCTAAAGTGGTGTTTCAGGTTAAGAACAGCTTCAGGTTAAGAACGGACCTCCAGAACGAATTAAGTACTTAACCCGAGGTACCACTGTATTTACTTACACCAAAATATGTGCTTTTTGTTTCCCCTCCCAAAAAGAGTTACAGCTTACAAAATTTAAAATAAGCATGAAAATAATAATGTCCCGTAGTTAAAACACCATTACCGAACTAAGAGCAGCATCAGTAAGGAAAAACACGAAGGGTTGTTCTGTTAGCGTAAGCTTTTTGACTTCCACAACAGAATTTCCTCTCTTTTCTCCCTGTGTGCCACTCAGATCTGCTTGGACGATTGGAGAAAACCACAGAACAGAGTTTGGGAGCAAGTGGGGTGGGGAGGAGAGGGAGGGGAAGTTTTGTTGTGGAACTCCTAATGTTGGATACAACCCTTAGAGGCAAAAATATTATTTGTATATCAATAGATTTATTTTTATATTGTTTAAATTTTATTATAGTTTTGTTTTGTTTTTTTACTTTTTAACTAGTATCTTGTATGTTTTTAGCTTTCTGTATTTTACCTGTGTTGTTGTAATTTGTGTAAGCTGCTGGTTTGAGTTCCAGTCTGGGAAAGAGGTGAGATATAAAGAAATATAATAATAAATTAAATTCTAGCAAGAACTGAATTAAAAGCTTGTTTCAAGAGAACTAATATTGGAATACAACTAGGGAGAAAGATATCCGCTTAAAGCAGGTGACGTTTCACATATGGGGTACACCGCAGAGGAAAAACCCTCTCGTGCAATCCACATTTTGCTTGTGCAATAGACTTGAGCTTTCTGGTTGGCTAAAAACCCACCTGACTCTTTTCTTGTATATACAGAAAGGATTAATGATACTCACAGTGTCTGATGCAGTTGAGAAGGGCCTATTGATGAGTGAAGAGCATGAGCACTTAACTGCTGCCAATGTTAAGTGTTGTTGTGAGAAGTAGCATTGTTGTGAGAGATAGGATCACTCTGGAGATGGGTGAAAAATGAATTCTGAAAAATGAACTGAACAAATGTTTCTCCCTGAAATGGCAACCCATGAGGGGTTAAGCTTTGCTTTGTCTCACCTCTTTGGTTCTGTGGCTCTGATGATACAGAATACAAAGCTGGTGAGTAAAGGCATCTCAGCAAGGTCAGGGCTGACTGGCCTGGAATGTTTCCATTTGCAGCCTGTACCTAACAGGACTTTTCGGGAAATTTATAACATGCAGGGATATGTGAAATTAGATATGGCACCTATAATACCACTGTGATTTCCCCTGAAATGTCCCAGAGTTACCAGGGGCCTGCCCTGCATGGTGGCAGTGGATTGAGACTGGTAACTAGCCAGTTCTGTGGGTTTTATTTTCTTGTATCTGTTTCATAAGGCTGTTCCTACAGTTAGGTCTGAGAGCTGACTAATACCTAAAGAGGAAGTATGTCGGAAGGCAAGGAACAGGCAAGAGGTTTGGGAGAACGTGGCCTGGAACATCTAGGTGAGGAGGACTTGGTTTCTGACCGCATGAGACTGGGCATGACCAGGAAGGAGATTATCTATTTCTCTCTTCACTCCCCTCTAACCCTGTGTTTTCCACCATCATCAATACCTCCCTGCCTCTTCTCTTTTCACCATCACTATAACCTTCTAATCTGTTCATTCTGTCTCTTCTGCCTTTCTCCATCTCATCTCACACCCTCCGATCATCAAGAACTCGCCTCTTTAAATTCATGATCTCTTCTTTCATCTCTGGCCTTACTAACTTCACAACTCTTTTGGGGCTCAGTGCCCAAGATAGTTGGATATCCTCCTTATTCCTGACTTATTTAAGATCCACCTGCTTTTTAAAAAACAAAAACCCTTGTTTTCCTTTCCTTAACTGCATTACCTTCTCCTTCCCTTCCCCATCTTTCCCCTTTATGTTTTATGTTTAAATTAGATTGCGAGCTTCCAGGCATTTCCTTGTCCTTGGTTTGCCTTTTGCACAGTGTTTTGCATTTCAGGTTCAAAATAGTATACATCTGTGCATTGTATAGGGTATTTTATACTTTTAGAATGGGGACACCTTTTTTCCCAGGCCAGAATCTAAAGTTCGGGTATGTTCACAGACAGATAAGGGAAAAGCTTACCTCAGTATTAAGGGTTTAACTTTCTCTCTTTGTTCTAGTATTTCCCAGTGCTGGAGAGGCAGTCTGCTTTTTAAGCCAAAATAGCTTTTTTTCTTTGAAACCTGTTCAGTGAAAAAATAAAGTAAAGGCCCGGCTGCTTTTCCCTCTCCTGTATGAGAACACATGCAGCTTGAAAAATGAATGGTTGACTAAGCACCCTTCTTTACTTATTTGGGGTGTGAGCTGGGACACACCATTTCTGTTATTTCAAGTTCTTGTACCGGTTTGATCTTTGTGTTAGAGAAGGCCACATGTGAAGCAGTTTAGTACAGTGTTTCATGGTGATAGATTGGTGCTGTAAGGTTGCAGATGTGGAGCTGAAGAGCTCATCAAGGGTGGCAGCTTAATTAAATTTTAGTGGCCTCTATTGAAGTATTCTTTTCGGAGCTTGCCTAAAGAACGCTGGTCTCTGCAAATACACACAGGCAAGCAGCTAAAAAAAAAGTAGGTCATACTTTTGAGGCCTACTAACCTTGACAGTTTGCCTTTAAAGTGCATCCCTCTCTCACTGTGTTCACAGCAGCTCCTGATTGGAAGCAGATAAGTTTTTTCTCTTTCCCCTCCATCCTGCTCTGAGTGTACTTGAATTCCCATTGGCTTTCACTGAGATTCATATTGCCAGATCCAGGACAGGTTTTGGGAAGTTGTGCAACATGAACACACACACACACAGATTTTTTTTTGCTGATGATTCTATTCTCTGCTCTCTTTTATTATTAGAGATACAAATTCTATTTGCAAATCTGCCAAGCAGCATTAGGTGCTGAGCCTTTGCTTTAACAGCGCCAAATAAATGAAGAAGGATTGTAAGACCTGTACTATCTTCAAGAGGTATGGTAGTTCCTATGTACAGTGGTACCTCGGGTTACATATGCTTCAGGTTACATACGCTTCAGGTCACAGACTCCGCTAACCCAGAAATAGTGCTTCAGGTTAAGAACTTTGCTTCAGGATGAGAACAGAAATTGTGCTCCGGCGGCACAGCAGCAGCAGGAGGCCCCATTAGCTAAGTGGTGCTTCAGGTTAAGAACAGTTTCAGGTTAAGAACGGACCTCCAGAACAAATTAAGTACTTAACAAGAGGTACCACTGTATATCTGACTACAGGTGTTTTTGTGGTATAGAACCGACCTGCCTTCATCTGTAATCCAACTGTGCTATTGCTACTATGATGATCCCAGAGATGCAAATTAACTTTAAGTGAGATATTTTGTTATGATGGTTTATTGGTGAAAGTTTGAAAATGCAAGGTTATGGAGGCAAAGGCATGCAGCTAAAATGGAGTATTTTGAGCAGATGTCAAGTCACACATGAGAAGGAAAAAGAAGAGGAAGTGTCCGTATTGCTATTGGTTAACTGCATTAGAATGTCACATGCCAAAGCTGGACATGGAAAACTTGCATGTGTCAAGAGAACTTTAAATGTTAATGGAATTAGAAGCTGCAGTTGGTGTTAGGAAGTATAATTTTCTGAAAGCTTATTTATTTATTCTTCCCAGTAGGGGGCCTGAGCTAGTAGGTGGCTGCAGAACAAATAATTATGTTGACTGTGTTATTTTAAAGCATGGATAAGGCTGCAACAAATTTTATCCTGTTTTGATTTTCCTATCAAAAATAGTACAGTAGATAGAAGTAAAACATGTCTCACATTCAACCAGTTCCCACAAAATGATTCCACCTATCCCTTTTATAGGAAAATGTACCATATATCATAATATTCAAAATAAAGGATGGGCCAAGCATGCTGCTCTCCCAAAAAATAAGTCTGCTACAAATTTGCAATTAAATCATTTTTTAACAACTTGGGTTTTATGTGTTTTTCAACAATTTAACATCCATAATGTCCAGAGAGGGACGTAATGCAGTCATATTTATTTAGGTTACAATCCTAAAAACACTTAGCTAGGAGTAAGTCCTATTGAACTCAATAATACTTACATCTGGGTAAGACTGCATAGAATTGTATGTTAAAATTGTATGCTTAGCCATCCTGTCTCTTCAGGTGATTAAGAAAGCTTTTAAAAATAATATAAAACTAGCTAAGAGAACAAGCAAATCTGTCAGAAAAGAGCAACAGAGTTTTGTTAGGAATTATACAAATGCATATTAATAGTTAACTTCTTTATTAAGAATTTGTGTAGAAATAGATGCAGACTGACTTATAATACCAATTTAAGGAAAAGGTGACTGCTTCATCCCATTTCTTTCAGTGTTAATTTTAAAGCTGTATTTTTAACTAGGTTGATTTTTCAATTATGAAAGAGCAGTACATTTCAATAACTACTCATTTCAAACAGCTATTTTGAAAACTAAATTTAAGATCATTAACTGCTCAGATTATTTTGTACTTCAGGTTTCTTCCATTCTAGTTGTACAGGTGTAACAAATCTAATTCAGTTCTGAGGTTCCTGCAGGACTCAGATAAGGTTTGCTGGGGCTACAGTTGTTCATTAATTTTTTCCCCTGTTTCCATTGTTTTACATATCACATACTATAAACATCAGTGGAGGAGAGGGCACAACTGTTGCAAGTAAATGCACTATATGAAGCTCAATTCTAGTCACAATTTTCTTATTTCGATTGCAGCATGTTTATGATTTGAAATTCCAGATTCCCTGTATAAAAGGACACCAGTGTTCTTTTACATATTTGCAATCAGTTATTGCAGATGGCCACATCAGTTGCAGATGTGTTTAAATGCCATTGGTTTAGTCTTTTCCAAACTATTTTTAAAATCACATCAGTATCCTGCTCTTCTTCCAAGTAGCTCGAGGCAATGTACATGGGATTATCTCATTTTATTGCTGCAATAACTCTGTGTGGTAGCTTAGACTGAGAGAGGAATGACTTGCCCAGGGCCAATCTATGGGGTTTCATGACGGAAAGGAGATTCTAGCAATATCCGAAATGGCAATGCAGATGAAACGGTGCTCTGGCTCTACAAATTAAGGCTGTTTTTCTCAAACTTGGATCTCCAGCTGTTGTTGGACTACATCTCCCATCATCCCTAGCTAGCTGAGTCAGACCACTGGTGCCTCTCACTTTGTATTGTCCACACTGACTGGCAGCAGCTCTCACTTTATCACTACCCCACTTTATCACTACCCTAAGGAGTCTCAAAGCGGCTAACAATCTCCTTTCCCTTCCTCCCCTACAACAAACACTTTGTGAGGTGAGTGAGGCTGAGAGACTTCCGAGAAGTGTGACTGGCCCAAGGTCACCCAGCAGCTGCATGTTGAGGAGCAGGGATGCGAACCCGGTTCACCAGATTATGAGTCCACCGCTCTTAACCACTACACCACACTGGCTCTCACACTGGGACCTTCTGCATGCTGAGTAGATGCTCTACCACTGAACTATGGCCCTTACCCATTCTCTGAGGAGAGTCTTCTCTGTATATACTCTGGTTTCTCTTCAGATCATATACATCTTTTGCCTGGCAGTGAAATTATATGCCTTTCAGTGCTGGGTTAAAATCATCATCATCACGACCATCATTTATTACTTACCGTATTTTTCGCCCTATAGGACGCACTTTCCCCCCTCCAAAAATGAAGGGGAAATCTGTGTGCGTCCTATGGGGCGAATACAGGCTTTCGCTGAAGCTTGGAGAGCGAGAGGGGTCGGTGCGCACCGACCCCTCTCGCTCTCCAGGCTTCAGGAAGCTATCCGCAAGCCTGGGGAGCCCGTGGGAGTTCCTGCAGGGCTCCCTAGGCTGCGGATAGCAGCCTGCCGCCCGGTGCGTGGGGCGCCTTAAAGCAGAGCGCCCCGCGCTTTGGGCAGACATCGGCCAGCCCCACAAGCTCGGGGGACAGCGGGGAGGCGCAGCGCCGCCATCCCGCTGTTCCCCAACCTGGTTTTGGGGGCGAAATAAAGGGGGAAATTCCTTTATCCCCCCCAAAAAAACTAGGTGTGTCCTATGGGACGGAGCGTCCTATGGGACGAAAAATACAGTATACCCCACCTATCTGGCCGGGCCTCCCCAGCCACTCTGGTGGTTTCCAACAGAATATTAAAAACACAATAAAACATTTAAAACATCCCTAAACAGGGCTGCCTTCAGATGCCTTCTAAAAGTCAGATAGTTGTTTATTTCCTTGACATCTGATGGGAGGGCGTTCCACAGGGCAGGCACCACTACCGAGAAGGCCCTCTGCCTGGTTCCCTGTAACTTTGCTTCTTGCAGTGAGAGAACCGCCAGAAGGCCCTCAGAGCTGGACCTCAGTATCCGGGCAGAACGATGGGGGTGGAGACACTCCTTCAGGTATACTAGGCCAAGGCCATTTATATAAAACCTTTTTATTTGCAGAAGCATTTTAAAATACTGACTTTTTAGAAAAGCCACCTCATCTTTCATCAAGAGTTCATACTATGTGAGTAAGGGACCCCTGACCATTAGGTCTAGTCGCGGACTACTCTGGGGTTGCGGCGCTCATCTTGCTTTACTGGCCGAGGGAGCCGGTGTACAGCTTCCGGGTCATGTGCCCAGCATGACTAAGCCACTTCTGGCGAACTAGAGCAGCTCACGGAAACACCATTTACCTTCCCACCGGAGCGGTACCTATTTATCTACTTGCACTTTGACGTGCTTTCGAACTGCTAGGCGGGCAAGAGCTGGGACCGAGCAACAGGAGCTCACCCCGTCGTGGGGATTCGAACTGTCGACCTTCCGATCGGCAAGCCCTACGCTCTGTGGTTTAACCCACAGCGCCACTGAAGCTACATTTTGGCAGATCTGTGCGTGGCCATTTTGGGTGTTACTTTGTATGGTGAATCCTTCTGTTTATGTGATGTTGGGTAGATCCCTTTGTTCGGAATCATTGTTGACTTTTACCAGTTCAAGAATAGCAAGATGCTGAGGAATCTTGTTTCCTAAGTTTTTTGTTTGTTTGTTTCTTTTATTACATGGCTGAGGATGACTCTGCTAATCCATGCCAGGAGTCAGGAGAGCCATATCTTTCTCCCTGAAATTGGCAGCTCTGCTTCACTGCAGTGAAACGCTCTCTAAAGTTTTTGGGTCTACTGTGGAATAATGCAGCAGCTGAAAAGTGTTACACTGAATTTGAAAATACACAGGAATTTTATAGGAAAACTCAATTTAAAACAGGAGTTGGCTTGAATGTAGCTTCATTGCTGCTGGGTTTTTTCCCATGCAGCCATGTGATATGCTGGGTTGTAGCACTGCATTGCACAGTGAAGTGATTTTTAGAACATCTTTACTGTTCTGGATATCTGATGTTCAGCCAGGTTTGTACAACCAGGTTCACGTGTGGCTGCATGTGTTTCTTTGCAAAGCTTGCAAGTAGTGGCCACTGTGGTAAATGGTTATCTGGTACTTATTTATTTGTTGATGGCGATAGCAAAGCTTTATCTTGCTCCTGCAGTCATAGCCTCGAGACACATTTTCCCTCATGTTGGTACCTGCCAAGGTGAGTTTAGTGAAGTTGTACTAGGTCAGGCATAGGAAACCTATGTACCGCCAGGTGTTATTGGACTACAGCTGCCACCATCCCTTGGGCTGATCGGAGTTGGCAAGATTTGGAGGACCACTGTGCTAGATTAACAGTGAGTATGAGGTAAAGTTAGGGCTAGCAGGATAGTGGGGAAGGGTTTATTTTGCTTGGGATGTGCTGTGTCGTAATGAAATGTTGGCTAAGTTGTGGTTACATTAGGACAGAGATGCCACTTGGTGCATTTGTTTGCAAGGCTCTTTCACCTTATTTTTATGAGAACTTGCACAATGGACAGTACCCAACTAAACAATTTCACTACTGCAAGCATTTTTAGCTGTGCAGTAAGAGCTTCTCCACCCTCCGCCCTAAATTTGCTCTGGTGGGTTGAGGGAACCTCTGGAACAGATTTAGAGATGGTGTAGGGAGAAGAGGAAATGCAAGAAATCCTAGTGGAACTGGATTTCCATTTCTGCTCAGCTTGTTGTCATATGAAATGCTTCTGACAATCAAAGCAGTACACATACCTATTTTTCTTCTCTACAATTTTCTCTATACAAATTAATCACTTAAAGTGCACTGCCATATATAAAAAATGGTTCACAATTAGTTCCCTGTCCTGATATAATGGACTTGACAGGTATGTCTTCAGGACAGCCGTTGCTCTTGTGGGAGGGATATTACTACTGCTACTACTACTACTACTACTAATAATAATAATTTCCAGTGGTTTTGAAAGGCTGGGAGTTTGAAAACAACTGGGGGAACAGCTGTTTCAAGACCTTTGTCACCCTTTCCTCTTTCTTCATAGTCATACATCTTTGTATAGGATCTTGGCTATTTGTGATGTAGTGATTAGAGGCCAGCGATGGTAGCTAGAATTTCCCAGAGAACCAACATTTTATCTTAGAGACAGGGCCTGCTATATCTCTTTTATACAAAGCAGAGATGGTATGTTGCTGTGGCAGCTCAGTCATTTACACCCTCCGGCTAGCATAGCAGGCCAACAGCAGGTGTGAATTGTCAGGTCAACAGCAGCTTCAAATATCTGGACGGCTGTGTCATGAAAGACGGGAGGAAGCTTATTTTCTCCTCCTTCAGAGGGTAGAACCTGAACCAACAGATACAAATTGCAAGAAAGGAGATTCTGACAAAACATTCGGAAGAACTTTCTCATGGTAAGAGCTGTTTGACAATGGAATGAACTACTTCAGAAGGTGATGGTCCCTCCTTCATTGGAGAGTTTTTAAACAGAGGTTGGATGGCCATCTGTCAGGGATGCTTTAGCTGTGATTGCTGCATCACAGGAGGTTGGACTAGATGCCCCTTGGGCTCCCTTCAAACTCTGCATTAATTCCTCCAACTCTGTAATGTGTGCAGAGAATGGCTTCACATATTACCTGTTCCAGCGTTTACTTTGATTTCTGAGTATGTATGTATCCTTTAATAATCAAGTGTCTCTTCTTTTGCCAGGCATATGCATTTTTCAGTGCCATAATCCATAGTCCTGAGGCAGCCAGCCATGCATACATTTTTAGGGAATGCACTATTTCTAGCACAGAGAACAATCCTAGTAATGTGGTAGGTTGCCTAAGACCTGGATGGAAACCCTGGCATCAGTGTGGATTAATTGTGTGAAACTTTCTACTGTTTTTGTCAAAGCTAACTTTTATTCAAAATCACGTGAGAAGGGCAGGCCACTTGTCTTTACCTTGTTAAATACAGCCGCCAGGGTTGGCTCTCAAGCTCTCAGCAGCAATACACACTCCTGTGTACATGTGTGGTGATATTTCTTTCTGTGTTCTCTTTGCAGCTGCCAAATTTTAATGTGCTGAGTCATTCCCCAATGTCTGATGCCTCCATCACCTTTGAATGCAAGCCACAGTCCCCTTTTGCTGACAGCACAGATCAGGAAGATTTGCATGACCTGGTGACAATCTCCGACTTGGCCAGCGTGAGCCTGGCCCAGAAGGACCAGCAGGATGTGGTGCCTGTTGAGGTGCCCGATGAGATTGTGCAGAACATGGTGACATCCCTTAATGGGATGCAGGACGATAGGGGCGGGGGCACTGGGGTGAAGAAGAAACGGAAGAAAAAAGAGCTGGGGCAGCAGGAACCAGGGGGTGAAAGAGAAGCCAAACCAAAGAGAAAGAGAGAGCCTAAGGAACCAAAAGAACCCAAAAAGCCCAAGGAGCCTAAGAAGGCCAAGGAGCCCAAGCAGGAGGGGGCGAAGAAACCCAGAAAGCCTCGGGAGCCCAAAGTCCCAAAGGAGCCTAAAGAGAAGAAGAGCAACTCTGAGTCTCCCCCCAAAGCCAGACCCAAGAAGACCAGGTGGGTGTTTGCTCAGTTCATGTTACCCTTTGTTTGATTCCCCCGCAGCCATTTTTCTCTCTGCTTTGCTTTGGCCTGAATGTTGTGGGTGGTTTTTAGGAACAGGCTATTACGTCTACACTTCTCTATACCACAAAGCATAGTGCATCCCAGAGGACTACAGAATGAAACGCCCTTGAGCTAAAACCTGTAATGTGCTGGTGAGCAAGTTCATAGTTTTGTATATGTCAAATGCAGTCAATAGACTCACTTTTTTGCAGCTCCTGTCCCCCCCCCCCCCCAGAATTGAGTCCCACCGCTTATAGGAGAATGGCTCAGATGTTGATAGGAAACTAATTGCTTAATGCTGTTGTGGAATAAAGGCAGCTTGGTGATTTTGGCAAAATGGGATGGAGAGCCTATTTGGTTTGTTGATGTTTCTGTGCTAGAGGGACTGGATATTTAAAAGTATGTTTTCACTTTGGGGTTTCATAAAATTAGTACCTAGCAAAAGCATTATTAATCATATTTATAGTAATTTGTTCAGAACCATGTGTCTGCCTTCTCAGTATGGTTGTTAAAACTGCAAGAGCTCCCATTTCTGTGCCAGCGTGGAAGCGTAATTTGTTTTCATTGAACGCAGTTAAAATTATTGTTCCCTACTTAGATTTATCTAAGGCTCCTGTCAAATGTAGCCACAGTGGTATGGGAGTGCTATGAAGTGATCCCATAGTTGGTCAGGTGGAGAAAAACCATGTGATTGGCCTTGCCCATATTGTAGTGTCTGCATTTGTCTTGGAATTGTTTTCATATATTTTAATTGTTTTGTTATCTGTATTCATCACCCTGGAGTCCTTTGGGAGGCAGGGAAGGATATACATGTAGTTAAAAGTGATAATTCACACACAGCCTAAACCTAAATGGGCTCACACAACTTGGAAACGGCCTCTCTGACTGCATGAAATGGGGACCTAAATCTCAAGTTCTGACTACCTTCTGCAGTAATACTTGGTGTTTGAGGTTGGGCAGTTTCCCCCTCCTTTTTTTCCTTTGATGTCACATACCTCCCCCCCCCCCAATGTCACGTACTTTGGTTTGAGAAGAAAAGTAAGTATATGGCTGCAGTAAATAGGAGGTGGCTTAATTGAAATCTGTCTGTGGTGGGAGTTTCTATAGAAAAATCCCCAAGTATAAATGAGGCAAGAATTTTGACCTCTTAGTAGCTTTATTCATCCTTGTTGGTGGACAAAGTGGAACTGAATGTGGGAATAGGGGAGGGTGGGGGGAATCGCAAGTCCTAGTTCATCAGTGACAGAGTCAGAAATAGAACCCATTTCCCTCCTTAAGCTATCATGTGACATGGGTTTCCTAGAATACAGCTCGTTTTCCTCAAAATGACATGTGATTTTTTTCTATGTCTGTTGTAGTGCTGGACCGTAATAAACGAGGGTGCATGTCTTAGGGTTCTTTGTGTTGCTGCCTGAACTAATTTCTTTAATTATGAGCTGGTCAGGAGAGAAGGGCTGATCTCCCTTGAGAGTGTCCTTAATTGAAGATAGGCGTAGGTAATGTCTCCTGCCTTTGTTGCTCTCTCTCCCTTTGATTTGGCTAAAAGCTTTCACAGAGTCACTTGCTTTAAGAATCCAGGGGTGAAGTCTCCACTCCCCAGCAATCCATGCTTTCCCTGGGGTTATGGTTGGACTTGTGCAGGTAAACAAAGGACAAGCACCAGGCTAATCTGAAAGCGGACTAATTATCCCAGCATGTGATTATTTTTGCGTTCACTCGAAACCTGTGAAAGTGTTCAACATTCATTTGCCACCTGGGCTGAAGATTTGACTTGCTGTTCTTTAGTGGTCAGGAGCATGACACATTAGATAGAGAATTCTGTGTGGATTTCATCATGCTTGAAAATAAAAATCGGTTTATGTAAAATCATGTTTTTTATCACACCTCAGTGTGGCATTGGGATGGTGCAGTTCTATGGCTGAAGCTAAGCCAGCCTGACCCTATATAAGCCTTCTGGCTAACAGACCACAAGAACTATCATGTACCCCACCCTGAACAGCTGGACTGAGAAGTGGGCAGACAGATCAGCAGCACTGGATGAGATAAATATCCAGACACCAGCATAATGGCTATTCCTTAGCTAGAACCTACTGAACTTGGATACCATGAGCTAGAGACCCTTGAATTAACACCTCCAGTCAACAACCTCTGGGCCTGCACCCTCCCAAAGGACCTGTCCTCATCTTCACCAGAGACACTATGTGTCTCCATGTCACTCATTCTGGAGGGAATTAAGGTGTGCTAGGCTTGAGGCCAAAGGACTCAAAAACATCACTTTAGGAAGGGGCAGAGCCTGGGAGGTTGTGATCTGGTCCTGGAGGAATGAAAGGCTTCAGTTTGCAGACTCTCTTGGAACTCTCCAAGGTGCTGCATCTTTGGGCCTACCTTGTCCCTATTTGTCCTGTGGAATTCTTGCTAAGGACCTCAAAAGTGCAGAAAAAAACAAATTACTTTTACCAGGTGCCATAAGATTGACTTTAGCGATCAATTTTATTTTTTTTTTATAATATTTTTTATTGCTTTTTTTCAGGTACAGGTGTATAGTCAGATATACGTCAAAAGCATTTTTTACAGAAAAAAGAAAAGAAGAATCAAAGAAAGAAATTTTCCATTTTTCAATCCCAACTTTCAAAAACCATCGGACGATGGTTTAGCGATCAATTTTAAAGGGGTTTTAAAATGAGAGAAATGCCCACCCAGGTAGGGTAACAGTGGGAGAGGAGTGCAAAAAGGAGAAGAGTTTTAGAATGTTAAATTCACCAGGGGGTGGGTTTCTTGTCAATGACACTCGTGACTGCCACATATTATGTTGCTCTTCATAATTTGTGGACTTGAGCCACAGCTAGGAGCAACTTGCTTGTGACGAAAGGGTCATTCTTGCTACTTAGATTCTCAATAAGGATTCAAGTCCATTGGTCCTGTCACAAGACACTTTAAAAAGAAGATAGCAGGGAAGCATTCTTTCTGAAGTGACAGTATAAAACATGCATGCAAATGGAGCAATTGCTGCAAATTCTCTAAGCGGCTGGTAATCGTGGAATAATCTCCTCTAAATTATTTCTAATCACAGTTAGCTCCAGCATTCATGAATGGAACCGTTGTTAATTGTGACTGCAAAATCAATGTCTGGGGACTTGCTACTGAAGCAGAAGCTACAGCATCGGTGCATTTCCAGAGCTTCTGGTTCGTTCACAGGCATGTGGTTGCGTCGCAACTGCCTGAAAAAGCTGTTGGCAAGAATTATTTTTTTGCACAACCTCCAGCTAACAGCAATTTCCCATGAAACAGGGGCAGGAAGGTTCAGCGGAAACATGATTTTAAAATAGACAAAGAAAGATAAACCAAAGCAAACCATTTCTTGTTAAAGGAGTGGCAAAAGCAAAAATAAACTAGATGAAAACAGTCCTGAGTAAGGACTAATACACTTGAAATGTGATTTCTGTGGTCCCTGTGGATGTCTTATTCCTGTCCACACACCCCTCCCCTCTCGACCTGGTAAATTGGTACAACTCTCTTGATTTGTATATGCTGGTGCCAGATATGTGAAACTGATCTGGTATTTGCCTGGTGCCTCTGAGTGCTTTGCAGAGACCAATGTACTGGAAGTAAGCATCATTGATAGAGAAAGGACATTAAACCCTGAATATGAAACTCAGCTGTGTTTTGGGTTATGTCTAAAAAAGTTATGTGTTTGAAGTTTGTCAACTTTTAATTTGAGAAACATCATAGGGAATTTGGCTTGAACTGTGCCTGATTGTGCATTGTCTGGTTTGCAGCTGGTGGAGGCATAAATTGATGGGGCCAGTTATGGGGGCTACTCCCCCCCATTTACAATAGTCTCACTGGGTACCAGTCCATTCCTGGGCACAATTCAAAGTGTTAGCTGTTACCTACAAAGCCTTACACATCTTGGAATTAGGCTGTCTGAAAGGTTAGGTTTTTCTATATGATGCTGTCTAGGTTTTAAGAGTCTCGAAGAGAGGTCCTTCTGTCAGTCCTGCTAACATCAGAACCACACTTAGTGGACCTTAAGAGAGGACCTTCTTGATGGCTGCTGTAGAACTCCTTGCCAAGGGAGGTCTGGCTATTCCCATCTCTTAGTGACCTCCTGTTGGTAGGCAAGAAGATTTTTATTTAGACAGGACCTGTACTCATAAGCCAACTATTGTAAATATGTTTAAATTGGTTTGAAGTGGTTGTTTTTCTTGCCGTTTTACCTGACTTGTTTTTGTATTTTAATGTTGTTTTTGTTGTATTTTATTGCATTTGTATTGTTAGCCACCTTGAGCACCATCTGATGCATGAAAACAACTGGAAAGGGCTGGGTTAAGCTGTAGCAGAGGAAAACAAGGCACAAGAAAGTAGCAAAACCAAAGACTTCTGCTCCTTTTGGCCACTGGCTGAATCTCTAATGGTCCAAGCAACTGGAACAGGCCCTCATCAGATTCTTAAAACTTTGAGTGTTGCTGGAACCAAATTTCCAAAACTCCAGCAAATAAAGGTTATCCATTGTATTCCTGCTATCATGGTGTGCTCCTCCCTACTCCCCAATTATTTGAAGGTCAGCATTGTATATTATATGAGGCTCTTTTAGAAGCTATGCAGGTTTCATGTTGCACCAAGGTCTACTAGGAAGGAGAAAATATGATGCTTAATTCCCCATCTCTGGAACTGCAACTGCTAGCTGTTACCCAGTTCTGTCTCTGTCCTTAGGTGAAGCACACAGTTACCTTGGCAGGTGGAGAACAGGAATAAAGAGAAAAAAAAGCAGTTATAATATTATCAGAGGTAGAGATCAATTTTAGTTGGTATGCTAGGTTAAAAAAAAAGTCAACAGAAACAAAATTGGGTAGCTTTATCCTAGCAGTTAGAGGGAATAACCTTTCTGATAACGAAACCCGCTTCACAGTTTTTACTACCTAGCCTGATGAAGAGCTGTGGGGAACTGAAAAGCTTGCCATTATTTTGTGACATTTCAGTTGACCTAATAAAGGTATTGACATAATGTGGATTTTGGATACATGGAATGGATGATTTACTGAATGACTTACTCTGGCTGCCCACTTTTTTAACTCAGGCACTTTTGAGGCTGCCTTTTCATAAACAAGACATAAAAAAAAATGCTGTGCAGTGAAATGTCTCTGTATTTGCTTGCTATAGTATTTTTCTCCTTTTTGTGTTGAAAAGATTTTGCAAACATCTTTTGCTTACTTGTTCCTGGAAAGGGAGAAAGTGTAACCTGATTCCGCCAGCAAGACCAGTCAGTTTGTAATTCAATTAACACAGCTCTTGTTCAGCCCTGACTCTCTTTGTCCAAAGAATACCCAACTGCCATGTGACATCATCAACCTCTCCTAGCCCTACTTCCCCACCCCCATTTGTTTTTTAAAATTGTTTGGAAGCCCAGAGAATGGTTCTGTTTAATTTGACACTGAACAGGCGTTCATGTAATGCTAAACCAAAACATGGCTTGATTCAGATGTGGGTTTTGGGAAGAACATAACTGCCATTGGAAGAGAACCATCCAAAGGCATGGTTTTGTGTGTGACCCTTTTGATCCTGACTGAAAACGACCAAGTACTCTCAAAGGAATAGTGGCACAAAGGGAGACACATTTTAGGGAGGCATTTTGGGCAGAAACACAAATTATTACACCAAGCAAATTATTACACCAAGGTGATGTCCTTCAAAATGTACCTGCAATTTCATATTCCTCTGACACTACTCATTTATATCTGCAGCACGGAGCAAGGACCAACTCCTGTTGAGAAGAAAAAAAAAGGGAAAAGGAAAAATGACACTTCAGTGGACAGCCTTGAGCTGGATCAAAGCCTCCTTTCACTGTCTGGGCAGAGCCCTGAGGAGTCTGCTGAATCAGCTGACAGCCAGGTATGCTTGGGCTTCTCACCTTTATGGGCATGGGAGGCTCTGTCTTGAGAAAGAATGACTGCTATCATTGGGATTCTGTGTGTGACTCTTCAGGTATATGGCCAGTTGCTGTTCCAGTAATGTTCCTCCTATTTAGTTGGAGAGCTCATTTTTTAATCATACGTTCCTTACAATGTGAGTCCCAAAGGATACATCTTGATAGCAGTTTGTGCCCAGAACCAGAAGTGTGGGAATTTGCCAAACTGTGTACTGTATTTTTCGCTCTATAACACGCACCCGACCATAACACGCACGTAGTTTTTAGAGGAGGAAAATCCGTAGGCATGCCACCCGTAGGCATTCCCTCCATAACATGCACAGACATTTCCCCTTACTTTCTAGGAGGAAAAAAGTGAGTGTTATGGTGCAAAAAATACGGTATGTCCAAAATGCAAAGGCCTTGTTTTTTAATACTGCATGACCCCTTACCCTCATGGATAGCATGGTCTGTACTGATCTTGTGCCTGGCCCTGCTTGTGCTGGAGAGAGGTAGGAATCTATATAGTATAGAATTGATTATTCAGTATAGTGAAATATAGGGGGATGTGCTGTGCGTGTATCTCCTCCTTTAAAAATGACAAGACCCTACCATCTGGCCATGCATCCAAGATACAACTGGTAGGAAAAGAATGCTCTCCTCTCAACTTTTCCCTCTACTCTTGCAATTGCTGACCTTACCTGAGTCACAGGTACCCTGGACAGCTCCATGCTCAGGCTGAATACTTCATATGAGCAGAGCTCAGATGTTGCTTCAGCAGCTACCACCCTCAGACCGAGCCTTAAATAGGAACTGCAGCTCTGTCTCTGTAGCTAGCACTGCTTTTGCTGAGAGGAGCACTGTGATCAATTTGCTTCTTAACAGACCCAATAAGATTATGGGTCAAGAAAAGCTGGAGACGCAAAGAGGAGATAAAGGATGCTGAAGGGGATGTTCTGTTAAATCAGTGATTTGTGAATTCAACAGGGAGTTTGCTCGGAGAGTATTTGCAGCATGAAGGAAGTGATGGTTTACTCAAGGGCAGCTCCAGGGAAGACACAGAACAGCAAAGTGATTCTGTGGAGTGAGCTGAATTGTGCTTAGAGCTTCCCAAACAGAAAGGGCATTTGCCTCCCTTTCCTTTGCTTGTCTATGGAGACACTGCCTATGGAGTTAGTGAAGATTTCCAGGAGCATATGGTGTTGAAATCAGAAGGATACTTGCTGTTGGAAGGAAACAACTGAAGTGAAGGGCATGAGGTTTTAGATATACTTGACTAAGTGCAGATTCTCAGCCACCAGAGTAAGTCATTACCTGCCTTGTGGTTTGTTTTGTGCTGGTTTTCTTTCTGGGATTTATGGGGCCTTTCAACATGCATAGGACTGTGAAAGAGCAGATTCCCCTGTCTTGTGGTGTACAGCACCCAGGACCAGAGGTAGTGAGGTTAAAGAGTTGGCTCCAGATTTATCCTTGGTGTAGGATGCTTGAAATGATGGTCATGGCAGATAGCAATGGCAGAAAAGTTGTCCCTTAAATTGAATGGAAAACATAATGGACCTCTGCACAGTATTTTGCAGCTTTATTAGCTACACCACATAGCATCCAATGGAATTGGATGCATCACTCCCCTAAGACTTTGGATGAGAGATTGAACGGGAGGACCCTTGTTATTTGCATTGGTAAACGTTAGCAAGGAAGAAGCAGAGATTTTACAGTTGCTGTATACTTGAACATGTATGACAGACTGAGATACATGAATAGTTCTATGGAATAGTAAGGTGTGATATCTTTGAAAAAAATCACAAAATAGTGTACTGGTGGAGGGCTGGTTTTTGCTATATTACATTTGTCCTCTTGCGTGTAAATTAAATAAATAAAAATGACCGTGTGGTTAGAGGGGGCATTTGACTCTGTCCTTCAAACGACTGCTTAGTTCATCCTCCCAGTGCCCTAGTTTTGCAAGGGCTGGGAGAGTACCAGCCAAGCTTTGAGTCCTGTTCCTGCTCTTTGTATTAGCTGGGCAAGTGCCAGATCTGAGTCAGGAAATTAGGTGTGCATCTCCTCTTATCGGAGCTTCTGTTTGATGCACAGAAGCGCCGCTCTGGCCGCCAGGTGAAGCGCAGGAAGTACAACGAAGACCTGGATTTCAAGGTGGTGGATGATGATGGTGAAACAATTGCTGTTCTGGGAGCTGGTCGGGCTTCTGCTCTCTCTGCGTCTACCTTGGCCTGGCAGGCAGAGGTAAGGCTGGGGCTGTTGAGGAAACAAGGTTTGCTTCTTTGCTTCCAAATATCATTTTCTGATCTGGAGGAGAAATGTAATAGGAACATGACATGCGGGACGTCTGGGTTAATATTGGCAAAAGTCTGAGAGCAGAGGCACGTATATGCTGGTGCTATGGCCATATCATTGAGGGTTCAAGAACATGGAACATGCTATGTATAAGTAACCAAAACATGTAAACTAACCTCACTTCTTAAGCTCCCAGTTTGTTTCCAGTGGTGGTCTGAATAGGGCCTGACGTGTTACTTTTTAATACAAACAAAACAAAAACGGTTACATGGATTTGATACGCAGTTATTTGTGAGCATGTATGTTGTACAGGCATATTCACTGGCGACTCCACATTTTTAAAATTTATTATTACATATCTATCACGCCTTTCCTTCAAGGAGCTCTAGGTGGAATGCATGGTATCCTCTCTCATTTTATCCATGCAAAAATACCTTGAGGTAGGTTAGGCTGAGATACCGTGACTAGCCCAAGGTCACCCAGTGAGCTTCATGGCTGAGCAGGGATTTGAATGTGGGTATACCTAGTCCTAGTGCCATAGCAAAGCACACCACAAAGCACCTAAGCCAAGAGCAGCGCACCACCTGAGGCAAAAGGGGAGCGTGCTGTACTGCCACACCGCAGCCTCCTTTAGCTGGGCGGTGTGGTGGCTCCTGCTTCTGCTACCTGAGGCAGCTTCCTCACCCCACTGACCTCATGGGCGGCCCGGCCCTACATGAGCAGAATTACTATGGAACATCCTTCATTAACCTGGTGCCCTCCACATGTTTTGGATGACGTCAGGCTGATGAGAGTTGGAGTCCTGGAGGGTGTCAGGTTGATGAAGCCTGACATACACATTTGCCTGTCTTTTAATTCCAGAAGAGGCCTTGAGTTGGGATTTGAGAACTTGAGGATTCCCCCCTTTTTAACTTGTGCAATTCTGGGGCATCAGATGCTGCTATTGTATCAGAATAACAAACCTTACTGTCTCGGGATCCACAGGAGCCCCCCGAGGATGATGCCAACATCATTGAGAGGATCCTTGCCTCCAGGATGGTGCAGAAGGAGGTGAGTAACTCTCTTAGCATGAGATCCTAACCGGTCTTTTTCTAGGCTGTTGGGCGAAAGGTCTGTAGTGGGTGCAGTTGAGTGGAGAGATTGCGTGTAAGGGAGAAAAGTGTCCTTCTGAATCCAGCATTCACTCTTCATAGAGTAATTACAGTCGTACCTTGGAAGTCGAACGGAATCCATTCCAGAAGCCCGTTCAACTTGCAAAGCACGGATTCTGATTGGCAGCAGGAAGCTCCTGCAGCCAATCGGAAGTCTCAGAAGCCCCGTTGGACATTCTGGTTCCACAGAAGGTTTGCAAACCGGAACACTCACTTTCAGGTTGGCGCCGTTTGGGAGCCAAAACGTCTAAGTATCAAGGCATTCGGGATCCAAGGTCAGACCGTATACGATGTGAAGTTGAGGAGGAGAAACTGCATGGGTGGACCCATGTGGCTGAGTATATAACATTTAGAGAAAGGAGCTGGAGTTACCATAATGATTCTTCCTGCAAGATTTGCAGTTATTAAAAAAAAAAAAAAAATTCAAAATAGGCTTTCAACCTGTTATTTTGACGAAGCAATTGTGCCGGGTATTGTTCTTGACCTTTTACTGTGCCTGAGAAAAGGAGTCCAAGGTCACAGGAAAATCTAACTCTCAGCTCAGACATAGGGAGGGGCAGAAAGCAAGCCCACAACAGCTCAGAATTGGACGTGGGGAAGGCAGAGGTTCGCTGCACTGCTGCACCCAATGAGTGCTTTGAGCTTGGTGCAGAGAGAAGCCCACTTATTCTGCCTCCTATCTCCAGTCCCAAGCTGAAGGGAGGAGGTGGAGATGTGGCTGCTTACTAAAGGTTTGGGTTCATCTTGCTCGCTAGAGTCTGGCCTAGTTGTAAAATCTGGGACTCCATATTAAAATGGGCTGACATAATATTTACCATGTCACAAGTGGGTTACAGCATTTGCTGTAGAATAAAGCATGTGCTTTAAAGACAGTCTCCAGTCTGCTTGGCGATAGGGCTTTTCTTACAAAGTTGTCAGGAGTGGCTGTCCTGTGCATTTTCTGGGGTTAGAAGTGGTCAGTTCTTGTCCATTGACAGTGTTGTGTGCCCTTTGCTATCTGCTGCTGAAGCATATGGGGGAAATTTAGTATCGGACTTAGGTCCTGTATGCTGCATTGTCCTTCCGTGCTGCCTAGGTTTATTGAAAGTCTCAAGAGTTCCATTACTGATTGGGGATGGAAACAGAATTTTCTGCCTTCCCTTGCTCCACCTCTGTGCTTCTTGCCAACTGGGCTCCAGCATCCGCCCTCCCATGTTTCATGCAGGAAGGTGCTTGAGTCTGTTACACTCTGTTCTGCTAGATTAGAGCAGAACGGTTCAGGTGAGATCACGCTGGCCGTACAGTGTGGTCCTAGTAACTCTTCCATGTAAACGGGGCTTACCGAGCACTTGCTGTTGTTCCAGACCTACCCAGGAGGAGCAACTTACGAGCAGGAAGAGTTCTACGTAAAGTACCGCAATTTGTATGTATGGCATGTGGTTTTTCTTCTTTCCAGCTTGTTTACGCATTGATAATGCATTTGTTCCTTCCACTCACTCCAACCTCACTGCTGTGTCTTTAGGGAACAAGTGCTAATTCCTTGCACCTTCTTGCTTTGCCTTCGGTTTCACTGCTTCAGTGGTCTGTTGTCCTGTAGTCTTCATTTTTCTCCCTCCCCCCCCCCCATTCACTTGGGTAGAAGGTCTGCTTCTTGCAGCCACTTCCTTATTTGTAGTTTGACCTGAACTTCCCTTTTATTCCCCACTCCAAGTGAGTGATCTTTATTAGAAAGTGAGATTGACCATTGCTTACACGTGCTGCTCATCTGCCATGCAGTTCTGTTTCACCCTCCCCCATTAAGTTTCTGGTTATGGGCAGTATTCAGCTAATGCATCCTGTCAGCACAAGGGATTTCCACTGGCATGATGGGGCTTCCTCTCCTCTCCTCCCCCAACATTCTTCCCATATGTGCTCCAGAAGGTTGGTGGGAACCTCTAGAACAGATCTAGGGGTTGTTTAGGGGAGGAGAGGGAGCTGAAGTTACGTTGCGCAGGCACTGATGGGACATTTTATGAAGCACTGCATTGGATACAACCCTGTGGCTTTTATGGCTCTGTTTTTTATGATGTCCTAGAATTGTGTTCCCTTGGGGGTTTTTTTTTGGGGGGGTAGGGGGTCAAGCTCTGTTTCTTCATGCCCTTTATGGTGTTTTCTGCTCATTTGCAGTTCTTACTTACACTGCAAATGGGCCACAATGGAGGAGTTGGAGAAAGACCCACGCATCTCCCAGAAGATCAAGCGTTTTCGCAATAAGCAGGCCCAGATGAAGCACATTTTCACTGAGGTGAGCATTGACCCTGGCGGGCTACTCTGACACTCCCTCCTCAAAATATGTGACATGTCGTGTGTCAGGGCTTCATTACCCAGGGGTGCTTTTTCTCAGCATCACCAAGGTGTGTGCATTTATGGAGGGCCCCCGTTGTCACTGCTGTGACCCAGCTGCCTCAGAGGAGGTTCCAGGAATGACCAGAGTTTCACCAGGCCGCTTCTTCCACTTACTTGCATATGCACATGTGCTTGAGCTCTGTAGGTAGATTGGTCTCACTTAGAATGAAATTTAATATGAATTTATCGCTCTTGCCAGGCTTGCTACCTGCAGCTTTTTCCATGCATCCCTGGTGGGTATAAATCAGGGCAATATGAAATTGAAATTGCTTTCTAACTGCGGCTGCGAATCCTTGGAGTTTTGAGCCCTTTGTCTGTACAGGTTCTTGGCACGAGTGTGAAATGTTTCTGGTGGAAGGTGCCACATCATTCCCTTTTGTCTGCGATGAGCAGCTGCTCCTCTGCTTGATGCACTGGGGTCCTCACCTCCTGTCTCCTAGTGTGAGAGCCAATTCCCACACTGCTTTCCATATTCTTTTGTGGCGGAACCATTGAGGTTTTTAAAGAGACACTGCTGTGATAAGCAATCACATTTCTGCATTTCTTCCCTGAATTAGCACCTCTGTTACAGAGAGAAAGAGGAAGGAGGCGCTGGCAAGAATAAAGAGCTGCTGGTTTCCACCTGCTCATTATTTATAAGCTGTCAGTTAATCCATAGCCTGTCTATTGGCCCAGATAGTTGAAAATGCAAAGTTGCTGCATTTTGAATGGGGCAGAGTTCTGTTTGATGACATTTTACCCCATAACAGTTCCATGAGAACCAAGGTAGCCAGAATCTTTTTTTTTGGGAACATGATCTTGGATGTTCCTCTCTTTGTGTCAGATAGCATACTGTCCCCTTGTTAGATTTAACAGGATGCCACACCTTTGCATGCTTGTGTTTAGGCATGCATTGTGGAATTTTCGCCTCAAGTAGGAAGATGAAAAGGATGGCTTGATGATTCATTGTGGCCCTTCGCGGCTTTCCATTACAGTTGTGTAAGACCCTTCCAGTTAAGCCCTGGTCGAACACTCAGAAACCTTATGGACTTTCAGGAAACCTAATTCAGTTTGTTGCTGCTGCTCTCCCTTCCCTGATAATCCTGCACAGGCTTCTGCAGACAAAAAAGAAAAGAAAAAAATCACCTTGAGGAAGGGTGGTGATGCAGTCGTTGGCAGCAGAGAGCTTCCTTTCAGACAAGAGAGGCTCTTAGCTGGTAAATGATGTGTGGGGTGTCATTTTCTCTTTTGGGCTTCCAACTTCCTTCTGCAAAGTAGAATCTTCTTTGGCTCAGGGAGGAACTAGCACTGGAGGCAGGGCCCCGAACCTGTTTCAAGTTTGACCCAAAGGGGGCTGGGCCCTGCACAGAATGGGCCAGCCCACTCCGAGTATGGGGGGGGGTTTTGCATTTCAAGCTCTCTCTGCCGCATACCATCCACATCTCTCAAACGAACCTCAGCATAGCCTGAGAACACCCCTCCTAAACTTATGCACCTTCGCTGTTTTAGAAATGTGAAAGCCTGAGCGAAAAAGGTTTTTTTAGTAGGGGGATTTGGTTTCCATTTTTCTTTTTAATCCCCTCTTCCCCAGTATGAACATCAAAAGAGGCTTGGGCAGAATCCCCCTTTTATGTCACTCAGGTATGTACTTCCATTTGCCTGTATGAATTGGAGTCATCAGATGAAGGATGTAAGGAGAGGTAAGCAGCCTCTGCTGCTTCTGTTAGAAATGCTGGAGGAGTTTGGCGAAGACTCATTTGCTTGTGTAGGAATGAGTCATTAGGCAGAACCAGTGTCCTTCAGTCCTTTCTCAGTCCAAAATATAGCTCCTGTATTTAAAAATAAATAAAGTTGCTGACCGGACAACTAATGCTTTTTTACTGACTTATAAAAAAGGGAGTGCCTGTGGGAGCCTGTGTGGCTTTCTTATACCACAATAATCCAGCAGATCCTGGCTTAATGGCTTCAGAAGCTATTGTTTTCATGCTTACTTTGTTCAGTCAAGTTTTACCCTGTCTTGATGTATGTCGTGTTGTTTTATATCCTTTTCTGCCAGCCTGATGAAGATATGTTCAACCCAGACTACGTGGAAGTTGATAGAATTTTGGAGGTGGCTCACACGAAGGACTCTGACACCGGGGAGGTAGATGTTGTTCTAGCATGGTTGCTCCTTGCAGTTGACAGCTCCTTATTAATCCCTCTTGTTTTCATGATGGACCATAGAGTGTGTGCAGTGTGAGCGCCAGAGTAGTGTGGCACTGATAAGAATGCCAGGTGCTGATATTTAATGCTGGGCATATCTGTTGCATGCAAATGTCCCAGCTTCAACCCACTCACCTCTTCCCTTTTCTTTGAATTAGCTGTTTGGGGGGTGGTGGATTAATTTGAGTCATGCTGTTTAACGCAAATCCAATTTATTCATCACTGTGGAGGGCATAACTAATTGCTTTTAAATATACTGAGTATGCATGCTTCTTCAAGATAAGAACTAACTAACCAAATGGTCCATCACTGGGCCAAGATCTTCTGCTCACCCCTGACTTAAGATATATGTGCAGTTTATTATTATTGTTTTTAGAAAAAACAGCCCCTCCTCTGCCTTAGGAATGTTTTTATGATAGCTGGTTGTACAGTTGCATCTGTCAGCATCGCATCCCTGCACTCAGTTCCCATTGGTCTTGATGCAAACCTTCCTTATCCTCCGTTTCCTTCTCTGTAGGGATTTGTGCAACAGATTTTTATGTGCTTCCATTTGCTTAAGGCTCTTGCTTTCTTGGTATATGTACAGAACAGGGTTCCCAAAGGAGTTCTGTCACTTGCGCTTTGTCACTTGTTTTCTGCATCTCCTTTGTTTTCCATGGATTGCAGGAGGTGACTCACTACCTGGTGAAATGGTGCTCATTGCCTTATGAGGAAAGCACTTGGGAGCTGGAGGAAGATGTCGACCCTGGAAAGATCAAAGAGTTTCTCTCTCTGCAAATCCAACCAGAAATCAAATCCTTGGTAAGAGTTAAGAGAGAAACTTCAGTTTAATAAGGAGGGAAATGTTGTGTGTTGAATAATTTTAGCGTTAGGTTCTTCTCAATCCTGGCACTCTCTCTTAAGATGTTGCTCCTACCCTTATCTTCTCTTGTTATCTTTGCTGAGGCCCTTCAACTCACAGCGGTAACCTTCCTCTCTTTCCAGCCCTTCCTCCCCCACTTTCATCCAGATGTCTCCCAGAGCATCTGCTAGTTTAGCCTTGGCTATTCATGTAGTGTTATTATCTGCTGCTTATCATCATTTTGTGGTTGTTTGATAGTGGCTTTTCATATCTTTTGTGCTGTGAGCTCCAGCTGGATGGTGCAGAGATGCTTTGTAGGTGACATGTTTGGTACATAAGTTTGTAACTAATGGCTCACTGACATGAACAGAGCTGACCCCCATAAAAAATAGGTAGTAGCTTCCCTGAAAACCAGGAGGACTGTAGTAGACAAATCCAGTCAGGCTTATAAGATGGAAGTGGTGACTGACTGATAGTCACGATGTCTGTAGATTACCTCCAGTTTCAGCGGCCTTGTGCTGAGTCCCAGTTGCTGGGAAAAGGGAATAGGAGAGTGCTGTTTTGCTTAATTGCTTATGTGATTCCTTGCTTGCCCTTCGCCATAAGCTCCCAAGGGCAGGTTACAACAACAGAATATGCAGTTTTAAAAAGGAGATAAACCATTACAATGATAAAACAAGTAAAATTAGGAAACTGTATTGGAAAGGACCTGGGTACCACAAAACAAAACAAGACACTCTCCAAAGGGAAACAATTTTTTTGTTTCACATCTGGATTGTTGGGCTTCCTATAGATGTCTACTTTTCCACTATATGGGAACAGAATGCTTTTGCTCATTTTATTTTTAATTGTGTTGTTTTATTGCTTTGTTGTTTCCTGGGCTCATTTTGGCAAAAGGACGTGAAATAAATTTAATAAAAAATATTGTTGTTGGCTGAGTAGTCCAACCTGGTGTGAGGCATTCTTCTATGTTTCTGATAAATTCCTAGTGTGTTCCACTCATCTTCATTGGGAGGATTTATTCACCAGTTTGTCTGGCTGCAGTCTTGTACACATTTACGTTCGAGTAAATACCACTGGACTTACTTCTCAGCAGCCATGCATAGGATTGTGCTGAAAGATTCATATTCTGTCTCCTTTCTATGAAGACCTGGATGGAGTAGGAGCTGTGCCTTAATGTGCTGCTGATGTTGAGCAGAGCAGTGGCTACTTCAGTGGCCTTCTAAAGAAAGTCCAACCCTTTGAATGTCCTTTGCTGTGTAGCATGGCTTATGGGTCTATATCTCTTTTCAGTTTCCCCCCACCCTTTGAAATAGCTGGTGTAGGAACAATTTCATGTAATAAATAAAAATAAACAAATGTTGCTTTCCTCAAAGGAATCCAAAACTCTGGATGGGGTCATGTGTGGGATATGTTTGTGCCAGAGGGCTAAAAATGAAATGCTTCCCTAGAATGACTTATGTGGATGGGTTTTTGGTATTGTTCCATTGTGTTATAGATCCTAATGAGTATCATATTATATTATACCATAAACACAAAATATAGCTTGCTATAGAATGTGAGAACTAGTTAGAAGTGCTAATCAATTATGAAAATATATTTCCCAAGATAAGATTAGTCTTTGCACTAGTCACTGTACTCCTTTCTGATTTCCCCCTCCAGGAGCGTCCTGCCTCTGAGTCCTGGCAAAAGTTAGTGAAAACTCGGGACTATAAGAACAACAACCAACTGCGGGAGTACCAGCTGGAGGGAATGAATTGGCTGCTCTTTAATTGGTACAACAGGTGAGTTGCAGATGGCACAGGGGCATCTTTGGTAAATGTCATCAGTAAGAATGAAGTAACAACAGGAGTTGTTTGAAGGGGTGCTGTTAGCATATTTCAGAGGCTACAAGCATTCAGCTGGGGTTTGGGGATGTTCTTTGTTGATTTGGTATATAGTTTAATTGGCTTGACATCTTAGTCACTTGCAGGGTAGCTGGAGCAAATGTGCCTATAACTTATGCTAGGAATGTGGAGGCAGGAGAACTGTGTAACTGTTGGAAACGTGCAGCATGGGAAGCTAACCCCGTACAGTGTGCACATGTTGCTTTTGCTGCAAATGTCTGAGGCTATTTACCATCAGTACTAGTTAATTTGGCACTCATTTCCGTGGGATGTAGACATGAACTCTTAAGAAGCAAGTGGGTGGGGGGAAAGCGCACCAGAAGGTTCAAACAACTTGTCTAGGTAACACACTGTGTCAGTGTTAAAGCCAGGAATCGTCTGCAGGAGGAGGCCTTGCTCAGTTGTGTGCTTCCCAGGGATTGTAATGCCTGCTTGTGGTGTTTCCCGTAGGAAGAACTGCATTCTGGCTGATGAAATGGGTTTGGGGAAGACAATCCAGTCCATTACATTCCTCTCTGAGATATATCTGATGGGCCTTCGGGGGCCGTTCCTGATCATTGCCCCACTCTCCACAATCACAAACTGGGAGAGAGAGTTCCGCACGTGGACTGAGATGAATGCCATCGTGTACCATGGCAGCCAGATAAGCCGCCAGATGATCCAGCAGTATGAGATGGTGTACCGAGATCCACAGGTTTGTGATGCTCTCTGGTCCCCAGGCACCCCTGGAATCCTTGCTGCTACTGCTGTGCCTGGGTGTGTTTTTTAACTTCTGTTGGGAATGTGGCCTGCAGGGTTCCCAGCAATGCTCTGGAGCAGGGTGGGGAGGCTTTACTACTTTGGGGAGTCTAAAACCAAGGAGTACATGAAAAACAAAAACAACAAAATGTAAGAGCCCTGCAAAGGTCCATCTCATCCAGTGTTCTCATGGTGGCCAACCGGAAACCTATGGGAAGCTTGCAAGTAGGACCCGAGTGCAATTTGCAACAACTGGTATTCAGAGACAACCTACTTCTGTGACAGTGGAAATAAAACACAGCCAACATGACCAGTCCACTTGTAATTTAGAGTAGTTGAGGGTAGTGTGAGTGGTGTAGCTGGCTCAGTGGTGGCACATGTTTGGGAGGTTCTGAAAGTGAGGTTCAGGCTGCACCTTCCCCCACTGTCAGAATTGAACAAAACTTTCAGAAAGCAGAGAGTGGGGCTCTACCACCTGGACACCTTGGGGGAGAAACCTAACTGGGAAGGGCTGCTTGTCCTTCAGTTATAGATGCAGACTCCAGGTGCATTTAATAGTGCCCCTTCTCTACTTATGGGTATGCTCAGTGGAGTTATGCTAGGTATGGGCAACTGCTGAGTAAGTAGAAGATTATTGGTGATGTAGTTCCATGGCCTCTGTTTTAAGTGGAGCTTGCAAGTCCCCTTCTGTTGAGCTTGACTGGCACTTTTCAGGCACCAGGTGCCTCAGTCAAGAACTTGAGGGACTCCTGCTACCTGAGCAGTCCTAGCTGCTAGCAAACTCTCCCATCTTGTTTTGGTATCTCCAGGGCAATCCTCTTTCAGGGCTCTTCAAATTTCATGTAGTCATCACCACCTTTGAGATGATCCTGGCTGACTGCCCAGAGCTGAAGAAGATCCAGTGGCGCTGTGTGGTAATCGATGAGGCCCATCGGCTCAAGAACAGGAACTGCAAATTACTGGAAGGACTGAAACTCATGTCTCTGGTGAGGCTTTCCAAATTGAATTTCTTCTTCTGCGCACTGTGGGAATCCAACCCTGGTACGAGGATACTGAATGGTGTGCAAGTGCGCACCTATGTCTACTGCTGTACTGTGGCTAGGATCCTACTCCACAGTTGCACAACACATGTCCTGAGGTTTGTGCTTTGTCGCTACATGGCTCTCAAAGGGAACTTCTAGCAGCCTTCTAGCTATGTGCTGCATGTCTCTTATGCACACCAGAGGCATACCATAGCATAGCTTTTCCAGTTATACTCTTAGGAGAGTCACTGTGTCTGGATGAAACCATCAGTCAAAACTTGTGGACTCTTAGCATTTTCTACAGCGGGCAGTTTGGGAAGTTGAGTGCTTTCCTGTAGGAAGATGGTTTGGAGCCATCTGGCTTGCAATAGAATGTTTGCTTCTCCCTCAGGTGGCAATGGTTTGGGCAGGGCAGGTGCTGGCTGTAAAGATGTAAGAATGGTCTATGAGAAGCTGGCTTCTCTGAGAGCTGAAAGTAGACCCTTTGACTGGCAGAGTGACCTGTCACCAGCTGCCTCTGCTCCAGAAGCAAAAGCACTGCAGGGCCACAATGCAGGAGTTAGCGCCCTGCCCATCCTGTTGCCTCAGCAAGTGTCCTGTCCTGATCTCTCCCTGCATGGCAAATAGGAACACAAAGTGCTCCTGACTGGGACACCCTTGCAGAACTCAGTGGAGGAGCTCTTCAGCCTGCTGAACTTCTTGGAGCCACAGCAGTTCCCATCTGAGACGGCTTTCCTGGAAGAGTTTGGGGACCTCAAGACAGAGGAACAGGTAAATAGGAAAGGTTGCAGGATTGACTCTCAGCTGGTGTGCCGAGCTGGGGCTCACTTCAGTAGGGCGTGTGTGTTTCAATGATTTTTTCCCTATGTTTTTAACTGCTCTTATCTGTAAACCACCTTGAGTCCCTGACAGGAAGAAAGTAGAGTATAAATAAATATATAATAGTAATAATAGTATGTACTACCTTTCTTCCAACTACGCATATCAGTTGCATATGCTACTTTCCCTGCTTGAGGCTCACAAAAGAGCAGTAAGCAGGCTTTGCCCTGACATCTTAGAATTTGCATGTCTGAGTTCTGGGCAGTTGCTTACTTAATCAGTATGCCAGGTCTGGCATATGGAGAGCCTTTGTATGTGAAGTTCTAGAGTTGCTGTCTGAGCTGAGATCCCATGCAGTGTTTATGGATTATCTTTCTTCTTGATCCTGGCAGGTAAAAAAGCTCCAGTCCCTCCTGAAACCCATGATGTTGAGACGGCTGAAAGATGATGTGGAAAAGAACCTAGCACCCAAACAGGAGACCATCATTGAGGTAGAACTGACCAACATCCAGAAGAAATACTACCGGGCTATCTTAGAGAAGAATTTCAGCTTCCTGTCCAAGGGTGCTAACCAGCACAACATGCCTAACCTCATCAACACCATGATGGAGCTGCGCAAGTGCTGCAACCACCCCTACCTCATCAATGGTAAGGGGTGGGGCTGGAATCTGGGTACTCGAGCACACTTGGCCTGTGATGCCGCTGCAGTTTCCTCATCCGTAGTGAAGCGGCAAGAGTTACCGTAGCAACTTCCTTTTAGCAGATGAATCGGGTGTTTCCTTAGGGGTGATGGTGCCATCAATGGTTCCAACAGCGGGGATGGGAGGAGTTCTAGTCAACAACATCTGGAGGACTACAGGTTCCCCACCCTTGGCCTAGAGGTATAAGGACTGCCTCCTGCACCCCCATCACAGTTCCTTTACCAAAGCCTCCATGGTAAATAATGAGCAGCACCAAAACAAAGCAATAATGTGCTAGGGATGCTTTGGGAGTTGATTATGAACCTTGAACCACTGGTGAATTTCCCCCCTCTCTCTCTGGGCCAGGGGCAGAGGAGAAGATCCTGGAGGATTTCCGTAAAACCCACAGTCCAGATGCTCTTGACTTCCAGCTACAGGCGATGATCCAGGCAGCAGGCAAGCTGGTGTTGATTGATAAGCTGCTGCCGAAGCTGATTGCAGGCGGGCACAAGGTGCTGATCTTCTCCCAGATGGTGCGCTGCCTTGATATCCTGGAGGATTATCTCATCCAGAGGCGGTCAGTACAGCCCAAGAGCTCGCACCACAGAGCATCACCTGGATCAGTGATATCCTTCCAGAGCATGCTAAGCTGTTAGCCTTACTGTCATCTTCCAATGCACTCATATATACCATTTTCTTTTTCCCATCTGCCTAGATTATCTCCTTCATCCCCTTATTGTTTTTTTCTTTCCCCATAGATTCTCTTCCTTTACCCTTGGAGGCAGGAAGGGAACAACTGTGTTGTGAAAGCAAGCACAAACCCTCCATCCCTTGCAGCTGTCATAACTCACTTTCCCTGGATCCATTCTTCTCTGTGCATTTGAGTCACAATCTGCCTTG
This sequence comes from Podarcis vaucheri, assembly GCF_965113315.1. Classification (NCBI taxonomy): domain Eukaryota; kingdom Metazoa; phylum Chordata; class Lepidosauria; order Squamata; family Lacertidae; genus Podarcis; species Podarcis vaucheri. The sequence goes on from NC_138764.1 coordinate 76,244,118, forward strand.
ACCCAGTACCATGCGGGATAGCAGTCCCTACTGAGAATTCAGTACCCATAGAGGGAAGGAACCATAGCTCAGTGGTAGAACACATGCCTTGCATAGAGATAGTCCCAGGTTCAATTCCTGTCATCCCCTGTGAAAAATAGGATCGATTGGTCACTGCTAATCACAATAGACAGTAGGGGGCTAAATAGACAGCTAGTTTCATCAGGTATAAGGCAGCTTCTTATGTTCCTAATTAAGAAGCAGTCCAGTCATTTTAAGTTCGCTGTCATGCAGTAAAGTCTTGTGGCACCTTAAAGGTTTAACCCATTTATTATAGCATAAGATTTTGTGGAGTAGAGTCCCATTTTTATGACGTGGGCTCCAGTCTATGAAAGCTTGCGCGCTAACACATTAGTTAGTGCTTAAGTTGCCACAAGGCTGCAACAGAGTAATGTGGCAGCTCCTCTGGAAATCATAGCAGTTTGCTGTGATCTGTATCTATGTAGTTGCTTTCTCACTGTGAGACTAGATGGCTCCAGCAGCCCTCCTGCAGTTTATCAGTTCTGTAGTGCACACCTTCTTCTCTGAGTGAACCAGCCGCTGCTGGCTTAAAAGTGCCTCCCTGGTGGAGACCCGCTCTCTAAGCAGCACACTTGCAGCTACCATCTCGAATCTTATTCCAGCTGCTTTCTGTAATGTGACAAAGGCTGCTAGAAGTCGCACAAGAAGTAGCACATCACAGTTGGGAAAATCCTGGGCTTTAAGTTGCCTGGTGCTTAGAACTTTAATCTGGGACCTAAGAGACTGAATAGTGTTTTTTTTAACATGTAGTACTAGTGCCTATTTGAAATACATTTCCAGCTCTTTGCACAGTAATCTAGTTGCTTTACTACTTCTTGACAATTGGTGTCAGAGAACATCTCACGTAGAAAGCCCTGGGAAAAAAGCGGGCTTTGGGTGAAACTGGGGGATTATTATAGAGGACCAGCTTGGTTATAGGAGGGGGGTCTTGGAGTACCAGGTGTATTTGTTGATATCAAAGTAACTCCTAGATCCTATGCATGTCTATTTTAAAAAAAACCAGATACAGGTGGTGGTGGTGGTGGTGATATTTTAGCACTTTAGAGCATGGCCGCAAAGCATTCCATCCACAATGCCTCAACAATCCTGGCAACAAGCCTGTAACATAGGCCAGCAGTATTCTCTTCATATTATAGAGATTGGGGTAAGGTTAAGAGATATTGGCATGATTGAAGTCTCCCAAAGAATTCATAGCTAGACTGAGATTTGAAACAGGGATGGCTGCTTCATGGCCATTGCTCTTTTCCACAACACCAGAGTAAGGAAACTGGGTTTGCTTAGCTTTACCAACACAGCTCTGTTGCTAATTTGGCCACAGTTGGAGGCAGGAAGTCCTGGTTCTGTGCTGTTCCTTTTTGCACTATTCCCAATGTGACCTATTATGCCTCCCTGTTTACACAGATACACCTATGAGCGCATTGATGGGCGGGTGCGTGGGAATTTACGCCAGGCTGCCATTGACCGCTTCTGCAAGCCGGATTCAGACCGCTTTGTGTTCTTGCTCTGTACGCGGGCAGGAGGGCTGGGCATCAACCTTACTGCTGCTGACACCTGCATCATCTTTGACTCGGACTGGAATCCACAAAACGATCTGCAGGTATTGCTAACATCGCTGAGATGGGACCACATGGTCCAAAGGTCTGGCTAAAAGCTTGTTGCTGTCTGTGGGAACAGAGACTATGTAGAATGACCATGAAAAATGTGGAACTCACTGCTCAGAAGGCAAAAGGGTGCTTGAAGGGGCATGAATCTGACACTCCCATCTCTTCCACATCAACAGGGTATCTCTTCCAGCTTCAGGTGTACATGCATTTTTAGTTTTCAGTGGGTTTTGTACTCATAAAAGTTTTCCTAACAATAAAAGTAAACTCTAATATGCCCCGATTTGGAAATGCTTTGGTTGTTTGTGAGTCTTACGGTTTGTGAGTCTTATGGTGGTGTCTATTACGGTCTTTTATACTGGGAAGCCTTGGCATGGCTGTTCTTCCTCCACCTGATGGGCTCAGATGCAGTTATGAGAGGGTTAAGAGAGGTGGTGGGGGAAGGATTTTGATGGTGATGTGGATGGAGAAAGCTCCCCCATTGCCTCCAGTTCTTCCAGTTCTCCAGTGATGCCTTCCTTGTCTCTCTCCTGTAGGCTCAGGCTCGCTGCCATCGGATAGGCCAAAGCAAGGCCGTGAAGGTCTATCGCCTCATCACTAGGAACTCTTACGAGCGGGAGATGTTTGACAAGGCCAGCTTGAAGCTAGGCTTGGACAAAGCGGTGCTGCAGGACATAAATCGCAAGGGGAGCAACAATGGGGTAAGGAGGCCTTTTGGAACCATGACCTTTGCATCTGCTAATTTTCATACCTTTCTGTAGACTTCATAGAATCACAGAGTTGGAAGGGACCCTGAGGATCATCTAGTCCAATCCCCTGCAATGCAGGAATCTTTTGCTCAACGTGGGGCTTGAACCCACATCCCTGAGATTAAGAGTCTGATGCTCTACTGACTGAGCTATCCCAGAACCTACTTTTTGAAGTTGCTAGTTTTTTTTCTGTTCGCTGTCCAAGGTGGGGTTCTCTTTTCTTTTTGTTTGTCTCTTTGGAAGGTGCAGCAGCTCTCAAAAATGGAGGTCGAAGATTTATTGCGAAAAGGCGCTTATGGGGCTTTGATGGATGAAGAAGACGAAGGCTCCAAGTTCTGTGAGGAAGATATTGACCAAATACTGCAACGCAGAACGCAGACCATCACTATCCAGACTGAAGGGAAAGGCTCCACGTTTTCCAAGGTTGGTATATACTGTTTGCTTGGGGGCAAAAACCAGCTGAGCCTGCAATAGTCCTCTTAGATTTTCAGTAGCGTGCAGGCATATGAGAGCGTGCCTTTGGGAAGAAAGGGGTTGTGCTCTGCTCCATTATTTTCTGCAAGCCCCTCTGATTCTCACAGGTGTTTGTTTTTGTAAAGGTTGAGCTTCCTTTCTGGTTTCATTGCCTTCTTGGTTAAGGACTCTCAGACTATTAGAATGCTACCTTCTTCCTGTGACACTAAAGATGTCTGCTAAAGAAATGCAGAGAAATACAGTTACGAATCAGAATTACAATTGGACAGTGGATATGTGTAGCAAAGAAGAGGAGAAGGTGTTCAAACCTCCATTGTTGGAGGCAGTATATCACTGAAAACCGGTTGCTGGGAATCACAGTTGGGCAGAGTGCTGTTGCACTTGAGTCCTGCTTGCGGACTTCCCACAGGCATCTAGTTGGCCTCTGGGAGAACAGGATGCTGAACTAGATGGGTCATTGGGCTAACTCAGCAGGCTTTTCTTATGTTCTTATGATAGATAGATAGATGATAGATAGATAGATAGATAGATAGATAGATAGATAGATGATTGATAGATAGATAGATAGATGATAGATAGAATTTATTATGGTCGCAGACCAGCTTATAAAACACACTTGGGGTACAATCCCAGAAGGAAAACAAACATTTAAAACAATGTACAACATTAAAAATAAAATTTATAAATGCGATAAGCGTATAGACACTTAAAACTTTAAGATAAGCTACCACAGAGAGATGACCCAGAGTCACCCATGGAACCAGGTTTGGGGATTTTCTTAACAAACTAGTTTGGGTTAGGGGATGGTGTGCGCCTATAGACCTGTACACAGAATCTGGCGGCCATCCAGGTCATCTTATGTTGTTCTTATGTGTTTGACGGAGCTGAATCACTAGACTGAATTGTTTCTATCTAGCATTTGCCTTGTGAATCTGGTGTTGGCTCCAGGACACTGGAGCAACTGCCTCTCTCAGTTATTCTACCTTCTTAGCAAAGCAAGCCCACGGGGGTCTTGTCAGTGAACCCCCTGGTGGGGTGTGGGATGCCAAATGATACTGACCATTGACACAGGCCCTGTGTGACCCCAGCCATGCTCCTTGCCTTCCCTATATTAGTGAGATGTTTGTCCAAGGGGTCAACTTCTTCAGGGAATCACGTTGTAGTCTGTGCTGCATAGCAGAGAATTGGCACCAAGAGAGTTCTGGGGGTGAGACACTGTGTTTGTTTTTCACCTCTGCCTATATGCTATCAACTATACGTTTGGCTGAGAAGCTGGGTTTCTTGAAACCAACCTGCTAAATGCAATGCCTAGTATGTATAAATATCCAGAAAAAAACACCATTTAGAAATCCTAATCACGTATTGTTTATCCCAGGGCCTAACATCCCCAGCATGTTGGAGAAAGCCAATTGCTGGGCATTCTCTAATTTAACTACCAAATTATTTGTCTGCACCCCAATGTGGTTTCTTTCTGAGTGGTTCTGCATAAAGGATTCACGGCTCTCCTTTGTTCTGCTGCTGTGTGAGGTATAGTCTGTTAATTTTCGTTTCACCTCCCAGGCCAGTTTTGTTGCTTCCGGAAACAGAACTGACATTTCACTAGATGATCCCAACTTCTGGCAGAAATGGGCAAAAATAGCAGAGCTGGATACAGATGCAAAAAATGAGAAGGTAATTATGATGTTACTATTTTGGAACCGGAAATAAAATGCATGCGCAAACATATACACCTACATAACTGTTTGCAGCAAGCTCTATTCAATGGTGCTTTAGGCTACTTTTGGTGTATTATGGAGGACAGGAGCTTGATGCAGATCATCTGAACATCTCTTCTGCAGGAACTTGGGTCATGCCATCCCTTCCCTGAACCTGATTCTTAGAATCCTTTCTAATACTATAAATTCATGTTGAGGTCCTTGGTCTGAGGGTTGTCCTGTGTGAGCAGTATTTTTGACCCACTCAGGTACGGCACAGTAGCACAACCTGGCCCTGAGTCAGGTTATCAGATTCTAATAACTTTATTCAGCTGATGGCTTTGACTAGCAAGTGCATCTGACACAACTTGTAGATTTAAGTTATGTCTGTGTAATTTGTTGAGAGAGCTATTGTAAGTTAAAGCCCATTCCTTTTGCAAACTATCTAGCAATGCCTGGTATGTTGTAAGTATCAAACAAAAAAGTACATATTTATTTTAATTGTTTCTAATTCATACATGAAGAGTCTAGTGGTCTCCCATCCAAGGAACTGATAAGGTCTATAGTGGCTTAGCTTTAGCAAAGTGCTCCCCACTGGGACCAACTTTGGTTTTTCTTAACAACCTAACCTTTACTTATAGTTTATTTCAAATTAAACTTTATTCTTCTTCATCTCAGGGTGAAGAAGTCTGTTTTAAGTGTATAGATTTGCATCTGTCTGCCTTCCTTCTTTTCAGCCACTTCCTTCAGTGTAGCCTGGTATTTAATGCAAAGCAAGTCCTGTTGATTTTACTTCCAAGCAAACTTGCTTAGAATTGTGGCCTATAGTAATGCACTGATGTGTAGTGTGAAAAACATTTACTTACTGCATATGTATGTCTACAATACATATGTTTGCATGATCGTGCACATGTGAAGGCGCACACACACACAAAACACTTGCATAAAATTATCCAATAGATAGTGATAGAACACTGTCACTTAAAAATCCAGAGGAGAAAAGAGAACTTTTTAAATCAAGTAAACGTTACTTCTTCAAGATGCATCATAAAACAAAACACAGTGATTGAAGTTAGTATTAACATTCTGAATGAAGCTGGGTACAGTTTTAAACAGCCTTTCAATTTTAAACCAGTCTCTAAATTGAGCGCCAGATGCAATTTATCCTCAGCTCCCACACTTAGCAATTTAGATACTCTGTGCTGTGAAATCAAATCAACTGACATTGTAAGAATGTAAAATTCAAGCATATAATTAAAGTCTTTTTCTTTAAAACCTGATCTACTATTTCCTATCATTTCTTTTTCTTTTGCTGATTTCCTTAACATTGCTGTTTTTAAGGTGAAAAATATGCACATGCCAATATAAACAGCAGACATTGGAGGGAAACCTCATTACAAAGAAATATTTTATATCTCTAAGTTTTATTACCTTTACAACCGCCATTCACCATTTTGTTTGAAAAGAGTGCTGTTTTCAGGTTTCATGTAAAGTTCTGATGAATTAACCATTAACAAATTAATCCCTGTATTTTCAAAATACTGGAGGTGGACGTTCACCCCTTTTGTCTTTAAGCTCATGTTGACAGCTGTGGCTTTTGCATAGGAGCATAGAATGAAAGGAACCCATTACTTTGTACTGGACCAGGGAGAGATGCAGACAATGGTTCGGGCTTTGGATTTTGACAGTCCAATAGCTTTGCATTGTCCTTCTCTCATACTGATGTGAGTTGTAGAAACTAAAAGTATTCCTGTTCTTGCTGTCTGTACTCTGCCAAAGGCAAGACTGCGTCCCTAAAAGGATACCATATCTCCCATTCTTTCTTTCCATGCTTGCTTATCAGATAGTTGCTGCTGTTAAAGGGAAAGGAACTCCCCTCCTTCCCCCGCCTTTGAAAGGTATTAGGTGGCTCCAGCCATCACAGTCAGTCTTCCTAGTTGGAGGCACTGAAAACAAGAGTGTGGTTGCTGCGTTTTTTGTGGGGAGGAAGAAACACTGAAGTGTTCAGCTACCTGGAAGAAAAACAGCATACGCGGCTGCCACCTCCTGAGCCCAGTCACTGCAGCTGCTTGCTCAATCAAATAACTGGTTCAGTATGGTCCAGCTACCTCGGGCAGTACCAGTCATCTCTGGTGTCTGCCCTATTTATTCATTAAAATTCTATACCGCCCTTCATCTGAGGATCACAGGTCAGTTTACAATATAAAACCACAAAAATGCATAAACAGTAACAAACAAAAGCAATACCCCGCCCCTCCAGTTTAAAAGGCGATATATTGTTTGAATAGCTAAAGGCCTGGGAGAAGCTGGATTTTTTTAAAAAAAAAAATAATTTTTATTAACAGGCCAATCACATCACATTATCCATATCACATTGATTCCAAATTATACAGCCAAATTTTAAATTTTGTTGGGGGTACCCATACATCAAGCTCAGCTGGAGTCCAAAACAGCATCACTTATCTTACTGCATTAATTAGACAGTTCTGTCCAGTTTGATCCGGATAGTCCTTTATTACTTCATTTCTCTTCTTGTTGTTATCATAAATTCCTTTCTTTGTGATCTCTGATGATTTTCACAAGCAGGTTAAAAGCTGGCAGTCTATGTGGATTTTGTACTCTTCCAAAAATCATATCGATCCGGGACAGCCTCTGTACAACGCTTCCATAAACAAAATTAATCTCCGATCTGTCCTTTATTTTTCTCAGGCTTACCGAATAAATCAAATGAGTCTGGGGGTTCTGTCAGGTCAAACTTACATTCCAGCATTCCTTCTCATTCAAACAATCCTGATTCTCCTCCCCCAGTCCTTCTTCCTCCAGCAAACCTGTCATGGTGAGACGCCATTTTTTAACTGCGTCATAAAAAATTTCCTCTTTTCTCACCGTTCTCCAGTCTTCTTTCCTGTTATACTCCATCCCACATAGTTCTTAAAGTCCTGCCTGTGATTCATAGAAACGCGACGATCTTGTTTCTATCTGGGGTGAAGGGTTATTAATGTCACATCATGCAAAGAAAAAAAGAGTTTTTTCCTCCACCCCCCCCCCTTCGTTCCAAACATACAGTCTCCTTATGGTAATTCATCAGAAGATTTACTTATCCGTCCGTCACTCCTGGTCGCAGAGATCCATTAATCAGCAGTCTTATCAGTCGAGCTTTACTTGATGTATGTGCTTTCAGCTTCATTTCCAAACGTATGTTTCCAATTATAATTCCAAGCTGCAGCAACCAGCACGCGCTGACTGGAATCGGCGTCAGGAAGATCTGACTTCACCGAGGGCCTGTGCCAAGTGTTCGGCACCCCCATCACTCGTTTCAGGGGGTGCATTGTGAACACCGCTGGCAGGACAGTTTCCCCCCGCATCCTGGAGGGATTAGGAAGACTTCATACTTCCCATAGCAGCCCCTTAGTAACTCGTATGGGTCAGAGAGATGTTATTGTCGGCCATCTTCCAACACGCCACCTGGTGGCCCCCAAGAAGCTGGATATTTTTGCCTGGTGCCTAAAGATACGTAACAAAGGCACCAGGTGGGCCTCCCCGAGGAGAGCATTTCACAAACAGGGAGCTACTACAGAAAAAGGCCTGTTCTCGTGTTGCCATCCTTTGGACCTCTTACAGAGGAGGCACGTGAAGAAGGGCCTCAGATGAGGATTGCAGGGTTGGTTCACATGGGGAGAGGCTTTAAAATGTAGCCTAAGGATAATGCCTTCTAATACTCCAGCTAGGGCAAAAGAAGCCACAGCAGAGGGAATAATGCTAGGCAACAGACCACTGAGATATTTTCTTCTTGTTTTCCTGCCATAACATAACACACATGCAATAACGAACATGGGCGGAGAGAATAAAAGAGTCACTCTGAAAAACAGGAAAGTGGGGGGCAGGTGCACACTCTCAGTTTTGGCTGTGGCCAACTCTTGAAAATAGGTTTACCAACTCATGGCCATTCCAACTGTGATTTTTTTTTTTATAAAAAAGATGTATATCAGTGCTTACTTCTGAAAAATCTATAGGTGTTAACAGTTTCAGAAAGAAATGGTTAACCATCCCAGGCAGCTTTGGGTGCAGATTCAGGTAGTTACATCTGTTCTTCTTTTTCCTTCCCTTCACAGGAGAGCCTCGTGATTGATAGGCCCCGCGTCCGTAAACAGACCAAACACTACAATTCCTTTGAGGAGGATGAACTTATGGAGTTCTCTGAACTAGACAGTGACTCCGATGAGCGACCCACACGCTCGCGACGCCTCAATGAAAGAACGCGCCGCTACCTACGGGCAGAATGTTTCCGTGTGGAGAAGAACCTGCTTATATTTGGGTGTGTCTTTTTGTTAAGCTTTTCCTGGGAGCCCAGCCCCATATTATCCTGGCCCTAGAAGGTGGGTTCTGTGGTCTGAGCAATCTGTGAAGTGTTCAGTGCAGAATAAGTGTCCAGTCTTTCCCAAATTTTATCAGCCATGGCATTTTCTGCAATGCCTAGAGGGGAATCTGTGGGAGGAATAAATACGTCTGGGTCCAAAATCCAGAACCAGTGATCAGGGTCCCTCCTTTAGCAATACCCTGCTCATTTTCCTCTATAGTTTCCCTTTCTATGAGTCTCTCTTCCTTTTCTTGAGCCTGGCCAGGCTTCATTGATAAAGTGCAGTGTGGGAAGATGCTGGAAAAGTGCCAAGTGTCCTTATTAGTATGTAAGATACATCTCTTGTTTTTCAAGCTGGGGGCGCTGGAAAGACATATTGACCCATGGCCGGTTTAAATGGCATCTCAACGAGAAAGACATGGAAATGATCTGCCGAGCACTCCTAGTCTACTGTGTCAGACATTATAAGGGAGATGAGAAGATAAAGAGTTTTATCTGGGATTTGATCACTCCCACAAAGGATGGACAGAACCAGGCCCTACAGAACCATTCAGGTACAATAGGCTCATTTTGTTGTTGTTTTATCACCTACTTTAAGCTTCAGCTTTACCTCAATGCAATGAAAGTAGGAGCTAAATAAAAACTTCCGACATGGGGTCCTTTCCTAGCTTACATCAAAGCTAATAAAGCACTTGCTAATAAAGTGTAAGAGTTTTAAGTCCTCCGTTTAGTGAATGAACCTTCATTTGTAATCTGCAACAACGACACTTCTCAGATCAGAGCTGCATTACTTGCATAGAGACATGGTGTGAAAAGATTTAAGACTGAACACAGAGCAGTTATCTATTGTGATTCCCTGCTGGGAACTGGCACATGCAGACAAAGCAGCGGTATTTGACCCCCCTGCTCATCAGCTAATGAGCAGGGAGTTCAGTCCTGCACAGAACCGTGTAGAGATCAGGACTGAACTCTCCAATTATTAGCTAATAGATGGACAGTTCAGCCCTGCTGAGTGCTATTTCTCCTGTGTATTTCCTGTGGGGCCATGATGGAAGCAGACCCCTATCCCCACTCCCCAGTGGCCCAACTTCAGCAGGTGGGCGGAATCACCCACTTTTCAGTCACCTGATGTCATCACGATGTCAGATGACGTGACAGGTGGAGGGCCCTGTTCATCTGTCACAGTTCGTATGAGGAGATAAAAGATCTGGCCAGAGATCTGCTATAGAGCCATGTTGAGTCTGCAGTGATGCTCATGATTCTTCCCCCTGCCTATTGCAGGCTTATCAGCCCCAGTGCCAAGAGGAAGGAAAGGCAAGAAAACCAAGAACCAGATGCTGCTCCCTGAGATCAAGAATGCTGACTGGCTCACCACCTGCAATCCAGAGATTGTCTTACACGATGACAGCTACAAAAAGCATCTAAAACAACATTGCAACAAGTGAGCAAATTGGGGAGGGGGTGCTGACTGGGGGCTCCATAATGCATTATCCAGTGTGGGGTTTTGTTTGATCTATCAGCTGCTGCGCATGTTCACTATGGAGGTACCTCAAACCTTTTTTTGAGGAAGTCTGCTCCTGTTCTTGCACCTCTGGAACCAGGAGTCAATTCCACCCCCCACCCCCAACTTGGTGAGAACTGTCTGAAGAAATTGAAGTTGAAGTTTGGAAAACTGTATGGAGAGGAAGCTGGGATTTCCTGCTGTGGATCCATGAGGATTAAGGATATTCCCCAGCTCAGGTTTTCCAGACTGTGTAAAATGGATGAGTGTACAAATTGGAAAACTCAGGGACATGTGCTTGCACCACTCCTGTTCCCCCCAGGTCTGGAGCAGGAAACAAACACCCACTCATTCCAGTGATTAGATATGTTTAGCTTCTCTCTTTTGGTGTAAGTCATTGAGAGAAATGCATGCGCTCTGCTTGGTCAGAACATATTTGAATAAAACCTAGTGGATTTTTGCAAAAATAAATTAATCATGATTTTCTGGAAGAGGCTATGCAACTGGCAAATTTTGCTCACTACAGTGCACAGTGGACACAGGATTGGAACTGTGCTCTCCTGTGTCCCAAATGCAACCCAGTTGGCACTAGGTAGTCAGTAAGGGGATACCAAGCGAATGTGCTTCTTCTTAACTGTCTGGTTTTAGAAAACCTGGGATTTCTGCATTAGATTTCAATACGTTGACTGCAGCATATCATCTGCCCCCTCACAAACCACCTCATCTCATGTATTTTCTTTTTGTGTGCACGTATGTTGGGTAGTAGAGACGCAGGTGGCGCTGTGGGTTAAACCACAGAGCCTAGGGCTTGCTGATCAGAAGGTCGGTGGTTCGAATCCCCGTGACGGGGTGAGCTCCCATTGCTCGGTCCCTGCTCCTGCCAACCTAGCAGTTAGAAAGCATGCAGTGCAAGTATATAAATAGGTACCACTCCTGCGGGAAGGTAAGCAGCGTTTCTGTGCGCTGCTCTGGTTCACCAGAGGCGTCTTAGTCATGCTAGCCACATAACCCAGAAGCTGTACGCCAGCTCCCTTGACCAGTAAAGCGAGATGAGCGCCGCAACCCCAGAGTCGTCTGCGACTGGACCTAACGGTCAGGGGTCCCTTTACCTTTATGTTGGGTAGTAAGTCAAGTTATGAGTAAGAGTAAAGAGTGCATGCCTAGTGGCTTCTCTTCTAGCACTGGGATCTGGTCCCTGCAAGGCCAGCTTTCTAACAAGGCAGCAATGACAGTTTCCACTGCCAGCAAATGAACTGGCACATCCTGGAGACCTGCAGATTGGCTTGTTAGGTTTGGGCAGCATATTGGAAACTCCAGATTTTGCCCTCTGAATCACTTGCTGCTCTTCCTTTCGGTAGGGTGCTGCTGCGTGTGCGGATGCTCTACTACTTGAAAGCTGAAGTGTTGGGGGAGGCAGCCGACAAAGCCTTTGAAGGAACTCCTGCCAAGTATGTTACATTCGCCTTCTGGAATTTAGCTTTACAGTCCCCCGTGTTGGAAACATACACAGCATGTGCTTGAGTTGCTGCGTTTTGACTTGGTGTGTGTGTGTGTGCGCGCGCAGGTGTTTTTGCACTCAGCAGGAAATTGTAGAACCCTGCGGATGCATATTTTTACCTACAGCAGATTATATTTGAAAGAAACCTGTGGAGTCTTTGCAGGGTATTTCTGGTTCTGCAAATACATGCAGATGAGAGCGGCAATAAGCTCAGCTGAATTAGAAAAGAGATCCATTCATGTCAAAACTCTGATAGGAGACCCAAGACCTATCCTGGAGACAGCAACAAAATTAAATATTTTAATGAACCGGTTGATCCTGACTGGTGCAACTGTCCAGGATTTCACCCAGGTCTTTCCTAGTCTTACCTGGAAATACCAGGAAGTGAACCTGGAACATTTTACAGCACTTCTTAGTGGATTTTCACAAGTCCACACTCCGAACATTTTATAGAGATGTTGGAACTTGCTGAAACATACGTGGTCTTAGTGAAGGACAAAACAGTTTGGAGAGATCCTTTATGGACCATTTGTTTTGATGGTGGCCCTGCTGTTGTGGAATTTCCTTCCCCATGAGTTCCATCACGCCCCTTCTGTGCTACTCTTAAACCTAAAGACTATTTCATTCCCAAATTTGTATAAATGAGAGGAATGGCTGTGCAGAACATTCTTGGGATATAATCTTTGCCTGTCCTTCACAGAGATCTGGATTTCCTCCTGCCAGACATTGACTACATAGAAATTCCTGTGGATTGGTGGAATGCTGAAGCAGATAAATCCCTCCTTATTGGCGTTTTCAAACATGGTATTACTTTTTGTATGGCCTGGAATATGACTTAATTCCTAGCAAGCATGCATAGGGTTGCTCTGTAAACCCTGCACAGGATTTTATGATGGGATTGAAATGCCTCTGTGTTGTGAGTTTAGGTTACGTATTGGGTGTTTAGGCTGTATAAAAAGGGGGGAAAGAATAGTTACAATAGACTTGTATTAAACTATATATTTTGTAGGTTTTAATGGTTAAATAAAAAAAAAGAAATAATTGTGGACTGTAATGTGATATTTTAGCAATAATAAACATAAACCTCTTTTGTATTTATTTCTTTAACTTGCATACCTCTGTTTGACATAGTAAGGGGCAATAAGTTATCCAGGGCACTCAATACTTGAAATCCTGATGGGGCCCTTCGCTGGCAACCTGAATTATGCCTGTATTACGTCCACATACCCTTGCCTGTATTATGCAACATAACAAAGTTTAACTAATTCAGCAACAACACTGCATCATATAGAATGGGCAGGCCACCTATCTTACCTCCTACTGTTTCTTGCTGATTACGTGGACCTTAACGGAGATGTAGTAGTAGAGCGTTAAGGCTGGAAGCACTCAGCTGAATATCACTGAACAAAAAACCTCTGGCTTTTGTCAGGTTACGAAAGGTACAATGCTATGCGAGCCGACCCAGCCCTGTGCTTCCTTGAGAAGGTAGGCATGCCAGATGAGATGCTGCTGTCTGCAGAGCAGAGTGTCATCGATGGAGTGCAGGATGCTCCAGAAAGGTAAGCTTATGCTGGGCTGGCAGGTATTGATCTGTCACAGGAGCAGAATTGCTTAAGTGAACACTATCCAGACTACATGCTGATATTGCTGTGGGAGCTGTACACAAAGGCTGTCGGTGACGTTAGCTATTTGTAGCGATGCTGTGGATTGGCAGATGGGGAAGCTTGGTCTATATGAATTACGTCAAAAGGTTATGCCTTGGAGCAGTTCTCTCCAAAAGCTAAGTGTGCATACAGTCTTGAGAAAGCATATCCATAGTGGGTGGTGCTTTTGGTGATCCCCAAGTGTTAAATCAGCAGAAGGTGGGGATGGAATGATTGTTGGGCTGCCCATGACTGTGCTGTCACAACAGTCTTCGTTATGAGGCAGATGCCTGCCTATAGCACAGGTAATAATAGCCAGCACTGCTTGCCTCCACTTCAGTAGAATTACTGTTTGGAGAATTCTGTCAGAATGACCTTGCCTTACAAAGCTTCTGCAGACTAACCCCCTCTTGGATTGCTTTGTTTAGAGGGAACGTGGATAAAGAAGAGACAAGTGCAGAGAAGCTGGACGTGCTGCAGAAACAGGAAGTAAGTGTGATTTCCTAGGCAGGGTCTGCCATGGGAGCATATTCACCCAGTGCTTTTCCACCTGCACTGGCTCCCGGTGGAGTACAGAGTCAGATTTAAGGTGCTGGTTTTGACCTTTAAAGCCCTTCACGGCCTAGGACCCTCGTACCTATGGGACCGCCTTTCCTGGTATGCCCCACGGAGGACCTTAAGGTCCATAAATAGCAACACCCTAGAGGTCCCAGGCCATAAGGAAGTTAGATTAGCCTCAACCAGAGCCAGGGCCTTCTCAACACTGGCTCCGGCCTGGTGGAACGCTCGTGTCTCATGAAACCAGGGCCCTGTTGGATCTGATTTCTTTCCTCAGGGCCTGTAAGACAGAGCTGTTCCACCTGGCCTTTGGCTTAGAATCAGTTTGATTCCCTCCCCCTCTTTCTTTTTCCTTTCTCCTCTTGTGAAGAGCCTGCATCCTAATGTTTTAATGTTGTATTTTAATCTTGTATTTTAAATTGTATTTTAATCAACTTGTTTTTATTATTGGTTGTTAACCACCCTGAGCCCGGTCTTGGCTGGGGAGGGCAGGGTATAAATAAAATTTATTACTATTACTACTACTACTACTACTACTACTACTACTACTACTACACTGCTTCCATTATCTGTTCTGATGGTGTTCTGGGACTGCAGAACACGCACAAATAACACCCTTGACAGTTTCACATCCCTTAAAGTTGAGGGTTTGGATCATATTGACAATATGAAGTGTTCTTCTGGTCATTTCACAGTGCCTTTATAGATGTGTAACATACGCTGCTGTGCAGACAATGTAAATTATTTTTTTACTGGATAATTCAATGTTGGCTTTGTGTATTTGGCTTTTGGGTGTCTCTAAAGTAAGCTCTGTTGATGTGGGCTTGTTTTCATTTCATAGGAGACTTCAGATGGTTGTGGTGAAGTCACTGAGAAGAAGGAGGACACCATGGCAGGTGAGGCTGCGCTTCTAGATGTTTTAGGGAGTGGAGGGGTATTAATTTTATCAGTTAGAATAGCAGCTTATGCTAACTTCCAGAGCAAATAAAATCTGTATTTCAAGAACCTATCTTGCAAAAGATCCTTCATTATGTGTAATGGGTATGGGGTTGCTCGTGCGTAAGTTGCCACCTCTCCTGGCTATGTTGCCTTGTTAAACCTTTTCTGTCTGGACAGCCCTTCACTTCGTGGCTGCCTCAGTCGCTAGCAGAATCCGTCAGCGGGCGTTTCTTAAATCTTTTCCAACATAAAAGTTGTTTGACACCCAGTCTCCTCCTACTCTCTCTGCGCGGAAGTCTTCTGCGCAGGGTGGGCGTGGGTAGCGGAGGACCCGTGCTCTCCCCGCTGGTGTCCGGTGAAGAGTCCTGGAGCCCTCTCGCCGATTCCCCCATCAGCCCCTCTCTATCCCTGGTGTTGCGCTGATTTGCTTCCCCATCTGCGGAGCTGCCTCTCTCCCTGCTGGGCCCTTCTCCAGCATCATTTGAGAGCCTTCCCTCCGCCTCTAGCTCCGATGTCAGTTCCTTGACATTATGCATTTGAAAAACTCCAATAATACTTTTTTATTGCAGGTGCTTTGCAACTTAACAAGCCTTCCGAATGATAGCTACTATTTTCTGGTGTTTCCCCCTGTTTCTTTTTTATTGAATTATGTTGCATACACAAACAATTAGAACAAAACTTAGTCATCAAACAGATTAAGTAAATAAAAAAGAATAAAAAATTAATAAGGAAAAGTAAAATTATAATATAGAAGAAGAAAAAAGAAAGAAGAAGTATGAAAGAGAAGAAAGGAGAAAAAAGAATGTGTGTGTGTGTGTGTGTGTGTGTGTGTGTGTAACTAGGATAACAATCATTCATCATTAGGCTAATATTTTACAAACAGATTCTTAAATTAAAACACAGAGAACTACATGCAAAGTTACATACAAAACAACAAATAAAGACTTCTGCCAATACCACAACAGTTCATTGTTCTTAGTAAATATACTTTCCTGTATTTCAGTTGGTTCCTCATCTTGGTATCGGTACACTATTGCTTTTGCAGTGTTACTCTAGGCACAACCTGGTAGCTACTATTTTCTGTTGGTTTTATTTTGAATGTTGTTACTCTGTTTTCTCTGAACACTTCAAAGGTATCTTAGAGCAGGTAAAAGTACATCTATTTGTGTGTTTAAAAAATATATTAAACAGTATCCTATGAAACATAGAATAACGCTACATAAAACCAAGGCACTAAAGTGGCTGAAAGATAGTCAAAGCAGAAAGCTTGACAGCTTCCTTAAAGAAAGAAAAATGGGTAGCAAGGGAGTTCCACAGTAATGGGATCACTGCAGGAAAAGGCCTTGGTCTACAAATTAATCCTAGAGCACTGATTCCCAAGTGGACGGTTGGGTCATCAGCTGTTATTACCATGCACAGCAGCACATAAGGATATTTGTGGTTCTTCCTTCTGGATCAGTGGTTAGAACTGACAGGTGGGCTTAAAGAAAGACAAAAATTGGAGGGACGTGAATCTGGACTTGGTTGTATGGTACAGAAGCTAGACAGGTAAAAGGTACAAGGTTATTAGCATTGTTAGATGACACAAATATCGCCTCTTGCCATGGAGCAAAAGCAATGAAACTCAGCAGGCTTTGAGTATGTTATTGTATTGCTGAGGGGAATTTTTTGTGTACGGCAAGCCTTCTGCAGAGCAGGGTTTTGTTTACAATTTAAGACCAAACTTCCTTTTCCCCTTTGGATGGGTGTGTGGCTGCATGCTTCTGAGAGAATGTGTAGGCTTCAGTTTATGTGATTATCATTTCCACATAGTTCAGAGGAGTAACATTCAGAAAACAAAGGAAAGAAAGCAAAACCCAACAAAAAATAAGGTGACCTTTGAATCCCAGTGACTCAGAAACCCAATGCTGCCTGCATATCCCAACCATGGTATTGAAGACTGATGGGCAGGTTATGTCCGTGTATATGTAGGTGGGGTGAAGTACTTAATGATTCAGTAGGGATGTTTCAAGGACTCTGCAGCATTTGTGTTAAATACTAATGACCTTGCTGATGTTTGAAGCCCAGGATGGCTCCAACCCAGACAAATCCAGCTGGCCTGTGTCATCTGCCCTCACAGCCAGACTGCGGCGTCTCGTCACTGTCTATCAGCGTTGCAACCGTAAAGAGCTCCCTACTAGGCCTGAGATCATTGGGCCTTGTAACCATGGTTATTGGCTGCAAGAGGAGATGTTTAGGAGAGCCAACGAGATGGACCCTATCAACAAGGAAATGCAGAAAAGGTAATACAAAACAGTGGGCTGTGAACAGGCTTGATCTTATTTGAGCACTGGAAGGACTGTTTTAACATAAATGGGCAAAAACTGCTAATAGCTTATCCCCAAACACTGTAGATAGTTCAGGTTCATAGCCTGCATGCTGTAATTTCAAGCTTGCAGATGCTCTTACCATTACTGGAATCCCATATGCTTTGATTCCAGATTGTGGCATAACGTAAGATACCAAAGATCACCCCAATAGGCAGGGAATGTTCTCGTAACACCAAGAGCCAGCAAATACAGTATGCTTGCTATGATAAGTCTAGCAGGTGTGAAGAGCAGGCAGTCTCTCACCCAACTTTGAAGCTGCAGGAGTGAGGGAGATTGCTGAAGCAATTCTACAGTGACACCTGCCACCTCTCCAGCTCCAAAACTGGGAACTGTTCGGCTGCTACATTATCATTTGTTCAATTGTATCCCTAACACCCTCCCAAACTAGTAAAACTAGATTGACCAGAACTAATACATAATTGCGACACACAGAAAATATGGAATTTTTTGAAAGCAAGTTTCGTGAATGGGTGGATTTGTGTTCCCCATGCATTGCAGATGGACCAGAAGAGAGCAAGCAGATTTCTATCGCACTGTCTCTTCATTTGGGGTAATGTACGATCCAGAGAAGAAGGTTTTCGACTGGACCCAGTTCCGATCCATTTCACGCTTGGAGAAGAAAACTGATGAGAGCCTAGAAAAGTATTTCTATAGCTTTGTTGCAATGTGCAGGAACGTCTGCCGCTTGCCCCACTGGAAAGAAGATGGTGAGTGGGAACTATTTGGGGCTTCTAAACTTGCAATTTAGATGGTGATGGAGGGAATTACCCTGCTTCTTTCCTTTTCAGTTGTTTGTTTTTTACTGCTAAAAATCCCCTGCTAAATGTCTTGAGCAACAGACTTGTAGTATTTGGATCATAGTCTAAAGACATTCTACCCTTGATGGTTTTCTCTACCCTCCCTCCCTCTTCTATACTCATAGGCCCAGCTGATCCTAGTATCTATGTGGAACCAATCACTGAGGAGCGTGCCGCAAGGACCCTATACCGAATTGAACTGCTACGGAAGGTCCGTGAGCAAGTGCTGAGGTGTCCGCAGCTGCACGAGCGGCTCAAGCTTTGCCGCCCAAGCCTGTACCTTCCCGTGTGGTGGGAGTGTGGTAAGCATGACCGGGATCTGCTCATCGGTACAGCTAAACATGGGCTGAACCGCACGGACTATTATATCATGAATGACCCCCAGTTGTCATTCCTGGATGCCTACAGAAACTATGCTCAGCACAAAAGGACAGGGGTCCTTGGAACAGAAAACTTGTGTTGCCACCACCAAGCAAATGCTAAGCTGTATTGCTCCCCTTCATACAATCAGGTGGAAAGAAAACATGAATCTCCGGAGACCGAAACGGAGAGCTGTCTCAAGCTAGTGGGCTCAGGCAATAGTCTCTCGCGGACAGACAACATCTCCCAGGATAGCAGCTGTGAAAATTTCATGTCAAAAGTCCGGGGTATGATTTCCATTAACTATGATGAGAGCTCTTTGCCTGACTCTCTGATGTGCATGATGTATGATGAGAAGGCGTGCAACAGCGAACATAGCTCCCTTGCCCGAGACAGTCCCAGCTGCACAGATGTCAGTAGCAATACTACCAAAATAGCAGAGGGCAAAATAGATGGGGATGAAGATCTATCTAGCTGTGATGCTGAGACCACAAGAGAGCCCTCCTACCTGGATCACTTGCAATTTGGCAGTGACCAAACGGAGGGTCAGAATGCAGCCCAGGAGCCCTCATCTAAGGAAACTAAGCCCTCCAAGAGCTTTATTGTGGAACCCTGTAATGCCCTTGAGCACATGGAGAGTCCGTACGCTAACCCAGAATCAGTACCGTTTGAAAGAGATGGCATGGAAGGGGTCCTGAGCATAGGAGTGTATGGCCCCAGTCTCCATAACTTTGATATCAAAGTCCATCCTGAGAAGAGATTCATGGGCTTGTTGCATGAAAAGGGCTTGGAAGAGAAATCAGTGCAAAGTCAGAGCCACAGTGAAGAAGAGGAGGAGGAAGAGGAGGAGGAAGAGGAAGATCATTTGGAGACAGCTGCTGACACTGTGGAAGATTTGAGAGGTTGCTTAAAGACCCTAGATGGTGGTGAAGACAAACCCATTGTGCAAGAGGAGCAAAAGCATAGTTCATGTCTTCTCACTACTCTGGATGCATTCATGAAGGAAAGGAATAAGGAGCTGGTTGAGTCAATCTCGAGTGAGCAGGCAGCATCCAAATGTGATAGTGAGCATGGGGCTGGGGAGGACGATCAAGCTGAATTTGAGAGCCTTGAGGAGCACACCCCAGTCTTGCAAGAGATCCCGACCTGCCACCATCACCACTACCACCATTCTGCACAAAGCCAGACGTCAGCAATTCAGATGGAGCTCCTTAAGTCACATCCTGTTTGTATGGAGGCAGACCCCTGGGGAGATGACACAGAGGAAAAAAGGGGCAGTCCTGTTCCACAGCCTCTCTGTGGGAATGAAATGAAGAGGGAAGAGGAAGAGTATGAGAATCAAGACCTAGAGAAGAGGGATGAAAGCAGCCAAAATCAAGGTAGAGTAATGTGGGGGGTATCTTTCTGATAGTGAACATTCCTGCATATCTTAGTAATTTTCATTTTGAGGTGAATTGTAACTTGACACTAAGTATAATATAAAAAGACAGTATTAGCATGACATCAACATCTTATATATATCTTTACAAGTGCCAGAAAACTGACTGTGGCTGCGGATTAACAATTTTCAACTCCATAGGATCTTGCTTCATTCATGTTGCATTTTATACCCTTTACCAACTGAGTTGGCTCGGTTGGTTGGCTAGTTAGTGAAAATGAGCTTTTATGTATACTATTTGAAGGTTAGGATCAAGCTAGGCCACTGAATCATAGTAGCTGAATTATTTAACTGCTTCTGTTTTCTTCTGGTGTTTTGTAGCAACACTGAATTCTGTTGTTGCAAGCTTCCAGAGACACTTAGTGTAACGTATCAAACTTCTGCCCATAATTAGCAATCTTCTTCAGAATCGCACATGCCATTCTGTCATTTAAATTTACCGACACTATTCTTCAAATATATGGGAGCTTCTAGAGGGTGTCATAGATGTCCAGAGAACCATGCAGCTCTGTTGTGTTTTCTTTGTTGAAGATCATCGATGCCTCAGAATGCCTTTGAAAGAAAGAGCGATTTGATGCTTTAACGAAGCTTACATGTTGTTTTCCACTCCGTCTAGATTGTTTTGAGAAGTTTTCTGAAGATGAAAGTAAGAGTTCCACATTTGTTGTTCCCGGAGAGATTGATGACCTGCAAGATGTCCGGGCACCTACCATTGCTCAGCTTCTGCAGGAGAAGACACTCTACTCTTTCTCAGAGTGGCCTAAGGTGGCTTGGTAGCTTAAGTATGCATGATTAAGGGCTTTAGGTCAATGTTCCACAGGGATTGAGATCCATCTACCATGTTGTTTTCACACAGGTGCACCCTGGCTTGTGTCTGAACCCTTTTGAAAACATATTGAGAGAAGTAGAATAGATTATCCAGCAACATTTTGGAAGCAGCATTGACGCATTTCTCCAAGTTGAATATTTCTCTGTTATACTTCCTGCATTATAGTGTCATATTTTGTCAGATACGGGTGTTAATATCAATAGCTGTCCAGTGTCTTCAATAAGCAATGTGAAAAACACCATTGTGTTTGTGATTCCAGTGGGCTATAGCCTTTTCTTTGTAAAAAGGCCAGGCACTTCCCTTTGCAAAAATGTCCTAGCAGTTTCGAAGTATTGAGGTTTTCTTTGAAGAAGAAAAAATGTTTTTATCTCATTTTAGTTATTGGTCTCATGTTCTGAGTGTGTGGCCCTAACAGGACTTCAGCCTAAATGACAAGAGCCTCTGGCAGGCCTGTCATTTATTGTTTCCCTCCTATACCCTTTATCTTATTTTGAAAGGGGCATCCTGGTGCTCTGCATTTGACTTCCTCCTGCAAACCAGGGTTTAGAACCCCAGTGTAGTTATTATCACTCATTGTTGAAATATTGCTGAGGCAAGTTAATAACCATCAGAATGCTACTGATGTTAAAACTGCTCCCAGTGTGTTTGTGTATGTATGTCCTAACAGGACATTATTGGGATCAACCTTACATTAGTAGCTTTAAATTATGATGTAGAGAAGGGAGCAAATTGATGTGTGATGGAAGGGTAGAATGTAGAGGTTCATTTTCCAGCTTGTGTTGCTTATTGGTAAACATCCAGTCATACTTTCAAATGCGATTTTTAAAAATGCAACAGAAATAGAGAGTGTATCTGCATAATGGCTCCAGTCATTTTCTTGGCTGAAAGCTGTCAATTTAAAACTTTGTATGGTATGTACCCTGGAATGAACACTTTCTACAGGAATGACCAAGTGTTGTGTGTCTTACATGTTGCCTAGTTGTAGTTCTTGGAAGGATTAGAATTTACAGCACATGCAACCTAGTGAAGCATATCTGCTTCTTTGACAGGATCGAGTGATCATCAACCGCATAGACAACATCTGTCATGCCATCTTAAAGGGCAAGTGGCCTTCTTCCAGCCAGCCATTTGAAATACAAACTGTGATGCCGACTCCTGCATTATCCAGCAGTACTGGCAATAGAAACAGCTACACTGAACCAGAGGCCTCCGAACCCAGCTTCAGCAATGGAGTGATAGCTGCACAGGTCCAGAAGGTGAATTTGGGTAGACGTCTTTGCCTGCTGCAAAGTGTTACTTGTATAATGTTTCAAACTCCTGTCCATAAGAAAAAAATATGCTCAATACTGCATCAACTTAACTGTTCTTAAAATTACTGACACTATCATTCTGGCATCCTTTTTTTAAAAAAAGTTTATATTTACATTCAGGTATTTCTTTTAGAAAAGGGTGCTGAATTTAAAAGTTAAAAGAAAATTATGAATGCAGTCTCCATTAGGACAGATTGTTGTAACTGTTCCTTTCTATCCACTCCTGGTTTTAAACACAGGAAGGTTTCCTGGCGCCCACTTTCGTCAAAGATGAACACAAGCACAGGCAACCGTATGAATTTGAGATGGACAGAGATGCCAAGCAGAGGAGCCTTGAACAGCTCGTGGCTTCCCACCCCCACCCTTCCATCGTGTTGAACGGCTGGCGGGATGCAGCAGTAGACCTCTCAAGAGTGCCTGATGGGTCACCAGCAAGCAGCTCCCCTTTCTCCCTGAGCACAAATATACCTAAGCTAGGGACAGTGAATGCTCTGCAGGGCTCCCTTGGCATGGACTTGTCTGGTATCCTTCAGGCAGGGTTAATTCATCCTGTCACAGGACAGATCGTCAATGGGAGTCTACGAAGAGATGATGCTGCCATGAGGAGGAGACGGGGCAGGAGAAAAAATGTGGAAGGGATAGATCTCATATTTTTGAAGGAGAGAACCCTCCAGACAGGGCTGCCAGTAAGTAACAATCCCCATCCTCTTTTATTCCTCTGCACTTTAATGATTGCCTAGTGCCAAGTGCAAATGTTTTGTTTTGTTTTATTCTTATTAAATAATGGTGTCAAGGTATTGGGGTGGGGGTCTGCCCCCTGTGCAACCTAATCAAGGAGAAATCCACACCCCTCCCCAAGGAAATAGTTTGCCATTCTTGCAGCCTGGGTTTAGCTAGGGTAGTTGCGATGGCTGGATCAGATATTGTGTTCATTTTGCAATGACATTTGGAAAATTCAGTATTATTTCTGCATCTCAGTAGTGCCTTTCTTTCTCACTCTTCCCATTATATTATTCAGGAAGATCAAACCCAGACTGTACCAAGTAATCCTAACCCTGATGGGCCAGCCGTTACTACCTCAAGTCCGCAGACCGTTCCAGGCACTAATGTCCAGGCAGAGAAGATTGTTCCAAATAAGAGTCTTCTAGACTGGCTGAGACAGCAGTCTGACTACACGCTTGAAATCCCCGGCTTTGGCACAGTAAGTACAAGTCTCATATTCCAGTCCTGTGCACGTTTACTTGGAAGGGAGTGTCACTTATATTTTCACTAATATTCCTTTCAGAACTTTTCAGAAAAGCCTAAACAAAGGAGGCAGCGCTGTAAGGACCCTAGCAAATTGGACATAAATTCTCTCACGGGGGAAGAACGCGTGCCTGTGGTCCATAAGGGTACTGGGAGGAGGGTAAGCAGAAGACTTTACTATTCTTGTCTTTTACATGATTTGGCGCAATGTCAGTTCTAAATGCATTCAAATCCTGCAAACCTGAGTTCTGTCTTCACTGGCTTATTTTGTTTTGGAGAAGAAAATGCAATTTCTCTCAAGTCTGCCTTTCCTTGCCTCTCTTCCTACATATGAAGTGTGTATGTGCAAATGAATTACTTAAGTGTGAATATCCCCACTTCCACGTAGATCTGCTTATTGAAGGGGAGGGGGGAATAGCCTGCTGCTTTCACACCAGATTGCTACATTCCTCACAGACAAATTGACTGGTAAGAAAGGATTGCTGCCTGCTGTAGGGCATAGCTGGTTGGAGCTTTACTTGCTTCCTTCCAGCAAATTGACTCAAACAGATGGAAGGTGCAGCTTGCTGTGTCACATGGCAAACGGCAGCTTTTTCTCATGGGTACGCTCTGCTGGCTGGAAGGAAGCAATGTTCCTTGCAGTGTTTTTCCAGGCAATATGAGAAACATTGTGGAGGAGTATTTCTTTCGTAAGGGAAAACCTAAGTAGGGACACGGGGATCAGGAGGGTGGACTATACCAGCTGTTATGAAATATCATGGAGAAAACATTTGGGTGACCTCCGATGTCCAGTATGCTAATTTTATATCTCAGTCACAAGAAAATATTTCCACACATTCACAAAAGTTCCCAATGCATCTACATAGGGGTGGACTGCATGTTATGTTTGTACAGTAGTACCTTGGTTGCCAAACGCCTTGGAACTTGTGCGTTTCGCCTCCCTAATGATCGAAAACTGGAAGTGAGTGTTCCGGTTTTTGTACAATTTTCGGAAGCTGAACGTCCAGTGGGGCTTCCGATCGGCTTCAGGACGCTCCTGCAGCCAATAGGAAGCCGCACCTTGGTTTTCAAATGGTTCCGGGAGTTGAATGGACTCCTGGAACGCATTCTGTTTGAGAACCAAATATGACTGTATTTGATTTACATCTGTAAGTTCCAGCAGATGCTTGTAAGGACAATCCTTTTAGGACATTGTCACAAACTGTAACCTGTACAACATCCTCAGATTTCAGTCAGTTACCATGTACCATTTTCCTTCTGGAAACAGCAAAAAAGTGGGCAACTCAGCTTTGATTTCTCTAGGTGTTTCATCATATATTACTTATGCAATGTTGCTTAGTCTTTTCTGCAAAATAAGTAATCATTTTACTGTGTTTTATAGTTAGGGGGAGCTATGGCACCAGCACTGAAGGAACTGCCAAGGTGGCTTGATGCAAACATGGAGTATGCAGTTGCAGCAGACTGGTCTGACATTGTTAAGCTTTCAGTAAGTTAAAAGGTTTTCAGAGAAATATCTATCTTGTAACTTCCCTCCACCTCTTCCATATCTGTTTTCTAATTAGTTTTCTGAATAGTTAGCACAGCTGTTTGTTTTTCAGTACAATTAAAAGATAGTTAAGTGTGAGAGCATGCTGTATACATAAAGCTAGGCTTACCTGCAGATGCAGAGCTGGCTTTTGAATTAAATATGCAAACAAACTATCTTTCAAAATGTATCCTGATCCCTTGTTCTTCATTGATCTCTCTGAATTTCAGGGAAGATAACAAATCACATAATCCATGCATTTCACACTTCCCAAATCATTCAGATTTGCATCCTTTGTGTGCTCACAATTTGGTTAGGCTTCCAGTTTGAGCAGTGGCCACAAGTACTTTCCTGCTAACTTCATCTGAGGATGGCTGGAACTGTTTCTTTGAGAAGGCCCTTCTAAAAGAACTGAAACACTTAAAAAAAAAAAAAAAAGAGTAAGCAACTATTAGCTAGCAATAATTAATAATAATTACAGCCCAGTCTTATGCATGTTTACTTGGATATATTGTGTTCAGCCAGAAAATGTCCATATTATCTATCACAGCCTTAAGACTGATCCTGTACCCTCTTGCCAGGGAGTAAGCCCTATTGAACTTAATAGGACTTGTTTTTGGGGTAGACATGTATAGGATTGTGGGGTGGGGGTTGCTGGTTATTTTACCAGCAAAGCACAGAGACTTTGTTTTCGCACAAATTACAGATTTGTTTGTCACACAGAGAAGCACTTGGGGATTTATATTCCACTAGAGAACCCAGCTGAAGGCACATGTGATTGTGTTAACATTTGGAATTCTATTTCTTCTCTTTTCCAACTCAGGGTTTTTTACCTGAAAGCAAGTTTAATCGTATTCTGACTGAGCCTGTACTCCGAGATGCTGGGCCTCGGCGGAGAGGAAGGAGGCCAAGGAGTGAACTTTTTAAAGCTCCTGGCATAGTAGCAGATGCTTCTTCTGGAATGGGACCATTATTCATGAATGGACTTATTGCTGGAATGGATTTAGTAGGACTTCAGAACATGAGAAACATGCAAGGCATTCCTTTAACTGGGCTGGTTGGGTTTCCTGCTGGATTTGCAGCAATACCTGCTGGCGAGGATGTCAAAAGTGCTCTGAGTATGTTGCCGATGATGCTACCAGGCATGGCTGCTGTACCACAAATGTTTGGTGTTGGAGGACTTCTTAATCCATCAATGACAACTACTTGTACTTCAGCTGCTCCAACTTCATTAGCAAGCACAACTAAAAGTGGTACGTCGCACGCAGAAAATGATGCTGAAGACAAACAAAGTGGCCAAGGTGCAAAAACAGAAACTCTGTCTGAAGATAAGTCTGGTCCTAGTTCATTTTCTGATCAGTCAGAACCTGCAATAACTACCAGTAGTCCTGTAGCTTTTAACCCGTTTCTTATTCCAGGAATGTCATCTGGACTGATCTATCCCTCAATGTTTCTTTCTCCTGGTATTGGTATGGCATTGCCAGGCCTTCAACAAACCAGACACTCAGAGGCAACAAACCTAGAAAGTCAGAAACGGAAGAGGAAGAAAACTAAAGGGGAACTTGCAACTGCAGAACCAGAAACTCTCTCACTGTCCGACAAGGAACATGCAAACAGTCAAAACTGTACAGAACAAACACCATCTGTGTCAGAAGAGAATGAACAGGATGTACCAGCGGAGGAGGAGGAAGAAGAGGAATTCAAAGATATTAAAGATATCAATTAGAACTTTTGTTTCATTCTGAAAAAAATAATATTGTGGCTTGTAAGTTTCTCATCCCATAAATATTTGTTACAGCCCTCTGTTCCCACTTCACCTTCATAAAAAAAACCTGTGTTTCTATAAGTAATATTATCTACCTAATTCCTGGTAAGATAACTATGGTGACATGTTAATAGTTGCAGGGTCTTGCCATAGAGATAAGCAGTGTTCTATAATTGGTACGGGAGGCAGAAATTTCTTGTTCAGTTGTCCAGCTGTTCATCCTTCCCTTCTCCAAAACAGTAGTAAATAAGTACTTGGTGATTGCGAAAACTGCTTACTTGTTTGAGAGGGGAAATAATCTCAGTAAGACAATGCTTCTCTAATGATGGAAACACAAACACAGGAAAAGGTAGATGTTTTTACAAAGACACTGAATTTAAAAAATCTTGTATTTTGGGGTAAAAAGCACAGTTATAGTAAGTGCTAATGTGTATTTTTTGATTTAAAGTATTTCCCTATTTTATCATGGTTACTAGATTAGTAGTATAGACAGAAGTATATAACTAATGATTGAAAATGCATATATTCATTTCTTTCTTTTTTTAAAAAAAAGGCATTAATGGTAGATAATTTCCTCCTGTTCACACTACAAAGTTTTGGAAACAAACTGCTGTAAGTGAAAAGATTACCTGAACTTTTATATTTCTAAAACCAAAACTTGCTTTATGTTTAAGGTGGATTTCAGTTGTCCTTTCTTTGATTTTAGGCCATTTCCAGCTCCTGCTAAGAAACTGACGCACATCTTGCATGATTTTTCTCTTTTTTTAATGCAGAGGCAGGAGCTTAATAACTTCCAGTTATTTTTTTTATTTTTCTATTAGCCGTTTCTCACAAAGGCCCTTAACAATAATTCCCCCTCCCCCAATGAAGAATAAACTACTGGTTTTAATCTTCTTATGAGGGAACAGGATTGGCTTTTATCAATTCTACTACCCTAAGAAATGTTATTTTTTGAAATCAGAATTTTTAAAGCTGTGAGATGGGCTTTTGTTAAGGACTGTTGACGGTTTCAAAGCTTGAGTTTATCCTCTGTTTCTAGTATTAGACTGTGAAGAAAACGTTTTTGCTCCCCCTTTCCATTCCTCTTGATCCCATTCACTGTTCAGTGGTATTTCCCAATGTCTCTGCACATACATTTTGTGTAAGTGTTTCAGATGAAACCCTTTAAAAACATAAGTAGGCTTCCAAAGCTCAGTGTGTTGAAACGCCCTCCACAGGTAATCTTTACATAGCCCTCTTTATTCCCACTCCTATGTCACTTCTCTTTCACTGGGGCTTGTTCTAATTTATAGCTCATGGCTCGAGACTTGAAAAAATACACACTTTGTGGTGCGATGTTTAAATGGCAGACCATTAGAGGGGCTTCGGAGTGTATGCTCATATTCAGATTCACATTTGGTTTGTCACAATTTACTGTATTTTTTACTTATTTTTTCTGTTACAGTTTTGCTAATTTATCAGATGGTCCAAATGTTTTGACATAACTATTTCAGTTTGCATTATTTATTTATGATGCTTTTTTCATTGTCTTTTATACATTTGGGATTATAAAGTATGTACATGTTACAATTAGCATCTCAAAGAAGTCTGCTACCCATGAACTAAAATTAAGTCTGTATGTTGCAGTGAATTTATTCTGAGTTTTCTGGGTTGGAATCAATTTCAACAATTTATGATTATGCTATTGCAAGAGACATAGGCCCTATTTAAATAGCACCCTGTAGCACAGATACTGTATCACTCTTGACAGATTTCTTAGAAATGCTGCTATCTGTTTAACTAACATTTTGTTCAGTTTTGCCTCCAGTGGAAGCAGAGAGGTTTTTTCAGCTGTTAAATCCAAAATCAATATAATTTATTTATGTAAAAAAAAATCACTTGATATATTTTTGAACCTTTTAAGTACTAACTTTTTATTTAGTAGAAAACATGTACTTGCCCTAAATCCTTAAAATACAAATGCTATAAAACTTCATATATCTTGAAAGCCTTACTGTGAATGGATGCAGGTCTCTCTCTCTGGAGTCTATTTGTAATATATAAAAAGATTATTTGCCAGAGCTACACTCGTAAGGAACAGGGTTGAGACTAAACTTTTATTTAGTTTGTCAGCATGTGCTATATACCTTGTTCTTATTTAATGTGCGTGTGTCTGAGTGTGTAGGTTTCTCTTTGACTTTTAATGTGTGACTCCTTTGCAGTGATGGAGCTACTCTGGCTTATTTACAATGAAAGGCATCAATGGCTACTTATTTTTCCCCCATAATCATCTTCGAGAACAAATGCAGATTTCCCACTTATTTCGTGAACACTCACATAAACATAGATGCTTCATCAAATGTGCTATTAAAATAAACTGTCTGTGCTTGTAAAAAATGATAAATAGATTTAAAAGTCAGATTTTTAATTTTTTAATTTAGTGCCTATATCATGCATTTTTAAAAATATTGGCAGAGCCTTGCGAAAGTTGTATATACTTTTTTCTAGGAAATCTATTTCTGATTGTTTTGCTTGACTTGGAACTAAACATGACTTGCCTTTTTCTCAGCATGAGCACTGTTTTGGCCTGTAGCTTATCTTTCTTTCATATTACTTCCCATACGACCCAAGAAGCCCCACTGTATAAACTATGCATTACTTTTATGACTGGGTAATAATAATAATAATAATAATAATTTATTATTTATACCCCGCCCATCTGGCTGGGCCTCCCCAGCCACTCTGGGCGGCTTCCATAAAAACCAAAAATACAATAAAATATCACACGTTAAAAACTTCCCTGAACAGGGCTGCCTTAAGATGTCTCCTGAATGTCAGGTAGTTGTTTATCGCCTTGACATCTGCTGGAAGGGTGTTCCACAGGGCGGGCGCCACTACCGAGAAGGCCCTCTGCCTGGTTCCCTGTAGCTTTGCTTCTCGCAGTGAGGGAACCGCCAGAAGGCCCTCGGCGCTGGACCTCAGCGTCCGGGCAGACTGATGGGGGTGGAGACGCTCCTTCAGGTATACTGGACCGAGGCCGTTTAGGGCTTTAAAGGTCAGCACCAACACTTTGAATTGTGCTCGGAAACGTACTGGGAGCCAATGCAGGTCTTTCAAGACCGGAGTTATATGGTCTCGGCGGCTGCTCCCAGTCACCAGTCTAGCTGCCGCATTCTGGATTAGTTGTAGTTTCCGAGTCACCTTCAAAGGTAGCCCCACGTAGAGTGCATTGCAGTAGTCCAAGCGGGAGATAACCAGAGCATGCACCACTCTGGCGAGACAGTCCGCAGGCAGATAGGGTCTCAGCCTACGTACCAGATGGAGCTGGTAAACAGCTGCCCTGGACACAGATTTGACCTGTGCCTCCATGGACAGCTGTGAGTCCAAAATGACTCCCAGGCTGCGCACCTGGTCCTTCAGGGGCACAGTTACCCCATTCAGGACCAGGGAATCCTCCACACCTGCCCGCCTCCTGTCCCCCAAAAACAGTACTTCTGTCTTGTCAGGATTCAACCTCAATCTGTTAGCCGCCATCCATCCTCCAACCGCCTCCAGACACTCACACAGGACCTTCACCGCCTTCACTGGTTCTGATTTAAAAGAGAGGTAGAGCTGGGTATCATCCGCATACTGATGAACACCCAGCCCAAACCTCCTGATGATCTCTCCCAGCGGCCGCATGTAGATGTTGAAAAGCATGGGGGAGAGGACAGAACCCTGAGGCACCCCACAAGTGAGAGCCCAGGGGTCTGAACACTCATCCCCCACCACCACTTTCTGAACACGGCCTAGGAGGAAGGAGCGGAACCACTGTATAACAGTGCCCCCAGCTCCCAGCCCCCCAAGACGGTCCAGAAGGATGCTATGGTCGATGGTATCGAACGCCGCTGAGAGATCCAGCAGAACTAGGAAACAGCTCTCACCTTTGTCCCTAGCCCGCCGGAGATCATCAACCAGTGCGACCAAGGCAGTTTCAGTCCCATGATGAGGCCTGAATCCCGACTGGAAGGGATCCAAATGGTCCGCTTCTTCCAGGCGTGCCTGGAGTTGTTCGGCAACCGCTCGCTCAATCACCTTGCCCAAGAATGGGTAGATTTGATTTAATTGCACAATACAGTACTTACATACTTTTCAGCAAACTAAACCATAATACTATTTTAAGCCATCCTTCTAGCAGACAGTGCTTTCAAATATTCTTTAACATTAACATTCCATATTGTTTTGGCACCCAGCTGGATGGAGGTTTCCAAGCTACACAACTAGAGCTATTTCTAACTCAAGGACCAGAAGACACTAAGAGAGTTTCATCATTTAAAATCTAGTGATTCATGTACATCCCATAGTGAATTTGCACAGCACATCTAATTAGCAAAAATAAAGTATGTAGTGACGGTTTCACCTGTTTAGATCCTGAGAATTTCAATTCAAAAACTGCCATGGTGAAGGGTGTCAGTAACTGTTTCCAATGTAAGGCTTCTAAAACTCTCTTAAGACACTATCGTGCTCTTAGGAATATTTTATAGTGATTTCTTTATTTCTTAAATCTGCCAATATTCCTTAAGAAACAGAAACAATGTATTTCAGAGTGAAACGAACTGTAGGAGGTTTGGATTATTGCATCATGCAACAGATTGGCCAAGATATAAGGACCTCAAATGCTGAGCCTTTGGATATAGGACAGCCACAATATAAAAACAATTAAATGTTTTGTTATGCAGTGTTTGACTTGAGCAGAAATCTCATTTTCATCCCATAAATGTTTATATGTTGTAAAACCTCTTTTGTTATCCAGAATCTCTTATAATAATATAATTCACCAACCAGGCTCAATGTTGTATGGGTATGGATTGTGTCTCATAGATTCCCCTTCTGTTTGGGAGGCCGGAGAATGCTGTTCTTTGTGCAGGAAGCAGGCCTGAAGTGGCTTTCACCAGCATGGGACAGACTGTCTTACCAAACTACAGAAGCTGAAGCCCATTATTTTATGCCTTGAACTAGATTCAGTATCAACTAAGAAACCACCTGATTACTGAATGATTTATTTGAATGGAGAAGTATAAAGGAGGTCTGACTACATTCTGAACATCTTTTCCTGCCATCACAGCAGATTGATAATTTATCAGAGATATGTGAACATTTACTTCCCATCTCAGTTCAACAATTACAATTACCTCATTTTTCAAATGTGTAAAAGCACTGCTATTCCTGATAAGTTTTTAAATCCTGAAACCACCCTACTTGTCCCCTTCCCCCAATACAGCCCTAATTCATAGCACCCAAGCTATAGAATTGTCCGGTCAACTGATGAGCCAAATGTCCTGTCTCTCAAGTATATTTAAAGGAGAGAACAGAAGAAAAAATAGTTGCCTTCCAAAGTGCAGAAAGAAAGTATGTTGAGGAGCCCCCAGGCCAAGCAGCTAATGACACATTTCAAAAGACTGATAACTGGGTTCTAAGTGTGCTGTCTCAATGGGTTGTTTTTAAAGCTGTTGATTAAAGTATTTTTGATCATCTTTTTAGAAAAATTGATTAAGTGGTAAAATTAAATCTACATGTAATCAAGTGTACGTTTTTGAAATATTGAAGAAAATGTGGGACAACCTATGGTCAAAGAAACAAAAGCTACCAATTGTTGGAAAGAGAGGCTGTTAATTTTTTGTTGTTGTTCCTTTTTGTATTATTTAATTTTTCATATTTCCTCACCAAAATGAGAATACTTCAGCCATGTGTACCTTTAATCGTCAGAGCCTACTGGATTAAAATTTGTCTTCATTAGTTAGAATTAACCCACAACAACTGAGCAATTTACTCATTTGTTGATTAATGAATCAATTTAAGTTAATACATGTTTGCAGCGCTAGTTATTTTATCTACCTGACTAGGGTAACACTACAACCTTTTGCCGCCAAAACCTAAAATGGTGGAGTACTACGAGTGGCTTCAGTTGGCATAGTCAATAGAACTTGCACGGTTGCAGATCATGCAGTAACTAACATGGCTCACAAATCCGTTACACACTATTTTCCAAGAAAGTTAAAAGTTCTTCTGGGTAGTTTGAGGAAGTGATGTTGAACACTAATTGTACATTGCTTACCTTGGTGACACTGGCTCCATAGCACTGCTCCAATCTGAGAAGTATCTTGGACTGAGATAGTGGGTGGTCTCCTTTGACTGTCTGAGCCAATGGCTTACTTTTCAGTGTAGGTTCACCCTAATCTAGATAACTGGGAAAAAATATTCAAGCATAAATTGAAACCAACCGCCTGGTGTGCATGTGCGTGTGCATGCGCGCACCTTGTTTGTCTTATTTCTTACCTCAGGCTTGTAAATTAAAATGCTTGATTTGGTTAATCAGCCAGAGTTTTTCCTCTCTCATTTGTAAACAGTCTTTGAGAACAAGGACCAAACATTGCTTAGAAAGCAATTTTTTTTTATAGCCATGATAGTTGCCATTTAAAAAGAAAGAAAAGTCCAAAAAGTTAGGGCAGAGTTAGCGTGGGAAGTAGTATGCTGTATACAGGAACCATTTTACTAAAGCGAAGTATACGTAGCCTTATAAAAAAATAACAACTACAGAGGGGTGGGATGACCATCTTAGGTAATAAATAGCAGCTCTTCCTCGTCTCCGTTTATTACTGTTTATGACGTGAGAGGTGTGGCTCGAGCGTCCAGAAGTGACCTCCCCCAACCTGGAAGGTTAAGATTTTATCAGGAAGCCATTCCAGATATATAAGAATTTCCTGTTGCTATGAGGAAATAATTGCGTTTTTTGTTTATTTATTTATTTTGAACCTGAGCTGGAAAAGTGACAACTACTTCTACTGAGGAAGAGTTTGTTTACCCTGCTGTCCTTTGGACAGATACCATGAGCAGCTCACCCTCGCTTGGCCCTTTCCCTCCTCTTGACTCCTATGCAAAGGCTGCCTGTTGCGCCTTTGTTCGTGTGCGTGTATGTAATATCCATTTTTAAAATTCAGCGGGGGGACCAATTATCAGTAGGGTTTGGGACATCAGAGTGCATTTTATTCCCCGCCCCATCCACGCACAAGACCATTGAAAAAGTCTGCGAATCTACCGATGGCGAAAACGCCGCTAGATATTTAAAGAGGCTTCACCGGGCGGGGGAGGAGCCCGAGTCGAGCGTCGCTCGCTGAGTGGCCGAGGCCGTTTTGGCGCGCTCGGCGCAAAGGATTGTGGGCGGTCGGGAGGCCTGTTTTTGCGCGGGGGGTCTCGCGGGACAGGGGGAAGCAGTATCATGCCGGGGGAAGACGACGACCCCGCCGACAGCCAGTGCCCTATCCGGGCCGCCATAGGCCACCTCTGCCAGGAGCTCAACTTGGACGCCAGCAGCGCCGCCGAGGCCCTTCGGGATTTCACGGCCCTGCGAGGCACCTACAGCCTGGAGGTGGGAACCAGTCTGTCCTGCGGAGGGAGGGAGGGTCGGTCGGTCGGTGAATAGACGCCTCCCCGCGACTAGCCCTCCAGTGGCCTCAGCGCGCCGGGCTGCGTGAGGGTTTTAATTCGCCTCAAGGGACGACGCGGCTGCCCCCCCCCCCTGGGCTGTGGGCCACTATGAAGGGCTTTTAGGGAGCTTTCAGTAGCTTCAGGCCGGGCTCCGGACTTCGTGGGTCCCCTGGCAGGCTGCCCTCCCACCGACCCCCTTTATTGGTTGCTCTCTCCCGCCCCACCGGTGCCGACCCCTCTTGCATCTGCCGGCTTCACTCCTCCATTCACTCCTGACCGAGCCGTTTGCGACTGTTTGCTTACTCCAGGTAACGGAGGGGCAGCTGCCAGCCTCCTCCTCTACGCGAACTTGCCTGACAGCAGGCGACGGCCTTTTAAACGGCGGCCTCCCACAAGAGCCGGAAATTAACTCGAGGTCTTCAGTAAATAAGTACCAGTGAGAAAGCAAGGTTTCAATACTTTCCTTTATTCACTGATTACATCCATTTGTGTTATCCCCGTCACCAAAATGGATGCAGCTCAGCTTTCACTTAAAAGTGCATTATTAAGGATTCTTAAGCTGTATTTAAATAATCATAGCCCACAAGGTATGGGAGCAAAACACTTTTGCTCCCATACCTGTATTTAAATAATCATAGCCCACAAGGTATGGGAGCAAAACACTTTTGCTCCCATACCTTGTGGGCAAGGACTCGGGATGTTTCCTTTTAATATGGACATGGAGAACGCCACCTGCTCTTGGGCCCTGAGTTGTTACCAGGCAACCTGTTTGTTGAGCATTCGTGCTGATTGCGTTGCACAAAGTTTGCAGAGAGGGGATGGGATGTTGACTGAGCATTCATACTTATTTATTTGCTGAGAGATTTCTCGAGAATTTCCCGTCCCCCAAGTTGATTCCAGCACTTAACCACTCAGTCAAAATGTATGTTAGGTACATGACTGAAAGCTTTGGAGTTCAGTGTTGAGCTCAAATATTTAATATTGTACATGTAAGAGATGAAAGACTGAGTCAGGTTTCTAGGATTTTGGTAGTTTTTTGCAAGTTGAAAGCAAAGTATTGTCTCCTTGCTAATAACCGATAGACATTTGACAATGGCAGAAGATAGCTAACCTGGCTGGCCTGAAAACTCTTTGTTAGATAAAAACTTGTGCCATATTTCTTCTCCTTCAGTGACACATTTCCATGTTTTCATTTCTAATGCTAAAAATTGAAGCAGGAGCTGAAAATAACTTCTCAGCACACATTCTATGACGGACGGATAATGCTGTTGCTCGGTAACTTTGCAGATATTTGACTTGCATCCAAGACAGTGACTTTAAAACTTGGTGTCTTTTTAAGGGAACATTTCATCTGCTCTGTGTTATGCAGAGAATTCTGTGTGTGTTCAGAATCTAGTTAGAAAACTTTTATGATTGTCCAGTCATGTGGGATGTTGGTGAATTTCAGTGGACCTCAGAGCACAGCATACCTCAAGAAAAGATTGGTGGCAGTGGACAAGCTGTCTTTCAGAGAAGCTTTTCATAGAACTTTCTCTGTGAGCAATCCCAGAGTACCCTCGAACACAGTTTGAAAATGATTGAATATGGGCTTGTCAGAGCTTGCTTGAGAGTTCATGCAAATTCCGAATAGCTATTCAACTCATAGTGCTTGTTTTGATTAGAATTTGACGTTATTTATTCTATTATATCTTCTAATAAGTACATCAAGCAGAGTTGGTACCAAGTTATTCTTTAAGAGAAATTTAGTAGTTAGTTTAGTTTAAAAGAATCAAAAACATTTTTGTTACCTCCCTGAATAGTCAATTAAATAATCGTTTCTGAAGCTGCATCTTTTTGTATTCTTTATTTCAGAGTATAAACTGAGGATTGTTCTCTTAAAAAGGCCATTGTTTATTTATCTTTGCAGGGGGAAACAGTACATTGGTTGGCTTGTGCTCTCTATGTTGCTTGCCGTAAGAGTATTATCCCCACTGTAGGAAGTGGCCTGAGGGAAGGAAACTGTGTCTCACTCACCAGGATACTACGCTCAGCAAAACTAAGGTATTACTTTTTAAAAAAATAAATGGGTGAGTGCCCATACCGCTTTTAGCTTTTTTCAGTCTGAAGACATTAAATAATTTGGCGTGCTTATGGTTTTATGCTTTGTAAGTTCATAATTTACTATTTTTTTAAAAAAAAATGGGTCTGTGCATACTTAAATACTTAAACTGGAAATTTATTTTCAAATTGCACAGTTGCGTACTTTGAGGTTTCAGAAAATTCTTGCAGATTGAATGTAGTTAGGCTAACTCCTTTAGCGTTAGAAACTAAATAGCATAGCATATGTCAAAGGATAATTCTAACACTAGTTCAAACATATATGTTACTTGATGATTGCAGTGCTAATGTAGTTTCTTCATATACCTTCATGACATCCCAGACCTGGACTTTGCAATTAAGTCACCTCATACATTCAACTGTGAGCCATGTAAACATTTTGTAATCAAGTGATTTTCTTGCTTGTGTAAGTGGGTCTTCTTCAACAACGCAAGAACTGTAAAGTACATACCTTGTATACTGATACAAACTATAGTAAAGACTACAATCCAATGTCATTCTTTTTTAAGTTTAATTCAGTTTTTTAGTAAAATGAAAAAGTGGATGGACATGTCAAATATGCCTCAGGAGTTTCGGGAGCGAGTGGAGAGACTGGAGAGAAACTTTGAAGTGTCGGCAGTGATTTTCAAGAAGTTTAAGCCAATATTCCTGGTCATATTTAAAAATCCTGATGAAGAACAACCAAAGCTACAAAGAAGCAGGAAACACAGGTACTACTTAAATGCTGGGGTATTTTGAATTATATATTGTGTAAAATAATAATAATAATAATTAATAATAATAATAATATAATGAAGCTAATTGTAATCCAGCCATTGCCAGTTTGGTGCCCTCTAGATGTTTTGGACTATAACTTCCATCATCTGCAGCCAGTACCAGATTGGTGAAGGCTGATGTAATACAATTCCTGTGGTGCCCAACTTGAGATAAGCACAAGAAGCATTCTGCAAAATAGTGTAGTTTGGACTACAAAAGAACTAGGTAGTCAGTGGGATGGTGATAGTGCTGGAAGGGTTATTGAACATGACAAATGGAAGTATGGCTAATGGAGGAATCCATTGTACTACTCAAGTTTAAAATTGCTACTGCAGTTTATAAAAAAGGTAAAGGTACCCCTGCCCGTACGGGCCAGTCGTGATCGACTCTGGGGTTGCGTGCTCATCTCGCTTAAGAGGTCGGGAGCCAGCGCTGTCCGCAGACACTTCTGGGTCACGTGGCCAGCGTGACGAAGCTGCTCTGGCGAGCCAGCACCAGCGCAGCGCACGGAAACGCCATTTACCTTCCCGCTATAAAGCGGTACCTATTTATCTACTTGCACTTAGCGGTGCTTTCGAACTGCTAGGTGGGCAGGAGCTGGGACTGAACGACGGGAGTTCACCCCGCCACGGGGATTCGAACCGCCGACCATATGATCGGCAAGTCCTAGGCACTGAGGTTTTACCCACACCGCCACCCGCGTCCCTACTGCAGTTTGTGGTAGTTGCTAATTACATTCAAGTTAATGCTCAAGCTGCATATCTTCAAAGAACAGTTTTCTAGAACTTAACCTTGACTTTTATTTCTGTAGACGGGTGCCCTGCAATGTTAAAGACCTATTCAACTTTTGTTGGACGTTATTTGTTTACACAAAAGGTAAGTCATAATTTAACTTGATTCCCTATATTCAATTGAAGGGTTATATGATCTTAATTGTGTTTATGTGGTTTGTTCCAAAGGGAATTTCAATATGATTGGAGGTGATTTAGTGAACTCATACCATTTGCTTCTGTGCTGTTTGGATCTGGTTTTTGCAAATGCACTTCTGTGTCCACATAAGAGAGATCTATTGAATTCATCTTTTAAAGGTATGAAGATTGCCCCCAATGCAATTTTTGTGTGTGTGTACAAGTCTTGAAATTAGTTTCTAATTCATCACAGACACTTACTTTTTTCCTTTTGGTTAAGGTTTGCCAGAAGACTTCCATACAGCTGATGTCAGGACTTCCGAAGGGCCTCCGTGTATTATTGCCACACTATGTGAATTACATGATGGTCTTTTGGTAGAAGCCAAGACCATAAAGGAACACTACTTTAAACCATATATCTCGAAGCTCTGTGATAGAGAGGTATACACTCAAAAGTCATTGTTAACTATTGAGTAGGTTATAAAGGACTGATGACAGGCAGAAGTGTTCTTTTGGAAATTTTTTGTTTATTTTTAATCAAAACTTCAAGCCTGCTTTAAACACATATTTATCTTTGATATAAATAGGGGAGAACATTTCTGGGTGGTCTTTCTTTGGTTCTAACTAAATAATGCGTAAGTGTCAGAGCCACTTGACGCAGCTGTTATGCAGCTGTGATGTCAGAGACTGACTTGCTTGTTCTTGTTTTATTTATTATTTGAACTGCTTTTCTCTTTTTTGCTTTTTTCATTTAGATTTTAAAAGGAGACTGTCTTTTGGATTGTAGTAACTTTGCAGACAACAAGTAAGTTCCGCATTCAAAAATTACTTGAATGCTTTTATTTCAGTATGTGAATCTGGTGATAGAACATTTTGGAAATGGCTCTTCTGCCATCTGATGGTATTGCTAATGATGAATTGCAAGCTATGGCAGTAAATGCGCACTGGATTTTAAAATACTGTGCATTCCTATTCTGGAGTATTTCTACACAAGATCCTGAAGGATGTTATCTTGTTTTCCTGTACAATCCAGGCATGCAGATTTAGGAAACTGCTTCATGTTGCAGTCTCCAGCTCTGGTAAATTAACTTGGTTTGGGGGCAAATCTTTGGTTTACTTTGAACAAGCAGAACACTAATGCACTTCTCAGTCCCTTCTCCTTCACTTTCCCTACTTGCAGCTGGGAGAAACTAATCATGAGACTTGGACTGGTGTTACGTGAGAACCAGCATTTGTGGTATGTTTCTCTCCAAACAAACCATTAGTGGAAGCCAAGAACAAACACTGAGCCAAATGTGGTTTGTTTCTCCTAGCTTCAGGCAGGCTGGAGCAAAGTGGGAGAAACTGAGTTATATGCATATGCTTGTTAACAGTAAAACAAGGGTTTGCCCCAGAATAGAGCTAAATTACTAGAGTCATGGTAAGCCATGGTTTGTTGCTTACTATGACATGCAAGCATAAGAAGCTGCCATTGGTATTTTCAGCTTAGTGTTGTCTACACTGACTAGCAGCGGCTCTCCAAGGTTTCAGATAGGAATCTGTTCCAGCCCTACCTGGAGATGCCAGGGATTAAACTTAGGACCTTCTGCCTGCAGAGCAGGTGCTAGATCAATGAGCTATGGCCCTTCCCTTGACCGTTGAGTCAGGAGGTGAACTTCATTAGCGAATTTCTTGTTTAAAACAAAAACTTGTTTTATAGGCTCTGCTATTTAAAATTATATAGGGAAGTGATAAACAATTTGCAATGTCCAAGCACATTTGTTTGGGTCCCGTTGGTGCTACCAGATTTGAATCTAGTAGAAAGAACTTGATCGTATAGTGTGGCAGTGCCTAAACAGGCAGCTTCACTATACAGTCGTACCTCGGCTCCTAAATGCCTTGGGAGTCTAACGTTCCGGCTCCTAAACAATTGAAAACTGGAAGTGAGTGTTTCAGTTTTCGAATGTTCTTTCGGAAGCCGAACATCCGACGGAGCTTCCATACCTTCCGATTGGCTGCAGGAGCTTCCTGCAGCCAATCAGAAGCCACGCTTTGGTTTTCGAATGTTTCAGAAGTCGAACGGACTTCCGGGACGGATTCTGTTCGACTTCCAAGGTACGACTGTACTCTTTTCAGCACCTGCTGAAAACATTCTTGTTTAGAGTCGTGGTTGGCACCACAGAGCCTAGAGCTTGCCGAACAGAAGGTCAGCGGTTCGAATCCCCTGACGGGGTGTGCTCCCATTGCTCGGTCCCTGCTCCTGCCAACCTAGCAGTTCGAAAGCACGTCAAAGTGCAAGTAGATAAATAGGTACCGCTCCGGCAGGAAGGTAACCAGCAGTTCCATGCGCTGCTCTGGTTTGCCAGAAGCGGCTTAGTCATGCTGGCCACATGACCCAGAAGCTGTACGTCTGCTCTCTTGGCCAATAAAGTGAGATGAGCACCACAACCCCAGAATTGTCCGCAACTGGACCTAATGGTCAGGGGTACCTTTACCCAGATGCTTACAAAGTTTAGTACTTTAATTTTTGTATGCTTTAAAGTACTGCTGTATTTTTTTCTTTATTTTACTGTTTTACTATTGGTAAACCGCTTTGAGTTTTGGTTTTTTTTAAAAAATCAAGTGGTATATACATTTTATTAAAATAAATAACGATGTAAAATATTTTAAAAGGCTTTTTCAGACCCCCTAATTGCTAGTACTTCCTTTTTCCATTCTATCCCAACAGTTGGCTTCAAAAAAAAATCAACTTGTAGAAACTAGAAAACCATAGGTAGAAAAGATGGGGAGCACTGAGAGCATGTGTGTATAGCAATGGGTAAAATATAAAATCTTACCAGTTTGGTTTCTTTTAACATTAATTCATAATAGTGTATATTGTCTTCCAGCAAAGCATTGAATAAAGAATATGAAGAATATGTTCTGACAGAAGGAGACTTTGATGAGCGAGTTTTCTTGGGAGAAGATGCAGAAGAAGAAATTGGAACTCCTCGGAAGTTTTCTACTGATGTGCCATCTGGCAAGGTGATGACAAGAGCTCATGTAGAGTGTTACCTTCAACAGCATTTTGAGAAGGTAATGTTAGTTGTCTTACAGAAGTGTGCTTGCTTTCGTAGTCTCCAGCAAGAAAAGTGGATTAGGTATTTTAAGTCAACATGTCTTGAATGTATATAAAAAGCAATAGTAAGTTATTTTCGTACATTTTTTATGCCTTTTCAGGGGACACTGCCCTCACAATACAGTTTACAAGATTATAATAAGACACATAAAATAATTACAATTTCAAAAATTTAACCATAGATTACAAAAATTGGGACCACCTGGAAAAAATAACTCCCCAGCACAATTCAATCAAAAGCAAACTGGAATAAAAATATATTCATAGTTGCTGCTTGTTCTTTAATGAGCAGAGATGAGGACATTCATATGGCCCGAGAGAGAGACAGAGCATTCCAAATGTGGTGCCACCACTGAGAGAGCACTTTTCACTCATCTACAGGCCAAAAAGCAGGACCTCTGTAACTTACTTTAATGCTTAGGCAGGCTCATATGTATGAAAGAATTATACAGTGTACCTGATCCAAACTCTGTTCTTAAAAACAGATTTTAAAAGGTGATTTGTCCACATATCTATTGAGAAATAAATACCAACACTTTTCAGAAGGACAGGGGAATTAATTGGTTTTCCTGACTACGCTGCTTGCAGAAAGTAAACAGGTGTTACCAAATAGAGAGAATTGGTTTCATCTTTACAAACTTTAAAAAAATTAAGATGTGGTTAATGCAATATCTAAATAACTTTTTGGCAGATTGGGGGAGAACACCAATTCAGTGGCCTTGTTCATACAGTACAGTAAGCCAAACAAGAGCGTACCACTGGTGGGGAACTGAATCTAACCAGTGGACCTGATTCTCTGTTGTACCACTCTAAGCAAGCCATTTTGATAGGAGAGTGGGGCTAGCCCACCTGTCAATGGATACAACCCACAGTCTAAAAAAGAAGAAGTAGTGTAACATACAGTTCAATTCTGAACAGTCAGTAGTTTCTGGGATTGTTATTTTGGGTATGTTTTTGTCATGTCATGTTCTGCAGCTATGATCTAAAGTTTGATGGTATTTGTGAAGTTAACCATGGGCCAAAACAATTGAAAGATGTTTCTCTTTGACTTGGTAGAAAAGATCCTTCACACCCTCAACTCCATTGACTGGCAGGAGATACCTTAGAGAGAAGGAACAAGTAATTACTCCTGTTGCTTCCGCAACACAGAGTGTAAGCCGGTTACAAAGCATTGTAGCAGGGCTAAAAAATGCACCTAGTGAACAGCTTATAGCTATTTTTGAGTAAGTGGATACTCCTTTTCTTTCTCTCAGATCTGTAGGTCTCCCCCCATTCTGGTTTTTATCAAATGATCTAATCATAATCTGGGGACTGGATCCAAAGAAACATATTGTCTTTCCTGGATTACAACTCCAATATTACATGGCAAAACACTTCCTGAAATTTAAGGAACTGTCAAAAAAACTGCTAGCAATATGGCATGCGGATTCCTATTTAAGAAAAGGGGGGTGTCAAACTATAGAAGCTCTTTGAATAATGACTGGGAAACATAATGACTTGCAGTTAGTAATTCATTAAGTTGCTTCTTTTTGTTTGTTTCCTTGAAGTTGTGTGAACTGATTTGAAATACAGTAAGTGTATAAGTAATGCAGGGATGCGGGGGGCACTGTGGTCTAAACCACAGAGCCTAGGGCTTGCTGATCAGAAGGTCGGCAGTTCGAATCCCCGCGACAGGGTGAGCTCACATTGTTTGGTCCCAGCTCCTGCCCACCTAGCAGTTCGAAAGCACGTCAAAAGTACAAATAGATAAATAGGCACCACTCTAATGGGCAGGTAAACACCGTTTCCGTGAACTGCTCTGGTTCACCAGAAGCGGCTTAGCCATGCTGGCCACATGACCAGGAAACTGTCTGCGGACAAATGCTGGCTCCCTCAGCCTACAGAGCAAGATGAGCGCTGCAACCCCAGAGTCGTTCGTGACTAGACCTAAAGGTCAGGGGTACCTTTACCTTTACTATAAGTAATGCAGTTAAAAATTAAAACTGATCATACTCTCACCCTATCCAACAATCTTCCAGCTAGTCATGGCAGCAGTAGGTGTTCGTTCTATAGGAACTGAACTTTATGGCTTCCCAGCCTTGGGTATTCAGGGGTGGGGGTTAGTTAGGCTCAGTTCTCTTACAGCAAGAAGAAGTTAGATGGAAATGGAATTCCAGAACTATAGAGCTCTGTTTTGGGAAGTGGTTTACTAAATTTCGGGCATTCTTTTTCCACTTATTTTGTGCTAAGATTATTATAAGGCAATGATCATTTGGGAAGTTAGTTATACTTCAAAATGTTCAGTCACTCCTTGTTTAGAATAGACAATTGTTAAGTTGTTGTGGGGAATGGCTGAAGTAAGGCAGTGTTGCACATCCAAATGGGGAATGGAATAATTTCAAGCTAAATAAATAAACAAACAAACAACATCAAATCTATAAGTTTAATCCTTCACTTTCTGCAGACTAAGCCTTTCATAACAGTTTGGTTCACACATAATGCTAAGGTATGATCTGTTTGAACACATGAGCCCAGGAGATTAGCCATAGTTTGTTTTCTGAAGGCAAACCACAGTGTAAAGTCATAGCTTGTAGTTGGCTTACAAGCCATCGCTTGTTTTTAGTATGGTTTGATGTTATGTGTGAACCCAATAGCTTTGTTTAACCATGGTTTATTTGGGCATCCCACCCCTGACATTCATCAGGTCACAAGAGCAGCTGGAAAACTAATCTGGGGAACAAACCAATCTTTGAAGAAACAAGTCATGCCTTTTTTGCATGTCCGTTAGACAACTCATGCTTTGTTGAGCAAACCATTGTTAAAATGTAACATTATGTGCAAATGCAGCCAATGTATTCTAGTTTAAAATGCAGTAAAGTGAAGGCGTTAATTACAAAAGAATGTGGCAAGCGGAAGCCTTTATATCAAAAGATAATTACATAACATTTCATATATTATGTTAATTTATTGGTTTTATACTATAGGTCTTGTATACAAAATCCTGTAGAAACGATCATGAACAGAGTGAAAGAGATAGGGGACGTTTTCTGTCAGAACTATACACGGTCAACTGATGATCAGCCAGGATCTCACATAGGTAGGAATGGAAGTAACAATTATATATTCAGGGAAGTTTTTAATGTGTGACATTTTAATGTATTTTTAATCTTTGTTGGAAGCTGCCCAGAATGGGCGGGGTACAAATAATTATTATATTATTAATATTATTTTAAATTTCATATGTTTCAAAGCCAAAGGTAACAAAAACACAACTTTCAGTTCTTTGTGTAAATGGCATGTTGGGAATACTTCATGTAGCTATTTTAATATACTGTACTAATTTCCATCTTTAGGGGAAGAGTGCTGTTCCTTACAAAGCTATAAAGACTACCCATATACAAAACAGTTATCAGCAGTCTTATGGAAACCCAAAGTTTGCAGAAATATAGAAAACTCTTTAAATGCCCCCTCTCCCCACATTCCAGAGAGGCCTGAAATGACCAAGGAATGTTGGCTGGTTGCCTGGCTGTCAGTTAGGTGAGGGAATGGAAAGCTAGGAGGACAGGGAATAGAATAGAATCATAGAGTTGGAAGAGACCACAAGGGCCATCGAGTCCAACCCCCTGCCAAGCAGGAAACACCATCAGAGCACTCCTGACATATGGTTGTCAAGCCTCTGCTTAAAGACCTCCAAGGAAGGAGACTCCACCACACTCCTTGGCAGCAAATTCCACTGTTGAACAGCTCTTACTGTCAGGAAGTTCTTCCTAATGTTTAGGTGGAATCTTCTTTCTTGTCGTTTGGATCCATTGCTCCGTGTCCGCTTCTCTGGAGCAGCAGAAAACAACCTTTCTCCCTCCTCTATGTGACATCTTTTTAGAATGGCTGC
This sequence comes from Podarcis vaucheri, assembly GCF_965113315.1. Classification (NCBI taxonomy): domain Eukaryota; kingdom Metazoa; phylum Chordata; class Lepidosauria; order Squamata; family Lacertidae; genus Podarcis; species Podarcis vaucheri. Next base: position 76,288,999 of record NC_138764.1, read on the forward strand.
GATTCTGAACAGGGAGCACTCCACACTGCAACATTTTGTTTCAGGTCCTACTTGTAGCTAGCATGAATTGTCTGTTGCAGGCTTCCTCAAACTTGGTCCTCCAGATGTTTTGAAACTAGAATTCCCATCATCCCTGACCACTGGTCTTGCTAGCTAGGGATCATGGGAGTTGTAGGCCAGAAACATCTGGGGGGCTGAGTTTGAGGAAGCCTGGTCTGTTGCATTTATTGTGCCATCCCATTCATACTCACCAAAAAGTAAGCCCCCTACTGCATTACTCTTACAGGATTGCAGCCTGAGCCATTTGATGTTTTCTTCATCAATATGAAGTCACAAACTTTTGGGTCTTACTATAGAAGTATAATACAATTAAACTGTAAAAAATGTAAACACTTTCTGTTTAAATTGCAGATTTTGCTGTTAACCGGTTAAAATTGGCAGAAATCCTTTATTATAAAATCTTGGAAACCATAATGGTACAAGAAATGCGGAGGCTACATGGCAAAGACATGTCTGTAAGTAAACCAACTCGGGGGTGGGGTGCAGTATGGAGAGCCTATTTTGGTGAGCAAAATCCAAGGATCAGAATTTTCAGGCTTTTTCTCTAATTCTGAAGACTGCATGAGGGGTTCAGTGATAGTTTGCATTCAGAAGTTCCTAGGTACAGTTCCCAGAATTTCCAGGTAAAAGTTGTTAGGACAGAACTCTGCTTGGGAGCTCTCTAGTTAGAGTAGGCAATAATTAGCTAGGTGGACCAATGCAAGAGCAAGAGTATTGAACTAGATGGGCTTTTCACCTGATCCAGCAGGGCTATTATGATCTTAATGAACTGGTTCTGTATAAGGTAACTTGAATGTGCTCAACCTTCCCTTGTACTACTTCCCTTCTAATTAGTTCACTTATGTACTGTTCAGATGATAGTACCTTCCAAACTGAGGCAGCCATCTCTCTTCCTCGGTTCTTCCCCAGAGACAAAACTTGTCTCACCTATGTTAGGTTTTTAGGGTGAAGATACTCTGTTAATCTATTTATTAGAAGCTTCATTTTATATAAGTATTTATTATTACTGCAGCAGGATTTTATAAGACTGAATAATTCAGTTCTGTGTTTGGAACTTCAAAAACCTATCACCTACAGAATCTGCTATTAAAAATATAACCAGTGGTAATTCTGAAGAAATGTGTTGTTACCACCAGTAAAACTTGAAATGAATGCTTGCCTGTTATACTTCACTTAGCTTCTTACTATATGAAACATCTTTTTTGAAGTAGAATAATTGACAGAACTTCTAAAAAGAGAGAAATCGGAAGCAGAACAGGACTATTAGGCATAGAGTGTGCTAATATCCGCTGTGAACTCTCTAGTGTTTGAGCACTGTCCATATAACTAAGTTTCAACTCCTGACAAAACAGCTTGAGTATCTCAAGTTTGATTGGCAGTGTTTAAAAAGCATTCTGAATTACAATTTCTTATATGACTGAGAGGTTAAACATTCTGCTTTTTCTTTCTAGGCCCTTTTAGAGCAAGATATTTTCCACCGTTCCTTGCTGGCATGTTGTTTGGAGATAGTGCTGTTTGCATATAGTTCACCACGAACTTTCCCCTGGATCATTGAAATTCTTAACCTCAGGCCATTCTATTTTTATAAGGTAAAGCCCAAGCAAAGCACTGACTTCATGTATTGTATATTAAGTTGTCAAAGGGCTGTTTCACAGACTATGCATGCTTGATAGGAACAGTAGTGGTCAGTCACAGTGCCTTGGCAGTGCAAGATTGTTGCATGCATACTTAACAGATTTGGATGTACACTTGAAGCCTCTTGATGCACTGTAATGTGCTAGTGGCCCAGGCATTTAGTATTGGTCCAAGTTAGGTCTAACTTCTGTCTTATGAAACAAATATAGAACTTGTATTTTAGTGATGAAATTGTTTAGCTTCCATACTACTTTGTAAGGTGGAGATGCCATCCAACGAAGGGTTGAAGGAAGGAGTTAGGAAGACTAGTAAAAGAAGGCCTAACTGAATTAAAGTTGGTTTGCAGTTTGGTAAATCCTTCCTTCTGACTTCTTACAGAAATGACAGCTAGATAATAATGCCAGTCTACTATCTTTTGATAGGTTAAAATTTTGTACGCTGATGAGTGTTTGTGTTCTATGTAAAGTAATTTTCTTGGGTACTGTGTAATGTACTATGTGGGGCTACCTTTGAAGGTGACTCGGAAACTACAACTAATCCAGAATGGGACTGCTAGATTGGTGAATGGGAGCGGCTGCTGAGTCCATACGACACCAGTTCGAAAAGATCTACATTGTCTCCCAGCATGTTTCTGAGCACAATTCAAAGTATTGGTTCTGACCTTTAAAGCCCTAAATAGCCTCGTCCTTGTATACCTGAAGGAACATCTTTACCCTCATCATTCAGACAAGACACTGAGGTCCAGTTCTGAGGGCCTTCTGGTGTTTCCTTCACTGTAGAGAAATGAAGGTACAGGGAACTGGGCAGAGGGCCTTCTCGGTAGTGACTCCCGCCCTGTATAATGCCTTTCTGTCAGATGTCAAAGAAATAAACAATTTCACAACTTTCTGAAGACATCTGACGGCATCCTTGTATCAGGAAGTTTTTAATGTGTGAGGTCTCAATGTTAATCATCATCATCATCATATCCAAAATGTTTGGGATTGTATTATTTATTAAATTTGTATACCACCCTATATCCGTAGATATCAGGGCAGTTCATATATGAAATTCCAAAATTAAAAACTGCTGGACTAAAAGAGTCTGAAAGCAATTCAGTTTTTATGGAAATTTTTGGTGTGGCTGAGAGAAGTTTGAAGACTTTGGAGAAAAATGCTGAAAGAATACGGGAGAGCCTCCAAAACGCCAGATGAAACGAGCTGTAGGGAAAATGCTTTGGATATACAATTCTTAATGTGAGGCAGTGAAAATGGTTATTGAAGTAGATTTTTACTGTGTGTCTGTGACCAAAATACTCTTTTCATTCAAGGTGATTGAAATATTGATTCGATCAGAAGAAGGACTTTCTAGAGATATGGTAAAACATCTCAACAGCATTGAGGAACAGATTCTTGAAAGCCTAGCCTGGACAAAAGATTCTGCTCTGTGGGATGCCCTCCAAGCATCAGAAAACAAGGTCCCTACCTGTGAGGAAGTATGTTGACAGGCAAATAATTAAAGTTGAACACATGGGAGTAATTTACCGTATTTTTCGCCCTATAGGACGCACCGTCCCATATGACGCACCTAGTTTTTTGGGGGGAAATAAAGGGAAAAAAATTATTTCCCCCCCAGGCGTGGGGCTGGGGCAGCCCGAGCTTCCCCCGACCCCAGCCCCCAAACAGGCAGCTCTCTGCAAGCCGTGGGAGCCCAGCGGTGGCTCCCACTGCTTGAGGAGAGATCCGCGAAGCCTGGACGCGCTGAGATCAGCGCGCACAGGCTTCGGGATGCCGGCAACTCTCCCAAAGCAGCGGGAGCGTTCCCGCTGCTTGAGGAGAGATCCGCGAAGCCTGGACGCGCTGAGATCAGCGCGCGCAGGCTTCGGGATGCCGGCAACTCTCCCCAAGCAGCGGGAGCGTTCCCGCTGCTTGAGGAGAGATCCGCGAAGCCTGGACGCGCTGAGATCAGCGCGCGCAGGCTTCGGGATGCCGGCAACTCTCCCCAACCAGCGGGAACGCTCCCGCTGCTTGGGGAGAGATCCGCGAAGCCTGGACGTGCTGAGATCAGCGCGCGCAGGCTTCGGGATGCCGGCAACTCTCCCCAAGCAGCGGGAGCATTCCCGCTGCTTGAGGAGAGGTCCGCGAAGCCTGGAGAGCGAGAGGGGTCGGTGCGCACCTACCGCTCTCGCTCTCCAGGCTTCAGCGAAAGCCTGCATTCACCCCATAGGACGCACCCACATTTCCCCTTCATTTTTGGAGGGGAAAAAGTGTGTCTTATAGGGCGAAAAATACGGTAAGTCATATCCCTCACCCCTTAAATCAAGGAGCGAAATTTGTGGTGAACTACTCAGTTCCCCATTAAATAAATATTTGTATAATAGCAAAACAGTATTATTCCTACCTCTTCAAAATTGTCACATTTTCCTTCCCAGGTAATATTTCCATGTAATTTTGAAACAGGGAATGGAGGAAGAGGACTAGGACACCTTCCCATGATGCCGGTATCTCCTATAGTACATCCTCGAGTCAAAGAGGTTCGGACAAATCTTGGGGAAAGTCTTAGACGGGGTAAGCTCATCATCTCTCTCGCCTTTTCCTCAATATCTTGCTACTCTTTTCTGTGTGTGAAATAATTTGTATTTAAAAGCGTCTCCTTGTCCAGGTAGTCAATTAGAATTGGTCATCTGGGTTTTAGTTAAAAGCTAGAAGAAAAGCATTTCAGTGTTGTTGTTTTTTTCTGAAAACTTTTCCTTCCTTCAAAATTTTGAAAGTTATTTAACTGCTGCTATACATATATCTGGGTAGTATTGTCAGTCATAAAAGCCTCTAAAGGTTGCATTCATTGTTGGTAAACTCCTGAAAGGCACATGCCAATAGTAAGCTGTACCAAAGTGACCAGGCACATAGAGAGGCAGGCAGACATACCCCCACCCAACTACTCTGCACCAATCAGCAGAGGGATAAGTGGGATTTCCTCCAAAGTGCTGCAAATGGGGAGGAAGATAGACCCAACTCTCTGTTTTTTGCTAAGGTGTCTCTCCTGCTTTTTGTGCACCATGATTGCTAGCAGGTTAGAATGCTCCAGAAACTGGAAGGAATTCCAGCCTGCTTGCAATAGTAACATTCAAGTGGGAGAAGAGAGGCTGCTCAGGGCTGATGGGCCATTTTAAGCAGTTAAGCAGACCTAACCAAGCTTACAGACTATTGGCTTACAAACACTGGCCTAGATAAGAAAGTGGAAAGTGTTGCCCTTCTTAAGGAGGAAAACAGGTTTTATGTGACTCGTTGAGAAGGGTTGCTTCTGCTTGAGGACAAGAACACAAATAATTCCTGTTGGTAATATTACTTATTCAAAGATGTTTACTTCTAAACAAGTTGTTTCCCAAAGAAAAGATCCGTCAAGGAGTGTTAAGAATCAGCAGCCTAAATGAATGTTGGCCTCTCACTCACACACTGTAATCTGTATATTGCTGAGCTTCATTATTCCTTATTGATGTATGGCTTGTGACAAATGAAAAAATCCATTCAGTGGTAAATGTGACCTTGTTGTTTAGACTCTGGGAAAGAATTTTTGTGCAAATAGGAACTTAAATCAATATTTAGAAATTATGAAAATGTAGTATTGGTGCATGACTATTCTGCGTCTCAAAATTTAATTACTGAAATGATAAAGTTAACCTCTCTGTGATCAGTTGCATTTTGTTGTGACACATTGTCCCCTCTTTTATTTTAGATATGCAACCATTGTCTCCCATTTCTGTTCATGATCGCTATAGTTCTCCTGTGGCAGGAAGTGCTAAGAGGAGACTTTTTGGAGATGAAAGCCCAAAAGAAAAACCTGCAGAAAAAAATCTGACTGAAGGGACTAGGTTGAAAATTGCCCCAGTGTCAAGCTTTGTTGATGAAAATGTGCCTGTTTCAACTGAGCAGACGGTTCTTGCAATGACAACAGCTACAGTAACAGGACAAAAAATTACATTGCATGGTAAGTTGAATATATATTGCAATTTATAATTTAGATTATAATGCTGGTAATCTTGGAGAAGAGTAATAAATGTGAAACTGTTGGCTATAAACACTTTTGGTTCACTGAATGCCTTTTAACTATTGTGGGAAGTTCATTTTGGTGTGTTTATTTATAAAGGCACTATATGGTATAGCTATATTGATGAGTAAATAACATGCACATCAATACACTTATATAAAAAGTTTTTAAATAATTTTTCTGTTTGCAATTAACTTTTTCAAGTGTGTTGTAAATACATAAATTGTAACTTGTGGATATACCCTAGGTATTGCAAATAATACTGGAGGGATCACTTTGATACCGATTTCAGTCAACTTGTCTGAAGAATCTAAAGCGGACAGCCTTGGACAAGCCCCACTCACTGCTCAAGCTTTAATCAGTGTGTCTCCAAGTCATCATATGACTCAAGCACAAGAGGCATATCAGCCAGCTGGAAGCAGGCCAAAGAAAACTGGATCTCTTGCACTATTTTTCAGAAAGGTAAAAAGTGTTTCTAGAAGATATTTTTTGCTAAAGTTTCTAACGCCCCCCTCCCACTGCCACAAAATAATGCTTCGTAGTAATAGCCCTAACAAAATATTCTACATTAAAGCCAGCAGGATTTACGTTGCAACATTGTACAAAATAGATTTACTCCAAGTCACAACATGCTGGCTTGGATCTAAAGTTCCACTTGTGTGAATGGAAGCACTGACCCCTGGGGGGGGGGGGAGAACCAACAGAAGCTGGAGAGCATCTGTTTTGGAATAAATCGCCCCTAGGGGATAAGGATGAAATGTTTTTAATCATCTAAATGGAGATGGGATATAACTAAGCAATGAGCCTACAGTAGAGCATGAAAATCAATTAAAATGGGTGTAAAGGAAAATGCATATACCAGACACATTGGGAAAGAGACACCTTGTATTTATATGCTAGCGTTAGAAGCCTTTGGGCCAAGATGAGGAGTGGCTTTAAAGGGGAGCATTTATGGTGGGTCACAGCATTTTGAACGAGGCAGGAGAAATGTGCATACCACTGTTTCAAACATCTCCTAAAACATACATAGTCTGTATTAAAGAGCAAAATTGCCTGAAATGAAAATAGTGTACACTTCCATTTCCTCACATTCCTATTCCTTGTTTGTCCCTCCGCTCAAATTCCTAACATTCCAAAAAAAAAAAAATCTGTTAAATTCACTTAGTGTTACATGGTAATTCATTTTAGGTGTATCATCTGGCAAGTGTGCGGTTGCGTGATCTGTGCATAAAACTGGATGTTTCCAATGATTTGCGCAGGAAGATATGGACATGTTTCGAATTCACATTGGTTCATTGTACAGATCTAATGAAAGATAGGCACTTGGATCAGCTCCTAATTTGTGCTTTGTTCATCATGGCAAAGGTAAGGCATTCTGTTCAGAATGCAGTACTGTTTTTATGTTATATTCTGGCATGACTTTCATATCACCATTCCAGCTGCCTGTTTAGTGATATATAAGTTGTTCAAATACAAACCTGACGATTCTGTGTTTTTTCCATCCCAAATACTTAATATTAGTAATTTCCCTTTGTGTCAATCAAATAAGAACATATTGCGGCATGTTCTCTATCACAGCATGGATTAGTTGTTGCATGCAAAACCTGGATGCTTTGATACTGAGCCTTCGAAACTGTGTTATGTAACAGTTTGATAAGCTGTCCTTGTGTTCCCCAGAAGTGCTATATATAAGCACCCCAGAGGTGCTTTTCAGAATCTTTCCTGTACCACAAGTCCTCTATAGAATCTCTTGAAGCAAATGCCAACTAATATTTCAGTATTTCTCAGTGTGTGGAACAACACATAGTCATTTCACGTTTATCTTATTTGAGCTCTTCAAACTGCCAAGTGAATTAGGAAGGTATGAATTTAGCCAATTGTACCTTAGAAACAGAAATGCACTAAGTAGCTGTAGGAAACAGCCCTTTCTCCATTTACCCCATACTTGTAGTTATGGAGCTGGAGAGTGGGAAGTATTTGCTGGGCATCCCCTTTCCAAAGCAGTCGCTGAGCAAAGGTAAGAGCAAGGAATTTATTTAAATACTAGTGCTCAGTTAGGTGTGAGCTCCAACAATATTTGCTGTCACAATCTTTATAAATGATGCGACTGGGAATATGCAACAAAAGACATTAATTCAAACTATGCGACATTTTACAATGATAATAAAAAGTGACTCCTTCTATTACTTCCTTTGAGGTCCCGTAGAACAGTGTTTCCCAACCGGTGTTCCGCGGCACACTAGTGTGCCGTGGAACGTTGCCTTGTGTTCCGTGGGAGGGAGGCGGGCGAGTCGGGCGGTGAGAGGCGGGGCGGCGGCGGCAAGCACACGTGGGGCGGTGAGCGAGCTCCCTCCCACATCCCATCGCCGCTCGCTACCTGGGCCTGCGCATGCGCGAAGTTTTCGCGCATAGCCACTTCCGGGCCTGCCCCAGGAGGTGGGGTTGTGGGCATCACGCCCTTCCCCACGTGAGCGGGGGCTGGTCTCAGCCCCCGCGAGAGCAGGGGAATCCCATCTGGCCACGCCTCCTGACCAGACAATCGGCTGGCTGGAGGGGGCGTGGCTTGCCCTATTTAGGGCCGGAGCGGAGGGGGCTCGCCCTCTCTTCTCCGGCTAGCCCCATCGCCGCTTGCTACTGGGCCTGCGCGAAGTTTGCAGTCCTTGCAGTCCTCGGTAACCACAGCTTGCAGTCCTCGGTAACCACAGCGACCCGAGGGAGGGGAGGGGACAGGGAAGTTGAGGGTGGCGGCGAGCCGCGATGATGTCAGTAGGCCGCGCCGCCTCGCCCTGGCACGGTGTGAGAGCCCTGGCTAGTGGCGCGAGCTTCGGAATAAGTGGGATCCGCGTGCGCGAGACCGAGATCGCGGGTAAGAAGCTCAGCCCTGGGCAGGAGGAAGCGGGGCCGCGCGTGCGGGCCACATCCCCACAGAGAGCGAGCCTCCCCCGGCCCACCACTCCGGGCAGGTCCACTCGCATGAGGGGGCGGCGATGGCGACGGCCGGCAGCTTGCCTGCAATGCCATCCCTCGAGCAGGCGAGGAGCCCGGAGGCTACCAGATGCGAGTCCTCTTTCCCACCCTGCTCGGGAGTCCAGAGCACTTGGTCGCATTCAGGATCTAGAGTGGGGAAGCGGGGCTTGTGTCTGGGCTGGACACATTGGGCTGCCTGTGCCGCTCGACCTGCGGGGAGAAATCGGGGTGGGAGTCACGACCGTGAGGCAGGCCTGCCAAGTGTGGCAGAAGAGGACACGGCCGTCGCACCTGTCCTTAGGTAGGAGCTTCTTCCGTGTCGACCTGCTGCCCTAAAGTCTTGGCTTTTTTCTTGGCTTTTTGGCGGTTGGCACAGAAGGAAGGCAAGGGGGAGGGGGAATAATTGAAACTTACACTTTCGTGCGTCCCTCCCGGCGTGACACTGCGCGCTGACGTCACGGGGCTGTAATGGTGGTGTGCCTCGAGATTTTTTGCATCAAACAAGTGTGCCTTTGCCCAAAAAAGGTTGGGAAACACTGCCGTAGAATTACTTCCCACCATGTAATTTATTTATCATTGTTATTTATTAAATTTATACCGCCGTCATCTATAGATCTCAGGGCAGCTCACAACATAAGCATTTATGAACACTTTGGTTCCTACTGTCAGCCACAAACTTAGCCATATGGCATGCAACTAAGAGAAACCTCAAGTGCACATCATCCCACCAGTTTTGTGTTTCTCCATAAAGATTGTTGCTGGCGGACACCTCATTTAGGCTACATGCAGTCATCATGTATTCATATGCACTTTGTTGTTGTTGTTTAGTCGTTTAGTCGTGTCCGACTCTTCGTGACCCCATGGACCAGAGCACGCCAGGCACTTCTGTCCTCCACTGCCTCCCGCAGTTTGATCAAACTCATGCTGGTAGCTTCAAGAACACCATCCAACCATCTCATTCTCTGTCGTCCCCTTCTCCTTGTGCCCTCCATCTTTCCCAACATCAGGGTCTTTTCCAGGGAGTCTTCTCTTCTCGTGAGGTGGCCAAAGTATTGGAGCCTCAGCTTCACGATCTGTCCTTCCAGTGAGCGCTCAGGGCTGATTTCCTTCAGAATGGAGAGGTTTGATCTTCTTGCAGTCCATGGGACTCTCAAGAGTCTCCTCAAGCACCATAATTCAAAAGCATCAATTCTTCGGCGATCAGCCTTCTTTATGGTCCAGCTCTCACTTCCATACATCACTACTGGGAAAACCATGGCTTTTACTATACGGACCTTTGTTGGCAAGGTGATGTCTCTGCTTTTTAAGATGTTGTCTAGGTTTGCCATCGCCTTTCTCCCAAGGAGCAGGCGTCTTTTAATTTCGTGACTGCTGTCACCATCTGCAGTGATCAAGGAGCCCAAGAAAGTAAAATCTCTCACTGCCTCCATTTCTTCCCCTTCTATTTGCCAGGAAGTGATGGGCCCAGTGGCCATGATCTTCGTTTTTTTGATGTTGAGCTTCAGACCATATTTTGCGCTCTCCTCTTTCACCCTCATTAAAAGGTTCTTTAATTCCTCTTCACTTTCTGCCATCAAGGTTGTGTCATCTGCATATCTGAGGTTGTTGATATTTCTTCCGGCAATCTTAATTCCGGCTTGGGATTCATCCAGCCCAGCCTTTCGCATGATGAATTCTGCATATAAGTTAAATAAGCAGGGAGACAATATACAGCCTTGCCGTACTCCTTTTCCAATTTGGAACCAATCAGTTGTTCCATATCCAGTTCTAACTGTAGCTTCTTGTCCCACATAGAGATTTCTCAGGAGACAGATGAGGTGATCAGGCACTCCCATTTCTTTAAGGACTTGCCATAGTTTGCTGTGGTCGACACAGTCAAAGGCTTTTGCATAGTCAATGAAGCAGAAGTAGATGTCTTTCTGGAACTCTCTAGCTTTCTCCATAATCCAGCGCATGTTTGCAATTTGGTCTCTGGTTCCTCTGCCTCTTCTAAATCCAGCTTGCACTTCTGGGAGTTCTCAGTCCACATACTGCTTGAGCCTTCCTTGTAGAATTTTAAGCATAACCTTGCTAGCGTGTGAAATGAGTGAAATTGTGCGGTAGTTGGAGCATTCTTTGGCACTGCCTTTCTTTGGGATTGGGATGTAGACTGATCTTCTCCAATCCTCTGGCCACTGCTGAGTTTTCCAAACTTGCTGGCATATTGAGTGTAGCACCTTAACAGCATCATCTTTTAAAATTTTAAACAGTTCAGCTGGAATACCATCACTTCCACTGGCCTTGTTATTTGCAGTGCTTTCTAAGGCCCATTTGACTTCACTCTCCAGGATGTCTGGCTCAAGGTCAGCAACCACACTACCTGGGGTGTACGAGACATCCATATCTTTCTGGTATAATTCCTCAGTGTATTCTTGCCACCTCTTCTTGATGTCTTCTGCTTCAGTTAGGTCTTTACCACTTTTGTCCTTTATTATGGTAATCTTTGTGCGAAATGTTCCTTTCATATTTCTGATTTTCTTGAACAGATCTCTGGTTCTTCCCATTCTGTTGCTTTCCTCTATTTCTTTGCATTGCTCGTTTAAGAAGGCCTTCTTGTCTCTCCTTGCTATTCTTTGGAAATCTGCATTCAATTTCTTGTATCTTTCTCATATGCACTAGCACTGGCTTATTTTCAACTCAAAGGTCTAGCTCCTTATGCTCTGTTGGGAATTTCCTCCTAAAGCAGCAGTCAGCAAACTTTTTTAGCAAGGGGCCGGTCCACTGTCCCTCAGGCCTTTGGGGGGGCGGACTATATTTTGGAAGAAGAAAAAAAAAAGAACGAATTCCTATGCCCCACAAATAACCCAGAGATGCATTTTAAATAAAAGCACACATTCTACTCATGTAAAAACACACTGATTCCCGGACTATCTGCGGGCCGGATTTAGAAGCCGATTGGGCCAGATCCAGCCCCCAGGCCTTAGTTTGCCTACTCATGTCCTAAAGATTTATTGAGTTGTCAAGCATCACAAAGAGCTGCAGGAGAAGTCATTGGAAGCTCACTTACGCATGTAGAAGCGCTCTCCCAACCCTTCAAATCCATGCATGTCTACAGGAATGTTTTTATTGTGTAATGGGTTTGGCAATGTTCTGTAGAGCCAGTGTGGTGTAGTGGGTAAGAGCGGTAGTCTCTTAATCTGGGGAACCGGGTTCGCGTCTCCGCTCCTCCACATGCAGCTGCTGGGTGACCCTGGGCTAGTCACACTTCTTGAAGTCTCTCAGCCCCACTCAACTCACAGAGTGGTTGTTGTGGGGGATGAAGGGAAAGAAGAATGTTAGCCGCTTTGAGACTCCTTTGGGTAGTGATAAAAGCGGGATATCAAATCCAAACTCTTCTTCTTCTGTTCAGGTATCCAAAGATGAAAGAACGTTTCAGGACATAATGAAATGCTATAGAAACCAGCCACAAGCAAATAGCCATGTAAGTATGTTCTCAAGCTACAAACATTTTGTTAAGGCATTTAGTAAAGATAATACATTTGTTACCTAAATATTACCTGCACTTTTGAGAAATTGTAAACCTTTTCTTTCAATTTACCAGCAATTCCAAAACCTGCATTTTTCCATGTGCTATAGGTCTACAGAAGTGTTTTACTGAAAAGTGCGTCCACAGAGGCAGCGTCAGATATAAAAGTGGAAGAGATGTCAGAAGAAGGTAAGTAAATAGATCTAATACTTTTAAAATTTAATTGAATGGTTTAAGGGGAAGGAAATTCCTGAATACATACATTCAAAACGGGGGGGGGGGGTAATTCATCTTAAGTTTTACTCAGAGTAGACCTATTGAAATTAATGGCATTTGAGTATTCAGTTGACTAAAACTGAGTTGAATACCACCCTGATGCCCATGTTCTATAAATCTGATGAAAAGATATGACTCTAAAGTTGGTGGTAGAATCAGATACTTGGACTTTTAGTCCAAGTCCTTTCATGATAGATTCTTTAGACCAAACCACCCCTAGCAGGAGATAGAAAAATGACAACTATGTGTGTGGCTGGGGAAGCTGCCCAGAGTGGCTGGGGATACCCAGCCAGATGGGCGGGGTATAAATAAAAATTATTATTATTATTATTATTATTATTATTATTATTATGTAACCAAAGAGAGAGTAGGAATAACCAGCATGACACGCATAAGTAAACATCCATAGGATGGTCCTGTAAGGTTGGAATTTAAGGATCTCTTTAGGCACATGCAGGTGTATCCATTCATGCAATCTCTGGATATTTGTTTCTCCCCAAAAATTGCAGTTTGATTAAAACTTCTGTACTACTACCAACATCAATGGGGTGTACAACAATCTTAGAATACATTTTAAAACATGAAAATATAGGAAGAAAATGATACAAAAGTAGTTGGGAAGAGTTAAAATTATACTATACTGCATTAACACAGGCCTGGGAGCAGAGATGTGTTTTTACAAGATTCCTAAATGTCATGAATGTGGATGACCCCAGTGCAGAGACAGGTCTTCATGAGAGCAGGTGCACCAGCACTTTGATTGTGTTTGGAAATGGTCTAGAAAGCAACAAGGTTCTTTCAGTGCTGTTGAAATACGTTCTCATTAACCTGTCCCAGTCAGCAAATAGCCTTCAGAAGCATCATATAAAATGCATTACAGCAGTCAATCCTAGATGCTACTCAACATGGGTTGGGCTATTTCTGTCCAGGAGGCCAGAGCTGGCATACCACCCTAAACTGATGAAAGGCACTCCTTGTCACAGAGTCTCCTCGGTCTCCAGTTACAAGATGAAAGAAGGCAAGATGAGCACCTGTGTTGGGTAATTTGGCCAGAATTCATTACATGGTGAACTGATTTTATTACTGGTTTGACATTATATACATTGGCTCAATCCACATTTACTACAACCACTTAAGACTGGGGATGTTGTACCTAAGTTACTTACTTCCAAGTAAACAAGCAAAGGCTTGTGCTGTTGGACCGATTATAGCAGCACTACAGATTGGGTGGATGGTGAAGAGAGAAGTTATCTATCTGCCTGTATCTCTACCATTTCAAATTTCCCCCCATCATTTTAATAATAATAATAATAATGGCCTATGTTATTTTTCTTACACCTTCATTTCATTAGACTTACCCAGGAAGATGAGCTGTTCACCTATGAGAACAAAACCAGAAATTCCCAAAGGCTTGGAAAAGGAGGAGAGAGGGGATCTTCCAACATTTTATGACACCGTTTATTTAGGAAGAGTGCAGGTCTTCGCACTGAAATTAGAACCCACATCAGATAAACATCACCCAGAGGTAATCACCCAGATAAGAGTAATTGGGGAAAAACTATGTGGACTCCTGTTAAATCTGTTTGTATTAATCAATTATAAAACTTACTTTGTGTAACCAATAAGAAGTAGTACCGTGGTGTACTTTGGGTCATTAGCCTTCTACATAAGCATAATTTGAATGGTTGCAAATTTATATTCAAAATATCTTGAGAAATCGTTAGGTTCTCCGAAAGATCCTTCAATACAGTCATACCTCATGTTGCGTCAGCTTCAGGTTACGCCTTTTCAAGTTGTGTCCCACAGCAACCTGGAAGTACCAGAACAGATTACTTCCAGGTTTTGCTGCATGTGCAGAAGCACTAAAGTGCGCACACACACGCAGGCGTGGCGCTTCTGGATGCAAACACTTTGACGCGCCTCCGGGACAGATTACATCCGCAACTCGAGGTTCCACTGTATGTAAAATTTCAGTATTACTGTGATGATAAGTAACCTAAGTTTTAAGTAATGCATACATAACAAATGTGGTATGTTAAATAGAATTGTTATTAGATGTGGTGTATTCTAAAGAGAGATTCAAAGAGGTGCATGTTATATTGTTCCCCTCTTAACTGCTGTACAACAGGTTCCTCCAAGTCTTGGGTAGCAGAGAATTCTCTTCAAAGCCTAAGATCGAATTAATGGTATCTATTTGATGTTGAATTGGTATTTTTGGTGAATAAGTTATGGAAGCAGCCTCGGGAATCTCTTCAGTGGCTGAAAAAGATCCTTCAAAATTAAGAGTGTAACATACATGGTTTAGAAAATTGTATAGATGGTCAAATAAACTTCGTCATAGTTGTCATTTTTGAGCTTGTGTTCTTCCGTTAAATCTTACATTTGTAAAATTAGAGAATGGCCTGTCTGTATTTAACTCTGCAATTTTTCTTTCCAAGGTTGAAGCACCTTCCCTTTCCCCATTTCCTAGCATTAAACATCAACCTGTATCTCCTCGGCGGATATCCCAACAACATTCTGTTTATGTTTCACCTCATAAGAATGGTGCTTGCTTGACTCCTAAAACTGCCCTCTTATATAAATTTAATGGGAGCCCTTCTAAGGTAAGATTAATGCTGTTTAAGTGTTTAAAACCTTCTCCATACCTTTTTGAAGTGCCCTAATACTATATGTGATTGTAATAATTTAATCAAAGATTGAATATTATACTGCACTTCTGAACATTTTTGAAAGCTAAGGGTACTATCTAGTTGAGTTGGTGCATAAGTGGAACTGACTTGATATTCTACAGATTAGAGGAAGGGGAAGTTTGTGCAATGTTGGATTTCCCTCTAATATACTCTAATAAAGACACATATTAAGCTCTTTTTGTTTTTATCTTTAATTATTACCAGCTTTGATTGTAATTCTTTAATTTTCAGAGTTTGAAGGAAATCAACAATATGATAAAACAAGGAGGACAGAGGCCTAAGAAGAGAGCAATCTCAATTGACAGTGACACAGAATCACCAGCAAAGAGACTGTGCCAGGAAAATGATGATGTTTTACTGAAACGCCTTCAGGATGTTGTCAGTGAAAGAGCAAATCATTAGGTCTGCAAGAATACTATGTGGGCCAAAGCTTGTTAAGATCTGTCTCATGTAGCTCAAAACACTGTCCTCTTTCAACTTTCAATTTTTGCTTGTGTTACCTGGACTAGTCAAAACATTGAAGTAGTTTTATGGTACTTCCTTTTTAAAAGTGGAACTTTAGAGTTAGATCCTTTGTTCTACAGCTTATAAGTGCAGCTATTTGCTTTTTAAGTTTTATTCTGAAAGTAGGAGCCAGTTCCTACTATGAGAAGGACCAAAGTTTTCAGATTGCAGCCACCACATGTTAGAGATGTAATAACCAGTCAGTTGTTCCTTAGTGTGATTATTCTCTTGGTTTGAAGTTCACTTGGAGAAATAGCTTGGTTTTTATTTGTTGAAAGAACATTATTACCTTCTGCACATTATTTTAATGTGACATAAGTTGGACAATTCTTACTTCTAGTCATTCATATACTAAAACCCGGTATTTTTCACTTCCTAGTTGAGAGTGAAGAGGTATCACCTTTTTATCTGATGCTTGGATAGTGCTTTGATTTGAATCATGAGCATAACTTTCAAGGGCTGTACTCTTAGCTGCAGGTAGGATGGCTGACTGTCTGCAGGATGAAATGAAATAGGGTTTGTGATTGTTTTTGTTGCTGGTGCAACAGCAGAGGTGAAAGTAGCCTACAATTTTCTGTTGTAGGCTGTACTGGGGAAATACTATCTTCTGTTATCTTAGTATCTCATTTTGTTTTCCTTTCTTAAAAAGGCTTTTAGACAGAAGCACTCTTTGTAACTTCCGGAGCTTACATTGCTTTCACTGTAGTGACTGATGCTTACATACTGTAAGCCAACTATGAAAAGCATGTCATACTCTGCAGTTGATTTCTTAGTTCCTCAGGTAACATGCCTGCTTACACTTTGATGAGCCTGGCTATGCATTGCAGCTGCCTACAAACAACCATATCTGAGTGTCTGACATCCGAAATATCTCTCTCCCACAACTGTCCCCCAAAACAGGAAAGGCTGCAGTGGCTTGAAGCACCAAATGAACATATGCCTTTCTCTGATCTCAGGTAGAAGAAATTACCCCCACCAAGTCATAGGAGTAGGAAATGTACCATGTTTGTGTGAAGTCATAATGATTGCAAATTGAGTATTAGCAACTTTCCCCCCAAATAAACATGGTAAGATAATACTTTTTTAAAAACCCTCAACCAGCAACAAGAAAAGAACTGCATCCTTTCTTTGGACAATACATTTTTCCAATTCCTGTGATTTGCTGGGGCTCCTTTTGCTTAAGAAAGTGGGGGGGGGGAATGAGGGTTTAGCAATTGCTTCATGCCACTTCTTGTTTGCCCATTGTACTGCTTGGGGGCATTCTAAACATGCGCACTGGTTGCTTCTTCTGTGAGAAGCTATAATTTCTAGCCAATGTTACTACATTCCTATTAATAAATACTGTCCCCCAAAAGTATAATTTCGCTTGTGTAGTATCTACACAAAAGTTAGCCTTAATTGGGTGCTTTTGTACATAAGATATATGTAACTATTGTAGGATTTAGTCTTCATTTTCTGTTACTGGCATTGGGTACCAAATTAATTTTGAACTCTTTATGCTTAAGAGTCTCTAAAGAAGAGATTTGATGAGGAGTACCCAATGAAGGTATGGGATAGGCAAAGTTCTCTGGTTGGTAGGACAAATCTTCAGCCCTGCTGGGCTCACGCCAATAGGGCGGAAAGTGTGTCCTGCCTCCCACAGGAAATATATTCTATCCCATTGGTCTTAAATGGAGGGAAAACAAGTAGACCAGTCCCAGGAGTGGCATATGTCCCCCTTTATCTGAGGGCATGTCAAGGGATTAGAAAGGCTTGGAATCCCACAGAAACATGCTGAGGACCACACCCCCCCCGGCTGCTGTTGGGACATGGGGGGCAGCAACTAAGATTTCCATGGCTGCACTGAATGCACTGAAGTCTTCCAGTCTAATAGGTAGTAAGGTGAAATAGAAGAGCCATGGTTTCCAAGGAAATGAAGCTGATAAACAATTAGTGCTTCAATACAGAAAATGTCAGTGTATTTGTGTTTTAATAATTGGATAGGGAATGAAAATCCCCAAGTGCCACAGGATCTAAAATGTTGAGCTTTTTATAAAGTTAGTACCTCTGTGGCAATGACTGCTTTGAAGGCGTGTTACTTGTTACATTTTTACCGTGTAGCATAAAAATGCACTGAGCTTAGTAGACTCAGCTATGTGTACTGTTATTTTTTGCATTCCCCCCACATCAGTTGATCTTAATTTCTCAAGGGCTCTTTCTCAAAGTATCTGCCCTCCTAACCTATCTATATTTTCTTATCTCAAAGGCTGATGCTGAATTTCTTATTAATAATGATTTAATAGGTTGTATTATATTTTGTACTAACTGCAACTTGGTCTACAAGAGGTTATTGATCCTGCAATATTTGACTTGATAGAATTATATATTTCCATAATACTTTGGAAAAAATCGTGTAAATATGTACCTTAATTAAAACACTTGTTTCTTATTGCTTTCATTTTGATTGGTTTCTCTTGCTCCAGTATGGAGATTGTATGCAGGGCCTGAGATTTCCAAAGTAAAAAAACCAAAGGTGATCGTCAATTTCCTGTTTGGTGGTCCATTCCCCCAAACTTTCCACACTGAGTCTCCTCTGTATTGCACCCTCCTGTGGTGCTCAGATGAACTGGTCATAGTTACAGTCTTCACAGTTGAAGAGATTCATTCAAGGGGCACAGGAGTTCATGGTGAGTGCTTGCAGAATTTCTGTATTGAGGGTGTGGAGTGACCCAGCAGAGTGGAGAGAGAGAGAGAGAGAGAGAGAGAGAGAGAGAGAGTGCGCTATTGAAGAGGGTAGTGCTCATGACATTCAAAATTCTACTTGCCTCCACAGGACCAAAATGTGTGTTGACACCTAACTAAGACAAAGGAGTGGTGGAGATGCTCATTGTATCTGCAAATGACTCGATGCAAATTGGGCAGAGTAGCAAATGCCTTAGAAGACAGAAGCAATATTCAGGATTATATTGAAAGAACGGAGAACTAAATCAAAACAAAATGAATTTCAAAACAGACAAAAGTTCTGCGTTTAGGTCTGAAGAATCAGATGAAATATAGGATGAGTACTTCATGGCTCAACAGCTGTATTGTATATGAAAAATATATAGGATCTTAGTAGACAACATGCTAAACATGAGTCAGCAATGCAGTATTTTTCAGCGTTGTGAAATGCATGGGAACCTTGGGAACGAGCTGGTGTGTGTGTCCTTGCATCACCCTTTTTTGTTTAATTCACAAGATTTTGAAATACTGTTCTGCAATATGAAATCTTTTGTACAAGATATAAGGCAACCTAGCCATTTGGCAATGAGCTTCCTGGATCACCATCTGAATGTAACATTACTGAAAACAACATTGCACAGAGATCTGCTTCTGCTGCGGGACATCTCCCCCCTCTCTTCCCCCCTGCATAAAATCAGCCCTGCTGGATCACACTAAAGGCTCAACTGGTCCAGCATCCTCATAATGGCCACCAAATGGCTACGGCATGCCCAGAGCCAGCACCTGGTAGTAACAGCACTCTGCCCACTTGTGATTTCCAGCAACTGGTATGGAGACATGGTGCCTCCAACAGTGGAAATAAGAAGGTAGCCATCATGGATAGTAGCCAATGATAGTCTTACCTGCTATGAATCGGTTTAATCTTTTAATGTCATCCAAGTTGGTAGCCATCACTCTCTCATGTGAGAGTGAATTTAATAATCTTACTGTTTCCCTCTCAGCCTATGTCACCCATCCTGAATTCCTAAACCCCTTTGGTTTCTGCCCACAGCTAGATGAAGGGCTGCACCCCTCCTTGTCTGGTACATCTTCACTCTCTTGATGGCTTCTTTGAAGGGTCAATGTCTGGCGATCATCAGCTATTGTTCTTCCAATGGCCACCATCCAGCTAGCTCTGCTGAGCAGGCCAGGCTCCTAAACCAAATTCAGCAGGGTTTTTTTTGTGTTTGCCACAGTTTAATCAAACCTTGATTGTTTCTAATTTTTACTAATTCCAGGATTTATGGGTGACTTGCACAGACACTGGCCCCAAAAGTATATAGCAGTACATTTGATTCTGAATTATTTACATTGCAATCTACTTGCAGTGTCTCTTGTCAAGGCTCCTGAATATATTACTTTGACCCATCCATCTGTATGGCCATACCAGTCAATCCACCCAAGTTGTTCCCAACCTTTAAACCTACCCCCACCCTGGCTCCACCTCTTGCCTTGGATCCATTGCCTCAGTCTGTTTTGTATTTATGTTGGAAATATTTTGGAATTTCAGCAGCACTTCTTTCAGGTGTGGTTCTGTTTTTTGGAGCCCATGAAATCTGTAAGAAAAGCAGTAATCAAGTACAGTAAATCATGGGGCTGGGTGGAGGCAATTTATCCCTCTTCTCAGGGAACTGCCATCTGTTCAGGAGGGAGAGAGGAAAAGCTGAATGGATTATATAGAGCCTCCAAGGATCGTGGGAAGCAGCTCTTCTTCAATGGAGGTGAGTAACCACGCCTCCAGTGGAGAGGAGCTGCAGGGCTTGGAGGAGGCGAGGCGGTGCCAGGACACCTTGCCTGGGCAAAGCGGGGAGGAGAGGGGTCCTCCGTTACCCACGCCCTCCGTGCAGAGAGGGGAGGCACAGACTGGGCGTCAAGAAATTGCTTTGCTGGGGAAAGTTTAAGAACTGCCCACTCACGGATTCTGCCAGTGAATGAGTCAGCCACGGGAGAGTGGTGCTCTGGACAGATAAAGTTTATTTTTGCAGCAAAAGCAAGGCTTCACAGCCGAGCAGGGAGGTATTTGCCTGCTTGCTCTTGAGCAACCCCTTGGAAACATAACACCTCTCAACTTTGATGACTAACATTGAATGAAAGCTTAATTCTTCAAGTAATTCTGGTATTATCTCTTTCCCAGGCCAGTACTTTGAGTTTCGTTTTCGTTTTCCCTACATTTCAGTTTCCTGAAAATCTGGGCAGAATTGTCTGGTGTACATGTCCATACAGACTCAGCTATGTTGTGGCTAGAACCCAAGAATTTAGGTGTATCCAGTCTTTATCACTGTTCCCTCCCTTCTTTAAACAACTGACAGAAAACTGCTTTTGAACCCTGGGAATCTGGTTGTCAACTATGAGAATAGGATGCTGGACTAGAGCTACATTTGTCCTGATCCAGCAGTGATCTTTTTATGTTCTTAAAGAGCCGGTTTAACTTGTTCCATTAGACAGATTTGTAAAAATGTTTCCAAAGTTGAAGATCTCCAAATGTATTTTTGCATCAATGGAAATTCGTATTTTTAAATATATGGGATTCAAAAGGAAACATTGGGTGTTCTGAAGCTGAACAAAAGTGCAATGCCAGTAATATTTATGACCCAGTTGTGAACTATTGTAGGGTACAATGAGGAGAAAGAGAAGTAGTAGTTTAGGATTGTCATCATTCCTTTCTCCATCCATCCATTCCATCCCTAACCTTGGGAGAAGGGGTTATTGAAGGTATTTGTTCATTTTCTTACACCATGTGAATCCAACCAGAAAAATGTATAGGCTGATTTTTGCAAGCCCAGACCACATGCTTTTAGCAAGTTATCTTTATAATTTCTATACAAATAATTTAGAAACATTTACCAATTTTTGAAACTAAGTTAAACTGTTCGTGTTTTCTTGCTGCTGTATGGAAAAGCACATGAATCTGACCTTTGAAGAGTTTGTAAGCAAACCATTTTTAACTTATCGAACATGTCTTTTTTTAAATGCTGTGAGAAGAAAGGAGAAATATGGAAAGAAACTTAGAAGGGGATATTTTAAAGGTCTAACAACCTTTTCCCATGCTTTACTTTAATGCATATTTTGCCATATAGTGGTAACTCGGGTTACAGAAGCTTCAGGTTACAGACTCCACTAACTCAGAAATAGTACCTCGAGTTAAGAACTTTGCTTCAGGATAAGAACAGAAATTGGGCTCCGGCGGTGCGGTGGCAGCAGGAAGACCCATTAGCTAAAGTGGTGCTTCAGGTTAAGAACAGTTTCAGGTTAAGAACAGACCTCCAGAACAAATTAAGTTCTTAACTCGAGGTACGGCTGTATTAAATCTCTGTTGGGGCTCTCTCACCAAGACAGTATTTGCCCCAAACCTGGATTTAGGCATCTAGGGAATTTTCCTTTTACTCTTTTAAACCAATTGCAAACATTAAAAACAACATATTTCCCACTCTTATTTACCTTTTTTGTAAACTGTTTTCTAATCCTCTGGAGCAGATTTTGAGGGCGTGGCTTATCTTCTGAAAAATAGTAGGTCCTCAGTAATTAGATAATTGGGAATCACTGCCCTAAGGCTTACGTAAAGTAGTACTCTGGATCCTAGTCACAGAATACAATGCAACGTCTGACAAAACACTTCCAAGAAACTGAAAGCTTTCACTTTCTGCTTAGGAGAAACGAAACTCAAAGGAAAGAGGAAACGAATGCCAGATTTTTATGAGGATTCTAAATTTTGTTCAAATTCACAGAGTGCTTACAAAAGTGTTCAAAAACCAAAGCAGTTACTTCCAGGTTTTTGGCGTTTGAAAATGGAAATGTTCCGACTTCCGAAATGTTCGAAAACTGAGGTACCACTGTATAAAAAATATGTGCACATTTGCTTGGGAGCAGACAAGCCATCTCCTTGCTACGATGTCTGTTCCAGGTCTAGCAAAGGTTACTGACAGGCTGTAAAGTCTATACCTTTTTTAATAAAGCACCAGAACTGATCACTGGTGTTTTTGGCCACCTTCTTTGGTATCCCTGCAACCGAAAACTTCCCAGAGCCCTCCTCTGGGCCTGTGGTTTGGAACTATCTATTTATTTATTTATTTATTTATTTATTTATTTATTTGAAATAAATAATACGCACAGCCTTTCAGGGTAAAGCTCCACTCACCCCCAAGGGAGAAATTGGCTTTATGTTCTGTTACATGCCACCCCAATCTCCACGAGCCATACAAGATTCCAGGGGTTGCAGGCGCGTTTTACCCCAGGCTTATGTTTCCTCTTGGACAATGAGGCACAGCAGTGACTGTGGTGTCTTTATGAACCTGAACTTGGATAAAGGAAAATCCCACCATCACACCCCAAGAGGGTCCTTTGCTTTTCTCATAGGAGCAGCAGGCTTGGGTCTGCAAGAGAAATAAGCCATGTTTTGTGTCTTTGTTACTGCTTGTCCCAACTATCCCACATGGTGCTCTGCCCCCTTGCCCCGCTGCCCATCACTGCTAACCCAGTGGGGGGGAATCTATTGTTTCCCCCCCAGCCTATGTCACCCATCCTGAAATCCTAAACCCCTTTGGTTTCTGCCCACAGCTAGATGAGGGGCTCCACCCCTCCTTGTCTGGTACATCTTCACTCTCTTGATGGCTTCCTTGATGAGTCAATGTCTGGCCATCATCAGCTATTGTTCTTCCAATGGCCCCCATCCAGCTAGCTCTGCTGAGCTGGCCAGGCTCCTAAACCAAATCTAGCAGGTTTTTTGTGTGTTTGGCACAGTTTAATCAAACCTTGATTGTTTCTAATTTTTACTAATTCCAGGATTTATGGGTAAGTTGCACCCACAGACTCTGTCCCCAAAAACAGATAGCAGTACATTTGATTCTGAATTATTTACATTGCAGTCTACTTGCACTGTCTCTTGTCAAGGCCTCTGAATTTATTACTTTGACCCATCCATCTGTATGGCCATACCAGTCAATCCACCAAAGTTGTTCCCAAACTTTAAACCTCACCCCACCCTGGCTCCACCTCTTGCCTCAGATCCATTGCCTCAGTCTTTTTTTTAATTTATGTTCGAAATATTTTGGAATTGCAGCTGCACTTCTTTCAGGTGTGGTTCTGCTTTTTGGAGCTCATTAAATCTGTAAGATAGGCAGTAATCAAGTACGGTAAATCTTGGGGCTGGATGGAGGGAATTTATCCCTCCCAACTTTGATGACTAAACACTGAATGGAAGTTTAATCCTTCAAGTAATTCAGGTATTTAATATCTCTTTCCCAGGCCAGTACTTTGAGTTTCGTTTCTCCTGGACAATTGTTTTCCCTACATTTCATTTTCCTGACAATCTGAACAAAATTGTCTGGTGTACGTGTCCATACAGACTCTGCTATGTTGTGGCTAGAACCCAAGAATTTAGGTGTATCCAGTCTTTATCACTGTTCCCTCCCTTTAAACAACTGACAGAAAACTGCTTTTGAACCCTGGGCATCTGGTTGTCAGCTATGAGAATAGGATGCTGGACTAGAGCCACCTTTGTCCTGATCCAGCAGTGCTCTTTTTAGGTTTTTAAATATATAGGTATTTTTAAATATATAGGATTCAAAAGGAAACATCGAGTGTTCTGAAGCTGAACAAGAGTGCAATGCCAACAATATGTATGACCCAGTTGTGAACTACTGTAGGGTACAATGAGGGGAAAGAGAAGTACAGTAGTACATCATGTTAGGAAACCCTCTGGTTCATAGCTGTCAACTTTTCCCTTTTCTTGTGAGGAATCCTATTCAGAATAATGGAATTTCCCTTTAAAAAAGGGAAACGTTGACAGCTATGCTTCCTCCCTCCAAAAAACAACACAGAACCACCCAGCATTGACACAGAAGCCGCATGCCGCACAAGCCACCTTGACTGGAGGACTGCCATCACGTGATTCCCGGCCCTGGCGGGTTTCCTCCTATATAAGGCAAAGCTGGGTCGCTCATTCGCCCCCGGTGTCCCTGCCTGGAAGCCGAGGACGATGTCGAGCGGTAACGGGGAAGCAGCCTTCGAGCGGCCCCGTCCCGCCAGCCCGGACGACGGCTTCCACACGCCGGAGAAGCGCGCCCCGGATCCCTGCGAGAGTCACCCGCGGGACTGGGGCATCGAGCAGGTGTGCGAATTCCTGCGAAGCAGCGGCTTCGAAGACCCGGAGTTGGTGCGCTACTTCCGAGGTAAGCGGGGGGCGGGATGAGCGGGACCGGAGAGCCGCTTCGCCTGCGCAGCCTCGTTGCGCCGGGAAGACTATAGTCATCTTTCAAGCCTCCGCCGCCTCCGCCGCCGTCCTCTTCCTTGTAGCCTGACTGAGGCGACGCTGCCGCCGCCGTTTCCTCCCTCGAGCGGTTCCCGCTTCCTGACCCCGTGAGGAGAGGAGGTTATGAAGCGGATTGCAGAGCCGGGGCATAACGGGCTCCGTCGCCTGAGGGCGGGCTTGGCTAGTCCTGGCAGGATGGCTTGTTCCGAAGTCAATGGTCATGGGGTTGTTGTTTTATTGTTATTAATTGAATTTATATACCACTCTATACTCAGAGCGGTTCACAATATAAAATCAAGATATAAAGCCGCAAAATACGTAATAAAAATAAAAACGACAACCCAATAACTCCCCCCCCCAAAAAAAACCCACATTTTAATAGGGCTGTGTCTTAAGAGTCATTTGCAGCGCAGTCTACTCCGGAGTAAGGTCTATTGAGCTCAGTGGGATTCACTCCCAGATAAGCGTGTTTAGGGTTGCTGCCTTAAATCCCCTTTTCCTTTTAACTTGGGTTGTATTTATTTATTTGATTTATATGCTGCCCTTCCTCCCAAAGGATGAGCCCTTCTTTCTCAAACAAGCCTTTTAGTTAAAAAGGATTGCAAGCCACCCCAGTCTGACTCAAATAACTCTACTCTGGCATTTTGTCTTTCCAACAGGGAGGTATACCCACCTGTTTGCCCTCTGGCACAGAGCCCCTGCTCTGCTTTGCTCCCTTAATGACACAAATCAAATCAAATCAAAATGTTTATTCGGCTTTACGCCCATCATAGAACACCACACAACAAAACAAATCAAATAAAACAGCGGACTCGTACAAGCCACAAGTAATATAACACAATTCACAGCTCACAAGAACAGATATTAGCAATTCAAAAGAAAAATATAAGATTGAGATTAAAATTTAGGCACTACGCTAAAATCAATGTCTGCCGTCATTATAGAAAATTCTTATAACTATCAATAATCAGCTAACATTCCATTCCGTCTCTTATACGACAGGACGGCTGTTAGGAATTTAGCAACCTGTAGGGTAATATAAGGAGCCGCATCTTGAAGAACCCAGGCAAGCTGTAGGTCTACTGGTTTGTCAGCCATAGGCTGGATTATGGAGTTTAGTATGCTAGCACGAGCTGAACTGTACATGGGGCAGATAAACATAACATGATGTAGAGATTCAGATGTTTCCATTTCACAAGCACACATTGAAGGGACTTAGCCCTTAGTGAATCTATGTCTCAGCACGTTTGTTGGAAAAACATTGAACCTAGCTCTAATGAAGGCATATCGGTGAGACGCGGCCATAAGCGATGTTAAGTAGGACGGAGCACGGTAGATAGGGGTTATGCCGAAATTTAACGGCGAGCAGGCTCCACCACCAGCTAAGAAATTTTGGTATAGCTCCGCATCATCCAGCCTTTGATTTATACACCTTTTTGCCACATTTAGATCCAGTTTGAGCAATTCAGTGGGCGAGATCTCATAGGACAGCAATTTGGCATGGATTTTTCCTGACCACAAATTTGTGAAGTCATCCCGCCACATGCATTGAATGAGATAGTGGTTCGGGAGTTTATGCCATAGGGATATCCAATAAATCAAGACTCTCCTCCATAGAACTAACTCCACTGAGGGGATCTTCATTTCTAAGCGAATAGCCGCATTACTTATGCATGTTGGTAATTTTAGAAGTCGGCGTAAGAATTGGCTTTGAAGCGACTCTAAAGGTGAGAGGTTTGCAAAGGCAGCCCATAAAGGTGCAGCATAGGCCATTGTGGCCATCACTTTGATGCTATACACTTTCAAGGCTGCAGGGATGAATAGGGCCCCCTCAGAGTAGAAAAAACGGAGGAGGGAGTGTGATAGGGCTTTTGTCTTGTTTTGAAGGTATTCAATGTGCGCTTTCCACCCTAAATTATATTGAAAATAAATTCCTAAATATTTAAATTTATGTACTTGTTCGATTTTCGTGCCCTCCAATTTCCATGAGTAAAGTTTTCGACTCCTTGAAAATATCAGTACTTTGGACTTGGTGTGGTTGATAGACAGATGATTAGAATGGCAATATGTCGCAAAAATCTTTAGTGCCCTCCTTAAACCCACTCTGGAGTAAGAGAGTAGTACGTAAAGAAGTAAAGGACAACGATAATCTGCTATACGAGGGGTGTGGATAAATTTTTGTGAGTCGGCTAATGGGTTCCTCATATCACTGATAAATAAGTTAAAAAGAAGTGGTGCTAAAATACAACCCTGGCGTACACCCTTATTTACTGGCACTGGGTTAGTTAGGTCTCCAGCAGGGGATAATCTCACCCTGGCCACGGACCCGGCATGAAGTTGGGAGATAAGCCACAGGAGCCTTCTATCTATTCCCCAACAGGCAAGTTTATCCCATAGTAATTGCCTCGGAATACTATCAAACGCAGCTTTCAAATCTATGAAAGCTGCGCAAAGTTGGCCCCGTCGAGGTGTCGGGTATTTCCGGGCTAAGTGATAAAGAATAATTGCCTGGTCTGTTGTGGATCGGTTTAATCTAAATCCAGCTTGCTCATGCCCAATCAGGTCAGCCTCAACTGACCACTTCGTCAACCTTGCCAGCAAAAAACGGGCATATATTTTCCCAATGGACAATAGCAGACTGATATTCCGGTAATTCCCTGGGTCACCGGGAGGGCCTTTTTTGTAGATAGGAATTATAATGGCCTCCTTCCACGTTCCTGGTATTAAGCCAGTGGCATTTATTGCGTCGAACGTTTTAGCTAAAATCCCTGCCCACCATGCAGAATGTAGCTTTATAGCCTCAACAGGGACCAAATCTGGCCCCTGCTCTGCTTTGCTCCCTTAATGACCCATCTTTAGCTGTCCATTGGCAGTACAGGATCATTTGTGCATTAACCAGCATTGATATGTTCTGTCTCTCCTTGTAATGTTCTCAAAGAATAAGGAAATAACATCAGAGGCACATATTCTAGTGGGGGAAAGATATATGCACCAAGTATGTATCAGAGGATCGCCAAAGCATGTGCCATCAGGATGCAACATCATCAAAGCTAGAAGTCAGGTCATTCATTTATTCAGATCCAAAAATCTCCCACATTACTTTTCATGCGTGCACTTTTGGGTTGGGGCAACTGGCTAAAATGTTTTAAAATATTTTGAAGGGTTCTAATTTTGGTTCCTCTGTTTTCTTTTTGCTGGGTTGATGTTGGTTAAATGTTTAGTTGGGGTTGGCAGTTATTTTAATTTGGGTATAACTGTAAACTGTTTATTATTGTTATTATGTTATTAGGAGGCTAATTAGGTTAGTTAGCTTATGCCCAGTGCAAAATATTTCAGGTTGCACCAAAGCATTCTTGCAGAAAAGAAATACTGGCGACTCTTCATGTGAAAGTATGAATGAATACTGGCTAGTGGTGGTTACAGAACTTCCACTACCCCCTATTTGTCTAAGGAGGAACAAGTAATACCAAATACAGTGGTACCTCTACTTACGTACACCTCTGGTTACGTATCCTTTGGGATATTCACGCAGAAAACCCGGAAGCATTTTTTCTGGGTTTTGCCGTGCGCGCATCCGCAGAAGCCCTCTACCGCACCATGCGCAGAACAGGCACCTACAGTAGTGAAAACCTTGCGATCCGACTGGAGCTCCAGAACGTATCCCGTCCGCACCTGGAGGTACCAGTGTATAGCTTCTACTGATGATATGATTCTATAACATATTAGATATAGCTGTAGGGCCACCTAGTCCAATCCCCTGCCATGCAGGAAACTTACCGTATTTTTCGCCCTATAGGACGCACGCCCCATGCTTCGGGCAGATGTCCGCAAGCCTTGTGCGCCCGGCGGGAGGTCCCGCCAGGCTTGCAGGCAGGAGCCTGTTCTGGGGGCTGGGGTCGGGGGAAGCTTGGGCTTCCCCCGTGCCAGCCCCGCGCCTGGGGGGGAAATAATTTTTTTTCTTTATTTCCCTCCCCAAAAAACTAGGTGTTTCCTATGGGGCGGTGTGTCCTATGGGGCAAAAAATACGGTAATTAAAGCATCCATAACAGATGGCCATCCAACCTCTGCTTAAAAACTTCCCATGAAGGCAAGTCCACCTTGTAATTGGAGTAATTGCCTGGTACAGGGTGTGATGCACAGTGGGTGGCAGCTGGATAGGGAAAACAGGAAAATTCAATGGTGCTTCATTCTAAGCCGTCTTTCTACTCATGTAAGACATCTCTGGGTCCAAGAATTCAGAATAGCATAGTTGCTCAATGTTTCTCATTTTTCTAGTGATTTTCATTTGTCATCTGCCCTGAGAATTTTGAATTATCACGAATTTCAGAAACATAAATGTTAAGAGTAACAAAACAAGCTAACTGTTGTCTCCTTAATTCCTCAGGAAAAAAATTTCCTGGTTCAACTTTATTTTACCTCACTGAATCAAAACTTGAAGAAATGGGAATTGGGTAAGGGAAACTTAAATCTATTGACGTTTGAATTTGGCTGCAATCCTATATTTACTTCCCTGGGAGTAAGTCCCATTGAATTTAGTGGGACATACTTCTGAATAGTCATACATAGGATTGGACTGCTTGTGTTTCTAATTCCCAAATGGTTCATTGCTATATTTAGTGCATACCTTGAGCTTTGTACATTTGCTAAAGAAATATAGATTAGTGACCCTGATCTTTTATCAGCAGAGGAGGAGTGAAGCTGCCTCGATTTCAACAGTGGTTCACATTAATCTGCAGTTCTGTTGTAACAAAGATTTAATGTGACATGCAAACCAAGCCAGTGTGTAAAGCATTTTCATGAAATCAGGAAACTGAAACAGGACTTGAACTTGCCATATTGTGTTACATAATTATTGCAACATTAATCATCATAACAATGGATGTTACTTTTCTGCAATCTCACACTTGACAGATGTCACTAAAACTGTATTGAAAGAATACCTTTAATATTACCATAACACCTCTATTCATACACAATTTATGAAAAACACCTTTTTACACAGAGGCCTACTGGAATATTGTGCAGTTTTTGGTAATCAAACATATTTGTTGTTTATGATGCAGAAATGCACCCCTTCCAGACAGATTATGGCACTGCATAACATGCTAAAGCAAACCTTGGTTTAGTGAGATGGCACAGGCTTCCAGAGAGCTGCTTATAGCCACTTTCTCCTCCAAAATTCTTTTTGCTGCCATGCTGTCGTAAGTCAAAATTTTGCTTAGTATGTACAGTGGTGCCTCGCAAGATGAAATTAATCCGTTCCGCGAGTCTCTTCGCCTTGCGGTTTTTTCGTCTTGCGAAGCATGGCTATTAGCGCCTTAGCGGCTATTAATGGCTTAGCAGCTATTAACGGCTTAGCGGCTTTAAGAAAAAGGAAACAAACTCGCAAGAACTTGCAAGACGTTTCGTCTTGCAAAGCAAGCCCATAGGGAAATTGGTCTTGCGGAACGACTCAAAAAACGGAAAACTCTTTCGTCTTGCGCGTTTTTCATCTTGCGAGGCATTCGTCTTGCGAGGCACCACTGTAATCCAGATCAGGGCTTATGGTTAGCCTCTCTACACCCTAACTATTTGCTGGTGGTTAGTTAGGTGAGAGGTTAACCATGAGCCCTGGTTTGGATTACATGCTAAGCAAAATCTTTGCTTAGGTCATCGTGGTGCAACAGCAAAAAGGACTGGGAAGGAGTAAAGAAACTGTGAGGTTCTCTGCCATAGCCTGCATTTTTGCACAGTCTCATTAAACAAGGTTTACCTTTGCATGTGTTTAGATGAGCTTTCCTAGACAAAACCACCATCAAATTCATGAAGCAAATATATGTTGGTGACCGTGTGTGCAGAAACAGATGCACAAATGATGGAGCCTGTACATGAAAATGGTGTATAGTCATCTTCTTTTCTACCACATTGGCAAATATTGAGCACAAATTATATCTTGGAGAAAGTATGTTTTAAAACCACTACAGTTTGACATCTGAATAAATCTTAATGGAATTGGTAGAGTTTAAGAGTATTATGTTCCAGATCTTTTGAAGATCTTTTACTGAAAACTTTAAAAATGCTTGCAGTGAACAGTAGAAATTAACTTAATATCAGCGTCCACTACATTATTTAATAAAATATGGAATGGTCAACTTATACTTGATCACTTTCAGGACCGGAGTGAGACTGAGGCTTCTGAATTGTCTGAGCAAACGGGGACAAAGGCATGTTGACATAATGAAGGTGAGAGAAGCATTTCCACTAATCTGAAAGCAATGTTAGTCTATTTTTGAAGGTGGTATTGAACTATCTGCTTTTTTTCTCGATTGGGGTCGGTTTTCCTTCTCCTAGATCAGCTACCTTCCCAGGTTGATGAGGTCCATCTGCCCCTCACTTCCCTCTACATCATGTGCAGAATCCACCTTCTTGACTGTTGGACCTATTGGTCTTGTCCGCTAAATCTGCTGGAGCTCATCTTGGCATACAGGGGCAGCCATATATGCTTTTCGTTATCCAGTGATTGTCCCAACTTTGTGTATAGCGAAAGCAAGTTAAAGCTAAAGCGTTTTCTTCTGCCGCTTTTCATATATCATCTGCAATAGTTTTACATTTTGTTTTACATCTTCCAGGTATTTAATGACCCCATTCATGGTCACATTGAAATGCATCCTCTTCTTGTTCGGATCATTGACACACCTCAATTTCAGCGTCTAAGATACATCAAACAATTGGGTGGCACTTATTATGTTTTCCCAGGAGCATCGCACAACCGTTTTGAGCATTCCCTTGGGTAAGGCACAAGTTCTTTTTGCAGATCTCTGTTTTTCTTGGAACTGGTATACGCCACCACTCCGGTTACTGCAGACTGGTTGCGCCTCTGAACATGAGTAACTGCAGTTTCATTGAATTCCACAGTAACCTATTGTAAAACAAAAACAAAAACAAAAATTCAAAGCAGGACATAGAAGCAAAATAGCAGCCAGTAGGCCTGATCTTTATTGTTGCAACAAGACTTTCCACTACAGTGGTACCTCGGGTTAAGTACTTAATTCGTTCCGGAGGTCCGTACTTAACCTGAAACTGTTCTTAACCTGAAGCACCACTTTAGCTAATGGGGCCTCCTCCTGCTGCTGCTGCACCGCCTGAGCACGATTTCTGTTCTCATCCTGAAGCAAAGTTCTTAACCTGAAGCACTATTTCTGGGTTAGCGGAGTCTGTAACCTGAAGCGTATGTAACCCGAGATACCACTGTACTACAAAGATGAAGCAGCCAGAAGCCCTGATCAGTGGGTTACATCAGTATTTCAAAGTTTCCCATAATACATATTGGGATACATCACTGTCCCTGTCACTCAAATATAGTCTTTCACACTTACTCCAACACAGTACAAAGGAAAGTATTTAAAGTTTCCAGGTCCCTGAGTCAAGTCAAATACACCCCTTTGTCTTGAGGCTTCATCCCACTATGGGGTGGTTAGGCATTGTGATTGAGATGATTATCTGTCTGAAACCCATGGGGCAGAATATCACCAGTCATGACTCCTTGGGAAGGCCCTGCAGACTCACTTCATTTATTATGAATTTCTAAAGTTAGCCCATTGAGCCAGTCCATAGATAGAGGCTTCATTAGGGAAAGCGTGCCTTGGTTTTAGAACGGTTTCAGTTTAAGAAAGAACTTCCAGAACAGATTAAGTTCATAAACCAAGGTACCACTGTTTGTTGCTGTTTTCTCTTAACACTAGAGGATTTCGTTTGACAGGTGAAAGGCAGGGAAATGTGTGAGTGAATGGTTTGTTAATGTCTCTGCCTGTGGGGGGGGGGAAGGTCTCTCACCCCCCTTCCAATTTCCTAGTAACATACTTCCATATCTTTAAAAGTTAGAAGTGCCCTTCATCTCATATGCTGGTGTGTTCAATATTTGGTTTCGTGAGGATGTAAGCTCACCAAACCCAAAGTCAACTAATAAGCAGATTTTCCGACACTGAGTTTTCCCACTAAAACTCATGGATGAAAAGAAATGCTATTTGCTTAGACAGAGCTGTTTCCTTCCTTCCTTCCTTCCTTCCTTCCTTCCTTCCTTCCTTCCTTCCTTCCTTCCTTTGAATGCACTTCACTGGCGGATAGAGCGGTTTGCTGATGTGGAATTCTTCCTTACCATCCCAAGTGACTGTAACTTTAAAAAAAAATTTTAAAAAATTAAGGCAGCATATTATGAAATTTGCAGGCATAGTAAGAGAGGAAGTTTAATTGCATTTCCTCCCCTATCTTATTTTAAGCAATTTCAGCCGAAGAGATGTTTTTTTCTCCAGTCTTAGCACTACGCATCACAGCACTGAAATCAGAGATAGACCACAGCCTGCCTTTTAAGAGTACAAAGCAGCTTCACCCCCTCACTCCAGTGCTGGTGGGGGTGGGGAAAGGCTGGCTTTTAACTTCCACAGATCCTTCTCTTCAGAGTAAAAAAGCAGCCTTTATGGTCATTCTACCCTAGTGCTGGGAATGCTGGTTTTGTATGTGTGCACATTTATACATGCATGTTTGTGTGTGAGTGTATGCTTGAGTTTTGGACTGCATGTGTGAGAGAATGAAAATGTGTGCTATGTCCTGTATGTCAAGTGAATGTGGGTGTTTGTGGGTGGTATTGAAGCCTTATTTAATTGAGGATCCCAAGGGCCGGAGCCCATTCGCCCGCAATCCCCCTGACCCGGAGGAGACAAAGGCACCAGGAGTCCACTTCTCTGGAGAAAAGAGTTTATTGAGTTCTGCGCAGAGGCAGCCAGCGGAATATCTTCCAAAGACTGGCGGCCCCTATACTGTGTCCAGCAAGCATTCTTATACCTGGGGGCATACATTTGTCTCCCCAATCAGCTGGCAAGGTTACAACTTATTACCTTATATGGCATATGGCTAGCTAAGCTCCCCTCCCTCCCTTCTATGTGTTTTCTCTACCTTGCATTTCTGCATCTCTGAAACAGGAAGCAGGAAGCAGCTTCTGGCCTACATAGCTGAAGCAATTGCGGTCTGACCACAGCTGCTGCTAGCTGCTTAACCACAACTGCAGCAGTTAGCTTGGGTCCTGATATTATTGAGATTAAACCTGTGTGCATACACTGGTCAAATCCATCATTGGCATGTGGGCCTTGGAGATGTGGCTGACCAGCAATGTGGTCCTTGGACCAACCTTGCTCTATAGGTTTACAATTCATGAGCTGAGTATGTTTAGTGGTATTTCACAATATATAATGTGGGGCAAGTTTTTATTTGATTTATAAACCAAAGAACTGGAGAACTGAACCTTTTGCCTTCTTGCAACAGGGTCTGCCATCTAGCAGGCCATTTGATCGAGGCACTGCAGAAGCGACAACCAGAGTTGAACATCAGCCATAGGGATATTTTGTGTGTTCAGATCGCTGGTCTTTGTCATGATTTGGGTAAGCCACTTCCCAAATATATTAATGAAGTGATTGATGCATGCTAGGTAAATAAAAGTACTATGCCATTCTAAAATATTTAGATAGGAGCTGGATTTGGGGCAGGTGATTTTTGCTGTGAAGTATTGGTTTAAACTTTTAAGTTTCTAAACTAAGGACAAGACTAACCTAACCAGCCCTGTCCGTGGAAGGCCTGCTCAAGATCTTCCTCTTGTGCAACAGACCTGCCCCTCCTTTCTTTCCCCACATATCTCCCCACCACAAAAAAGCATTGGCTCTGGAGGAGTTGGGAGAACCCCCATAACAGTGCATGAAGGAGGAGGCATCATTCTTTCTGGCTAGCTGGAATCTTGCACAAATATAATGTTTGGAAGAGTATGGCACTGAATTTTATCCTAGGATATTTGCAGAACAGCGTCCTCTTGTTTGAACTGCCATGTGCTCTTTGAACATGTTCCATCTCCAGCTGAGGTGATGGGTGAGAAGGCCTTCTCAGTGGTGCCACCCAGGTCCTGCCAGAAATTACCCTCAGAGGTTTGGTTGACTTCCTCTCTCTCTGTTTTCTAGGGCCAATAGGAAACAATAATATTCCAGTGGGAATTTGCTTAGAATTCTTAGAAATTTTACCTATTCCATGTTTATGTTTTGTTTTTATATTTTTTGTGTGGTTATTAGAAACTCTGGGGGAAGCACAAAGGGTAGCCTGGTCTAATGGACTGAAAGTTGAGTCTTTGGCTTGGTATTACAAAATGGTTTTATTATGGTTAAAAAAATACCAGAATATACTGAAGATGTGTGTCTGTGCATCTGTCCACACACACGCATGCATACACACAAACGTTTGCCACACAAATGAACTGCATAATTCTTACTTTCAGGTCATGGCCCATTTTCACACATGTATGATGGAAGGTTCATCCCTCGTGTTTGTCCAGGAACTGCATGGAAGGTGCGTATGCAACCAGTTATTACTGCTTTCTTTTTTAAAGAGAAAGCTGCCTTGCCTAAAAATATGTTAACCACATTTAACAGTTATAGTGTTTTATAGTCAAAGTACCCAGACATTTCCTGAAGTTTTTTTTTCTTTTTTAAAGTTACCATATTGGTGAAATATAGTCACTAAAATTCCTACTGTTTGCCACTCTCTTCCGCCTTAGTCAGACCCCACCTGGAGCACTGTGTCCAGTTCTGGGGGTTGAGGGAGTTGGGTATGTTTAGTCTGGAGAAGAGGAGACTGAGAGACAGTATGATAGCCATCTTCAATTAACTGAATGGCTGTCACATGGGACATGGAGCAAGTTTGATTTCTGTTGCTTTAGTGGGTCGGACCTGAACCATTTGATTCAAATTACAAGAAAGAAGATTCTGACAAAACATGGAATGGACTCACTCAGAAAGTGGTGAAGTTCATTGGAGGTTTCTAAACGGGTTGGATGACCATCTGTCGGTGATTGTTGTGCCGGGCGCCATCATATTCTGATTCTCCTCACAATTGTTTACCTGCTTTGCAAGGAGTTGGAATAGATGGCCCGTGGGGGTCCCTTCAATTCTATGAATTTTCTCAGTCCTTTCTTCTCAGAGATTATGTTCCATTAACCTTTCTAGGGTCTTCTTTCAGTGGCTTCTCTGCTTCATCTGCTGTTCTAAGTACTTTCTATTTTCAGCCATCTCAGGTTATTGAACATCCCATTGCTTATCAGGAATTAGTGATTTCAGCAGCTGAGCTGCAGCAAGAATGTGAAACTAGGAAACAACTCTTCTCTCCCCCTACTGGTATTTGTTTGCTATTGCAGCAGTGGGAGACCCAGCATTATGCGTGAATGAGGGAACCTGATTTAAAGAAACTCTGGCTTGTTTAACAAGCTAGTTAAATTTGCTTTTTGTGGCACTTTAAATATTTTGTTTTAAACCAGGATCGCTGGAAAAAATCTGACGTTAAGCTGGGATTTTGCAGAAGTGAAAATGAACTCTGTTCAAGCTCCTGTGAGGGGAGCAGGAGCACACACACACACAATGCTTTGCTTCAGGCTCATCCACCTGACATTAAACCATGGGGTAGCATTACATGCAAATTGTCTTAATGTTTTTGCATTCAGTTATGATGGCTTGTTTTGACAGCATATGCTGTGATTAATAATAATTAAAACTTCCTTTTTTGTAGCATGAAGATGCTTCTGTTAAGATGTTTGAACACTTGATTGATTCCAATGATCTAAGACCAGTCTTGAAGTATTATGGTCTCAAGCCGGATGAAGATATAGACTTTATCAAAGAGCAGATAGCAGGACCCATTGAGACTGAAAAAAGCAGTAGTTCAGTAAGTCTTGTTCTCTGTCTTACTTCTGCTTTGTAAATACTGTGCAATTTAATAGAATATAATGCTTAATAGCATTATCTTTTCTGAAGAAAAATTGACAGGTGTTGCATGTGGGAGATTCATTACTTTTTGTGAACCATTGGTTGTTGAGCTTTTTATAGATCTTGAAGAGGGGCCATAGTTCAACAGCAAAGCATATTCTTTGTGTTCAGAAGGTTCCACTCTGTTCTACCATTTCCAGTTAAAAGATGCACGGCAGCAGAGCTGCTTAATGCTTCTGCATGAAGCTTTGGAGAATCGTTATGCGTTAGGGTAGATCAAAGAATGATCTGAGCTGCTTCATACTTCATGCAATTCTGTGCATGTCTATGCAGATACAAGTATTGCTGAGTAAGCTTGCAAAAGACAGAGGTGCATCTAAGATTCCATTCCTTTTGGATGAAGGGAATATTTGCAAGTGACACAATAAGAGGTCACCTTGCAGGCACTTCATTTGCTTATCCTGATATTTGGATAAAAGTGAATTTTTATTCAATAAATATTTTTCTGTGAACATCTTTTAAAGAGTGATGTTCAAGTATAAAAATTGCAGCCACCAAAACAATGCAAAATATGTTAAAAACAGCCAAACTTTTTAATCATCTTTAAAAGCCACCACAGAAGCAAGCACACTATAAATCAAATAGTAATACTGTTTTTGCAGCCCAGTTCAAATTAACTGTTAAAAGTGGCTGAGGGAAAAATGGGTTTCCAGGGTCAGATTCAAAATGTAAAGCTGGAGTTTGCCTAATATCACATGGAATTGAATTTCCTAAATGTGCTGCTGTGGCCAACAATGTCCTGTTCCGTGTGCTTGCCAATCTGATTGAAACCAGTTGTCCAGGAAGGAGTAGTACTACTTAGACCCAAACCAGACAATTGACTGATAAGAATACAGTCCAGGAGAATCAATAGGGCTGTGCTCCTTGCATTCATATTCCAGTGTAAGTTAATTACCTGGCTAGCCAAGGTTGTTTCCATCACAAAACTAGGCTGTGATTATTAGCTCCACCAATTTTTATCTCTTATTATAAAGTATTGGCAGGTATCAATTAATCTGTTCCAGCATGTGCAAAGAGTTCTTAGAACCCTGCTTCTTTGCCAGTTTGGTTCTCAGAGTAGATTGCTTTATTGTAATGTATTATTTGCTTTTGGGTATTTCCACCCCTTTCTCCAGTGGCCTTACCGTGGGCGACCTGAAGAAAAAGGCTTTCTTTATGAGATAGTGGCTAACAAAACAAGTGGCATCGATGTTGATAAATGGGATTACTTTGCCAGGTATGGACCTTGCTCATTTTAAAGCATTTGGAAGATTTATTTTATAGATAAACTATACTTGGGAATATTTTACCTATAGACAAACCAATTAGTGGAATATCCTATTGGTCCAAGTTAAATGGGATATCTATCTTATCATTAAAAACTCTTTCTCTATCTTTAAATACTGTATGGTGTCATACCATATAAACCGTATGCTTTTTGGTTAACCCTGTATTTTGTTATATTGAAAACTAATAAAAATACATGAAAAAATATTTCTAAGTGAGAAAGCCATATATACAGTATGAGCAGGATATAGACTATGAATGAGGAACCTGTGGCACACCAGATGTTGTACTCCAGCTCCCATCAACCTCAGCCAGGATGGCCAATGGTTGGGGATGGTTCAGCAACACCTGGAGGGCCCAGTTCCCCCACCTCTCATATAGAGAGATACCTAGCTCAGGTATTTCTCTGTGTACATGTACTCCATGTACTTTCTATGATTTTATTCTATGGTCTTGTGTTGTTGTAAGATGCTGTGATATATTTTTTTGATACAGGGCATATGAATATTTTTATAAATAAATTCAGTATCTATATGCAGCTGCTGGGGGTGACCTCTGCAAGATTTGGGGCAAGGCAGCACCATATGCTGATGATACCCAGCTGTTTCTCTGTAACATATGAACCAAGAGAAGTCATGCATGTTTTAAACCAATGCCTGGGCTAGGTGAGGGCTGGATGGAAACCCTATGGATGAGCTTTCTAGCCGTTCTGATGGGTTTGCATTCCCTCTGAGGGCTGTAGTCTGGGGGTGCTCCTAGATCCATTGCTGTCACTAGAGGCTCAAGTGACCTCAGTGGCTCATTTTTGTTGTTTTTATGGAAACCACTTGGAGATTTTCACTGTCTTAAGCACTTTAAATAACATTTAGCAATATTTTTCTAACTAAACAGTGACTTCGTTCTCTGGTTTAAGGCTCTTGGTTTTTCCAGGAGAATTCTGAGCCAAACTATGGCTTAGTGCAGCAGAACAGCCAGGGAGGAGCAAAGCAGCCGCAGGTTCATGCTAAACCATAATTTGTCTGAAGATAATTGCAGTTGCTATTATGGAAGTGTGTCTGGAGATTGTATATCTGTATTTTGGGAATGTGAAAAAAATAGAACCCTTTGGCAATTGATTTTTAAATTATTAATACATTGAGTAAATTGCTGGATATAGAGTCTCAAAGAATCCCCTGAGAGTCCTTTTACATTATTTAAAGGTGAGGCCCCCAGTGGAGACATCTTCCTGATCCCTCCCCCTAATTTTAAAATGCCCCCTCCCTTTTCCTTGGTCCATGCAACTCCTCAATTTGTAATTGAATGACCTTATCTCCTGCCTGTTTCTGGAATATATTTAGAGATTGTCACCATCTTGGAATACAGAACAACTTTGATCACGTACGCTTCATTAAATTTGCTCGTGTCTGTGAATTTAAGGGAAAGAAGCATATTTGTACCCGTGACAAGGTAAGCTTTCTTGAGGAAAGTAGAGAATGCCAACTAAAATAGTGTTGGCAGCTTGAAAAACTCGCCGTCAAATTTTTGTCTTTTTCGTTCTTCTATGCCCCCCCCCCCCCTTTTCAGGGAGCTCAGGGAAACACTGTCTCATTTTGCTGTCACTCAGTGTTGAGAGGCAAATTAACCTGAAAGCTAATGTTTACACAAAGCCACCCAGTGAGCTTTATGACTGTGGGTATAATGAGTCCAGATGGAGATAAACTTGCAGTCTGCTAGTGCTGCCTAAATTGAGAAGTGCACCTCCAAGTGAATAGGAGACAGCGCAATATATGTTTTCTCTGCTGTTTGAGAACAGAAAGTTTGAGGAAAAAACTGAATTTTGGGAGCATGGGGTATTGGCCAAGCCATTACCTTTCATCTCAACCAGCCTCACTACATGTAGGGAGTATATAGGCTTACTATAGCATATGGTTGACCATGTGGTGATGGGTTGGAGTTGGTGTTTAAGGGCCATAAATTAGAACATAAAAAGAACCCTGCTGTTGAAAAGTACGTTGAATTCAACCTTGTGTTCTTGCCATAGCCAGCCAGATGCCTGTGGCTGGCCCACAAGGAGGACATGAGCAGAACAACATTCTCCTGCTTGTCATACGCAGAAACTGGTTTTTAGAGGCATACTGCTTCTGTTAATGGAGTTAATATAGCCATCATGACTATAGGTTTAGAGACAGTGGGTAGGGAAGGTTTGGGTTATCATGGAAGGCAGGTACAAATCGTCGCAGTCTATTCTCTCTAGTTCCAGCATTAGTCCCCATGCATTTGGTTGCTCTTCCACTGTGCTCCCTGGTCTGTGCAAGTCAAGTCGCAAGCAAGGCAGAGTGCTTAAAAGCTTCACTCCGGCTCTGCTTAGCGTTGCCCATCGCAAAATGAGCTTTTAAGATATGCTTTGTTTGCTGGGCAAGACCCACTCAGCACACGGGCTGTGCAAGGTTCTGGGGCGCTCCCACGAGATAATCTGACTTCCTGCGAGATCTCACACAAGCATGCATAATCTTCCAGAGCTGGCATGTCGAATGGGCCTTGCCCAGCAAGTTAGACAGAGAGCTTAAGAGCTCTTTTCAAGCCTGGTAACCCAAACAGCCCAGCACGAAATGAGCTTTTAAGGTCTTGGCCTTGGTTGCTGGGCAAGGTCTGTTCAACACACTGGCTCTCTGAATCCTGGGGATGCTGTCTCTCACCCGCTTGCTGCAAGGCAGCTCCAAGGGTTGGCTGGTTATATGTGTGCGTAAGAGAAGGGATTACTGTATTTTCATTAAGTGGAACAAACAGGAAATGTAACCACACAAAATTGTTTCAGTTACAAGCTTGTACAAGGCAAAGCTCAGTACAGAAGCAAGGAAAGTATCCACCAACTTATGAGCATTCTGCTCTCGTATGCAAGGAATCATCTTATCTTAAGGATCCTGTGTTTCATGCACTGCTCCACTTTCCAGGAGCCCCCATGAGGCCTCTCCACATAAGCAGAAAGTAATCTTAATTGCAAAAATGATTACTCTAGTGTTCTGCAATACATTTTTATATTTCTTGTGTATGGATTATTTAGAAGGGTCTAATTATTTCTATGTCCAGGAACCTTTTTTATTTTATCCTTGGTTGTTCAGCAACAAACAACCAATTTGAGGAATTAAAAGTACAAGTCTTGGAACTGTGGTTTTAATATAAAAGATGAATAAAATACTTTTTATCTTGGACTTTAGGAGGTTGGAAATTTGTATGACATGTTCCACACACGGAATTGCCTGCACCGCAGAGCCTATCAACATAAAATAAGCAACATCATTGAAATTATGTAAGTAAGTGTATGTTGATATGCCCTAGACAGGGCAGTATCCAAATAAATCCTAGCCAATCTTACATTAGTTGATTAATTACATTTGTATGAGCTTGCATTTTAATTCATTTTAATAATATATGACTGAAGGAGGAATGCTTCTTCTACAATGGTGCTTGCCAGCTACAAATGATTTTTAAAGAAGTGTTGCCTGATTTATTTAGGGATGTGTTTTAATTCAACCAATTTGAATTTAATTAATTTTTTAAAAAATCAATATTAATCAATTGATCAACTAAAGGTTGTAGCCCTAGTTCTGGAGTGTCTCATTGAGAAACTCTGTTGAATGTCCCTGCCCTTCTCCTTAATCGTTTTTCAAAGTGGATTTTGATGACTAGAAAAACAGTGGTGTTTTTGTATTGCTCTTTGCTACCAGTCTTAATCTGGAAAAGTTTATTTCCAAAGCCATTGTGAAATCCTTGATCTGGAGTTAATATTGAATTTATGGATTCTTCCTCATTTGTGTTGCATGTTTCATATCAGGATTACAGATGCCCTTTTGAAAGCTAACCCACATATCCGCATAAAGGGATCTGGAGGGGAAGAGTACGATATCGCTACAGCGCGAGAAGACATGGAAGCCTACACTAAGCTAACAGGTATGGGCTTATTGGACTGACACCTAAATTCTAATTGCATCAATTTTGGAAGCATTTCTGTCAGGGTACCATTTTGTTATGGCACTTAAATGAAACACTGTACATTGCATTATGTAAAAGAGTTATATATTCTGCTGTATGCATATGAAGGAAGTGAAGTCTTTCTGTCACTAGGTTTGAAGAAGTAATGATTTATTTATAGTATAAGAAACGGATTTGTTCCCCTGCTTAACATCTCTCCAGAAAACTAGGATTAGGTATTGCAAACTTGCAGCATTTCTCTCCCTATTTATAAATTGCACATTCTGTGTGTAGAAGATGAGTATAAAGGATGGCTAAAGGAAGTCCCTACAGATAGTACAGGCCTCTGATGCATGCCAGAAAACCCCCTCTATGTATGTTTATAGGATTACAGTCCTGCCCCCACCTCCCCCCCCCAAAAAAAAAACCCTGGAGGGGATCAAGGACTGAGCTTGTGCACAAGAGAAAGCAGCACATAGAAGTGAGCTTTCACTTTCCAGAGTTGGGATTTATGCTGAAGGGAAGCAAGTGGCAGAACTATCAAGGGTGAGGCCTATGGCCACACATTTTCCAAACTCCCCCTTCTCCTAGTTTAAATTAAGGGGTGGTTTGTGAAAGAGAAAAATAAAAATTGCCTCCTCTTTTTCCCTGCCTCTCTTTACCCCTCTGTAAGCCGTTAAAGAGCTTATCAACTTTGTTTAATTTGAATAGGTTGATATATGACCACTTATGCAAATTCTCTTTTTGATTTATTGCTCCTGTAAAATCTTGTTAGGATGGGTGTGTATTGGATGGTGTTGATTCAAAACTGTAACCAACATTTCTTGTTCAATACTCCTGTTGTCTCGGGCTAGTGAGAATCCTGGAGCCAATGTGACTGAGTATAAGCAGAGGTGGAGGAGGTGGAGGAGGAAGGCAGGATAAAACGGAAAGCAACGGAGAAAGGGAAAGGAAGCTATGAGGGATGTATAGATTTCTGGTTACTAGTGCTGAGCCCAGGTTTTTGGTGGTTCTTGGACAAGATGCCCTCAGTATACCCCTCTACCTCAGTAAGTATGTCCCTTCACTCCAATGATGGCAGCTGCTCCTCTGCCTCATTATTGCTAGCTGCCTGCTTGCTGGCTAGAGAAACCCAATGAGCAAGCAGGCCGTGGCAGTTACTACTACTCTTTCTTCCCACCATTGTATACCCCTCCCATCTGGCTGGGTGCTGGCTTTCCCCAGCCCCTCTTGGCAGCATCCAACAGAGGACTAAAAACACAATAAAAGATCAAACATTAAAAACTTCGCTAAACAGGGCGGCCTTCAGATGCCTTCTAAAAGTCAAGACAGTTGTTTATTTCCTTGACATCTGATGGGAGGGCGTTCCACAGGGTGGGTGCCACCACCGAGAAGGCCCTCTGGCTGGTTCCCTGTAGCCTCACTTCTCACAAGGAGGGAACCTTCAGAAGGCCCTCAGCGCCGGACCTCAGTGTCTGGGCTGAACGATGGGAGTGGAGATACTCCTTGTTCATCTCCTCCACGTTGGAGCAGGACGCAGATGAACAAGCAGGAAATTGTCAGTGGGGAGGGGGGATGTCGTTGAGAGGTGCATTTTCACAGAGCCTTAAGAAATGCTTGTTTGGAAGTCCAGCCTTTTGCCTTTGACCCTTCTCACCTTTCTAATCCCAGTTGTGTGGTAATTAAAGTGTTATTTACTTGTAAAGTGGGACGTGGGTGGCACTGTGGTCTAAACCACAGAGCCTAGGACTGGCCGATCGGAAGGTTGGCGGTTCAAATCCTTCCGACGGGGTGAGCTCCTGTTGTTCAGTACAAGCTCCTGCCCACCTAGCAGTTTGACAGAACATCAAAGTGCAAGTAGATAAATAGGTACCGCTCTGGCAGGAAGGTAAACGGTGTTTCCATGCGCTGCTCTGGTTCGCCAGAAGTGGCTTAGTCATGCTGGCCACATGACCTGGAAGCTGTCTGCGGAGAAACGCTGGCTCCCTCGGCCTATAGAGCGAGATGAGCGCTGCAACCCCAAAGTCATCCGCGACTGGACCTAACAGTCAGGGGTACCTTTACCTTACTTGTAAATTAGTGTCAGATGCTTCTAGCTTTGCTCTTCTTTACTGCTGTGTATAGACATTGCACAAGACCTGGTTGTTTAGGAAGGTCTTCAGCTCAAAAAACAGACTCTTCTTGTTATGACTATGTTAGGGCTGCTTTCTTTTGTGCTCTTTTGGTTTATGAGTGGACATTTTTGATGTGTTTTTCAAAATGTTATTTCCTGATTTGGTTTCATTTTATGCACATTTTACCATAAGCTACTTTGAGGTTGTTGGGCTTTGATTTGTTTGAGGATATAATTTTTCAAAAATGTTACCTTCTGGTGCCTTTCATCTACTGCCAAAGCAGTTAGAGAAGAGAACCACAGAACTATATCTTAACCCTGTTGAGACACAGCAGAATCTGACTGTTGAATTGAATATGGTCTTGTGAGTTTCGTTTTGCAGATATGTAAAAGATCATTTCCAGTTGACTACCATTATAATAGCATAAAAAACAATTCTTAAATTCTTACACATAATACATGTTTCAATTATGCAAAAGAAAAGCTGGCTTTAATGACTTGATTTGTTTAATACTGGCAGATGAGATCTTCTTAAGAATTCTTCATTCTGATGAGCCCAACCTCAAAGAAGCACGGGAAATTTTATGTAAAATAGAGCGGCGTGACCTGTATAAGTACCTGGGAGAGACTCAGCCCCCAGAGGGCAAGGAAATTACGAAGGTGGGCACAGTTTCTCAAATTACATTGGTTAGTTAACTCTGCTAGCTTGTTAAGTGTGGTTAAGTACTTGTTAAGTACTGATTTTTTCAGTACCAATTTGCTTATCTCTGGCTTCTATATCTCTCTTTACACACACACACACACACACACACACACAACACACCTCTCTCTCTCTCTCTGTCCTTCACAGATCCCTACTCCCCT
This sequence comes from Podarcis vaucheri, assembly GCF_965113315.1. Classification (NCBI taxonomy): domain Eukaryota; kingdom Metazoa; phylum Chordata; class Lepidosauria; order Squamata; family Lacertidae; genus Podarcis; species Podarcis vaucheri. Next base: position 76,333,664 of record NC_138764.1, read on the forward strand.
ATCTTGCTGCAAATGCCTTGCAAAAGCCCGCCTGAGCAGGTGCATGGTCCATGAAATGCCTGGGGAGGCCATCTCTGTCACTTCTCTCTCCAGCCACGCCACAATGCAGAAACAACAACTACCACCTTCTAGACTGAAAAAAAACCTTTGGAAAAGCCCACACCTTCTTTGCCAGCACAAGCTGACTAGTCATGATGCAACTGAGGGCAACATCCTTGTTGCATTTCTCTCCTGCTCCCACGTCCAAGCTGCTGTAAAAGTCCACTGGAGGCTGGGAAAAGGCTGTTCTTGCCTGCCCTTCCCTATCACATGGGCATCCTGCATGAAGTGAGTGAGGAAGGCATCCACACTGCTCCTTCCCCTCAACAACAATAGTAATAATAAATTCTTACCTGTACCCCGGTCATCTGACCGGGGTGCCCCAGCTACTTTGGCTTTCAACATAATAAAAACATGGCAAAATATTGAACATTTCTTAACAATAATAAAATGTTGCAACCTTCTTTTCTTTTTCTCTAATGGATTACTAATTTTGCCTTAGTCTGCCTGAAGAGAAGCTGTGACAGCATTAAAAGTCATCACTACTGATGGTCATGGTATGGTGATATCAAATACCTTATTTGTCACATTGTACAGTGCGTGAGAGAGAAAATTATTTTGAAAATTAATCATGGGTCTGGTTCATCAGTTTCTGAGAGTATGATTCAAATACAGTGATTCAAATACACAAAAAAGTAAAAAGTTTTATGCCCTGCAGGAACGGTGTAGTAAAATAGCTGAAGAAATTGCCAAGTCCCAGCCCAGTACATTATCTCACAAGCCTGGATTAAAGCCTGAAGACTTTATTGTTGATGTAAGAATAATCTCTTTAAATGCTCATTTTAAATGATTTTGATTTCTTAACATATGTGCCTATAATGCACTTTAGTACATTTTTATTTTTGACTTGCCTCTGTGAAGGTTGTCAAGATGGATTATGGAATGAAAAAGAAGAACCCTGTCAATAACGTGGGTTTCTACTCAAAGTATAACCGCGATGAGGCAGACAAAATTTCTAAAGAACAAGTAAGTAAGGTTGGGGTGTGTGTGTTTCTGCCTGTTTTATTATGATAGCTTTTTAAAGAGTATCTGAATACATGTGAAAATGACTACAGAATTGCATGGCAATAGTAGCAACCGAGTTCTAATATCACCTGCTATGTAAGTGCCCACTGAATGCAAGTGGTTTTAAGGTGAAATTCCTGTGCAAACATTCTTGTAACTGAATGGTGCTGCTGAGAAATTTGTTGAAGCTTTTTCTGACAAGGTGATAAAATTAAGTGTTTGTGACTTCTTTTTCCTTCTGTCTTAAGGTTTCACAGCTCCTACCAGAAAAATTTGAAGAGCAGCGAATCAGGGTTTATTGTAAGGCAGCGGATGAAGAGACTATCGGTGATGCTAGAAAATATTTCGATCAGTGGTGTGAAAGTCTCACTAAACCAAAGGTAAGAAAGGTTTAACATTGAGAAGGTGCATCTCAATGTAGAATCATAGAATTGTAGAGTTGTAAGGGACCCTGAGTATCATCTAGTCCAATGCAGTAATATGCAGCTATTTCATACGGGGATTGAACCTGCAACTTTGGCGTTCTCAGCACCACACTCTAACCAACTGAGCTATGAAAGTCAGATCTACCTCATTCTCTGTATTCCTTTTGTTCATCACCTGCTCATTCTTCCATAGTCTCCTCTATCACCAACCCATTATTACTTCTGCACATTATGAACAGAAGGGACCTGAGAATTCTAAAAATCTCAGAAATCTCATTGGAGGACCATCTAGCCTGTTGTTATTGCAGAGTCCTGTGCACAATGGAATGATGAACAGTACGTGCCACATGCTTTATGTTGCTTTATTTTCAGTTCAAAGTTGAGAAATTACAAACATGCATCTTGCCTCTGCTGGAGCAGAGAAGCAACCATCCTTCTCCTCGGAAATAAATGAACACCGAGAGAAACAGTGAAAAACAGGAAACCAGTGTACGTCACATCCAGCTTCCCATTCCCGTGTGAAAACCCAACAGTGCTCTGACTGTGGAATGTAAACATTGTCTTGTGACAAGCACTTTGCTGCACAGTGAAGAGAGCAGAAACCAACATCCTCCCCCTTTCTGTGAACATCACTGGGCAGCGTGTTCGTACAATATCAGTACAAACCCAACTTCTGTACATAGGTACAGTGTTGATCCCTTGACACAATCTTGGACAATACATCAGCAGGAATTTCATTACCTGGCATATAGGACACCGTTACGAGTCCCTTCTGAATATATTCCCTAGCATGTTGCACCTTCAACTGCAAGTGCTTCGTGCTTTGCTTACAACCTTCCGAATTCAGCAAAGCCAAACATGCTTTGTTGTCCTGGTAAACCCGGATTGGACATTTGACAGGAATTTTCATGTCTTTGCACAATTGTAACAACCATTCACAATCCTTAAGTGAATAAGACAGTGCATTCAGTTCAGCTTCACAAGTACTTAAGCTAATTGTTGTTTGCTTCTTGCATGACCAATCAAATAGACCCTGATTGTACATGTAGCAAACACCAGACGTACTTTTCCTGTCTGTAGTGTCACTTCCAAAACTTGCATCTGCAAAAATCTCAAGACCACCAGACTTCTGATTGTTAAATCTTAGTCTGTAATGCATAGTGCCTTTCAAATAGCGTGCTATGCGTTTCAGAGCTTTCCAATCCTTAACAGTAGGATTGTTAACTTGTCTGCTTAGCAAATTACAGCTAACAGCAATGTCAGGTCTTGAACATCTGGCAATGAAGTTTAGCTTGCCTAGCACACTTCTGTACAGTGTAGTGTCAGAAAATGCTTCTTCAGTGTCTTCTACCTGATAACCTGTTGTCATCGGTGTGTCTACAGGGTTAGCATCCATCAGGTTTAGTTTGCTTAACACATCAGCAATTTTCCTTGACTGGTGTACTAGAATGTTACCACTTTGATCTTTCTCTATTTCCAGAGAAAGGTAGTTGTTTACCTCACCAAGATCTTTCATGTCAAAGTGCTCTTTCAGTTGAGCTAGGGCATTATTGTACATTGTGACATCTTTCCAAAAGAATAAAATATCATCAACATAAAACAAACAATACAGCTTCTTTTGCCCCTCCTCTTTGACAAACACACATGGATCAGCTTTCCCTTGCTGAAAACCTAGAGAAAACAATGCTTCAGTGAGTTTTGTGTGCCAACACCGTGCACTTTGTTTGAGACCATAAAGGGACTTCTTCAGAGCACAAACAAATCCCTGTTTTACCTGTACGCCATCAGGTGGAAGCATATAAAGTGATTCACCTAGAGATCCGTACAAAAACGCTGTATTCACATCGTGGTGACTAATGTGAAGATTCTCCTCTGCAGCTAGCTTGAGCATAAGCCTAATGCTCTCATACCTCACCGTGGGTGAGTAGGTCTCGTGATAGTCTTCACCTGGTACCTGTGCAAAACCTCTGGCTACCAATCTGGCTTTGTGTCTGACTATCTTGCCATTTTGGTCAGTCTTCGCTTTGAAGACCCATTTGCTTCCAAGCAGTTTCATTCCTGGAACTACTGGAACTAGCTCCCAAGTTTTGTTCCTTTCTAAGGAATCAAGCTCAGCCTTCATTGCGTTTAATCATGGCTCAGCTTCCTTAGAATCCAAATCCTGGATTTCTTGGAAACTTGAAGGTTCAAATACCTTCTTGGAGCTTTTAACAGCTGCTACTGCTGTCTTAGCAAATTCATCAGCAAATCTCTTTGGAGGTCTGCCTTTTGTGGCTCTTTGTGACCTGCGAATTAGCCTTTGGTCTTCAACACTCTCCTCTTCCTTCTTAGGAGAAAAGTGACCTATTGTGAACAATGGTTCTTCCAATTCCTGATCAGAGCTTTCAGAGGGTCGCATAGAGGCTTTCGCACTCTTGAAATCCTCTGAATCACCCGATTCAGTTTCAGACTCAGAATCAGAACCTTCATCAGTGGGTGTGGGTTGTTGTTGCTTATCCTCAGTCTCATCACTGTCATCAGGATAACATTGGAAAATTCCCACATTCTCCCCCCACTTGGCATTGTACTCAACACTTCTTGTGAGCTTAATTGTCTTAGAGTCAGTCATCATTATTCTGTAAGAACCTTTCTGATAACCTAGAAATATACCATGCAATCCACGTTTGCCTAATTTGGAGCTTTGTGGTGAGTGAATCCACATATCAGAACCAAAAATTTTCATGTGTTTGATGTATGGTTTCTTGCCAAACATCTTCTCATACGGGGTACAACCAATCGCTGAAGATAACCTGCGATTGTAACTGTAAACAAAACATGAGAGAGATTCGGCCCAATAACTCTCTGGAAGATTAGCATCATGCAGCAAGGTTTTTAACCCTTGAAGCAATGTTTGATTTGCCCTTTCGCAAAGTCCATTCTGCCATGGCGAGCGAGGACTGGACAAATCGTGTTGAATTCCTTTCTCAGTCAGAAAAGCTTCAAACTGCTGAGAAGTGAATTCTCCCCCGCGATCTGTGAAAAGAATTTTTATCTTCTTACCATGCACATTATCCAACCAAGCACAGAATTCCTTGAACCTTGGAAAAGCCTCTGATTTCTGCTTGAGATTGTACACGTAAATATACCTGGAAAATGCATCAATGAGAACCATGAAGAACCTATTTTCACCCAAAGAGGGCGATAGTGGACCAACTAAATCAGCATGAACAACCTGGTATGGTTCTGTAGCTTGCCTACTAGACACCTTACCTTTCGCAGCCATTTTCACCTTGTTTGCTGCACATGCCTTGCACTTCATGTGGTACCTGCAGGGTTTAATAGTCATACCTTCAACCAAGGTAGGCATTTTAGATACTGCCTCAAAATGCAAATGACCAAATTTCCTGTGAAAATCATGAATACATCCTGCATGCAAACTTTTGTTAGAACCTGCAATGCAACAAGTATCATTCTGCACAACATCATCATAATACAAAACAAACAAACGATCAACACATTCAGCATGCAATACATAATCGTCTTTCTTTGTGATGGTGCATTTCTTGTTCTTGAAGGAAACGTCAATGTTCCGTTCATTCAGCTGCATCACACTTAGAAGATTGTGTGTGGCATCTGGAACGTAAAGTACATCCTGTATCGATAAGTCCAAACTGTGAAGAACAACAGTTCCGTAGCCTTGACTGGGAATCGTGTGGTCATCCGCCTGGTGAATCGCACCTTCTTGCGGTGTAAAAGACACGAACAGTCTCTTATCGTTGCACATGTGGTGGGTAGCTGCTGAATCAACAACGAAGAAAGATCTAGACGTCTTCTGGACCTTTGCAACCTTTGGAGTGAAGCGTGAGACCATCGCCTTGTGCTGCGTTGTCCTGGACACCGGACCTTTGCCTTTGCTTTGGCCTTTTCCACGCGATGAACTTTCGCTGCGCTGCTCTGTCTTGGCCCTGGGATATTTGCATTCCCTCTTCATATGGCCTAGACGTCCACACAAGTAGCATTTCACTGCCTTCAAAGCTTTGGCGCCCTCTGGTGGTTCCACTGCACTCTGGGATGACGTCTGTGAAGACTCCCCCTTACCCATGCAGCTAGCACCCCGGCGATCTGCTTCATTCTGGATCACGGCAGTAACATAGGCTACTGTGAGCTGAGCAGTTGGTTGAACAGCAGTCTGAGTGGCAACGGACTCCCAACTTGGACCCAAAGAATGTAGTATCATAAAGGAATACACAGCCTCTGGAAAGGTCAGTCCTCTCTGTTGCAGCTCATGTCTCAGATTCTGCATCTCCATCAGATGTTTACGCACATCTCCACCTTCAGCAAGAGTCATGCCATGCAGCTTGGCATAGTAGTACATTGAGGAACCAGCTTCTGTCCTCAAGTGAGCCTCTCTTAAAGAGTCCCAAATTTCTCTGGCTGTGGTCTTTCCACGCAACAGACAGAGCTCTTCTGGGGATACTATCAACGTAAGCGTTCCCCTTGCTTTGGAATCCTTAGCTGTCCATTGAGCTGTAATTGGAGCTGGGGGGTTGTCTGTAATAACATTGAACAGACCTTCTTTCCGCAGAATTGCCTCTGCATACTGCACCCACTCCGTGTAATTTTTCTTATTGAGCTTAGGAATCCCAAAAGCATCAGCCAGCTTTGCTTCAGCCATCACTGCTGCTTTAAACAAGCTGCGTCACAGTATAGCAACTTCTTCCAAAAGCACTTTTAAAAAGTACTTTCGTTTTCACAGCCATCCAAGCCTGTTAGCTTGTGCCTTAAAGCCCTTGCCTGTTTCGCGGCAAAAACGGCTTTAAAAGTTCAAAGTCCAGCCATAAAACCATAAACTAGAAACTGGCAGGCTGCTCGGAGCATGAGCACATACCTTCATCAATCAATCTTGACGCGCAGAGCAGATAACGCGATCCGTTCCTCTGTACCTCTGCCGGCATTCCGACTCAGCTTGATTTACGTCTTTCTGGGCCCATAACCAAAATGTTGTTATTGCAGAGTCCTGTGCACAATGGAATGATGAACAGTACGTGCCACATGCTTTATGTTGCTTTATTTTCAGTTCAAAGTTGAGAAATTACAAACATGCATCTTGCCTCTGCTGGAGCAGAGAAGCAACCATCCTTCTCCTCGGAAATAAATGAACACCAAGAGAAACAGTGAAAAACAGGAAACCAGTGTACGTCACATCCAGCTTCCCATTCCCGTGTGAAAACCCAACAGTGCTCTGACTGTGGAATGTAAACATTGTCTTGTGACAAGCACTTTGCTGCACAGTGAAGAGAGCAGAAACCAACATAGCCTTTATGGTTTACTTTCTAAAACAACTGTAATACTACCACTAACTAGAAGTTTTGTGTCTGTTATGTTTATTAATTTCCTTGCAAATGATGAGTACATAAAATTAGTTGAGAGGGGACTACCACAAATAAATGGGGTACAGCATGAATCACCCATTACCTTTTCCTGAGTGGGAAAGGGCAGTGCAATAATGTTTTTCTTGTAATATGATGTGTAAAAAGGCTCCAGTGAGTGTCTTGCTCCACTTACCAAGAAGATGACAGAATGTATTGACTGTTAATTTCCAGTGAACAACTTAACTTCTTTTCTTCATTTTGATGCTTTGATAGGATGGTGATATTGTTGCCCCTGAACTTACACCAACGAAAGCAGACTGCAATGTAGACGGAGAAGACGAAAAGCATGATTCAAAGGCCAGAAGGAAACTTGAATATGGTGTTAATAAAAAATGTAAACGTAGAAAGAAAAGCAGTAGTGAAAAATGTCAGTCTTAACTCAAATGAGTTAAAATTCCATTTGTTGTAGATTTCAAATGGACATTTTGATGACCGGCAATGTTCTTATTTTGTTAATCTAAATGTGTGCCGGTGAAGAAAGGTCTACTTATAAAAACAGGTTGTAATAATAATAATACTACAGTGGTGCCTCGCAAGATGAAAAGAATCCGTTCCGCGATTCTCTTCGTCTAGCGGTTTTTTCGTCTTGCGAAGCAAGCCCATTGACAGCTTAGCGGATTAGCGCTACAGCTGTCTAGCGGCTTTTCGCGATCAGCTGTTAAGCGGGTTATCAGCGGAACAGCTGATAGGTGGCTTAGCGGCTTAGGAAAAGGGGGGAAAGCGGAAAAAACCCGCGGGGACGCGCAAGATTTTTTTGTCTTGCGAAGCAACCCCATAGGGAAATTCGTTTTGCGAAGCGCCTCCGCGACGGAAAACCCTTTCGTCTAGCGGGTTTTCCGTCTTGTGAGGCGTTTGTCTTGCGGGGCACCACTGTACTAATAAATAAATATTATTATTCATACCCCGCCCATCTGGCTGGGTTTCCCCAGCCACTCTGGGCAGCTTCCAACAAAGTATTAAAATACAATAGGTTGTATCCAATGTAAGTCCTACTAAGAGTAGAACCGCTCAAATTAATGGACATGGCTAATATAGCTCCATTAATTTCAGTGAGTTTGCTCTGAGTACAACTTAGTTGGTTAAAATTCAAAAGCTTTTAGGAAAAAACATAAAAGAAGGGACAAGCCTATGCCATCTGCCTATCTTCTGTTTATGATAAAAGTGCTTATCCTACTGTTCTTTTTAGCTGCCATTCCCTCAAATCATGATAGTCAGTATATGTTCATTTAGAGCTAAACATGCCTTGGCACAATCAAGGATATACTATTTTATAAAGTTACCTTTTTAACTTCAATGCTTACCTTTTATATAACCCAACAAAATACTCACAGTACCAAAACAACCAATTATTGAATGTATCCTAGCCATTAAGCACTAGGTAGAGAGGAAATGAGCTGGTTTGTATAGAGAGGCAAATAGCTGTTAAGAATCAGAAGCAAATTTCAGACTAGGGAGTTTTGCCTGTTATGTTTCAAACCGACTTGAATGTATTTTTAATCACTCATATTTTCACAGATTTTTTTGTCTTTGTATGGAATAGTATATATTGTTCCTTAAAAACTTTTTTTTGGGAGAAACACAGTTTTATGATGTGGCACTTTATGCTGACAGAAAATGGGTTTGTGTGTGAGAAGTGTGCTGTTAAATGTGAGAACAGAGAGTTTCTGAACCTTCATTTAACAAACCTAAGGCTCAGAAGAAATGTATACACCATTTAAGAACGATGGATTGGGATAGAGAGATGTCCTTCTGCAAACAGAATGGCTCCTCATCACAGAAGGGACTATCTACTGTAGGAAGCTGGAAAGCCACTTACACCATCAACCCCCCCCCCCCGGTGTCTCTTTCTGTACTGAGCAGATTTACATGGCCATTGCAGGGAGGAGTTGAATCCCACTCCCTTCACCAGCAGGATAGTTCTGCTCAAAGGAATCTTGGATCCATGCCAGTGTTTAAAATGAAGCTGTGTCTTAAAACTTAGGGCTGAAAAATTAAACATTTAGGGCATTGTCAGGTGCTCGGTTGAATTTACTCCCAGCACATGGCACCTGAATCTAGAATTATTTCACCAGAATACACTTTCACCCAACACACTTTCACACGAGCAGAGAGCTGTTCAGAAATATCCAACATTTCTAGTGCTGCAGTCAAGAGTACGGGTAGCTAACCTGTGACCTTCCAGATATCAGTGAACTGCAGCTGCTATAATCCCTGACTGTTTGCCATGTCTGGTGCTGATGTGAATTGGGAGTCCCAAAAACATCTAGACTAGATTATGCAAGAAGAGACCTCAAACTCAGTGGCTCAATTGTTTGAGCTCCGTAAGATTGGATTAAAAGGGAGCTGCTTGCATCCTGAGCCTTCGTTTTGACATTAAATTGCTTCATAAAAACGGGTTAAGGTAACATACATAGAGCTATTTTCTCCAAAAATATATTCAATTGTCTGACTGGTTAGAATTATAATTATATATTTTGTGTGCCTGTATATTAATCTTTTTTCCTGTGCATATCAGCTGAGTAATAAAACCCCTGATCTTTATTGAATTGTTGCAACAGGGTGCCCCCTTAACATGCAGGAGGAGGAGGAGGAGGAGGACCCAGAACCCAGGTGTGCCCGCCCTTATATAGACATTTTAAATTGCCTGCCCTGGAGTCCAAGACCACCCCCAGAAACATCATACATACATCACAGAAGGGGTGTAGCTCAACACCCCACCCCACCCCAGGCACATCATACCTACATCACAGAAAGGGGTGGTCTACAACAGAAATCTGAGTATGTTTACCAGAAATCTGAGTGCGTACTTAGTTCCTGAGCCAGGTCACAGGCTCACCCTATTCATACACAGATATACCCTTAAGACAGGATTTGTGAAGGAAAAGACAATGGGTAGGCTTTTCCATTTTCCTTTGCAGAGAAAACATTTGGTCAGTTTGGGAGCCAAAATGGCTTAATGGCTGTTTTCCTGTGCTGCTTCAGACATTTGGTTTATTTATTTATGTACGTGTTTGCTTTGTACATTTTTGTGTGTGTATGTATCTTTATTTTTATTTTATTTTTTCAACCCCCCTCCTTTGGGGCTATAATTTTTTCTTTAAAAAATTCTTTGCCCCACAAAATGTTAACGTAGTATGTTGGAAATGGATGCCTTTGTGTAAATCTGAAAAGTCTTGCATGTCAGGCCCCTTAAGGCTATTTGCAACTGTAGCAGTGCACATAGCTGAACATAGGATATCACATAAAAATAACACATGTTGCATTTTGTTACTAAATTACTTGTGGCATTCTAGCACTTTGGGAGAAACATTTTCTCCATAGTGGTCTATGCTTTACATTTAGCAGGAAGGTCCACCAATGACTGAAAAATGCAGTTTGTTTTGTTTCTGCTTTTTTGTGTGTTCCCAAGTGTCAAAGTTAGTTCTCTGGACTCACACCTCCAACATACCCACAGCAACACCTCCTGGTGAATCCCCTTAGAGCTTTCATCTTGACCATGTCGCCTTGTCCCTGGCATAGGTTTGGACATTTAATGAGAGAGATGTCTTTGCCTTTCTATGGGATTGCATTTTTATTATTATTGGCATTTGTCTTGCACTCTAGGAAAGTTGCTCAGTTGTTCTAAGGGGACCAGAGAAAGTTCAGTGCACCTGGGATACATGCCCAATCAGAACTGAGCCCAATTAGAATTTATTTAGTGTCATGGTTAACACATTCTAAACCAATGTTAAAACAAAACCATACTTAAAAAAGGGCACTTGTCCAAATTAGTCAGTTTAACTCTATAAGGGATCATTCCAGCGAAATCAAGGCATATATACCTTCATGTATCTGGCGTTTTCATGGACCCTAAAGCTTCTCCTTGGTAAAACGAGTTAAAAAACATTTTAAAATGGGTAGGGAAGGTTGGTAGAGTGCCAGGTGGAACAAGGAAATGTGATCATAAATTGATCTTATCTAAATATTGGACTATGCAATAGCCTGATCTATTACAAAACATAAAATGCATGAGAATCCTCCATTGGGGTGTAAGCAATAAGACACTATACATTAAACATAAAAACAATTACACACAAAAACTGGGGCCCCCCTTTGTGGAAATAACACACTATCAAATATATTTCAATATTCCTACATAATAACACATAATACACAACAAACCCATTAAATATCAGTCACATATCTTGAGGCAATCATGATCTTTTACATATCTTTTCAGTCCTGGAGCACAGTCTTGAGGTTTAAAAGTGAGAGAATATCCTTGCAGTTCAACTTTCCCCCCTTTGTCAAAGTGGGAGTGCTCTGATATTTACCTGTGGAAAGAATTTGGCATGTTAGATTTGGAACTTGGCAACCTCTTGACTTTTGAGGGTTCACTACTTAATCCTTTTGTTTTCCTTAAAGTAGACCCTGGAGCAAAGGTCACATAAGGGTGATTTCCCTCTGGTTCTAAGTTGTTCATAAAGAAATTTGAATAAATGTCTCCCTGCAATCTGCTCTCTCTCCAAACCTCCTTTTTTCTTTCCCCCCTCTCTCCCCCTCCTCTCTTTTAAGTTGGCATAGCCTCTGTGCATGTGCAGAGTTCATGTTTCAGCAAATCTTTTATACCATTAAAAATGTTGCATCTTTTGGCCAAATTCCCATTTGAATAAAGGAAGGGAAGGGTAAGGAGTATATTTTAAAATAGGGTTAGATTTAAAACGAGAAGAGAAACTCAGCAATTCAAGTTTTCACCAACACCAGCAATAGAAGTTGGTCAAACTAAATTTCTGTTAACTCAGTTCTAAGGGATCATGCTTCCTTCACCAAATAAGTATACCTGCACACCAGGCAAAGGGAATTTGGGAGCACCGCCTCCTTTATGTACAGGAAATTGGGGTGCAGGTCTCTATTAAAAAATGTGGGCTAACATTATTTTGTGTGCTCCCCCTCTGGTCATTCGCGGAACAATCACCCGCTCCCTTATGTATGGGTAAAAATGGCCAGAGAGTCAGTATTCATAAGATCTTTAACATTCTCAGTCATTTCAGCCCTACCATTTGCAGACAAAATTTTCTGCCCTTTATTTACAGTGATGGTCAAGGCTCATTCTGCTTGATTATGAATTTGTATGTGCTTAAACTTTGAATAGACTTTGAAGTCTGATTTTTAAATAATAGACAAAATGGTAAAAACTGTTAGATAATAAATGCTTGTTATCACCAGTTCTGCTTCAAAAACATCACGGCTTTCACCTCTCACCCTTTAAAACTCTTTATTCTAAACTCTAAAAACCAATCTTTCCATCTTGCTGTACCAAAAAGCAAAGCTGGGCTGAACTTCAACCCATCACCATACACCAGAACTTAAAAATTACCCTCCAATGTTTGCAGACACATCGCCTTCCACATAGTCATAAAATTGGGAGAGTTGGAAGGAACCCTGGCGTCACCTAGTCCAATCTTCTAAAATACAGGGTTCATAGCAAGATTTGTACTACCAGAGAGACACACACATACTTATGTACACAGACACAACTGGGGAAGGAAACACAAGCTATGCTCCTATCATGCAAGCACACACGTGTATACTAAGGAAGAGGAAAATAAAAGTACCCAACTTTATCCAGAACCCTTTTAGCAGATCTTAAGATAGTTTGAGTGAGAGTTTACTTCCTTAGACTAAAGAGTGAAAGTTCCTAGAGAAATGATCTTTAAAGAAAGATACAAGTGAACAGTTTTCCTAAGATTAGATAGGGAGAGAATCTTTTATAAGGAATAGGGTCAATTCAAGAGTTGATATAACCACTCACAAATATTAAAACAGCCATCGATTTGATCTTAAAAGGAATACAAGAGTGAACAATTTTTTTTCCGGAACTTGCATAGGAATAGTAAGCCTATTTTAAGAATTTAATAACCACACATAGGAAACTGAGATGCAGGGTACCTTTAGCAAACATTGCCCCCCCCCTTGCTGGATCACACTAAAGGCTCATTGGTCCAGCATCCTGTTCCCATAATGGCCACCAAATGGCTATGGCATGCCCAGAGCCAGGACCTGGTAGTAACAGCCCTCTGCCCACTTATGATTCCTAGCAACTGGTATTGAGGCATGCTGCCTCGAACAGTGGATATAAGAAAGGAGCCATCATGGCTAGTAGCCAATGATAGTCTTACCTGCTATGAATCGGTTTAATCTTTCAAAGCCATCCAAGTTGGTAGCCATTACTCTCTCTTGTGAGAGTGAATAATTGTAACACTGTATTGTACTGTGGAAAGCCAAATGGTGAAACCCATACGTCCTGGAAGGCCTGTAAACCCCATCTTGGCAGTCAAGATAACTCTAAGAGTAACTGGTACATGCTGCAAAAGTGATCTCACATGTTTATCTGTTTGCTTTGAGAATTTTGCTACTGGCCTAGGGAGTTGAGAGCTGGGAACTTTCCATGCAACCTGGGTGCCTACCACCTATCCCCTCATCTAACAGATGGATGATTAGGAGTTGGGAACAGGCAGGCGTGAATAATTAGGACTGTTGCTGCTCGATTACGTAATATGTTTCTGTATAAGTAACACACAAAAGGTTTGCCCAAGCACAGACCTTCATGACATGCTTGCTATTTTAGAGTCCATCCTGAGTCATAACAACAAAGAACTCTGCACTGTATCCTTTGGAGCCTCAGTAAACCACTTGCCCAGGTCCTCATATCACCAGCATATTTAGCTCTAGGTAATGCACGAAGGGGTTAATACCATAGAGTAAGCTGTTCTGCCAGACTTAACTAGGTCACACACCCCTAAACTTGGGAGAAGGGATTACTGAAGGCCTTTGTTCACTTTCTTCCACCATGTGAATCCAACCAGAAAAATGTATAGGCTGATCACTGCGAGCCCAGATCACGTGCTTTTTGCAAGTTATCTTTATATTTCTATACAAATAGTTTCAAAAATTGGTAAATATTTCTAAATTAAGTTAAACTGTTTGTGTTTTCTTGCTGCTATATGGAAAAGCACATGAATCTGACCTTTGAAGAGTCTGTAAGCAAACCATTTTTAACTTACCGAACACGTCTTTTTTTTTAAATGCTGTGGGAAGAAAGGAGAAGTACGGAAAGAAACTTTACTGCATATTTTGCTATATTAAATCTCTGTTGGGGCTCTCTCACCAAGACGGTATTTGCCCTGAACCTGGATTTAGGCATCTAGGGAATTGTCCTTTTACTCTTTTAAACCAATTGCAAGCATTAAAAACAACATATTTCCCACTCTTATTTGCCTTTTTGTAAACTGTTCTCTAATCCTCGGGAGCAGATTTTGAGGACGTGGCTTGGCTTCTGAAAAATAGGGGGTCCTCAGCAATTAGCTAATTTGGAACCACTGCCCTAAGGCTTATCTAAAGTAGTACTCTGGATCCTAGCCACAGAATACAATGCAACGTCTGACAAAACACTTCCAAGAAACTGAAAGCTTAGGAGAAACGAAACTCAAAGGAAAGAGGAAACGAATGCCAGATTTTTATGAGGATTCTAAATTTTGTTCAAATTCACAGACTGCTTAAGAAAAGTGTTCAAAAACCAGAGCAGTTACTTCTGGCTTTTTGTAAAAGTAGTACTCTGGATCCTAGCCACAGAAGAAGAGAAGAGTTTGGATTTGATATCCCGCTTTATCACTACCTGAAGGAGTCTCAAAGCGGCTAACATTATCCTTTCCCTTCCTCCCCCACAACAAACACTCTGTGACGTGAGTGGGGCTGAGAGACTTCAAAGAAGTCACCCAGCAGCTGCATGTGGAAGAGCGGAGACATGAACCCGGTACACCAGATGACGAGCTACTGCTCTTAACCACTCACCACACTGGCTCTGCAAAGTCTGACAAAACACTTCCAAGAAACTGAAAACTTTCACTTTCTGCCTAGGAGAAACGAAACTCAAAGCAGTAGCAAAGGAAAGAGGAAATGAATGCCAGATTTTTATGAGGATTATAAATTTTGTTCAAATTCACAGACTGCTTAAGAAAAGTGTTCAAAAACCAAAGCAGTTACTTCTGGGTTTTTGGTGTTTGAAAACGGAAATGTTCGACTTCCGAAAAGTTCGAAAACTGAGGTACCACTGTATAAACAATATATGCACACTTGCTTGGGAGCAGACAAGCCAACTCCTTGCTATGATGTCTGTCCCAGGGCTGGCAAAGGTTGCTGACAGGCTGTAACTCTATACCTTTTTTAAAAAAGAACCAGAACTGATCACTCTGGTGTTTTTGGCCACCTTCTTTGGTATCCCTGCACCCAACAACTTCCCAGAGCCCTCCTCTGGGCCTGTGGTTTGGAACAATTCATGAATGTATTTACAGTGGTGCCTCGCAAGACGAAATTAATTCGTTCCGCGAGTTTTGTCGTCTTGCGATTTTTTTCGTCTTGCGAAGCACGGTGTCGGGAAAGTTTTGGAAAAGCTTCAAAAATCACAAAGTCTTTAAAAACCTCAAAAAAGACTACCACACCGCGTTCTATGAGTTGCTCCTCGAAGTCAAGTTGCAACTGTATTAACGGTGTTAAGAAAAAGTAAACAAACTTGCAACACGTTTCTGTCTTGCAAAGCAAGCCCATAGGGAAAATCGTCTTGCGAAGCAGCTCAAAAAACAAAAAACCCTTTCGTCTTGCGAGTTTTTTGTCTTGCGAGGCATTCGTCTTGCGAGGTACCACTGTACAGTGGTACCTCAGGTTAAGTACTTAATTCGTTCCGGAGGTCCGTACTTAACCTGAAACTGTTCTTAACCTGAAGCACCACTTTAGCTAATGGGGCCTCCCGCTGCCGCCGCGCCGCCGGAGCACGATTTCTGTTCTCATCCTGAAGCAAAGTTCTTAACCTGAGGTACTATTTCTGGGTTAGCTGAGTCTGTAACTTGAAGCGTATGTACCACTGTATTTATTTGAAATAAAAAATATGCACAGCCTTTCAGGGTAAAGCTCCACTCACCCCCAAGGGAGAAATTGGCTTTATGTTCTGTTACATGCCACTCCAATCTCCAAGAGCTGTACAAGATTCCAGGGGTTGCAGGCGCGTTTTACCCCAGGCTTATGTTTCCTCTTGGACAATGAGGCACAGCAGTGACTGTGGTGTCTTTATGAACCTGAACTTGGATAAAGGAAAATCCCACCATCACACCCCAAGAGGGTCCTTTGCTTTTCTCATAGGAGCAGCAGGCTTGGGTCTGCAAAAGAAATAAGCCATGTTTTGTGTCTTTGTTACTGCTTGTCCCAACATGGTGCTCTGCCCCGCTGCCCATCACTGCTAATAATTTATAATAATGATTTATTATTTGTACCCCGCCCATCTGGCTGGGTTTCCCCAGCCACTCTGGGCGGCTTCCATAAAAACCAAAGATACAGTAAAATATCACAGATTAAAAACTTCCCTGAACAGGGCTGCCTTAAGATGTCTTCTGAATGTCAGGTAGTTATTTATCGCTTTGACATCTGATGGGAGGGAGTTCCACAGGGCGGGCGCCACTACCGAGAAGGCCCTCTGTCTGGTTCCCTGTAGCTTTGCTTCTCGCAATGAGGGAACCGCCAGAAGGCCCTCGGCACTGGACCTCAGCGTCCGGGCTGAACGATGGGGGTGGAGACGCTCCTTCCGGTATACTGGGCCGAGGCCGTTTAGGGCTTTAAAGGTCAACACCAGCACTTTGAATTGTGCTCGGAAATGTACTGGGAACCAATGTAGGTCTTTCAAGACCGGTGTTATGTGGTCTCGGCGGCCGCCCCCAGTCACCAGTCTAGCTGCCGCATTCTGGTTAGTTACTCCCAGGCTGCGCACCTGGTCCTTCAGGGGCACAGTTACCCTATTCAGGACCAGGGAGTCCTCCACACGAGCCCGCCCCCTGTCTCCCAGAAACAGTACTTCTGTCTTGTCAGGATTCAACTTCAATCCATTAGCCGCCATCCATCCTCCAACCGCCTCCAGGCACTCACACAGGACCTTCACTGCCTTCACTGGTTCTGATTTAAAAGAGAGGTAGAGCTGGGTATCATCTGCATATTGATGGACACCCAGATGATCTCTCCCAGCGGCTTCATATAGATGTTAAAAAGCATGGGGGAGAGGACAGAACCCTGAGGCACCCCACAAGTGAGGGCCCAGGGGTCTGAACACTCATCCCCCCCACCACTTTCTGAACACGGCCCAGGAGGAAGGAGTGAAACCACTGTATAACAGTGCCCCCAGCTCCCAGCCCCTCTAGACGGTCCAGAAGGATGTTATGGTCAATGGTGTCAAAGGCCGCTGAGAGATCCAGCAGAACTAGGAAACAGCTCTCACCTTTGTCCCTAGCCCGCCGGAGATCATCAACCAGCGCGACCAAGGCAGTTTCAGTCCCATGGTGAGGCCTGAATCCCGATTGGAAGGGATCCAAATGGTCCGCATCCTCCAGGCGTGCCTGGAGTTGTTCAGCAACCACGCGCTCAATCACCTTGCCCAAGAATGGAAGATTTGAGACTGGGCGATAGTTGGCCATACTGGCCGGGTCTAAAGATGGTTTTTTAAGAAGCGGTTTAACGACCGCCTCTTTCAGCGAATCTGGGAATGTTCCCTCACAGAGGGAAGCATTCACCACCCCGCAGAGCCCATCGCCCAGCCCTTCCCGGCTTGCTTTTATTAGCCAGGATGGGCAAGGATCAAGGAGACAGGTGGTTGGTTTCACGCATCCAAGCAGCCTGTCCACATCCTCGGGGGTAACGGATTGAAACTGATTCCATGCAACTTGACCAGACAGGGCTCCAGCACTCTCCCGCCCCAGCCCTGCTCCCATGGTGGTGTCTAGCTCCTTCCGAATATGAGTGATTTTATCTGCAAAAAACTTTGCAAAATCGTTGCAGGAGATCTTGGGGTCTTTACAAGGCCCCGGTGGTAAAGGTGGTTCTGTTAAATTGCGAACCACCTGGAAGAGTCTCCTGCTACTATTTTCTGCAGATGCAATAGAGGCGGTGAAGAAAGACTTCTTCGCCGTCGCTATCGCCACTTGGTAGGCTCGACGTTGAGCTCTAACCTGTGTCCGGACAGATTCGGAGTGAGTTTTCTGCCACCGACGCTCTAGCCGTCTCATCGATTGTTTCATCGCCCTCAGCTCCGAAGAAAACCACGGGGCTGTCCGGGATCCATGCAATCGGAGAGGGCGCTTTGGAGCCAGACAGTCGATAGCCCTGGTTAACTCCGCATTCCAGCGGGCCACCAGGGAATCAGCTGAAAGGCCATCCACATGGGATAAAGCATCCCCTACCACTCTCTGGAAACCATTTGGATCCATTAAGTGGCGGGGGCGGACCATCCGAATTGGTGACACCTCCCTGCAGAGGGGAAGGGTCACGGAGAAGTCCAGTTGTACCAGGAAGTGATCTGACCATGGCACTTCTTTTGTTTCACTTTTACTTAGTGTCAGATCACCCACGTCACTAGAGGTGAACACCAGGTCTAAGGCATGTCCATGACTATGAGTTGGGCCAGACTTATTCAGGGACAGCCCCATGGAGGCCATGCTTTCCACGAAGTCCCGAGCAGCCCCTTGTAAGGTCGTGTCGGCATGGATGTTAAAATCCCCTAGGACAACCAAACTAGGTGTCTCCAGGAGAAAATCCGCCACGACCTGAAGCAGCTCGGACAGGGAATCCTTGGTGCAGCGGGGAGGTCGGTACATCAAAAGGAATCCTGTACTGCTCCTATTGCCCAACTTCCAAAACATGCACTCAGAGAACTGGATCTTCCCAGTAGGACGCCTGGTGCAAGCTAGTGACTTCCTACCCCAGTGGAGAGGGATCTCTGTTTCCCCTCCAGCCTACCCATCCTGAAATCCCCCCCCCCCAGTCTACCCATCCTGAAATCCTAAACCCCTTTGGTTTCTGCCCACAGCTAGATGAGGGGTTGCACCCCTCCTTGTCTGGTACATCTTCACTCTCTTGATGGCTTCCTTGATGGGTCAATGTCTGGCCATCATCAGCTATTGTTCTTCCAATGGCCCCCATCCAGCTAGCTCTGCTGAGCTGGCCTGGCTCCTAAACCAAATCTAGCAGGTTTTTTGTGTGTTTGGCACAGTTTAATCAAACCTTGATTGTTTCTAATTTTTACTAATTCCAGGATTTATGGGTGACTTGCACCCACAGACACTGGCCCCAAAAACATATAGCAGTACATTTGATTCTGAATTATTTACCGTACATTTCAATCTACTTGCAGTGTCTCTTGTCAAGGCTCCTGAATGAATATATTACTTTGACCCATCCATCTGTATGGCCATACCAGTCAATCCACCCAAGTTGTTCCCAAACTTTAAACCTACCCCCACCCTGGCTCCACCTCTTGCCTCAGATCCATTGCCTCAGTCTACTTTGTATTTATGTTCGAAATATTTTGGAATTTCAGCAGCACTTCTTTCAGGTGTGGTTCTGTTTTTTGGAGCCCATAAAATCTGTAAGAAAAGTAGTAATCAAGTACGGTAAGTCATGGGGCTGGGTGGAGGGAAATTACCCTCTCAACTTTGATGACTAAACATTGAATGAAAGTTTAATTCTTCAACTAATTCTGGTGTTTATTATCTCTTTCCCAGGCCAGTACTTTGAGTTTCGTTTCTCCTGGACAATTGTTTCCCCTACATTTCAGTTTCCTGAAGATCTAGGCAAAATTGTCTGGTGTACGTGTCCATGCAGACTCAGCTATGTTGTGGCTAGAACCCAAGAATTCTTATCACTGTTCCCTCCCTTCTTTAAACAACTGACAGAAAACTGCTTTTGAACCCTGGGAATCTGGTTGTCAATTATGAGAACAGGATGCTGGACTAGAGCTACATTTGTCTTGATCCAGCAGTGCTCTTTTTATGTTCTTAAAATGCCGGTTTAACTTGTTCCGTTAGACAGATTTGTAAAAATGTTTCCAAAGTTGAAGATCTCCAAATGTATTTTTGCATCAATGGAAATTGGTATTTTTAAATATATAGGATTCAAAAGGAAACATTGGGTGTTCTGAAGCTGAACAAGAGTGCAATGCCAGCAATATGTATGACCCAGTTGTGAACTATTGTAGGGTACAATGAGGAGAAAGAGAAGTACAGTGGTACCTCGCAAGACGAATGCCTCGCAAGACGAATGCCTCGCAAGACGGAAAACTTGCAAGACGAAAGGGTTTTTGGTTTTTTGAGTTGCTTCGCAAGACGATTTTCCCTATGGGCTTGCTTCACAAGACGGAAACGTCTTGCAAGTTTGTTTCCTTTTTCTTAAAACCGTTAATACAGTTGCGACTTGACTTCGAGGAGCAAGTCATAGCACGCGGTGTGGTAGCCTTTTTTGAGGTTTTTGAAGACTTTGGTGATTTTTGAAGCTTTTCCAAAACTTTTCCGACACCGTGCTTCGCAAGACGAAAAAATCGCAAGACGAAAAAAATCGCGGAACGAATTAATTTCGTCTTGCGAGGCACCACTGTAGTAGTTTAGAATTGCCATCATTCCTTTCTCCATCCATCCATTCCACCCTTGTTTATCTCCCCTTATCTCTTTCCATAGCAGCTACATTTCTCTGGTCCTTGCTCCTCTCAACTTCTGGGGAAATGAGCCATCTGAAAAGTGTGATAAGGGGAGATAATTGAGAGGTGGAGAAAAAGTTCTGTGGCCTTCCCTTCTCTGTGGCTATTCCAGCTTCCTCTGACTGTCTGCGGGGTAGGGTTGTCACCTCTCCTCAGGCCTGAAACCCTAATGAAAAGCCTAGTTTATTGGGGGGGGGGAGAGAATTGCTGCTGGGAGGGAGCTCCAAAATAAACTCTCGTAACATTTAGAACATTATGTATTACATACGACAGAACTGAAGAAGAAGTGGTATCTGAAGAAGTGTGCATGCACACGAAAGCTCATACCAAGAACTAACTTAGTTGGTCTTTAAGGTGCTACTGGAAGGAATTTTTTTTTGTTTTGAATACGACAGAACGTTAGCAATACTTTTATTAGAACATACTGGCCTTGTAATGCATTAAGTTAAAATTGCTTTTAAGCACGCGGGTGGCGCTGTGGGTAAAACCTCAGTGCCTAGGACTTGCCGATCGTATGGTCGGCGGTTTGAATCCCCGCTGCGGGATGAGCTCCCGTCGTTCGGTCCCAGCTCCTGCCCACCTAGCAGTTCGAAAGCACTCTTAAGTGCAAGTAGATAAATAGGGACCGCTTTTTAGTGGGAGGGTAAACGGCGTTTCCGTGTGCGGCGCTGGTGCTGGCTCGCCAGCTGCAGCTTCATCACGCTGGCCACTTGACCCGGAAGTGTCTTCGGACGGCGCCGGTTCATGGCCTCTACAGCGAGATGAGCGCGCAACCCTAGAGTCGGACACAGCTGGCCCGTACAGGCAGGGGTACCTTTACCTTTTTAAAATTGCTTCTTAGAAAGAAAGGCAACATATTTAACACTAAATAAGAAACATTTCCCTGGAAGAGTTTAGTTACGGGCAGGGCCTGTAAGTTACTGAAGGAAATGTGGCCCTTTATATGTCCAGCTGTCCTTTGTCAACAATAAATTGTCGGGAGTTTTTGTGTTGAATATATGCTATATGGTAATTTATGGACCTAATAGGTATCTAAGGCCTTTTGCACAGAACAAAATATGTCTTTTATCAAAGTAATTGTTGAACTGAAATACAATTATCTTATATTTTGAAAATGTATATCCAGTTTTTGTTTCCTTTAAATTTTTGGGGGGCCCCCAAGAGAGTGGGGCCCTAAGCTATAGCTTGTTTAGTTTACACATAAATCCTGCACTGGAGATATGGTGTGGATTGCGCAAATGGCAGGAGCTTGAGCCACGGATGGGGAATAAGATTCCCTCCAAAGGTCTGCAGCTACTGGCCATGCTGCATAGGGCATAGCTGTCAACTTTTCCTTTTGCTTGCGAGGAATCCTATTCGGAATAAGGGAATTTCCCTCAAAAAAAGGGAAACGTTGACAGTTATGGGATGGGGACCAACCACAGGTTCTCAACCCCTGAGCTTTAAGCCCCATCCTTGCCCCCTCACGCCTTCCCCTAAAACTCCAGCTCTGCTGAGGGAATCTGGCTTATCAGCCTCACGTCCAACCAGACCCTGAACTCTCTCTCCCTCCAAAAACAACACAGAACCACCCAGCATAGACACAGAAGCCGCAAGCCACGCAGGCCGCCTTGACTGGAGGGCTGCCGTCACGTGACCCCCGGCCCTGGCGGGAGGCGTCTTGCTGTACAGTAGTATCTGAAGGCAAGGCCGGGTGGTTGCTCAGTCTCTCGTCTCTACCGAGCAGGCTGCTGCTGCTGCGCGGTGTCCCTGCCTGGAAGCCGAGGGCGATGTCGAGCGGGAACGGGGAAGGAGCCTTCAAGCGGCCCCGGCCCGCCAGCCCGGGCGAAGGCTTCCACACGCCGGAGAAGCGCGTCTCCGTCTGCCGCGCCCCGGATCCCTGCGGGAGTCACCCGCGGGACTGGGGCATCGATCAGGTGTGCGAATTCCTGCGAAGCAGCGGCTTCGAAGACCCGGAGTTGCTGCGCTGCTTCCGAGGTAAGCGGGGGGCGGGATGAGCGGAGAGCCGCTTCGCCTGCGCAGCCTCGTTGCGCCGGGAATTTCAACCTCGGCGGACCTTAAAGGGGGCGCCCGGCTGAGGCGACGCTGCTGCCGCCGCCGTTTCCTCCCTCGAGCGGTTCCCGCTTCCTGACGCCGTGAGGAGAGGCGGTTATGAAGTGGATTGCAGAGCCGGGGCATAACGGGCTCCGTCGCCTGAGGGTAGGGTTGGCTAGTCACGGCTGCTGCTTTGATTTCGCGGTGGTTCTGGAAAACCAGTAGGAAAATAGGAATGATCTCTGAACTTTCCTCGCAGGTCAACTAGGGGGCCGACGCAAAGAATATATATATATATATATATGCGCACCCTGAGGAGACTTGCTCTCCCGGTGCCCCAGAGGTTCGTCTTGGCGTAAGTTCCCAAAGGGGAAAGGCTATTCGTTCTGAGGAGTAAGACCCAGGATGGCTTGTTCTGAAGTCAATGGCCATAGGGCTACAGTATTATTATTATTATTATTATTATTATTATTATTATTATTATTATTATTATTTGAATGTATATACTGCCCTATACCCAGGGGTCTCGGGGCGGTTCACAGAATAAAATCAACATTTAAAACTACAAAATACGTAATAAAAATAAAAACGACAACCCAATAACTCCCCCCCAAAAAAACCCCCACATTTTAAAAAGGCTGTGTCTTAAGAGTCATTTGCAGTGCAGTCTACTCTGGAGTAAGGTCCATTGAGCTCAGTGGGATTCACTCCCAGATAAGTGTGTTTAGGGTTGCTGCCTTAAATCCCCTTTTCCTTTTAACTTGGGTTGTATTTATTTATTTGATTTATATGCCGCCTTTCCTCCCAAAGAAGGAGCACTTCTTTCTCAAACAAGCCTTTTAGTTAAAAAGGATTGCAGGCCACCCCAGTCTGACTCAAATAACTCTACTCTGGCCTTTTGTCTTTCCAACAGGGAGGTAGACCCACCTGTTTGCCCTCTGGCACAGAGCCGCTGCTCTGCTTTGTTCCCTTAGTGACCCATCTTTAGCTGTCCATTGGCAGTACA
The DNA here is from genome assembly GCF_965113315.1 of Podarcis vaucheri. NCBI lineage: Eukaryota > Metazoa > Chordata > Lepidosauria > Squamata > Lacertidae > Podarcis > Podarcis vaucheri. The sequence goes on from NC_138764.1 coordinate 76,357,184, forward strand.
GGATCATTTGTGCATTAACCAGCATCGATATGTTCTGTCTCTACTTGTAATGTTCTCAAAGAATAAGGAAATAACATCAGAGGCACATATTCTAGTGGGCGAAAGATATATGCACCAAGTATGAATCAGAGGATCGCCAAAGCATGTGCCATCAGGACACAACATCATTAAAGCTAGAAGTCAGGTCATTTGTTTATCCAGATCTAAAAACTCCCCACATTAGTTTTCATGCATGCACTTTTGGGTTGGGGCAACTAGCTAAAATGTTTTAAAATATTTTTAACAATTCTAATTTTGGTTCCTCTGTTTTTGTCAGGTTGATGTTGGTTAAATGTTTAGTTGGGGTTGGCCGTTAATTTTAATTTGGGTATAACTGTAAACTATTATTGTTATTATGTTTTAGGAGGCTAATTAGGTTAGTTAGCTTATGCCCAGTGCAAAATATTTCAGGTTGCACCAAAGCATACTTGCAGAAAAGAAATACTGGTGACTCTTCATGTGAAAGTATGAATGAATAGTGGCTTATTCCTGCATTGCAGGCAGTTGGACTAGATGATCCTCAGAGTTCCTTCCAACTCTACAATTCTATGATTTGAGGAGGAGGATGATTTATTTATTAGATTTATACCTGGCACCAAATGAGTACTAATTGGAACTCATGGGTCTCCTGTAAAGCAGGAATCAGAAATAAAGAAGAGTGTTATTGTTCTTAAATAAAAAACTAAAATAAATTTAGATTTAGTTACAGCATCAAAGCAGCCACTTTACCTACTGTTACCTAGTGGTGGTTACAGAAACCGCGCCCCCCCCCCCATTTGTCTAAGGAGGGAAGCATGTCCTCCAAGTAATACCAAATATGGCTTCTATTGATTATATGATTCTATAACATATTAGATATAACTGTAGGGTCATCTAGTCCAACCCTCTGCAATGCAGGAATCTCAACTAAAGCATCCATGACAGATGGCCCTCCAACTTCTGCTTAAAAACCTCCCATGAAGGGAGTAGTTTTCTGGTACAGTGTGTGATGCACAGTGGGCTGCAGCTGGATAGGGAAAACAGGAAAATTCAATGGTGCTCCATTCTAAGCTGTCTTTCTATTCATGTAAGACATCTCTGGGTCCAAGAATTCAGAATAGCATAGTTTCTTAATGTTCCTTATTTTTCTAGTGATTTTCATTTGTCATCTGCCCAGAGAATTTTGAATTATCAGGAATTTCAGAAATATAAATGTTAAGAGTAACGGAATAAGCTAACTGTTGTCTCCTTATTTCCTCAGGGAAAAAAATTGCTGGTTCATCTTTCCTTTACCTCACTGAATCAGAACTTGAAGAAATGGGAATTGGGTAAGGGAAACTTAAAGCTATTGACATTTGAATTTGGCTGCAATCCTATATGTACCCTGTGAGTAAGTCCCATTGAATTTAGTGGGACATACTTCTGAATAGTCATACATAGGCTTGGACTGTTTGTGTTTCTAATTCCTAAATGGATCATTGCTATATTTTGTGCATACCTTGAGCTTTGTACATTTGCTAAAGAAATATAGATTAGTGACCCTGATCTTTTATCAGCAGAGGAGGAGTGAAGCTGCCTTGATTTCAACAGTGGTTCACATTAATCTGCAGTTCTGCTGTAATGAAGATTTAATGTGACATGCAAACCAAGCCAGTATGCAAAGCATTTTCATGAAATCAGGAAACTGAAACAGGACTTGAACTTGCCATATTGTGTTACATAATTATTGCAACATTAATCATCATAACAATGGATGTTACCTTTCTTCTCTGCGATCTCACACTTGACAGATGTCACTAAAACTGTATTGAAAGAATACCTTTAATATTACCATAACACCTCTATTCATACACAATTTATGAAAAACACCTTTTTACACAGAGGGCTACTGGAATATTCTGCAGTTTTTGGTAATTAAACATATTTGTTGTTTATGATGCAGAAACGCACCCCTTCCAGACAGATTTATGGCACTACTTAACATGCTAAGACAAACCTTGGTTTAGTGAGATGGCACAGGCTTCCAGAGAGCTGCTTATAGCCACTTTCTCCTCCAAAATTCTTTTTGCTGCCATGCTGTCGTAAGTCAAAATTTTGCTTAGCATGTAATCCAGATCAGGGCACATGGTTAGCCGCTCTACTCCCTAACTATTTGTTATTGCTGGTGGTTAGCTAGGTGAGAGGTTAACCATGAGCCCTTGTTTGGATTACATGCTAAGCAAAATCTTTGCTTAGGTCATTGTGGTACAACAGCAAAAAGGACTGGGAAGGAGTAAAGAAACTGTGAGGTTCTCTGCAGGAGCCTGCATGTTTGCACAGTCTCATTAAGCAAGGTTTACCTTTGCATGTTGTTTAGATGAGCTTTCCTAGACAAAACCACCATCAAATTAATGAAGCAAATATATGTTTGTGACTGTGTGTGCAGAAACAGATGCATAGTCATCTTCTTTTGTACCACATTGGCAAATATTGGGTACAGATTATAGTTTGGAGAAAGTATGTTTTAAAACCACTACAGTTTGACATCTGAATAAATCTTCATGGAATTGGTAGTGTTTAAGAGTATTCGGTTTCAGATCTTTTGAAGATCTTTTACTGAAAACTTTTAAAAATGTTTGCACTGAACAGTAGCGATTAACTTAATGTTAGCGTCCACTAGATTATTTAATAAAATATGGAACGGTCAACTTAACTTATACTTGATCACTTTCAGGACCGGAGTGAGACAGAACCTTCTGAATTGTCTGAGCAAACTGGGACAAAGGCATGTTGACATAATGAAGGTGAGAGAAGCATTTACATTAATCTGAAAGCAATGTTAGTCTATTCCCAAATTCTTTATCCTTGAAAACCCATGTGGAGGACAGGTTAGGGACCAATAATTTATTTAGGTTAATTACCAATTTACCAATGGCTGTATGATGAGACTATATCTTCTGATTGTCAGGAGACTGGCACAGCTGAACTTTGTTTAGCCTCAGAGACCTTGAGATCAAAAGGCTCTCCCTCAGTTCCCAGGCCTCCCAGGCCTCTCTTACGCATACCAGGCTCCCAAGTTGTAAATTACCTGATAGCCTCCTTTACCTTTTTACAACCCAATCCACACTCAGGCCCCCAACTGTGCCAGGGTCTACAAATCAGATAGCATCTCATCCTGCCTAGAGTCAAGATGTAATTGACTCACACCTCTAGAGACGGGAGTTTTACCTTCCAGCGTTTGACATACCAAGATTTTCCAACTTCACTACAGGGTGTCTTCTAGTTTGTCTTGTATTTCTTGTGTTGACAAAGGTTTGTTATTTTTATAGAAGTCTACTGGACGATATAAGCCTTTGGTTTGCCAGGTTTTTATCTGGAGGTTTTGTGCTGCGTGATGGAATAACGGGTGGTATGCCAGGGGAATTAGTGGGGATGGAGTTGGGGATAGTTTGCCTATTTCTGTTTTCCATGCTTTGAGCACGGTCTGTGTGTACCTGTTAAGTGTTGTGTGAATTTTCCTTAGTTTGGGAGGAGTGGGTATTCTGTGCTGCAGGTATTTTCAATTGTGTCCCTCTCTAGGTGTATTCATTGTTTTGTCTCATCTTCTAGTATATATGGGATTATATGGCGTATTTGGTTGGCACTGTAATGTGCTTCTATGTTGGGGATTCCCCATCCTTCTTCTGAGGTAGGGAGGTGCAGGTATTTGGGGCTTATTCTTGGTTTTTTGTGTGAGAAGATAAAGGAGTAGTTTTCTCTGCCATTTGTGGAGTTGGGATTGGGGAATCTAGATTGGGAGGGTTTGGAATAGGTAGGTCAGCCAATTGCTTTGAGGGGGGAAATCATGTTTTGCTTGGTCAGAAATTCTCCAATGTTTTTGTTTTTTTTGTTTATAGCTTAGCTCAAAGAACAAATGTATGATTTTTTTCTGAAAAAAATTATCTGAATCTGGACAAACTTCTTATCACATTTCATGTTCTCAACATCTATTTTATTTGTGTGTGCTACTTGTCAGTCAGTTAAGAAATTAAAACCTTTTGTTTTATGGCAGCCATATTGGTGGCATCCGTCTGTCTCAAGAGACAGTGGAGTGTGCCTCCAGGGGTGAAGTCAAATGGCTGTGTTAGCAGCATCAAAGTGACCTCTCCAGGATGCAAGCTTGGACAGTATATATGGAGGTCCTTGGATGCCCAGATGACAAGATCCCACTCTCAACCTCACTAATGTGGTTCAAAGGAAAGCAGAGCAATACATTTGGCACCTGCTTGGCTGCAGGAGTTGCCAGAAGGATGCATACAAGGCGCCATCCAACCGTCTTAGGGCTCCACTCTGGATTTGAGTAGGGTTTACTCCTTAGTCTTTTCTTCTCCCAAAGATATACCTCAAGTCAGTGGAAGATTGGGGTTGGTTTTCCTTCTCCTAGATCAACTACCTTCCCAGGTTGATGAGGTCCATCTGCCCCTCACTTCCCTCTACAACATGTGCAGTATCCACCTTCTTGACTGTGGGGCCTATTGGTCTTGTTCGCTAAATCTGCTGGAGCTCATCTTGGCATACAGGGGCAGCCATATATGCTTTTCGTTATCCGGTGATTGTACTAGCTTTTGAGTACAGTGGTACCTTGGGTTACATACGCTTCAGGTTACAGACTCTGCTAACCCAGAAATAGTGCTTCAGGTTAAGAACTTTGCTTCAGGATCAGAACAGAAATCATGCTCCGGCGGCAGCGGGAGGCCCCATTAGCTAAAGTGGTGCTTCAGGTTAAGAACAGTTTCAGGTTAAGAACGGACCTCCAGAACGAATTAAGTTCTTAACCCGAGGTACCACTGTATAGTGAAAGCAAGTGAAAGTTAAAGTGTTTTCTTCTGGTGCTTTTCATATATCTGCAATAATTTTACAATTCGTTTTACATCTTCCAGGTATTTAATGACCCCATTCATGGTCACATTGAAATGCATCCTCTTCTTGTTCGGATCATTGACACACCTCAATTTCAGCGTCTAAGATACATCAAACAATTGGGTGGCACTTATTATGTTTTCCCAGGAGCATCGCACAACCGTTTTGAGCATTCCCTTGGGTAAGGCACAAGTTCTTTTTGCAGATCTCTGTTTTTCTTGAACTGGTATACGCCACCACTCAGGTTACTGCAGACTGGTTGCGCCTCTGAACATAAGTAATTGCAGTTTCATTGAATTCCATAGCACTGCTACTTGTAACAGGGAGTCCTTGGAGCACCCCACAATCGCCTAACCTTGACTCTCTTAGGTTCAGGTCGGGGTCACAAGCAAGAGACTTCAAAGCAGGACATAGAAGCCAAATAGCAGCCAATAAGCCTGATGTTTATTGTTGCAATAAACTACAATAGTACCTCGGGTTACATACGCTTCAGGTTACATACACTTCAGGTTACAGACTCTGCTAACCCAGAAATAGTGCTTCAGGTTAAGAACTTTGCTTCAGGATGAGAGCAGAAATCGTGCTCTGGTGGTGTGGCGGCAGCAGGAGGCCCCATTAGCTAAAGTGGTGCTTCAGGTTAAGAACAGTTTCAGGTTAAATATGGACCTCCAGAACGAATTAAGTACTTAACCCGAGGTACCACTGCACTACAAAGATGAAGCAGCCAGAAGCCTCAATCAGCGAGTTACATCAGTATTTCAAAGGTTCTCATAATACATCTTGGGATGCATCACTAAGACATCATAGATATGTCACAGAAAAGGTGTGGTCTCAGAACCTGAGATCCAGGCATGCCCCTGTCACTCAATATAGTCTTTCACACTTACTCCATCACAGTATAAAGGAAAGTATTTACAGTTTCCAGGTCCCTGAGTCAAGTCAAATACACACCTTTGTCTTGACCAGGCTTGATTCCACTATGGGGTGGTTAGGCATTGTGATTGAGATGATTATCTGTCTGACACTCTTGGGGCAGAATATCAGTCATGACTGCTTGGGAAGGCCCTGCAGACTCTTATGGTGGGCCCTCTCACCCTTCCCCTTATACCTCACTTCCCTGGATCCTAAAAGCCATTGGAACTGAGAAGATTGATACAACAAGTGATTTCTTATGAATTTTGAAAGTTTTCCCATTGATCTAGTACATAGATACATTTATCAGTGAATTGCTACATTTGGTATTGGCACTTTCCCTGTTTTCCTTTGTTGGAGACCTGTTACTCAGCGGTGAGTCAAGGCTCCTGAGCTGAGCTTCCCTTGCAGATGCAATACCTTTGCAGATAGGTTGCTGTTTTCTCTTGACACTAGGGGATTTGGTTTGACAGGTGAAAGGCAGGGACATGTGTGTGAGTGAATGGTTTGGTAATGTGCAGCGGAGACTCTTTTGTCTCTGCCTTGTGTGTGGGGGGGGGTCTCTCACCCCCCTTCCAATTTCCCGGTAACATACTTATGGTAACTTCCATTAAAGGAGATTTACATCTAATATATCTGTAAAAGTTAGAAGTACCCTTCATCTCATATGCTGGTGTGTTCAATATTTGGTTTCGTGAGGATGTACGCTCACCAAACCCAAACTCAACTAAGTAAGCAGATTTTCTGACACTGAGTTTTCCCACTAAAACTCATGGATGAAAAGAAATGCTGTTTGCTTAGACAGTAGGGCTGTGTTCTTGCTTGCTTGCTTTCCTAAGAATGCACTTTGTTGGTGGATAGAGAGGCCTGCTGATGTGACTGGAACCTTAAAAAAAAAAACATTTTAAGGCAGCATTGTATGAAATTTGCAGGCATAGTAAGAGAGGAAGTTTAATTGCATTTCCTCCCCTAGTTTATTTTAAGCAATTTCAGCCGAAGATATGTTTTTCCCCCAGTCTTAGCACTGAGCATCACAGCACTGAAATCAGGGATAGACCACAGCCTGCCATTTAAGAGTACAAAGCAGCCCCCCCCACTTCAGTGCTGGTGGGGGTGGGGAAAGGCTGCCTTTTAACTTCCACAGAGCCTTCTCTGCAGAGTAAAAAAGCAGCATTTATAGTCATTCTACCCTAGTGCTGGGAATGCTGATTTTGTTTGTGTGCACATTTATACATGCATGTTTGTGTGCGAGTGTATGTTTGAGTATTGGACTGCATGTGTGAGAGAATGAAAGTGTGTGCTATGTCCTGTATGTCAAGTGAATGTGGGTGTTTGTGGGTAGTATGTGTGTATACATTGGTCAAAGCCATCACTGGCATGTGGGCCTTGGAGATGTGGCTGACCAGCAATGTGGTCCTTGGACCAACCTTGCTCTATAGGTTTGCAATTCACGAGCTGAGTATGTTTAGTAGTATTTCACAATATACAATGTGGGGCAAGTTTTTATTTTATTTATAACCCTAAAATTCAAGAACTGGAGAGCTGAACCTTTTGCCTTCTTGCAACAGGGTCGGCTATCTAGCAGGCCGTTTGATCCGGGCACTGCAGAAGCGACAACCAGAGTTGGACATCAACCATAGGGATATTTTGTGCGTCCAGATTGCTGGTCTTTGTCATGATTTGGGTAAGCCACTTCCCAAATATCTTAATGAAGCAATTTATGCACGCTAGGTAAAGATGAACTGCATAATTCTTACTTTCAGGTCATGGGCCATTTTCACACATGTATGATGGAAGATTCATCCCTCGTGTTTGTCCAGGAACTGCATGGAAGGTGGGTATGCAACCAGTTATTACTGCTTTCTTTTTTAAAGGGAATGCTGCCTTGCCTAAAAATATGTTAACCACATTTAACAACTATAGTGTTTTATAGTCAAAGTACCCAGACATTTCCTGAAGTTTTTTTTTCCTTTTTAAAAGTTACCATATTGGTGAAATATAGTCACTAAAATTCCTACTGTTTACCACTCTCTTCTGCCTTAGTCAGATGCCACCTGGAGCACTGTGTCTAGTTGTGGGGGTTGAGAAAATTGGGTATGTTTAGCCTGGAGAAGAAGAGACTGAGAGACACTATGATAGCCATCTTCAATTAACTGAATGGCTGTCACATGGGACATGGAGCAAGTTTGATTTCTGTTGCTTTAGCCTTAGCGGGTAGGACCTGAACCATTTGATTCAAATTACAAGAAAGAAGATTCTGACTAAACATGGAATGGACTCACTCAGAAAGTGGTGAAGTTCATTGGAGGTTTCTAAACAGGTTGGATGACCATCTGTTGGTGATTGTTTACCTGCTTTGCAAGAAGTTGGACTAGTTGGCCCTTGGGGTCCCTTCAACCCCACAATTCTTTGAATTTTCTCAGTCCTTTCTTCTCACAGAGATTATGTTCCATTAACCTTTCTAGGGTCTTCTTTCAGTGGCTTCTCTGCTTCATTTGCTGTTCTAAGAACCTTTCTATTTTCAGCCATCTCAGGTTATTGAACATTCCATTGTTTATCAGGAATTAGTGATTTCAGCAGCTGAGCTGCAGCAAGAATGTGAAACTAGGAAACAACTCTTCTCCCCCCTGCTGGTATTTGTTTGCTATTGCAGCAGTGGGAGATCCAGCATTATCCTTGAATGAGGGAACCTGATTTAAAGAAACTGGCTTGTTTAACAAGCTAGTTAAATTTGCTTTTTATGGCACTTTAAATATTTTGTTTTAAACCAGAATCCCTGGATAAAATCTGACATTAAGCTGGGATTTTGCAGAAGTGAAAATGAACTCTGTTCAAGCTCCTGTGAGGGGAGCAGGAGCACACACACACACACACACACACAATGCTTTGCTTCAGGCTCATCCACCTGACATTAAACCACGGCGTAATGTTGTCTTAATGTTTTTGTATACAGTTATGATGGCTTGTTTTGACAGCATATGCTGTGATTAATAATAATTAAAACTTCCTTTTTTGTAGCATGAAGATGCTTCTGTTAAGATGTTTGAACACTTGATTGATTCCAATGATCTAAGACCAGTCTTGAAGTATTATGGTCTCAAGCCGGATGAAGATATAGACTTTATCAAAGAGCAGATAGCAGGACCCATTAAGACTGAAAAAAACAGTAGTTCAGTAAGTCTTCTGCTTTGTAAATACTGTGCAATTTAATGGAATAAAATGCTTAATAGCATTATATTTTTTGAAGGAAAATTGACAGGTGTTGCATGTGGGAGATTCATTACTTTTTGTGAACCATTGGTTGTTGTTATAGATCTTGAAGAGGGGCCATAGTTCAACAGCAAAGCATATGCTTTGTGTTCAGAATGTTCCACTCTGTTCTACCATTTCCAGTTAAAATATGCACGGCAGCAGAGCTGGTTAATGCTTCTGCATGAGGCTTTGGAGAAACGTTATGTGTTAGGGTAGATCAAAGAATGATCTGAGCTGCTTCATACTTCATGCAATTCTGTGCATGTCTATGCAGATATAAGTATTGCTGAGTAAGCTTGCAAAAGACAGAGGTGCATCGAATAGTTCCCTTCCTTTTGGATGAAGGGAATGTTTGCAAGTGACAAAATAATAGGTCACCCTGCAGTTTATCCTGGAGAGCAGCAAAAGGCGCTTCATTTGCTTATACTGATATTTGGATAAAAGTGAATTTTTATTCAATAAATATTTTTCTGTACAAATATAAAAATGGCAGCCACCAAAACAATGCAAAATATGTTAAAACAGCCAAACTTTTTGATCATCTTTAAATGCCACCACAAAAGCAAGTACACTATAAATCAAATAGTAATACTGTTTTTGCAGCCCAGTTCAAATTAACTGTTAAAAGTGACTGAGGGAAAAATGGGTTTCCAGGGTCGGATTCAAAATATAAAGCTGGAGTTTGCCCAATACCACATGGAATTGAATTTCCTAAATGTGCTGCTATGGCCAACAATGTCCTGTTCCGTGTGCTTGCCAATCTGATTGAAACCAGTTGTCCAGGAAGGATTAGTACTACTTAGACCCAAACCAGACAATTGACTGATAAGAATACCATGGTCAACAGTTCAGGAGAACCAATAGGGCTGTGCTCCTTGCAAGTCTTGTGATGTTTTTTGCTCCTCCCCCTTTTTCTAAGCCGCTAAGCCGCTAATAGCCTTTTAGCCACTAAGCTGCTAAGCCTTTAATAGCCGCTAAGCCGCTAATAGGGTTGCTTCGCAAGACGAAAAAACCACTAGACGAAGAGACTCGCGGAACAGATTATTTTCGTCTTGCGAGGCACCACTGTATTGGCAGGTATCAATTAATCTGTTCCAGCATGTGCAAAGAGTTCTTAGAACCCTGCTTCCTTGACAGTTTGGTGCTCAGAGTAGATTGCTTTATTGTAATGTATTATTTGCTTTTGGGTATTTCCACCCCTTTCTCCAGTGGCCTTACCGTGGGCGACCTGAAGAAAAAGGCTTTCTTTATGAGATAGTGGCTAACAAAACAAGTGGCATCGATGTTGATAAATGGGATTACTTTGCCAGGTATGGACCTTGCTCATTTTAAAGCATTTGGAAGATTTATTTTATAGATAAACAATACTGGGAATATTTTACCTATAGACAAACCAATTAATGGAATATCCTATTGGTCCAAGTTAAATGGGATATCTATCTTATCATTAAAGATATTTAAAATATCTTTAAATACTGTATGGTGTCATACCATATAAACTGTATGCTTTTTGGTTAACCCTGTATTTTGTTATATTGAAAACTAATAAAAATACATGAAAAAATATTTCTAAGCGAGAGAGCCATGTATACAGTCTGAGCAGGATATAGACTATGAATGAGGAACCTGTGGCACACCAGATGTTGTACTCCAGCTCCCATCAACCTCAGCCAGGATGGCCAATGGTTGGGAATGGTTCAGCAACATCTGGAGGGCCCAGTTCCCCCACCTCTCATATAGAGAGATACCTAGCCCAGGTATTTCTCTGTGTACATGTACTCCATGTACTTCCTATGATTTTATTCTATGGTCTTGTGTTGTTGTAAGCCACTGTGATATAGTTTTATGATGCAGGGCATATGAATATTTTTATAAATAAATTCAGTATCTATTTGCAGCTGCTGGGGGTGACCTCTACAAGATTTGGGGCAAGGCAGCACCATATGCTGATGATACCCAGCTGTTTCTCTGTAACATATGAACCAAGAGAAGTCATGCATATTTTAAACCAGTGCCTGGGCTAGATGAGGGCTGGATGGAAACCCTATGGATGGGCTGTTCAGCAGTTCTGATGGGTTTGCATTCCCTCTAAGGGCTGTAGTCTGGGGGTGCTCCTAGATCCATTGCTGTCACTAGAGACTCAAGTGACCTCAGTAGCTCATGGTGCCCACTACCAACTTTGGTAGGTTTACAAACTACAACTGTATCTGAATGAGGAAAAGAAGCAATCCTTGTTGGAGATAGCAACCACTCTCTGGAATACTCTGCCTTGGGTAATTCATGAGGTAGAGATCATAATGACCCTTGAACAACTTTTCACAATATATTGCCTATGTTTTCTGGACTGTGTCTGACTCTTAGTGTTTAATTTTTTTGCTTAGACTTGCTCAGTTTTATTTGTGAAATACAGCTGTGTTCTGTTTTTATCACATGTTTGTATTTTTGTTTTTATGGAATCCACTTGGAGATTTCACTATCTTAAGCAGTTTAAATAACATTTAGCAATATTTTTCAAACTAAACAGTGTCCCATTTCATACATCACTTTAAACCAAACCATGGCTGAGTGTTGGGGTTCCGAGGGAGGAGATGGCAGCTACTTCGCTCTTCTCTAGTTCTGCTGCTGTGCTGAGCTAAGCCATGGCTTGGCTTAGTGTGTCATGCAGGCGTGTGTTTTAACTTTTTCCAGTGAGCTGTCACTTTATTCTCTGGTTTAAGACCCTTGGTTTTTCCAGGAGACTTCTGAGCCAAACTATGGCTTAGTGCAGCAGAACAGCCTGGGAGGAGCAAAGCAAATGCAGGTTCATGCTAAACCACAATTCGTCTGAAGATAATTGCAGTTGCTATTATGGAAGTGTGTCTGGAGATTATATATCTATATTTTGGGAATATGAAAAATATAGAGTCTCAAAGAATCCCCTGAGAGTCCTTTTACATTATTTAAAGATGAGACCCCAGTGAAGCCATCTTCCTGATCCCTCCCCCTAATTTTAAAATGCCCCCCTTCCTTGGTCCATGCAACTCCTCAATTTGTAATTGAATGACCTTACCTCCTGCTTGTTTCTGGAATATATTTAGGGATTGTCACCATCTTGGAATCCAGAACAACTTTGATTATGTACGCTTCATTAAATTTGCTCGTGTCTGTGAATTTGAGGGAAAGAAGCATATTTGTACCCGTGACAAGGTAAGCTTTCTTGTGGAAAGTAGAGAATGCCAAGTAAAATAGTGTTGGCAGCTTGAAAAACTCGCCGTTAAATTTTTGTCTTTTTCGTTCTTCTATGCCCCCCCCCTTTTCAGGGAGCTCAGGGAAACTCTGTCTCATTTTGCTGTCACTCAGTGTTGAGAGGTATATTAACCTGAAAGCTAATGTTTACACAAAGCCACCCAGTGAGCTTTATGACTGTGGGTATAATGAGTCCAGATGGAGATAAACTTGCAGTCTGCTAGTGCTGCCTAAATTGAGAAGTGCACCTCCAAGTGAATAGGAGACAGTGCAATATATGTTTTCTCTGCTGTTTGAGAACAGAAAGTTTGAGGAAAAAATGGATTTTGGGAGCACAAGGTATTGGCCAAGCCATTACCTTTCATCTCAACCAGCCTCACTACATGTAGGGAGTATATAGGCTTACTATAGCATATGGGTGACCATGTGGTGATGGGTTGGAGTTGGTGTTTAAGGGCCATAAATTAGAACATAAAAAGAATCCTGCTGGATCAGACTAAAAGTACGTTGAATTCAACCTTACGTTCTTGCCATAGCCAGCCAGATGCCTGTGGCTGGTCCACAAGGAGGACATGAGCAGAACAACATTCCCCTGCTTGTCATATGCAGAGACTGGTTTTTAGAGGCATACTGCTTCTGATAATGGAGTTAATATAGCCATCATGACTATAGGTTTAGAGACAGTGGGTAGGGAAGGTTTGGGTTATCATGGAAGGCAGGTACAAATCGTCGCAATCTATTCTCTCTAGTTCCAGCATTAGTCCCCATGCATTTGGTTGCTCTTCCATGGTGCTCCCTGGTCTATGCAAGTCAAGTCACAAGCAAGGCAGAATGCTTAAAAGCTCTCTTCACTCCGGGTCTGCTTAGCGTTGCCCATCGCAAAATGAGCTTTTAAGATATGCTTTGTTTACTGGGCAAGGCCCACTCAGCACACGGGCTGTGGAAGGTTCTGGGGAGCTCACGAGATAATCTGACTTCCTGCGAGATTTCTCACAAGCATGCATAATCTTCCAGAGCTGGCATGTCGAACAAGCCTTGCCCAGCAAGTTAGACAGAGAGCCTAAGAGCTCTTTTCAAACCTGGTAACCCAAACAGCCCAGCACGAAATGAGCTTTTAAGGTCTTGGCCTTGGTTGCTGGGCAAGGCCTGTTCGACACACTGGCTCTTTGAATCCTGCGGATGCTGTCTCTCACCCGCTTGCTGCAAGGCAGCTCCAAGGGTTGGCTGGCTATATGTGTGCGTAAGAGAAGGGATTACTGTATTTTCATTAAGCAGAACAAACAGGAAATGTAACCACACAAAATTGTTTCAGTTACAAGGTTGTAGAAGGCAAAGCTCAGTACAGAAGCAAGGAAAGTATCTACCAACTTATGAGCATTCTGCTCTCGTATGCAAGGAATCATCTTATCTTAAGGATCCTGTGTTTCATGCACTGCTCCACTTTCCAGGAGCCCCCATGAGGCCTCTCCACATAAGCAGAAAGTAATCTTAATTGCAAAAATGACTACTCTAGTGTTCTGGAATACATTTTTATATTTCTTGTGCATGGATTATTTAGAAGTGTCAGGGGTTCAGGAGCAGAGACGCAGAAAAGGGAGGAGACAGAGAGCGAGGGGGAGGAATACGAAGGAAGGATGAGTGGGGATGACGACCCGAGATCCCCGAGCCTGTCCAGCGAGTCAGAGGATTCCCAGAAGGGAGCGCCAGCGGTCAGAGCAAGGGGGGAAAGAAGGGGGACACCCCAGGAAGAAGGGGACAGAGAGGAATCAGAGAGCAGCAGCTGGAAATCGGGACCAACGTGCCCAGCTGGGAGCAGCGGGGAGAAAGGGGACCAAGCATCAGGTTCCGGAGGCTTTCAGCAGGAGGGAGGGCATGAGTCAGGAGTAGTCACGCCCACATCAGGGAGCGAGGAAACGGTTAAGAGGAAGGTAGAAGGTTGGGCGGTCGCGCCAAGTTCAAATGCAGCGGAAGCTGGCGCAGTAAGCAGCCCGGAGAGTGAGCCAGGTCCCAAAGCCCGCCGCAAGGAAGCGGAAGGATCAGGGGGGTCAGCGTCAGAGGAGAGTAGGAGGGAGGAGACCCCGGGGGGCAGGAGGACCCAGAGACGGAAGGAAAGGCGCAGGAGGTGGAGCAAGGCTAGGGTATTAAGCTGGTGTGCAAGAGGCGGAGACTCAGACGGGTCTTCGCCGGTCTAACGCAGAAGACGTAGGGCTGCACATTGCAGTTCGGAAATGGAACCTGTAACCCAATAAAGACTCTTATAACGTGAACGCTGGCTAGCGTAGTCCTATGTGAGCTGGGACTGGGTAGCAGCCCTGACAAGAAGGGTCTAATTATTTCTATGTCCTGGAACCTTTTTTATTTTATCCCTAGTTGTTCAGCAACAAACATCCAATTTGAGGCATTAAAGTAGAATTGGCAGATTAAGGCTACAGTCGTATACACTCTCACCTGGCTACCGGGCTCATTAAATTTGGTGCAATTTACTTCTAAGGTTATACACATAGGGTTGCACTTGTGAAGGCTCTTGATACCAGATACTAAATGCTTTTTCTAAAAAATAAAATATTTTCAGGCTATCTTCTATTTCTGTAAAATTGCCCTTGAATCCCTGCTACCCATTCTCGGGCATTAATATGAGCATTTATGGGAGAGACTGTTTCATGTATTCCTGACCATTAAGTGAAAGGAGCAAAAGTTTGCTGCCAGCAAGTTTTATTTATTTATAACAACATATACCACTATTCATAAAGAACATCACAGTGGTTTACAACAGTCGTACATAAAACAAAAACAAACATTTTGTGAAGTACCTGCCCTGAATGTTTCATAAGTCTTGGAACTGTGGTTTTAATGTAAAAGATGAATAAAATACTGTTTTTATCTTGGACTTTAGGAGGTTGGAAATTTGTATGACATGTTCCACACACGGAATTGCCTGCACCGCAGAGCCTACCAACATAAAATTAGCAACATCATTGAAACTATGTAAGTAAGTGCATGTTGATATGCCCTAGACAGGGCAGTAACCAAATAAATGCTAGCCATTCTTACGTTAGTAGATTAATTACATTTGTATGAGCTTGCATATTAATTCATTTTAATAATGTATGACTGAAGAAGCAATGCTTCTTCTACAATGGTGCTTGCCAGCTACAAATATTTTTTAAAGAAGTGTTGCCTGATTTATTTAGGAATGTGTTTTAATTCAACCAATTTGAATTTAATTAATTTAAAAAAATTAATTAATATTAACCAATTGATCAATTAAAGGTTGTAGCCCTAGTTCTGGAGTGTCTCATTGAGAAACTCTGTTGAATGTCCCTGTCCTTCTCCTTAATCGTTTTTCAAAGTGGATTTTGATGACTAGAAAAAGTTATATGGTTTAATTTTTTATCAACTTTGGTGTTTTTGTATTACTCTTTTTTAGCCATAGAAATAAATTTCGAAAGCCATTGTGAAATCTTTGATCTGGAGTTAATATTGAAATTATGGATTCTTCCTCATTTGTGTTGCATGTTTCATATCAGGATTACAGATGCCCTTTTGAAAGCTAACCCACATATCATCATAAAGGGATCTGGAGGGGAAGAGTACAATATCGCTACAGCACGAGAAGACATGGAAGCCTACACTAAGCTAACAGGTATGGGCTTATTGGACTGACACCTAAATTCTAATTGCATCAATTTAGGAAGTATTTCTCTCAGGGTACCATTTTGTTATGGCACTTAAATGAAACATAGTGCATTGCTTTATGTAAATGAATTATATATTCTGCTGTGTGCATATGAAGGAAGTGAAGTGTTTGTATCACTAGGTCTGAAGAATTATTTATTTATTTATTTATTTATTTATAGTATAAGAAACGGATTTGTTCCCCTATGGCCAAACTTCCCCCTCTCCCAGTTTTAAAATTATTTAAGGGGTGGTTCGTGAAAGAGAAAAATAAAAATTTCCTCCTTTTCCCTGTCTCTCTTTTTACCCCTCTGTAAGCCATTAAGGAGCTTATTAGCTTCGTTTAATTTGAATAGGTTGATATATAACTGCTTAGGCAAATTCTTTTTTTGATCTATTGCTCCTGTAAAAATCTTGGTAGGATGAGTATGTATTAGATGGTGTTGACTCAAAACTGAAACCAAAATGGCGGTTGACTCGGGCTAGAGCAGGGATTGGCAAACTAAGGTCCCTGGGCCGGATCAGGCCCACCTGCGTCCTAAATCTGGCCTGCGCCGTGAAGTCGGAACCCGCTGCGAAACTGAGACTCCTGGCGATGGTGACGGGAGGAAGAGGCCGAGCGGCAGTGGCTCTGATTGGCAGAGACATCCCCATGCTGCGCTGAGGTAAACCAGGTGCAGTGTTTGATTGGCAGAGCCGCCACTGCTTGGCCTCTTCCTCCCACCGCTGCCGCAGCCCTGGTGCTCCTGTGGTCTAGAGAGCGGAGTGGACGAGCTCACTCTGCCTACCCACTTCATGAGAAGCATCGGCAGCGGTGGTGGCAGCCCCTGGGAACGTAAGCACAGCGCCTTCTTTCTCTAGGCAGGGAGGAAGCCCGTTTCATGCCACTTCCGCCAGCCTTTCGGTGAATGAGGCAGGTGGCAAACCGAGAAGGTGGCTGGGGGTGGGGTGGTGGGGGTGGGGAGGACGACTACTTGCCCCCCTCACAGTGTGCATAGGAATTCATATTTTTTTAAAAAAATGTAGTCCTGCCCTCCACAAGGTCTGAGGGACAGTGGACAGGACTCCTGTGAAAAAAGTTTGCTGACCCCTGGGCTAGAGAGTCCAGGGCTTAGCCAGGAACAGTGAGAATCTTGGAGCCCATGTGACTGTGTAGAAGTGAAAGATTTGTTACGCAAATTGGTGGCGGAGCAGGAAGGCAGGAAAGCAAATGGAGGAACGGAAAGGAAGCTATGAGGGATGTATAGATTTCTGGTTACTAGTGCTGAGCCCAGGTTTTTGGTGGTTCTTGGACAAGATGCCCTCAATGTACCCCTCTACCTCAGTAAGTATGTCCCTTCACTCCAGTGATGGCAGCTGCTCCTCTGCCTCATCATTGCTAGCTGTCTGGACTAAACGGTGGGGGTGGAGACGCTCTTTGTTCATCTCCTCCATGTTGAAGCAAGAGGCAGATGAACAAGCAGGCGGTTATTGTTAGTGGGGTCGGGGTGTCCTTGAGAGGTGCCCAATCTTGCCAACCCTTACACTGGACCTGCCAGTTTTCATAGACCCTTAGGAAATGCTTGTTTGAAAGTCAAGCCTTTTGCCCTTGACTACTTCTCACCATCCTAATCCCAGTTCTGTGGTAATTGAAGTTTTATTTACTAGTAAAGTACGAGTCAGATGTTTCTAGTTGTGCTCTTCTTTACTGCTGTGTATAGACATTGCACAAAACCTGGTTGTTTAGGAAGGTCTTTGGCTCAAAAAACAGACTATTCTTGTTATGACTATGTTAGGGCTCCTTTCCTTTGTGCTCTTTAGGTTTATGAATGGATATTTTTGGTGTGTTTTTTTAAAATGTTATTTCCTGATTTGGTTTCATTTTATGCACATTTTACCATAAACTACGTTGAGGTTGTTGGGCTTTGATTTGTTTGAGGATATAATTATTTTTCAAAAATGTTACCTTCTGGTGCCTTTCGTTTACTGCCAAAGCAGCTAGAGAAGAGACCCACAGAACTATATCTTAACCCTGTTGAGACACAGCAGAATCTTGGGGTTTTCCATCTGACTGTTGAATTGAATATGGTCTTGTGAGTTTCGTTTTGCAGATATATAAAATATCATTTCCAGTTGACTTCGATTATAATAGCATAAAAAAATTCTTACATTCTGACAGATAATACATGTTTCAATTATGCAAAAGAAAAACTGGCTTTAATGATTTGTTTAATACTGGCAGATGAGATCTTCTTAAGGATTCTTCATTCTGATGAGCCCAACCTCGAAGAAGCACGGGAAATTTTATGTAAAATAGAGCGGCGTGATCTGTATAAGTACCTGGGACAGACTCAGCCCCAAGAGGGCACAGAAATTACAAAGGTGGGAACAGTTTCTCAAGTTACATTGTTTTTTTCACTCTGCTAACTTGTTAAGTGTGATCATAGAGTAATGTACTGGTTGGTTTTTTTCCAGTACCAATTTGCTTACCTCTGGCTTCTATCTCTCTTTACATTAAAAAATTAAAAAATTGTCCAGTAGCACCTTAGAGACCAACTAAGCTTGTTCTGGGTATAAACTCTTGTATGCATGCACACTTCTGCAGAAGTCACCAGACCCTTATATATAGTGGGAGGGTGGGGTTTTTCTCAGAAGGGTAGTAGGAGATGGGTGATTGACTCAATGGGTATGGTAAACCTGTTGACTGTTAACGACTGCAATTAGTCCTACAAGAAAAAGCAAGGGATAGTATGCAGATGACCAAAAGTAGATTTAGCATATGTAATGAGACAAGAATCCAATATCTCTATTCAGACCAGGTCTCTCCATAGTGTCTCTTTACATACTCTCTATCTCAGTATCCCTCACAGATCACTAATATCTCCCCTGCTCCCCTATCTTGCCGCAAATGCCTTGCAAAAGCCTGCCTGAGCAGGTGCATGGTCCATGAAGTGCCTGGGGAGGCCATCTCTGTCACTTCTCTCTCCAGCCACGCCACAATGCAGAAACAACAACTACCACCTTCTAGACTGAAAAGAACCTTTGGAAAAGCCCACACCTTCTTGGCCAGCACAAGCTGACTAGTCATGATGCAACTGAGGGCAACATCCTTGTTGCATTTCTCTCCTGCTCCCACGTCCAAGCTGCTGAAAAAGTCCACTGGAGGCTGGGAAAAGCCTGTCCTTCCCTGTCCTTCCCTATCACATGGGCATCCTGCATGAAGTGAGTGAGGAAGGCATCCCCATTGTTCCTTCCCCTCCCCTGAATCCTGAAACAAATTGCCTTTCTGGGCAATAAAGGGAGTGGTAGCTACCACTCTTCCTTTCCTTTCTATGCCACCTTTGTCTCAAAATGCACAGGCTAGCAACTTTTTATCTTCCTCCATATAGCTTCAACATTCCCTCCAAAGAGTAGACGTAGGATTGTTTTTGCAGAGTGGAAACAGGCATGCTCTTTTAACTTCAGAAACAGCACTGCACAACAGAGCAATCAATATAAAGGCCACAGACAGGCCCCTTCTTCAGTAAAGCTCATAGGTATGTTGGCGTGCCAGAAGTGGTTTTCATGGGTGGTAGGTTGGTAACCCCTGGATTAAGCATTAAGTACAGGAGCTTCAATAGAGTTACTAGGTTTTTACAATAGTTTGCATCAACTTGTTGGATAACAACAACAATAGTAATAATAAATTCTTACCTGTACCCCGGTCATCTGACCGAGGTGCCCCAGCTACTTTGGCTTTCAACATAATAAAAGCACGGCAAAATATTGAACATTTATCAACAATAATAAAATGTTGCAACCTTCTTTCCTTTTTCTCTAATCGATAACTAATTTTGCCTTAGTCTGCCTGAAGAGAAGTTGTGACAGCATTAAAAGTCATCACTACTGAAGGTCATGGTATGGTGATATCAAATACCTTATTTGTCACATTGTACAGTGCGTGAGAGAAAATTATTTTGAAAATTAATCGTGGGTCTGGTTCATCAGTTTCTGAGAGTATGATTCAAATACACAAAAGTAAAAGGTTTTATACCCTGCAGGAACGGTGTAGTAAGATGGCTGAAGAAATTGCCGGGTCCCAGCCCAGTACATTATCTCACAAGCCTGGATTAAAGCCTGAAGACTTTATTGTTGATGTAAGAATGATCTCTTTAAATGTTCATTTTAAATTATTTAGATTTCTTAACATATGTGCCTACAATGCACTTTAGTACATTTTTATTTTTGACTTGCCTCTGTGAAGGTTATCAACATGGATTATGGAATGAAAAAGAAGAACCCTGTCAATAATGTGCGTTTCTACTGCAAGTCTGACCTCAATAAGGCATTCAGAATTTCTAAAGAACAAGTAAGTAAGGTTGGGGGCGTGTTTCTGCCTGTTTCATTACCATAGCATTTTAAAGAGTATCTGAATACATGTGAAAATGACTACAAAATTGCATGGCAATAGTAGCAACACAGTTCTAATATCACCTGCTATGTAAGTGCTCACGGAATGCAAATGGTTTTAAGGTAAAATTCCCCTGTGCAAATATTCCTGTAACTGAATGGTGCTGCTGAGAAATTTGTTGAAGCTTTTTCTGACAAGGTGATAAAATTAAGTGTATGTGACTTCTTTTTCCTTCTGTCTTAAGGTTTCAAAGCTCTTACCAGAAAAATTTGAAGAGCAGCAAATCAGGGTTTATTGTAAGACAGCAGATGAAGAGACTATCTGTGATGCTAAAAAATATTTCGTTCAGTGGTGTATAGACAAAAATTTCACTAAACCACAGGTAAGAAAGGTTTAACATTGAGAAGGTGCATCTCAATGTAGAATCATAGAATTGTAGAGTTGTAAGGGACCCTGAGTATCATCTAGTCCAATGCAGTAATATGCTGCTATTCCATACGGGGATTGAACCTGCAACTTTGGCGTTCTCAGCACCACACTCTAACCAACTGAGCTTATGAGAGTCAGATCTACCTCATTCTCTGTATTCCTTTTGTTCATCACCTGTTCATTCTTCCAGTCTCCTCTATCACCAACCCATTATTACTTCTGCACATTATGAACACAAGGGATTTGAGAATTCTAAAAATCTCAGAAATCTCATTGGAGGACAATCTAGCCTTTATGGTTTACTTTCTAAAACAACTGTAATACTACCACTAACTAGAAGTTTTGTATCTGTTATGTTTATTAATTTTCTTGCAAATGATGAGTACATAAAATTTGTTGAGAGGGAACTACCACAAATAAATGGGGTACAGCATGAGTCACCCATTACCTTTTCCTGACAGTGGGAAAGGGCAGTGCAATAATGTTTTTCTTGTAATATGTGTAAAAAGGCTCCATTGAGTGTCTTGCTCCACTTGACAAGATGATGACAGAATGTATTGACTGTTAATTTCCAGTGCACAACTGAACTTTTCTTCATTTTGATGCTTTGATAGGATGGTGATATTGTTGCCCCTGAGCTTACACCAATGAAAGCAGACTGGAATGTAGTCAAAGATGACGAAAAGCATGATTCAAAGAAAAACAGTTCTACTCCAAAGCCCAAAAAGTCACTTTTTAAAGACTAGAACAACTTTTCTGTTGAATGATTCTGGTTTGTACAACAAGGTTGTGTTATAAAAACAGGGAAACATGGAAAGAAAAGCATTAGTGGAAAATGTCAGTCTTAGCTCAGACGAGTTAAAATTCCATTTGTTGTAGATTTCACATGGACATTTGATGACCGGCAATGTTCTTATTTTGCTAATTCAAATTTGTGCCGGTGAAGAAAGGTCTACTTTTAAAAACAGGTTGTATCCAATGTTAGTCCTACTCAGAATAGAACTGCTGAAATTAATGGACATGGCTAATATAGCTCCATTAATTTCAGTGTGTTTGCTCTGAGTACAACTTAGTTGGATAAAGCTCAAAAGTTTTTGGGAAAAACCACAAAAACTGCCATTCTATTTCAAAACTTCTTTCATTTTATTAAGATCAACACAATAGTATAATTTCTCTACTATGATAAATGTTATATATGAAACCTATTGTGGGAAAAGGGAACAAGACTATGCCATTTGCCTATTTTCTGTTTATGATAAAAGTGGTTATCCTACTGTTCTTTTTAGCTGCCATCCCCTCAAATCATGATAGAGTCAGTATATGTTCATTTAGAGCTAAACATGCCTTGGCACAATCAAGGATATACTATTTTATAAAGTTACTTTTTTAACTTCGATGCTTACCTTTTATAGAACCCAACAAAATACTCGCAGTACCAAAACAACCAATTATTGAATGTATCCTAGCCATTAAGCACTAGGTAGAGAGGAAATGAGCTGGTTTGTATAGAGAGGCAAATTGCTGTTAAGAATCAGAAGCAAATTTCAGACTAGGGAGTTTTGCCTGTTACGTTTCAAACCGACCTGAATGTATTTTTAATCTCTCATATTTTCACAGATTTGTTGTCTTTGTATGGAATAGTATATATTGTTCCTTAAAATTTTTTTTGGGGGGGAGAAACACAGTTTTATGATGTGGCACTTTATGCTGACAGAAAATGGGTTTGTGTGTGAGAAGTGTGCTGTTAAATGTGAGAACAGAGATTTTCTGAAGCTTCACTTAACAAACCTAAGGCTCAGAAGAAATATATACACCATTTAAGAACTATGAATTGGGACAGAGAGAATGGCTCCTCGTTGCAAAAGGGACTACAGCAAAGGTACCTACTGTAGGAAGCTGGAAAGCCACTTTCACCATCAACACCCCCGGTGTTTCTTTCTATACTGAGCAGATTTACAGGACCATTGCAGGGGGGAGTTGAATCCCACTCCCTTCACCAGCAGGATAGTTCTACTCGAAGGAATGTTGGATCCATGCCAGTATTTAAAATGAAGTTGCGTCGTGGAGATCTCTTAAAACTTAGGGCTGAAAAATTAAACATTTAGGGCACTGTCAGGTGCTCTGTTGAATTTACTCCCAGCACATGGCACCTGAATCTAGAATTATTTCACCAGAACACACTTTCACACAACACACTTTCACACGAGCAGAGAGCTGTTCAGAAATATCCAACATTTCTAGTGGTGCAGTCAGAGTACGGGTAGCTAACCTGTGACCTTCCAGATATCAGTGAACTGCAACTGCTATAATCCCTGACTGTTTGCCATGTCTGGTGCTGATGTGAATTGGGAGTCCCAAAAACATCTAGACTAGATTATGCAAGAAGAGACCTCAAACTCAGTGGCTCAATTGTTTGAGCTCCGTAAGATTGGATTAAAAGAGAGCTGCTTGCACCCTGAGCCTTTGTTTTGAAATTAAATTGCTTCATAAAAACGGGTTAAGGTAACATACATAGCGCTATTCTCTCCAAAGCTATATTCAATTATCAGACTGGTTGGGATTATAATTATATATTTTGTGTGCCTGTATATTAATCTTTTTTCCTGTGCCTATCAGCTGAGTAATAAAACCCCTTAAAAACCCCTAATGGTCAATACCTAATATGTTCAGAACTTGACTGGACTTTTCAATGTGTTACAAAGAGCCAATTTCAGTAAAGTAAAATTCAAACTTGAGCAAATCTGGAACAATACCAATGGGCAATTTATCCCAGTTCATTTATTGGGACTGGCAGTAGGCACAGTTGGTTTCCTTTGCTTGCCACAGTGATGCCTTAGGAATCTGCCTCTCACAGCCCTGCTTCCTGTATTTCAGATTTTGTGCTATATTTTGAATTTTGCTCTGCCAAATAATGCACTTGGAAGGGTTGTGACTTTTTGATGACAGGAGAGGGGAGTGAGCTTCGAAAACAGTTGGGTAGCTTCTGCTGAAGAGCCAGGAAATTGAGTCAGAGGCTTCACAGTGATTAAGAGTACATCTGCACCAGAACTTTAAGCTGCTTTAAAACAAGTTTGTTGTGACTTTTACAGAACTACAGTTTCCAGTGTTCTTTATTGAAAGAGTACTTGCAACTATGTAAGATGTATCTAGTTCTCTTAGGATCACGGCTTTCAGGATTTCTAGGCTGAGAGGTAGGAGAGGTACATGTTCAGGAAGGCTTATGTCTTCATTATGTGCTTAAAAGGCAAACATAAGGCCGCCTCTACTCCACCCCTTCCTTACATACCTAATGCTTCTAAAGTATTTCACACCACATTTCTCTCACACCCCTGACATTCCCATCTGTTAAAAGTTTTTATTTATGCTACTAGACCTCTCAGCATAGCACAAAACAATTTGGACAGATTGTAGTCCTTGACTAGACGTCACATGACCTTGAAGTGTACAATGCCCAGTCTCTAATGAGGAAATCTAAGGGTTGGTTTGTTTGCTTTATAATTAATTATATGTTTAACACTATCGAAAAATCGTATTGTTCATATATTGACTAAAAATCATTAGGCAGCTATTTCAAAGCAATGTTAAAAGAATTGCTGGATCATATATCTAACCAGAGGAGTATCTAAGGGCATCTCTAGATGACATTACAAACAGATTATTCAAAGTGTGTTACTGATGCTGGATCTGAACAATTTAAATATCCTGTCCCTATAAAATGGATAAGCGACATCTCAGTCTCTAGAACAAAGAGGAGAAGCTCTTAAATGATAAAAGTAAAGTGACCTGATTTATACATGCATGAACATTGCATTGAATTATTCCTAGATGAAATGTGTACAGATTGCATAGAAAAGCAGTACGCCCAAACCGATTAAGCTCCGTCTGAGGTGAGTTATCTATGGCTGTTTAATACATGCAAGTTGTTGATTGATTGCTCAGTCACAGCATGCATGCAAACACAATCTGGAATAAAATAGTTGTGTATGGGTTTGCACCAGTGTTTTTAACTGATTAGTTTTTAAAGGTTCTGCGTGTTTCCATATAGGAACAATTTTATCAGTTGGCCTCTTTTTTAAAAAGTTGAGGAAAAAATGAATCTATTTACAAAATGAGGTCAGGGGTGTCACATAAAGTGACCCATAGGTGACAAAGAGGCCTGTTCATGTTGATGTACAAAATATGTTAGCTAGGATGTGAAGTTGATGCCATTTTCCAAAAACAAAATATTGTGTATAAAGTGCTATGAAAACAAAACATTGTGTATAAAGTGCTTCCCCACACACCCCCAAACAGGGAAAGACTTAAATCTCCCATGGCCACAATCAGCTAAATTGTGGGTAAGGAGGGAAAAGTAGACTGGTTACTGCTCAACAAACCTTTGTATATGAAATACACTATTATGAAGGGAAAATCTCTCTCATTTGGGGAAACTTCTTTTAACCCTGCAAATTGCCCATTCAAGAGTTGAATGTCATTGGTAGAACGCTACTTAGGAGGCCAAGACTAGCCTTGTGGAAAGCTTTCTATTGCCAAATTAGTGGGTGGTTTGAGGAAAGTGTACTAACTCCAGAGGATGACAATGTGGGCTGTACCTGCGTGGCTAACTAGGCCAGTGTTTAGCTTCAGTACCTGTGTGGTACTTTGCTGAGCATCAAAGAGATGGGCCTTCTCAAAACCACATGGTAAAGGTGCACTTGAAAGCACCTCCAGAGTTCTTGCATTCTAATGCTTATACGAAGTAATTCTATCACTAGCAAGAGCTGTAAGAACCGAGGAGGAGGGCAAGGAGCTTACTGCCTGGTCTGCCATTTGGCAAGTAGAGGTTAAGGCTGTGAAGTGTCTCTTGGATCATCCTTCCCTGGCAAGCTCATCTTTCTATAAGTGGGATAGTGGGGAGCAAAATTGCTAATGTTGGGTGAGAGAGAGATGAGGAAATTGCTGGGTTAATCTAGCATCTTTTCCATCCCAGTCTACGGAGACAGAGGGAGTCTCTACAGCAAGTTTATGTTCATCGAAGGGGATTTGAAAAGCTGCCCCCACAGGACGACTGGCCAAGCCCTGTTCCCATGGCACTTGCAGTGTCAGTGCAGAAGGGGACTTGTCTTCCCCCCGCCCCAAACACACTTTGGGTTAGGAAAGTGCCCAAACTTCCAGGTCTCGGATGAGGAATTCCTCTTTGGGAGATAACGTCTCATTGTTGAATGTCTCACAGGGCTGACTTCCTCCATGGTTCAGGTCTCCATCTAGCCACAATCCAAATTTGCCACTGCAAATAAGGGGAAAGGCAAAACATGGCATTAACTTTCTGCAGAATGAGGAACACATAAGATCCATAAGAAATACAGTGTGGTTTGGCTCATTTGAGTCAACAGCTCTGTAGGTATCTCACGTGCACCTGCTTTCTGCTGCCTGGGCTGATTGAAGAAGGGATGGTCAATGGTTCTACCTTGTAGTGGGAGCCAGATTAGAGGGCTCACTGCTTCCTTTCTACTCAAATTCTTTCCCCTGCTCTGAAAGGGTTTACAATGAGCTCACCATTTTGCCACAGTTTCTATTTATACATTTAGATGCTTTGGAACTATATACAGCCAAACTGGTTTTCCACTGCAATGATTAACCATCTTTTTCCAAAATGTATACAAAACTTGGAAGATCTTGACGCAGGGCAAGATGATAATGTGTACTAAATAAAGCTAGACAGCTATGTCCACTCAAAGGACACACACAAGAATACCATTGGGCTTTTTGTAGCCGGTATCTCAAATCATAATGACTGAAGTAGTACAGGAGAGAGGAATCTTCAGTTTAATGTCATGAAACCTAGAAATAAGTGAGGGGTGGATAGTGGTAAATTTAAAAGAGAAAAAAGTAAAAATACTTTTCATCATGGCTCACATACTGAGGGATAACCTGTTCTAGATGAACTGTGATGGCATTTGTTTTACTCGTACCACTGATTCAGTAGCGGAGGGACCCAGGCTCCAGAAAGAGCTGCTGACGGCGAGACGATCCTCAAAAGTTAATAATCTGACTGGGACTGCATTGTAGCACCTCTTCCCTTCACAACAAATCCATTTCCCCCCACTAACATCTTTCACAGTCACATACCTGCCTCCACCAATTGCTAGGGAGTCTGCATCTCCTTTCATGAAGAAGGTGTTTTTACCTGTCCACTTAAATACCTGGAGAGTAAGGAGAGAAAAAACATGGTTGAGAGAAGCATCTTGGGAATAAAAGACACAGCTGTACAACTAGAGAAAACAATCATTATTTTGTTTTCCAATGCTTACTTTAAACCTTTATATTCTGGTTCAGTTGGCAGCATTTTGAACGTTGTGTCAGCACCCCACCGCTTAAACTCTTGCAGACTTCTTGTGAAGTTTGACTCAGAAGTAAAATGAGAAGCCAGAATTGCAACGTAATACACAAGCTCCCTATCAGGGCAATTGTCTGCATATTGGCTCTGGTGTAAGTCTCATTGAGTTCAGTAGAATTTATTGGTAGTATTTATTGGTAGGGGTTGCTTACCACTTCCTACCGTGTGTTTTAATTGTGACTTCCACGCTCACCCTTGTTTCTTGAACAGTCATCTTTTCATACACTCACTCACTCTATATATATTGGAGAATCCACACAGTATTGTCAAATGGTTGCTTGCAGTCCAGCATCTTTTGTGTTGATCTTCCATGTTTTATTATAACTGAATTGTGTGTGTGTGTGTGTGTGTGTGTGTGTGTGTAAAACAATTGAAGTAGCACCTTGACTGTTAATGCCCCATTTCAGATCTTGGGTAACTTTAAACAAGCATGTCCCCTTTGCAAGTAAAACCATTTATAGTAAGAATAGGTTTGGTCCTATAAATGTCTATCTCGGGTATCAAAGGCCAGGATAAAAAGAAGGATGGGGGAAGGCTGATTTATTAGACCAGGCATGTCCAGCTCCCAAGAGACTGATCTACTCCCAGTATAAAAAAAAACCTGGCAGTGATTTTATTGTCATTATTTTATTGTCAGTGACCCATTGTCATTGGAGGGGGGAGGAGCATGGGGGGGTGGATTGCCTAGAGCTGTTGAGCTTTTTAGGGGGAGGATTGACCAGAGTTTTTCCAGCTTTTTCCCTGTACCATTTTGTACATGATAAGGATCTACCAGGATCAGATGGGGATCTACCGGTAGATCACGATCTACTGGTTGGACATCCCTGTACTAGACCAATTGCCAAATGGTGCATACTGGAAACTTTGTAGGTATACCACTTTAAGCCTGTGGTAAGTCAGTGACAGGCAACATTTGTATAATTGGTAATAACTCCAGATACTGTTAACACACACTGATAACCTTCATACTTGGGGGATGATATCCCTTCAATCACCTTAAGTTGTGGGGTGAAGGAAAAGAGAAATGTTTCTCCATTGCCGTAGAAGCAGCTGCTGACATGGATGGCTGTAGAAGAAAAGGCTCCAAATATCTGAAAAGGTTGCAAGAGAGATGTGTTGTAACTTGCAAGTAGCAGGAAGGCCATTTAGAGTAGGCAGCGAACTGAACCCAACCAGACAGCCCTCCTCTGCTAGATTTGATAAGTCTGGTCTGTTTCAAAGCTTACCTGGCCTTCAGTGTCTCTGATAATCAACAACACTGGAGAGGCTAAATCACTCATGCTTCGGTACATAGTCTTCAGGCTAAATCCATCCCTTGCTGTACAGTAGATGAGGTTCCATGGGTGTCCAGTCACTCGTAGAGGGAGGTGTGGTGCAAGCTAAAAGGTATCACATACACATGGTCACTTCTTTCCTTACCTCCATCTACCCTGAGGCCTTAAATATGTTATTGGACTGCGTGTCTCATCATCCCTACCCATTGGCCAAACTGGCTGGGGTGAATGGGAGTCCGTCAACCTCTGGACATCCACAAAGTTCACATCCTTGCCTTAAACCTATCCAACATAGGAATGTATCTTAAGTTATTCCAGTAGATCTGTGGGGAATCTTTGGCCCGCCAAATGTTGCTGTACTACAACTCCCACCAGACCCACCAAGCAGGCCCAATGGTCAAAGATAATGGGAGTTGTAGTTTAGCAGCATCTGGAGGGCTAAAGGTTTACCACACCTGCACTAGCTCATCAGTATATCTTCTGCTTAGTAGTTCTGGTCACAGGTCATACACCCTAAGTCAGTGGTTTCCAACTGGTGGTCTATGAACCCCAGGGAGTCCACATAACCCACCAAGCAGGGTCATGGCACATACCCATCAACTGTCCAGCACATCCCATTTTGTCCAGCACATCTCGGGTGGGTCATGTAACTCACACAGGAGTGCTGCTCAGAAGATACACATCCCAGTTTTGCGCTGGGACAAGTTGGAGCATATGGTGGCACCAATCACATAAAAAACATTTTCAAAAGTAGGGGGTCCATGGCTTGGCTTTTGAAAAACAGGAGGCCCACAGTCCTTAGCTAATTGGGAACCACTGCCCTAAGTTATTGGCCCCATTTACAATCTTTGCATTCACATAAGTGAATATTAAGCCTGTGGAAATAACTTTTTTGAGACTGTCCTGGAGAATTTCACTTCTTTGCACTTGTTCCTTGTAAATGGGGCCAAGGGTCTCATGCGCCTTGTAGAGACATGGCTTCAGCAGACCTTCCTGCTTCCTTCCTGCCTAAAGCTTGCTTTCCCGGTTAACAGAGGTCAGCAATGCTCCAATAATGTGTGCCTTAGCTAAGGACAATGTGTGGAAGTGATGTATAAGGGCAAAGGGCTCACCCAGGGGAGTCACTTCGATAGCAATTTTCTTTAATGACTGCTGCTGAGTCACAGTATGAAGGGTGCTCACCTTCTGGATTTCTTCTATGTGCAGGATGTTGCTTTGCCCATTAAGCACAGGCTCATGAAATTCTGTGCTTGTCCAGACTGGGTTCTCTGGTTCAGTAGACTCCTCAGGTTCTGAAGATAGAGCTTCTTCCAGCAGGTTGGGCTGATAAAAGGACACACACTGTTAAATGGGAAATGAATAAGGCAACAACTAAGTTGCAGAATCTTCCCCAGTATGTAGTCTGTTGCGTCACTAGAAGGATACTCCTCAGAGAGAACTATAAAGGCAAAAAGATGAAGCAAAGTGAATTGCAGAAGGCAATCAGTCTACCCTTCCCTCTAGTCTCATGGGACTGCTAAAAGCTTAGTCTTATAATTAATAGCACAGCAGTATGTAGGCCACAATAAAGCAATATTTTAATCTCAGGAACATCAGTTTAATGATCCAGCCACTCCTCCCCTTCATCCTTTGTTCCAGCGGGTGTCTTCAGAGGGTGAGACTAGAAAAAGGGTAGATTGTCTTCTGTGATTCATTTAAAGCCTTAGCAGTCCAGATGTTGTTGGACTCCAGCCCCTTTCAGACAGCATGGCCAGAGATAATGAGAATTGCAGTCAAACAACATCTGGAGGGCTACAAGTTCTCCATTCTTGATACAAAGCTCTATTAGTGCATCTCTAGGGCAGGTCAGAAAGCAACTCAGCTACCCTGCAATTGTCAACTATGTAAATGTGGAGCCTTGACTCTGTTAATGAAAATACACCATAGTAAAATGACAGTTTGCTCTTTGCTGTGCCATTCCCCCTCCTCCGACATTAAATATTGCAATTGCAAGAGAAGAAACTAGATTCAGTACACATTTAAAACTGAATTTATGAAATTTGTACTTTCCAAAACAATATGCAACATGAAACAAAATCATCCTTCGGAATTTTGCAATGCAGTACGCCAACCAAATAATGTTTACAAAAATGCATGTATTAAGGGAAAGTGCAAAAATAAATAAATGAAGATGGTAGTTAAAATCGCATTTAACAATGCATTTTATTAAGGAAACTTGCTTACAGAAATGTGTACCTTAGTAAAAACTGCATTTAATAAATTGATCATTAGCAGAAATTCACATTAGAATGCTGCCGAATTTCTGTGAGGATTAAAAAAAAACAAAAAAAAACCCCTCAAACTGCTGAAAAATTCAGAGAAATGAATGTAAGATTGGAAAAATGAGAATCAAAACAGATCTTTCTATCCCTATTCAGGAGGGGTGAGCCTTCTTCCCAGCTTTAGTACAAAGTGGTTCGCCTGAGGGCTGCTGCACATTATCAAGGTCCTACATAGCCAATACAGTGGTACCTCGGGTTAAGAGCTTAATTCATCCCGGAGGTCCATTCTTAACCTGAAACTGTTCTTAACCTAAAGCACTTTAGCTAATGGGGCCTGCTGCTGCGCTGCCGGAGCACAATTTCTGTTCTCATCCTGAAGCAAAGTTCTTAACCCGAGGTAATATTTCTGGGTTAGCGGAGTCTAACCCGAAGCATATGTAACCTGAAGTGTATGTAACCCAAGGTACCACTGTACTGTACTAATGTCCAGGAAATAAATTCTGTGCGCAGATCATAAAAGTACAATGATCCTGCACGACATCTGTGTACTCAAGCTACTGTCCTAGAAACACATGTAGAGAGGCCTCAAAATCCTATTAGCATGTGCATATGCTATCGTATCTCATCTGCACAGAAGCAAAAACTGTATGCTTTTAAAATCAATCTGAAGGTTATCTGGTAAGTTATCCCTATTTGCTTCTATTGCCCTCACTCAGACTGAAGATGAGGGTGTAGGAAGATAATGGTGGGATATGTTTGTAGATACCCTTTCTGGGACAAATAATAACAGCAACATACCCATCTCAGTATGAAAATGCAATGCATTGGGCAAAAACCACAAAGCCCAGTATCAGCACTGCTCTTTGTCCTCTGCTTCACTTTTATCAATATAACTTTCCCTTGTGCTTCCTCAATTACACATACTTTCTCTTATCAATCTGGTTGCGGAAATATACCACCCACTTCTGTAGAAATCCTACATTCTTGCTACCTTCCTTTCTTTTGGGCTTGCCACCCATCTGAATATATATTTGTTTAAGTCACTTCAAGGATATGAATATTAAAAACTGTCTACCAAATAGCCCGAGGAGCTGAGCTTAAAAGCAAAACTTGAGGTTGAAGGCAAAATCAAGGTGATGGCAACCTCCACCAAACATGATGCTTTTTTCATCGAATTAATCAATTAAACCTGCTTTGGACAAATGGTATGGAATGATTCTGTCTGGGATTGCCTGGTAGCACTATCTTGACCACATAAACAATGGCACTCTCAGCCCAAACATCTGAAATACAAGTATGCTGCTCTGCACCAAAAGAAAGGAGGGAGGGAATTTAAATTCCTCAGTAACACATTGTCTACTAAAGCAAACATATTTCTGTGCTGCCTGGTTTTGAGGTTGACTGACCAGTGTTTCCGTTTTCCATTAGGATATATGTATACCTTTTTGGACCTAGGAACCCAGTAGCACTAAACTCTTAACAGGCTCCCATGATGCCAGATGGTTTCAGGGAGGGGGACATAGTACAGTGAGGATGGCTTGCAGTTTCACTTCCTAGAGTTCTAGACCTGGAAGGGATCTTGGAGGTCATCTCGTCTAACCTCTTGTTCAATCTGTCTTGCTTCTCTACAATTTGACCATCCAGGCTCCATGGTAGGGGACCACCTCCTGAGGCAGTCTGCTCAACTGTTACCACTAGGAAACTTCCACTAACGTTTAGTTGAAATGAACTTTATGCCCTGCAGTTTGCACCCATTTGTTCTTGCCCTGCCCTTTGGAGCAACTCCCTCCTCTATCCTTCCCTATCCCGACCCAAGAAGCAAGGACTGCCGTACATACCAGACGAGTGTAGCGACAGCGTGGAGTTTTCATGTTTTCTGTGATCATCCAAAGCACGACCACGGCAGCCGTGCCGTTTCCTGGCAGCGAGTCGAAGAGGGGAGAGCAGGTGTCTGCCAATTGCCTGTGGAGAACACACCCTCATTCATAAACAGCATGTACTTTATTCTCTCTCAGTAAGCAGGTTCTTCTATTGCTATACAGCTATTGTCACCTGAGATCTCACTATGAAACCCTGTGCCACACAGCCTTTTCCAGTTATCTAGTGATCTGTAGCGAGGGAACTTGTGGCCCTCCAGATAATTGCTCTTATTAGTTTATTAATTTATGTCTCAGCATTCATATAAATTTAAAGGCAATTTATAATTATACAATAGAAACAACCAAAATAGGTTGTTATTTTGAATTTTAACAGGGAGAAATGTAAAGTATTGCACTTGGGCAAAAAAAATGAGAGGCACAAATACAAGATGGGGGACACCTGGCTTGAGAGCAGTACATGTGAAAAGGATCTAGGAGTCTTGGTTGACCACAAACTTGACATGAGCCAACAGTGTGACGCGGCAGCTAAAAAAGCCAATGCAATTCTGGGCTGCATCAATAGGAGTATAGCATCTAGATCAAGGGAAGTAATAGTGCCACTGTATTCTGCTCTGGTCAGACCACACCTGGAGTACTGTGTCCAGTTCTGGGCACCACAATTCAAGAAGGACACTGACAAACTGGAACGTGTCCAGAGGAGGGCAACCAAAATGGTCAAAGGCCTGGAAACGATGCCTTATGAGGAACGGCTAAGGGAGCTGGGCATGTTTAGCCTGGAGAAGAGGAGGTTAAGGGGTGATATGATAGCCATGTTCAAATATATAAGAGGATGTCACATAGAGGAGGGAGAAAGGTTGTTTTCTGCTGCTCCAGAGAAGCGGACACGGAGCAATGGATCCAAACTACAAGAAAGAAGATTCCACCTAAACATTAGGAAGAACTTCCTGACAGTAAGAGCTGTTCGACAGTGGAATTTGCTGCCAAGGAGTGTGGTGGAGTCTCCTCCTTTGGAGGTCTTTAAGCAGAGGCTTGACAACCATATGTCAGGAGTGCTCTGATGGTGTTTCCTGCTTGGCAGGGGGTTGGACTCGATGGCCCTTGTGGTCTCTTCCAACTATATGATTCTATGATTCTATTCTATGATTCTAGGTTTGAAAACAATACCAAAAAAAATTCAGAAGATTGGTTTTTAAATAATACATATAAAAGATGCAAGGCCAGAGACCTAATCTTTTCATCCCATCCAGTTGGAAAAACTTGTCAAAACGAAATTGTTTCCAGAAACTACAAACAGTGGCTGCCTGTCATCTCATTCTCAACAAAATAGGGCAACCACATTGAGAATGCTGCTCTGAGAAGCTGTGGAACAGGCTTGTGATAATATAGGGGCTTCAAGCAGAAACACTCCTGCAGAACCACCACCACCACAATTACCAGTATATGCTTGGTCCTGAGGTGTACTTTATTAGTAAGAAATCCTTGAACTTAACCCAATAGCAGATTGGCAGATCTTGGAGTAAACTCTCATCATTCCTGACCACTGCTCATGCTGGCTGGAGCTGAAGGGAGCTGTAACCCAAAAACACCTGGAGAACTCAGATTGTCCACCCCTGTTCTATGGCTTCACAGATAAAAGTCCTATAATTGTGGAAGTGAGAAATTGGCTCTTCATAAACTATAGCTCTGAGGAGAACTTGAGATGGTTAATTACAGGTGTATGATGAGTGTATCCTGTCTCTTTAAGAAACAGGCCTGGTCTGTAATAGAAACTGCCTTCCTTAGGTGTGGCTCCTTCCATAGTTCAGTGACAACTAGTCAGAACCTTAGTAATGTATGTAGCAAGTCCTAGCTGCTATGCTGATTTATTGACCTGTTGCTCGCAAATAAATAGTTATTTTCCTGATTTCCTGACATTTTCCTATACATTTTCCTGTACTCTTCTGTAACCTCCATCCAAGCAAACAAGAAGTATTATCAGAGGAAGGCAGAACACATTTGAGTTAAGCCGTTCAAGGAAAGTGATGTATTGGGGTAGCAGGAAAACGAATCAGGAGGGGGGCAGGCCGTTCAAACACAACTGTCCTTTATTGCTACATGAGAAGTATGAGAATTGAAATTGCACACTGGAGCTCTGCAGCATGCAAATTATAGGGCTCAAGAGGTTCAAAAAGCATTACACTGAATCAGTGTAGTGGGCCGGGGAAAGTCCCAAAGGTCTGGAGGACTGTGTTTGGCCTCTTGGCATGAAGTTCCCCATCCTTTTTCTATAGTTTACAAGGATACTGAATCTTCTTAACACTTGTTTTTCATTAGCCACTGTGGTTCTTTGTGAAGAAGTTGAGCAAGGATGCTGTTCAGGAGCATCTGAGAATATGGGAAGATATGAGAAGTCTTGGATTGGTCTTGGACCCTTCAACTTATGACAGAGTTGCTCTCTAAAATAAAATGTGTTCCGCACAAGCATTTAACCCAGGAATATCTGGCAAGGTGCCACGGGTGTCACTATGGCAGGATTTATGAGCAGATGTCCAGGGCTCCCACTCAGCAGAATGAACAGGAAGGTTCTCAAACTCAGCAGGGGCAGTTTATCACATTGAAAGGAAGTGCAGGAAACCACATCACCATCTAAAGGCTGGGGTGGCGGCGGAGTAAGAGTCTAAAATTACCTAACTGCCCCACTGCAGGCTACACTCGAGAATGGTCCTGCTCCCCCAACATCAGGAGATGCGGCTTGTCAACTCCTAGAAGATTAGCTACTGTAGAAGTGACATGCAAAAGAAACCATGGCAACATGCAAATTAACAGGCTTTATGAGTCATGGGAATCACTGCCTTGTGGGATCAAGGCATGGGAGAGAGTTTGTAAGCCACATCCCCTAAAATTCACTTATCTACACACAGTATCATTCTAAAGTGTGCTAAAATTTTACACAGGAGATCATCCTAAGAACATCAAACGAGCCCTGCTAGACTGATCAGATCAGCCCCTTCCTTCCAACAGCAGCTAGCCAATTGCTTCCAGTTAGACCATAAGCAGAGCTTGAAGGCAGTAGACTTCCCTCACTGCCAAACCATGCATCATTCTTGTAAAATGATATGCTCTCCTCATGTTGTCTTTTCCCCTGAATTAAGAAGCCTCATATGTTTTGGCTATTTGTGGCAAGGAAAGTCCTTCAGCCCCTAGATCATACTGGTTTCCCTTTTTCTATAACTTTTGCAGCTCTATGTTATCCTTGAGATGGAGTGATCAGGGAACTCTACTGATGCTCCACCAATGAGCTGTTGCCCTTCTACATGTTGCCCTGCCTTGGGAAGTGTGGCTATTACCCTCATGGGAAATATTTTGATTACCAGCTTTAGTTGTTTTTATCATTCAGGCTTTGGGGAGATAACTTAAAGTTTAGGCATTAGTACTACTACCACAGCTACTATTAATATTTTTTCTCCCTGGCCTTCACTGGGTTTTTATTTATTTTATTTAACAAAATGTATATACCGCTTGAATGTAAAAACACAACCCCAAACTCTATGCAGTTTGTCAACAATATAAAAGCATTAAAATGAGCAATAACAAAAGTTTTAAAAGGTATTTATTTAAAAGATTAGAATCAGCACTATCTAAAAATAAATAAAACACATGTAACTTCTACATTCATAATGCTGTGATTATGGTTTTAGGTTTTTGTGGATTTGGCTGTTGCAAACTACCCAGAGTTCTTGATAAATGAAGGGCAGGATAAAAATAAAATGAACAAAACAAACAAACTTACCTGCTAGCTATAGGCGACCAAGAATTCCATGCAGGTGAGTGAGTGAAGTGGTGTAAGAAAGAAGGACCGCTACAGTAGCCTGCCTCTGAAACAGCTTGGTTCTCAGACTTGTAATGTAGAAACAGGAAGTACCCTTTTCACAACCAGCATGAAAATATTGTGAGTTGGTGGAGGCTGGGGTGGTTGCTATGGGTCACTTTGTCCTGCCTCCACCAATTCACTTGGTAGAATGCTTTTTTATTTTCTTTTTTGGACTAGCCTGCTAAGAGACTGTGGTCTTCATTTCCATGCTGCCTGTTCCACAACCACCAAAGCAGCTCAGGCTACTAGCCTCTTAGCATTTACTACTACTAACCTCTTAGCATTTATTACTACTGTTTTGCAAGCTAGTAGCTTTTGTGGGTTTATCTGCACGACTGATTTTTTTGCCAACCTGAGATGCTCCAAGCTCATGTAGGAACATGTTTCTTTTTTTCAGAGGATAGCCACTGTTCCCAGCACACCCTCCTTCCTCCCGCAGAAACTTTTCTTCCAAATATCTGATTTTTCTTTTCCATTTCACCTATACCCCTGCCCCAGAGACGGTACAGCTACACAGTTCCATCTTATTGTAAGAAGGTTGGTAAAACTCAAATGCACTTGGCTGAAATGACTTATTTACAAGATACTCACATTTACCTGAAGAGGGTTCTGTGGGGAGACATCTAACAAAGCACAGCTAGGTAGGTCCCATATAAAGCAGCTGTTCTGTTGTTGCCTTGCTTAAAGCAGAGGTGTTGAGGAATCCCCTGCAAATCTCAGGGAAGCATCACTAACAATACAGCTCTGAATAGTCACAAAGTTCATATGGACTGTGAACACATACCTGGTTCTATCCAGTCCACCTTCCTTGTCAACTCTCTCAATCTGTGCCAGCAGACCGGTTGCTCACCTGCCACTCACAGGGTACAAGTTCAACACATCCATCTTGAGCCAATGGGTCCCATTATTTTGGGATCAACAGTCAGCTTGCTGCAAGTGTTTCTATTTGTAACAATGATGTTGCAATGCATGTGTTGCCTGTAAACTTTCTGACACTACTTTTCTTCCTCCTAACCCACCCCTTGTGGCTGAAGTAAGTTATCACTCATCTGTAGATGATAATACAGATGTTCATTGAGTAAATCAGGCCGCAAATTGTTAAGCTTGTTGATGTGATGGAGTAAATGCCCACAGCCAGTCTCATTCAAGACCAGGAATATACACACACACAAAAATAAAGCCCTTCTTTCTAAGAAATAAATAAATCAGGCAAGTTTGTCGGTGCCACACACACACTCCTCCTCTCATTGTTGAAGTTCCCAGGCAGAGATGGTGCCTATATGCCTTTAAATGCTTTGAAGCATTAAGCAAAGCTATGGCAGCTGTGCTTCTTGCCCTGTCCACTTGTGCATTCGGTAGCTAGCGGGAATCTTAATTTCTCCATGGAGACAAGTGGAGTGGATCATAGGAAAAAGTGATGGAAATGCAGGGTGCAGGGTGCCTAGGATAGCCAGAGAACACCTTCCACAGATGAGCAGAAGATGCCATTTCTACAGGTGTAGCTTGTGCAAACTCTCTCCCTTGCAAACCACACAACCGTTAAACGTGCAGGATAACATTAGACAAGCCTACTGGATCAGGCCAAGCCCAACTATTCCAGCATCTTGTTCTTACAGTGGCCAACTAGATGCCTTGTGGGAAACCAGCAAGCCCAACCTGAGCACAGGAGTGCCATCCCCGTCCTGTGGTTTCTAGCGACTGGCATTCAGAAGCACTATAGGCTCAAGCCACAGTTTCAGAGCATATCCGCCCTGGCTAGTAGCCATCTGATAGGCTTAACTTCAAGGAATTTGTCTAATCGTCTTTCAAAGACATCTAAGTTGGAGGCCATCACTGCCTCCTGTGGGCGTGAGTTCCATAGCATAACTATGCGATCTGTCCTGAATCTTCCAACACCTGCTTTGGAGTGTGTTGCTTCTGTGATCCTCTTTTGCATCTGCCCACCCGAAGAGTCGGTATAGCTTTGCTGGGTACCCTAAAATGCTTTCTTTGACACTGCTGGAAGGTAAGGATTCAAGGACATAGCTATGAGTTACACCATCTTAGCAGTGACTTCCAATTTGCTAGAAACAGAACAGGTTCATAATGCGTTTTAATCTACAGAATATTGTGCACATCTAGACATAGCAGCAACACATGGAACAACTAATTCATAGAAACTTATATAAGAAAAAATATACACAAACAAAGGGTTTTCCACATGGGATGTGTCTGACAGATAGGAAGGATAACATGAGTTTTTACTTGCTTTTTTTGGCGTGTGTTTGTTGTGTGTGCTTTTACAGTTTATTATTCTATTTTGGTTTTAAACATGTAATTTTTTGTCAGCCTGTGGAAAGAGATGAACCAAGAATGTATATATATTTTAGGGTCTACCTGTTGTGGAGATGAAGATAAGGATGATAAAGCATGTGACAGATTGTAGTTATGACTATGGTCATTTACCATCCCATTTTATAATACAGTGGTACCTCAGGTTAAGAACTTAATTCATTCCGGAGGTCCATTCTTAACCTGAAACTGTTCTTAACCTGAAGCACCACTTTAGCTAATGGGGCCTCCCGCTGCTGCTGTGCCGCCGGAGTACAATTTCTGTTCTCATCCTGAAGCAAAGTTCTTAACCTGAGGTACTATTTCTGGGTTAGCGGAGTCTGTAACCTGAAGCGTATGTAACCCGAAGCGTCTGTAACCTGAGGTACTACTGTACGCAGTAAGAGATGCACGTGTACCTTTCTGGGAAACTGTTCAAGGCCTTTCTATTGCTTCAAACCTATAAGGTGTTGTGGACGCACAAGGCACATAATGGGTGGTTAGATAAAAAAGCTGAGAAAGGTCTTTGTCCAGGACTTTGGAGAACAACAGGTTCCCCACCATTGCTTTGCCGGGTCTGACTCTTGACTTGTTCTCTGGTTCTGCCTCCCAACATTGATCCTTGGCTTGACAGTCTGGTTCCTGCTTGATGGCTGTTTACCTCTGAGCGATGATCCTTTACTTTTGCCCTTATTCAACCTTCTGCTGCTAGCGTCCAAGAAAATGCAGTAACCAGATCACCAGCTAAACTTTCAGGCTTCAGGGAGTCTGGGCTGTGCACAGTTGCCAGGAGGTTCCCTGTGATGTTTTCTTTTCCAGGGCACAGAGTCTGGGATTCTCTGTGATCCAGCTGCAGCCTCTGTTCCTGCTGACTCACTTCCAGGTGCAGGTGTGCAGAGAGCTCACCTGGGAGATTCTCAGTCTACAGAGACAGCAGTTGTTTGCCTGGACACAACAACATTTGTATGCCTTGGGTAGGGGAGTGCTTCAAGGTCACTTTCAAAATATACAGTCTTGGATACAAACTCACATACAGTATATGCTTATGCTAAGGGCAACAAATAACTTGCGCTAAGGTAACCCAAATTCGAAGCCAAGAATTTGCATTTGTTTCTTTATCTTATTTGATTAAGGATGCCTACACACCATATATTTAAAGCACTTGATTGATTGATTGATTGATTGATTGATTGATTATCCACCCTTCATCCTAAGGTTCTGGGGTGGGTTACAGCAGTAAAAACAACTTTAAACGCTTTAAATTTTATGTTTTTATAATAATAATAAATTATTATTTATACCCCACCCATCTGGCTGAGTTTCCCCAGCCACTCTGGGCGGCTCCCAATCAAATGTTAAAAACAATACAGCATTAAATATTAAAAACTTTCCTAAACAGGGCTGCCTTCAGATGTCTTTTTAAAATAGGATAGCTGTTTAAATAATAATAATTTATTCTTAAATAATAATAATTTACGGCTTTCCCCCAAAGAATCCTGGGAACTGTGAAGGGTGCTGGGAATTGTAGCTCTGTGAAGGGTAGCCCACAGTTCTCAGGATAACAGGGAAAGGCCTGTGTTTCACATTTATGAGGAGAGAATCAATATAACACTAAGGATTCAATATAACATTTTGGCTGGCCGAATGTAATGATCCCTCCTCCCCCACTGAGTATTGTTCTGGGGATTCTTCCAACCCCCAGCAGAGCCAGTTTCAGGAGAGAAGATGGAGAGGAGCCATTGTTCAAGTAGAAGGGCAGGGCTTCCACTGATGTGACTCCTTAGTTGACTCTTGTTCACTGTATGTGCACAGCCTGTGTACTTTCATGGTGTGTGCAGGTGCACATGTGGCTACAACCTTCTCGGTAGTGGCGCCCGCCCTGTGGAACGCCCTTCCAGCAGATGTCAAAGTGATAAACAACTACCTGACATTCAGAAGACATCTTAAGGCAGCCCTGTTCAGGGAAGTTTTTAACGTGTGATATTTTAGTGTATTTTTGGTTTCTATGGAAGCCGCCCAGAGTGGCTGGGGAGGCCCAGCCAGATGGGCGGGGTATAAATAATAAATTATTATTATTATTATTACAACCGTCTCCATGTGCTAGGACAGTGTTCAACCTTGGGTCTCCAGACATTGTTGGACTACAACTCCCATCTTCCCCAGCTCAAGCAAACATAGCTACATAGGTAGCTGCCTTACACCGAGTCTGACCATTTGTTCATCTGATTCAGTATTGTCTACACTAACTGGCAGTGGCTCTTCAGGATTTCAGACAGGGCTCTCTCCCAGCCCTACCTGAGTCCTTCTGCATGCAAAGCGAATGCTCTAGCACTGAGCTAAAGGCCTACAGTTGGGCAATTCTTTATTAGGACCAGCCCCGAAGTCACAAAAATGTGCTTAGCTGCTTAGCTCTTCAGCTCTCCAGAACTCTTCATCAGGTAAGATGTTACACAAAGCAACGAATGGTGCGATGAGGAAATACAAGTAGACAAAATAAGCTAATTGTTGTGGCCGCAAGGCCAATTTGGTGAAAGCAGACATTGGTTTGCAACCTGGTATCTCTAGCGCCTAAGAAGGGCTTGCAATCTCCTTCTTGGAACCGAGTCCACAAGCTCAGAGAATTTAGAATGCTTTTAAAATTAAATGCGTATTAAGAAGCTGCAGTGTAGGTCCTTGTAATTTATTATGTATTGCTTTAGTAGTTGCTTTGTCCATCATTCTAATTCAAATTGCTTTTGTTCTTTCATTCACATTGCACCAGCTTGATTATTATTGTTCTTTTATTCATACTGTGCTGCTTTGTTTATTACACTGCCCTGCCTTGATGGATTTTCTTTTATGTAATCGTTGAAGTTCATGCTATCATTTCTGTAGTTACCACTGTGAATCAATAAAACATTTTGGCTGCAGTTCTCTACTCATTTATCCAGGAGTAAGCAGCCTTGAATTCCATGGGTCTTACTTCTGAGTAGACATGTGTAGGCTTGTGCTGTCAATTAATTTCAGATACCTCCTTGAGTCTGTGTGGACCTCACCACTTGTTAAATTTTACCCACTGGAGTGTAAATTTGTACTGAAATTCAATTATTGGTGACCACAGTGGCAACAGCAAGCTGCCTAGATTATATGTGCTGTGTGTTTTATGAATTGCTATAAAGTCTGTGTTTGTATAATCCAATCTTGCTGGATAGTTGATGCAGTGTGAGATAAAATAATGCAGTGAGTTTTGTGAATTAAAATGCTTATAGTTCTTAGCAACACTCCAGAAAAATCATCAACACATAAGTGTATTCCATATTTTAATCAAGATTAATTTTGTTAACAGCATCACCTAAATGTATTCTGCATGCAAATTAAATACATAGGGTGATATCCACTGTTAGACATACTCAGAGTAGACCTGTTGAAATTCATGGACTTGGAAGGTTACTTAAGTCAATTGGTTTCTAGGGGTTTGTTGTGCTCTTGAGTAGGACTTAGCTGGATATTACCTATAGGAAATTTATTTATTTATTTGATTGATTGATTGATTGATTGATATACTGCCCATCATCAAAAGATCTCAGGGCAGTTCACAAGATAAAATCCACCATGTGTGTTTGCACACGCATGCATATGGATAGACATGCCAGGATTCATGCTATCAAGAATCAAAGGCAAATTTTAATAACATCGTGCATGAGGTTTTAGGGGCAACATCTTGTCAATTTCGTACAGTATGGTATGGCAAAACCAGATGGGCAGTAACTCTACAATTAGCAAGCTGCCACAGCTAATCCAGATTTCCTGATGAGCACCTATATGATAAACATGTTTGCATTCACACATCTGTTGCACCAGCACTCTGCATTTGGGTTGAACATGTATGGTTTGAAAAATAGCATGTGAAGTAGCAACCCTCAGACAACGGTAAACTTAGGCCTGATTTATCCCAAAGATTGGCTTTTGCTAGATAGTCTGACTTGACCTGATTTAACACTTGCAGCAGAATGAGATGGTAGAATCCTGAGGTGATAGAGTAGGCTATACCACCTCAGCATGAGAGCCAGTGTGATGTAGTTAGAGTCCTGGACTCTGACTTGGGAGACCAGGGTTCAAATCTCTACTCAACCTTGAAGCCCAGTGGGTAACTTTGGGTCAGTCACTATCTCATAGCTGTCAAGCATCCCTTATTTGGCGGGACAGTCCCTTATCCCAGTGCCATGTCCCGCTGCTGTCCCTTATTGATGAGGCTTCATTTGGCTGCTGGCTGGGCTTTCTGCCTTTGGCTCGGAGGGGCTCAGAAGCTGAACATACCTGTGCCCGGAAAATCCCTTATCCCTGGGTTGTTGTAGAAGTGTGTGTACACCACTGCAAACTCCTTTGAGAAATTGTGGAATATAAATGTAGTAGTAGTAGTAGTAGTAGTAGTAGTAGTAATACTACCCACACCCACTGCAATCAACTTATTCTCTATCTTTACTGTCCCAGCACTTTACCATCCTATTTGAATCTTATCTACCTGAATGTGTGTAGGGCAAGTCTTTATTTCTACCAGTCACTAGATGGCAGCATAAGAAACAATTTCGTTGCATTCTGAGATTGTTAGGCTGCTACAGTGAAACGACAACAGTTTCCAGCACCTTAAAGACCAGCACACTTATTATGTCATACTTTTTCATGGACTAGAGTCTTGCATCCAACAAAATGGATTCTAGTTCATGAAGGTTATGCCCGAATAAGTGTTCGTGCATAAGGGCCACAAGACTCTTCATTGTTTTTATAGGAATTTTGTACAGCTTGCATCTGAGTGCTTGCTTTGCTTAAAGCCAGTGTTTATAATTGGGAAACTGTATGCCCGTTTCCTCAGTAGCAATCTGACAACTTTTCTAAATGAACATAATATACTATCTGAAGCCCAGGCAGCTTTTCGTGAGAACCATTCAACAACAGACCACTGTCTAATGCTGTCCTTCCTAGCTGAGAGGTATATCAGACCTCTACAGGGTAAACTCTTCGTGGCCTTTATGGATCTGAAATCAGCATTTGACTCCATCCCCAGATCCCAGCTATGGTCCAAATTGAGTCTGATTTTGCAGGACAAACGACTTCTCTTTCTCATAAAAGCCCTGTACAATGGAACCAAACTGCAGGCCCGATGCGGTCGACAGGGACAGCTATCGAACAGCATCGAGATGACTAGGGGGGTGAGACAGGGTTGTATTTTGGCCCCCACATTGTTTTGTCTATTCTTAAATGACCTAGAAGAGAACTTAATGGACCCAGATGGACACATTCCAAAAATAGGAATGAGAAGGACCCCTTTGTTGTTGTATGCTGATGACGCGGCTATCATCTCGCGTTCCAGACCGGGCTTGAATTATCTGTTGAGGAAATTTTCTGATTACTGTTAT
The DNA here is from genome assembly GCF_965113315.1 of Podarcis vaucheri. Classification (NCBI taxonomy): domain Eukaryota; kingdom Metazoa; phylum Chordata; class Lepidosauria; order Squamata; family Lacertidae; genus Podarcis; species Podarcis vaucheri. The sequence continues at coordinate 76,401,286 of NC_138764.1, forward strand.
GGAAATGGTTTATCAATTAATTATGAAAAATCTAAAATTTTAGTCTTCGAAAGAAGATTCTCCCAGTCTAAATGGGTGTTGGATGGCCATAACCTTGAACAGGTAAAATACTTCAGTTACCTAGGGCAGTGTTTCCCAACCTTTTTTGGGCAAAGGCACACTTGTTTGATGAAAAAAATCTTGAGGCACACCACCATTACAGCCCTGTGACATCAGCGCACAGCGTCACGCCGGGAGGGACGCACGAAAGTGTAAGTTTCAATTTTCCCCCCTCCCCCTTGCCGGGGAACCTCCAAGCTTTGGGGTGGGGGGGGAGGAGGCAGCAAAGCGAGGCAGGAAGGAGAGCGCGGCTTGGCTGGGTGAGCTTTGGCAGGGCCAGGGAATGAGAGCCGCGAGGCGGGCGCTGCGGACGGAGGCGCTGCCCGCCGAGCTCGCAGGCAGCCAGGCAGGCAGACGGTGAGAGCCCTGCGCTGGGCGGCCTCTCCTCGCTGCCGCCGCCCCGCCTCTCGCCGCCCGACTCGCCCGCCTCCCTCCAGGCAACATCTCGCGGCACACCAGGCAACATCTCGCGGCACACTAGTGTGCCGCGGAACAGTGGTTGGGAAACACTGACCTAGGGCTCACATTCCATCATACAGGATCTTGGAAGCACCATTGGCAAACCTCCCTTAAAAAGGCGGAGATTACAAAGCTAGCCATACATAGATTCTTCTTCACAAAGGGCAGCAAATATGGTCCAGCAGCCTTAAGGGTTTTCAACGCAAAGCCCGTTTCCCAACTCCTGTATGCAGCAAAGGTCTGGCATAATGGGGACCTGCCAAAGCTAGATGGCTTTCAGGCAAAATTTATACGATCTCTGCTGCAGGTACCTAACTGCGTCCCTAACTCCGTACTTCTGTTGGAAGCTGTTGAATGCCCAATTTCAGCTAGAGCGTGGTGGGCTGCCCTAAAACATTGGCTCAGGATTTCAGTGTTTAATCTAGGGAAGGGTCTGCACCAACATTTGACCAATGAGGAATTTGTCAGTAAATGGCAGAAAACCATGGCTAAAAAAACCACCTCTATTGGTCTGTCTCCCCCCCCAACTGTATTACCTGGGCTATGAAGGCGCCCAAAAGGTTTTAAAGCAAAGATTATGGGACAATGCACACAGTGACTTGCGATCTCGGTCACACACAGTCTGTAGTCCGCTGGCAGCAGGAGTTCAATATGGGTATGTCTTTGAGTTAACATCTTACATCAAAAACCTAACAGTACCTAACTATCGAAGGCTTTTCACCAAAGCCAGACTGAATGTCTTCCCCTCTGCAGTGCTAGATGGTAGGTTGAGAGGAGTTCCCTACCATGACAGACTTTGCTCGTGTGCTCAAGACATTGATTCCATAGATCATATTTTGCTACATTGTGCGAAGTATGTGCAGGCCAGGGCTGAACTGATACTACCTTTGCTGGTGCCTTTCCCGGGAAAGTCAGAGGCTCACTATGTCAGGTTCCTACTGGAAGACAGGACAAAAGCTAGAATGTTGGCAGTGGCAAAGTTTCTATTGGTGGTTGCAAGAACAAACGAGCCCTATATTCCAAACAAAGTGCTTGATTAACCTGGAGGTAGACTGTATGAACTCTGTATTAATTTGTAATGTTTTGTTGGGTCTCTGGACCGTAATAAAGATTGATGATGATGATATTGGCTGTGTTGCTCATTTGCATTACAAATGTCTTTCTTTGGCATTTTCTTCTTCACATAAAGAGCATGGAAGAGACTCAATGGCTCACAGCTGAAAATCCTCTGAATCTAGGCTTAACCTTGATAGTCGCATTCTAGCCTGTAATTGATATCATTGAATGTACTGCTGATTTTTTGAAGTTCTGGAGCTCATCATGACTTCTGTCTGCAGGGCCAAGGCTGATTTCAAAGGATGAGTGTGTTCCAGTTAGCACATAGTTTTGAAAAGTGCAGGTTATGTAGTTCCGCTTTTAAATGTGATCTGAATCAAATGCCCTAACCAGAAGGAAATAGTGAGATGTGCCATACCCAGGATGATTTTCACTTTATTTGTGTTGTCATTTGGATAGACGCAGTGTAACGATCTGGTGGTCCTTGGTTCTGTGGCTGGTGGCAGAGGCTGATGGGCTTCCCCCCTTGCTTCTTGCAGTTCCATGGAAACTGGCAGTTGGAGCTGATTTTTTTTCTGGCAGAGGGGAAGCAAACTCCTGCAGCTGTTTCTTCTCTGGCCAATAGTAAAGCAATTATTTTTTCATCAAGCTATGTAGTGAACCATTTATTCCAATGTTCTGCATTATGGGGTTGATTCGGGAAAAAGTTAAGTTGAAGTCCCACCTGGTTTCAATTGAAGAGAGTTAAAAACATGCTCTCTTTCTGTCTGTTTGTCTCTGTCTGTCTCTGTCTCTTCTAATGAATTCAGTACAACTTCAAAGTGTTTTAACTGGGGCTGGACTGTGCTCAGGTGTGTCGCATGGCCAATTTGTGAAGTGTAGGTACTGCACATATGGCATAATCTCAGTTATGAATGGTAGTGCTTGATATTTTCATTTGGATTTTTATTTTTATTTTGGTCTGGAAAAGCATACAGTGCTACAGATAAACACTTTCTTAATGAACAGCTCATAAGTTAATATATAGTGGTACCTCGGGTTAAGTACTAAATTCATTCCGGAGGTCCGTTCTTAACCTGAAACTGTTCTTAACCTGAAGAACCACTTTAGCTAATGGGGCCTCCTGCTGCTGCTGCGCCGCCGGAGCACGATTTCTGTTCTCATCCTGAAGCAAAGTTCTTAACCTGAGGTACTATTTCTGGGTTAGCGGAGCCTGTAACCTGAAGCATATGTAACCTGAGGCACCACTGTAATAGCATATCGTCGTCCAGAAGATCAGGGACCAAGAACCTTGCTTAGGGGCGGTGCTTAGGGGAGTTGCTTTTTATACATACCCCTAAATATGTTGTGAATCTAAGTTTGGCCTCACTGAGGGGCAGTATTTCAATATGAGTAGGAAAATGAGAGTACCCCAAAACATATTTTTAAAGGGAAAAAAGCACTGGTATGGGGATATGTCCAAGGTTGCCAAATGAAGAGCCACACAGGTTTTTGTTTTTGTCTTGTGTTATTTTTGTGTGTGTTTTGTTTTTATAAAAGCGGAAAACCCAATAAAAATTTTATATATATATATATAAAAAAATAGAGCCTTAGAATTTCCTTGCTTTGTTGTAACTCCAAATAATCACCTTGCAGAATTGGAGTGAGCCGAGAATTGTGTCAGCGGGAGAGCTTATTTATGCAGTTTTGTCCCAAGAAAGGTCATTTTGCTGCTATTGCAGAATCTTTGGAAAATTGGGATTCCTGTAGAGAGAGCACTCACATGCTCCTACCCCACAGTGATGCACTATTAAAGTACTACTGTAGGATGGGCAATGGGTGTCGTGGCAATGCTACTGTGCTGGGAGGAGAAGAGAACCAGAGCAGCATTTAGGAAACATGGCTTATTTCAGGGAAGTAGTCCGTTGTATTTAAACAACTCCAGTTAAAACAGGGACCAGTTTAAAAATGGCTCTTTCTCTAACAGTAAAATGATGGAAACATGAGATTTAAAGCCAAAGAACTGGAAACAATATAAATTAGGCATTGGTCCAGGAATACTTTTATGGGGCCTCCATGACAGATAACCATGTTAACCAGCACCAGCTGCTCACACTAGAACAGGCAGCGAGGATGGTGGCACGTTGCAGTCTAAGCCGCGACTGTCTTGACAAAGGTGAAGCAGAGGTGGGGGCACATTAAATAAGGATTCTGCATAAAAAATTAGAGAGAATAAGAATAGATTTAATAAGTTAGAGCTGTTGCAGCTCAGGGCAGAAAAATATGGTCAATATTTTGTGTGCATGACATGTGGGGTGTAAAGACTAAACCATCATCAATCATTTGCTCTACAGTGGTGTTCTTTAACCTATGGTCCCCAAATGTTGCCGGACTACAACTCCCATCTGTTGAATGGTCACTGTAAAATGTGAAGGTTCATTATTGTTTCACAAGTTGTGTATGTCTTTAAGAGCCAGGGCAAATAACGAGACCCAGTCTTGCAGCTGTGAAACATAACAGGTGCTGCTAGGTTGTGTTAATTAAGCTGTGTCAGCATTTGGGCATAGTATATAAGGAGCAGCACCTAGCTCTCTCATTACCCTGGGGGATGGGTTGGTGGTTGGGTCATGTTTGTTGTTGTTATCTTTAGTGTAAAATGAGTTTTTGTTTTGTTATTAAAACCTTGTTAAAGTTATTTTTGAGTTCCTTGTTATGCATGGTCTCCCCAGCAAGCTCTCTGCAGCGCTACTAAACTGTAAATGGCCAACACCATCATCCCCAGGCAGTTGAGTTAATGGTCAGGAATGTTGAGAGTTACAGTCTAATAGCATCTGAGAACCCAAAACCAGGGGTGGAGCTACCTGCCCCGGCACCCGGAGTGGTGAGGGGGCGGGGCTAGCCGGCCCGCGGGGACAGGGCTAGTTGCTCACACGGCGAGCATCCTTAGCTGCTTGCTGCCCGTGCGGCAAGCGTCGGGGAGGCTGCTAGCCACCCACGGCAGCATCATCCCTAGTGGCCCATGGCCCACGCAGCGAGCCGCCTGCACAGTGAGCAGGGGGTGGCGGTGGCGGCACGGCAATGTCACCCACCCTCACGGCTGACACCCGGTGCATACCGCACTCCCCGCACCCACCTTCCTCCGCCAGTGCCCAACACTTCTCTAAGTCCGGTAGCTTGCATCATATCCTCCTTTCCCTTCTTATCACACTGTTATAAGAAGAAAATGCTCCCTTTCCCTTATGGGGTATTCCAGAGCCTGTATAGGATCCTTAAGTGGCTTCCCTATTGGTAGGAAAAAGTAACAGAGGCCAACCAGAGTATATTGAGAAGCAAAGTGGCTAGTAAGCCTGTTCGTTATTAAAGGAACTGTTGCAACAGGGTCTCCACTCACCACACACAGGAGAGAGGGAGAACCCTGAACAATGATGCGCAAGCCCTTATATAGGCTTTGGAAATTGCCCACCCTGTAGCCCAAGACCCACCCCCCAACCCCTATCATACATAATACAGAAGGAGGCAGTCTACAGCAGAAATCCTGTCTGCCGGGATACTGATTGCATTACCTGGGCAGTCTGGCCATTCTTTTGTGATGGTTAATACTGTACTTTAGCTCCTGAGTCCAGGTCACAGGCTCACCCTATTCGTGCACAAATATGCCCTTAAGACAGGAACTGCAAGTAAAAAAGACAGTAAGAAGGCTTTCCCCAGTTGCCTCCCTTATTGCAGAGGTCACTGGGAGACTCAAAATGGCTTCAGGATTGCTCTCCCATACTATTTAAGACACATGGTTCATATATTTAGATATGTGTACTTTTATGAATATTTATTCTATATTTGAGACCTTAAAATTCTTATAACAACACAATGAGAAATCAAGGGCCTCATTCCCAAGTTATGGAGAAATTTCATAGGTTCTTAAAAATATATGTAGGAAAAACATATCATTGATTCATTGATTAAATATTGTTCAGCATAGGGTCTCCATAATCTTTAATTATGCTTTGGATACAGACATGCAATCATAGACAGATACGAAGAGGAAAAGAAACAGGATGTCACAGCCCTTCTGGGCCTGACCAGCCATTTAAAGAGTGTGCTAGTTCCACTTTACTTTTGGGGAAGCAGAAGGTTTCCTAGCAAAACACTGATTAGCATCTCTGGTCTGGCTTGTCCGAGCAAGTAGCCGGGCTCCAGGCCAGGGAAAGAATGTGTGTGCTGCCCTGTGTAATTTACTGGGAGTGTCCAGCCTTTTCAGCCAGCTTGTTATTTGGAGTGTTAGAAGCACAAATGTCCTTAGGGGGAATATTGAAACGAGGGAGACCCTTTAACTCCTATTGCCATGCATGAGCATTAATTCAGCCTCCATTGTTGGAATTGTGACCCAATACAAACTTTAACCCCAGAAATTGAATAGTAGCCTATCTTGCACCCCCAAGCTCTCTGTTATCTTGCTATCCTGTTGCACATTGCACACACTTGCCCAAGGCTGCAATTTTATGCACATTGACTTGGGGACAAAACCTTCACTGAACTCAGTGGAACTTACTTCTAGGTAAGGATTCATAGGATTGTACTTTGTAAGTGCACTGATGTAATTTTCAGTAAAAGAAAGTGGGGAGAGTGACATAACCAGTAAACTATTGTGAGATTTCGTAATTCTAGTTTTCTAAAGCTGGAACATGTTATGAACTTATGAACTAATGCAGGAGTTGCCAACTTGGTGCCTATGGGTGCCAGTGTGCCTGTCAGTAACTCCTATGGCACCCCAAAAAAGTTCTCAGTAAATAATATACCCTGACAAATCCACAATATATAATAGACAGTTTGCTCTTCGGGTTCAGTGGCCTCTTCCACACTGAATACATCCTCTCAAATGTACCTATACATCATTGGATGTTAGGATTGGACACCTGCCTCCCTTCTACACAGAGGAGTGCTGTAAAGGGTTTTTTTCTGTGAGCAAGTGTGGTGGTGACTGATGTAGGTGGCTTTTTCCTCACTGAAGGGGGTCATGACTTCACCATTTTCTGTTTCTTTCTCCTTTTCTGCTCTTTAAGATGTGGCAGCCATTTTGTGCTGTGCTGTGCCATGCCACAGCCACACAGCTGCCATTTTGTGTTATGCCACAAACTCTCACAGAAGCCATTTTGTGACTGGTGCCCATGACACTTTCTCAAAATTCCAAATGTCCCCACTGGTTGGCATCTGCTTAACTAATGAAGCAAGATAGGTGTTGCTATCTTACATATTAAACAGAGAGAGAAGTTGATTTGTGTTTAAAAACAGATATGCCAAGCCTCAGGCTTTCTCAGGAGACATATTCTGCCCTAAAGTCCTCTTTCCTTAAAATTTATGATGGTATAATTCAAAACAAGAGTAAAATTTAAGAAAAGAACAGCTACTGTATATTGCCAGGGAAGCCTGTGGTGAAAATGTCTTTATTTTGAATGTTTAAGTTCATTCACCACACCCGAAGGCACCTAAAGCAGCACAGAGTCTAAAAACCAAAACCAAATGTATGATTTTCTCATAGTCTGAAGAGCAGGCAAAAGGGTAACTGTTTACAGTTTGGACTATGGAGACCCCCTCTCCCCCCGTGCCATGTTCCATGCCAATCTGGCTCAGCCCCTTCCCCCTTTATTTACTTACTAAAATCAAGCACCCCAGAGCTAACAAAGTAATCATGTCTATTGTGGCCCTACAATTGATTTCATTGGCTTAAAAACACTTGATTCAAGAGATGACTAGCAGTACTTGAGTGTGGTTTCCTTGGATACATTAGGGGTAGCATTGTTGGGCATCTGCCAAGGCCCACACACACCTGCAGGAGACTCTCTGCCAACCTCCGGAATCTCCTGACCCTGTAGTTGCTCCTTCTTGTTGTTTCTGCCTGTTCACCTTTCTGAAAATGCAAGCAATGACAAAAATGGGGAAATAGAACAGGTTCCTTCACTTGCCCTGCTCTCCTCATCTGGATGATTGTACAGACTAGACCCACAGGGAGAGCGCAGATGAGGCCCCATATGTTTAAAATAAATTTGACTTTAAACAATAATGGCTTTCGTCCAAGAATCACAGAATTACAAGGAACCCCAAAGGCCATTTAGTCCAACCCCTGCCAAGCAGGAACCCTAACTAAATCCTGGGAATTCTAGTTTGTAAAGTGTCTGTGAGGAGGAATAGGGGGTCTTGTTACAACCCTTAATGAACTATAGTTCTCAGGAATCTTTGGATGAAACTTTGGCTGCTTAAAGTGGTTTGATACTGTTTTAAGTGTATACTGCAAATTAGAGTCTAAAACTGGAGTTGCCACTGCTTAGAGAGGACAGCAAGGTGGGGGCAATCTGCCTCATGCTTCTGGAGAACAGAAAGACAAATATTAGGTAGAGCAGAATCTCTGCATGATTGTCAGGCCCTGGATCAGCCTCCTGGTGACCTAGGGACCAATCAGAACTGGTTAGGACACCAGCCAGTCAGGGAGAACAGGTGATTTAAAAAAGCAGAGCTTTGCAGTTAAACTGTCAGATGGGAATCAGTTAGGGCTTGGAAAAGCATGGGGAACATGAGGAGAAAGGGACCTTTCCTGACAGGAATTAGGGTTAGCTAGCCAGGGCAACCCACTTTAATTCACTTAGGGAAAAGTAAAAATATTAGAAAGGACTGGGAAAGTGTTGCTGTTGTAGTAATACTAATAGCCATGATAGGTGGAAATAGTCTATCCTGAGGCTAAATTCAAAATGTAAAGTGTGTTTGCCTGAAACTAAGTATTGTGCCTCTCATTTGTAACCATCAAGCTTAAACCCCTCATTGAGTGTAATTAAATAAAAAGTCTAATTTTGTCCCAGAAGTGCCTCCTCATCCTTCAAACCTCTGGGTGAGAGGATAAGTGGACACATGGCATTATTCACATACGTAAAACACCTTGCTGCAGAATAATAAAGAAAAACCACCACAAACAGTTGAAGCAGACCTCTCTAGTGTTGTTAACTGTTATTTTTAAGCACCCAGAAATTCAGTCACACTACCCAGCTCCCATCTTTAGTGTTGCAGGCTTTCTTTGTTCTTTTGCTAAAGCACTTGATTGAACATGAATCCATAACAAGGGATTGGGTAAACATTTGATTCATTTCTCATTGAAAGGTGTACCTACCTAATTCATACTTTCTTGAAAAATAGACAAACTGAAACAAGGCCATCCTTTGAAACTGGCACATCTTTGAATTATGCAGTGCAGTTCTCTGGTCAAGTAATGTGCACAAATGTGCATATATTTATTATGGTAAAATGTGTATTAAATGCATTTATTATTGAAAACAACATGCATAATCCATTAGGAAAGTTGCCTAGTAAAAACATGTGTCTTAAGCCAAATTGCATACAAATGTGTGGCCATTATGAGAAATTTGCACTAAAATACTGATGAGAGTCCTTTTTTTAAAAAAAAGAATTTGATGTGGAGAACTGAATTTAAGATTGGAAAAATGAGAAATGGAGAGAAACAGAAAACGGACAGATTCACCCATCGCCATTCATAACTTGATATTTGAATTGTAATAAAAACACCTTGCCCAAACGTTGCATTTATGAACAATAAGGCTGCAAACCTTTGTATGTTAACTCAGAAGTAATCTTCTCTGGATTTATTTCCAAGTGAATATTCATCGAATTGGGCTGTGCACCAGAGTTTTAGCTTTTTTAGTGTATTGTTTAGTGGTTCATGTTCTTATATGCTTGATTTTACATCTCCTTCTGTAAAATAAGTGGGCAAGCATCATAGTTCAGGGGTACAGCACCTCCTTTGCAGGCAGAACATCCCAGGTTTTGTTGCTGCCATCCCCAGGTACGGTTGGGAATGCCCCCTGTCCATAACCCTGGAAAGCCGCTGCCAGTGTAAACTAGCTTTCACCATCTTGGTACCTCCAACTCCCATAAGTCCCAGCCAGCACATGTAGCAAGGGGGAGGTAGCAACAAGTCAGCTGATCCCTGTTTGTGTGTGGACCTGTGTGAGAAGCAAGTTTGCTCAACTAGATCATTCTCTGGATCTGTGACAAAAGGCATTTAAAACAAATTTGGAAATGAATGACAGCATTACAGTTCCCTATGTAACCTTATCTTTGCTGCCTTTTGTACAGACATGATGATAACATCTCTAATTACATGTTCTTATTCCCCATAGAACTGGAGGCATAAAAATTTCAATATACACTAAAAATGGGGCATTCTAAGCCTCATTATATTTGTTTGCATCCAGCAAGTGGGAAAGGCAGTGTAAAATCAGAGGGTCTTCTGAGAATTTGGGAAGAGGGGGAGAGGCGTACATTCAGTGGCAGAGCACCTGCTTTGAAAGCACAATCACTCTGTTCTTCTACCTTTAGAAGCAGAATACCAGTTGCTGGGAATCACAAGTGAAGGGAGCACTGTTGCTTTCAGGTCCTTCTCACAAGCACCCCATCGGCATGCTGTGAGAACAGGACGCTGATCTAGATGAGCCTTTGGTCTGATCCAACAGGACTCTTCTTATATCATATTCTTATGTTAATTCTCATCCAGATAATGATCAGATCTAGACCAGCTTTGATTTAGTAAAATTTCTGCATCAGGTACTTTCAGACTATGCCCTAGGACTATATCAAGCCTTGCATCTTGTGCGCTATCTGTTTCAGACATAGTAGTGGAACTGGAACAGGCTGATAATAAATAAGTGAGGAAACTATGTGGGCTGAACTATAGAGGTCACCTCTAAAGCACAGCATTCCAAAGAACAAGATTGGCTCCAAAATAGCCTGCCATTCACCAGCATTCGCAGAGAATGTGTAGCCTTGTTGCTAGGCACAGATGTTGCCATGATGGAGTGAAGTGCATGCAGAATCAGTAGTAGTAACACATGCAGCCTTGTTGCTAGGCATAAATGTTGCTAGGGGTAAGAGAAAGGGAAGCATATTGTAACTGTAGTAACCTAGTATTCGTATACGCTTGCAGAGTGACCCAAATGTTCTAAAACATTTTTAAAATGTAGGTTACGGCTGTCTGATGAGGCATGTTGCATCTACATCTCTCTACCTATCCCATCAAGCGTTATTGTCAGCATTGCAAAATTAGACTCTGATGTAGACAGAGATTTCACCTTCAGAAGTCCATGGCTCACTGACTTCTTTTTTTAAAAAAAGATTCACTGCTATCTAGGTCACAGCAGGTTTGAAAGACTGAAGGTATATGTTCTTTTTCCCCAGTTAGAAAAAAACATATATTAAGGAAGGTAAATTTTTATTAAGGAAGTTAAAAATGTCAAATACTTACAGGGACAAACATAATGTTAAAACTTTGCACCCATCAAAAGGCCGACACCCCATTTTTGAACAAGGTGCTTTCAGTTCAGAATAACTCATTGTCTGATTCCTCAAGGTACTGGACAACTTTCCTGGCCCGACCCAACCATTCACGTGCAGCAGTTGGAAAAGGCGAGTCCTTACCTGAGCTTATTTCAATGGAAAATGGCTCATCATCCTTCTTGGATATCTTAAGTGCTGTTGATTTTTAAAGAGCTGGGTATGTTCTGAGTTCCAGAACTACTGCTGTTATTATGCCAACTGAAAATTGGCACAATAACATCTGTTGATCCTAATGTATCTTTACCTTTCCTAGACCTCAGAGAGCTTTTCAAACCCTGTGGATCCTCACAAGTTTATTGGGGAGGGGGGGGACATCTGACTTTTCTGACAAAGTCAGTTGTGACTTTTTTGACAGCTATGTAAAAAAGGGAGGGAAAAGATGGCAACTCAACTAGTAGGGAGCCAACACAGGTTTCCCTTCCTTGTCTCCAGCTGGCCCTCCCTCAAATTTCCCCTGAATCACCAAGGCTCTTCACTCCCTCCAGCCTGCCACAAATAACTTCCTCTTTCCCCTCAGCCACCATGTCCTTTGGTGACATCCCAGGCAGCCTGCAGCCAATGGCAACAGCTGGAGAAGCACCAGCACAACCTCCCCTGGCCTGACCATTGTGGGGCAACTCACTACTGGTTTATTATTTTTCTTTTTTGCCCAATAATTTTTATTAGTTTTCCAATTTTTTAACAAATCAGTACCAAATGACAACAAATTTAATACAAGTTCCCCATTAAGTTGACTTCCTGCTCTCCATCGTCAATGTGTTCCTGTTTATTATTTCTCACCCAGCCCATCTTTCATGTGTACTTCTCACATAAACTGTCTTGGAATAAAAAGATAGAATGAACACTACAGCTAGATATATTTAGAAAGACATTTGTTTAGAAATATAAGTGAGCTTGCTGAAGTGCTACAGTTCTCTTCATTGCTTTCACAGTTGGTCTGAAGAAACTTCAGACATCCTGGGGGGTGGGGCAGAGACAATGAGGGGGATAGTTACCATTCAACGGCATCACCCAGGCACTAAGGCTGTGTGATGTGTTGATGCATCATCCAACACCGGTTTGTAGACCACATCATAAGAACAGTCTCAAAATAATTGAGCTGGCGATGTATTGTGAAGCACAGCCTTCAAAACTCCAGGGGGTGATATAATTGCGAGCCCTCTGGTGGCTGCCTTTGCTTTCAGCTCCTTTTCCCCTCTGATAGCAGAACGGTCCCACTCCTAGCCTTGGCGCCTCCCCATAACCACAGTGTCTCTGTCTACCTGATGCAGGAATTGCAGCTGGGCTGCTTCTTCTCCCTCCGTCTAGGGAGGAGTGGGAAAAGTTCACCCTCCAAACACGAGGGTTTGCCTGCCTCAGAGAGGAGAATCCGCAGTGCACATTGTTGTTGTTGTTTAGTCGTTTAGTCGTGTCTGACTCTTCGTGACCCCATGGACCAGAGCACGCCAGGCACTTCTGTCTTCCACTGCCTTCCGCAGTTTGGTCAAACTCATGCTGGTAGCTTCGCGAACACTATCCAACCATCTCGTCCTCTGCCGTCCCCTTCCCCTTGTGCCCTCTATCTTTCCCAACATCAGGGTCTTTCCCAGGGAGTCTTCTCTTCTCATGAGGTGGCCAAAGTATTGGAGCCTCAGCTTCACGATCTGTCCTTCCAGGGAGCACTCAAGGCTGATTTCCTTAAGAATGGATAGGTTTGATCTTCTTGCAGTCCATGGGACTCTCAAGAGTCTCCTCCAGCACCATAATTCAAAAGCATCAATTCTTCAGCGATCAGCCTTCTTTATGGTCCAGCTCTCACTTCCATACATCACTTCATGGATCACTGCCTTGCCGTGGCGAAGGGGCTTGAATAACTCAGAGAAGCTATGAACTATGCCGAGCAGGGCACCCAAGATAGACAGGTCATAGTGGAGAGTTTTGACCAAACATGATCCACCTGGAGGAGGAACTGGCACGCCACTCCAGTATCCCTGCCAAGAAAACTCATGGACAAAGCAGTGCACATAGCATGTACCTATTAATCTCCATGACTGCTCCTTTGCCCTTTCTTCACCCTGCCACCCTACATAGTTCCATGTTTCAGACATTGTGATGTATCACTAAATCGTAATGTTTAGCTGGTGATAGACCTACCAGGCACCTCCACTGGCTTCAGCCTGGAGATTTCATCAACTAACTTCCGCTTGACAACTTCCAGAGCTTTCAGCTGTTCATGAATATCCACCAGTTTCCTTTTACACATCACATTCATGTAGCTACTGACACCATTTGCCTTGTCCACAATTAAAACCTCCCATACACATAGGCATGCATATGCTAGCCAACATCCATGATAAACACCAACGGACACAGTCACTCATCATTCACTCTTCATTCATTCACATTTGTTCCCTGGCTTCAATCTGCAGTTATCCACCGGCTTCCAAATTTCATTTGGGAGGGTTGAATTTTGCTTATTGAGCTCTTCGCAATTCAGAAATCCATGGCTCAGTGACTTTTTTCTTTTTTAAGAAAGATGCACTGCTATCTAGGTCACAGCAGGTTTGAAAGACTGAAGGTATATGTTCTTTTTCCCCAGTTAGAAAAAAAGCATTTACTAAGGAAGATAAAAACATTTGCCATCTTCCATTAAGCCCATCGCCAGATGTCAGCCAGCTTCTGACCATGGGTATCAGCTGCCTTCAAGCTACATCCCTCTCAGCAAGTGAACTTGCCTTATTAATGCTCCATGGCATCCCACAGCCAGATGATCACCTCCATCCATCTGCCAGTTCTCCTTCTCCAGGTGGAAGAAGGCTGGGCAATTCTGAATGTCACAGCTGTTGCCCTCTGTCTTCTGTTGGAGAAGAGGAAAAGGCCCACCTTTGTATCCATTCAGCTGTCATGTGTTTTTGTGACATCACAGGTAGTCTGTAACCAACAGTAACAGGCTGGGGAAACATCATCATTATCTGTGCACAATTGGAGGTGCACTTCAGCAGTTTATGCGTGTGCTTGTTGATATGTAGCTCACCCTTCATCCGTATTGATACCAAGCAGGGAGAGACTGTAAAATTGTTGCAGGGGACCCTTTTCAGCACAAGGGCTACATTTCCTTCTCGGGAATCTTCCAAGGGTCACATGCCAGTGTTGGGCAGAGTCAGAGGCAAATGGAAGCAGAGCAAAAGCCAGAACCATGGCTCTCTCAGATCTCTCTATGGCTTTTGCCACAATTGATGGAGGTGTCCTTTTGGTAAAACAAGTTCAGGATGTAGCGATGGGTTAAAGAAGAACTCGGGGAAAGTAGCACTACAGCTTTGGGGCTATGAGGATCTTCAGCAGTGTCTTCTGTCTCCCAAGTTATTTAACAGTTACATGAAATGGTTGTAGGTTTATTTATTTATTTAACAAAATTCATATCCTGTAAAGCCTATAAGTGGTTTCCCAAAAAGGCTTTTGTTGTCATCTGGGCATTTGGAGCAAAGTGTCATTTGGCCAGCAACAATTGGACCAATTGGCTTTCACTTTTAAGGCAGAGTTCCATTGGCATGCAGCCACTGAAACAAGGGTTTCTCATTGCTCCCTTTAGAGCTTGTCAATATTTGACAGTTTTTTTTAATAAGATTCCATTTGAACTCGCAGGATCTCTAGCGACTTATTAATAATATGCATTTTTGTCTAAGCAGAAAGGCATCATAATATAACTTAAGGCACCATTGCTTAACATAAGGCACTTCTATTCCTCCTTTGTCCCTTGGGTGATACAAAGTTTGGAGGGTTGTTCTATTCCACTTACTATCTAAAATAAAATTTTAACTAGCACCAGCCATTTCTGTAATTGGGATTGAAGAATTGATAAACACCAGCCTTGAACTAAAAATAAGAACTTGGGAAGAGTAGTCATTTTAATAAGCTCCATTTTAAAAAAAAATTACTTGCCCTCAAATAATTTCTTAATTTTTTTTAATAGCCAGCCAGCTGTATTGTTTTTAGTTGATTAATTTGATAGTAACAAAATTTAACTTTAACTCTTCTCTAATTCCTATCTCTATATTATTATTATGATTATGACATGTTTCTTTTTTGATGGTCTTGAAACAAAATATCTCTATACCAGCAAATGAGGCACTCAGCAGCTGGAAACTTGAAAAGGCGGTGGCTGGAGCATTTCCCCTCTCTTTCCTTCCACACTAAAAAATAAATAAAATTACGCACACCCTCCACCCAAGCAGGTGATCCAAGCGGGCTCCCCCCCCCAATCCCCTTCCAAGAGACCAGTCCTTACTGATCCACCGGGTTGAGGTTATTCCGTGTTTGTCACCTTTTGCCCTTGTTCTGCGCTTGTGTGGAAGCCTCCTTAATCGGGTTCCCATCTGCAAGTTTCCTTTTACAAGTGAGGTCATGGCAGTGGCTGGCTGGGGCTCCTTGCCGCCTCCTCCTCCTGCTGGGTCGTTTGGTGCCTAAGGCATGCTCAGCGTTCCAGACTGATGAGAATTGAAGTCCAATGACATCTGGTGGGCCACAGATTACCCATCCCTTTACTAATATATTGTGGAGTGTCTTATTCTGGATCTTGACCAGGCATAGGCAAACTCAGCCCTCCAGATGATTTGGGACTACAATTCCCATCATCCTTGACCACTGTTCCTATTAGCTAGGGGTGATGGGAGTTGTAGTCCCAAAACATCTGGAGGGCCGAGTTTGCCTATGCCTGATCTTGACCATAACACCAAACACAGACTTTCCCACATTGTTCAGATGCATCATTCATGAACAGCCTTGCCTCTGTATCTGTACTACTACCTGCCCTCAGCAGAGCTTGGTAGCACCCATTCTTCAGGTAGCTAAAAGGCTGGGTTTAGGAGAAGGGCCATAGCTTAGTAGTAGAGCATCTGTTTTGCGTGCAGAAGGTCTCAGGTTCAATCCCTAGCATCTTCACTTAGGACTGGGAATGTCCCATTTGAAATCTGGGAGGGCCACTGTTGGCAATTGCAGACAACAATAAGTTGTGGTTCGAGGACCCGACCCAGGCGAAGTGAAATGAAGACACATGGACACGTGATATAAGGTTAATGGGCTAGAAAAAGGCCACAACTTTATTGGTTACAGCAATTGAAAAGGTATTGGCTTAGGCATTGGATCGAAACAAGTGGGTTCTTCACCAGTAGGTGGAGCCTGTTGATGCTAATCCAACTATAGGCTCACCCCTGCTGTCACCGAGGGTTGTGCCAAGGCCTCCCGCCAAGCAGGCATCGGACGGAATACACGACCCCCAGATTCCTTTAACGGAATACCCCTAAAAATTGAAGGCATAGGCGATGGCCACACCTAGCACTTCCACACACCGCAACACATTATTCCAATGCCTAACCTACCCACCAATACCACAAAAGTTGTGACGATTGCTACGAGGTAGGCGAAAAAACCAAAAAGCCTAGTGCCAAATGGAAAAACTCCTACCAGGCCCCCCAGACAACCAGGGCGACCAACCTAAGGTCCATAGCAAGGCCAAAAACCTAAGCCCTAACTAAAGGGAGTGGAGGGTGGGTGACTCGCGATGGGCGAAGGAAGGAAGAATGAGGCCGGGGAAGGCTGGCGCTGCAGCACAATGCTGCTGAACACGCCCCCTCCGTGGCTCCTGGTTGGATGGCCACCGAGGGGGCGTGAGCACCAGCCAGGTGAGCGGGCGGCAGGGGGCCACGCCCCCTGCTAGCCGGAGCTCGGGCTCCGACCACAACCCCTCCCCTCCCTTTCAGGGAGGAGAGTCTCTAGATGGCTCAAAGGTGTGACTCAGTATAAGGCAGCTTCTTTATTTTATGCACTATATGTTGGTGTTTTATTTAGTAGAAATGTTTGGGAACACTTGATTCAATGTCAGATACTCTTGATGATGCTGTATCTTTTGAGGAGAGTTGTGGGGAGAGAGGGGGTCCTGGACTTTATCAAGCATCATTCACCAGTATGAAATTTGCATAAGGATTTGTACGCCCAGCTTTATGCAACTCTAAGCAACTACAGAACACTGTAGCTCTCTGGACACATCAATGAAGCATGCTTAATCTAATCAAAATCCTGACCTAATGCTTCTTGACAGGACCCCGGCAGCCAATTGGGAGTCATCATACTTATGAACTTCCCATAGGTATCAGGCTGGCCACTGTGAGAACTGAATGATGAGCTAAATGGGCCTTTCATCAGATCTAGCTGGGCTCTTCTTATGTTCTTGTGACATCTCAAGATTTGTTAGCTAAGCAAGTCATAAACTGAAGCTTACTAAACCCTTTCCTATATTAACACAGCAATTGTGTTGTTTTTTCTCATTTCATGCTTCCCCCATAGGAGGAGCTGGATATAGTTCTTCAGCAACATGTTATAGGGCTGCCAATGGATGGACAAAATGGATTATTATCGTAGATCTGTGCAGAATACTCTTCCTCTAGACAGCTTTCTTACTGTTTCCTTATTGTTTGGTGGGATTGTCAGTGAGTGGATCTGTTCTCCTTTCTCTTGTGTTGGCCTTGCTCAAGCTACTTGCATCCTAAATATGCACCTTCATCTAGGCCTGTTGTACAATACAGGAAGATAAATAGTTCAAGGGCAAGTCCAGGACATTTTGCTGCCTGAGAAGGAATAGCAAATTGCACTGGGGGCCAAGCCAAGCTGCATAGAGCCGAAGGCTGGTCACGCTTGTAGTGAGTACCTGAGACAGGCAATCCCACAAGTGTTTCTCCTTGGGAGTAAAAGTACAACAGTAATTATAAATTAAATAACTAGCAATTTGCTAGTTTTTAATTTTCATCTTGCCCTACCTAATAGCTGGGCTGGCCCATTTTCTCCAGCTATAGTGAGCACTGTCTCTCAGCAGAACCAACATGTATGCTGGCCCACAAAACCACAGTGCATCATGAACCTGAAGAATGTAGCAAGTGGTAGTAGAAAATTTGGTGAAGGAGGTGTGTCCAGTGATCATATGAGGGCCAAAATAGAAACGATGGCAGCAGTCATTAGCTCTAAACATGAAACTGTTCCAATCTTGTATAGTAGGGGTGGGGAATCTGATTTTGCCACAGGGATGGGTGGGTGAAGAGTGTAGAGACAGCCATACAAATGCATAATAGAGCATAGGAAACTGGTTTAAACTTTTTCAGATAGTTCTCAGTGCAGCTCAGTATTGTGTAGAGTGGACGGACTGACAGCAGTTCTGCAGACAAGGGTCTTTCTCAGTTTACCTGGAGATAGCTGGTGTTGAATCTGGGGCTTTCTTTATACAAAGCAGATGCTCTATCTTCTCAGCTTCCTGGAATTCACTTTCACATTGCTGTTTTTATTTTCAGCTGAGGTCCAATTCTAGAAGTGGGCTTGGCTGTTTGAATATAGGTGAAGGACAAGGATTAGGAAAGGGAATAAGTGGTGAGAACCAGGGGGGTTTAGCACTTGCCAACCCCCCCCTCCCCACACCTTTTGCTGTTAAAACAAGGCACCCACACTCTTTTTTCTGTGATAGTAGTAGTTCTGTTTTGTCAGGTAAAACTGCATATTATTTATTTATTTATTTAATTTGTCGGTTTTTATCTTGCCCAGAGCAACCCAACAACTAACCAACCAGGCAGACAATAAACCCCACACAGATACATTAAAATCAAGAGGAAAAAGAAATTCAAAGCTAGGCAGTGGGCCCTGCCAGGCACTGGCTGCTTTTTTTTGGTGAGTTTATAAGTTTATTCTAACAAGACCCCCGCTCCAGGCCTCAGACAAGCTCTGCATGGACCTAGCTCCCCTCACCAAAGTCCATTTGTGGGGTTCCAACAACATATTTTGTCCAAACACTGATTTTGACCTCCCTGCTCCAACCAGGAGGTTTGGTGGGCTCAGGAGTGGGGAAACAAGCAAGAGGGGAAAGGGTTGTACTTGACCACCCCTCCGCCTTCTACTTTCTTGGTCTAATGATCCTCTTCTGAATCTGCTTTTTCTTAGAACGGCCGTCAGGATTTTGTTATACCCGTTTGCGTGCAATGTTTTGTTTGGC
This sequence comes from Podarcis vaucheri, assembly GCF_965113315.1. NCBI lineage: Eukaryota > Metazoa > Chordata > Lepidosauria > Squamata > Lacertidae > Podarcis > Podarcis vaucheri. Next base: position 76,420,274 of record NC_138764.1, read on the forward strand.
TCTGAGTCAGACTTCATTCTGTCTGGGAATCACAATGGACACTTTGTTCTGTCAGTTATGTACAAGGGAGGAGGATTAATGGCATCTTCCCCCTTGTAATAGGGCGATGAGAGGCAAAGGAGGGCACAGCTTCTGCACCAGTAACAGCTGTATAAGTAAAGGTAAAGGTACCCCTGCCCGTACGGGCCAGTCTTGACAGACTCTGGGGTTGTGCGCCCATCTCACTCAAGAGGCCAGGGGCCAGCGCTGTCCGGAGACACTTCTGGGTCACGTGGCCAGCGTGACAAAGCTGCATCTGGTGAGCCAGCGCAGCACACGGAACGCCGTTTACCTTCCCGCTATAAAGCGATACCTATTTATCTACTTGCACCCGGGGGGTGCTTTCGAACTGCTAGGTGGGCAGGCGCTGGGACCGAACAACGGGAGCGCACCCCGCCGTGGGGATTCGAACCGCCGACCTTTCGATCGGCAAGTCCTAGGTGCTGAGGCTTTTACCCACAGCGCCACCCGCGTCCCATAACAGCTGTATAGAAAAGCAAATTTTAACTGGTGTCATTTTACTCATTCCTGCATCATTGCTATCCCATCATTCACCCAATGATCGCAGGACAGTTCATAGTCTGACCCCATTTTACTTGCATTACAACCTTGCAAGAAGAGCTAGGCTAAGAAAGAGTAACAGGCCAGGATCATGCAATCAACTTCTTGGATGTGCAGGGATTTTGACCTGGATCTCCCTGATCCTAACTTCCAGGTCCTAGCCCTGGCCTATGGTAAGGAATTGTGGGAACTGTAGTCCAATAACAACTAGAAGGCCACAAATTCCCAATCCCTACTTGAGATTCTGCCTCTGTGCTAGCATAGGGCATACTGACTCTAATGATAAGCTTCATCTGCCAGAATTCCCTCTTCTGTTGTCAGTTGTGAGTGGGGGTGGCGGGGTCCCATACCAGTGGACTTGGGTTTAGCAGGCAACTATTTAAGGTTTTTTCTGCGATGCGGTTGGCGCTGTGGGTTAAACCACAGAGCCTAGGACTTGCCAATCAGAAGGTCAGCGGTTCAAATCCCCACGACAAGGTGAGCTCCCTTTGCTCGGTCCCTGCTCCTGCCAACCTAGCAGTTTGAAAGCACGTCAAAGTGCAAGTAGATAAATAGGTACCGCTCCAGCGGGAAGATAAACAGTGTTTCCATGCACTGCTCTGGTTCGTCAAAAGCGGCTTAGTCATGCTGGCCACATGACCTGGAAGCTGTACGCCGGCTCCCTTGGCCGATAAAGCAAGATGAGCGCTGCAACCCCAGAGTCGGCCATGACTGGACCTAATGGTCAGGGGTCCCTTTTCCTTTACAATTTAAGGTTTGCAAGTCTTTGTTAACAGAGGGCTTTTTCTCCCTTCAGCTATACCTGAAGAGAGACACCCATGGCAGCTCCAGTGGCCTTCCTGGAGACTAAAGATCCCAGGGCATACTTCTAACTGAGAGCAATATACTGCATGCCCTGAACTACTGCCTGACCCTGTTTCATCCTCCCACAGTTAGTTTATTTGGCTACTTGTAATCTTGCCTCCTATTTGCCTTTTGTGCTGGTAAATCAGACAGTCTTCTTGGCACTGAACCTTGGCTCTAATTCCCTTTTGTGTTTGTTGCCTCCATTGGGTTGAATTCAAGGTTATGAGTCTTTATTAATTTTCATGCTTTGTTGAATGTTTAGCTTATTGCTGGTGCCATTCACTGCCTTATGTGCTGAAAACATCGAAATATAAATAGTTTGTGGTACTACGATGCCCTATTGATTATGCATTAGTCATCTTTTGTCCCCTTTGCAGAAGACTAAACCATGCTTTGGTTGTTTTATGGAAAGACTCAATTTCCATAATGATGAGGCAGCATGTAAAGAATGAGCAGAGGATAAGAAGCTGCTATTAACTGCCTACGAATGGGAACTGGGAATGAATGAATCTGTTAATTTCAATTCCTCTCCATTTCTCATTTCCCCAAAGTTCAATTCTCCACATTTCTAAACCAGTTTGCAAATTATTTTATTAAAATATCCTCATGAAAATTCACCAGTATTTTAGTACATTCACCCCCTAATTTGTTATATTTTATATAATTTATAAAATAATGCATTTTGTATATTATTTTCAGTAATGTAATAAACATCTTTATGGATACTTTACTTTAGGATATGCATTTCTGTAGACATTACAAAGCTGGAGAATTGTATTGAAAAATTTGGAGAAATTCTGAAGAATGGTTATATTATAATTCTCTTTTTTTTAAAAAAAAAAATTATTAACAGACCAATCATATCAAATCACATAAATTCTGAATTACAGAGCCTAATTTTAAATTTTGTTGGGGGTACCCATATTTCAAGTTCCGAAAGGGGTCCAATCCTCTTATTGCTACTGCTTTAAAAGTCCACAAATCTGTCCAAATAATGTTCAAAATTCTGTCCAATCCTTTCTTGCTGTTTTCCACATCTCTTCTAGTTGTTTTCATATATTTTTCCTCTCTCTTTGTCTTTGTGGCCTCTGATTGTCTCCATAAGCAGGTTCAAACAAATTTGTATTCCTGTGTGGGTTTTTCTGTTCGTCCAAGAGTCGTGTTTCAGACAGCCGCCGTATTTCATCGCTTCCATAAAGAAAAGCATTCTTGCTGTCTACTTATTCACTTTTCGCAGGTCTGTCCCTCTTTCTCAGTCCTCGAGGAGGTTCTAACAGGTTCTACCAGGAATCCAGTATGAAAACAAAGCTTCCTCCTCCCGATAAATCTTTCGACAAGACCCGTCAAAATGGCGACTCCCTTTTTGTTGCTGCGCCATCAAAAGCCCTTGTTCTTTTTCTCGATCTCACATGTCAAGCTTTTGGTAGTAAATTATTTCCACACAGTTTTTAATCATCCTGCTTAGGTCGGTTATGCAGCGGTTCTTTTTGAGAAGGGGTTATTGATTAATCACATAGAAGAAAAGAAAAAAAAGTCATCCCCCCCATCCAGTCCCGCTCCGGCATACTGAACCTGATGTAATTTCTCATGTTGTATTTCGTTAAATCCAAACCCGTTGCTCTCGTTTCACAGAGGTCACTTCAGTTAGCAGTTTTCACTCCCGTTCTTCACTTGAAATATGTGCATTTGCTTCATTTCCAATTAAATATCTCGAGCTTATGCAAACAAGTGTGCAATCAGAGACAGCGTCCGGGAGAGCCGGACTCCACCCAAGGGCTTTATGCCTAGTGCTCTCACCCCCTTCTTTCGAATCTGGGGGTGAATTATGGGCACAGCAGGCAAGGCAGTCCCCCCCATTCCCTTGGGGGGGGGCAAGGGCGGCTGCATACTCCCATCACAGCCTCTTGATTACCTCGTGTGGGTCGGAGAGATGTTATTGTCAGCCATCTTCCAATGCACCCCCTGGTGGCCCCCCAGTTATATTATAATTCTCATATAGTGTCAGAAAGTGTGAATTAGAAAACTTCACCTTTAAAGAGAACTGCATTGAATTTCTCCCCCATCCCTTAAAAGTAAGATGTTTAATATAGCATGTTCTTTCAGTATATTCACTGTGATTCTTTCCAAACTAAACACATGAAACCTTTCTTGGAATATGATTGGTTGACTGTTTTTGCCAGGGCAAGATATATATGGCTCAAGGAGTAGTGACCCTTCCAAATGGAGACCTACTTCTATCATGGGCTAAGCAAATTCAGCTGCTTAGGCCCTTGCTATAGCCTCAGAGACCTTTGTCACTGCTGCTTGACAATTGCCAACTGCTAGCACCATGGGCTGAGTGAGATCCAGCTGTTCAGCCACAGCCCCACAGTCTATAAAAACTGCAAAATTGGTGATCATGCACAAAAGATATACACAACCTTGATGGAGAAACCATTGTTCATACTGTTTTTCACTGGATAGGCACAGTTTAAAAAATTAAGGGCATGCTGTGGGTCCAAACCAAGGCTGCACTTTTGAGTATCATTCTGTTTATGTTTGTGTTGAGGTGAGGGATGTGTGCTATGATTGTCATATGGAAGCACTCTGTGTGAAAGTGTGGCCGTTGTGGTGCACAAAGCAGTTTCCATGTGGATCTCTTGTATTTCATGGAGTTTCCATGTAAGTGCTAGATTTTCCTGCTGGTGGAGCCCATGCCTGGTAAAGAGGCTGAGTATTTGCAATTGAGGAAGGGTAGCCAAATCACCAAAAACAAAGAAATGCATGATCTGAAAGAGGGCCAACATTAGCATGAAATTTGCTCATTCATATGTATAGATGCACATTTAGAAATGATTGCTATGATTTAAACAGAAATACAGTCCATCTCACTACAGTGGGGTAGACTGTTACCAGGTGACCTGGGCACCTGCTCAGTCTGCTATCCAGCTGCTAACTGTTAAGGGGCAGCTTTAGGGCTCCCTTTGCTCTCCCTTCTTTAAACTGGACTGGGACTCGACAACCTGTCAATATGACGGTCTGTAAATGGGACACATGGTCACCCTAAATTTGGGATTGGTGTCCAAAAGTTGGTATAAGGTACGCTGCAGGAAATCCCATGTGTAGGTATAGCACAGCATCACTGAATCATATCTCGTGCTACCAAGGAACCTAAAAGGCCATCAGGGAAGGCTCTGTAAGGCGAGTCCCTTCAACAACCCTCCTGCATAGAATGTTCTTTGCCATTGTCCCAGCATCACACAGCGCAATAGTTAAATCATTTATTGCCTTAGTCAGGCACCCTTGAGCCTCTGATGGTTTCCATGGCAATGGCTCTTATGCGGAGAAGCAGGCCAGCCTAGTAATAAGCATCCTGGGGTAGGAGAAAAGGATTTAGTGTACCCAAGTTAGAGGGTCACTATGGGGGCAATAATAGGATTGCAGGCTGCCGCTTCCAGTTCTGTTTTTATCTCTTCATAATAAACTAAAGTGTAATGGAGGGCTGGGGGCAGTGGGAAAGAAAAGAGATGTATTTCCGATGTTTAATACCCTGCTGACTAACCCAAGGGATTCATGCATTGGTTTCCAAATACAAATAATAATATATCTAAAACGAAAACATGAAAATGAAACAATAATAACACACACATACAAAAGAGACCCCAACAAGCGACAGCAAAAATTGGCTTAATCTCACCATATGCAGTAGCTTTTCTGACAAAGAACAACAACATATGGGGCACAATTTCTGAAAGATAAAAGGGAGTCAGCCAAATGGACCTCCCTATGTAGGGAGTTGCACAGCAAAGACACCACCACTGAGAAGTCCCTGCTCCATATAGCTTCTTGCCAAAATTTGAGTGACAAGGGTCCTCCAAGCAAAGACTCCCTTGGTAATCTAAAGGCAGTGGGGGAGGGGAGGGGCATAGAGAATGAGGCTCTTCTTTGACTACAATGCACCCAGATGATTTGGGGCTTCAAGGATCAAAACCAGTACTTTCAGTTTTGCTACAACACTAACTACTAGCTGTTGCAATACCTTATGGCAAGGGGGGCTAACTTGTGACCCTCCAGATTTTCATGAGACCCCAAACAGCTACATTGGGTGGCCACTTCATTATGCCTCACAGTAGGACTGGTACTAGCCTCGGGGTTTTTGTCTTTGTTCTGCCCATTACAGCCATACCTCTAGCTGCATTAGTTCATGTTGCGGATTTTCGGGTTGCGAATGCAGCAAACTCGGAAGTGTATACTTCCGGGTTTTGCCGCACGCGCAGAAGCGTTCTGTGCGCTTCATGCATGCACAGGAGTACTCTATTGCGTCACACGCAGAAGCAGCGCTCTACTTATGGACTTTTCAGGGTGTGAACGGCACCCCGGAACGGATCACGTCCATAAATAGAGGTACCACTGTACTAAGTTGAGATTTTACTAAATTGTAAGGAAAAGGAAACATATAATTTTGTGTAATCTGCCCTCCCCGCTGGTGACACAAAATTCCATATCTTTTTACAACTCTTCCTGTGGTCTCATGTCTACTGCATGGCAGACAAGATGGAATGTTGCAAGATATGTCCCATGCAGGGTAACAGCAATCCCCAGCACACTTGCTAGAACCTGCCTGGTGGATAGGAGTGGAATCACTATAACACAGTGTCTCCAGTCCCAACAGACAGGTTACAATCAATGGTACCAAATACTGCTGGGATGTTCAAGAGTCTTTAATAGGTGACAGTTGTCTCTTAGTTTGACCAATGCAGTTTAGGTTCCCAAAGCATGCCCTGAAGTCAGAATTGGATGGATCTAAATCAGGGGTCAGCAACCTAAGGCCCATGGGCCAGAAGCGGCCTGCGGAGGTCGTTTGACCAGCCCATGAGCCACCCCCGAACCGAACTGGCCACTTGTGCACTGTGCTAAACCAGCACAGCACGGCACAGGGACTCACTTCCATGGTGCCAAAAATTGCGTCTGCGCACACGCAGATGCCGAAAATTGCGGGGGGGGGGGGCGCTCGCAATCTGGCCCACACAGGGATCTCCGTGGGACAGGCCCAGCCCAGGCATGATAAACCTTGATAACCTCTGATCTAGATGAAGACTGGGAAATCTTGGGGCCAGGGGCCAAACATTTTTAAGCCACTCGCCATTTCTAAAGCCTTTTTTGACTGGTCGTCCATGTTTTCAATCAACATTTTAGTCTTTTCTGTGTTTATTTTAAAACCTGCCACTTCTCCAAACCTTTAAATTTCTTCTAGGAGCACTTACTATAGGTTGTTCCAAAGCTCAACAACTTTTCTGTTTGGATTTTCACTGTTTGAAATATGGCAACCCTAGCTTTATGTGCATGCTTATTAATACATACAGGCATTGATACGGGTTTGGGTATATTTTTGTGTTTATATTTGTTTCTGTGTGAATTCCAACCCTTGTTCTCTCAATATCAGTTTAGAATTCCTTTGACTCCAAGTCTTTGCAAAGATGCTTAGGCACTTAGGAATGGCAAATGGGACCAGAGGTTTCTGTTAGGGCAGCATAATGCAATACTTGGCCCTTAAGAAGTTATTTACAGACTATACATCTGGGATTTTTAGGGTCCCTTCCTCCATCTTCTGCTCTACTACTTCTCAGCAGCACCACGCTAGAGCTGTTAAGCACATGACCTCATTAACACTAACTAGGTTTGGACTCTGCAGAACCAAAGAATCCTAGACTCACTCCCCTTGGAGTAGGTAAACCCTAATGGACTCATTGGGACTTGCTTCTAAATGGCCATGCATAGGATTGGAGTTTTAAATAAGCAGTTGCTTAAAACTGCTTGCACCGTGAATGCAAAGCCAGCGCTTGCCAGAATGTATCTTACTTTTTGTTTTCTATCCTCTATTAACAGCATTCACTTTTACTGTTACTGTGTGAAAGCTTATCAGCCATCAGCCTGGGAGGAGAGACTGAATGAAATGAAGATGATGTAGATAGTGGGAGTAGCTAACCAGTGAGTGCTGTGTGTGTGTCTGTCTCATTGCTGCCTTAGGGTACCATCAGCAGCTGCTGCAAACATAAGCAAGTCTGGCCCAGCAGCAGACAGACTGGATAGTTACCAAACCTCCAGCAGCTCAGCAGAGGTACTTAAGTTCACAGCTTTTCATCAGAATCCCCAGAAAACTGCCCGCTAGTGTTGAATCCCTGTTTATTGAATCATACTGCTTGGAGCGGCTCTTCTTGCAGATATAACAACTGCAATGATATACTAGCAGCAGTTCCTCAGTTTCTCCAGGGGCAACAGATTCCTCTCCCCCCCCCCCCGCCACTGCAGCCAGGGTGCCATTCAAGCATGATCAAGCTCTAACCAGCTCTCAGTGGAATTTTCTATAGATTTTGCATCTGTTAAATGGTCTGTGCAAGACCATTCCTCCCCTTCTTTTTCATCTGAATTCTGACTTCCTCTCTTGGCTACTCAAGCATCTACAAATCTTCCCAGCATCTCCAGCTCATCACTGACGCTTCTTTGGATAGGTCCCAGTAGGTGTTTAAATGGGATTCAAATAGACAATTATAGGATGTTAGGCAAGGCCAAGGGAAGAGTGGGGATATGCCAACCATATGGCAATGAAAATGAGATTCCTTTTTTTAGGACTCCCAAATTCACTTCCACTTATTAATGCTGGTTTATCTGGAGCCCCTTATATGTTCATATGGGGAAAGGATACAGATTTCCAGACTCTATATTCTCTCCCTTGCCAGGAGAAATGTTAGGTAGTGTTGGAGCAGATGATGAATTGACCTAAACCTGATGCTATACATATCCTTGCATACAGAGCAATTATGCCAACTATATTGAGCCAAGGATGTCTGTGCAGTAGTAAGTTCTATAAAATTTAATGAGACTTACTCCCAGCTAAGTGCAGTTAGAATTGCATCCTAAATCTGGAGTAGAAAATGCCCTACAGAATTCATATGGCAGAATCGGGACTAAGAAGAATACAATATGAAGGACCACTTCATAGATGCATTTGTTACTCAGGAACCAATTTCTACGTACAAAATGTATGTATGCAGGATCAGTTATGAAGGGTGCCCATATATTAAAAATGACATATTTTCCCTTCAAAATAATCCGTGCAGGACCCTTACCAGATTCTTTCTTTTCTGAAGCTGTGGGCACATTACTATTTACTTGGGCTCCAGTGTGCTCCCATTGCTGGTGTTTGGAGCCAGGTATATATAATGTTAGCCTCAGCCCTTACTTATCCTGTAGTTTCTTGAGAAATGCTGCTGCTTGATGGGGTTTCTCTCAAACCAATTTCCATCTGATTTGAAAACATAAGCTGTGGTGAAGCTGAAGTGTTACACTGGAGACAGCTGTTGTGCATGCAGAGATGACAGTTTCTTTGAATAGGAGTTCAGAGTTGCTTTGCTACCTGATTCACCTGGGTCTGTGCAGTTAATGGTGCTTCTGGATGTGGATGAGAAGGAGTTTTTAGATCTCGGGATGAGATTGAATAAGTTTTCTGAATCTATGGACTCGTTGGACAAATTTTGTTTGTTGCCCACATTGGATTATTTATGTATTGCTGTTTCAGATTAATTGTCTTTGTTGTGTTTTATTATTTTCTCTTGCTCACCACTTTGGATACTTTTAAAAATATAAAGTGGTATATAAATATTTCAAAATGAATAAATAAAATGGCCCTGGTTTCTAACTACTGATGCTACCAGTCAACACATTTTCAGTTCTTTGAGCAGTGGATTTGCTTCTTGGATTCTTGGCGGTCCACAGTTAAACTATGGAGGCTTTGATGGCTACCAACTATGGAGGCTTTGATGGCTACCAACATAGTCCATAATCCAATAAAGATGGCTTTAAAAGCGGATTGGAAAAATTAATGGAAGATAAAGCTATCTAGATGGCTACTAGCCATGATGGCTGTGCTCTGCCTCCACAGCTGGAGGCAGTAATACTTCTGGGTACCAGTTCCTGGAAACCACCGGAGGGCAGAGTGCTCTTGTGCTCAGATCCTGCTTGCAGCTTTCCCATTGGCATCTGGTTGGCCACTGTGAGAGGAGGATACTGGGCTGGATGGATCATTGGCATAATCCAGCAGGCTCATTGGAATGTCATATGTTCCCTGCCACTTGGCCTGGGTGGCAGTCCCACAAATGAGTGGGAGTGAACTTTGTTGTTTGAGGACTATTCAAGAGTGGCCAACTACATCATACCATGGCTAGGTACAAATAGGAAAAATGTGGTTACATCATTTGTATTTGGTGAGAGGCCAAATTTGTATTTTGTTAGATTTGGTTCGTTCATATTAGATCCCTTCTCTGTGGCACTGCTAGTACCCAGGTTCCTAATTCCTCGTGTTCAAGAGCTGACTTCCTAGGAATAGGAGGCTCTGCCAATTTCAGTTTCTTTCAGTTTCCGATTTTTCCAATTTTAAGTTCTGTTCTCCACATTTCCACATCAGTTTACAATTAAAAAAACCCACAAGAAAATTAATCAAGAGTTTTGGGCAAATTTCTCCTAATATAGACATTTTTGTACACAATTTTTCTTAATATACACATTTTTGAAAAGCAACTGCACCTAATATAATGCATTTTTGCATTTCCCCCCTCACTGTTATATGCATCTTTGTTCACATTACTTGGCTGAAGAACTCACAGTTTGCCACATCTTGTAGAAGTGCAAATTCCAGATGGCTGGGCTTTGCTTTACATATTGTTTCATAAAGTGTGGATTAGGTAACCTTGCTTTTAAATGTGAACAAATTCCCCTCCCCTGTCCCATGTGTAATTACCATTAATGTAAGGGTGTGATTGCAAAGGGACATTCTTCTGGGATTGCATATTCTCATCAATGGCTGATAGTCCTTATGGCTATAACTTACCTCTGTTGCCAGTCACAGGAGCAACAATAGCAGGAGCAAGTCATGTCCTTCTTGTGGGCTTCCCACCAGCATCTGGTCAGCCACTGTGGGAAGCTGGATGCTGAACAGGATTGGCCTTTGGTCTAATCCAGCAGGGAGGCCTCTTCTTCTGTTCTTCTGCTTTGATCCCTGCTCTCCACATCTGCATGACAGATGTAGAAAACTGCAGCATACCTTAGTCTGCATCATACCTGCTATGAAAGTACAGAACTGGAAGGAACAGAGCCTTCCATGCAACTGTGCCCTAAGGAAATTTCAGATGAAGCTGCAGAGGAAAATGTTGACTACGTCTCATTTCTGTGATAAGTACTGGGGAGTACACAGCCTGCCAAAACAAAGGGTCTGAGATAGGAACAAGCAACACAGTGATCCTTTCTTCCTCCTGGAACATATAATGCAAAGCCATTGCTGGCTGCTTTTTTCACTTAAAAGACAACAATGCAAAGCAGACGCAACAGAGACTTGAATAATATTTTACCAAGTTGCTGAATATCAGGGGACGGGCTGCATTATATCAGCCAATCCCCTTTCTTGGTTTGCTTCTGCCTGCCCTTGATTACTGCTGCTGATTGACAGAGAGCTGTGTTGAGCAGTATACAGCTGTATACGACCTCTGAAGCCATGATGATCTCTGCTGAAGGCGGAGTGTTTTGCCTAACCTCTCTGCCTTTGAAGTGAATTCCCATCTGCTAGCACAGAAAGGAAATATTGTGCGAGGTGTGGGCTGCTCTTATTGATCTGCAAGCTGTGCAGAGGTTCTGCAATTGTTGAGGTCAGGCTGGAGCATAAATCCTTTCTATCTCTCAAAGCTCCCCAAATGTATTGGAATTAAGTATAAAATGGAGACCTGAGCTTGTGGAACTGGGCTAAAGTCCACTTGAGCCGGCATGCTGACATACTGGGTGCCTTAGCTGATGGACCCAGGTTGTCTCTGCTTTTTTAGAGCAGAGAACCATTGGTCGCTGAAACGTATGTGAAACAATTGTGGTTGAAAGTCTTGTTTTACAAGTGGGACTTGCAGCAAAATGTTGCAGTGTAGAGTGCTCCTGTTTAGGATTCCAACCTGTCAACCATACCTTCATCCACAGTCCCACACCATAATTTTCCATTTCCCTCCCAACAAACACTAAACAAGCTATGGCCATTAAACATCCTCAGACTTCACTGGACTCTGTCTGGGGTGTGTGTGTGTGTGTGTGTGTGTGTAGGAGAGAAGAGTTAAGAACACAAGATTCCTGCTGTATAAGATGAAAGGTCCATCTGGCCCACCATCCTGTTCTCACAGTAGCTAACCAGATGCCTATGTGAAGACCACAAGCAGGACATGAGCACAACAGCATTTTCCTCAGTTTTACTTCCAATGACTGGTATTCAGAGGCATATTACCTCTGATATTGGAGATAGTACATAGCCATGATGGCTAGTAACCACTGACAGTCTTATCCTCCATTTAATTGTCCAGTCTTTTTAAGTCATTCAAGTTGGTGGTCATTACTACATTTTGTGGGAACCAATTCCATACTTTAGCTATGTGCTGTTCTTCCTTTTATCAGCTGTAAATCTTTCAACATTTGGCTCTATTGGGAGACCCCAGGTTCTAGCATTATGAGAGGAGGCAAAAAAAATTCCTCTCTCTACTATCTGCACACCATGCATAATTCCATGCACCCCTGTCATGTCCTCTTTTTTTCCTACACCAAACCCCCCAATTTTCCACATAGGTGAGTTCATTTTGGTTGCTCTTTTTTGAAACATTTCCAGCTCTGCAATATGCCCTTTTTGCGGCGCAGAGATCAGAACTGAACAGAGCATTCCAAGTGCCTCTTCTCACCCTGGCATTTTTCATATGTGGCAAAGCTTGAAAAGAAATTTTAATTTCTGCAGACAGGTTAAGAAAGCTTGGAGCTATTGGTGATCTCTTGGCCAATGTGATTTGGTCAAGATCACAAAAAAATTCCATTCAGCAACACCTCACACAGCCACTCACATGGGGTGGTGCTGAGTATGCATGGCAGGAGCAGCACCATGCTGACTTTAAGAAGCAGTTTGGAACACCTGATAGTTTGTGAGGTGCTGACTTGCTGCTGTGTTCTTGCAGCCTAAGGGCAAAGATATTCACAAAGTTTTAGAGCAGTAACACTGGGTTCATCACTTAGAGTGCAAGCCTCACGTTACAGCGTAGGCTTTGTGCACATGACAATTTATTCTAGAATCAATGGATCAATAGATCTATTCAGACATTTTGGCACTTGAAGTAGACCCCAAAATTGTGCCCCACTCCCCACCAGGGAAGAAGGGGTGAGGAAAGGTTTATATCAAGAATAAGGGGTGAAGGAAGATTGATGTTGCGATCTGCTGTCCCTGGGAATCCTGCCACCTGAGGCAGTCATCTCTCCTTGCCTCATGGGTGGGCTGGCCCCGGATCTATTGCATATTTGTTGCCCCTGAAAAGTGCTTCTTGCTCTAAATATGTTGTTTGTCTTCAACCACTTGTACAGCAGGTCTTCACAACATTTTCAGGAGGTTGTAAATGGGCAACTTCTGAGGGAAAACTCTTTAGCCCTTCAGCAGATGGCAAAGGCAAAGCGCTGCCCTGGAATAATGGGTGAGATGCTGTTGAGAAGTACTCTTTCCACCACCAGAGAGGCATCCTTCATTCAATTAGAGTTGTCAGCTGTCTTAATTTTGCCACGGCAGTCATGAATAAAGAAACATTGCTTTCAGGACAAGCAGATGTCTTGAATTTGTAAGGTATGTACATAAAAGGAAATAAACAGTGTTTGAACTGTTCAGAAATACAAATTCTATCTTCTACACAATCCTCTCACATCTGCCCCCTATCCCACTAGCACACATGGCTTATGAACGAATTGCTATCATGCCTTGCTCAAAAAAAAACCACACCTCCAGGCACTTTGAAGAGGTCAGGAGGCATTTTGTTGAGTTGGCCAGTGAGATTTTTTTATTTCCCTAGGTGATTTAAAAAATCCCCTCCCTAAACCAAACTCATTGATTTTTTTATTGATGTTGAGGATCATATTTTTTTTACAGGTTGTTGTTGTTTGGTCGTGTCCGACTCTTCGTGACCCCATGGACCAGAGCACGCCAGGCACTCCTGTCTTCATTTTATTATTATATTCTATTATATTACCTTTAGGACTGGTGTTTGACATTAGTACTCTTATTGTGGTTATGTATGTCTAACTCAACCCCACTCCTTGGCCTAAGTGTAACAGAACTGACCAATTGGCTGGGGAGATGGCAACCTTGGTCTGGATTAGAGAGAAAGTTCCCCTTGGAAACACTACCTGCAAATTGTGTATCTAGTCCAGAATTGCCAAATCAACATTCCCAGCCTCACTATGGGCTTGTAGTGTTCTAAAGCAAAAGCTGCACATTATGTTCTGTTGGGCGATGATGCTGTTCTTGGGATACTGCACCATCCTTGAAATTGGCAGGCATCTGGCAGCTCTCCTTTCCTCACTTTGTTCTCAAATCCCTCTGTGAGCCCCGCTGCCTTCTGCCAATTTCACAAGCTGACAGAGAGAGTGAGAGAGAGTTTGCAAACGGCTGAACGTTGCCCTCACTGCCCATCATTTTCTTCTGCCTCGCTTGCTGCTTTTGAGGACAAAATTGATTGTGGCATTAATTGGTTGCTCAAATTCATTGAACAGACACCTAATTGTGCTGGAGGACTGATACTGACACCATTCGAGAGGTCGCTGCCCTCATTCCCTTTTGCTCACTTTTTATGCCTGAACGGAGGGAGACCCTGCAATCCTTTGGGCAAGTTGCAGAGGAAATGCAGGCTCATATATCTACCTGCTGGTTTGGAGCCAGTGGCAAATCCTTCTAAGTGTAGCCTTCCCTAAGCCATGACCCCTCTTCACCTTTAACACTGATCTCCCCCATGTTGCTGCTAATAATTGTGTGGCCTTCAAGGAGCTCTTTCCATCCAAACAATAATTTGGGCTCTCAGGAAATTAGCTTTCCCAGTTTCTCTGTTCAACCATGAACTCTTAAGGGCCGCACTACACATGATAATATGCATTAGCTTTTTAGTGCAGGTGTTCAAAATGCACATTGTATCGGCTGGGGCTCATAATTAAGGGTATCAGCACAGGTGTGTAGAGAGAGAATTTAACCCTTTCCTCCATTGCTGTAGTCCTGAGGAATACCGTTCCTCCGAAGCTGGTGTTTCCTTTGGCAGGAGGGAGAGGGAGAAAATTCCCCATTGGCACATTTAACATCACTTCTTGTTTGGTCCTGAATGGATGTCATGACTGTATTAGCCCATCCTGCTAGCTGAATTGGGGAGCATCAAGATCCCATCCCATCGTTCATATCTGTTGTCATAGGCATCCATGAAAAGAGAGCATGACATCATAGAGCACCATCAGGACCTGACAAGAACATAGATGAATATTAACTTTACAGGTGTTTCACTTAAAGGTGAGCCTCCCTGATTCACAATTTCCTGAACAATATACAAACACAGCCATCCTTCAAAATGTGCACTTCTCCAAATTTTTGCAATATTCATGTTAAAATGCTGGTGAATTTCCATTAGGACTTTAAAAATAGCACAAACTAAAGTGAAGAAGTGGACAACTCAATTTAAGATGGAAAAACAAGAATATGGGAAGAACAGAAATCGACAGATTCATTCATCATCTAGTCACTAGATGTAAAAAGTTCTGAAGTTCTTCTAGGCTTTTGTAGCCCTGGAAGCAGTGCCTAGGTAAAGGTAAAGGCACCCCTGACCGTTAGGTCCAGTTGCGGACGACTCTGGGGTTGCACGCTCATCTCGCCCTATAGGCCGAGGGAGCCAACATTTGTCCGCAGACAGCTTCTGGGTCATGTGGCCAGCATGACTACGCCGCTTCTGGCAAACCAGAGCAACACACGGAAACTCCGTTTACCTTCCCGCTGGAGCGGTACCTATTTATCTACTTGCACTTTGACATGCTTTCAAACTGCTAGGTGGGCAGGAGCTGGGACTGAACAATGGGAGCTCACTCTCTCGTGGGGATTTGAACCGCTGACCTTCTGATCGGCAAGCCCTAGGCTCTGTGGTTTAGACCACAGCGCCACCCGTGTCCCTGGCAGCAGTGCTTAGGAGACTATATTTAAGGGGGCCAGCTGAAAAATAGAGCAGGATTCCTGCTTCTTTAATAGTTTAGAACAGGATAGGCAAACTCTGGCCCTCCAGATGTTTGGGACTACAATTCCCATCATCCTAGACCTGTTAGCTAGGGATTATGGGAGTTGTAGTCCCAAACATCTGGAGGGCCGTAGTTTGCCTATGCCTGGTTTAGAAGCTACTGTGGTAATTAAATGGTATATCTATTTATTACTAATTGTGTAGAAGAGGGAATTTGAGCAGTTGTAGCTTGCATGACAGATTCTTAAGGCTGTTTTAATATGGACACTTGTCTGCACAATAAATGGTCATTTGTTTGGTGCAGATCCTGGGTCTTCCTTCAGGATGTGCTTCTTTTGTGGGCATATTGCATTTACCAAGTAGTTAGCTCCCCCCTCCCCCCATCAAATCCTGGTGGATTTAGTGAATGAGACCTATAGTGGGTCCAATGGTCAAGAAGGCAGTTTCTGCATGAGAGAAATGTGAGGCAGATGGGGCTCGTCAACCTGGGGAGGTAGCCCATCTAGAAGAATGAAGACTCTGATCCTAAACCTCCGATGCCTTGTGGCTATACTCATTTGTGAGAAAAACTTCAGGAGTAAACCCCAAGGAACAATTCATACTCACTGCCTTGCAGGACATCTTCAGGAGAAGAAAAGACTAAGAAGTAAACCCTACACAAATCCAGAGTGGAGTCCCTGAAATGGTGGGATGGTACCTTGTATGTCTCCTTCCGGCAACCAAGCTGATGCCAAACATATTACGGTTCTCTGCTTTCCTTTGGACATCAGTAAGGTTGGGGGTGGGTGGGGGTGTTCTCATCTAGACAGCCCAGGATCTCCATATACACTGCTCAGGCTTGCTTAGTGTGGCAAGCCAGACACTTTTGTGTTACCTGACCTCTAAAATCAGACCTGCCAAGGAGCGCTTTATATACAGTTCATATTTTATCAAAGATGTACAGCAGGGCTGGGAAACCTGTGGCCCTACAGATGTTGCTGGACCATAATTCCCACCATCCCAGATTGGCCAATATTTTAGTTTTGTGGCAAAAGTACTGTTTTGGTCAGATTTAAACTATGGCTTCAAATCCATTTGCAGCCGTACAGAGAGACAACTGCCTCACTGCCAGGGCTTCTGACACAATATAATGGTGGAGTAGACAGCCCCATTGATTGCTTTAGCATGCTGTGCCTGCAGCTGCTGTGTTCAAGTCACATGACTTCCTGAGATGTGCTGAATGCCAGCTTTGATTTACACGCTGATAATGTAACATTTTATGAGACACAGAGCTACAAACTACCGATGCAGGAGGACAGCCAAACAGAGAACACACACACAAAAGCAGCAGCAGATTTATCCCCAAGTAAATGTTTAAATGCTTTTCTAGTGGAAGAGACTCTGCATTTGTGTCCACACTGTAAATGCTTGTTGAGATGAATTTTATAGAAACATTGAACTCTGGTTGACTATTGCTAGATATCTTTTTGAAATTACCAGTGCAAACAGAACCAATGGTGGGATTCTGATGAGCCTAGGTTCATAGGCTTGGGGTCCTTTTTCTGAAATAGAGAAATTTTGGGTTAGTGAAAAGTGGACAGGGTCTGAGTATTGACAGATAATTTCAGATGGAGTGCAAGTAAGTGCTCTGATGGTAATGTGCATTATTTCACTTGTATCAAAATGTGGAGAGTGAGCATCATTGATTGACTCGGGACTGATGCTCCCAGGAAATATTCCTGCAGAGGGCACTGAGTAAGCCTGAGTCCTCAGTTTACCAGGGTTGGTCACTGCAGAGGCTGAAGGAGAAGCAAAAAGCCTGATGGAAAACAACAGCAAAGTTTGAAGAGCTATGTTTCCTGGTAATCATCAGGCAAGGTAAATTGGAAACAGCTACAAATTGTGCATATACACAAATGAGCAAAGCCTTAGGGAAAGCAGTAAGCATGGGATACTCAATGTAAGTACAAGCTTAGTAGATACCACTGCCTACAGATGCAAATAAGATACAAACCAGAATAAAACAGAGACAAAGGACCATCTGTAATACTGTTCCCTATTATAATATTTTCTCTCTCAAAGGACAAAGCATCCGGAAAAGAGGCAGGGAAGTAAAAATGTTAAGATGCACGGCAATATGTAGATTTGAAACAAATTAGGACTATAAAGTGTTTCAGAGAGAAATAAAAAGCTGTGTGTATGTGTGACAGAGACGGGGGGGGGAGGAGATTGTTGTGAGTTGTGGTGGGGTTAGGGTATATGAGGCCTTGAGTTCCTTCTAATCCCCTGCATCTATCAAGGGTTGAGATCTGGTGGTGGATTCAGTTGTTGAAGCAGCCAGGCCAGTTTCTTGGAAATGGACCCTAAGAAAGGATACTGCTCTGTGCCAGAAAGCAAATGGCTGGGCTCCTCTCCCTCACCTGGCTGGTAGTAAGAAAGACAAAAGCTAGAGTTGTGTGTATGAGCTGAACTAGAAGCAGGCAGAAGCCAGAGAGTGAGATCGATTTCTGCTTGAATCCAAGGCTGTGGCGATGGGAGGAGCAAAACCTTCTGGGGTATTAATGCTGTGAGCCCCTTCATCGTAGGCTCAGGTTATGTACATGTGTAAATAAACCATTTTTCATACATACACCATAGTCTCCATTGTACCTCATTCCGAGGAAACCAAACCCTTGGTAAGCACCTGGAACCTCCTGGAATCTTACACTGCTCAGAGATTGGGATGGGGTGCAACATTACATTGAAAAATAGATACTTTGATATTTTAGTCCATAAGGCTAAAACTGAAGGCTTCTGACCTCATAATAGTGATAATTTTCCCAATTGCCATCTTATTGCATAACTGCCCATTTTGGAAGGTTGCGTCAGTTTCAATGACATGTTTGCTGTGATGAGATGGCGCTCCAAAGAGAATGAAAACTGAAAGAAGAAGAAGAAGAAGAAGAAGAAGAAGAAGAAGAAGAAGAAGAAGAAGAAGAAGAAGAAGAAGAAGCAGCAGCAGCAGCAGCAGCAGAAGCCCACCCATCCATCTGGCTGGTTTTCCCCAGCCACTCTGGGCAAAAACATATAAAACATGGTAAAACATCAAACATTTAAAACTTCTCAATACAAAGCTGCCTTCAGATGTCTTCTAAAAGTTATGTAGTTCTTTCTCTCCTTGACATCTGAATGGAGGGCCTTCCACAGGGAGGGCGTCACAACCGAGAAGGCCCTCTGCCTGTTTCCCTGTAACTTTGCTTTTTTATGTTTCTTCTATGTTGTAGTTTGGAGTCATTGTTGCAACAATAAAGATCAGGCCTCCTGGCTGTTGGTTTGCTTCAATATATTGGCTGTAGGCTTTTTTGACTGTCCCACCTAAACCTGCGGAACTCACGGCTGCACAGTGAAGGCTGCAATCCTATTTCAAAGGGGAATTTTACTTCTTCTGAGGCTAATAGCCATCCAGAGGGGGGCAGTCCCCATTCAGATCTCAGTAGAGAATGAAGTGATAAACCTCCCCTTGCCATGCTGCCTTCACAGTGAGAATTGCGCTCCTCCAACTCCTTCCATTATTTATTGAAAATCAAGATTCATAGTTGCCTGGTACATAATTTAAGTGCACTCCTAATTTGGGTAGTCTCGTGATTGCTCTCAATAGGACTTGACATCTTGGTGCAGATGTGTAGGATCAGACTGCACATCTTGCATCAAATGACCACCACTATTCATGCTATTGTAAGGTGGAAAAAGGAGGATGAAGCTGGGGATTTGCATGGCACAGAAGTACAAAAATATATTTCAGAAAAGTGGAAGCTGAATAATTTAAGCATAATGAGAAATGTCCAAAGGAATGAAGTGCTACAATCCAGGCTGGTGTTTTTTGGTTGCTTTTTTTTTTTTAAGTGGCATGCTATCTTCTTTTCCCAAAAGAGAAGCCATGTCTGTCTTTTGCAGCAGAAACAACAAAGAGTTTTTATCTTTCAACCCAGCAAAGGGTTGAGTCTGCCTGTCTGTGGGCTTCTTAATGTCAACTAATTTGAATTGACTGACTTGTATGGTATCTCTGCTTTCCTGTATTTGCTGGTCTTTTAATCTCATCTTGCAAAATGTCCCACCCCCACAAGATCTCTCTCTATTATCTTCACTGTCTGATGAAGTAGGCTCCTGTCTACAAGAACTTATGCTGCAAGAAATTTGTTAGCCTTTGTCACAGGAGTCTTTGGTTGTTGTTTTTTAAATCTACTCTTAGCACTTCCATGAATTAAATCAAGATAGGGCCCTCCAGATGGTGTTGCACTACAATTCTCATCACCCTGACCATTGGCCATGGCAACTGGGGCTGATGGGGGTTGGAGTCTGGAAGACCACAAGTGGCAACTGGAAGGCAACAAGTGTCCCATCCCTGAATGGTTAGAATAACTCTGGCTTGCAAGTACCGGTAATATGAATCATAGCCACACATAGACTCAATAAATGCCCTGGCCACAGTTGTTTTTGCTATTTTGCAAAGCACTGTGTTTACATCAATTTAATCTTAAGTCAGGGCTGGAAGGCTGCAAGAAGCATCCAGTCCAGGAGACGGCTTTGTCTGGCTATTAGGAGTTTTTTGTAATAGAATAATAAACCTCATATTCTGTGCATGCTGTAGAGCTGAAGAATGAATCCCTATTCCAGGGGTCGGCAAGGTTTACCTCGCCTGGGACAGTTCACTCCAGCGGAGATCCCTCTGTGGGCTGGATCACGTGCGCTCATGAGTACGCCCGCCCGTGATTTCCAGTGTCTGCGCAGACACGTTTTCTGGTGTCTGCATCTGTGCAGATGCGATTTCTGGTGCCGCAGAAGCGAGTCCCCATGCTGTGCCGGTTTAGCACAGCGTGCAGGGACTCGCTGAGTGGGCGGCTGGG
The DNA here is from genome assembly GCF_965113315.1 of Podarcis vaucheri. Lineage (NCBI taxonomy): Eukaryota > Metazoa > Chordata > Lepidosauria > Squamata > Lacertidae > Podarcis > Podarcis vaucheri. The sequence goes on from NC_138764.1 coordinate 76,440,648, forward strand.
TTCAGGGCAGCTCGGGGGCCGGTTAAATGACCCCTGTGGACCGCTTGTGGCCCATGGGCCTTAGGTTGCCAACCCCTGCCCTATGCTTTGGGAGTTATGCATCATATGCGAGTTCTGCTAAGCCCCCCCCCCGCCTGTGTTGTGTTGTGTTTTTAAAGGGCTGGACCATCCTTGCTGTCCTCTTTAACACAACTGATGTCAAGATCACCACCATCTCATATTTCTTCCAAGGGCTTAAAGGCGACACATCCAGGCTTCCCCTTCCCCTCACAACAGCCCTGCAAATTAGATTAGGCTGAGAGCTAGTGACTGGTCTAAAGCAGGCACCCCCAACCTGCGGCCCTCCAGATGTTTTGGCCTACAACTCCCATGATCCCTAGCTAACAGGACCGGTGGTCAGGGATGATGGGAACTGTGGTCCAAAACATCTGGAGGGCCGAAGGTTGGGGATGCCTGGTCTAAAGTCATCTAGTGAACTTCACAGTTGAGTTGGGATTTAAACATGGGCAGTCCTAAACTAGTGTGTGCAAAATAATTATTTCTTTGAACCAGTCAATGTGAAAGTACTTGCCCTACCCCTGTTTAAGAAGTTGGAAATTCCTGCTTTATGTTGATCAGAAGCAGACTTGACATGGTCCAGGTCAAATTAGATGCAACGTCATTGATGCAATTAGCAACTGTTCACTAGTTTTGAAAAAGCAAATTGTAGGCATGGGGTCTCCCATCTGAACTCTGATGTGGGGAAGCGGGTTTTGTTAAATTCTTTGCCCCTGCTGCAGCCCATCTGGATTTTGTGCCTGCTATTTGCATTTGGGGTGAAAACTCTTATTCCTTTAAATGGCAGCTGTATCCACAATGCAAATCAGGAATACGGGGTGGGGGGTGGGGGGGTGGGGGGTGGCAATCTGGATCAGAACTGCAGCAGGGGGCAGAAGGTATAAAACAAAAACCCTACCTGCATACCATGGTCCTACTCCTGATTGGGACCCTTGCACCTGCGATTTACTTTCGAAAAGCAATTAATTCCAAGTACTAATTATATGAACGGCGTCACATCTAGTTTGGCCTGCCCTGCAGTAAGAATCTGATGCAACGGCATCACTGAAGTTCAGCAGAGTTGCATCGGGTCAGTGCCTGAATGGAAGGCAGCTTGAGCTACTTGCGTATGCTTCCTCTAGCTTTGTGAAGGAAAGGTAGGGTATAAATGTAAATAATAAGAACAAGCCAGTTTTTAAGCTACGATTCTCTATAAGGGAGTTTTACATAACTTAATTTTTAACCCAATGTTTTATGGGAATTTTCTCACATGAAGAAACACAAAGATGAGATCACCATGGGCTGCACTTTCTTAGAAATGGAACGACAGCAGCATCAGCAACAACACCAAAAAAGAACTGCTGGAATACATGAAACTCCAAAACTCAGACAAGGAAGAGGTTAAAGCTGTAGGATGAAGCCAGGATAATATTCAGATTCAGTTAAGGCTATATATAGAAAGTAAGGGAAGAACCCTAACCTGGATTGATTGTGTTTGGAAGGGAACCAGAGAGGCTTTATCCAAACAAGCTGAAGGAATGCACCTTTGGCAACTGACTGTAATAATAATGGATATAAATAGTATTCCATAGCATAAAAAACCTCTGGCATTACAGCCATTGTAGATAAACAGAAAGGCTGTATTTCTGATAGCCAGCCTACTAACTGCAGAATAATGCAACTCTCTTCAGATTATTCCAAGTAGTTTGAAGATAATGCTAGTCTTGATTAGCTGCTTAATTATCAAGAGGCTGGCTGATGTAGAATCATCATCTTCATAAATTAACACTTTACAGATTTAAATAAAATAGCAATATAGTTGGCAACAGTGTTCAGCTTGAACATCTGGCCTGCATTGAAAATAAATCAAAGTAAATCCCATCAAGAAGAGAAAAGGAGTGTCAGTGTGCATGCAAGCAATAATGGCAGTCTGGAGCTGGCATTGGACAAGGTGAGACAGTGCTACAATAGGGATTCAATGTTTATACCTTGCCTTTTTTCTAAGGAGCTCAAGGCAGTGTAAGTGGTTTCTACTTCTCTGTTTTATCCTCAACAACAACGCTGGTACTAGCTAGGGATGAAGGGAATTGTAGTCCAACAACAGTTGGGAACCCAAGTTCGAGAAACACTGTGAGTTTAACTTCTATGCCACAGTCACACTGGCTCTCTTCTTGAGACATGTCTGAGCCACACAGTCAGTCTAATTTAGCTATGTATATATCATCTGCTTGAGCGAAGTCTTGCGTTTTAGAGCATGTGCAGAGTTCTTTACCGAGGAGTGATTCTGAGAGCATCTTTGGACCCCTGATTAGATGCTTTCAGGAAGAAACACTGTGTGTAGCACAGTGGGAGAAACAGATGAGCAAGAGGGCGGGTGGAAGATGGTTTAAGAAGTTCACCTCCAAGGGTCCCGCAGCAGTGGAGCTGGCCTTTGAACTATTTAAAAAATATATATATTTGGATTTGTAGTATAATGATGCACACACACACACACACACACACATGCACACACGTGTTCAGTTTGATGGAAGTCTAGCTTAGGAAAGCCCAGGAAGCAGATTTATTTACACAGTGGTAACACAGCAGGACATAGGAAGAAATGCGCGAAGAATGGAGACTTGGATATGAAGAGAGTATAGAAGCCAGTGATGTGGCTGGTTGCTTCTTTCCCCTTACTTTGCAAGCTTCTACTTTCAGAAGCGAAAGGAAATCTGTCATAAAGGCTGCTTCTGCAGAAACAAAGGCAAACCGTATTAAATTACTCATGTCTTCTCTCCCTCCCCCGTCTGTTCTGTGGTTCACCTGCAGGGTCTGCCTCTTGTCCGTTCTCCCGAATGCAACAATTGTAGGGCTATTTCCTGATTATTATTTTTTGCAATGATGGGCCAGATCCGAGATATTTCCAACCTGCTGGTCCTTTGGTTTTCTATAGGAAAAAAAAATCTAGCGGAGTTTGCAGAGACGGGGACATGGGTGTAGTCAAGATATTTTTTTGGGGGGGGGAGGCATTATGGGGGGGGGCAAAACCGAGTTATCTGTGACACAACTGGTCAGTTAGTTAATTATTTCTATTTATTTACTTGATGGGGGGGCATGGACGGGGAGCAGCATTTTCCAGCCTAGTAGTTAGTTAGTTAAAAATACAGATGTGTCGGGGGCGCTCAGGCATATCCGGAAACTACAAATCCTGCAGTCTGGAAGGAAGGCGTGCCTCTTAATCCCAGATACAATACGAAGCGCCACTGTAGTGCCGCTAATGTACTCTGCGTGTGCTCAGAAGCACTCATTACCCTGCATGTACCAGGACTGAACCCCGGTGTAAAATACAAGCTAAGGGCTGAGAGCTCTGGTTGGCCCCTTTCTGCCCAGTCTGCAGGATCCCGGGAGAAAGACGAAAGAGGCCGGCACGCCATATTTCTCTCTCTCTCTGTTTTCCACTCACAGAGGGGAGAAAACTGCCTCGGCGCTCAGCCGTCCGGAGAAGGAGGTCGCTGTTGCCTCGAGGATCCGAGCGCCCCCCTCGGGCGCCTCTCTCCGCCTTTTGTTCCCCGACCGCGCGCGCGTCACCGGCTTAGCGGCTGGGCGGAGAAAGCCGAGGAGGGGAGGCAGGCGGAGGAGCTTGTTGCTGCTGCTGCTTTCGGCGAAGGAAGCACCGTCGCGGCGTGGCGGCAGCAGCAGTTTAGCGGCCAGCCTGACCCTGTTTCGCTCCGGAAAGACCTGCCCGGGGAGCGCGCAGCTCAGGAGAGAAGACGGAGTGGATTTCCTCCGGCGCGAGGATGATAAACCACTGTGGCCCCAGAGCGCTCCGGGGCCCCCAGTGAGGAACCGGCAGCGCGCCTACAGCCCGCCGGGGATGGCAGCGCCGGCTGAGGCGGAGTCCAGCCAGCCCCTCGCCTCGGCTCCAGCGCCGCCGCCGCCTCCCGAGAAGAAGAAGCTCCAGCGAGCGCCGTCCCCGGCCAGACCCAAGGATGTCCCCGGCTGGTCGCTGGCCAAGAGCCGTCGCGGCAACCACCCGGGCTCGCCCGCCTCGTTCTCCTCCGGGAAGCCGGGCGCGGGGGGCGGGCACTCGCGCCGGGCTGGGGGCGCCAAGGATGGCCGCGGCGACAAGAAGGGCAAGGCCACGCCGCCGGCGGGGGCCAGGGGCGTCGGGAAGGGCTCGGCAGGCCGCGCCGGGGCCCGAATGAAGGGGCGGAACCGCCTGGCGGGGGGCGAGGGGGCCGCGACCTCCGGCGGCTCCGCCAAAGGGTCGCCGCGCCCTCAGCTGCCGCTCGCCCTCACGGACAGCAGCTCGGAGGTGTCGGACTGCAGCGCCTCGGAGGAGGCCAAGCTGCTGTCGCTGCTGGAGCTGGGCGGGCTGAGCGGCGGCGGCAGCGACACCGAGTCGCCCCCCAGCAGCAGCGCCCCGGCCCAGCCCGCCAGCGCCTCCGCCGACGGCGCGTCCCCGCTGCCCGAGGACCCGTCGACGGCCGCCTCGCTGGCCAGCAGCCGCCTGCCTCTCAGCGCCTCGCTGGCCTTCTCCGACCTCACCGAGGAGCTGCTGGACGCGGGCGTCGCCCGGGAGCTGGAGGAACTGCGCTCCGAGAACGACTATCTCAAGGTGAGGGGCGCTGGGTTCGCTTCAGGGCAGCTCGGCGGGGAGAGAACGAGCTCTCGGGAGCTGCGCTTCCCCACAAAACACCCGCCGGTTTCCCCATAGCAGCATCGTGCAACAGATCCCCTCCCCGACCCTAATCTCCGAGCCTCGTGGGACAAGGGAGCGGGCACCAAGCGGACCCAGGAGGGGCAGGCGTGTCCTCATCCGAAAATAAGTCACGCCCCTCCTCTGCAACACCCCTCCCTCCCCAAAAGGAGGAACCCTCCTTAACTAAATTTTAAATTAAACAGGTGTTTTTCAGCAAAGTGAAACATTGACACCCCCCTGCACAGGGAAGACATATTTTAAGCTTGCAGGCCGTTATCCCTGTGGAACATGTTGCGCATCCTCAAACATGACATCTCCCTGCAGCCCTGGTCTGCATGCAGAAGGTACATAAGACAGCTTCATGTGTTCCTAAAAGCAGCAAACGTCTTGCTGTGTACCACTGGGAGATCATTTCTTGCCTTCCCCTCTGTGCCTGGCATTGCATTACTGAAAAAGGCTTCTCTATCTTGCTGTGTGGTAGGATTAATGCCCCCTTTGTAACAAATCTTACGTGGCAGATATATTGTGACCTTAGGCAAGACCTATTGCCACCCAGAATTTCAGAATGCTTCCTTGGAACTGGCGCTCTGTAATGAAAGATGATCTCCACCGCCCAGCATCTACAGGATGCTGGTTATGTGGAACATGCCCCCATCTTCAGAGGCAGCACCTGCTGGCTTTCTAAAGCTCCTTGTAATTGGAATTCCTCTGCCTCATGGGGCAGTTCCTCCCCCAGCCCAGCATCAGTTCCTTGGAGCAGGCGCTCCATAGTGTCAATTACTTCTCTACTCTAGAATCAAATGGAAAACTGCCCCTCGGCCATATGTAACTGAGGCTTTGCATCACCGTCTAGTACAACAGAGCTCCAACATATGTAGAACCAGATGCCTTCTAGTGACATTAAGACCTTCTCTGGTATCAGAGAAAGCCATGTTGGTACTGATGCCTCTCATTCCTAAAGAAGGTATTGTATAGCATCATAAAGCCCCAAGGAGAAATATTCTTCGTCTCATCAAACAGAACTTGCATATCCTTAGAGGAAGATATCTTCTATCTTGAAATCAAAGCTAATTCCTCACATCCCGGCATTTATTTCAAATTCTTTGCTGCCGGAATCAAATTCATAGTTGTCAGCGTCATGCTAAAAGGTGCCCAGGATTTTCTCTTGTAATAAATAGCTTGACTCTCTAGCACAAGTCGTAGCCACATCAGTGTTCCAAGGAAGGCAGACTTTGGGGCCTAATTAAGCAAATACTTCCAGGGGCTATGTGCAATTTCTTAGGGCTGGTTGCAGGTTATTTTATCATCATGGGAGGCCACTTCCCTGTGGTGACTCTGTATCCAAGTCGTAATGTAAAGCACAGCCCCTGATTGCTGAAGAGTTTCCACTGCATTACTGGGTGTTTCTAGGAATGCCTGGCTGTGGCATAGAGGGTCTGTGTAGAATCTGAGGAATCTGTATGATGAGTGTTACTAGTTATGACAGCTGGGACACAGAGTTGTGCAGAAGCCAGGTGAATGTGTTGAAGCACATCCTTTGACAGATATGTTCCCAAATCTACATTTGCAAACGCCTGGTGTATATGGCATTTCCAGGGGAGAAATGGTGAAAAGGGATGTTTTAACCACTCACATGTCTGCAGATTTTTCTTTGTAAATCCCCACTGGAGACATTTTCCCATCCTCCTTTTTCTGCTGAGCTTACTTCTGATTTCAGAGCCTGTCTGGACCAAAAATGTTGAAAAATGACCAGGGAGTGGAGGGATTTGTATGGAAAAATTGACTGGTAGGGAAGACAGTGTTTGATCCTTGTGGGAGCTGGGGGCTATTTGCAGGGAAGATCCAGTGATTCTCTCCTGCAAGCACGCTCTCTTTCCACTTGCCAATTCTGTATTGTGAATGCCCTCCTACAATAGCATGATGAGTGAATCGTGAACCCCATGTTTCTATTGTAATGTGTGGTTCTCTTCTTAATTACACTTGGTGGTGCACCTCTAAGTTTCATAATATTTATTAGTTTTGAAATTCCCAATCTGGCAAACAGATGATCTGATGTGGGGCAGCATTTGCATTCATCTCTATGTATCAGAATTTCCCATTTTGGAGGTAATTAAGTTTTTGCAGGGTTTATTTAGTTTCAGACACACACTTGGTCCTGTTGTATGTGCTCCCTTTCCCCACCCAGAAAGATGCAGTATATTTATACAGCTCTATACAGACTTTCAGGGCCCATCCACATGGAAATTTCTAAAAGTTTTAGAAGCACTTTTAGTATGCTTCTGGACTCTCCCATACATCCACATGTTGTTGTTGAAACTTCAGCATTCTCTTATATTCCTGGCTGTCCATGTGCAGATGGGCTGATCTGTCAGATATTGGCATCAGTCATGCATTCTACAATGTCAGTGCATTTTCCATCTTCAAAGTGGGGAAAATGTACCTGCTTTCTTGGAGGATGTTTTCCATGCTTCTGGTTTCTAGCTTAATTAATAGCATGGAAAGCTACTTTGCAGATGTGCCCATAGAGTGACTTGGAGGAATTGTTTCAGTAGTATTTGGATAACGTAAGAATATTGCTTGACATGTATCCCTGTGGTTTCTGGAATGGTAGGGAGTGCAGGAGTCTTTGGGCTGTTGCCAAGCTCAGCTTTTGCCTTGCTTCTCTTGGTAGTACTACTGAGCAGTGATGGGTTTATTTTGCAGGATGATGTTGGCATGGCAACGGTAGTAGGTGTTTATTGAATGGCTGCATATAACAACGAGCTCAGATAGTGGATTAGTTTGCTGGCTGAAGCACAGGCTCTTAGTGCCTCTGAGAGGTCTGGCAGGGTGGAGAGCAAGAGTCCCTTAAGTGTAAGATTATATTGTATAGTATTTGGGAAAAAGCAACCAATATGCTGGTCTAATCTGATTTATATAAAACAAGCTAGGGAAAAAATCATTAGGTGTAGAAGATGGTTGTGCAACCATTTTTCTGGGGGATGCTTTATCTACCCAGGTCTTGTTCTTGCCTTTCAGAACAGTTGTTCTCCACTCTTTTAGCTAGAAGAGCCAGCAGTGGAATCCGGCATTCGGTGGGTGTGCATCCATGTGTGGCATATCGCACCTGAGAAAGTCATCTTTTGCAACATCCATGGCTGAGAGTCCTTACTGACCCACTTGGTGACTCAGCCCTCCCCCATTTAATTACTGTGTTGGTCATTCCTACTCCCATATACTTTCAGTCTGTGTCCTGGGTTTGCAATGTGCATGATTTCTAACTACTATGTTCAAGTAAGTGTTGGCTCCTATTTTTCCTACAGGCATTCCTTGTCATTAAACAAATGCTGTGTCTGTTCAGGTCAACCTTACCTTTGGGGGGGGAGGGGCGAGGGAGGAGTAGAACAAGGGTTGTTTTGATGGTTTAAATACAAAACACCTGACTTCACATTCCTTGCTATTATTATCTGCATTCTAACTGTTGAAAGCATAATAAATAAATAAAATTGTCCAGTAGCACCTTAGAGACCTGTTGAAAGTATGTCAGTTCCACAACATCGGGGGTGGTATTAAATTAAGCTTTACCCTGAGAAGACCCATTGGAATTAATGAACTTAACATAGCCATGTTGATTAATTTCAGTGGGTTTATGCTATGTAAAACATAGTTGAACACCACCCACACTAAGCTCTTCCATAGGATTAGACAACTACACCCGGTGGCATGATTCAAGGGACAGCCACATTAGAAGTTCCAGTACACAAATCTTGGCTCTTGATTTGCCCCTTGCAGTTGTGACATTCTTAGTTCATGGATGCCCTTTCTCTGCCTCAAGGCCACCACTATGTTCTCCCTGCTTTTATTTGGAAGTTATGGATCTGAATATTTTTTACGCTAGAATTACACAGGCTTATAGTGTAAACCCATTACACCCACACATTTTATATGCGTGCAGCTCATTCTGATTTCAGAGGCTGGTGAACTTCTGAGCTATAGGGCTGGGGACTGCTTATGTAGAGTCAGTTCATACAAAGCCAAATAAAGTAGTTGGTAATTTTCTTCCCTTCTAAGCAAAAGGGAAACTGGCAGGAAGTCAAGACTTAATTTAGACTGGCCCTTCTTAGTATTCTGATATAAAACGGCTGTGCAGATTCAAAGTTGCCATGGTAATGTAATAACATGCCATGCTAATTAGAAATACACAAGGACATTTATGCTAAAATCTGTGGGCATGATTAACAGGGCAATCCTATATGATTCCTTAAAAGTAAATTTTAAGGAGTTTAACTGCAGTTTCTTTGCAGTAAATGTGCTTAGGACTGTAGCAAATACTGCAGTTCTATACATGTCTACTTAAAACTAAGTCCCATAGGGTTTAATGGAGTATAGGATTGCAGCTTAAGTCTCACTTGATTTTAGTTTGATATAATTAAGTGTGCACTTCACACACTCACTAAAATCTTAGGGACATTTACTGTTGTTTGAGACTTGGCATTTCTGCATGTTTGGCGATAAGTCTGCTACTGTAAGGGTTGATTTTATCAGCCTTTGAAACTTATCACCTTGTAGTTTGTTTTCACTCTAGTCAATTTCAGCTAAATTATTTTTTCTCTATAAATATTTATTTTGGTAATATGATTGGTGACTAAGATAAGAAAGACAAACTTTGCAAGAGCTGATCTGCTACTTCAAAGCAGACCTATTTGCAAAATCTCAGTTTCTATTTGATTAATTGACATGATCAAGATAAGCTTTTCAAATTTACTAGAGCATAAAAACAGAGTAGTACAAAGACCACACGTTCAATTCACAGTAGTCTTAAAATACTGTATAGCAATACAAAGTGTCACAATGTGTTTTTCCCCCCTGTCTAACATCTCAAGAGATCTGGATGAATGCAAACTATTAGATTTACTTTCAGGAAGGCTAGCATTTCCAAGTCAAGTATGTTTGAGCTGCCAGTCTTGGCACTCAAAGCTGACCTTACAAAGAATTAAAAACAGACTCAAAAGTTAGTTGAATTGTAGCCTGTCATCTGCTCCAATGTTGTATACAGATGTGATCCTGTTTGTTGCAGCAACAAAGCTTAGACTGGAGCCTCCATCCACTTACCATACTTAGGATTCACTTGACAGTGCTGCCCTCATTTGAGGGAACAGATTTCCCAAGTCATTTATTTCCCCCATTCACCCTTTCTCATGTATATGGTAAACACGGTGTTCTATATCCGTCCTCTACAGCTGTTTTCCAGGTTGCTGACTTAGCTGTCCAGTACACCTTTTGTGAAGGGATTGCTTGGTGGGTATGGAATTAGAGGCAGAACTCTTGACTTGTGGGGTGGAGACTTGATGGCACAGAACAAAGGTGGACATAGTTTTAGTATTTGATTTCGTGCAAACTGGATGAGAATGTTGCAGAGTTCCCCCCCATGAAAAATTGTTGAGAAGTGAACTTTACGAGGCATCTATGCACAATTCAGATGCAAAAGTAAATCTGGGGCAGTGTCTAGGTCATGGGTAGGCAAACTAAGGCCTGGGGGCCGGAGCTGGCCCAAACACCTTCTCAATACGGCCCGCGAATGGTCCGGGAATCAGCGCGTTTTTATATGAGTAGAATGTGTCCTTTTATTTAAAATGCATCTCTGGGTTATTTGTAGGGCATAGGAATTCATTCATTCCCCCCCCCAATAGTTCAGCCCCCCTACAAGGTCTGAGGGACAGTGGACCAGCCCCCTGCGGAAAAGGTTTGTTGACCCCTGGTCTAGGTAGCCACAAGTATACAAATCTGATGGGCAGCAAGGTCTAGATAGGATTTCCTAGTAAAGACAATAAGTATGGTGGTGATGCCAGTAAGTATTTATGCCACCTGGGGCACTAAGAAAGATAGAATTTTGGAATATTTAATAGCTGTAAAAATAATGTATCTGCCCTTTTTAAAACATGCACACACTCCACTTTCATCTGAAACCTGCTGTTACTTGGGGTGTACTCCTTCCTTGAGGATATTCTGAGCACCATTGCAGCTGCATCTAATCTTAGTATGCGGAACGGTGGGAGAAACCTGTCTTATGGGGCGGGCAATTTTTTTGTCACTTACTGATCAAGGGCTGCATGGTGTCAGTGTGTGGGGATGCCTTTGTTGTTGTTGAGTAAATTTCTCCACTCCCTCCTCACACACACACTATACACAGCCTCCAAGCTTCATTATTACACACTCACTCATACATAGAGGCACACAGAGTTGAGATCCCATCAGGTCTCCTCCTGTTCCACCTCCCTCCCTCCCTTCCTCTGCTGATTGGTGCTGGGAACAGTTGAGGATTATGCAGATTAGGATACTCCTCAACACTTTCCATCCTCTTCGACTGGGAGGAACCTATACATCCCATTTTGTAGCTGATTGGCATTGGAAACAGCTGTGGAGAGAGCTAATTATTGGCCTCATCAGCTTTTCCCAGTGCTAGTTATCTGGATCTCATCCTGCACCATCTCTTGTTTCCCTACTGATTGGTGCTGGAAACAGCTGAGGGGTGTGCTGATTCTTCTAGTCTTCAGCTGTTTCCAGCACCAATCAGTTGCATTGCAGGCCACATGTGGCTCTTGAGCTGCAGATTGTCTCTATGTGAACTAATGCAACGAGGGCTAGAAGCTTATGTGTATTTTGTTGCATAGTCCATTCACTGTAATGGACAGTATTTTCTGTTTAGTTTTTTACTTTTGAGTTCTCATGCATAGTCAAGTGTTTCTGAAGTCATAGTAGTGAAATGGGGGACCCATGGGCAAAAAAAATTATTCCTTGGAACCTATTCTTATGACTTACACCTGGTATTGGGAAATTAATCCCTGGTTGACTCCAAGGCAAGGGAATGAGTAGTAGCCTACCAAAAAGCATATGCTGTCTGATTATTCCTTTGCATTTTCATTTTTGGAGAAACCTAGTTTCAGAATTGTAGGTTTAGCTAATTTTCCAAAGACCTAAGCATTATTTTGATGCCTCTTCCAGCTGGTCAGAAGCCCCAGATGGACAGAAATGCTCCACTGTAAACTGAAAAGGAAAGTAAGCAAAATGAAGAATATTGCTTGGTTGTTTCAAAGAAAGTGAAAAAGCTCCTGGGATGTGGTTGGTAAGCTGCTGTCTGCAAGACGGAGAGAGGGCTTGAGGTGAATTTTCTTGCCTTTAAAGGTCATCCCCCTATTAATGCTTTTGATAAATCACCCTGTCATGCCCAACTTATTATCTGGGGCTTATGAAATATTTCCAAAGCCCAAGCACTTTGCTTTTGCAATGGCTCTTACTAAATGTATAAATGAAAATATATAACAATCCCTGTGATTTTTTTTTAAAAACTCAGACAAATCACAAAAAGCTGCTTGTGTTTGAGAACATTTAAGCACAACAATTACTTCTTTTTGGATACAATGTTTATTTTAAAAACATGTTTCTCTAGGAGGAAACTGTTAGAGTTCACTCTTGATTGGTTGGCAGTAGGGGTTTGAAAATGTATGGTCTCCCTTGCTCTAACCTCCTTGCAAGTACCGGTAAGTAGCATGATTGTGCACGTACCATTATTCACAGAACCCGGGAGCTTTAGTGCAAAGACACCACCCTACCCCCCCACTCCCCGTGACCTGTGCTATCACTGCAGACATTGCCTATAAGGTGGAATTCTGCCTGCAGTTGCTTCTCTTTAGAGAACTTTTTATAGGAAAGGATGGTTAGTGTAAACGTTTTGCAGGCTACTTTTTAAACAACTGAACTCTTAAGCTTTTCGCTGGTGTCAACCTGTCAGTATAGTGAGGTGAGTGAAGATTCCCTCATGGAGTTAATAGCAGCTTTCAGTGATCATGGTGGGGAGCAGTTTTTGCCTGGATTACAGCAGGAGAAGAAAACTATTGACTTAATAAATAAATAAAATTCTTGATACTGATCACCTGCCCTGGGGCCTGCTATTTCCAGAAGAAAAGGGAATAATAATGCAACTTCAGATTATGTACATTTGAACTTTGGCAAAAAAGTGATTATCATTATTATTTTCCTTCTCCAAACCCAAGCTGTAAAAATGTGGACAAAGTCAAGATTACTCTGTGGGTTTTGGTTTCAAAGACTAGCCCTTGTTCCTTCTCGCGTCTAAATCTGTTGCTGGATTTTTAGTTGTAGTTTCTGGGGGGAAATGCACAAGCTTGTCAGAAACGTCTGTCTCAAAATATCTATATCTCTATATGTTTGCTTCAATTCTATTGATCCGAGGAGCACAGTGCAGTCGTGTGTGGAAGCTCCGTCTAAGCTCTGTAGCTGAAGTTTTCCTTCCTGTTTCTGAGGAGTTATACTGATAAGGGACGAGCAAGCTACTCCATTTGACTAGTAGAATAAACATGCAAGGACCAGCCACCCACTTCTCCTTTTCCTTTCTGGCTTCAGAGACCTGTTAAGAAAAGGAGATGGGAACATTTTCATGCTTGAGAGGCACTGTGCCTTTAAGAAGCACAGCAGCCAGCCACGAGCCACCGCCTTGTCATCCCAGTGTGGGGGGAACAAGAGCTCTGAGTCCCTGTTCAGCAGAATGGAAAATGTGAGATGTGATATGCCGGCAGCTGCAGAGGGATGTGAAGACAAAGAATGGCACTGGAGATTCCATTTGCAACAAGGGGAGGAGAAATCTTCCAAGCCAATCACGTTTCAAAATAACAAGCATATGCCTTAGATAACTGACAGATGGGATTCGGAGTGGCCTTAGCCCAGGGGGTCCCAACTGGCCTTCTGCTCATCTTCCGATTCAGGCTTTTCCTGCTTGCTTTGTCTTCATACACACCACATTAATGGTGATCACCTCATGCCTTTTCCTCAACCCTCCCTTCTTAGTAAAAAGCAAAACTTGGCTATGAGTCTGCTTTGCTTTTTCTGTCTTCCGCAAGTGTGGTAGGGATATACACCAGAAGTCAGCAACAGGAAATGTTGGTCCTCAAACAGCCAATGCTTTCTTATATTATTTATGTATATCCAACCTTTAGTCCATGGAAAGCCACACTGCAGGAATCTCATAAGCTCTAAGCTCCTAATTTATGCTTGCTTTTCCTCTTAATGTTAATAATAATGGAGCTGAAGAAGGCATGATAGGTGATTCAGAAAGTGTGATCCCCAGAACTACCACTTCCATAAACAATCTGGAAAGTTGCGTTTTATAATTTTTTCATCAGTTTGCATTGATTCTCATCACATTGGTGCAAAAAACTAATAACATGTGAGTTATTTGTGTCCCTAATGCAGCATGTAATAAGAAAAGCAACTTGTGGCACCTTTTAGTTTTCAGATAGAGCATATTTGCAGTAGCATTGCTTGAAAGCTTGTGGTTGTTTGGTTGTTAATTTATACAGGAAGGTGTAAATCTGTGACATGATTTCCTCTCATCTCTCCCCTCCCCCACCTGCTGCTCCTTCTCATTACAGTGGTACCTTGGGTTACAGACACTTTGCGTTACATACGCTTCAGGTTACAGACTCCGCTAACCCAGAAATAGTACCTCGGGTTAAGAACTTTGCTTCAGGATGAGATCAGAAATCGCGTGGCAGTGGTGCGGCAGCAGCAGGAGGCCCCATTAGCTAAAGTGGTACCTCAGGTTAAGAACAGTTTCAGGTTAAGAACGGACCTCCAGAACGAATTAAGTTCTTAACCTGAGGTACCACTGTATAACTTCTGAGCTGTCTGCTCTTTTGTTGGCAAGATGTGGGCACAGTGTTATTGTAGGGTTGCCATATTTCAAAAAGCAAAAAACCTTTTAGGAAGACCTCAAAATTGTTGAGTTCTTTTTAGACAAAGCCCAAAGTTGTTGTTGTAGTTTATATATTGGATTACATTTCAGGAGATGGGAGACAGACTGAACTTGGAAACTGCTGCATAGGATTGGATTGGAAAATCAAATCTGTGGTGGTAAAATTGAAGAAAGGTAGTCTATATTCTTTATACTGAGTCAGCTCGTATTTCTGCTAATTCATTATTGTCTACACTGACAGCAGTAGCTTTCCTGGGTTTCAAGCAGGGTCTCTCACCCCCCCAATCCTACTAGGAGATGCCTCTGACATTTTGCATACAAAGCACGTGTGCTACCACTAAGCTGCATCCTTGTTGTTTAATAGGTCATAAAGTCCTTTGTAGCAGTTGCTGTTTGGGAAACGAGTATTTTTCACTTCATCACGTTAATCCACCTAACCTGGAGACCCTGAAACTACTGCAGTCATATGGTGGCCTGTCTTAAGACTTCCCTGTGGAAATCTTTCCTTATCTTTGCCTTGTGTGAATTACAGTACTGTTCCTTCTGTCAGTCTGTGGCTGGCAGTTAATTGAAAACTGCTGCTTTTGTTCCCTTTAATCTCTAAGGAAATGTTCGCTTGTTATCCCTTGATACCAATTTCCATGTTGCAGTGCGAGATCATAAGAATATGAGTTCAGCCCTTGCCATACTAGGTCAGATCAATGCAGCATTCCAACTTCCATGTTTTTCAAAATGTGGGCTCCCTGAATTAATACTGCCTTTTGGCGGTGAGGGGGGAGAACCGTACAAGATTATTCGACAATACTATAGTTACTTCTCAGTGTTTCCTTAATGTTACTAGGTATATGTAATTTTCACTGACATTATGGATATAATAGGCAATTTAACATCAGTACAAAATACTTTCTGATTAAGACAAAAATCGTTCATTTGAATGAAAAGAGAGGGTTTCAGATTATGGAGAACAGAAACATTTATTTGAAACAGTGAGGAGCTATTTTGGAAGGCGGTAGTTCAGGGATCACTCTGGTTCAGCAGGCTTCAGGTTGAGGCGTTGACTCTGCATTAGAGTTTGGGTTCAGCACTTCTGCTGCTGGTGTCTCTGACTCTTCTGATATGGCTGGTTCCTCCTCTGAGTCAGATTCTATCTAGGCTGCTGCTCAGTCTAGACCTTGTCGTGGTTCAGGGTATTTAGGACTGGTTTATTTATTAGCCCATTCAATGCAGTGTTGTTCTTAACTGGCAGTGCTTTTCTTCTAGAAAAATAGGTGCTGGTTTTCATCACAAAGTTGTTGCAGTGTCACAATTTTAACCCCCCCCAAAAAAGCAGTGCTAGTATTGTGTACCCTTGAGTACCCCCTGAAAAAAGCACTGTTAACTAGCCACAAATACCGGTAATAGCTCTCTTTTAGAAGCAGGTAGATTTCTGGGTTTTTATAATATTGTTGCTTGTCTGTTGCTTAACAACGTTGTGGCATATACCATATTTTTCGCTCTATAACACGCACCCGACCATAACACGCACGTAGTTTTTAGAGGAGGAAAATCCGTAGGCATGCCACCCGTAGGCATTCCCTCCATAACACACACAGACATTTCCCCTTACTTTCTAGGAGGAAAAAAGTGAGTGTTATGGTGCAAAAAATACGGTATACTGGGGCAGCAGCTGTTGATGCAAGCCAGATATTGTAGCCCAACTGATGGTTGTAGAACTTACCTACTTCCTTTGTTCCTGTCCATTTCTCTCCAAATAGCTTGTGCATATACAGTTTATTGTGGTCCATTTATTTGCCAAAAAGTGTATTGGATGTAGAGATTTACAGATTAGAATTATAGGGCTGTCTAGCTGGGGTTGTAGACAGGTTGATGGATTTATTATTGGCATTTTGGATCGCACCCAATCTCACAGCCAATCTAAGGCTGCTGTACTAACCCTTCCTAGCGTGTCCTCCTATTGACCTCTTGGCAGCACATGCTAGGGCAAAACAAGCTTTGTCTAATAGAGAAGAACTCAGGATTCTGGGTAGGTCTCTTGTATACAGCTGTTTCAGGATCTGATTAGTAGATTGATATTCCCTGCGGCAGTAGTTTAATATGTTAAAATACCTTTAGGGGCATGCATCCATAAATAGGTTTTAATATTTGCAACACCAATATGAGAGTTTCTGCTGTAAACTCTTAAATAAGGAAGTCTTGTTATAAATGTTTCTTAAGGGTTAAGCAGCAATTGTTAATGCCAATAAGGTTCTTGAATAAATTTGCTGCTCTCTGCATAGGGCGCAGTGAGAAGTATCACTTAATCTCATTTGAGAATAAAATACTTGGTGCTAAAAATATGAGACAGGCAGAATTGAAGTACTTTTGAAATTTTTCTTTGCAATTGGGAGCCATGGTTGAGTATTAGAGAACAAGCCTCATATTCATAGGGTCCAAAATCCAATCCTTGGCATCTCCACCTAAAAGGATCTCAGGATACAGGACTGAGAGAGACTTGTGCCTGAGATTCAGGACAGCCACAAGTAATCCATTTTAAGTTTAGAAAAAAGGTGAGTCAGGGGAACATGACAGAGATTTATAAAATTATTCATGGTGTGAAGAAAGTGGATGGCCACCAACTTGGATGGCTTTGAAAGAGGGTTAGACCAGTCATGATGCCTATGTTTTAACTCCACTGTGGGTGGCTATATACCTCTGAATACCAGTTGATGGGGATCACAAGTGGGAGATGACTATTGCACTTAGGTCCTGCTTGTGGGCTCCCCATAGGTAAAGGTAAAGGGACCCCTGACCATTAGGTCCAGTCGTGGCCAACTCTGGGGTCGCGGTGCTCATCTCGCTTTATTGGCCGAGGGAGCTGGTGTATAGCTTCCGGGTCATGTGGCCAGCATGACTAAGCTGCTTCTGGCGAACCAGAGCAGTGCACGGAAACGCCGTTTACCTTCCCGCCAGAGTGGTACCTATTTATCTACTTGCACTTTGACATGCTTTCGAACTGCTAGGTTGGCAGGAGCAGGGACCAAGCATTGGGAGCTCACCCCATCTTAGATTCGAACCGCCGACCTTATGATCGGCAAGTCCTAGGCTCTGTGGTTTAACCCACAGCTCTACCTGCATAGGTGCCACCCCTTTATTCTCTGCATTTTTCAGACCACCCATGGAGTACCATGTCCAGTTCTGGGTACCACTATTTAAGAATGATATTGACAAGTTGGACGGTGTGAAGAGGAGGGCGACTAGGTTGACCAAGGGTCTCGAGATAACAGAAATCAATGTGAGGAAGCAGATATATGTCTAAGAAAAGTTCATCTGGATGATGATGATGATGATGATGATGATTTTCTGAATTCTAATTTCAGGCTTTGACATACTTCTTTTAGAGGAAGTTACATAGTTTGAATGAATTGGTTTTTTTAAAAAATGTCTTGGAGTGTTACTCAGAAATAAGTGCCACTGAATTCTATGATGTTTACTTCTGTTTAGTGGATATAGAAATTCAGCCTTACTGTGGTCTTTTTAATAATGGCGTTGAAAGCAATTCTGTTGAGAAAATGTTCTTGGAAAGGTTCATGGTAAAATTTTACACAAGCAACAATAGTGGTGCCGCAATAGTGGTGCCTCTCCCCAAACACATTTTTTTAAAATATATATTTTTATTAGAGATTTTCTTGGGTCTCCCCTAACACATGTTGAGATTGTTGGTGGACTCTTGATTTAACTGGAGAAAGCACCAGTCTTAGGAGTTATACTGAGGGTGGTTTGGTTTTTTTTGCCCCCTTCCAATGTATCATTGAAGGGCAATGGTATGCAGAACAGTAGGTGTTAGCAATACATATAAGACTCATTCTGGCATTGCTAGTGCATGAAGTCATTAGCCTTCTGCATACAAGCATCCTTTATCAGTATTCAACTGCTACTCCATGTACCATTCCTTATGCCACCCACCATCCTAAAATAGTGTACGTGTAAGCATACAGTCACCATTCAAAGGGAAATTACTAGTGGTATTGTACAGCTGCGTCGGATGTTGTATACAAATATGAACTCGAAGTCCTTGTTCCATAGCAGCTGCAAAAGAAAATACAGTTACTGGGATAAATTTATATCTAATTGTAGGCTGGTACTTTTATGGTTAATGAAGGCTGCAAGTGAACAGTATGCTTTACTGCAGAAATGGGAAACCTGTGGCAGCCAGATGTTGTTGGGCTACAACTTCCATCATCCCTAACTATTTGCCATGCTGACGGGTGTTGGGAGTTCAACAACGTCTGGAGGATCACAGGTTCTGCATCCCTGTTCTATTTGAAAGCTGAATATTCCCACTTTTCACTGAGAAGCAAGAATACATTTTGAACCAAGGTTAGCCCTTGTCCTAGACACCTCTACTCAAATTGATATTTAGCTGCGAGGGTTTCAAGTTCTTCGGCATCCATTCCAGTTTGCAATAACTGTTCATATAGGCCTCCAAAATGCAGATCCAGTCAATATGTCTTATTTGCTCACCAAATACTTTGTTACCTTTTCCAAAACAAGTCTTCTTTGTCTGCTGTGTATGTTCCTCATTACCCCACGTCTGACTACTTGCATGTGTACAGTATTATACTTTTAAGATTCTTCCATTTCATAAAAACTGGGCAAAGGGCTACAAAAATATCACCTACTGAAATGCAAGGAGTTGCTTTCCTTTAATGGATTTGACCTGGTGGAAATTTTAATTTGATTAAATGGTACCTTGTAACAGATGCAGTTTTCCAGACTCTTCTTGGGCACCCGCATTTTGCCACCAGCAAGACTTGATATGATCAAGGGGAGGGGGTTGCACAACTGGGGTTGCACAGCTGAAAAAAAGCCCTCTTATTTCTGGCTACCTACATAATCTTTAATAGTTGCAGTCCTAGACTTCTCCCTGAATCCTTGGAGAACAGTTGCCAGTGTAGCTAGATGAACCAATACTCTGGCTTAGTAGAAGGCAGATTCCTATGTCCCTATCTTATTGCTCAGGCAACCTGTTTTAACTAATCGTTTGGCAGGTTTTTTTTGCTGTAGTCCTGGCTCTTTTTGAGGTTTGTCTGGCTTCTGGAGTTCTCTTTGCATGTTCAGGCTGAACTCTGCCCAGTAACAATTTCCTCCCCTCTTTTGTTGTGCATTGCAGCTGTCTGAACAGAGGTTTCTCCACCCACTTCCTCCCTAGAAATAAATACCTGGGTGCAATGCTTTGATGCCGAGCCTTCTAGAATGATGAGTTGAATTGCTCTGCTTATTAGTGTGGGGTTTTTTTTGTTTTTTTTTTACAGTACCAGACTCTGCTTTGATATAAGTATCATTTATAATAGTGTCTTTCAAAGGAAGGTAAGCATCATTACAGACAGTATGGCCTTTAATTATACTTGCCAATTGAAACCTGATCATGGTTCATGCAAGGCATTTTTGCTGAGAGAGGCTTTGTGCAATAGCAGTGATCCCAGACAATGTAGGTTTCTTTTCAGAAGCAATCTTCTTTCTGAAGTGTTTTTCAACAATGGGCACCTCTCACACTGTGTGCTTGGACATACCGCCCCCTGGAATTCTCTGATCCAAATGTGCATTCTTTTCGATTTATGCCTCTGCCCAACCACACTAATCAGGATCCCCTGCTGTTGAATACAAGCTAGGAAGTGGTCATACGATTTTAAAGTTGACAGTTTCAGCTTTGGAGGCCAATATTTATCTTCAATGATGTGGAGCTAACCTCTTTTGAAAGTATTGTGTGTTCTGTAAATTCTTGCAACAGGACTGGCTCTCTGTTTCTGCTGTGCTTCCTGCCAATTGATCCCCAAACTCTGCCCTCCAGATGTTTTTGGGACTACAAGTCCCATCATCCCTAGCTAACAGGACCAGTGGTCAGGGATGATGGGAATTGTAGTCCCAAAACATCTGGAGGGCAGAGTTTGGGGATGCCTGGCCTAGGGACTGCTGCTGTACTGCTAGGGAGATTGAACATGCCCACAGAGCTGCTGATAATTCCTATTAGAACTCACTGCTTGGAGCCATAATCCAGGACCACTTAACTAGAAATCCAGTGCCCAGTGAACTAGAAGAAAGCTATAGGAAAGTGGCATTATTTTGCTGATTTATAGTGTTCTCCCCTGCTAGGGTATGGAATTCAACACGTATCAGTCTGCTTTGCTGACCTTTCCTGCCAGGCCTTCCAAGTAGATGGTTGTCCACAGTAGCCTGATCTACCTTTTTAATGGTTTGTTGCCCTGAATAGTACTTGCTGAATGGCACTAATAGTTTTGCTGAATGGTACTAATGCCTTAACTAAATAAGTTATCCAGTGGTGATTAACAAGATGAAATATGCATGTGGAACTGGTTTGTGTGTGTGTGTGCCTTTAACTAGTTTGGGGTGCTGCTTTTAAGTAGCTTTCTCATTCTTTTTCATATCTTAATTTAAAAGGAGTGGGGTGAGGAAGATTGTTCTGTGATGGCAATTTGCTAGGATATTGCAGAGAACTCTGAATCCTCTGGTGCCCTTGGATATAATGCCTCATTTCATCATTGGATGTGACATGCTGGCCGGGAGGCAGGTTTTCAAAGCCATTGTTTGTGTACCCTCTTTGCTTGCTCAATAGGAAGGCTTCCTAATGGGTGCCATTCTGTGATTGGTTTTCCTGTGTGGATCATCATAAGCAGATAAACCACTGATCCATGAAGTGCAAGAGGGGAATTATCTACCTGCTCCCACTCTTCAAATTCAAATGGACAAAAGCCTGAAGGTCTCCCAGGGGGTGTAGGGAATGTGGCCAGCCAGAAGTGGCCAAGAGAGCTCAGCCCTCTTGTAGGAGAGCTACTGCCAGTGAAACAGGGAGCAACAGATGGCTTGAACCCCAGGGTATGAGCAACATTCCCTGTTGCTATTAGCAATAGGCAAAGGGGCTGGGGAGAGCACAAGCAAGAGGGATTTGATACCATCCCTTAGCTTACAATATAGACTATCCCATTCGCCATCTGGTCTTATTTTGTGATACCAGTATGTGGAAGTGATTTTGGATTTTCATTTCCTTTTATCTATATGAGCCATCAAGTCTGATGCTCTGCCAGGCTGCAGGCTCTATAGGTCCAGGTCACTTGACTGGGTCTGTGCCATCTGGAGATGGTTCTAAATGGAGCATGATACAGAATAAACCCATTGCTGTCTTGTTGGATTGGGGGTAGAGTGGCAAGCCGGTACGTTGGTCAGCTGGAAGAAAATTGCTACTATATTGATATTAGCTTTCTAAATAGTTCTTGTTTTGTGCATTTTCCCATTCATAGACATACCTAGTGGTGTAATTGGGTGATAGGTTTTTTGGGGGGAGGGCGGATATTTCAGATCCTGATCCATAGATAAAAGTGCACCCCTTGAAGTCTTCTTTCTTTGGCAATCACCCATAGCCAAGTAATATTGTCTTCCATGAAAACGGTCTTAACAGTGAGTCTGTGATTGTGGAGGCCATATAACACCGGTCCTGAAAGACCTACATTGGCTCCCAATACATTTCTGAGCACAATTCAAAGTGTTGGTGCTGACCTTTAAGCCCTAAAGCCTTGGCCAGTATACTTGAAAGAGCGTCTCCACCCCCATTGTTCAGCCCGGACACTAAGGTCCAGCTCCAAGGGCCTTCTGGTGGTTCCCTCACTGCGAGATGTGAGGTTACAGGAAACCAGGCAGGGCCTTCTTGGTGATGGCGCCTGCGCTGTGGAATCCCCTCCCATCAGATGTCAAGGAAATAAACAACTACCTGACTTTTAGAAGACATCTGAAGGCAGCCCTGTTTAGGGAAGTTTTTAATGTTTGAAGTTTTATTCTGTTTTTAATCTGTTGGGAGCTGCCCAGAGTATTATTATTATTATTATTATTATTATTATTATTATTTATTATCTAAACCCAAGTACTGAAAATTCATAGGAATAGGTTTGATCTGCTGATAAGGTGTGTGGTTTAAGTTTGGGTCAACAAATACCCAATCAAAATTTAGTTTGGCTTGAGTAAACTACTTGGTTGGACCTCTAAATCAAGTCCCATTCATTTTTCTTAGTTGCTGTCCAGAGAAAACTGGAGCAAGTCAGGTTTCTTCATGTTGTGCCTTCTGAATGAAATGCTGTGTCTTCACAGCTTATTCATCATTCATCTGTCCAATAGGAAGAAAGGAGTTTCCCCCCTATAGCTGAACAACATTGTTTTGGTTTAGGTGTTCCTCCCACCTACTGAGGAGAATCCTATCCCCACCCACAGTTTCCACTTTATCTCCCTGTAAAGTATTTATAGAAATAAGTCCTTTCTCTCTCAAGTGCCCTCGCTCTAGGCTCTTTGTGTTCTGCGCGTTCCCCTCTGATACTGGAGTTTTCACAGTTATTCTTCCAGGCTGTCAGGTCTGTTTTATGTTTTAATGGTTGATCCTCATGAGGGAAGGTGGTGTGCTACTTTTGCTGAACTGGTTGAAGTATGTCACTCCTGGGAGGCAGTAGGTTTAGTTGTGTATATGAAAAGGAGATGAATTATTGAACCAACTGATGGAGTTCAGAATTCATCCTTTAGTTTATAGGGACCACCTTCATAATTCAGCTCATGGCCCAGGATGAGGCCATGGTGAGGTGACTGATTGTCAACAATAGTCTCTGCAAGCCTCACTGAAATGAGCCAGAGCTTGAGAAAGAGCATTAATGCGCTCTTGTGCAGCTCCCATTCATTTCGAAGTGATTTCTATCCAAAATGAGGATTTTGTGGTGAAGTGTGACAGTGCTAAGTAGTGTGTGTGTGTGTGGGGGGGTCATTTGGTTATTTCACTTTATGCCCCAAACTGTCTCAAGCCTGCTTTGATAGTGCCATACTTGCATAAAGAAGAGTAAAATTCTTCAATAGCTTTGGTAAACCTTTCTTTTGGTGAAACTATGTATGTGTGTATTCTTACTGGGTACCAGGACTCCTTGTAGGGATCCTGGGAGCTCTCACTAAATATCCAGTTGCGTTCATGAGGCATTTATTGTGGAAAGGGGTAGAGTTGTGCAGGCTGGGGTAGTGTGACTTTTCAAAAATGTGACTTCTGAACCTACTCCTAAGGGAGCTTTGTTTACCTCTGCACCAACATGTGAAAGTAGTCTGGTCAATTTTTAATGAAATGGTGCTCTGAAAACCACTTAGGGAATTGATGGTGAAACCACAGAATAGAATCCTTCAAACCAGTACAGTGGTACTTTGGGTTAAGAACTTAATTCGTTCTGGAGGTCTGTTCTTAACCTGAAACTGTTCTTAACCTGAGGTACCACTTTAGCTAATGGGGCCTCCCACTGCCACTGTGCCGCCACCACACAATTTCTGTTCTCATCCTGAAGCAAAGTTCTTAACCTGAGGTGCTGTTTCTGGGTTAGTGGAGTCTGTAACCTGAAGCATCTGTAACCCGAGGTACCACTGTATTCTTTAGTAGGCAGTTGTTCACAGATAGGACAATATGAAAGAAAGCCATAAAAACATAGTCAGAAGTCCCTGACTAGTTTATGAATATGCAGATGTGGTACCTGCTCTGGGCTGGAGGTTTCCCCCACATGCCTTAAAATGTGTATATGCACACACACTGAGTTGCATTTGATTGACCCATTGCACTAGATGAAGCCTGTGCAATGGCCCATGTTGTCCCCAGATAATGAATACAACCCACTGTGAACAGGCCTCAGTTGAAAGTTATGTATTAAAATATTTGGCTATATTCTGCAGCCCCATTGTTGTTAGGGATCTGGGTACTAAGGCAATTGGATTTCCTGTCCCAGGCAGTCAGAAGAAAGGCTTTTAGCCAAGGAGGACTGTGTGCTCCTAGGGGACGTCAGGCTGCGTATTGCTCACCAGTACCAGTTCAAGACCCAGGAAGCAAAGTCAGATTGGGCAAGAGTCAGATAGAGCAAGAGGGTAGTTCTTGCTAATTGAAATTAAGCAAAGCAGAGGCCACAGTCCAAAAGGCAAACAAGCATAGTGGTTAGCATCCTGGATGGGTCCAAGTAGCACCTATATACTGGAAGTCAGGCAAGACAGGCTTGGGTGTTGCTACAACAACCAGTAAACCCAGACTGAACCAGAATTAACTCTCCCTCTCACCAGCTAGCCCCACTGCTGATGAGTGACGCCTCTTACTTTTCAAGGGGTCCAACCAGTTTTAGGAGGTATTTAGGAGTGGCGTGGGCAAGGCTGAGGTTTCCAAGCTGTAGTGCTTAGAGTCTGAGGAAGGTAATGGGACCTCTTCAGGCCACTGCCGCCATGGGCTCTTCTGGTGCTGGGACACCTGGGGAGGTAGGGATATTGTAGGCTAATTCTGAGGGCAAATTAGGCTCCAAGGCCTATTTCCTTGCGGAGGAAGAGCCCTGACCATGACTCTTGGCAAGCTAGGAATTCAGGCTCTTTTGCCTTTTCAAGCATGCTTGGTATCAGATGCAGCCTGGAGCCAGTCCACTTCTGGAAGAATAGATCCATTATTAGCTATACCAGATGCATCACTGCCCAGGACACTGCATGCTGGTAGTATTTTTGACTAAATCTGAACTGAAAGAACTTTGTGCACTAGAGCTGCTGAAGTATACTGAAGGTTTTATTTCATATTACTTTGACAGAAGTAAACCTACTTTTAGCTACTCACAGGCTGCTCAGTCTTTCACAGGGCTGTTCTGCTTCCCATTCCATTCCAGAACACTTGGAAAGGCTCCCATGAGGCCCTGGCATGCACCCACATTCTCTGCCTCACTGACTTTGTTTATATAATTCTTTGGGTGGATCTTCTGGGTTTTCCAGGATCAGGGAAGTACAACTTTGTGGCAATTGGCTCTGACTCTGGAAACACAGTTACTGGAGAAATGTTTCCTATTCTGGTGCTTGATGTTTCTATACTCTTGAATGCCACTGCCACAATGCCACATCCCTCGTGGATGTGCTTCAGCATATTTCTGTGACCTAGAAAGGATATATTGGC
Source organism: Podarcis vaucheri (assembly GCF_965113315.1). Taxonomy (NCBI): domain Eukaryota; kingdom Metazoa; phylum Chordata; class Lepidosauria; order Squamata; family Lacertidae; genus Podarcis; species Podarcis vaucheri. The sequence goes on from NC_138764.1 coordinate 76,466,079, forward strand.
TGAGTACAGTACTCCAAAGGGACATAGGAAACTGTCTCGTACTAAGCCAGGCCATTGGTACATTTAGTTCAATACCGTCTTTGCTCACTGGCAGTTTCTATTCAGGATGAAGATGCTTTGTGACCTTTTGTATGCAAAGTTCTACCACTGAGCTATTGCCCATTGCTTGAGTTTATGTCAGTGGCATTCAAGTTGCTGTTTGGCATCTTTTGAATTCCCTTGGAGCTCTTAACCATACTTGTAAACACCACCTTCTTGGGGAAGTGACTATTTTCCCAAGCCCTTCTTTTTTTCACTGCTTCAGGGTGCGGACTTCTGGAAATTTATTAACATACGTTGTGGAGTTGATGGCTAGTCATCACAAATTTCTGTTTATGTGTTTGTAAATCTCCAGTTTGAGCACCACCATCAGAATAATGCAGGAGCAGGTGTGGCAAAAAAAGAGAAAGTAATACAATCAAATAGAATAGGGATCAGCAACCTTTTAAGACCAGTGGGCACATTTTGAGGGAGTGCTGAGAGCGCCAGTCACAAAATGGCCGCTGTTGGGGGACATGGCATAGCTGAAGATTAGAGAGTACAATCATTGCTAATTTCATCTCTCCCACCCACCCTGACAATCTTATGGGAAATCAGCTATGTATTGATGGTCCTGACTGTGGAGGAAGAGCTGTCAAAGGCACAAGAATATTGGTTTCCCAAGTGCAAATCCTAAACCAATGCCTCTGCTGCCACCCTGTAACCACTTACCTAGGAGTAAGCCCCAATAAATGAAAAGAGGTTTACTTTTGAAGTAGGCACATATACCATTGTACTGAAGAGTTAACAGTTTCTCTGTGCTATCATTGACAATTATATAGCATGTCTTGGGTCTTGATTTTAAAAAAAACAAAACAATTCTGTGTGTGATAAGCAGCTGTACAATATATTAAACCCAGTTCTTATTCTAAGATGAGTTCCAATAAAAATTCATGATCTTGAGCATTGCAGGTAAGATACTCAGGGGCAGACAGAGGAAGGAAATAACTTTGTGATCCATAAGGAAAAGTCTTTCCTCTCTACAGCACAATATATATTTTCTGATTTGTCATGTATTTTTTTTATCATGGCTGTTAATGACTTTTAGCAGCCATTTTAGAGCCAAGGTTTACAGTCTACTAGCTGGGACAGAGCAGTTGAGACTTCCTATTAATTAGGGGAACCAGGAGCTCCAGAAAGGACAGGAGCCCTTTTGACATTACTGTTGGTATAAAGTCAGAAGTAAGGATGCTACTGCAAGTATAAGGACAATTTCTCAGGGAGACAGCTCTTGGGCCTTGTAACTGGTGCTTTGTAGCTTTCTTCTTGCTGTGCAGTCTTTTATCCTAGAGTTGCATGTTATGCACTCAGTGCCTTTGCTTCTAATCTCCTAGGGCTAATTAGTTGGATTGGCATTGCTTGGCTGCACTCTAGTTCTGGGTGGTCTTACGTAGGGAGTTCCCCCCCAACCCCAACCCCCAATTTTGCCTGTAAATGGTGGCTTTTTAGCTGTTAATCTCACCCGTTGCTTGGTGCCTAAATGTTCTGAATTATGTAGTGCAGACACGTGGAGGAATTTTTCTTAGTGCTGCAGTGGAAACATTTTCTGACATGTTCACAGTCCCATGTCAGGATTGCATTGGTTACTTCAATGCAGGTAATTGTTTTAAAGCATTCACAAATCGCTTATTTACCCCCACCCTTATAAATAGATGTAAAGGAAGTACCTCGGGTTACATACACTTCAGGTTACATACACTTCAGGTTAGAGACTCTGCTAACCCAGAAATAGTGCTTCAGGTTAAGAACTTTGCTTCAGGATGAGAACAGAAATTGTGCTCCGGCGGCGCGGCAGCAGCGGGAAGCCCCATTAGCTAAAGTGGTGCTTCAGATTAAGAACAGTTTCAGGTTAAGAACAGATCTCTGGAACAAATTAAGTACTTAACCTGAGGTACCACTGTAATAGTAAACCAGTAGAATACTATTCTAATAATAGTATAATAGTAATATACTGTTATATAGAAGTCCAGGGCAAAGCACTGTCCACATCCCTGGTAGTTTGGGTTGGAGGGAACTGCAGTTCATTCTCTTCTTATTAACTCTTTTTCTTGCCCCTTCACAATAGGGGTTTTTTAAATCGATTCTCCATTGAAACCTCCCAACCCACATTTTATCTATCTACTTACCATATTTATAATCAGGCCTTTGGCTAATTAAACCATATATGGCCTTTTAAACTGTGAGGGGTATTGTTTTTGTTCGTTAATCTACTGGTTTTACCTGATAAGAAATAGCTTTGTAGAAGGACCCTGCTGTTCTGTTGGATCATACAGTAGTTTGTTTTAGGATTCTTAATATGGTTGGTTAATTAATTAATTAATAAACCAAGCAAGCAAGCTGCCTGAGGACTTTTTATAGTAGACAAGCAGTGTAGAATATATAAACACACAGGTATTAACTGCCCTCCTCACTCCCTTGTCGTATTCTTTTCTGATGTTGTCACATGCAAGCTTTGTAACGCTTGCCCTGTCCATTCTTTGACCATTGTACTTTTCTTCCTTAGGATGAGATTGAGGAATTGAGGGCTGAGATGCTGGAGATGAGAGATGTCTACATGGAAGAAGATGTCTACCAGCTACAGGAGCTCCGGCAGCAACTGGACCAAGCCAGTAAGACCTGCCGCATCTTGCAATACCGTTTGCGAAAGGCAGAGCGGCGCAGCCTTCGTGTGGCACAGACTGGCCAGGTGGATGGAGAGCTCATCCACGGCCTTGAACAAGATGTCAAGGTAAGCCTGCAGTTACAAGAGAGAAGACATTTGAATGGTCCTGGGATTTTTAAAAAACCTGCTTTGTCCTGTTTCAGATTATTGGTCCATTGTGCTGTTTATTTTCGCTACTGATATCTCTCCAAGGTCTTGGGCAGAGGCCTTTCCTGGCTCAGATACCAAAAATCCTTTAACTTGGAGGTATTAGGTATTGAACCTTTGCTCTTCTACATGCGAAGCATGTGTTCCGCCAGTGCTGGGGTACAGGCTCTATTTGGTGTGCATTTAAGTTATGTTTTGCAAAAATAACTGCTTAGAAATGACTTGCTCGAAAATGGATCTGTTGCCATACTGACCTAGAGCAGAACTTGGAAGATTTGTGAAATGCTGCTGTTGGGCATTGTAGCAATTTCCCAGAGGAAACCACGAGGCTTGGATTCCTTTGCACAAACGTAGTCCACCTCTTACTAAGTCAATAAGGGCAAGATAATGGCAAGTAAAGACAAACAGAGATTGGAGTTGTGGTAGAGTAGACTCAATTCATCTACATGCCCTTTTGGATCTGAGTAAGAGGCAGCAGCAGATCAAGTCTTTTATATTTTAATGCTTCCATAATTTTACTGGGCAAACATTGAAATTTCCATTGGGTGCAGAATGAAGTATCCTGAGAATCTCAGCTTTTGAAAGAAGCATATTTCTGGCCCTTGTGACTGTGAAAATAGGCATGGAAGTGTGGGCAATGCTAAGTAAAATCTCAGAAGCCAAGTAGGTGGGGGGACAGAAAGGCCAGGGTTTCATTACCCGCCATGGCTCCATTCTCCTATGACCAACAGAAGCAGAATAGAATATGCAAATTAAGCAAATATATGCATGTATTGTTAATTTGCATAGATGTCATGGAATTGATCATTTTCTTGCAGAATTTGTGGTTTGTTTATTTTTTGCTGTTTTTGATGGTCCTGCACATAGGCAATTCTGCGTAAGTTCTTTCTAGTTCAGGCCTTGGTGGTGAGAGTGAACTGCAGCTTGCTCTGCTTGAAATGATTCCTTTGAGGATCGGGGCCCCTTTAGCATTTAATTGCTGTCTAGTTTACTGTATATTGTTGAGTTGACCAATCCTGCAGAGAGCCAGGTTTAAGCTGGTGTTGCATTACACATAATGCAGGCTGAAATGGAGAGAAAACCCATCTCTTTGCCTTGGAGAACAGAACTAGTGATGGGATCTATAGAATCCTGCACCTTTATCCCATACTTCCACCATAGAGCTTAAGACCAAGCTAGATGTGACATTTGCTGTGTAATTGGTCTTTCTTGAACAAATAACCAGCACAGGGGCTCCTGAGCCAGATTGGGGCCATGGCATGGTGGGAGAGGGGATTCCCCCCCCTCGTTTCCCTTTTATTCCTGCTTTTTTCCTGATTGGACTTGACTCCTATTTATCTGTACTGGGAGGAAAGCTCCCATCAGGATTCTGATCAGGACTGTGGGTTAACCCTGCTCCAATTCCTCGTGCTGTTATTACAATCTGGCTCATCACATATCGCATGCAACCTTTGTGTGCATTGTCATAGCTGCATATCCCTTGAAACCTGGGCTCCCCAAACAATGTGGCCTATTTTTAGCAGCAGCTGGACTCCTTGCTGTACTTCTGCTTCTACTTCACTCCCTTTTCCATTGCACAGACACTAGGCTTCTTGTGAGGTGCAGACCTGGGAAGGGTTAGTGATAAGGATATGCTTTCTTGTCAGCTCAGTTTACAGTCATGGGAACTAAGCAGCTGACCAGAGAGGCTGAGCCCCTTCCCTGAGCTGCCCAAGGGCCTTAGCTAGCTCTTGATGATTGCACAGGCCAGCTGGGTGGTGCATATGCTGTTTAGGCATGGCACTTTATTGGCATTGCACAGTAACACAATCTGCTGGAGGAATGCCTCCTTTCTTGCTGCCTCCAAGGCCTGTTCCATTGCTGTAGCCCTTTGAACAAAGCTGCATTGCCTAATGGCATAGGCCAGGGTGAGGAACCTCAGCTCTGGGGCCCAAATACAGTCCTTAAGCTTCTCTATCTGTTCCTTGAGCCTCTCCCTACATCATACTCCCCCTCCCCCAGCCATATCATTCACTGGATGCACTTCATATTCTCCTTGAGTGTTTTTTCCTGATGTGTCCTTGAACTCTGATAATGCCTCTCCCCTGCCTGGATGGAGGATAGAGAGAGGTTTGTGAGTGTGTGTAGAAACTAGCCTACTGTACATTTACATCTGTTGCTCCTCCCACTTTTGCCTCTGGCTCCACCTACCACTGTCACAAGGCCCCTGGAACATTGATCCAAAGGGATGTGACTCTTGGGTTGCATTTGATAGGGAGCGGAAGCGCAAGCAGCTGGGGTACCAAAGGGCAGGATGAGGGAGTCTGTAAAATGTTTAGGCATGTCGACGGCGACCGGCATGGTGTGGATGAGAGAATAAAATACTGGGAAGGTTGTGCTCTTTGTGGAGGGGGGGGGCATTTCCCCCATGATTAACAAAAGCAGACATGTTAGCTCCAGAGCTCCAGCCCTTTGGACATTCTCCAGGGGCGACTTGGATGAACATCCTAAGCAAATAGCACTGGCTAGCCTTATAACTGTCTAAACAGTAGAATTCGATTCTTTGCAAATACTTTGTTCTCCCCCTTTACAATTAAAAATGAATCTGCAAGTTCACCTGCATTGTTAGTTGTGCCCCTGGCCCTTCCACGGGGCCTCTGTGTGAGTTCCCCTGTTGTGGTGCATAGACTTGAAAACAGGAAGCATTTAGCTGGTACAATTATCATCCCCCTGCTTATTCTGGTCACATATTCTGTGGTCTTTTATCCTCTGGGCTCACAGTGAGTCAAGGAAGGCAGTATGCTGTGTGAGAAGTTGGCCATCTCATGGCCCTACAGAGCTGGCAATTTGAGAAGCAACCCTTGTGCTGTCAGTCCACATCAGCAAGCCTTTCAACTGGGCAGAAGTCCCAGACTCTGTGCATGGTCCCCCTTTCTAGTAGACTGGGGGGGGGAAGAGAAAATAGTAATAAAATGTAGAGGTGGTTTTTTTTACTTGCATAGAGACATGGCAGGCAAAGTATGCAGCTCTCTCTGTGCAATCAACTGTTGAGCAATTTTAATTAACAAAACAGGTGTTTTCGAACCTACCCATCTGAGGAGAGAAGGGCAATCAATGCCCGGCACTGCTGGCCATTTCCCTGCGGGGGCAGCCTTTGCTTGTAACTCTTTCTGTAGCAGCACCTGTGCTTGTATTTGGTCATGACTCAGTGAGAGTAAGTGCAGCAGCCTCTCCACTTACACTGGAATGCTGTTCTTCTTCAGCTACAAAACACTTTTTCATTGTTGCAGTACCTTTTATCCCAGCTCAGCAAAGCCTGGGATTGAGCCAAATGGAAGCTTTTAAACAAAGGACCGAACCTGCTGCCAAGTGCCCCAGGCTCCAGAAAATGGCAGTTTCTGGAAATGAAGCCTGCCACAAGTGACGGATGACAATCTCCACCCAAGCATCCATCGCTAACTGCTCTGTAATTAAGAGGATATGCTTGTGCAGTTGTTTAAAAGTAAATGTAGCTACCACCTGGGCCTGATGGGGTCCAACAGAATGTATTCTCAGCATGATACGTGCATTGGAATGAGGTAGTAAATATCCTGCCCTACTAAACACTACTGTCCTCCCTGTTTCGATCCCGAGGGGCAATACTGCTTTGCTCAGTATTGTTGATTAGAGCTTTGGGCATTTGAAAAATTTCCAGCTGCCATTATTGTGGGTGCTACATGTTGGCAATGCCCAGTTCCATATGCCAATATCTGAGTCTGCAGTATGATTTAAATTAGCAACTTGAGGAATGCAAGCTGAGGATTTAACCTGTATGCCACAACTCAGCTAGTTCGAAAAGAGAGAACTGCAGGGAACATGTCCTTAGAAGCTTATTTATGCAAATAGGCCAAAACAAGGCAGGCGTTACTGCCTGATCATTGTAACGGCTGCAGGTTTTGGGTTGCAGCCAACTAAGTTCTACTCAGAGTAGACTCGTTGCAATCAATGGACCTAGGTTACTCATACTCCTTGATTTCAGTGGGTCTACTTATGGACGCAACCCATTTCTTTATAAAGGGCCAGCAGTTCTGGTCCAAACAGCTCCTTTCCATGCCTTCTGCCCCTCAGTATTTATATCACCATAGCTTTGAGAAGAGGCTTTGATACTCTGGAATGAGTGGGGCAATCCTAACCATTGATCCATACTGCTGGCAGGGATTAGAAATTGACACCACCGGCAGGGGAACTTGGCCACCATGGAGGCCCTTTCTGTGCCCAGGGAAATGATGGAGGAGTATATGCTGCCACTGGTGTTCTTGCCAGCAGTAGCTGGAATAAAGCTCCCCAATGGGGGTGTTTCAATGATAGGGTGGAAGCAGAGCAATGGCTCTTCTGGATCCAAAGCCAGTCCAGTTCCTGGTAAGGGACCTGATTTGGGCGCATGTTGCGAGTTGGTGCAGCCAACATAGTTGGGAAAACTGCGCTCCATTTTTTCCTCCTGGCTAGCAGGAGCCAGTCAGGCTGCAAATGCCACGGAGAGTCCCTTGCTCCATGCCCCCCCCCCACTCAGTTAGGGTTTCTGTCTTGGTGTTGGGAATGATAACATCTTGTTCCACAGCTTGTAGTTTTTTTTAACACATGGTTCTTCAAAGTATTTGACCATATGTTTTGACTATATGAAGCCACATGGTACTGAGACAGACCATCAGTGATCCATCTGGCCTAGTATGGTCTCCTCTGACTGCGAATGGCTCTCTGGGGTCTCAGGCAGAGGGTCTTTCCCCCATCACCTGCTACTTGAACCTTTTTAACTGGAGGTGTCAAGGTTTGATCTTTGACCTTCTGTATGCAAACTATTAGTCATTCCAGAGCTTCTGAATGAGGACTAGGAGCAAAGCCTAGACCCCTGGAGGCAGAAAAACATCCCAGGTGCCCAAATGTTTAAGTGTAGCTATTGAAATGCGTTTTCTTAGTCTCAGGCCAACACCCTGCCAATTACGTAATATAGAGCTACCTTATACTGAGCTAAAAGGTGACAAGGGGCACCCCTTTGCTCCCTCAGCAGGCTGTCTGGGGAGGGACAGATTGCTCTTGCCAGAGGTCTGCTGCAACCTTATGAAATTGGGTTGAGAGCCGTATGGAGACAGGTCAAGGGACACATGCTCCCCCACTATAGTGCATGATGTCCAGTTTTATCAGGGATAGGGAACCTACAACTTTCTAGATGTTGCTTGTCTGTAGCTCCCATCACTGCTGCCAGTTGGCTATGTGGGCTGGGACTGATGGGAGTCCCAGCAACATCTGGAGGACTACAGGTTCCCCACCCCTGAGTTCCACGCATGCTGTGTTCATCGAGTGTGATGCCTGGGGGCTGATTTCCTTAATTGGAAACATAGAAAAGTTACAAAAAGCAACATTATAATATGTAACAAAAGACGTTTAAGTGTGAAAATACATTGAAATGTTAAAACCATGTTCACACTTTTTTTTAAAAAAATAACAATGAAGAAAACACGTTCACATTCCAGATGTTAATTACACCACCATTTGTATTTATAAATTAGATAGCCATAATTAGTGATATACAAGCAGATTTAATCTCAACTGCATTATCACATCATAATGAGGATATTAGGGATGTTAGAACTTTTGATAGCCATAGCTATCGATTCATGAGCTGATACATGTTGTAGGAGTATATGTCGCATTTCCAGAGAAGAAGGTTGTGTTTTCAAAATGTAGTGTTTATTTAGCCCGTGGGTAGGCAAACTAAGGCCTGGGGGCCAGATCCAGCCCAATTGCCTTCTAAATCCAGCCCGCGGATGGTCCGGGAATCAGCATGTTTTTACATGAGTAGAATGTGTCCTTTTATTTAAAATGCATCTCTGGGTTATTTGTGGGGCATAGGAATTTGCCCCCCCCCCATATAGTCCAGCCCCCCACAAGGTCTGAGGGACAGTGGACTAACCCCTTGCTGAAAACATTTGCTGACCCCTGATTTAGCCATTCACCCTTTACAGTCATACCTCGGGTTACAGATGCTTCAAGTTGCGCATTTTCGGGTTGCACACCACGCTGAACCCGGAAGGACTGGAACGCGTTACTTCCGGGTTTCAGTGCTCACGCATGTGCAGAAGTGCTAAATTGCGCTTTACGTAGACGCAACGCTGAGGGTTGCGAACGCTGCAGGTTGCGAACATGCCTCCCGCACGGATCACATTCGCAACCCGAGCGTCCACTGTAGTTTCTTCCAAAGAGGTCATTGCATGGACTGGCCTCTTCTGAGCTAGATGTAGTGTGATAGTTGCCATATGCTTGTCACGGTGCATTTTTCTCGCTCTCCTCCTTCCCTGAACCCCGTAACAGCTGCCTCCTGGTTGCCTTACCATTTGCTATGATCAAGTGTTTTCCTTGCAGGAGCAGGAAATAACTGGAACTCCCCCCCCCCCAACCTTAATGGTGTTGCTGGAGCCTCTGGCTAAGCTGATTCCATGCTAGTAGCTGTACTACCATTTGCCTCTTTCCTAGCTCAGTTTTCAGTTCCCATAGTCAGGATGCAACTGGGGATTTGTATAAATAAGTACAAAATGTGGGACACAGGGTGACTTTTCTAGCATCAGCTGTGCACTGTAGGTCACTGCATGCTTTTTTCCGTAATCCATTGTAGCATTCTGCCTCTCCAACCTGCCCTGTCCATCACAATTGCCCTGGTAATGCCTTCGGTTTCTGTCCTTTGCCCTTCACATCTTTGTGGTGTAAAACCCATGCCAGTTTCCTGTCTAGCAGGGAGAAAGCCCTGTCAACCGAAGTTCCTCCTCCTGACACTTGAATATAAATGTAATGGCCTTCTCTAACCTTTGCAGTTTCTTTACCATCACGCAAAAGAAACAAAGGAGGTTCTCTGTACAGTGAGGTAGTGCCAGTATTAAGTGTGTATAGAGGTGTATGCAATTTTAATTGTAAGCTTGCTGTGGAAAGACTCTCATTTCTTTTTGGGGACATGTAACATTTTCAATACGCACTCCCCCCCCCAAAAAAAAACCCCACTCGGATTGAGCTCAGCAGAGACTTGTTCTTTGCACAGTACTGATTGGCTAGCCCTTGTGTCAGTCTCAAAAATGCAGTAAAAAAACAGTATAAGTGTAAGAAACCTCTGAAAGGGGGGAGGGGAGTTGAAATATGATGTGGAATAATTCAAATTTATGTTTTGTGTTTATTGTAAAATGAAAATATAAAGAAAAAATATTTTTTTTTAAAAAAAGAGGAGGAGGCAATCAACATTCATTGGAAGCTATGTGCTTATAATGGGTGAAGTCTGTGTGGGTGTGTGGAAAGCAGAACTCAACCCGCAGCTGGAAAACCCACTTATGTTTGCAGGTTTGGCAGCATACAGTCTAAAGTTTTATATAGGCTTAGTGGTGCTTCCTAGAGATTCCATACAGGGTACCCCTGTTTTATTTGGGATCACACACTGCGGAGGGTCTTGGAATTAGATATTGATGTTTTGCCATCTGGTCTTTCGGTTTCTTCCCCCGCCCCCTGCAAAAGTTCATTTTTTGTAAAGTTAATTTCCTCCTTCCCAGTGAATAACCTCTCTTCTTTCCTTGGGCTGTGATAAAGGACTACCTATGACCCTAATTATCAGATAAAGCCATATTGTGAGAGCTTTACTGCAGAAGAGGTCAAGCCCAGAGGGTCCCTGGGGACCAGAATTCATTGCTTGGGATTTGCTGGAAAATGTTTGTGAACATAAGGTCATCAGGACTGTGGAACTACTTCCTGTGTCTACAGATGCTTTAAGAGATATGCCCCATATTAAGAGTAATTCAGTGTTCCATGACTCTTCCATGGAACAGACAGTAAAGCTCTACCATGCCCCATTTTTGACATTTTCGTTTGAAAGTCTGAATCCTGAGTCTCAAATAGTTTAGATTCAGTATTATTCAGTCTGCTCAACAGATTCACATGAATTGTGGTCTTTCCCATTTTACAGTTTTGGCATTTGACTTACCCTTTCCCTCCTGAATGCTCTTCCTGGCTATACTTTGGTCGCACAATCTGAGTCTGACATATCTAAGTGCCAGTGGCAAAGCCCATTTGATGCTTCTGCACCCATGATAGAGAATTACGTGTGTTTTTTATATCCTCACATTACAGTAGGAGGTATGGTTGGTGTGCTACTGTAATTGCTAGACTACCCATTGCACCATTAATATTCACGTTAGTGAACCTGTTTGTAACTTTAATATTTGATGCATGCTCTTCAGTTCAATATATTTTTTTTTAAAAAAAATCTATCCTGGTCAATGGGGAAAGCTCTGAGAGCATAATGTAGCACCACCAACTTGTTCCCCCTTCTATGCCTGTGGATTCACAGAGAATTATTAGGTGGTGACCTTGGTGCATCTAAATGTGTCTAGATTCCCTTTAATTCCCGTTTTGCACAGTTTCTGAAACTTGCCGATGTGCATCTAAAACTTGCCAGCCATCGCAGCGAACAAACTCAGAAGTGACTGGCATCTCAGTCTTGTATGTGACAGTTATTCCCTCTTCTGTATCCAGAGAAGCTGGCATTCAGAGAACCATTGGGCATAAGATCATGGACATAAGGGCATAGAACTTTTGTGAAAGTTCTGATTTTGGGGGGCTGTGCAGCAAAGCATACACCATAATGCTGCTGAATAACAAGAGGTGCATTGTTTACTACAAGGAAGAGGGATTCAAGAGGATTTGGTTTTCTCCATACTTCTGGTTCTTGTGCAAAGATGGCAAGATGTATTGTCAGGGGTTCAGGAGCAGAGACTAGGGCAAGGGAGGAAACAGAGAGTGAGGGGGAGGAGGCAGAAGAAAAGATGAGTGATGACGACGACCCGAGATCTCCTAGTCTTTCCAGTGAATCAGAAGATTCACAGGAAGGAGCGCCAGTGGCCAGGGCAAGGGGGGAGCTTAGGGGGACACCCCAGGAAGAAGGGTCCAGAGGGGGCTCAGAGAGCAGCAGTTGGAAATCGGGGCCAGCATCACCAGCAGAACGCAGTGGGGAGGAAGGGCGCCAGGTACCGAGTTCTGGCAGCTTGCAGCAGGAGGGAGGACATGAGTCAGGAGTGGCCACACCTCCATCGGGGAGCGAGGAAACGGTCTGGAGGAAAGTGGAAGGTTGGGCGCGCGCGCCAAGTTCAAATACACAGGAAGGTGGCGCAGTAAGCAGGCTGGAAAGGGAACCAGGTCCTAAAGCCCGGCGCAAGGAGACAGAAGGGTCCGGGGGGTCAGCGTCAGAAGCGTCCCGAAAGGAAGAGACCACAGGGGGCAGAGGGACCCAGAGAAGAACGGTCAGGCGGAAAAGGTGGAGTAAGGCTAGGGTACTTAGCTGGTGTACAGGGGGCGGAGACTCAGACGGAGCTTCACCGGTCTAACCCTTAAGACGTAGAGCTGCACGCAGCCGCTTGAGAATGGAAACTGTAACTCAATAAAGACTTTTACAAAGTGACCGCTGGCTAGCGTGATCCTCTGTGAGCTAGGATCTTGAAGCAGCACTGACAGTAAGCTCCGTCTCAGTATTGTGGGCCTCTACGGCCTCGCGGAGAGGAGAGAAAGCGGGTGCCTACTTGTGAGCTCACGAACGGCAGGCAATATGACGGCCGAAAAGCAGATAGCGGAACTCAGAGAAGCAGTGACATGACTGAATGCCGAGGCGCTTGCATCCAGGAAGAGAGAGGAGGACGCAGCTGCCGCCTACAGGGATCTCCAGGTCAGGTTGGAAATGCTTACGAAGCAAGGGCAACTGACACCCAAACCGGAGGGGATTGGGTTGGGGAGAAGAACAGGCGGTCTGGTCTCTCACTTCGATGGGAATTTGCAACAGTACCCCAACTTTAGAGCAGATGTAAAGTGTGCACTGCAACTGCTGAACAAAGACTTTAGAGATGAGCAAGAGAAGGTGGGATTCATCATGTCCCATTTGCATGGAGATGCTAAAGCGTGGCTGCGCAATTTGTGGAGGGATAAGGATCCAGCACTCCAAAATGCGGATGCCTTTATTAAAGCGATGGATGGGTGCTTTTTATCAAGCATAGACGTGGATCTTGCCCGGAAAGAGGTGCATGGGCTGAAGCAAGGGAGGGCCAGTGTAAGACAGTACCACGCCTGCTTTTTTGCATTGGTCAATGCCCTGGAATGGGACAGAGATTCGGCTCCAGTCAGAGACCTGTTTTGGGAAGGATTGAACAGCGCGGTTAAGGACGAAATTGCAAGGGGGGAGAGACCCCGGACCACGCAGGAGATCGTTCAGAGGGCACTGGCTGTTGGGGTGCGGCTGGAGGAACGTCCATGGAGCAGGGACGAAGGGCGTGGAGGGCGCGAACCAGCGAGAGGGTTCTCCTTCGTTCCCAGGGAAGCTGCGCGTGCGCAATCCACACCTCCGCCAGGAGGGGGAGCGGAACCTATGGAGGTCAGCAACCAGAGCCCTAGCACCGGGAGCAGTCAAAGCGAAGCCTCCTAGAGGGGACCGGAAGTGTTACATCTGCGAAAGTCCGCAGCATATGGCGAAAGAGTGTCCCCAGAGGATCCACAAGCTCAATGCAGCCTCTGCAACAGTGACTGCAGCTCCTCAGCACGGAGAATCACAGCAGGGAAACGACGGAGTCTGGCTGGAGACAGAGGCACTGGGGCCCAGCCAGACAAGTCAGTGAAGCAGTCCCCAGAGATTTTGCAGCCCATGGATCCCCTCCCACCCAAACCGGTAGTGCAGCTCACTGCATCGCTCCAGCTACCCAATGGCCTCATTCTGGATGTGCCAATCACCGTTGACTCAGGAAGCAATGCTGACTTTATAGAGCAGGAAGTGGCTGGAGGTTCCAAGCCGAGCGACGGACCCGGGAACGCCTGAGGCAGAGACGGACGCAGACATGTAAGGGGAGGATTTTGGGTTCGAGCACGGCAGCACAGAGATGGAGGCAGAGGTGACCGTCGTCGACGAGAGCGGGGAGGAAGAACCGGAAGTCTTCAGTTGGAGGCCCGCCACGGGAAGCGAACTGTATCCGACGTTCGTCCCCGGGACACTGCAGCACCCAGCTCCCGCACCGGAAGGAGGGGAGGGGGGAAGGGGGGGCTTCGAGGGGGGGATGGATGTCAGGGGTTCAGGAGCAGAGACGAGGGCAAGGGAGGAAACAGAGAGCGAGGGGGAGGAGGCAGAAGAAAAGATGAGTGATGACGACGACCCGAGATCTCCTAGTCTTTCCAGTGAATCAGAAGATTCACAGGAAGGAGCGCCAGTGGCGAGGGCAAGGGGGGAGCTTAGGGGGGCACCCCAGGAAGAAGGGTCCAGAGGGGGCTCAGAGAGCAGCAGTTGGAAATCGGGGCCAGCATCACCAGCAGAACGCAGTGGGGAGGAAGGGCGCCAGGTACCGAGTTCTGGCAGCTCGCAGCAGGAGGGAGGACATGAGTCAGGAGTGGCCACACCTCCATCGGGGAGCGAGGAAACGGTCTGGAGGAAAGTGGAAGGTTGGGCGCGCGCGCCAAGTTCAAATACACAGGAAGGTGGCGCAGTAAGCAGCCCGGAAAGGGAACCAGGTCCTAAAGCCCGGCGCAAGGAGACAGAAGGGTCCGGGGGGTCAGCGTCAGAAGCGTCCCGAAAGGAAGAGACCACAGGGGGCAGAGGGACCCAGAGAAGAACGGTCAGGCGGAAAAGGTGGAGTAAGGCTAGGGTACTTAGCTGGTGTACAGGGGGCGGAGACTCAGACGGAGCTTCGCCGGTCTAACCCTTAAGACGTAGAGCTGCACGCAGCCGCTTGAGAATGGAAACTGTAACTCAATAAAGACTTTTACAAAGTGACCGCTGGCTAGCGTGATCCTCTGTGAGCTAGGATCTTGAAGCAGCACTGACCTGTATATATTCAATGTAGGCACAACTCTTGTGCTCCCTCATGAAGAGTTGCACAAATCCTTTTTATATTGTCCGATATCATCACTTTTGCTTCCTTTTTCAGTGCATGCTTCTAATGTGCAAAGCCATGTTGTGTTCCCAAGATGGCTGCATTCTTCATTAAGAATAAAGTCTCGGGCCACATAAGAGGAGGGAGGGACCTGCAAAATGTGTCTCTTGCTAACATTTCGTATCTTGAACACAATTATGCTGGTACAACTTGAATTAAAGGATTAAAAATGAAATCTGTGCAAAATGCTTACCTACAATTTTACACTGCAAGCCGTAGCTCCTACTTAAGCAATTTTGAATGTTAGCATGCGTTTTGGAAGAAAATCTGTTTCTTTCTAAATAGATCAGGAAAGCTAAATGCCAGTGAGGATTTTGGAAGAGGGACAGTCAGGTGGGATATATATCCCTGATCAAAATAGAAACTAAAGCCCAATGCCAGTACTGCTGGTAATATTAACTTGTGCATCAGATCTGAGGACCAAACCTCATATTACTTTTTGCTGTGTTTATAGGTAGCCAAAGATGTCTCTGTGAGGCTCCATAATGAACTGGAGACAGTGGAGAAAAAACGGATTAAGCTGGAGGATGAGAATGAGGACTTGCGCCAACGGCTCATTGAGAGTGAGTTGGCTAAGCAGGTGCTGCAGAATGAGATGGATAAGCTACGGGAGGTAAGTACTATCCTAAGGGATTGCATTTCTATCTTCTCTTTTCTCCCAAGGAGCTTTGATCAGTGTTCAGCTTCACAGCAAGCCCACGAGTTAGCTTAGGCTGAGGAGGAGTGACTTGCTCAAGGCATATAGAATCTACAACATTACATCTTCCCAGGTCTCCTGCTTACCTCTTTGCTACTAGTAAGTTGTGTTCTAAACATGTGTTGGGAAGTGGATGAAACATGCAAAAGACATGAACTTGGATGACCATCAAGTTCCTTGCTTGTTAAAGCTCCCTGTTTCTCCAAATTTACACACATCTACTGTACAAAGATTTGTATCTTTGGCTTTCCCCCTTTTCTTTTATTTCTCTCCTTAATACACTTTCAATGGGCCATTTCATGTGGAGCACATTACAGTAATCTAATGTGAGTGTGACCAAGGCATGTGTAGCTGATCTCCAGGAAAGGGCTGGGGCACTAGCCAAAGATGTACAAAGTTGCTGCAGTGGCTATCTGTGAGTGCCTAGGACAGGGGTATTTTGTGTTTCTTCCAGTCTTAGAGTCACATCGTCTCACAGATAATCTTCCGGGGCCACATACCAGTGATGAAAAGAGGCAAAAGTGAGTGGAGCAACATAGGTGATGCTTACCCCTGGGTTTACATTCCAGCTAAGCAGAAGCCAGAGGTTTCTCTCTACACACACACACACACACACACACACACACACTGCATTCTGCTTCCAGACTAGCAAAAGGCACTTGGTGCTGTTCAAGAGGCACATTCTACCCACTAAAGGGGTATGTGGAGCAGAGCCTGGGCAGAGTGGCCTGGGTTGGTGGTGTGTGGTCTGGAGGGCCTGTGATAGCCCTGGGGGCCTAGTAGAGAGCCTGAGGGGCTAAATGTCCTAGGGCAATGCCAGATGAAGGAGCACCCTCAAACTCTGATCCTGACTCTTTAAGCAGAGTGCAACTCCATCCAGAATGGGCTGTACACCTAATCCTGAACTAGTCTTCCTATTAAACAACAGCACTTCCATCTTGTCCGGATAACACATTTGCTCACATCCAGCCTGCAACTACACTCAAACAATATTTCAGAACTTCTACCACCTCCCTTGTATCTGATGAAAAAGTGAGATGCTGATGGCACCCAACCCCAAATCCACAGACAATCTCTGCTGGTGTTTCAATGTGGATATCAAACAGCAACAGAAGCAAAAGGAAGCCCCAAGGAACACCATAGGCTAGTAGCCATGTAGCCAAGAGTCAGTTCTCCAGCATCAACTTCTGGGAACTGTCCTCCAGATAAGAGTGGTACCAGGGCAAAACCATTTCCCCTAATTGCATCCTAGCCAGATGATTGAAGCTGAGGTTCTTTAGGAAGGGAGGGCTTCTCTTGGACTCTACATTATGAATCATTGGAATTGAATGGAAGGCTGTAATTTCAATTCTGGGAAATCAAATGCAAGCAGTAAAAGAGAACTACTGTATTTTTCGTCCTATAGGGAGCACCGGCCCATAGGACGCACCTAGTTTTTTTTTTTGGGGGGGGAAATGAATAAAAAAAATGTATCCCCCCCCCCCCCGCTGCGGCTGCTGCCGCAAGGCGCGTATACCTGCCCGAAGCACAGGGCACCCTCCGGAGGGCTCCGCGTGCTTCGGGCTGCAGGCTGCCGCCCCAAGCCTTGCGCGCTCGATGGGACCTCCTGCCAGGCGCGCAAGGCTTGCGGACACTCGCCCGAAGCAGGGGGAGCCCTCCGGAGGGCTCCCCGTGCTTCAGGCGACAGGCTGCCGCCCCAAGCCTCGCGGGTTCGGCGGGACCTCCTGCCGGGCGCGCAAGGCTTGCGGACACTCACCGGGGCTGCAGGCTGCTGCCCGCAAGCCTTGTGAGCCCGCGGGAACTCCCGCTGGGCTTGCAAGGCTTGCGGATAGCTTCCTGAAGCCTGGAGAGCAAGAGGGGTCGGTGCGCACCGATGCCTCTCGCTCTCCAGGCTTCAGCGAAAGCCTGCATTCGCCCCATAGGACGCACACACATTTCCCCTTCATTTTTGGAGGGGGAAAAGTGCGTCCTATGGGGCGAAAAATACGGTACGTATAGTCAACCTTTCCTACAAAGTCAAGGAAGAACAGAGCAAAATGGATATTGACCTGTGGTTGATGGTGATCAATAGCTTTAGGCTAGCCATTTAAAACACATTGTGGTCTTATCTTTTTCATGTCTGCCCTTTTGGTTCTTGTGTTTGCTGCCAGCAGCTGGAATGTGCCATATCCTTGCTTCCTCCAAGAGAAACTATGTATAGTTTAGGCACTTTTCATATCCATTTGATGGACTTGCAGTCAAATGGGGTCATGGAAGTGTAGGTGAATGGATCTCAGACCACTAACAATCTCCTTGGCATCAGGTTCTGTTTCTGGTCTCTCAGCATAACGGTCTTCTGGTACCATTATGCTGTATAGTTTTAATGATGCTGTATTTAGGCACTTCACTGCAGGAAAGTGGCAGTGTAACATAAAATAGTTGGGGCTTGCTGAAGTGCTAGGTAGCAAAGCTGACAAAACATGCATGTTCAATAGCTCCCTACAGGATTATCTTAAGGGAGAGCAACCAGTTCTTGGTGCTCACAAGGTTGCCAAAAACGTGGTGTAGAATGGAACTGTGAGTGAGGTCAGGGAAGTAGGCCAAAAGGAATCTGGTTTCCAGTTGCAGTCACAGCAAGAGTTAAGTGTCTGCAACATGGAATTACCCTAGCTGGAGTCAGGCCAGGCAAACTCCCTTGCTTTACTATCCTGATTCATTCTGCATTAAAAAAATACAATGACCAGTTTTTTTAGCCCAAAGTTGACACACCTTCGTATTACCTTTTTTCTATAAAACTAAACCCTTCCGGAGCAGTACTCCGTTGCACTTGCAGTGCTGTTTCTGTGTGAACTTAAATCTTATAGCAAATAAAACTAACACATAGGAAATGCCCAGCCAGCCCTTCTGCATGTTGTAGGCTTTGATCCACTGGATCAAAGAGCATCTTTGAATCGTTGCAATTGGAAAAAACCCAATGGCTAAAATGTTTTGATTTGAAAGACAGTTAAATCGATCTTTTAACCTGCTCCTTGATGATACCTGATGGGTACTTATTTTTATATGTTTTATTACAGATATTTTGTGTGTGTTTTAAATTCTATTTTCCCTCCCTGATTAATTGTGGGAGGTTATTGGGTTGTTCTTGTTTTTATTTTGATTATGTATTTTGTGATTTTATATTGTGATTTTATCCTGTGAGCTGCCCTAAGATCTGTGGGTATAGGGCATTATATAAATAATAATAATAATAATAATTAATAATAATAATAATAGTTCTTTGCCCTGACTTAGAATTGCTGCTAATGGGCAGTTTGGTTCTACTGCAGTATCTTGCCTTCTCTCAAAGTCTTCAGTTCTCTTTGCAGATACATGGGGGTTTGTCCCTAATCATGTGAATGGCTAACAGACTTGCAACAGGCTCTTATTGACAATTTAATTTCCAATATGCAATTATAAATGTGGGTATACAACAGTATGAAGAAAGGCTGGTGTATACATAGGGAACACACAGCCATTTCCTTGACCACAGCCATGGTGACAGGCTGCTGGAACCCCTTTCCTACACTTTTAATTTTTTATTCCTGAAGTTCTGTATCTACTTGCACAGCTGTATGGAGAAATGTTAGTGGGTGCAAGTGGACCTGTAAATCCCTGCAGTAATGCCTAGGACAAATTTCAGAACAGAGCAAATGGCCGCAAGGGCAGCTTAGAAGCCTCAGCCCTCCGTAACAATACTGGATAGGACTTGCAGCTTTTCCCTTTGCTTATTGTTCTCTAGGCAGCCTGTCTGCCCATCCACACAGCAGACAGTACTAATGGGCATGAGATTGGTTTCTGAGCAGTCTGTGTGCATGATCTGAATAGCAAGTGAAAAGAAGTGCAGTAGCTGTCAGTGGGAGATGGGTGATGAAGGCGAGGAGAGGGTTGTCCTGTGGCCAGCATGCCAGACTGGAGTCACATGATGTGTGTACACAGAGACCTGAACAGTTGGTGTTGCATACAGATGACTTGGGTGGTGTGTGTGTACACAAACACACACACAGAGGGAGGGAGAGAGTGTAGTAGCATCTTTGTTGTGAAAGTGAAGGATTGGAACACATTGCAGCCCAGTTTTTCTTTCTGCTGCCATGCCTTCCTCTTATTCCACCCCTGGAATATATCTTGAGAAATGAGAATAGAACTCATCGGCTTTCTGGATCACGTTGGAAAGCTCTTCAGTAGGTTCCCCAAGGCATTGCTATAGCTCCAGAATGGTGTGCGGTCTTGTTTAAAAAGCATCTAATTTCTCAATGTGGGATATAATACTCCTAAGCATTGTGGCCAAAGCAAAGACAGGAAACTGGAAGAGCAAGGCAAGAGGAGGAAGATCTCAAAATCCAAATTGCTGCTGAACGTCTGATGCCTCCTTAAGATCAGGTGGAGTAAAGTGGAGCTTTATAATGCTGCTGGGCTTTTGCAAGAGTGTTGTGTTAAGTTTCATACTTCTTAGTTAGCAGCCACAGTTCTAGGAGTATTATATCCCATATTGAGAATTTATATCTTAGAGAGAAGGCTATTGATTCTGTGGCATTCTGGAGCAGAACCATATCTTGCTCCATTAGAATCTGTTTTGTATTCTAGGATGAGTGTTCCATAGTTCACAGACCAGGATGCTGTTAATACTGATTTTCTCCACAGAGCTCCGTTTTTGTAAGGATGTGCTGGTGCTGTGGGTGAATTGCCTTTTTCCCGCCTGCTGTTGGTTAGCACCTCTTAACCATGTATTTACAGTTCTGTGTCTTGTCAACTGCTTCCTTGTGTGTGCATGCTGGGATTGCATCTGGGGGTTGAAAGCAGTTGATTTCTGAAACTGTTCATTCTGAATTACCAGTGTGTGTGCAGGCAAAATTGTAAGTCTCTATGCTCCATCTAGATCCTTTCCCCACCTCCACTTCCTAAATCCCCAAATTTATGAAA
Source organism: Podarcis vaucheri (assembly GCF_965113315.1). NCBI lineage: Eukaryota > Metazoa > Chordata > Lepidosauria > Squamata > Lacertidae > Podarcis > Podarcis vaucheri. The sequence continues at coordinate 76,486,543 of NC_138764.1, forward strand.
GGCAGTACTTTTGTCTAAGACAGGGGTCAGCAAACTTTTTCAGCAGGGGGCCGGTCCACTGTCTTTCAGACCTTGTGGGGGGCCGGACTATATTTTGAAAAAAAAATGAACAAATTCCTATGCCCCACAAATAATGTTTTAAATAAAAGGGCACATTCTACTCATGTAAAAACACCAGGCAGGCCCCACAAATAACCCAGAGATGCATTTTAAATAAAAGGACACATTATATTCATGTAAAAATACTGATTCCTGGACCATTCGCAGGCTGGATTTAGAAGGCAATTGGGCCTGATCCGGCTGCCGGGCCTTAGTTTGCCTACCCATGGTCTAAGATAGCCTTTCTCAACCTGTGGGTCCCCAGACGTTGTTGAGCTACAACTCCCATCACCCCTAGCTAGCAAGGCCAGAGCTCAGGTATGATGGGAATTGTGGTCCAACAACATCTGGGGACCCACAGGTTGAGAACCGCTGGTCTAAGAGGTGGCTAACTAGCTGTCTCCATTGGCTCCAACCAGCTGTGCAGCTGTCTCCAATGACTACATATTTCATTGTTATTAATGCACTGTAAGACTAGCTCTATATAAGTTGGGTTTCACACTCAAGAACTGGCACCTCCTGGGAAGATGAAGAGGTTACTTTGCATCATGTAGCTGCTATGTCTTTCAATGGAGGGAGAAGGGGGCTGATCCCTAGCCTGTTGGGGACTTGGCAGGATTCAAGCCCAGTCACCAATTTCACCTTCTGTTTTCTTCCTTGCCAAGAGGCATTTGACTTAATATCTAATCACAGAATCCCTGTTTTGCAAAACAAACAAACAAACAAACAAAGCTTTTTATTAGTTTCATTAGATATTACAAGTATTTCATTCATCTTCAAAACAACACAAGATACACAAAATACACAGCAAAAAGATCATGAAGAAACGCCCATACTTAATGAAAATCTTCAACACCATATGTCTTCAGGATCTTAAATCATGATTAAATAGTCTTCTACTTTTTACAGGTGACTTCCATCTACCTCACTGTGGGTCTTTCCCCCTTTTTTCTCCCCCTCCCCTTTTACTGTGTTCTTTATCATAATCTATGTTATATCCAATGCATTATTTATCAATCATGTAATCTGCGAAAATTAATCCAAGCATACTAAAGATTTTAGTTGGGAACAATGTTTTTTTTTTTTAAAATACACTCACATTCCTTTATAAACTTTGGATTTGTTTGATTCCTGATTGTTTCTGTCATTTTTGCAAGTTCCAAATAATCAAACAATTTTATCTGCCATTCCTCCTTCGTTGGGGTTTTCTCTCCCTTCCAATCTTCAGCGGCCAACATTCTCGCTGCTGTTGTTCTTTCCCAAAAATTTTGCTATACTTTCTCCTGGATTTTCTGTAGCTACTATGTTTTGCCATTTTTCAGTGACCTGCCACAATATGCAGCTGCCCCAAGATTCTTGTGTGTCATTGGAAACAAGTTCATTAAGACATAAGCAGCCCCCTCCACATGTGTATTGCGTGAAGGGGTCAGTTTGTCATATTTTTATCAACTTGACCAAAGGTTGATCATTTATTTGGGGAGGCTCCCTTTTAAATCTTTGCAAACCTGTTACTTTTTAATGCATTCCTTTTTCAGTGGGCAGGTAAGCCAGCTTCCTTTTTCAAATGCTGGTGGGTGGGGAAGGGAAGCTCCTTCTTCTAGGCTTAGGGACTCAGCATTGAATCGCTTACATTTTTTTAAAGTGCAGGCAGCACAAATATTTGGGTGATGGCAGTCGATGAAATCCAGCTGGCTTCCCTTAGGATATTCACACCTTTCAGCAGCCTATTTATACCATCATCCTTGGCAATGGTTCCAAGTGTACCACCATTCTAAGAAGAAACCAGCTAGGTGCAAACTTGGAGCAGTTGCATTTCTTCAATATATGTTTGAGGTGGAGACTCTGGAGAACAATCAGTTTAGGGTCTATTTCCTGCAGTGCAGCTTCAGTTATCCCATCCATTGTCTTTTGCAGTTGCCTGTTAACCTAGAGAATGGTGCTCAGGCATGCACATAGTTGTCAACATTTCCCTTTTTAAAAGGGAAACCCCCTTATTCCGAATAGGATTCCTCGCAAGAAAACGGAAAAGTTGACAGCTATGGGCATGCACAAACTACCTCTGGAAGGCTTCTGAGCGGTGGGAGGGGGCTTGCTCCTAAGGGGATTATGTGCTGATTATTCTCCAGCTGGAGGGAGCATCTCTGATAATTGGATAAGTGTTGGAAAGGCCAATTAATTGTCACGCGCACTGTTTGCACCTGTGGCTTCATTTGTCTTGCAGGGGGGAGGGATTCAGAAAGACTTGTTTATGCTGGAGCCTGGAGGGGTCTGAAAGGGAGCTTATGTGTGTGTCTGGTTGCATCAACATGGTAGCAGTCACATTTAATCACATTTGTTAGCTTTTGCTATCGAATGTGCACAAACTGCAGCAAAAAAAGGGGGGGGCATTGAAAACAGCAGGGCAGCCAAAGCAGTTATAAAACCAGCCAGATCCAGTCTGGCAGCCAGTGGTGGCAGCCAACTCGGCAGCGCAATGCTGGTCATGGGAATTGCTTGTTGTGATGACAGAGTGACTATAACTATTATATTCTCCTGCACTGCTGATGCAGCATGTCCATCGACAGGAAGTTCCCCTGGAAAAATGGGGGGGAGCATTTCCTCTTCTTACACCCCTCACTCATTGTGGAAAACCAGCTATTTGCTCTGCACTTGTACATATTCTGTGATAAAACAAACATTGGACTCCTGACTCATAGTGAGCCATGTCCTGTGCAAAAAACCCCAACTTCATTCTGCAATTTGTTTTGCGTTTTGCACATTTCTCTCTTGCTTTTTATATTTTTTTAAAATTGCATCCTTGCACATGATCACTTGTTTGCATCATTGTGCTTTTTGTAATCATGGTGAAGGTCATTAAAGACAGGCCCCCCTGACCACTGGAAATCCTCTGACCCCTTCTTCTACTACCCTGTGCGTTATTCGTACACTCTTCAGCTTTTAAGAGCTCGGTATTCAGAATGCTGGGTCCTTTGTCCAATAAATAAACCATAAAAACATGCATTTATTTATTACTTATTTCATAGAATTTATATACTGCTGGTTATAATAAAAAAAAACACTCAAGGCAGTTTACAGAAAAATATGACCACTGCATACCTGTAGCTCTGAGTGGAGACCACCAGAATGGGTTGCCATAGTCTGTGGAGGTTGGAAGTGCTAAAACACTACAAGGAATTCTAGACTGCTGCAGAAGGGACCCCGCAAAGCTGTCTGTCCGGCAAACAGAGCCAACTAGCCTCTATCTCACAGGCAGCTTGCTGGGTGTGTGTTCTTGGCCTTGGTGAAATTCATCACTGGCTTGTTCTTTTTTTTGGCTTGTGTGGAAGGGTGGGAGCTGGAATGGCTGGCTCACCAACCTCATCAGGGATCATTTACTGCTGTGGTGCAAATGTGTTGGATTTCTACTGGAGATGGGATCAAGCAGCACTGTTTGGGTGCTGCTGTCTCCATATCCCTCCCTTGGACCTCCAGCTTTCTGTCTAGGGTGTGCCAAGCCACTGAGAGAAGCTGTGGCTTTTGAAGAATAGGTTTGTCCTTAATAGGAGTGGCCTGGATCTCTGAGCGTTGGCACAAGCAGCGGCTCACATTTCACAGCAGCATTTCTTGGCTATGGAGCTGTAGCACCAGCTTTTGAATATTTTTGGCTCACTATATGTGGACAGAATGGCGTCCAAGGGGCATCATTCTGACCTGTGTTATGACTTTTATTGATGCGTATCTCCCTGCTTGGTTTACTGAACGCTTTGTGGGAGTATTAGAGCGGCAGACCAGCTTTTCATTATAGCGAGCGTTTTAATAGCACTGGCTGCATTCCGTCTCTCCTGCAGAGTGAGGAGGTGCTTGTTAGGAGGCAGAAGAGAGACATAAATTAGGCAAGGAGAAACCTTTTATTGGCAAGTATTTACAAGATTTGGAGCTTCAAAAGCTGGCCCAGCAAAAGGCTATAGTCTTACCTAGTAGTAAAATAAATTTGAGGGCATAAGATGTCTTATAAGGAGAGCTGTGCTGGATCAGGCCAGTGACCTATCTAGTCTAGCATCCTGTTCTCACAGTGGTTAACCATGTGCCTGTGAGAAACCTGCAAGAAGGAACGGAGCAGAGCAGCACTCTTCCCACTTACGATTCCCAGTGACTTGGCATCCAGAGACATACCTCCAACAGCAGAGTTAGAAGACAGCCATTGTGGCTAGCAGTCATTGATAGCCCTGTTCTCCATGACATTATAATCCTAATCACAGCAAATTTGTGTTTTATTTCAGACTTGCTGGTTGGGGAATGAGGCTTAGTGGTGGCAGCGTACCTCTTTCTGCCCAATGAATCCCTGGCTGAGCTGGAATTTAAGCCCAGGTCTCCACACTCCCAAGACAAATGTGGTATCTTCTGTGACCACGTGGGCTTCTTCTTCTCTGACACAAAGGGTGGCAGATAGGCTGATGCACTGAACCCACTTACTTGACTGCAACCCCATTAGGGCTTGTTTTTGAGTAGACCTGGTTAGGATTGTGCTGTCATCTGTTATGAGGATGCCAGGGCTGGGCTGTGGGCACCAGTGTGAGGGCAAGTCAAGTAATAAGCCATAGGCATAGAGCAAGTCAGAAGTCAGGACTGAAGAACAACCAAAGGAATGTGAATTTCTCTCTGGTTCTTTGCCAAAAAGGCTGCAATCTCTGAGTCCAGTGGTTCACCATATGGGGCAGCCACCCCACAGATCCTAGCAGCTCCTGACAAAAGGAGGAGGGAGAGGAAGTTCTGAATCAAGCACAGCCAATTTCTAAAGCCACTTTAAAATTGTACGATCCTTGTTCCTTTGGAATCTGGACATACATGTTATCTTGCTGCATCAGACAAAGGCAGGGTATGAAGGCAAGCAGCTCTGCCGTTGTTTATTCCCAGCATCAGATAATCAGAGGAATTCTGAACATTGAACAACCCAGTGTGCCCCCTGCTACTTGCTTGGCACAGAATAATGATAGCTTTCATCACTGGATGTTACCAATTCCTATACAACATAATGCGAACACAACAGTTGGGTTCCAAATTGATGGATTCATTGTCGTCTCCCCAATTCAGTGTTCTACTGGGAGAGTGAATAGAATCTCGGAATACTTCTATCTCTTGTTTTGTTGGAAGACTTAATCTGGTTTGTTAACTACCTGGCGAATAAGGCATTCCAATGATTACTAGGCTACTGGGGCATTGATTCAACACCCCCCCCCCAAAAAAAAGTGGTTTAACGTGCAAATAGAAGGGAGGAGACCCTAGTTTATGGGAAGCATAGTGACTTGGAAATATAAGGTAATAATCAACTGCTTGCATTTTGTCTGAGCCTTGCAAAGGTGGTTTTTCTGTAAAGCTTCAGCCAAGGTGATTAAGATGTAATCTTTTTTTCATTGGACCTTGCACTGTTATTCTTTTCTCCAACTTGAAAGCACATGTCTTGACTATGAATAGCCAGGCTGTGCCCATATGATCAAGAATCTTCAAAGCATTCTAGCCCTTTATAAAGAAATCTCGACCTTTGATATCTCAGATATGGCACCTTATTCTCTACAGTGCTTTCCTTTCCTTTGTGTTTTTATGTAGGATGTGTTTCTGCTGCTCTCCAAATGTCAGACGACACCACTTAGCTATAGAGATGTGTCGATTCCCATACGAAGTGGCTTCTATTTTCCAATTTTGTCAGGAAAGCTAGAGTCATTTGTGTATGCTGCTCTTCTGGCTTTGCGCACAGGAATTGTGCCTGCCCAGATCAAAACGACAGTTTTCAACAAAAGTCACGCATGGATTTCCAAGAGCTTTAATTATCACTCGGGAATATCCCACCCACCCTCATCCGCTGGCTTCTATTAATGCATAGCACACCTGAATACAAGTTGTGACATTTAAAGCATAACAACCAAGGTTGGATTAAGGTGATGGGGAAGACCCAGGTGCGGTTTTCAGAAAGGGTCCCTCCCCATCCCCCAAAGGAGTGCAGGAACTTAAAAAAAACCCAAAACCCATGCTGAATTAAAATCATTTGTTAGTTTTAATATACATATTTGTATATCACAACAGACAGAGGTGGCGAGGCAGACAGTGGGTGCAATAGCAGTGAGTAAATGGAGGCAAGATGGCCCCTTGCAGACAGACATAGGCTCTGGTGCAATTGTTCCACTTCTACCATTATGGTCCAGCCCTGTGGTCCACACTTACTTCAGTTTATGCAGAAAGTGTGCGATGCTTGCCTACTCCAGATGCCAGTCCAAACTTCCTTAAAACTAGATTCAGATTAAATGCTGTTGCGATGTGACTGGTGATTGTTAATAATGAGATATACACTGCATTACCATGCTTTTCTGTCGCATGGCCATTTTCTTCACTGGCCCACCCTCACTGGGCTCAAGAAAAGCCTTCTCAGCTTCACTCATACTTATTTCCTTCACTCCTCCTGCTTGGGTTCTCATGAAATGGTCAAAGTTTAGTGAAACCTTGCCAGTCTTAGGAAATGTCTTGTCAGATTCCTTTTTAAAAGTACAGTGGTACCTTGGTTTTCGAACGTAATCCGTTCTTGAAGACCGAGTTCTGAAACTTTCGAAAACCGAAAACTCAACAGCCGACAGCTAGGCCCCAGGATCTCACACTCAGCGGAAGCCGCGTGGCATGTTTGACTTCCGAGGTGCGTTCAAAACCGAAATGTTCATCAATGGAGATGTTCAAAAACCAAAGTACCACTGTATTATGCATACTATTGCTGTTGGGCAGAAATACTCTCTCTTTTTTTTTAAGGGTGGGGAAGTGGAATCTCAGACTGTTGTGGACTCCAGCCATGTCAGTTTCTACAGAAGTTTGTGAGTGAAGGATAATGCCCTTACTCACGGTGATAGAAAAGGAGGAGGAATATGTTAAGGACTTGTGCCTGTTAATAGCGCTCAGCTCGTTTTCTAGGTTTTTTTTAATTCCATTTTTGTGTGTGCTTAAAGATTATTACAAAGTTAATATCTGAGACATTACAATATAATACAGCGTCATTAATTTTGTTGCTAAATTATATGTGTCATTCAATAAATACAAAACATACAGAATTAAACTTATATAGGATTCTGGGAGTAAAAATGTAGAATGCTAAAAAAAAAAAAAAGGAAGCCCCTAAAAGTACTCCCAGCTGCTGACTGGATCAACAAACTTTAGGAGTTGGCTTTAATGTCAAAATACTATATAAGCTCAAGAGAAATGGGCCTAAAATAGAATAAATTTGTGGAAATGCAGACTCTTTCTATAATATATTGCTTGGTATGGTTTTGATAAGTTCTGAAGAACAAAGAAATATATGGGTTGTAATAAAAGACAATATGGTAGGATATAGAAAGAGTGATGTAGTTATGAAAATGAATACTTTTGTTAAATATCCATATAATTCACAATATTTCATTAATGAAGGGCTCATATTACTTAAACTCATTGCCTCTTTAACAGATTCATCACGTAAAAATAATTTTGATCAATGTGTGCAACGTATTGTGAAACTTTGCTGGAAATAAATTCAGTAAATAACTATCCTTTCCATTACCTCTTCTGTTTCAGAATTCTCTGAAGAAAAGAGGATCACGTTCTCTTGGGAAGACAGACAAGAAGTCATCTGTCCAGGTACCTAACACGTTCCTGCAAAGCAGCTTGCAAAATGCACTTGCCGGAAGGGCTGAAGTGCTGGGCACTCGTGTAGTTGCTTCACCTTGTACCAGAGGACGACCTTCTCTTTCTCTTAACCCCATCAAGGGAGACCCTCCAGCTCACTGGTAGAGCAACACACTTTGCATAAAGAGCGTCCTAAGTTCAATCCCTGGCACCTCCAGTGAAAAGGAACTTTGCTAGCAGGGCTGAGAATGATCATAACCTGGAGGACCACAGCTAGTCTGAGTAATAGACCAGTCTATATGCAACAGTGAGCTGACTTAGCACCTGGCTACTTCAAAATGTACATTTCGGCTGGTCTTCAATTCCTGAGGAACAGATATGTGGAATGTGTTTGCCTTAGCAAACATATTTGCCTTAGTTGTCTTAACACCAGCTATTGGAATGTACCTAAACTAGGTATGTTCAGCTTATTGTGTGCATGACCTGGCATAGGGTGCCAGCCCTATTCCCCCTAGCAAGAAAGTTGTGCAAATATCTTTTTTCAAGATAAGGAGGGGATAGAACTGACCATTGCCCGTAATTATTTTCTCACCATAGAGTCCTGGGTAGTGGACCCACCGTGCTAGTATGCAGTGCAAGTTCGGGATCTTTTATTTTTTATTTTGTAGGTAAGCAAAGCAGAGAGCCCTGCCTTGTTTCTCTTGCAATAGATGCCACTTTTAGCTGTTAGGGTTCAAGCAGAGGTGTGCGCTGTAAGAGGAATAGGCAACAGGCCTTCGAATTTTCAAATGTTCCAGCATGTCACCTGCCTCGGCATATTTACCAGTTGCAACATGCTCTGGCAAATAAATATTTTTACTTTCTGAAAAGTGAAAGGTTATCCTATATGCCCTCAAGTGCAGCTGGTACCATGATGCAAAGGATAAAAGCTGATGTTGAAACTGTGCACCAGTGATATTTTTGTTTCTGTGCTTGTGCAATTATTATTTTTTATACAGAAAGGTACTGACCACATTTTAATCAGGTAGAAGAACAGGCTGGCATTTTTATTATTATTTTAAAATTGCCTTTGCATTCGATTCTTGGATTCTAGTGGTTAAATGCTCTGCATCGCGTTGGTTGACCCTGAGTAGCAGTGGAATATCTGGAATACATTATCCAAATCCCCTGTAATAATGCCAGGGGGTGGCATTAGAAAGATGCAGTGATGCAAAGGAAATAGCTTGGTGACAGAATAAAACAAAGCTGGAATGAATTCCAGTCCATTGCGTTGCATTGGTAATTTTTAAATTGAGTTCCTGCCTCTCTTGAAGCCCAAATTGAAACCAAAATTAAAATTGTATTCAGAATACAACCATTTGTTACACAAATAGCTGGGGGAAATGCACATGGTTCTGCTGAAACTTCGCACCTTCCTCATTTTGGCCAGTTAGCAGTGATCTGGCAGGTACTGTATATTCATGCTTTTGTCCAGATACATTTAAGGAACAATAGCACCTATGCATGCTTATAGCACATGATAGATTGAAGCAGTGGTAGACTTATCATCTTCACAGAAATAATTACAGGCATGTCTCCCTCAAATGCTGCTGTAACTAAGACCAAGGTTTGTCCTGTAATATACACTGCAGCTTTATATACCATAAATGTTGATGAAAGGATAGGGTCACAAGCATTAGCCTCCACCACACCCTAGGAAGAGTTCTGAACTGGGTGTGGGTTGATGGGTGAGTTTTATTAATGGTATTTTAGCAGAGCTTAAATATTAGGCAACGCATATGAAGTGCTTTCCATGTGGGAATTTACAGTGTTTGAAGCAGTCCTTTTGAAGATCCTCCATTTGTACAGTTATAAGACGTACTATCAGAACATCTGGAAAGACGATCTAGTCCATGTTGCATCAGCGCTTTCCCTTTTCTGACACTTCTATTATCAGGCAAAGAGAATAATTATCTGTAGGGAGGATGTAGCGTCCTAGGAGAAAGTTTATACACTGTAATCTGAGTCTGTTTGAATTCCCAGTCTCCTCACTCTTCCTGAGAGTTCTTAGACTTCCTGTTCACCTATATTGGTCTGCTGCACTTAAATATATGAATAAGACTATTATGTACACACACACTTTTGCAAGCATGCTCTGCACAACCCCCTTTTTTGGAAAAACATCTAGCTACATATAAATATATGATTTGTGTGAAATGAAAAAGAACCTTAGCAGAAAATTACTGTACAAGGTCCATCTACCTTCTCTGTGCAAATGCTTGGCAGCCATATGTTTAATTGGTGGTTCCAGGCTGATAGATTAGCAGTTGTTGAGTACAAATAAAATATTGTAGCTAAACTTTCTGTGTAGCTGTGCTTGGAATTCTATGTCCAAAAAAATGCTCTTTGAATAAATAACATAAATATGGCCAGTGTTCAAAAATCACCTCAATTTAAATGCTTTATGCAGTTTGCCAAATTGCACGTGGTCTGTGTTTCTTTAAATCCGAAAACAAGGGAAAGGGATGGGAGGCATGAAGAAGTATTGTTGAGGATATGGATATATAGGGAGAGGAGAGTGGGACTGGGACTGGGATTAAATTTGTGCTTTGTAGGGGTACCCTGTCCCCCTGTCCATTTGACTCATACCTTCTTTTTGGACTCCTGAGTTTTATAGGATATCTTTCATGTTGTTTGTTTTGGATTTTAAATTCTATTGTAAACTTCCTTGAGATAAATGTTCACAAAGGGTGGGGTAAATAGATCCCGGTAAACAGATAGCAGCTCATCTCTTCAAATCTGTATGGCCGAAGGAGGCTAATACTACTACTAGTACTGCTAGTAGCAGTAAAATTCATCGTTGCGGGGCAGGCTCCTTGATTTGGTATTAAATCTCCAAACTGGGAGCACTACAGCTACAATGCCCACATCCATATGGCCTCAGCCTGAAGTCTTCTTGACATTTAAACCCCTTGAGGGATGTTCAAGCATTTGAAAACCAGGCTCCAAAAGCATTACGTTTTGTAAGTTAACTTTGCTGTGCAGGATTTCCATTGAACCTTGGTGTGGAGGCTGTGCTTAGAATTCCAAAGCAGCATGAATGCTCACTTGCTTGCGTCAAAGGATAAACAGTCACTGTCTTTTCTTCTCTTTCATGTGAGATTTTTCTGTGCCTGGATCTGGTGCGGTGAATTTTTTTGCATGCGCAAGGACAACAATGCAGGACATTCTAGAGAGTTAATAATAGCTGCCTTTTTCAACTGTGGCTGATGCAATGTCAGGCCTGACCGTTGCAACTGAATGTTCACACTGTATTGGCCATCTGCAAAGGAGGCATTGAGTGCCTGGTGGAGAGTTTCTTTTCTGGGGAGGAATTTGTCAGTTTTTTTCCCTCCCTCAGTGAGCTATGGAAACAGGAAATGAACTAATTTTATAACCAAACAGTCATTTCTTATGAGGTAATATTCCTTGAGGGGAAAATTCAAATCCTCAGAGTTCCACAGGGAATTTGAGCAAATAAGTCTCCAAACTGTATAGTATTTCCTAACGGTTTGGAGGGCGGGGGTTGTGGGGCGGGGGAGGGGAGGCATTGGGAGATCTGTGAGAGCAGAGCGGGGATTTCTCTCTGCCCTTGTCTTTTGCAGGGAAGAGAACAGATTCAACCGTTAGCAATGTGCATTTAGTCACAGTTATTTGGCTCTGTTTTGGAATGAGCCAAAACACACTCCCAACTGTAAAAGCTGACTTCCTCCTTCCCTGCCATGTCATGGGGCCTTTCAAAAGGGAAATGTTTTCCTCTGTTTCAGCACGTTGCTCCGCCTTTGAGGTGAATTCACACATACAAAAACCGTGCCTTGGTTTCATCTGTGGGGTTTATTTAGGAGCAAGCCCTCGTAAGACCTAGAAAGGTCAAAAAGGTTCTGTTTCCTTAACCTTACCCACTTCAACCTGCCCCCAGCGGTCCTACATAATCTTAGAGTTGATTCAAACATACATTTAAAAAATGTATTGAACAGGCTGTCCTGACCATGCCACTTAGTACTAAATGCATCATGGTTTTTTTGTGATCATGTGAACATAAGCATTTGGTGGAGGACTTGAAGATGATGCTAGGATAGATGGAGAATTAGATACTTTGGAATTTGATCAGCTCTCTTCTGTTTGCTAAATCAGTAACCAATTGCAAGTTGACTCCTTAGAATTTTTTCCTTCTCTTGAAACCTGGAGCATGACTAAACCTTTCCATTACTGAACCTTCGGCAAACTGGTTGTTAGTTCTGAAGGGTGCATAGAGCTACCTGATTTTTCTCTTTCTTTGCAGCTAATTGCAGCTTGGAGAGGAAGGATTCCCCTTGGGGAAACAGTTGATGGGCAAAGTGTTAAACTCTCAATTCCCCCACCCCAAGTGCAATTGTCCAAATCCAAATAATCCCCTGTGGCTTATTTTAGGAAAACAAAAAGGCATTGGGAGATCCAATCACAGATCACACACATCATATTTAGTGTGCCTCTCGGGGCAATTACTGAAATCTTAAGGAAAGGAAAATTAAGAAGGGGGTAGGAAGAAAATACTGTGTGTTGTAGACAGTGATGGATCAGTTCATTTGCAGTTTGGGGACAGGAGATAATATAACGTTATGGAAAAGGATACATTGTATCTGCTTCAGATCATCTCTGGTTCTCAAAGTCCTGTACTTCACCCCCTCAGAACCCAATATAGTCCATTAAAAATTAGTAGTACAGCTCTGGAAATATCACATATGCAAAATAGATTATCCAGAATGTGGGTGATTCTGGATCATTTGAGTCTCATTTATAGTATTTCTCTTTGTATGGATGCAATTGTTCCTTTTAATAGCTGATCGATTCTTTACTTTTGGGTGGAGGGTGTATTTCTTTGTTGGTGAATATATCAAAAGTATATGTTTAAAATTATTCAGATTAGTCTGTCAGACTGACTGTCTCCTTCCCTAGCAAACTACCCTCTTCATTCTGGGTTAAGCACAAAATCTTCATCTGTATAAGATTCAAATTTTCAAAATTATGGGAGAGACGAATCTCTCTTCTCCTGGTGGGAGTGGTGTTCCTTTGGCCAGTGTTCGTCTTAGACAGCTGGCCTCTTTTAAGGATCTGTTTAGAATTGTAGCCCCAAACTCCAAACTAGCAATAAGTTCAGCTGAGCATAGTGGGGCTTTGTTCTGAGCAAACACGCATGGGAGTACACAGCATATGCATTTTCACATGATAGTAATATGAGGCAGGGTGATCTACTTGGGGAGTGACAAGTCTTCTCCACCCCAGTTTTGGAGTTGGGGGCCCAATCTTATTCCCCTCTCATCTCCCCTCAGTTATTGAACTTCAGGAAAGACCAAATACTTAAAGAGTTCTGTGACAAGGCTTTCTTTGTTCGAAGCCATACCAATAAAAAACCCCTTGTGTTTGAGCTGGCACTTTTAATCCACAGACAAAATAAGCCTTATTTTATTTTTTCTTGCAAATAGTATCACAGATTATAGATGTAAATTGTACAGCCTAAAAATGCAGTCTTTGTGTGTCAGAGTTTAAGCTAACTTAGAGATGTGCAACACTGTGGACCCAGGGCAAAGCTGTTCTATTACTAGATTTGTTCATTCTGTTTATATTCTACAGAATGTAGCCCAAAGGACAAGTTTCTAGAAATTGAAAAGTGTGACCATTCTGGCCTTGAGGACTGGAATGGCAAGGGAAACACTATTTTCTATAAACTGTTGCCACTTGTGTCGGAAAGTTCCTGAGGGGGCTACTTTGGGGGCAGAAGGGACCAGACTAGCTAAAGCAGGAGTGTCAAATCTTGTATTGTATCTGGAAACAATCAATCTGCAGTGTGTGTAGGAAGGCTCACATGTATACTTCAAAGGTAGTAAAACTGATACCACAGTGTACTCGTGTAAAAGGAACTGGTTCCTTATTGGGCAGGGCTAGCCAACATCGTGCCCTCCTGATGTTCTTGGACTCCAATTCCCTTCAGCCCTAGCTAGCACAACCAGTGGTCAAGGATGATGGGAATTGTAGTCCAGCTACATCTGCCAGGCAACACATAGGCTGCCCCTAGCATAAGGTATACCAAACTTTCCGCCACTCAAGCAAAAGGGAAGCAAGACAATATTCCAGGATCATTGAGATAAAGAGGTTAATCACTGGAAACAAACAAGATGGCCAGCAGATTTTGCCCCATCTTGGCTTGCCTGTGTGACATGGATGTAGATGTTACAAAGTTCAAGGATGTGGATTGTTAGTTTTAACCGTCATGCCATAATAAAGGTTAGCCTCAAGGATAATCTGTTTTGCACAGAGCACCCTGCCCAAAGTGTCGTTTTTAGTAATGCTTGCACCGTTTGTACCTTTCTTTTATGCTAGGAGGACAGCGCAGACCTCAAGTGTCAATTGCATTTTGCTAAGGAGGAATCTGCTCTGATGTGCAAGAAACTGACCAAGTTAGCCAAAGAGAACGACAGTATGAAGGAGGAGCTGACGAAGTACAGATCCTTGTATGGGGACCTGGAGAGCTCCCTCTCCATAGAGGAACTGGCTGACTCCCCTCATTCCAGAGAGGCAGAGCTAAAAGTCCACCTGAAGCTTGTAGAGGAAGAAGCCAACATCTTGAGCCGGAGGATAGTAGAGCTTGAGGTTGAGAACCGAGGGCTGAGAGCAGAGATGGAAGACATGAGGGGCCAAGGAGACAAAGAACTCTTAGGGCAAGACATCCGGTTTGCCTTCTCCATGACAAACTGCGGGGACTCTGGGGACAGTGTGGTGGAGCTTAGGCGGCACTTGCAGTTTGTGGAGGAGGAGGCAGAACTGCTGAGGCGCTCACTGATGGAGTTGGAGGAGCAGAACAAGCTCCTCATGAATGAGCTCAATAAGTACAAGTCAGACCATGACCTGGACATCACTCTGTCTGAGGACAGCTGCTCAGTGATTAGTGAGACCTCCCAAGAAGAACTGGCCACGGCCAAGGTCCAAATCAGTGAGCTAAGTGGCAAGGTTAAGAAGCTCCAGTATGAGAACCGTGTCCTGCTCTCCAACTTGCAGCGCTGTGACCTTGCTTCCTGCCAGACCACTCGGCCCATGCTGGAGACGGATGCTGAGGCTGGTGACTCTGCCCAGTGCATCCCAACGTCACTTTGGAGAGAGGTGCCCATTGGGGGAGAGAATGATGCCAAGGAGAGAGCACCTGGCAATGGCTTTAGCAAGTCGCATGAAAGCAGCCCCTGCAGGCTTCTCAAGTCCAAGGACTTTGAGACCCTCCTTGACATCAGGGACCAGGCTGCGCTTGTCAGCAAAGCCATTGATGTCCTGATCTCTGATGCCAATGGCTTCACCTCCAGTCTCAAGCTCTGCATGGACAATGACTGTGCAGAGCTGGTGCTGAGCGACGCCATGGATAATGAGAGTATGACTGACTCTAAGCTGATCAGTGCCATTTTGATGAGGCTTGGGGTCCTTCAGCAGGAGCTAAACACCTTCATGAGGAAGGTGGACTACATTGGAGACCACCTGAAAGACCAGAAGGACTCCTTGCCAAGCGCCAGCTCCCAGGATTCCACAAAAGAGGCTCTGCAGAAAGCTCATGGCTCTGAATTCCAGGTGAGGCTTTCCCTGAGATGTCAACAGTGACTCCCTGGCAGTGATTATTGCTTTATTTGCCCATGCTGTTTTCTCCTGCTTTAACAAATCAGAACCTGGGCCTGTTAATGTAACTTCCCTTTTCTGCCTCTCTTTTCTGAAATGACAACTAACAACTGGCTCACTGCATGGAACTGTGGCTAGTGACAAGGTAGGACTCTGGTTTAGTGGAGTGTGCATGAGGCAGGAGGAAGATTGCTTTGAGTAGTGGAAACCACATTACAGCTGCTGCTGAAGAATTATTTAGTACCAGCTGCAGTCCATCATCATCTGGGGGACACTAAGTTGGAGAAGACTGGTCTAGGACAACAGCAGCTAGTGGAGCATCACTGCACACCTGGCCTCCTGGCAATTGAATTGCTGCTGCTTGCAGGTAGTGGCATTGTATGGGCTGCATCAGCAACAGCACCGCATTGGTGCCACCAATGTGCCCATGTAGTACCTGGCTCCCTTCCAGTTCATCCCTTCTGGTAAACGGTACGGCTGCTGTTGCCAGGAGGCCAGGTACATGCTGCTGCCATTCCCTATGGCTGCTCCTGATCTAAGGTAAGACCTAAGAAAGGGAAGGGGATCTGGGGAGGGGTTGCAACCTCCTGAAGCACACTCCAGTTTTTCAGAGTTCTATTTTTGTGCATGCTCCTGGCCCCCCTCCCTTCCTCCCTCAACTAGCCCCACCCCAGGCACTGCATGGCACCATAACTGGTGTTTGCACATTTTTTCCCTCTTTCTCTTTTCCCCCCTCCCCAAACAATCCAGCCCACGTGTCTGCTCATTTTGTGTCTCCTTTTGTTTTCCACTTTGTCTTCTGCCATGGTAGTGAAGTTCCTCCTCCTCTTCATCCTTTTTGTTGTCTTGTAGCTCTTATTGTTCCTGAGACCCATTGTTTTGTTTGTTTTTTCTTTTCTTTTCTGCTCTTTTGGTTTGTTCTCATTAACTTGCCCATGCATGCAGCAGTCTGACTTTAGGGAGCCCCCCGACTGGGACATCACGGAGAGCAGGACCTCTGATCTCTACCGCAGTAGCAGCAGCAATAGCACCGCCACCATGGATGTGGATCCCAACATGGAACTTGACCGGAGCTACAAGTCATATCAACCAGAGGAGAAGGACTCCTATGTGTCTGAGGTAGGTGTCAAAGTCTGTGATTATGTTTCCAAAGGGAGGCAAGAAGGCTGGAGACTCCGGGGAGAATAAGTTGTCTGCAGAAATACTAAATCAACACATTTCATGTGGATGGAAAAAAGAATGGCATGGCCCATATACAAATCTTGTGTTACCTATCCCAATGTCATATGACAAGTGAGAAACAGTGGACATGGCTGGAGACTGGGGAAATAGCCTAATGGGCCTAACTTGACCTACAGATCGGAGGTTCCTCACCATGACAACAGGCCAAGGTCACTCCCTGCAAGAAGTTGGCTGTTCTTCCATGGGCCTTTAATAAAAATATTTTTTTTAAAAAAGACATGGAGAGATTAGTTTTTGCAAGGATGACATACCTGACTGTTGTTGGCTTTGATTAAACTATTCCCCGCAGATCAAAGAATTGCAACTGGTCCTTTCAGAGGCTAATGAGAGCTTGAGGGGCCTACAAGAACAGCTCTCCCAGGAGAGGCAACTGAGGAAAGAGGAAGCAGAGAACTTCACCCAGAAAATCTGCCAGGTCAGTGAGATTTGCCTGGAGCCACTCTCCAGGCTGGAAGATGAGACATGCAACAAGAGTACAGGAGGGACTAAAGGCACAGGGCTTAATCCCTCCCATTACTTCAGGCACATCCTAGTGCAGCATTGTATGAAAGCACAAAGCAGCTGCTACCTTGTTTGGCTGCCAGGAAAGAGGCAAATGCTTCCATATGACCCCTCAACATGCTGAGAGTACATTATCCATAACAAGCCTGCTCCCAAAACAAACCTGAACTCGGCAGTCCTCTAGCAGCCAAGCAGAATTGGTGGAGTCAGCTATGGGTTCTCTAGCTTCCATATAAAGATAGCCATTCTTTGTGAGACCTCTTCTGTCTCTCAAATCTCTCTCAAACTTGGAAGCTGGATGTTGGAAGATTCAGAACAGACAAAAGAAAGTAATTCTTCGCACAGCCCACAGTTAAATCGTGGAATTTGCTTCTGTGGGTTATAGTGATGGCTGTCAATTTGGATGAGCTTAAAATACTGCTAGAGAAATCCATGGAAAATTGGGTTATTAATGGTTACTAGGCATGAAGTCTGTGTTCTGCTTCCACTCTTGGAGGCTAAATACTTCTGTTGCTGGGGATCCCAGGTGGAGAGAGTGCTGTTGTCCTGAGGTTCTGCTTCCCATAGGCATCTGTTCAGCCACAGTGAAAAGAGCCACAGTCCTGCACTAGATGGACCTTCAACCTTGTTCTTCTTGTTCTCTTGCCTACTTTGTTCTGAGTGATGAATGGCAATCACTAGAATCCTCTAGTCATGTCTGGAACTTAGCTATTTGCCCAGATGCATCAGCCACAGCAACAAGTGCCAGTAAAATATTGTGGCAAAAGGCCATTCACGGGAGTTATTAGTCAGGCCTCTGGGTGTATTTTACCTGTGAGTTTTGTATTTAGGCAACAGGCATGAATTGCAGCTGCCTGGGAAATACAGTTGATAAACACAAAAGTAGCAACCCCAGAAGTCTGGGATTTCTAGCTGCAGAAATTTTGGGAAGCATGTGAAGTGTCAAGACATTTACTGAGTTGGAAGTTTGAGATGGGGAGGATGATGGCTATGTCCTAGCCCAGAAGCCATCTTTGTGGTTTTTCATTGATGTAACCCCTGACATGTGCTCATAAACCAATCCTGCTTCTATCCTTTCTCTGTCTGCCACCATCCTGGTCCTTTCCAAAATACTCATTCCCCCTAAAACTAGTCATAGCCCCAAAACTGAGCAGCTAAAGTGAACTTGTGTGGATGTGAAAATTCTTTTAAAAAGGATGTGAATGTCTCCTCTTTGCTCAGCAATCCTTGATTATTTTGGTGTACTCACCCTGTTACTTCTCTCCCTATAACACACCTGCTTTCCATCTCTTCCCATCCTCTGTCAGTTGAAGGAAGATCACCAGAAGGCCCTCTTGAGGCGAGAATTTGAGCTGCAGAGTCTGAATCTTCAGAGGAGGCTGGAGCAAAAGTTCTGGAGCCAGGAGAAGAACCTTCTGGTGCAGGAATCCCAGCAGTTCAAGCAAAATTTCTTGCTCCTTTTCATGAAGCTCAAGTGGTTTCTGAAGCACTGGAGGCAGGGAAAGATCCTACAAAATGAGGGCAATGACTTCTTGGAGGTATGGCAGGCTTTGAGCATGAGCTTCTCTGCTGACTAGTCAAAAGTATACTTCTTCCATTAAAGCAGATAATTTTAACCTTTTGTTTTAATCATGTGTTTTTGCTTCTATTAATTGCTTTGAGTTTGTTTTTCTACACTTCAATAAATTGCATAGATAGCCACAACCCATGTATTTTTGCTGTATCACAGAAGGGAGAGAAACACAGTGAATGAGACTGCAATAATAGTGTGGATGAACTACATCACAGGTGGCTAATTTGTGTCCTTCCAGATATTGTGGTATTATAACTCCCAAATTCTTTGACCATTGGCTCCTGCTGGGCCATATGGGAGGTAGAGTCCAACAACATCTGGAAGCCACAGGTTAGCCACTCTTAGACTACATATTATGTCTCCTAGATAGCAGTGGGTGGTATCCTGGCTTCTCTTTTGGGCTCTATCAAAACTTGCCAAGAATGAGGCTCATATCAGCTCCAATTTATCAGTTGCTTCCTGTCTTCCATATGACCTTCTCAAGAACTGCTATCTTGCCTTTAGCATGTAAGCTGCTTTCTCAACTGTGAATAAAGTTCAGCTTGGGGAAGGTTGGCTGCTGAAATACAGTGGTGCCCCGCAAGACGAAATTAATTCGTTCCGCAATTTTTGTCGTCTAGCGAATTTTTCGTCTTGCGAAGCACGGTTTCCCATAGGAATGCATTGAAAATCAATTAATGCGTTCCTATGGTCAAAAAAAGTCCAAACAAAGCCAAATTTGGTACAACAACAGTTTATTAACTGCTCTTTAAAGTCACACATACTGTAAAGAGCAGTTCAAAAATTGAAGGGAAAATAAATTAACTTTATAAACATGACAGAAAAACATTTAAAAATCAACAAAGTATACAGTACATTTTCTAAGACTCTGGGGGACCACTTGAAGAAGGCTCCTCTTCCACTCTTTGCTTCTTGGTCAAGAACCTGTCCATAGTCTGCTGCTTTATCCGCCTTTTCAGCAGGTCCCTGAAATACGACATGACCCTCGTATCATAAAAGTTCCCAGCGTCATGTGCCACGTGCTTCTCATGGTGGTGTAGATCTGCAAAAGTCTGCACCTCCTTCCACCTCTGGCAAATGTCCCTCAGTCTTTCGGAGGACAGCCGTTCCTCAGTTGCTTCCTCCTCTTCCAGTGAGACCTGCTCCTGCGCAGCCTCTGCCTGCAGTTCGACCAGCTCCACGGTGGTCAGCTCGTCGTCGTGCCCCTCCACCAGCTCGCAGACGTCCTCCTCCGTGACCTCCAGGCCCATGGTCCTCCCCAAGGCAACAATGTCCTGCACCACTGTTGACTCTGGTGCATCAGAGTCACTTGGTGCCACACAGTCCGGCCACAGGCTGCGCCAAGCGCAATTCAAATTTCTCTGGCTGATCCCTTTCCAGGCCGTGTTGACCATCTTCAAGCAGGTGACGATGTCGAAGTGGTCCTTCCAGAATTCCCGCAGGGTGATGGTGGTGCAGTCAGTCACCTCGAAGCATCGCCTGAAAAGCTCCTTGGTGTAGAGTTTTTTGAAATTGGCGATGACCTGCTGATCCATCGGCTGGAGCAGTGGCGTGGTGTTAGGCGGCAGGAACATGATGTTGATGAAGCTGAACTCCTCCAACAAGTCCACCTCAAGGCCTTTAGGATGGGCAGGAGCATTGTCCATCAGAAGCAAAGCCTTCAGCGGCAGGTCGTTGTCCAGCAGGTACTGCTTGACAGCAGGGCCAAAAGCAAGATTGACCCAGTCCACAAACAGCACACGTGTGACCCAAGCCTTGCTGTTGGATCGCCACATGACACTCAGCCGCTCCTTGTCAATCTTGTGTCTCTTGAAGGCCCGTGGGTTCTCCGAGTGGTACACCAGCAGGGGCTTGATCTTCAGGTCGCCGCTTGCGTTGGCACAGAAGAGCAGGGTCAGACGGTCCTTCATGGGCTTGTGGCCAGGCAGCCTGGACTCCTCCTGAGTGGTGAAAGTCCTTTTGGGCATCCTCTTCCAAAACAGCCCGGTCTCGTCGCAGTTGAAGACCTGCTGCGGAACGTAGCCCTCCGTCTTCACAAGCTCCAGGAACTCCGCTGCAAACTCTTCAGCCGCAGGAACATCAGAACTGGCAGCCTCTCCATGCCTGACCACGCTGTGGATGCCAGATCTTGTCTTGAACCGGTCAAACCAACCTCTGCTAGCCTTGAAGACTTCTGGCTCGGCTGAGGTTCCTGGCTGTTCCCGGACGAGGTCTGCGTGCAAGGCCTTGGCCTTCTCACAAATGACGGCCTCAGACACTGTGTCCCCTGCACGCTGCTTCTCTTCTATCCAGATGAGCAGCAACTTCTCGACCTCCTCCAGGACAGCTGGGCGGTTCTTCATGATCCTGGTGACTCCCTTGGCTGCATCAGTCGCCATGATCTTCTCCCTCATCTTCAGGATGGTCCCGATGGTCGATGGGTTCCTGCCGTACTCCCTGGCGATGTCCGTCACACGCATTCCGCCGTCGTGCTTCCGGATGATGTCCTTCTTCATTTCCAGCGTCACCTTCTCCTTCTTCCTCTCGCCGGCCACCGCAGCAGCAGTCTTCTTGGGTCCCATGGCAGCACAGGTCCTACCTTCGTAAACTAAGAAACAGGAAAAAAAATCAGTGATGTGCTTCAAACCCAAAAAATACAGAAGCACCCAGCCACCCACCACACAGAAATTAAAACCCAGAACCAAGGCCTTCCTTGAATCCCAAGCACCCCAACCCCAAATCCAAAATCCCCAAACCCCCAGAAAAGTTTTAAAAGTTTAGCTTACCAAATGGATGAAAGAGAAGTTCTGGAAAAGCTTCAACAATCAACCACCGAAGTCCTCAGGAACCTCAAATGGCTGCAAAAAAAGTTTAGGAAAAGCTTCAAAAAGGCTTCAAAAATGTCTTCAAAAACCTCAACTGCTCCCACAGACACGCACCAACCCACCCACAACACAGAAATTGCAAACCCCTCCCCAACTGCTCCCCCAGCCCCTCCCCTACTGCTGCAAACCCCTCCCCAACTGCTTCCCCACCCAGACAAAAAAAATAATTCAAAAAATAACAACATGGCCAGCACTCGGAAATTCAAACTCAGAAAAAAAAATTTCAAAAATAAACAGCCATGCCTAGTGGTCACAGAAAATCATAAAAATTCCAAAACACCCCCACAAGCCCCCAGATTTCTTCAGAAACCTCCCCCACTGTTCCCCTAGCCAGCCAGCACTCGGAAATTCAAACTCAGAAAAAAAAATTTCAAAAATAAACAGCCATGCCTAGTGGTCACAGAAATAAAAATTCCAAAAAAAGGCCCACAAGCCCCCAGATATCTTCAGAAACCTCCCCCACTGTTCCCCTAGCCAGCCAGCACTCAGAAATTCAAACTCAGAAAAAAAATTTCAAAAATAAACAGCCATGCCTAGTGGTCACAGAAAATCATAAAAATTCCAAAACACCCCGACAAGCCCCCAGATTTCTTCAGAAACCTCCCCCACTGTTCCCCTAGCCAGCCAGCACTCGGAAATTCAAACTCAGAAAAAAAAATTTCAAAAATAAACAGCCATGCCTAGTGGTCACAGAAAATCATAAAAATTCCAAAAAAAGGCCCACAAGCCCCCAGATTTCTTCAGAAACCTCCCCCACTGTTCCCCTAGCCAGCCAGCACTCAGAAATTCAAACACAGAAAAATTTTCAAAAATAAACAACCTGGCCCAATGGTCACAGAAAATCATAAAAATTCCAAAAAAAGGCCCACAAGCCCCCAGATTATCGCAAACCCCTTCCCAACACCAAGTCCTTGAATCCCAAACACCCCAACCCAAAATCCAAAACCCCCCAAAAAAGTTATAAAAGTTTAACTTACCAAATGGATGAAAGAGAAGTTCTGGAAAAGTTCTGGAAAATCTTCAAAAGTGAGCAAAGTCTGATAAAAGGCTACCAAACCACGTGCTAACAGTTGCTCCTCGAAGCCAAGTCGCAACTGCAGCTGCTCAAGCTAAGCACCCTTGGTTTTAACGGTTTTTGCACAAAGGAAACAAAGTCGCGAGACGTTTTCGTTTTGCGAAGCAAGCCCATAGGGGAATTCGTCTTGCGAGGCAAATCGCGGACGAAAAAACCTTTCGTCTAGCGAGTTTTTTGTCTTGCGAGGCATTCGTCTTGCGGGGCACTACTGTACAAGGCAGTTTTACACATGAGGCTTAAATGGACTTTGTTTTAGATTCTTCATGAAAAAGTGAGGTTCTTCACAGAAATATGAAGTCTCTACATTGATCTCTGTGTGTGTTCAGTTTCTTCTCTGCTGCATGAACTACATTTATAAGTGATACGGAGAATCACAAGAGAGGCATAAATGCACTTTTTAGTGTCACAGATTAAATTGCTCTAAGAGAAGTGACTCGCAAGGCATCTTTTCATAAACTTAGTGACTGAAGACTTGGGAACAACAACCTCTTGGTAAACTAGGCTAGCATGGAATCCAACAGATGATTCTGCTAGGCACAAATGTACAGAAAATGTACCTGGGACATAAACACAAAGAGAAGAATGCTGTTGAAAGTCACTGTGATAATGTGACACAGAAGCATCTCTCGAGGGTGCACATTCCTATCTTGTTACAGTCTGTATCCTTTATCTCACTGTTAATCATCCTAAACCTGTTACCTCTGTTTAAAGGATCCAGTAGGTCAGGCTACTACTGTTGGATCCTTTTCTATGCACAAAGCACTAGGATGCAGCCACTGAAGACTTCCACTAACTACTTGCCCTGCCCTGTGCTTTCCAGGTGAACAGCATGAAAGAACTGTACCTGCTGATTGAAGAGGAGGAGCTGAACCCCCAGCAGCAAGCAGATAACAAGATGTGTATCGGAGATACCTGGTCTCAGGACTCGGTGAGATGTGATGAGGTGCCCTGCTGGGGGAATTTTCTTTCTGCTTGGTATGCAGTGAAGAAAGTTCCCCACAAAGAGCACTTAGGCCTGTACCTCTGTGGCAGCTGAAGATCCGTGGCATCTCCCATTAAAAGGATCAGGTAGCAAGAGGTGCAAAAGACCTCTCCCTTCCCCAGACCCTGGAATTCTGCCAGTCACAGAAGACAGTTCTGGGATAGGAGGACAGATAGTATAGGCTGAGTCCAACCAAGCTGTGCTGGTGGAACAACTTCTGTCTGTGTAACAGAAGTTCCTGTCACTCTGCTCTTCCCACCCAGATTTGGAAAACCACCTGCGCAGATCTGGGAGGTGGTGCTTGGGGAGAAGAGAAGGAGGGGAAGTTCTGTTGTGCAAATCATTCCCCTCGCACAGCGACTTTATTGGATGCTCCCCAAAGGCCTGCATAGAAGGCAGCTTCCTATGTCTGTTCCTGAGACTTAGACCCTAAGTAATCCTTTGGTTTTGCATGGAGCACCAAAGAAGGGGAGGGGTTAGTGCAATTTTTTTTTTTTTACCTTCCAGGATAATTTCCCCTCTCTTGTACAGTGCACATTCTCTGTACAAGAGAGGAGGGATGAGGGCAACAAGTGGTGCACTCCCTAACAAAGAGGGGCTCATTCTGTGAAGCTGATTGTAGCAGCAGTGCAATTAATTAATGGGTGAAGGGAAAGAACCCTTAGATGGACAGCAGTAGTACTCACTGAGAACCAATGGAGGGGTAAAGCTGGAGCACAAGTTGCTCAGAAGGCTTGTCTATCCAGACCATGCCACACTCTTCAGCCACCATAAATGCTAGAACTGTTCTCTGATGTTCACTGTGTTTTGTTTGTTTGGAGTATTTACTTTTGCCCCACGCTCTCCCAGAAAAAATTCCTGCCAATGCCCATGTGTGCAAAAAGTCTTAGATAGTCATTAGATCACCTATCCAGGGAAGATGTTCTTCACCAGCATTTTTCTGGCTGCTGATTCAGTAACTACTTGGTTACTCAGGTCAGTTTAACCTGGGCTGCTTATTTCTCCTGCTTTTTAACCAATCCCCACAAACCACAGAGAAGTACTTTGAGGCTGGGCAGGGCACAGATGTCTGCTTTTGCTCACCCTAAACTGATTATTCAGACTAAACTGCTTTTCCCATGAACTCCCAACTCGGAGAGAAGTGGCATAGTTTAAATTCAGGTTTGGTTGTTTTTTTCAAATCAGTTAATGAGCTTCCTTATTGCATTTATTACTTTCTCTTCACTATCATTTATATCTGACCCTTCCCCCAAGGAGCTAAGCGTAGCAGGCCCCCTCCCACTGCTTTTTTATAGCAATACTGCCAAACAGGTTGGGCAGAGAGATTATGATTGGCCCTTCAGAATGTTGAGTGTGGATTTGAACTTTGGTCTCTCCAGTCTTAGTCCAGCACCCTAACTATTACACATGAACACACATGGGCTGTCTTGCAGGGGGTTAGGCTAGATGACCCTAGGTGTTCCTTCCAGCTCTATGATTCTATTATTCTCCCTTCCTTTAGTTCAGAGTGCATGCTTCTCCTTCAAACCCCCCTCTCTTTTTGACTGCATAAGGATTCTCAAAAGTGATGGCCGTTGTCTAGAACGTGGTGTGTGTATGGCAGTCATACTTTATTATGCATTTTTTGTATTTCTAGCAGGCCAATGAGTATATCAAGACCCTATCAGACATGAAGGTGACCTTGAAGGAGCTGTGCACAGAGTTGCGTGAAGAGAGAAGAGGCATGAACGAACTGCAGCAACAGTTTGCCAAGGCTAAGGCGACCTGGGAAATGGAGAGAACTGAGCTCAAGTGTCTCATTGCACAGGTCAGATATCCAAACATCACATTTTTACTCTCTCAAACTGCCTAAAGTTTATCTTCACTCTAAACAGGCAGCAGCCCACATTCTCTGTGTTACCTTGCATGCTTCAAATCATGAGCTTCATTTAGGTTTGGCGAGGGGTGGGCAAGTGCAAACCATAGTTTGCCGATTCGTATGTAACAGGAAACAATGGCATGTCTGACCAAGTGTGATGGGGGCCATCAGGGGTTCATAAATGGATGAGGAAGCACATAAGCCCAATTATGCCATCATTTGGCATTATGTTTAGATCAGCCTGTTGCCTGAGAGGTCTGTCACTGTATTGAGATCTTCAGTCATTTCTGATGATTTTGGGGCCATCGGGAGTGAAATAAGTGATGCTTTATGGTGAAGTGGAATACCCAAACTCAGGGCATGTTTTGATAAAGTGGGAATGGGTCCCACAGCTTGTGATTTGGAACTGGGCTTGGCTAACAAAAAAGATCCATTGTTTCAGAGACCCAATTATGAACCATTTTCATATTCCATTGTTATCCCAATGGAACCACTGGGAGGACAGTGTTGTATCTAGGTGGTACGTACATGAGATGGGTCCAAAATGGATCAGGGTGTTCTGCTGCTTTTGTATTTATATATTTTTTCTTTCTGCTATATCTAGTGTATTATGCAAGAAAAGCCTTTTTGCCAGCCAGGACTAACATAATCTGGCACTCTGCCCTAGAGTGTGTTCTTGCAAAGAGGTAATAAAACTCAAGCTTCCTGACTGTAGCTGTGTGGGAGCCTGCTGCAGAAATGGCTGAGTGACAGTGCTTCTGACCAAGAGCTCCCTTCAGAGGAAGCTGTAAGCCAGCCCACGGGCTTTCCTTCCATGTGTTCTCATTTCTTGGTTGATGCACGAGGGAGCCTCCAGATATGTACAAAGCAGCAGCTGCAAACCTTGCCTCTGGCATTATGCCTCTACACATACAGCTGACTCATGAGGAGGGTTTCCTTAGCAGATCCTGTGGCTTTCCTAGGCTGCCGCTGCATCAACTAAGAAGAGTCTGTCTGCTCACAAGCGGCACGGCAGCATCTGGGCATCCTTTGTCCTCTTCCCTCCCCACCTCCTGTTAACACAGTGGTCTGTTTCATACAGCCTAGGGGTTGTCCATAGAGTGTAACCTGTGTTGTCCTCATGTGTGCACATTCCTATAACCGCACGGCAGATGTAGCGCATGAACAGCACTGCGCTGCTAGCTATTTTTCATGATCTTGGTGGCACTTTTTCAAGTTGTCATGACAACAGATACTGGAAGTTGCATTTGTATCCAGGTATGCGCTGGGTCGCACATTGCATTCAGCACATAATTGCACCCTTGGGACAGTTTGGCAACAACATATACAGTATAGCAGCTTTGGCTTATGTGAGTTGGCCCTAGTAATGCCACTATCCCCAGTGTGTTTGTCTTTTAAACCCTGATCTGTTAGGCAGGTTAAGGGTCATATAACTACTCTGGGAGCATGTGGCATTGCCAGCTGTCCACTCTAGTTGTTATAAGAATTATTCTTCAGAAGAAAAGTGTACAAGGGCATTGCCTTAGGGCCCTTAGAACTATTTCTTATGCCCCCTCTTTGCTACCAGAGGTCCAGTGGTCTGTCAGTAAGAATGAAGGGAGGAGGCAGGAGTCTCTCTCCTTCTCTTCTGCACTTTCGCTGCTCTGTTTCTGCTTTCTTGTGTTCTGGTTGTTCCTGAACTCTGGATAAGATTTCCCCTCTGGGATAGGAAAACACCAACACATCAATATTTTGATAGTATGACAGCTACCTCTCCACATCGAAGAACCTTTTTCTTTAATGTGCCTTGGAGTTGATGTCTGGAGATCTGTCACCCTGACATCACAGAGCACATCTTCTGTCTCAAGTGTATTCACATTCATGTAGGTGCATGCCCAGCATTAATGCTTCGAGTTGCTTATTCAGCAGCTTTCTAAATAACATGTGTGTTGAGCTGGGGGGAGCTTGAAGGACGGAAGTGAGAAGACTGTGTCTGCCTCCTGGCTGGTTTTGTGGCTAAAACCAACAGTAACATTATCAGTCTTGGAGAAGGGTTGAGTCATCTCCCCTTCCACTTCTGTCACCCAGAAATAACTCAACCCAAGCACAAATTCACATCTTGCTGTGCATATAACACTTCCAGTTTTTTACCCATAGATGCAGAACAGTACTGGCAAGGACTCTGTCCTCATAAGAACAGTGCCATTCTGTTCTCTCCTGCTTTAAATCTGGTACCTTTCTAGTAGAATGTGAGAGAAATCCCATGACTCTTTCTGCAAAGGGGAAAAACAAAACCTTGATTTTTTTAAAAAAGATAACAACCTGTTGTTGAGTTTGGGACTTGGTAATCTCCTAAAGTCTTCCGGCAAAGCCTAAATACAACCATTGGATGCGATCCTCTGGTTTCTTTTTCCAAAGCCCCTGTTTGCTTTTGTCCTTATGTTACTATCCTGTGCTATTGTTTTTAAAGAGAGAGTTCCAAAATTCTATTGAAAAGAATGTTCAAATGCTTAATTTCTGAACAAGCTCTGACAAGTCTGAGCTAGGCCCAATCTTAAGGGGAAAAGCAACTCATGTGTCCTGTCTGGATGGACCTGGGAGTTCCAGTGAGCCTTTGTCGTCCCCCCCAACCCGTCCCCCCCACTGCCTGGTTTTGTTGCTTTAAGTCAGCTGGAGCAAGTGTGAATCCTCTTCTGTAGCTGGTTTTGGAGTGACTCTTCCTTCAAACAGCTCTTCTGTCTTACTGTGGATTCCAAGGGAACTAGAGGATAAAAGCAGCCCAAATTTAAGAATACCGCTGATGCAAAATAGTCAGGTGAGAAGTGAAGCATGAAGTCAAAAGGATAGGATACTCTGCTTTCTGTGAACACAGATTAAATGGATCGTTCAGGTTAACATAAAATGTGGAAAGGAAATGCTCCAACAGAAGACACTCCATCTCCCTCCCTGCAACACTCGGCATAGTGGTGCTAAATGGTTATCTTAGTTTGCTGCTTACTTTGAAATGGTAGAAGAATGACACATTCTCTGCTTCAAGATGGAGGAGGGGATGGACCATAATCTACAAAACACACTGCCAGTCTTGAAACTGATTCAGAGGCTGCAGTCCGAACTGTGGCCTGCAAACCACCAGTGGTCTGTGAGTTTCACTTAGGTCTATGGATTTGCGGTTGAAGACAAGAGACAACACATCCATTGCATTAAATATTGTTGGCCAGGCTCCTTTGGGAGGAAGGAGGAAGGATGAGATATAAATTGAATAAATAAATGATAATTCATACAGATTTTTAATTGTATATTCATTGCTTCTTTCATTTCTTGTATTTTATTGCATTACAATTTGAATTCAATTTATAAAAAGAAGCAACAAAAATACAATTAAATGTCATATAGCATTTAGCACTGTGCATCGCAATTGCTATAGAAGGCAGAATAATCATTAAGTGGTCTGTCAAGACTCTCAGCATTTTTCAAATGGTTCATGGGGAAGAAAGTGGTGGAACCACTGGGTTAAAAGGATAGGCATGCTGGGTGTGTTCCTTGTCTTCAAACCAACCAATTCCACTTTTAGTTCCCTTTTGGAATACACTCAAAGCTTGCATCAAGATACAGTGGTGCCTCGCAAGACGAAATTAATCCGTTCTGCGAGTCTCTTCGTCTTGCGGTTTTTTCGTCTTGCGAAGCACAGCTATTAGCGGCTTAGCGGCTATTAACGGCTTAGCGGCTTTAAGAAAAAGGAAACAAGCTTGCAAGAACTCGCAAGATGTTTTGTCTTGCGAAGCAAGCCCATAGGGAAATTCGCCTTGCTGAACGACTCAAAAAACAGAAAACTCTTTCGTCTTGCGCGTTTTTTGTCTTGCGAGGCATTCGTCTTGCGAGGTACCACTGTAATTGATCTCACAAGATTCCTGGTGATGACTCGGCTTATTATTGATGATCTGTCTTCTTAGGTGGGCAAAGGGCCATTCCATTGTCGTAGTAATATCTGCTTTGTGGGCTTTCCCCTTAAGGAAGGCACATGCTTGGCCCCACCTTGCCTTCCATCATCAATCACTCTTGTCTATAAATACTCATCTTCTAGCCAGCCAAGTGATCAGCACCACATGAAGAATTTGGGTGCAGCTCTTAAGCTGTTTCTATTTTAGCTTCTATTACTAACATCACCAGAATCTTAATGGCAGCAATTGAAGCTGGCTTTATTCATGCATTTTATTGATTCCCCTCCCTCCCTGCTTTGACTGAGATGAAAGGAAAGATACGCAGCATTATGTGTACCTTACCCAGGGTCTTTGGGGAAATAGGCAATTGATAGAAATTTTGTCCTTGTTCAGGGTTGTAGGGATCAATACTGATTGCTCTGGTCAAGCTGAACTGTAAGAAACTTGTGGTTTGCAGCACTGAGAGAAGTGGAACCTGCTCCTGAGCAGGAGATAATACTATAGGTGTGATTCACTCCTTCCAACAAAGCCTAGCAAGCACATTTGATATACATTACTAAGGAAGTGTAAGGCTCATGGAACAGCAGTGAACAATCCAAACAGGAGTCAGTTCTATAGGCCTTGATGGGCAGGCCTTGCCAAAATATCACACATGCACACACCTATTCAAATTATAGATTTGTATATTTTCATTGCCAAACTGATTCCATGCCCACCCCCCCAACATGGAATGAGATGCAGTTGTAAAACTGAGGCTGAATCCATTCTTATTTGTGCACTAATACCAAAGAACCTTACTCTCTCATCATGACATATAAGGAGGAGCTGCCATGAGCTGGGATTTCCTTCTCACCAGCATGGCTGACTAATTGAAGGTCTTGATCAGTCTCTGACTGGGAACTTTCTGGGGTACTAGTATTACTAATCATAATTCACCCTCAGGCTGGCATACAACAATCTTAAGACACAGCATTAAAAATGTACACTTACAAAAAATGCAACCACAAAAAATTACAAGTTGATGGCTTGCATGAATAAATGTTCTCACAGATCAGAGATAATGCACAGCTTATCTATTTGAAGTATTAGCTGAACAAATACAACAAGTAGAGACCTGCCACAACTTCCTCAGAGAAGAAAACAGACATAGACGCTTATTGTATTGGAGGAGAGCAGGCAGCAGGCTCCCAGTTTTTCCCCAGCCTAACAAATCTGACCCACTTCTTCCACAGGTAGCCTTATATGTAGTGAACACATGCCAGCTTCTGCTTCTGGGAGATTCCTGCTTTTTAGGTTGCTAGCAATTTACATGCTACACAATGAGTAGTTTGAGGAATTTGGGCAGGGAGTTGGGGGAGGTAATTTTTGCAAGCACATAAAAGTGTTTAGGCTGCATTGCAAGTTTTGGATGGGAGGGATTGTTTCAGGAGGTGGCAGAGGGACGTCCCTAGATCTGTTTGGCAGGGCAGGAAGCCCCGAGTAAAATTTAAGATGTTAACGGATGCTAAAGAAGGAGGTGGACTTGCCCTGCCAGACCCTTAAATTTTGTTGTGAATCATCTGCTTTTTGCTGGCTGAGAGAATCGGCAGAATCCGAGACCAGGGAAAAGAGCTGGTGGAAGAAGACTGGAAGTTTAAAGACTATTTATAGAAATACTGCAAAATTAATGAATGTTAGAACAAAGTTGGAATGAAGCTATATGGCTTTAGCAGATATGTTATAAGGAATTAAGTATAAATAGATCAATTGAGCATTAAAGGGAACAAAATAAGGTTAGAATGTGTTAAGATAATTATAGGATAGAAAACAGAGGAAGATGGAAAGGAATTGCTGAAGTAATTAACTGATGTGGAATACCAAAAGGGAGGTGTGAGGAAGTCGTGGAAATAAGCGAACGAAAGATATGACATCGAAATTGTTTAATGTGTTTTAAATGGTCTTTGTTTTGTTTTAGTTGTCTTATGTGTTAGTGTTTTGTAGTGTTTTTGCATTGTATTGTGTTGTTTTTTGTTTGTTTTTTCTTTTTGCTTATTTGTTTGTAGTGTTTAAATTTTTGGAAACTCAATAAATATTATTTAAATAAAAGTGTTTAGACTGCACCGCCTGAGCCCTCTACTCATGTATTTGGCTTTTCACCCAGATAGCAAAGTTTGTTAATGGACTATAAGTTGGCAAATAAGCTGCAGTTACCGGAAACAAATTCAGTGTGCCCAGACAATTGATAAATGTGATAAAACAGATACTGCACCTACTAGAATAGTTTTCTAGGGCATGTCCAAATGGAACTGATGCAGAGCCTTGGGAATGCTATGCCCCTGCAACAGAGCTATGTGGAACACTTCGTCTTGCACTGGCATTGGACAGGATGCGCTTTCACCAGGAGCTCGGGTTGTACAGTGTGCGCAGCTGACTCCCTGTGCTAAGCATGGTATTATCCTAGGGCAGAAAAAGTGCCCAAGAAATGTAGAAACTGCTGCCTGGGTGAGTCCTTAGAACAGAGATGGGGAATGCGTGGCCCTCCAGATGTTGTTGGATTTCAGCTACTACCATCCCTTTCCATTGTCCAGGCCAGGACTCAAACAACACCAGGAGAGCCACAGGTTTTCCAGCATAGCATTAGAAGATAAAAGTAGTGCTAAAACCAAGATATCATTGCATACAGTCATTCTGCAAATCCAGGAGCATTTCTTGTTCCTAGTGTGGCTCCTCTGCGCCCTTGTTCTGCCGTTGAACAGGCAAGTGGGGGGTGGGGATAAGGAATAGAGCTGCTGACGCATTAGTCCTTCATTGTCATAATCTCTCCACTTACTTATACAATGAGGTGGCAGCTCGTGGTTGAGCCCTTGTAAATTGATGCTACTTTCTTTTTATTACAGCCTCATTTCAGCAGCTGCATGGAGACACATTAGGGTTATAATAATGAAGTCTCAAGTAATAACCCACTTGCTGGTACTTTGCTCTGGAGATGCCATTATTAGATCTTCCATGGATTCCCCCAGATGCCCATTATCTGTTTACTCACCCAGAATGGCATCTGACTGAACTGCTGCTATGCATAAATGCAGCAAACATGTCCAATTATTATCTGATTAGAATAATCATTTCCTATTCAGCTGTCTGAGCTGTCAAGTGCCTGCAGGCCTGAGAAAGGGGGCTCCTAGAATGAGCTTGCTGTTCTCTGGAAGTGCAGTGCTGTGGCCTTTATTTTGTTGGGACATGCATTTAACTTGCACACCTAGTACGTCGTGCTTGCCTCTGATCTCACACAGCTGTAACAATGGGTAGTATGCAAAGTGTTAACCCCAAGGATTCTCATTGCCCTTAATGCTAATCTCCCAGATAGCAGTTATGTAACCAACTTCCTTGGCATCAGCATGCAGTTAGCTTGTTACTGGACACCCGAAAGCAGTTTTGGCAGAGGCTGCCGACTCACCTTCTGTCCATCATATACAAGGAAAGACTGTTGGAGAGTCTCTGACTCCTGGGTGACCACAACACCGGTATTCTGTTTGTAAGCTGATTACAAGAGCTCACTTGCTGAGCATCATGATTTGGGGGCCTGGCCTGCTCAGAAGGGAATTGATTGCACTGTTGAGCCAATCATTCCCAAGGCATTTGTCTCTGCGTCTGCTTTGGAAGTCCCTTGATGCTGGCTCTTCCTTGCTATAGCTCACGCTTCCCCTTTCAGAAATTGCAGTTTGCTGGGCAGCGTGGCTTTTGCAGTTTGTTGGCCAGCGTGGCTTTTATTGAATATATTTAGATCCACAAATGGAACGCTCTTGTACTAGCCATGTCCTAATTGATATCGGCATGTTTGAATAGCATGTTTCATCTAAAGATTCTACGATTGCTGTGAGCTATTCTGTTCTGTAAATAATTTCAGATTTCATGTTTCTTCCTCCTTTTTTCCACCTCTGAAAAGCATATTACCTATGGAGATGTTTACCACTATAGAAATGTTTTACTGCCATTATTAACACACCACACTTCAGAAGCAGCAGTCTCTTTTGCACGATGTTTTAAGTGGAATTGAAGGAGTGTGGTAATCATCCTCATGGTCACTGTTACATACAGATAAATGAGGGAGCTAATTCATGGAGGCTTTCAGTAGGATTTAGCACTGTAGCTGGTGAGTCCTCCAGAGACGGTAGGTATTTCCAGAGACATCTAGAGTCCTGGAAGTATTATCGGCTTTTGCAGTGTCTCCCAAAACATCAAGCAAATAAGAAGCTCTAATAGGATTTAACACTGTCCTCTATTTCTTCTCTGGTGAGGTTCATTTTTATTGGAATTTTACTTACAACATACCACAAACCCCCCACCCCTCCAATACACAAATCCACGCTCATTAAACATTAACATAACATACAGTGAGCATAACATACAACAATACAGACAAATAAAAGATTTCCTTTATCCTGTATCTGGCCTCCTTATTTACTTCTTATAAACTGTTTCCTTTATGAATAATTATTAAGATTTTTCTAATTATAACTTAAATATCCACAAACTCTCCTGCAGACATTAATCGAAACAAGTCCAGGTATGTATTTTAGGGCACTGTTTTGTGAAGGACTCTCTGCATTTTCCTCATGCTTTTTGAAACTCTTTTCTAGTGCGATCTCTAATTGTCTGTTAATTTGGCCAGTTCAATATACTCTTAACAGTTTATCTTGCCATTCCTTTTTTGATGGAACAGTTTCTTTTTTCTAGTTTTTAGCAGTTAGGATCCTTGCTGCTCCTGTGGCATAGAGGAATATTTTCTGATCTTCTCTTGCTATACCTGTGTCCGTTATCCCTAGTAGAAAAGCTTCTGTATTTTTCGTAAAGTTATGCTTAAACTTTTTTTTAAGCTTGCCATACACAATCCTCTATTTCTTCTGCATCAGCAATAGCAATTAATCTATCATATTCGAAAGGGGAATATCATAATTTGTTTTCTGTCTGTGGCAGTTTACGGTTAGTATGTTATGGGAACAAACTATTTCTCCAGCAGTTCTCCGGCCTTGATCTCCATTTGTTATGGGAGTCATTCCTTCATGTTATGGAACCTTGTCCATTATCTCCCTGTTTCCAGACAGCTGGTTGCTGCATCAGCTATGTGCTGATCCTTGAGAAAACTGAGTATTTTTCTCCTTAAAGTAACTCCTTCCATAAAAAGGGCTAAAGCCCAGATCATACTCCTGCAAGCGGACTAATGATGTGCAACATCTAAAAAGCTGACCTTTATAACTCTCTCATTGGGTCCCAGACTCATGCGTATTAGTATTAAGTCCTGCTAGAAATAGGTAATTATTTAAAGCAGCAGTGCTCAGAAATGCAAGAACCACTGCTTGAATGAGAACAATTCCAATTAAAGGCAAACACAGTGCCCCTTCAGGCTTACCCAGAGTCAGATTGGGACTTGCACTTCACTTGTGCAGTCACTGCAGATCATGGGGTTGGCCAGCTACACAGTCTCTGTCTGTAATTGATAGCTAGCTGTGCAGTCCAGGAGGCTGTCAAAGATGAAGCTGGAGATCATGGGGCTGGCCAGTCTCCCGATTCTGACTACACAGTGCTATCAAACGTAGCCGTGGATTGCCCCAACTTGCCAGCACCATGGTTGCCTGCTGCCCTGATCTCTTTTCCTCCACTGCCTGTTTCATCCCCACCACACTTCCCTAAAATAAAGATACAGTTCCCAGAGTTTCCTGTGAAGAGGGATTGCTTGCTTATGCACACTGAGAACTGTAGATCTGTGAGGGGAATAGGGGTCCCTTAACAACTCCCAGCACCTCTAACAAACTACAGTTCCCAGAATTGTTTGTGGGAAGCCATGAGTATTTAAAGTGGCATCATAGTGCTTTATATGTATGGTGTGAATGTGGCCCAAGTCTGATTTTTGCCAAATGGAAAAAGGGGAACATAACCAAGTTTTTAGTTACTTTGACATACCTTGTTCTGACAGTGTTAAATATTGGCTGCTTTGGAGAAAGGATATGAAGTGCTCCATCTCTCTCCAATTCCTAACCAGTAATTCTACCATGAATATATTCCATTGAACCTGTCCACCTTTCCAGCACAGCAAGCCAAACAGTCTCCCATAACCAATCTTAGACAAAGGCAAGGAAGCTGCAGCCTTTGATTTAATTGGGTTCCTTGACACAGCCACTCCCTTTGTCCCGCACAGCTGGAATCCAAGCCTGGGAAAGGCTTGACAGAGCGAGCGCTCTCTGACTGGAAGACAGCTCTGAAGAGGGAGAGGGAGGAGCACCAGCACCTCCTGGCTGAGTCGTACAGCGCCGTCATGGACCTGACCAAGCAGCTGCAGATCAGCGAGAAGAACTGGGACCAGGAGAAACTGGAGCTCCTGGACCGATTCAAGGATGAACGGCAGCAGGCAGAGCAGCAAGTGAAGGAGCTGCAGAACAAAATAAATCAGGTGAGAACGGAATACATTTTGTGGGTGCAACTCGCCCTTCAAAGTCTCAGCGAGTATTTCAGCAAGTGTGAATATAATGTGCATACCCTTAGCAGAATCAATATAGGCTGGCAGCAATGGATGTTCCTGCATGAGCATAAGTGTGGGTATAGATGCAGAGTGTTGGGGATCAAGTCCAGTCCTGGATTTAAATCCCTGCCCAGCCACAGAACTCCCTGGGTGACTTCCAGCCAATCACTATCAACTAGCCTATTTCTCAAGGTGGTTGGGAGAAGGACAACTCTGCATGCTTTCTGAGCATCATGGAGGAAGGGCAGGATAAAAGCATAATAATAATATGAATCAGGATAATGATGCTGGCCAACAAATGCCTATCCCCTAGGCTTCCTTGTTCCCATGAATACATGCATGTGCTTGCATGTAGCACACACGCTAGCGGGGCACACATAACCCCCCTCTTGTGCAGAGCTGCCAACATGATTTTCTGGTTCCAGGTTCCAACAAAATTCTACTGGGTGATGCTGAGTAGGACTAACATTCGATACAACCTTATATAAGAAGATAAATTTGTATATAATCTGACTGCACTTGCCATTATATGCAATTTTATGTCCTTTTTTGCAGATGGGGTACAGGGTCCAAATATAAATCTGGATCCACACACAATTAATAAGCTGACTGGCAGCCGGAGTGTCAACATATTAAGCTTTCCCCATGATTTCCAGACTAGAAGAGGCTTGACCTGTTGCATTTCTGCCTGCCTCACAGCTGTTACAGACACAAAAGCCCTGCCTTCCCTCCACCACCACACATCCCATCCCAAACCATGCAGAGAAATCAAGGTTCATGAATTGTGAACCAGCTATGTTACTGTAGATGCATGTGTGTTTTGGACATCAGTAGGCTACAAATGAGGCACCTAAATAAAATTGAGACCCTCTATCATCTCTCCTGTAGATTTTGTGTGATCTGCAACAGTGGAATAGATCCGCCTGTCCCCCAGTGGCACACTAAACACATTCCTTTGCCAGCAGTTAATGTTTCATTGACTGATCCCCAGCCTGACCCTCTGTCAAAATGGATCCTAAGCAACACATCTGCCCCCAAGCTCCAGTTTCTCTATTAGTGATTGATTTTTTGAAACAATGTCTCTGCCAGAAATATGTGGGTGCTGCAAGGAACACCCAATATCCCCCGAGTACTGTGATGCCAGTGGGATGTCCCTGCAGGGGCTGAACTTTGCAATGCACTCATTAGAAACTGAACAAAAAAAAGGTTATTGTCCACTGCAATGCCACGTAGAGGACAAATTGGCTCATGTGCAGGCCCAGCACTAGAATTGCTTTGTCTTTCAGCTGCAGAAGGGAGCTGACCTCTGGGCTTTGAAAAACTCTGAAATGGAGAAGCATGGCAGTAGCTGGAAAGAGGTAAGCTGGGCAGGAACGGCTTTGTCCTAACCTGTAAAATTCAGGCAGAGATGACATGTGTTGGGTATGAACTAAAACCTTTCCTCAGAAAGGTGAATGGAAGCTGTAGAATTATGCTGGGGACAAATTATAAGGGAATGATCACATTTGATACTTGTGAGCATTCCAGATGCCTATGGTTGGCTGTGTGGTGTAGTGGTTAAGAGCGGTAGACTCGTAATCTGGTGAACCGGGTTCGCGTCTCCGCTCCTCCACATGCAGCTGCTGGGTGACCTTGGGCTAGTCACACTTCTCTGAAGTCTCTCAGCCCCACTCACCTCACAGAGTGTTTGTTGTGGGGGAGGAAGGGCAAGGAAAATGTTAGCCGCTTTGAGACTCCTTCGGGTAGTGATAAAGCGGGATATCAAATCCAAACTCCTCTTCTTCTTTGGATGCAGAGTTAGCTTTACCTTCTCCTGGTCCAGCAAGGCATTCACTTAATAGGTTATATGTCTCTTATTACTTATGGTGAGGATATTAGGAATGTGTTTCCTGAGAGGGGCTGCGTGACAGACAGAAATTCAACAGGGCCAGCTATTTCCAACTCTGCGCCTTTGTGCTGAGGAATGCTGCATTTGTTGAATTTACCTGCATGCATTAAAATATCCTAGCCTTGGTCATGATTGCTATTTTTGATCTCTTAATAGCACTTCCGATTTCAGCTAACTTTGCAGTGCATTTCTATGAAAACTGTAACACCTAGAGCAGGGGCCAACAAACTTTTCCAGCAGGTCCACTGTCCCTCAGACCTTGTGGGGGGCTGGACTATATTTTGAAAAAAATAATAATGAATGAATTCCTGTGCCCCACAAATAACCCAGAGATGCATTTTAAATAAAAGGACACATTCTACTCATGTAAAAACACACTGATTCCTGGACCGTCCACAGGTCAGATTAAGAAGGCAATTGGGCTGGATCCAGCCCCTGGGCCTTAGTTTGTCTACCCATGACCTAGAGCAATGAGCATTTTGACTGAGCTCTTGACATCGCACTGAATTCTGAAATTTAGGGGAAATCCCCACAGAACCCTTTTTTGTTGCTTAAGTGCAAAGTGAAGCCTTACATTCCTCTGGGAAGCTGACCCCTCTGCCCTCTTTAGCTAAGCTTCTCTAGGCCTGCCATGATGTTGCAAGGCACTACTGATGATAAAAGGCCTCTCTAATGTTCCTTTCAGACTCTCAATGAGAAAATCACCGACAAAGAAACTGTTTCCGAAACAGACATGAAAGGAAGCAACTTAAAAAGGTGAGATGTGTGCAGCTTCTAAGTTTTGCTTCTTCCTTCAACTCTTCACCATCTGGAAAACAGTCAGCTGGCTCCTCTAGCCATACTCAAGCTTAACAATTGGCGAGAAAAGCACACTGAGGCCATGGGGTGCGGTAACATATGTTTTCCTTCTCTGTGTATAACTGGTAGCTGGCAATACCTGATGCCACATTGGGGCAGAAAATATAGACTGCTTGGTTGTTTGCATGTGAGTCTATCTGTATAATTTACCAGCTTCCATACCTCTGCCTTCAGCAAGTGTAAATACACAAGATGCATATTACCATGGAACTATTTGACCCTCATTGCATCTCTCAGGGACAGAACTAAATGGTGTGCATGCTCATATTTCTTATCATGCTTTTATTCTACTCCCTTGTTGAAAACACAAAACATGTTACCTTGATAATGGTATTGCCTTTTAATCACTGTATGCTATTATTTCCCCCCACCTGTCTTCCTTGTGTTCCCTGTAGGTGATTATTTAGGACAGGGGTAGGGATTTTGTGGCCACCCAGATGTTGTTAGGCTCCCAATGCCCATCAGCCCCAGTCAGCAAGGTTACTGGTCAGGGACAGTGTTAGAAACTGAGATATGAAAGCTAGGAGCTAAATAGCACCTTAAACCTAGGTTATAGGCACCACAGTGGAGTGTCTAGGTGTGCTTTTTTATAACAAGAATACAAAGCTGAAAAAGAATGAACTGCAACTAAAACCTTATGTTCATTTTTCACATGATCTAGGCCTCATTTGAAGACTGCAAAAAAAACCACCACCAACGCCATACTTCCCCTGACTGCCCCCCTGATATTCTTATGAGAGTCCCTTCTCTAGTCTTCAGAGAGTGGCTGGAAGTGGGGAGGCAGAGAAAGGTCCTCCTTTCCTACCACTCTGCAGTTTTAATTTGAAATCTCAAGTGCAGTACCAGAGCTCTGCACCCAGAGCTCAGAAACTGCTCAAACTATATGAAATTCCCTGTCACAAAATGTGCCTAGAACAATGGGAGTTTTGAACGCTGGTCAGGGATGAAGGGCACTGTAGCCCAGCGATATTTGGAGAGCCACAGGTTCCACATTCCTGATTTAGAAAAAAAATATGTAAAATGCAGACAATAATTCCTAGTGAGCCTGAGCAAAAGAGTACCCCATATATTCTTTTAGGAGATTCTTAGTGCAAAATGAGTTGTTTCCCTTTTCACACTGTATGGGACAATACAGGAGTGGGAAGTGGGACCTTCTGTTGAGCTTCACAGCAATTCTACTGCAAGAGAAGTGCTCTCTCTGTGTGGAGTCACGACTTTCAGAGGCAATAAGAGCCTAGGACTAAAGCTCTGTGCAAAGAATCACACCCCGTGTGTGTGTGTGTGTGTGTGTGTGTGTGAGAGAGAGAGAGAGAGAGAGAGAGAGAGAGAGAGAGAGAGACAGGATTAGGTGGCATTAATGTGAATACAATGAACTCACCACAGTTACTCTCACTTCTGTTTTGGCAATGCACAGCCTTCTCTGCACATGCATCAATTATGGATCTGGGGGTCATTTCCCAACATTATTTACCCTACTCATAACTCATGGGATAATGGAGATAGTGGGGAATGGCAGAAGACATTAGCCTTTCTAATGTCAGAATGTCCAAATGGAAGTTTGGAATACAAAATTTGAAAGGCGGGTCTGCAGACATCCATCTGTCTTCTGTCCATTCTGACATTATTGAAGGCATGCCTTCCATCCTATTTTTCTTGCTTTCCTGGTCATCTTAAGAGATGACTTGGAAAATAATAGGAGAATTGGCCATCATCTGTAGGAACCATGAAGCAGGAAAGTAGATATAGCCCAACCAGGAAAAAGCTTCTACTTAGGAAGGACAGAGCTTGGAGGTAGAAATAAGACACCTTCCCTAATAAATGTGCTTGCTCCCTTCTCTTTTCTATCCAGGACCAAGTCAGTCTCCTCAATGTCTGAATTTGAAAGTTTGCTTGATTGTTCTCCTTATCTTCCTGGCAAAACCAGTCCCGTCATCGCAGACAACGTCCGCAGCAAAAAGGGCTCTCCAGCTACACAGGTGTTGCCTGACACTTTGAAGGACCCTGCAGGGTTTGCCCCCAATAACTGTGCCTATCTGAATAGTGAGCAGCCCATGCCAGAGAGCCTGACCACAGAGAAGCTGGATGTCTCGTCATGCAACTTCACCCAGACAAGCAGCTTCTCTGTGCAGGATCAGGCCCAGAAACATGTGCAGAGAAGCCACACTGCTCCCGACAAGACTGGGATCCGCATATATTATAGCCCACCGGTGGTACGTAGGTTGGAATCGCCCCTAGTACACAAGAGAGACGGGAAGATAATGGTTGAGCCTGGCTTCCTGTTCACCATGGCCAAGCCCAAGGAAGAATCGGACAGCTCCGAAAATATGTACAGCCGGTGGCTGTGCAACTTCTCTAAGCAGCACCGAGAGCTGCTTGACAGCAGTACTGTTAGCGAGAAAGCTGTGGCCCCTGTGCCCAGATTTCCGCCTTCCTTGCATGACCTTGAGATCTCCGGCAACATGAGCGATGACATGAAGGAGATCACCAACTGTGTCCGGCAAGCTATCCGCTCCAGCTCCCTGGAGAGAAAGGTTAAGAGCACTTCCAGCCAGACAGTGGGATTGGCCAGTGTTGGTACCCAGACTACCCAGTCTGTCAGCATCGGTCTGCAGACAGACATGCCCAGGGGCAGCATACACAGCAGCAAGAGCTGGTCCCCACGAAGCTCCTCCCTTATAT
Organism: Podarcis vaucheri; assembly: GCF_965113315.1. Lineage (NCBI taxonomy): Eukaryota > Metazoa > Chordata > Lepidosauria > Squamata > Lacertidae > Podarcis > Podarcis vaucheri. The sequence continues at coordinate 76,527,836 of NC_138764.1, forward strand.
CCGTTCGCAGCAAGCAGATCTCGACCTCTCTGGACAAAGTCCACTCCAGGATCGAACGGCCCTGTTGCTCCCCCAAGTATGGCTCTCCGAAACTCCAAAGAAGATCATCTTCTAAGCTGGACAACTCCAAGGACCGAAGCCTGTGGAACCTCCATCAGACTAAACAGAATGGCTCAGCCTGGGCTCGTTCCACCACCACTAGAGACAGCCCTGTTCTCAGCAACATTAACGACGGCCTGTCCAGCTTGTTCAATGTTGTGGAGCATTCTGGGAGCACAGAGTCCATCTGGAAGCCAGGATGCCAGGAAAGCAAAGCCAAGCCAGAAACTCCTAAGTACGGGATAGTGCAGGAGTTTTTCCGGAATGTGTGTGGCAGAACTCAGAGCCCCACTTTGGCTCCAGAGAAAAAAGACCTGGTAGGAGGAGACAACAACAGCAGCAGCAGCAAGAAGCCAGAGCATTCCTCCTCAGTTGTGCTCCAGCAGTCGGAAAACGCCCCCAAGGTCCTTGACAAAAAGCCCTTGAAGCAGAGCTGCAGTGAGGAACCAAAGCTGTCCATCCCAGGCCAAGGTGGCAAGGACAGAGCCTTAAAGGAGCCAGACATCATCTCTGCTATTATTGCCAATGAGGTAGTGCTTGCTTGCTTTAAGACAGGGGTGGGAGACTTCAGGCCTGGGGACCAAATCTCTCTACCTGGCTCTCAGAACCAGAATATACCCCTTGCTGACCCTTCTTCACACCCCAAGTGCTTATGCATGGTTAAAATATATCTGAACTCTGATAACCCCTTTTGGCTGCCTGGATAGAGGATGGTGTGCATGTGTATAGAAACTAGCCTGCTGTACAAAAGTATAATTTACATCAGTTGTTCCAACCAAAAGGTTCTCCACCACTAACCTGCCCCTGCCTTCAGCCCTTCTGTGAGCTGAAATGTAGCATACAGTGGTGCCTCGCAAGACGAAATTAATCCGTTTCGCGAGTCTCTTCGTCTTGCGAATTAGCGGCTTAGCGGCTATTAACGGCTTAGCAGCTTAGCGGCTATTAACGGCTTAGCGGCTTTAAGAAAAAGGAAACAAACTCGCAAGAACTCGCAAGACGTTTCGTCTTGCGAAGCAAGCCCATAGGGAAATTCGTCTTGCGGAACGACTCAAAAAACGGAAAACTCTTTCATCTTGCGCGTTTTTCGTCTTGCGAGGCATTCGTCTTGCGAGGTACCACTGTAGCATTATCTCCTGTCCACTGCATACTTCAAGGGCCAGAAGCAAGGATGTCAACAACCACCATCGTATATTGCTTTGGCCACCACTAAGCACTTAAAGAGACAAGGGGTCAGGTTTGGCAAGTGGAACTTCCCTGCTCTCTCCTCTTCCTGTGTGTGCCATGTTCCAGAGGGTTGGGCTGTGTCAGCTCAGCTTACACAAGGCACAGGTAATCAGAAATGTCTTGCTCCAGAAAAATCCCAGTGGCACCAGGCAAACCTCCCTGTTCCATAACTAGGGTGCCACTACCAAAAAGACCCTCTCCCTGGTAATTACCTGCCTCACTTCATTCTGAGGGGGAACTCTAAGCAGGTACGTGCGGGAGAAGGCAATAACCGGGTCCTAAACTATTTAGTTAAAAACAGCACTTCACCTGTTGCTAGGCTTTGAATGATGCATTTCAGCTATTCGTTGTGCTTCAAATACATTATCTTCATATCATCCCTGTGAAGTCCTACTGCATTATCATCTCCATATTGCGGATTTGTTGCAGGGGGTGGGTCAGAGCATAATGGTATACCTTAACAAGGCCATGTAGGGAGTTTCTTGCTGGAGCAAGATCCGAACAAGGTTCATGTCCTTTAACCGCCACGCTGTGACAGATCTCAAGTTGTCCATCCTTTTTCACACGCTCCCCTTTCCTTCTGTCTCTCTTTGCAGGATGTTGCCTGTGATTGCAGCTCCCAGTCGCTGACTTCCTGTTTTGCTCGGCCGTCCCGCTCAGCTGTCCGCCACTCCCCTTCCAGGTGCAAGCTGCACCCTTCTGACGGCAGCCGGGTAGAAGAGAAAGCAGGGCCTCTGAGTGAGTGAGAGGGCTGTGCTTGCTGCCGTGCTGATGGAAGAGCAACCTATGCGCTGGAACTGCCAGTCCCTCTGACACCTCTGGGACTGGCTACTTCTGAGCCAGCTGCAGATGAGGGGCTCTGCTCTTAGATACCCAGGGTGACACCACGCATCTCCTGTCTCACCTCAGCTCAACAGGGATACCGGCAGCACAGAGGCTGTGCTACGTGGGCAGGGGACAGAGTGGGAGAGTCTTGCTAGAGGTGTGGTTTCTCGGTCACTGAAAACCTTTCTGTCCCTCCCCCCTCTCAGTGGGAACATGACCTACAAGAGCTGGACGTTGCCAGAGTCTCGTGAAGCAGTCGGTGCTGTTTCCATGGCATTGGGTGTGTGTGTGAGAGAGAGAGAGAGAGAGTGTGTGTCGCCAGTTCGAGGAGATGCATCTCTCTTCTTTGTGAAAAAGGCATCACAGTGAGGGATTAAGGAGCGCAGTATCAACAAAGCTGCTTGGCCCTCCCTGCCTTGGTGGGGAAGGAAAACAGCAGTCCTTCAGGAAACGCTAGACAGCTGGTTTCAAAGCCTTAAGAACTCCTCTCAGAACAGCTGTACTATAGGATTTCCCCAGAACGAGGCATTCAATATGGTGTACAGAGAAAGAGGGCGGGGGGAGGGTGCTAGCAAAATTGCCACCAGGAAATGCCACCATAGCATAAGTGCTCCAGGCCGTTGTGTACAAGTAGATTGGGAAAGCCCTGGATTTGCTCTGCAACCATATTTGCATGGGTAGTTTTCCCCAGGTGTGCCCAGCATACAATACCAGCACTGGGCCATGCACCCAGCCTGCACTGTGGTCTATTCAGAGTGCTGACACTCTTAATAAAACAAGAGTACGGTTTTGCACTACCAGTTCTCCTGCACCTGACCTGTGGGAAACAGCCATGCAAGCATGGTCTGTGTTGCCTTCCTGTCCACATGCATCAGACTTCCCATGATTACTGAAAAGCATCAGTAGACCTGGACTTTTTCTTCTTCAGGCCTCTGATGCCATCTCCATGGCTCAGAACAATTGTTGCTTTGTATCCGCCTCTGTGCTTGGCTGCTGCGGTGCAGTTGAGCACCAGGAGTTCACAGAAAGATTATGCTGAGTCCTCCATGTCTACAATTCCAGTCTGTTTCCATTTCTCCATATCCCACACAATGGGTAGCTGTAGTTATTCCTAAGGAGAGTTGCTTCTGTCATTTGTTGTTGCTTGTTTTTCAACTGGAAATCTCAAAACCCTTTGTGATCAATTTGCCTCTAAGAATAGTTTAACAGAGAGGAAATTGCTTGAGTGCATAGGTGAACAAGCACAGAGCCCATAGAATGAAAACACAGGTGAGACAGTGAATGGGTAGAAGAGGTACCATCTTTTCAGTGCTGCAGAACATTCCAAGTTCCACAGGAGGCTGGGGGTTGTGTGCCAGCTGCATATCTCAGGGCAGAGCTTCTCCTATGTCACACTCTCCAATGGTTGCTGCCAGTGCTCTACTAAATATTTTGATGGTTGCTAGTTCCTGTGAGTCAACCCTCTTCTAGAGAAAAGGTATTAATGGGGATCCTTCAGCATCCGGTGTAGTGCATTATCTGCTCATACAAACAACTTTCAGGGCTCCAGCAAAGGATCTCTCTTTTCATGGACTCTTCTGCTTTGCTGAGGGATTTGGGGAGCAGGCAGGTTTTGCTTCTCCCCACCTCCAGATTCAGTAGCACAGATTTGTGTGTATTGCAACACTTCTGCAGGGATGTGATCTGAAAGGTAGGACAGTATGCGAGAGCAAGCCCTGGCTTCCTTGGAAGTACCCTTCCAAAGAGAGCTGGCTCTTCAGGAACTGTACCACTTGAGACTGCAGCTGGGGGATCAGAAGTTAGAGTGGTTGTCCATGTAAAAGAGAAAAAGCAACTCAAATCTCCCAGCGGATAGAAAACTTGAATGTCAGGCAGAATAATCAGCTAGAACACACTCTACCTCTGACATGTCCGCTTTCCACAGGCAGGACACATGATGTGAGCAATTGTTTAAACTAGCCACGTCACCCACTCGTGAAGTGGTATAGTCACATGGAAGGGCTGTGTACTATGTGGCTTTTTGTTTAAAAATATACATCTGCCTTCAGAGAGGATTCGGGAGGAATATTCTTTAGAGGTGCAGTAGAACCTCACTGATCCATATCAGAAGCTCAGTGGGTCAGTTTTTTTGTTATTATTATAAAACAGCGGGTCGTCCTTATAGTCTGCAGAGAAGATTATCACAGCCGCCTCTATCAGTGAGATTAAAAAAGAGGCTTGGAAAGCTGAAATGAACATGAAGCTTCTTAAACCCACAAATCTTTGCAAGCAGGCAACTTTTTTTAAAAAAAATAATCTTCTGAAACCTGCATGCATTTTGGCTGACTTTCAATTGATACCTTGCAAGTCATAATTTTTAATTTGTATTTTTAATTTGAGTTTTAGGTTTTTGTCATATGTGTGATAAAATTCAGAAGTTCAATTCATTATGTAGCTAATTAGTAATGCAGCAATGTAAATGTCTGTGACATCATATTATTTAAAATAACTTGCAAAACAGGAAAAATATTGTTTGTTTTATTTTTTGTAAACTTTTGACATGTTTACAACTGAAGAGACCATAGACATGGCTTGGTGTACTTTGTGCTAATTTTCTTTCCTTCTAAATTCTGCACCAAGCTAAGCTGAATTTTGCAGTGAATAAATTCTGCTGACTATATTTGCTTATTTTTGCCTACTATTATTCTGCTTCTCCAAGGCATGGAGAGGGGCAATTTCTGGGCAGAACAGGGTGACTTCACCCTGGCACCTGGAGATCCAGCTCAGCCCCATATCCTCTGCTCCTCGGAATTAACTAAGACCACTCATCCCATTTCTCATATACTTTCATGCACATCCTTGCTTTAAGGACTAGAGTGGCTCTCATATGAGCTAGAACTGAGAGGTTTTGCTGTTGCAATCTCTCCACATCCCCAACGAGGAATATTTCTGATTGATTGGTCTCAAATATTTGCAGCTCACTTATCACTAACACATCATAGTCCATCTGCCTTGGTCCTTCCACTGAATCTTCTTCAATTGTAAGCTCTATTGTTTCTTTACAAAAACATTAGCTGAAAGAGACCAAGAAGCCATTCATAAAATGGTATTTGAGGAATGAATGATTCCTCTGGGAATCATATCTTGAGTGCCTCTTACTCTACAGAAAACTACTGCTTGCTTTCTCGTCAAGTGACGGGCACCTGATCCTCCTACAGCCTTCCTTGTTCTGAAGTGCATGTCCATTATGTTTATTATTAAAGGTCCATGGGTCAGATTCAGCTAGCCCATTCCACCACCGGAAGCCAGTGCAAGGACTCTCACTAGCACTTTGGGGCTTCTCCCTGCTCTTCTCCCCCCCATGCCTTCCTCCAGATCTGCTCTGCAAGGTCAGTGCAGTGTACAGTGGGAGGAAAGCTGAGATCATTCTGTCGGGCAGTAAATGCTTGTGCTGATGGAGTGACCTCCATTGTGCTGTATTGAATTCTACCCCATGTTCCTATTTTTAGCAACAGAGATGCTTCAGGGGGACCTGCAACTTCATCTACCTGAGTTCTTTGTGCTTGCTTTCAAAGACGCGCACATAGGATTGCAGCCGAAGGGAGACATAACAGTTTCACTCCCCATAGCGTTGCTCTCCAAGATGTCTCTGTTTGGTTTGCATTAAAAGCAGGAAAAGCAAAACAACATCAGGGCTTTGGTATTCCCTGCAGCCAATTGATCAGTTTAGTATACTTTTTTCCTGTGCTTTGGGCACCTTCAGAATGTATAGCTGGTGAGGTTAAACTAAATCCCAGCGAAGGCTCATTGAAAGCGTCTCTCTGCTTCCTGTTTTGATGCAGCAACAGGCTATGTTGAGCACTGGCCAAGGGACAGAGAAACCAGCGTATCTTTAAATCCTTGATCTCCGAAGGAGTTTCTTTAAATACTGCTATTCTCTAAATTTGGGAGCAGGGAGCTAGGTGAGGCAGGCAGAAGATGAGCTAAAATAAAAATACCTATTGGATTATGAGATTGCAGGTGCAAAGCCGGGGGCACTGTCCTTGTATGACAGTCTGTGGATCTGCTGATTGTGTTTCACGGGGATACTTGGCTCATTCTCGGGGGAGAAAATCAGCCCTGACATCTAATATGGAGCTGGTGAAAAATTATTTCAGGGGCCTGGAGGAGGCTGGAAGCAACTCTGCGGAATGCGGCCAGACATTCCCAGCCTAAGAACCTGTATGCTGGTAATTGCCTGGATATACTTGCTTGGCTTAACAGACAGGCTGCTAACACTGCCTTGGCAGAGCAAAGGGAAAAAAGGGCCAGCACCACATTGCCAGGTATAGGATTCTCTTGAAGCCAGTTCCTGCATTACTTGAACGGCATTCACTTGCAAAAGTGCAAGGGCCCTCCACATTCCCTTTCAGGCAAAATTGCAGGGAATCTGAATCCCAAGGCATTATTGCTTCTGTGGGCAAGCACATTTAAAGTGACATAAGGACTATTGGTAAGCACTGTAAGTCAAAATCAAAATAGCGTGCAGCTACTGAAAGACAATGGGGCAAAATACACAAGGAATGGTGTCGGGCAGGAGCTACAACAAGCACATTATAGCCCCCCACCCCCGATAATGTGGGACTCACATTATTCACTCTCAGGGCTGTGGGTTCAGAAGGTTATTTATTCAGCACAGCCGATTTAGCATTGATTCCTGTGAACTGCTGCAGCCTTTTCCTAGGTGGCTGAGCTGCTTCCTTTTGGCAGGCCAGCAAGATCCATGCAAATATCACATCTGTGGCCTTGTTCTCTGTCTCCATCCAACTGTGTGAGTGTTTCAGTTACCACTAGCAAATGCAGAGCTTGTAGCAACTAGGCTGTGCCGTCGCCACCAAGCGCCTTACTGTGCCAGGGGAACGGAGATGGTCTGCCTTGCTCTTGCTATCTTCCACATGCAGAGCTGGGCAGAAGCTGGGTCTATTCTCATCAATAGAGCAGAAATGCAAAGCAGACACTGGCAGCTGTCCGGCTCAGGGCTGGGCAGGATTTTCTGGGGCAGCCCCTTTCTATTCCTTGCATGAGTTTGTAAAACGGGGTGGGCAGGGAGTGGGGGTTAAAACATGCTTGCTAACTCCTGGTGTAAATACTTCCTTTTGAGATGGTTTTTAGCATTTTCATTGGGAAATCCTTTTTTAAAAAGAATCTTCTACTTTTTGGATTGTGATTCCCATCCCCCATTTTGACAAAAATGCCTTTTAATTATTTGTATATTCTTAAAAGTTTGTCTTACTCTGTAAATAACTGTGCTATTTCTTGAGTATTGGAGTTTATGGATCCTGAGATACTTTGTCATTAGCAAGTAGCAGCTCTTGCCCCCAGGCAAAAGAAAACTTGCAGCATCCCTTTTGCCAGCAACGCTCCAATCAGCAACATGTCTCCATTCCCACAGCAGTTGGGCTTTACCTTGGCAAGGTTGGTGTGGAAGGCTTGTTACTGAGCACATCCTGAGATGTGGACAGAGGGTGCAATCTGATCCACAGCTTTGAAGGAATCTCAGCAGAAACTGGGCCACCCTGATCAGCATCCCTGGGGGGACTGGCTGTTGTAAAAATGGCTCCATCCAAATTTTACAGGAGCTAATTCAACTACTAAGTTTCCTGTGCTCACAACTGGTTAAGTTGGTCCTGTCCTGTTTTCTAGTTCCCCCCTGTCTCCAAGAAAATCTGTGCATAGCTGAGGGTCTTGGTCTTCCTCCATTCCCATGCATCCCATGTGTGCTCTCAGCCCATGTAAAACCCTGCAGCACTTAATGTACAGGTGGATTATTAGTTATTGCCAGTTCAATTCATGCTGAAATCTCTGTCCATCACCCCTTGCTCTCATGCTTCCTGCAGGGATCCTAGCTCTGTGCATGCGCAATTACTTTGAACTGAGTTGTGTGCAACACAGCACTTGTGTATGGTCTGAAGGCAGTTGAGGCCACAATCTTGCTGAAACTAAGTAGGTCTGGATGTGGTCAGTGCATGGATGGTGACCATCTCCAAACCCCCATGTATGTATGCCACCTTGGGAGCGGTGTCTCATGATGGGTGAAAGGTGGCATATAAATATAAGGAAAAAAAATTCTTATAGAAAGGATTCTCGGGAGGCTGCAATTCTGAGTGTCAAATAAATTCGAAAAATACTTAACCCTTTCCATTTCAGTTGTCTCCCTGCTCAGAACTGCCTCCTTGCTTTTCCTCATGAGCAGTTCCAGATGTATATATACAAGGATAAATGAGTATCTGGAGCACCATAAGGATGAAGCAACTTGGGGCATTTTGAGCAGAGCAGCAATCTGCAGTGAAAGGTTTGAGTTCCTTCTCCCGCAACTCTGCAAAAAATTGCAACCGCCTGAAGATTTTTTGGGGGGCACTTTACATATAATTTTTCATTTGCCCATGACACTGGCTTTTGTCAGTAGGGGGGGAGGGGTCAGGGGTCTGTCTGAAAAAGCTCTGCTTGCCATTTTCTCCTGCTTCTGCTAGAAAGCTGGTTTGCAACCATTTCTTCCCAAACTGGGGCAGTCTTCCCACAGATAACTCTGCCAACTCTTTTTATCTGTTCTGTCACCTCTTTGCTCTCTCTGCAACCCCCCCAGCCCAACTCACAGGTGAAAACAAAACTTCTCCACCCTACACACAATTAATATATGGAATTCTCTGTTCCAGTGTGTGCTGATGGCCACTCTTTAGATTCAAAAGGCAATTAAATGAATTTGTGAATGGGGATCTTTATATCAGTGACCGTTAGACATAATGGAACACCCATGTGTAGATGTACTATGTCACTGAATACCAGTTGCTGATGGGAGGGGGGAGCTGTTGCCTTCACCCCCTGCTTATGGGCATCCCATAATTATCTGGCTAGCCACTGTGGGAAACGGCACCGGTTTAGAGGGATGTTTGTCTGATCCAGCTGGTCTCTTGCGAGTAAGGGTAAAATAAATGGCGCCTTAGAAAGAGAGGAAAGCAAGCTAGTGTTGAAGGGTTCTTAAGTCATCACCACTACAACTCTTTACACATAAGCAGCTTCCCATATGAGACTGAGGCAATAAATTAATTGTGTGAGGACTTTGCCGCTTCAACAGTCTGGGGCCGAGTACATACAATAAATTTCCCAAGTCTGAAAGGGCCATAGATGCCTGTATTACGCACACTTATCTGCCCCCTTTCCCATCCTGCTATAGTAAAATGGGTTTGCCGGATTTTTGAAGCACAACAAAACCAATTCGAACAGAGATCACAGGAAGTGGCTACTACTAAACCATAGTTCAGCACTGTGCCCATGAACAGCAGTGAGTCTCAGGTTCAAGGGCTCCTGCTTCCTCTCTTGTGTTCAGCCAGGAGGAGACAGAAAACTTTCGCTTTCATTTTCAGCTAACCAATGTTGCTCATTATGTCTGAACTGAGAACTGTGGTTTGTGTTAACTGTGATGTAGGAAAACAAGCTAGGATAGGTAACTGTGGTTTGAAGACGGCTTATTTCCCTAAATCATAATTAACGCGAGGCATGGTTTGTCCAGGTTCGGAGATAACAACCACAGTTTGTTGAAAATGGAAAGGAAAGCTTTCAATCTCCTTAGGCAATTGCAGCCAAGGAGAGGAGCTCACTGCCACTCATGTACGTAGCACTGAACGGTGTGCTAATAAGGCCAGTCTGTGTACTGAAGGGCACAATAATCACATACAAAACTAGAAGAAGAGGAACTTTTCCAGATTACAATACTATTAATCAGTCGGGTGGGTGTGCATCTAGGTGACCTACTGACATTGGGTGGGTTTTTTCTCCTGGAATTTCATCATGGCACTACTGTTGAATGCTGGTCCTAAATATAGCTAACCACAAGCAGACCATACCCTAAGCTTTGTGCCTCCTGCTGGTAGAACATGGAGCACTTGCAGCTGTCTGGCTTTTATAGGGAAATCCTCCCCTCTTGCCTAATAAAAGGGAGTCAAGTGACAACAGGTGCTCACACTTTATCATGTTGCCACCTTAGAAGTGGTCAGGCTATGGCCAAACTCCTGTTACAACCATCCCCATTCCCATTCCCTAAAAAGAATAAAGGCAAGGGGGTCTGTCGTGTAAGGGAAGAATTCCTAGAGCCTCAAGTGGAAACAAGAGTCTATCCTAGCTTTCAGACTAGACTTTTAAGGAGAGGCATTTCTCCTCTTACCCTGTTAACTTTCCTATTCATACCCAGTTTAAACACGTTTCTGGCATGTTTTCAAGACAAACTGATACACACAACACTGCATATTGCTAGTGCCATGATATGACTGCTTTTGCTGCCCCTTTCAGGTGTGTGCCAGGGATCCATGGCCGGGGTTTGAATCTTACCTATGCTAAATGCCTAAGTGACTGGTGCCCCTGTTTAAACAGTGATGTCTGTCTAGTGGAATGCCATGTGGGTAAACTCTTGTGTCGTCGTTTTTAATGTGCTGTTATCATGTTTCAACCAGGTCCCATTCCCTTGGATTTTGCAATATCCCTTCACAGATTTTCAAACACTTTTTCCCCCTTTTGCTTTCGTTGCATCAGCAAGCACTGAGTCTTGGCCTCATTTCTTCTGCTGGCCTTTTCGTGCAATGTTTTGCTTTAATTGTGCCCTCCCTGCTTTGGCAGGTGCCTCTTCCTTTGTTTTCACCTCCTTGTTTGCAGTGGAGATTCCCTTCCATTCTTGATGTTGCTTCTCTTCTTTTGTTTGATCATTTAGTCTTTATTTGCCTTCCTCTCACTCAGCCTTTGCCAACCTGGTGCCTTCTAGATGTTTTCAACTCCCATCTTCCCCCTAGCCAGCATGGCTGGGGCTGGAGGACGTTGTGGTCCAAAACGTCTGGAAGGCCCCAGGTTAGCAAAGGTTGCTGTAGCCCTCTTCCACTTTTCCACTTCCCTAATGCTTTATGCTCCTTGGCATGACGTCCCATTGGCACTCCTCATCTCCACCATAAGCACCACTGTGCTGTCTCAGGGCTGATTCAAATCACTAAATTTCACCACATGATCCTGTACATGTAAACTTACTCTCTGATTGTGGCTGCTGCATTTTTAGCACACAACTGCAGGGGCAAATTCAGCAGTGTGAACAGAGCTCTGTAGTCCCCAGCAATGTATATGTCTAATTTTTATTTCACATGCATATTTCAATGTTCCAATTTTATTATTTTAATCCTCATATGTTATATATTACGTTCTTCCCTCTGTATCTTCCTGAATCCACCCCCTCTTCCTTTTCTTCCTGCTAATCACCACTTGCTCCATTGTCTTACCATTCATCTTTCTTTTTCTGTTGCTGCTTCTCTTTTCTTCAGCGCTTTGTTCCTCTTTGCAACTTTTTATTTAGCATTTTCTTCCACCTCATATGCCTTCCATTCATTATTGCTTGACCACAAATCATGGTCCTTGGCTTTAAAAGCATTGTTCTCTAGAAGGTTGAATCATTCCTAACTGGTTTGTGTTTCTTTCATGTATACACCTGTAAATCTGCTCCATCCAGTTTCCAGATGAAATATGGTGCATCCCCAACCCTTCCAAAAATCTGCACCAATTCTATCTATCTATCTATCTATCTATCTATCTATCTATCTATCTATCTATCTATCTATCATCTATCTGTCTTATGAAGTAGCTCAAGGGCTGATTTTTGCTCATTTTGCTCCTTCTTTTTAAACAGGTCATAGCCACCTAGAGCAACTCATGCCATACACATTGAAAACTGAGCTACAAGTGTCCCTGGGAGCAATGGTACATAATAAGAAGTTATCCCTCCCAGGGAGATGGTTTGAGGAAAAACATGGCAACTGCCATAGGGGTAGCCATTTTTTTGCACAATGGGTCCATGAGTGCAGTCATGCTTTTTCCTTCTTAACAGTCTCCCTGGAAAGGATGGCACATCATCACATCCCCGTTCTCCCAGGGACATTTGCTGCTCCATTTCCAACATGTACAGCCAGAGCCATGATTTCTAGCTACTCCAAGTGCCCATTATCAGTTAAAAATAATGTGCAAAGCCAGGCAGAAGAGCAACTTGTGGAATTTGGTAAAGGTGTAGAGTCCAAAGCAGACCACATTCCAATCTGCATATTGGTGCAGATAAGCCGAGTTGTCTTTTGATTTCAGAACCACCAAATTCTTCAAGCGTCACTACTCCCAGTTGTATTCCAGAGTCTGACAACTACTTAATCTTCTGCTCTCCTTGTTTTTGTCCTTTTCAGATCCTACTAAGCCACCATAATTGCTCATCGGGAAATGTATTTTGGCCTGTTGACATTTTCACCTTTGACGCTTGCTTGCTTGCTTGCTTGCTTACTCCACATTTTCAGAGAGCACGTTGTGCTTCCTCATCTCCTTCAACAATTCCATTACTCCCTCCTTACACGTGATCATTTCTTCTCATTGTTTTGACTTCAACTTCTGCATTGCATACAGTGCATGGCTTTTATGCCTCTTTCTTTCACAGCGTTCACCAGACATTCACTTTGTGCTTCCCTGTCTCCTTGTTCTCATCCCAATTTCCCTCTGCCCATCACATGCTTTCATGCTCCTCAATTTAATTTCAATCCAGAGGCCCTGGCAGTCCTGATTGTCTTTCCCCCTTGCCCTTATCTTCCATCTGCTCCCTCCCTGAGTACATTCCCAACCCTTCCTCAAATGCCTTTCTTTTTAGTCTTTCTTGTTGTTCATTTCATTTATCAGTCACTTTCCACAAAGCATCTCAACTCTCCTTGAGTCATTTATCTTTCTCACATTCTTGTGGTTCCTCCCATCTTTCCTCTCTTTATCCTTCAAAATACCCCATCTCCCAGGCCCTTTACTGTTTTCAACACTTCTATCCTGCTTTTTTCTCTGACCATCTTCCATGCACACAAGTTCTGTACTTCTTCAGTCATGTATCTCCGTTTCCCTTCTGTGTTTTTCTACTGTCCTTCTGCTTTAACCCTGGCTTCCCCAGTCCCACATTGCTCCCTGATATTTTTTTTACTTATACTAGTCCCCTTGTTCATATTCAAATGCTCTTGTATCTCTTCTTTCTGCATTTCTTATTTGGTCCACCATCGACATTTACTGCTCTGTGATGCTGGTGATTGTGCTCCTTCAGTTTCATTGGTAGTGAACACACACAAACACACATTTATCATTCCCTTTTGTCCATGTGTGCAACCCTCCATTTTCCTCTTCTTATTCCAGATCTTACACATTTCTGTTATTCCAGGGATACGGTTTCTCTCTGAAATTAGCCTGTAGTGGTACTATTCCATATTTCCCATCACTCCTTTGACAGCTTTGAATAGCAGGCAATTCCCTCCCCTCCAAGTTCTTAATTTCTCTTCTTTTCCTGATTTCCTGGCTTCAGCTCATAAGAAGCCCTGATCAAAATAACACGCCACATTCATTACACTGCAGGGTAGATTTAACAGTCATCCATATCAGGCACTCCTTGTGCTGTGCAATAGGGGAGGCATTTATTGCACACTCCCACTGCATAAAGGGTTGTCTTGTTATGCATTGCACCACTCTGTAAATTATCCTTTGTCCATATTCTGGTGTAGGAGGCAGCCATTTCTTCCTGGAAAGCCACATTCCCAAAATATGTCATCAGTGCTAGCACAAAATAGCTGATATTTTACATTTTGTACTAGGGGCACATGTCCAAGGAGAAAAAACATGCCCCATCAAGTATGAAGGGCGTACACATGCAAAGTTTGGTATGTGTCTCTTAACAAAAATTGAACGTGTCTTCAGTCCTTTCCAGCTCCTGTTACAGAGTTGTTGTCTTTAAAAAGAGGACACCTAATCTAACATTCTGGAAACAATTGGGTTGTTTGTGCTGTTAAGGGCAGGATGCAGCTCATGCTTATGGTTTCTTTATGATTCCCAGCTAAGATCTGCTGGATCAGACCAAAGGCCTAACATTCTGCCTGTGGGAAGTCTGCAAGCAGGACATGGGCACAACAACTCTCCCCTACTCGTGTTCCCAGGCACTGGTATTCTGAAGCATCCTTCCTACAGTACTGGTAGCTGTTAATATTCTTAGATCTGTTTGATCCCCTTTTAAAGCTGTACCAGAGCTCCCTCTACCTGGTTGAGAGCACCATGAGCACAAATACTCACAAATTCACAATAAGAAGGGCCCCCAAGTTAGTGGCCATCATAACATTTTGTGGTAGTGAGTTCCATTGTTTACACAGTGTCTGGATGCCACCTCCAAAATTCTAGCTCTTCAGTTTGGAAGAGAAACCATTTCCACTATTGCTGTGATCCATGCTGCTATAGTCCAGAGATTCAAATTGGCCCTCCTGGTAGTTGCACCTTCTTGTTATGTTCTGACCTAGTTTTGTGTGAACATGGCAGCCATGTGCCCAGTCAACTAATGCCTTCGCTTGCCAAGAGGATTGTAAATATTCACTTTGGATTGGGGCATGTCTTGACCGTTGTTTTTGGCAAAGGGTTTCTGTGGGAGGCTGTTTCTCCAGTCTTTAGGTTGAAAAGGTTCTGTCTGGTCAATTTCTTCAATGTCCACAAGCTGGATTTTTTTTTAAAAAAACAGCAAAACAACTCCAAGTTCTCAAACACTTGTAAATGGTCTCCGGGCGTTTTACACTGAATTGTTGTAGAAAATGAGAGTCTAAAATCTGTTGAAAGAGCCATTAAAAAAACCTCTATTAAAAAAAACCTGTCTCCATTTTGTCATTTTACTTCAGTAGTCATTATGTTGTTGCTTTCAACTTCAAGTCTGACATCTGGTGTCATTGTGGCATCTTTAGGATTCTATCACTCATACATGAAAGAAAGAGGTAGAATACCCAGGAAATATCACTGCTGTAGTAACTGTTATATGGAGTCCCACACATACCGTATTTTTCTTTCTATAACACGCAGATTTTTTCTCCTAAAAAGGAAGGAGAAATGTCTATGCGTGTTATGGAGCGAATGTGTGGTCCCTGGAGCCGAAAAATCGGGCAAAAATCAAACCGTGCTTCACGGAGAAGGGAAACCTGAAAAGAGGAAGTTTCTGCTTTCCTGCACTCTGCCTCAGGGTCTTACTGCCCACCCGCTCTGTTTCGTTGCTGTGTTTGCTGAAACGGAACAAAGAGCAGGGAAAGCCCCTCCCCCCCAGGCAAGAAGAGGGGAAAGCAGAGTGCCGTTCCTTCCTCTCTGTGCTCTGGTGCTGCTGAAAACATGCAGGTGGAGAGAGAGAGAGAGAGAGAGAGAGAGAGAGAGAGAGTGTGCTGGCTGGCTTGGGTGGGTGCGTGGGGGAAACTTTTGCCTTCCTTTCCTCCCTCCCGTTATACCCCACTCCTGCATTCTTAGCCCTTCTGTGTTTTTCCTTCCCTCCCCACTTAAAATGTGGTTAAAAAGCATGGATCCACATGGATCCTCAGGATTTTTGCACTGGGTCACCCCAAATTCACCATCAGAGCACATAGCATGTCCATGGCTACAGCCTGCCCCCCAAAAATCATGCACCCACTGTTGCCTGGGGCTGCAATGGTGCAAAAATGTGGTTAAAAAGCATGGATCCACATGGATCTTTGCATTGGGTCACCCCAAAATTCACCACCAGAGAACATAGCATGTCCATGGCTACAGCCTGCCCCCCCAAATCACGCACCCACTGTTGTCTGGGGCTGCAATGGTGCAAAAATGTGGTTAGAAAGCATGGATCCACATGGATCTTTGCATTGGGTCACCCCCAAATTCACCATCAGAGCACATAACATGTCCATGGCTACAGCCTGCCCCCCCCCCAAATCATGCACCCACTGTTGCTTGGGGCTGCAATGGTGCAAAAATGTGGCTAAAAAGCATGGATCCACATGGATCCTCAGGATCTTTGCATTGGGTCACCCCCAAATTCACCATCAGAGCACATAACATGTCCATGGCTACAGCCTGCCCCCCCCCCCAAATCATGCACCCACTGTTGTCTGGGGCTGCAATGGTGCAAAAACGTGGTTACAAAGCATGGATCCACATGGATCCTCAGGATCTTTGCATTGGGTCAGCCCAAATTCACCATCAGATCACATGTCTGTGGCCACAGCATGAAGCACAAAAATGATACATCCACTGTTTCATTCAGAATGTTTTTTTCCTTGTTTTCCTCCTCTAAAAATGATGTGCGTGTTATGGTCAGGTGCGTGTTATAGAGTGAAAAATACGGTACATTATTTTTTAGAGACGTCCTCTGGGATTCAGAAGGACTCACTTAGGTCTCTTCACTGGTGTTGTTCTACAGCGAACAAAGATATAGAGAAAATGTCAACATATAGGTAGGCACAGTACAGGGCCAAATTCACTAAACCAACAAACAGGCAAATTTACCTGCAGTGAAGCTGTTTTTAAATTATATATCAATGTTTTATTAGCACTTTAAGCATTTGGAACAGCAACCTATGCTTTTCTTAAAAAAGGAGTATGTGCTAAGAAATGTTGCAACAAATCTCACCATTTCTGGTTTACAAAATGCATGCATGGAGTAGTAGGAGAAAAGTATTTTTTGCTTTAACACTGCTCTCAGTCTACTAGCAAAGTAGGAAATAATGAGCTACTGCTGTGGCTGGGAGCAACTACATATAACAATCTTGCATCCTACCTCCTAGTTCTTTAAAAATGGTTGGAGTCTGATCCTCGCCTTGCTCCATGGCAGCACACATGGGGTTCATAGGCAGTTTGTATTCTTTCCAGATAAAGGAGAAAAATAAAAGGTAAGCACACCTGCTGCATATAGTCACTTTGCTCCTGGCTCTCTGCATCTATTGCAAGATGGGTGCAAAGAATGGACTCAGCTGCTCTTTGTTTGCCAGCAAGAAGAACAGGGTGGTGGCCAGACTGCTCTTGCTGGGCAAGGAGCTCCA
Source organism: Podarcis vaucheri (assembly GCF_965113315.1). Taxonomy (NCBI): domain Eukaryota; kingdom Metazoa; phylum Chordata; class Lepidosauria; order Squamata; family Lacertidae; genus Podarcis; species Podarcis vaucheri. Next base: position 76,544,842 of record NC_138764.1, read on the forward strand.
CAGTGTGGATGCAAACATGAAAAAGGCTCAGCTTCCAACATTCAGCGGTGTAACCTCGAAAGCTGGAATCCAAAGTGGAGTCTTCTCAGTGGACTTCAGTGAATGGTAAGGAATATATATGAAAGACGGCTCTTTAAGGCGAAATATGGAGAAATATGGAATCCTAGGGCAACCACTTGCCTATCAAAAAGATGGCACTGATTTGAATAAGTTCATTCATAAGATGTAAATTCAGAAATAATTACTATAATTTAAGTAGAGATATAATGCATCTCCGTGGGTGGCACTCAAGTCTGCCATCCTGCTAAATGCTGAAGGGCAACTTTAAGACCCCTCCCGCTCTCCCTTCCTGTGTTTCTTGTAAACCTAAAGTGGACTGGACACCCCTTCAGATAGAGGACTGTCCTCTGTAAAGTTGAATAAGTAATAATAATAATAATTTATTATTTATACTCCGCCCAGCTGGCTAGGTTTCCCCAGCCACTCTGGGCTGCTTCCAACAAAACACTAAAATACAATAACCTATTAAACATTAAAAGCTTCCCTAAACAGGGCTGCCTTCAGATGTCTTCTAAAAGTTTGGTAGTTATTTTTCTCTTTGACATCTGGTGGGAGGGCGTTCCACAGGGTGGGTGCCACTCTGTTCTTTGCAGCCTGTTCAGCTTAAAAGGTGAGCCAAAGAAATTGGCACTGGCTGCAGCTTAAGGGCCAAGGGCTGCCCCCCCCCCACAGAGGGCCTTTCAATAATCCAAACAGGATTATTTTGCCATTGGACTACTTGTTATATCCCAGCTCTCTGGGCAAAATTTGTATAGGCCCTTAATCTCAGCATTGTGCTGGGAGGTGGAGTGGCAGAAACACTAGATAGTTTATTTTAATTGGAACAATTTAGAAACTGGATCTGGTGAAGGAATTTCCACAAGTGCCCTGGGCTGCTGCTTCCAATATAGATCATTAGTACAAGTATATTCACCCCCAACCGAGAGGAAGATGCACATACTTGTATCTAATCTAAATCACTAATGCAGCAGTTGCAAAATGGAACAGGATTACTCCACAGGAAGAACTATGAATGGGTAGAATTGTTTATTTTTAATGAACAAAAGCTCTTCAGAGTAGCAAGACAATGGCTAAAATGCTGAACATGCTGAGAAGTGTTCAAACAAGCCTACGAAGGGAACATCCCAGTAAGAAAGTTCCTGTTTAATGGGAGTTTTTCACATGACAATAAAAAACGATGCAAGTTCTACAGAACTTGCATGAAAATTCCTTTTTAAAAAGCAGCGGCAAGCCCTGGTATGCATGATACATGTAAAGTGCATGCCTTTCTCAAAAAAAAAATGGGGCAACTGTAGTTTACTCCTCACAGCTACAGTTCCCAGGAGTCTTTGGGGGAAAGTAAGGGGATTTAAATCTGCTTTGAATGTATGGTGTGTGTAATCTTAATCCCCATACAGCACTGAAGATCCAGAAAAGCAAATTCAGTCCACCCAAAAGGGTTGTCACTTGCCTCCTAGCCTGGTATGGCCGGTGAATGAAGCTCCATGGTGAGAGCATCCCTTTGAGAGGAATACCTAGATAAACAATAGAAGGGAGTAGCTCCTGCCCTCTGACCAGTAGTATATTGTAAGAGTTGGTGGTGGGTAATTTGGCAGTGGGGGTGGGACAGTATTTCCACCAGGGGAAATACAGGGGAAGCCCCATATCGGCAAGAGCCACACATGAAGCCGCTGGGAGGGAGGCTGTAGGGGCTTCGGCATCCCCACACAACTGGGCCAGGCGCCGCAGATTATTGTTAGATTATTGTTAGGGAAGCAGCAACACCTCCCTATCAATTCATTCAGGCGGCTGCATTAGCAGTGGGTGGGCGCAATTCTAAAAGCCACAACTCTACAGGGATTTTCAGCTCTCCCGCCCCACCATCCCCTTCCATTTCTCCTTTGCTCCTGTTTCCATAGAAGCCACCAAATTTGTTTCCATAGAAACAGAGGTGATTGTTTTGGATTCAGCCGCAATGAAAACAAATGTGGGGAACCTGACAGAGCTGAAAAGGCGATGGCGAGCAGGCAGCGGAGGAGAAAACAATCCAAGAGAGAGGCGCAGGGTAGGCCAGCCTGAGAAAATGGAGCTGGAACTGGACTGGACAGTGGGAAGAAGAGCGAAGGGGTGCAGAATAATGAGGTGGCTTCTATACCCAACAGCTGCCTTGTTTGTCCTGCTATATTTTGACAGGGGTTAGGTTAGGGTGGCCAGAATAATTGTGAGGTTTTAGCACAGCATGGTACAGGAGAGCAAGAGTACAGGCCTGGGACATGCAGCTGGTGGAAGCCCATCGCTGCCCCACTAACCTCAGCCTTCCGTCCACCACCTCCCACCGGCCTGCTGACCTATTTGCAACCAGTTCAGCAGGTGGCACTGCCTGTCAGCTTCCTCCTCCCCAGTCTCAGTGTTGCCCCTGCAGGAATTATGACAGGGACAAAACTAAAATTAGTTTACAGTGGTACCTTGGGTTACATACGCTTCAGGTTACAGACTCCGCTAACCCAGAAATAACATCGGGTTAAGAACTTTGCTTCAGGATGATAACAGAAATCGTGATCTGGTGGCGCGGCAGCAGCGGGAGGCCCCATTAGCTAAAGTGGTGCTTCAGGTTAAGAACAGTTTCAGGTTAAGTACGGACCTCCGGAATGAATTAAGTACTTAACCTGAGGTACCACTGTACTCTGCCTGTCATTGGCTCTGGCACCACCTCCTGTTGGTCCTCCTGCCTTCTACCCTTCCAGTCTCCACCAGCACTAGTCACCGCTGTGTACAATTCTCTTTCTTTCTTTCTCCCCAACCCAACCCTTTTTCTTTTTCTTTCCCTGCAATCTGATAGCTGTTCCTGACTCAGCTTATGGCAAATGGGACACTTCTGGCTTGATCAGCAAGGGCTAATGATGATGATGATGATGATGTAGTTTTGTGCACCAGCCCAAGCCATCTTGCTGGGAGCTGAGAAATGGCATGCAGATTTTTAGTTCTCTTTGTGAATGGGTCAGGAGACACATTTGCCATAAATGGGGAGTGCAAAGTTTGTGTCAGCAGATCTGTTCCTTGGTCCAATCACAGATAGTCCATTCCATGACTTATACTAGACTAGAGAGGACAGAGGAATATTCTAGAATGAAGGTATAGGAGTCTGGTTGTCGCTCTGTGTGTGTTATTTAAAGCATTTTTAAATGCTTTTCGGGTGAAAAGGCTCACAAGAGTGGCTTATGTAAGAACAAGGAAAATGAAATTCATGCCTGAAAGCTAACCATCTAAAAGCCACAACACAAAAGGAAAAGGGGGTTAAGAGGGAGAGGAAAACTCGGGTCATGTCCTACAGCCATCTGTGTCAGAGTGCACAGTAACCAAGAGTTATTCTTCCTATTAGATTGCTAACTGGGACCAGACAAATGGAACACATTTGTCAGAAGCCTTGGAATAGCTTCACTCACTTCCAATCTATTGCCTGGCCCAGTTATTGATTATAACCTTCAAAGTCCTAACAGTTTTTATATCAAGATATCCCATCATTTCCCACACAAACCTGCCAAGATCCACATTACAGGACCCTGAGTGGATCCTTGTAGCTGCAGGGAATTATCCGGGACAGGGCCTTTTCTATTGCAATTCCCCACCTTTGGAACTCATTCCTCAGCAGAGCTCACTCATCTTTGTCTCTGTTACTTTTTCAGTGCCAAGTTAATATTTATTTTATTCATGAAGGCTTTTTAGGATGTGAGTTTGTTTCAAAGCCCTTCAGAATCTTTGCAGTGGTATAATAATCTCAACGAAGATTTATTCAGTATCAAAAACAATCACATTAACAAATCATTCTATGTGATATTACAAAGAATCTTAGATGCTTATGTGCAGCAGTTGCTTGGCAAAAGACCAAGTCTTACCCTGTTTGTATATCTAAACCAAATATAGATGTCCAGTTAAACTTTGGGTTTAAATCTCAGAACAGCTACTGTTTTCTGCTGAACTGTGACCTTATGGGAGTTTTTTTTTCCTAGGAAGCGCTGATACAGAATAAAGCTTGAAATGTGACCTTGACATAACCTAAAGACCAAAATATAATATAAAATAACATACTTGAAAGGGTGAGCATTTCCGCACAGATGACATATGAAGCAACTGGCAGAAGACGTGGCTGTTTTTTTTTGATGTAGTTGCTCGTGGCAAACAGATCGTTTAAATTGTTTGCCACAAGCGAAAGCTGCAATTTTGCATCTGACCCAAAACCTGTGTGTCTATTTAGGGACAGCAAGATTCTGCTTACGGCTAATACATCTGTTCAATATGAACTGCATAACTAACATATAAACAGTTGCCACACAGGGATGCCCTACCATCCGTTCAAGTTAGGGGAACCTTTCCCAGCCCAATAAGAGGTGCATTCACTTCTCGGTCACATGCCCAAGAAGGGCCAGAAGCAAAAATGGGAGGAGCGACAAATGTAAATTTTTGCCTTTGTTCTGTAGGCTATGTTCTACAAACACACCTCCCTGTCCTCCATCCAAGCTAGCAAGAGGGATGATCAGAGTTTAAATACACGTCCCAGCAAGGCACAAACACCCTTGGGATGTGTGAAGAACCATTCCTGGGGGAAATGGGTGGGGCTGGGGAGGGCCTGGGAGCACACTAGGCCCCTGAGCCTGAGGTTCCCCACTCCTGCACTATCCCAATGAACAGCACTCTATGGTTGTACTTTACTAAATCACCAGCTTATAGCTTGAAAGTTCCCTCGAGTCACCGGAGGAACTGGATACGTATTTCTTTTGTGTCAATTGTGAGGATTGGCCAGGAATAAAGTAAGCACAGTCACACAGCTGTCCAGTGAAAATGCTAATTACATGCTTGCTGCCTGTTCTTAAAATCCCTTCTGAGAGGACGTATGTGAAGCAAATTTCTAATTCTGCACTGCCCCCTGGCGTTCAGCCAGCATAAACAACCTTCCTTCAAACAGGTTATAATAATACAGTAATAATTTTATTATATATATACCCCGCCCATGTTTCTGAGTTGCCCCAGCCACTCTGCCCTAGGCTCTGCAGAGTGCACAGCAATTAGGGTTTGTCAAGGCAGTGGCTTTCTGTGCTCTGTGGCTGAGTATAAAATCGTTGCAAGGCACAAGTTAGCTGTTTATACAGTGGTGCCCCGCAAGACGAAATTAATTCATTCCGCATTTTTTGTCGTCTAGCGAATTTTTCGTCTTGCGAAGCACGAAATCCCATAGGAATGCATTGAAAATCAATTAATGCGTTCCTATGGTCAAAAAAAGTCCAAACAAAGCCAAATTTGGAACAACAACAGTTTATTAACTGCTCTTTAAAGTCACACATACTGTAAAGAGCAGTTCAAAAATTTAAGGGAAAATAAATTAACTTTATAAACAAAACATGTCTTTGTTTTTAGTCAAAGAAAAAAAGTCGCGAGACGTTTTCGTCTTGCGAAGCAAGCCCATAGGGGAAATTCGTCTTGCGAGGCAAATCGCGAACGGAAAAAACTTTCGTCTAGCGAGTTTTTTGTATTGCGAGGCATTCGTCTTGCGGGGCACCACTGTAGTACCAAGCCCCACAGTGAACACAGCTTGACTAACATTGTGACACAAAATTAATGTCAGTACAAGAAGCTTATTATCCATACCCAGTGATGGATGGATAAGCCCCGGGTTACTATAATGCAAAATCATATATGGTCTCTTTGGGCCAAAACAAAACTCTTCTCAAGTGCAGACTATCCTAGCAAAAGCTGGATTATGTCTTCATTTATTAAAAGCATTTATAAACTGCTTAATATTTTTTTTTAAATCTCTAAGTAGTGTACAACATAAAACAGAAGCATGAAAACATATAAAAATGAATAAAAACAGGATCTGGTCGTATTTATTTTTAAGCATTTATAAATATTAATGGTACCTCATAACACTATAGTATCTTTATTGATTTATAAAGGTATTTATATACTTTCCTCTCATAAATTTGTGAAGCAATATTAAGAACTCTAAAAGAAAGAAAGAAAGAAAATCAGTACAGAACAATCATTAAAATGATTGCCTACTCAAGAAACTTGTAAACAGCTGCAAAGGCCTGTTGACATAAAAAAGTTTTCAAGAGATGCCTGCAAGTCAGGAGTGAGGATGCCTGTCAAACCTCTGCCAGAAGAATTTTCCTTGGTGTTCTGCTTGAGGTCAGCTGGGTCTCTGTCACAGGCAGAGCAACTAACAGCTCTCCTCTGGATGATCTCTGTGATCACTTTTATATATATTTTAAGAGTGTCCTCGGATTGTCAGCATTTTGTAGGAGTGATTCAAGCACATAGCAGGAAATTTAGGTTTTTGCTATTGAAAGTGGATTGGAAATGTATTGAAACAAATGTGGGATGAATGAATGATTAAACATCCTGCAAGCAAATCAGGATAGATGCGGGATAAATGAATGCTCAATGTTTGCTGGTTTCACTTAGGTTTATAATAGCAATGTAAAGTGTGTATTGACCAGAATGCTTCTCCTCTGCATTCTTGTCTACAGAAACACCAATCAGATAAGAATAGCATAAGAGAGGCTCAAAGGTGATTTAAGCATCAGGCTGAAGAGCCAATTCGTCATCAGGTTGAAGAGCAGGGGTCAGCAAACTTGCCGCGTCTCCAGCGCCGATCGCGTGGCGGGCCGGAGGGCGGGGGAGCGCTTGCCCATACGCATGCGCACACACTATTTCCGGCGCACTTCCAGGTCAGAGGAGCATCAGAAATAGCTTGTGCGCATGTGCACGGGCCTCCTCCAACCCAGATGTGCACTGGAAATAACGCTTGCACGTGCACAAATAACGCTTGCATATGCGCACAAGCTATTTCCGGTGCTCCTCCAACCTGGAAGTGGGCAGCCGCACAGCACCGGTAAGAGTGGGCGGCGGTAGCGGGGGTCACTGTGGGATAGATAAACAAGTCCCTCAGGCCTTATCCAGCCCGCGAGCCTTAGTTTGGGGACCCCTGTTGAAGAGCTTGCATTTAAGCCAATTCGTCAAATACTTTGCCTTCCTGCAGAATCTGTGTTTCTCCAACAGAGGGCAGTAAACCCCCACTTTTTCTGTTGACAAGTTGACCATGCCATTCCTATACAAACCTCTCCTCTGTGCACATCTACAGAAAATGTGTCTGGTCAAAAAGCTACATTCTGGTAGCTGATTACGTCAGAACAGAAACAAGCAAGAGAGTTAGGTGATGATGCTGTGTTAAGTCCAGAGTCTTAAGACTGACAGCTTTACAGCAAAGCCAACAAAAGCTTTCTTCAGAAGTATCAATTGTGAAGATGAAATGTGTGAAGGAGCCGTGCTAACTAGCCCCACTTCTATCTTTGTGAGGAATGGTTGAGGGAGTTGGGTACATCTAGCCTGGAGGAGAGAAGACAAGAGAGGTGATATGATAGCCATCTTCAAATATGTTAAGGGCTGGCATATGGAAGGCGGACTCCTTCATCTGAGATTTTCACACAGAAGTTGGATGGCCATCTGTCAGGGATTCTAGATGACCCTTGGGACCCCTTCCTACTCTACAATTATATGATTCTATTATGTCTATGGCTGCCAGGTCAGGAGCATCCCAGACCCTGGGATTTCAGGGCCCAAAGCTGCATGCAGTCCCCTTAATAAATAAATCCAAATTTAAGAGGCACCCTTCCCAGTGGGAAATTTAAGCCCTATCCCTGTCACTTGAGGGTGGCCAGGCAAATCTGGAGACTTCAAGTCAGCCCTGGGGGAGTCCGACAGCCCTGCTGATGATGCTCAGGCTTGCGCTGCCCACTGGAATCTATGTGCACAGTGTGGATGTCTGCAACACAGATGCGTTTGCACAGACCTTGGGCCCTTCCCACACCCCCTTCTTCCTATCTGCCAATGTCTCCCCAAAGCCACTTTCTCCCACCTGGGTTCTGGAGTCCATAAAAAAAAGATCTAAAACTAATGGAAGAGCAGAATGACTTAGAGGGGAAGAGTTAAGCATGTAGAGCCAGTGTGGTGTAGTGGTTAAGAGTGGTAGACTTGTAATCTGGTGAACCAGGTTCGCATCCCCAGTTCTCCACATGCAGCTGCTGGGTGACCTTGGGCTAGTCACACTTCTTTGAAGTCTCTCAGCCCCACTCACCTCACAGAGTGTTTCTTGTGGGGGAGGAAGGGAAAGGAGAATGTTAGCCGCTTTGAGACTCCTTCAGGTAAGTGATAAAGCAGGATATCAAATCCAAACTCTTCTTCCTCTTCTTCTCTAGAGCTCTGCATTAGGATGTTTCCATTGACCCTCAGTCCTGCAAAAAGGACGATATGAAAGCCCTGCCTGCAATCCTGCTGAAAGTTTTATCTTCTACACACACAGAAACAACGGTCAGCCAAATGAAAGGTTAAAATCAGGAAACCAGCATTATTTATCATTCCTTTGGGTACCTAAGCAAAAAAAATAAAATAAAGTGAGGCTCTCCTTGGTCAAGCTACTTGGGGGCCACATGACCCCCCCCCCAGCCATAACATTATCCTCCCTCAGCAGTTTGGCCAAAGAGAGTTCATGCACCCACTCAGGAAGTTGACAGGAAGGAGTAATCGGAAAGGTAAGTCAGGTTGACAGACTCTCCACTGTCTCTTTGTGTTTCCATCTACTGCCTTTGTTTTGAAATCTTTTGTGCAGCACGTTCATGCCATTGGGATGGATGTGTAGAAGGAATACTTTAATTACATTGGACAGCAGTTACAGATAGGTAGCCGTGTTGGTCTGCCATAGTCAAAATAAAAAAATTCCTTCCAGTAGCACCTTAAAGACTCAGCTATCTGCCAATCTCCCATTCCCACCACCCTTCTGAGTAATACCCCTCCCCACCTTCTCACTATATAGAAGGATCTGGCAACTTCTGTTTCAGTGTATCTGAAGAAGTGTGCATGCACACGAAAGCTCATACCAAGAACTAACTTAGTTGGTCTTTAAGGTGCTACTGGAAGGATTTTTTAAATATTGGACAGCAGTTCAGTTAAGAAGGAAGGCTGTATTTATACTATTGGTATGCAGCAAGGATAGCCAATGTGTCGTCTGCCAGATGTTGTAGGGCTTCCACCAGCCCCAGCTGGCTTCAGGGATTATCAATGTTGTTGCCCTCCAGAAGCTGTTGGGTGTGATGTTTCCTCTAGTATCCAGAGGAAACAAGAACCCACCCACCGTGCTCAGCTTCACTGTGTATTGCTATTCTGATATGATATAGATCAGCCTTTCTCAACATTGGGTCCCCAGATGTTTTTAGACTACAGCTCCCATCATCCCAGTCTAGCAGGACCAGTGGTCAGGGATGATGGGAGTTGTAGTCCAATAACATCTGGGAACCCAAGGTTGAGAAAGGCGGATCTAGATGCTCCCACTCACAAGAAGGCTCACAATAAGCTCCCTCGATTTTTCTTACACGCTTCCACACGTACAAGAAGTACAAGAGTGGAAACTTACCAGAAGAGACAATGGAAACACAAGTCTATTTCACTTAACTAACCTTGACAGTGCCCTTTCATCTTCACTGTCCAAGCAGTAAATTGATACCATCTCATAGAGGCTCAGCTTGGCCTTTCAATAGTTCCCAACTGTGGAGTCATGTCAAGCATTTGCCGATGTCAGTCTGAATTCCTTCCAGTTCCCTTGATCTTTTATTCCTCAACTCACTCAAACTTGGGCTGCACTTTTCTTCTGGTCTCCAATTCAAAGGAATAACATCTCTGCATCTAATTCTTTAGTTTGTAGAAGTCCTCAGGTGCATCACACAGGCTATTTCAGTCCTGGGGAAGCTTCCCCCCCTTCCTTCTACTAAGCTCTCAAAGGCCACTAAAAGGTGCCTTATGTGAATGCAGCTGCTGGCGTCTGCCAGCCACATTAAGTGACAAGGTCCTGTCCTGAGCAGTGCTCTCAGCCATTTCAGTCTATACTGAACAGAAGGATGTGATCAGCCCTAAACCACTGTTGACAGCAAGGTGCAGAGTGCAGGCATCTACAGCAAAGTTCTGCAGCAGAGTTTTGGAAGCCGCAATGCTTCTGAATACCAGCTGGAGGAAACCAGAGGAGGGGAGAGTCCGCTTGTGCTCAGGTCCTGCTTGATGTTTTGCCATAGGCATCTGGTTGGCCTCTGTGAGAACAGGATGCTGGACTAGGTGGACAATTGACCTGATCCAGCAGTCCATTCTTATGTTCTGTCCAGACCTTTCTGAGCTGGGGAGGTGGAGGCAGAGAAAGAGAAACCGCAAAGGCTGACAAGAAGAAGTCACTTTTGCCAGTTCAAGAACATCAAGGTTCACATGAGGTTGCCAGCATAACATCCTTAGCAAAGCCAAGTCTTTTCTTCTTAAAGTGTTCTGTATTTATTACCTTTGGCTGTGCAAAAACCATACATTTAAAATACATTTCCACACTCAGTGAACCCTAGCAATTATAGTTCATCCCCCACATTGTATCCTCACTACAAGGAAGGCTAAGCAAAGGAACAATGATTTGTCTAGGGTCACCTAAACATTTTCTGAGTTGGGATTTGAATGTGACTCTCCCAAATCTAAATCCTTAAAAACTCGATTTGCCTCCCAGAAAACAAGAATCAAGAGTCTGGGTACTGCAGTAAAGGGAACCCCATCAAGTATATAAGACTTCCACAGTCTGCAAATGTGACGTGAAGGCTGGGAATCCCTTGTAGACGATGACAGTTGCCTGGAGACAGAGGCCATCAGTTGTGCAGCCTTAGTAGTGACCAGAGGAATGCCTGTTGGGAGAAAAATGCCATGGTGGCATCTGAGCACCTTCATCTGCCCCAGCTGCAATAAAACATGTCTCTCCTGTATCAGTCTCTACAGCCACAACAGGCGCTATAACCTTCTGACAGTCTTGACTCCACCCCCAAAAGTGCACTCCTTCATTGTCTCCCAAGACAGATGAGTGCCAACAACAAGACCTCAATAACTCTGCTCCTGTCAGGCATTAGGGAATCGAATCCCCCCACAGTAGGCTGCCAGGAATATATAAGACAGTGAAAGTTCTTACCAATGTCTTTTATTCAATATTCACACAGAGAGGCTTAGAAATGCAGCCTCTTGGAATAATGGTGTTGCTCCGAGTAAATCTCTCTCTTTTTAAAAATATTTTTAAATTAAGAATTTAAACAAAACATATTATCTTAAAACATATCATCCTTGATCCTCCCCCAATTTCCCCCCTCCCCCCATAAAATAACCCACTCTTCCCTCAGCTCCAATCTCTGGTTTCTCTACAAATACTATTCTCTGCATGTTACAAAACTGTATAAATCCTTAATTTATCTGACTGCTTATCGTCAATAAAAAGTTTGTGAGTGTTTATTCAAAACCTGCCAAGGAGTCCAATTCAGTTTGGTGTTTCTTTAAATACTTTGTAAAAGGTTCCCATTCATCTTTAAAGTCACAGTTATCCTTGTCCCATAGTTTATGTGTCAATTTTGCCAATTCTGCGTAGTCCATCAGTTTCTCTTGCCATAGTTCTTTAGTCAGGATTTCCTTGTTCTTCCATCCTTGTGCTATTAAGACTCTTGCATACATGAAGATATTTTTCAGCTTCTTTGGCAGGTCTTTCTCTACAAACCCTAACAAGCTCCGAGTAAATCTCCACCCCCCTCCACTTCCTCAATCGTCAACAGCACCACCCACCTTACGGTGGCTGCTTAGGGTCATTTGTCTCCAAGCCTTTTGCTCTCCTACTTTCAATGCTGCCAGGTTCTGGAAGAAAGGGGGTCTGGAATGCTTTCTAGTGATAACGTGTCAGTCAGCTGCTCCGGCTCTGCTTCCTCCTCCTCTCCCATTATTTCCCAACTTTGCCCTTCATCTGCCTCTGAGCTATGACCTCCTGCAAACCAGTTGTAATTCTGAACTGTCTTCCTCTTCTCTGGAAGGTTCAGACTGGGGAGGCGATCGCCACCACTCCTCCTCTGTCCAGTCCCTGACAGTTCCCTTGTTACGCCACTTTGCCTTATTTTGACTAATGCCCAGTCCTTTGTCACACAACTTGGCTTCCTTCTGCTCCAACGTGATGCATTGCATACTTTACAGTCAATTTCAAAATGCCTTCAGGGACTGGGTAGCACTGCCTGCTAGACAAGTCTACCTCACTGTAATATAACTGAAGAAATATTTTCATGCAACAGTCTTACAAAGTGTTGCTAATTTCAATAGTTATTGTGTAATTTTGCTCATTTCTTGGGAACTTTCTTCTAAGAAGCTCCAAGTACATTTCTTTCTAGTCCTCACAGACCAATAAAGCTTGGCTTTCAAAACACAGAAACATTCCAAAACTCTTGCAAAGAGTGCGTATGAGAGTCAGGAATATAAAAAGTGTGGACAAATCTGATAAGAACTCCTTCAGCATTTAAACGCCCTCATCATGAACACTATTTGCTCTTAATAAATGCTCATGTTGTACCAAAGAAACCCAAATGTGCTTGCTACATAAATTTCTGTGTTCAGAAGTTATTTTAAAGACAAGCAGCAACAATGTCTAATTCCAAAATAATGTCTTTAGAGGAAAAAAACTGCTACCTATACAGAAAATGTATGATAAACAATTCCTCTGACACACTGCAGAAATAAATGTACGTACAATTTTCAGGAAGTCAAATCTGCATGCCAGATCTGTGAGCTGCGGAATACATATTGCCATGGTTACAGACCATCTCACTTAGGGAATTGTCAATATAGTGCCTCCCCACACTCAGTGAATGTGTGAGCAAGGTTATGAGGAGAACCCATGACTAGGGCTGTGTACACACACCTTTCAAAGCACATTTGAAGCTCATGCTTTACCTCAAAGAATTCTGGGCACTGTAGTTTGTTAAAGGGTTGCTGGCAATTGTAAGAGGTGAACTACAGTGCCCAGAATTCTTTGAGGTAAAGAATGAGCTTCAAATGTGCTTTAAAGGTATAGCACTGTGTACAAATCCTATGTCAAGTTGACTTGGCTGAATCTGCACCTAGACTGACAAATCATGTAGGGCTGCTGCTTGAATGTTGAGTGAACATGCAGCTAATTTGGGCTGAGGTGGTGATGAGTGGGAGAGTCTGGCTGAAATGTTTGTGATGGAAATTTCCCTATCTCATACTCTCAGCATCCACTACCAAAATTTATTCTTGGCATGTGCTTACACACCACACAGTTAGAAAGGAACTTGAATATACAGGATCAAAGTAAGGAAGCATTTTTAAATTGTTGTTGTGCTTGTAAGTTGTTTTAGGTCACTTTTATGAAGAAAGAGAGTAATGAATGTAAATCATAACATCACACTGCTTGAGCTTGGAAGACCTCCTCTGTTTCTCCCAACACTCTTGGGTGTTAAGATTAGCACAATGAGTTTTCTTGAGAGTTCCTTCACCCTCTGAAGTGTGGGGAATGGTGTCCACAGAGAGGGCTTTCTCTGTGGCAGCCCCTAAATTGTGGAATTCCCTCCCTATAGACATGTGTCTAGCATCAACATGGTACAGCTTCTGCCATATGTAGAGGACATACCTTTTTGCCCTGATCTTTGGCACTTGAAATAAACATATTTTGGGACTTACCTTATTCTTCTGATCATTCTTCTAACTAATTTTAATACTTGTATTTGTTGTAACCTGCCCTGGGATGAAGGGTAAGAAATTCAGTAGATGATTATTATATGAATCCTCTACCTTTACATGCTGAGATCTAATTGCTCCAGCAGGTGGCAGATGCTCTACAGTGTGTTGATATGTCAAAGTTTATCAAGAAATCTGACTTTGCCCATCCTGGTGGCCTGTTGGGAAGATGTCTGTTGAGAGCTGCAGCAACTGTCTTTGTCTTAGGATAGGATCAAAGAGTGTATGTGGTCATTGGATTTGCTAAACACACAGGAGGACCTGAAGGAAAACAATGGGGTTACTCTCCCTGTTTCAAATACAGAAAGTGATTAGCAGGTCAGTCAGAGAGTCAGTGACTTGCTGGGGTATTTCTAGTTGTGCCCAGTTCCTGGAAGATGATGGAGAGTATATGGTGCAACTACCCTGCCTAAAAAAATCAATCAATCATGGCAAGGTCCTCTCTTTTTTGGCATATGTTGATTTGTAAAGTGCACAGTGAATTAATCAGGATTGGTGCTTTGGGAATCTGCAGCATCACAATTGACAGGCAAAGGAAGGAGTTAACAGGAAGGGGTGACCCAGTGACTTGTATATTCTGCAATTCTCACAAATGATATGCAAAAAATTATGAAGACAATTCATGATCCATGCTATTGTAGCTTACAGCTATGATAAACAGTGCACAGCCGTCAGCAGCAGCAACAAGAAAAAAGAGCTAAAAACATCAGAGCAGACAGAAATCTCTTTTTTAGATTAAATGGTCTTAACTCCAGGAAGAAAAATATGAAACAAACAAGAAAGAAACATGTAAGTGTAATCCCAGGACAAGTTATTTCCCTGTTAATAATTTGCGGCTAGCTTATTACAAAATGTAGTGTGATATTAGGCAAGGCTTATTTTAGCCAAGGTGTTTGGCTGAACATAGTAAGGTTATCTCCAGGCAAAAGCTTCTCATCTGCTAAAAAGAGAATGGCACTCTGAACCTAAATATATTTACTTTGGAAGAGGACCCATTTATTTAAGTGGAATGTACTACCACATAATGGTTTTAGGTTTATGGCTGCAGTTAATGTGGGCTGACCTGCCTTAGGGAAGTAGCATAAGTGCTACTCTGCTGGTAGAGACAGAGCTATGCCAGTAGAATGACACAACTAGCAGAAGGCAGCCCTGTATAGGAAAGCTTTTTAAGGTTTAATGCTTTACTATGTTTTTATATATGCTAGAAGCCGCCCAGAGTGGCTGGTGCAATCAAGTCAGATGGGAAGGGTACTACTACTACTACTACTACTACTAATAATAATAATAATATGCGAATGGAACTCTTGTGGTATTCCAACAGCAACAATAAAAGCCCTCTTGTTGGCATATTCTACTGGTAAAGTAACAGCAACAGAGCAAGCATAACCCAGGTGGGGATGTGAGTGCGTCATGGGCATAATGTAGTTATGTCACATCCTTCATTGCAACAACACATTCACACTGACTGCACAACTTTGCAACATGTAAAGAGCTGGTGTATGTAATTTCCTTCCCATGGAAGTCAGTGGGAGGGGATTTTATTTTATTTTTTAACTGTGCCCACTTCCTTCTATGACAGCAGAGCTTAGAATGTGATGTCACGCAACACCTCCAGCAGGGCCCTGTCTGCACTACACATTCAAAAGAGTATCATGCCACTGTAAACGGTCAAGGAGGCTTCCTAGAAATAATCCTGGTAACTGTATAGTTTATTAATGCTGCTGAGAGCTGTCAGGAGACCCTTATTTCTCTCACAGAGCTATAGTTCAGAGTGCTTTAACTATCAATCCCTCTCCCCAAGAAACTCTGACCAGCAACGGTGACAATGGGCAGTTCCACACCATACATTTAAAGCACATGCAATGCATATTTAAAGCACATGACTTCCTCCAAAGAATACTGGGAACTATAGTTCCTCCAAAGAGCTATGATTCCTGACACCCTTAACAGACTACAGTTCCCGGATCCTTTGGGGGAAGTCATGTGCTTGGATGTGCTTTAAATGTATGGTGTGCATTTGCCCTAAGCTCCCTGCTGCTGCTGTTGACCTACTTGCTCCAGGCAAGCTCTGTACCCTTGTATGCTCCATGTCAGACAGCTATTTTGTGAAAAGTGTTCCTAACCTGCTTCCGGTGACTTGAGGGACACGGCGACTACTCTTCTGATGCCTGTCAAATCAATATCCAAGAGACGACCTGGCAATACTACCCATGCCTTTGCTTTTTTATGATCTCATCTGTTCCAGATGCTGTTCAATAAAGGCTTTGGCATTGCCATATGGGTTGTTTCTTTGTCACATTAGAGTGGGTAGAGAAGGAGCCCTTTCCCATATCCAGATGTGAGCTGGCCTCAGGACAGAACTTGGAGGGGAATGTGCAAAGATCCTGGTGGGCTCAGTCAGTGGCTTGTTTTTTTCTGTTCACACCACCACAGGTGCCCAGTCCCTGACCTGCTTGTCTGTGCAGAAAGCAGAAGGGCACAGGTGACTATCACACTGAAAGTTGAACAGACGATTCCCCTGGAAACCAAAAGTTGGAGAATGGCAGCTGGCAGCTCTTGTAGTTCAAGAAGACAAGGAGGGGATCACACCATGCCAAAGTACAGGTCCGTGTTCCTCAAACTCCCCACTGTTGCCACCACAGACGACTTGAAATTTACTGAGGGATTTGGCAGACCCCTTAACTATTGTTCTGCCTTTCCATAGCAATTGTTATGTTCTGTGCTGGATACTTCTTTTATTGTATTTCATTGTGTTCCATGGAATTCAAATTGTAATACAAGATAAGAAATATAATAATATTAATATTTGCATAATATTTTGATGCAATGGATGCACCATCTCCCGTCTTCAACCACAAATACACAGACACACTGTAGACCAGCTGAATGAGGCTCACAGACCACTGGCATTCCATGGATCACAGTTTAAGAACTCCTAGTATAGCACTCTGCTATGAAGCACTGCTAAGAAGATGTCAATGAACTTTCCTAACTTCCAGGTTACTACTGTCCAGCATTAACCTGGCCTTGACTGCTAGGAAGCTGGTGCCAGGCTCTCCATTGTGAAAGAAAGGTGGTATGATTTTGAACTGCATCCTGTATGTGAATCACGCCATTGCTGAGTCATAGTTCTGGAGAGAATGATCTTTTCTCAGGCGCAGTGTGCCAAATGTGAATTCCTGGGTCCAGCCTCATTGAAATGTTGGACAGAGGGTGCTGCCAGACAACCTGTTCATTGAGCATTCTTTCTGATTTGTTTGGAGGGAGTTTAGATGGTGTTGGCCATTTAATGAGCATTCACTCCAATTTGTTTGTGGGGAGGCTAGACTTGTGTCAAAGCAAGTGTTATCCCACACTACATATTCCTGTCACTTTCCTTATTGCCAAAAGCCCTGTGATACTTCTCTCCATCACAGCTGGCAGCTGAATCTTACTCCAACACTGGCAACAGGATAGCATCCTCCAAGACACCTGAAGGCTAGTTTAGGGAGTGCAGTACTCCCCAAACACAGCTATATCTTCCTACTGAAAGGAGTGGCTGGGGGCTGCTGCTGCCCGAGGTGCTTGCCTCATCAGCGAACTCTGCCTGATGGTAAGGCTGTTGTGTTTTTCATTTTAAATGTGAGGCTTACATTTATTTATTTTTAATTCATTTATTTACATTAGTTTTGTGCTATGAACCTTAAACTTTTCTCTGTTGGCTAGGCAGTAAATTCAATGTTGAAAGGGTTATTTGCTGTGTTTTTTCATGATTTAGCAATGTTCTCATGGCAGAAACAGCAGGAGAGGCTCAGCAGGACTTTATATATTTTGACTGTTTGTAGACCGATTAATATACAAAATTTTACTTAAATGGGGTGTACAGAAAACTAAAACAACAAATGTTACAGAAATGCACAATAAAACCATTACAGTGGTACCTCGGGTTAAGGCACCAAGGTTGATGGAACTTCCTTAGTCTGTGTCTCACTCTGCTGCTGTCCACATACACACACACAGTTCCAGGCCACAGCACATTTGATTAGGATAATTTCTCCGGAAGCCTAAAGAACAGCAAATGGGAGGCCCCCTCCATGCACAGTTCTTTCTCTGGCCTCTGAGCACCTATCCTCCAGCTACTCTATGTTAAGAGTCCTGACAGTGCTAAACTACGGCTTAGTGCAAATGCATGAACCTGAAGACTCTTGGAGAGGAAGAGATCCTGTCTGCTCTGCTTCTTCTCTAGTCTGGCTGCTGCTGTGCTACTGTTAGCTAAATCATGGTTTGGCTTAATGTGCCATCCTCCTTGCTGGAGGAGACCAACCATAAACCTGGATTTGGACAACATCACATGCTAAGGCAAACCATGCTTAGCTTGCGGTAGTGCATAAGTAGCAGGACCAGGGGAGGAGCACAGTGGCCATCTCCTCTCCAGAAACCCTCATATTTGCATGTTTGTGCTAAGCTATAGTTTGGCAAGCATGATGTGTGAACCAACTCAGGTGTTGCAGTAAAAACAAGAGATTCTTGTGATATCTTTAAAACTACATATTTTTCTTTGCACCCATATGCATCATAGCTGTCAACGTTTTCCTTTTTTAAAGGGAAATTTCCTTATTCCAAATAGGATTCCTCGCAAGAAAAGGAAAAAGTTGACAGTTATGATATGCATATATACCTGCCAAATGAAGACTTCACTTCATAAATCTGATTAAATGAACTCCAGTTCATTAAACCTTATGCTAAAACAATGTTGTCCTGTACATAATTACTCAGAAGATAGCCCCTTTCAATTCAGCAAGACTTAACTTTTAGGTAAATATACACAGGGCTGCAGCCTAAAGTTTGAAAGCTTTGAAGGTGCCACAAGATTTGTTATCATTGTATCAAAGGCGGTTTTGTGCATGGGGGTGGCAGCTGTATGGTGCAGCTTGTGAGGAGGGGTCAGTTAGAAAAATAGCATATAGGAAGGGGTAACCCGCTCCCCTGGCGCTGTGGGCTAAAAGCCTCAGCGCCTAGGGCTTGCCGATCGAAAGGTCGGCGGTTCGAATCCCCGCGGCGGGGTGCGCTCCCGCTGCTCGGTCCCAGCGCCTGCCAACCTAGCAGTTCGAAAGCACCCCCGGGGGCAAGTAGATAAATAGGTACCGCTTACCAGCGGGAAGGTAAACGGCGTTCCGTGTGCGGCTCTGGCTCGCCAGAGCAGCGTTGTCACGCTGGCCACGTGACCCGGAAGTGTCTCCGGACAGCGCTGGCCCCCGGCCAATAGATGTGAGATGGGCGCACAAACCCCAGAGTCTGTCAAGACTGGCCCGCTCGGGCAGGGGTACCTTTACCTTTACCTTTAACCCGCTCCCCTAACTCCTGACAATTAGAATTGCTCCCTTTGAAACTTCTTATTTAAATAAGATCCTATCCCAAGCTAATTTGGTCTTTGGGCATTTGAAGATGCTTTGGAGGGCAGAAGCAGTATCTCATGTTTCAAAGTTGTTCTCTTTATGGTCGAGCACACTTTTAAGGACCCACAGAAGAGAACGTTCAGCCCAATCCTGTCCAAATTCTAAGTTCCGCCAGGACCTACCTGTGGCTGCCACGCGTGTCCAGAAACACTGCCTCGTGGTTCTACTTCCTCTCATTTCATCCTTAAAACTAGGCTAGGCCGTAACTGGAATACTTGGCTCAAGGTCGGGCAGTGAACTGGGGGGAGGTTAGAACCCATCTTTGCCTCACCTCTGTTTGAGGCAAAGGAGCAGGCGGGAGCTGCGGCCTGAGGCCAAGGCGGGCCTCCCAGCAGCAGCAGCGGCGGCGGCTCCAGGCTTGGGCGGAGCTTGGCGCGGCTCCCTCCCTTTCCCGCCGGCGCCTCCCCGGCTCCTCCTCCTCCTCCTCCTCCTGAGGCTGGAGGAGGCGGTGCCACAGCGGTGTTTCCTAGTCGAAGCGCCCGCCGCCTGCTCACTCGCTGGCCGCCCGCCGCTTCAGCGCCGTCTCGCTGTCTCTCTCGGCTGGAGCCCGACGAGATGGTGTTGCCCGACGAAAAGTGCGCCGCCGGCGGGGTGTACCGGGTGCCCCCGGACCTGGCTCGGGAGGCGCATGTGCCTTCCTTGGAAAAGTACCGGGAGCTTTACAGCCGCTCGGTGGAGGAGCCGCAGGGTGAGCGAGGGGCCAGGCCCCGGCGCGGCGCGAGGTTCCCGGGCAAGCTTCGAAGCCAGCCTCCAGGCCCGTGCCGCTCGCCGGCCGCCGTGCCAAGGGCGGGGAGGAGGCGGCGGCTTGGCAGGGGGAGAGCGGCCGCCGCCGTGTGCGAAGTTTCCCAAGGGCGACTTGGTCCGGGTCCACATCTTCGCCTTCCTCGTGGGCTTGCATGGCTCTCTCTCCTCCACGCCCTTTCCGACTCGGCGCCAGCTCCGTGTTGATATGCGCCGCTGCTCGGCCCGCAGCTTTTAGAGGAGTCCCTCGGGGCCTTGTGCCCTTGCTTGCCCCGGTGGGTGGTACCCTCTGGACGGGCTGCTCAGGTTGCTGTGCCCCATTCGGGAGCCTTCGGGTAGTAACAGGTGTGGCGGCAACCGACGCATCTCCCTGCTCGTCTTACTTTGCCCGGGTGGTCCGTCCCCCCCCCCCGCGCGAATGTGCACGCGGTGGGGCAGCCTTCGTGGGCACCCCAGCCTCATGTCAAGGCTGTTGCATGCTAATGCTCGCAAGCATTAGCGTCGTGCCAGTTACAAGTTTCCGCAAAGATACAAGGCAGAGTCCTCCTCTGCTGTTGAACTTCTCTGTTGGAGACTGAAGCAAGGGATGCGTCTAAGCTCAATACTTGGGAGGCCAGGGGTCCTGTGTTGTAAGAAAGCGACTGTGTTACTTGGAAGACAGTACTGTATTAGCACATTGGGTGATGCCCAACTGTGTACATGAGTTTTCCTTGTAAATTCCTAGAGCTTTGCTACTGCTTTTGCAAGCATGCCAAGCTCAGCAGACTTTTCCCTTGTGGAAATGCGCGGCGCTGAGCTAACATTGCTTGATAATTCAGTCACGGATATGTGCTAAATGCACAACACCTGGGCTAATTTCCCCCAAAATATGATCATTGGCTAGATGTTACGCATGGTAAGCCCTCTGTGAGTAGTGGAAGAAGGTTGTAATATTCTTGCAATTCTGCGCTCTTTCGCGCTCTCTCTCTCTGTGTGTGTGTGTGTGAGAGAGAGAGAGAGAGAAAGATTGATTGACTGATTGATTTGTGAGGCCTGTGTCCATATTGTGCAAATTCCTGGGCTGTGTTAGCTAGCAACAGGACCTGACCTGAATCATATTGTGATGGTTCTGGGGCTTCCAAGAGTGTTGCATGGGATATATGGCACTCTCCTAGTGTTGCATAGGGACTGGTTTGCCTTTGGATTCCAGAACTGTGGTAGTAGTTGGACAGACAAGGCAAACAACATTTGAGTTTTATTTGTAGAGGAAAAATCCTTGGGAAAATGTTAGTATCACCATGTCATCTGGGGAGAGTGTTGTATAGCAATAACTTCAGCAGTACTATTGTCTACTATTGTCTACACTGATTGGCAGATGCTCTCCAGAACTCTTTCAGCCCTACCTGGAGATGCCAGGGACTGAACCTGAGACCTTTCACGTGCGAATTGTATGCCTTACCACTGAGCTGTGGCCCTTTGCATTTAGCATTTGGCAATCTGGCAGTACCAAAGTGAAGGATTGTTGAAATGGTGAATCAGACCACAGAACCACATTTGTGTTCTCATAGATATAAATGCATGCTTGTTAGGGACAGTTCTAGCCAGTATGGCACTTTTGCTTCCTATTGGGGCTTTTGGACTAGTTCAACAGGATGCATACATGTGAAAATGCCTGGTCAGATTGGGTTAGTTGTGTAGCTGACACTAGTTTAGATAATAAATCATACATTCTCACCTTCATTATCCCAAGCCTCTTATTTGAATGCTTATTACAAGACTTCTAACACTGGAGAGAGAGAGAAATTCTTTCTATCCCTTTGAGTTCTGTGGGTATAAAGTTGCCAGTGTTTAGGGAGTACTGAAGTTTTATAGCAATATGAAATACAGTATTGTAGTGCTGATTTAGTGGAGAACAGGTGAACCAGTGGTGAGCAGTAAAAATGATGGGTGCAATTTATATTTGTACAGTTTGGAGTAATTATAATTTCTAGGAGGCTCTTGCTGGAAGTGGTCTACCTAGATGGCTGCTGTCTTTTCATTGTTTTATGCAGATACAATAATTATGCTTTTGTTAAAGAAGTCACAACTTCAGATGTGCTCAGCTGCATGGTTACAGCAGTGTACTTTAAAAAGGCAAATAGGGGCTGACGGACTATGGGAAGTGTCTTAGCTCAATGGTACAGCATCTGGTTTGCATGCAGTATGTTCTAGGTTCAATCCCTGACTGGGAAAGACATCCCACCTGAAACCCTGGAGATCAAGTGCCAATCAGTATAGGAAATACTGTTCTGGACAGATCAATGGTTTGACTTTGTATAAGGCAGCTTCCAAGATAGTATGGACAAGCATTCCTGGATTCAACCTAACTGATCTAAAATTTACTGGGTTGAAGTGCTGTCTGTCTGTTTATGCCTCAAGCACCCAGGTATATTCAAAGAAGTAGTGTTTGGCAGATTTCCATATGTGACATTTCTCTAACCTTCAGCATGAGGAAGTATCAGGGGCCCTTTGTGTCATTAGTACAGAAGTTGTGGTATACTGTGCCAAGATACAATCTAATGTATCAATGCTGCTCTTGTGTAAATTTTGTGTATATTTCTCAAGCTGACACAGTGTTGGGGTGTGTTTCTAGTGACTGTGAAAGACACTTTATTTAATCAGGATTTTATTGGACATTATTTTCGGTCACAAACTCCTGATTTTTTTTGTATTTGAAATTTCCAGCCTTGTATCAGCTTTAAAGGCTAACAGATTTACTGTTTATGAAATAAGTTTTTGTCAACTAAAACATGCTTCTCCCACACCCAGTAAGGCACCCAAAGGTTGGGAGGTTTTTCTTGTAACAAACTAACTAGCCCTTTGGAGTGTGGGGATGTTTCAAATACAGTATTTCTGCATGAAAACAGAAGAAGTCTTGTCTAAAGCATGTGTGTGTCAACATAGATTAAGTAAAAGAGTTTTCTAGTAACAGCTTCTAGAGGAGAAGTAGCTGTGTTCATCTTTTGCATTAAAACCAAGAGTCTTGTGGCACCTTAAAGCCTAACCAGTTTATTCTTGCATAATTTTGTATGGACTACAGTCCATTTTTCCAGATGCTAAAAGTGCTATCCTTAGTTACAGGTAATGCATATCTGGGAGTTTTTTGGGTGTACGATGAGGAGGAGGAATTGTAAAGTAACAGAAAACATAAATGCAGAAAAATATCTGATGATAAGTAATTAACAATGGCAATTCATGAAACAGTCGCTGATAAACAGATACCCACATCTGCCAGCCAATTAGCATGCGTAGTATGTAAGAAATCCATCGTCATGGTTCAATCCTCAAGTGATGGCATTGAATCTCTTGATATATTGTAATCTAGCAGTCTCACTAGCAGTTTTCTTTTGAAGTTTCTTTGCTTTAGTCTCTCGCAGAGTGTCCTGAGAGGGTGAAATGTACCTTCTTCTGACTTTCCTGTATTTTTGGTGCCAGGTTTTGTTTCTTTTTGTTTTTTTCTTTTTGTTTTGCATGGAGACTGTGCTGCTTGTCATGCAGGATGTGAAAGGGGATTGGTGGCAGATGTTGGCCTGTATCACTTTGGAAGATGGGCAAGGGAATGAACCCCAGATGCTGAGGATGGCATTATTAAATTCTGCATGAGAGTTGCCAGAGTAGCACAATCCTATGCATATTAATCAGAAATAAGTTCCACTTATTTTCAGTGGGGTTTACTTCCAGGCAATTGTAGGATTTCAGCCTAAGTCTTTCCCCTAAGTAAAACCAGTTCAGCATCTGCCTTGTGTTCATGGGCATAGCCAGGATTTTTGTTAGGGGAGCAGGCAGGCCTTTTGTTGCAGGGGGAAGAACCTCAGTTTGCTATGTATTTTATTGATTTTTATTGATTTAGGGGAGCAGCTGCCCCTCCTTGCCCACTCTTGGCTACGTGCATGCATGTGTTGGTACCTTGAACCAAATAGAATGGTCTTAAGTTTGAATGTGGTGTTTTATTTCTTTATCTTTTTTATCTTGCAGAATTTTGGGGAGACATTGCCAAAGAATTTTACTGGAGGAGCCAACATACTGGACCATTTCTGCAGTACAACTTTGATGTCACAAAAGGGAAAATCTTTATTGAATGGATGAAAGGGGCTACAACCAACATTTGCTACAATCTATTGGACAGAAATGTCTACGAGAATAAACTTGGGGACAAAATAGCTTTTTACTGGTAACATTCTTATTTCAATCAAGGAAACCCTCTTGTAAACATAGAATTAAGAACAATTCTGTGGTATCATTGTGTGTTGGCAGCCGAGTATAGAGACAGGAGACATAAATCACAAGAGAATGAGGATTGTGTCATTAGAGCAGTATTGGTGAACCTGAAACCCTCCAGATCCTTTTGGACTCCAACTCCCATCAGCCCCAGCCAGCATGGTCGGGGATCAAGCATTATGGGAGCTGTAGTCCCCTAACATCTGGAACTCCACAGTTTCCACATCCCTGCATTACCGTGATCGTGACTGGAAAAAAGTCTACAAGGCACACATTTTTAAAAGGCTAAATTTTAGGTTTAGTTTTAAAAAAATATCTTTGGTACAGCCTTTGCCAGCTTGTTGCCCTCTAGTTGACTTGTTGCATTTGGGAGTTATACCATGGTGCTTTTAAAATGCTAGCTCTCTCCCACCCATGAACAGAGCCTGACATTGTGAAGTTTAGATGCTTGATTGAAGTGCAGAAATTCTAAGGTGAAATGTGGCATTTGATGCAGGAAGTATTCGCTACCCTCATCCAGGAAGTACACCAAACTTCA
Organism: Podarcis vaucheri; assembly: GCF_965113315.1. NCBI lineage: Eukaryota > Metazoa > Chordata > Lepidosauria > Squamata > Lacertidae > Podarcis > Podarcis vaucheri. The sequence continues at coordinate 76,569,457 of NC_138764.1, forward strand.
TTAGCATTCACGATACCGCTCTGCTTTTTGCCTTTTTCCAGGAGACTCATAAATGTGATATCATTTTTTCCCCTTTGCGTAATAGTGCTCAGTCTGTTCCTGTGCCAAGGGACACTAATGCAATTTATTTCCTTTCTGAGACAGTTCTAGTTCCTTATTTCTTTAATTAGCTGTTACACCCTTTACAGGCCAACGGAAAAGTCAGAATTCACTCCACATTTCCTATCTATGTTACTAAGAAGAAACCCACACTGATCTTCCTGGGAGGTACTCCTAAGCAAGTGTACTGGGCTTGCAGCTGTCATAATATTAGTGCTTTAGATGCAGGCCTTTATCTTCTGAATAGGCTTCATGGTTCAAGTGGTGTTGTGCCTTTGGTTTGGTCACATTGTTTTCTGACTATCCTAGGATCAAGGTGAGGGCTATAAACAGGCTGCAAAAAATACATATTTTGTTAAAAAATCAGGTGAAGTTTCAGAATCTGGATTTCATAGCTGTTCCAGTGTTACTGTCAGGCATTCATTTGTGAGCTTATATTTCAGGTATGCTGCTGTACTTGGTTGCAGGCTGCAGAGAATTGCTCTGGTGTCCCTTCTGATCCTGTTGTGCCACCTTAGTGAATCCCTAGGAGGAGTTTCCTTTGCATTTTTGTAAGAGATTCTGCACCACCCTGTGTTACATTGTGAACTTGTGCCTGAACTTAATGGTGTAACTTCCTTAGATAGGCATTTTACTGGGACCTACTGCCAGTGTTAATATTCTTGACATTCTGCTCACTGTGGGCCATTGCAGATGCTGTGAAAAGTGTGAGACAGATGCATACTGTTTGATGCTCTTAGAGGAGCAGTGTAATAAATAGCATACAGATCTGGATCAGACTGCAGGATTGCACCCTTCTCTATTCCCCACCCTCTCCCTAGAGTTCAAATTTGGGCTCCTGGGCCTAATTGCAGTTGACTGTTCTGTCAGCAGCAATGTTAACTGTTAACCAAGAGTCCCACTTAACCCAGGATCTGAAGTCAGCTTCGAGATGGTTTCAGATCATGAATGAAATAGGCATACTGGTTAATGCTTACCTGGTAACTGTCAATATTGATATATGGTCAGGCTGTTATGTTAGGCCAGTAAGCAGGAATTCACTCTCAGGCGGTAGAGCATGAGACTCTTAATCTCACGGTCGTGGTTTCAAGCTGCACATTGGACAGAAGATTCCTGCATTGTTGGGGGTTGGACTAGATGACCCTCAGGGTCCCTTCCCACTCTGCAATTCTATGATTCTATAAGAAGAAAGAATTAAAGGAAAGGAACATGAAATCCTATAGGCTGCCCTGAAGGTTTCTCCTCCTTAAGCAGTCACTGGCATTAATTATGCAGCAGTCCTGTGAAGCAAAGCACTGTTGGACTTTAGTGCAGGTAAAGGGAAGTTATTGCTAGCAGTTTGTTTTTTTTAATTGTTTGGTCTGGTTAGCGATCAAGCATCTTTCTTGAACTTCTTATTGCTTCCAAGAGGAAATGAATGAAATAGTAACCTTTTTCATTCAAGGGGCTGTGTTCCATATAGGGAACCTCCCAGAGGCCACATGGCAGTGAGAATCAGACCAGAGGCAAAAAGCAGGTGGAGCAACAGATGCTGCTCTTAAGTAGATGGCATTCCATCCATGAAAAAGCCAGAAGTTTCTATGCAGACAGGTGCATATGGCTCTCTCCATCCAGGCAGGCATCAACACAATTCAAGGACACATTTTGGCCAGGCAAAAGCACTCAAGCAGGGCTAGTGAACTGTGTGGTCTGGCTAATGGCCATGGTATAAGGAGAGTCCTTAAGGTACCCATGCCCATTCTTGAGCAAAGAAACTTCAGAGTGAAACTCCAGTACAGAATTAACCCATATCAATAAATTCAATTTAAACACCTGTGACCTAAATCTATATACTAGGTTTCCATCCCATCAAGATGTTAAGTGGCATTTGTCGCATGAAAACTTGGGCTATAGTATGTATTCATTTTATTTAACACAATACATAAAGCGCTTGTTTGTAAATAATAATAAATTAGTATTTTTTAATTTTCTTATACCACACCTCATGGAATTTCCATCATGTGGTTCCCAGGAGGTCTCCCATCCAGGCAGTGACCAGACCTGTACTTGCTTAGCTTCAGACCATTCTCTGGAATTGTTGCTACAGACTAACCTGGCCACATCTCTGGGATTTGTTTACTATATTCTGTTTTGTCTCTCCAATTTGATGTTTTGTAAATCTACTTCTCATTGTGTTGGTTTCTGTTTGGGGACTGTACTTTTGTGTCCCAGATTTTTGCCTACCATTACAACAAAGACAATGACAGCAATTCCTGTCCTCCTGTATCAGGGATGGGGAACTGGCTCTGTCTGGACCTTTATCTCCACACACCCTTATGGGCCACGTGTCACAAGTGTGCAGGAATGCATATACCAGAGCATATTTCTATTCTTTTTCTTTTTTAAAAAAGAATGTATCCCTTTACTTCTAACTCAAAAAGTTGAAAAGATATGAGTTTGAAGCCTTGGTGATGATAAAAAGAGTTTCCAAAGCATGAAACCACTCTGGTTGCATATGGGCCAGGAGTAACATTCGCCACTATGGCTTATAAATTAGACTGAGGTTCTCTTTCTCTGGTATGTAAGGAGATAAAATGCCTTTATCTGGAAGGAAATCCCAGAAAGGGCTTTTGAGATACAATCTGACATCTAAGATAAGGATTTATGTTGGAGCGTAAATCTGGTGCAAACCAACATGAAGACCTTATCGCTTTTTCAGATTCCCTTTTAAGGGTTGCTGTTTGCCCTGCAAACACAGAAAGATACTGCAGAGAAGATGGTTCTTTGGTTCAATCTAGACAATAAGTGAAAAACCAGCGAACAGCCTTGCATTCCTGTTTTTTAAAAAATAAAATGGAACCATGAAAAACTAATAAGTAGTAGAGTGAGGGGAGGGGAGAAGCCGATTAACCCTTACACTTCCTGCCACTTATACATACAAAATTGCCCATCCCAAGCTGCTATTCTACAAGTGTTACATGGTGCAAGAGGTGAAGTTGGGCAAATGTTGTCGAACTGGAAACTCCACAATGTATTTTTGAGGTCGCCTTTGAAATTTGGGCTATAGCACTCCTATTGTCACGATAAGATTAGAGCTTGGGTTTTCTTCAGTATTTTCCAGAGTTCACTAAGCCAATCCATGGCTTGATGCAAGCACAGGAGTGTACATGCCCCTGGAGAGGAGTTTGTGGCCATTTCACTCCACCCTAGTCTTTTGCTACACCATGCTAACTCATAGTTTGGCTCAGTGTGTGGTCTAAACCTGGGTTTGTGGTTTAGCTCTCTACAGACTAACCATTAGTTGCAAGTATGAGGTGTAAACCATGAGCCAAGTTATTTTGTTAGTTAAATGAGCTGTAAATCATGCTAAATAAAAAGCAAAACGCTTACTTGGAATCATCTGTTTGTTTCATTTCAATAATCCATGCCAAATAATGGTCATTAGTTGAGACCTGATATTGATCTGATCCTTTGAACAGTGTGTAAAATTGAATTTCAGTATTCCTTGTTTTGTTTTGCTGATGTATATTAAGTCTTGGTTCAGCCTGAAAAGAAACTGCTGTTTCTTGATGTGTATGGCATTTATTTATTATACAGTATAAGCAAAGCGGCATTCTAACTCTGCTTGTGTTAGTTACCCTTTTAAGTTTGTGCTTTGAACTCTAACAATAGCTTTAACTGAGGTTACAGTGAGTCTTTCCCGCTAGCCTGAGTTGATATGCATTATGAGCATCGGATGAACAATGTATGAGGTGTAACAATAGAGGTGTCTGGCATGTGGATGTTTTTAGGTGTAGGTTTGTTGGTTGATCTCCACTATAAAATACTGTCACCTGTTAGGCAATATAAATGCATTTTTAAAGAAAACAAACAAGCAGTTTCAAGGTCCCATTCTTCTAGATCCATACAAACTAACAGCTGTGTAAGATCAGAGCATTGGAGCAATGCGTGGGTCTTAAATTCACCACTTTCTGACGCTAGGGCGCATGAGAGGAAAGTAGATTATGTCCTAAATGTGTGGCCACTGCCAAAAATTTAGCAAATTTCCCCTGCTTTTCTGTAACATTTAGTACAACTTGTGTCCTGACATTAGTGTTGTGTACTTTGCCTGCTACTACTGTTGGCATTCTGTTTAGGTGACAGCTGTGCATGGGGGGAAAAGCAAACTTTTAAACCAGTTATGAATGGGTGAAACTAAATAGGACACTTTATTGCCTTCTGATTCCATTTCATTATTACACGGTCTTACAATTTTGGTAGTGTTAGAATAGTGCCGACATCATTGTGGTATCAATACACAAAGAGTGGTGGACGGAGACTTGGTACGTTTTCTGATGTTACACTTCTTATCCGTGAATGCCTATTTGCCTTCCTCCTGGCTTGTTGCTGCTTCCTTCTCAGCCACCCGAACTGCTAAGACCAAACAGCTGCTGTGTTCTACTTCCTTGCCACAGGATATTACAGATACTGCATTAGCAAACCTTGATTTGACTCTTTCCACCTTTTCCTAGCCCCTCCCATCTTTTGCCAAATCTTCTAAAGAGTTTTGCTAACAGCCTTGGACTGCTTTTCAAATAGTTTTCTGCAGTACAGCTGCCTTCTAAAGATTTGGCTTTTTTTGCATGTGTCAACAGGACGCAAGACAGATAATACCATTGTTTTGCTTTGGGATGACATTTCATCTGTTCTGAAGTAGAAATATAACCTGCAACTTTTAATGTATGTGTTTGGCATATATTTTTTCTTGCTCTCCATAATTAGCTGTCTTCAGAATTCTAGTTCTTGCAAGATCTCATTACATAAATTGTATTTCATCCCCAAAGATACCTGCCAAGACTAAAATTGAGTAAGAAGCCAGCCTGACTAATGTAATAAGATTGGGAGCATAGATGTCTCATATGCTGATTAAATTGGAGCTCCAATTCAATTTCTAGAAGCATGTACATGGTGTTTGTGAAGGAACTTTCCTACCGAAGAACTTCTTTAAAAGGCCACATGGCTAGCTGACTATTGTATTGCTGTAGGGTGCTGTAATTGAGAATGGATGTAACAACAAGCAGTTGGTGTTGATCTTTTGTGGTATTGAGAAGTTGTACATTCATGCACTAGCTCATCAGTTAGTCTGGTAACATGAATGGTTATGCCTGATTGCAATTTGCAAGAACACACCTGGGGAGAATCCCTTCCTTATTCACAGGTAGCTTATTCACAGTGTATGTGCTTGTCTAAGCCATTTTGAAATGAATGGGAGTTGCACAAGATTGCAACAAAGTGCTTCTGCAACTCCCATTCATTTATTAGTGCATTGGTACCTCGGGTTACAAACACTTCGGGTTACAGACTCCACTAACCCGGAAGTAGTACCTCGGGCTAAGAACTTTACCTCAGGATGAGAACAGAAATCGCTCACCAGCGCGGCAGTGGCAGCGGGAGGCCCCATTACCTAAAGTGGTATCTCAGGTTAAGAACTGTTTCAGGTTAAGAACGGACCTCTGGAACAAATTAAGTTCATAACCAGAGGTACCACTGTACCAGCAAAGGATTTTTCAGCATCTGCAGATGGTAGGTAGAGCAATTGGTGGGGGAAAGAATAAACAGGCTGATGTTGCAGCTGTTCTGAACTTGTAAGAGTTCACAGAAATGGTTTTGTCCTTGGTTCGTAGAAGCACACTGATTTTCAAAAATGTTGATGTTGTTGAGTTCTTGGTTCCGCTTATTTAAAAGAAATGCCAAATCGCAGTAAATGCCTTGAAAGCTGGTGTACTGTGACAGGGCAGTGCATGATGTACTGTTGTGTATCTGAAAAACCCTAAACCCTCTTATGGGCAGCCTTGGAGCAGTTGAGGTTATTTCACATCTATTATTATTGCTAAATCTTGGTGATTAAAAATGTGGGCAAAGTGCCATATTCTTACAGAGAGCTGGTTTTTCCAGCATTTCTGAGCTCCCTATACTGATATTGGTGAGTCTGTTAGCTGTGTTGCCAGAGTGACTGAAACCACCTGCACAGATGTATGGCTATGGCGGTGCAGGTTTCATTATATAACTCTGGGATGATTTTCTGTTGCTCCACCTGTAGTCCCAAAGCATAAGATTAGTGCATTTATATTTTTTTACCATCTACTTGATTTGTGTCTGTGCCAGATTTTTTATGTTTATTGTTGTGCTATTGCTGAGTTGGTTTTTTTAATTGATTTCTGGTTTTATTGAGTTGCATAGTGTGTTACTTTTACTGTGTATGTTGCTCAGAAAATGTCTTTTTATTAGGCTGCTCATAAATTGAATAAAATAAATGAATATAAATTGGAGGTATAAGTTGTATGCCTATAGAAGTTTGGAAATCACCTGGAAGGCTCACACACGGCCCAGATGGATCATATGCGACACTGTGCAAAACTGAATTACACTCATGAAGTGAAAATTATGTTTCTTAATGGTGGATATTTAACTCAGAAGTTAAAAAGAAGGGACATTTTGATCTTCAGTGTGTTGTTTTAGCCATGTTCGTTTCCAGCATATTGAATGGATTGAGAATTCCCTATGATAAACTACATATATACATCCATATGCAAAAGGGTGATTGGAGGAGTGGGAGAAAGCCACTTTGTTCTGCAGAACAGTTCTGGGATCTTGGGCCAGATGTGGAGGACTTCTGCACTCACGTTCTGGAGCCATTTTGGAAGATTTCCTCTATGTTCCATCTGGGCTCTGTGAGATGATCTGTCTTGGGAAATATGCAAACTTCCAGCTACAGTGTGTTGCTTGTAGAGAAGTAAAATATTTTGCTCCTACTGGTGCTAAGTTCCTGCACAACTAATAGAACTGAACAGAATACATATGCATGAGTCCAGCATGATGGACAACTCTCTTATGACAACTCTCTATACATTTGGGGAAAGAAACTGGGAGGGTTCTTGAAAAAGCTGTTAGCTCAGCATCAGCGGCCTCGTTCAATATTATGCTGTAGAAAGTGGTCAATGAGGGTTGGCCAGAAAAACAGAGTGCAATTTGCTTAAAAGGTTCGGGCGGTTCTTTGGGACTGTAAACTGTCAGTGTCCCAGAATTGCTTTTAATTAAACAAATGGTCTTATGTTGTGATGAGCTGAATCTTAATGTAAAGGTGGTGAACACTAAATCACATGGGGAAGCAGTGGTGACATATTGTTGCTAAAATTTTACCATAAGGAGGCAGTTTCATATTGTAAAAGTGTTGATGAGAAGTGGCATGCGATTGCACATAAAAAATGGCTGGTGAAAGTGGCACTCTTTGGAACTATGCTACAATGTGCTGCTGCATATTAAATGGCTTGCTTCTTGGAGCCCTCTCCTTGTGGTTGCATTTCAGATGGCTGCTGTGCCTGTTGTTTATTTTATTTCCTTTCACCAAATTTATATATCTCTTGATGCAATCATGTCAATCATTGGGGGCTCAGTTTTTGTCTATGCAACATATTATTATAATATTTATTTATATCCCACATTTTTCCCTGACAGGGACTCAAGGTGGCTTACAGATAAAATAGAAACAGCTAAAATAGGATTAAAAAATAATTAAAAAGCAGTTAAACATACAAACACACACGTGTGTGATCTATCAAAACATACAAAGACAACTTACCCTTTTTGCTACTTTTTTGCTAATGGTTTTCAGCTTTCTGAGTCGTCCTACCCACCAACTTAGTTTCCCATCACATATTTGTAAGGTAGAGCAGTTGTTTCTGTTGAGACCAACCTTGTGTCCCAATATTGAGTCTCAACCTGCCAGTTGAAGGCGCCGTGTACTTGGGGGAATTTCTCTGCATTGTTACTCTGACGTTACTGAAATATATACTGTATCTGACAACTAGGAGTTTGCATTTTGTTTTTCCCTGCAATGCCTTGAGCCAGGATAACAGGCAGGAGTGCACTAATGTTTAGGATAGTTTCCTAAACAAGTTTTCTCTGCTACTTTTCTTTAAAAATAGGTGTGCCAAAACAGGCCTACTGTATTAGCACAGCACTGTATAAGAACTACAGTACAGTGTGTAAAGAAAAAAGAATCTAACTATGCAGGCATTTTTCTTTTTAGTTTGGTTCCATGGGCATTTGTGTATTAAAATGTGTCATTTATTCAAAACTAAAACATATTATGTAACACCCAGCAGATGGGCTGGCTAAACGTATGCACTGCCTTGTTTAAGCTCCAGTGTTTTGGAAAATGGACAGATGAGCAGAATAGTGGACAGGTGAGTCTTGCAACAGGCTCTGATTAAAAAGTAATGTGTGCTGGAATTTTTTTGCTGAAGTCCCAACAGGAAAACCCCCAAAACGCTTTTGTATCAGATGCCAATAAGGCTATTAGCAGGAGTGCCAGGGGATGGGGGAGTGCCATAATGCATGTTTTGCAATCCCTTGGTAGTTGGGCCAGTGCTGCCTCTTAGGCAGTTATATGTCATTGTGCAATTGTATCCTTTTCACACAATGTGGTTGGCAGTTCATAATGTTTAAACAACGGTTATTCTTCCTTGATTAATTAAGTCGGTACAACTATAGGTATTTCTCAGTGACGCCTACGACTTGATTTTTCCTGATTTTGGGACACACAGCTTGAATGGACTTGGTCTTGAGATCGACAGTGGAAACAACATTCTTGGCTATTTTATTTGGGCTCTCACAATAAGATTTACGATGAAGTAGACCTTTACAGTTTGATGAGCTGGCTCCAGAGGCTGGTGAAAATGAGGGAACAGCCCTAGAGTGGCTTATCTCTTGGCTTATCTATGGAAAATTATATCATAGAATCATAGAATTGTAGACTTGGAAGGGAACTCAAGAGTTGATCAGTCCAACATCCTGCAATGCGGGAATACTGCCCATAGCCATCCCTGGGTAGACTTGAACAACTAACCTTCTGGTTAACAGCCAGACCCACTGACCCACTGCGCTAGGTGGGGTAGAGGATGTTTCAGAGCCTGAGAAGCTAGCCTGTGGCATTTCCTCATCAAGTAATTCTCTTTACATTTTTGTTTAACGTTGTATAAAGCTGTTGGGACAAATCGTCCAGAGTTCTGTGGTGCTGTTAGTATGCTGGTGGTACCAGCTCTTATTTATTATTTTTAGTTTTCAAACAGTTCTGAAGTATCAGTTTTGAAAACAATTCTTAAAAGGATAAGTGGCAGGCAAGCATTTCTGAGGAGGATATTGCCAAATGTGGGAACCACTGGAGAAAAAGCCTTGTCTGAAGTCATCACCCACCTTACCATTCAAGGTGGTGGCACCTGAAGGACCTCTGAATATTACCTTACTGAATGAGCAGCCAATCGATGTAGGAGCAGGTGGGTTGCATGAATGCCCACTTCATGCAAATAACCAACAGTGTCGATGCTGTTTAGAATTGGATTTGAATGTTGACAGATGTCTCTGCTTACCAAGATGTCTGTGTGCAGTAACTGACCACATAACTTCCTCCATGTTGCCACAAACTATTTCTGTGTAATGGTGTTCACCACCTCACGGCCCTGGCCAGTAATTGTGGTGTGCATAAAGATGCTTCTCTCTTTGGCGTTGTTGCCGTGTGGCTTAGACTTCAGGTGACCTCTAGTCTTCCTGCTGTTTTATGTGGAGCAATCCTTAGTGTAGAAGTAATCTGCATATACAGCTGAATGGTTTTAGCAAGAGTGTGTTTACAAGCTTACTTAGCAAAGTAAAACAGGTGTAGGTGTATTTGCTCAATGTATGGGAGGTGGTGTTCACCAAGTGTACATACTGAAGCAGTCTTATCTTCTCATAGTTACTCTTGCTAACTTGCGGAGCTTGTGCCAACTCGGAAATAGTAAACAGGTCTTTCTACCACAGCTGGATGGGAATGGACTTTCTCTCAAACACTTTTAGTAAAAAAAATTCCTTCCTTCAAAAGAGATGGCAATGTTTGCTGTGTTCCAAACATGTTTGTTTAATAGGCGTGTTTCTTTCTTTCTTTTTATTTATTAAAGATACTGACTTCATGTTTCTACAGTAATGTAGAACAAGAGTTTGAGTTCTGTTTGTTTTATTACAGTCATATTTCACTGTTCTTCCATTACGAAACTCAGAGTAGCAAGCAGAGGGTTATCAGATCAAAACCTATTTCATTGCAGCAAGGTTTCTGCATTGTGTACCTTTGGACCATGCTTTGTGGATGTGTAATGGGGTGGGGTTTTTTTTTGCAATCACTGAAGCAGGGTCCTAGTCTCCAGCATCCTAGAACCACCCAATTGTCATGAAAGGGGAACTTTTTAGCCACTGAGAAAGAAGTCTTCCACCCTTAGTGCTGATTAGAGCTAGTTAGAGTGAAAGGTGATTCAGCCACTAAGAAATGCCTCCTAGGGTCACTCTGGAGAAGATGCATGAGAAGAACATTGAGGAGAAGTTCTGCACGCTCCAAAGCTAAGCATATGGTAACGCTGAAAACACAAGGTGTTTCAGTTACGTGAGAATGGTGTGCAACTTCTGTTATGTACAATGGAATTTCAAGGAGAACACACCTTAAGTCATGCCAAAATAAGATATTGGAGTACTCAAAGTATTTTACCCATGCATGTACACAGAAGATGGTTGAGATACCTGGAAGGCAACACATGATCATTGCAGTGCATCCCTAATTATCATTACTGTATAATTATAAAATTGTATGGTTATTGTGTGATCTTAGAAGTGGGTGTGGCTATGAGAGGGCATGGCTAGGACTGTCATGAAGGGACCCTGCATTTCTAAATTTCACCACTATGCTACTGATGCTTGACCTGTGGAAGAGTGTACAAGTGGACCTCAAATTTTGCACACTGGCTGAGGAGCTGCAAAGTCATCAGTAGCCAAATGTTACACACCAAGCACATTAATAAAAAAAGCAGTGTTCAATTATATTCCTCTTACCTGCACCCTACGGTTGATCAGTGAGGATTCATTAAGCATTTATGCCTCATTTGAGGCACAGTATCAATATAAAATGGACAGCTTTATCCCAGGATATAAGGCCATGTCAGTTCAATTTGTGACGGTTTTTATCTTGCCTGTTTTGACAGGCTTTGTATTTAGTGGAGTCTGTTCCCTGCATAGTCACTTTCACCTTTTCCCTTGAGGGAAAAGAGCATAGTGTTTATTTTAGTGTAGATGTTGCGAAAATTGTTTCGAAGGCTTGAAATCAAATATTTCCATCTTAGTTACTAATCCTATATATCTTGTTTCTCAGCTCTTAATAAGTCAGGAGCTTGGCTTATGTGCTCAGAATAACTACTTCAGCAAGAGCCTGGAGTGTTCTTTCTTCCTGTATTTAACTTTGACTTGCTAGCAGTGGTCCCCGGGCACATTTAGAATTCTGATAATGTGCCTTGGGCACCAGTTGCAAAATGGCTGCCAAGAGGGTGTGGCATAGTAAAAAATGGCTGCCATATCTATGAAAGTTGACATAGACAGGACCATAAAATTTTGCAGAGATGCAAAACTTCTAATATATATATATATATTTTTGCAGCATGTGACCAAATATGTTCCAGGAACCTTATTTTCCAAACGGTGCTACAGAATGTGTCCAATGCTGCTGCCAATACTGCTGTCAATTTGCCCAGCATACTTTGGCGTGTACTATGGATCTTTCCCCTCCTCACCACTCCCAGCGTGGTGTAGTGGTTAAGAGCAATGGACTTGTAATCTGGTGAACTGGGTTCGCATCCCTGCTCCTCCACATGCAGCTGCTGGGTGACCTTGGGCTAGTCACACTTTTCTGAAGTCTCTCAGCCTCACTCACCTCAGAGTGTTTGTTGTGGGGGAGGAAGGGAAAGGAGAATGTTAGCCGCTTTGAGACTCCTTAAGGGGAGTGAAAGGTGGGATATCAAGTCCAAACTCCTCCCCCTCCCCTTGAAGCCCCTGTACACCCTCAAAATCTGCACCAGATGGTTGGGGGAACCCTGTGGAGCAGATATTTGGGTTTCTTGGTGAAAAGAAGGAAGTCCTATTCTGCAAGTGGAACCTGGTTTGTGCATCATTGGATACAATTCTAAGTCTTGTTTGTGCTTCCAGTTGAAGAGTTACTCTTAAACTCGGGTATTGCATGAATATTCATGCATAATTACAAATAAATATGTATTTAATGTTGGCCAGCTAGTAATCATACTATTTTATTTATTTAAATATTTTATATCCTGTTCTTCAGTCAAAAAAGGCTCCCAGAGTGGCCATACAAATCGTGAGAAAGAGAGGAGAGAGAAGGAAGGAAGGAAAGAAGGAAAGTCCCTGCCCTCAAGTTTACAATATGAAAAGACATTATGGGAAATAAATGGATTGGAAAGGAAGAAGAAATAAGCATATGCAAACACAAGTTCTTAATTACAAAATATGGAACAGAAAGAATAGAAAAGAGTAATGTTTGGGAAACACTCAGATTAGTGTGGTGACGGGGGCTGAATGTCATCTGAAATGAGCAGAAAAGACTTGCCAAGCAAGCTGTTGTTTGAAGTCCAGGGAAAAGTCAAATCAGTCAACAAAGCTAAAAATAGCCCTGCAGAATGAACCCTCAGCCCAACACACACAATTTTAGCAACAGACCCCAAATACAGGATCAGAATCCCCCTTGGCTTTTTAGTTCTCTGGAGAAACCGGCTCAGGTATATGTGCACATGCACACACACCTTTTTACTGCCAACGATGTATGAGGTGGCTGAGTGGAGAGTTCTCCATCCATTTGCTTCCAAAAGAGAGAGAGTGAAAAGGATGGAGAGAGTAAAAGCTAACCTCTGAGTCCTTGACTGCCCTTCAAACACAAGCACGAGATGGCTGGCTGGACAAGAGATCAGCAAACGTCACACCACACCCCTCCTCTATTTTGGGAAAAAGGGAAAATACGCACACAAGAAAAAGCACTCAGAAAAGGAAAAAATGGAAGAAGTGGCCTCAGTGGTCCAGAGTTGCCCCCACAACCCCCTAAGTTTAAGGCAGCTATTCTGGCAAGAAATAGACAAAGGTCAGCAGATTGCTGTCCCTTTAGTTCTGCAAAAAGAAGAAAAATTAAAGCCTCACAAAAGGGGAAAAGTTGTAAAAGTGGTTTCTACAGTCCAGCGCTCCCCAGCCAAGCACAAGTGACTCCCAACAACTGCCACCCCCCAATAAAACAAGAAAAAAAGATCTACCAACCTACCTATACTCAGCCACTGGCACCGCTTGGTTTTTGGCAAAGTGTAACTCCTTTTTCTCACCTGTACTTTTCCTGTCCAGAAGAGAAGGGAGAGGGCAGCTGCCACCCAGTCAGCATTGATTTTGGGAAAGGGGCAGCATGTTCAGTCTATATGTAGCGCAGCAAAGAACTCTGAAGCCTGTTTTTCAGTGGCGGTGCTTTTCAGTTGGTACTTTCATGGGTACCAAAGGGATTGTACGCAGGTCAGTGTTTGAAATTCCCTGGGCATCAGGTGTGTTAGCGACTTGGCATGGCCAAATTTGAGACGTATGGTCACGATGTGTTGCGACTGAGACTTGAAAGTAAAACTTCCGCAGCCCGAGTCACCTGGGTGTTGCTGCAGGAAGTGAAAGTAAAAAAATGGTGCCCTGCATGACTCACTAGTAAGATTGCTTTTAAAATTCCAAAATAAAAATTACAACTAGGCATTCTGTTGTGGCACCATTTGGCAAAGAGCTTATATACCTGCATTTCTAACACAGATGCAGGGTGCTGCATTGGCAATGCCAACCTGTAGAAATGAAATCTGTGTATGAAGTGGTGTTTACATGAAAAGTGGAGTTTATCTTGGTTGTAGGGCTTCTAGAAGCCCAGTTTCTCCAAGCTACTTTTGCACATTTTCTTATTTCTTTGGGGGGTTTTTTAATGAAAGAAGGAACAGTCTTTCACTTTTATTACATCGACTTACTTACTCGTTGGGGAAACTGTTTACTTTTACTTTACTTTTTCCTTGTTACTAAATTCCTTTTAACTTTGAAAATTGAGAATATTATATAAAATATCCACATCAATATTTATAGGAATGTCAGCACATTTTTGAGAGAAACTGTATTTTACACCAGCATGAAAGGTAACGTGCTTTTTGAGATGTTCAATACAAAGAGCTTTTTGAAGTTTACAAACTAATTTTCAGAGTGTGTTTACCATATGCCATACTTCTTGAACATCAGAATGTGGAAGAAACGGCCCTCTTTCTGGTTTAGCTTTCAGTGCTGAATAAAGTTTAGTTGGTATGTAAGGGTTAGGGTTTTGTTTTGTTTTTTGTATCTTCTGAACGAATAGCTGATGGCAATTCTAGACAATACTGAAGTAAGGAGGCCAGAAAGTGACAGAATTTTCAGTAGAGACATGCCTAAAGGTTTTGCTAAAGATGATATGAAGCAAGCATGTAGATCCATGGCATTATTGGTGGAAGTCATTTAAATTTTTTTAAAAAAGATTTTATTTCAATTTGTTCTATTTTCTGAAAGCAAAGGCACTGGGTTTTTTTTAATTAGTATCCACAATTTCTAACCTCTTGTTGCATTTTTGTACATGTAGGACTAAGGAAGTATCTCTTTTTGTAATGTGGGCATGACCCATGCTGTTATGTGTGGGGCTTTGGGGGCTGTGTGGGGGTGAGTATTTAATATATTGTATTATAGCACAGAGATCTGTGAATAGCTTGTTAGCGTTGTTTGGTGAGCAACATCGTAATAATCACCATATTGATGAAAGGCAAAATTGCTTCTTCTTTCTGTGAACTAGCAATGAAAATTCATACACTGGGAAAAGTTCTATTTCAATATTATTTTCTGCCCATTCAGCTTGTTGGTCTTTACATTGATCTGGCTCTCTACAGAGGACTGGGTGGAACCCCCTTCTCCCTGTCTGATTTGCTAGGCTGGACTCAGCTCATCTTACACCATCAGCCCTCACCCTAGCTGTGAGCAAATAGGCTTCTTAGCAGTGTATGAGCCCAGGGGAGGGAATGGGTGTGCAATGTGTTGCAGTTTCATTGTGTAAGAGAACATAAATTAAACATGAAACCATTTCATGCTTCAAATGAGGGCTCGGGTTATTGGGGAATATTCCAGCCACCACTGCAATCAAATAAGCTGTGACTGAGGATCTTTGGGGTTTTAACATGTGACGTCTAACCCATTAGCCCTTTTGACAAGGGAGAACAGAGTGACGCCTTCCTGGGAGCAGGGAAAGTAAGACGTGCCAAATCTTTTATTCATTGTGTGCCACATTCTTGTGCAACAGATAGGTATAGAGAAGGAGTGGCAAGCCAGTGCTGCTCCAGATGTTGTTGGACTTCCATCAGCCAGCCAGCATGCCCAGTGGATGATGGAAGTTGTAGTCTAGCCACATATGAAGGAGCACAGGTTCCCTGCCCCTGGTCTAGAGGCCTCAGTTAAAGGTTCTTAGTTGCATTGTGGTCTTGAGCTATGCCCTTTAGTATTTAGATAATGTGTATTACATATTTGATTACACCCAGGGTCTCTGTACCTCTGGGGCAGGGGAGATTGAGGATTTTCCCTTTTATGCCATTAAGAGTCCACTTCATGTAAAAGTTGAAACAATAAATGATCTATCTCCACTTTTGTAATTAAAAAGTAAGTTTAAGCATGTCATTTAAGGGCACGTTCTGAGCAGAAAAGACCCACAAGAGGATGGTAACTTTGGTGGATGTTAACTTTGTTAAGGCAGATGCTAACCAGATTCTTGTCAGTAGGGTTTTTTTTTAGGAATCCAGTATAGGCAAGGACAGAAACAACATTAAATGTTTGGTATTAGTGCCAATAAGCCACAGCTGTCTTGGCAACTAGTTACTTTGGGTGGTTGTTGTTTACACCCTGGTTGTAATCATGTGCATACTCACCTGGGAGTAAATTCCACTAAGTTCAGTGGAGCTTGCTTCTGAGTAGGCATGTATAGAATTGCGTAATAATAGCCTTCCGGGAATGTGGAGAACATAAGTAAAAATAAATGTGACACTTTCTGAAATGATCTGCCCCAACTTGAAAATAAGAAACTGGCAGTTAAAATCACATGAAAGCTACATAGTCCACATGGCAACAGATGCTAGGTCACCCCTGCAAACAGGCCTCTGCCTTGACTTTTGTAGCAAGACAGCAATGCCTTCTTGGCGACCATGCTGGAAAACCTCCTAAAGTGGGCATCTAATGAGTTTCTTTCTCTTTCAGGATGCTGAAGTATCACAAATAAAAGGGACAGGCTAGTAGAAACTTTGAGAGCAGTTGCATTTTTATATAGACTTGCTTGCAATATTGCATTTGTCCCTCCACCAATCCACATGAGGGATACCAATACTGAGCTGCACCTGAAAGCATGGTTATGCCCACCCTTACATGAGCAAGAATGTATACCCTTATTAAATGCACAATAATCAGTTCTGGAGGGGATCAGCACTCAATCAATAATGGCAGCTGGAATGTGTTTGTTCTCCGCAAGAACCTGCCAGGTGACTAAAGCATGGGAACGTAGCCAGGTAGTTACTGTTATGACAGTCTAGAAGAATTTCACATGGGTACTAAATAAAATTTCCAGTTCCGGGAGCCAAAGATCAGTCTCTGATTAAATCGAAGCACAGTTTCAAACACTTGTCAGATGTTAGCGATCCATTTTCAGGCTTCAGAAGGTTCGTTCGACACATTACAGTCAAGATAAGCAAGGGTGATGAGCAACCAGCCATCCCCACCTCCAGCATTGAAGCTGCAGAGGAGGACAGAAGACATCTACCTTCTCTCCAGCTCCATGGTTGGGAGAGAAGCTGTGGGTTGTTTAGCAGCTGCAAGTTAAGGTGTCTGGAGGTATTAAAGAAACAAAGGAAGCTGCCTTATAGAAATATCTAGACATGCAGTGGATCTCTAGGATTTCAGGCAGGGATCTCTTCCATCCCTACCTGGAGATGACAGGGATTGAAACTAGGACCTTCTACATGCGATGAAACAGATGATCTGCCACTGAACTGCTGACCTTCCCTATATGTCTCAAGCCATTGAGAGCCAAAACAGCATGCATCTCAACACCCCCATCCTTGACAGTCTTTCCTGCTCTATATCAGGAAAGGTGGGCAGGGGAAGACTGTACATAGATGGAAGGTGCTCAGAGCAGTAGTGGTCCCCAACTGGTCACTCTCCTCGCTAGCCTTTCCTTCTGGAAAGGTGAGGGCAGGGGGAGGTTTTGGTGGTGGTGCTAGAAAGTGTTCAGCACCCAATCTAGCATGCTGCCCTTGTACCAGCACCAAATAGTTGCTGTTTCTGTCATTGTCCAAATCTGGCACTTAATGCTGATGCCTAAAATTTTGAATCTTGTGCTTAGGAATTTGAAAAA
Source organism: Podarcis vaucheri (assembly GCF_965113315.1). Classification (NCBI taxonomy): domain Eukaryota; kingdom Metazoa; phylum Chordata; class Lepidosauria; order Squamata; family Lacertidae; genus Podarcis; species Podarcis vaucheri. Next base: position 76,586,840 of record NC_138764.1, read on the forward strand.
AATTGTTTTCCCAAATGCCAGCTGTTGTGCTTTCACCTGGCTGAAGGCAACTGAGAGTTGGTTCACATGAGCTGCAGCTGACAATGTTTAATCCAGTTTGAATGCTACGGGGCAGGGAAGTGTGATGGCGAAACCTCAGGCCTGTCACTTGGTCATGAGCAAAAAACAGGTTAATGGAACCTTTTTTCCACTCTGAGGGCCAGAGCAAAAACTTACCTTCACTCATGTGGGGCATTTTTTTATAGTTGTGCAAGGCTCCCTGCCTGATATCACAATGGCATTAGCTGTCAGCTTCAAAAAAAGCTCTGTCAATGTTGATCGGTGCGGTTGGTGATCCTGCTTGCTAAGTAACAGTTAGGAATGCAGTTTAAGCTCCTAATTGTCCTTTTGGAACCATGTCATTACCTGCCCCACACCTGATGCAACACCTGATGTCAAATGTGGGGCAGATGGGTATTGTTTGGAGGAAATGGCTTTGTGGGCTAAAATTAGGCATGTAGGCTGGAGGTTCCCAACCACTGGTGAAAAGGGTTCTGTCATCTGCCAACAGCCAGACTAATTACAGTCATTAACCCATCTTCATTAAGGATGATACTATCTTAGCTTAATAAGTTGAGACACGAATGGGCCTTGGCAGTGGGTGTACAACCCCTTCGCTCATTCCTGTATAGTAGGAAACCCCCCCCCCAAGATCTTAATAAGTCTGCGTAACATATAGATTACAGAAAAAAATAAAATTGTCTTCTAGGAGACAATCAAACCAAGAAGTCTTCCATTAACTCGAGTTTTTCATTTTGCCTGAACTGGGAAACCATGGTTAACAGCTTTAGATGCCAACTTGTCTTTTCAGTGTCTTCTGCTGTATTTTTCTAGAAGGCTAGAAATATGACAAGTTAAGAAATTTACCTGTCACACTTTCTGCAGGTTTTGTCCTTTGTGCCCCTTTGAGAAATGTGGGTGAGCTATATTTGCTGTTCAGACTGTGCAGTCATAGTTTGTCATTGAGTGTCTGTGTTCATAACTGATCCTTTTTTTCCCCTTGTAGGGAGGGAAATGAACCAGGGGAGTCCATGACGATCACGTACAGTGAATTGCTGAGTAAAGTCTGCCAGTTTGCCAATGTTCTTCAGGAACAAGGTATCTGATTCTGCGGGAATCTACAAATTTGCTTGCCTCTGAAAGCATCCCTCCTTTCTCTGATGAGTGTAACAGGTCTTGTCATCCAAGCCTGAAGTTGGGGAAGAGGTTGTGGGATTTTTTTTTTTTTTTTACATTTGTGCTGCACCTCCCAAGTGCAGAGCAATGCAGTTCAGGCTGCACTTTCATTTTGAGATAAGAGGAGGGATTTCATTTGATATCATGCTGCAGCTTATAGGATTGCTTCAGAAGTATAATACGAAGGTCAAGACCCCACCTCTCCCCCACATCTTGGTAGAGGGGTAGAATTGTGGTGATAAATGCTGGAAATGGATTACAGATATGTGCTAAACGAACTTGATTTTTGTGACTTTTAAAACAAAACAGCTTTGTAAGAACTTGTACAAAGAAGGGCATATATATACTTCCAGTATATTTTTAAATTAAATATAAAACTGCACCACATCCATCCCAACATTGTTTCTGAGCAGAAGCATCTGTTCCTTCCAAACTGGGGCTTAAACAGAATTTTTATTAAAATGTACCGTATTTTTCGCCCTATAGGACGCACTTTTCCCCCTCCAAAAATGAAGGGGAAATGTGTGTGCGTCCTATGGGGCAAATGCAGGCTTTCGCTGAAACCTGGAGAGTGAGAGGGGTCGGTGCGCATCGACCCCTCTCCAGGCTTCAGGAAGCTATCCGCAAGCCGTGGGAGCCCGTGGGAGTCCCCCCCCCCCGGGCTCCCACGGCTTGCACAGAGCTGCCTGCTGAGCAGTCGCGACGGGGCTTCGGGTAGCTCTGCGCAAGCCACGGGAGCCCTCCCCCGGCTTGCGCAGCGCTGCCTCTTATCCCGAAGCTACCCGAAGCGACTGCTCAGCGCGCCGGGGCTTCGGGATAAGAGGCAACACTGCGTAAGCCGCGGGAGGGCTCCCCCGGCTTGCGCGGACCTGCCTCTTATCCCGAAGCCCCGTCACGCTGGGCAGTCGCGCCGGGGCTTTGGGTAGCTCTGCGCAAGCTGCAGGAGAGCTCCCCCGGCTTGCGTGGAGCTGCCTCTTATCCCGACGCCCCGGCGCGCTGAGCAGTCGTGCCGAGGCTTCGGGTAGCTCTGCGCAAGCCGCAGGAGGGCTCCCACGGCTTGCGGAGAGCAGCCTGTTCTGGGGTCGGGGGAAGCTCGGGCTTCCCCCGCCTCGCGCCTTGAGGGGGAAATAATTCCCCCCCCTTTATTTCCCCCCCAAAAAACTAGGTGCGCCTTATGGGCCAGTGCACCCTATGAGGCGAAAAATACAGTACTCTGATAAGATTATATGCAACTTTGCATATTCAGCTTTATAAATTATTATTATTTGATTCTGCATACTTGTATGTTTAACAATCTTTGCATTACTTTTTAATAAATGTCCTCTTGCTCACCCTTCTGATTTTGCATACCTCAATTGCTATGTCTTATTTTATACATATGTGGCATAATGTTTATCTACAGAACATGAAGAAATATAATTTATTATGCAGGGCAGAAACCAATGCTAGCAACAAATGTAAAATATGCAGAATATAGGGAATAGGTATCAGTGAAAGCAACAAATATGTTTCGAATGATCTTATTTGTTGGTTTGTTTTTTATCTGTCAAACATATTGACATGTGGCTCGTGAATATGTGGCAAGGTGTGGTCAAATAAAGTTGTATTCAGCTTTAAAAAACAAATATCAGGCGATTGTAGGAATGTTGCCAGTAGTATCAATGGATGGAACTACAAAATAAAATGCTGTTGATATAAAGTTATCTTTTTCAAAGGAAAGTAAAATGTAACAAATGTTTGCATATAACATTTCATATTAGATACATCTGACCAGCAAGAGAACCCTTTGGTATATTTATATTCTAAAATGTTTAAATAGAAACATATCCTACCTAGCCTTAGAAACTTCCAATTACAAAACGGTGACTGGTTCCACTAAAGAGATAGTTGCACTTTTTACTGGGGCTGTTGTGAGAATTTAACTTGCTAGTGTTTTGCAAAGCAACATGGAAATGAAGCATCAGTGTGCTTCCTCTTCTTAGCTGTGGCTTGAAGAAAACATATTAACAGCATTTTATTCTGTAGTGCCATCCCTTGTTCCTACTGGCAATGTCTTTGAAGCAAAGATGCCCTTCTAAATTCAGCCACAATATGCTTCTCTTTCATTGGTAACCCCAGGGCAGATCCCATGATCCCAAGCCCCCCCCCTCAAAAGTTTTGTTTGTCATGCATACACTTCTGATCTTTCAGGAATTGTATGCTTGTGTTTTTGAGCCTCCTGACTTCTTTTTCCCCCAGCTTTGTTCTTTCTCTTGGAATACCAGGGCCCAGGACACAGTGGCTGAATGGCAAAAAGAGTGTCCGCTGTTTGGCATGAGAAACATCTCTTTCTCTTTCACAGGCATAAAGAAAGGAGACAGAGTTTCTATCTACATGCCAATGATCATTGAGCTGGTGGTAGCCATGCTAGCCTGTGCCAGAATTGGAGCAGTTCATTCCATTGTGGTAGGAAGGAGCAATTACTTCTGGTGTGATTTCTGTTCTTGTGCGGCACTGGCTGCAGATTGAAATGAACAGTGCTTGTAGCAGATAGCAACCCTAATTAAGCTAAGTTTGTGCCCCTGAACTGGTTTTTTTTTTTTTTTGGGGGGGGTGGAATCTTGTGTTCCAGTTTAAGGATTTTAAGCTTAGGTTTTTAGATAATGTTTTCCATGTTGACATTTGCCACCCTGAGCATTGCAGAGGATTCTGCAGAGTGTTCCAATGCATGGTCTGTACATGTGGGGGTGTCAGCAAAGCTGTACATTGCAGAAGTCTGGTAGCCATGGGCAAACTGTATTTCAATGAAATATATATGCAATTCTCATTGAAAGAAACCTTGATAATCATCTAAGGAACTCTAGAGCACTCTAGAATAGCCTTTTGGAAAAGTTATGGCACTAATATATTGTAAAAGTGCCATTCGTTGAGTCCCTGTTCACAACTGCAATTGTGATTAATCGTGTGTTCTTGTTTTTAGTTTGCAGGTTTCTCGGCAGAATCCCTTTGTGAAAGGATCCTTGATTCCCACTGCTCACTTCTCATCACTGCAGGTAAAACAGTTCTCTTCTAAACTGCAGGGCCTTTAATCTTATCAGAATACTTTGCAAACAAGATTGACCTTTTAATGAAAACACCCCATGTTCGGCCAACTTTTTATGCTCTTCCTCTTACTAGGAAGGAGCTATTACTGGGTTGAACTGCAGTCCAGGGATATGTTTTGTCAGGGCACAAGCTGTGGGCAATACATCCGTTTTCTGATAAGGTGGAGTTTCATTATCGAAAGATCCTCCTTCCACTTTGTTTGATGGTTTCTGTTGTTACAGGTGGTTTCAAAAATTGTGTCAGATTTCCTGGGTGCAATTCTGGATACAGTTTTTAGGCTGCAATCCTATGCAGCTGCCTAGGGAAAAACCCCGCTGAAAAGAGTGGGACAATTCTAACTAGATATATGCATGGGATTGCATTCTTAGTTCATGATTTGACATTCAGTTTGGCTTTCCATGCCAGATAAATAAAAATAAAGGAATTTCCACATTCTGAAAGCATGCATTAACTTAACAGTTCAAACTGTTTCTGTTTAATTTTGTAACACAATAAATCAATTTCTCCAAGATCTGTATATTAGTCTCCTGCCACTTGCTACATCATGTTGAACTAAAACAGGGGAAAGTCCTGTAAAATCTTCTTCCTTCTGATTGTTCCCCATAGAACACTTCCAAGATTATTGCTCACTGTAAACATACAAGGTTGGCCCTACCATTAGACAGAGTGATGTAACCACCTCAGGAGGAGCATCAACCCCTCACCCAGCCATTCTTGTGGAGCTCTCCAACCATCTCCATTTAGTTGGCGGGCAGAGCTGTGTGGGGCACACAGCCTGTCCTGCACCCTGTAAAGTAGCCTGCTGTTCTTGGGTGAAATGGTGGGCACTGTCCTGTTGCAAATATTTAAGTAAGATTGAGTTGCCAGTCCAGTTGAATGGGAGTGCCATCTTGTCCTTTGCAGCAAAATGTGCTGGGCAGGCACTGAAACCTGAGGCCCGTTCAGTAAGGTAGGTTTCATTTATTCCATAAAGCAGGGATGGAAAGCCTGCAGTTGAAGTGCAACTCTCAGCATTGCACATTCGCGGAGAAAGCTATCAAGGGCTACCAGCCATGATGGCTGTGCTCTACCTCCACAGTTGGGGGCAGCAAGTCTTCCTAATACCAATTTCTGGAAACCACAGTAGGGGAGCGTGCTCTTGTGCTCATGTTCTGCTTCTTGGTTCCTCAGAGGCATCTGGTTGGACACTGTGAGAACAGGAAGCTGGACTAGATGGGCCATTGGTCTGATCCAGCAGGCTATATTCCTTTTCTTCTTCTTTTTATATTTTCAGTTTTACAATTACATCGTTTTCCATTCTTATACAGTAGTTCTTTTTTAGACACCCCACCCAGCATTCAGTGACGGTTCTTTGTACATCTTGCTTAGCTGCATATACATTAATTCCTTCACCTTATTTTTCACATTGACATATCATTTGTATTATCAACTGTTGGTCACAAGGTATCCCGTACTTGGAATTTGAGATCATTTTATTTTATTTTTGGTAAATAATCCCCTAAATACTCCCACTCACTTCTCATCTGTTTATCATCTTGATTTCTTATTCTAGATGCCATACTTGCAAGCCAGTAGGCTATTCTTATATTCTTATGTCATTGACCATGCTGGCTGGACTTGATAGGAGAAGGAATCCCACAACATATGGAGGGTCACAGACTTCAGATCCTTACCATAGAGGCCTCTACTGTGTCCATGATTGGTCTTCACTTTAGCAAACTTTCTCTTAATTCCGTTGTTTCCATCCTTTCCTTTAAACCAAGCTGTCCCTTTCTTCTTGTGACCTTCGAGTGCTTGCAGGCTGTTCTGGTGAGCCAGTTTAATGATTTGCTTACTCTTTGTAGATGCCTTTTATAGAGGTGATAAGCTGATTAACCTGAAGCAGATAGCAGATGACGCCTTGCAGAAATGTAAAGACAAGTAAGTCAGACTGCAGTTGTGGTCTTAAACACTATAGCATACCTGGCACAGAGGTGTGGATAGAAATAAAGCTGGGGAAATTATGTGCCGTGTACATACACCCCTTTTGAAAGATGCTCACTCTGTCCACCCCACAGGATTTTGTTTAGAACTATAATAACCTTTCTTGTGAGCATTTGTTCTCCCCTATCTGGTTAACTACTTCTGAAATGGAAGTTGCTGACTTTCCAGCACAAAATATTTGTCAACAATTAATTAGGGCAGGAAGTCAAAACATATCCCCACTTCAATGACTCAGTTCATACATCATCAAGCCATTGGCGCGAAAGCTTACCTATGGTTAAATGTTGTGTCTGAACTGACAAACCATTGTTTGCATATAAGAGTTAGACATTCTGTTTGGAAGAGTGTTTGGAACCCATGGTTTAGCAGAGGGGTGGGGGCCCTTTTTGACTGCTTGACTAGATTTTTATCAGTTCCACTTATGACATCATGATGACATCAGATGACTGATAGGAAAGTGGTTTTTCCATCCAATGAAGTAGCACCCCGCAGTAAAGAGTGCTTAGCAATTTAGTGGTAGAACTTGGTTGATCAATATAATTTATCCAGCCTGCCTCATACTTTCATAATCAGCTGCACAGGTTCAAACTTGCGCTCAGGCAAATGACCTAGACTCTCTTCTTGGAATTGTTGTGTGTTTTCCATTAAAATAATTTTGGCTCATGACTTCATCTTCCCTCTCCTTGTAGGGATTCCCCTCTGCGAAGGTGCATTGTGGTCAAGCATTTAGGAAGGGAAGAACTGGTGCTGGATGGGCCAAGCAGCAAGTCTCCACCTCTCAAGAGAATCTGCCAGAGTGTGCAGGTGAGTTACCTGTTGTAAATGGGTGAAGGACCTGTTTAAGGGCTTGAGCAGCTTTTCCTTATTTGAGGGAGATGATTGCATGTTTATAATTATTCTGCCATCGGGAGTTAAGATTTGTTTTGCTCCTGGTGCTTCTATCTGCATTGTAGAGAACTAGGCAGAACTGTTTAGCATTGCCAGGAAGAAATGCTATTTTCTCCCAAACAGCCCTTGCCTTGCAATTGAGATTGTTATGTGCGATATGGCTGTATAATAATCATACCCACTCACTGGATAGTGCCTGTGATATCGCTGCCGCTGAAGATTTGTGCTTTTAAAAGTTTATTTTCCTGGGCAAGCTTCACTACTGGATCATGAGACTTATCACCAGGTCCTTCAGCAGAAAACAGAAAAATGGAGCAAAGTTACACTTCATCCTCACTCTTCCCCACCCCCAGTTTCCTGCCATTCTAGAAAAGTTTATTCTTTAAAACTTATATGGTGCTAAAAGACATATGGGCCTTTTCTCACTTACATAGCAGAATTGTTACTTCCACCACAGATAGAAATCTAAAAGCTATCATGTGTTTAGTCCATGATACAATTAAAGGTCTGAAAACAGGACATTTTTGTGTGCATATTTTCTTTAAACTTGAGGCATTAAGTTGTCTTTGTGAGAGCAGCAAGCACACTAACAGAGTCACCTGCACAATGAAATAAGCAGTAGGTGGGCTTCTCACCATGCTCTTGAACTAGGTTTAGATGGGACCAGGGCTTTTTTTCTGTGAAATTTATCAGTGCTTGCAGTATGCAAGCTGTATTTACAATCAGAATATGGATGGGAATCACAGGTATTTCCATTACAGTAAGAGTGCAGAATCTATGCCCCTCCAGAGGTTTCTGGGCTGCAGCTCCCATAATCCCTGACCATTGACCATGCTGGCTGGGACTGATGGGAGCAATAGTCCAACAATATCTGGAGGGCAACAAGTTATTCATCTTGTACTACAGCAATGTTATCTGTCTTTCTGTTATGTTTGTATGGATTCCTGCAAAAAAAGAGGAACTAATTTGAACATAACTCTGAGATAGTTCCTGCTTTTACTGTTGGTTTATCATCTGGGAAACCCTCAGGTTGCAAATCCATTGGCACAGTAACATTCTCCCTTGCCATGCAGACTTCCCAGAGCACTTCACTGTTGCTTGGACCCATCCCACTTATCTTACAAATAAGTTGTAACCCAATGTCCACCTTGCCTTTTACAAACTAATCAGTTTATCTTTCCACTACCTTCCGCAGCACTTGTGCTGTTCCTGTAAACACACAGTGCTAACTAGATTCCCTTATAACAGCACCAGGGGAATAAGAAGGAAGAATATTTTCTGGATAGCTTCTGTAAGTGCAGAGGTTTCCGGTGCCAGGTTTCTGTGCTGGAGATACTTCAACTTAGCCACAATCCTGTTGGAGAGCCAAGTGAACCTTCTCTAGAGGCTATTCTGTATTACAATATATTGTAATGCCTAGCGTGAACAGTGCTTGGAATTGAGGTTATGTGGTTCTGCCCTTGGTTCTGGTCCAGAAGCTTCATCTATTTCAGGAACCTGCATCCAGACTAGCGATGGAACAAACTACTGCCAGTGTATGGGCAGTGAATACTTTGTTTACATTGTTTGATGAGCAATGTATTAACAATGGCTGCATTGATGAAAGTTGCTTCCTATTTTAGTGAACTAGCAAGGACACGTCATACTAGGGCAAATCCTGTTCTGCCCCCTTTTTATACCTGTTCAGCTTCTTGGTCTTCACATTGATCTGGCTCTCTGCAGAGCACTGAGTAAAACCCATTTCTCTTTGGCTGTTTTGCATTAGTTCATTAGAAGCCTATTGCAGATGCCCTTTTTGTGTTAGCTTAGCAGTATAAGAACTGGTTTTCCATGGCTTCATCCTGCACTGGAAAGCACAGGCTAGAGGACCAGCCTGGGCTCTTGTATGCAGGAAGAAAAGCTCTGAAATGGAATCAGCCAAGAAGCATTGTCAGGGATTGACCCGTTGCCTGAGCCTATGCTTTGCAGCTCATCTTTAGCATCCAAGAAGATGCGCTTTTGCAGCCATGATGTGCACCCTCTCAGCTGCATCATGTCTTTCCTTGCCAGCATGGTATTTTAAAAGGTTTAGGCACCCTAGCACAACTCTTCCACTTCTCAAATCTTATATCTTTGTGAATTTTTAACAGGAAAAAAAGACTGAGAGCTCAAAGAGAGTCCATCCCAAGGTATTTACTGTGTAGCAGAAGCTTTCTCTCGGCACCCCTCTGTTCTGCTTTCCCTTTCCAGCACTCCTCCTCACTTACCTGCTCTCACTCTCGCTGCACGGCACAGTGTGGCCTCCTAACCCCACTTCCATCAGTTGCATGTTAGTCATAGACATCACTGTCCCAAGGGTTGGAAGGGAGCGCCGCGATACATGCCATGGCCTGGGATTGTTTGGGAGGGACAGTGACTCTGTTGTAGTCCTAACACTTTCTTAGTATCTTCTTGTATATGCACATGAAATGTAAAAGGGATTTTACACAAAACCAACAGAAAATGTCAAGGGGTGGCGAAGGAATGCGGGTCCTTGTGATATCTCTTAGGAAATAAGCACAGCTGGGGTCCTGAAACGGGGTTACATGATGCACAGCATGTTCACACACTGAATGGCTTGGTGCAGCTTCCAGGAGTTCTGTGCTCAGACCCCATTTCTTTACCTTAAAGCAGCTCTATGGGCTTGTGAAGTAGCCTGTCTCATGCTTCCACCCTGACAGCTGAGCCAGCTCTGCTTCCACCAGCATTGTACCAAATGATTACTATTGTATGTAACAGGCTGAGATGTGGCTCCGGCCTTTATTGTCCTCTTTCCCCTTCTTAGCTGGCTTAATCCGATCAAAATGGTTGCTCCTCTGCATCAAAGTTGTGTTGAAAAACGATTCTACAAGAACGAAGATTTTGCCACCAGCTTTCCAGTACAAGGAGATTTCTATTACTAGTCCTTGATTAGTAATTCTATTACTAGCAATTTCTTGATATTATTTTCCAGAGGTTTTGTCTTTTCTGGGAATTGGCTTGTTGCTTGATATTTGGAAAGTGAGCATGGTTTTGTATAACCTTCATGCTTAACTGCTGTGTACTCTTCTCAAGCTGTAAGCACTCCAAGCAAGGATTTGGATACAGTCTTTGAGCGGTGAATGAAAGAGCGCATATAGGCTCCAGAAGGTGTAGCCTCTTGGCAAAGGCAGTGTGATGCAGATACTACTCAATATGCACCTATCACTCTATCCATTAGTATATGCAGCAGTGACTGTTACTACTGTTTGCCACCACATAACCAGTGCGGGGTCCTGCTGGTCAGCAGCATGTGCCCCACAGCCTGAGCATCATGCTAACACCCCCTGCCAAATGCCCTACCAACTGTGCAAGCTCTAGGGCAGCTGCCCCCACACCAGATGGACAGTGAGTCGGATGCTGACTGATAGCATAGACATGTAACCACATTTTGCCTTCTGGGCTTGCACCCTTGCCCTGGGCAGTTTTCCTGCTTACATATCATAGCACTACACTGAAAGATTTGTATTGAAACACTTGCTCAGTATTTTTTTTTTAGTAGACTTCAATACATGCTGCAGGACATACTGGTGCTGTATCAGCTTTTAATACTAACCTTTCATCACTGTTCTTCACAGGGAAGGGGATTATTCAGAAATTGCAACTCACATGTTCTTTTGTTAAAAGTGTAGGGGGGAAAGCTTAGCTATACAGGTAAGCTGCTGCTTTTTCTGAAAGGTGGCTTTATGGCTCCTTTCCAAAAATTTACCAGCTTTGGCACTGCACGAAGGGGGTGTGAGAGTCCTACAGAAATTTGCATGAGGATATCCTGTTCCTGGTAGCACAAATACTGTTACGCCTTACGCAAACTTTCCACAACAGCCTTTTGACTGTGTTTCTCTTCCCCACCTCACCACCCATCAGCTCCCTAGACCAGGATTTTCAAAGATTTTTTAAAATTCATTGAAAATTGGGTACACAACACAGCATTTGTTTCATTTCAACAAGAATGCTTGTTTCACCTAATCACTCTTTAAAACTATTTTGTATTGACTTGTTTTGTTTGCTCAAGCCAACTTCAAAGTGGGGTTTGCAATATTGGCTTTGTACTGAAATCATCTTATAGTTAAGCCTGATGTAACCAGGAGAGGAGCTATGTAGCAGTTTCAGTTTACATGATACACACTCAAGAATCCAGACTCACTGTTCTATAAGCATTGCCTTTGCATTAATACCTACTAGGGTGCACTGTTGTTATGAGAGAACTGATAGTGTGCTATAGAGGATATATTTATTAAAAATAAGAGAATTCTGTGAGCCCAAAGCACTCGCCCACATGGAGCTGCCTGCCGCACCTCTACCAGCATACTGCTCCAGCCTTGTCTACTTCCAATCAGCTTCTGCTGGGGACAGCTAATTCTGCTGTTTCTTCATATTGGGTGCAATCGAATGATCCAGTTGTGCCCAGTGTAGCTTAAAACGCTCAAAGTGGCCCCCTTCCATTGAGAAGGGGAAATTTGCAGCAGCAACACATAAAGAAACACGGTGAGGGCTCCTCTGGAGTGGGTAATGCTTATTCTTTCAAAAATGTTCCACTTCACCTATCAGCTTAGGAAACACTAGTTTGGTGTTTACGTTTTGCCCACCAATGGTTGGTTGCTGAGCTGTTCGTTGTAATGAGATTTCTGCTTAGCTCCTTGGGAGCTGTTCTCCAACCATCTTCATCTGGAACACCAAATAAAGGTTCTTTTGGAAGTTAGGTCCCATATAAATAAATGGCACTTCATCCACATTAATACTTTTAGCACCAGAATATGGATGTGTATAGTTTCTCCATAACTTACTGTTTTTTAATGTATCCATCCAGGTAGCAAAGTGTAACTAGGAAGCAGTCAGTGATGAGATTGCTGATAGACAGACACTTAGACCTGTGCTGAGAATAAATGGCTGCAGGCCATTGGGCTTCTCAAAGGCCTGAAGCCAGGGGTGGTGAATGGTGGCCCCTAGATTTTGGACTACAACCACCTTCAGTCCCAGCCAGCATGGTCATGGATAATGGGAGCTGTAGTCCAGCAGTGTCTGGAGAACTTCATGTTGCTCTCCTTAGTATGGATGTATAATAACCATGCTTCACTTACATAAAGAGAACATATAAAATGGCTCTGTGCATGTGTATTAAATGCCGGAACTTCTGGTGGATTTGCTGCATGCCACCTTAGTGTGATATTTATAATTATCCCTTTGCCATTAACTCCCTAAGTGGCTCTTCCAAATTATTGTGTCTCAGAATCATAGCCCCTCTGGGGATCATAACACTGACCTACTTTATTTGGGGATTTATTATTTATGTACTAATTTTTATTTTTTTTTAAAAAAAACATATTTATGTTCCTCCTCTCCATCACAATTGATCCCAAGGTGAATATAAAAATTGCAAGAATAAAATGTTTGATATCAGCTGATCTTCACTGGTGAGGGCCTTTGCTCATGAACGCACAGGAGTTAAAGTGTGTGTTGTACTTCATTTCAGAAACCTTTGTATTTCCCTTAGGCATTCTTGACTGCCATGAGGGAGTTTCCTTACCATTCCTGAATTGCTTCCTTTTATGCACCTTTTGTCCACAGCACATGCACAGAATATTCAAAATGAAGTGGTTTGGATAGCTCTGGTCTCAGCAGATGAAGTTGAACTGGCTTGCATAAATTCAAGGACTTGTCTAAAATGCACTGAAATAATTTGTTCAAATTCCTTAAGGGGCTTTCCTTGTAAAGAACTATTTGTTCATGAAACATGAAGATGAAAATATAGTTATGCATACAGGGGAAGACAAATTATTGAAGTGGTTTATAATTATATGAAACACAGTGGGAGACACACACTGGGAAAAACTATTAATAGTTGCATATGAATATAGGATGTGCACACAACTGTTCTGATAATAGACTTACATATTCACTAAAGCCAAGCATGCAGACTTGGTGAATATTATTCCTGATCCATAGGGCTGTTGGTTAAAAGAATTCTAATAGTTTCTCACCCCACCCCCCCACCAGAGACTTTGTTTGACCTCGGGCAAGCTTGTATTTCAGCCTTTCAGTAAGAGTAGCCTACCTTACTGGATTGTTGTGACTATAGATGAAAGACTATGAAGAACTTGCAGATCAAGTTTATATATATGCGATAAACAGCATTACTGGTAATAATTATATTTTCTCCTGCACTACATTCCTGTAGCTATTGCTTAGGCTCTGACAGATGTTCAGTAGCCTTTGTTTGCTACTTGGAAAAATAACAGCATTTAACAATAAGATCAGTATTATTAAGGCAGAATCACTAGGATTGATGAACTAATGACACCACAGTTTTGGTCAGAACTGCTCATTTAAACAGGTATCGTGATGTGTTAACACTGTAGTTGTACTTCTGCAGCTATTAAGAAAGGAAAACGCTTTTAAAAATAGAAGAAAAGCTGAAACGGTGAAGTAGAGTTCTGCTTTAGAAGCCAAAATAATCAATTAAAGTGCAAGAGCTCCAAAGCTGGGTTTTTCCGACCATCTTGCTGTCTTTTAAGCATTATGTGTGCCTCTTACTGTGTGGTTTTCTTCAGATACCTTGGAATTCAGACGTCGACCTTTGGTGGCACAACGTTATGAAGAATTCTAGCAAAGAGTGTGAGCCTGTCTGGTGTGATGCGGAAGACGAACTGTTTATTCTCTACACCAGTGGGTCAACTGGAAAACCGAAGGTATGTTCCTTTAATCTGATCCTGTGCCCAAAGCATGAAGTGAAGAGTTAATATTTACTTGCCAAGTCACACTCGCTTGCTGTTCACTCTGCTGTGTGGACGCTTTGGATCCAAATGCTTACTGTTTTAATGCTTTCACAGTACTGGTCTGGAACCAGAAATGGGCCCTATCTCTACAAATACTTGTAACATTAGTGCAACATTAATTACACATTAGTGTAACGAGACCTCTTGTATTCCAGGTGCTCTAGGTTACTTGGAAGGGGGAAAGTTCAATGGTAGAGAATGTTTTGCCTGCAGAAGGTCCCAGGTTCAGTCCCTCCCATCTCCCCATAAAAGGATCTCTGGTAGCAGGTACTGTGAAAGTTCTTTGCCCAGAAACCCCGCCTAGCTGCTGCCAGTCAAAATAGATGCCATTGGAGCAGTGGTCTGACTTGTTCTGTTCATGTGGCCCACTGTGAAATTCTGGGGTGGTGGCATTGTGTGTATATAAATACATGCAGGGTGCAGGACTGGCCACATGTATTTTTTCACCGATTATTGAGCAGCAGTTGGCATAAATAATTGAAGGAGGCACAGAAAGCCTAATACTTTTTAGTCTTTGCTATACATAGTACATATACACATTACAGGCTTTCTTCATAACAACATATGCTTCCTAAGCCTTGTATACATACATCTGTTTAAATTCACACGAGATAAGAGTCTGCGCATAATCTCTGAAGTGTTTATTTCACTGCTTGCTGTACAGAGCACTCACTTTACTGAATTTATGTGGTCAGTGGTTTGATGACTACAAAAATATCACATGAACTAATTTGGTTACCTCTCAGGGCTGTGTTTGGGATTGGTGCCACTATTTTCACATTTAATTATGACACTGCAAGTAAACATTGCAAAGAAAAGTACTTCATGGTGATGTTTCCCTGTAAAAGGGAGTCATACCGCTTACCCTTGTGTGTGATTGAACTAATGTTATTTTTATAATGTGGTTAATGATACAGTAAAAATATGTTTCCTTCTCTCATGCTGAAGTTTTACTGATGTATTTGTTCAATGCAGTAGTGCTTGAGTAACAAAATGGCTGGAACTAGACACATCAAAGTAGTGTTTCAGTTAAATGCATTGTAAATTTAAACAGGGAAAACAGGTAGAGAAAAACAGGACCCCACACTGCCATCTGATGGCACAATGTTATACTGCAAATACAACACATATACAGTGGTACTCGGGTTGCATACATTTCAGGTTACAGACTCTGCTAACCCAGAAATAGTACCTCAGGTTAAGAACTTTGCTTCAGGATGAGAACAGAAATCGCGCAGTGGCAGCGCGGCAGCAGCGGGAGGCCCCATTAGCTAAGGTGGTGCTTCAGGTTAAGAACAGTTTCAGGTGAAGAACGGACCTCCGGAATGAATTAAGTACGTAACCAGAGGTACCACTGTAAATCGCTTTTTCTTTACCAATCTAGCTGAGTCCAATGTTGCTGTATGCTTTCTCATATAATGGAAATCAAGCCAGTAATGTTCTGTTTAATTCCAGCTGGTTTTCTTTGTTTCAGGGTGTTGTACATACAATAGGTGGCTATATGATTTTCACTGCCACTACCTTTAAATATGTGTTTGATCACCATCCTGAGGACATCTACTGGTGCACGGCTGACATTGGATGGATAACTGGCCATTCCTACCTCACATACGGACCTTTGGCAAATGGGGCAACCAGTGTCTTAGTAAGTTCTGTGGTATGTGGGGGCTGTATGAGGGTGGGGGAGGGGGAACTAGAAGCCTTACCAGGCTTACACAAACCAAGTATTGAGTGCCTTGATCAAGGTTGAATTGTATTGGTCTTGTCATGCAACATCCTCATTGACAAGAAAGCAGCTAAACAAGTTAGGTCACTGATGATGACCATGGCTCCTCAAACCTCGTTTGCACTGAGGTTCATTGCTGGTCAAGTTCTTCTTATTGTCATTCTTCACAAGTACCTTCTTCTGATTTGAGCCAGGCAGTCTTGCTGATTCAAATCAAGTCATGAATGGTCCCCAAAGACCTCTGTGCTCAGTAGCGTTCTTTAGGCTACAGAAGCATTATAGGGCTGCAAAGTTTTGCACCCCACTTGCTGGAAGCAGCAAGTGGGGTGGTGGGTTTCTTCTTCTCATGCTAAATGACTTGTTTTCTGCTCAGTTTGAAGGGCTTCCCATTTACCCAGACGTTGGTCGTATGTGGAGCATCATTGACAAGTACCAGGTGACCAAGTTCTACACAGCACCCACTGCCATTCGCCTTCTCATGAAGTATGGAGATGAACATGTCCAGAAGTAAGTAGGACTTTAAGCAAGACAGAGAGTGGTTTTGCTAATAACCTTCCAGCATTGGGGATATATAATCTCAAACATGCATCGCTCTAGAGAAAAGCAAACCTTAGAACAAAGCTAATTCCTCCCGCCTTTTCCTCAGGAACAGCGTTCTTGTTTTACGTTTGTTCTATAAGATATGAAGCATAGGGGCCAACTCCTAGGGGCCAAGGTCCTTTCGGGGGCCCCAACAAAATATATGAGCGGGTTGCCCTTCCCCCCAGTTGATGGACATTGCCATTTAAATGGTGTGCATACACCACATCATGTGACTGATTCCATGGGGCGGGGCTTACCTCCCCCCCCCCATATTTTATTTAAGTTGGCACCCCTCATATAAAGACAATGTGGGGAGGACAGTGAGAAAAGAGGGAAGGGAATATACTTGGCTGGATCTTGGTGCTTCGTTTAAGCCCTGATGACTGCTAGAAAAGGTCTGTCAGAATCTCACCCCAATTACAGTGCTTGCTCTTGACAGGAGGCTTTTGTCGGTTTCTGGCAGTGTTCTCCTTGTGCTGCTTGGCACTCTCCTTGAAGGGCCAGCTCTGGAACTGCGAACCAATTTTTTTCTTGTGGAGTTTTCCTCCCTCTCTTTAAAAACCTATCTGCTTCTTATGGCAGGTACAGCAGGAAGTCCCTGAAGATCCTTGGGACAGTTGGGGAGCCCATAAACCCAGAAGCTTGGCTATGGTACTATAGGGTGGTTGGAGAAGAAAGATGCCCTATAGTGGATACCTTCTGGCAGACAGAGACTGTGAGTTATTTGGTTCTTGGTTCCCTTTGTGTCTTGTGAATGATCTATTTGCCTGTTAGGATTTTCCTGCGCTCTCCCAAGTACTAGGTTTTGGGTGGCATTCAGCTTGGTTTTGCTCAGAGTAGACTAATTGAAGTAAATGAACTTGTCTAAGTAATGCCCATTAATTTCAGTGAGTCTACTCTGCATCAAACTTAGATGAATACCACTTCTTGAGTGGAATTCAATATAGTGGTAAGTGGGGTACGTGGGGGGGTCAGGTTTTCTCCCCTCCCTCACCCTGCATGCCCCCTAAACCTGTTCTGCAGGTTCCCCAATCCTCCAGAGTCAATTTAGGGGTGTGTGGGGTATGCGGAGCAAGCAGGCTCCATTCTGTACATGCAACAACTTAGTTGAATTCAACCTTTTTTGAGTTTTTGCCCACAAACTTGCTACAGTTTTTCTATAGCAAAAGTACAGTTGCTTGGAAATGCATTGCTGCTACCTGCTGTGCCTCAACTCACCTTCTCCTCCACTGCCTGGTATTGTTGTGACTGTTTTGGGTTTCTATCCTGCAGGGTGGCCATGTGTTAACTCCTCTCCCTGCTGCCATACCAATGAAGCCGGGCTCAGCTGTAAGTATAGATCTGATTGTTCTCGTCTGTTTGTGCAGCAGTACTTTTTGTCCCCCACCCCCCTTGGGCTTTGGCACAATAGTTCCACTAATAATCCTCTCACAAACATGCAGATAAATGCAAATTATTTTATACACACTTACATGTTTTAAAGCATTTTCTAAGGCAAAACCAAAGTGGGATGATAGGCTCTAAGTGAATAGCGGTTTTCCTTCCTGGAAATTGACTTATTTGCTGACCAGAAGCTTTGAGTGTAATCTTAAAAGTTATGGAACCTTCTGTGGTGAATTATTTGGGGATGGGAATGGAAGAACTTAGCCCAGATGTGAAAACAAGTCCAAAGTTCATTTTCTACCTTCCACATGTCTGCTTTCTCTGGGGGTTTAAGTTTGCATTTTCCACTTCTTCCAAATCCTACTATGAATATTCCTTGGCAGACGCTTCCTTTCTTTGGGGTGGTCCCTGCGGTGCTGGACGAGTCTGGGGAGGAGCTGGAAGGAGAAGCAGAAGGTTACCTGGTAAGAAAAAGTGAAGTTTTTATTGCTGGCTAAATTCAGTCTGTGTGTGGAGCTTCATGGGCTCTATATAGTCATTCCCATTTTGCATTAGTTCCATGTGTGGGATATCTGTCCCTTAACTGCTTCAGACAGTGGAGCAGAGCATAGCAGTCATGGTTCGTTACCATTGATAGCCTTATCCTCCATACTATTAAAGCTATCTAAATTGGTGGCCATCACTACTTCCTTCAAAAGCAAGTTTAATACTTTAGGGTGTGTGTGTGTGTGTGTGTGTGTGTGTGAGAGAGAGAGAGAGAGAATGTGCACACACAAATAAAACTTTCAGCTTGACCTAGTGACGTATTGGCAGCCAGTGGTATTACTTTAATAAACGTGTTGCATGTTAGATGCTGGTTTCTCTAGTATGCAACCTAGGGCAGCCCCACATAGAGATTGTTCCAGTAATCTCTTTTTTTTTTTTTTTTTTTTTTAATTTAGAGATGGAAAGTTTATTTTTTTTTTTTTTTAGATTTAAAATTTTTTATTATAATCCAACATTTAAAAACACATATACCTTGTTAACAAAAGCAAAACAAGCAAACAAACAAAAAAAAACAATACAAGAATCACTATACAGTCTTTTATATTACATAACTTCCCACCACCACGACGTGACCTTTATCTCAACACTATATACAGCAGTATCTTTTGTTAATCCGGATGCTCTACCTCACGGTTTTTATATTGTACCTACTGTTATTTTGACATTTCCTAATATCTTCTCCATGTATGAAAAAAATTTGTTCCAATCGTTAGTAAATTTGGTATTTTTCTGTTGCCTAATCCTCTGAGTCATTATTGCCAAATCGATGTATTCAGTTAACTTATTTTGCCAGTCCTTGATTGTTGGGATGTTGGGTTTTTTCCAATTCTGCGCTAGCAGTATCCTAGCGGCGGCTGTCGCATACTGGAATAGAGTTTGGTCGTTCTTGTTGATCTCGTTCCCCACCATTCCCAGAAGGAACGCCTCGGGTATTTTTGGGAAGGTATACTTTAGGATCTTTTTTAATTCATCGTAAACCGCACCCCAAAACTTCTTTACCTCATCGCAGGCCCACCACATATGAAGGAAATTTCCCTCTTTCTTTTTGCATTTCCAGCAGGTATTGTCCCCGGTTTTATACATTTTAGCTAATTTTATTGGGGTGATGTACCAACGGTACATCATCTTTTCCATATTTTCTCGGAGACCAACACATGCTGAAAATTTCATATCCTTGTTCCATAGTTTTTTCCATTTTTCATAGTCTAGGGGGTGTCCTAGATCTATAGCCCATTTAATCATAACCTCTTTAATTTCCTCATCCTTGGTGTCCCACTCTAATAGTTGGTTATACATTTTAGATAGGAGTTTGGACTTCCCTTCTATTATTTCCAAATGGAATTTGGACTTGTTCTTACACATACCGGCTTTTTTATGTTCGTTCCATAAAGAGTTAATTTGGTGGAAATGCAACCACCCCGATAGTTTGTCTTTTAGCTCATCATAGGGTCTAATTTCCCACCCTCTTTCAGATCTTATCAAGAAGTCGGCATATGTCCACCTTTTACCTTCCATATTTAATTTTTTGATTTCTAGAATGTCGACAGGTGAGAGCCACAATGGAGTTTCTTTTTCTACCAAATTCTTACATCTATTCCACACCTCTAGCAATGCCCCTCTTATGATGTGATTAGAAAAACTTTTATGCACTCTCCCCTTATCTTGCCACAGGTAAGCATGCCACCCAAACCTAGCATTGAAACCCTCTAAGTCCAACAGGTCGGTGTTGTCCAAGACTATCCATTCCTTGACCCAGCATAAACACGCGGCCTCATAATATAATTGAAGATTCGGGACCGCAAACCCACCTCTGTCTCTTTTATCAGTGAGCAATTTATATTTAATTCTGGCCCTTTTGCCCTGCCAGATAAACCTAGAGAGGGTCCTCTGCCAGTCCCTGAACATTGTCGTGCCCCTGATTACTGGAATGTTTTGAAATAAGAATACCATTTTTGGGAGGACGTTCATCTTAATGGCCGCCATTCTCCCCTCCCACGACAGGTGTAATCTGCTCCAACTATCTAGATCTCTTTTACATTCTTTCCAAATTCTGCTGTAATTGTCCTCCACCAAATTTATATTTTTAGTTGAGACCCAAATACCCAAATATTTAACCTTTTTTGATATTTTTATCCCAGATTCCGCCTCGATTTTATTTTTTGATTGTTCGTCTAGATTCTTTACCAACATTTTTGTTTTTGTTTTATTTAATCTAAACCCCGATAGCTTCCCAAATTCCTCCATTAGTCCCATAATTATATTTATTGTTTCTAGAGGTTCTTCTATTGATATTACTAGGTCGTCAGCATAAGCTTTAACTTTATATTCTTTTTTGCCTACCTTAATCCCTCTTATTTCTGGTGTTCCTCTAATCTTATTCAATATGACTTCCAGGACCATAATAAATAACAAAGGTGATAATGGGCATCCCTGTCTTGTGCCCTTTGTAATCGTGAATGAGTCTGTTAAACTACTATTGATGATAAGTTTCGCCCTTTGGTTTGAATAGATCGCTCTGATGCCTTCTAGGAATGGCCCTCTTATTCCTACCCTTTCCATACATTTAATGAGAAATTGCCAAGATACATTATCGAAAGCCTTTTCGGCATCTATAAAGATTAGGGCGGCAGGGATATCAATTTTAAGGTCCAGATATTCGATTATATTGACTACGTGTCTTACATTATCTTTTGTTTGTCTACCGGGCAGGAATCCGGCTTGGTCTTTATGGATCGTTCTATTAAGATATTTCTTTAATCTATATGCCATTATTCCTGCGAAAATCTTGTAATCCATGTTAAGCAAAGAAATTGGTCTGTAGTTTTTTATATTAAGTGTATCTGAATCTGCTTTGGGTATTAATGTGATATACGCCTCTCCCCACGAGTCGGGTATTTCCCCTCCTTGGAGGATGTTGTTAATTACGTCGCAGAGTACCGGAATTAGAAGTTCGTCTAAGGTTCTGTAATATTTTTGGGAGAGGCCATCTGGGCCAGGGGCCTTCCCGGGTTTCATCTTCTTGATTGCATCTCTAACCTCATCTATGGTTACCGGCTCATTTAGAACTGTCTTTTCTTCGTCTGATAGCAGCGCCCCTTCGTTCCTATCCAAATACCTTCCTATCTCAACTGTATCCTCATCCTCTTTCTTCTTGTACAGGGTTTCGTAATATTGAAGGAACTTTCCCTTGATCTCACTGGGGTCCTCTATTAATTGGTCTTCAAATTTAATTTTGTTAATCACCTTTTGTTTTTTTTTCTTCCTCAATTGCCATGCTAGCAGCTTACCGGTTTTATTTGCTGATTCAAAATACCTTTGTTTCATCGATTTTATTCCCCACTCTATTTCCTGGTTCAGCAATGATGAGTATTGAGTTTGTAGTAATTTGCAAATTTGTTTGAGACTCTCATCGCCGGGATTTATTGTTAATTTATCCTCTACTTCTTTTAATTGTTTGATTAGTTCTTCCTTCTTTGCCTCTCTCAGGTTTTTCCTATATTTATTCTGTTGAATCAAAAAACCTCTAAGGACTGCTTTACTGGCATCCCAGACCACATTAATTTTAGTTCCTTTGTACAAGTTATGATCAAAATATTCCTTCAAAATGTTCTTTGCCCTGCCAATAATCTCATCCTGTTCCATTAGGTAATCGTTCATTCTCCATCTGTATGTACCTGATGGGATACTCTTTATTTCCAAAAAGATTGAGCTGTGGTCCGATAACGTTCTGGGCTCTATTATGCATCTCCGCGCTCTTAACAAAAGGTCTCTGGAGACCCAGATCTGGTCTATTCTACCCCAGCTCTGGTGTACTCCAGAGAAGTGTGTGAACTGTTTTCCTGTTGGGTTTTTGTGTCTCCAGACATCAATTAGGTCTAGATTTTCTTGAAGATCATCAAAAGTTTTGGGGAGTTTCCCCTGTTTCCCTTTCCTTCTCTTTTCACTTCTATCTATTTCGGGTTCAGGGACTCCATTCAAATCACCTAATAAAATTAATTTATAGTTTTCTAACTCTAGTAATATTTGTTCTAATTTTTTAAAGAACTCGGTTTTGTTTGTATTGGGGGCATAGACCGACACCACATTAAGCCTTTCCCCTTGGTGGGTGATTTGGATCCCTAGAATTCTCCCCTCCTCATCTTTACATATTATTTTGGGTTCCAGTTTCTCTTTGGCATAGATGACCAACCCTCTCTTTTTATTCACCTCCGAGTTTATAAACTCCATTCCCAGCTTTTTATTAATCAGTATATGTTTGTGTTTTTTAGCCACATGAGTTTCTTGGCAGCAGATCACGTCACATTTTTTATTTTTCAAAACTTTCTCTATTTTATTTCTTTTTGATTTCTTATTTAGACCATTAACATTCCAAGTTAAAAAGGTTAAGGACATAGTTTGGGTAAAGCGTCACGTTTATGGCTGATTTCAATTCCTTGTCTCTCCCTCTTCCTCTGTTTCCTCCTCTTCCGCTACGCCTTCCCCCTCTTCCTCCTTTCCTTCACCCTCCCCCTCCCCTCTTCTCAGCCTCGCCCTCCCCCCTCCCTCCCCCCCTCCGGCTTCCCCTCTATCTGTTAGTCCATCCTCCTTTCTACTAAGCTCCTTCTCATATCTTCTCAGGAACTTTTCTACTTCTAAGGAACTAGTCAGTTTAAATCTCTTATCTTTAAAAAAGAAAGCAATTCCCTCAGGGAATTCCCATCTAAATTGGATATTGTTCCTTCTTAAGACACCTAATATGTGTCTATATCCTTCCCTCTTGCGTAATAATCTGACCGGGATCTCTTTCAGGACAATTATCGGTCTACCGCCTATTATTAATTTTTTATGGTAGCTTGTTTTAAGTATCAGATTTCTCATTCCCATAGAGTTAAATATTACTAAACAGTCCCCGATGAGTTTCCTAGGTTTATTCTGGTATGTTCTCATTTTGATCCTAAAGGCGTTTTCTATCGTATATGCGACCTCCTCTTCTTTTACTTCTAACCAGTTTGCTAATTCCAAAGTTATTTTTTCTTTAATGTTCTCTCTAGTAATCTCTTGAGGGTACCAGTGCACAGTCTGCTGTGACTGCTATCTGTATCCAGGAATTGTTGAAACTTGTGTACCAGCCTAAGCTGGAAAAAGGAACTCTCAGCCACTGGAGCTACTTGGGCCTCAGTTGACGAAGATGGGTACAGGTGTAACCCCAGACTACAGACTTGTTCCTTCAGAGGAAATGCGGCTCTGTTTGGAACTAGCAATTGACCAATTTCCTGGATCTGGGCACCACTCATCTTAGGCTCTCCACCTTGCCAGGATTCAGCTTCAGTTCACTGACCCTCATCCAGACCACCACTGTGTCTGGACTTAGCATTGCTAGTTCCCCAAAGTTAGCCTTTTAGCGGATACATGTGTAAGATACATATTCACTAACAGATAGGGTAACTAGAGTGGGAATAATACCTGCTTAATTCTCAGGCTGCTTTGGAATGGGATGGTGTTTGGGAAAGCAGTGCAGAGGACAGGGGTTCAGCCCCTCCTTCTCAAATTGCTGCTGCTGTCTCAGTCAAAATTTGAGTCCTTGGAAGGGTCTACTGTTTAAGCATAGAGTGTGGCAACTCCTCAGCATTGTAATAAGTTTTGAGCTCAGCTCTGATCAGATCAAATTTCTCTCTGGGAGTGAAGAAGATTTGAACTATCAGAGTTGAACTGATTTTACACAGGAGCCTGCAAGTTGTCTTTCACCAAGAGCAAAGGATCATAAAATATATCTGCAGAATGGACCGTTGCCCAGAGCAGAGTCAAAGTGCCAAGAATGTGCATGGGTTGCTTGGGTGCTGTCCAGCTTCTATTTATGAAAGACGATACCATTCTGTATGTTCGTTTAATAATTACGTTGCAGAGGGCATCTGGAATCGCTGTAGTGATGCCATTGTGACATGAGTTTCCTGGAAAAAATTGAACACGAAAATGTCCTGCTCTCCTAAACCCACTGTGATCTGATTTAGCATGGTCTACTTGGCTAGAAGTTTTTTTTTGGGGGGGGGCATGGCATGGCGGGAGTATGCCATGTTTCATTTTATGTTGTGTGTAGAATTCAATAAGGTAAACACTGGCAACTTTAAAGTAAACTATGATTTGATGCACTTTAATGTTTGCTCGTCCTCTCCTGAGTGTTGCAGCAGGAGGAAACAATTCCAGAGTCTGGCATGTGGTGACATTTGAACTTAGGCTCGTAGTTTGTTTCTTGGTGAGCTAACAGACCTTAGCTTCAGGTTGCGGTTTGCTTAAGAGAGAAAAACCACGAGCTCTAGTTTACATGCATTGACAAGCCAGATTATTGTCATGTTTCTGTCTTGTTTCCAGCATTGGAACAGTTGGGAGGACCACATTCCCAGGGTTATGCTATGTTATAATTGTGGTTATCAGTGGCATATCTTAAACCTAAACAATACATGTTGTATCAGACCCAAGGTATGTCTAACCCAGTTCTCACAGCAAGACGTATGTAACTCATCTTGATCCTCAGTCACTAGTATTCAGAGGCAAACTTGACTGAATGGGTATTTGAACTCTGGTCTCCCAGGACAAAGTCCATCATTTGAGCCAATGCGCCATATTGACTTAACACCCAATGCCTTGTGTGAGCATAGCATTATACCGTATTGAATCCTTTGTGGGAGGAGAGGAACAATTCTTTGGAAGTAAGCCACAGCTTCACATGGGACAAAATGCTCAATGCAATGTAAAGGCATAGTAAAGAAACCCACATTTAATATGTTCTCTTATTTGTACTCTCCTTTTAGGTTTTTAAGCAACCCTGGCCTGGAATAATGCGCACAGTGTACAAAAACCACCAGCGGTTTGAGACCACGTACTTCAAAAAGTTCCCTGGTTACTATGTGACTGGAGATGGTAAGGTTCTACAGGGAATCCTGTAATATTGACAGTAAAGCATGCTTCCTGTATAATGTGGTACGGGTTAAGCATGATGTATAAAAAAGAGGCTCAACATACTTCCTTTGTGCAGCTTTTTTTTATATCCAGCCCCTCCATCTGAATTCTCTTTCTAACAGGGACTTAGAGCTATATGTATGGACTAGGTTTGATTCGTATTTGGGTTTTGTGAGCTTTTAATTTGTAGCCCTGGAATGAATGCTCAAATCTTGGCAACAAAGGCAAGAGGTCCCTTTATGAAATCCACAGTCCGCCCTGCTTGACTCCCTGGAATTAGGAGCAAATTGTGGGAGAAGGCGTGTGAGTCACAAAGGATATGGGGAACAAACCCCCTTTGGCACCCTTTATTTACATCAATTTGATTTGCCTGGAATTTGATTTGGATACTGAAGTTCAGCCCTGAAATATGCAATGCATAGGGTAGAGAGGCACTTAGGAATTGGTTCATTGGGCCTTTCCTTTTCCACTCATTCATCTTTGCTGGTCCCATGTATTTGCAGTTAGGCAGCAGGGCTTCTGGGCAATGAGGTGTGACTACTGCCTTTCACATTACTCTTTTTTGCTGTCTTTTGTTTCTTAATAACTACTTAGTGTCATTTGTTCACATTGTGCTGTGTACACCCACCCCAGTTCTCCCTAGATGCTTTTTTCCCTAGCTGGCTACTTTACATTGGTCAATTTGCTGGTTTGGTTTTTCCCCCTGCCAGGCTGCAAAAGAGATAAAGATGGTTATTATTGGATCACGGGTCGAATTGATGACATGCTGAATGTTTCTGGTAAGAACAAAATCTTTGTGGAAGGTTTCGAGTTTCCTGTAAAACTCTCCCAATGATATGGTAGGCCTTTTTGACATGATATGCCACCCTAGGCTCATTTGGGAGGAAGAGCAGGGTGTAAATAAAATCAATCCAAAAATTTGGGGGTGGGGTGTGTGATATGTTTCCTCCTCAGTACTGTTTAAAGCATGTGGCTGAGAGAGGGTCAGCCAAGGATGAATGAGATACCTGGGCCAAAAAAGGTTAGACCAGTGAATGCAAAAAATCAATAGTGACTGTGCTTACATAATCAAATTCTGGCTTGATAGGCCAGGATACGTTTGAGCTTCATGCACACACATGCAGCCTCTTTACTGTCATTCTTGCTTTGTGTGAATGGGGAAGCAGAGCAGGAAGCTGCAGTTAGATGTTAGTGCCTGATTTGTGTAAACTGGGAACTATAGTCACTGTCATCAAAACAATAAGGAATCCTGGCTTGTTTGGAAGCCATTAGCCACTCGTGTGGTTTATACATAATACAAAATTATGGTTAAAAATGGTTTGTTTTTCTCCATGTGCAAAGCATGGAGTGCAATGGAATCATAGGGATTGATGCAGGTGCATAAAGCTTACCTGAAAGCAACCAATGTCTAAGCCCATCCCCTTAAGAGATTCTTTCTACTTTATAGTTTTGTCTGCCCCATTTTCCATGTCATTACCGAGGAGGCAGGTTTAGTCGTTGTTTGAGGACTATCCAGGTCTGGTTCTGACCGGAAGGATACAGTAATCAGCAAGGGAAACCCACATGACCTGAAAGTGTTGCTGTGCAATGCCAGGTCAATGATGAATAAAACCACTGCCATCCACGACCTGATTGTGGATGGAGGATTTGACCTGGCATGTGTGACAGAGACCTGGTTGGATGAAGCAGATGGGCCTGTCCTTGCCGCTGCTTGCCCACCAGGTTTCTCTTATGCACAGCAACCCAGGTCATCTGGGTGGGGAGGTGGGGTTGCAGTGATTTTTAGGAAGTCATTAGTCTGCACCAGGCGTCCTATTGGGAAGACCCAGTTTTCTGAGTGCATGTTCTGGAAGTTGGGCAATAGGGGCAGTACAGGATTCCTACTGGTGTACCGACCTCCCCGCTGCACCAAGGATTCCCTGCCCGAGCTGCTTCAGGTCGTGGCGGATATGCTCCTGGAGACACCTAGCTTGGTTGTCATGGGGGATTTTAACATCCATGCTGACATGACCTTACAAGGGGCTGCTCGGGACTTCGTGGAAAGCATGGCCTCCATGGGGCTGTCCCTGAATAAGTTTGGCCCAACTCATAGCCGTGGACATGCCTTAGACTTGGTGTTCACCTCTATGGATGTTGGTGGTCTGACACTAACTAAAAGCGAAAAAGAAGAAGTGCCATGGTCAGATCACTTCCTGGTGCAACTGGACTTCTCCACAACCCTTCCCCTCTGCAGGGAGGTGGGACCGATTCGGATGGTCCGCCCCGCCACTTAATGGATCCAATTGGCTTCCAGAGAGTGGTAGGGGATGCTTTATCCCAAGTTGATGGCCTTTCAGCTGATTCCCTGGTGGCACGCTGGAATGCGGAGTTAACCAGGGCTATTGACTGTCTGGCTCCGAAGCGCCCTCTCCGATTGCATGGAGCCTGGACAGCCCCGTGGTTTTCCCCGGAACTGAGGGTGATGAAAAATCATTGAGACGGCTAGAGCGCTGGTGGCGGAAAACTCATTCTGAATCAGACCTGACACGGGCTAGAGCTCAACGTCATACAGTGGTTCCGCTCCTTCCTCCTGAGCCGTGTCCAGAAAGTGGTGGTGGGGGATGAGTGTTCAGACCCCTGGGCTCTCACTTGTGGGGTGCCTCAGGGTTCTGTCCTCTCCTCCACGCTTTTTAATATCTATATGAAGCCGCTGGGAGAGATCATCAGGGGGTTTGGACTGGGTGTTCATCAGTATGCAGATGACACCCAGCTCTACCTCTCCTTTAAATCAGAACCAGTGAAGGTGGTGAAGGTCCTGTGTGAGTGCCTGGAGGCGGTTGGAGGATGGATGGCGGCTAACAGATTGAGGTTGAATCCTGACAAGACAGAAGTACTGTTTTGGGGGGACAGGGAGCGGGTTGGTGTGGGGGATTCCCTGGTCTTGAATGGGGTAACTGTGCCCCTGAAGGACCAGGTGCGCAGCCTGGGAGTCATTTTGGACTCACAGCTGTCCATGGAGGCCAGGTAAACTCTGTGTCCAGGGCAGCTGTCTACCAGGTCCACCTGGTACGCAGGCTAAGACCCTACCTGCCCACGAACTGTCTCGCCAGAGTGGTGCATGCTCTGGTTATCTCACGCTTGGACTACTGCAACGCGCTCTACGTGGGGCTACCTTTGAAGGTGACCCGGAAACTGCAATTAATCCAGAATGCGGCAGCTAGACTGGTGACTGGGAGTGGTCGCCGGGACCACATAACACCGGTTCTGAGAGATCTGCATTGGCTCCCAGTACGTTTCCGAGCACGATTCAAAGTGTTGGTGCTGACTTTAAAGCCCTAAACGGCCTCGGTCCTGTATACCTGAAGGAGCGTCTCCACCCCGATTGTTCAGCTGGGACACTGAGATCCAGCGCTGAGGGCCTTCTGGCGGTTCCCTCATTGCGAGAAGTGAGGCTACAGGGAACCAGACAGAGGGCCTTCTCGGTAGTGGCGCCCG
The DNA here is from genome assembly GCF_965113315.1 of Podarcis vaucheri. Taxonomy (NCBI): domain Eukaryota; kingdom Metazoa; phylum Chordata; class Lepidosauria; order Squamata; family Lacertidae; genus Podarcis; species Podarcis vaucheri. Next base: position 76,615,463 of record NC_138764.1, read on the forward strand.
CCCTGTGGAACGCCCTCCCATCAGATGTCAAAAAGATAAATAATTACCTGACATTCAGAAGACATCTTAAGGCAGGGAAGTTTTTAATATGTAACGCTGTACTATTTTTAACACTGATTGGGAGCCGCCCAGAGTGGCTGGGGAAACTCAGCCAGATGGGCGGGGTATTAATAATAAATTATTATTATATTATTATTATAGGGATTTTAATGTTTGTACTGTGGCAGTGACTCCTGCATAGTCATGGGGTTTTCAGGAAGCACATAATATTAGCTGCAATGTGACCTTTTGGTTTCCTTTCATAATGGTCCAAAGAGTCTCCATAACTATCGAATATCTGGGCACTTGAAAGCTATTACTGTATCTTTTCAGAGATTGAAATATCTAACATTTACATGTCTCTGGTTTTTGTTTTTATAATTTATCATGGTACATAGCACCATATCCGCTCAAGCAGAATTAGTGCAGGCATACTCTTTGGGGAACTTCAAGGAGTCTTCTCAGATAGACTAGAGGAAAACATGTTTTCCTCTTTTATCTTATGAAGTCCCAAAAAAATACAAAACAAACTCACCAAACTAAGAAATGGTTTGCTTTACTATTATTGGCTACTTTTATTTATTTTTTAGCTTTTACAAGTTGTACTTGGGATCAAACTGTGTTTTCTCCCATAGTACCTTTCTAGAATGCTATTTTGCAACATTTACATCTTGACCAAGATTTTAGTGTAAAGGGTTCCTTTTTTATTTAGGTGATGATATTTCTTCGGCAATATGCAATCTATGCCAATGGATAACCATGTTGCCTCAGCCAATAGAATTACCTTAAGCCCTAGCCTTCAGCATGGGTCTTGGCTTGCTTAGTTATTTATTTTCATAAAATTTATATGATGCTTGATTGCTCAAAACAAAACTTCAGTTTACAAAAAGAATAAAACAATGAAGTTATCAGTAAAAAGAGACAGTTGAAAGCAACTATATAAAATATTCAGATTTTTTTAAAATAAAAAACCCCAATAAGCTAAAAACTAGATTAAAACCAATGTCAACATGGATAGGCTTTCCTAAATGAAGGTATTTTCAGCAGGTGCCGAAAACCGCACAGTAAAGGGGCCTGCCTGATGTCAATAGGCTTTTGTGGAAAACCTCTTGAAAAGTGAAGAGGCCTGGGTACAGTGGCGTAGCGTGGGGGGTGCCAGGGGTGCCGGCTGCACCGGGCGCAACATTTGGGGGGGCACGTTTGGCCGGCCCTCCTCGAGGAAGCAGGAACCCCACTGTCCTCGGACCTCCTCCGAAGGCTGGCGGTGGGGCGGAGAGATCTTCTCCCCGCGCCAGCCTTTGGATGGCTGTCCTGAAGACTTGTGGTGGGAGCAGTGGCGTAGCGTGGGGGTGCAGGGGGGCCTGCTGCACCTGGCGCAACATCTTGGGGGGGGGAGAGACTCGAGTGCTAAAATCCACGGGTTAGGGGGCGCAAATTACTTGCCTTGCCCCGGGTTAGGGGGCGCAAATTACTTGCCTTGCCCCGGGTGCTGAGAACCCACGCTACGCCACTGCCTGGGTAGCCATCTCAATTTAAGAAAACGCCCCCATTTCTTTCTGTTTGCAGGGCACTTGCTGAGTACAGCAGAAGTTGAATCTGCTTTGGTGGAACACCTGGCGGTTTCGGAGGCAGCAGTAGTAAGCCACCCGCACCCAGTGAAGGGAGAGTGCCTCTACTGTTTTGTGACGCTGAAGGATGGTCACGACTTCACAAAGAACTTAGTTGATGAACTGAAGAAACAAGGTAACCTTGGTAGACCATCGCATGTCGCTTGGCAAAAGAGCCAGAAAGTCCTTTTGGATTTGTGAGATGGGTGCGGGAGGGGCAGGGTAGCATGCTGCACATGCAACAAAGGAAGAAGCCACCTTTGGCCAGGTTAGATTTTTTGTCCAACTGGTCACATCCCAATGAAACTGAATGTTGGAAAACAAAAGGAAGTACTTCTTCACCCCATATGTAGTTAAATTATGGAATTTGCTCCCACAAGAAGCAGTGATGGCTGCCAACTTGGATGGCTTTAATAGTGGATTAGAAAAAAATCACGAAGGATAAGGCACAGTAGTTATTGCCACTGATGGTTGTGTTCTCCTCCTCCACCACTGTCAGAGGCAGTGTGTTTCTGAATAGCAGTTGTTGGAAATCACAAGAGGGCAGAGTGCTGTAGTGCTCAGGTCCTGCTTGGGTGCTTCCCATGGCCATCGGGTTGGCCACTGTGAGATCAGCATGCAGGGCTAGATGGGCTTTTTCTTTGTCCTTGGTATTATCTAGTTCAACTGGCAGTCTCTCTGGAATATCCAGCAAAGGACATTCCCTTCACTTCTTACCCAGTTCTTTTAAAACTGGATATACTAGGTATTGAATGGTAAGCATGTGCTCTGTTGCTGAGCCAGGATCACATTGGTGGAGCGGATGTCACACCAGCCTGTTCAGCAAAAGGAAAGCTACCTGCTGGCTCAGATTTTCTCTTTTGGAGATCATTCTTCAGCCCTTCTAATCTTCCTGAGATGAAGCCCCACCCCCACAACTTGCATCATCCCACAGCCTGGCTGGCAGGACAGTTTTCAAATAAAAGGTTCATTGCTTAGTAGTCCCAGAAGCTAAATTTATCTCTGCTGGCCTTATTGCCTCCCACATGTTGCTCTCCTTGCCAGCTGGCACCTGACTTGAATACATAAGGGCAGACCGCATGGCCCGTGAACAGGGTGTGGGTTTTGCAGTGGCAAGGCATGCACAACAACCCTTCCTTTCCCTTTGACAGCAAAGTTGCTGTAGAGGAGGGTGGGTTTGCACAACAGGTTGGTTTCCAAATTGGACTCTGGGGTAGCGGTATTTATCTGACCGAGGTCTTACGGGAACATAAATGATTTGATGTGTTTTTAATGAGCGGAGCAAGACTTCCCCAGAGTGGCTGCTTTTTAAAACAGGCTTGTTGGTGTTAGTTACTCCCGGTCAGCCCCTTTGTCATTCAGACACTTGTATTCTGCAGAATCCTTTCACGCACTCATCAAGGAGAAGAGTTTCCCTGAAAGACTATAATGAGAGACAAACTAATCCCACTTTCCACTGTGCAGCTGTGAAGGGACATCTGAGGTCTGCCAAGGATGACACCTGCAGATGGAACAGGCACATGAGGCTGAGCTAGTGCCTTCTGTGTACTGACTGTGGATCTAGACCATGCCCCATTGGAGTGCCACAACAGATGCAGCGAAGTCAGCGTGGGAGGGGTCCCTCTGGTTTGAGAAACACTGCTTCCTGTCAGAAATAAGAGCAAATAGAATAAAACTGTTGCATACCTTTTAGAAGAACGAATACGTTCTAATTGGAAATGGGAACGATGAATGAAGAACCTCTGTTACAAAACTGAAGTGGAAACACTCAAGGAAGAATTTATATTACAATTTACAAATCTTATTCCTGAAAAGGGTTTTGTTTTCTGTCCCTACTATGTGTGTTAAAGTTGCATTGCAGTGTAACAGGGAGCAGGGGGGTGCTGTGGTCTAAACCACTGAGCCTCTTGGGCTTCTAATTGCAAAGTCTGGCAGTTCGAATCCATGCGACGCGGTGAGCTCCCGTTGCTTTGCCCCAGCTCCTGCCAACCTAGCAGTTCAAAAGCATACCAGTGCAAGTAGAAAAATAGGCACCACTGCGGTGGGAAGGTAAACGGTGTTTCCATGCGCTCTGGCCCTCATCACAGTGGCCTGTCACACCAGAAGCCATTTAATCATACTGGCCACACAACCCAGAAAACTGTCTGTGGACAAACGCCAGCTCCCTTGGCCTGAAGTGAGATGAGCACCACACCCCATAGTCGCTTTTGACTGGACTTAACTGTCCGGGGTCCTTTACCTTACTTATTGCAGTGTGTTCCTATTGAGAATGCCAGTCATTTCCACTTCCCCAGGATATTCTATTTCTCTCCTTTCTGGGTGGGATGTTGGTGTCTTGTTCAGCTATTCTCCCTGTTTGCATGGGTTTTATTTCCTCAAGTCAGGTGCTTCACGAACGGTCCAGAGGCTATCATAGCTAAAATCCTTAATCTTTCATTTGCAGTTAGAGAAAAGATTGGACCCATTGCAACACCAGATTATATTCAGAATGCACCTGGCCTCCCCAAAACCCGCTCAGGTAAGATATGGATTTTACTGTATATGTGCAGGAAGCACAGATCATGGTGCTGTAAATACATTACATTACAGGTTCTTGCTACTAGTTGAATTTCCATTCTCTGCTTTCTTTTTGGAAACACAGTGTGGAAACTGGGAAAACTAGTAAAGCTGTGAGTAGCTATTTAGTAGCCCCTGTTGTCTTGGAGCCTTGTGGAAAACATGGAAATCCTCTTGCCTCTACTGTAGGAATGGCATGACATTTGTTTTTATTGGCAGAAAGGATTTCTAGTATGTAACAAGGCAGTAGTGGCTTGTGGGGAAACCCAGCCAGGTGGGTGGGGTATTATTATTTATTATAATGCCCGTATAGGTCAGTGGGAATTGTGTGGACAGCAACTCCCAAGGCAAAGTAGAAGTTGTTTATCATCATGGGCTTAATAGACCACAAGCTTAGCGCAAGTCAAGAGTGATGCAGCAGCAAAAAAAGCTAATGCTATTCTAGGCTGTACCAACAGAAGTCTAGTGCCCTCATCAAGGGAAGTAATAGTACCACTCAGTTCTGGTTGTATGGCCATCTGTCTTGGAGCCTTTAGTTGAGATTCCTGTATTGTAGGGAATTGGACTAGATGACTCTTAGGGTTCCTTCCAACTCTACAGCTCAATTACTTTATTGTCTTTGGGCAAGTTGCTTAGAATTTTACTCCCAAGTTATTAATTTTATTCAATTCATTGTATTTTATGTTTGTAGACTAATCTGGGGTCAAGAATCCCAGTGTATATCCTATTTTTAACAGCATGTCCTAAAATCCTGCGTCACTGCCTAAATACCATTCATTAATCATCTTTTTCTTGGAATGCAAGTACAGTTTGATGTTACACTGCCATTTCTTTGCAGGTAAAATTATGCGGCGGGTATTAAGAAAAATTGCCAAAAATGACCAGGAGCTGGGAGATACCTCTACTGTGGCAGATCCAGCAGTTATAAACCACCTTTTCAGCAACCGGTGTGAGACAATACTGTAGCAAGGCAATTCTAGAAGAAAACAGCAGTAGTGCAGGGATTTGGTGAGAATATGGCCCCATTGAGACAATGACAGTGTTTCTCTTGAGATGAAGAAGCTGCCCAACGCTGAGCTGAATGTAAAATGCTGTAAATGAAGAGAAGAAACTGGTGCTCCAAGATCCAGTCCTTTTGTGTTGTAGATCTAGTTGTCTGTGCCTCTGGAGAACTGTGTGCATTATGTTGTAGACCGGTAACTACATATCTGAAATTCCAGCCTCATTCACGTCGTACAGAATGACTTAACATTTTAATTTTCATGGATTAGTTTCATGAATTGTTTATTTTATTTTTTTACCTCTTAACGTGCTGCAAATGGGCAGAGCTTAGAATGTGTAGGCATTGGTGTGAAAAGATGGCTTTGCTCCCGAGTGGTAGTTAAAGGCTTTGAGAACCGACAAACTGAACAGTAATCCTCATGTTGAGGAAGAATTATTGGAACAATTTTTTTTTTTAGAAATCAAGCATTCATTAGTTTTCTTTCTTTCTTTATAAAATCCTGGATCCTCTGGCTGCATGCCATGGGGAAATCGAAGTTTATAGAAAAACTGCAACTCTGAAACTGTATAAAACTACTTTCCATGCTATTAATGACAATGACTTTCCCCCTCAAAAGGGAATAAGGCTATCTATTTGTTTTGGATTTTAATAGTACATTTGTGTATGTGTGTGTGCAGAGCTGAATTTTCCCAGTGCATCAAATTTTTTTGCGGGTGGAAGCAAATTCAGGGAATTGTTGTCATGAAAAGTTGCATTCAGTGCCTAGATGTATCCTAGAGGGAGGTTCATAAATTTTCCGTGGCTGTTGGTTGGTGCAATTCCTGTACCAATTGAATATGGGTAGGGATTCACTTGGATGGATGAGAAGCAGGTGCTGTAGTGATACCCAAAGTTTCAGTGACATGGGGCAGTTCAGTTACTTGGTTTTCCACGTGACCAGCTATGACACACAATCACATGAAGAAAATGGATATAGCCTGTGATTCTCACCTATGTTTCCTATGGCTGGTGAAAGCGTAGCTGCATTTGTGGAAAGTGTTTCCAGGTAAATTTTTATTTAGTCCAGTTTATGCTTCCATTTCTTGATATAATAATGGGCATATGTGTGACCAAATACGAGTTGCTGCTTTTGTGGAGGGACAAATAATCATAACAACACTGTGACCATTCTGCAGACAACTATGCAGAGGTGTCTTTTCTCATGGTTGGGTGAATATATCCATCATTCACAATACAGCAAAATCACAGTTAAGGATTTGCTTATTCTAGGTTTTTCACCATTCAGGTAGCAAAGAAAAAAATATCAAATCAAGTTTAGGTAGAGATCAGATGTGGACACATAACTGGGATCCCCCCCCCCCAATAATTTGATCCCACAACTCAGACAAACTCCCTAATAAATGTAGATGAAAAGAAAGGCTTCTTGTCTCAATAAATTTTGTCAGGGTATGTAATTCTAGCACATCCTTCAGTGCTGCTGAACTGGAAAATGCCATCCTCCAATTTTTTAAATTGAAATCAAAGCTTTAACTGTGATAGCCACAATGGTGTATCCCAAGATGTCTTCTTTGCCCATGTAATTAAAGCATGTCCCGAAAACCATGTGCTTGATGAATAATTTAACATTTTTCTGACCTTGACTCATGGTTATACCTTTCTCATTTCTTACCTGCTGTTAGTATTCTAAATGCACTTGTCTGTGGTCTGCAACATTGGTGTATATTTAATCTAATGTCCTGCAGCATTAAAGGTAAGCCAGTGGCTTGCTATGTGCTGGTAACATGAAATAAGTCCTTTTAATCTTGGTCTGACATAATTTTGGTTGGGAAATGGCTAGAATTGTTTTTAACTGAAATAAATCAAAGAAATAAAATCTATAAAGCCGTCACAGTTGGTTGTGGATTTTTTTGTTTATATACAGTGCCTGGTTTTCATTTTGAAACCTAGACCAGACTTTGGCTTCATTTTTATATAACCCTAAAGCTGTGGTTCAGCACAAGATGAACAATCCCAGCATGCTTCTGAGCTGTTTCCCTCGCAAAGAAAGAGCCTGGAAACTTGTGCTTTCCTTACATGCAGTTCTCCGAAGCTAAGGCAACATTATTTTAAAAACACAGGCTTCTGTCAATTGATAATCTAACTCAGAGCTGACTCACTGAAATTCATGGACAAGAAACTCCATTAATTTTATCACTGATTGTTTTCCATTAGATAGCAAGGTGCTTTTATTTAGAAAACTCATTTAGACAATTGCTGAGAAAATATGTCTAAATTGTTACCTTTTTTCCTGTTGGTCCTTAATACTGTGCTCTCCAGACATGTTAATTTTATAAGCCTCTCCTCTAAAGACATATTTTCTAGGCATAAGAAGTTTGTAGTTTAAAAAAATAGGTTCAAAGGCCTTGATCCAGAAAGATCCATGTATAAACTCAGATGCTGCTGTTTAGAAAGAAAACCAAAGCCATCCCAGCTCTATAAACCCCATCTTTTAAAAACAATATTGATATGCTGTTTCAAAGTAACTTATCTGACTTCATTAAATTTCCCCTATCTTAAAATGGCACATAGCTTGGTTTTGTAGGTGAGTATATTCCAATTGTTAATGCTCAGGGTTTTGTTTTGGTGAGCAGACATCTTCCATAGTTTCAAAATGTTTGAAAACTTTAACATGATTAACTTCTGCTTCTTTCAAAAAAATCAGCAGATAGCATGTTGAACACAAGTGTATTCTTCAAAAATAAATATGTTCAGATTCTGAGCATACTATATTATGTGACTACTGGATATTACTCACCAAAGTAGCATAGGATAGACCAGATTGATCAACCAGTTATTTCAGCTAAAATAAAATCTGAGATCCTTACAACTTATATCACAGGACATTCTTATTACCGTTGTTTGTCTCTGAAATCTGTTTCCCAAGAGCTCACCTTCCTTTTCTTAACCCTCTTCCTTTAGCATACACATTCTGCCTTTTCAAAATGTTATAGGAGGGGTCCAGGAGCATTGAAATAAAATCAACTCTTGTCTGGGGGTTTTCTTTTCCTTTCCTACTGTGTCCCCTTTTTCCTGTGCCATATCATAATGTTTGTTCATTGTTCTGTGACCTTGCATGCAGTTTTTCCTTTGTGATGTATTCCTCTCAAACAAGAACGTAGCAGAAAGCAGGAAGTGTTGCACAGCATCTTATGCTCAGAAGAGTAACCCTCGCCAATGCAGAAGAGATCAAGATAATACACTATTTTGCTACCAGGCCCTTGAAGGTGCATGCAGCTTGTATAGTGCTGTCTCAGGAAATGCCTGATTAGAACATCAACAGATTGTCCATGGTCACAGTACAGTAAAAGGGCATGAAGTCTGTGAGAAGCATGCTAAGGGTGCTTCAAACAGGAAATTGTCAAAGAAAGTCAACTGGAATCCAGTATTTTCTTGAGACCAGGAAGAAGCAGTGCAACTCTGCCTGCTTTGTATCTTGGGGTCACTGGTGAGAGGAGGGCTTCCAATATCAATCCGATTGTCATGTCCGCCCGTTGGCAATCATGCCCTAAAAGAGAATGTCTCTTATTTTAAGCACAGTGAGGATGATGTCATTGATGAGGTATTCTGTTTTCATATCACATAGGGAGTATCCAGAACAGCCACTCCAGCTGCTACTCCGCCATCTGCATGTTCAACAGCCTTTGTTCGCAAGAGATGGCCAACATGCTTGTTCACCACAAGATCCTGACCCAGTCTGCAAGAGAAAAATCAAAAGGACTAATTAAATTCATATAGTAACAGTTTTGACTCTGCAATCTCACCAAACTCCTGCTTAGTTAACAGTGCCTGCTTGATGTACAGTTTACCAGTGTTTATATATGCATACTGACTTAAGAGTATTACAACTCTTACAGAATTATGCATGGACAATAACTATTTCAGCGGGCACAATGGAGGGTTGTGTGATTTACCCACCCAAAAATTAGTATCTGCTTTAGAATAAATGCACCTAATGGCCTCTATATACACCCACACACCACCTACTAAGCAATGTGTGTGTTACACTATTGTTATTAATTATATTGCTGCCATAGTAATAAAAACGTAGGAGGCTGCTTTATATTGCATAAGATCATTGGCCCCTCCAGAGACCTGTTTATTGAGCACTCATCCAATTTGCATACCCAGAGGTTGGATTATATCTGCTCTTTACTGATTATACATTTTGATTTGTAGGCAGAGCAGGTACACAACTGAGATTTTGGCCTGCATTCATGCTAACACAGAATCAGAGTTGGAAGGGACCCCAAGGGTCATCTAGTCCAACCCCCTGCAATGCAGGAATCTCAACTAAAGCATCCCTGACAGATGGCCATCCAACCTTTGCTTAAAAACCTCCAATGAAGAAGAGTCCACCTCCTTCCGAGAAAGTCCATTCCACTGACTTACGCATATTCCCGTAAGCCAATGCATTTCTCCATGTCTTCTGAAAACAGAAGTGTTTTTTTAAAGCAGATTTGTTGTGCTAGGCAACAGAGCCCTTTAAACCACTTTAATTGTACCTAAGGTTCCAACATGTGCTTGAATACTTCTTGTATAATAGACACCCTCACTGACAAAAGTGCTGTATTTTTTTTTCCACAGCACTACTTTGGAGATGCTACAGATTGCACCTGGAACACATGCTATGGATACAGAAAGTACCACCAATGAGCTCTGTAACACTTCCATTGCTCCAGAGTTCCTGTCCAGTGACACATTATTTAGCCCAGTGCTAACCAATGCTATGCATAGGAATATAAAACTATTAAAAGCAAAGGCACAGACCCAGTAAGTAATGTTACTTTCTCACCTGACGTAGACTCCAAAAATTCCCAATTCAGATACACATTCTGATACTTTCAGTGGACTGTGAGCCCTCAGTAAATAATTCAGTGCAGGGAGAGGCTTTATCTTGTCCATGAGAATGTAGGAGGTCCTTTCTGGACTGTCTTTAATTTTCTCTAGAACCTGCTTGAGCTCTTCACCATAGAGGTTGTTCCCTGACAAACACAGCAGCAGGTAAAATGAATTCACTAGAGCTGGAGTAGCTGGTGGATGAAGTTGTGTGTTGGGTCCCTGTAGCCACCCCAGCATGTACAGAACATGAAGAAAAGCAATCACCAATGACTGGCAGCAGTGTAAGTGGTAAGCAAGCCAGTGGGCTTGAACCATCAGCTAATTCATGGTGTGTGTGTGGTTGGTTGGAGAGAAATGATGCTGATCCAAAATGTGTAGAATATGCTTAGATAATGCTTCCACAACATTTTGTTTCATCAGCTAAATTGCTTGTAACCTTTTTTCCTACTAAGTTTAAATTTCAGTTTAGATATGCAGTACAGTACTGGAAGAAAGCACTACAGAATTATTTGCTACAGCATCAGGGAAGACAATTTGTCCCTAATAAGCTACTTTTGTTCTTACACAATTATTTAAAAGGTGTGTGCATACAGATAAGTCCTGATCCTTGAACCAGGCTGTTGACTCATCATACACAAAGAGAACCAGTTACTGACCTCCTCCCTCACGTTGTGGCTTTAACACAAAGCGGTCTGGGTCAGCAATAGCCATGGCAATTATCTTATCACCTTCTTCATCCTGCAAGCAGGAGGAGAAAGGGGAGATATATACACATACATACACTCTCTCTTTCTCTCTCTCTCTCTCTCTCTCTCACACACACACACACACACACACAGCACAAGTTTTGCATATATATTTTTTACAACTTTGGCTTTAACTAAGTTCTATTGCCTAACAAATAAAATTCTTGACAAAACAGATTTCACAATGTATGAAGACTATAAGAACATATTCATCACAACAATCTCCTCAGATGTTGTACTGTGCTCCATTTTTAAAAATACATCCAGTTCAAGGCAGTGTACGTATCCCTCTACGCATTACTACTTACCATCTCCATAGAATAAAGGCCAGTGAATGTTGCTCTTAATCGAGCCACTGCTTCTGGTTTATTTGGCAGTAATTTTTCCAGTGTTCCTGGTCGGCTCAGCTCCTGCTGAACTTTTTTGGTCCCAGCAAGCTGTGTGGCAATATCAGGGCACTTAACTGCTCTAGATCTTTCCAACAGCAAACGTGCCTCCCAGTTCTTTCACAAAAACAGAAAAAAGATAATTTCAATCAAGGTTCTATATAACATGTATTGTTTAATATTTCAAAATTGGGAGTTTTATGCATTCAAATACATGGGTAGGTGCAGAGGTTGACACTAACTGGGATCCAAAGTACCATCTTCTGCTTGCAGAGGGGGTTTTCATATTTAGCCTTGCAGCTCCACACACCTCCTTCCAAGCCATTCAGAGAATCACCCCAAGAGGCAAACCTAGGATCAAGTGGAGGAACCATAAGCGGCTGGGTCCCTCCTCATGACCCCTTGGAAGGGTGGCATTGGTAAGAATGATATAATTGTATGCAGATACACACGCCACTGCTACTCAAGGCACAACAAAACCTAGCAAAAACTGATATTTTCAGAGCTCAAACTGAATACGTGGCTAGAAAACATTTCTATTTACCCATGATAGCCACAAGCCTGCATATAGCAAGTCAGCTAAAAGCACCATGACTATTAAGCTCTGAAGTAACCTGCCAATTCAACTGGAAACCTCATTTTAAAAATATGTAGATATAGATAGCATATTGAGGCAAACAAGCCACCAGTCTCTCGGCACGGAACAGGTTAAGATATCACTTCCACCAGCTAGATGTCTTGGGAAATTGGCTGAACTACTTCTAGAATTAGCTGTTTGATAGAATGTATTCAGAATTCCCCAGGTGATTACCAAACAACTAAAGAATTACACATGCACTGAATTCATATTTGGGGTCCAACTGTGCCAAGGATAATGTCACTTACAGTGCCGCAGAGCTTGCACTCAAGATTTCAAGACAGTGGATGATATTCAGTGTCAATTAGAGTAGACCCATTGCAATCAATGGACTTAATTGTTTCAGTGGGTCCACTCAGAGTATGACTTAGCTGGGTATTACCCAGTAATACAAACCTGTTTGTTATAATTCTTTGGCACGTAACCTTCTCTATAGTACACCACTGCAACTTCCTCCCCATCTCTGAAATAAAGATAAGGAAAACAATCAATGGTTCCTTCAACATGGCTCTCTCACACACAAGATTAAAATATTATATACAATACATTCTACAGATGTAGGATTCTGTTCCATTTATGAATTGTTTTCTAATCCTGCAAGAAGAGACTTACAAAAGAAAGCTTTGAAATAAATTACCTAGTGGATCAATAGATCACAATCTCTCTGCTTATGGATACAAATATTAGTTCCTTTCAGAGTTCTTTGGTGAATTCTATATAGCAACTTTCCATGTTTTAAGTTGTGTATCAGTAGTACATAACTGAACATGTAAGAACTGCATAGCAATGAAGTTTCCAAACGAGTAGCATGACCTGAATCTTGACAGTCTGAACGCACTTGTTTTATTAACAGCAACATTAATGAAAATAAGAGTCTTCATTAAAACCCCGGAAACATAGCAGATACTTAATGTTTACATAACAACCCAAAATGAAGTTTATTATGCAAACTGCGGGAGACAGTGGAAGACAGGAGTGCCTGGCGTGCTCTGGTCCATGAGGTCGCGAAGAGTTGGACACGACTAAACAACTAAACAACAACAACAATAAGCATATCAAAGTGGACTTATTAGCACTCCCAACATCAGCCTGTGATATTTCTTACATATGCCAAAACTACAGCATGAAATCCTCCTTGAAACCACATATGGGCTATCCACACATTAAGCTAAAGTTTGTGTGCTCACTATACTTACATATGCAATCTCTTGTCATTGTCCAAAGATGCTTTTTCAAACACATCTTTAAATCTTCTTCGGATCACCCGGATATTCCTTTAGGAAACAGACAAGAACTATTAAGGCTAAAGTCCTATACACAATTACCTGGGAGTAAGTCACAATTGCATTATGAGATTAGCTTTATATATGTTCATGTTATAAATCCTGCATTGTATTTTAAAGCTTAGTTAGGAAAAGATAATGTAGCTATATACAATATGCATTGAACTTCTAACAGTATTGAAGAGCCCACTTTTGTCACAGAACCTTTCTGCAGTGAGGTATCACACAGAGAACAATCCAGCCTGTTATAGCACAGAGGATGTCTACTCTGAAGTTTGTCCCATTAATTTCAGTGGGGCTTACTCGGAGGTCAGTGGGTATCAGATTGCAGTTTTAAACCCTTCAAGTCCTGTTAATTATAATAGGAGAGTTAAATGCTAAATCGTATCATTAGGTTTTACTAGGACAACAGTCTTTTTGCACCTTAAAATTGTAATGAATTTATCTTTAAAAAGTATTATTTAGCAGAGCCAAAAAAAAAGTCATTAAGCAGGAATGATGTAAGTAAGACCAGATTTCACAGGACTAATTAAATGGCATTACATGAAACACTTCATCTTATTAAATGAAAAAAATTACCTCATCCAAAGTTCATTTTCTACACAGCGTTGGTCAAAAATATTCCTCTGAGCCTCTTCAACTAGGAACATTACCACTGCTCTGAAACAAAAACAGAACATATATCAATATACTAAGTTTTCTCATTTAAAAATTTTTTTTGTGCTTCTTACTTACTACTATTTACAGCAGCTGTACTGAAAACTTCTACAACAGGCCAAAACTACAGTGCCAGATAATACTTGCAGGAAGGCACAATAGAGTGCTGCTTTATACTGTACATTTGCCACTCCCTGCTGTTTCTACGCCTTTCTTCTACATCTTTGGGCATGTATATGACAATTATACAAAGAATCAAACAGATACAAAGAGGAGATATCCATAATAAGGAATTTATAGTTTAACATCTGAAAGGTTTCCAAATAATCCATGCATCCAACAGCTAGGGTCTTCCTTCAAATAGTTATACTAGCTTTTTTGGTCCTACCCTATAAGAGGAAGTGGGTTAAACAAGTAGTTAAACAGTAGAATTATATGTAAAACAGCTTCAGTTGATTTATCTAGCTGGGGAGAGAAAGGTCTATAAACAGACCCTCCTGGTTCAGTGAAGAAAACCCCCCACTACTGCCGGCATTGTTTTGCAGGTAGTGGCCCTGAGACCAGTTTTTCCATCTATGCCAAGAGACATTTCAAAGGAGGTGTCTTCCATAACATACAGGAATGTTGTTGTCCCCCTAAAGAAGGGAATGAAAACCTACTGCATAGGAAGATAAAATTCTCTTTCCCAGTTTTCCTTCATGTGCCTATTCCTATCATACACTTCCTTCAATATTCTATAAGATGGAGACAGAGGGCTTATTTGCATTTTCTTGTTTGTGAAAACAAGAAGTAACAGAGCATATTTCATGCAGATGAACAACAATCATAGCTATGTAGAGCTTGCAGTTCTCTTCCCCTACCTGTCTGAGCCGTAGAGTTCCCAAGCTTTTGCAATGCCCGTGGCAATCCCTTTGGCTGGATTATTGGTCAGTAATTTTGAGGCTTCCTTAGATTTCCCTAGAACGTTCAACACATGCCTGCAATTGGGATGCATATAGAAAAGTCACACAACAATTCACTGTACACAGCTGCAATTGAAGAGCCAACCAATTGAGATGTAAAGTACAAATGCCAACCATCCTTTATGAATGGTGCACGTGTGTACAAAGTTACTTTTGCATGCCAAATATATGTAAGCCCAGTAGTTGACAGTAAAGTCATGGCGAAGTAATCCAGCTAATGCGTCCTTTCAGCGCAAGGATTTCCACTTGCAAAGTAAGACTTTCTCCACCTCTCCTCCCCCTTGTGCCCCTCCTTTCCCCAAATTTGCTGCAGAGGGCTGCGGGAAACCCTGGAACAGATTTGGGGGAATACATGGGGGGGACAGTGTCCCATCGTGAAAGAGGAAATCAAGTTTTGCATGTTTCCAGGTACTATAAATTAATTTTGCACTTGACAATAGATTCCTGAAAGCTATATATAACAGACAAAGCTTTTCCAAAAGGACACAACATGGTACTGTGTCTTCTCTGATTGCACTGCCCAAGTGCAAAAATCAGAATTGGGATCAGAATTCAATATCGTGAGAACCTCAGATTTCATTTTTCATAATAAATAAGTCATCTGAGGTTGTGATGGCCAGCTGTGACAAGACTCACTGAGAGTCACATCTACAATGCTACTGCTTGTGATTCTCAGAAAGGAAGGTGGAAATGCTAGATGCTAGATTACCTCCTAGGCTGGTGCAACAAAGAGGCCTAGATTAAGATACATTGGCATCACACAAGAGCAGCAGGCTCAGTTCAAGATCACACACATATTGTGCTAGCCTAACTCGGCCCATTGCAGGGGTTTCTGTTGGCTACTGCCTGTAAGCATACTGCCAATAGTAGCTTTTGCCTCTCATCTGGGCAAAGGCATTGGCCAGTGGAGCCAGGCAGAACTGGGTGGAGATACGCATCTGCCTCATCCAAACGCCCTCCAGCACAGCAAATCAGGGTATTGGTTTGCTATGCCAATTTTAAAGTGGCTTCTGTAACATGGGCAGACATTGCCAGGTAGTCTCAAAAGCTAGATAAGGGAAGAATGAGCAGTAGGTGAGGGGGTAGGCCTTTAGCATCTTGTCTAGCTCTTTGTACCTCACCAGTACAGCAGAATTATACACAGCCTTGGCGAAAGGATAAGACATGAAGGACCATCTATAAGCCAGCTAGAAGTTATTTTGCTGAAAAAACACACAGAAAGACACACAGTCTGGAAGTCCTTACCGATGCACCGCAGTGGTTCTAGATGTGAGGCCTCCAAAGCTGGCAGCAATAGTGTTTATTTCTATTTGCTTTAGAGCTGGAGTGCCTTCTGCACCATAGTCAAACATGTAATCAGAGCGATTAATTCCTAAAAACACAGACTGGACAAGGCAAAAAAGTAGCAAGAAATGGAGCAGCCACCATTCCAAAGAGGATTCTAGACATTATCTGTCAAGTGCCAACTGAGCTAAAAACATCTTATGGGGGAGGTGGTGGTGTTTTGTTTTGTTTTGTTTTGTTTTTGTTTTTATTATGCATTTCATGTTTTTATCTTTTATTTTTATGCTGTGAACCATCTTGCGATGGATGGTATACAATTTTAATAATAAAATAAATAAATAATAATAATAATATTTTGACAGTTAAAAAAATCATATTTGATTACTGTGCAACTACCATATTATTTATTTAAACAAAAAATAGACACCGTTTGATTGTAAACAAACAACCCTCAAAGCAGTTTACAAAGAGAATTAATACAATTATTAGTAAAATACAGTTTCAAACAACTATTAAAAACACTAAAAAACCAAACATATTAAATCATATATTATCATGGAATACCTGAGTTATTCCTTCTTTCAAAACTTGCTTGTAGATTTTGAAAAGCTGAGCTGTAAAGTCATCTACTTTGACAGTACTAAGAGGAGAGAAAACAAATCTTTAGTACTCAAGCCTGCTGTGACAAAACAAGGAAATTATCATTACAATCTTTTATGTAAAACCATTTGACGTTAATACTTCTTTGTCAAGCCCGTGAATTGTGGCCTTAGCAATAATGGCAAGATGATTTCATGTTATACCCCAGCTCTGAACATATTACATGAAAGATGCTAGTTCTATGAAATCAGGAGGGCTTATGTCTACATAAATGTTTAAAGACCTCTTGTGCCTTGAATAGCTGTCTGACAATCTAAAAAACAGCTGGTGAGGCTTTACCTAAGGATGAAAATTTTGCCTCCTGAAAACCTTTCCTAAGGGGGAGGGGGGGACTAGCAGTCTTGGAATCATGTGTCAGATTTCACAAAGCTTGTGTTCACACAGAACAAAAACATGCATTGTAAAAGAAAGCTTTAGTTGTTCTCTAACCTTTCCTCTTCAATTAGCCAACTGCCAATCAGGCTAACAGGCAAGGGAGTTAATGATTATGAGACATTTAGGAACATTAGGTTAAAACTAAACTAACCGTAGTACAAATCAGAAGTATATCCAAGATTAAGGAGTTTAAATTCAAAGTTCTTTTTTCCTAATACGTAATATGTACCTTGCAAGAGTGCGTTCCAGAAATTCTGTGTTCCGGCTAACTTCATCTACCAGCAGGTTAAAGTCTTGTTGAACTGAATAGGCTTGCTCAAGTAGACTGCTTGGTACTGCAGATGGGAGCAGTGTAAAGGGAGCATAATTCACCACCTATTGACAAAGGTTTAAAAATTAACGTGTCAAGAACTACCACTTCCTTCCAGTAACAAATCAGGTTAAGCCCTTTTAAAACTTGGGGACATACAGGATGAATATAGGGGATACAATACAACAGTACTAGAATGGAACTATACCTGCAGTAATCTGGGGTGCGGTGAGATAAGGTGATGTAGGAGCAGGGAGGAGAGCCACCTAAGAGCTACAAAGGATAAGGTAAAGGAAATGGGAGTGAAGAGTTCCCTTTCGCTCCATGCAACACACTGACTGGCCTACTTGCATTGCGCAAGTTCACACAGCCAGATTCCTCTATATAATGTTAATTACAAATATACCCTCACGTGGAGGAAAGCTAGGGCAAAATGGCAAGGGGAATTTCTCCAGTTATGTTCACTGCATGAAGAAAGGTTAGTGTGAGCTGGATAGTGCTTACAATAAACATTAGCAAAGTGACTGTGTGTTGCAGGCGTCTGCTAGTTGGGACTATAAATGTTGGCAATACACACGTGAACATTAGCACAGACATAATGAAGGGATGGGGACACAGTGAAGGATAAACACACTGACTGACAAAGCTGTTTATGCACACAACTGTATACATGACAATGTGGAGCCAGCTTTATGTGAATTGTGTGATACATGCAATGAACCAGCAGCAATCTCCCCATGTGCCTGCCCAGTTCATACTGCATGGTGCTCCAGTGAAGAGGAAAATGGACTATTTTATGGGTGAAAGTAGCAAATTGTCATGGCAGCATAAGGCTAGGATGTAAAAAAAAGTCTGGTATGGCTAATGTCACAAATGGACAGTGCATCCTGGTGAGAACTAGCCCCACTTAAGAATCCCAAAGCTTTTCCCTTCCCTAACAACATGCCGACTATGTTGTCACTGGGATTTTTTCCCCAAGTTTTACCATCTTCCTTCCATGGGTGTTGGATCATGAAATCTAGTTTTAAGCTTACATCAGATGCATTGGGGTCATCTTTGGTCCTCATGAGAACACCTTCAAGTAGTGCCGAATCCACTGCAATTGGTGCCACATACTGAATGAGCTGGACATTACACAAAATGTCTTTCCAAGGGGCAGTCATTGTGAAGGCTGAGGCAGCAGAGAATAAATCTGAAAGCATTTAAAAATAATTACTATAAGGCAGGGGAACCCAACATTTGAAGGTGGAAGAAAAACACTGTTTCAGAAATTTATGGTAATGGAATCCTAGAGAAGCAGTACGGTCCAATGATTTTTCTGCCTGAAGTAGAGCCCCCTATTAGGGTGAAAACTTTTAAAGAAATCTTACTTTACCATTCAGACAGTGTTTTCTGCCTTCATCAACTATCTGCCCTTCACTGCCACCCTGAGCTCATTGGGAGGAAGGGAGGCATATAAATTTAATTAATAAACAAATGGTGCTGGCTGCAGCAGGCTTCTTACCCTACTCCATGGCAGAACCAGCCCTGGATACAAGC
The DNA here is from genome assembly GCF_965113315.1 of Podarcis vaucheri. Lineage (NCBI taxonomy): Eukaryota > Metazoa > Chordata > Lepidosauria > Squamata > Lacertidae > Podarcis > Podarcis vaucheri. The sequence continues at coordinate 76,634,385 of NC_138764.1, forward strand.
TAAATAATCATTTAGATTTAATGAAGCAACATGTAGCCCTTTGTGCAAGTGTAACAACTTCTGCTTTCACAATAGGACTTTCTCCTCCCCTTCTCCTAAATCTGTTTTGAGGGCAGATCTGGAATGACAGGGAGTGGCACAATAAAGAAGCATCTCCATTTTTGTTGCATAAAATCAAGACAGAATAAATGTTTTCATGTTTTGTTTTGTTTATTGCAAGCTGCCCAGATAACTTTGTATTATGGGGTAGCATGCAAATGCTGCATATAAACATATAAATTTTATTTTCCTTTGTTACAATATGTATTTTTCTAATGAAATAATGGACAGGCTAGAAATTAAAATGGTGAAGGTATGTATCATTTCCCCTGCACCCCACAACCGCAGAATGTACATAAAGTGCAGCTTCACTCTCTGCTGTTCATTTGTGTGAACAAAGCTGCAAAACAAATGTCACACTGTCATCAATTTATCACACTGTCCTTTTGTAACAACTCCCTGACTGTGTCTGCATAACCTGAATCCAGCAGTCAACACTGTGAGGATGAGCTCCCAGAATGCAATGTGGTATCTATGTTTGCACATATTAGACAGGTTAGTTGGTCATATTAGGATAAACTGCATTGATTGAAGTATTCATTTGTGTTAGAGGAATCTGTCAGTTTCTGAGCATTTTAAATGTAGCTCCAAAGTGCATCTGGCAGTTGTACCTCTTGGGCAGGGCTGTGGTCCATTAGCAGTGAGGTATGATTTCAGGTACCAACAAGTAGAATAATTAATCCCTAAGGATATGGATCTCAACTCTTCATGTCAAAACAGAACTCGCATGCTTTAAACTCTAAACAAACTCAGGCTTATGACAATAGCTTGTTCAAGAGAAAACCTGTACACAAAGCCATACTGAAAAAGGCTGTTTAGCTGTAATAGTCATAATGACTACGACATTTTCCAGCCTTTTTAAGTAAGCAATTTAAAACTCTCCTAGATCACATATACTTGTCACATGTACGCCCACCCTTTCACTTAAATTGCTCAGGTTTAACCACCAAGAGAGCAGCTCTTTAAGTACATACACATTTAGGCACATTTTTTACACCACATGCTGGGAAAAACCTGGACGTCTATGGACATTCCATAAGGCATTCTCCTTGTGTGTCACAAAGGTAGTGCAAAGAAAGAATGATAACAAAACCGTAGTGAAATTCAATGCAACCAGATAAAATTCAAACTTTCCTTAAAATATTAGTTCTGGATTATTTTAATCAATGTACCAAATCACTGAGGCAGTGGGAGACTTAAGGGAAGTGTGTGTGTGTGGGGGGGGAGTCTCCCACGGCAAACACAAGGAAGCAAATGCTGAGTCATTCACAACCCAACTCCAGCACGTTAGTTTAAAAATGATTGTGCAGTTGGAGAAAATATCTGTGTATGCATGTAAATAGCCTTCATATTTCAGACTAGATGCCCCAGTGATACAAAATGCTCTCTGTCTCCCCCCCCCCCCGCCACTCTTCCTTCATAAAACAGCCTGACAGCTTGTCCTCGCCCCCCTTTCTATGGGGCGCATGTGGCCCATGTTTGCCTCTGAATACTAACCTTTGCCTCCTGGGCATTGTACATCGTTTAGCCCCAGGCCACTTCCGCCACTCCTAGTCCCTCAAGTAAGGATTAGCCCCCAAACATTTCGCCCTCCATAATTAATTAAACGGGGATAAAACTATTCTGCCTTTAATCCCCACCCCAACAACAACCACAACTTCTCGTCGTTCGGGGAGACAGCGGGTGGGTTGGCACCACTTTGCCCTCGGCGCTCCCGCTTCCCGGCTCCAACGCGGCAGGGCAGAGGCGAGCGAGTCCGAGGACCCCCACCGCCCCCTCAAGAAGCTCTCCCCTCCCGCTCCCTCGCCCCGACCACACCCGCCTCCTCACATTTCAACTGCCTATGCAACCGTTGGAGGAAACACGGTGACGGAGACCCTCCCCCCTCCCTCTATTTTTAAATCCGGGTACCTGGAGTCAGTCACTCGAGTGAAAGTCCCCAACCGAGAGCGCTCTACTCTTCAGGCGCTAAGAATCAGATGGCCCTCTCACAGATTGGCTACCCCGCCAGCCTATCGAGAAGCCGACTCGCCCTTTCCTGCTGATTGGCAGGAGCCTCACCCAATCGCTTTGGAAAACTGCAAGGAGGGGAGGTTAAGGGGACGCGGGAGGCGGAGCCAATGCAAATAAAAAAAGGCGGGTTGTGCTATTCTACCCCGCCCCGCCCCTCCCCAGGTTGCGCAAGGTTGGCCGGTCAGGAGTTTCCCGGGCGCCATTTTTGAATGTAGTCGACTGGATGGGGACGGAGTGGCGGTTATCCCTGGGATATGGGTGTCACGGGGTGGGTGGAGGAGCGGCGAGCCGTTCCCCCAACATGCAGAGGGCCAGAGCTAAGCCTCTGGCTGTTGCTGGAGCCGCGGTTTGTTGCTTAGAAAGGAAGCCGCGACAAGCCTGGTTATAGGAGAGGGCCGTGAGACACGGGCGCCTCGTCACAGAGCTATGCGGGTGCCAGTCCCCATTGTCGTGAGGGGCGCTGGCGTCACGCGTGTCTCTCCGAGAGCCAAGGGAAGGCCCGCAGCAGGGGCTGAGGGAGGAGCTGGTTAGAGCCACCTGCGGGTAAGAGAGACGGGACGGGAAGCCAACGCGCGTTGGCTGCGAACCTCTTTCCTCTGGGTTTAGGTAGGGTTGCCATACGTCAACAAGTTCGCCAAAAAGGAAAGCTCAACAACTTTTGTGCCCGGATTTTCACTTTTTGAAATATGTCAACTCTAGGTGAACTGGAAATAGCAGGATCAAAAGCCTGTCAGGTCTCGGAAAGTATCTGCCTTCTATGCAGGAAGTCCAAGCTCTTGGCGTGAATGCCCGTCGCCTTGTTGCCTCATTTCCTTACCCACTCTTCTGATAGCCATTGATCTTGGCTGATCCACCACCCACAGGTCGTCTGGACCTCCAAAAGTCTGTCCTGGCCCATGGATGCTTAGAATTATCTCCCAGTGCACCTGCACGATTCTGTCCTATGTCCTTCAAATGAAAATCCCTCCTCCAACCCCGCCTTTGCTTTACTCGGCACACTGATTCTCATGCCCTAATGTGCAATGAAGCACATGCAATTGAAACTTCTGCATATTGCTTCTTTTGTTTGTTTAAAACATTTTTATTCTCTTTAGCCAAAAAAGGCTCTTATAGTGAAGTACAAAAGATTGCTAACACTCCCTGCCCTCGGGTTTACAATCTGCCTCCTTTATTTGTTGTTTCCCTGTGTTGAATATTAGACTATGTTCCTCATGGAAGTAATCTGTCTTCTTGATCTATATTTGCCATGCTATGTAAATTGTGCTGGGAATGATAATACTGGGAAAGATGATTAGATAGGTTTGTTGTACTTAAATATAAACAGCAGATGCAAGGCCCCTTAGAGAAGCAAGGGCCTGTTCTGTTGATCTCAGTGGAGCAGACACACCTGAAAAGAGATCAGCAGCACACCACATAGTTTAGGTGGTTGTAGGGTGGTCCAAAAGGATAAAAGATTTTAAATGATAAAATTATTTTGGAACAATTCAAGGTGGTGTAGATGTTCTGTTAAAATATTATGTACCATCCTAAGAAGGCCCAATAAAATCTACATTAATATATTTTTAAGAGGAGTATATTCTGGTAGGTATATTTCAAGTTTTGTTTTGGTTTATAAATGACTAGTCATGCTATATTTACATTTTAGGTGATATGTCCAACAAGAACTCAGCGGAGTCTGACACAGAAAGTGAACATAATTTTTATTCTGACTGTTGGGAAGAAAGTCTTATACATATAAACAAAGGTAAACTGAAGACCAAACAAAGGAGTACCTTCATTCTAAATTTTTAACTCTATTAATAGATAATTTCTATAGTAGTCTATTTATTGCTGGTATTATAATGATGGTTTCTGTTAACTGCTTTTGAAAACTATAACTTTGGTGTGTTTTGTAATGTTCAGAAATAATGTTTTTGAGTTGATAGGTTTTCTTTTTTTCCCCCCAGACTCACTTGACTCTGACAGTGAAAGTGATCTCTATCTTCATTCAAATAGTCAGTGCAGTTTGTTTGAAAAAGAAGGAAAAAGCAAATTGAAAAAAACTTTATTGGTCTCAGAAAAGAGCCTTAGAAAATACTGCAAAAACTGCCCCTTTCTACAACATTTAGAGAACACTACACAGTTTCAAGTGGAATTATCTCCAGAATCTATATTGCAATTAAACTTTAAGGACTTTCAGACAAATGGTCAGTCGTCAAAAGCTTATTCACCCAAAATATTTCTAGATCTTGACAGGTCTTATAGAGACCATTTGTGCTTAAATTGTAGAATCCCTTATGTGACTGTAACTAAGAATTCAGAAAAAGAACAAACCTTTTATACAATTAAGGAAGCTTATGCATTTGATAAGCTACATCAAAATCATCCATCAACTGATTATTATCCCACTTCAAAGCAGAACAAAGCTGTGCAAGTTTCCTTTCCTTGCAAAGAAACGGAAGCTGAGGAAAATGCTGTCTGTGAATTTTTCAAACAATCAGCAATACATTCTGAAGTAGAAGAGACACCAAACAGGAAAGCTATAATATTTCACAGTACTGAAAGTATTTTCAGTAAAAACACAAATTCTAATGAACTGGTGAAAGACAATTCTGATTACTCTTCAGAAAAGCCTTATAAAACTCACAGTCCCCAGACACCTGAGCAAATCTATTTGCACCCCAGATCTGGAGAACTTGCTATTTCTTTGGTATTAGAAGCAGCATATAGAGATCCATCTGGTTCATCACAAGGAGTTGGTAATTCTTCAAATGTTAGGGTGGGAAAAGAAGATTCACAGAGGCATGCTTTAGCTTTTAAATTTAAAGGCCCGGAATATAACCAGTTGTTTAAGAAGTTGCGTATTTCTATTGTTCCAAGTTCTGTACACTCAGATACAGAGAAGGAAAAACATAATACACCTTTTATAAAGCTGGTAGGGCTTTCACAAATTTTGGTTGATGAGTCCAGACCGTCTCTTGCCTCCCATGCTGAATCATCTGAAGCTAGTCAGCCTCTGGCAACTCATCCAGAGCCATCTGAATCCCAAAGCTTCAGCAGTGATTCTGACCAAGTGCTATCTTCACTGGAACTTTGGTCTTCCAGTGGGTTCTTTCCATCACTGAAACATTCACACACAACTCAGTCTTCTCACTACTTTGTCCAATCATTGCCGTGTTACAAGGTTACCCCTGTTCATAGGACTTCTGAAGTTCCGAAAGTTCAACTGAAGGCCTCCAGGCCTGTGAAATCTGTTGTATTTACCAAAAGCACAAAAGGACAGAAGGACAGGAAATTGCGAGCCAAACCTCATACTTCCAAATTTCAGTGGTCCAAGGCTTTGTATACTGAACCAATAAACCAAAATCCTCAAGCAGCAGAAATAAACAAACTGTATTTTGTACCCTTAACACAGACTACTAAATGTACCTGCAGCCCATTGCTCGATTTAACTGTTGATTTGCATTCTGAAGGAAAGTATTCTGAAACGCTCCGAAGTGTTCACAGAAAATATTTCAAAAGAACTGGAGGTGGCAAAGTAACTCCTAGATTTTCCTCCTGTTGCCTGCGAAATCCAAATCCTAGAAGCCATTTTGAGAATCTCCAATATATTTCTCCAGGAAGAAAGAAAAGCAATTCAAAGATGCGAAACATACTGAACTATTTAGGTTGGACTGGAGGACAGAAGCCATGTGAAAACTGTAAAGGGGGCGTTTCTCCCACTCTGGATAGTTCAAATATAAAGAGGAATGAGATACGCACTCCACATCTCCCAACTGATGGAAATTCCATTGCCTCACTTCTTCCAGGTTCAAGGAATAGTCCAGTTCCACTTCCTACTGCACTGTCTCTTTCAAATGAGTGGAGGCATTCATCTGCTCCCTGTATGCAAACTGAAAGAGGCACTTGGAGCCCTGCACTATCCTATTCTGATGCTAAATGTAGCAATTCTCATTCTCCTTGTGCAAATATTAAAGTAGTGCAGCTACCCAAGGAAACGAATATGCTTAAAAATATAGGTATGGAAGAAATGGATTTTGGAGCTGTCCAGATGGCTGGTGGAGGCTTAGCCCCCAGGAAGCACTCAATCTGCCCTTGTGGAACTATGTCTCAATGCGGCTTGTTCCCCAATGGAGATATTTCAGAGTTGGTTAAGGAAAAAGCTAGAGGAAGCTCCAATATTAACCCGAGAGCCAATATGACTGAATTCAGCAGGGTGAATTCCCGTGCAGGAACCTTCAACACACAGGAAGACTGCTGTGCTAGTTGTCATCATTTCTCTCCAATGTGTTATTTTCATGATCCACAAGAAGTGGCAAGAAATCATTTTACTAAAGTACAGTCCTTCTTTGAGAATGGATGTCCTAGGAATTTGAGAGAAAATGTTGTAGAGAGAAACAAGGCACAGAAAAGAGGTGAAAGAAAAAATGTCAGCTTCCATATAGGACCAAGTTATTCACAAGTGACAGGTACACACAATGCATCACTTTCTAATTATGGCTATCAGGCACCTGTTTATCACTCTGAATGCTCAGGCTGTTCATGCTGCCAGAATACTGTTAAAGAACATCTTGACTTAAAACATCAAGTGCTAAAGAACTGCTTAAACAGAGAGAGTGTTTTTCTAGTGGACCCTGGAAAAGGGACTAGAAACCAGTGCAAATGTTCCCAAGAAATCCCGCTTTTCTGTGGTGACCAAACTGATACGTATAAGGGAAACAGGTGTGATTTCCATAAGAACAGAATCTAACTTTACTCAGGTTTGTACTTGTTTATATATTTTTTGATATATGTGTGGCTATCAAGTTGGAAGGATATAGACGTACTGTACTTTTCTGATCTGCAATTATTTTTTCCCCAATGCCACTGAGAAAGTGGGTGCAAATGATGCTCAAAAAATTGCATGTTTATCTGTAGAAGAAAAGTTTTTTGTTTAGCAAACTAGATAGTGAGGAGAACATTTCCATCCCAGATTTCTCTCTGGCCTTCTAGTTTTCTATGGACTGGGATTTTTTTTTTCCTTATGGAAAAACATTAAATCTTGTGATCCCCCACCTGTAGCCCTAACACAGATGTACCACTTCAGTGAAAATTAGATCAAAGACTTTATGACTGTCTATAACAGGGGTTTGCAACCTTTAAGACAAAAAGAGCCACTTGGACCCGTTTCCGAAGAAAAACAACAACTGGGAGCCGCAAAACCATTGCGACATTTAAAGCATGCACGCTGCTGCCCTCCAATCTGACAGCGGGCGGGAAGGTGACGTTGGAACGGTGCGTGACTAACGCACGCACCGCCCCCATGCAACGTCATAGCCAGTACAGCACCCGCCACAGTGGGGAGTGTCGGGGCGCACAATGCGCCTCCTCCCCTCGCTAGTATCCGCCCCGGAGCCGCGGCAAAGGTGTAAAAGAGCCACATGCAGCTCCGGAGGTTGCAGGTTGCAGACCCCTGGTCTATAAGGAAGTTCATATGCATTTCTTGTTGAACTAATAACTCTGCAAATTGTGTTTTCTTATTTGAACTTTTCTACCTAACAATGAAGACCAGGACCCTAGTTTAACCTTATCAACTAAGTTCCAGCTCAGATTTTTAATTTTAGTTATGTGTTTCTCATATTTTACTGTTTGTATTTGTTTGGATAGCTTATGAGTTGTCTCAGAAGTTTCATACTGTGGGGGCAAGGCTTAATAAATTGTTTAAAAACAGTTGGGCAAATATTCAATGAAAGATAATTCTGGAACCATCAGGCAGCCATTGAGAATGTACACTATACATGGTATAAACTATTACTGTCCATAGTACAGATGGCATTCTAAAAATATATATAGTGCTAATAATGAAATTAAGAATTAACTTATTTTCTGCCAACCTATCCATTAAAAATACTAATTGGGATTAAAGCAAAAGTGTGGGAACAGGGCATGGAGAGACTTAAACCTATTCCAAACTCCTTTCAGCTTGGTGACATGACCTTGCAACCCAGCAGAACTTACACTTGCAACGTGGGTTGTGTTAAAAAAAACCTTCATTTTAAAGGCTTGTTTTCCCTCAGGCCGGCTTAGCTGGCGGAAACCCAACTCTTCAATAGAGTTTGGAATACAGATAATTTAAAATGGCCTAATTTAAGATGGCATAAATTCTGCTAGCTTCCTACAGATTGCTCTGCCAAAGTTGCATTTAACATACAATTGGGAGTCAAAATTAAAAGTACACTGTAACTTTAAACATACTTTCTGATATGGGCTGCTAATAAAAGAACCCAATGCATTCCTCTGTGTAAAGGTAAAGGACCCCTGACCGTTAGGTCCAGTTGCGGACAACTCTGAGGTTGCAGCGCTCATCTCACTCTATAGGCCGAGGGAGCCAGCGTTTGTTCGCAGACAGCTTCTGGGTCATGTGGCCAGCATGACTAAACCGCTTCTGGCGAACCAGAGCAGTGCACAGAAATGCCGTTTACCTTCCTGCCGGAGCGGTACCTATTTATCTACTTGCACTGCGTGCTTTCAAACTGCTAGGTTGGCAGGAGCGGGGATTCGAACCGCTGATCTTCTGATCAGCAAGCCCTAGGCTCTGTGGTTTAGACCACAGCGCCACCCGTGTCCCTAGGCAGTGACAAATAGGACAGTTACCTGTCTGAAAGTAGTAGATATTTTTGTTCATCTCTCACTTGTGCTGTTTATTTTTATTAGGGATCTTCACATTTGAACCAAGGATGGAAAAGGCTCGATGGAATCCACAAACGCTGTTAAAAAAGAAGTTGGTACAGTTGTTTTCAATGACAAGTCAGTGGTTTAAAAAATGAAATGTTGACTTTTGTTGGTATGTGCTTTGTAAGGAATATCAATAAATGAAGACCCACAAAGGACAGTCACAATGGGTTGTAGCCAAATAGTGACACATGCAGCTCATGTTGATACTGCATCGCAGTTTCCCCACCAAGCAAAGAAGGATAAACTGTTTGGTATACAAGGAGAATAAGAGTGCTTCTAAATTGTTGCTGTTTTGGATTGTGGTTCAGTCACATAATGGGAAATTCAGGTTGCACAACTAAAATTTATTTGGCACTCTAGCACACCAACCTTGCTTTCCCCCAGAATTGGACTTTTTGCCATAATGAAAGTAACGGAAAAATGCACTGGAAAGTGTGGATAATGCTTGAAACAACATGGTCTGTTATCTCCACACAGATCAGAATGAATGCTCAATAAATAATGTCTAACATCCCTGCAAACTTTGTGCAAACAAATGAGGATAAAAGCTCAATGAACAAGTTGCCTGGAAGGAACTTAAAGTTTCAATCCTATGCCCGCTTATGGAGGAGTAAGCCCCATTGAAATCAATAGGACTTGTTTCTACAAAGATATGTGTAACACTGCACTGTTAGCATCGTAATAATACATATTGTTTATAGTAAATTGCAGAAGTATATATGATATAAGTCTAATACAGCAAAAGCAATGAAGTGTTGTGTGATATCTTGAAGACTAGCAGATTTATGGCATACACATTAGGCAGGGATAGTCCCCCTGACCGTGGCTGGAACTGATGAGAGCTTGGAGTGCAACATTATATTTGGCTGCTCCTAGATTAGAGCCTACAAGATCATATTTTCTTTAGTCCTGTCCCAAATAGTTTTGTGGACTTAACTCTCCTTGAAAGCATGTTCTCCCTAAACAGGAGTATTGGATGAAAAGCTTTTTACCTCTGACCTGCCAGTGAACTGCTGTCAAGCAGCAGTTTGGCAGTCAGTGTTTCCTTCTGTTTTCTCCAGTGCTCCCTGCCATCTGCATGTAAGATTCATGTGACTATTTTCACTAGTTATGAATGCCCAGTTCATGAATCCTGAGTCTCATGACCAATTTTTGTATCATCAAGTAGATGTGCAAGTAGACTTTTCTGCATTACCTTGTAGCACCCACATGATGGCAGTATATGAAGGCAAGACCCCCATCTTTCAGGATTATTCTTCAGTATGTACAATATTATTTGAAACTTTCTCTTCTTCTTGTTTCAGTCGCTAAACTTTATAATCTGCATACTGTTCCTGTAAGATAGCTTTACTCAATTAGCTTTGCAGGAGACTGTGGCATTACCAGCTTAATAGAAGAGATTTTGTGGCATTACCAGTCTATGCAGATCAATGTAGCTAGTAAATTCACTTGGTCATGAATGATATAAACTGCAGCTGATGTGCATGCTTATGCATTAGCTTTTCCGGGTCTAGGATTCAGTATGGTTGAAATTCAATTTTTGTAACTAGCTGTGACTAATCAAATGATTCACATCACTTCACTATGATCCTATTTAGGTTTACAGTGTGATAAAAGTGGATGTTATGGACTGATGGTTTCAGCTGTTCTGTTGAATTTATACTCTTTTGCTGAGTTTCTGTTTAAATCACTAGTTACTTAAAGGAATGTGAAGCTATGGATGGAGAGATCAGTCCAGCTCATATCTATGTCATTTTCACAGGTGATCATTCATTATTTGTCCATGTTCATCTGTATTTTTTAAAAAAATGCAATGAAAATTTGTATTTAAATATCTATTTTCTCAAATTACACATTTCTAAATGTATTTTATCTTAAAATAGGCACTTTCATACAAATTTTGGTGTGCCTTTTGAGCTGAAATCTGTATTTCTACATTCAGAGAAGTGTGAAATATCATAGTGAATGTGCATTCCACATGCTCATAGTGTATGTCCTTTAGTTTGGATAAATATTATTAGAATTTACAGCACTCTTCTGTTGACATCATCATTAACATGGTCTCTTTGTTATGGTTGATTGGTCACATTGCCGCTGCCCCCCCAAAAAAAAAACTTGATGAAGGGTTGCTCTGTTGTTCTGCTTCAGCTACTCTAGAATCGTTCGTGATCTTATACATAACAGATTCTCACTAAACAACCCATACACCGTCCCAATCATTTGAAATCATCTGCTTTACTTCTGACTGCTAAAGTTTCACTCACATACTTTGAAGTTAGTTTTCTCGCTCAGTCATAAAGGTAGAAACTTGTGAAGAAGGAGGAGGAGGAGGCGGAGGAAAGATTCTCAGGGTGCCATATTCACATCATGTCCTTGCCAGATTCTACACTTGGATAGAATCATAGAATTAAAATAGCACTATACTTAGATTTAGGATTACAAATTATTATCAGAACTGAATAGGGTCAAAAAGCCATCTAATTACAACCACACAAAGCCCATTAAGGCAGGACCATTTATCCTCCAGATCTCTGCCACAGACTACTTTGTTTACACTATCCAGACTACACATGGTAAAAGAGAACAGGCACGCCAGAAAAAACACTTGCAGAACACTCTACAGGGTGAAGGTGAAAAGTAAATTAGATCCCTTCTCAGATTTCTTCTGATTTTTAAGTTTTCAGGGTGGTTTCATAATATGAACCACCTAAGTTTCTAAAAATTTAAACACTGTAATATTAAAATTCTCTTATTTTTTTATGCCACAGTCAAATATATTTACTCTGGGCAGCTATTTCAGTGAACTTTACTGTGTGCTTAGGACAGCAGCATTAATCATCCTGTTGATAATTCAGTATAGCAGAGGGACACACTAAATCTTCTCTTCTGGACAGGGGGAGAGGTGGTTTGGATACTGGAGGGACAGAAGTGATATCTTTGTCATAGGAAGACTACAAGCAGGTAAAGTTTGAATTTACAGTGCCAGGCCTCCCTTTGTAGGGATGGAGGAACAATTTGAATGGTCAGCTGCCAGAGACCTATGGAATCTGATGGATTTCTGAATGTGCTAGGGGATTTTTCAGTAGCCAAAGCTGATAAACCTGTGGAAGCCTTTACCTCGTTTTAGTATAATGCAGCGAGGAGACCTATAGACAAAAACACAGGTTTTGAAGATGGATCTATTTACACAGGCATTCTCATCTTTTAGTTTCTCTTTTAGTGGCTGTGCTGTTCTAATGAGATGGTTTTCCGGATATTTTAATCATGGATATTTATCTTTTAATGTTTTAGTGGGATTTTAGAGGGGGTTTAGTGAGATTATTTTATATATCATGGTATAATTATTGTGTATTTTTATTGTATTTTTAAAGAATGTTGTGCAATTGGTGTTTGTTTTATAAACTGCTTAGAATCTGTCTGGTCATAGAGTGGTATATAAATTAATGAAAAAGAAGAAGAAGAAGAACGTACTATGGGCTGTACACAACCATAGAGTTTATCCTTAGATTGCCTATCCTGCTGCTTGTTGGATTGCTCAGCCTGGACAACTTTTAATATTGTTACCCAGAAAACAGCAATCATGCGTCTGTCATGCTGACAGCTAAAGTATATGCTGCTGCCACTTTAAAAGAGCACAGATCTGTAGATGACTGCATTCTTTCTCAGGTCTTTAGCTATATTTTAGCCTTTAATAGTCCTGGTAAGAGGCAGGATGAAAGGTCAATAAGTGATAAGCAGTCTGAGTGTTGCCTATTGACTCTGTGCTCTAAAATGGAATTGTAGGCATGGTTTTGTCTCCAGTTGGTATGGAGACTGGATTGATGTTATAATATCTCTATTTGCTTATGAAGGAAGCCTTCAATAATTGAGCTAACTACTTTACTTAATGTGTCTGAAGTTGATAACAAAAGTTACCAGCAGATGTAGCAGTGGATGTTACCATCCTGGAAGGGAACAGAATAGACAGTGGCATAGCGTGGGGGGTGCAGGGGGGGCCGGCCGCAACATCTGGGGGTTAGGGTTAGGGGGCGCAAATCCACGGGTTAGGGGGCGCAAATTACTTGCCTTGCCCCGGGTGCTGACAACCCACGCTACGCCACTGAGAATAGAGTTTATACAAAAGATCAGAACAAAAGTCTGCCTCTGGTGAATTTGTCTTGGGCAAAACTGAACTTGTGTGGTTAGATTGAAATGCAGAGCAAAACATATCTATAGTTGATTTCTCCCCTATTCCTTTTCCAGTCATGGTCAGGGCTTGTTAATAACATAGTTACTGGTATTTGACAATTGCTAAAACTGTCCTCTTAATTGTAGCAGGATTGCCTACTGTGGTATAGTAATCACTAAGATACCTTGCGTGTAATTTTGTAGCCCAGAGAAGAGACAGTAAATTGGCAACAAAATGAAATATAATTACTCTCATTTCATTCATGTCAGTGAGTGAGACTGGAATATAAATTTGTGCTGGAGCACTGATCCTCCACAGTATTACCAGCATTTAAAGTATATCTTCTGAAACTACATGCCACAAATCACTTTGGTAGTGCCACCCATGGAAATGCCAGCTCCTTTTATGAAATGGATCCAGACAGCTATTTTTTACACCTAGCTTTTCAAAAGATACATTTTCAAAAAGATACATTTTCACCTTTTCAAAAGATACATTTTTTGTAATTTTTATTTGTCATTCTACTGAAAAAGATATCCTGATCAGAAAATAGTTGCTTATATATTTTATTAACACAGGAAAGGTATTCATGTCAGAAGATTGTGGTGTTTTTGCACCTTTTAATTTTTTTTTAAAAAATCAGATATAAAGCATTTACCTTGTTATAATCTGTTTGCTAAGATATCAAATCAATATATGTAAGATGGCTCATTAATCTTTATGATAACAAAATTAAGTAGAAAGTGTCCAATGATAATACTTTTAGCAATCAAGATTATTATCTGCTATGTTTGTGTATTCTGTGCTAAGTTTTATGTATATTTTGAATAATAATAATAATAATAATAATAATAATAATAATAATAATAATAATAATAGCTGTCCTGGATAAGGTCTGCTGGAAGAGGGAAAAGATAACCGAGGAAGGCAAAATTGCATAAGGTGGGATGGAAAGAGAAAGAGTCAACAAAATTGTCGCTCACCAAACAAACTGTGAAAAAGACTGAATTGAAAATGGAGACAATAGATGTACTGCTCCCTGTCTATCTGTTTGCTTTGTAACACAAAAAACCTTAATAAAAACTAATTAAAACAAAAAGCAGAATTGGCACCATTGTAAAAATACTCTGTGTCATCTGTTTTCTGAGACCACACACTTTTAGCAAGGTTTATACATTTTATTTGCCAAATACTTGTTGTGGTGATAGATAGATCTTTTAAAAAGTTGCCTCATGTCTCAGATGGTTAGTGCCTCTTGTGTCTCTGTTCAGTACATACAGTAACATAACAAGGAACACTTATTTAAGCAAGGCTGAAAGTATCACTTAAATAGGTGAACTGATGTTGGCAGGATTAATTAAATGAGATGGGATAGTTGTAGAGCCATAATACTTTATCAGTTACTCGATTAATTGATCATTTTAAAACTTTGATCAGTTTAAAAGGTGTACCCAATTCTTTGAGGAGCAGATTTCCTAAAAAGCGCGTCTTCCCGCTGTCCCCGGACCTGGTCTAAAGGCGGGCTGCGGGGAGAAGAGTGCTTCTCCCTGCTGCCGGCCCCACAAGCGCCTGGGGGGAAAATAATTTTTTCCCCTTTATTCCCCCCCCAAAAAAAAACTTGGTGCGTCCTATGGGCCGGTGCGTCCTATGGGGCGAAAAATACGGTAGATTTGGCTATATCCTCACTAAGTTAACATAGAGACCTCTGATATGCACCTCTAGGAGTGAGCAGAACAGACAAAGATATCACTGAGTGTGCCAAGATAACCAGCAACTTGAAGAACACAACAGGATGCCTACCACTGGCGTGTAAAGCTTATTCTAGATGGGTTAAAAAGGGCAAGGCTATTTAGGAAGCGGGGAAGACTGGTGTAAAAAGTCCCTTTTCGGTAGTGCTGTATGAAAGAAACAAGCACTCAAAGGTACCCGATAAGATATCCTAGTGTAGTGTAGGAACAAAAGGAAAGGCAACCTCTACGTCAGGCCTCACCAACATGAAGCCCACAGGCACAAATGTGCCTGCAGAGGCCTTCCCCGGCACTGGGAAGGAGATCCTCTCCTTCCACTGAAATTAACCTTGAAATGATTTCTTATAATTATTTCTGAAAAAAACACAGATTGTGCAGTTTATCTAGACTGAGCCTCTATGTTCTCAATGTAATCCAAACACAGTCTTTGGAGTAACTGTTCTTTTTCCAGTCTGAAAAACTCAGGTTAATAATTTCCATTAAAGAAACCTCTTTAAAAATTAATTTTAACTTCTCTTGCCAGCTTGAGCTCATTCTGAATTTTGGCCAACATGACATTTACTCTGCAACTATTGGCTATTTGTATATATGCCTCCTTCGTGATTTTCCCTTTCTTGCATTTATTATACATGGCTCCAATTTGTCTTGCTTGTTTCCCATACTCTGTGCATTTGTGTTGAGAAAACTGAAACCAGGAATCGTTCCCTCCAGCTGCTTCCTTATTGTAGTTTCTTAGCAGGATTCTGGAGCACCACCTCAGTGTTAAGACACTTTATGTGGAGTTCTTTTATATTATAACCCTGTTGGAAGGGTTCATTAATTATTCCCTTTCTCATCTCTGACACCATGATAGGTTTAAGATGCAGCTCAGTAAGGGTTATATAGGGGTGGGTTTTTGGTTTTTTTAATGGCAGACATGGTAAGCATTTGGCACGTATACACTACAAGAGATGAACAAGAGCAACTGTGACATTATCTTTGTTTGCTAAAAATAGCACCCTTCAAAGTTTAAAGAAAAGTGTATTATGCTTGTTAACCTCTCCTGTGTCTGTCAGGCGTTATAGCATTAGGTGCAGTATTCCCTTTCAAGGCCTTTCCAGTGCTCAAACAATTGAAACTCAATACATTGTCAGCAATGAAAGGGGAGGGATAAATAGTTGTGGCACAGTCTGCATTAATCACCATAGAACAATGTAATACTATGAACTCTGTCCCATGCACATGCAACACTTTGGGAATATATTGGAATGTCCATTCTTTAGTGGCAGAACATCTTCAGGTTGGGCTAGGAACATCACCAGTCTGAAACCCTGGAGAGTCACTGCCAGCCAGTGTAGGAGGTATTGAGCTAGATGGACCCAATGATATGACTCGGTATGAGGCATTTCTCTCCTTTAATGTCACCTGCTCAATATTTAACTACAGTAATAAAAACAGCCTTCTCTCCCCCTCCCTCAACTTGATCCACACACACAGCAGAATAAAGTGGTATAATGGGCCATACACAAATGCTTCTGTGTTTTCCCTATGTTAGAAGTCCTGCAAATAGAAAACCAACTTAACGGGCAAAGTGATGGGCCATAATGTTTAGCTAAATTTCTATTTTCAGGGAGCTCTTTATGGAAGGGATTCAAAAGTGGCATCGTTCACCTATAGTCTCAAGTGATGCTCTTTGTTCCACCAGTACAACATTCTACTACCTCATTCCTATTGCTTTAGGCTGCATGTATAGACCCAGTCTTGAGAGAAAGAATTCAAATAAAAACAAGAGAAAATAATATTCTAGAGCATGCTGCTTTCTGTACCTGACAGGCATTTTATGCTGGGCTTTACTTCTGAACTGCTGGTTCCTGCTTTGAGAGAATAACAGTGCAGTGGGGAGTGAGCCAGCCTGTATGGTGCCGGTTCCCAGGTTTCCCCCTACTATTGAATCATACCATCTCCTCTTAGGTAATGCTTAGGTAATGTCTCAGAGCAGACCCACTGAAATTGAGGGGCTTAACTTAGTCATGTTCATTGATTTCAGTGTGTCTGCTCTGAGTAAAGCTTAGCTGAACAGCGATTAAATTCAGCAAGAAGAAAGTATCAAGGACAAGCCAGTTCAGTTAACAATGATGCTCAGGATACAACTAAGCAAGATGGGAGATCCATGATTAGAGTTTTTCTAAAGGGGTAGATATAGCTCTGTGTGGGTGTGTGAGTGAATGAGAAAGTGATTTGTATTGGTGCTATGGCACAGGGAGAGGATAGCAGATATAGTGGTACCTCAGGTTAAGTACTTAATTTGTTCCGGAGGCCCGTTCTTCACCTGAAACTGTTCTTAACCTGAAGAACCACTTTAGCTAATGGGGCCTCCTGCTGCTGCTGCGCCGCCGGAGCACGATTTCTGTTCTCATCCTAAAGCACTATTTCTGGGTTAGCGGAGTCTGTAACCTGAAGCGTATGTAACCTGAAGAGTATGTAACCCGAAGTAACACTGTAACCCTCTTTTCTCATACCATTTCCCTAGTCTGAATAGTCCCTGCCTGAGCTGCTCTTTGAATCACAGGGTGAAACATTTAGGTACCTGTATGAGACAACAACAACATGCTCATTGCCTAATGGCTGCAACACCAAAGTGAATGTGCATGTGTGAATGAGCCACCTCAGACTAAGGTCAAACCTACTGAACTGTCATATCATTTCCAACCATCAGTGTTTGCATTGGAGTTGGTGCACGTGTTCCGCTGCGAGTCATAAAAATGTCTGTTTTTCAGTCTCTGGGGTTTTAGAGAAAAACATCAGCCACTTTTCTATGAGGTATAACTGGGGCCATGCAAAGTTCAAACACAACTTACACGCTGCAGATTAGCTACTGGTTGAAATGACTTCATCCTAAAACTGTGCTGTGCTTAACTCCTAAGGTAGACAGCCCATTAATGTTGACTGTAACTAATAGGGCTTTGTTCTGAAATGCATTAAAAATGGTCATATCATCTGAGACGATGATATCATGCTTAGTAGCAGCTAAATAAAGAAAAAACAATTGTGCTATTTTTGAGGAAGAGGTTTCATATCAATCCTACGCCATAGTGTTAGGGATCTTTATTTGGTTTGAAATGCAAAAGAAAAACAACTACAATCTCCTTCATATAACTGCCAGCTTGAGGAAGGGCATTTAAAAACAAACAAACAAACTCTATTGTTTCTAGGCTTTGTTTCAATATGAAATGCCTAAGGTAGAGCCAGCAAAGCTAAAGCCCGTAATGGATGCATCTATTGTTTGAAGTATGGAACAACAATTGAAGGGTGTTCTGGCTTACTAAAAATAGAAAGGCAGCTGCTGCTGTCCATTTCTTAGTAACTGAGAATAAAACAATGCTCAAGTATTGTCTGCATTACTGGAGTAGTGACATTGGAACCACTTCGAACGGACCAATGGGATGGATCAGCAAGTTATTTATAAATGCCTAATGTCATCCTTTCCCATCCCCCACAATCTAACTGCACTTTCTGAGCCTTTTGCATTACGTTCTCTCCGTTAAGGACACAAAAGGAGCCCTGCTGGATCAGACCAAGGCCTGTCTAGTCCAGCATCCTGTTCTCACAGTGGCCACCCAGATGCCTATCTCGACATACACAGCTGGACTGAGGATTGTAGACCCTGGAAGTACTGAAACAGTCTTTCTGATCCTCTGGATTAGAGCTGCCAGGATATTTTCCAATGGACACATTGCATGGTACAAAATTTTTGCATAGAAAGCATAGACTAGGAAATAGCCATCAGTTGATGGCTATCTTGGTCCAAGAATGTAGAACATCGATGTGAATTATATGGAATGTATCTTTGTCCTGCACCTTGAATGATTCATCTGAAACATTTAACGCTCATACTTCTTGAAGCAGGAGATGGCTTAATAGCCCAGAATATACATCACCTTCCCATCATAGTGTACTCGCGGCTGTAGTGATTCTGCACCCACAGGCATGCTCATGGAATGGCAAATTGCTTGAAACAACTCTATTAGCTTTTTTAACTCAAATAGCTTTTTGATTGAATTATCAACTTGAGACTCTTCTATACCTCAGTTTTGTCATTTAAATAATGGAGTGAGCCATGAGACTATATGATTGAAAAAAGCAATTGCTGACATCTACAGTTTGAGCCAACAGATTCACCTTTTGGATGAATGGTTTGTGTATGTACAGTATACCTTAGATGTTTAATGAAATGAGAAGCACCTTAGAAGAACACAAATGATAAGCAATTTTTAAAAATGGTTTAAAAAAACTGGGTTCATTAATTCTGAGGGCAGTCATTGGTTTTATTTTGTGCTGCACACAGTTGGCAGTCCTGTTCCTTTCCCATTTCTGAAGACTGACAACAGTAAGTGGTCATTGCCAAATTCCAGAGTGGTCTTAGCATGGTGGGGCATGAAGATGTCAGTTTAGACAGTACATTTTGGAACAGTACAGTACATTTCCCTGTCTCCAAGCTTCATCTATATGCATCATTTTTGAGAAAGAAAAGAGCTTCAGTTCCCACAACATGGACTTTTCCAGTTTCAGAACTGAATTACAGAATTAAAAACAGTCTTATAATTTCCAGAGGTGAAGCCATGTTAGTATCTTGCAGCAAAAGCATAAGCTTTTCTGGACTACAGTCTACTTCATCAGACACATGAAATGTTATGCTAATCTGCAGGTGTGCAGATACATGTTGGGTGGCGGTGAATTGTAAACTTAGGTCAGAAGGGAAAACAACTGCATACATGTGAAGAGTTTCCGAGTTCACTTTTTTTACCATTATTGTTTACAGTGTTAATAATTTGAATACCCCCCTCCCTCTCTCAAAGATATACAAACCAGCTGCCTTTTGGAAAACTTTAAATATATACAGGGGTAGATTTGTAGTATTGTTACATGTCTTAGTTACATTGCTGCCCTGGGCTCCTTTGGAAGGAAGGGCAGGATATAAATTCAACAGGAATACTGTAACAAGAATAATATGAAGGTTATGTTAATGCAAGCCATTCACAAATCTAATATTTATACATTTATTTGGAGGCTACTGATTTACTGACAATGGCACTAAAAATATGGCTCATTTTAATTATTGATCTATCCCTGTTTGCTGTATGGGATGCTGATCAATTTGCTCAGAAGTGTTTCAGGGAAAATGTAGCATAATCACCAAAGTCTGTGCAGTATGTAGACCAAAGAAGATCTGCACCTTTAATTCCTACAGAATAAGGCCCTGGAACAAAGGCATACCTTGTAAACAGTTGAACCTGCCTGCACTTTGAGAACAGCTTTGCTTTCTTTACTGATGTTTTAAATTTTATATATTGTATGCTTTTTGGAAGCTGCTTTGAGATCTAGATGTAGTTAAAAGATGAGCCATATATATATATATATATATATATATATATATATATATATATGCTTTCGTAGATTTTCACGGGTACAGGAATGCAGGTTTTGGTGTCTTCGGGTGTCTTCCCGTGTAAGAGTCGGGGTGTCTGTGCGACGTTTCGACGAGGTCTCACTCGTCATCTTCAGGCTGGTGCTTTCGGCTTCTTGTTACTGGAACAGAGCAGAATCTGGTGTTTGAGTTCCTATAAATACTGTTGAGGGGTGTGGTGTATAGCCTCCAACGTTCTGGGCAGAGAGGAAGTTCCTAGATTAGTGTGCCTTTTAGATTAGATTAGGCACACTAATCTAGGAACTTCCTCTCTGCCCAGAACGTTGGAGGCTATACACCACACCCCTCAACAGTATTTATAGGAACTCAAACACCAGATTCTGCTCTGTTCCAGTAACAAGAAGCCGAAAGCACCAGCCTGAAGATGACGAGTGAGACCTCGTCGAAACGTCGCACAGACACCCCGACTCTTACACGGGAAGACACCCGAAGACACCAAAACCTGCATTCCT
Organism: Podarcis vaucheri; assembly: GCF_965113315.1. Classification (NCBI taxonomy): domain Eukaryota; kingdom Metazoa; phylum Chordata; class Lepidosauria; order Squamata; family Lacertidae; genus Podarcis; species Podarcis vaucheri. The sequence continues at coordinate 76,655,022 of NC_138764.1, forward strand.
GTACCCGTGAAAATCTACGAAAGCATATATATAGCTTTCCAACCAAAAAATAGCCAATATCCTCAGAAACCCAAAAGACAAAATCCAGCTGGAAAACCAAGGGGTCTATGAAATACCCTGCAAAGTCTGCCCAGCCACGTACATTGGACAAACAAACAGACGAATAAATGCACGTATCGCAGAACACAAGAATGCCGTCAAAAAAGAAGAAAAAACTTCCTCTCTTTTCCAACACATGAAAGAAACAGGACACGAAATTAATTTTGCAGATTCCAAATTGCTCTTTAACATGGAACATCACCACAAGAGAATAATCATGGAAGCCATCGAGATAGAGAAACACCCTCACAACATGAACAAGCGTGACGACACGTCCCGCCTGCCAGACATCTGGAAATTAGCCCTCCCCACAAAAACCGACACCAGAACCAGAGGCACACAGAACGCCGTCACCAATCAACCACACCAGACCCAAACCCAGACCCTCTCCACAGACATATTACAGACTCCATCCAGCAACCAAACTATAGTGGCACCTCCGGATGCTGCACCCCCCTGCAATCCCTACACAGATCTGGCTGACACAAGGCACAAAACCATAGCTCGCCCCTATACACGAAGCCAAGCCAGAGCACAACTAAATGCAGCACAGCCATCTTCTCAGAAAAACTCTTCACAAGCTCAAGAGGTCAAGACACGAGAGCTTTAGCAACTAATCTACACTTAATGACCCACCCAGTGATATTCAGAATATCACTCATGAAATCACCCAAGATATCCCTCAAGTAATTAATGACCCACCCAGTGATATTCAGAATATCACTCATGAAATCACCCAAGATATCCCTCAAGTAATTAAGGAACAAAAGAAGAAAAGGCACACTAATCTAGGAACTTCCTCTCTACCCAGAACGTTGGAGGCTATACACCACACCCCTCAACAGTATTTATAGGAACTCAAACACCAGACTCTGCTCTGTTCCAGTAACAAGAAGCCGAAAGCACCAGCCTGAAGATGACGAGTGAGACCTCGTCGAAACGTCGCACAGACACCCCGACTCTTACACGGGAAGACACCCGAAGACACCAAAACCTGCATTCCTGTACCCGTGAAAATCTACGAAAGCATATATATATATATATATATATATATATATAAAAATTCTAAATAGAACAAAAAGTGTTCCTTTGAGGACCTGTGAGAGCATTTCTCTTACCCAATGCCTAGCACAACCAGCTGCTTCACATCTGCAATTAGGCAAGAGAACTCCTGTTCCACATTACAGAATATTTATAGAAAGATGCCCCATCACCTGGCTTAACATCACACTGTGAGTGATTTTTTAATTATTATTCAGCTTCAGTTCTATAGGCCTGAATTGGCTTTAAGATGTGGAGGTATCGGGATCCTTTCTTGAGTTTGTTCATCTGTCCCATTGAGGACTGTAGATCCTCTGTAGTCAAAGTTGGGCAGTGGCTATCCAATGAAGTTGCTTATTTGTGCTTGAGTTCAGAAAGAGAAGTAGAAGGAATCATGGTTCACCCTGCCTGGAGCCTGGAGCTGCTCAAGTCCCATTAAGTCATGGTGTGGCATTGCATGCATGATAATCTACAACAACTGTATGTTTTGCATGAACGACACCCGACTGCCCTCATGGAATCTGACACGTGCTGCTATTCAAAATAGCTCTTGAGAAAGAAGACCTTAGAATAACTGCGGTTCCTCAGAACAATCAGTAGCCCTTGCCGCAAGTGTCTGCAACAGAGGCCTTAATTACACTGTCCAGACAGGACTTTAAGGTGCTTAGCCGCCATCTCCCTATCAGTGAGTGAAAAGCTTTGGCGGCTAACTTTCATTCTGTATCACATTCTTAAAATAAAGTCCGTTGTGCCCTTGTCCCTCCTGAACAGGAACCCAGTGATCCCCGAGGGCATAGCTCGGGTTCAAAGTTTTTCTCCTGCTGTGTGCCTGTCTGAATTACACTCACTGTGAAGATGATAACTCATCTAGTAAACATAGCATTGCCTTTCTCAAAAATCTGGAGAAAAGCCAGGGATGGCTGATGCTCATTTGCTTCCAAGAAATTTCTTGAGATCAAGAAATGAATGCTGGCTTCATATGGATTTTTATTCTCTTATCTTAATCCTCTTGGAAGCTACAATCCATTCATGGTTTACTCCAGGGTAGGATCATCCATTTATGTGCCCCTCCCCAATTTTCTTTTATTTTTGAACCTGTCCAACATTTAAGAATTCCATCCTATGAAGAAATGCAACCTGCTGCGTCTCCGTTTGGAGGCTATGTAAGTGAGAACTGAAGAGAGGGAAGTCCCAGGTGGGTTTGGGAGGCATCAACACTTTTATTAATTCCATCAGCAGTCAGCAGAATATAGATTGGGATCTACTGGCAGATCTCTGGGTGATTTGCAGTAATCGGCACAGGTTTATGACTTTAACAATAGCATGTAAAATTTGAAAGTAAAATCTTGTTTTAAAATCTCTCATCCTAACCCTTTTTATTCTCTGAGGCTTTTGATGGGTAATCTGTGTTTGCTGCTGCTGCTAATTAATAATAATAATAATAATAATAATAATAATAATATTTATACCCGACTCACCTGGCTGGGTTTCCACAGCCATTCTGGGTGGCTTACAGTACAGTACATAGCAAAACATCAAAAATGAAAAAGTTTCTGACACAGTCCTGCCTTCACATGTCTTCTAAAAGTTATGTAGATCTTTAGCTCTTTGACATCTGATGGTTTGCTTTTATTTTGGACTATATCTCTTGTCATTGATGCTGTTGTTCTGTGGTTTATGCATTGGTTTTCTTTTTATTGTAAACACCACATATTTTAATAGAAGACAGTATATAAACACATTAAAGAATGGTCTGATAGTCCCAATTCCAATTTTAAAAATAAACACGAGCATTCATGTACCAGAATCTTTATTTCCAAGGGAAATTGTCATAAAGACTGCCCCAGATAGTTTTAGGGATGTACTTGGGGGAATTATCCATCACTTTGATTCTACATAATTTTGAGTTCTGTTCAGTAACACAGTGAAGCTATCCACCATATACAAAGTGGTATCAATGCTGGGTTTTACTCACTTAAGTACTAGAGGCTATAAGTCTGGGCAGGGGAACCCCTAGCTCTCCAGATGTTGTTGGATTCCAAATCCCATCAGCTCTAGCCAACATGACCATTGATCAGGGAAGATTGGAGTTGCAGTTCAGCAACACAAGTCCCCCATCACTGCTACATGTAAATGCAGGCATTTGACAGATGGGCCTGGCTGCAACTAGAAGTACCGGTAACCCCTCCTCTCAATCCTAAAAGGAAACAACCACCACAGCCCAGCATTCAATCCCATGCCCTTGTCTAGCCTTGTTCTTTGTGCCAGGATGCCAGTCACTATTAGAAATTACATTTTATGCCCTATCTTTTTTATCATTATATTTACAAAAATGCAGTTTCAGGCTTTCCCTGTGTGTGCATGTGTTGATCTATGTGTGTGTGCTGATGGATTGAACAGCTGGATAGTTATCATGATGTTAAATAGCTGAATAGTTGTCATGATGTTGAAAACATTACACGAGTTACTCTGCTTCTTGGCTTTATATATGAAATCTGGCCAGCCTACCAGAATGGGTAGCAATGGTCAACATCCAAACCATCTGCAGCCCTTTATATTGGCTATACAAACTAACACAAAAAGCACCATGCTTCTTTGAAGTGAACATGATATGGTCAAGCTAAGGGTCAAACTAGATGAGACAATGAAGTCCCAGGATTGGCTCTCCTTTCTCTTTAATTTTTTGCCAAGTAGCGATGATCTGGACTAGGACCATGGCATTGGAGTGGGGGCAGGATTCACCCTTCCCCCATACATTATTTTCCAAACCAATACCCCAATATTCCAAAACTTATATTTCCCCGATTACGAAAGAGTTGATGTGTACACAAACTTCTATGTGCCAAACTTTGAAGCAATCTCTGTTGTCTTGTCTAGTTTGGCTTTTAAATGCATTTAAATCCCATTGATTTCCACTGGAGAGGTTTAAGCATATTCCTATCCTATTTAAATCAATGGCACTCAAATGAGCTTACCTTGGATGGATTGTGGCCAATATATTTTCCAGGATAATTTCTAGGAAACATTCCAGAAGCAGGGGAATCTTTCAGTTAGCGCTCATCCAGACTTCTTTTTGTGCTGCATTTCTAAGCACACTTTAAAGCTACATGTCCGAACAGGTGTTTTTTTTGCCCACTCTTTACTGCTGAATCAGAGCACACTGCAACCTGCAGAAAACTTGAATTGCCATTTGTTCCGATTCCACATTAAAGAGTGGATTTTCCTGGGGAAAGTGGTGGGACAAAAAAAGCATGCTCAGACATAGACCTTTGCCTAGAAATCATGGAGGGAAAGGTAAGTGTGAATGAGCCCTTAAACTTCCTTTTTATTTGCATCTTTTATTTGTGCTTTCAAATTTACATACGAAATAAAACTTTAAAAAAACCAAAACCCATAGCCATCTTATTTCATCGTTACTACAAAGCACAGTCATGGCTTTTCAGTCTTGGGAGCCATGCTGGAAGCACGTTATGGACAGAAGTAGTTCACAATCTAATTTATGAAGCAGTATTTCACCACAATGCTTTCTAAAGCTGCCATGCTGATATGTGCACAATGTAGGGGATTACTTTGCTCTTACATGAAATACAGACACCTCTTCAGTTCAAAGCTGCAGCTGTTCGGGAGCACAATGCAAGCAAATGCCACGCACCCGTTTGGGATAAATGAAAAACAAAATAAAAAACCCCACAGCCCATTGAATCCTCAGGGGGGATGTCGGTTGCAGGTTCCAGTCCTCTGATATGAAATGGGTAAGGGGAACCCAAATGGTAGAATCCCTCTAGAAAGCAGTTCCATGCGATTTTTCAAGTATTCTCTTTCATCTGCTGAGGTTTCTGTTTGCACCGTGTTCTTCTGGCAAGACAATGGAGGACGTTACTGAGAATCCAAGGGGATGGGTCCTGTGACAAGAATTAACTAGAAACAGCCGTGAGGAACTTAAGGCCCATGGGCAAAATCATCTTCTCCTTGTGAGCTAGTGTGGTGTAACAGAGTGATTGGCTAGGATTGAGGAGACCCAGATTCAACCCCCCTCCCCCAATATTCTACCAGTATTCACCATTATATATACTTATTTATTACATATATGCCCCACCTTTCTTTTAAGGCACTAAAGGTGGGGTTCATGGTTTTACCCTTCCCAACATTTATTCACAGCCACCCTGTCAGGTGGGTTAGGTTGAGAGGTTGCAACTAGCCCAAGGTCACCCAGTGTGGGTTCCTCATGGCTTAGTGGGCATTTGAACCCTGATCTCCCAGGTTCTCATCTGACACACTAACTGACTACACCACACTGGCTGTTTGACAGAAAGGTGGGAGGGATTTAATTCGCAAAACAATAAAGAAATCATTACCCCTTGACAGCATTGTAAATGACCCTACAAAAGCTAATAGCTTGTCAAACTAAAAAAACTAAAAAGTTCTAGGCTGGTGGGGGTTGGCAGAAATGGGAACAGAGAGCTCCTACTCCACTCCAACTTCAGCAGCCTGCTGTATTTCTATGCTGGGTGCAGATGAATGGGATTTCTTGCGTTGGCAACCCATTTGGTTTCTAAGTTGGGCCAGAGAAGGAATATCCCCCCTTTACCAGTCTGTTTGCTTGCCTGTATTGAATTCCTTATTGCCTTGATTAGCCAAGCCCACTCAGCTTTTGGTTGAGTCTCTATGTCTCTGGAGAATGTGAGATCCAAAGCGCTGCGTCCATTATTTCGTATGCATTTGAAGGCTTTTCATCTCCATTCTTCAGGGAGCAGCCTCCTATCCTTCCTGAAAACCCCTCTCAATGATAAGAGGCCCTGTGGAGCAGGAGGCATTGTTTATGTCAATTACGGTAGGTGTACAGTTTCTAAGACACATATGCAGGATCTTGCTGTGAAACAGATACTTCCATTTATTTTCCCATATTACAGATTGTTTCATCTTAAGACACTTGTGCCTTCAAAAATCATCTTAGGAAACGTCAACATGTTAAAAGTTTCATAGACCTGATAGGCTATGCTTTAGTATTATTTGAACCTAATGAATTCTCTGATACCACTATGGTGATGATTTTAATTTCAAATAATTTATTTCCCCTTTTACAGTTAGGGCTCTTCCACACTTTCACTTTCCCTGTAATTTGGTCGTATATTGTGTACCGATTAATTTCTCTGAGTCCAAGAGCTTTTCTCATTGTTCCACAGCTTTGCCTTTTGAAAATGCAATGTTACCTGCTGAACTGAAGCTTGGTTAAGCAAAATCTCTCTCTGGATTTTCTGCTCATCAGCTAAGATCTGATTCAGCGGGTAAGATTGGATTTTTGCAAAGCACAGATGCAGAACAATGAGAAAAGCTCTTGGACCTGCAAGAATAAATTGGTACACAATACTATCAAAATGCAGGTCCGGAAAAATTGTGGATGAGTCCCTAGTTTAATCATTGCAACAGCAGATGTTCGTAACTGTATGTCAGGAGCGAACCAGCAGTAATTCAGACCATGCAACTCTTTATTAGCAAAAACATGATCGACACAGCAGCTTATCTCCGGTAGGTCTTGCACCCATGCCATACCTTTCAGTCTTGCTTACAGGAATATATGGATATACATTCTTCAGACGTTCAACCTCCTGCTTTAACATGCAATATCAGCTATCGGCTTCCCTAAGCAATGGAATGATCTCTTCAGGTTCTCCTCATCTTTCTTTTCTTCGGAGTTAGTAGGTGCCTCATACTTTCTTATCTAATATTAAAAGTAGAAGCTAGTGACTCTTGTCCAGGAAAATCAAACACCTTCTGATGTGCCACAACTGATACAATGTCTGTGCACTGCTTCAAGGGCATAGGAAGCTCAACAAAGTTGTTGTTGATAATGATGATGTTGCCACTAGTGTGGCCCTGGGTGCGAGAATCAGCACAAGACTGTGATATCCTCGAACACTTCCCTATAAGTGGCTAGTCTTACAAAATGGAAATATGCCCAAAATAGTTCCTCTGCAGATTGTCCCTATCTAATCTGTGATTTAGCTCCTTTGCTTTGGTTGCTTCTCACAGCAACTGGTGGGAGTGATGTGTTGAGGGTAGGACCTATCAGCAAAAGACCCTAACAGCTTGCAGTCGTCTCACTTCCTGCCTTTTATCAGAGCTTCTTAACAGAGAAATATTTCTCTGGAGGGGACTCTGGTGATTAGCAATAGCACAGCAGCCTCCTTTGGGATTTCAGAGAGGCCAGTGTAACATGAGACGGAATTCTACATTCCCCAAAGCCTTGCAAGCCTTTGTACATGGTTGGGTATCCCACCTAGTTTGTTGCATGCTTTGAAAGAGCTTGCCACTGATGTTCTTTAGAAAGATACTTTTTTAAAATGATCATGGCGTTAGCTGCACTTAATTCCCATTGAAACCAATATGACTTAAATCACGAGGCCTCCTGGAGTGATTTACAATATAGTACCTTGCTCTTGCATGTGGCTCCCACTCATTTTCCACCCTCCCTTAGCTTTAATAAGGTTGTTACACCTGGGTGCCCATAGCATTTCATGGGCCCAGCTTCTACTAATGTCTAAGTCATTGTCTGTAAGGAGCTTGCTCTTGGAAACACACATTCAAACACTACCAAGCACAGTGTTAGCTCCAGGCAAGACATTCTCTGTGGGCACCTCTCCCTGAATGAGTCTTCCACTTCACTGCCATTATCACCAGCTCCTGCTCCTCCTCTTCCTCATTATTGCTGGTCCATTTGGGTGAATAGGGCACTACCCCACCAACCTCTGAGCCAATACCCACTTTGTTGCTTTCTTACTTGCATCCAGTCCAGCCTGTCAACAGCCTCCTCCTTTGTCTCAGCAGGGAGGAGGAGAATGGGGACTAGAATTAGTTGGCTCTGCCTTGCCCTTGGCTTGGAGTTTATCTACTGCTGCCTCCTTGCTTTTCTGCCAGTCCTAATGGGCACTGGGCACCACTGAAGCATCTATTCCTCCTCCTTGCTACCTGTTTTGTCTGGCTGAACAAACAAGTAGATTACAACGCTGAAGAGGAGGAGCAGGTTGAGGAGTCTGGCCCTGACGAGGCAATAAATAGATGATCACAAATATATAGATGATCCCAGGGAAAGGGTATACAGCTTGCACTCTCTGAGACGAGATATTTATTAGCCCCTTAAGTGATGGAGTACTCCTGGCAAAGATAACTCAAGATCCCAAATATGAGCTACATGTATTGGTTTATATGCTTTTCTATCCTGCCCTTCTTAAAGCCACCAACCAAAACACATTTTTAAAAAACGTAACATTAATTTAGACTCTTCTGCCAAATTCAAGCTAGCAAGTTAAGCATCTCAGCCAAGACCCCTACTACCAGTTCCACCCCAGTGGCAAAGCTAGCTGTGATGCCCAAGACACCGCAGAGTCCTTCTGTTTCCCCTCCTCCCCTCCCCACTGGCTCAGGAAATGTCACTTGTGAAGATGTGTGTTAGAAGTTTATAAGGAGCAAGCAGCTCTTAGGCTTCCATGGTAAAGGTAAAGGGACCCCTGACCATTAGGTCCAGTCATGGCCGACTAGGGTTGCGGCACTCATCTCACTTTATTGGCCGAGGGAGCCGGCATACAGCTTCCGGGTCATGTGGCCAGCATGACTAAGCCGCTTCTGGCGAACCAAAGCAGCGCACGGAAATGCCGTTTACCTTCCTGCCAGCGTGGTACCTACTTGCACTTTGACGTGCTTTTGAACTGCTAGGTTGGCAGGAGCAGGGACTGAGCAATGGGAGCTCACCCCGTCGCAGGGATTTGAACCGTCAAGCTTCTGATCAGCAAGTCCTAGGCTCTGTGGTTTATACCACAGTGCCATCCACGTCCCTTAGGCTTCCATAAGACATATCAATTGTCCTGTGTCAAGCAGCTAACCACCACACACCTGAAACCTACTGGGATCCATTCAGATTATTTAGCATGAATTAAGCTCAGTGTCAGCACCTTGCAAATGCCAGGGACCCACCATTGTTGTCAGACTGCCAGCACTGTCACTCCAGTTGATGAGGCTCAGCTGGCAAACTGGCATTAAGTAGAGTTCTGGATCTGCATGGTGCACATGTACCAGCCAGCGTCATTCACATGGCTGCACCATACATGGGCAAGGGCTGGGAGTTTGCTTCACTGCTGCTATGAAGCTGCCTCCCAGGAATGCATGAATCTGTCAGTTTCAGTTTCTCTTCACTTCTCATTTTTTTACTCTCAAGTTTAGTTTAATAATCATAATAATTCTTATTTCCACTGCATTTTGCATTTCTGTGAAAATTCAGCGGCATTTTAGTGAGATATGCACATCTTCGGCTGCAGTTTTCAGTTTGCATATTAATTTGGAATTAAGTACTGAAAGTTCACCTATAAATGCAAACTAAACCGAATCCCGCCCCCATTCCTACTGCTCCGGGAGACCTCCAGTGGCTGATCCCTATGCTATAGCAAGCACAGAATCACATGAATCCAACAGAAAGTGTTTCTACAAAATGCTCAGATGTTGGGCTTTGACAAGTTTTAAAAGGGAGAGAGTTTAGCAGCAGTGTAGAAGTCACCAAGAATGTTTCTTTACACTCACCATGTGTGGCACCGTCCACCAGGGGAGACGTAGGAAATGTGGTGGCGGCAGCAAGATCTCACAAGATTTCTAAGAGTTCTTGCTAGAAGCCACCACTCCCACTTCTCCAGCAGGGGCAGGGGCAGGTGGCGTGTCGGTGAGGGCACTGTTCCTCGGGATTCGACTGCCTCAGCCTGCTGCTAGGGAGTCCGGCTGGAATTCTTAAAATCTTTCCTATTTATGCCCTTCCTCTCCCCACCTCATTTTATGTTCCCTTTGCATGAGCTTTTAAATTAGTGTCATATTAAATTGTCTTATTGATTAATATAAAGCAATAAAATATAAATAATATAAAATAAATAAAATAAAATAGTATAAAGCAATAAAAAGCAGGAGAAAGTACAAGGGGAACTGAACCCTGTTCTTTCCCATTTCTTTATCCCACTGAAAATCAGGTTTGATATATTTTGAATCGAACACTCTGCGATTAAATGAAGTTGGAGTCACCCATGCCACTATTTTTGAATCTGGAGTTTGAGATCACTGGTGGCATCCCTGAAGAAGGGATGGTTAACAATCCTGCTCAGCAATTTCCTTCCTGGTCGTGAAAGTTAAGAGTATAGGCCAAAGGCTGTGGTCGAAAGTTGAAACGATCACAACAGAAGGGGCTGAAAGAACAAATTATGCGATTGCATTTTGTGGTGTTCCTCTTCTGGAAGAGAATGGCTGTGAGAGAGGGTTGTGCTGCCTGTCAAAGCTGGAGCCCCCACTCTCTGCCTTTGTAATCGCCTGACAATACAGAAGTAAAAATAACCAGCCCGCATTTGCAGAGAGATAAAAGTTTGCCTTTTGTGTCTCTATGGGCAGTAGGGCAGCAGCACCAATGGAGCTGATATGACACATGGGAATTTCTGACATATCTCTCCCTACTCTGACCTTGAGGGACACAATAAAAAGGGGCTTCACAGCACACACACACACAGTCACTCAGCCCCGTAGCCAAGGTTGGTAATCAAAAGCATGTCTGTGTTGCATGTTTGTTCTGTGCTGTTACCTTACCTTCCTTAGCATGGCTTTTCGAAAAGAAAAGAGAATAAGGAACAGGATGTCTGTGGTTATCATGCTAACTCATGAGGTTGGTGCAGGGTTGGTGAGTTCAAAGGGAAAGCTAAAAGAATAATGTGCATTTATTAAGATTTGAGTTCAGTAAAGCCAGTAGCAACAGTGTGTGTTATTGATGTTGTGTTTCAGCATGCATGGATCCTGAATATGAGAACTATTTGTTGCTGTAGCAACTTTTTATTGGAATGTTGTCAACAATAGCCACTTATAAAACAATGAGTGGCCATGCAGGAGTTAATGGTCTAGCTGCACTCACCACTCTTTTGTAATTTTAAATGGAACCTTGTCTTCTTATTTGGTCAAATTAATGGATGCATCAACCAAACTTCTTCACTAGTTTGATAGAGAGTTCATGCAAAGCCAGGCTTCCAACCATCCACATTATCACTCGTGCATGGACAGGTCTGCAGATACTAGCTCAATCAGGGTAGACGCATAGGGACCATCTGCAGAGAACTATCTCTGAGATATAAATTTGCAAAAGTGTATGGCAGGAGTGGACAGTAGATAGCTCACAATCCACTAGTGAACCACTGGCCAGTTTCAAGTTGACTGACCAGTGCTTACAGATTGTTGGGATTTTTGTAGAGAATGTTGAATAAGTTGGAGCTGGGTCTGATCCAACAAGTTGCTTCTTATGTTCTTAAGCAAGGATGCATATTCATGATCACCTACTACTGTATATATATTAAGAGAACTTTTGCACTCTTGCTTTCTCATTTAAAACACATACACGTAAAGGGACCAAAGGGAATCTTGTAAAAATAAGCCATTGTCTCAGCAAGAAGCAAGTCATCCCATCACTGTGTTACCAGATTAATTAAGCAAATTGCTATGTCAGTGATTTGGAATAAAGGTGTGATGGAGAGTACCAGGAACATATTGAAACAACTGTTGTTTGCCATGTATGAGGCATGCATTGGCCAAGAGACAGCTGGCTTTGGTTCACCCAGCAGAAAAGGAGTAGGCTGATACATTGGAGTGAGGTATTTATTCTGTTTAGATGTAGTACAAGTTGATGGACATACTGGGAAAGAAAGATAGAAGAAAGAAAGAAAGAAAGATAGTTCTAATTCTTCTTTTGACGCTTGAAGAATCTTTTCTATGTTTAGATAGGCTAGAAAGTGAATGGAGAGCATTTTTCTGCAGGGGGGGGATACTGTGGGGTTTTTTTTTTAGTTAACTGAGCTAATGCTTTGTTTCTGTTCTCTCTTCTCAACGTTCTAGAGTGTTCAGATTATCTGTTTTCTGCTGTTGAGCACTACTCCTTGTAGTAGGCAAGATGTCTATGTTGGACATGGCTGAGTTTGGGGAGGCTGCTGAGTACCTCCGGAAAAGTTATGAGGAGATGTTAAAATATCACAATATACCATTTGATGGTAAGGCAACTTTTACTGTTCTCAAGGGGCCTTGTATCCATGACCCCCTCCCTCACTTTCTTCTCAAGTGTTGCTATCGTTTGCTTATATGTATTGGGGCAATTATAACCACTGCTAGGAGAACATTTGTTTACCCAGGGTTGCTGCAGATTAAAACCCATTACTTTCAGAGTATTTGAATCAAACGTTTATGAAATCTGATTGCAACTATAGAAGTTCTACTAATCATACAGCTCCATTTTGCAATTTGTAGGTAAACCTTTAGTGAGATTGTGTTTTTCCTGACAATTACACCACTACTGTAATATGTAAATTGGACCCGTGAACAAAGTACTTCTGGAAGGACTGTGTGAGACAAAAGTATCTGCTTTCTAGAAACCTGTGGAGAATTTAGTTTGGGAAGCTGTTTCTTAGCCATCTGTCACACTAGGGATAAACAATTGACTGCAGGAGTATCCAGAAATGGATACTCATTCTTTCCACCTCTGCCATTATCATATTACATGTGGGCTATTCACTGCCATTGTTACAATTTACAGGAGTGATCTGTTTTGTTTCAGAATAAATACCCTAATGCTAATGCACAAGGAATGCAGGAACATAATATTGCTTTCTTTGTCCTAAAATACATTTTCCATCTGACTCAACTCTTGGGGTCACAGGCAAATCCAGAAACAGGGACAAATGTCACCGAACAAAAATACAGAAAGACCTGCTATATTTCAGCATCTCTTGAAACAATGCATTTCTGGATCGTCCCAAAGCAAACTTCCATGTGTTTGATTCTAGAAATTCCTAGTCCATTTCTGAAATCATTCAAGATAATGGTTGCGTACACACTATGCCTTTAAAGTACTCTTTGAAGCACATTTCCCCCTTCAAAGAATTATGGGCACTGTAGTTTGTTAAGAGTTGCTGAGAATAGTAACTCTGTGAGGAGTAAACTCCAGTAGGAAAGAATATTTTAAAGGTATTGTGTGTATGCAGCCAATCATTGTCTGCAATCATGCACATAGTTAATCCACCTAAATCCCACTGAAGTCAATGGGATATAGGCAGCCTAACTATGCTCATAACTGCTGCCATTGTCTCTTCTACACATCCTTGGATATTTTTTTAATTACAAACATTTACCTGGCAAATGCAAGTTTGCCTTTGATAAAGCTGAAATAATTATGCATTTGGCCAGGATTTCAAAATCTGTGTCCAATCTTTGGAAGTTTATTTTTTTTAAAATTGATTATGAGGGATACTTGGTATTTTTTATCTATATTTTAAAATATTTATAAGCCATTATAACATATAACAGTGGTGTACTTCTATAATCTTAAGACTTCTGGATAACTTCCAGGGTATTTAAAACAAGCAAAGCAAAGCAAAGCAAAGCAAAGCAAAGCAAAGCAAAGCAAAAACAAGAAAGCCATAAAACTTAATCCAACATCTTATTTGTTGTCTTTGCAAGTCACACTAGAAGCCTTTTTCACCTGGAGGGCAGGGTAAAAATGCATTCAACAAATATATATGTGAATACTATTATTACAAATTTGAGTTTGAAACATGGTTATGCAGTATTGTGCAACAAATTTGAGTTAAGAAGGCTTGCTTAAATATCCAGTGTGGTGTAGTGGTTAAGAGTGGTGGACTCGTAATCTGGTGAACCAGGTTCGCGTCTCCGCTCCTCCACATGCAGCTGCTGGGTGACCTTGGGCCAGTCACACTTCTTTGAAGTCTCTCAGCCCCACTCACCTCACAGAGTGTTTGTTGTGGGGGAGGAAGGGAAAGGAGAATGTTAGCCGCATTGAGACTCCTTCGGGTAGTGATAAAGCGGAATATCAAATCCAAACTCTTCTTCTTCTTCCCTGCCCCAATTATCCCTGCTCTGGCCTTTGATTCATGATTTACCACATACAGTATAAGGTAGCAGCAAAATACACAAATCAATCCTAAAACAAGATGGGTGGGTGGGTGTGAGAATTTCACAACATCAGCTTCCAATACCCAGGATTTCCAGGTCCATTGGCTTGGCTGGAGAATGAAAGGAGGAGAATACTATTGTGTTCAGTTGTACTGCTAAATTTTATAAGTGCATGTATGGAAACTACTAAGAATTGTAACCCTTATTGCTCCCTTTTCTGGAGTGCTCTAATTTCTCTTGTCTCTTTCGGGGGTCATAAAGGAAAGAAGAGGGCCTGGATCCCAGATGAAAAGGAAGCATATATTGAAGTGGAAGTCAAAGAATCCTCTGGTGGCAAAGTCACTGTGGAAACGAAAGACAAAAAGGTAAAAGAATTCCATACTGATGGGGGGGACGACAGTGAAATGTGGCAGGGAGGAGTTGAAAAGGAAAGAGAGCCTGCATGAGGGCATATGGCAGAGGAAAGGAGGGAGATGAAATATGATTAAACATGTCATATTGGCCACAGTTCTTAGTGGTTCTTATGTTGCAGGAGCTTCCCAGGGCTCCATCACACACTACTCTTCTGAGACAGATCACATGAGAGAGGCGCAATGGTCTTCTTTGGTTGATGATGATTATGGTTTTTATTATTTATATGCCATCCATCTGACTGGGTTGCCCAGCCACTCTGGGCAGCTTCCAACAAAATATAAAACACAATAAAACAACATTAAAAACTCCCCTATGCAAGGCTGCCTTCAGAGGTCTTATAAAAAAAAAACCCCTCAAGCATGGGAAATAACCTCATTATCATTCCCTCCCATGTAGTCTTCCCTGTTAAGACCAGGCTTGAAATTTGTGTGGCTTCATCATTATTATGTTGTTTTTTGAAAGCTGGGTTAAGAGTTTAACATTTCAATCTGCTGTCTCTAGGGTTCATTTGTACTCCTCATTTTAAAGGGTGAATCTCCTTTAGGATTGATTACGGATTTTCAACTACCCACAGGAACATGGGTAGGCAAACTAAGGCCTGGGGGCCAGATCTGGCCCAATTGCCTTCTAAATCCGGCCCACAGACGGTCCGGGAATCAGCGTGTTTTTACATGAGTAGAATGTGTCTTTTTATTTAAAATGCATCTCTGGGTTATTTGTGGGGCCTGCCTGGTGTTTTTACATGAGTAGAATGTGTGCTTTTATTTAAAATGCACCCCCCCTTCAAAATACAGTCCGGCCTCCCACAAGGTCTGAGGGACAGTGGACTGGCCCCCTGCTGAAAGTTTTCTGACCCCTGCAGTAGCATAACAAATTCCCTCCACTTCTCTCCTATCTCCTCGCTGCCCCCCCCATCTGCTCTGAAGGGCCAGAAGTTTCCCCATAAACATAGAGGAGATTTTGTTCTATCAGGCAAGCGGAAATGCTTAGACTGATGGAACAATTTCCTTAGTGCAATGTTGTATCCCACCCATTATGCTTTCCTGAGAACTGCACACTGGCCTGTGATGGCTTTTATGTCCTGAATGGCTGTTTACAAATCTTTTAATAAAAACAAACATAAACTAAAATCCTGGAATAGTGTGAGGCAAAGACACAAAGAAGCAGCAACTATGCCACTGCTGTAATGCAAGAACCACCTGCTACACAGTCAAATGAAATAATTATTATTTATTCCAATTATTTATACTGGAATTATTTTGCTGGAATAGGAGCAGATGCTGTCCTTGCCTGCCTCCCTCCCTCTCACAACTGTAGTACTGCTACTACTCCTCATATCAGTAGTAACAGTAACAGTACTCCTACTCCTACTCCTAATATACTTTTAATTTTTATAGTGGTTTTTTTTCCTAAATATGAGAGTGACTTCACATACATTAATTCAACAGCAGAACAACATAATTTCAATTTAGCAATGAAAAATAGTTCGGTTGCCGGTGAATTTTACGACTTTGACATGAATTTTCCTTACAACTCAATCCTTCTAAATAGTACAAGCATATAGTTTCAAGAAGATTCCTTTTAAGGAAAAGTGTTGAAAGAATTAGTGAAATACCTTTCCTTGTCCCCTAATTTACCCTCAGGGAATCAACTGTCTCAACCTGACAGCTGTGACAACATTCCATAGCCTTAATGACTTATTTTGTTTATCTGGTTGCTACAATGGATTTGATTATCCAGCTTGGTTCAGGAAATAATAGAAAAATAATAGGCTAGGTTTTCTTCTCAGATAAGCTATGGTCTGTCAATCTACACACAGGAAATAGAAATCAGCTAAATTGTTTTTTGTTTTTTTATAAATGATGCATTTATTGTAGAATTGTCAGCCATTATTTTTTCAGGGAATTGACTTAACAAGCAAGATATCTGTACAAAATGATTTTTTAACATTTATTCTGAACTGCTGCTACTGCTGCTAGTACTATAAATACCCATTAGGCTTTTAAAAAGCAATTTTATGGCAGTTTACGCTAACCCTTACCAGGCATTCAATCTAGGATAACCAGGCATTGCAGTGACAGGCTTTGCCCATAACACATATATCTTCATTAAATTATCTGCAGAGATCTTATACACAGACATATGGACATGCAATGCCCTCTGTTATACCTTCACTGTCTCTAGACTGAATGCTTGAAAAGGGCTCCTGCAGTGGATAAGCAAGCAACACAATGTTGATATCTGTACTTGATTTCTATGGTGCTATATCTACTCACAGTACTCAGTTGCTACATTGATTTAAATGGGAATAAAGTTTGTACTCTGATTTCTATTGCCTTTATTGAGTTGCCCTTCAAGGTGGCAGCACGCTTGATAGTTTCTAATAACCCAGCAGCTGCTAAAAATCCACTAGGTCAGTCTCTCAGTTAATCTTAGTCAATTAATATGATTAGTCCATTTAGTTAGTCCATTAACCAGTCCCCAATTAAATTGACATGTGAGGAAAAAGCATTGAAAATCATCCCTTTTGGGGGATGATGGTTGTGTGTGGTGCAACAGACATTTTTAGAATAGGTGTTCCCTGTTAGCCTTATCTGGGCTAATGTCCTCTATGGGGAGGATAAAGTGTGCAGCAGGTGCAGGGGAGCAAGGACGGGCCCTGTCTTCAACTTCCCCACACATGTTGGCCCTGCGGAAACCACCCTCACCTTCCCACATTATTCAGGAAAGGAAAGTCCAAAAAGAAATTCTAAGTACATTGGCTGAGAGCACTTAGATGCCTTGCTGCAATTGGAAACCCTGTGTGATTGATGTTCCTGGTTATAGGGAGACTTCTAAGCACATTCAGCTGAATGTGTGAACAGTCTTCCTTCCAAACAGCACATTAAGGTCTGAGGCTACAGGTGGCAGGGATTACTACGTTGGACCCCACTTTACCCTCAAGAGGCAAACATCCAAATAGACCTGCTCGGTGAGAGACAAAAAGAAATACCTAATTTAAGATGGTGTGTTTGCCATCTGCATTTTTGTTTATTATGCATCGGAATTAAAAATTATAATCAGCTGTCCATCAAATTAGATGAGGTACATCGTCACTAAAAATATTTGAACCCATTAATCAAACTGCTGAATCAGTTATATGTTGCAGTCATAATTAAAGTAATAATAATAATAATAATAATAATAATAATAATAATAATAATAATAATTTATTTATATCCCGCCCTCCCCAGCCAAAGCCAGGCTCAGAGTGGCTAACAACAGTAAAATAACACAGTTTACATAAAACCTTCTCTTGATGTTGATTCCACATCTAATAACTCTTATCTTCAAACTTCTACTTCTGAGTGACAGGAAGATGGCTAATGGCTTCCTGCTTCAGGTAGCTTTTGCTTTCAACCTAGCTGTAGTACTGAGATTTTCCTTGCAGCTCTGGTTGATGAACTGTGCATAAAGGTGAATAAAACAACAGCAACAACAACATCATCATCCCTATATATTGTTGATCCAAGCACCTGTAGATTCAGCTCTACACTTACTTCCCATTACCTTTTAGGACAATACACTAATTTGGGTTACGCTTCTCCAGATCTAGAATTTTCTTCCCCATGGAAATGCACCAGATGTCAGCCACGAGCTCAGAGGTAGAACACACATATTGCATGGATAATATCCCATGTTCCTTCCTTGGCACCTCCTAGTATGGCAAGGGAGGACCTGTCTCAGAGACCCTGGAGAGCCACTGTTCTGTGGGGCAAATTCAATAAGCCAATGATGTTTATTTAATATATTTCTATTTTACCATTTGTTAGTAGCAAGAATTAAAGCAACTGACTTAAAACCAAAAATGCTGGTAAAACAGCAATAAGAGACTCCCAACAATAAAAACATCAGCAACAAACCAGCAATGAACTGATAAAAACAGTATTATTAAAACCGTGGGGGATCTTCAACTGGTGCCTACAAGTTATTAAAACAGGGGCTAGGCATATCACCCTGAGGAGAGCATGCTGTGGTTGGCCACCATCACTTATGAACACACTATTTGACATTGGGCTGGGTCACATGACACAGTAAGTTAAAGTGGGGCATACTGAGACTGTGAATGTGTGGGGTCCTGGAGGGGAGCTCGCAGCCCCTTAGCTCTTCCCTTGTCTTTTTTAGACCTGGACAGTGCTAAGCTAAGCCAAGGTTTGACTTAGCATGTTTTCTTAGTCTGGGCTCATGGTTTAGCTCTCTCCTCACTAACCATGAGCTATAACCAAGGTTTGTTCCAGGTCATTTTATGCTGATATAGATATACATTTTATAGGAATTTTAAGAATATATTTTAGCATATGTTATACTTCAGCTCCAATATCATTGTTAACCATCATGATCTAGCGACATCATGGCTTAGAATCCAATTATTTATAACCAACCAAATCAATATAAGATATATAACTAATATTGTTTTCAGTCCTTGGGACCAGCTATCTACTTCTCAGCAGACTTCCTCTAATGCCTAGCTATGTTTCTTCAAGCTTCCAGGTTATTTTGTTATGTTTTTAACCACTAGTTATGTCTGGCAAGGCTTTCTTTTCATATGAGCTTTAACATTTGTTAAATGCAATTCATTCTCATCAGGCACAGATGTGTAATATGATAGTTATTCCAGTTCTTAGATTTATAGGATCAAACTAATTCCAGTTATTATAAGTAATGAATTGTATACTTCAGCTGTTTGTCTAAATAACCTCAAACCTTCCTGATTAGAACCCTGTGGCATATTATTTTGTTTAGGTTATATTTATCCATAGAAACCCTTGACAGCAGCCGCTGCATTACACCACAGGAGCAATTGAAGTGCAATTACAGGAGTCACGACAAGATGTGACTAAGCCCTATTAAATCCCTAAGGCTCCACTCTTGAAAGTCAATGGGATTTACTTCCATGTCCCATATGTGGAGCTGGGTTGCTGGTCCTTGCCCAATAAAGTGCTGCGACCAAGAGTCTGTCTTCATATATTTCTAGTCTAGGAGAAAGAGCTGGAGAATTAATCTAAAGTGCTCCTTGTGTATGGCCAATACCACAAAGGAAGTTTCATAGGAGAATATTGCTATGGGGTCAAATGGCTCATCTGTTGCATGAAACACAATGTCCAAATGTTATATGTGATGACTAGTGGCAGTGCAGCCTTTAGACCAAACTTTTTAAATACCTCTTAACTAAAAGTGTTCAATGAAGGGGAAAGCCATCACTTTTATTTCCTGCTTATGGGTTTCAACAGCACCTCCTTTGCTTTGCTTTTTGTAGTAAGTATTACAGGCTTTCATTACACTCACAAGATAAGACCAGAGCAGAGAAAACAAAACCAAGGATGGCAATATGAAAATCTGACACAAACTGCACCTCGTTTTCAAAATACATTTTTATTGGATTTAATAAGCAAGAATAAATTGCTCCATTCCACCACTGCAGTTCAACATCCTTGTTAAGAAAAGAAAGCATTTCTTAAGAAATCCCTTTACCAAAATGTTTCTGTTTAATCCCTGCAGACTGTCGTTGTAAAGGAGGATGATGTTCAACAAGTGAATCCTCCCAAATTCGACATGATTGAAGACATGGCTATGTTAACTCATCTCAATGAGGCCTCTGTGCTGCATAACCTGAAACGGCGTTATGCCAAGTGGATGATCTACGTAAGTAAGGCAAGGGCACCATGTCATATGTCTGAGTCAAAAGACCCAAAACAGATTTCTCCCATTTCACATCCTTTTGCTATCCCAAATAGCAAGGTTTGTATCACAAAATCCCACCCCACCCCCCGCTTTAACTTCCATTATATTAGAAATGTTCCCCAAATTTTGGTTCTAGACACATAGAGAGTAGCTGCTTGGTACCTTTGATTAGATGTTCATTTAGAAAATGTCCAGAGATGTGTGTGAGAGAATATCTACATACAAATATTGATACTGCGTGACTCAGAAGAGTGAGTAAATAATATTTGTTCCCAAGCATAGGTTCCAATTCAGGTTTCAGTAGCAGGGATGCAAGCAAAGAGATTTAACAGGGTGCATTTTCAATCTGCATTTGTTATAGTTACTTCATATTAGGCTTCATGACAGCCAGAAATAAGATGTTCCTGAGGAATAATCACACACAAGTCCAAAATATGTGGTGGGGTGGCTGCCATCTTCTGTCCCATCCGAAATGGGACTAAATGGTGATGTATTTTTACTTTTTTCTTTCCTCTCAGACCTATTCAGGCTTGTTCTGTGTCACCATAAACCCATATAAATGGCTTCCAGTTTATACTGCTCCTGTGGTAGCAGCCTATAAGGGCAAGCGGAGGTCTGAGGCACCGCCCCACATTTACTCCATTGCAGACAATGCCTACAATGACATGTTACGTAGTAAGTATCTTATCCATTGTCTCATTGTTGTGGGAAGGAAGTTCAAAGCTAGCGTAGTCTTAGCCATTGCATTAAAACATCCCTAGCATTGCCCCAACTCTTATTTGATCACCTTCATACTTCTCTTGCGTAGCAAACTCACAGAGAGGAAAACAGTCTTTTGTCCCAGAGGCAATGAAGCTCTTAATTTTCTAAATGCTTTCTCTGTGTGAGAATTAATGTAAGAAACAGAGAGAGAGGGAGAGAGAGAAGATAAGATGGCAGAAATTTTGGTGATTAGAAAAATGCATCTTGCAGTGTTTTTCTTACTGCCAATAGACTGCTGTAATCTTCCGTGTTCCCTGCTTCGGATGTTGCACTGCTAGCAGACTACTAGCTTCCTAAGCAAGTGCATTCAGAAAGGGACTGTAGCACTTCAGAATGCAGATGTGGGAGGGATGGCATGTCTGAATGTTCCCCTGCACCAGAAATTCTGTGCATATGGAATTCAAATAAGTAAGAAGGTTAAGCTGGAATTCTAGGGCTGCGCCAGTATGGTTTCCTTCCCCTGTGCTCTCACAAAATCTGCCTTGGAGGGTCCCGCAAGTCCCTTGGGCTGATGCAGAAGGCTGGAGGGGAGAGGAAGAAGTTCTGTTGTATGCTTGGAAACCCATTGCATCAGCAGAGCTTCTGCCTTGCATATTGGTCGTTCTCTCTGATGTGTTGCGAATTTATTTTGAGCTGCTGTATGGTGGGGTGGCTCCTATGTGAAAGTATGTGTGGCCAAAGTGTGTGTGGCCTTTTTTTAAAAGGGACATTTTGGGGCAGGCGGGTGTGGGTGTGTGTCACATTTTTTGGCATCACAGAATCAAAGCTGAAGACCACAAGAGCATTGGAAAACAATAATAATTATATTTTTAAAGGGTCAAATTTTAGGGGACCTTGGAAGTGCCACAAAAACTAGTTTGGCACCATAGTAGCATGGGGGTGGGGCGGTGTACTTATGAGTACAGGAGAATAAGTATGGAAATAGGGCTATAAACTTGAGTTGCAGCTGAACAGGTGGCTGAGTGCTAGCCCTAATTTCCTTCTCAGCTGGAATCACTGAGATGAAACAGGGAAGGGCTACCAGTCTGAGTACAGTCACCTACAGCTGCATGCATATTCAGTAAAAAAGAACTAGACTGGAAGAAAAGAGTTGAAGCTCAGTAGCAGAACAGCTGCTTTGCCTGCAGACGGTGATAGGTTCAATCCCTGTCATCTCCAGGTAGGGCTGGGAATTATTTCGTCTGAAATCCTGGACAGCTGCTGCTAGTCAGTGTTGACACTATTTAGCTAGATGGACTAATTGTGTGACTCAGAATAAAGCGGCTTCCTATGTAGGGAAGGATAGTCAGGTTGAATCCTAGTTAAGTCCCATCATGATCTGCCTACTGGAGTGGAGGGAACTAAGGCCAGATTTATTATGGTGGATGGTGAAGTGTTCAGATTCACACCATACATTTAAAGCACAATGATACCACTTTAAAACAGTATTGGCTTCCTCCAAATAATTATGGGAGCTGTAGTTTGTTATGGGTGCTAAGAAGTGTTGGTGCTAAGACGACGACCCCCTGTTCCCCTCACAGAGATATAATCCTCAAGAGTGGTTTAACCATCAATTTCTCTTCTCAGCTAACTAGGAACTGTGGCTCTATAGTAGGGGATAGGGCTCTTCTAACCACTTTTAGCATACTTAACAAACTACAGCTCCCAGAATTCTTTGGAGGGAATCCATGGCTGTTTAAATGTGGTACCATAGTGTTTTAAATGTATGGTGTGCATGCGGCCTTAGTGGAATGTGCACACACAAAACTATGATGCCATGGACAGTGTCGACAGTCAACAGCAATTTTTCATATAGCTTAACATTGAAAAAGCAGAGCAGTGATCAGATTGTGCTAGGAGCTGCCTGTCTGGAAGCATAATATGAAGAACCAGTGGCAGAGCCTGAAAGTAACTGTTTGAGTCTAACAGTCCTGCTTCTTGTCTTCCAGATCGTGAGAACCAGTCTATGCTCATTACGTAAGTTCTGTCTTATAAGTCTGTTTTCTGTTTTGTATTGCCTGCAAGCTAGGGCACTTCCAAACTATTTTGCGGTGGGATTCAATCACATACCGGCAAATACAAGTTGTCCAATTATAGTTGACTGTGAGCTCTTGTGCAACCACAAAGGCTGTGGCCTTTTGCTATAAAGAAAGTGACAGGATGCAGTGGAAAGGGTAGGATAACCCTTCCTTTGAGGCAACATCATCTATCCTCCCTGCAAACAATTCAGAGTGAATTAAGTAGCCAGCATCGTTTAATTTCCCTGCAAAGAAATGAGGACGAATGTAAATAAACAGGTCATCTGGGAGTGCCCTTAAGATGCAAGGTCTGATATCCTTTCCTGGTCTCACAATATTGGTTATGCATGAAAAGAAACTGCAGGCAGAGGAAACGCCCCTGTCTCCCTGTTTGAGAAAGCCAAATGGTTTGGCTGCGCTGTAGGATCTTTACACTCCCTTCAGTTTGTTGCCTAAGCACAAGCACACACACATGACAGAATTTCTGGCTCTTGCATGTCAGCTAACAGCTGCTATAGCCTTTCCAGGAGTGCACTGCCAACAAAAAGTAGGGCAGAAAATTCCTCTCATTGTGTGGCTGCTCATATGTTGTTTATTTGTATTTCCTGTCTGCTTCTTTGAATGTGTCTAGTTATTACTAGGACACAAAACTGGGGTGGGGGTAGGGGAGGTCCTGTTCAACCAATCCATTTCCATAGCAAATATCCCAAGATGGCAGAGTGAAACTAAAGCAAGCCTACACAACTCATGACCCATGAACATGACACTGTTCAGCAATCACGTGTTGCATCTTGCCAGGTGTTCCGTAACAGTTCCCCTAAGAACATCATATTGGAACATGAGATGAGCCCTTCTGGAAAGCCAGCCATCATGTTTCCCCATGTGGCCATTCGGATGCCTCTGGGAATCTCACAAGGACATTGGTGCAATAGTATTCTCCTCCTCATGTTCCCCAGCAATGGGTATTCACATAATGTATAGTCACCCTGCCTAGTTTTCATTGCTATAACCTGGTATTGTGGCTGCTATCAGACAGTAAGAAAACATGGGTTTCTTCCATTGCCTGATGTGGCTCGTGGGTTGTATTCAGCTTGGATGGTCACAGGGTGTGCAGGCCACCTGATCATAAGCAAAATATTGCTCTGTTAGAGTGACACATATCATTTTCACCGTTTCACTTTTAACACATAGAACTCATGGAGTCAACATCCAAAGAAATTGGGGAGCAATGCATATGTGTGAGTAAGGATGGGGGGTGGGAAATTGTATTCAGGTTCTCATTTGAAGCTGAATCTCTCAAATCCAGACTTTCCAAAACAATATGCAAACTGAAACACAGCTATGCTTTGAAATTCTCTCCCCCACACATACATACATACATATGCAAAGTGTGCAAAAATGGATGTGAAAAAGAACAAAAAACGCACTTTACTAGGGAAAATTGCTTGCAAAAATGTGCACATTAGTCAAAACTGCATCCAGAAATGTGTTTATCGGGGTAAATTTGCACTAAAATGCTGATGGGTTTTCATGAGGATTTTTTAAAAAATAAAAAATCACAAATTACTGCAAAATGTGGAGAACTGATTTTAGGACAAAAAAATTGACAGATCCTTCCATCCCTAGTGGGGTGGTGGGATTAAAAGAGAGACTAGAGACATGGTGTGGTTGCCCTATGAAGGATAGTGACTTGAAGGAAGGAGCAAGGTTTAGCTAAGTAGGGGTGGAGAAAGAGGCAGCTGATAGGATAAGGGGAGGATAGGAAATGGCTACCTCACAGCTGCGGAGGAATGTTGGGGTGGCTGAGGCCCAATTGTAGAGGAGTGAGAAGGAGGAAGACATGATAACCGAAACAGCCATGTTGAGGAGGCTATATAAAGCCTAGTCTAGTGCCAGAAGCCCCTGACGCTTGAAGCTTTGGCCATGGCCTAATTAGGTAAAGCAGGGGTTGATAGCGTGCAATGTTTGGCTTTTGTCCTACAGAGGCCTCGCTCCCCCCACTGCCGAGCATGTCTCTTTGTGTGCTGGGATTACAATGGAAGAACAGCTAACTATAGGCATGAAATCAATGCCAGGCCAGTGCCAGAGGGCTTTGCAGAGAAAGGGGCAGGAGGGAGGGTGATACTAGCCTGCTGATGTGATAAAGAAGCCTGGACCCTGGAGCCAGCCTGCTGGACGTGGGCCAGGAATACTTGGAGGCCCTGCTTCTATTCCATGGATGAACTAATTTTTCTCTGGATTTGTATCAAAAAGGAAGGAAAATCTATCTCCTCCTCCTTTCCAGTAACTTCGTGATAAGTGCATTTTCTGCTTGAGATAAAAGTGGAAGTTTATTAACCACCTGTAGCCAGTTCATTTTTGCCCATAGTAAAATGGCCCATTGGAAAAACAAGTTCAGCTGCCTTGTCTCCTTTTCCATTTAAAGTGTGCCTTGTAAAAGCTCTTACAAGATATACACTAAGAATCTGCACTCTTTGCAGCCCTGTTTAGGGAAGTTTTTAATGGGTGACATTTTAATGTATTTTTAATCTTTATTGGAAGCCACCCAGAGTGGCTGGGGAAACCCAGCCAGATGGGTGGGGTACAAATAAAATAATAATAATAATAATAATAATAATAATAATAATAATAATAATAATTTGCTGTTGCTCTAGGAGCAAAATGTAGGTGCATTTAAATCAGGGCAAGGTGTTGAACCTGTGATTCTCCCACTGGCATCATCATCGGCCAGCATTACCGATGGTCAAGAATGAAGGGAGTTGTAGTCCAATGAGGCCACAGGTTTCCTTATGCTTGAGCTACTTGTTCTCTGCTCCCTTGAAGGCAGCCCTTGCAGCACAAGGAACCCATGTGTGCCAAATCTGATATAGGTCTTTCCGCCTGCAGGTGGGGACACATTTTCAATCCAGCAGGAACATCAGTTTCCCACACCATTTCAGAAGCAATGTCAGGACAGCTTTTCCCCATGTCACAACACCTTTGCTTTTTGAGGGGAACTTCTTCTACCCTGGTCAACTCTCATTCAAATGCCCCCTGCATGCCAGATGCCACCATACCCAAATAAACAACCCTAAACAACCCTCCCCACATGCCTCCCAACTCTGCTGTATATTTCTGGGTGGGTGGGATTTTGGCTAGCTGTTTCTGTGTGCCTGTGAAATAACCTTTGACAGTAGTTGCTTCGTGTTCTTGATCTGTGTATTTCTATTACTCTAAGCGGAGAATCTGGTGCTGGTAAGACTGTAAACACCAAGCGGGTTATTCAGTACTTTGCCATTGTCGCAGCCCTGGGTGACTCTCCGGGCAAGAAAGGAGTAAGGCCCTCATTTGAAAACCTTTTTCCCCCTTTTTCTTTTTGGCTGTTTTCTTTTGTTCATTTTTGGTTTGTTTTGTTTTGGTCTTCTTTTGTGTTTGGCAGCGTGCGTGGTGGACGTGACTTTTTCTTTTACTTTGAAACAAGCAAGGCTTGAAAAAATTGCTTTGAGGGAAAAGGTTTCATAAAGTGGGCGCTGCTAAAAACCCCAAGCAGTGGCTGCTTTACGGAATTTTTAAGTCACTGGCTTTTTCCTCCACTTCACAGTTTTTCTTTTCTGAAAATGGGGGGAATTCCCCAAGGCATTCTTGTAACTCTTTCTTTTAAGCCTTGTTTTGTGTGATCCCCTCCCTCCGTTATCTATACTGTTCCCTTTGATTCTTTTTCATCTTGTATGTTTTCTGACTCTCTTTCTTCTTCTTCTCACACTCCTTTTTTCCTTTTCCTTTTCTTTTTAAAAATACCCTTCTTACTTCTTGATTATTTTTGGACTTGGGTTACGCCAAAAGAAATTCACCAGCATTGTTTTCCTTCCCTGGATTTTGATTTTAACCCTCTTGCTTCTTGATGCTGTTCTTGATCTTAATCTAATCTATTTAACATATTTTAGTGGGTTTTTTGAATAATAAAAAGTTGGGTTTTTAAAATTTAAACAGTTAAGTTTTTTTAACATTCTTCTGGACAAATCTGAAATGTCCTCCTCTTTGGATAGAACTTTCTGTGAAACTGGTTTTATATTTCTGGAACTGTAATGCTATTTTCTTATATTTTGTTATAGCAAGCTCCTGCCACTAAAACTGGGGTAAGTATTTAAAAGAAATAACTGACTTCATGTTCAAAGGCATAGAGATGAAATAATACCTTATTAGTTCCAAGAAAATGGTAACTGAGGAGCAGGCAATATGATCATCAGATTCATGGCAGCTCTTTCCAGTCTGTGCCTGCTCCTTGCCTGTGGCTAGTTGGCCATATGAAGCAGAAGCTGTGCATATGATCAAACATTTTGTGCACTGACTTCCATTTTGGACCATTTGAGCATTTGAAAGGTTTGGTCTTGTGCATGGCACAGTATTTCTTTCTGTTGTTTAGTCAATCATATTTGACTCTCCGTGACCCCATGAACCAGAGCATGCCTTGGAAACTCTCACTTTCTCCTCAAAGCTTCTCCTTTTTTATGTCCATGGAGTTTTCTTGGCAAAATACTGGAGTGGTTTGCCAGTTCCTTCTCCAGGTGCATCACATTTAGTCTAAACTTTCGGCTATGACCTGTCCGTCTTGGGTGGCCCTGCACATCACAGCTCATAACTCTCCTGGAGTTATTCAAGTCCCTTCGCCATGACAAGGCAGTGATCCATGAAGGGGACAGTATTTCTAGACTTTTATTATAGTTGATTGGGAGGTCTCACACAACAAACCAGCTTCTCCAAAAGATCAGTTTCGTGTAAGGTAACATTTGCCTTGGCCCAACATAATCTAACCTCCCTGCAAACAAATCAGGATGCATATTCAATAAGCAGATCATCCAAAAGTGCCTACGGTGGCTGCATGTGGCCACTTGGCACCAGATGCAGAGCTGATACATGTGGCAATTTTAGCTGACCACTACAAGCAGAATGATTGCGTGAATCAGCATTTCTGGCTTCATTCTAGTGTCCAGAAATATATCCTATATAATATAGGACTTTGTTAACATACAGAGCATCTCACTAAAGGAATATTATAGGGTGTTTCCAAAAATCTGTAGAAAAGCAACAACTCTTCATTCTTTGCCTTTAATCTGCTAAACAGTAAAGTGTGTGTGTATTTCAATAGTTGTTTAGATATTTAGAAGTTGTTCATTTTATTCTAGTTCTTTTGCTCCTCTCCGATAATTCAGTACTGTGGGGTGGTAGTCAACTAAGTTTTACTGAGAGTAGACCCACTGAAATTAATGGAGCTAACAGAGGCCTGATTGTTTCAATGGATCTAAGCTTAACCAACTTCTTTGGCAATCATTTGTAGCCAAGTTAGATTGTCTTCCATGAGCATGGTCTTAACAGTAGAGTTGCCATATTTCAAAAAGTGAAAATCTGGACGTTTTTGAGTTATTTTTGAGGGAAAATGACACTGCTGACACGGGCTGTCATACGTCTGGATTCTCGCGGACCTTTCGCCAATTTCCACCCAGACACTGCTTGTGGCTGTAGTATTCCGGATATATCCAGGAAATTCTGGACGTATGGCAACCTTACTTAACAGTGAGTAGTGGATCTTACTCCCAGGAAAATGGGTATAGGATTGTATACTTAGTGCTTTCTAAGTTTCCCTTCATCTTTTAAGCTTTAAAGGCATGAAAAAGAAGAGGCGTCTTTCCTTTCCTCTTGAATGAGTGGTGGTAATATAAAATGTAAATCTCCATTTTTCAGAACACATCATTTCAATGGTGTTGCATTCCAAGCCAACAGAAGAAGCATAATTCTAAGCAAACAAATCCTCTGTCACTTTTGTATTAATGGCCCAGATTAACTATCCAAGACTGAATTTACACCCCACGTTTGTGGTTCGGGCTCCTATGTCCATCTGTTCATTTCTGACATACTGACACCTTCATAAGTAGCCTGAGGGTGCTTCCAGATGGAGACATAATACTGTAAACTGGGATGTTGCACATGGGTCTTTGGCATCAGTTGTTGCTTTTTTTTGTTTTTGTTTAAATAATATTGGATTTTCTCTGGAAAGGGCAAATCCAGATTAAAGGGAAGGCAGGGAGATATGAGCTGGTATTTTTATGACAATGACGTCATGTGGACACTGTAAAACAACAACAACAACCTTCATACTTGCGGAGTGCTGATCCCACAATAAACACCCATCTGGAAGAACCCTGATACTTCCTTTGTATGTTCTCTCTCCCTTCTCCAGTAAGAAGCATTGTTCCCCCTCATTTCATTGCTTATATGTAGTCTCAGAACACCTCTCAAACACAGTGTTCCAGATTCCAGAATGTATGTGGCTCAAGCTGCCTCCAAAATATGAGTGGACTCTTCTAGATATGGGTAGCCAACATACTGCCCTAGAGATGTTTTTGGAATGCAGCTCCCCTGAGCTCCAGCCAGTCTGCCCAGTGGTCAAGGATGATGGGGTTTGTACTTCGACAACATTTGGAGGCTACCCTTGATTGAGGGTTAGAGAACCTTTTTCACCCTGAGGACTGCTTTCTCTTCTGGGCGGCCTTCCAAACGCCACATGCCAGTGATTCAGGAGGCAACTGCTGATATTGGTCAAAGGTTAAGAAAGTAATGGCATCCTCTATGCTGTGTTCCTCATCTTGCTCTCATCAGTATTCAGATAAATCTGGCTTGCAACACTGGGTATTTGAACTATCCTATGTTTATGTGACCTAGGGTACCCTTGAAGATCAAATCATTGAGGCTAACCCTGCTATGGAATCCTTTGGCAACGCCAAAACCCTGAGAAATGACAATTCCTCACGATTTGTAAGTATTTTTTAAAAAACAAAAATACAGTACAGAGCATTTATACAGGCAGTATGGTATGCATATGTGGGTTTTTTGGGTAAGCCTATACAGTGGTACCTCGGGTTAAGTACTTAATTTGTTCTGGAGGTCCGTTCTTAACCTGAAACTGTTCTTAACCTGAAGCACCACTTTAGCTAATGGGGCCTCCTGCTGCTGCTGCGCCACAGGAGCATGATTTCTGTTCTTATCCTGAAGCAAAGTTCTTAACCTGAAGCACTATTCTGGGTTAGCGGAGTCTGTAACCTGAAGTGTATGTAACCTGAAGCGTATGTAACTCGAGGTACCACTGTAGAAATATTTATGACATAATGAAGCGTATGAAACAAACTACCGTATTTTTCGCTCTATAACACACACCCGACCATAACACGCACATAGTTTTTAGAGGAGGAAAATCCGTAGGCATGCTACCCGTAGGCATTTCCTCCATAACACGCACAGACATTTCCCCTTACTTTCTAGGAGGAAAAAAGTGAGTGTTATGGTGCAAAAAATACGGTATTTCTATATCTATAAATTCTCTTACTCATTAGTTTAGCAGATTATAGTGACATTTTGATATTTGGAAGAGAGAAATCAGCCTCTGAGGAAAGGGAGTTATGACCAAACACAATATGATTAAAATGTGAATACAATTAAAGCTGCACATTTATGTTATGGAAATAGCAAGTATGGGAAAGCATGAGGAGCCTTGGGGCTGTGTGAAGACAGGTGGGGATGGGAAGTTTAACTTCATCCTTACCTATCACAACAAAAATCTGAAGCTTCTATTTGCATGCCAAGGGGCAGTTCCATTGGTGCCAGTAGGAGTTCCCCTTGAACAGCAATTTCAGAGGCTATAATCAGGCGGCACTTTATCCCTCTATCTGGCTATTGTCTGTCAGAGCAGACAATACTGGCCTAGATGCACAAATTATCTTACTTTGAATACAGCAGGTTTCCTCTTTAAGAGCCTGCAGGTCATAGTGAGTACTTATATTCATTTGCCTTTTTTCCTTCCCATCAAAACAGGGCAAGTTCATTCGCATCCATTTTGGTCCTTCAGGGAAGCTGGCTTCTGCTGACATTGACATCTGTGAGTAAATGGCTGATGTCACATGACATCCCATCTTGTTTTTAATTTGAGCAGTTTGGTAAACCCTTGAAGTAGTAACCCCGCAATCTGATTTCTTACCTGTTGTTTCTAGATTTGCTGGAAAAATCGAGAGTGATTTTCCAGCAGCCAGGAGAGAGGAGCTACCACATCTACTATCAAATCCTTTCTGGAAAGAAGCCAGAACTCCAAGGTGAGAGGCACTAAAATAATATACAAATAAATTTGACAATCAAGTTTGGAAAGCACAATGCAGATGATCACAAAAGAGCTGTGCTCAGTATGATATCCCTACTGAGTAGGGATGAGGAATAAATTCAATTTCATTCACATTTAAAAACAAATGTGCACTTTTCAAAACAATGTGTGGCCCAAAACACAGCTATCCTTTGAAATTGACACTTCTCTGAATTGTACAAGCCAATAAATGTATCACAAAATGCAAATAGTAGGAAAAAATAACATACAAAAGTGCATTATATTAGGGGAAACTGCTTTGCAAAAATGTGTATGTTATGCAAAAATGTGTATGTTAGGAGAAATTTGCATGAAAATGCTGATGAATTTTCATGAGGATCTTCTTTTAAAAAAATCTCAGACTGGGGAAAAAACCGGAAACATAAGAAACTGACCCTGACAAATTTGTCCATCCTTCCTGCTGAACACTCCTAGATACCACCAATGTCAACACACCTTATATCTGCTCAGTGCTTTTGAAATTTAGGCTAACCTAATATTTGTGACATTGGCACCGGTGCTTTGAAAAGGCTTGTGCTTATCAGTGCACTTAAAGTGAACCTTGTTTCCGAGACTTATTTATGTAAATACGTTTATAACCTGCCCAATGACTATTACAGTCGGATGTAGAATATTGAATCTGGCAAGTTACAAATGGGAATTAAGTTTTAAGAATGTTTTAAGTAGCCCTCAAATTTCAATTTAAAAAGTGAAAATTGAGCATATTTGAAAGTACAATTCGAATTTTGAACATTTTATCTTTTTTTTTTTTAATTTGCTCAAAATTCTGTTTAGTCCTAAGCACCTTTTGTTCTTGGGTCCATGATTCTGAGCATATCAGTCGGATGTTTAACGTAATTGATCCAAAAGCTGTACCTCTGAGCCAGATCAAGAGATAGATAATAGAAACATAGATATGTGTGTGGGCAGACTCACACACATGTATCACCCTCTGGATCAGAACCTACAGGGGATTATTCAGATGTGTATTTGAATACAGTTGTCATTTACGTAAATACCATTCATCGGCATGTCATTACTGTCAACAGGATGCCCATTTTGATGGGCATCCCTATCTACATATTGATGGAACGGGTAACTGTGCTTGACCAGAACTGGATCACAGAGAAGGTTTGCACTTGCTCCCTTTCAATCTTTCTCTCCCTGTTTGCTCCTACAAACCTCACACAAATAAGAGCACTGTGAGCAGGGAGGTCCTTCAGACATATTCATGTAGGACCTCTCTCTGAGAGGATGGCAAGCTTGTCCAATAATGATCCCTCCCAGTCATGCTATGATCTGCACTCAAGGCATCTTTCCAGTATGGAACCCGATGCTGTGAAATAGGAAATGTAGGCGAAACCCTTTTCCGACCGGACAGGGATTTTTAGCATAGTGTCCTGTCATGGCAGTAAGGAATCTGGGCTACGGCCTGCTGCTCTTGCTGCTCGGTGACAAACAATACCTTATTAGGCAGGTCTGGAGAGCTCTACTGAGCAGTAATCTTATCTGGTGCTCACAAGGCCAAGGCTGACCACTTCTAAATCAGTCAGCGGCCCAAGGGTGTTCCTAAGATAGCTGGCGGGAGATGCAACTATACAATGCACATGCCTTTCTGGTAGCCGCGTAATGGAGACTATGTGGCCTCTGAGGCTGAAACTTCCAAGCTGATCCTTGATTCATAGCCACTTGATTCATAGTTCAAATTGGGCATGTACCCACAATATGCTGTGAAACAAAGAACTCATCTTCTGTCTGTTTCCCCCCCAGATATGCTGCTGCTGTCTTCCAACCCCTATGACTACCATTTCTGCTCACAAGGTGTAACAACTGTAGACAACCTGGACGATGGAGAGGAACTCTTGGCTACAGATGTATGTGTTAATCCACTGTGAAATCAACTGGGGGTGTCAAAGTCTCTTTGTGACGCATGGACACAGTCTAGCCTCATGAACTGCTTCCGAGACCCATTTTTTTTTGGGGGGGGGGGGAGAAAATGAATATAATAAGCACAGTTGTTTTCCACAAAGAATCCTGGAAACTGTACTTTACCCCCCAACTGAACTAGAATTCCCAGCACTCTTAACAAACTACTGTTCCCATTTGTTGCTACATAGCTAGCCATTTCAAATGGCACTGGTTTTGATGTGAATCATGCATCCTTTTCTTATTTAAGGGGTGGGGAGCCTGCGTCTTCCCAAGATTCTCAGTCTGGCTCACAGCACTCTCTGTGGGATCTCTCTCTCTCTCTCTCTCTTTCTGCCACACCCTTCTCTCCTCACCCTCTTCTACCCTCTCCACAATGATTCTGCCAACCAGCCTCCTGACAAAAAGTTCATGGGCTTCGGGATTTGTCTGTTTTAGATTATCTGCATGCTAGAAAATTTTATGGCAGGGGTCTGAAGGGGGCACCATGGAAAACACTATGAACTCAACTCAGATGCACAGAAAATGCAAAATAGCAAAAACCTGCATATATAGGCTGTTGAGAGTTATTACTTAAGTTTAATGAGGTATATTTTAGCAGCGTGAAAGAAATGCCAGCTAGACAAGCCAGTATAGTGCATTTGTCATTTGCTTAGATTTGCATCACCAGAAGGGTGCAGCAGTCCTTCTGGATTGAAGCCAGTACATCCTGAATTCGTCCTTTTCTGTTTGTTAATGGAATGATGGCGGTGGCGTGACCACACCTTGTCTGATTCCTTCCGCAGCATGCTATGGATATCCTGGGCTTCAGCAACGAGGAGAAATATGGCTGCTATAAGATAGTAGGAGCCATCATGCACTTTGGCAACATGAAATTCAAGCAGAAACAACGTGAAGAACAGGCAGAGGCTGAAGGCACTGAAAGTAAGGGAGTTTGCCTACATTGCTGCCTACAAATCGCATTGTGGCCGCCAGATCAGTCTGTTGCAGCAAAACTAGCAGTCTGGTGGTACTTGGAAGCAGAGCCAGCAAAAGCACCTGATGAGCTCAAGCAGCTGCCAAGCCCAGTGGCATTTGGGACCCACTGCTGATGTCTATCCTGCCCTCCCCCCCCCCCTTTTAAACCCTCTTACTTTCTCTCAGCGGCCATTACTTAGCTTTTTGTCAACTCAGCTTTGGGAGCATTTGTGAATGTAGGAATGGCTGTTCTCTGGAGCTACCAAGATAAGCTTCTCCAGGGTCCTCATAAACTGGCTGTGGGGAGGGCACAATTGCATAGGTGCTCATTGGACAACACCTTGCTCTTAGCTCCCTCAGCCCTTCTGAAAAGACTAAGGTCACTTCCAGACAACCTGTTTCTTTGAGAATTCATCCTTATTTGTCTGTACAAAGTTTCTGGGGAGTTCTACAAAATCCACTGTTTATAAGCAATCTTTCTTATTTGCTTGCAGGAAGCTTAAACTATGTCATAGGCAAGTAATTGTTACCCCACACTTTCCAGTGCATTTTCCTGTCCCTTTCCTTACAGCAAACAATCTGTTTCTTTGGGAGGGGGGTGTACAAGAGTGGTATGATCCACTTCAGTGGCACAACCTGAACCTGCCAGTAGGCAGTTGAACCCCACCAGTATAATGCTAGTCTGGGAGCAGTCACACAAATTTATTGTGGCATCATCAGCTTTTATAGACCAGAATGCACATGTGTTAGGATTTATAAATCTCTGATCTTATTATTACTACCTGCTGGAGCCCAAATTGGTCTGCCTTTAATTGGCTTGAACTATAAGCAGTTCCTGCTGGGTGATGGCTCTTAATCAAGGGGTTCTAAATTACAGGAACCCACATTTATTTCTCATCAAGACCACTTTCTTATTTATGATTTTTTATTGAACTGCAGGTGCCGATAAAGCATCTTACCTCATGGGAATCAGCTCAAGTGACCTGATCAAGGGACTGCTCCACCCTAGGGTGAAAGTTGGAAATGAGTATGTGACCAAAGGCCAGAATGTGGAGCAGGTGAGCTTCTTGGACTGTACGGCTTGGCCTTATGCCTCCCTGCTTCCAGTTTCCCATAGGACCTCTTAGCGATGCACCTGGGAGAAAGGTTGTGCATCTTAATCTCTGTGTTAAGACGTGTCACTTGTGGAAAATATATATTTCAAGCAAAAGAGTGGTGGTCACTTAAATTGCCTGTGCTTAAATTATCAAATAGCAGCAGTGACACATGCAGCCTGATTCTTGGCATGTTTCCTCAGAATAAAGCCCAACTGAGTTCAGTGCGCATATGCACAGGATTGTGTCTTTAGTTATCCAGAAACTATTTCATCATTGTCAGCTGAAACATACTGATTCTATTTTATAAATAGCCTCCCTCCCTTTTCTGTGCTTGACCATGTCGCCAAGCACAGTCAGCTGGGTGGCATATAAATAATAAAATTATTATTACTATCATCATCGCCGTTGTTGTTGTTGTCATCATTATTGCTATGTAACACCATCAGAAACGAACAAATATAAATTCTGACCAATTATCGTTACATAATTATTTGCAGGTTGTGTATGCAGTGGGAGCCTTAGCCAAAGCTACCTATGATCGCATGTTCAAGTGGCTGGTTTTTCGTATCAACAAAACTTTGGACACTAAACTAGCCAGGCAGTTCTTCATCGGAGTTCTGGACATTGCTGGATTTGAGATCTTTGAGGTGGGTTTGAAAACTAGCCCACATTTTGCACTGTGTAATGGAGGGGAAGTGTTGCTAAGAATGAAATACACATGCCATACTGCTGCTGACTTCCTCGCCCAAAGAAAGTTGCTGGCAGGCTGAAAGAGATATCGTGAAAATTCAGAACTCATCTGAGCTATAGAATTGGATCCAGTTTGGTGAGGTTGTTGACAATTCTGCATTAGAGATCATACCTAGGGTTTCAATACACTTGGCATGCTTGGAGCTCCAGGTAACCTGGTTGTGGTGCGTAGCCATTTTCATTCAGTTAACTATGGCATTCCTGTTCAACCAGGAATTTATGTGTGGGGGCAAACCTGCTGGCCAATTGTCACCAGATCTGATCAACAGCTGGAAAGTGATGGGTGGTTTTTACTCTTCCGAGGCTACTGGTAGTGGAGTATCTTGAGTTGTGCAGTGAAGTCTCCAAGCTCTTAGGCGTTCACTTTCTGCCTGCAGTTTAACAGCTTTGAACAGCTATGTATCAACTTCACCAATGAGAAGCTGCAACAGTTTTTCAACCATCACATGTTTGTCCTGGAACAAGAAGAATACAAGAAGGAAGGAATTGAGTGGGTCTTCATTGACTTTGGCCTGGACCTGCAGGCTTGTATTGACCTGATTGAAAAGGTAAGATTGAGGCATGATTGTACAACTAATATGGCTGGCTTTATATATGTCATTGAAAAGGTTGAGTGATAATGGAAATGTGGCTACATCGGTTCTAACGTCCTCTTGTTTCTAGCCAATTTGCCAGATGAGTCTGGCAGGCCAATACTTTCACAACAGAGCAAAGTAAAAATTAATTTCCTTTCTGTTGTAACAAGGTTTTTACATACTTTTGACTGAAACCTGGTTCCATTCATTCTGGCTAGTGGTTCCGGCTTGCTGAAATTGGCCTCACTGTAAGAGACACTTACTTGCAAGCTACAATGTGAATTTAAAAAGTGATTTCCAGTAGCAAAGGAACAATTTAAACATTTAACTCCCATTGGCAACTGACTTATTTCAGCTTCTGAAAACTTCTCATGGCTCCTTGTTCCCCAGTTCTCTTTGGGAAGAACAACATAAAGTAAAATTAGGTTGGAAATAATGTTTATACTGCTTTTTTCATGAGACAAAAAGGAACCATCCTCATAAAATTATGTTCTACAGCTCCAGGGTGCTGCATTCTTCTACTGAAAACATGGTAAATAGAACACCTTTAGAACTAGGACAGGGGCAAGCAACCATTTTGAGCTGAAAGAAAGTGTGATCAAATCACTATTCAATGTGCACATAATACAGTGGCCTGAAAAATTAAAATCACTTTACCAACATGGTAGAACAAAAGCATTTCCCCCATGGCATAGTTGTTTGTCATCCTACTGCACAAGCTTGCTTTCACACGAACAGTATAGCAATTTTGAAGGGAAGCATTCTTTTGTGGTGACTTTTCCACTTCCTGGAAGTACTTTTCCCCACTCCCACTCTATGAATGGATTGAATATGGTTTTTCTTATACTTTGCATGCTAACTTTAGAAGCCTTTTTATAACATTCATCACATGGAAGTGGTTATTGCTTAGACTATCCTCCTCTCACATAGGACTAATATTAACACCAAGTGAACTTGCCTCCAGTTTGTTGATCGGTATCCTTTCCTTGCAGCCAATGGGAATCCTCTCCATTTTGGAGGAAGAATGCATGTTCCCCAAAGCCTCTGATATGTCATTCAAGGCCAAACTGTATGACAACCACATTGGGAAATCACCCAACTTCCAAAAGCCACGGCCAGATAAGAAGCGCAAATATGAAGCCCACTTTGAACTGGTGCACTATGCTGGAGTGGTATGTCTTCATTTCCCGGCTCCCATATACAGGGTTTTTAGTGTTGCTTTTCTGTTTTCTGTCTCTGTTACAGCTGGTTTTGCTCTTTGGCAGGTGCCCTATAACATTGTTGGCTGGCTAGACAAGAACAAAGACCCATTGAATGAGACAGTGGTAACCATCTTCCAAAAATCACAAAATAAGCTGCTGGCCACTTTATATGAAAACTATGTGTCCTCTTCTTCAGGTGAGCGGCGTTCCCATCTGTGCCAAACAAAGCACTAAATACAGAATATGTAAGGTTATCTGAAAAGCCAGAAAGTGGCCAGGCTGACCCCTGTTTAGCTTCAGAGATGTGTAGAGTTCAGACCATTCTCTGGGCCTGGGTAGTCAATAGAGCTGGAGAATTAATTGTCCTATAACTTGAGCGATAGGGTTGGTCTCACAGCTCTTGGGAACCAACCAAGGACCTGAACCAAATTAACACCATTAAGGCAATAAACTGACATTTCGTTGGGCAGATGATGCAACCAGGACAGGTGGCAAAGAGAAGCGCAAGAAGGCAGCTTCGTTTCAAACTGTGTCCCAGCTGCATAAGGTAAGTGTTTGCCCACTCCCCATGGTAAGCAGAACTGCTGGCTAGAATCTCACTTGGCTCTCTCTCTGTATACGCATGGCACTTCTTCCAGGCAATAACCTGAACGTGAAGTCTTGGAACACCAAGCAGACACTAAAGACTTTTGGGGCTTGGCTATTCTTCCCTCAGTTGGCCCAGAGCGCTCTCCCCTTTTGAGAATATTATTGCTCAGGAATAACAGCTGTAACTATCCCTGTATTGTAGGGACGCGGGTGGCGCTGTGGGTTAAACCACAGAGCCTAGGACTTGCTGATCAGAAGGTCGGCGGTTCGAATCCCCATGACGGGGTGAGCTCCCGTTGCTCGGTCCCTGCTCCTGCCCACCTAGCAGTTCGAAAGCACGTCAAAGTGCAAGTAGATAAATAGGTACTGCTCCGGTAGGAAGGTAAACGGCGTTTCCGTGTGCTGCTCTGGTTTGCCAGAAGCGGCTTAGTCATGCTGGCCATATGACTTGGAAGCTGTATGCCAGTTCCCTCGGCCAATAAAGCAAGATGAGTGTCGCAACTCCAGAGTTGGCCATGACTGGACCTAATGGTCAGGGGTCCCTTTACCTTTACCTTATTGCCAGCTCTTGGTGATCATCGCATCAGCATTTGAATAGGAATAATGCTAGAATGTGGAGGAGTCAGGTTCCATTTGTAGTAGAGTAATGCTTATTTCCACCCCTGTGATGTCTGCGCTACATGGTTCCTGTCTGCTTCTCCGTTGCTGAGGGAGAGGCAGTTAAGACTTGCAGTGATGTTTAGATAATTTATTACATGAACATCACTTTAAGTCTGTGCTACTTCTCTCCTCCTCACTCTTGACTGCGGGAAGGAGAACCCTTGGGAAGAAGAAAAGAAACATGGATCTTACCAGGGTTGGAGCAACAGGCCCTTGGCCTTTCCCATGTTGGGAGAGGGAGTTAGCTGGACACAACACTCCACACATTGAGCCACTTAGCAGAGCAGCAACCATCTGCCTGAGAGACAGTGCTTCACAAGGAATGATCCAGAAACCACAAGGTTAAAAGCAAAGAGGGTTAGGAATGGTTTTAGATTGCAAGGTAAACTGGGCATGTGGAGAGTACAGAAGCAGCAACATGTTATTTAGCAGCATTGATGGGGCAGTTGTGGGTTTGTTTGTTTTTTAATAGATTGGATGGCCGAACTAAACGTGCCAGTTCTGTTTGCTTAAAGCAGACCTGCCCCATTCACATAAAAAGTGGGAGTGCTGTGGTGGGGGGATAGAGGGCTGTGGTCAGGAGGGAGCAGCCCAATTTTCAGAGCCCCTTAGAGGGGAGTTGAACCTTCCCCAGGCCCACCACTTAACCTGTGCATGGATTTTAATTTCTGCTCAGTAGCAGGCTACATGCTTTGTACACACAGGGTCCCAGAATCACTTCCCAGAATCTCCAGATAAAGGGATATAAGGGAGCAGGGTTGACCAGGAAATAATAATCTGTGCCTGAGGCCCTTAAAAGCAGCTGGGTGATGGGGATACCCAAAGTCAGGCCTCAAACGCAAATCATCATAATGAGACAGGCTTCTGTGAGAGGAGGCGGCCCTTCAGATATCTGGATCCTAAGCTGCAGAGGGCTTTAAAGGTTAAAACGAACTCCTTGGCTTTTGCTCAGACGTGGACTTGGGGGAGCCTGTGAAGTGACTTAACCCTGTATGTCTGCCTTATAGGAAAACCTGAACAAACTGATGACCAATTTGCGTGCTACCCAGCCTCATTTTGTCCGCTGCATCATCCCCAATGAAACAAAGACCCCAGGTACACTACTGCAAAGAGTACGCTCTGTCTGTGAGGGATTAGAATGACCAGGGGGAAGTCTGCAGACAACACTCTTATGATTATTTGTTTGGCATCTCTGTGAAGCTTATCTGCTGTAAATAATGCCGCAAGCCTCATACAGGTTAAAAACACTAGTACTATGGCTTGAATTCTACATTTAGGTCCAGAGTAGAGTTGTGCTCTTGTGATGCCACACTGGAGGAAATGGAGTTGTGCGGGGAGGGTTATTTTTGCTGATTCCTCCTTCCTCCTGTGGCCCTGAAGGAGTTGCTGTGGAGGATTGGGAGACCTTCTGAAACAGCATGGGAGGTGGTGCTGGGGACTGCTGGGGGACAGAAGAATCAGCCTCCCGCCCTTTCCTCCACAGGGAGCCTTGAGTGGACTGGAGCCCTTCCTGCAAATGGGAAGAGCCCTTCCATTCATGGAAGTTCATGTCTGGATCCAACATATAGTATGACTTTGCTCTGAATAAATATTCTTAGAATTGGGCTGTAAAGGTATCCCTTTCCCTTTGCTTTGTTCCTTGTTTTGCATTCTGCTAGTACTACCATTTAGCTTTGTAGCAGGTGTTTTTTTCTTCTTCCTCATTTCTCTAGCCTTACGTGGATGCAAATACGCCTACGCTGGTGGCCAAAATTGTGGAAACCTTTTTGAAAAAGTGTATTTCTGAGGTTTGATGGCTCATAACACCACTTTTTGGGGAGTAATACCATAAAATTATATACCAATAGAAGGATAATTTAATGAAGAATGTAATGCAACAAAGTTCGTTCAATTATCTGTATTCTATCAAAAGTTATAGCCAAATAACCAGAAAAAGGAAGCATAACTTGCTTCCCTTTTCTAGATATACAGTAGCTTTCCTTCATTTGGATGTAGCCAATGAGCATGAGAGCCAATCAGGTGTTATGAGCCATCAAAACTCGGAAATACACTTTCCCACAATTTTGGCCACTAATGTAAATTATTATTATTATTTTCAAAGTATCAGTGCTCATCGCTGAGGAGAGGTGTTAGGATCTGTCCTTCCCTTCTTTCCCATGCAGGAGTCATGGACCCCTTCCTGGTGCTGCATCAGCTACGGTGTAACGGTGTGCTAGAAGGCATCCGCATCTGTCGGAAAGGCTTTCCAAACAGAATCCTCTATGCTGACTTTAAGCAGCGGTAATTAATTTTTTTAAAAAATCATATTTATTGAAATTTCCAAAACTCAAAAAAGAAAGAACAAAAGAAAAAGAAAAAACATTTACATTTAAAACCCTACTTTCATTAACATCTTTCCAGGACTTCCCCATCCCTCCCCCTGTTGTATTCCCCCTCCATTAATTTAGTTCCACAAGTTCTTACCCCAAATTTAAAACTTATTATGTTTAACCCAATATTTAATTTAGTTCATCTTATATAACCACTTTCCCTTTGAATTCCACCATCCTTCATCGTTAAAAAAAAAAAAAATTCCCCCAAGGTCCACCCCAATTCCCTTCCACGGATTCCCTTTTTTAATAAACACATCAAAACAAGATAAAAAAGATAAAAAAAGATTCAAAATATAGTTTTACACCCTTTGGATTCCAAATCTCCGCCCCCTTCCCCGGTTTCGATTCCCCATGTCCATCGGTCTATCTGCTATCAGCCTGGAGATTAAGCAGTGGTAATTAAGTTTTCTGTTCAACTTTGCTGATGATATCAGCTGTGCAAGACCTGGACAACATGCTATGAACACACAGTGAGAAATAAAAACATATGTCCCAGTCTAATCTCTAGAGCAGGACTGGGAGTGGGGCGCTTTGGCCCTCTAGATGTTGCTGAACTATAAGTCCCATCAGCCCCAGCAAGCATGGCCCATGGCTGGGAGTTGCAGTTCAGTAACATCTGGAAGGCCAAAAGTTTCCCACACCTGCTCCAGAGGGAGTAATAAAATAAAATAGAACAATAAATACAAAACTTGGTGTCAGGAGCACACTCTACATCTGTCCCATGCTAGGAAAGATGTGCAGAGAACCCTCCTCTGTCAAAATGACCTCAGTGGGTAGGCCTTAGTTGAAGAAGTGTTCTTGATTTTCCTCATCTCTTCCTGAGGGTGCTGACGTCATCTCTTGTATCTTTGCAGCTACCGCATCTTGAATCCTGCTGCCATTCCTGATGACAAATTTGTGGATAGCAGGAAGGCCACAGAGAAGCTGCTTCTTTCCTTGGACCTTGACCACTCCCAATATAAGTTTGGACACACAAAGGTACATGGTGCACAAATTGAATGGGCGGATTAAGGGATTTGCTGTGCCATAAAACTAAAGCCTTGAGAATGGTCAGAATGTGCATGTGTAATTTTACATACACTTCCCTTGCTGGTAGTAAATCCACTACATTTTATTCTCCCTGTTTCAAACTTCTTCTTCAGTGTCTACCATATTGTTTTGCTAAGGACATCGGATTTACTAGCATACTTTCCTGTTCGTTCAGTGCTTACTTTCTGTAGCATCAACCTATAGAAGCTTTTATGACTTTTATGAATAAAGCTACTTAA
This sequence comes from Podarcis vaucheri, assembly GCF_965113315.1. Classification (NCBI taxonomy): domain Eukaryota; kingdom Metazoa; phylum Chordata; class Lepidosauria; order Squamata; family Lacertidae; genus Podarcis; species Podarcis vaucheri. The sequence continues at coordinate 76,697,575 of NC_138764.1, forward strand.
TTAAGCCATGCTTCTTGAACCCTTCTTGAACCCAGTAAATGTTTTCTATCATTTAGCAACACATATGCTTACAACTACTGGTAAACTAAGAGTTAATACATATTCTTACAACTTCCAGTATACCATGAGGTGGCTATACTTCCTGCTTAGCTAACCTAATAGAATTATTTTAGGATCTACATGTAAGTGGTATTGCAGGACAAGGCATTGGACTTCCCAACCCATATAAATAAGAGACCAATAAGACTGGGTTTTGGGGTAAAAACAGGCCACAACTTTATTGAATATAGATGAAAGAGGTTTGGCTTGGGCATGGGGCAATCTAAATACTTCCAGCCCACCCGTTGGAAGGGATGCGTGGTCAATCCAGGCGAGGGTTCCTAAGACTTATATCAAATAGGGTGACCCCCGCAGGGACTACCAACTGGGGGAGTGCCTTCAGCCCTGGCCCCTCTGGGTATGCAAACATGGCCACTCCCCCCAGATCCCTTTAACAAGATGCTCCAGCGTTTGGGGGGGGGGCGGGCGGAGACTACAACCTCCACTCCATCCAAAACAAAGGATTGCCCCAATGCCCAACCAGTTGTGACAAATTGGTATGAGGTAGGCAAAACCACCGGGTAAGAGCCAATTATCTCGGTGGGCAATGCCATCGAACCAAGAGAGGTGAGTGGACTTGTGTGATTTGATATATTAAATATACGACACCTTTTCCGTATTCTATAATTTGGGGGCAAGGAATTGGCACAAGGAGAATGTCCTTCAGAGGATGTGACACTGGTGTCTCCTCTGTTCCAACTTTCCCTGTTTGCAGGTGTTTTTCAAAGCAGGCTTGCTGGGTCTCCTGGAGGAGATGCGAGATCAACGTCTGGCCAAGATTATCACCCTCCTGCAGGCCAGGATGCGTGGACGGTTGATGCGCATTGAGTATGGGTGGATCATTGGCAGAAGGTATAGCAACACGCAAGCCTGGCCACAGCAACTCCTTGCATGTCGTCCGCTGGAATATTCTCAAACTTTTCACTTTCAGTGACCAGATGGGCAGACCACTTTGGGCCAGTGGGCATGTTTGGAATTATTTTGAGAAAGCACTGTGGATGGCAGCCACTAAATGGCTGCTATGGGGGTATGGCATAACACAAAATGGTTGCCATGCCCTCAAAGAGCAGAAAAAGAGACAGGATTTCAGAATGGTGCTGGCATGCCCCATCAATGCTCCATCAATGCAGCACCTGTATCAGCTACTGCTACATTCACTCACAGAGACAACCACTTTGTGCCTATCTTGTGTTCAAAACAGATGGGAGGGTTATATTATAAAATATTACAGTGCAAAGATATTAACATTTAGGTATATGAAGTATTTCCTTGAACAAGTTCTTCTCTATTTTCTTTAAAATATCAGCATTTGTTTGCTTGGCCATGGCCAATAGACCCTTCGTACATTTGTTTCTGATTTTCGCCCCCACTCCGTCTCTTCCTCCCTACTCCTCACTATGTTAATACAGTGATTTTTAAGTTTCAGAAAAGATCTGATTTTCAGCAAAGACCTGCACACAAGCTGAATTAGTGTATACTGAGTTCCTCTGTGCATCTCTTCCTCCAGGAATCTGTAGCTTATTGCTCATAGTTTGAGGAGGGAGCAAGAATCTGCTGCCTCTATAATGGGCAGTGATCAGGCAGTAAGCGTGTCCACCAAATGACATTGCAACATGTGTTACTTATTCCCCACAGGGACGCACTCTACACCATTCAGTGGAACATCCGTGCTTTTAATGCAGTCAAGAATTGGTCCTGGATGAAGCTTTTCTTCAAGATCAAACCTCTCCTCAAGTCAGCTCAGACTGAGAAGGAAATGGCCACCCTCAAAGAGGAGTTCCAGAAGCTGAAGGAAGCTCTGGAGAAGTCGGAGGCTAAACGCAAGGAGCTGGAAGAGAAGCAAGTCAGCATCATCCAGGAGAAGAATGATCTGTCACTGCAGCTTCAAGCAGTGAGTAATATGTCCAGCTGAGCTTTCCAAATGAAGGGTAGGCATTGTGTTGTATGTAGTTTAGGAAGCTGACGGTGAATCTGGCCTTGACATTTTCCTTTCAAACATTTCTGTAAGTCACAAGTGTGCAACCTGCAGGTCACATGTGGCCCTCGGCCTTCCTCCATGTGGCTCCCTGACTATTATATACTAAGAAGGTAAAAGATGAATACTGAAGTCTACAGAGACAATATGCACAGAGACAAGGCACTGAAGTCTTGCTGATGGAAACATGGCAATGGCATACTGTAAGAATTTAGCCTGGTTTGGATGGGGGAATAATCCCCCTGAAGAATCAGGTATGCCATTTGGGGTACGCCTTGCATTTTCCATTGGTGGCCACAAGTGCCCTTGCCTGGCTTAGATAGTCAACTTAGATAGTCTTGGAATTCTTTTGCAGATGCCTTCTAGTTTCTGAACCTTCATCAAGTACCACACACTAGTTTTCCCTTTTTACCATGCAACCATGAGAACTAGAAACTTGTGGTGTGTCAGGGGCATTTAAAATGAAAAATAAGGTACTTGAGATGTTTGATTCTGTGCCCCGTTACATGGTTCTATACATGTGATAGAACTGTGGATCTGACAGACTTCAACAAATTGATGGGTTCATTGTTTCTCTCAGCTGGAGAATTGAAGGCAGTCAAAGTGAGGCTCTTATTGTAGACAGTAGACAAAACAGCACCATAACCACCATGCACATTTCATATATCTGCACACTTGAGAGTGGAGCAGCAGCATCTCCCAGTGTGGTAAAGTGCTCCCTCCTCTTGGATATTCTTCAACAGGAGCAGGACAACTTGGCTGATGCAGAAGAGCGCTGCGACCTCTTGATCAAGACCAAGATTCAGCTGGAAGCCAAGGTGAAGGAACTGATGGAGCGCCTGGAGGACGAGGAGGAGATGAACTCAGACCTGACCTCTAAGAAGCGAAAGCTGGAGGATGAATGTGCTGAACTGAAGAAAGACATTGATGACTTGGAGATCACCTTGGCCAAGGTGGAGAAGGAGAAGCATGCCACAGAAAACAAGGTGAGCACCATTAGGATACAAATAAAAAAACAGGTAATGGCAGTACGAAAAGAATAAAGAAAAGCAGGTAGAGTACAAAATCAGCACAAACTACTGCTGGTTTTGTGATACCTGAAAGTGCCACTAGTTTAACAGAGGATTCGTGTTGTGTGATTTCAAAACAGCACAAAAAGAAAAGAAAAGTTGTCTTCTCTTTTAGCAGAAATAACACATTTGGTTTATTGGGGCAGTGGCATAAAGGGTGGGGTGAAAGCATGAATTTACACCACTTTTCTTTTGTAGTTGATAGGTATTTAAAAATTACCATCTTCTGTGATGAATGTTGTTATGCTTCACCAAAGGCCGGCCGAATTTTACATTTGTGCATCCTTTCACTCTTCCATATTATTCATATAACCCTCTAAGCTTTTGTCACACCATCGTAGGTGAAAAACCTGATTGAAGAAATGGCTGCTTTGGATGAGGTCATTGCTAAGCTGACCAAGGAGAAAAAGGCATTGCAGGAGGCCCACCAGCAAGCTCTGGATGACCTTCAGGCTGAGGAGGACAAAGTCAACACTCTGACCAAGGCTAAAGTCAAGTTGGAGCAACAAGTGGATGACGTGAGTCAAGGCACATGAAAAATGTCTGTGGTGGTGTAAAAGTTGAGGCTTCTGGGATGATAGAGGATCTGTGAAACCCATTTTGTCCAGAGATCTGGCTAAAAGCTCACTAGAGTGTGCAACCATAAATGCTTTGCTGGAAAAGTATCAGTCTCAGAAACCTTAACAATATCTACTTGTCCAGTTCTTTGAAATGCCTGCCCAGGAATATCTGCCTTTCAAATATTCCAGTCCAGAACTGGCCCTACCATTAGGCAGAGTGTGTCAACAGATGATTGTGGTGAGAGACAGCTTCCCCCACTATTAGAGGACAGATCTAACCCCCTTAAACTAGCCTGCTGCCCTCAGGTGCCTTGGAGGACACTGTGCCACTAACATTGCCTGTGTAGAAGTGAGATTCAACTGCTGGTCTAGTCACCTTCTGTGTGTAGAAGGGGTGGGTGGGGGGTGCCATCTTGCCTTTGGCCTCAGACAGCAAAATGTCTAGCTCCATAACAATGTGCTTTTTGGGGTAGATGCTTCTGTAATGTTTCCAGCTGGCTGAGCTTCTGTTGGGGAACCTGTGACCCACCAGATGGTGTTGGACTACAAATGCCACCATCCCTGCCCATTGGCAGTGCTGGCTGGGGCTGTTGGGAGTTGGAGTCCAACAACATTTGGAGGGACATGGGTTCTCTATCTCTGACATCATTGCATGGAGGACCATTTTGGGAGAAAGGGTAAATCAGGTGAGCAAAGCATGTTCTGTGACTTTCTCATTTCCCTTCACTATTCTTTGTGCTCTCCAGCTGGAAAGTGCTTTAGAACAAGAGAAGAAGATACGGATGGACCTAGAAAGAGCAAAACGCAAGCTGGAAGGCGATTTGAAGCTCACTCAGGAATCTGTGATGGATCTGGAGAATGATAAGCAGCAGCTGGAAGAGAAACTCAAGAAGTGAGCATGCAATTGATGGAAATACCACCCAATCAAACCAAACTGGGTTAAGCAAGCTGCTTGATATCAGCCTACCAACAGATGTGAGATAATAGCTCACAACAGATGCAGAATTGTTTCTGCACTAGAATTTTGGAACAATAATTACAGGTTGAAAAGGTTTCTCTATTTTCATGCAGTATCGAAAGGCAAATTTGAGTACGAGTCTCTGCTGTATGAAGGATTGTTGAAGATGCAAGTGAAAATAGAAATGGTGGGCTTTGTGTCTGATTTGTGTCCGTGGGACTTAAGCACACATATTTAGGATTTATCCCTCCTGCTTTTTCCCATGTCCTCCTGGAAGCTTCAGTTACTGGAGTGAGAAACAGAGAAAGGGCATGAGTTGCACAGTGCAACCCACTAAGATGCTCATTATGGCTTCAGATCACTGCCCTCAGTGAAGAAAAGCAGGGGCAGCTGGTGAATCTGCCTTCATCTGTGCCCCAGCTCTCAACTCAAGTGAATTGCTACATGGTTCAAAGAATTAAGCTGCTTTATAGCCTTATTCATATGTTGCACTGAACACAAGTACAAGCTGTCTCTGCACATGAACAAGTGTTTGTGTCAAAGAGTATACACTTGTTGATTTGTGCGGCTGAACTAATTCTGTACACAGACTGAACACTTGTTGAACTTGTGAATAACTGTGCAAGTGTGCAGCTCAACTATTGTTACACAGATACACAGATTGCGTACTCCTTGTGTGTAATATGTGAACACCCCTTTATATGATATTTTCAGCAAGATGGTCTTGTCCCACAACGCAAAAAACATGATTTTTTAAAAACCATTTACATTTTCAAACCACCAGAGTAGAAACAACCCTCCCTCAGTCTCCTAGCAGTGACAATTGCATCTATCTCAGTCCCGATATAAACACAGCTTGTTCTTATTTTCTTTCCTAGGAAAGACTTTGAAATGAACCAGTTAAATTCAAGAATTGAAGATGAGCAAGTCCTTGCAATTCAGCTGCAGAAGAAAATTAAAGAGCTCCAGGTAAACCTAAGAGGAAGTGTAGGATGTTATCAGGCACAAAAAGGGAAGGGAATTTTTTTTTACAGCAGCAGGGCTGGGTTTGAACATTTTGGGGGGTAAGTGGGGAGCAAGCCCACCATTTATTCCGAAAGTCAAAGGGGGCAAACATTTGGTCCGGCCTTTGAAGAATTTCCTGTAATCCACTGCAATGTAGATGCTCTTGGCCACTTGGTACCACAATGATCCATGTGTTCTACCTGGAAGCCCAGGTAGAAGTGTTAGAGCCACTCGACCCTGATCAGAATCTTTGGGTTCTCCTCCCCCTTTCATTCTGGGAAGAGTTACCTGGGGGTTTCTGCCATCTTTTGTCGACTTGCAGGCCCGCATTGAGGAGCTAGAAGAGGAGCTTGAGGCCGAGCGAGCTGCCAGGGCCAAGGTGGAGAAGCAGCGGGCAGAGGTGGCGCATGAACTGGAGGAGCTGAGTGAGCGGCTAGAGGAGGCGGGTGGCGCCACGGCTTGCCAGATAGAGCTGAACAAGAAGCGCGAAGCGGAGTTCTTGAAGCTGCGCAGAGACCTGGAGGAGGCCACGTTGCAGCACGAGTCAACCGCTGCCGCCCTGCGCAAAAAGCACGCAGATTCTGTGGCGGAACTGGGGGAGCAGATTGACAACCTGCAGCGCGTGAAGCAGAAGCTGGAGAAGGAGAAGAGCGAGTTGAAGATGGAGGTGGATGATCTGTCATCCAACATTGACTACCTCACCAAGAACAAGGTGAATGCCATTTGCTGATGCTTCCTTGTGCACTAATGTGTTGAAAGGAGGAGAAGATGTTGTGAGCAGAGGTAGAGCTTTTCGTGCATGAATGTGAATGGGCTAGTTTAGTGCTGCAACTCTAAGCCAGGTGGTGGCTTGAGGGAGGAAGGTATCACATACAGCAGTAATTTGGTCCTGAGGCAGAAGTCAGCATCTCAAGAAGCTTGATTTTTCATTTCCCCCCTGACTTCAAAAAATCACCATAAGCCCAATGAATCAGCTAAGGTGGACTTTAGCTTAGAAGTCCATTACAGTGTTCGGTTGTTCAGATGGAGTGGATCAGGTACACTTTTTCAGCATTTCTGTTCCCTTTCTCTGGATCTGAAGTGTTCCTCAACTTGACAGGTTCCCTGCTGGTTTGCTCAGTTGACAAGGACCAGCACTGCCGTGCAAGTTTACATCATTGACTTTCTGCCGTGCAAGTTTACATCATTAAGAGCCAGTGTGGTGTAGTGGTTAAGAGCAGTAGTCTCGTAATCTGGGGAACCGGGTTCGCGTCTCCACTCCTCCACATGCAGCTGCTGGGTGACCTCGGGCCAGTCACACTTCTTTGAAGTCTCTCAGCCCCACTCACCTCACAGAGGGTTTGTTGTGGGGGAGGAAGGGAAAGGAGAATGTTAGCTGCATTGAGACTCCTTAAAGGGAGTGAAAGGCGGGATATCAAATCCAAACTCTTATTCTTCTGACTGGTCAGGGTGGGAAGAAGGTAGCTGCCTTTTTTTTAGGAAGCACCGTGTATACTGTGCATGATGGGGACAGTGATCTACATGTAAGTGCCAAGTCTGGCGCAGGGAGCAGACCATGAGGGCACTGGAGCTCTTCACTGGCCATGATCCAGCCCTAGGCTCTGCCTCGAGCCAGTTGTTTAATGCATTGACAATTCAGACATCTAGACAAAGTTTTCTTCCCTGTTGCAGGCAAATGCTGAAAAGCTCTGCCGAACATATGAGGATCAGCTGAGCGAAACCAAATCAAAGCTGGATGAACTCCAGCGTCAGCTAGCCGAAGTCAGCACCCAGCGTGGGAGACTGCAGACTGAAAATGGTATGTTTTGCTTTCAAAGTTGCTCCCTCTGTTAGATACCTGGCTTGATTGCTTGCATGTTGGATCTCCCCAGGAAGAGAGCAGTCTGGATAAGTAGCCTTGATGATGCAAGATATTCTTATGTCAGATAAATTGCCTACGAAGAGCTGCAGAATATCCATGCTGGACAATTGGCCTTGGGGATCTTGGCATGTTGAGTTTGAACTTGAGGCATGAAGGTTTTGATTCTCGCTTGGCCATGAGGAGGCTAATTGAATGTCCCTGGAAAAGTCGCTGTCTGTCTACATACTTCAGAGTGTTGCTCCAGGCTTGAGGGAGGCCCTGGGCAAAATGCCCTCTCATGGGCGACTCTCCACTGTCAGTGGCGTGGTGGATTTATCTAGCTGTGGTGACTGATGCTACATCAGGGGCATTGTGGGACATTACAACGTTGGCTAGATGCCGTTGCCTGGCCCTGCTTGTAGTGCTGAGCCAAAAACCAATCGAAGGGGAACATGGCAGGCATCATTAGAAGGCCCTGCCTGGTACTGAGGCCCTGGCAATTGCCTAAAGATGCCACTCCTGCAATGATAAATAACTAAGATTAGAATTGTCAACCATTTTGGAGCTTTATGAAGCTCATGCCAATTGGTAGCAATGCTTCAGAAAATACAGAGCTAATTACATTCATTGGGTTCGGCTTTCTAACAAGTTAGATTTTAGAGCCACCAAGAGAAAGCGCTGAATCCATTTTGATTGACGTGGCTACAGTCTTTTGAGGTGAACATTAGACTGAGATCTCATAACATCTATCCTATGGGGATTGGGGTGGATTCATAAAATCTGTTGGGCTAATGAGTCCCACCAGTGGAAGCCTGCACAAGGACTTTCACTTGTGCACTGGGGCTTTCCTTCCCCTTCACCCCCCCCCCAAAAAAAAACAGCTCAAGAGAGTCAGGAAAACTGCTAGAACAGCATGTGAAGGAGGGGAAGGGGATTGTTCCATCTGACAAACTGAATACCACCCAATGTCTGCATCCTGCCCATGCTGATAACCTTCAAATGAGTTGTGTTCAGTATTGGATCAGTCCTGAAAACTGCAGTGTGGCTATTTTGGATTTCAAAGGAATGGAAAACGATGAGTTCTCTAATGAAATGTCAATGGGATATCTGGCTTTTTACAAAATTAGGAGAACTTAGCCGGCTTCTTGAAGAGAAGGAGTCCTTTATAAACCAGCTGAGTCGCGGCAAGACTTCCTTTACGCAAACCATTGATGAACTCAAGAGACAGCTAGAAGAAGAGACTAAGGTGACCATTTATACATCTGGGGTTACACCTGCAGTGAAGAGCTGGTAACAGGGAACCAGGACTTAATTTGTACTGCGGGGAGGCTCACTTGGGCCCTGAAACTATTTTTCAATACCCAGAAGATATCCTGGAATATATCAAATAATAGTAAGGAGAAGTGCCTCTGAGTATGTGCAGAGTGCTTTTCTATACCACTGAATAACCACAGTCTGCATATTTTTAGGATTCAGGAACAGGACTTTCATGGGCATGTTTGAGATCTATCCCTATCTTTTTGGCTATAATGCTATAAAGGGAACCCTTTAATGTAGATTATATTGCGTTTCCATGGGGAGAGTGAATAAGACAGTAAATTATACTCCCATAGCTGCAGCAATATTTTCAGTATGTTAACTGATGGGAAAGATGTTTTTCGAAAGGGAGACAACAGTAGCCTTGATTCTTCTACAGTTCCATAAAGACTGTAAATAAGAAAAACCATGGCTTCTGGTTCAGCCAGGACAGGGCAGGTGTGGTGATTATGTTGGGCGATTGGCATGGCCAGTCAGTGGACTGTTTTCCTTGTTGACTCATCCACCTTGAGCTCTCAAGAGTATCTGCTCCAATGGCTGTCACAGGCCCCTTGGTGAGTGTCCATAAAGAGCCCAGCTCCTCCTACCCTGCATACTGTGTATATTTTTTGCATAGAAGGCAACCATCTTCACAAACAGTTGGTCCTAACTTATTGAAGAATAATCTGTCAGAATGTATTGAACCCCAGCCTTCATTTGACACACTGGGGAGTTAGAACTATCTACTCCTTGATAAATGGACACACGCAAGGGAGAGAGGCCTTGTTTCCATTTTAATGCGTGCGATTCCAACCTTCCAGTCCAAGAACGCTCTGGCTCATGCTTTGCAAGCTTCCCGCCATGACTGTGACCTTCTGCGGGAGCAGTATGAGGAGGAAGTGGAGGCCAAGGGAGAGCTCCAGCGGTCCCTGTCAAAGGCCAATGCAGAAGTGGCCCAGTGGAGGACCAAATACGAGACAGATGCCATCCAGAGGACAGAAGAGTTAGAGGAAGCCAAGTAAGTCCTAGAGGTGGCAATGCATGCGGAATAAATTTTGTGCTGTCCCAATTCTGTGCAGAAATGAAGCAGCTTTGGCATTGCAGTGTTGCCCAAAGGCACATTTGCAATTAAGTGCAACAGGTAGGATGGCCATGTGTCCAACTTCATAGAGCACAGTTCTCTGTTTGGAGGTGTTCTCTATCTGAAAGGCTGGCTGGTCCAGATTTTTAAAAAGCGTAAGAAGGGAGAAGTACCACCTTGAAGTTGCCCATTGCCAGTTGGCACCTAGAAAGAAGACAGCAGGTCATCTGATCAGTCTTTCCCTTTATGGTGAGATGTATTCTATATAAGTGGGACGCGGGTGGCGCTGTGGATTAAACCACAGAGCCTAGGACTTGCCGATCAGAAGGTTGGCGGTTCGAATCCCTGCAACGGGGTGAGCTCCTGTTGCTCAGTCCCTGCTTCTGCCAACCTAGCAGTTTGAAAGCATGCAGTGCAAGTAGATAAATAGGTACCGCTCTGGCAGGAAGGTAAACAGCGTTTCCGTGCACTGCTCTGGTTCGCCAGAAGTGGCTTAGTCCTGCTGGCCACATGACCTGGAAGCTGTATGCCAGCTCCCTCGAATAAAGCGAGATGAGCACCGCAACCCTAGAGTCGGTCATGACTGGACCTAATGGTCAGGGGTCCCTTTACCTTTACCTATTCTATATAAACTGCTGCAATTCTTGGTAAATTTGCATCTATGCATATAAATTATGCAAATTTGATGGTGTGTAAATGGCCACCCAATAGCAGGAGGCAGGAAAAGTCCATGTTAGGGATATATTGCAGGAAGTGAGAGGAAGCATGCCATAATGAGCTCCAGCTGCCTCCTCAAGTTTCACTTCCCAGTTTGTTGCTTCCGTCTCCCTTGAAGATCCTTCTCAACAGAAAGGTGGAAAGCATTGCACCAGGTTCATGAGATCTGTGCTGCTTCTAGAGCTCCGGCTTGTGTAGGAGCAGCTATTTCCCTAGCTAACCATGATAATTTTCAGGAAGAAGCTGGCCATCCGGCTACAGGAGGCAGAGGAAGCTGTGGAAGCAGCCCATGCCAAGTGCTCCTCTCTGGAGAAGACCAAGCACCGTCTGCAGACAGAGATTGAGGACCTTTCGATTGACCTGGAGAGAGCAAACTCGGCCGCTGCCGCTTTGGACAAGAAGCAGCGCAATTTCGACAGGATCATTGCAGAGTGGAAGCAGAAGTACGAGGAGACGCAGTCGGAGCTGGAGTCCTCCCAGAAGGAGTCCCGCAGCCTCAGCACAGAGCTCTTCAAGCTCAAGAACGCCTATGAGGAGTCCTTGGAAAATCTAGAGACTCTCAAACGCGAAAACAAGAACCTGCAAGGTATCGTTAGGGTTGTGGGTAATCCAAGAGGGTACTTTGCAATCCAAGGAGCTGTTACTGGGCAGGCACAGGTGTCGTTTATTCTTTTTCTTCTGTAAAGGCAGCTTCTATCTAGCCCTTACGATGGGAAGAGAATGCTTGAAAGTGTTGGAGTAATGGCCTGGGGGTGGACAGGGTAGAGAATCTGAGCAGGATCACCAGTGTTCAGGGAATGAGTTTGCCCTTCTCCTCAGTAACAGGAAGAAAATAATGATTCTGTTGATGTGACCCACATAAGGTCAAAGCATGCCCTCCTGGTGGGTCTCTATCCTTCCACTTAAGACCTGTAGCCTAATGAATGTGTGGGCTCATCTGTGGACCAATTTGCAAGGCTGGTTTGGGGCACCTTGGGTTGATAGCCTCTTATATTTGTGTGTGGCCCAAGTACATAAGCCAGCCTTCGCCAGTCTTGTGTTCTCCAGATTTTAGCTGGGGCTGATGGGCATTTTAGACCAAAACATCTGGAGAGCACCACATTGGTGAAGGATGGCATAAGCCATACCCGTGCGGCGAGCTCAGCAAAGGTCGAGAGCTTTAGGTTAGGCATTCTGAACTGTCTTGTCTTCCATTCTGGGTTTGATTTTGGTCGCCCTTTCCCCCAGTCACTTGGAGATAGACAGTGCAATTCAACCAAGTCCTACTTAAAGTGGACCTATTGAAATGAATGAACCTTAGTCATGTCAATTCACTCCAGTGGGTCTACTCTGAGAAGAACAGGCATTGAATTCCACCCAGGAATTTTGAATGAGTGGAGTATCTGAATACCAGCTATGTTGTTATTATTATTATTATTAAAAACAACTACAGCTACATGCAGGCCTATAATTCCTGTCTTCCTTACCAGAGGAGATCACTGACTTGACTGATCAGATTGGCATGAGTGGCAAAACCATCCATGAGCTGGAGAAGCTGAAGAAAGGTCTGGAGAGTGAGAAAAATGAAATCCAGGCTGCCCTGGAGGAGGCTGAGGTGAGCCCCCAGCTTGTGAGCAGAGGGAGAGCTTCACGTTGTGGCCGTCCACAATGTCAGGCTGCATTATGTGAAATCCAAGCCATATCCCAACTGAACTGGGGGCTACAGCAATGCCCTTCAACCTTGAGTCCCAGAAGTTGCTGGGCTCCTGCTGCCATCATTCCTGGGTGTGGGCTGTGCTAGCAGCTGCTGATGGGGACTGGAATCCACCAACATCTGGAGGGCCACAGATTCCCCATCCCTGCTCTAGCTCATTGTGCTGCTCCCCCTTCTGAATTTTGACCAGAGAGCTTTGCCACATGGGAGTTGTAATCCATCATCTGGGGACCCAAGGGCCACTGGGCCACAAAGATTTGGGGAAGTGAAAGGAGTGCCTTGCTTAATTTGAGGAATATGTCAGTGTGTCTGTGCATGTTCCTATGGGAAAATACAAATGTAGGAAGTATTGCCCAAGTCCTACAGTGTTCATGAAGGATCCTGTTAGATAGAGCCACATAGATGTTAGAACTGTGGCATTTAGAAACAGTATCCTTTTAACATGCAGGCCTTTGACAAGTCGTCTTCCTCTTTCCCACATTTGCCTCTCATCCATCACTTGCTGCTGTTGATTTCTTTTCTGGCCTTGGTGTTGAATCCTAGCAGGTGGAACAACTAGAGGCATAGAAGCCGACCATTTACCTGGCTCCACGGTGGCATCTAGTGGTCAGAAAGTACACTTATGGCCTTTACCAACATGGTGCCAGTTTTATTTTATTTTATTTTTATTACATATCTACCTCAGCCTTCCTCCTAGAGAAGCCCAAGGTGGCAAACACCAAAATATTAAAATGCTAACACGATTAAATTAAAAACACAACATTTAAGAACAATCTCATAGCCCCACAGCTAATAAGGTTCAAGGCTCCTAAAAACAACTAATGTTATCTTACAGCAACCAAACACCTGGGTAAACAGGAGTGTTTTAAGTTCATTATAACAGTTGTTAATGAGGGAGAGAGTGTGGGCAAAGGCTGCCCTAGTCTCTCACAAATATTAGATATCCTAATGAGCTTCAGGCTATTCAGCACCCCTGATGCCTTTTCAAAAATAAGCTGAAGCAGACTGAGGGGACCGGGACTCTGGTGAGTCTTTCCATGAAGTACTTCTCTTTCCTTCTGCTCCTAGGGAGCCCTGGAGCACGAGGAGAGCAAGACTCTGCGCATCCAGCTGGAGTTGTCTCAGATCAAGGCTGATGTCGATAGGAAACTGGCAGAGAAGGATGAAGAATTTGAGAACCTCAGGTAGGAACAGAACATACTGTGGCAGGCTGTTCTATGAAACTAGTTAGGTTTTTATAGGTTTGGGCCTTCTGAAGCCTTCATAACCAACACAGAGCAAAATCTACACAGAGAGCCCTCGTTGAGAAAACAAAAGTTGTGACGAAGGTTCACCGGTACTGCATTTGTGGGTATAAAGTGCCTCTTTTCTTAAGCATCTTTCTTCACTCTCCCAGGCGCAACCACCAAAGAGCCATGGACTCCATGCAGGCTTCACTGGATGCAGAAGCCAAAGCCAGAAATGAGGCCATCAGGCTGCGCAAGAAGATGGAGGGAGACCTGAATGAGATGGAGATACAGCTGAGCCACGCAAACCGCCAGGCCGCTGAGTCTCAGAAACTGGTGCGGCAGCTCCAAGCCCAAATGAAGGTCAGCCATGTTGGGAACATGTCTTCAGTGACCTTTGTGCTATCTCCTGTATTTCTGCCTCTCTCCATAGCTGCTCCACAGATACCACCTTTCCCCCCCGATATCACATTCCCCCAGGCCCAGCTCTACCATTAGGCCCCTCAGGTGGCAGTTGTCGATGGACAGCATTTCCTTGAAAGACAGAGCCGTGTCTGCCGTGCTGCCTGTCCTGTGTCCTCTTAACTAGCCTGTTATCCTCAAGTGCCATGGAAAATGCTACTCCATTACCAATATTAGAGTAAGATTAGACTGTGAGTCTAGTTGACTTCTGTGTGTGGAACTGGGGGTGCCATCTTGCCCTTTGCCTTAGGCAGGAAGTGTATTGGATTGGCCCTGCAGGGGCAAGCTGCTGATGGTACGTGGGCCAAATCCAGAGGTAAATAGGGCCACAGTGTGCAATCTCTCTCTCTCTCTGCTACACCCTTTCCCCCACATCTTGCCACCTGCATGAAATTAGGCCAAAGGCCTCATGTGGTTGTTGGGCTACAGGTTCCCCAATCCTCTTTCCTAATAGACAGGTCACACCCAGTATTTGACAGGAGAGAGTTTGGGCCTGGTATCTGAAGACCCTTAAAGGTTCTCTGCAGACCTCAGGAGACTTCCAGCTCTTGCTTCTCTCTCATATTAATCAGACCCCTTTTTTCTTGTTGTGCCTGACAGGACTTGCAGATAGAACTGGATGACACCTTGCGCCATAACGATGACTTGAAGGAGCAGGCTGCTGCCCTGGAGAGGCGCAACAACCTGATGCTGGCTGAGGTGGAGGAGCTGCGTGCAGCCCTGGAGCAAGCTGAGCGTGGAAGGAAGCTGGCTGAGCAGGAGCTGCTGGAGGCCACGGAAAGAGTCAATCTGCTGCACTCGCAGGTGAGGCAGAGGCTGAGTTCTCATGTGAGATACCAACTGCTGGACTCAGTGCTGAATCGATGGTTGAAGTGAACTGTTTCTAATCAGCCCTGAAAAAAATGCGGGGTTCTTGATCTGCCTCTCCTTCTGGGGACAATTTCTCGCTTGGGCTCATGGGAAACTGTGTCCTATGAATAGCCCCATGTAGAAAGAAGAGGATATGGCTAGAAGACCCTGTATTTTCTTGTTTACATAGAAAGGGGGTGTTATCTCAAGGAATTGGGGAAGATAAACTTGATTTAGGTTTCTTTTTTAAGCCCAGGAAGAGATCTATTTCTTTGTGTTTTGTATTTACTCCATTTATATCCTCCTGTTTTTCCAACATGCAGACTCTCCCAGGTTCAGTCCCTGATATCTCCAGTTAAAAGGGTCAAAAGGAGCAGGAGTCAGGAAAGACTCTCTGCTTGCAAGTATGAAGAGCTGCTTCTCAGTCAGACCAGACAACCCATGGTTAAATGGAGTATTTGTTAGCACCCTTTGTTCCTAATGTCATGGCGAGTTCATTTCCACGGTCCCTTTCTCTCCCAGAACACAGGTCTGATTAACCAAAAGAAGAAGATGGAGGCAGACATCTCCCAGTTGAGCACTGAGGTGGAGGAGGCAGTGCAGGAATGCCGGAATGCGGAAGAGAAGGCCAAGAAAGCCATCACGGATGTAAGAGATTGGAAGCCCTTGAGAGGGACTCTTGCACTGTTCCTGTTACAATAATTCTTGTTTAGTATATATTAAGCCAGAAACACCCTTTGAACAGACAAAAAACAACAACAAAAAGCAGCCCAATTTCAAATGCTGATTCTCTGAAAGTTAGATGTTGGCTTTTGGATATCAATCTAAATTGTGAAATGTACATTTTAAAATGTCCAAATTTTGACAACTGTCCACTCAATAAAACGTTTGTTTCAGCTCTTGTAGTTAACAGAGGTTTTGACTCATTACACAAAATTACCTACAGAGCTGGCAGCTTCACTATCACATATTCACCAGAGCATCTCCATGCTCTCTGTGTAATGACTGGCTAGAGCTGGCAATGCCTCTGTGTTAACAGGTGGCTGCCTACAGCATCCCTTTTTGTAGGTGGCATTCTTGATGCTGCCACAGCACTTAGGAATCAGCAGCTGAAGTAGATGATGTGAGGAGGGCATGGCCTGGCCAGTGGTAAGGTGCTGCTGAAGTAGCAGGACAAGAGAGGCAGGACACCTGAGGGTTAGAGAAGGTGAGTGATCTGCAGCACCTTTGGACAAAGTGGTGTCCTCCAGGTCTTGTAGACTACAACTCCCATCATCTGTGACCAGGCTGGCTGGGGCTGATGGGAGTTTTAGCCCACAACATCTGGAGGACACTCTATTACCTATCTCTGCTTTAGGAACTAAGGGGCTGAGCCTTGGTAATTTTGGTACAGGAGAGGAGATAAACCAGGGGGAACTCCCAGTTGGGGATAGACAATGGCTGTTAACATAAGTGAAGAACTTGATGAGCATGAAGACAGATTGTGGAGGAGGGATTTGTTATAAGGTTGATGATTGCAATATTACCTGATTGGTTGAATGGGTAGTGGAGTCTGAACACAGCTATGGATAATACAGAGAGGTTCACTTTCATTTGTGTCTGGGTAGGCTTAAGCTGTGCTAGTATGTGTGCTGGACTATCTCACCCTGCATCTGTTGCAGACCTCCAGATGCTACATGGACTCTTTGCTCTTTGTCCCACCAGGCAGCCATGATGGCAGAAGAACTGAAGAAGGAGCAAGACACAAGTGCCCATTTGGAGCGGATGAAGAAGAATATGGAACAGACCATCAAGGACCTGCAGATGCGGCTGGATGAGGCTGAGCAGATTGCCCTGAAAGGAGGCAAGAAGCAGATCCAAAAACTGGAAGCCAGGGTGAGAACAAGGGGAATGTAACATTTTTTCTTGCAGCAGCCATCTATGATCCACAAGGCGAGGAGGAGGGATTAATAAAAATCTGAACTCTGCCAACTCTGAAGCCACTAGATAGATCCTTCTGGCAAAATCCTTTCCCAATGCCACACTTGGTTTTCCGACTGAATGCTGCGGAAGTGTTCCTTTGAGCCCAACCCAGAGCTGCTTATCCTAAATCCCTCACACTCATACAAGCTTGAGCCCCCACTACCTGCTATGCTAAGCATCCCAAGAATGCTTCATCATAACTTGGGCTGTACTCATGCTGTACATCTGCAGGGAGAATTTGTCATTCCAATAATATGAGGATTCTAGCCCTCATGGTTCTAGGAAACAGCTTGGAAATGTGTTGACTTAGGAGGCTCCAACTCAACCATTTCCTGTTACCTTCATTTCCCCTCTATTGCTCATGAGTAGGATAAAAAAACATGCAGAAAATTAAATTGCCAAATGCCCTTGCATGATTTGTTCTGGTCCCATTGTTTGAATTCCCTTGACACCGAATGAAATACTGTGTTCACCAATATCCCTACAAGATGCTAGGTTTTTATTTGAGAGAAGGTCCTAGTTGAGAGGGAATCACCAAGGATAGGCCTAGAGAATAGTGCAAGTTGGCCTCTTCTCTTCCAGTTATAGCCTGTCATAGGAAGACAAGATGCTCAGGGTAATAATAATAATAATAATAATAATAATTTATTACGGCCGTAGGCCCATACAGATAAAAACAAGACATAAATAACAGCTTGTGCATGTGGCAAAAAACAGCCGCTAAAACACTACTATAACAATAAAATACTATAAGATGGAATGGCATACTACGCCTTAATTAGCTTGTGGTGCTCCTTGGCAACGCTTTTGGGTAAGGACAGCGACCAGGAACCTAGCCACTTTCAGGGTCATATGGGTATCCTTATCCTGCAAGATTTGGGCAAGGTGGAATTTTGGTGGGGTACCCTCTAGTTTCTGTATGATTGATCCCAACAAATTTGCCCGTGGCACCTTGAATAAGGGGCAAGTGAACATAATGTGCTGAAGCGACTCCGGCGTCTCCTTATCACATTCGCACATGGCGGAGGCTTGGCCCTTTGAGAATCTATGTCTCAGGACATTGGAGGGAAAAACGTTAAACCTCGCTTTGGTGAAGGCCAGCCTATGGGCAACAGTCGAAAGGGAGGAGAGGTATGATGGAACGCAGTAAGTTAAAGTGATACCAATGTTCTGGGGCGAACAAACACCTCCCCCCAGTGTATAATTTCGCTGTCCAGCGATGCTCAGGGTTGTCAACTCAGCCCAGAGTTGACAAAATCTCAGCTACAAGGTTCCTGCAGGGATCTAGAATGTGGGAGTATATAGGCAAGTCCCCTCTAATGTCTTCCTAGTGTGACATACGAACATCCATATGAATTCCTACTGCCTTGCCGAGTGTGACAATTATATCCTTCATTCTAGGTCTCTGAGTCAAGTAAAGAGAGGTGTAAAGGAACCTAAGCCACCCTATTTGTTCTTTTCAGGTGCGTGAACTGGAGGGTGAATTGGATGTAGAACAGAAGAAGTATGCAGATACTCAGAAGGGTATTCGCAAGTATGAGCGCAGGATCAAAGAACTGACCTATCAGGTACAAGCCTCAGCAGCTTCACACCAATTTCCCAGCCCCTTGTTTTATTAGCAGTAGAGCTGCACCATAAGTGGGGGGGGGGGGCTTTAAAGGTCTGCCCCCATGTATTCCCCTTCCTCATCCCAACAACAATGCAAGGGTGACTGAAAAATGTGGCAAGTTCCAACATATGGAAGACCACATGCTACTGGATATGGAGATCAAGGAGGGGCTGGATTAATCTAGGGAAGGTGAAGCTCCAAGGGAGCAGAAGGGGGAAATCTCTGTGCATAGTGTGGGAGAGAATCACTGACAGGAAGAGCTGAGGTATCCCATGCTTTGCTATTGCTTTTCAGACTGAAGAGGACAGGAAGAACCTGGCACGGATGCAGGAACTGATTGACAAACTGCAGAGCAAAGTCAAGAGTTACAAGCGCCAGTTTGAGGAGGCAGTAAGTGTGGCTCTGCATGGGCAGAGACTTACAGGCAGCAGAAAACGTGCTGCCTTTACTCACAGCTCCCGCTGGTCTTGTGGGAACCCTACTGTCTACATTCCCCATGTGTTGCTGCAGTTAATTCAAAGCAAGAATCATATTCAAAAAGTGACACAACAGGAGCTCTGACACCTTAACATGTCATTCTCATGTGCTTAGGGCAAATCAGCCTTCATTGCCCCTGCACCTTATTGCTCTTATTGGGCTTATATATGAGGAATCGCTGGCCCAGGGGGGAAATGTGGCTCGCAGGCCTTAGTATCTGGCCCTTGGAACTCTCTGCAGGCCACACCCTTCACCAATCCTGCTCCAAGCCTTCCTCAAGTGTTTTGCATGGCTGGAAAGTAGCCTGTACCACCACTAGCATATGGCCTGTGGAAGGATGTCCATAAGGCAGTGCTACCCCTTGGGCTAAAAAAGATTCCCCACCCATGCTATAGGCTCTGAAGGCACAAGGGCAAATTCACACTCACACCTGCCTGCAAACCTTTTTCCATGTGTCTAAGCAGACCATACTTGCCACAGGGGTATCTAATCACAGGGCCACTACCAGTTCTGCTGTCTACACCCATCCCTGTCTTTCCTTCTTAGGAGCAGCAAGCCAACTCCAACCTTGTGAAATACCGCAAGGTGCAGCACGAGCTGGATGATGCTGAAGAGCGGGCAGATATCGCAGAGACACAAGTGAACAAACTGCGGATTCGCACTAGGGAAGTTGTACCTCTGAAGGTAAAGGCTAAGCGACCACAAAGCTTGTGAGGATGTCTTACTGGAGGGGGGTGCAAATCTTTTTGTTTTGAATGCTAGTGATAGAGAATAACCGAGCCAGCTAAAGCTAGTGGTTTCTAGATAGCTTGGACCACACCCACCCACCACTAGGCCAGATGATAAGCCACGCCTTGTTTATCTGGTTTATTTTATTTTCCAGCTGCTCTTTCCTTATGCCTCTGTAGTTTGGAGAACTTCTGGAAAGGGGTAGACAAACCAGCCAGCATTAAGCTACTGGGTTCACATATTACCAAGCCAGTTAAAACAAACCAGGATTCATAAGCCAACAAACAACCATGGCTTTGGATCATGGTTTATTAGCAGTAAACAATTCATAGTTAAGGTGCAGGGCAGGGTTCACACATAGTGCTAAGCTATGGTTTAATATTATTTGGAAGATGACCAAGCTCTACCACTCCAGGAAAGTAGGACAAGTCAGCACTCAAGAGCAGTGGCTGCATCCTTGGGTTGCAACTTGGAAGGAAAAGACTGAGGGAGCGGTTGGGACTCCGCGAAGTTCCTGCAAGCTACTCTGAAACATACTTTCTGTTTTTTTATTAACAGTATGAAGAATAAGAAGCTGCAGTGCAACATCCCTTCTCTCACCGTGTATGTCATTGTGTAGATGTAAATGGCTGCAACAGCCATCACTGTCTCTGTAGTGAATAAAACCTAGCATTCATGAGAAGGCTGTGACCTATTTATAATTGGGTGGACTATTGTTCTCACTATGACAATTCCTCTATTTAAAATGGAAATATGGCAGGAAGAACTTTCAAAGTCCTTTTCTAAGAATTCCATCAGTAGGCAACTTTCCCCATCTACTTAGTGGAGGATGGCCCGGTAGAGAATTGACTTCCAGTGGTGATAGAGGTGTTTTGTCAAGTACAGCAGGTAAGGAAACATGGTCAGATGTGAAAACTTCAATCATGAAGTATGTATAGATCAAAGTTTTTTGGACACTCTAAGGTCTTTTGGAAAAATAACTCAAGAACCTACACAAAGGGGAAATGTATTGTTCTACCTGACAAAGAGCAGCCTTCATTGTGAAGCCAATGTTTTTAATTCTTAGACATACGGCATCTAATGATAGTTATGCAACAGTAATAATACAGTTGACCCAGGGCTGCAAAGATACCGTGCTACGTTCTACAGCAGACATATCCCTACTGAAGGTGGTTAGGAGGCAGCCAAGTTCCCCTTAACTATCCCTTCTCAAAGCATATTCAGATTGCAAGCTTCCACATTAATGGTACTTGTTCCCAAAGCATGCAGAATTATGCACAATCACACAAGTATGCCAACAGATCCTACACTAAAGTAGAATTGGCACCAACCATAAGGGTCCTTAAGACTTGCTGAAAAAGGGTGGTAATCACTTCCAGCCATACAAAGAATAGACCTGTTGATAATTTCAGTGTGTCTATTGTTAACCCATCAACTCACAAACCTCCACCTGAGCATTACAACTGTGAAGTCCACTTGCTTATACCCAATCCATGCTATTTATAGGAAGAGCTCCGTGACTATGAGAATTGTTGCAGAAAAAGTAAAGACCTTCACTAGCATATTTTTTTAAAATAAAATTATTTTAATAGTTTCCATTTAATACATTTATGTGCTGTTAGTAAATCAGCATTAATCTGGGCAGCATGAACATTAATCCACTTGAGATAATTTCCAGGAACATTTGTTGGCCTGGTGAGGCCCACCCTCTTGCCACACAGCAGTTCCATTCCTTTAGTGATTAAAAATCCAAACCAAAGCCAACACAGCCAACAGTGACCTTTTTTGTTTTTCAGCCACATTTAAGTGTCACTCATCGGTATCACTCCTTGAAGCAGTTTGCATTTAAATCCAAGCCTACCATTGCAGTCTCTAAACATTTGCAAAGAAGATTCTATGAGAGAAGCTGTGGCGGGAGATCTCTCAGGCATACAAGCTCCCTGTAAGAACTAAAAGGCAAATGGTGCAGCCTGAGTCAAAAACCCCAGCTCAACTCCTTGCAATCACCTTGTAACAGGGATAGGGAACACAGGTGGCCTTCTAATTGTTGGTGGACTCCAACTCCCATCAGGTCTAACCACTACGGCCAAGGCTGATTGAAGCTGTAGTGCAGCAACATCTATGGGGCTGCAAGTTCCTTACCCCTGGGCCTAGACCAATAAACTGGAAACAAATAGAGGAGCATGGTGGGCGATACCAAGCCACTCCCAGGAGTAGCCAAGGATCAGTCTCACCTGAGTCAAATGCAGAAAAGGAACAAAGCAGCCTGACCATTCAATAACAAGGAAATATGTCATATATACTGGATGAAAATTAGTAAGTTCTTTGCAGACTGGATGCAATAATTAAAACGACTCAGAGGGCATCCAGTCTCATTTGAGTCTTTTAATACATAGCATTTAATTTGAAGTGTAGGGTTACTACATTTCTAGAATCAGCGCATAAATATAACCTAGAATTTGGGGAAGGGAAAAAAGGATGAGCCCAAGAAGGAACAGGTTAAAACAAAGAAGCAAATGTCTGCTATAAAAAGTTACCTCAACACTTGGACTCATTTGATAACTGTCAAAGGCATGTGGAGTCAGGTAAAGCCAGTTTAATAGTGCCTTGGGATGAAAATTTTAACATATCCTTAAAAAAAATAAATCAAAAAGGATGTGGGCTGCTTGCTCCTGCACAGCAGATACATAATTTGCTCCCATATTTCCATTTTAATTTCTAACATACCACAAAGGAGAACACAGATTGGGTCAGTCTTAAAGTGCTGCGCTGTTCCTTCAAGAGATGCCCAACCAATTAGATTATTTAAACTAGGCTTCCTCAACCTTGGCTGGCCCTCCAGATGTTTTGAGACTACAATTCCCATCATCCCTGGCCACTGGGTCCTGCTAGCCAGGGATCATGGGAGTTGTAGGCCAAAAAATTCTGGAGGGCCGAGTTTGAGGACGCCTGATTTAAACCAAAGAGCAACTAGTACTGTGAGATAGAACAGTACTATACTTTTTATTCTGGAAGCAAGTGCCTTTGTTTTTTTATAAGGCAAATATATATTAAAATAGTATCTGTAAACAAACCTGCTGCAGTCCAGCTGTTCTTTCCATGGCGTTATCTGAAAATAAGGTGCAGCAAAAAGTGCAGGGTAAAGATGATGAGAATAGTCAAGCACTCCGCTTTCCCAGCCACTGTTAAGTTCCATGTCTGGAAATTACCTTTCTGAACCAAGACTGGTTCTGATATTTAAGGTTTTCCTTCATAGAGGAAAATACCACATAGCCATAGCATTCTAACACAAGACTTTTCAGGGGTATATTGTGCTATATGAGTATGTCCCAGAAGTATACATTTACACATTAAGGGACAATCAAAGTAATTTTAAACTGAGGGAGATAAAGGGCTGCTAAAGCTTCTTAAAGTGCTTTAGCACAGTAATGAAAAGAATGTTCAGAAAGTTTCTGACTTCAAATATTAGCTTATATTCCAAGTGACTTGTTTAAATGCCAGCAGTTACAAGAGCAAACTCAGATATTGTTGAGCAATTTGTCCCCAAACCAAAATCACTGGGCAGCATTTAATACATGTATCATTAGGAGAAGATCAGCCAATTCCAGTAACTATTACACTTCAGGAACAATAAATAAATATATATACACAATTGGAATAAAAGGTGTTAATTTTGCTATTTTAGCCTAGAGTGTTAGGTTTCCAAATAGCAAAAGTTCAAGAGCGGATTTTATGGTCAGCCAAAGCAGGACTGCAGAATAAATTTTCAACTTGAGTTGGTTATTTATTGACAAAATGGTCAGGCTGCAATATTTAGAGTGGGGGAAATCAGTTAATTTCAATTCATTAGTGCCTAGTCAAAGCTAGGCTCCCAAGACTAACCCCATCACCACAATGTATGCGTGTTCTAGACCACACTGTAAAATCAGCTGAAGACAAGAGATTTCCACAGAACGGAGATACTTCTGGATGCAATACCACAACAAGATAAAATAAGGGGTTTGGACACAAGTTTTGTAGGAGACAATCCCAAAGTAGTTTGCAAAGAAGTGAAGAGAGCTATTATCTCCAAGAATTTAAAAGCAAAATACACACACAATCAGTTCTATATCCCAATGCAAAGGAAAAAGCAATAAAAATAGAAACTTTTAAAAGTGGCTTAAATGTGGCTGGTGTGCATCTGGCGTGCCCATAAAAATCGGCTTGTTTGGATGGCCCAAAAAATTGCCTGCACTTTTAACATCTAATTCTGGTAGCCAGGATAAAAAGCCACAGCTAACAACTGCACATCTGAAAGATCCCATCTATCAAACTCAAAGGATTCTAGCCACAGTGAGCAGAAAAGACTGGGCTTTTTGCAGACAATTTCGGACAGAACACAAGCATTCCCTGAATATGTTGACTAGGAAGTTGGTGATGTCTTGCTCTTCAAAACAGTGCTGAGAGCAGGGGATGGAGAGAGAAAACTTTAACATGGTAACATTCCATAGTTCCAAGTTTGTGCACACAGCATATCCCTGAAAATCCATTGTCTGCAAGATTCCCTCTGAAGCACAGTCCATTGGAAGCCAGAGCCTGAAGAATTACTCCTCGGCAAAATCTCTGTCCATGTCCATGTATGCCTCGTCAATGTAGCTAACTATGGCACAAGGTGATGTCCGGTCTGGGCTAAGCAGTATAGATACAGTCTCTTTCCAGTAGGAAAAACTAATACATGAACTCTGTAAAGAAGGTAGGAAAAAAAGTTTATGCTACAGCACAACAGCAAGTACCACTAAAATGCAGCTGTATCTAGCAACTGACTTGCTACCAAGAACAGAAACTTCATGTTGGCCCCACCCATTATCAAACACAGGGAAACTAGGAATTAAAATTGAATTCAGAGCAACTTAGCCCAGTCTTCTTTCAGGAGCATGTTCTTTTGAAAGGAAAGCAAATTTTCTTAGAATGCAGAAATTATGCAATCAGTATGACCATTTTATAATTTTTTATAAATTTCATAAATTTTCCAAATAAGCTGCTGAATATGAACGAATATCACAGCAATGTATAATAAATATAATGCCCCCCACAAAAAAAATCTGATACTGCCCGTGAATCAAATCTGGGAAAGCCCACTGAAGTAGTTTTTTTAGCATATAACCAATTGTTGGAGCCTGCCTAATTTCGACAGATGTTGTATTCCACAAGGCAGGTGCCCCTGTGCTGAAGGCCTTCTGAGTTACCATGAAACAAAGCTCCAGCACACATGGCACCACAGACAACTGCAGTGGACAGGCAGCAAAGGCGATCTTTCAGACAGCCTGGTTCCTAGTTGTTTAGGGCTTTATATGCCAACAAGTGAAACTTTAAATTTGGCCCAGTAGCACAACAATCTTTCTGGCCTGAACCAGGACATCCCCCATCCAGTAATCAGCCAGATGTCTCCAGGGAGACCAAAATGATAATGTTTTCCATATGTTTTTTACTATAGAAAGTTATAAAAACTGCTTTGCAGTGGAAAAATGTTATGACACAACTGGTCAAGAACACAGCATAAGCATTTCCATGCTAATCATGGTGTGTGTGTGTGGGGGTGTATGTGTGTGTTAGTTACTATATAAAGTAGCAGACAATGCTGGGCTATTGCTTCAAATTAACATGGACCAAATGCATAGGTACATAGAAAGCACTGTTTTACTATAGCTAAGAAATTCAGTCTAGTTTAGATCTACCTACACAAAACATGGGTTCTCACTTTTTCAAGGCAGATGTAGCCTGC
The DNA here is from genome assembly GCF_965113315.1 of Podarcis vaucheri. NCBI lineage: Eukaryota > Metazoa > Chordata > Lepidosauria > Squamata > Lacertidae > Podarcis > Podarcis vaucheri. Next base: position 76,722,944 of record NC_138764.1, read on the forward strand.
ATCTGAGGAAGCAGAATGTTTCTGTGGCAGCGCACAGTCTGTTCTGGCTTACCAAGAAACTGCGACACTGACAGTAACCAAAAAATGCTTTAGTTTTGTTGAGAGCCCAACACAGCCACCTAAGAGTGTTCAATTCTCGCATATTCTTAAAATACACCCTGACACTCATGTTGCTGTTGCATTACACTGCCTTAGCACTGTCATTACATCATCTATCTCTTTTACTCTTTCCCCACTGGGCCACAATTACAAAATATAAAGAGCATATTCCAAAGCAACTGGAACAGACATACATTTTCTAAGCAGGTGCTGTCCTTGTCCTTATTGAGGTAATGCTGTTGCCAGAAACGCAGAAGACTGTGAAAATTATTCAGGATAAATCCAGGGTATTTCTTGGTGTATTCCATCTCTTGCAGTGTCTGAAGATAGAAGGGAAGTTTGTCCTTCCTTCGGGCCAGCATTAAGATAACTAGACTTGTGTTCAGACAACTTACATTTTCCTATAGTAAAGAAAATAAGGATAAAAAATATAAAAGGCTCAAACTAACAGATATTCCCAGTCCATTTATGGAACACTAGAGTCCAACAGGTTAGGAACTTAAAGGAAAACATCACATTGGATACAAAATCTATTTACATATGCTCCATGGGAGATCAGTGCCAGTTTTTTACCTGTGTGAGTGTCTGTACATGAATAATATTAATAAGCCGGAAAAGGAAGGACATCCTCATGGACATCTGTGACATGTAGGATAACAGGCGGCACTCAGACAGGACTTCTGCCACTGTAGGAGACAAGCCATTTGTTAGGTTGAAAGAGCTGAGCCAAAATCATTTATGAAAGGACTAACAGCTTTGCCAATATTTGTTTCTATCCACTGTTCGTTAATTGAGAAAAGCAACCACATGAAGTGCCCATTAAAATTACCACTTTTTAAACTTCAAAGAAACTCAGACAAAAACAGCAGTAGCAATAATGGGTACTTATCTATTGTGAACAGATACTAGGAGTTTTACCTGTTTGTTATCATCAGTTCATCCAAGCCTTAGTGGCTGCTGAAAATCTTTCTGAAGTTGCTGGCAGTGCAGCAAATATGCCACTGCTAGGCAGCATGGGGGGAAAGCCTGACCCTGTATGTACCTGCTCGCCATGGACCAGGAACCAATCATTGCACCCAATAATTCCAAAAGGATTTTCAGAAGCCACCACATCCCTGATGGTTATGGACACAGTTGCCCAAATTTTAAAAACAATTTCTTGGTCTCAGAACAGACCGCAGTTACCTTTAATATCTGATTGGCTCTCAAATCGATCTAGAGACAAAGTAATACAACGAACCAGCATGTTGGAATCAACCAGTGAGCTGTTGATCTGATTCAAAAATATCTGAAACTAAAAAAGTAGAGTGATTAGGCTTTGCCAGCATCCAATATATTATAAGGCTGAGGATTCATCTGGGACTCTGGGGGTTTAGGTTTACCTTTTCATCCGTATTGATGTATTTATTAAACCTCTTGAAAGCATCTATGTTGAATTTCATCAGTTCTCCCAGAAGATCAAAGTAACTCTGAAGCACATCTCGTGACTTGCATTCGCTGTCTACAATGCAGTAGAGAATATGCTGGCAAGGAGAAAAATATTACCATAAAGACAATAAGCTTCACATTTTGCTTTCCGCAGGCAGAAATAAAAAGGGCTTTGACTTCCTATACTGGTTACGGGAAGGTGTTTTGACTTGCTAGGGGATTAAGCCTGATAATTTATAACTGTGGTTTCAGAGACACAGAGCACAGTAAAGTGACAAACTTCAGAAGATTAGACTGAACCCTAGATTATGACAATGTCTAAGAAGTTGATTAACTCTTAGTAAAGACTCCATGTTCTCTAAGAAATCAAGGGTTTAAGGGTTTAGAAGCATGTTTCACAAACATTTGTATTTAGTAAACATTTAGAATACCTCTAGGAGCCCTCTCTTTAGCAGGAACATCTGATCTGCATAAGAAGTAGCGCCCCGTAAGAAACTTTCAACTGCCCTGGCTTGCCAAAACCTGGTGCATAAAATAAAATTAACACCTTATATTAAGAAAGAAACATCCGGTTAATTGTAAATAAAAAGTGGAAACAGTTTTATGTGACATGCTCTTTTGATAGTGAGAACAGTTGCAGGGAAAGCAAAGCAAAATTTTGGCTGTATATGTGGATCTTCCTTATGTGTATCGCTAGTTAGGATTCAAAGTTTAAACAACTAAGACATCTTTAGAAACTAGGCAACTTTAAGGTCATGGGCAGGGTAGAAACCATGCTGAGAGAAGGTCTCCTATCCCTGAGCACTGCTGGCCTCAATTTTTTCAATTTAAGGACAAAACTAATCAAACTAAGTTTTTTAATAGTTGGCAAGGATCCAATTTCTCTCTGGACTCTGAAGATCAAGTTTTTCTACAACAGAACACTATGCTTAATGTAGTAATAACAGAGCCCACCTGAATGATGATTCCGCTGGCTCTTTCTTCATTACCTGAAGAAGTCTGGTCAGCAAGCCTCTTTTCCCATCACAGACTAAATTCCTAAAACATGGGGAGAAACCAATGGGCTGAAGGGGAATTTATTAAGAAAATATCTAGCAGTTCTATAAAGCAATACCCAAGTAAACTATGCCAAGCTTTTGCAATGCTACAACCATTTCAAAATGGATGGTGTATTTTGAACATACTGTGACTCCATGGAACATTACAGTCTAACACCCCCTGCTGGTGAATGAATTTTCTATTGCAATTCTAAAAACCTTTTCAATGGGCTTGAATCTTAAGTGCTCAAGAAGAAAACCTGCATTTGTAAAAACCTTGTGCTCTCACACATAAACAGATACTACAAATTTTATTGTTTTAGCTTTTTGTAAACCGCTTTGAGGTTTTGTTTTGTTTTTGTAATCAAGTGGTGTATATTTTTTATGAATAAAATAAAACATGACTACAGTCTAAATCTAAGCCTCACTGAATGTAGGATATTTCTGAGCTTACATGCACAAGAACGGGTTGTTACTTTTCCATTATGCAACATTCAGAACTGTACAAACTCAGAACTTGCATATTCTAACCCAACAGATGTTAGTTCAATTTTTAAAAAAAGTTTTACACCCAGGGTTTTTTGATAGCCAATATGGAAATACTTGTATGTTCCAGATGTCTCTAGATGTAGAAGATTACACAATGTGTAATTATAGGGAGGTTATGAAAACAAGCAAAAGCAGAATGGTGTTGGCACATGGCTAAAACACAGAGGCCACCTTACCCGGTTTATCATTCCATATCAATTGAACTTTCTGCTAGGCAAATGAACAATAATCAGTCCCATGAATCCTCAAATGTTAGGAATCTGAGGGTTGAAGTCCATTTGCTTGCACCTTTGTCCTTCAAACTGACATCTACAGCAACGTTATTTCCCAGGCCAAATAGCTTGGAAAGGGGGCAGTAAGGACCACATCTTGCTACTACTTGTTTTGCTTTTTTTAAAAAGAATGCATGCCGCTATTGCCCACAAACTCAATCTGTTGTTTCTACGAAAAGGGTGAAGCTACGAAACCTGTTCCCTCTTAGATGGAAAGAATGTCCCATGCCTCAAATGCGGCAACATAAAGCATTGCACAAGCTACATTCATAAACAGAATGTGCAGCAATTCACTAGGAAGTCAGCACGACCCAATTTGGAATTTGTATGTAATAAATATTTAAACAGAAATATAGGTATAAAGGACATTATATAAATAAATATGTTCATTTGTATTAAGTGTATGTGTACTTTAAATACGTTAATAAAATTCCTTATGAAGTCCTATGTGATCCTTTTCCTGCCTCCCATGCATGTTCTCATCAGTTATCAAAATTACCTATGATTTGCAATCTCCACTCTCAAAATCCATCACTTATGCATTCACACTCTCCAGCCAACATTAGCTGCTAAGTGTTCACAGGTCTGAATAAACAGACCTAAGTTCTGCCTCAAAAGGGACAGAGTTGGCTTTAGGGGTAGAAGCAGATTGTAAAGGACTGCAAGCAATCCCTAAAGGGCATATGTGGCCCCACCCAGATGTCCAATATACACTTCAGAAAGATGTCATTGCATTGTGTGAGTGATTCACGTTTTTGCTAGTTCAACATACCAACAAAGTTAGAGATAACCCAACTTATTGCAGGGGTTCAAGAGACAGGCCTGGTAAAACAGGATACTTGCCATACTTTCAGAAAGAACAAATGATACAAACATACATGCACTTCTCTCTACCTGTCTGTGTTGACAACTGCCTCTACTTCAGGGATGTTGGCTTTGAGGGATATTGCACTCAGTTCATTAAGCTCTTGGCTGTTTAGAAGCAGATACTTGTTCCTAATATAAAAATCAGGACAGAAGGGGTGATTACAAACATTGATTCTTTAATGCATCATCTACATTCCTTTTGCAAAAATGCACACAACTATGCTGGTTCTTCTGTGGTATCAAGGTTCTATTCAGTTTTACAGAAAGATGGAGCCAAAACATAACTAAGTATTGGACAAATAATCTCACAATTTGGGTTTGAGCCCTGAGAATCCATAGAATGAACCCACAGAATAAACTACAGGTTGCATTCAAAGTAACATTAGATAGTTCCTTGCACAAGCAGAATGACTTCTGCTTGTGCAACAGAATGTCTCCCCTTCCCCCATCTCCCCCTGTTCTGGGGTTTCCCCCCAACACTTTAGAGCAGACTTGGGGATGGCACAGGGGGCAAACTTCTGTTGCACAAGCAGGAATCATTCTGCTTGCGTAATTATTTAGCTGAATACTGTCATATTAAAGGAAATTGTGAAAAAGGAGCTCCTAAAATAGCAAAAGGCCAAGTTTCACAATTCCAGTTCCTTTCCCCCTGAACCTATTGATAAAGAATGTCCTAAATATAAGTTTAGATTTGGGGCAATCTGTTTAGGATCTCAAAATTCATGCCCATAGTGCCTTTGAATGTGTCCTCTGACAAAACTAGTCCAAACAGCTGTATTCCATTTTTTGGTCCCTTGTATGCTGGCAGCCACTGCACAGTCTCTCCCAAAATGTGCTTTACAAATACCTCCCAATATCTTTGCACTCACTTCTTGGAAGTGTAACAGCAAAACATGATCAAAACCATTACATATTCTTTGTATGTTACATTTAAGGAAGTTCTAAATTATCCGAGTTACTTCAAATATGATGTTCCATCAATTCAGCAATACATGAAGTGCCACCACAAAGTTTATGGCAAACATATTCTATACTCACTCATGGTGATCACTGAAACTCTGAAGTAGCCTCAAAAACTGAATCTTCAATGTAATATCCTACAGAAGAAAGAAGTTGAGAATTTATTTTATAAGAAACATTACAGAATATCCTTACGAGCAGAATGGTAGAAACATCAAGTCACGACTTCCAGGCTTTAAAAAATATTTAAGCCATTTTAGAGAGTGATGATGTTACTAATGCAATCAGAAAAAAATACTAGAACGAAAAACAACTGAAGAGGCTAGCTATCAACATTATTAACAGCTATTACATGTGAGCTCTTAAGGGCCATTTCAAAAGAACATCCCCTATGCAGCAGCTTAAACCTAATACTCACCGGGCTACAGTCACAGTTTTGATTATGCCCATGCAGAACAAGGGCTGATGCTGAATGTTTCCGCCAGATCAATTTATCAAACAAATTATTAAGGCCAGGGATCAATCTGAATTCTGCTATCATCTTGTGAACCTAGGCAAGAAGAATAATCAGGTATATTCACTACAGGTATATTGTTTTAAGATCTTCCATAAACTGTGCCAGTTTATTCTTTTAAGCTCCCCCACCTCTCCACAAAATATAGCCCATTATATATATTAAAAATATCATAATCTACACATACACACTTTGAAAAGATTATAGGATTTTAAGTAGCTGGACCCCCATTTGAATTTTCAGAGCTGCTGCTTGCAGTTCACTACACACTTCTGATGCAGAATCTCACCTGATTCCTTTGCCTGCCCATTAAAAGGACACAGAGGACATACAAAACTTCCAGTTTATACATAATCTCATGCATAATCTTCATGGTCTGCGGAAGTTGATTCCTTGGTGAAGTAGAGGCAAATCCACTCTCATCTGAAGATTCTAAAAGACCAAAAAAAAAAAAAAAAAACCTGGGCAAGGAGGTAGTTATATGATAGTTATCAATGCAACAAAAATGTAGTAAATGAGAAGATGCTAAGTTTCTTCAATGCAGCAGAAACTGAATACACCATCCTGAGGTATTTGCACAAGTATTTCCAATCTTTTTAGGTACTGCTGCACACATGCTTCCATTCCAGTACGAAAATGTCAAAGCAAGAGTACACTGCAAGACAAGGCCACATGCAGATCTACCAGGATATTAAATGGCTGTTCTAGCAAATTTAAAAGCAGGTACCTGTGCTGCTTTGCTCTGTCTCTTCACCTGCCACACGCATTAGTGCATCAAGTACAAGTGCATTATCTAGCCAGGTGTACCACTCCTCCAATTCTTGAAGGAAACTTGAAGTTCCTGTTGTTTCTGAAACTTTTCTGGTTGCTAGTTTACACAGTCGTTCAATGAAGCCTGGTATATTGAGGAGTGCAGCTATGACAAGAAGCAAATAGGTTTGATTAACAAATGTTAAATTGATGGAACAACTATTATTAAAAATCCAAATGAAATCAAGTTTACTTCCATCTTAAAATACTTTAGCTGAGTACATATCAATTTGAGTACATATTAATTTCAGAAACAGGATGCCTTACCTTGATTAATTTCCGCCCGAGAAGGACCCACGTTCTTTTTCTGTTGAGCATTTTTTGCAAGAAGTGTATGTTTGTCATCACTGCCTGTGTCCAGTTCTGAAATTGTAACTGCAAGGATCCTGCAGAAGTTTGCAAGCTGCTGTTGGTCAAAGCTAGAGACTAGACTGGAGAGGTTTGGAATATCCTCCAACTGAATCATTTCCTAAAACATGACAAGCGATATGCTGACTGCTAGTGACCCATAGAATATTTTTTTAAAAAATTAGCAAAGATATTATTTCCAAGATTCTTGCAGATTAAAACCCTATTCTGATCTCCATCTGAAACCACTAGCTAGAAGTGGAGAAAGGAAGCACTGATCTAAATGTCCCTAAACATGCTAACTTGCGCTTCATTTTGTCCCTAAGACAAAGGGGGATCCTGAACATATTCAGCTGAATGTGCTTAGAATACTGAAAGGGAAACCAGGGTTCCCATTTAAAAGGAGGAGTCTAACTGTATTAATATTCAGTTCAAAGTGCATTTGCAGTCAGGAACCTAAGATGCACTCAGCTGAAGGTCTGAAAAGGAGCTGGTGTGCACCTCTGTCCTCACCTCACTTTAACACTTTCTGGCAAACTCCTAGATAGGGCATTATATAGAGATAGGAATCTCTTAATTTACCACTCTGAAGAACATTAACATAATTTAAACTACAGTAAGCCTGCAATTTATATGGGGGCTATATTACAGGGATCATGCCTACAGCCAAAATCACATCTAGTCAAAACACATTGAGCTCAATGGCAGCTGGGATTTCCCAGACACCCACCCCCTTTCTATTGAAAAAAATTTTTTTTTCTGCCAAGCATGTAAAACTGAATGGGCACAAGTAAATTGCATGCAAGTTGTGGGCTTACTGTAACCGTTTTACTTTTTATATTACTTGCTATGTGGCTCATTAGATTCTGTATAGCAAGTACTTAAAATGGATCGAATGTTTTGTATACGTCTGTACAAAGGGGTCACCCCAGCAAAGTACAGAAGTTCTGATCATGTGGGGCTGTTGCTATCATATTGCTCCTTGACAAGTCGGAGCAGGAACAGAATACTTTACCTAGGCAACATGGAAGCCTATCATAGGAGAACAGTTTTCCAGGGGCTCCTATTCTATCTAAGTAATGTATTAGTTGGGCCATACAACCACCTTGAGAGATCATGCTGCACAACAGCAAAGGCAGAACCTCTTAGCACTTACTTCTGATATATTATTAACATTAATAAAGAGTCCACAAATTATACCGTACTTCACCACAAAACTGCATATTGTTCCATGCTGATTGGCTGGAAATTATTAATTGCAGGAATAATTTATTATTTTTATTTAATTAGATGGGGGTATGAAGCTACCTTCCCACTGTCTGGACTTCCAGAAAATTAAAAGAATTTACTTCTTTTAGCACTAGCAGCTAAAATAATAATACTGAATATTGAAAAGAACATGACTGCAATATGCTTCTAGCTTAAACATTTTGCAGTTATCTTATAATGAAACTGAGAGTCTTAAAGACATCTGTGCACCATTCATGAGAGTGCAGGGTATAAAATGAGACTGGCTGCAGTCCCCTGCTTCTTGGTTTATCTTCTATTTCTTGTATCTCATTTTAGTTTGAATGAATTATACATTTGGGAACATATTTTAAAATTATAACTGGTAAATTACTCTTTCCTAAGCAATTTCTTAAAATGGCACAATGCTAAAAAGTACCGACAGCAACTGACAACTAATCTCACAAGTTAGAGAACATAATGAAACTCCTCAGATTCCTGAAAGTGGACAAGTTTCATGAAACGTTGCATCCAAAGTTTTTAGCTTGGGTACTACAAATAAATAATAGCATTTACGTTTATGCTATATTTGTCTCTGTGCAAACCCAAATAAGGTTTAAACAGCAAACATAATGGGGGTCAGGAAATAATGTCTCATCTTTAAAAACTCCCCCCTTTCTCTCTTGAAAACCTCGGCTATTATTTTAACTGGGAAAAGGGAGATCTAATTAAATCTGCTGATAAAACTTAAGTGCTAAATAAATGCATTTCCAAGATCATGATAAAAAAATTGAATCACAGAATTTCAGAATCAGAAGAGACCTTGGAGATCATCTAATCCAACTTCCTAATCAAAGAAGGATCTGCAATGCAGAACTTAAATACAACATCCCCGACAACTGGTTGCCCAGGTTCTGCTTAAGTATTTCCAATGAAGGCAAGCCCACCACCACCCAAGGCAGTCCATTCCACTGTCCAACAGCTCTTGGCTCTGAAACAACAGAAAACATGTCTGCTCCCTCTTGCGTGCAATAGCCCTTCAGGTATTTGAAGGCAGCAGACATGTCTCCCCTTAACCTTTTCTTATCCACACCAAACCCACCCATTTTCCAACTGTCCCTCCAGACCCCGTACACCATCCTAGTCACTATTCTCTGGACACACTTGCTTCACCGTTTCCTTTGTAAATTCCAGTATCCAGAAGTGGGCATAGTGCTACACACAACATTACTTTATTTGAGACCAGAAAGCTAAGGCGTGAATGGGGTAATCAAAGCAGTGCATGCAGAGATGTATAATGGGGGCTCACTGCAGCAGGCTCAATAAAAGTTACCCAGCCTTGCTATTACATGATGCCTTTCCAAAATTCCATTTTACAGTCAGGAGAGGTGCTGCCAAGCTACTCTTAAACATTACAAAGGAAAGACAGGCTAGGAGCAAGTAATATGGCTTTTTCCATTTAGGATACAATATTTTTTTTTATCAGTTACTGAACTGAGAAGGGACTTCTACTTACAAGCTATTAAAGAGTTTTCAAGATTAAATGAGAACATGACGGTATAGGCTAGATTATCAACAAACCTTTTTTACTCCCAGGATGTCTTCTATAAGGGTGGCTGTTTGCAGGAATGTCTTTTTATTTGTCATCAATGTAAACAAGAACAATACAAAATCATTTCTTTCTGCCAATCGTTTAGTGACTCCTTCAGTCTACAATAATGAGAAACCACATATACACATGAGCAAAAGCTAACACTGCTGAGACAAACATCACATATAATTTTAAAATAATTTAGAAAAGCAGAGCTCTCCCAGGAGGCAGCAAAGTGGAAATTAAAAAGGAATGGAGAAAAGTGCCTTTCTTGTTATTCCACATAGGATTCTGAACCTTCCCAGCTTTCTTTGCCTTTAAGTAGAAGAGCAATAAATTCTCAACAGGGAAAGCTAGGCTGCTCAAATGACATGAGTATAAAAGTGCTTACCAGCTAAGTAAAGTATCCTATAGTCTTGCCAATGCATACAAATGTAATGTGAATGACAGGAATTATTGGTTTGTTTTCATGTAACATTTAATGTCATGAACTCAACTCTAGTTTTCAACACTAATTTTACATTGATAAAAAGTTTCTTTTTTTTTTTAAAACCCAGCCCAAATACTACCAATAACATAAAATGACCCATACAATTCCAGAATAAAATTTAAAAAGCATACATAACTGAAGAGAGTCTTAAACAGGGAATGATAACCAAGATTCCCACAGCAAGCCACTGCATTAAGGCTTAAAACACTTCAGCAATAAATAGCAATGAGTCCTTATTAAAAAGATGTTTAGACAAAATGCAAGCAGCAACAGGTTTGCTACAATGCAATTTGTGAAATGCAATAGAAATTTTAGCATCAAGAATATTGCAGCATGCAACATTAATTTAATGCTTTGAATGTTTTTCTCTGTCAGACCAAGAATCCCCTAAACCTAGCTGTATCACAAAACAAAAATTTTTGACAGAACAGAAAATATAACTTACACATATGCAAGTGTTGTACAATATGCTTAAACAATCCTTGATGAGGTCATCGCTTACTGCAATAGAAAAAACTGATTAAGGCTTCCTGAACAATCAACCACAAACAAAGACATATGTCACCACACTATTTAACAGCCCAAATGAACAAATGAAAAAAACCAGCAAGTATCTCAGCTGCTAAAATCCAATAAAAATGAGATCTGATCGAAGTTGAACACACAGAGGAATGACAACTATTATTAGGGCAGGTAGGCAATCCGTTCATATCAAGTTTATATGGCTGACAGAAATACTGCAGATATCATGTGATATTCCTGTTCTGAACACCACATGAAACAAGAAACTGTGAGACTTTGACTTCCTTTTATTACCTTATGAGCCTATATATATGCCACATGATTCTAGCCTTGCTTCTAAATGAAAGGGCATTTAGCTTGTCTGGATTGTGAAACTCTGTGCCTATTATTATATGTAAGCAGTGCTGGTCCATTTGCTGATGTTGTTTGTATTAGCCTAAGAAAGCTAGCCTTTGTTGCTTTGTATCCTGTCTTGTAATTCACAACTGTAGTCTTAACAATGGTTTCTTCTTATACTTTCACTGGGATACTGGAGTCTATTTTTTTTTAAAACTATTTTTAATTTAATTTTTAAGAAATCTACTTCACCTATTTCCTGTGCGTTCTTCTGTGTAAGATTTCTAGAACTAAATCCATGGACTTGGCTGCTCAGACAAACTGCTACTGAATAACCTCCTGGAGGCTTATGTATTGTTGGAACAGAAAGTCTGGTTCTTAGTATTTTGTTTCTCAAATCTTAGGTGACGTTCTGTAAAGCTCTGCGATTTTCCTAGCCAAAACTGGTGGACTCACAGGAGTGATGACAGTGGTTGGTGTTTAATTCTGGCCATTTGGCTACTGCTACCAACAAGACTTGGGCTTGCCTCCAGGGTTTGGGGAGCGGGTCCACACTGGTTATTGTGCATCACTATCCAGATGTTACTAAGTAGTCTAATGCTGTTTTATGGATGTGCTATGTTCACTGCCTATATACTTTGTTTATTGTGCAGTATTTAATCCTATAAACAAACATGGTTTACCAGCATTTATCACCTCTGCAACCATAAAAGTTAAGAAACTGTGTGGTAAAACTTCATTTTCATACATCATTAAAACACACACACACACAATGCTAGCAAACAAGCATTGCTACCAGTACTTGGTTTAGTGACCAATTATTCTATCAGGATACGAGAAGAGATGGAAACAAAACAAGGTTTGATGAAGGAAGTATATTACTGACTTACTTTTCTGCTTCTTCTTTTGTGTAATAAGAGTTGGTCTCATAAGTATTTCTACTAGAAGCTGTGAAAATTAGATACATAATAACTTTATATAGATGCATCTTAATAAAAAAAAGAACCTAATTTTTGGGCTATATTGAAATTTAAAGCAAACTACTTTAAAAAATGACAATTCCGCTCTATTGTACTGCACAAAACATCCAGAGTCCTACTTTACTATGCTTTTCTTCAAAACAATAGTCATATTTCAAAAGCAATGCAATGACATTGTTTGCCTTTTAAAAGAAACTATATGAGAAGTATGTTCGTGCATGCTGCAAAGCTGGTGCAAAGTTCCCACAACATTTCTCCCCTTCTGCTGCCATGCTACAGACAAAAATTAGTCTGAATCTGGCTTGTTGTGTGATCTGAACACAGGCTTGTGGTTTCTCCTAAATAAGAGGCAAGCCTAAAAGAAAAATATTGCTTACCTGTCATGGTTGGTTTGGAAAGAAATGAATCATGAACCTGGATTCAGATGATACAGCAACCCAGACTCTGATTTATTTAATCTGTGGTGTGGCAGAAACAAGACTGGGGGAAGAACACTGCAGGAACTATTGAGAAATGTGCACACTGCTTGTTGAGATTAGACAATAATATGTTTTAAAGTATGGTTTAATGGGATACAGTAGGTGAACTGGGCCAATGGCTGAATTCACAGGCAACTAAACCATAATTTAGTATTGTGTATAAGCTTTGGGACCATGTGACTGAAGAAGAGCTTGGAAGCACGTGCTTCCACTTTCAATGAAGTGCTGTTACCTGTTATCTCCAAGCACAGACAAACTACGGTTAGTGCCTAGTGAAACAAACCACCTTTAAATCATGACTGATTGTCCTAGCTTCCTTCAATACACTATAGTAAGCATTAACATAGGTTTGCTGTGCTTCAACCATAATGAAAAAATATTGAAATTAGGGGTGTAAACCTCTGGCCTCTATGATGCAGCTATTCTGGGGGAAAGCACATAAGCAAAAGACTTAGCTATACTTCAGTGTTGTATGAAAATCAAGCTACAGTTTAAATTTATATTTATATTCAAAACAAAATCACTGGGGAAACAGATATTCAAAACTTTACTGAGGCAATGCCATTTGCAGAGGACATGGATAGTCTACCGATCTTTACATTTGCAGGGCAAGCTTCCCCCCTGCCATGTATTAATATTTTAAATATACACATATACTTAACTAATGTTTACTGAATATACACACTGGGAAAACTCAATTCACACTTACATAAATATAAGTGAAGTGAATTAAAATAATGGATACTTTTATTCACCCCATACACCCTTTTATATGACCCTTCTTTTCCATTTCAAAGAAAGACTTGGGATAAGACTGATAAGGGGTTAAAAAAGACAGAAGCAGCTATTGGAAAAGGAAACAATGTCACCCAGAAAACATTCCAGACAATTGTAGCAAAGCTATCTATAGGACTATGGGGCACCTCCTGCCCTTGAAAATGGCCATTGCACATTCCTGCACCTTATGGAAGCCACCCTGTCCTCCCTATCAGTTGACACAGTAGCACCAATAGCTGGTGCTTTCCCAGAGCAAGAATCAGGGCTGGCATCCAGTCTATTCTTTCAGTAGTGGCCCAGGATGCAATTGTATAGCACAACATACAGGACTGGACCACAAACCACCCCTCTATCGTTAAGGAGGACAGGACTCTATAATATACGCCTGTGGCCTCTCCTTGAGAAGGCTGCATAGAAGTTGAATACATTGCCACTTTTAAAAGCTATAGGCTACTTAAAATCTGCGCTGCCTGTAGCTTATCTGATCAAGACGTTATATCAACCGGCATCACTACTCAGTCTTTGTGCATATTAGTTGTAAAATTGTAGCTTATACAGACAAAAGGTTTTTGTAACTTCCCATTGAACTTGGAAGAGGATTTAAAAGATTTTGATGTAGTAGGCAGCTCCATATTTTAGTGTGAAATAGCTTAGTTTCAATATTAGTTCAAGCTAGCTATTAAGATTCTGTAGTAATAAAAGAACGTGCTTTTCTAAATTTATCTTTAAGATACAGACATGTTGCTCTCCAAGCTTTTAACTATGACCTTGTGTTTAATTTATAGACAACTTTTAGTTAGCTCTATCACAGACCCATTCATTACGGCCACTCATATATTGACAAGGGGTTCCATTGCCAGAGCCAGCCTCCCACTAAATGGAAGCTTTATTAAGATTAAAGATTTGGTTATGAAATATGCAAAAGGAAACTAGACACTTTGTACTTAATATACTGGATTCAAGAGGCTAAGTATTAATTATATACGTCAGGATCCTATGACTCTCAAGAAGATTGAATAACACTTCTGAGCCATGACAACCCTCAACTTTCTTAGCACTGAAATTATGGGTGCCCCATAAACGTTTTGAAATGCTGAAGGACAGTTGGCCCGTCAGGTTATGAGACGCCTAATATAGAATGCATTTACCTTGCAACACAAAAAATACGCAGTGCCTCTGATGAAGAGTCTTACTTCAAAATATACTGGGTGAAATAAGTCACACACTTCTAGTGCCACTTACAGCAGGGGTGCAGAACCTGTGGCCCTCCAGATTATAAGCATGATCAAGGATTGTTGGAGTTGCAGTGTTCAAAACTCCCACTGTTCTAAGGCACATTTTGTGATAGGGAATTTCATTAGTGTGAGGAATTTCTGAGCTCTGGGTGCAGTACTGAACCTAAGATTTCAGATTAAAACTGCAGAGTAGAAGGAAAGGGGGACATTTTTCTGCCTCCCCACTTCCAGCTACTCTCTGAAGACTGGAGAAGAGACCCTCTTAAGAATATATGGGGGGAGCGGGTGAAGGACTAGACCATGTAAAAAATGAACATAATATTTTAGCTGCAGATCCTTCCACTTTCAACCTAGACATTCCATTGTTGCACCCATAACCTAGGTTTAAGGTGCCATTTAACTTTTATATCTCAGTTTCTAACACTGTGGAGTTGTAGTCTGAAAAACCCAGAGGGCCAAGGTTCTGCACTCTAGAAGTTTCTTCTGATTTTCTGTATTAGTGCCCTCCATCCTTACCTCTCTTGATGCTACAAGTACCCCATGGACTGCTAGTTAGTCATTCCTGCTAGAGAGAAAACATTCCCGTTCCTTGTGATACTCAATCTGATTGAGGGAGATTCCTTCCTAGCATCCAATAAAGTGATGCAAATTCATGCTGCTTTACACCCCCCTAACCCAAAAGAATGGAAGAAACACACCAAGATCACATAACTAGTTGCACCCTGTGGCTGCTTATTCAACTTGTAGAGTGAAATTGTGTTTTCTCTTAAGCCTTCATTTTCTAAGCCAAAAGGCCAAGTTACTTTAGTCTCCAAAAACACAATATTCCTATTGTAATGAAGAATCCCTTCCTTACATTTTAAATTTGGCTTTCTTGGGTAACCAAACCTTCCTATGGCAGTACTATTGTCTTGAACAAGAGTATTAGTATTTAATTATTCCTACTACTAATGCCTCACTCAATGTGTTAGTTACTGTATTTGACAATATGCTACAGCAATTTTTTTAAAAAAGTAGAAACCACTTACATCAACTCCTCCAAATAAGTCAAATGTGTACGTATTTGGAAAAGTGGATTCTTGAGCAGACTTTCTCTCTTCTGTGACAAATGCCATAGCTTCCATTGAAAGGAGGGGAGAAATCTCCTGGCAGGGAACAAAAGTTAAAGTTGTAAGTACTGAGAGATACTTCATATCAAAGCATATTATTCAAAGTAGTTGCAGAAGGTTACTGAGGGTACTTATGAGATTTTCAAAACATCAATTTGCAGCACCAGATAACCGATTTCATAAAAAAATATACAAATACAGATTAATTCACTGCATCAGCAGCTAAATGTGATATCAGAAAACAGAACATACATAATTATTCTATCAATGTAGTCTGAAATGCCAAGCTTCCAAACATGCAAGATTGGGAAAAGAAATGATTTCTAAGTAAATATGTGAAACACATTTGTTGAAATTCACTTTATATGAGCAGAACTTGAACCAATACTCAATTCCTTTTTACTCTTCTGGAAAAAATAACCAAAGGGTTGGAGAATCTTCTGTATGAAGAAAGCTTAAAGCTTTGAGGATGTTTAGCTGGGAGTGGGGGAGACAACAAATTAGGGCTCTGATAGCAGTCCATACAATTATGCACAGGATGGAAATAGCTTTTGGAAATGCATTTGAGGGGCCACTGAGAGAATCTGTGACTAACACGTAACTTATGAATTGACTTAGAATATCAGAGGAAACTGAGAATGGATTCTGCTGCATGCATCAGTCTGCCAGTAAGAAGCATTACCTTTAAGATGCCTTGGCACTGGGATAAATCACTGTTGGGATGACTGTTCTCATACAGCTTCTGTAACAGCAAGGGAATTCCATTCCACTTTGCTTGTTTATCTCTTTCCTTTAACAAAGCTTCTGTGAGCTACAAGACAAGATAAAGATGAGACTGACACATTTCTCAGATATAATATATTTTATACTGCCCCAGAGCATGCATCATGCTACCTTATGTCTTGGAAACTGGTCACTATACCCAAATTGTGAGCTCACTGTATCTGATATTCACTATTACACTAGGTCTGTTCAGGCATCCCCAATCATGCAGAAACTTCTTTTTCTTGATATAGAAGGGACAACAAATTGCCTTCAAACTTGGAAGCCAACAGTTAATTCTACTGACCCACTAGAATACATTAAAAGTGTCCCTGAGCTCACACAGTATGTCCTTTCCTTTCCACTAAGCAAGTTTCCTTCCCACACTGTTGAGGAGGGCTCATAAAACTCATGGTATAAGTCTGAGTCCCTGGATGTCTTTCTTTAGAAATTAAACACTGTCCCCATCTCTCCAACAAGCATTCTAAATAGCAGGTAATGGTGTTAACAATGCTTCCACAAGAATAGAAGTTCTTTCATTGTGAGTGAGATTTGGAAATTCAGTTGTCATTCACGTGAAAATCTGGATACAAAGAGGGTTCTGTATTCTGATACAGGCAACACTGTGTGACCTTAATTACAACAGATCTTTAGTGCCAAGCAGACTGTAACATTTGAAGAATGGGGCCAGTGATGTTTAGTCAAATACTCTGATACTCATAACAGGACTAGTATGGTTTACTCACTGAAAATTGTACTTTTGTTAATGTACTAAATCCACATATGTTCATTGCATCTTACTTATAAGAAAAACTTATAGGTGTGTGTTCTAATTGTCCTAACACTTGCCAAAGCAGATTTCTGCAAATTCCCCAACAACTGATATTGGGACCTGTGCTTTTTAACTTGGTCATAAATTATTTAGAGTTGATGGTACCAAAATGATCTGGATAGTTAAAACAAAAATGAGGAAGAGCTTTGAAAGGATCTATCTAAACTGGGTGAATAAGCAGTAAAATGGCAAATGTAACACTATGTAGTCAAGTAAACTGATGCAAACTGGGGCACTTTTCTCTCTAAATTTCACATAAGGAGTCTGAATTGGTGGTGGTGGTAACTGAATAGAAATGAGGACTTGAGTTTGTGGTGGATAGCTTGATGAACATGTCAAGCCAATGTACAGCTGCTAAAACATGATTTTTGAAATCAGCATTAAAAATGTTTGACCTTGGTCAACTGAAGCAAACATTGCCACTACAGCTGGGGGTGGGGTGGAGGACAGATTTATAATCTCCTAGGCTCCCTTTGAAGGTTACCCTAAGGAAAATGGGAAATATTGTTTTCAGATATCATTGTGAGTTAAGCTTTTCCTCATTCGTCAGCTGGTTAACATAGTTTAGCTATTGTAAACAGTAGTAAAAACCAAGCCACTCCATTATTTCTTTTGCTTAAAGCTTTTCCCATTCCAAAACAGTCCTAAAAATTCTTACCATTCTCTAGTAGGCCAATGTCTAGTGCTGAATTTCCAAAACATTTAAAAATAATAATAATAATCCACCAGCAATATTTTCCATAGTATTGAAAACTGACAGCTAGGCTCTGAATGTGATCTTTTTTAAGGCCACCTAGATCAAATCTGTAGATCAAGAGATTCCCTGCTTTCTGTTATAACTATACTATATTAATAAAACCCACAGCTCTCACATACGAGTATTGCAAAGGAAATAAGCAAAGTTATCAGCCAGAGTAGTGATAATGGTGAGGTATGTTAACAATGTGCAACTGCTGACTAGTTTGTTGCTAATAAAAAATACTAATACAAAAAGAAAATTTAATTGCTTTCCCTGCTATATCATCCACCTATATTTTTCTTTCGTAGATTATTATCTTCTTTATAAAAATGAAAATGGGTTGTTTTTTTAAATTGTCATTGGTACAGATAAATTATAAATTCACAGATGTTGATAGTACTGTAAATAAAGGGTTGTATCCAACATAGTGCTATATGAACATTCTATCTGTGCAATAATTTCTGCTTGTGCAACAGAACGTCCCCCCTCCTTTCCCCCTGCATGCCCCCTAAACCAATTCTAGAGGGTTACCTCAACCTTACAGAGCAGAGTTGGAGAGTGTGGAGAGTGTGTGTCAGGAAAGTCCAGTCATGCAAGGATCAATCCTTGCACTGATGGGATACTGTCGTTTCATTCTGTATTATCTTTAGACTCATAAACTAATATTTTGTAAATTATCCTGCATTTTCAATATCCAAAATATAACTTACTCTAGTTCCCCACAAGTGTGTTATCCTCATCTTCCTTCCCTTATTTTATGAAAATTAGGAAGCCTTATTAAAATACTCTAGATTTTCAATAACCACTGAAGGGTTAAAATAAATTTTCTAAGTAGGGTTGCTTGTCAAGATGTGAGATCTAATTTAGCGGAAGCAGGTGCCTGCTTACACAATGCGGCTTTCCCTTCATTTCCTCCTCATGGACCCCCAAAACACAACCCCCAAATCTGCTCTGGGGGAATTCAGGGACCATTCAGCAGATTTTAGGGGGAGAGAAGAGAAACTAGAAATC
Source organism: Podarcis vaucheri (assembly GCF_965113315.1). Lineage (NCBI taxonomy): Eukaryota > Metazoa > Chordata > Lepidosauria > Squamata > Lacertidae > Podarcis > Podarcis vaucheri. Next base: position 76,741,918 of record NC_138764.1, read on the forward strand.
CCATTGTGCAAACAGACAGACATCATTTAGATGTTGGCCAAGTGGGCAGCTTATGTGTGCCATCAGTTTTGTCAGGTTCTAGACAGAATTAACATCACAACTCTTTTCAGATATAAGGACTCCTCACATTATGATTTTTCTTCACAGATACACCGTATTTTTCGCTCTATAACACGCACCCGACCATAACACGCACGTAGTTTTTAGAGGAGGAAAATCTGTAGGCATGCCACCCATAGGCATTTCCTCCATAACATGCACAGACATTTCCCCTTACTTTCTAGGAGGAAAAAAGTGAGTGTTATGGTGCAAAAAATACGGCAACTTTCACTATAAGAAAAACAAACAAACTAGATTTACAAGTATCTTTTGTTATGCATACCTGAGCTGGAAAATCACAGTTTCTGTACTGTGAACACTGGCACCAGAAAAGCTGTGTGTGATTGTAACGTGCAGTAGTGATGATGCCCATGCAGAAAATGCAATGTGCATGACACAGTGATGAATTCTCCCCTCCCCATGAAAATGCTATTGAAATGCAGATTCCATTACCATGGAAAAGAATCAATGCTTCAAATTCTCTTTTCATTCCCAATCTTGCAACAAAGCAGTGACAAGAACCTTCTACACAAAAAGTTTTGACTAGCAACTCCATGCTAAAGTGTTGCAGCAGAGATAGGTAACTTTGGGCCATTGCAGCTTCCCCACCCCCTAACTCACAGGGACTTCTATTTTAAGAAGTCCCTGTGAGCAGAACAAAACAGTATTTTAAATTCAGCATTCACACTTAACAAAGCTTCTGGCTCCACCATTTTCAGAGAAGAGTTTTTAAAAATTCTGGATGTAAATTTCCATATAATTTAGTTTATTGTGCCAAAAGAGAAAGGAATGCTGATCAAGCATGAAATATATGCAAGCAAACAGCACAGATTCAAAGGTTCAAAACTCATCGAAGAAACCCAACTAGGAGTTTACAAGATCAATGTCATCTTTTCCACTAGTCATCAAACCAGAACTCTTCTAGTATTCAGGGGAAATGACTAAAGGAAATGACTTAAGTAGGATAGGCACAACATATTTCACTGAAGGACAAAAAAAGAACTGAGCAAGTTAGGTTATCCTGGTAAGTAAATTCTATTTTCAAGTTAGAAAAAAAATCACTTTAGGCAGCTAGAAACTTGCCTCAAAGGAAGGAATATAATTTTTAACATTTACATTGTGCATTTTGATCATAATCCAACAGTGTTAAAACTCCTTTAAATCACTGAAAACAGCAGGCTTCGGTGTACCCAGCTCAGTGCTGGATTGCAACATTAAATTATATTGTGAGGTATCACATACAAAGGAATATTTCTTCAAAAAACTTCACATATATTTGTGGCAAATATTTTCATTTTGGCTGGTTCCAGGACACAGTAATAGTCCATGTGGCTGATTTTCCTTATACCAATGCAATCCAACTAAACTTACAGAAATGGGAATATAAGGCATCTTTCTATTTCTGTAACACCCTTCAGAGACAGGACAGACTTGCATACCAGAATGGTAGATCACTATTTCCCATTCCCTATCTTGAACCGATACCATTATGTCTCCCATTATATATAAAAAAAAATTGATTGGCCTGACTTAATTAATCCACCTTTATGTATTGGTTAAGCAAGCTATGTTCACAGCAAATGCTATTTTTAACATTGATAATTTTAGTACGCTCCAATATGAAATCATAGAATCATAGAGTTGGAAGAGACCACAAGGGCCATCGAGTCCAACCCCCTGCCAAGCAGGAAACACATCTCTGTAAAATTTAGGTTTTAATAATGTGCATGTAATTCTTATTCAGATACTTTTTAAAAATAGCAATTGTTTGTATTTGATGTAGTTGTTTTAGATGCTACTAAAATTATTATGCTTTGATGACAGTAAATTATGTTTGATCAAAACCATTGCCAAAGCTGAAATGAATGTATTTTGAGGACATGATTTATTGAATCCTTTCATTTTTTAAATTTAATACTTATGTTTTATTTAGGTGATTTCAGTTAAAAGAAATAAAGGGATACAGGAAAAAAGAAGCAAGGGAGAACAACATAATCAACAACAAAGATACTTATAAAAGCAAAAATATAGATCTTTATTGAAGTTGGGTATTTTGTGGACTGTAGTCTTCAAATAAATGAAAAAGGTTAGAAAAAATTATCTCCCTCAAAGGCAAAAATGGGTATAAATATCCATTCCTTTGAGAATCTCCCATTCTTCCATTTCAGAGGCCAATATCAACTTTTGCCTGATGCCCAATTTTAGCCTTGCTTATTCAGGTAATTATGATTTAATTAGGGTTTCACAGCTCAGTATCGATAATCAACATTGTAGATTTGCAATGTTGGTACTTCAGGTTTTTATGGCATTAACTTCATATGTCTTTTCCCCCCTGCAATGCTTAAGTTCTACTAAATAAAGAAAACGTATTTGATATGTGTCCTTGGACACTATTATTTCCTAATGCTCCTAAACGTGGCAGCTGTTATGGGGGAAAGGAGGTGAAAAATTCAACTGCCAGACTTTGTGTCTGCTACATAAAGATCACACTTTTAAGATTGCCTCTCGGAACACAGCAAAATTGCCACACGTTGACTCAGCGATGGAGAACACGGTGACGGTGCTCTTATATTCTGCCAACTGACTCCAGCTTGGGAGTCATACCTTGCCATGGGGCTGTGCAAGACGCCCGTGCGCGCGCAAAAAACTCCGGCGAGCAAGGCAAGACGACACCTTTCCAACGAAGTAAACTGGATTGCATGCTACTGGGGGAAAGGTACCGGACTTCAGCAAATGCCAAAGAGGCAATGGCCTTATTAACAGAAAAGCCGTTGAGAGTTGCAGACCAGGAAGCCAAGCAGGCCTCGCAGCAGAAACTCCAGGATTCCCTGGGAGCCCAGAAAGACGAGCGGCAGAAAGCCTCTGACTCCCATATTTCCGAGGGTGGGGGAGATGGGATAAAATTGCCCGAGCTCGCCTTAACGGGTGCCAAGAAGGGCCGCCTCCTGGATGCGGGTATGGGGGTTGGGAGAGACAAAGGGGCGGCATCACACGCGAGGGAGGGACAGGGGCGAAAACCGCCCCCCACTTCCCACCCCAGAGTGAGCGGCAAAAGGCAAGGCTAGAAAGGGACGTGGCTCGGCCGCGGCCTCGCTCCCCGCCTCGTCCCTCCCGCCGCCCCGTCTCCCGAGCGGAGCCTCTTCTGAGGGAGGTGGCGTGTCGGCGTCGCCTCAGCCTCGGCCTTCCCACAAAGCCCGCCTCAGCCCCGCGGTACCTGCGGCCCCCGCGACAGGCCCCGGCCACTGAGCTGCGCCTGCCGGAGCTGGGCCAGGATGTTGGCCGGCCTTCGGCAGGCTCCCGTCCGCCCCGGCGCTCCGGGATCCGAGCCCGCTGCCGCGAGCGGGGGCGCCGCTCCTGCTCCTTTCGCCGCCGCCGCCATAGCCGCTCCTGCCTCTGGCTAAACAGGAAGCGCCCCTCCTCTCAGGCGCTTTGAACGGAACGTCTCCCGGGCTGCTCCGCAGCGACGCCAGCTGGCCCGGCCGCGCGCACAGCCAGCCGCCTCCTGATTGGTGGGGAGAGGAGTACGCGCCTGCCTCTTCCCGCTTCCCCCACTCCCCAGGAGCTGATGGGAAACGTAGTCTTTGGCCGTAAACTGCGGGCAGCTTTACTCGCAGAAAGGGATGCGTGTGTGTGAAGCACGTAAGAAGCGGAGAGGCGAAGCTGTCATCTCCTTCTCCCTTCAGTCAAAGCCAGGACTTCCGGTATTTTGTGCGACGCTTTCCTCAGACACAAAGGCACGTGAGGTTCTTTTTAAATGCCCCCCCCATTTTGCTTTGTTAGATAGCTACATGTAAAGCCTTTCTTCAATTAAGCTATAGTTGTGCACGAAATATTACTAACAACTACTTTTTTATAATCGGCATCAGCATATTATGTGCATATATAATATAATAAGGTAATAATTACAGTATCACTACTAATAATTAGTAATAATTATATTACTACTGCATGTTAGAATATCTGAAGCACTTCACGTGCATTTTCTAAGCAACCCTGTGAACACAAAAGTTTCGGGACGCTATATCGGCCCACAAGAAAGATTCTATAATCCATAGTAGCACAATACCTTAATCAGGCCAACCAACTTGGAACAAAGTAGCGTACAAGCTTTCAAGTTCCTCTCCATAAGTTCAACAGGGTAAATAGTAAAACGAACCTGGGAGGTTGGCCAAGGTGAAATCACAGGGTTTTGTCCTTAAATGGGACATGAGAATATATAAGTGGAAAGAAAAAGTAAATGCAAGTCGCTTCTATGCAATTATGCTGACCCATAATCACAAAATGGGAGCTTTTCTGCTCCTTTCAGACAAACTGTCTGTTTAAAATCTGGCAGAAATCCTAGAAATTGCCAACATGAATCTTATACCAGTCCCATCTCTACGTGTTCCAGGATTTACAGCCTTCCTACAAGCTCACTTATCGTCATTTATTATTTATAAAAAGTACCCCATATGTATAGCATATAAAAATAGAAACACAAGTCTCTGCCTGCAAGAGGTTCCTTCCCCTTTTCTTTTTGCTTGCTTCATTTATTTTTCAGTTTTGCTGTTGCCACACTGGGGAACAAAGGTTGACTTCTTGTTACTTGCAAGCCAACACTCATGGTTTGCTTTTCTCTAAACAAAGAAAAGCAATGCATCTTAAAATGGAAGCTGCATTATATACCCTTAAATCCCCTTTTAAAAAACCCTGCTTTATACAAAAAGTACTCCCAGCTATAGAGTAAGATAGATGTCTTTGCCAGAACAACCACATACAAATCAGAAGCCACCATCGTGTCCCAATTGGAAAGCCCCAAGACTACAAATAATCACCCTTCTCTTTAATGTCCATGATAGAAATGTGTGAATCCATCTATTCTCACAGCTATCAACTTAACATATATACAGGATGTCAGAATTCAAAGCACTCAGCATAATTATCTCAGCAATCTTTATGACAACTCTGTAGGTTAGTACTGTATGTTATCTCCACCTTGCAGACAGCAGGCAAAGTGTGATTGCACAGCTGTTTGACTAAGGGCTATGTAGGAAACTCTTGGCAAGAGTGAAATCTGAATTGGGTACTTTGCAGGACAGAGCTACGACAGTACACCGTATCTGCAAGATCCACCCTGTCACCATGCTGTAAACAAACATCTTGTTGACTACAGACCAAGACAACATTTTATTGGCACAGTGTGTGGCAAGTTTTCAAACTATACCTTATTTAGGTGCAGCTGTTTAAGTTGTACATTACTTGAACGAGTCTCATCCAGGTAATGGTGTTGCATCCAGGCACCCACAACCTGAGCATGTAACCTATTTTTGTATTCTAAACACATTTGCCTAAAGATTATGCAGTTCAAAAACTTGCTTGCCATATTTCTTTTTGCATGAGGCCAACATGACTATTTAATATCAGATCAAACTTGCCATGCTGCCTGTGGTTAAAGAGTAAGAACACTCTCTGAAAGAGAGATAGATAGAGAAAAATTAACAAACAAGGCATGCAGGGGGCTGGCACAATCTGGGAACTAAAGCTATACTGTCATACAATTGCTTTTTGTTGTTCTCAAAATACTTCTGCTTTCCAAAGTGGATGTATGCCAAAACACAATTTACTCCTGTTTGAAGATATGTCCCTAAGGATAGATATCCCTCTAAGGAAACAGCAACAGAAAAGTGCAAATAAAATACATATTTATTGAATTCAACAACTCTGAATCAGAGCAAAGGAATCAAGTATTGTCTAAGAAGACCTGCCCTAGAACAGCCAGTTTGGAGTTAAAAGGTTGGCTAGGGCAGCTCAGGAGTGGGATTTTCCTTTTCTCTTTCTGTTTAGTGTTCATTTGCTCTTTGCGGCCTTCTGAAGAAGTATCTGCAGAGTCTTTGTGCGTCTCTGCTTCTTTTCCAGCAGAAGTTCTTGTCAAAGTGAACTTCTTGCTTCTTTTCAGAGAATAGAACTCTCTCACTAGATCTTCTACCTCCCACTGCTCTTCCTTTTGTTTCCTGCAACAGTGCAGTGCAGCAGGGTCTATAGGATGAGCTTCAGTATTGAAGATGTATCCACCAGCACCAAGAACACATTCTCCATAGGGTGTCAGTACGACGTCAAAGGATGACCCATTGTTATGGATGAAGTTGTCAGGATCAAACAGTAGATACAAATATTTCACTGTTTCAGCCAGGAAGAAGGACTCCATGCGGTTATCTAGTTTGTGATCTCGCAGGTCTTTGATCTTTAAAAGAAATGGAGGGGAAAGTGGTTACACTGAATATGCTGAAACAATTGTTTCAGCAACATTCTGGAGAAATATACAGTGGCATGAATCAGGAGTTCAAGTCTACTGTTGAAATAAGCAGAACTTAGAATCAGTACCATATTTGTGCCACAGAATAAAACACACACACACACACCAACCAAGACGACACATTCTGTTAGGTTAACTTTTGTTAGTGAGAAAAGGATGCTTGAGAGGGACACTCTAGCCCATTACTAAAAAGGAAGGGGCAGGGGAAGAGAGTTCAGGAGAAATACTTAACTGTTGCAAAGCCACACTCAACCTTGCTAATTTTTTCTATTGACTCTATAACATCTCTGCCCAGTTCCAAAAGGGTGGGATCTTGGGTAGCACGATATAGGTACATTGCACTCTCTATCAGTTCTGCAAAAATACAAAAAAGAAAAAGCTTGGGTGGAAATCAAGGTTGCACTATTGCAAATATTCTGTATGCACAAGATTATCAGCTTTCCAGATGGAATCATCTCCCCTCCCCCGTGCTGTACTTGGGGGGTTCTCTTCAACCCCCGAGCCAATTTCAGGAGGCACATGAAGGAGAGAGGGGAAGCCCCACTGCACAGGGTTTCAACTGATGAGGTGAATCCCACCCCTTAAGTTACATCATTGCATACACATGCATTTATTCATTACACAGCAAACACCTGCACAGTTTCCCAAAGATTCAGAACACACAATAGTTCAAAGCAGAGGTCATCTATTATTGAATGAGGGACAAAATAATCAGTTTTCCTTAAAACTCCCCCCATCATGCCATGTAGTTTGGAACTCATTTTATTCTGTATTAAGAGGTAGCTTGCTGTTCAAAGCTGCTGCCTTAGGCAACACCAGAGAACAATATGCATTTGGAACCCTATTTTTAACAGAAAGAGGTTCAGGAGCCACTTAGACTGAAATGTTAATGATCTATAGATCCAAGCAACTTGGAGATCATCCAAAAGGAAGCCACAAGGTACAAGCTAAAGTCTTAAACAATCTAGTTTAACAATCTAGCCCTTAACAATTTGGGTCCAGGGTACCTGCCTAATCCTTTGTATCTCTTCTTAATTACTGAGGTCTTTGGGGGAGTTACTGTTAGTGGTCCCCCGTGGCTTGAATACATGGCTTATATTCACCAGGAGCCGTTGTGTTTAGAGCCAGTGTGGTGTAGTGGTTAAGAGCGGTAGTCATGTAATCTGGGTAACTGGGTTCGCGTCTCTGCTCCTCCACATGCAGCTGCTGGGTGACCTTGGGCCAGTCACACTTCTTTGAAGACTCTCAGCCCAACTCACCTCACAGAGTGTTTGTTGTGGGGGAGGAAGGGAAAGGAGATTGTTAGCCGCTTTGAGACTCCTGAAGGGGAGTGAAAAGCGGGATATCAAATCCGAACTCTTCTTCTTCTTCTTCTATTGTGGGCCCAATTTTATGGCACTTGCTTCCAGATGACATAATGGAATCATAGAATTGGAAGGGGTCCTGAGAGTCATCTCCAACCACCTGCGAGGCAGGAATCTTAACACACAGTCTCCTCATCTGCTTTGAAACCATGCTTAGTTTTGCAAAAGCGCTAGCAGTTTTATTGCTGCACCCGTAGGAGGAATGTCACGAAGACTCCCTCCTTGCTGAACTTCCAGCGCCTACTGAAGACATTTATTTATTGTTGTTCCAGCAGGCATTTTAATTGGATTTTGATTTTATGGTTCTAACCAATATTTACTTTCAGTATTTCATCCTTGTAAACTGCTTGGAGATTGCTGTAGTTAAGCAGTATATAAATTATTTTATTTAAACATACACCTGCAGTATTTATATGCCTTGTAAACAACAAATGAAAGATGTCACATACAAAATACTTATTTCTCATTTACCAGGTCTAAGTGGATACCCTTCACGCTTTTCCACTGTATAACCCTGGGGAATATTGTAGAACTCAGGCAACCCACCAAACTGCTTCCAAACAGTGTAATAATTGAGGAATGTTCGCATTGCACTATCTATGTCTCCAATGAGGCTCTGGGTGGAAGAACAAAACCAGAAAAAACCCAGTGAGGTAACAGAAAGAATAGAGCATAGCAGACATAATCAAACCAAGCACAGTGTACAACTAGAACCCTCAAATAGTACTTAATCTGCTTTAAAAAAAGGAAAGGGGGGGGGGGAGAACCGTAATAGCACAATCAACTATGTACTGAAATGGTGTCTGTAAGATGACTTGGGATATAAAATAACCATAGGACGGACACCTCAGTGGCAACCAGGTGGTTTTTTTTAAGTCTGGAAAGAAATCTACTAGAAATAACATGTTCAAGTTTAATAGGGCTACTCTGTTTTAGGAAATCGTTCATTTTCATTCCTGGATACTAAAACAGCCCTTGTCAGATTCTCAGCGGAATTTCAGTTTACACGGGATCAGAGAGACAACGAAAAGTGGATTATTGCTAACTGTTTTCTTGGCAAGAAAAAGCCACAGCTGGTTTTCTCAGTGCAGATATTAGTCCTCATCTGCTTTAACACTTCTGATTTAAGTACAGGATTATCCAACACAGGCAAAAAGACTGGATTCATGTTATACTGCATTGGAAGCCTACTCTGATGCAGGTTCTCAGTTTTAATAATAATAATAATAATATTTTTTTATTTATACCCCGCCCTCCCCAGCCAAGGCCGGGCTCAGAGCGGCTTACAAGCAATAATAAAAACAAGATGAGTGATTACAACTTAAAAACAAAAATAAAATACAACATTAAAATAATGGAACATTAAAATATTAAAATGAAGCCTCATTGCAGGAGAAGGAAAAGAAAAAAGAAAAAGGGGGGGCGGAGGGAATCAAATTGGCTCCAATCCAAAGGCCAGGCGGAACAACTCTGTCTTACAGGCCCTGTGGAAAGAAATCAGATCCTGCAGGGCCCTGGTCTCATGAGGCAGAGTGTTCCACCAAGTTGGGGCCAGTGCTGAAAAGGCCCTGGCTCTTGTAACACAGCCGCTGCCACTCCGCCAGGCCTTGCTCGCGAGGCAGCCTAAGCGCGACCAGACGTAGAAATGGAATTACAAAGAACACAAGCAATTAAAAGAGGGGTGGAACCTGTGGCCACCAAGTATTGCTTGACCACAGCTTCCAACAACATATGAAGAGCCACAAGTTCTTTAGCGATCCCTGAGTTAAAACACTGCTGTCCTTCATCAGCCCTTACCTGCAAGCCAGGCCAGTAGGCTTCAAGGGACTGAAAAACAGGCATTGAGACTGTTCCTTTATACATCTGAACCCAGAGGTACCAATCATCAAATTTTGTGTAGTTGCTTATAGCTTTGTTGTAGTCTATAGAAAGACAAGTCAAAATGAACGATAAACATTGGAAGAAGAATTTCAGAGCTCCTGAAAATGAACTGGCTTTCATATATTCTATTTGCATATATTTCAAAGAACACATTTATGATCAGAATTTCCTTTTATGCTTAACAATGTTAAAGGGATGACAATACGCAAATATTTTAAAAAGGAACTTTGCTTGCAACACATGAGCTTATACAGAGCAGTTACTGTTAAAAGGGGGGAAAGAGAAAAAAATGGCACATGAGTTATCATTAAAACAGGGGCAAGGAGCCTCCGGGGCCATGGCCTGGACATGCGTCCTAATTTGGCCTGGCACCTGTTCCAATTTGGCTGCAAGACAGTTTCCCCAAACCATGTGCACCTTCCCCAAACCTGACAGAGGCAGACAGAGACAGGGCTGCCGATGCATAATCAGAAGCTTTAAAGTGTGATTCTCCCGATTGTGCTCATCACCCCTCAACAAGACCATCACATGTCACTGCCTTAGACTGAGTCAGATCCTTTGCCCATCTAGCTCAGTTTTGTCCACACTGACTATAAGCAGCCCTCTAGGGCTGCAGAGAAGAGAGATTCCCAAACCCTGGGACCTCTTGCATGCAAAGCAGATGTTATATCCCTGAGCTACAGCCCTTCTCTAATGTGATGAAGGAAGGAAGACAATGAGCATTGTCCACCATGGCTGGCAATGCCTCTCCGAGATGGCAGGTGGAGGTATTTCCTGACCCTACCTGGTGATGCCAGGGATGGAACCAGGGACCTTTGGCATGCAAAGAAGATGCCCTGCCACTGAGCTATGGCCCTTTCTGAACTCACCTAGAAACATTGACATCAGCTCCTCATCCTGTAGTAGGATGGCTCCTTTAACAAGATACTCAAAATAGGAATCTACTCCGGCTCCAATGCCAGCATCCTGGGCTACCCATTTGGCAGTTACCACATCAACATGATTACCCACCTGAAGAAAGAAAAAAAGCCTCATTTATTAAAAGCTATAGATTGGGATTAGCATAGGTTTACATTTCTATACATTTCAGCAAACAATAGATCCTTGGTTTGTTATCTGTACAAGTTTCCAAAAAGCACAAGGATGTAACAAAAAATCTTAATTTCTGCAGCCCTTCTAACATGTATTTAGTACCAACAATGTGTGCTACTGTACAAATTCTTTGTTATAAAAACCTATGGGTGGTAGTAAACTAATTTTTACTCAGAATAGGCCCATTGAAATTAATGGACATAAGGTAGCCATGTTCGTTAACTTAAATGAGTCTACTCTGATTAGGAGAACTAACACAGGACCAGGCATCTTTAACATGTGACATTAATGATTCATTAACACAGCCTTTTAAACCAGAATGTTTATCATGGCATCAACTGTTTTGATCTTTATTTAAAATCCCAGTTGCATTTTGGTTTCAAGTTCTTGGATTTGCCCAAGAACATACTATATGCCTAGAACGTAACTGAATACACTGGATTTCCCCCAGAGTGAATTTCATTTCCACATTAAATCCTGTGACAGACACTTTGTGGATCATACCAGTTTTCAGTGAAAACAAGGACCAATGGCTAATGGGTGGTGGATGGCAGTGGGAGGGTCTGAAGGCACATGAGGCCACCACCTTGCTGAACTTAAGCAGGTCTGAGTCTGGTCAGTGTCTGGATGGGTCATGTATACTCTCTTGAGTTCCATGACAGAAGAGATTCATTTAAGATGATGATGACGATGTGAAATGACCAATGAGGAAATTCCTGAACTGATTTGTATACGTGAGAAAATGTAAGAGCAAATCTTTTTTAAAAAAGATTTGTAAGAATGTGGAGGTAGGAAGTGACTGGGAGCAAGCAATGCAGGTTTCTACAAGTATTGTAGCTTCAACAAGTCATCTTCTAATATGATCGTCCATTGTATTCATGCAAAAAAGCTCAAGGTAACTGGACCACAATTTATTGAAAAATAGCGATGCTCATCCTTGATGTAGACAAACAACAGAGGTTTGGGAGTAGAATTCAGCTTATACCAGCCTGTGTATGTTTATGGTACATGGTGGACCTGGTACTGTTATATTCTTGCAATCAATTTGTTTCAGTGGCAGCGTTTTAAAAGAATTCAACCATACTTTCAATAGAAATCAAACTATGTAGCTGGAAAGTGTGACATGAGGTTTTTCCACTCACCAAGCCAATGTCAGAACGATTTTTCCAGAGGGTCTTAAGAGCCTTTCTGGCAACATCCTCAAATATTGGGTCACCTGTAAGATGACTTAACGTAGCAAATTCCACTATAAATGTACCAATTCCAGCAGTACAAGTAATTGGTGTCTCTCCAGGGTTTACTCCATGTAGTAAGTTCACTGTCCCATATGGCATTCCAGTTGGCGTCTGAAAGGCTTCAAAACAAAACTAGCATAACTGGGGGCCCAGTGTAGGTAATACAGTTCAAATTGTGGATTCTCCTCCCAAGGTTGGTTCCATAAATACTCCTGCCAAATCTCCTATCAGGTGTGTTTCAAGTTTTAACAGCAAGTCATGTGACAGCCCAGCACAATCTAAACAGTGGGCAAACAAGTCAGGACAACTACTGGGAAGACTGCCTAATTCAATGCATTCAATTCAATGCACGTAGGTTTGTCTGCCTCGTCACCTATAGCGCACAGCTCAATTTGAACAGCAGGTCCAGTAAGCAAGGTATTTACCTGTAAGGAATTGTTACCAGCTCCTGGTGAGCAACCCTGATACACTGTCTAATCAAGCTCAACGGGCTTGGCAACTAATAGATTTTCTACGTTTATGACAATAATTTAAAGATTTTCCAAAACATACAAACACAAGAACACAGCTGTATACTGAAGAACTACTTTGCTCAAAGAGGTTTCTGTTGTATAGATTGGGATTTATATTCCACTTTAACAGTAACTCATTCACAGGTGAACAAATGCGAATCCTAGTAACCACAAGTTAAAATGATCATCACTATTAGCTCAAGTGTGCAATGAATGCTTAGTGACAAATACATGTCATATACAGCACTGTAAGTGCCTTTCTACTTCCTCAAAGTAAACATTGCATTAGCTGCATTATTTCTCATCTTAGATATTTATCAGAGCCATCACATTATCCACTAGGTAAAGGTAAAGGGACCCCGACTGTTAGGTCCAGTAGTGGATGACTCTGGGGTCGTGGCACTCATCTCTCTTTACTGGCCGAGGGAGCCAGCGTACAGCTTCCGGGTCATGTGGCCAGCATGACTAAGCCGCTTCTGGTGAACCAGAGCAGTGCATGGAAACGCTGTTTGCCTTGCTGCCGGAGCGGTACCTATTTATCTACTTGCATTTTGACGTGCTTTCGAACTGCTAGGTTGGCAGAAGCAGGGACCGAGCAACAGGAGCTCACCCCGTTATGGGGATTTGAACCGCCAACCTTCTGATCAGCAAGCCTTAATCTCTGTGGTTTAGACACAGCGCCACCCGCGTCCCACATTATCCACTTAGCCATAATACTATTTTTGCTGCTGTGGTATACTCATTGATAAAAAAAGCAGACACTTGAGTCCATTTTCATTACTTCAGATTTTAGCAACATTTGGCCCAGTATACATTAGGGCAGCCTTTCCCAACCGTGGGTCCCCAGATGTTGTTGGACTACAACTCCCATCATTCCTAGCTAGCAGGTCCAGTGGTCAAGGATGATGGGAACTGGGGTCCAGCAACATCTGGGGACCCAAGGTTGGAAAAGGTTACATTAGGAGCATAAATATTTATTTTCAACACACTTGAGATATCCAACTACATCTCTTCTGCTCCTAGCAATTTGCAAGAATTTGTCCCCCTGCAGTTCCTGGTACCCATTACTTATAATCTAGTTTAGCCTATAAGGGAGCAACACAGAAAGGGAGGAAATGAATTCTCAGAGTCTGCAACAGTGCTCACCTGGCAAAAGTTTTCGAGCTGCATCCTCTGCCATCCTCAAGAGGGGCCCAGAGCAGGGCCATCCTGCTTCCACTTCAACACCGGCCTTCTTTGACAATAAGTGAGCAGACAGGAGGCCGCCAACCACTGAAAAGGGGAATGCACAGCTTATTTAAAAAGCAAAGCAGTGCTGTCTCAATGGCAAAGGGTGAGTATGTTATTTTTCATTTGATTTGTATCTTGCTCTTCCTCCCAAAGGAGCCCACAGCAGCAGACATAGCAATGATAAAACAAAACAAAAATCTAAAAACAGTTAAGAACATTATCTCAGCTAGTGATCTCACAGTCTCTTTCAGCCATCAAATGCCTCAGTAAACAGGAATGTTTTTGAAGGCCACCAAGAACGGACAACTGAGGCCAGGCTACTCTGACCTTGGAACAGATGCAGCTGGTGAATCAGCCTATGCTAGGTATAAGCACTCCTAGCCACAGAAGCAATATGAGACTCCAGTGACAATCCAGTTGGGATCCGGGAATACTCCCAGACTACAAGCCTTTTCCTTAAGAGGGGAGTGCAACTCCTTCCAGAACTTGTTGTACACCAAATTCCTGGGCATGGGAACTACCCATCCACAGTACTTCTGTCTTATCTGGAAACAGTCTCAATTTATTGGCCCCCATCTAGTCTACTGCTGCCTCCAAACACCTGTCCAACACCTTCAGGGACTCCGATTTCTATGGAATGGAAGAAGAGAGCTGAGTACCGTGCTCCAAATCCCCAGATAACAGCTCCCAACAATTTCCACATATATTTTAAATAGCTTAGGAGACAGAATGAACCCTTGTGGGACCCAACAGCCCAAAAGCTAAGCAGTAATCTCCTAGTAATATTTTATGCTAGTGATCCTGGAGGCAGCACTGGAACCACTATAATACAGTACTTCTAACTCCAACCTCCCTGAGTCGCTCCAGAAGAACACCATGGTCAATGGTGTCAAGAGCCATTGAGAGATCAAGGAGAACCAGCAGAGTTGCATTCCTCCATCACTTTCCCAGTGGAGACTGTCAATCAGGGCGACAAGAGTGTTTCAGAGCCAAACCAGACTGGAATGGATCTAGAAAATCCACTTCCTCCAGGCATATCTACAGCCGACTAGCCACCATCCTTTTGATAACCATGCCCAGCCCCTTTATCTGCAATCATAGTAAATTTAAAAGGAGGAGCAAACAGACTAATTGGACAATCAATTCCTGGCTTAAGAAGTCAGTATATGCAGGAGCTACTTGTGGGTGGCACTGAGTTCCTTTGAACAAGCCACGATTCAGCTTTTAACCAGAGATTTGTTTTATGTGCAAAGTCATAAGCTATGCTATGTGGGTTCCAAACCAGCCAGGAACTGGAAATCAAATTTAAACCATGGCCTCACATCCAGTCTTGTCTGACAGCCCATTAACCACAGTTTCCCGGTTCACACATAATGAGAAACTAGGGCCAAAAGCTGAATCTTGGCCTGTTATGCAGCTCACATGAAGGAGTTGCATGCGAGCACGCATGACACTTTCACATCCTGGCTTCTTAACCCAGGATTTGATTGTGCAAATTGGCCAATGTGAAGTGTGCAGAACTGATTTCCTTTTCAGTGGCTATAGAGGAGCCAGCCATTTGGTTAAACTTCTCAGGAGACACACATGAATTGTTCTTATCCCAGCAACATCTTTTCCCTTGATCATTGCAAGGATATACTGTGTAGGTCATGAAATGTTCAACTTAGCTCCTTATTAATGAATACAGAAAAGCATCAGAGCAAAAACTTGCACTAGAATCATCACAAAAATGTTAACAGCAGCCCGGCTGAATAAGACGAAAAGCCCATGTAGCTCAGGTCTCTATTTCTAACAGTTGCCAGCTGACTGCTTCCAGGACCGTTACAGGCAGGGGATAGAAAGCCATAGTTCTCTGTCTGATTTCTCTCTTTAATACAGAGGTGGGGAAGTGGGGACCCTCTAGAAGCTGCAACTCTCATCAGCCCCAGAGAGCAAGGCCAAAGGTCAGGAATAATGAGAACTGGCTTTCAACAATATCTGGTTAATCCACCCTTGTTCTAATCTGGTATTGTATTACCTCTGAACAGGGTATTTCTATAACTTTTATTTCCCTCTCCATTTTCCATTCTTCCAACCCCCAGTGCTTTTAATATAATGCTTGCCAATTTAGGATTACACTTTATACCTCTTATGGACTCTGCTCCGTGAAAAATTAAGCTATAATAAATTGTCAATCCTTAAAAGGCTGCTACAGCTGACTCTTTGTTGTTTTTGCTACAACTGGCTACACATGGCTACCCTTCCGAATCCTGTTACTATATTACACACCCATCTTTCCTCTGTGCTGCAACTCTAGACTAATTTGTTATGCAAAATACTTCCAAGACAGGGACCTTTTTGAGTTCCACTCACCTCTGATGTTGGTTTCAAAGACAGAAGCATTTACATCAATATCAAAATTCACACCCTCCTGCAATACGCTGACAACTCTCTGGAATTCAGAGACGTTCCCCAAAATCTGGGAATAAATAAATGTAATTGAAAGCATACAATTCATGAGACTGCAAACATCTAAATTTGGCAGGCAGGATAGAAATCAGTAGGAAAGATATATTACAGAATATTACACTGGGGCAATCTAGCTTTGCCCTTGAAGCGTATTCAGGTTGTTATAATGAAGAAAATGTGCTAGAACTTGGAATGTTGGCATTGCATCAACAACAGAAGTTGGCCTTGTGAACAGGCCAGGTCCCATCCTCAGCATCTCCGGATAGGTCTGGGAGACACTCCCTGTCTGAAACCCCGGAGAGCTGCTGCCAATCTGTGTAGACAATACTGAGGTAAATGGACCAGTGAGTCTGACTCGGTATAAAGCAGATTTCTATGTTCCTATGGACCAAGTCTGGAATTAGCTGGCATCTACCTGTCTTGGGAGACAATGGACAATTTTACTTCTACATTTGGGCTGTATCCTGCACTGCACACATGGAGTTCCAGTCTCACACTATCCTCTTCTCTCCCTGTGCACCCCTAAATCTGTTCTGAAAGGTCCCTCAACCCTCTGGAGAAGATTTGGGGAAGCTGCAGGCAAGAAAGGGGAGCATGGTCCATTCCTCATGGAAACATATGTTGTGTAAGTGAAACAATAGTGTTGGATATAACCCTTTGTTTTCAAATTTGTGAATCCATTTTGTGCTTGGAATCCATTTTGTGCTTGGTCTTAGTGATGCGGTCATTTTACTTGTTTGTAAAGAAGTTGAAAGTCGGGAGAAACTGCAAGTATGAGGGACGGAATTTTTTTCTACCAATATGCAATATGCCTGAGAATAAGCAGGACCTGATAAAAATAAGAAAGATTATGTTACTGACAAATGGTACTTACTAGCAGAGTGTCCAGCGCATCAATCAGTGTGAGAGAAAAACTGAAAAAGAAAGGAAGGCAATGCTGGTGAGGCAAATGTGGCATCAACCACAAAATACATAGAAAGATGCACATGTTGGCATTTAACCAATGGGCTTCTTCTCTGAAAAACCAGAGCTGGAGCAGCTGCAAGAGATGGTTGTCCAAGTCTCTGTTGGAAAAGATCTAGTGAGGGAGAGCCCAGCTCCACTGTAGGTAATTAGTTCCATGGCTAAACTGCTCCTACCATTAAGAGGTTTCTCCCACTGTTCTACTGAAATCCATCCTCCTGTAACTTGAGCCCATTACATCAGGTTCTGCAGAGAACGTGGCCTCTTCTGTGCAACAGCACTTCAGGTATCGGAACAGTTTCATCATGTGCACCTCAGTCTTTCCTCACTAGGCTAAACAAACCCATTCCAAAGGCAGTGAAAAGGTTAATTAAATCTATGCTGTTCCAGGACAACTAGCATATGCTGCTTTTGCAGTCAACAATTGAAGTTATAAAACGGACATCTGGTTTTTTTTATTGTTTAACCTGTTTCTTGGGTCTAGATTCTCTGGGATATCTGAATAAGAATCAGACAAATTTAGCATGACATGTCCTCTAACATGGCCTTCCCCAACATGGGGTCCTCCAGAAGACTGCAATTCCCATCAGCTTCACTCAGCGTGGCAAGTGGGGGGACGACAACACCTGCTCTAGTAAACAGGGACATACCCTAAGAAGGTGTTATTTCAAAATTCCACAAGCAACCAGAGAAAGAACATTCAGTCTTCCCAGTACCTTCCCCAAGTGTCCTGCCCATCACATGTCAGAGGGCGCAGTTCATCATACGGGAAGGCGTTTTCCAGGTAATTATCATAAGCATGATAAAACATGGACTTGACTCGCTCTCTAAAGGGAGGAAAAAAAGACGTTTCAGACTTACAGTGTTACAGAAAAGTGGACAACACCACAGAACAACAACAGCAAAAAATGTGACCTCTACAAAGGTGAGCATAGCACTGCCAAAATTTTGAAAGGAGTGGATCACACGGGCCCTCAGTGGGTCACCTCAGCAATTCTCTTCCTTCCAACTTTCTTGTTGCCTGCTTGATATACACAGAATGCAGTGGAAAGCAGGAGAAGCAAGGGAAGACAAAAGGGCCTCTGTTCATGTCTTCACACCAAACCAATGTCTTCAAGATTCCCTTATAAATAATTTCCAAAAATCTACTGCACTTTTCCTACTTTCTCAAAGGAAGCACTTCAGGTTTGCAGGATCTACGGCACTTCTGGGGGGTTTTTTTGCCTCAAGTTTCTTCACAGCTGCTTTTAACCATGACCACAAAGACCTGCATATGTTAAGAGCAGCATGCCCACATATATGACTATGATATCTTGTTTACTTTTCCATGAAGCCACATCCCTAAGATATTTAAACAAACACATGAATAAAATGACTGTCGTTTCTTAGTTTTCTACAAGGGTAGAACTTGCCATCTAAAGTCTAATCCTCATCCCTACTTTTTATTTCTGTTCCATCCTCACTATTAGACAACAAGCACTTTTTTAAAAAAGCAAACTGATAAATACAGCTGCGTATTAGAGGATTTCCGCCCTCTCCCACCCTCGGTTTTCCACCTGAGAGCAGGGCTGCCACCATCCTTTTTTCTCCCGTTGTCCTTGCGGGAGACTTGATGGCAAGTGAAATTCAACGTGGCCAGCCAGAGAGGCACGCCATGGACAAAGGGGAGGCTTCACCTGTTGAAAATCCGCCTGGCATGACAGAGCCTTTAGAAAAGGGAAGGCAAAGGAGCCCAGCTGGTGATGAGGGAGCAGCGAGCTGCTCTCCCTCCATCAGTCATCCTGGTCCGGGCTCACCTGTAGCGGGCGACGTCGACCTCCTTCCCGGCGGCCGGAGGGGGCTGCCCCAGCGAGTGCAGCACCCACAGCCAGAGCCAGCCCAGCCGGTGCAGGGGCGGCGCCGACAGCAGCATCTAGCAGCCGCGCGCAGCGAGGGCAACCCGGGCGCCCTTGCCTCCCTCTCCCCGCTTCCGCGGCCATCAAGCAGCCTCCCTTCCGGGACACGCCCACTCCTGTAGCCCCGCCCACCCCGTCTTCTCCGAGCGCCTATCAGAACCGCCTGCCCCTCCCGCCCCTGCGGTAGGGATGACGCGAGATGAAAGGGTTGGTGAGCTTGGAGGGCGCCTGCGCAGAGGGGTGTAGGGACGTGTTCTAAACGGCGTGGCCGGTAGAGGCCGCTGCGGTGCGCCGGTTCTGGCTATTGGTTGGTGCTCTTCCTATCGCAGAAAGAAGGGATGGAGGGAGAAAGGGGAGAGGAGAAAATAAGGCTGGCTTTCTGAATAGCCCTGTGTTGAATCATTGGAGCATAGAATTATAGGCAGAAGAGACCCCCCCCCTCCAAAAGAGTCATCTAGTCCAATGCAGGAATCTCAGCTAAAGCATCCATTGACAGCTGGCCATCCAACCTCTGCTTCAAAACCTCCTCTCGTGGGAGTCCCCATCCACTGTCGAACAGCTCTGACTGTCCCAAAGTTCTTCCTGATGTTTAGTGTGAATCTCCTTTCTTACAACTTGAAGCCATTGGTTTGGTGCTACCCTCCTGAGCAGAAGCGTGCTCCATCTTCCATGTGACAGCCGTCTAGATAATTGAAGATGGCTATCAGATATCCTATCAGATATGATCACTGCAGAAGGTGACAGCAGCCGCGAAATTAAAAGACCCCTGCTTCTTGGGAGAAACGCAATGACAAACCTAGACAGCACCTTAAAAAGCAGAGACATCACCTTGCCGACAAAGGTCCATACAGCTAAAGCTATGGTTTTCCCAGTAGTGATGTATGGAAGTGAGAGCTGGACCATAAAGATTGATGCTTTTGAATTATGGTGCTGGAGGAGACTCTTGAGAGTCCCATGGACTGCAAAAAGATCAAACCTATCCATTCTTAAGGAAATCAGCCCTGAGTGCTCACTGGAAGGACAGATCCTGAAGCTGAGACTCCAATACTTTGGCCACCTCATGAGAAGAGAAGACTCCCTGGATGTTGGGAAAGATGGAGGGCACAAGGAGAAGGGGACGACAGAGGACGAGATGGTTGGACGGTGTTCTCGAAGCTACCAGCATGAGTTTGACCAAACTGCGGGAGGCAGTGGAAGACAGGAGTGCCTGGCATGCTCTGGTCCATGGGGTCACGAAGAGTCGGACATGACTAAACGACTAAACAACAACAACATCAGATATCTTCTGCCACTTCTTTTCCAGGCTAAACATGCCCTCTCTAAATATTATGAATAACAGTAATTATTTTCACTATGTATTTCAATTGTGTTTTATTAGCTATTTTCTTTATGTGCGTTTGTTTGTTCATGGTGTTTTACAAAGTATAACAGGACAGGTCTCTTCCCCGAAAGCCTTACAATTTTTTGAATCAAGTCGGAGCAGCAGAGAGAGTAGGTCATGCTGCCCTCTTGTGCCTCAAAATAAGAAGCACAAGTCTCTGCCCATTATTTTCTCCCCTCCACCTCTTGACTAGTTGGCTTCCTGTCTCGGCCCCAAGCAGACTACACATATGTGTGTGTGTGTGTGTGTGTGTGTGCATGCTCCCCAACTGCCTGCTTCTCAGGCTTGTGATTTGTGTTTTGAATAGATTTTGTCTGTGTGTATGAATGTCGGCATTTGCTTTTTAAAGCATTTTAAATTGGTTTCAAAGAAAGAAAAGGAAAGCTCAGTAAAATTTCCTTCAAAGTGCAGGATTAAAAAGTACAGTATTCATAAAAAATAAAACAATTAAGGAAAAGTGTAAATGGGAACTATAAACATGTGAGCATTACATAAAATCCAATAATTTATAAAGAAAAACATAAACAGGACCATAAATTCCATAAATTATCCAAACAGGCACCACTGCTCTGCACTCATCATAGGTTTCAGCTTTCCTGTTTGCCTTTCCATCAATGCCACTACTATCATAGATCATGAAGAAGACATGGGAAAAACATGCTGTAGTGGTGCCAGTGGCGTAGCGTGGGTTGTCAGCACCCGGGGCAAGGCAAGTAATTTGTGCCCCCTAACCCGTGGATTTGCGCCCCCTAACCCTAACCCCCAGATGTTGCGCCCGGTGCGGCCGGCCCCCCCTGCACCTCCCACGCTACGCCACTGAGTGGTGCTGTCGCCTTATTTTGGCCAAGCTGGCCATGATTGTTGGACAAAAACAGCTTGGCAATGATTCCACTGAGGCATCTTCCAGTGCATCTAGACAGGCTAGCTCAGTGTACTCTTTTGCATCCCAGTTTGGTCTGGATGAACATCTTTGCCTGAAAGCTGAACAGGAAGGCTTCCTAAAGGCCTCCCACCTGAGGTGGTCAGTCTTCCTGGACAGTGCAAACAAACAAACAAACAAACCTTGTCTCTGTGAGGTGGATCCCCTTATCAGGTGGTCTCAGGGTGCAGCACTGCTTTCCATTCTACCTTAAGGAGCAGATATGGGATTGTTACGTGTCACATGTCTGTTTACATTCCAGCACAGCTTGCTGGGAACTTCCGTTGTGTGTATAGCTTTTGCTTTTCTCTGTCTCTCTGAGGAGAAGAAAGGGAGACAACATGTTTTCTTAGTCCTGGTTTATGCTTAATAAATCTTTAGCTGTTAGTATGTTTCCACAAGCCTCACACCTGTTCTGTTTGCGCTGTATGTTGTGCTAATATAGCGTGCTCAGGCTTTTGAAGTCTGAGTCGCTGATTTACGTCGCACCAGAGATTGGGGGATCGTCACGGCTGGAAGGGCATGATCCAGCCGGGGGCTAGCCAGCTGGCATCTCGACCCCCAAAGGATGCCAACACTATTCCTATAAAACATATTACTTGCCTTATTTATTTATTTATTTATTTATTTAAAAAAAACATAATTCAGCCAGCCACGGCTACAGCTCCTTGCTGCAGCATTCAAAGTGTGTGGTGACTTGTTAATGTCCCATTGCTTTAATAGGATTTGTATGGGGGAATTGTGCAGAAAAAACTTGCCTGTCCTCAGTTTTTACCTGCAGCTCTTGCGCTCACTTGTACTGCTGTACAAAGGCTTAAACATCAGGGGCCAGAATATCTAAAAGATTGGTTCACACCTTAAATACCCAATTGATCACTGTGCTCTGCAGAAGAGGCCTCCTGCAGATACTATCTTATCAAGACTCCCATTCTGCACAATACAGAGCTTGGGCCTTTAGCGTTGTGGCACCTACCCTTTGGAATTCCTTCCCCTTACATTTAGGCATAATCTCTGTTCTCTTTTCAGACCTAATGAATACATTTCTCTTCAACAAGCCTTATAAGTGGACATCTTTTCCCCAGCCTGTGTCTGTACCCAAATCACTTTTAACTGTTTTTATACGGAGAAATCTTTTAAAGTGGTTTTTTATGGTTTGCTTTATGTTTGCAGCTGAATTATTTGTTTTATAATTGTATATTGAATTATTGTAACCTGCATTGGGACCCAGTGGCGTAGCGTGGGTTGTCAGCACCCGGGGCAAGGCAAGTAATTTGTGCCCCCTAACCCGTGGATTTGCGCCCCTAACCCGTGGATTTGCGCCCCCTAACCCGTGGATTTGCGCCCCCTAACCCTAACCCCCAGATGCTGCGCCCGGTGCGGCCGGCCCCCCCCCTGCACCCCCCACGCTACGCCACTGTTGGGACCTTATGGTAAAGGGCAGGTAAGGAATCAAGTAAACAAATCACCTCATAAATACAATGCATACAGTTTTTTAAGGGGATTTCCTGTATACATTTGGGTAGCCTGTGTAATTTATAACAACTAACCAACTTGCCATTTTGTTTTCTATTTTGATGCTTCAATCCACAATACTATTGTGGTGTATTGTAGTGTGGTGTAGTGGTTAAGAGCGGTAGTCTCGTAATCTGGGGAACCGGGTTCGCGTCTCCACTCCTCCACATGCAGCTGCTGGGGCCAGTCACACTTCTTTGAAGTCTCTCAGCCCCACTCACCTCACAGAGTGTTTGTTGTGGGGGAGGAAGGGAAAGGAGAATGTTAGCCGCTTTGAGACTCAAAGGGAGTGAAAGGCGGGATATCAAATCCAAACTACTACTCCTCCTCCTCCTCTTCTTCTTCTTCTTCTTCTTCTTCTTCTATTTAAATATTGTCTGCCATTTTGTGTACAGAAATACTTTATGTTTCGTTTTGGCACTTTGGCCTTTGTTCTAGTCCCCCAAATAAGCAGGGCTGCATTAGTATTTCCAGTGCTTTTTTTCCTAAAAAAAAATATGTTTAGGGGAACTCTCATTTTTCTACTCATATTGAAATACTGCCCCCCAATGAGGCCACACTTAAAATGTTTAGAGTACCCTTGCGTACCCCCAGAAAAAGCATTGGATATTTCTAATGTAATTCTGTCAAACACTATAATCTCTGGCATGCACTGGCCTCCAGAGTAGATTCCCAAAGTGACGCTTCCATGAAGCATGTAATATACAGGCTTGTGTGAGTATAGATGGGCACATAGGCAGATCTAGTAACAACTGACTGCCAATGTTTTGCTTCATGGTACCTTCAGCACTACAAACTATGAATTCTACATTTTAATGATGCTGATCTACTTAATTTACTGCACTGATTATAATTTAAAATTGTTATAATACTTTTTATGGATTTCAAGGAGAGGGAGAAATAATGTTTTAGAGACAATTTAACATAGATTATTATTTGCAAATATCGTAAATGATAGAAAGGCCAGAAACTGATGGCTGGCTAGATAGTCAGAAATGCTTAATGTTAATGTAATGCAAGCCAGGTTAAAAAACTCAATTTACCCCTGTGGAGCTTCTTGCAACTGGCATCAGAATTAAACCATGTCACTGCACCTATGAGTGTAAATTAGTCCAGGATAAAAACTGCCACTCATTGCCTGGACCCCCGCCATGATGTTTATTCCTAGCATCATATTGGAATTGGGCCACAGATAAGATTAATTTATTATCAAAATGTATTGCCACCCTTCAAATATGTATAATCAGGACCAAGATATATTCACAAATTGTTCCTCAGTCCTTGCTGTCTCTGTCATCACCCCCTCCTTCTGTTGTCTCTCCATCTCTCCAATGGATTGTAGGCTCCTAGGAACAGGGGGTTATTATTTTACCCCCTGTCGCTGTGTAAAGCACCAGATGTATTGATGATGCTATACAACTAAATCATAACAGTAAGAATAACATATTTCAAGCACTGGGAAAAAATTGATGTTGGAGAAAGGAAGGTGATAGCGCTGCCATCTTCTGTAGCCCCATTTGCTGTGTGTCATGCAATATACTTTCCAAATACTGGCTCAGTCTAGTGTTCCCTTTCTGGTAGGCAACCTGACATTTTGCCGTTCTTTCATGTACCCACTCTGTTGTTTAGACGGGAGACATTTAGCCTGCAGCAGCCTTCAAGCCAGGATCTGGTTTCCTGACGGGATGTTTGCCCACTAGGTGACACTGTAGGTTTGTAGACAACGCCGGTAGTGCACTGTATTCATGCCAGCTGTCTCTGCAACAAAAAAGCCACCAAATAATTTGGACATATTGTTCATTTGGTGCAGTTGTAATTTAGGTTTCTAGGACCATTTATCATAAAGCTGTCTGCTTGCTTATTCCATGGCTCAAGGCTGCTTGAGTATATCTCACTGCATTCCTGGGAGAATCAGAGTATTGAAGCTGATTTCTCTAAAAGCTGTCACAGTACATTATTGGAGCACATTTTATTAAAGTTCATTTTCAAGACTTAAATTTAACAGTGTTCTAGACCATTGTCATTTGCCATACACTGGAACAGTAATTTCTCTATCAAAGTCAGTTATTGAATTCTAAAAGTTGACTAAAGTATTTTTGAAACACATGAGGTATGTGACTAGAAAGCCAAATAGCAAGACCAGATACCTTTGAAAGCAAAGGACTCTCATTTCTTTCAAGCCGGGAATATATTGAGCAGGAGATGCAGAACAGAAGCAGATGCTTAAAAGAGGAAATATACACAAACATTTTATCAAGCCATGAATGGATTAGATATGGTATGTTACATATTTTAAGCTGCAATCTTATACTTACCTGGTAGTAAATCCCACTGAACTCAAACAGGGTTATTTCTGAATAGTCATGTACAGAACTGCATGAGAGAGAAAAATGTCTCTGGTAATATGGAAAATAAGTTTGGTATCAAGAATATCTCAGCACCAATCTGGGATTGTCAGTGGCCATATTCTAATTCAGACTGGAGGATATGTACTAGAACCCAGGTTTGGGCTGGACCCTGAAGTTTATATTGATTTATCAAATGTACATTCTCTCCTTCTCTCAACAGAGTCCAGGTTGAAAATATCTCTGCAATAAAAATACAATTAAAAATAAAATAATAACATATTTTAAACATTACAAAACTGTGAAAAACATCTAAATGCAATGAAACACAACAAAACATATAACCACATGTGTCTGAATAGGCTTGCCCAAGCAGAGAGCTTTTTTAGCAGATGTCTAAAAGAATACAATGTTGGAGCCTGCCTAATGTCAACAGGAAAACAGAAAGTACTGCTCTGTTGACTAAGGAAGGTTCAGGAGGCCAAGACCCTAGTATTTTTGCCAGGAATAGATAACTTGTAGCACTCCAAATGTTTATGGACTGCAACTCCCATCATTCCTGACCACTAGCCATGCTGACTGTGATTGGTCTGGTACTGGGTTGAATTTCTACATAATCTTGTTTTCATAAACAAACCACTTCCTGGTTGGGTGTAAGCTGTTGGTGGCAGTTCCCCTGTAGGGGTGAGGACTTCTTAAGATGACCTCCCCCCTGTACCTGAATGCTTTGAGGGACTTTATGGCTGTTAAGGTTGGCACTCTTGCTGATGCCCTGGCCTCAATATGGAATGGTGAGATGGCTGTCAATATGATCACTCCCCAGAACCCTTTCTGGCACTCTGGAGTCCAAAAGGCATTACTGGGGTTTACTGGGGAGCTCTGGATGATGAAACAAGCGGGACAATGGCTCAAAGGCATAAGTCTCATAGCAAAGAGGAGCAAGCACATGTGAGAGCGCAAAATCATGCCTATGGTGGTGATGGTAGCTACAACCCATAGATTACACACTGATAGAGTATTAAGTAGTGGGTGGACATAGCAGATGACACAGAGATTTATCCAAGTAGTTCTTTATAAGTAAGCTGGAACTGACTGAACTGAACTGAACAGCAAACAGCTTAGCCGGCCTGCTTTTATAGGCAACCGGCTGTCAACATTGTAACAACAACAGCCCAGGGTTTCCCACCTAAATTAACTTACGTGGACCTGAGTGAAAACTACAGTACACAATACCCCCTGGTGGCAAGGGTGAGAACTTCAATACATAATATAGAGCATGCTCATTTTATTTTACTAGTAGACTTAGGGCTTGCCCTGGTGATCAAAATTGGACTTCTCTCTTACTTAGGCAACAGTATGCTCTCATTAAATGGGTTTAGGGCGATGGGAATTACCCAAATGATTCTGAGCAAAATCAAAAATCGAAAACAAGTATTCACAATGTTACAAGCTGCTGTGCTGAAGTACATAAAATACTTAAACATCAAAACGCAGACATGGGAGAATGTGAACAGCTTATTCCCAGCAACTATTACCTTTAAACTTAAAGGCCTGAAGAGTCTAAAGAGTTATAAAATACACACACACACGTAAGAGAATGAACTAGAAATTATCCAAAAGAAACTTAATTCGTGTTCTGTTCACTCAGGATTTATGGGAACTAAATAGATTTTCAAAAACTAATTTAGGGAACTTCATTAAACCAAACAAGTTCATCCCAATCACAGGAATAGTTGGGCTTTTGAAGAGAGTCATATTTACATTTGCTCTTTCATGTAATCAGAAGAAAACATCATTGGATCTGCATATCCTGCTGTTTGTGTGATATAGATGCATGCATGTGTATGTATCACTTCTTCCCTCACACCTGCAAGTATTTGCATCCTCAGAAAGCCACTCTGAAAGGCACAGTGATCCTCTGGGACCTGTTTGTAGGAGCATGAGGGACACAAATTTGGCCTGGGATCGGTGACACACTCACATTTTACTAAGGTACTGCTTCTCGCAAACTGGGATCAAAGCTATGTACTCCAGCACTGGGGAAGAAAAACACACAGCTTCCAAAGAACTAGATTTTTTTTTTTTTTAAGATTCACAAAATGGTGATGCATTTCTGAAAGAGGAAGGATAACATTTTATAGTGTTTGAGGGTTTTGTTTAATGGTAAGTAAGTGAGGGATCATGATGGAGGCTTAAAGAAATTAAGCAGACTTTCTGTGGGCTCCTAGTTGGCCACTCTGAGGAGTACTTGCTAGGCTAGAAGGGCCTTCCATCAGCCTCAGCAGGCCTTTTATTATGTTGTGTTCAAATATGCTTTGAGTGAGCTGAAGTAACTTATTCCTGTCACTCAACCTTTATGCATTTCCTGAAGGCAGTTTAGGACTCCTTTGCATTTGAAATCCTTTGTGTTTCATTCATGTTGGATCCTTAGATACTGTGCTAAAGGTAAAGGTAAAGGGACCTCTGACTGTTAGGTCCTGGGGTTGCGGCACTCATCTTGCTTTATTGGCTGAGGGACCGGTGTACAGCTTACAAGTCATATGGCTAGCATGACAAAGCCGCTTCTGGCAAACCAGAGCAGTGCACGGAAACACCGTTTACCTTCCTGCTGGAGTGGTACCTATTTATCTACTTGCACTTTGACATGCTTTCAAACTGCTAGGTTGGCAGGAGCAGGGACCGAGCAACGGGAGCTCACCCCATTGTGGGGATTCGAACTGCCAACCTTCTGATCGGCAAGCCCTAGGCTCTGTGGTTTAGACTGTGCTAAGTTACATCTATATTGGCCACAAGGGGAGAATGGCCCACTTTTGAGCTGTTGGCTGAGTCCTTTAACAGCAGTCCCATTTGCAAAAATAAATAAATTTATATCTAATTATTTTAAATATTTATAGGCTGCCTTTCTGCATAGTGGAGAATAAGTATACAAACACAAAATTAGAAAACACTATTGTACTAAAACTTTCAAAAAACAGAAAAGTAAGCAGCGAAGGGTTAGTTTACTTCCAAATATCCATACATTCCTGTTTATTATGTCTTCAAAGCTTTGCCTAAACCTCTGTGAAAGGACCCAGGAGCAGGCTAGGCTAGGGTGTTTTTTCTGGTCAGTTGGCAACACTGCACCTGTGTCATAATCATATTCTTCACTACATATTGTCTGGAATGGGCTGGTGGGCTTGTTGTTGGGGTATCAACGTGGCATAGCGTGGCGCTTACTCTCAGAGCTAGATGTAATCCAGATGAGACAGGAAAGCATTAACTGAAAGTTATAGCAAATGAAATTTCCGGTCTTTACATAATGATTCTCTTTTGAAGTAACAGGACAGTTCAGGTAGCTGAACAGCCAGCACCTCAACACTGACATTGAATGCAGAGTCACCATCTGCTTGAATAAGCGACCACTTCTGATGGCGTGACACAACAGCATCCTTTATAGAACAGGATCACCAGGCATGAGTCATTGAAAGTCAGATGACACTTCCAGACTGTTCCTATCTTTGGGTGGAATTAAATCACATGCCAGAAAATTTAGGTTGCACAATTAAAATGGATTTGGTGCTCTTGCACAACTGGCCCACCCCCTTGTTCCTCCAACCCCACCCAAAACCAGACTTAAAAAAATAATAATTATTAATAATAATTCGTATCCCCCCCCCATGTAACATTTTTACAAATCAGTTGCATTTGTTGAGACATTGGGAAGAAAAGGGGGAAAGAGGTAGGGGGGGGGGAAGATGGGTGGGGGTGGGGTCAGGCGACGGTGTTACTATTTTACTTACTATATGTAGGCTTTGGTGTCAGCGTTGCTTGTGCAGGTTCTTTGTTGTTCGCTTGTGTTTTTTTGGTGGTGAGAGAGGTTGGGGTTGGCCTAGGGTGTGTGGTTGTTCATTTGTGGTTGTCTATGGTGGTCTTTGTTTTCATGTGTGAGTGGGGTGGGTGGGTGCAAAACCAGACTTTTTGAGATAAGGAAAGTGATAGTGAAATGTGCTGGAAAGTGTGGGATAACGCTTGCTTGATGCCGTATGATCTAACCTCCCCACAAACATTCCAGAACAATGCTCAAGGAATAGCTGGCATTATTTAACCTCACTGCAAACTTTGTACAAACAAAACGGGATGAATGCTTAATAAAGAGATTGCCTGGAAGCGGCCAAAGTTGCAAACTTTTAGAAGTCCCACTGATTCTATTGGAAGCAATTTATTATACTTGCTTAACCCTGCCATCAAAATCAATGGGTTGTGCAGCCAGAGTCTGTGCATATATATATCAAGAAGCGCCGTTGACTTCACTGAGGTCTTACTTCCCAGTCAGTGTGCAGCTTTAAAAATGCATAATTTCTGCTGAATCATGCCTGTTATTGTGCAATCCTATATTACGAGCAAGAAGCCATATGACCTATGGCTTCCTGCTGGAAATATATGATACATGACAAAGGCCTTAACGCAGTAGCATATGCAAACATGGATGCTGAATCTGCTGCTTTCCAGCGGGCATGATACTTCACTAAAATATTTAGGCTATATTGAATTTAAGTGCTTTTTCAGCCATCTTGCTATCCAGTTCAGGCTTTCTTCTCTTACGAATGCACCGCTGATAAAGTAGTGCAAATTTCTCTGAGCAGTGAGAATTGTGGTGAGGATAATATGTAATTATTATATTATCAGCCTTTCGCCTCATGATATTTTTAAGGCAGTGATGACTTGTTTACTATGTGCCATTTATCGTAAGTGGTTTTGTTGCCCTGGTTGCAATTTTGGTGCCCATTAAGATGGAAACTTTATGTAAATCGGGATCATCCATTAATATCTATAATTCATGCTGGAACGGAGGCAATCGCTTGTTATGGGAGGAAACCATAAACAGGAGTTTTATGAGCAGAGAAAAAAAAAATCTTGCAAAGGTAGTTCTCTAAAAATAATTTCCCCTAGTAGCCTAACATAAATCCTTAATTTTAGTAGCACACGTAGCAGGATGAAATGATGATTGATTTTTTTCGAAGCATTGTGGGCTGCCACAACAGAGTCTTTGCTATAAAAGACTAGACATTTTCAATTGCTTTTTATAACTTCAGAATTGATTTTATTTGCTTAGCACCTGACTAACGTAACGAAAGAGAAACAAATACGGCAAAATGCCAAGGTAGACAGGTTTTTTTAAAATAAAAAAATGCAGTTTTGGAAATTATGTCAATGTAGATTAAGGGGGGGGGGGCACAGAACATTACACAGCTATTTGTGAACAAATGACAGAGCATCCTACAGTTGCACTGTAAAACCAGGCAGGGTTAGTTTCAACACAGAGAAGAAGCAGACATGCTGCAAACAAATTAAGAGTATTTAAAACCTGGGTAGGCAAACTAAGGCCCATGCATCTCTGGGTTATTTGTGGGGCATAGGAATTCGTTCATTCCCTCCACCCAAAAATATAGTCCAGCCCCCCACATAGGCGCCGACTCCATGGGGCTTGAGGGGGCCCGAGCCCCCTCAAAAATTCGTTTGGGGGGGGGCTCCGCCCCCCAATAATCTCCGGCGCCCCTCCAGCAGAGCGCCACCGCCGCCCCTCCCCCAGCCCAAAATGCACAGGGTCGGGCTGCATGCCTCCTGCCCTCCCTCCCGAGCAAAAGCTCCACCCAATTTCCGCTCCGGAGCTGATTAATAGGCGCAGCACGCTCTCCCCTATTCGCTCACGAGGAGGCGGCGCCACTTTATTTGCATATTCATGAGCTTATTTATTATTCATGAGCTTTCCCGGGCCCCCCCAATATTTTTTATAAGTCCGCGTCCCTGGCCCCCCACAAGGTCTGAGGGACAGTGGACCAGCCCCCTGCTGAAAAAGTTTGCTGACCCCTGATTTAAAATGAAGAGAGGTATAACGGTTAGAGGATCAGACTAAGTGGGAAGACCCTGCTCAGCCGTGAAGCTCACTGGTCAATCACTCTTGGACTTGCACACACTTGTGTTTACTCCTCATCTAGTACACTCCCAGTGTACTAGAGAAGTGGTGTACAGACACGTGAGCCGTAATTCATACCTAGCCTGTTGTTGCCTATGAAATACTGCATTGTTACTATTACTATTATTATTATTAGAATTTATATATTGCCCTATACTTCCGGGTCCAGGGCAGTTCACAGAATTAAATCAAGATATTAAACCACAAAAAATTAATAAAAATTAAAAAACAACAACCCAATAGCCCCCTTAAAAACACATTTTAAAAGGGTGTAGGATGTCTATCAGATCAACCAAAGGCCTGGTTAAAAAGGAATGTTTTGCCTGGTGCCTAAAAGTGTATAATGAAGGCACCAGGCGAACTTCCCTGGGGAGAGCATTCCACAGACAGGGAGCCACTACAGAGAAGGCCCCGTTCTCATGTTGTCACCCTCCAGACCTCTCGAGGAAGAGGAACATGAAGAAGGGCCTCAGGAGATTATCTCAGGATCCGGGTAGGATCATATAGAAAGAGGCGGTCCTTGAGATATTGTGGTCCTGAGCCATTTTTGATGCACCCCTGTACCTACCAGCTATGATCCAAATGGGGAAAAAGAAGAACCTAGTTGTGTTTTAGGCTGGTCATGGGTTACACAGCCTCAACCTTGCCTATCTCATAGGATTGTTGTGGGGATAAAAAGAGGGGGAACCTCCCCCTTGCCACCTTAGCACCTTCTGGGTCAGCTATAAAAGTAACTGATAATAACAACAACAACTGAAAGGCTAGGATTCTCTTTGAAATATGCAGCTATAACACCATGGGCAAATTAATATTTTCTTTCAGATGCCCACCTTTTATTGTAAGGAATTGTTGTTTTCAGTAACTGTTCTGCCGGCAACATTTGAAAAATGCTCTTGCAAGTATTTCAAGAAAACTGCAGAACTTAAGAATGCAAAGAGCTTTTTACTGGCAAGATTTTTCGTATCCCAAAAAATGAATTTTTGTGGCTAATGTTTAGTAGTAAGTTTTAGGCAAAAAAAAGAAGGAAAAAAAAAAGAAAAGTAAGAAACCAGGGCATGATTTTTAAATTATTTTTTAGTGTAGGCATTTATGATTGTTTCATGGCATGAATGTTGGCTGTAATTCCCTGAGCTGTGGAACTTATGGAAATGAGATTTCATTCTCTTTAGCCTTTATGTTCAGTCTTTCTTCTTATAGGTGTTGCAGCTGTAATCTTCTGTAACCAAGCAGGGCTTAAGGTCTTCAGAGCCTGTGAAGATGAGACCTTGTTAAATACCAAGATGAAAAGAAGGGACGACACGCTTCATTTTCTTTGTGCAGAGATTCCACATAATTAAGATTAGGGATGGGGAACCTGTGGCCCTCCAGATATTGTTGGGCTCCAGCTCCCATCATATCTATCCTTACATACGCTTCAGGTTACAGACTCTGCTAACCCATAAATAGTACCTCAGGTTAAGAACTTTGCTTCAGGATGAGAACAGAAATCGTGCTCCGGCGGCCCGGCGACAGCAGGAGGCCCTATTAGCTAAAGTGGTGCTTCAGGTTAAGAACAGTTTCAGGTTAAGAACAGACCTCTGGAACGAATTAAGTACTTAACCCGAGGTACCACTGTATACTAGCAGTTATTAAATTTGAAGCCCAAAAGTTTGAGATCATCTGGGTGCACTGGGTGGGAAGCTGGTTCAATGTTGCATTTTGCCAAGAAAGCGCCATGATGGCAGTCTCTGACCAGCCTTACTGTATGGTCAAAGGATGCATAGCACACTGAGCAAAGCTCCTGTAGGATGGCACTATTAACAGTCCCCCCTTTTGGGTAAGAGAGATTGCGAATTAAACAGAACTCACCCGGGGTCTTCTTTGGCACAATACCCAAAGGCAAGATCTGTACATCATCCTCTAGAACAGGCTTCCTCAAGCTCGGCCCTCCAGATGTTTTTGGCCTACGACTCCCATGATCCCTAGCTAGCGGGACCAGTGGTCAGGGATTATGGGAACTGTAGTCTCAAAACATCTGGAGGACCAAGGTCGAGGAAGCCTGCTCTAGAAGCCCAGATATGAAGGGGCCGGCTGCTGCTGCTGCTGCAGATGCACTCTGGTGTTTCTTCTCTCTGCCCTCCTCTCAGTGGTCATTCTTTTCTCCAAGCACTGAGGTTGTCTTCAAGGGATTCCCACATGGCAGGTTTGATGTTGCCAACCTTCATGTCATGTTTGCAGACATCTTTGTAATGCAAAGTTGGTCTGCCCATAGGCCTGGTGCCTGAAGCCAGCTTGTCCTTAGGGATCCTACCATCTTCCATTCTGTGGACATGACCAAGCCAGCAGAGACGTTGCTGAGACAGGAGTGGTGAACATGCTTGGGAATGTGGGCTTGGGAGAGCACATCTTTCTTTGAGACTCTGTCCTGCCACGTGTTGCCCAAAATCTTCCTGACTCAGCGCATGTGGAAAGTGTTGATGCGTCACTCCTGGTGGTTGTAAGTTGCCCACAACTCACTTCCATAACAAGCTCAACACACATCCTGGTAGACCTTCATCTTGGTATTGGTTATTAATTGTTAGGAGCTCATCCTACACTCGAGTAGGACCCTGGCAGAGACACATGCTCAACTGCCATGTTCTCTCCCTCCTGGTCATTTGTTCGGGAGCTTCAAAAGCTTTCTTCAGCCCAAACATCACAGCGACCGATGCCAACAGACAACAGACAGTCACTCTTAGGGATCTGCATAGTTTGTGCAGCTTGTGTAACAGACCTCAGCAACTCAGCATTTTAGCTCATCTACTTTATTTACATATAAACACACACGGAGCACTGAAACATGGCTCCCTCTCTCTGTAGCATCAGACAGCAAAGAGGAAAAAGAACAAAGGACAATAGTCCCACTTCATGGAACACAGTAACACAAACTTCCTGTCTCCATCACTTCCCACTCTGTGGAGTCAAAACATATACCATCATGTGATAGACAAAAATCCCATGACTGCAATCACGGAGCAGGAATTCTAACATTAATATCACATTCTCCCACACCCTTTTGGAGAGGAGAGCCACTGCCATAGCTGCCTTGCTGATCCACTTGTCCAGCTCACACTAGACTAGTAAGCAAATCTTAAAATTGGTAGGGATAAAATATGCTCTGAATTTTTATTCACTAGGTCAGCATACCCTCCATTTTTCTCTCAGTAACTCTACTAATACCTAGTATTACTTGATTGACTATACAGGAAGACTGTCATATTAAAGGCAATCAGAACGCACCTTGTTTGTTTCGGTATGTCCTTTATACTTATTTTTGACAGTTGTAAATAGTACGTTTTCCTGGGATGCTGTTGTTTCACAGGTTTTGCTCAGAATAATAATCTGCCCAAAGCAAATAAATGTTATCTTCTAGGAAAATCACTGGGCTACTAAATAATTGTTGATTTTCTGACATGAAGATTGCTGTGAAAACAGTACAAGTGGGTTTTCTTAAATGCCTGTCTGAGCTGATACATCAGTAGCTTGTTGCAATACAGGGATGTGTGTCCAACCCACAGTTTCTAAGATGAGATTTGTATTAGGTCAATAGTTTGTTATTTTCTTAAAAAACAAGTTAAATGCCACGGCGTTGCTGTATCTGGCCCCACGCAATGCTCATCCAGCAGAATACATGCCACTCCTTTCATATAGGAGAGAGGGAGGGAGTAGCAAAAAGCAGCTGGTAGTCAACAAAAACAAACAAGCCTCTAGGCTT
This sequence comes from Podarcis vaucheri, assembly GCF_965113315.1. Taxonomy (NCBI): domain Eukaryota; kingdom Metazoa; phylum Chordata; class Lepidosauria; order Squamata; family Lacertidae; genus Podarcis; species Podarcis vaucheri. The sequence continues at coordinate 76,776,772 of NC_138764.1, forward strand.
CCCCAATGTGAGTTCCTCCAGATGTTGTGGGTTACAATCTGGAGGCTGGCTGGGGCTGATGGGATTTGGATGGGACTTTTTCTGGGGCTCCACTCTGATTGTGGAATATAAGTTATTTACTTATTTATATGCTGCCTATTATGATCTGTCTCAAGGCAGCGTACGTGTTAAAATGCTAAAACAGTAAAACAGTAAAATTGCAATACTATAAATAAAATGGCTTATCATCATGGGAATGAGCCCAGGTGAGCCTGAGGCTCACATACTCCCTGCTCTCCTTTCCATTTCTGCCATGGCTGCAAGAATGAGATCAGAAGCTTTTGGTTCCTCCCCACCCCCATTAACTTGTACCTGGAAAGTGTGGGGCAAAAGGTAAGTGTGTAGTGCCAGGTGCCAGGAAATCCAACCCCCCCCCCATGGTAGGCTGCCAGGAATAGATAAACATGGAGAGTTCTTACTGAAGTCTTTTATTCAATATTCACAAAGAGAGGCCTAGAAAAGCTGCCTCTTGGAGTAATGGCTTTACTCCGAGTGAAACCCCGCACCCTCCATCTCTCCTGTTGTACGTCATCCCTATGAAGAAGTAGAAGAGTTTGGATTTGATATCCCGCTTTATCACTCCCCTTCAGGAGTCTCAAAGCGGCTAACATTCTCCTTTCCCTTCCTCCCCCACAACAAACACTCTGTGAGGTGAGTGGGGCTGAGAGACTTCAAAGAAGTGTGACTGGCCCAAGGTCACCCAGCAGCTGCATCTGGAGGAGCGGAGACACGAACCCAGTTCCCCAGATTACGAGACTACAGCTCTTAACCACTACACCACACTGGCTCTGTGGTGGCTGATCTGTGCCTTCTGCCTCTGAGCTCTCTGCTCTCCTACTTTCAATGCCCACGGGGTTATGGAAGGGGGGGGTCTGGCATGCTTTCTAAAGACACTGAGTCTGTCAGCTGTCTCTCCCCTGGTGCTTCTGTTTCTTCCTGACCCTCTCCCATTATTTCCCAGCTTTCCCCCTCTTCAGCCTCTGGGCTATGACCTCTCGCAAACCACTGTTGCAAATCTATACAGTGGTACCTCGGGTTAAGAACTGAATTCGTTCTGACATTCGATTGTAAGATAAAATATATGCAAAGGGACTTGATAGGAAGTCACAGTTGAAGAAAAGATTTAGTAAGATAAAAGGGGGGAAATATTTACTTTCATTATTATCATTTTGTGTGTGTGTGTGTGTTTGTGTGTGTGTGTACATATGTGTGTTTTTGTATGGAATGTTTGGGAGGAAATAAGACGGTAAATAACAAATAACAAACTAAATATTGATGTATGTAATTTTTATTTCTCAATTATATTTAGTGGTAGTATGGTTGTAATGTTTTTTGTAACATAAAATAATTCAATAAAAATTATTTAAAAAAGGAAAAAAGAAAAAAAGAAAAAGAACATAATTCGTTCTGGAGGTCCGTTCATAACCTGAAACTGTTCTTAACCTGAAGCACCACTTTAGCTAATGGGGCCTCCTGCTGCTGCCGTGCCGCCACTGCACGATTTCTGTTCTCATCCTGAAGCAAAGTTCTTAACCCGAGGTACTATTTCTGGGTTAGCGGAGTCTGTAACCTGAAGCGTCTGTAACCTGAAGTGTCTGTAACCCCAGGTACCACTGTACTGTCTTCCTCTTCTCTGGAAGGTTCAGGGAGAGGGGGAGTTTGTCTCCATCATTTCTCTTCTGAGGTCCATTCCCCGACACCCAGAGTCAGACCATTGATCCATCTAGGTCAGCAATTGGCCAGGGTTTCAAACAGCAGCCCTTCCTAGCCCTACCTGGAGATGCTGGGAAATGAACCTGGGACTATGGAAGGTGGCGGATGCTCCTTCATTGGAAGTTTTTAAACAAAGGTTGCGTGGCTATTTGCCAGGGATTCTTGAGCTGTGATTCTTGCATTGCAGGGGGTTGGACTAGATGGCCTTTGGTGTCCCTCCAACTCTACAATTCTATGACCTTCTGCAGCAAGGCAGATGCTCTGCCACTGAGCTACAGACCTTTCCCGACTTTAACCATGCACCAAATTGCTCATACTGCAAAGGGCTGATGTTTTTGTTTTTAACCACCGAATGGTTATAACCATAGGAATAGGCTGAGAGTAAGAAGAAGGTGTTGTTGTTTTCAAAACAACATCAGTGAATATTGCCACAGATTCTCACAAATGTAGCATAGGAAGAACAACATAAGGAGTGTTCTGGCAAACGCAGCCTTCTCCCTGTTTGATTTTTCGGCTGCTTGCATAACAAATCTAGCAGCGCATGAAAGCCATCCCCCTTATTATAAAATTGTGTTCAATGAGTTCTTCCTAAATATGTCACAGCTCATTTGAGGTTGTTTAGCTTAAAGTGGCTCATCTGAGCATTTTGTTCAGACTGGAGACATTTGCTTTGTTAGTGATAAGGCAAATGAGCCCTCAGTGGTTTTGGAAGCCACGTAAATCCAGTTGTCAATTAATGGATTGCTACTAAACAAAGCTGTCAGTTTGACTGCTTTGACACAGTTTGTACATACCGAGCCAGTGCTGTTGTTTTTCCATGATGTGCATACTGAAAACACCCTTCCCTCCAGTAACAGGGGTGTGTGTGCATTTGTGTTTCAGCCTGCGAGATACTGGAGAAGCAAAATAGCTCAATGAGGTCTCCCGAGGGAAATGGCACTTGCACCTGCAATATGTTGTACATTTAGGAGACATAACAAGGGACCTTTAGGAGTCACATTAATTAAATTTTATTTAGTTTGCTCAGCTTAGAGCTTAATTAAATCGCATCATCTGGAATAGAACACTGCATTGTAATTAAGCACTAAGATACTAATGATGAACTACAATAATAACTGTTCGCTCTTAATCAGTGCACAGTTTAAAGGGAATTTTCTGAACCTGTCCCTTTTGTATTTTTCCTAACTCTTTCACAGCGAGGGGCTCTGTGCTATCTGAACCACTCCACTGGAATTGGAATAGGGGTCAGAGGCAGGGCTAAGAACAGAAGAAGGGGCCTTCAGGATTAGGCCCATCTAGTTCATCATCCTCACACAGTGGCCAAGCAGATGCTCATAAGCATGACCTGAGCACAATAGCACTCTCTCCTTGTGCTTCCCAGCAACTGGTATTCAGAATCATACTGCCTCTGTTAGTGAAGGTAGAGCATAGCCATCGTACTAGTAGTCATTGATACCCTCATCCTTCTTGAAGTAATCTTCACCTCATTTAAAGCCATCAAAACTGGTGGCCATCAATACATCCTGTGAGAGTGAACTCCATAATTTAACTATGCACTTGTATACTTCATTCTCTCTTTCCTGAATCTTCCAACATGCAGCTGTACTGAGTTCTAGTAATAATAAATTTTTTTTATTTATATCCCGCCCTCCCCAGCCGAAGCTGGGCTCAAAGCAGCTAACAACAGTAAAACAATACAGCATTCTAAAATCAATTCATTATAAAATCAGTTCAAATCAAATTGATGGCAACCATTGGGCTAGAGTTCTGTGAAGAATTACCAAAGGAGGGGGTTAGGCTGTGCCTTGGCCAAAGGTCTAGTGGAACAGTTCTGTCTTGCAGGCCCTGCGGAAAGATGTCAAGTCCCGCAGGGCCCATGTCTCTTGTGGCAGAGCGTTCCACCAGTTCGGAGCCACAGCTGAAAAAGCCCTGGCTCTGGTTGAGGCCAGCCTAACCTCTCTGTGGCCTGGGACCTCCAAGATGTTTTTGTTTGAAGACCGTAAGGTCCTCCGTGGGACATACCAGGAGAGGCGGTCCCATAGGTACGAGGGTCCTAGGCCATATAGGTCTTTAAAGGTTAAAATCAGTATTATGTGAGAGGGAGAAAACTTTCAGCAATTTTGGGGAGTTGCCAATTGCTCTTTACTCAGCTGCTTCTGAGACGGTGGTAAGTTGTAGTGGAGCAGACTCTGAACCTCTGAAAACCTTGGGCGCACCTATTCAGAAAGCAGTGGAGATAGCAAAGTCACTTTGTGCATGTGGCAACTGTTTATAGCAAGGAAATCAGAGCTGCTGACCCTAATAGTTGACATGCATTCATAGTCTAATGGTGATTTCATTTTTTACAGAAAAGGTTGGTTGGATTTGCAGTAGTAAAGGAAATGAAAGCTTTATCTTTAGATCTTTCTTCAAAGATGAGGAACAAATTTTGTTTCACTGCTAATATAATTTCTTATTAGAATTCACAAAGTTCTGTTTCCAGAGAAACATACACATTTGAACACACACAAACACACACAAATCTGGCTATGGGCTGCACACAAACCACTGGAAATTGTCATGCCATGCTTAATCTCTTGGGTTGTGGACAATGTTCCTGCCTTTTCACCCTGACAAGATCTAGGGCTTGGGTTTAAATCCTGGGTTCCTGGATCCAGACATCTACAGTGAAATCATTTCTCCAAGTAGTAGCACATGTGAGTAGATACATGTGGGAAAAACAATACAGAGGTGGCAATATGTTTGGTGATAATATCAAAAGTCACACATGTTTGAAGACTACAAGGTTTGTTTAAGCTCTATAAGCATGCATAAATAAGAAGGGTGTGATCCAACCAATGTTAATAGCATTTAAGGTTTCAATGTTACATTAACTTATCATATTATAGGAACTGAAATAAATGCTTTTTCAGACTGTGCATAGTTGACCTACGGAACTTTATCCTACAGGAGGCAGTGATGGCCACCAACTTGGAAGACTTCAAAAAGGATTAGACAAATTCATGGAAGATAACACTATCAGTGATTACTAGCCATGATGGCTATCCTTTGCCTCCACACTCACAGGCAGTCATGCTTCAGAATTCCAGTTGTTGCCATATCCAGGTGATCACTGTGAGAAGAGGATGCTGGGCTCAATGGGCAATTGGCTTGATCCAGCAAGCTCTTCTCATATTCTTCTGTACTTGAAAATAAGGCCCATTGAATTCAGTGGAGCTTTCTTCTGAGCAGACATATACAGGATTGTGCAATAAGTTGTAATTATTTCGGTGGGGAAGCTAAACTCCCACTCCCACTGAAATCAATGGGATGTCAAGGTGTTTAATGCTGTCTGAATTATGCTCACGGTTGGATCGTATACTTCTGCTTAGGGCTGTCCCTACCAATAGGGAGAATGAGGTAGCTGCCTCAGGCGATGGATGCTAAGGGGCAAGGAGTTGTGTGTGCCACGCAGCCACTAAGCTAGCTTGCTGCCCTTTCGCCAGTGCTGAAGTTAACTTTAACTGCCAGACTGGTCAGCTTTTGTATCTGGATTAGGGGAAGTGTCATCATGTCCTTTGCCTCAGGCAGCAAATTGTCTTGGATCAGCCCTGCTTCTGCTTTACCGTGATAGAAAGAGAAGACGTCAAAAGTTCAAAAGGCATTCTTGCGTAGCATCCAAAAATAGTGCTTTATAGCTTCCGTTTCACAGTGATAAGACAACTAAATGTGAAAAGATCAAAAAGAGACACCAGAAAAGTTACCACAGAGATTGAAAATTATAGGGATTGTAATTAAGTTTATAGCAACTCTGCTGTATGGACCTATTTATTGGCTATATAGCTGCCCAGAAAGGTTGGGCTACCCAATTCATTTTTCAAAAATGCCTTGTAACCATACTATTTGAGATCGGCTCGATGCTTTCAGAAACACACTTGTGTGATAACAGCAAAATAAAAGCAGAGCCACTCTTTGGAAGAAAATGGACCTCTGTCTTTCTTGTGGATCAATGGCAAGGGTGGCTTTTTTCGGTTTTGAAGTGTCTCATCTATATTTGATGAGGGGAATTTGAATTGCATGCTTATTTTAGCTAAAAGCACCGTGCTTTCAGCTGGCTGTAGATTCAGAAGAAACAAGAGCTCCTTACAATGCAAAGACAGTTAGAAGTACACTTAGTTTTGATTATTGAGGGTTGTACTGGTAGCCTGAATTCAATAATAGCCTCACAAAACAAGGCTAATGGTTGAATCAACGCAGCCATTTAGGCACAATTTCTCCCTCTGTCTGCAATGACCACCCCAGAAAGAAAACTGAGGCAATGAGGTCACATGGGAATATCTGTCAATATCAGTTACTTATTTTTCCAGTCATAAGCTCAGTTCTTCACATTTCCACATCAGTTTGCCATTTTTGAAAAAAAAATCCTGCTGAAAATTCATAAGCAATTTAGTGCAGATTTTTTTCTGATATACATGTCTTTGTATGCACTTTCCCCTTAATATACAAATTTGGGGGACGCAGAGATGGATCTTTCACTACAGGCTCCTATTCCTTCCTAGCATTCCATCTGGAAATATGTGAGCTATAACAGCACTAGTGATGTTAAGTCCAGCATAATTTGGTTCTAGGGCCTATGACACTAGTGGCTTCGATTTGCATGGCGCATGGTAGCACAGCGAGGAAAAGAAGCGTATTCAGACTCAATTGTATGGCTCCCTAGTATATAACCCCACAATCTAATGACCTGTTATTGTGTCTTCCTAGAAGGCCATTTGTGCCACTGGAGCATTTAAGTAGTGCTAATTGCTTGTTGTTTATAAGGCAATTAAATGATTATCAGTGTGCATTCATTTATCCTCTTGGGCTGCGAAAGGAAATGGTAACAATTTAGTGAGCTTAGTTTAGAAAAATGAGTAGTATTTCAGCAATTTCTGGGACAACCATGAGTTTAAATTGACTGAATCACGGTGCTTAGGACCTTACAGAACCAAGAGGGTGTCTGCTGCTTTGCTGCTTGTCTTGGGGGACAGAGAGAGATACAACATTTTAACATAGGACACAGAAGATTCTTCATCCATGGTTTGATCCCAGCTTTGCAACACGCCTTACACAAACACATTTCAGCAAGTTAAATTTTGATTTGGATGTCAGACTTCCTCCCTCCCAAGTCTGCATAAATCTTAAAAAAACACTTAAAGTGACCTACATGTTTATATGTATCTACTTTGTCCTTCACCTTATTTATTTTTAATTTCAAATACTTAGAAATAGTTGCCAATAGTTGGGTGAGAGGTATGTTGTAGATGGCATAGACACAAATCAATAGGTTCCTTCCACAGCTCATTTTTTCTGGCTCATAAATAACTGTTAAAAACTTGTTAAACCAAGTGTCAGATCTTACCCTGGGAAGAGAAAAAGGTACATTTTTTTTAATGCAAACCTTGCTCTTAAAATACTACACCTGTCTTTATTTATACTTTTATGCTATTTTCATGACAGTTTGCTCAGGAATAAGCTATTATGGGCATACCTTGAACTTTATAAATCTATAAATATAGCAACATCATCAACAAGTTGTTGGACTCTAACTTCCATCAGCCCCAGCTTGCATGGTCAATGGTCAGGGATGATGGGACTTGTGGTCCAACAACATCTGAGCAGCTTCACCTCTGGGTTCTTCACCACTGCTGAAGAGCCAAGATGCTCATGAGATTAATCTAAAAAATCTGAAAACAGTTGTGCCACTCCAGTCTGACCAGTTCCCACAAAATTGATAGATGCTTGCAGGCTTCCCATAGGCATCCAGTGGGCCACTGTGAAAACAGGAAGCTGGACTAGATGGGTGTCTGGCCTAATCCAGGAGGGCTTTTCTTAAATTATTATGAGACTCAGGGCACAACACCTGTGGCCCTGTTGCTCTAGGGCACCCCCAACACACCTGGTTAGGACTCCAAGAATGAGACAGTGCCTAAGTTCCCTGAACAAACGTTCACTTTTCCCTCCCCTAAATCCTAGATGTTGAATGACTTACAAAGCCCAGCAAATATACTCAGCTGACATAGTATACTTGGTGTATAATGTTTCCAACTATTTTGGCGCAGAAATCACACATCACTGCCTATGGCCATAAAACAAGTCCACAAACTGCTTTTAATAGATTTCAAAGATATAGTGAGATGTGATCCTAACCTGTCTTGGTGCAGTCCCATGATTGACTCTGACAACAGGATGGCTTGTAATATTATTTCCTTTTCTGCATGGTCATTATTTTTCTGTGGTTTATCCATGAAGGCAAGAGCCTCTCCATGATGAGGAATGGGGCTGCCTCCGACGGAGACAAATGGAAAAGCTCTCTCCCTAGCGACGAAGAGCAGATGAAAGCCATCAGATCATTTCCTTCTACATATTCAATTCCGTTTTTTCATACTACTGTTGTCAACAGGAGAGTTGGATTCCAATTATCTGATTCAAGTGTTTCCAGTGAACTGTCATACACAGAAGCTAACAGCAGAATAACCTAGTTTTGTTCATGAACCAGTGAACAATAAAAAGATGAATGTTTTGCTTAGCTCGCCCTTTCCTGCAAGGTGGCAAGTACAGGGCAGCCATTCCAGGATTTTCTTCAGAGGAGAGAGCAATGTGCTTTAGTTTATCTGAGAATCTGTTTCTTATTGCACATTGATGTGTTCTGAAAGAATTACAGGGAAGCAGCAATCAGCCTGTGTACGACACACTATTCTCTAAGCAGAATCATTGTCAGTTCCCAGAATCCAATGAGCTAAGAGCACACTTCGGTGCTTATAACGTACCACCATTTTAAGCTCAGACCACAGTTCTCCCCATTGCAGACCCACATTTGCTTGATCCCCTAGGAACCTTGTTAATCTCATGTTTAGATGAGCCAAGACTATTTGATGGTAGCCCAATGTGGTCTAGTGCCTGGGGCTGGATCAAGGTTGTCTGACATTCTTTTGCTGCCCTCAACATCTTTTTGTATGCAGGGATCAGGAAGATGGCAGAGACAGCTGTGTTCCTTCCTCAGCATTTCTCCCCATTGTGGTCCCCACCTGCTGAACAAAGACAAGGAGACACATTTTCCCCTCCTTCGTATCTTATTGCCTCAGAGCAGCTGACCAAGCCAGGTATCCTCCAGCTATTTTCTGCACCCCAACTTTCATCAGCCTACATCATTAGTGGTGTGGGATGATGAGAGATGCGGTCCAAAACATCTGGAGGATACTAGATTGGGGGAGGCTGCCTCCAGGGGCTGGATTGGCCATTTAGGTTCCCTCCTGTAGAAATTTCCCAATGTAGTCAAGAACTATTTAAATTATAGATATTTTATTTTGTTCTTTGGGGGCTCCGTGTCTCACAAAGGAGCGAGCCCCATTCAAGATAGCAGGGGGAATTCAACATCACACTATGACAAACGTTCTGTCTGCAAACATTGCAGCTCACCAGATGGAACAATTCTTCTCCTCACCCCTTGTGCTGTTCTGGGGTTTTCCCGACTACCCCACTTCCAATGGGGGAGGAGGAGGTGCTGTACAGGGAGAGGAGAGGCCCTGTTGTGAAGGTGGAAGTCTCTGTGTAGGACTTCTGCTGATGAGGCTCCTTAGGTGAACTCCTTAGATATGCATAGGATTGCCTGCAAAGATACATCTTTTTTTCATTTTGAACCAAAGCATGGCCAGCTTCTTTTTTAGTAGGGCTCTCGTGCATTTAAGAGGTGTATGATATGCAGAAACAAAAAACACCAGGGCAATTTTCCTGGTATGGAAATGCGTTGATGAGATGATGTGCCTGCTGGGTTTGTTGTTGTTGGTTTTTTTTTAAAAAATCTGCCACTCAGTATTAAAAAAGGCACAGAACTGGTGCCCCAGTTGAAATGTGTGTTGGAATGGTGCAGCATCACTGAATGCATGAAGGTATCTCAGAGCAGTGGCAACAGGATGAATTTGTGGGGCCAAACAGAGACGGAAAGGGTGTGTATCCTTACAGGAGGTTTGCTTGTAAATTGCACACAAAACAGAGTTTCCTGTACTATAGCCAACAATGACTTTTATCTAACCACTAGAGGTCACAGCATACCCTAAATAAAGAGATCTTAATAAATACACTAATTAATGATGTACACTCAAACATCAATAGTATGTACTTTGTCTCGGGTAGGGTGAATCACTGTCCTTTATTTCACTAATTTGTCCTCTATAATGGCCTTTCCCCTTTATTTAAATCTTTTATATCAGTGATGAATAAATAAGGTAAAGGTAAATTAAACCTTCACCAAACAGCTGCTAACAGCAAAATCTTATGCATGTTTCTGCAGAAGGAAGTCCTACTATCCTCAATGGGTCTTTCTCCCCAGTACAGCCTATGTAATGTTGATACAACTTTGTTTCCAGGGTAGTACTGGGTGTAAAAACAAGCCTAATCCAAGCGGAGGTGAGAGCTGAGGATGTGGAAAGGGACCACGGGAAGAGCGTCGTTGGAGAAGATGCACCTGCCTCCTCTTTCACTGCTGTGGAATGGACAACCTTAGCTGCAACCTGCCAGCCCAAAGGGAAGGAGTTGGTACATTTCTTCTGTCTCTTCGGCTCATATAGAGCAAATTAGAACATATATTCTACAGACAAAGGCATCCAGAGCAAAATAAAACTCAGTTTCCAGAATGATTCAAAAGCCCTTGAAAGAGGCTGCAAAGTAGCTGCAGGGCACATGTTTTGCAGGTATTGGGTCTGAGCGTCAATCCCTTGCATCTCCAGGTCTTTTTAAAAGGGATTCTGTGTGGCTGGTTAGGTATAAGGCAGCTTCACATGTTTATAGAATAGACTGCTTATAAGATATGTTATTTGAGTGTATAAAAAGCCATGGAATAAATGCAACAACAGTCTACTAAAAATGTCTCATACATTTGGGTCCTGAAGGGGAAGGTTGGCGGGCTTCTCAGAGGGTCCAAACCCTCAGCCAGTGCCCTACCTGACCCCTCCTTGGTGCTGGGCTTGATTGGAGAAATGAGACTGGAGGCACAATGGGTTTAGGCACAGTCTCTGGGGTGACCTGGTGGCCCTCAACAAAAGGCAACGGAAACTACATTTGTGGTTAAGTCTTTTACATTGTTATTGTGCCTTGGGCTTCATGTTTTTGATTAAGAGATTCTAATGGGAGAAAATCTCTGCACAAAGATTTAATAGTATTTTAAGTGCCATGAGATTCTAAAAGGATTTTAAAATTTGGTTCCTCAAGATGTAGACATTTATATTAATGATCTTAATTGAAATAATTAATTCAGCTGAAAGAATTTAAATTCAGTACTTGTAATTTTGCCTCCCCCTCAGCTCCCCCTTTGTTACTTTCCACAAGGGAAATGCATAACTTGTAAATCTGTAATTTAATAATATTAAAGGTTTTCTTGTGTTTGTGTTTAAAGATATATGGAAGTTTCAGAAGCTGCAAGTATGCAAGGCAGAGAATAATATCAACAATGCCCTCTTCAAGCACGTCCATTTCAGTTCCTCAGTCCTCCATCCCATAATATTAAAAACACTCGGGGGGTGATGGACGCTAAAAAAGAGTAGTGAGTTATTCTAATTGCTAAGCATCTCTAGGATCAGCTGCCAAATGGAATCAAGCTTCCCTGGAGTGCCTCTTCTACTATAAATAATTCTTTCCTTATTGGCCAGATCTAATAAATCCTACATCCATTGCTTCACTGTGGGGAGGGCTTAAAGTCCCCTGTACAGTACTTAACAACAACACACTTGGGCTCCAACACCACCCTGGCAGGTGAATATCATCTGTGAAGACTTCCCAGTAATGGAGTTTTTCTCTTTAAGGTATGGGCATTTTGGCATTATTTTAGTGGAATCTTGACTGTCTTGGATACACATAAAGCTCCACCTTCCGTAAGCAACAACTTTTTGAGGAGCAATACATATGTTGATACTGAAAGCAATCTTGAAGACTAGGGTTGCAATCCACGCACACATACCAGGGAAGCCCCTTTGAAATGGGTGTTTCAGTGAAATTTGCACTGTTTAAAATGAGAACAGGAATAGCAGATTTGCATCTCTCTCTCTCACACAAAATCCTGTGGCTTCTTAGTGTTTTTGGTAGACATGTTCAGCCACTGTGAGGCTTAGACACTTAACTAACTGTACTGGATGTCTCTTTTGAGTATGCTGAGATGTAAGTGGGCACTGAATAGATCAAGAATGGGGAGCCTGTGGCCTTTCAGATGTTCTTGAACTTCAATCAACCCCAGCCAGCACGGTCAGGGATGATGGAAGCTGCGTTCTAACAACATCTGGAGGGCTACAGGTATTCATCAGTGTGACAGAGCAAGAGATGAACTTAAATGGAGTCTATATTGTGGCTTAATAGCACACTATTAATAGCACACTCCTTTGTGTCCCACCTTTTCTGTGGACACTGTATTCTCCAGGCAACGATTTGGGGATACAGTGGAATTGTGGTCTAGCTGTCATACAAATGGAACTTCTTACAGTCACGTGATCTGGTTCTGTCATGAAGTTGGAGCTACCTAGCAATAAAGGCTTCCATAGTAACCGAACACACAATCAGACATGCTTGAGGCATTACATACAACCTCCACCAACCCTGCAAAGAGATACAGCATTAAAGCATGGTTTGTCTTCCTTTGTCTTGCGACTGAAACTGTGAGTGAATGTGTTTATTACATATTGATCAATATTTTGTAAAGTGATTGGAAATCTATTGTTGGTTGCGGGGGAAGACTCAGTCTGTGGAATGTTAACTTACCAACCCAACTAAGATTATAAATGTGGACGTACCTCTTTACTAGGTTAACCTGACGGGGCTTAAGCGTTGATTTATTTTAACTGAGATATAGTCAAAAGCAAGAAAATCCTGTGTTATCTAGCTTCCAAGTTTCAGTTTCATACTTCTGAGAGTGCCAAATCTAATGGGTTAAACTTCATGTATGGCATCCGTGCCAAGCTGCAGAAATTCAGAAAAAAACCCAGCCTGTGAAATTTGTGCTCTGTACTATGTAAAAAAAGAAAAAGAAAGAAAACCCATGAAATATATTTCATCTCTCATTTCGAAATTGCATTTGACATCTAAGTTAAATAAAATGTTCCTGAGGTCATTAAAACTCAGAAATAGTACAAGACTTAGGTTTACCATACTTTCAGAATGAATCAAGTTTCTGAACTTGTTTTAATCTCCATATAATTGCTTTTCTGTATATGCTAACCTTTAGAAAATGAGTTTAATAATTAGTCATCTCAGGCTAGTTAAAAGCAACATCCTGCCCTTAGTACAGTTTTATTTTCAACAAGAAATTGATGCCAAAGTAAATCCTTCACCGTGGATGGAAACTTAGCTGCAGGCCACACATACATTATGGATACTTCGATACCTCACAAAATCAGCTCCACAGAAATACTTTTCTCCTGCCCAATTTGTGACCTGGGGAAGCTGCTAATTGTGGAGCAATTGCCAGTCATATGTGTGGATGATTTTTTTTTTAAAAAAATAAGTATATAAATAAGATGCTCTAAGATAACCCATTGTGATTGCCCACTTATTACTAATCATACAGTTCCTGATATCTTTATTGTGGGGCAGCTGTGTCTTGGTGGCCTAGGATACTGCATATCAGATGGCTTTGGGCCTGAATTGGGCAGTGGGAATCCTGGCTGTGGTTTCCATTGCCTGCCTATAGCAGGGGTAGGGAACTTCAGACTCAAAGGCCTCACTTGCCCTGCTCTTCCTCCACATTTATCTCCCCCACCTACATCCTCAGTCCTATTAAGATTCCACTGGAGGGCATGGTGGCAATACCAGCTACAGGAAGTGGTGTTACAGCTTGGGAAGAAGAGTAAGGTCCAGTGGCAGCTTCTGGGCCTGAAACAAATGGATTTGGCCACTTACCTGCTTTTCCTTTCTGAAGTAAATGAATGAACAATTGCACAATGCATAGATCAGAAAATCAATTGCGTATTTGAAGGAGGAAAATGCCCTGCATAGTGGCTCGTTTATGCTTTCTGCTCAACAGCCACATGGTTTCAAGATACACCCAAAGACATCATGGGGGAAGATTGTTGCTTCTGCAAAAACAAACAAACCGTTGTTCTAGAAACTGCTACTCTCCTTTTCCCCTTCTGTAACAAACAGTGAATTCCTTGATAGAATTGTCTTCTCCTGTGTGACTTGTAATGCTTCCAGGTGGGTGTTTATTATGGGAAAAGTGCTTTGGAGCCATGCAGGGTTTTTTTGTGGCATCCACACGACAACCTTGGCATCAAAATGCCAGCCTCAATCCCCCCCCATTTAATCTGGATTTACCCTTCCCACGGAAAACCTGACATTAAAAAAATTGTTGCCAATGACCTGTTTGCAATATTAAGCTCTTGTCTGGAGGAACCCTCGGTGATCTTCCCTGATCAGGATGCAGGCTCCCCAGGTCTGTCTTTGTCAAGCCTATCTATATTAAAATCTCATCTCATTTATATCTGCCGGTTGCCATTTCACTATCTGTTTGTCCCTTCTTGTTGTTTTTATTAGCTCTCCTAGTTCATTGTGTTTGGAATTCACTCTGAGCAGGGCTCGTATTGCTGTCTGTTCTCAGCAGCGGTGGGGAAAAACAACGCAGAAAACAGATGTTAGGTGCACATTGGATTGGGATGAATCTGAAACTGAAGTGAGTGCCTGGGAGAGATTCCGAGCATAGAAAGCAGACCCTCTATGAGGCGGCATGAGTTAAAGCAGGGCCACCTGAAGTATCTGATAGATAGATAGATTTAATTTCTGCCCCACCTTTTCATCCAAGGAGCTCAAGCTTACACACATGGTTCTCCCCCATCTCATTTAATCCCCACAACAGCTCTGTGAGGTAGGTTTGGCTAATAGGCAGTGACTGGCCCAAAGCGTGCTTCTTCACATGGTAATGGGTACAGTTCATTTACTTCACTTACTTCAAAATGTAGTAAGCCAACTTTGCTGTAGGATCCCTAGAACTCCCTTTCTACTGGCAACCTAAATGTGAGGCACCATCACTGAGAATGCCTTCTTGCCATTCACCACCTGTAATGGCATAAAGTTGATCACACCTGCACCCAGATCATTTAAGGGCGTATATTCTGGATGGAATTGAGCATCTGTTTCTTGTCCTGGAATAGATGGCTGAACAGTCTGTACGTCTGAGGAAACAGAAGAACACTGCTAGTTGTTGTTCATTCTTTTTTGTATTTGCCAGATTGTTTAAATAAAAAATAAATATTTGTTATTGGAGAGAGTTGTAGGCGGTCCAGTTTAGTATAAAACACAGCTGCTAGGTTACAAATGGAAATTTCTGAGAAATATTCAAAAGCAACCCCGTGTGCAACACGTTGCAATAGTCCAAGCTAGAGGTCACCAGGGCATGAATAACGTGGCTAAATTTTCTCCGCTCAGGACTGGCTGCAACTGGTGCACCAGTTTGTTGGTGTTTGTTGGAAGGTGCTGCATTCTTTGTTAGGTTACTAACAGGGGCTCCTTGTGACTGTGCTGCATCTGTCAACACCTGAAGACTTTCAGTCTGATCCTTCAGAGGGAACGTATGCAACCCCATCCATAACAGGTTGAACACCCACCCACAGTCAGATGAACCACCTACCAACACTATCTCCATCTTACTTGGATTGAGCATCAGTTTACGTTGTTCATAATATGATGGTTTCTTTGAAAGCAGTTTAGAAAATCTCAACTGACTTCTAAGAATGGCCTCAGAATTTAATCTCCACTGAAGGTGAAGAAAGAAACAGCTTGATGGTTTCCAGATTTGCTCAGGTGTGTTGGTGCACCTTCACAACACTCCTGAAAGGTAGTTTAAGCTGAACGATTTTGTCTGTGGTCACACAGTGACTCTCTGTGGCTGACATTTGAATTTGAATCTCTCATGCCCAAGTCCAAGCTTTTTGACACCACATGGCTAGTATTTAGCTTTCCAGAAGCCTTTCGCATCACCTGAAACCTGATCCTTTTAACTGAAGGTGTCCTGATCCTTTTAACTGATTGAACCTACATACCAACTATGTCCTCTAACGCTGGTACACTATTTCCCAAGCTTGCCTCTTCTTCCTCCAAATAGTCATTGTAGATTAGGGATGGGAACCTGTGGTCCCACCCAGATGGTGTGGATCATAGCTCCCAGCACCCCTAACCATTGGCCATTGGCCATGCTGACTGGAGCTGATGGGAAGTGGAGCCTGATAGCATCAGGAGGGCCACAGCTTCCTTGACATACCGAGAACTCTTAAAGGCTGTCACCAGTCAGGCCTTTTTGCAAATGGAATATTGAGGTTATATACCTCTGTCTCTGAGCTCCCTGCCCCCCCCCCCGAGACTTTATGATCAACTACAGTTTTCTCTTCAGTTCTCTGGCTTCTTTACCTCTGCTTAGAGTAGTCAGAAATAGGAGAAATCATCCCACACCCCTCTCTTGTAAGATAAGATGTGAGTGTCATGCAGCGAGGGTGGTAGTAGGTTCAGGGCAGAGAAAGATAAAACCTATTTGCACAACACAGAATAAATTCCTGTAATTCACAACTACAAGATGTGGCAGGAGTCATTTGCTTAGGGATTAGTCAAGGTAATAGAGGGCCTTTCAATGGCTGTTAGCCATTCCAATTAAAGGGAGCCCCCATATTCAGGGGTGAAACACCAGTTCCTGGCAGGGCGGGGAAGTCAAAAGGGCCTAATACCTTCAAGCCCTGTTTGCAGGTTTCCTAGCTGACTTGTGGCTAGGCACCATGGGAAACGGAGTTTCTGTGCGCTCTGGCACTCGTCACAGTGTCCCATTGTGCCAGAAGCAGTTTAGTCATGCTGGCCACATGACCTGGAAAGCTGTCTGTGGAGAAATGCTGGCTCCCTCGGCCTGAAGCGAGATGAGCGCTGCACCCCAAAGTTGCCTTTGACTGGATTTAACCATCCAAGTGTCCTTTACCTTTACCCTTTACCTCACACACTGTGGGAAAAGGATGCTGGTCTAGATGAACATTTGCTCGGATCTGGCAGTGCTCCCAACAGTCCAGCAGTATATTTATGGCTTATTGCTGTTGGGTTTGTTAAGTATAATTGTTTAATTGACACTGAAATGGGAATGCCTGTGTATTGCTGAAAAGATCTAACATAGAAGATTCCATTGAAGTATACTAAGCTAAATTAAGAGCAAAAAGGGCTCTTTGAGCTGCCTTGATGGGTTGATAATTAACTGTTATTGCTCTCAGGTAGCTCTGATGTGGTGTTTTAACCTTAGATCATATGATAGGTATTGAATTTGCCATCTTGGAAGGGTGGTGGCTGGAGTTCTGTGTTCTCAGACTCTGTGAGCATAAAGATGCAAATGACTCTTCAGCAGGATGCAGGTTTTAGGGAGAGACAGACCTCTGCTTCTAGGTCTGTTGGAATTATTTCATATTTTGTAGGATGCCGATGCTCTACCTTGGACTGGCATATGTCTTATGGAGCTATTTGGATGTATCATTTGATGTTTCTGTTCTGCTTTGAAGAAAGTTCTGCAAGTAAAGTTTTGAACAATCTAATGGGTCTGGACAATGCTTCATTTCTAAAGGAGTTGGTTTTATGCATCCAGTTGCTTCAAACTGCATAATATCTGCAATAGGGTATGCACAGACTTAACAAGTGTTAGATTTAGGAATGTAGGAAGCTACTTTACAGCAGCTGGAGATGGCAAGGATTGAAACTTGGATCTTCTGTATGCAACACAGGTGTTCTGCCATTAAGCTACAGTCCACCCGTTTAGTGTATTACTGTGCTTTTTTAGGTTACTGATCAAATATCCTAGTGTTGGACTACATAGTTTGTGTTCCAAGTCCACTTTTGTGGTCTGCCCCTGGGATCTCATATCTTCCATCTGCATGAGCAACTAGGGTGAGGACAGACACTGGTGGAGGAAGAGGAGTGCGGGGGGAGCATACCGCCCCTGGCAGCGTGATCCCAGCAGGGTACCACTGCGGCTCCCCCCCGCACTGGGCGCCCCGCCCCCACAGGTAGTGCACCCCACCCCCAGGACGCACACCCCACCACTCTGGGCAGTGCAGCCTGCCCACGGGACATGCGCCAGCCCCGACCCACCTGCTCTCTTCCCCCCGGTGCCGGAGCATGAAGCTCCGCCACTGAGGACAGGTATTCACTAGCATTGGTGTGATGACAGCTAAGCCATTTAAATCCACGTGCCACCCATCCCTGTGCTTCTCTATTCAGAAGTTAGTCCCACTGTGTTCAGTGGTGCTTACTCCCAAGTAGGGATGGGAAAGAAATGGGATTCAATTCACGTGCAAGGTTGACTCTACCTAGTTCGCACTCCCCCAAAACAACACACAAACCAAAACACCACCATCCTTCAAAATTCATACTTCTCCAACCAAGTAATGTGCACAAGAATTACTTTACTAGGGCCAAGTATGCATGTAAACACATATAGTGGAGAAAACAACTCAGAAAAAATTGCAATAATTTACGGGGAAATGCTTTGCAAAAATGTGCAGATTGGACAAAAATCTTCATGTTTTAATGATGACTTACATGATTATTTTTATGAGGACTTAAAAAAATATCTAAAGCTGATGTAGAAATGTGGAGAACCAAAGTTAAAACCAGAAAAATAAGAAATGGAAAGAAGCAGAAATGGTGGGCAGATTTTCTGATCCTTAATGCCAACTAAGTTGCATACTATTGTAGGCCTGGTATAGGTAATTTAACTTCTTTTTTAAGATGGTAAACCCAAGCTATTAAACTGCACCAATATATATATACTACAATACAATGTTCCAGTTAACATTTCTGTGGCATGCTGTGTTTTCCCATCTATCTCTCCTCTCTCCCACCACCCCCATCAATTTGACCAATACTGAATTGTGTTATCTATTTGTTCCTGGCTCATAGAAAGTGGATTGGTGTGGGGTGGAAGCCCAAATACATGCAAATACACTTGAATAATGCATGACCTTTTTCAGTATAAGTACTGCAGAATCTTTTGCTTGTTTCTCACAGATCTTGAGTTGCAAAGAAAAGGTAAAAAAACAACAACACAAAAAAGTAACTGGGGTAAGTTCATAAATAAGACATTTTCAAAAATAAGTGTGATGCTCTATAGAGCATACATGATTTTTTTTAAAAAAACAAAACAACACAACACTATGTGAAGCTACAAAATGAAAAATATAAAAGTTACTCCGGAAAACTCTTCTGTTACTTCAACTTGCAAAATAGGGATTCACTTCTAAATTAATTAAGAGACTGAAAGCCTGAGCAAATTTATTTTAGGATAATCCAGTCCAGGTGGGACGCGGGTGGCGCTGTGGGCTAAAGCCTCAACGCCTAGGGCTTGCCGATCGAAAGGTCGGCGGTTCGAATCCCTGCGGCGGGGTGCGCTCCCGCTGCTCGGTCCCAGCGCCTGCCCACCTAGCAGTTCGAAAGCACCCCCGGGGGCAAGTAGATAAATAGGTACCGCTTACCAGCGGGAAGGTAAACGGCGTTCCGTGTGCGGCTCTGGCTCGCCAGAGCAGCGATGTCACGCTGGCCACGTGACCCGGAAGTGTCCTCGGACAGCGCTGGCCCCCGGCCAATAGATGTGAGATGGGCGCACAAACCCCACAGTCTGTCAAGACTGGCCCGTTCGGGCAGGGGTACCTTTACCTTTACCTTAATCCAGTCCAGATCCTGAGATAACTCCAGTGCTTTTTCAGGCTGTGTATAGATAACCAAATATGCAGATGATTCTTCAGCTGGTGATTTGCAACCCAAAATCTGAAAGAGGTCACACCGCCAGGATCACAATCCTTGCTGGGTTTTTCCAATTTGCATTTTTTCCCCCAGAGGAGAAATGATGGCTGTTGCAGCATGTAGCTCCAGAGATACATCTGCGTACCTCCTGCAGTGCTGAGGTGCATCACTCAAATTGCACATTGTATGCAGCAGCTGATGATGGAAGCAATCCCAGAGTTGTGCTCTACGTAATGTCACACAGAGCCCCTGCTTCAATCTGCACACTGCTGCCAGGACAGACTACAGGAAGCTGTCCCAGAAGGGTGCCTCGGGATCCCCTGTATTGTCACACAGGATGCTGAAGGAGACCTGTCACATTCTGTGTAACTTCCGCGTTGGCTAGAGGGCAAGAGAAGGAAAGCAGTTAAATATATCTTCAAAGCCCTACACTGTTTTGCCTCCCTTATCTGGATACACTTATATCAAGAGACGTCCATGCCCGTGACCCTTACTTCTCTCACTCCACTATCTTCAGCCATCATAAGGCCTGTTGCTCCCTCAAAACATTCCACCCTTTCTGCCTCACTACTCCATGCACATGGAATTGCCTCCCAGAAGACCTGCATGGTGCCACCTATCACACCTCCTTCATCAGTAGTGGAATCTGGCAACATGAAGAGAGTTCAACTGCTTAAAACATAATGGCTTTGGGGCAAGATGTTGATTCCTCCACTCACAAGTCACTTAACCCAGCCAGAGTTCCCAGGTGCTGACAGCTTCTCGGTCCCTTGAAAGCGGCTTTTTTCAGAGCATCATAGTTGAATCCCCTGTTCACTCTTTTCCCCAGAATGAATTTGATAGCCAAGATTTATGGCTGGCTATCATAAATCAACACATAATTATCTCCATCAGCAGCCTGCTGGCAAAAGATGTTCAGTCCACCATGTTCCTCCTCCAGAAGTTCACAAACATTGCCATTCTCAGTGGTGGCATTGACTAAAGAGAAACAATTTTTTTTGTGGCCTAGTCAATTGCACTTCTAAGATAAACTATTTTAAAAAAAATTCTGGAGAGGCAGAACACACCTTATTCATGGTGTGTGAGGAGGGCACTGGGTTGGGGAAGGTTGTTCTAGAGCAGTGATGGCCAAACTTGGCCCTCCAGCTATTTTGGGACTACAACTTCCACCATCCCTAGCTAGCAGGACCAGTGGTCAGGAATGATGGGAACTATAGTCCAAAAATAGCTGGAAACCCAAGTTTGGAAATCTACATGGTTCAACATGTGAACACGGGTTTAGTTGGAAATGTACTACATATCCATTCCTATAGTAACATCACAATTTTCAAAGAAAAGCATTAAAAATTACTCTGGGCATGAACCTAGGAATGCAGGAAGCTGTCTTAGCTCAGTATTGTCTACATTGACTAGAAGAGGCTCTCCTATGTTTCAGGCAGGGAACTCTCTCAGCCTTTCCTGGAGAGGCCAGGGATTAAACCTGGCAAATTCTGCACGCAAAGCCTGATGCTCAACCCCTGAGTTATAGCCCTTCCCCATGAAATAATTTTGTTGTGTGTGTGTTTGCTTATCCCAGGTGTGAAACGCTGAGAAAAATAGAAGAATACATAGAAGGAAAATTCCAGCAAGTGTAGTTTCTTCTGTTGCTAAATGCCATGATAGGAAAACTACACAACTGCTAGGGTTGCCATATTCTGAAGAGCAAAAAAGAGGACACATTTGCCAGCTTCTACTTTTAACTACAGATCGCTATGACGACTTTCATTTTACATACCCATGAAAAAGAGGACATATGGCAACCTTCCAACTGCCAGAAAATTCTTCTCTACCTAATATGTGTGTTTACTTGTAAGTAAGTTTCACCAAACTGTCTTAAAAGGGAGTTATCCTCCCACAAGTAAATGTGCCCATAGGATTGCAGCCTTAAAAGGTAAATGGGTTACCTCAGGGTTTGAATCTTGAAACTCTAACTTATTTGGAAGCTGTGTTCCATCAGAACTGGTGAGATTTCAACATAAATATATTCAGGACTGGAATAAAAGGCTTCTTAAACAGTGAGCAAAAACATGCAAACAAAATCTACTATCTACTGGGATAGATTTAAAATGCATTAACTGTGGCACAGTTAACTCAAATATCTTTTTTAAGAAGAGGAGGGAATGCAATAAGGATTCTTAATATTTTTGGAAACAATAAGATACCGCATGATAGGCAAGCTAAACTTCCCTCCCCCCCTAACAACCAGCCATGGTTCCAGTGAACAAAAAAATCAAGTTAGAAAATGTATTTACTAAAAAAATATATATCTATTTTCCTGCAAAATAATGTAAGAATAATGAGTGCATATTCCCTTTTGATGTGTATGGCACATGCTCCTTTAAGGAGAAATTCTGTATTTCAGAGATAGTGTGCATATCGTGAAATGAAATGAAATGGTTGTTATGGCAACAACTCTCAAAAGCAACTACTTAAATGAGAAATATGTTCTATACAGCCATAGAAAAATGAAAACATGAAAACAGAGACAGGGAGAATGGCCAAACAGAAGCAGTATGAGATGGTGAGAGCATTGCTGATTTACAGGCACATAGAAATGCAGAAGAAAGCTATTTATTTTCCTTCTTTTTGAAGCCAAAGTTTAAAGCTGCATCTGTTTTGGGGTACTTTAATAAGTTTTTTTTTTAATTAATGTTTTCCCTTCGGTAATTAAAAATACCCCCTAAACCCCATATCATATTAAACTAACTTTATTGCTACAACGACCCAACATTAAAGATAAATAAATGACCCTGTGATAACAACTTTGATCCGTTTGGACACTGCACCATATTCATGGAGCAATGGCAGTGGATGTAGCCAGAGTCTCTGTATTCCAAAAACCTCAGCCTTGTGGGACAAAAATCTCAGCCTTGGCTGGTGGCAGTGGGGCTTTTGAAAGTGTCACAGCTATGGCTGCATCTACAGCCTGGACAGGGCAGAAGGGGATGAGGGGCAAGGTGGGAAATGCCTTTCCTGTGCTAGCTCTCAATCACAGCTGGTGAGGGGAGAGTTAACCCTTCCTTCCCCACCTATGGCATCTGCCCCAAATGCACTCCCCGTGTTGCAATTAGTCTTATTTCAAGGGTTAATTGCATTTGGGGAGGGCCAATTTTGAAGGGATCATGGGTAGGCATGAAAGAGGTAAAACTCCCCTCCCTAGCTGTGTCCCTCAGTTGAACACGCCTGCCTCAATTTGCTCTTCCTTTGCTGCAAATTGAGGGGGGGGGCACGCTTTCTTTTGGCTCTGTTGATTCAATAGATCCTACTGCATACCTGCTTTAGGTTGAGCACATTCTTGTTTGGGAGTTTCAATCTTGGCTTAAGACCACGTTTAACCTGCCTGCTCTTTGTCTACAGGGCACAATGTCCAAACACCTTATTAAAATCCGGTAAGGGTTTGCAGGGTCTTTCTCCTCTCGTCTCCCACAGTGCATTTATTTCTGAAAGCAAGAACAAAACAAAACAAAACAAAACCTTTGGTGGAAACCTGCCTTGGTTACGTGAGTAAAAGCACAAACAGTTTTTAATTTTGACTTGTATAAGCCTGCAGTAAGAAAATTTGAGAAGCCCTGTTGTAAGGGGGACGGTTGGTGCAGTGATTATATTTTCCAGGTTAGTGGCTAGAGACTGATGCAATGAAAATGCACTCTACCAAATGCACTCTTCTTCACATTTCCTCATCGCTGCCCTAGTTTTATTCGGAAGCCTAAAAGCAGACACGTTATTCTGAAACTCTCATTTAAATCTCTCCTTAAAATCTGCTAATACTATGCCCTCTCTTGGGCTGTCAGGCCGTCAACTTTTCCATCTTGCTAGCTGCTGAATAACCTGTTTTGCTACTCTTTTTCAAAAACTCCTCACCCCTCTTTTCACTCTTGATATGTTTGTTCTAAATCATAAACACACTTAACTGGTAGACACAGGGACAGCTGCTGCTGCTGCTGCACTCAAGTGAAGCGGACACGGAGCAATGGATCCAAACTACAAGAAAGAAGATTCCACCTAAACATTAGGAAGAACTTCCTGACAGTAAGAGCTGTTCGACAGTGGAATTTGCTGCCAAGGAGTGTGGTGGAGTCTCCTTCTTTGGAGGTCTTTAAGCAGAGGC
Source organism: Podarcis vaucheri (assembly GCF_965113315.1). Lineage (NCBI taxonomy): Eukaryota > Metazoa > Chordata > Lepidosauria > Squamata > Lacertidae > Podarcis > Podarcis vaucheri. Next base: position 76,800,422 of record NC_138764.1, read on the forward strand.
TTGACAACCATATGTCAGGAGTGCTCTGATGGTGTTTCCTGCTTGGCAGGGGGTTGGACTCGATGGCCCTTGTGGTCTCTTCCAACTCTGTGATTCTATGATTCTAAGTCCTGCTTTAGGGCTTCCTGTGAGCATTTAGTTAGCCAACATGAGGGAAAAATGCTGGACTTGATGGGGCGCTGGCCTGATCTAGCAGAGCTTTTCTGATGCTCTAATGATAAGTGAACATGCCATTCAGTTTCTCATTTTTCCAATATTCAGTTCACCATATTTCTTCTTCAGTCTGCGATTTTTTTAAAAACCCCAATAAAAATCTGTCATTATTTTAGTGTACATTTCCCTGAATATACCCATTTTTGCATGCAATTTCATTTAACACACATTTTTGCAAGCATTTTCCCCAAATAGAATGCATTTTCACCAACATATTAATTTTCACAACAACCCCCTACAATATACACATTTTTGTACACAATCTAGGCTTGCCATATTCCAAAAAGTAAAAACCAGGACACCCCAAAAGTTGTTGAACTTTTTGACTTATCTAAGATCCAGGACAAAGTGCTACGTTTCAGAAATTACCCCTGGACATCAATTCTGCCTTTGAAACCCCAATATTGTCTGGGAAAATCCAGACGTATGGCAGCCCTATATTTACTGGAGAATTGCATTTCAAAATTCAGAGAATGGTGAACTTTAAAGATAACTGATTTGGTTTGTATATCATCTCAGACAAGTGCAAATTGGGCAGGTTTGCATTAAAATGTGAACCAAACTGAATGGCTACCCCATCCCCAACTAGGGATTGTTTTGTATAACTGCATAACTGTATGATCTGCATTTATTTCCGATTTCTGCTCCCCCATCACATTTAAGCACACACACAACTACATATTTTTAAAACACATTTTCTTTCAAAATGCACATTTTAAATTCTTGATATATTTTTAAAGCTCAGAACTATGCCCCAAATCCAGGAAATTCAAAACCTGGTGACTAGCTTAAGTTCCATTCTTCACATTAGTCTAGGAGGTGCAGATTGAGTCAACATGCCCTAGTTTTCCATGACTGTTCCAGTGGAACATTGGGCAATGTTGGGCAGTTGATCAAGACCCAATGGGTGTTTGAAGCCAGCACAATCTCCAGTCCAGGAAATGTGGATTAAGATGTGCTTGCAGGGCCTCTTTATTGGTTCTGCTAAATGACCACCTGTACAGGCTCCTTCCTCAAGAGACATCTATAGCAGTCATTCTACCAGGCTATAGGAGAGAGAGAGGAGGTGGCAGGGCATCTCCATCAGCTTTGCTGAAATAATAATAATAATAATAATAATAATAATAATAATAATAATAATTTATTATTTGTACCCCACCCATCTGTCTGGGTTTCCCCAGCCACTCTGGGCGGCTTCCAACAAAGATGAAAGATACACTAAAACAAAAAATACACTAAAACAAAAAATACACTAAAACAAAAAATACACTAAAGACTAGCTACATGAGGCTTCCCCCTCAGGGGGAAAAGAAAAAGACAAAATGAGAATATATAATAAAACAAAAGCACATCAATAACTTAGGGAATTTAGGGAAGTTTTTAATGTCTGATGCTGTATTGTTTTTAATATTCAGTTGGAAGCCGCCCAGAGTGGCTGGGGAAACCCAGCCAGATGGGCGGGGTATAAATAATAAATTATGATGATGATGATTAACTCCTTACTCCCACAAACACATTTAAAAAGCCATAGAATGTTAATCACCTGGTTTAAGTGAAATGTTTTTGCCTGGCGTCTGAAGATATGTAATGGAGGCACTATGCGAGCTTCACTAGGGAGAGCATTCCACAAACAGGGAGCCACCGCAGAAAAGGCCCATTCTCGTGTTGCCACCCTCTGGAACTCTTGTGGAGGAGGCATGCAAAGAAGGGCATCAGATGATGATTGCAGGGTCCAGGTTGGTCCATATGGGGAGAGGTGGGAGAGAGATTCAACTGCACCGTCTCTCTATTACCTATGCTGAAACACCAGGAACTTTAGCCTGCTTTTTCCAAATTGTTCCATTCTTAGTGTTCACTACAAGATCTCTGTAACTAAGCAATACAGCCAGAGCTTGCTTCTTCCCTACTCCCTACCAGTTCCTTTTGTGTCATTGTGACTTTTCTGTTGAGAACCTGAGCACAGGGAATGCCTTACTGATATCTGTAAGCTGGTTGGGAAGCCTTTTCAGCTAAAGTGTGGGGTTCATCATCATCACCACTGATTGCAGAAGTGAGCAAACAGCGGATACTCTTTGGAGAAGGGCAGTTCTCATAGCTGGGCAAGGGGAAAGGGAAAGCACAATGCAGGCTTTTTGTCTGGTTGGGGCCAGTCCTACCATTCCACCACGGTGCCTAAATATGTAGCTGTGCAGCAGCTGTAGATGCGCGACATCATCTCTGAGAGGCAGAAAAAGCCCTTGCAGAATATTCCTAAGCCTTTCACTGGCAGAGATGAGTGGGATGGGAATAAACTGCACTCCCAGCCAGAATGCTGCTGCAGATGTGAACATTCTCCTTCCCCTTTGTGTACAGCACCTTCCTAGCTTTGAGTTTCTTAGCAGACACAGACAACCGATAACTAGATCAGGATTTTGACTTGTGGGTGTGACAGGTAAAGAGAAGGATTTATCAGTCTAACCCAAATAGGAGACAGCACTCTGGAATCCTCCTAAGTCACTTATGTATATGTCCAACAAGGCAAAGAACAGAGTTGTTAAATGAAAACTTGCCCCGATAAATCTTTTGTGGGGCTTTACAAACCTTCTGATCGGATTTGTAACTCTAGACGAAGATCTGTATATTTGCTGCAAGATTTGGAGGATTTAAAAATCCATCTCTTGACTTGTGAAACAATTCAGTGTTTTAGAAACCAGGTAGCTAAACCCAACTAAGACTAAAAGCACACAACACTTGGCTCTTGAAGGTTTACTGACAGCGTCTTATACACTGGAATGAAGAGATAATGTATGTAACTCAGGTGTATTAAATCCTGATTTTTATTAATAAACTCAGGAGTAATAGCTTTAAAAATAACCCCAAAGACATTGAAGAGAGCTTAACCCTGTTTCTTAAACTTTCTCTAAATTGTAAAACTAAGAAGGGTGAGCAGAGCAGCTATTTCAGATTTTAGCTGGGGAAAGGCTAATATCTCAGAGATGAGTAGGATTCTGTTACAATGTTCTAAAAGACCTAGTCTTTCAACATTCAACATAAAATAGCCACCAAGAAATTAGAATATTTTAAGAGCAGACTTAGCGAATGCTTGAAGGGAAAATTATGTATATTTCCTTTGTAAACAACTTTCTGAAAAAGCTCTGCATGGGACATTTTTTCTGAGAAGGTGCATCACCAAACCCTTTGACCACCAAGTGATGGAGTTAGATTAATTCTTTTTGAATTAATGTTCTGTTTTTACTTCCTGAGCAGCTATTTTGCTATGTGCTCTCTGTTTGTGTACTTCTTAAAGGATTCTATAAGATTCACTTAGTGGGAAGCATAGCCAATGATCAGGGATGATGGAGGTTGTGGTTCAGCAACATTCGGAGGGCCAAAGGTTCCCTACACTTCATTTAAATCCTCCCTTTCTACATGGCACAGTCCTAATCTGGATCAGTTTTATGAATATGAACCAAGTGTAGAGGAAAACAATGTTCAATTACCGTATTTTTCCGTGTATAAGACTAGGTCCCCCCCAAAAAAATATAAAAAATTAGGGGACGTCTTGTACATGGATATCCGAGGCTGGACTGGCGATTGGTTGTTGCCGCAAAAATAGGGGGTGTCTTATACCTGGGGGTGTCTTATAGATGGAAAAATACGGTACATGGTATCTACAAGTGGGACCAGGAACTAAATACTGTATTGCATCGTGGAGAACTCCTGATCAGGGTTCCAGACAACTTGCCATGCCTTCTACCAGGATACTTCATTCCCCACCCTTATTTTATTGCTAAGGTTTTTTTCTCTACTACTACAAACATCCTTCTTGTTCCTCAGTAGCTCTGTTTTGGTTACATGGTCATTGTAACTCAGCACTTGAGTTTGTTATTAGTATAGCTGATGATTCCGCTCATAGTTCAAGAGCAGCTGCTTTCTGTGAAGCCTAAATATATGGCCCGTCTTTCTGGGTTTTCTGACATGGCTTCCACAATCTTTAATGGCGCAGGGCAATGTTTAGTAACAGAGTAATGTATAACACAAGAAGCCCGTGTAACATTAAATTTTATATGAGCTTTAATTAGACAACATTTATATAAAAGCCTTTCCTGTGTCAATTAGCTGATTGACTGTCATCTGCTTTCTGGGTTAGTGAAACTTGATCTTCTGTGAATGAATTTGTTTATTGGGGGAAAAGGTACCAGGGAATGGAAAAGAAAGATTGAATTAAATGTTGTATGCTGAGTGACAAGCTACATTTGATAGGGCTTTTAGTTTAATTACTTGTGTTTAATTAAGATATTTATTCATCGAGAAAGTTCTTCATATTAGTAAGATATTGGAGAGAACCTTGTTTGCTTATGATTTTTAGATACATTTATGATATTCAAAAAACTGTCAGGCACTCTCTTTAATTTAAAATGGATAATTTATTTGCTGGTGTCCAGAAATCATTACACAATGAACCATAACCCATGACTTTCCCCCCCATGACAGCCTAATACTTAGGGCTATATAGCTGGCCCATTTTGTATGCTCTGTTAAGCACTGGAAAAGCTCTTTTAAAAAGTCTTATCAAAGATCTGCTCGCCTGTATTGTTTAGTATTCTGTAGCCATTTTCAAAACAGCTTGATGAGTGTATAACTTGATTGAGATAACATGCATCCAGTTCAATGTTCTGGGAACAGTTCAGAAGTACTAGTCTTGTGTGTTATTTCAGAAGTTAAAACACTGTGTTTTTTAAAGCATGGAACAAGTTAGGAAATTAAATGAGATTTTTCTCTCCACAAAAAGCATCCAGGATTTATCAGTCTGAAATTACAAACCAAAGCTTCTCCTGTCAGTGGCAATGTTTACAACATTAACAAAACTACTGAAAATGTGACGCTAGTAACAACCCATTCTTGGAAATCTACTTTATGGAGTATTCATAGATGGAGTGTTTTAGTAGGTGATGGTATGAACTCCCTTGGCAGGCCAGACCTGGACCTGGAAAACTGAATTCTATTTCCTTCAACATTCAGAAAATAGCTTGGTTTACTTCAAGTCCAATTTGAAGCTCAGTCAGATACCCACAGATCTCTGACAACAATGCCACCAGGAACAAGATGGGACCTGATTCTCTTCCAAACTCTGAGCCACCAACCCTCCTTCTCTCTTGCCCATTTACCTCTCTGTGCCTGCCTGCCTCCAAACCTGTTCTGTAACTCCAAACTACTTACGTAGATGGCTCCTAGGAGAAAGGAAGGGGGCTACTCTGAGACTCCCGTGGCATCTCTCATGCTGCTGGTGGGGCAGAGTCACAGCCATAGCCATAGCCCCCTGGCGGGAGCATCATTACTATTTTCTGGGCCAGTGAAGGGAACAGCATTGAGGTTGGGACAACACTGGTGCTCTAGGAGTGTTGGATTGGCTCCACTGGTACACTGTGCAACCCTGACTGCACTACTGCTTTTCCCCTCCCCCTCCCTCTCCTGGTAAGTGATAGCAAGGCCACTGCTGGGAAGCTATTACCATGGCTCCACCTCACCAGGCTAGCTGCTCCTGCTGCTATGACTGCAAGCCAGGTGTTAGGAGCACTGGGAAACACAATTTCCCCATTGCAACCGGCAGAGGTCAATTGTGCTGGGGAAATTTCATTTCCCAGTGCTTGTGATGCTTGGTTCATAACAGTAGCTGGGAGCCAAGTTAAAGGGAGGAATGGGAGAGCTCCCTCTCTTCCTTTAGTCCAACATTGCTACTGCTGGGAGTGAGAAGTTTTGGAGACAGCCTGCGTATTAGAGGGAAGCATAGAGGGAGGACTTGATTTCTTCTTTGCCTCACTTTAAATGTCATGCTCATCTCATGCTTGAAGTGAGCTTTACAAGTCACCAAGATACATATATTCCAGCCAGTAAGTAGACATTGCTAGTTTCATACGTAAGGTTTACATCACTGTCTTGCACTGCTCTCTCACAGTGTTTCTTAATTTTAAATCTGATCATTGACAAAACATAAGAGAAATAAGAGGAGCTGCATTTGCAATGTGAATGAGCAACCTGGTTGATGCATGTTCCATATTTCCATTTAAAATCTGATAGAAATATATCTCCCTGCCATAAAAAAGAGGGGCAAAGACCCCTTTCCCTCTGAGCCAATACTGGACCTAAGAATACCCCAGACTTGTTCATGCAAGGGGATGTATCCAGGAGTAACCGCAAACAGGGTGCTATTTATCCTTGGGCAAGCGCTGCTCTAATGTCAGTTTTCTTGCAGATTTATTGCTAACACTTTATTCAGTGTCCCCCCTCAAACCAATTTGAATGCTCTCGCAGAAATGAAGCATACAATACATACATATTCCTTACAACACACCATCTGAATGTCAAGTACAATCCTACAAACAACCTTATCTTTTTGCCTCCAAAACAACTCATCAGTGTGTACGTGCGCAGAAATTGCATTGACAAATGTAATGTTATGAGTTCTGTGGGTGCTAGACATTTCTAAATTCCTGGAACCAGTAACTGTTAGAATTTAATCAAGGCTCAGAATGTTAAACCTGGGACGAGACCCATGTGGAATCAGCAAGTGTCAAAAGCTTGTTAAGCTAGTCTAAGCTTTCTGTGTGAGGTGATAATATGGGGGATGAACCATTAAGAAAACAATGGATCAAAGAAACAGAGATGGGACTTCTCCCTCAACAGATAAAGCCAGGGTTTACAGTAGAGAATTGGGAGCAATGTGAGTTAGAAACTTAGGTTAGGAAGAAGCTATGTGACAGAGACTCAAAGCAGCAGGCAGAACGTGGAGTTTGATGTCTGTTTAGATCCAGGGCTATGCCTATGGGAGAAACAAAGCCATCTTGGGGTGCTAATGTTCTGAACCCCTCCATCATAGTCACTGGTGGAGGAACGGGGGGCGAAGGGAGTGCACCGCCCCCTGCACCATTGGGGAGGGGGTACCAGCGCGGCCGCCCCCAAGACACGCAATGTGCCACATCCCCAGGACACATGCCAGCCATGCCCCCACCAGCTCTCCGCCCCCGGTGCCAGAGCATGCAGTTTCGCCACTGATCATAGGCTCAGGCTGTATATATGTGTAAATAAACAATATATCATAAAGCAGACCAACATCCCAGTGAGGCAAATCGGGTCACAACCTCAACAGAGGCCCCACCCCAGTTCCCTCAGGCCCCACCCTCGACTCTCGGCTCCCTCCCTCCCTTGTGGCTCACCCCTCCCCCTGCACCACACCACTGACCAGGCCCTTACACACTTTCGGCCACTGCTGCTGCCTTCACCTCTGCAGCGATGGCCATGGCCGTTGCTGCTTCAAGGGCTGCAGAGACTCAGCTTTTCAGCTGACATACTTCCGGAAGCCAGCACCACTTCTGGAAGGAGAAGGGGGAGTGGGTGGCACATGGGCACAAGGTGAGAGGACACTTTTGGTCCTGTCTTTTGGTCCAACTATCTGGTGGGAGGCAACTGTCTTGCACCAGAGTGTAGGACCCAAAAAGTGTGCCTTTTACTCTGGAACAGCCAGAGTTCAGGAGCCAAAACAAGACGTTTGGGAATGGAATCAGAAGCCGGGGTGGCTTCTGTAAATCCAGGATGTTCCACTTAAAATGGGACAGCTGCGCAGTGTGCATAAATACACCACAGTCTCCACTGTGCCTCATTCCCCAAAGGAAACATGAACCTTGGGTGAGCACCTAGAACCCCTGGAATCGGGGTGGCGTGCAACCATAATGTGTTCTGAAATTAATATTATGATTCAGTGACCAAAACCCATTTTCTAAGAATTCAGAGAAGGCAGTGGGAAGCAGCTTACAAAGCAGTTAGAAACTATATATTCTTTTCTGTGAACGTTTTGTCTGCAATGCATTGCCAGCAGTATGAGTAAGATGTTCCCCTGTGTAGGTCGAGCTTTCACAAAGTGCAGTGCATTTTATCTGAGAGGGGGTGGGTCTATGGTGATGGCCTGGAGAATTCCACCCCAATTCCAGGGCTGAGTGGGTGATCCCTTCTTCTTCCTGGTGAGTAGTAGATAGGTAGCCGTGTTGGTCTGCCATAGTCAAAATAAAAAAATTCCTTCCAGTAGCACCTTAAAGACCAACTAAGTTAGTTCTTGGTATGAGCTTTCGTGTGCATGCACGCTTCTTCAGATACACTGAAACAGAAGTTGCCAGATCCTTCTATATAGTGAGAAGGTGGGGAGGGGTGTTACTCAGAAGGGTGGTGGGAATGGGAGATAGGCAGATAGCTGAGAGAGCCTGTTGACGACTCTTAACGACTGTAATAGGTCTTACAGGAAAAGGCAAGGGGTGAGAAGGTGAGAAATGGTTTAGTCATGTATAGTGAGATAAGAATCCAATGTCTTTGTTCAGCCCAGGTCTTTCCATGGTTTTAAGTTTGGTAATGAGTTGTAATTCAGCAGCTTCTCTTTCCAGTCTATTTCTGAAATTCCTTTGTAGTAAAACAGCTATTTTGAGATCTTGTATAGAATGTCCTGGGAGATTGAAGTGTTCTCCTACTGGTTTCTCTGTTTTGTGATTCTTGATGTCAGATTTATGTCCGTTTATTCTTTGGCATAAGGTTTGGCCTGTTTGTCCAATATAGAGAGCTGAAGGACACTGTTGGCATTTGATGGCATACACAATGTTAGACGATGAGCAATTAAATAGTCCCGAGATGGTATGTGTGATGTTGTTGGGGCCAGTAATGGTGTTGTCTGGGTGTATGTGGCAGCAAAGTTGGCATCTGGGTTTAGAATCATAGAATCATAGAATCATAGAGTTGGAAGAGACCACAAGGGCCATCGAGTCCAACCCCCTGCCAAGCAGGAAACACCATCAGAGCACTCCTGACATATGGTTGTCAAGCCTCTGCTTAAAGACCTCCAACGAAGGAGCCTCCACCACACTCCTTGGCAGCAAATTCCAGTGTCGAACAGCTCTTACTGTCAGGAAGTTCTTCCTAATGTTTAGGTGGAATCTTCTTTCTTGTAGTTTGGATCCATTGCTCCGTGTCCGCTTCTCCGGAGCAGCAGAAAACAACCTTTCTCCCTCCTCTATGTGACATCCTTTTATATATTTGAACATGGCTATCATATCACCCCTGGGACGCGGGTGGCGCTGTGGGCTAAAGCCTCAACGCCTAGGGCTTGCCGATCGAAAGGTCGGCGGTTCAAATCCCCGTGGCGGGGTGCGCTCCCGCTGCTCGGTCCCAGCGCCTGCCCACCTAGCAGTTCGAAAGCATCCCCGGGGGCAAGTAGATAAATAGGTACCGCTTACCAGCGGGAAGGTAAACGGCGTTCCGTGTGCGGCTCTGGCTCGCCAGAGCAGCGTTGTCACGCTGGCCACGTGACCCGGAAGTGTCCCTGGACAGCGCTGGCCCCCGGCCAATAGATGTGAGATGGGCGCACAAACCCCAGAGTCTGTCAAGACTGGCCCGCTCGGGCAGGGGTACCTTTACCTTTACCTTTATCATATCACCCCTTAACCTCCTCTTCTCCAGGCTAAACATGCCCAGCTCCCTTAGCCGTTCCTCATAAGGCATCGTTTCCAGGCCTTTGACCATTTTGGTTGCCCTCCTCTGGACACGTTCCAGTTTGTCAGTGTCCTTCTTGAACTGTGGTGCCCAGAACTGGACACAGTACTCCAGGTGAGGTCTGACCAGAGCAGAATACAGTGGCACTATTACTTCCCTTGATCTAGATGCTATACTCCTATTGATGCAGCCCAGAATTGCATTGGCTTTTTTGGCTGCCGCGTCACACTGTTGGCTCATGTCAAGTTTGTGGTCAACCAAGACTCCTAGATCCTTTTCACATGTACTGCTCTCAAGCCAGGTGTCACCCATCTTGTATTTGTGCCTCTCATTTTTTTTGCCTAAGTGCAATACTTTACATTTCTCCCTGTTAAAATTCATCTTGTTTGTTTTGGCCCAGTTCTCTAATCTGTCAAGGTCGTTTTGAAGTGTGATCCTGTCCTCTGGGGTGTTAGCCACCCCTCCCAGTTTGGTGTCATCTGCAAATTTGATCAGGATGCCCTTGAGTCCATCATCCAAGTCGTTGATAAAGATGTTGAATAAGACCGGGCCCAAGACAGAACCCTGTGGCACCCCACTAGTCACTCTTCTCCAGGATGATGAGGAACCATTGATGAGCACCCTTTGGGTTCGGTCAGCCAGCCAGTTACAAATCCACTGAGTGGTAGCATAGTCAAGACCGCATTTTACCAGCTTCTTTACAAGAATATCATGGGGCACCTTGTCAAATGCCTTGCTGAAATCAAGGTAGGCTACATCCACTGCGTTCCCTTCATCTACCAGGCTTGTAATTCTGTCAAAAAACGAGATCAGGTTAGTCTGACATGACTTATTTTTCAGAAATCCATGCTGACTATTGGTGATCACAGCATTCCTTTCTAGGTGCTCACAGACTGTTTGCTTAATGATCTGCTCCAGAATCTTCCCTGCTATTGATGTCAGACTGACTGGGCGGTAATTATTTGGGTCCTCTCTTTTCCCCTTTTTGAAAATAGGGACAACATTTGCCCTCCTCCAGTCTGCCGGGACTTCGCCTGTTCTCCAGGAATTCTCAAAGATGACTGCCAGTGGTTCTGAGATCACATCTGCCAGTTCTTTTAATACTCTTGGATGCAGTTCATCTGGCCCTGGAGACTTGAATACATCTAAACTAGCCAAATATTCTTGTACTATCTCCTTAGTTATTCTGGGCTGTGTTTCCTTTGCTGAATCATTTGCTCCAAATTCTTCAGGTCGGGCATTGTTTTCTTTATCGGAGAAGACTGAGGCAAAGAAGGCATTTATTGCAGGCTCTGGTGCCAGTGTCTGTGTTAAGTCTGGTTGTAGTATTATTGTGGGTTAGGAGTTGTTTAAGATTGGGTGGCTGTCTGTAGGCAATGAAAGGTCTTCCTCCCAGAGCTTGAGAAAGAGAACTGTCATTGTCCAGCAGAGGTTGTAGATCTCTGATGATGCGTTGTACTGTTTTACTAGCTACTATGGATGTGGAATCTCTGTATACCAACATCCCACACAACGATGGTTTACAAGCTATAAGGAACACCATTTCAGATAAAACCACAGCAGACCTTGCCACCAAACTCTGCCAATTTGTCCTTACCCACAACAACTTCAAATTCGGTGATGACCTGTTCCTTCAGATCAGCGGCACAGCAATGGGCACCCGCATGGCCCCACAGTATGCCAACATCTTCATGGCAGATTTAGAACAACGTTTCCTGAACTCCTACCCACTCAAACCTCTCTTGTACCTGCGATACATTGACGATATTTTTATCATCTGGACACATGGTCAACAGACCCTGGGCACCTTTCACCAGAAATTTAATGATTTTCACCCCACAATCAACCTTACAATGAATCAATCTATGCAAGAAATACATTTTTTTGGACACTACTATAAAAATACAGGATGGGCGCATAGACACCACCTTATACCGCAAACCAACTGACCGACAAACATATCTACACGCCTCTAGCTACCATCCCAAACATACCAAACAGTCCATTGTATATAGCCAGGCACTACGTTACAGCCGCATCTGTTCCAATTCTACAGACAGAGACTCTCACCTAAGAGATCTACAGCAAACCTTCTCAGAACTAAAATACCCAGCAGATGAAGTTAGACAACAGATCAACAGAGCCAGACTGATACCCAGAGAGAACTTGCTGCAAGACAGACCCCAAAAAGAAAATAACAGAACACCTCTAGTCATCACATACAGCTCCAAAGTTAAAACAGTACAACGCATCATCAGAGATCTACAACCTCTCCTGGACAATGACAGTTCTTTTTCTCAAGCTCTGGGAGGTAGACCTTTCATTGCCTACAGACAGCCACCCAATCTTAAACAACTCCTAACCCACAATAATACTACAACCAGACTTAACACAGACACTGGCACCAGAGCCTGCAATAAACCCAGATGCCAACTTTGCTGCCACATACACCCGGACAACACCATTACTGGCCCCAACAACATCACACATACCATCTCGGGACTATTTAATTGCTCATCGTCTAACATTGTGTATGCCATCAAATGCCAACAGTGTCCTTCAGCTCTCTATATTGGACAAACAGGCCAAACCTTACGCCAAAGAATAAACGGACATAAATCTGACATCAAGAATCACAAAACAGAGAAACCAGTAGGAGAACACTTCAATCTCCCAGGACATTCTATACAAGATCTCAAAGTAGCTGTTTTACTACAAAGGAATTTCAGAAATAGACTGGAAAGAGAAGCTGCTGAATTACAACTCATTACCAAACTTAAAACCATGGAAAGACCTGGGCTGAACAAAGACATTGGATTCTTATCTCACTATACATGACTAAACCATTTCTCACCTTCTCACCCCTTGCCTTTTCCTGTAAGACCTATTACAGTCGTTAAGAGTCGTCAACAGGCTCTCTCAGCTATCTGCCTATCTCCCATTCCCACCACCCTTCTGAGTAACACCCCTCCCCACCTTCTCACTATATAGAAGGATCTGGCAACTTCTGTTTCAGTGTATCTGAAGAAGTGTGCATGCACACGAAAGCTCATACCAAGAACTAACTTAGTTGGTCTTTAAGGTGCTACTGGAAGGATTTTTTTTATTCTTCCTGGTGACAGAGACTACCCTGATGCTAAATGAGGGGACCTGAACTGACCTCAATGTGGCTGCCATTTTGAGTGAAATAGCCTAGACTTCCTTTGACTTTTTGAGCCTGGGCTAGCTTCTAAACTTTACCTCTGAACTCTCAACCTACCAGCAGTCATTTCTTGAATGCCCAGTGTTTTTTTTTTTTTTTTTAATAATAATTTTTATTACATTTTTTACAAAAATAACAAAGAGATCAAAAAGTAAGAAAAAAAAAAAAAGACCAGAAAAAAAGGAAAAAGAAAAACACGACCATTTCAATAACTCATTTCAAATTTCCATTGGACTTCCCCCATCCCTCGCAGAATGCATTTCTTAACAATAAATTTATCAGCAAATTATATCCTTATTTCGTATGTTTCTTTCTATTTTCAATTACAGTTTAAATTTAAATCTCTTGATCAATATATACTCTGAGCAATATACCATAATATCGTTTTTACCCATTTAAACCTTGATTCTTTCATAAATCTTGTCAAATTTCATAAATAATTAAGTTTTGTTACTGGAGCTAGATTCCCAATCACACGACATCTTATGTTTCATATAACTTATAATACTTTTGCAAATAGTCTTTAAATTTTTTCCAGTCCTCCTCCATTGCTTCTTCTCCCAAGTCTCGAATCCTTGCAGTCATCTCGGCTAATTCCATGTAGTTCATCAGTTGCGTGTGCCAGTCCTCCAGTGTGGGCAAATCTTGGATCTTCCAATGCTTAGCGATAAGAATTCTTGCTGCTGTTGTAGCGTACATAAAAAAAGTTCTATCCTTTTTAGACACCTTCTGGCCGACAATGCCCAGAAGGAAGGCCTCTGGTTTCTTGGGAAAAGTGTACTTAAACACCTTTTTTAACTCATTATAGATCATTTCCCAGAAGGCCTTCAGTCTTGGGCAGGTCCACCAGAGGTGAAAGAATGTTCCCTCAGCTTCCTTGCATTTCCAACATTTGTTATCGGACAAATGGTAAATCTTAGCTAGCTTAACCGGGGTCATGTACCACCTGTATACCATTTTCATAATGTTTTCTTTCAAAGCATTACATGCAGTAAACTTCATACCGGTGGTCCATAACCTTTCCCAGTCATCAGACATAATATTATAACCAATGTCCTGAGCCCATTTTATCATTGCTGGTTTAACTGTCTCATCTTGAGTGTTCCATTTAAGCAGCAAGTTATACATTCTCGATAATAACTTGGTCTTTGGTTCAAGCAACTCTGTCTCAAGTTTCGATTTTTCCACCTGGAAACCTGTTTTTTTGTCTAGCTTAAAAACCTCATTAATTTGGGCATAATGCAGCCAATTTTGCACCTTATCCTTTAGTTTTTCAAAGCTCTGCAATCTCCAGTTACCTTCAATATTTTCTATTATTTCCCAATATTTCGGCCAATAAGCCTCCATATTGGTTGTTTTCCGAGCTTTGGCCTCTATTGGTGAGATCCACCTCGGAGTTTTGCTTTCCAATAAGTCTTTGTATTTTTTCCAGACCATATATATTGCTTTTCTGACAATATGGTTTTTAAACATTCCATATGATTTACCCTTGTCATACCACAAGTACGCATGCCAACCTAACGAATTGTTGAAGCCTTCCAGATCTAGGACATCAGTGTTTTCTAATAGAATCCAATCTTTCATCCAGCAGAAGGCTGCCGCTTCATAGTATAGCCTTAAGTCCGGCAGGGCAAACCCCCCTCTCTCTTTTGCATCAGTTAATATCTTAAACTTTATTCGGGGCTTTTTGCCCTGCCAGACAAACCTAGAAATGTCCTTCTGCCACTTTCCAAAACATTCCACTCTGTCCACAATCTGCAAGGCTTGAAACAAAAACAACATCTTTGGCAAAACGTTCATCTTTATAGCTGCAATTCGGCCTAACAAGGATAATTTCAGTCTTGACCAAATTTCTAAATCTTTTTTAACTTCTAACCAACATTTCTCATAATTATCTTTAAATAGATTCAAATTCTTGGAAGACAGATTGACCCCCAGGTATTTCACTTTCTTAACAATATTTAGTTCTGTCTCTTTCTGAAACCCTTCTGTTTCCATGGCCGTCAAGTTTTTCCCTAAGACTTTAGTTTTTTGCTTGTTCAACTTAAAACCCGCCACCCGACCAAATTTCTGGATCAGTTCTAAAACTCTTTTTGTACTGGGTTCTGGCTCCTGTAGTGTTAAAACCAGGTCATCTGCAAATACTTTCAGTTTATATTGTTTCGCTCCGACCCGTATTCCTTGTACCTGCCGATCCTCCCTTATCATGTTCAGCAAAACCTCCAGGACTGAAATAAACAATAAGGGGGATAGGGGGCATCCCTGTCGTGTTCCTTTTTCAATATGAAGTTCTTCTGTCACCACATTGTTCACTATCAACTTAGCTTTTTGTTCTGAATAGATTGCTTCTATTCCATTCTCAAACCCCCTTCCCACTCCCATCCCTTCCAAATTTTTCTTCATAAATTTCCAGGAAATGTTATCAAAGGCCTTCTCCGCATCAATAAAGATCAATACTGCTTTGGTGTTAATATTTGTTTGTAAAAGTTCCAAGATATCAATAATGTTCCTGGTATTGTCAAACAAATGTCTGCCTGGGAGAAAGCCGGCCTGGTCTTTATGGATTATCTCATTTAATACTTTTTTTAATCTGTTGGCCAGAATATCCGCAAATATTTTATAATCCACATTTAGGAGTGAGATGGGACGGTAGTTCTTAAGTTGAGTCTTTTCAGTTTCCACTTTAGGTATCAATGTGATGAATGCTTCTTTCCATGTATCTGGTGCCTTCCCTCCCCCCATAATCTGGTTACAAACCTCCTCTAGTGGTTGTATCAAATAGTCTTTTAACGTCCTATAATACTTGGAGGTGAGTCCATCAGGTCCTGGAGATTTGCCCAGCTGCATATTCTGAATGGCATCCTCGATTTCTTGTTGTGTTATTTTACAATTCAAGGTTGATCTCTTCTCTTGAGATATTTCTGGAAGACCATTTTCTTTCAAAAATTGTTCTATCTCGGTTACATCCTCGGGTCCTTGTGTATACAGCTTTTTAAAATATTTCTGGAAACACTTTCTAATTTCTCCCGGTTTCTGAATGTTCTTTCCTTCAACTTCTAGATTGGTAACATAGTTTAATTTTTGTCTCTTTTTCAACTGCCAAGCTAGCAGTTTCCCACATTTATTCGCCGATTCAAATGATCTTTGTTTCATTTGTTTAATTCTCCATTCCACTTCTTGGTTAATCAGTTGCGCATATTGTGACTGGTGGAATTTAATTTCTCTTAAAGTCTCTTTGGATTTTGGGTTTAATCTTAATTTTTTCTCGCCGTCTCTTATCTTCTCCAATATCTTGTCCTTTTTACCATTCCAGAGTTTTTTCTTAATCGTATTCTGTTGTATCAGAAACCCTCTCATAACAGCTTTGCTCGCGTCCCAGATTGTTCTTTTTTCCACCGAGGTGTTCAAGTTGATTTCAAAATAGTCCTTTAAAGCTTTTTGGGCCTTCTTTACAATCTCTTGATCTCTTAGCAGGTTGTCATTCATTTTCCATCTGAAGGAGTCGGCAGTAGTAAATCTCATTTCCATTTTCAGAGCGTTATGGTCGGAGCAAGTCTTTGGGCAGATTTCTATTTTTGTGGTCTTAGGTGCCAGCCCTCTAGTTGTCCAAATTTGGTCGATCCTTGTCCATGACAGGTGGGCCTCAGAAAAGAAAGTTCCTTCTTTACCTAGGGGGTTTCTCGTCCTCCATGAGTCAATTAAATCCATATTGTCAGTTAATTCAAAGAAAGTTTTTGGTAGTCTTCCATCTTTAGTCAAATTCTGGTTCTGTGACTTATCCATAAAAGTAGAGACAACCCCATTCATGTCTCCCATCATAATGATGTTAGAATAGTCCAGATAGTCCAATAATGTCTCATGCAGCTTCTTATAAAATTCTGATTTCCCCTCGTTTGGTGCATAAATTCCTAATATCAAAATTTTCTCTCCTTGGGTCGAAATCTCAATAGCCAGGATTCTTCCTTGTTCATCTTTAAACAAAAATTTCGGTGAAAGAGTCTCTTTGGCGTAAATCACCACGCCTCTCTTCTTGACTCTGTCTGATGAGATGAATTCTTGGCCTAATCTTTTATTTATTAACACCTTCCTGTGTACCCTTGTCACATGGGTTTCTTGCAAACAAATTATATCCAAATTCTCTTTCTTTAGGATATGGAAGATCCGTTTGCGTTTTTCTGGGGAATTCGCGCCATTAATGTTCCAACTATACAGCTGCAGAGACATCTTGTATCAATCTGTTGTTACTCTTGTGGGGTGTCCTCTTTTTTGTCCGAGTCCGAAGGTGGTAACTCTTTCCCTAACTCTGGTGGTGGCCAAATAGCTGCTCCTTTCTGTAGGTCTTCTCCGTGATCGTGTAGGAACTTCTGGCAATCCTCTTTCGTTTTGATTTTTATCTTCTTTCCTTTGTATTTAAATAAGACACCTTGTGGGAACTCCCACCTGTAAAGTATTCCGTTACCTCTCAAAAGTCCAGTTAGGTCAGTGTAGTTGGCTCTTAGATCCAGTAATTGTTTAGGGATATCTTTGTAAATTTGTGCTCTTCTATCCTGGATCACAAGTGCTTTATTGAAGTGTAAATCAAGTAGCTTGTCTCTCTCCTGTTTAGTCCTTAAAATAATCAAACAGTCTCTAGGCCTGTCCTTCCCAACGACTCTTCCCAATCTAAATGCAGTCGTTATTTTGAAATCTGTGTCTTGGTTTATACCCCAGAATTTGGAAAATTCTGCCGTTAAAAAGCCGGTCAAATCCTCTTTCTCAATCTCTGGGATAGAGCGTAATCTCAGGTTATTTTCCCTGTTTCGCAGTTCCACCAAAGACAGGTAGGCCTGCTGGTCTGTAATATGTTTGTGGAGCGGTCTTACCTCTCCTTTCAGTTCCTCCACTCCTTTGGCTGCAGCCTCTGCTTTTCCAATCGCAGCCTCCGCCAATTTTCGATTTTCAGATGTTGCGTCGTTTAAATTTCCAATATCTTGTGAATGCTTGGCCACCTGTTCCGAAAGTTTGGTAATTGAAGATGTGGCTAAGTCAATTTTTGCAGTTTGATCATCCACTTTTTTGTTCAAAATTGCGAATTGTTGTAACATTTCCTCTAAAAGAGTGTTAGATCCTCCAGATGCCATATCCTCACCTATTGGTTGTTCAGCTTCTTCAGCTGGTGTTGTTGGCGAGGGTGCAGTCTGTAAAACAGCAGGGACTGAAGATCTACGTCCCTGAGAAAACAGGGTTGTTTGTGTCAGTTTGCCTTTCCCTGCCTTCGACGCAGCTCTTGTTTTTACCCTGTCGCTCATTCCACACCTGTCTTTGGATTCAAGGTCAGACTGTCAAAAGTTTCATGAGAAAGGCAGGCACAAGCGTAAACAATCTAACCACAGAAAGACAAAGCAAAGTTGGTTCTCAGGAAATTGTAAGTCCCAAGTTCCACTAGAGGGAGTAATGTTGCAATTCAGGGAAGAAGAAACAAAATTTCAGACGCCATTAAAGTTCCTTAAGTTAAGTAAATTAACGATGATCCTTGGAAAAGACCTTTTCCCTCTAGCAGAGCTCTCACAGTGTTGCCATAAGTTTCTTAAAGGGTGCAAAGTACAGTTGTTTAATTGTATCCAACAGTAATGCCTCTAAGTGTCCATTTCAAATTTATAAGTGTATCCGCAAAGTAGCCTTTTGTCCCACTGCAAGTCCGGGACTGGGGGTTTTAAAGTCTTTAGAATTTAGAAAAGTCCAGCAGAGGAGAAAGTCCCCAAATAAGGTACAGAAAATAGCAAGGAAATAAAAGTAACTTGCCTGCTTCAGTTTCCGACTTTTCCGAACGTATGATGTCTCACTTTAAAATCTCTCCGCACTGCTTCCAGCTTGTCAAATCTTTGCTTTTGATCACTAGCATCCTCGGGAGACGGACTTCCTTTTTCTCGCCTCCCGCTTTCAGCCAAATTCATAAATTTGTAATCCAATTTTGAGTAAATCTTACTCACGAGTAGTTGGTTTGTAATCCAATGTAAAAGGAAGAAAGGTCGGCGCTCATCCGCAACAGCCGCGCGGCTTCACTCCCGCAGAAAGAGCGATGAATCCACAGCACCGCTTCCCCTCCGCGCTTCCGGAGCCCCTTACGGGGTCCCTTCTTCGTTTTGGGGGTCGCTCTAGGTGCCCGCCGGATCCCACGGCCACGAGCTCACTCTGCTCGTGGTTTTTCTTAGTGGGTCGTCGCTTTTTGAATGCCCAGTGTTTTAGCATGCAGCTGCATGTATGTAACTCGTTGCTATGTCCATTAGAAGAGGGCTAGAACTGGGCATATCAGATTTCCTTTAAAACATGCTGATAAGAGAAGGAGGCTGCCTAGCTACAGCCCAGAAGCTCTGTTTTTGCTCTCTGCAGTTTCCACAGTTAAAGCAGTTTGGGTGGCTCAAATGGTAGCCCTCTGCTTCTGGGAGGAAAGCATGTCAGCTCTGCCAAAGCAACATCTTTCTGCCATCATCTTGGAACAGAGTTAAAATGGTTCTTAATACAGTACAGTGCTCTGTTATCTGCACTGAACAGGAAACGAATGCTAGAGCCATAAGACTGAACCTCTTGTGTATGTGGGTAACTGGTACCTATTAATAGTCATTAGAGCCAGCATATGAGTATAACATGATGGGTCTTTTTATCTATATCCAGTAATTCAAAGGAGTCTCACGGAAGAAGAGTCATCCATCAATTTCATTTTAACAATCGACATGGTGCACTGTTTATGTATTTGTTCCTTACCATCCTATTTATCTTCCAGGAGATGTGCTGATCAAGGAACTATTAGCTAGGAATGGTCTAATGAAAGAACATTAGAACTTTATCATCTGGCATTAGCATTTAATCCTATATTTACACATCCTTGCTCTAAATACACTCTCTGCACTTACACTTTGCTGCTTCAGAGGCCTTCTGTCTCTCATGCTATGCCAGCTCCACTCTGGGTTTTGTCTATACAAAACTGAACTTGTTCTGCTGACAGGTGCAGCTTCTGCTAAGTCTTTTGATCATTGCACAAAACACTCATCCTGATGTCTTTTGATCTAAGCAGTGCACAGAAAATCTAAGGCTGTAGATTCATACTTCCCTATCCCCCTCCCCCTCACTTCCGGGGTTTAAATTGGAGGCTTTGTGGCTATAGATAAATGGCTCTAAATTGTTTGTCTTTAACTAATGCAAGTTTAATAGAAGCCGCTCAACTCAGCCAGCCTTTTGGAAAGCTTGTCTGAAAGCTTAAAAACTAGGAAGGTTTTCCTGCTAACTGATGGAGTGGAATTTCAGTTATGTAGGTGTGATATTACTTGTAGATAAAGCTCTTCTTCCATCCCTCCCATAACAACTCATGTTTCTATGGAGAGAGTTAGCCTCTACATTGTATTTTGACTTTCTGCTATGCAGATCTCATGAAGCAACAGCATCCTTCCCCTGCTGGTTTGCAAGCACATCTGCATTCCCTCTCTGATACCAAACCCCAAAGGGAATTTATATTGTGAATTTGTAAGGAGTAGGCTATACAGTGGTGCCCCACAAGACGAATGCCTCGCAAGATGAAAAACTCGCTATACGAAAGGGTTTTGCGTTTCTTGAGCTGCTTCGCAAGACGAATTTCCCTATGGGCTTGCTTCGCAAGATGAAAACGTCTTGCAAGTTTGTTTCCTTTTTCTTAACACCGTTAATACAGTTGCGACTTGACTTCGAGGAGCAACTCATAGAACGTGGTGTGGTAGCCTTTTTTGAGGTTTTTGAAGACTTTGGTGATTTTTGAAGCTTTTCCAAAACTTTCCCGACACTGTGCTTCGCAAGACAAAAAATTCGCTAGACGAAAAAACTTGAGGAACGAATTAATTTCGTCTTGCGAGGCACCACTGTATGCCTGTGTCCTTTCTAATTCCTGCATCCAACAAGGATCCAACTGCTGGAGTAGCCAGACAAGTTTCTTGCTAATGGCACTGTAAGTATGGGTTGTTAAGGTAACAAAGGAAGTGGCTGTCTGGTAGAAGACAAATGGTGTTGTCCCCTCCCTCAACTGTTTGGTAGTTAAAAGAACAAAAAGCATAAGTGGAGATGTGTCAATTAGAAGCTAGAAGCAATGAAGCAGGCTGGACAGCTGAGACACAAAGCCATGCCTGATTTCTGCTGGGATCCCAAACCATGGCTATGGGAGAAGCAAGACCTTCTTGGGGTGCTAATGCTCAGAAGCCCTCCATGGCAATGAAAACAACTTTCTATTGGTACTTTGTGGAGGATCCAAAGTGTGTCTTGGGGAATTGGAAAAAAAAGACCAATGATACGGGGCCAACATGAAGAAAATGAAAGTAGGTTGGAAAAAATGGGGGAACAAAAAGGAATTTTGTGAAAGTGAGGGAATGAAAGGGGACTGCAAATTCTAATACGTTGTATATTTGAGCAGGTAGTCAATAAATAATGACTCATCTGGAATGCTGGCTGCGGTGTGTGTGTGATCTTCCTGAATGGATTTCCCTTTTGAGAACAATGTTTACGGCTTGAGATTGTCTGACTCATCCTGGAAGTGCCATTGTTCTGTCTAGTTTGTATTTGCAATTCTATGGGATTCCCACTTGGTCGAAGAAGCCTGCATCCTGAGTCTAAAGCAGAGGTTTCAGGATGTCAAAACCCACAACTGGTGCTTTTTATTCAGTACTCAATTATGCTACCATTATTGCAACCTCATTTCCTGAGGAGAAATGAACTTTCTGGATCCTCGTGATTAGCTCACTGACAAGATGGTCAAGCATACAGAAAGCAACCACGGGACTGTATATAAGGTCAAAGAAGGAAGGTCATCCTTTCATATGGTCATCCACCACAGCCAATCCTGTCTTCAGCCAAATCTATCCTGAACACAAAATGGAAGCAAGCAGTGAAAGCTACATAACGCCACCCAGCCAGTACTGGCATACATCCCCCAAAAGATTGACCACAAGACAACGCATCCCTCTGGCAGAAAGAGGTTTCCTACCCCTGAAGGCCCCTGTGCAGAAAGAACATTGAACTGAATGAATGGAGATTGGGGGCAAGGCTAGCAGCCCACTTTCAATCCTCTCCCCCATTCAGTTGTGTGCAGAGCACACGTCTGCACAATGCTATATAAGCCTTTCTTCACTTATACTGGTCCCAAGCCATTTTGTTCCTCCTTGGGAATAGGGGGCCATTAGACTACAATCTTTGCAGTCTGCATATCATAATGAAAATCTTATTTCTTCCTGGACTGGTACATCAATAGGCATTTTAGTAACTGAGGAAGTATGGCTGCATGCAAAGCATGGAATGGGCCCTTCACTCTCAATTTTTCTCCTGCAAGATAAGTGATAACTTCTTAATGTATGTTTTCAGTCTGGTAAATAAGAAGTGGCTACAATATACTCCGGTGCTCTAAATAGAATTTTATCCCCCAAACCCATTAAGTATATGTGAATGGGAATGGAGTCAGATGTGCTGGTTTGTATAAGTGGTACACTCTCTCCTTGCTAAATCCATTCAGAAAAGTATTGAAGTCCATTTAGGGTCTTGAAATCAAACTTGGATTAAGCCACAGTGGTATAACTAGTTTCGCCTTTTTTTATAACATGGTTGAACAGATCTGTAGAATGTGGGAGCAACTAAGGTTTGAAAGGTTTATTAAACTCTACTGGAAACCCTTAATTCATTCACATATTCTTATTTCAGGCCGCAGTCCTATACATACATCCCATCAGATGTTGCTGGACTCTAACTCCCATCAGCTCCAGCCAGGTCAGGGATGATGGCAGTTGGAGTCCAACATCATCTGAAGGGCACCAGGTTCCCCATCCCTGCTATACATGCTTAGAAGAGGGAAGGGCTGCCCAAGACATTTTGGCACATGAGGTGGACCCCATCCCCACCAGGGAAGAAGGGGTAAAGGAATATCTACATCAGGAACAAGGTGGGAAAGAAAGATTGACATTGGGTTCTGCTGCCCCAGTGGATACTGCCACCTGAGGTGGTCGCCTCGTCTTGCTTCATGGAGCTTAACTCATCAGGGCTTCCTTCTGAGTAGGATTACACAGGATTGCACCATCAGTCTTTTGTAGGACACGAAAGACCTGGAAAATAATAATAATGTTACACCCTTTGTCTTGATTGTCTGGTTTTTACAAGTCTGCTCTTGCCTTTATTATATCATTTGATGCCTTCTCTCTTTTTTAGCATTTTGCTTCAGTGTTTTCTTTCTTGTCATTTGGAGTCCCATTAAGACAGCTACCAGGTGAGCCTCTTCAGTAGCCAGTTTACTGCAATATGGTTTTCTCTGTCTCATGTGAACCTTGCAAAATCCTTCATGAATTTTTTGTTCTAGTTAGCAAGCATCATCCGGTTATGCATCTATATAGATTAAATAGTAACTGGACTGAAAGCACAGCTCAGGGAACAAAAGTGCTCCATATGGGAACAATCTGTAGTCTAAAACATATTATTTCAGTTCTCAGTTTAATTAAAGTTTATTTTAAGCTAGTCCTCATCAACTAATGAAACAACTGTCAGTGAAGAATTACAGCTAGGCAGCCTTTAGCAGAGTTTAATCTCCAGCAGACACAAAGCTTGGAATGCAAGAGGAACCTGCCTAAAGTCTATTGAAGATAGACAGCAATTTAACATAATTCAGCTTATGAATATCGATGCAGCAGTGATACAATGGCAGAATACAAACTTTATCATTAAGTAGGGATGTCGAAGAATTTCGACAAAAACAGAGATGGGAGTAGAAATTGCTGGTGTTCATTTATTTGTCCCACGTCCAGAATGGAAATCAATCCAGCGTATATGATCAGTATTCACTGTTGTTGTTGCTGCTTTCAGTCCACGAGCAATACGTAAAATTTTCCCCCATTTGCATTGCATTTCCTTTGCATTGAAATGAATGGGGTGGAAGAACATAATGGCAATGTAATTTACATAAACTATGCAAGTTGTATAATTTGCTGCAACAGACAGTGGGATGAATAATATTGGCAGATGAACTGCAGCGGAACAGAAACAGAACGTCATGCAATGAAAATGATACCTTCTTACATACCTATCATTAATGACTGATCCATGTTGGTCCCACCTTCTAAAATATGGGTCTGGCTACTCCAGGTTTTTTTGCTGTAATAGTTTTATGTCAGGGTTGGGAATCTTTTTCAGCTCAAGGCCCTCAGCCTTTAAGTGTGTTTTAATACTGGCACTTTGAGGTCAAGATATCATTTTAGCTTCTTCTGCTCTTTTCCATGCAAAAGACATTCCTTAACTCTTATAGGTCTAATTGGGCAGATGGTGCTATCTGCTTGTGGCTCTTGGAACTCTCAGTGGTGGTGCTGTTGGAGGTGCAGATGGGAACAGGAATGCAAAAGTTCTCTTCTTGCTGCTGCCACCACCTCATTATACTCACAGTAACCGTAGGATATGTGTGACTAAGCACCAAGCCCAGGTAACTAGAAATGGGCAAATATGTGCATTTCAGTTTCTCTCATTTTCTCATGTTTCCAACTTTTGGTTCAGTTCTTTACATTAGTTTGCAATTATTACCGTATTTAAAATAAGCTTTCATGAAAATTCAATAGTTTAGTGCGCATTTCTCCTAAAATGTACATTTATATGCAATTTTGCCTAATATACATGTTTTTGCAAAGCAGCTCACTCTAATATAACATTGTTGTATGTTATTTTCATGAATATATGCATTTTTATGCATACGCATTTTTGCACATATTACTTGGCTTGAGAAGATATTGTTTCATAGACTGTGAATTAGCTAGGTTCACTTTTAAATGTGAACTGAATCAAATTCTTCATCCATCCATGCAGATAACACAAGATTTTGATGTACAAAGGGAGCCAGCACATCTCCTCACCCGAGAAGATGACATCAATGGCTCCTAGCAAGTTAGTGCTTCAGCTGATTAGTAGCCAATAAATGGACTGTATAAGGAAATATTCTTGTTTTAGCAGTGAAGGAGGTCAGGACAACTCCTAGTACCATAGCAAAAGGGCAAAGTACTGCCTTCTCCCACTACCAGAAGCCTGGTTTCCAGTCTTAAGTATTGTAGCTGTTGCCTTTCTAAAATATATTTTGTTCCAGTAAATATTATGGTTTCATTGGAAGAACTATTGACATCATTCATGTGGCTTAACTGTTTGCTTCTTAATATAGCTCTGTTTTTCATCTCTCTCCTAATAATAGTATCCACAAAAAATTCTGGAAATTTAAAACTATTGCAATGATTATTGAACCCCTAGTTAGGTATCCACATTTTCTTTATTTAGACCAGGAAACTTGACTGCCATGGAAAGGCCACTTTGCTTCTTCAGTTTCCTGGGGCCTTGGATAATTCATGGAGAGGCAATGAAACAAGTAAGATCAGGTACTCAAAGCTGGTGATAGCTGTGTGCCTCAATGGCAAGTTGTCATTTATGCTTCGCTGCCCTGATGTTCAGCATCTTCTAATTGCTTCTTGCTAGGCTATATAGTTGCCAAGTGAGAATTCAGTATCATTAACCAGCTTCATTTCTAAGCAAGTGACTACAGGGTTTTCTTTGCATGTAATCACAATTCTAAGTGTGGTAGTGCCTTGATACTTAGGTTTGCAGTAGCAATACAATGAGAAATCAATCATTCATGTCTCCAAATATATGTGCCCGATTTGAATGAAACTTTATAATGGAATTGCTCTTCCTTTCAGTTTTCTAAAACATTATCATTACCACCATTATTACTATTCAATCAGTGTGCACAGCAATTTATTTAAAGGCTTCTCTGCTACCTTTTTGATTTTACTTATTTATTTATGGAATTTATATTCCAACTCTTTCTCCAAGGAGCTCAAGAGTTGCATACAAGGTTCTCCCTCTCCCCATTTTATCCTCACAACAACCTCAGGTTAGGCTGAGAGACAGCAACTGGCCCAAGGTGATCCAGGAAGCTTCATGGCTGAGTGGGAATTTGAACTCTGGTCTCCCAGGTCTTAGTTCAGTGCTCCAACCACTACACCATAGTGGTGCCATGTGAGCACAGCTCCAGATTTTTCAACAGCCTGTCTCAAGGTGACTAAGTTGGGTGTGTAATGTGCTATCTGCCATATGTGTGTAAGACTGAAATCCTAAACACAGTCATGAGGTAGCAAGCACCACTGAACTCTGAGATGTACTTCTGAGTAAACATGTCAAATTCAAAAGAAGCCAAGATGAAGAACTGGAATGTCTATAATGAACATCATGGAGGGGCTCATTCTATGGGGCTTGTCCAAGACATATTGTTGCCTGAGGCAAAGGACAAAATGCATCTCCATCCCTATTCATGTACTGGAGTGGCAGTTGACCCTTTCTACAACACTGGCATGGGATAGTGGTCTCCACTGCACCTGACACAGCAGGTTATTTTATGAGGGTCAGGACATGTAGCACACACAGCTCTGTCCTCCAACTGATGGGGTGACTGGGCAGTGGTGTGTGGCTTAGGATAAAGAGCATCTGCCACCTGCGGCTGTTGCCTCACTTTGCCTAACGGTGGAGCTGGCCCTGTGCTTATGCAAAATTCACAAAACACAATGCAGAGTAGCCAAGATTGCAATTTAATAAGAAAGCATGGAGAGCTGGGAAGCAGACGGAGGGGGCAAGTCAGGGATGCAGAGAGGAAAGACAATCATATGCAGTGATTTTTTTTTTAGTTTTTGTGGGAGAAATGAGTGGTTGTTTGATATAGTGAATATTCAAAACAAAGAGTATTTGTAGGACAGTGCAGGCAGACGGTTGCTCATGATAAGAAGCATCTTATTGTTATGAAGAATTCCTTAGAGATTCCATCTTAATTGTTCTGCCATTGAAATGGAAGAATAAAGTCATAAAATTAGATGTCTTTAAAGGACTTAAGAAAGTAATTATTCTGCTGTCTTGTCAGTCAACTTCAGCCTTCACCAACTTGGTGCCCTACACTGTTGGACTACAACTCCCATCAGCCCCAGCCAGCACCAGGTTGGAGAAGGCTGTTCCACTTTTTATGTCAGAATCTCCATGCTTCTAGCACATTCTCAGCTCCTGTGGATCACATGGGAAAGAAAGAAGGGCACAGCTTATTTTCTTCTTGACATGTTCTTCTTTCTACTGAGCTACTGCTTTCCTAGCCTTGATCACGTGGAGAAATTTAGTCATGCACATTGGTCCTTAAGAGTAGAGACCAAGTACTTAAATAGTGTGACTAGCAGAGGCTCTGAAGCAGGGAAAAGAAAGACTACATGCAACATAGGAAGCTTCCTTATGAGACCATTGGTGCATCTAGCTCAGTATTGTCTACACTGACTGTTTCAGACAGGGCCCTATCTGGAGAAGCTGGGGACTGAACATGGGATCTTCATGGATGCTCTACCATGGAGCTAAGGCTTCTCCCTGTAGCAAAGGCGGAAGGGGCAAAGTGAAAGTAGATAATGTATGGACATTCTCTGTACTATACATAGTTCTTTGAAATAATGAGCAAGTAAGATCCATCTGTCCATCTGTCCATCCATCCATCCATCTGCCTCTCTGCCTTTGTTTGGATTCATTGATGATGTGAACTGAAATACTTCCTGGTAAGGTTTCTTTCTGCATGAAGACCTTGGGCACAATCCTCTGTAAGCTTATTTGTGAGTAAGTGCCATTGAACTAAGTGGGACCTTGAAGTAACTTTGCACAGGATTGCATAAGTGTATAACCATATCTGCTAATTGGTTTTTGTTTTGTTTGCTTTTCTGAAATATGCAGATAAACTTTGCAGCCCGCTAGTCCTTTCATCATCACTTTTAAGTTGTTTCTGTCTCCCTCTTTCCAGATGCAATTGTAAAAATATGTTCATTCTGCATTTCTAATGGGAGACACAGATGGT
The DNA here is from genome assembly GCF_965113315.1 of Podarcis vaucheri. NCBI lineage: Eukaryota > Metazoa > Chordata > Lepidosauria > Squamata > Lacertidae > Podarcis > Podarcis vaucheri. Next base: position 76,828,216 of record NC_138764.1, read on the forward strand.
GACAGCTAAGTGTAACTGCAGCTATTAAAATTTGCTGTGATTGTTCCTCACAATGGGGCTCTGGGTCCTTTAACATATTCTGGAGAAGATTCTCATAGAAATGTGATGAGGTGGAGGGGGAGATTTGCTTCTTTGACTTAAGGAGGCTGATTAAGAAAACAAAGTTTCATAGCTCCTTTCCTAGTGGGTGGCTCACAATTTCTCACAATAATTGAGATGAGTTCACATTCTCCAAAATTAGGTGGAGTCAGAGACTACAGGCATGATGAGACTAGGAACAAGACCTTCCCAGTAGTGGCCCCTACCTTTGAAACCTGCCTTCTGCTGGACTTTAAAAGCCCACCTATTTGCAATGGCTTTTAATTTATATATTTTTGGAAATGCAGCTGTATTATTGTTTTTGGTACTGTAGTTTAAGAAATGGCTTTATATCAAATGAATGACATTTTAATGTACTTTTGGTTCTTACTCTTATTGTGATGTGATGTTATATTTTACAATGTTATAATTGTGTCCTTATGGTTACACTGCTTTTTATTGTCTTGGATGGACATGGCCCAGAAAAGCTGCTTTAATATTAAAATTTTAAATATTTAAAATTAATAAAATAAAATAAACAGCCCAATCAAAATTAAGCCCATTAAGAGTGTAATCCTATGCACATTTATGAGTCAGCCCATTGAACTGAGTAGGGCTTATATCTGAGTGCCCAAGATTGGGCGGCAAATTAGTGGGACTTTAAAGTACTCCACTTAGGCTGAATTGTTCCCCACGTGCATTGATTGGGAAATGTATGAAATTTCTCTGTTTAGGCTGTTTTTGATCTATGCACAATTTGCATGTGTTCTTGTCAGTGTAGACCATCACTAGATTCTCCTCTCAGCACACATATTGTTGTAATTTACCCACCCTTAACCCTAAGGTCTTAGAGCAGGTTACTGCAATTAAAACAATGTTAAAAAACAACTCAGAGCAACTTACCATTGCAAAAAATAAGGTGGGCTCATAAAAATATACATAGGTAAAGGTAAAGGGACCCCTGACCATTAGGTCCAGTCATGGCCGACTCTGGGGTTGCGGTGCTCATCTCGCTTTATTGGCCGAGGGAGCCGGCGTACAGCTTCCGGGTCATGTGGCCAGCATGACTAAACCGCTTCTGGCAAACCAGAGCAGCACACGGAAACACCATTTACCTTCCCGCTGGAGCGGTACCTGTTTATCTACTTGCACTTTGACGTGCTTTCGAACTGCTAGGTTGGCAGGAGCAGGGACCGAACAACGGGAGCTCACCCTGTCACAGGGATTCGAACTGCCGACCTTCTGATCGGCAAGTCCTAGGCTCTGTGGTTTAACCCACAGCGCCACCTGCGTCCCTCAAAATATACATATCAAGGATCAAAAGAAATATTGGACCAGCTGGCAGCATTGAATAAGAAAGCTGATGAACAAGCAGTTAGATTTGATGAACAAGCTGCTAAATTTGACCAGGTGACAGCTTCAATTAATAAATTGACAGACCAAGTCACTAAAAATACACAGGCAATAGGTAACATTGAAAAGACTACAACAGAAAATCGAAAGTTAGTCGAGGAAGTAAACACAAAAGCAGACGAAAATAAAAAGAGGATAGAGGAATTAAGAGGGGAAGTAAGACCACTGAGTAGACAGGTTACTGAACAGCAAGCGTACCTGTCCCTGGCAGAACTGAAAAACAGGGAAAGCAATCTCAGGCTTAGAAACATCCCAGAATCAGAAAAAGAGGACTTGATTGGCTTTTTGACAGCAGAAATATCCAAGTTCTGGGGTTTGGCAGAAGAGAAGGACTTTAAAATTGTCACCGCTTTCAGATTAGGAAGAGTGGCCAAGAAGGACAAACCAAGAGATTGCTTGATCATTTTGAGATCTAAGCAAGAAAAAGATAACATACTCGGCCTGCACTTTAAAAATTCATTGGTGATTCAGGGAAAGACGGCAGAAATCTTCAGAGACATACCAAAACAGCTACTGGATTTAAGAGCTACATATAAAGACCTGGCAAGCTTATTGAGAAACAACACAATCCCTTACAGGTGGGAATTTCCTCAAGGACTATCTTTTACCTTGAAAGGGAAGAAGGTAAGAATCAGAACAGCAGAGGAGCAAGAAAAGTTCCTAAACGATCACGGGGAGGACCTTCGGAAAGGAGTAGCAGGAGCCTGGCCACCTCCTTCGTTTGGTTTGAATCCGGTTCCACCTCCAGACAAAAACGACAAAGGAGACATCCCCACAGGCCAATAAACTAGTCCGAGATGTCTCTGCAGCTCCTTAGTTGGAACATTCATGGCGCAAATTCTCCCGAAAAAAGGAAAAAGATTTTTCACATATTGAGAAAAGAACAATTAGACGTCATCTGCCTTCAAGAAACACACGTGACTAGGCTCCACAGGAGAGTGTTAATCAACAAGAGACTAGGCCAAGAATTTATTTCATCAGACAAGGTTAAAAAAAGAGGAGTAGTGATTTATGCAAAGGAGAGCCTAGCACCAAAGTTGGTTTTTAAAGATGAACAAGGAAGAATTTTGGCGATCGAAATACAATCACAAGGAGAAAAATCTTTGATAGTAGGAATTTATGCACCAAACGATGGGAAATCGGAATTTTATAAGAAGTTGCATGAGATAATGTTGGACTATATTGACTATACTAACATCATCCTGATGGGTGATATGAATGGGGTTGTCTCCACATACATGGATAAGTCACAAAATCAGAATTTGACCAAAGACGGCAGACTTCCGAAGACTTTCTTTGAACTCACAGACAATATGGACCTGATTGATATTTGGAGGACAAAGAACCCTCTAGGTAAAGAGGGAACATTCTTTTCTGAGGCCCATCTATCTTGGACAAGAATCGACCAAATCTGGACATCTAGAGGACTGGCACCTAAGACAAAAAAAGTAGAGATCTGCCCTAAAACCTGCTCCGACCATAACACCTTGAAAATAGACTTGAGACTTACACCAGCTGGATCCTTCAGATGGAGAATGAATGACTACTTGTTTAGAGATCAGGAGATCGTGAAGAAGGCCCAAAAAAGTTGAAAGACTATTTTGAAATAAATTTGAATACTTCGGTGGAAAAGAAAACAATCTGGGACGCGAGCAAAGCTGTTATGAGAGGGTTTCTGATACAACAGAACACTATTAAGAAAAAACTCTGGAATGGTAAAAAGGACAAGATTGTGGAGAAGATAAGAGGCGGAGAGAAAAAGCTGAGACTAAACCCAAAATCAAAAGAAATTTTAAGAGAAATAAAATTCCATCAAGCACAATATGCGAAATTGATAAATCAAGAAATTGAATGGAAAATCAAACAGATGAAACAAAGATCATTCGAATCGGCAAATAAATGTGGGAAGCTGCTGGCATGGCAGCTGAAAAAGAGACAAAAATTGAACTTTGTTACCAACCTGGAGGTTGAAGGAGAATGTATTCAGAAACCAGAAGAAATTAGAAAGTGTTTCCAGAAATATTTTAAAAAACTGTTTACTCAAGGACCCCAAGTAGAGACTGAGATAAACAAATTTCTAAAGAGTTATGGCCTGCAAAAGTTAACACAAGATAAACAAACAGCCCTGAACTATAAAATAACACAACAGGAAATTGAAAGTGCCATTCAGAACATGCAATTAGGCAAATCCCCAGGCCCAGACGGACTTACCTCCAAATATTATAAGACATTGAAAGAATATTTGGTTCAGCCACTAATGGAGGTATGTAACCAAATTATGGAAGGGAAGGGGGCACCAGAATCGTGGAAAGAGGCATTCATTACTTTGATACCAAAATTGGAATCCGAAAAGACTCAACTTAAGAACTACCGTCCCATCTCACTCCTAAACGTGGATTACAAAATTTTTGCTGATATTTTGGCAAACAGACTGAAAAAAGTTTTAAATGAAGTAATTCATAAAGACCAAGCAGGCTTTCTCCCTGGTAAGCATTTGTCTGACAACACCAGGAATATTGTTGATGTTTTGGAGTTATTACAGACAAATTTGAATACGAAAGCAGTCTTGATTTTCAGAGATGCCGAGAAGGCCTTTGACAATATATCTTGGAAATTTATGAAGAAAAATTTGGAAGGGATGGGAGTGGGAGGGGCGTTTCAAAATGGTATCGAAGCAATTTATTCAGAACAAAAAGCTAAATTGATAGTAAATAATGTGGTGACAGAGGAGTTCAAAATTGAAAAAGGGACACGACAGGGGTGCCCCCTATCACCCCTTTTATTTATTTCTGTCCTGGAGTTGTTGCTGAACTTGATTAGGAAGGACCAGCAGGTAGAAGGAATACAGGTCGGAGAAAAACAATATAAACTGAAGGCTTTTGCAGATGATTTGGTTTTGACATTACAGGAGCCAGAAACTAGCACAAAAAGAGCTTTAGAACTAATTTCTGAGTTTGGTCGGGTGGCGGGATTCAAGTTGAACAAACAAAAAACTAAGGTTTTGGCAAAAAACTTGACACCTTCAGAAATAGATGGGTTTCAGAAGGAAACAGAATTAAATGTGGTTACAAAAGTGAAATACCTGGGGGTTAACTTGACTGGGAGAAATTTGAATTTGTTCAAGGATAATTATGAAAAATGCTGGTCGGAAATTAAAAAGGACTTAGAAACTTGGTCAAGATTGAAACTTTCCTTGTTGGGAAGAATTGCAGCAGTTAAGATGAATGTACTGCCAAGAATGTTGTTTCTGTTTCAAACCCTTCAGATCGTGGACAGAGTGGAATGTTTTGGAAAGTGGCAGAGGGACATCACGAAGTTTGTCTGGCAAGGCAAAAAGCCCCGAATAAAATTTAAGATACTAACAGATGCAAAGGAAAGAGGGGGGTTTGCCCTGCCGGACTTAAGATTGTATTATGAAGCTGCATCCTTCTGCTGGATGAAAGATTGGTTTTTGTTAGAAAACACTGATGTCCTAGATCTGGAAGGGTTTAACAATGCTTTTGGGTGGCATGCATACCTGTGGTACGACAAGATAAAGTTTCATAAATTGTTTAAAAACCATATTGTCAGGAAAGCTCTATTCATTGTCTGGACTAAATATAAGGACTTACTCGAAAGTAAGACTCCGAGGTGGTTATCACCGACGGAGGCTAAGGCCATAAAACTACGTAATATGGAGAGTGGCTGGGTAAAATACTGTGAGATAATAGAAAGAGATGGTGATACCTGGAGGTTGCAGAGTTTCGAAAAATTGAAAGGAAAGGTGCGAGACTGGTTTCATTATGCCCAAATTTTAGAGATCTTTAAAAAGGACAAAAAAATTGGTTTCCAGGTGGAAAAATCAAAACTAGAGACAGAACTACTTGAACCTAAGACGAAAGTGCTTTCAAGAATGTATAACTTGTTGCTTAAATGGAATACTCAAGATGAGACAGTTAAATCAGCTATGATAAAATGGGCACAAGACATTGGGTACAACATTATGTCTGAAGACTGGGAAAGGTTATGGACCACCGGTATGAAATTCACGGCATGTAGTGCCCTAAAAGAAAACATTATGAAAATGGTATACAGGTGGTACATGACCCCAGTCAAACTTGCAAAGATATACCATCTGTCTGACAATAAATGTTGGAAATGTAAGGAGGCTGAAGGAACATTCTTTCACCTCTGGTGGACATGCCCGAGGGTGAAGGCTTTTTGGGAAATGATTTACAATGAATTGAAAAAGGTGTTTAAGTACACCTTTCATAAGAAACCAGAGGCCTTCCTCCTGGGCATTGTAGGCCAGAGAGTGTCAAAAAAAGATAGAACTTTCTTTTTATATGCAACTACAGCAGCAAGAATCCTTATAGCTAAATATTGGAAGGCACAGGAGTTACCCACGCTGGAAGAATGGCATTCGCAGCTGATGGACTACATGGAATTAGCCGAAATGACCGGCAGAATCCGAGATCTGGGAGAAGAGGCAGTGGAAGAGGACTGGAAAAAATTTAAGGACTATCTACAAAAACATTATAAGTTATATGAATGTTGAGAATTTGCTAAGCTTTTGGGAAAAACATGCTTCAGTATTGAGATTGGTAAATGATGGAAACTAAGTTATGATTTTGGAAAGTATAAATTACAGATCATATAACTAAATGAAAGTACAAAAACACATAAAATAAGGTATCAATTTGCTGTTTATTTTCATTGTAAAGAAAGCAGGGGATGGAGGACGTGGGGAAGTCCAGTTGATTATGAAAATAGATTTGAAAAAGTGAATTTTCTTTTATAATTTCTTCTTTTTTTCTGTAAAATCGCTTTTGTTGTGTTACTGATGATGTATTCTGACCTTGGAAAAAAAGCAATAAAAAAAAATTATTAAAAAACAAAAAACAAAATATACATATCAAGGATCAAAAGCCAGGATAAAGAGGTGTGTCTTCAACATTTGCCAAAAGCTGTATAATAAAGATGCCAGATGCACATCTGTGGGGAGAGAATTCCATAACTTAGGGGCTGCCACAGATAATGCTCTTTCCTGGATCAGCACCCTGCCCAAGCTTTTGAAGGCAGTGGAGCACCCAGTAGGGCCCCCTGCTGATCTTAGCACCTGAGAGGACCTGTGGGGAAGGTGGTGGTCTTTAAGATATTTGGGACTTGAGGTTTTTTGTTTTTTAAAATTTACTTATTTATTTAATTTATATACTGCCATTTATATAAAGATCTCAGAGTGGTGTACAACATTAAGAACATGATTTATGCAGCATAATGATAAAATACACAGTGTGAGCACCATTGCCATTTTAAGAGCACTCATGGTGAGTTTCCAGCATTTCTTTTCTAAGAAAAATAGCACTGCTCTCTGGGGAGAGCATTCCACAAATGGGGAGCCACCACAGAAAAGGCGTGTTCTTGTGTTCTCACCCTCCAAACATCTCAGGGAGAGGGGACATAGAGAAGGGCCTTGGGTGACAAGCTTTGGGTCCATTTAGAGCTTCAGAAACTAATGTGAGCACCCTGAACAGAGCCTAGAAACAAGCTGGCAACCAGACTGCCTTTCTGACGCGGTTTTATGGAAGGTGCGTCTCCAGAACTCTGACACGGCCGTTGTAAGCAATTGCTTCACTAGGCAAGAATTCTGAGCTGGCAACCTCTCTGCCTGAGTAAAAAAAAGAAAAGGAAAGAAGACCTCTCTTGCTCACTGAGGTAATGACCTTATAATTAAACAGAGTGGAGGACACTGCTCAGAACCAGCTTGCTTAAATGCTTAGATTTCAGCTTGGGCTACTTCCAGCTCTAGTAAATCCATTAATTACACTTCATACAGCGACGTTTACTGACAAATGAAAGATTTCATTAACTCTGCCTGCCTCCTGAAGCACAGTCAGACCACAGACAAAACTCCCCTGAGCCTTTGTGCCGTTAAAGTAGCACTGCTGCGTCTCTTTCTGTTAGGCGCCCTGTTCACCTGAGGGGAGGATTTAACCAATGATCTCTCCTCTTATCTCAGTAGCTCAGTCCTGGTGTCTTCGCTGCCATTTGGGGTGGGAAGGGGGAGGGGCCGCTGCAGAAGGCAAAATTGGACATGTACTTAGGAGCTGTTACAGCACGGTCTTTATCCACCACAGGGACAAGTGGACAAACTTACTTCAAGGGAGAGGAGAAGAAAACATTAAAGTTTAATGAAAACAAGCCAGTGATAAAGGAAGCACATCATCTAAAGGCTCAGTGGCAGCTAACAGGGACTTTCTCCAGCTGTTAACCTCCTAACTCATTCATTTATAAGGGCTCCGCAGTTTGGAAGCTGACTCTTAAAGAAACATGTCATTATTTTATCTTCTTACAGAACCCTATTCCAGTTCCCTGGTTCATGGATAGTGGATTTCTCTTCTACTGTGCAGTAGGAACCCTTTTCAACCCCAGGGCCACATTCCCTTCAGGGTAATTTTTCGGGGGCCACATGCCAATGGAGGGCAGGGCCAAAGGCAAAAGATAGGAAGAGAAATGAAAGTGACTCTTTCCTTTGTAGAGTCAACCTATGCAAAAGTCAGTTTGTACACCTCACCTCACTCTGCAAATACATGTCTCTGCCACCTGCACAAAAAGCCTCTCAAAATTCCACACCATTATTTGGGGAGACTATTTCAGGGGTGGACTTTGGTAATTTTTCGTAATATGATGCCCCGTGCGAGGCCAAAATTTGGCGTCCCCAAATGGATATTCTCAATTGCGGACCTCCTCAGTTTTGTGCCCCGTTGGCTCAGTGCCCTGTGTGGGCGCACACTTCCCTAAATTTGGTGTTGACTATTTCACCCCATTTCTTGAGGGGGAGGAGAAATTCTCTCAACAGTTTCCTGTGGGTGAGGCTCACTATTAGCAGTGGTAGTAATAGAGTTTATTTCTCCTACTCCAAGTTTTTGTTCTGCACTGCTGTTGCAAGTGGCAGAGGCAGCAACTGTGTTTACATCCTCCACAATGCCCCAGTTCTAGCACTGTAATTGGGCAGTGTGTGGGGTTTGTGTGTGTGGAAAGGCTGTCACAAGTTTTAAAAAGTGGTGGAGAGGTCATCTTCTTTTGATAGAGCAGAGAAAAATGGGGGGGGGACCCTCAAATTTTCTCAGAAAACTATCTTCTGAGAAAATTCGGCTAAGCTTTAATGTACACTGCTTTGACTGTGTTATACATGTAAGATAAATCCAGTGCAAACTGGAAATATAGAACGAAGGTTATCACAATCCTGCATTACTGTCTGGTCAGATCTGGTCTGAGGAATTAGTAAACCTGGTCTGAAATTGCTCCAGAAGTTGGCACATTAAGGCTGCAATTCTATGCACACTTATTTAGGAGCAAACTCTGTTGTGCTGAGTGGGGTTTACTGCTGACTAAGCAAGCATTGGATCAGGCAGCACAATTGCCACAAAACATGGATGCAGGACTCAGGGAGCACACTTATACACATTAGAAATCCCCAGGGCAAATTGTAGGGATTGTTTTGGATATTTTCTCATGTTACGAGCCGGCAGAACACGCATGCAGCGATAAGTGTCAATTTACCACTTACATCGGCCTCAGGGTTAACTTAATTGAGATAAATACTGACTGCATCAGCCTTGACTCACCAGAGGCAACACTGACTTGGGTGCCTGTTTCAGAACATATGAGGCTCTTTGTGTTAGCAAATGGCATGGGATGAGAGATTTTTTTTTCAACGGTGCAGTTCTGGAGTGCTAATATAATATGTGCAAGCAATGTTTAAAGCAAGGATGGCCAATTTCTCTATTCTCAGAGGCTATTTCAACCTCCAGTTGTGGGGATCTGGGATCAGAAGTGTATTTTACTATGCAGCTTGTCTCCATCCCATGTTGTCAGGCTGTATCATAAAGTTGGTATAGTCAGGCAGTAAAATCTTTACAATTGTGGAGCACATGTACTCATGCGGAGCTGGTGGATTACATAGAGAATCCAAAGAAATAAGGTAACATGAAAGTGAATGATGTGTCCTATCTGTCGCAACTTTAGAAAACAATTGTAGGGAGCAATCCTGGCTCTAGCTGCCCCCCTCCCACTCTGCTGCCTCATGGCAGAATCGTAGGGCCACTGCCACATCTACAGCCCAGCCACACATGGTGGCCAGGGTAGTGCGTGTGTGCGTGTTTGTGTGTGGTAAGGAGGGTGATTCAGTGGCAGACTTTGGGCTTTGAAATTTCAGTGGTGTGTGGTGACAAAATTCGGTGCCCCCCGCTCTCGCCTCTCATTGTTCGTCATTGTCGTGGCGCCTTCTTGGCTCAGGACCCAGTGAAGTTGAACCAGTTGCGCTCCCCCCAAATCCGCCTCTGGCAAATTGTTGCACCTGGTTGGAGCTGGTGCAGCAACCAGGTCCTGATTTAGCCCATTGCCACCACATGTCAGCAGTAGGACCTGCAGATGATGCAATGGAACCCAAGCTGGCTCAGCCCATCCCTCTTCTGTCATTAGTTTCAGAGTTTTCTACTGGCTGCTGCAGGTGGAGATCCTGCTGGTGGCGCTCGTGCCTCCTTGCACATTTGGCAGGTAGAAGAGTGTTCAGCTCAATGGGCAGCTTAATTTGTGATTTGGAGGTCATGGACACACTTGGAGGGCTTCTCACTCTTTTCACGTACTGCAAGGATCAGCATGCAACACACATAGCTAGCCTGCTTCTTAGCATCATGCACAGGGCTAGCTGCCATAAAGCATGTTAAAGCATAATTTGCACAATAAATTTACACATAATTTACACATAAAGTCTAAGTAGCTTAGCCTGGTTACTATTTGCAGATAGGCATACATATTAGTACAGCAAGAAACAAGGAGAATAATAGGGTAGAGATAAGCACTCTAGGGGGACTGCTCCAGTGTGCCCAATCCCAACTCATGGGATGCCTGGAAAAGCTAGCCTGTAGCAAGTCCAGTTCCTAGACCTAGCTTCTTTAAAGCATATGTCATGAAACAGCACACTGTGCCTAACTTAGCTTAATAACCAAGCATAAGGCTATAAGGGAAGACACTACCCCTTCAATTGTTCAAACTCTTGGACAGCAATGGACATAGTCACTTGCACCCATGGTGCATGTATCTCTACCAGCTCTAGGTCTTGCTTCACAGTTCTTTGTTTTGGTGTGTGAGCTGGGTGGAGGTGTGCTGCTTCTCTAGCTCCCTGATTCCCTTTTATATAGTGTTGCACTATGTGAACAAGGTTGGTGTATTACCTACATTCACCAGGGCTATAATACATCACATTCCACGCCAGAGTGGTGTAGTAGTTTAGCACAGTGGACTCGTAATCTGGTGAACCGGGTTCGCTTCCCTGCTCCTCCATATGCAGCTACTGGTTGACCTTGGGCTAGTCATACTTCTCTGAAGTCTCTCAGCCTCACTCACCTCACAGAGTGTTTGTTGTGGGGGAGGAAAGGAAAGGAGATTGTTAGCTGCTTTGAGACTCCTTAAGGGGAGTGAAAGGCGGGATATCAAGTCCAAACTCCTCCTCCTTCTCCTCCTCTTCTTCTTCCTTATGAATTCCCAATGAAAGGGGTGGTCTAAGTGTAGACAGTCTCATAGCTTTGACTAAAAACCAAAGTGTGTGTCAGATCCTTGGCTTATCTAGGAAAGATAACTAGTTTCAGCCTTTGATTCTCCTGGTTAGTGTATTGTTTCTCATGCTTAACCATCCATGTGACATCCTACTATTTTATACTGAATAATTGCTGAATATACAAATTCATACTAACTCTACAAGCATGGGTTACAAATAGCAAGCAATGCTAAGTCCAGGTTTGTTCAGCCCTCATCCTGAGGCACGATGAGAAAATACTGATGGCATCACACTATCTCCTCATGATACAAGTCTCTTCCACGATGTTAGGCTACAGAGATGGAGCTCTGGGCCTGTGGAATGATGCTGGCATCACTTGGCAGGTGCTGGCCATCTGGATGCTGATGGAGACCATCAGGGCCCAATCCACACACACACACTGCGAGCCCAGCACAAAGGGAGTTTGGATTGCTCTGCCTGTTTCCTGGGGACAAAATTTAATGAAACTGGGGATACAATTTTCTTGGATCGCATCTTGATTAGTAATTGGGGTCAGACAAAATTGCTTCATGGGAGTCCACCTGCTACCAGGCGGCTGTTCTCTGGTTTAAGGTAATGCAAGAAAGTGCACTTGCATTAATTTCCTCTCCCTTCTTTGTGATGTTTTCTGCCCCAGGCTCACATCAGTCAGTGCTGTCGGAGCCAATTCGCACCATCGTTCTGGTATGACGTAATGCGAGTTCATGCACTCAGTGTGATTGCTGTGTTTATTAATTTATTTAATTAAAAGCTTTTAGAAACCGCTTAATTTTTTTAAAATCTCTAAGCAATATAAAACAATATAAAAGAGTATCATAAAAATGGAGAGGCGAACATAAAAACACTTATTATAAAAGCAGCTGAAAAACAAATTCAGCCGTAAAATAGTCCAGTCTTATGCATCAGGGAAAGATGTGTCTTTACAAGACGTCTGAAGGAACGGATGTAAATTGCTTCACACATGACAGAGGGAAGGGAATTCCAGAGCAGAGGGGCAATGGAAGGAAAAGCCCATTTTTTGGTCATTGCTTCTGATCTTTTGTATGGCGCAGTGCTGTGAGTAAAGCTTTCCCAGATGCTCTAAGTGATCCTTCTTCTCTATACAGAGGCAGGCATCAAAGTATATGTGCATCACAGTGGTTATCAGTGTGCTGCACTGTGAATTCAGGTCATGGGTCACCCATGTTCAAGTTGAAGCTAACAGATGATGAGCACTGTAGCACAGAGTCTGCAACTGCCACAAGTACAGTAACCCACATCAAAACATGCCAGTGTGGCCATGTTAATTGGCCCTTTCATAGAAAGGCAGAGGAATGGGGGGATCACATGATGGTAAGATAAGTGATAAGTGGCATACTGGAACTCTACAGAAGCATAAGTCTGAAAATGCAAGAGTGCAGGCTTAAGAACCCATCCTGCAGATATGCTGGGGCTATTTCCACCTAGTAGAAGTAACTGGGACCTAGTCCTTACAGAGGGTTGGTGTCAGGTGCTATTTTTGCTAGTTTGTAAAACTGAATGGGGTAACTGTGCCCCTGTGCAGCCTGGGAGTCATTTTGGACTCAAAGCTGTCCATGGAGGCACAGGTCAGTTCTGTGTCCAGGGCAGCTGTCTATCAGCTCCATCTGGTATGCCGGCCGAGACCCTACCTGCCCGCGGACTGTCTCACCAGAGTGCTGCATGCTCTAGTTATCTCCCACTTGGACTACTGCAACACACTCTATGTGGGGCTACCTTTGAAGGTGACCTGGAACCTACAACTAATCCAGAACGCGGCAACTAGACTAGTCAGGAAATATGGCAGTTGGGAGTCCAGCAACCTCTGGAGGGATGTAGATAACCACTGTGGAGCCACTTAGCATTCAGCCTTTTAACTATTGCAAGAGTCCAGTGCAGGCTTTACTGCTTTACTGCTTTATATGCCCACTACTGTAAACATCCTCAGAACTGATTTAGCTAATTGATCATTCGTAATAATAAGAATTTGTAATAATTCATAATAATATTAAGGGACGTGGGTGGTGCTGTGGGTTAAACCACAGAGCCTAGGACTTGCTGATCAGAAGGTCGGCAGTTAGAATCCCCGCGATGGGGTGAGCTCCCATTGCTCAGTCCCAGCTCCTGCCCACCTAGCAGTTCGAAAGCACGTCAAGTGCAAGTAGATAAATAGGTACCGCTCCGGCGGGAAGGTAAACAGTGTTTCCGTGCGCTGCTCTGGTTTGCCAGAAGCAGCTTAGTCATGCTAGCCACATGACCCGGAAGCTGTACACCGGCTCCCTCGGCCAATAAAGTGAGATGAGCGCGGCAACCCCAGAGTCAGTCACGACTGGACCTAATGGTCAGGGGTCCCCTTACCTTTAATAATAATAATAATAATAATAATAATAATAATAATAATAATTTATACCTGCCCCGTCTGGATGGGTTTCCCTGTAGTTTCACTTCTCGCAGTGAGGGAACCGCCAGAAGACCCTTGGAGCTGTACCTCAGTGTCCAGGCTGAACGATGGGGGTGGAGGCGCTCCTTCAGGTATACTGGGCCAAGGCCATTTAGGGCTTTAAAGGTCAGCACCAACACTATTAATTGTGCTCAGAAACGTACTGGGAGCCAATGTAGGTCTTTCAGGACCTGTGTAATATGGTCTTGGTGGCCACTCCCAGCAGTGTCACGCCACTGGTGCTGCCCTGCCTGCCACTGGTTTGTGGGGTGTTGTGTGTTTTTTTGGTCTCCTTAAGTTTGTTCTTTAAATGTTTGGGCATCTGCAGACTTAAAGGATCCCCCAAGCATGCTCTCTGATTTTTCAAGCTCTAATCCTGCCAACAAGAATGCACTGAGTAGAGTATTAGAAGGATAGGTAAGTCTCATGGAACATGGAAAGACTCAAATAAAATATCTATGAGCTATTCTGGTTGCTGGGGAATCCCATGATGGGTTTTTCACTCATTGGTGAAAACAAATCCACAGGGCATCTCTTCATTTCTTTTCTCACTGTACTAAGTTGCTGCTGCTATAGGACTGCCATTGTCTGTCTCTTGCAAAGAAGGAGAATTCCATTTTCTTGAAATGCCACTGTCCCCTGCCTGGTTCTAAAGAGCAAACCCAAGCTTTAAAAGTTTTCTGCCGGCCCTGGAGCTTTGCACACAGTGATCCTCTATTTTTATCCATTGCCACAGGGTGACTCTGCTGCTCCTCTGGAACCAGGCTGGAAATGCATGTGTCAGTCTGGGAGGAAGATGCCAATATTCCCATCAACTCAAGACATTTTCAAAAGACTCCCACCAAGAAGGAATCTGCAGATAATTGATCACGCCCCAGTATCTCCGGACATCCTAGAACTTGTGTGTAGTAAAAGGGCCATCGTATAGTGGTTCAGCACATGTTTTAAGTGCAGAAGGTCAATCCCCAGCATCTCTAGGTCCAGCATCCTGTTCTCACAGTGGCCACCCGGATGCCAGTGGGAAGCCTGCAAGCAGAAATCCAATCACAAGAGCACTCTCCCCTCCTGTGGTTTGCAGCAACTGGTATTCAGAAGCATTTCTGCTTCCAACTGTAGAGGCAGAACATAACCATCACAGCTAGTAGCCATTGATGGCCTTATCCTCCATGAATTTGTCCAATCCTCTTTCAAAGCCATCCAAGCCAGCAGTCGCCACTGCTTCCTATGGGAACAAGTTCCATAGTTTAACTGTCCGTTCTTGTAGGACTCAGGACGGGGCAGTTTCCTAAATGGTGTGAAGCGGCATTGGGCTGCTGCGTTTGGTGGTGGGAGTGTGTCCGTCGCCTGCCGCTTTTTGATAGCAAAGAGCATAGAATAGGGATGGGGTAATTATAATGATAGATTATAGGTCGTCAGTTATGTCCCATGCTAGTCCTACTCAAAGTAGGCCCGTTGATATTAATTTCCACGGTTCTATTCTGAATAAAACTTAGTTGGTTACTACAGCCTTTTTGTGTCAAGCTTCTGGCTCCAGGTCTGGCCTGAGAAATATTGTTGCTTGAGTCAAAGGATAAGATGGCTCCTCCTCCTATTCTAGGTGCAGAAGCCCCTTGGGCTGGCAGTGGAATGTTACTTCAAAACAGATGACATCACAGCATCCTCCTGAGGACAGCAAGTTATCTTACTGGGGACACACAAACTCAGTTTGCCAATGCCCCACTGCTTCTTCCTACTGTCCCCATCATCTGTTGCCTGAGGTGACCATCTTTAGAGTAACGGGAAATGGTAGCACTAAACATTATCTCTATTTATTATGGATTGGAGCTAAGAATTTACTCTTTAGCTTGTTCTTGTGGTTACTTTCGTTTTTCTATGCAGTTGTGTGCTAACCTGTTCATCAACAAACAGCCTCTTGTTCTGGGCTATAGAAGTAACTAACCTTGCCTTATATTAAATAAGAACTTAGGCGTCTCACTCTGCCTAATGGTAGGGCCAGCTGTGCTTGGTTCCACTTCTACTCCCAACTTGCTCTTGAATTCTGGTCCTGTTTCTGACTGTGCTTCTGCCTACTGCATCTCTCTAATTTATGGCCTCAATTCGTATGACTGCAGCATTGATGGAACTCTTAGATCCTGTGCCTTGACAACACTGCCTGTGTCCATTGAATTGCTGCTTTCTGGCTATTGTATCAGAACTGCACTGCTTCCATTGGATGCTCTTGTTACATCACAAAATGGTAAGTGTGCAGGTGTTAATCAGCAGGCAAGAAGAGCAAAGCCAGACAGTCTCCAGAAAAGCAGCTCTGTTAGTCAGCAGCAGCTAAAAGGACAAAGACCTGTGGCACTTAAACGATTAATTTATTGTGACATGAACTTTTGTATGCAGGAGTCTTCTCCAACAGAAGAGTGATACAGACAGAGAAAGATACATCCATGTGTGGGTAGGCATATGGGTGGAGGGAAAACAGTGCATCACAACTACAATAATAGCAGAGTTGCTCATTTTTAAAATCATCTGTTTGGCTAAAACATGGCATTAAAAATAAATCCGACCTTTTACTGCCCATGTTCTTGTGCGTTAAGAGCAGACTAATATCAGGAATGGATAAGACATTTAGCTGGTGGTACCCAACACGATGGTATCCCATTTCATGTATGGAAGCTGATTGGACCTTCAGTGGAATCTTTTCTTCAATACAGGTGACAGAACAGCATCTCCCAGTGTGTCTGAGGGCAGCAGTCTAGCTAGGGAGATACAAGCAAGGCCACTTGGCATATATACACAACTATGTCCTCCAAGACATCATTACTCCTTACTCACTGCTGCACCTGCTGCTTGATCACACAAATACTGCAATGAGGCAGTGGCAGTCACCAGAATGTGAGCAGAACTGGGCATGCACAGACGCAGCACAGGGTTTTCTCCAGTGGGGCTGCCTATGAGATACTCACAGAAGGCAACTAGGCAAGACAGAGTGGCAGTCCAAGCCAGTAACAAGCAAGCATTGCTTCTGCCATGGTATGGTTCAAGAGAAATGGGTGGCTTGCCTTCCAGCATCAGCTGCCTGAAATGAGGGCCTCACTCTGTGCAATGATGGAGACCTAAAAACTCAGTGCTTGTGATTCTTTGCCCATTGATTTACTTCCAGGAGAGGGAATATTTGTACACAGCCTTGGACTGGACAGCCTCCAGATACAGGACACCTCCAAATAGAGGACTGTTCTCTGAAGATAACACCCTAGTCTTAGTAGTTTCAATAATGCATTGCTGAAGAAAACTGTGCTCACTACTGGTGTGAAACTGAGCTGTGAGAAAAGACTCACAGAGCCGCAGTACTGCAATGTTTGTATCGGCAGCCACTTACTTAGGCAGCTGTCTCATTCCAGGTAATTAACCCAGTACTGCCTACTCTGACTGGTAACAACTCTATAGGATCTTAGGCAGCAATTTCCCCCAGTCCTGGTAGCTGATCCTTTTAATAATGGATATGTCAGGGATTGACATGGAGATTTTCTGCATGCAACACATGGATTCTACCTCTGAACTACAGTTCTTATCCAAGCGTTCAGATAAGCCATTTCTTGGATAAGCAATGGACACCCATATAGGCTTCCTCCTCTTCTTTGCTGCATGTAGTGATTCAGTCTTGGGAACTATTCTTACACATTCTCACTTGTACACATCATTCCACTGAGAGATGTGTGTGCAGAAGCCCAAGTCTATACTTTGCTAGGTCAGCAATTGCCCAGCCCCTGACCCCTGCCTTCTTCTGTGTGAGCCAAAGGACGCTTGTTATTGTTTCTATTTATTTTTCCTCCTTCTCTTCCTCCCCTTTTCCTGATTCCTTAAACACCGTTGGGCATTCCAGCCCTTTCTCGATGTCCTTCTGCATCTCTAATCACCACAACAGTTGCCGTGATGATGAAATGCCCTCCCATCCACGAGGCAACAGCAGAACCAAAATGGCCCCTACCACAACATGCACTGTGTGGAAGTTCATAATGTTCCAGTGTTTATGGGAGCTGAGAGCAAAAGAATAAAATCAATAAAATATTCAAAGCTTTCACATTATAAGCTGTAGCAAAACTTTTCACCAAATGTTTACTGTATAATAAATTCTATTAAAAACCCAAGCTTGCATGGTGGGGGGGAGGCGAGGGGGGCTGGAACGCTGTCACTTTAATTGCAATGGCATAAATATTTGATATTCAGTAAATTAGATCTGTAGCTATGAAAACATTCTTGCAAATGGATTTTTACCTGTAGCACAGTGCCATTAGCGGGGAAAAAGTCAGCACAGCCTCGGGGCCTGTAATTAACTCAACCCAAGCAGAACTAAACATTTTTGACAGTTTTCCTGGTCTGGAATTAACTGTCATAGCAGAGAATGAAAGAAACTGCATTGTCACATTATGTTTACGTAAAGTCTGTAAAATGCTGTGTTTTGTATTTTTGTTTTGTTAAGTCTGGGTTTCATGCCCCATTATTATTATTATTATTTTACATCATTAGAGGTGAGCTTTAAATAACTAACGATGTATGTTCTGCCCTCAGACTAGAATGGAAGCATTCTATAAAATGAAGAAGCATTAGTTCCAGTAATTTGTGTGTGCGCGCGCTCTATAATAAAGCCCAATATGTTGCACACTGATATAAATCATAATGCAGTGACATTTGAAGACATTAAACAAAAAATCTGTGTATTTTCCTGTCTGGATCAAGATTCTATAGTAATAAGCAGTTTGGCTAGCCAGTGTCTGCCTATATTTTTTTGGATTGTGGGTTCCTTCCCCCCTCCTGTTTATGAAAATAACTGTCACTCTACTAGAATGCAAACCCTGGAGGGCAAATCTGCTTAATGCTTCTCTGAAAGCTACTTATTATCCAGTAGCTAAGAGGAAACCAGAACAATAGTAATTGAAGAGATGTACAGGGCTTCACTTCCTGGCATTTTGTCCTAGAAATGAGTTTACATGGAAGGAGCGTGTGTGTGTGTGTCTGTGTGTGTGTGTCTGTGTCTGTGTATATATGTAAGTGGGGTTTTTCATGCAGCTCAGGGAGGCAAGGAGGCAAGTAAGTCATCATTCCCATAACAGAGATTGCTTGGAAATATAATATGGTGACTGTTGTAGACAGTCATTACCCAGCACAAAGCCATCCTCTGGGAATGTCCCCCAACAAAGGCCCATTGAAATATTCTTATTCTTATTCAAGGGGTGTTGTAGGAATTCAGGTAGTTTTTTTGTTTGTTGGTTTTTTTTGGCAAATTCTAGTAGGACCTGACCTGATCTCTTGGACAAATGTGTGGATGAACGCACTTTTGTGAATTTTGTGATGCAATTCTGGTAGGGGGTGGGGAAATCAAAATGCATTTAAACATGTATTTTGAGATAAGATATGTTTAGAAATATGTGCTCTGTGAGAAAATACATTCAAAATTTGACTTCAAATACATATTTTGAACGTGAATTTTTGTGTGGGGTTTTTTTTTAAAAAACACCACGAAAGCCCTGACAGTTTGATGTGGAAACAGAACAGGCTTATGAATGAACAGGTTCCCTGCCTGCACCAGTGAGGGAGTTTCTGCTAGTGCAAATTTACCCCTGGATACAACTATAGATGGACAAAAGAGTCTGTTTCCAAGCCTTGTCACATGTACACATGGTGGCAGTTTAGCTCTTGCCTCCTACTGCCCTTGCCCTGTGCCACCCTCAAATTGACTTTGAAGGATTGGAGAAAACATCCTCTAAATATGGAGAGGGGGGGGGCAGGGGGAGGAGATTCCCTCCTACATGGGAAACTCTTGTGCTGAAGGAACCTTTACCTCAGCGCCAGTGCTTTTTCCTCTGGCGGTACATGCGGTACGCAGAACCAGAACTGTTTTTCAACATCTTAAAGAAGGAGAGCAATGACTGACAGCTGCAAAATCACCTGTGTCCTGGAAGTTTTTCCAGGATCCCCCTTTCCCGCTTCCGACATCCTCACAGCTGCTGTCACCGTTGCCATCAGGGCGCCTTCTCAGTTTATTCTGTCAACTGCGCAGGGGCATTTTCTCTCCTCTCTTCCTGCCTCACCACCGATCTCCTCGCGTGGCTGTGTTGCCAATGGAGACACTGCGGCTGCTGTCAGGGCATGCGAGGAACTTCGCCTCGGCTGGCTACTGGGAAAGCATGTTTCGGGAGCGAAGTATGCATGCCTTCACGTGTTAAGGTGAATACCGCCACCTTTTTTCTGGAAAAAAGCACTGCTCAGCGCCATAATGTACATGTAGGCTTGAAGCTTCTTTCAGCATCAAGCACACCTCCACAATCTTCTTCCTGGGGAATAATGCATGAAACTTTTGAATTTGAGACTAAGCAGAATCCAGCCTCCCCCCCCCCGCAAGGAGTAGCACAGCAAATGACACCACTTCCATTAAATGTAGGCCTCCCTTTGCCATCCATTTCAGCTGAGAAGTCTCTCTATTTGGCCTTCACAATAATAACCTTTTATTTCTTTTCCTTTTAAATCAGATTTACACTTGCCTGGCAAACATTAACCTCCTGCTTTGTCAGGTTCAGCATTTATAGAAACCTCTGCACAACGCTTCTTTTTAATGAAGAGGACAATTTTTTTTATTAAAGGTTAACAGAGGGGAGAAAGCCTAAAAGAAGGAGCCTGTAAAATGGGGAGTTGGTGGTGGTGGAAATCAGAGAAACACCTCGCCACATGTAAACAAGGAGAAGACAGGCTTTGTTCCATCACATCAGAAAAGGACCCTAACATTCAGAAGGGAAATAAGTGACAGCAGATGAGTGTTTAACTGCTCTTGAAAATCAGTTTCAAGTGACTTCATTTAGGTTAGAAATTGCGGCCTATGCAATAAAGAACCTTAAAAAATATATAAAAAATCTGACTCTACTTAATGGATTGATACCGTTGGACGCTGAGTGCCCAAAGTGCTGATTGAAACCAGTGAAAATTCACAGGGCTTAATGCTTCTGCGAAGAAATGCTACACCATGCTGGATAAATAAGAGACTGTCACTGCTACCTGGAGCGGGGCAGATGCATATCCTGGGACTGAATTAACCAACTTACAGTGCCCAGGGAAGAAATGCTTTCCCCACAGTACACACATTTGGCTGGCATGGAAAAGGACTGTATGCACATACTAATGAATTTGCAATAACCTATTCATGAGAGACCGACATGAGAGGACCTTTCCCCAATACATAGAGGAGTTCTATGTCTGTACATTAGTATGTGCACAGAGCCCTGCCCAATGCAAACCATGCTCCTGGGTTTGGACATCACAAGCCAAACTTTGGCTTATTTCTTGCAGTGCAGCAGCAGCAATAGGAATAGGAGAGGAAGAAAGCAGCTGCCATTTCAGCAATAGGCACTAGCACACTGCACATTCACATTAAGCCATAGTTTATTTAACAGGCTCCTGCATGAGACCATGGAGAGCTGCTGCTAGGTTAAGTGAAGCAACACCTATTGTCTATGTAACAGGTATTTTTTTTTTAAAAAAAAGTGGTTGCATTTGACTGATTTTGCCACCAGGAGCCATGTGACTAGTAGTTTTTCTGTGTGTAGTGGCTTCCTAAATTAGTGAAATGGTTCCCAAATTTGCTGAAATTCTGATTTTGGGAATGTTCATCCCACCCCAAGTGGTTAAAATTGGCATTCAGGCCCCTTAAACTAGTTTAATTGCACTAATTTCAATGGAATCAACACAGCTAAAAAGGAAACATGGCATATGTGACTTGAGGATTACTCTGTACAGGTTGATGGGTACAATGACTGTGGGACTCTGGCTGTTAATGTTACAAACACTTTCTTATATGGAAGTAAATTCCACCGCATTCAAATGAAATGTATGAGGGTTGCAAGCGTTGTTCAGTAGCTGAATCAGATCTCCACTTGGTTTAAGTGGTGAGGACCATATTTAATCACTCAGGGGAAATGTTAATCAGTGTTAATTCTGGTGCATTTCTGTAATAGTGAAAGAAATAAAAAAAAGAAAGAGAAAGAAAGATGGTATCTCCTAATAGAGACTAGCAGTTTTTGTTTATTAAATTGTAAGTTGACTTATACTTTCTTCAATATCTAAAAAAACAATTTGATCTGTTACTTGACTGATTAATTGGCTAAAAGGAAGACGATTAATCAACTTAAAATTCCTTTAGTCACTTTGATAGCCTTAGAATTAATTCACTTAATGTATTTAGGATTGGTGTATCCATCTTGTTCTGTGGATAATTTTATCCTAAGGAGCGGAGTCCTCAATTACCACTGAGACAGCAAACACTTAATTGATTTAGGATTATATGTAGGATTTGGGCAATGAAAATGTTCTCCAGGAAAATTTATGAACAAGCTTCCAGTTCTCAGGATGAAATACAGATATGCAGCCCAATCCTATGCTTGCTTACTTGGAAATGCCCCAGTGGTTAAAAGTGTTGTACAGTGGACGCTCGGGTTGCGAACGTGATCCGTGTGGGAGGCACATTCGCAACCCGCAGCGACATGTCTGTGCAAGCGCAGGCTGTGATTTGGTGCTTCTGCGCATGTGCGAGCGCCAAAACCCGGAAGTAACTTATTCCGGTACTTCCGGGTTCAGCATGGTGCACAACCCGAAAACGCACAACCTGAAGCGTCTGTAACCCGAGGTATGACTGTATTCCATAAATGCGCATCAAGTTACAGGCTCCAGCTGTACTCCCTTTCCCACCTCCTCAATGTAGGCCCACATCCTAGTATCCAAAAAGCCTTTTTAAGGTATGTGTATGTGGGGTGGGGTGGGGGAAGAGATGTGCTCAAGGCAGTCCAATACTAAATTAAAAATCAAGCTATTCTGAAAGGACACAGCATATATTAATAAGAACCAATCAGAACAATACAAACACAACACATAGGCTAATAGTTAGTAGAGAATATATAATAGAATAATGATATCATTCGAATTATAGGAATAAGCCAATAAAGTTCATATGTACAATGTAACAGAGTGGTAGAGAGGGCCGTCAAGCCATGTGTTCAAAACAGATGTCTAAGGACAGTCTCACAATACTCTCTCAAAGGTTTCAACAGAAGACGTCTCATGAAAAACAAATATACAGAAGAATAGTATCTGTATATTTGTTTTTCATGGGTCTACTTTGTTTTTGTATGCTGTATGTGGCATACTGTTCCTTTAAGTATACCGTTATTGGAAACACCTGTGGCTTACTTCATATGTCCTATGCCAGGCTTCTTCAACCTCAGCCCTCCAGACATTTTTTGGCCTACAACTCCCATGATCCCTAGCTAGCAGGACCAGTGGTCAGGGATGATGGGAATTGTAGTCTCAAAACATCTGGAGGGCCAAGGTTGAGGAAGCCTGTCCTATGCCATTGTGTTACAAGTATCAGCAGCTACACTATCTAGTGAGCACTGATCCTTAGCATGAATCTTACTTACATATAGTGGTACCTCTGGTTACGAACTTAATTCATTCCGGAGGTCCGTTCTTAACCTGAAACTGTTCTTAACCTGAGATACCACTTTAGCTAATGGGGCCTCCCACTGCCACCCTGCCCCTGCCGCACAATTTCTGTTCTCATCCTGAGGTAAAGTTCTTAACCCGAGGTACTACTTCCGGGTTAGCAGAGTCTGTAACCCGAAGTGTTTGTAACCCAAGGTACCACTGTATTCTGTTGAAAAATATCGGGTATGTACCTTTTTTATATATTCTGTTTTGTGTATTCTGCTTTATTTTACAATGTGTATGCAGGTAGCTCAGTTTTGTTATCATTCATCGGTTGTATGTCTTGTATCTTATTTCCAGCTGATGAAGACCATTACGAAACAGTAGTATCATTCCAGAGACACTGTCCTTTTGAGGCTTTTGAGATGTCTTCCACTGAAATTTTTGAAAGACTATTGAGAGATTTTACTTTTGAAACTTGTCTACTAACTATTAGCCTGCGTGTTGTGTTTGTATTGTTGTGATATATTATAGAATGGCCAAGCACTGACCAGCACATGGAGAGATGGAGAGCAGACGTATGCTCCCTGCTCTGCCCCCTCCATCACACCACCATTGTTACTCTCACATTCCTCCATATGTGGGGATTGAACTTTTGTGCCTGTGCGACTAGTTTAGGCTTCCTGTGTGATTTGAATTGTGATCTTCCAGGGTCCTAAACTGTGCAGGGAGCCCCTAGATGAGTAGTGCAGGCTGCCAACTGCAGGTATTCAGCCTTTAACATCTGGAGGGCTGAGGAAGCTGTGACCAGAATATAAGGGAAGGGGTGGGCCGAGGGATAATATTTCTGTTCTTCCTCACATGGTGATGATGATGATCACGCAGTTGGGAGTGGATAGGGGAGATTAGCCGAATCAGGCATTTGAAGCAAAATATGTGCATTAGTCAAAATTGCATACAAAAATGTGTTTATGTGTGTTTTTAGGGAGAAACTCACACAAAATGCTAAGGAATTTCTTTAGGGTTTTGGTTTTTTAAAGAAAATTTGCAAATTGCTACAGCAATATGGAAAACCCGATTTAAGATTGGAGAAATGAGAAACTGTAAGAAATGAAATTGACAAATCCTTCCCTTCCTACTCATATTCAGCTTCAGTCTTGAGATGACTTCTCGTGTAACCATTATTTCTCACACTCGTTGCTTGTTCCTCAGATATAGGCATCTGGAACAACTGGGGTGGGGTGGGGAATGCACAACATGCAAGTCATAAGGAAATAGAATCTTTAGTGATAACAACCACATGAAACTCTCATCATTTCATCTCACAGAAACTTTTATCTGATTAAGGTAGTGATAACAAAGATTTTACATATTAAGCCTGAACACTCACTGGGAATTCTGCATACACCTCACTAAGGGACTTTTATTAGAAAACAGGCATAGGATTGTGATGCATATCCTATCATTTAAAATATCCTTCTAGGAACTCTTTCCCCACTTGTACCATATTTGGTTGTGCACCACTGAATCCTAACCTTTATAATCCTGCAATTTACTAGGTAGCCAAAGAATTATGTGAGAGCCAACTAATGCACTGACCACTACCATGGCTTTATCAATGAAGCAACATTTTCTTTGCAAAGCATCATGAGAATCAGTGTTTCATATCTAGTGTGGTCCTATGTCCTGTGGTCCTGTCCTAACCCTCTGTTTGAAAGCATCCTCTACAGTGGTACCTCAGGTTAAGTACTTAATTCGTTCCGGAGGTCCGTACTTAACCTGAAACTGTTCTTAACCTGAAGCACCACTTTAGCTAATGGGGCCTCCTGCTGCTGCTGCACCGCCAGAGCCCGATTTCTGTTCTCATCCTGAAGCAAAGTTCTTAACCTGAAGCACTATTTCTGGGTTAGCGGAGTCTTTAACCTGAAACGTATGTAACCTGAAGCGTATGTAACCTGAGGTACCACTGTATTTGAAAGGCAGTCTGGTCTAAGACTGGTTTAAATATAAACAGGTAGCACCAACAGGCACTCAGGTGTCGCAGTCTTCTTCATTATAGGGAGTGAGACATACCGTATTTCTATTTAAATTATAGCAATTATTATTAAACTTGCATCTATACAGGTAAATCAGACTATGCTAGTATTATGCAAATCTGTATCCCCTTTTGTCCTATTTTTGGGTGCTGCATTTCCTCTTTTGGGATGACATGTAAACACACACAGCTTGTTTTTAATGTCCTTTCCTCCAGAATCCCCCCCCCGACAATTCTGAGAGAGCAACAACCACGTCCACTATGTTCCATGTAAGCCTCATATTTTATTTTATTGTTTTTAGGTTATTTATGCTAAACCCTTCAACAGGCTCCCAAGGCAACTTACAAAAAGTTGAAATTAGAAGAAAACTCAGAGGGACAGGAGGATTAATTTACTGGTACGTGTTTTTATGTGTCTGTGTGGGGGTGCAACCAAAAAGAATATGATTTCCTGTCAAAAGTATTCTTAAAAAGAAAGGGGGGAAAGGCAGCAGAAAAGTGGCAGAAAAAGAGAGGGAGAGCTAATACAAATTAAAGTTGGCAAAGAATTTCACAGGTTGGTAAAAGAAGATGGCAAGCAGAGCTGCTCCTTTTGTTCCCCATTCCCATAGCAGTTGCTGCTGCAAAGCTAATAAAAACCCGGTCCTTGTATAACTTGCTACTGCTGCAATCATGCACACTGCAAATTAGAGCATGGAAGGAAAAGGTCAACAATACTTTTTTTTTTTAAGGGTAGTTGAGTAACCGAAATGTAAGAATCTTACTGAGTCAGACCGATCTAACACAATACAGTCTATGCTGACTAGCAGTGGCTGCCCAGGGGTTCAGGCAGGGGTCTCTCACAGGGGTCTCTACTTGGAGAACCTGGGAATCATATCTGGGACCTTCTGAAGCTTGGGAGAAAGACCCAACAGCCTCTTTCAGAGATGGAAGAGATGCAGTTAATTAATGGCGCACCTAGGTTAGGTGCCACCTACATTCTACCAAAACAGAGGACGAAAAAGAATACAGATTTGCATAAGTTAATTTGTATGCATAGGTGCATGCTTAGGGGGGAAATGACTATAATTTAAATAGAAATACAATACTTCTCATCATGTGACCAGATGGCCTATGTGTCAGCTTAATCCAGGCATAGGCAAACTCGGCCCTCCAGATGTTTTGGGACTACAACTCCCATCATCCCTAGCTAACAGGAACAGTGGTCAGGGATCATGGGAATTGTAGTCTCACAACATCTGGAGGGCCGAGTATCCCTATGCCTGGCTTAATCTGCAGTCCAGACGCCAAATGTTGATGGGCAACTTCAAGGTCCCCATTGCTCTCTCTTCTTATGGTTTCAATCTTTAAACTGGACTTGCACTGGGCAGCTCTTTAAACAGATGCCACCTTCAGGGACAGAGTCCAGTCTAAAAGTTCACCTTGGGTGTACAGCTTTAAAAAAACGATGCTCTTAGCGATGCTTTTCTAGCAGCAGACCTGAAAACCTACTGGCCAGGCTCTTTGTTTTCCAACTCAGTTAGAAGAGATGAAGCAAGAGTTTTAAAACAGGATATTGCATTGAGAGCCCAACACTATGTATGATTATTAGGGAGTAAGTAACAGTGAATTCAGTGGCGCTTAATCCTAGGTTTAGGATTGCAGCCATGCAAGCATATGCACATCTGCTCAGAATTTAGTCCCGGTCTATGCAGTGAGGCTTATTCTTAGGCGAGTGTACGTATGATTGCAGCCCCAGGAATTGAGACTACTTGCATTAATGGCGCATCCTTGTGAGATGTCATGTATAGAGTTGCACTATCACAGCACAATCTCATATGTGACTACTCAGATGTAAGTCCTGTTGAGCTTAAGGGGGCCTACTCCCAGGAAAAGAGGATTTAGAACTTCAGCTTTTGTCTAGTATTTTCTAGTTAAGAAGAAAGGAGTTGAATTCTTCCAGGAGCAAGTTCAGTCGATGATGTTGTTTTTCAGTTGTAGATTATTTATACTAGACATAGCCTCCTGTAAAAATGTTTATATGCCTAGTATTGCATCATTATCAATAACTTGTTTTAATGCCAGAACATTAGCTGTATGGTTGTAGGAAACCTGTTGTGTGTCATGGGGCTAATTTGTTTTAAAATGATAGTGTGAAGAAAGAGGAATTTGAGAGCCGGTGTAATGTTTAGTGTGCTTGATGAAAACAGGGAAACCTGGGTTCAAATGTTGCACTCAGCCATAAGCTTTCTAGTTGACCTTGAGCCAGTCACACATGCTCAGCCTAAATCTACGTCCCAGGGTTGTTGTGAGGGTGTAAAAAGGTAAACCCCATGTGCCACTAAGAGGTTCTTGGAGGAAGGAAAAAATAGAAAAGCAAAAGAAGCTTTTCTCTCTCTCTCTCTTGCAAATACCTACTCCTGATCTTTCTGGAAAGGCAATGCCTGAAATTTTCTTTGGAGGGTATATGTTCCAAGTCATGGTCTGGAGTTAGAGCTGGAGCCTGAAAAGTAACGGACAAAAATTTCTGCTGCTTTCAGTTGATTTATTAAGGACATTTTTGATCATACCATTGCATCAAGGAGCTCAGAGAAAAGTGCATAGCTTCCCCTCTTTTGCCTTCACAACAACCCTGTGAAGTAGTCTAGTCTGTGAAATGGCAACAAGCCTAAGGTAATCCAGTGATCATTATGACTGAGTGGGAATTTGAGTTCAAGTCTCCCTGTTTTAATCCAACACTCTAACCACTAAAAACACTGCCTCTCTTGTTGATCCAGCAAGGCATCTGATGCTGTTGAGGCTAGAACCTTTGCATATGGTTGAGCTGTCATGGGAATGGGGAGACTGTGACCCTCCAGATGTTGCTAGCTTACATCATCCTTGACCATTGGCTATCCTCGCTGAAGCTGACGGAAGCTGAATAACATTCAGAGGTCAACAGCTTCGCCATGCCTCAGCTATCACAACTGAAGCTTGGAACACTATCCTAGCAATGCAGTCTCTCACATCCTGGACTGGACCCACCTACTCAGCCTAGCCATTGGACTACTCTAGACCTGAAGGGCTATGAAGCCCTTCTTGGGACCTTACCTGAGCAACAAGGCCTTCTAGGCTGTCGATATGTTCCTGGCTTTGTTCTTTGTCCTACCTCCTAGCTCAGCTCTGATACAAGGGCAGAAGGCTTGGCACTAAGTGGGCTCTGAGGCATGAGAAGGCATTGCCTATGTTAGCTGCAACTGGCTGTGTTGCAACCTCAGATTACAAGCTCCAGAGTCCCTTGTGCTCAGCGCCCAACATTAGTGTGGATTTACCATCAATCATCCTGAAAAAGAGGGCTTTGGGAGACAAAAGGGTCCTCTTCTTTGTTAAAAGCTAGACTCATAATTATTGAAAAGTGGAACTGTTCTAATAGGCAAATGCTAAGAGAATGCAAACTCACCATGAATTTATATATTTAACTCACCCAAGCAAAATAATTATTCTTTTTAATCAAGTCTATTCAAACCTCATATTACTTTATTCTTCCATTTCAATAGTGGAATGATTAAGATTGAATCTTAAAGGAATTCTTCACAACAATAACTCCTCTTATCACAGGAGGCAGTCTCTGCTGCGTCCTGCAAATTCTCTGTCTTTAAATATTCAATGTAAAAAAACAAAAAACCTTCATTTCTCTCTAGGAAAAAGGGAGGGTGAGAGAGAGAGAGAGAGAGAAGGAGAAGGAAGATTGTAGGGAGGAGGAAAGGGAAAAAAGACCCATCTGCAAACAAATTCATGGAGGGGGCAGACCCCTGGCATATATAACTAGGAGTAAATTTAGCTACTGCTACAGAATGTCAGTCTTCAGGCAGCTACTGTCCAGAGGGAAATAAAAATTATCATTTTCAAGACTCATTTATTTTCTATGTAGACTCTGCTTTTTATATAAAAAACCCACACACAATTTGTTGGTATTTTGTTCTTCAGTGCAACATATATTGGAAAGAACAAAATAGCATATATTTGTATACACAGTCCAAGATAATATTTGTCAAATCTCTCAGCCGATATAACAGAATAATAATGAGGCAGAAAGTTGTGAATAAAGCCCAAATCTTCTTCACTGCTCTTGATAACAGAATCCATGAATCCACAGGCATTTGATTCTATAGACATAATGGAAGAAGAATGAGCACGTATTGATGGGAAGTTTTAAGGCCTTTTCTGTGGTGGCCTTCTCTGTGCTTCAACTCCCAAGACCAAGCCACCAGGCTCACTCTGTTCTGAGCCTCTGGAAACAAGTCAGCACATTCGTATTGCACCAGGCATTGTTTCCCATGTCTAGGAAGCCCTCTTCAGGCATTCTGATACAGTGTACTGTGAACAAACAATGGTGTGCCAAGAAATCTACAACCAGGCGGATTCCTGCTTCACATAGTCACCTTCCATCTCACTGAGAGTACCAAGAATGACAGAGGGTAGGGTGGTGCAAGTGTGCTTGTCCTTGCAGTCCTACCCACATGATTCCACTACTGTACATAAGATCACCTGAAGAGGGCTATATATCCTAGGCTGATCTCCTGTATCTCCTGCCTCCTGTCCAGCTTCTCATACTCCTGGTTGGGCATCTATCTTCCAACCTCAGTTCTTTGGCAAGTATTCCCTTCGGTATTGTCCATTGTTCCAGGAACATACCCAGGTGTGAAGGTAGTCTAGGAACACAGAACCCTTCTGCCTAAGTAGTTATGTAGAAAGGGCATAAGAAAGGGAGGTCTGCCAGAAAAGTGGCATCTTTCTCCTTCCTTGACTGGAAACTTCAACCCAGCAGCCAGGGTTATAACTCCCTGCCAGTCAAGTAGATCAGCTGACACCTTGTTGAGTCAATTCACACACCTGTATGTCAACAACTCTTATTACTGCATCAGATCAGGGGTTCTTCTCTTCTTTCTGGATCATCACAAAGCCATGAGCTAACCCCTTGCAAGCTGTGCTGGCTCTATATGCACGTGGGCAGCTCAAGAGTCAGAGCGGAGCAACTATGTATGTTTTTTCTGCATCTAAGTGCAATGCACACATGGGCATCCACCCATCCACCACCACATCATGTCATAAATGCATCTAGTAATCTGGGTTTTGTGTGTGTGCACAGATGGCATTCTGCTTCCATACGCATTTCACATGGAAGTATTTTCTCTGTAGGTAATTCATAGCACCTAAGGTGGTCCAAATCCACAGGACCCACTGAACTGAGCAGTTTTAGGAGCATAGATGAGATCAGCATCTCATGCACTTCATCCAAGGCAAAACCTTTTTCGACGCTCACTTAGCCTTCTGTATTATATTACTTCCTGATTACTGTGCTTGCTAACGTTGAGCGCTACTGAATAAACAATGAGTAATATAGGAGATAGCAGGCATTTCCAAATCTCAAAATTTAATTTATTAAGTAAACAGCTTCTGGAAGGAGGCTCTGTCCATTATTTGATGATCTGGCAAAGTGGTTTCCAAACTTGAATAAAGTTCAATAGACTTATTTAGGGTGTTTTACTTTCTCTGGCATAATAATGACTATAATAAATGTATAACATGCAAAGAGGCTAGAGAAGGATAAAGTTTCCTTGCCTGGCATGGATTATGATTATGAAAGATTACTGGACACTGATGCAAAGTATACATCCACTGAGATTCTTATGCAGTAACTTATCTTTATAGAAATACTGCTAAGGCTGCATTCCTGCATGCCAGTGTTCCTCAAACTGGTGCCCTTCAGATGTTTTGGACTATGACAGTGCCTTGATATAGTGTACCTTAGGGTGGGACACTGAGTCATTGAGATAATAAAGTTGCCAACAGATGCAGTGGCATCACCTATTCAGCTTCATTGGATGGGCCCAAGTTCTAGTATTATGATGGAGGGGAAGGCGTTTGGGATATCTTCACCCATTAACAGGACTGTTCCTCTTCAGGGTTCCAGGCAGCCAACCATGCATTGCTCCAGAATTCAGTAAGCTGCTAGGGGCTTATGCAAGCCAACGAGGGCTGACCTGACTTTAGGCAGAGTGCAGTAGCTGTACCAGATGCTAGGTGTGGTGGCAAGCTTTCAGAGGACAGAACTGTGTGTGCCATGTGGCCTCCCCTGTTAAGATAGCTCAATATCAGTGTTCTTCAACCTTGGACCTGAACTACAGCTCCCACCATTGCAGATCTGTGTTAAACTGGCTTAGAATGATGGGGGTTGGAGTACAAAAATATCAGGGAACCCAGGCTGAAGAACAATAGTCTACCATGATTGGCAAAGACTCTTAGGGGGTTTCAGACAAGAGAGTCTTTCCCAACTCTTTATGAGCACACCAGGGAATTCAGCTAGGATTTTCTTTTTTCATGTACTGAGTTATAGTCCTTCTACATCCTGCTTCCTCTTTGATAATATGATGTTGAAAGGAATATTCAGAAGCACTGCACTAGTCTCTTCAAAACTGACTTCTGTTTAGATTAGGAGGTCAAGAGATGATTTTCTGTTCCGGGAAAGAGTCCTAGACTTTTCTATATATCATCATGTAATCAAGGAGGGAGACCAGAGTGCAGGGTAGAGAACTCCCCTTATTTCTCAGCCTCGCTAGTTTGTTTTGTTAGAATCATGTTCACATTATAGCTGCATGATGGTCTTCAGGCTCCGGTGACTACAACTGCAATCAGGGTTATACAAAATGTACCGGGGGATATAAGATATATGCTTTTTTAAAAAGAGTGAATCACCATGACAGAACATGTGAGCATTCATAACACACAGATGGCCCTTGCAAGACACAAGAGCCCAAATGCAAGCTCAATATACTGTGTATCAGATGTTGCTGACTGGATTTAGCCTCCAAACATCTGCTTGCCTGCACGCTGCCAGAAAGGTTTATATCAAGGCATATACTATGTGGAGAGTGCCTGAGAATGAGGAACAGGGTTAATTCACGTGGTATTCATGCTTTCATTCAAATCCTGCCATACTGACCCTCTCCAAGATCACCTGCAATTTTGCTTATCTGGCATACTTCTCTGCTGGAAATTCTCAGTGACATAGTTAAGAGGATGCTCGCTGACTTGAACGGGACACTACAAATGTATACGGCTATGCAGACCAGAAATTAGATAGCTACACCAATCCAGGAAAAAAGCAGGGATTTTTTTTTTTAAAAAAATTGAAAATATTACATACACACTTTGTCAGAGAGAGTACTGGAGACTTAAAAACTCTGTGTCTCAAACTGCTTATGTACATGTAGGTTGGGAAATAATGGTCTTAATCACAGCCTTGGATGAAATGTTGTTTACCCCAAACACATGGCAGCTCTTAATTGCTTAGTCAAATGGACATCTAGCCTGAGTAACAATGCAACCCTATACATACCTAACTCAGAATTCAACCCCACTGAGATCAACGGGACTTACATCCCACATAAGAGTGGGTAGGATTGCAGCCTAAGAGTAACGAACAGTCAATTTAAATAAGATGGTGGGTGCATAAGAAATGCAAAGTTCTGCATGACCTGGAGTCACATTTACAGAGTTTTAAGCTTGTAACCATCCCTTATGTGTGCAGCCATTTATACAACAGCAATCTGTGGACCAGATGGAGTCCGCTTTGGTATGTGATTTCTGCACGTTTAGGGGCTGCTGCAAAGTTTAAGGACTCTTTAACTGTGATTCTGGGCCACATGGAAATTTGACCAAATAAGTGCTCTTTGTACACCCAGGACCTTGTTAAAACTGCATTGGAAGTATAAGTGTTGGAACAGGAAGCATTCAAGAGTATACAGCCATTATTCCTTATTCCTTATTGTATACAGCACCATCAGAGCGCATGGTGCTTTACAGACCCAGGGTGGTGTGAGTGGGTGGGTGGGCATTACTCAATAAGTACACACTTGGAGCCCCTTAATTTCCTGCCATGCATTTTTGGTGAACTCCTATTAATCCAAGAGGATAATCATTGATATTCCTGCCTTTCTACATTTGTCTAATGTGATTCTTTTAAAAACTATTTATTCTCAGGGGGTCTTGTAAAATTCCTGGCTTCCCATGCCGCAATACAAATGTTTACAAGATACTGGGGTAGTATGCAACAAAGTTTTATTCAGAGTAGACCCACTGAAATGAATGAACATGACAATGTTGGGTTCATTAATTTCAATCGGTCTACCCTGAGTCAAGCTAAATTGACTATCGCCCATGGCGAGTGACCATTTGGACCTATATTGTTGGACTGCCCATCATAGCCAAAAAAGAAACTCATGATGGTTGCATCCTATGCAGCTGATTAAGCTGCAGTTACCCCATAACAAAGTGTCCTGGAATAAGGGTCATTATTCTACAGTATGTTGTTCAGGGCAGGAAGAAAGTTAGAAGAGTAGGGGAAATGTAAAAGGTGAGGTCTGTAGTTAAAAGTCATTTAACTCTGCATTAGAAACCATGATAATTTTATGCTTTTGTTATGCCAAGCCTTCCAAAAGTATTCCAGGCCATTTCACAGACTTAATTAACTGCTGTAGCAAACTGTACACAGATCAGTAATGAAACATATTCACTGATGCACATCAACACTCAGCAGCTGTGCGAGGCAGAAAGTGAAGAAGGCTTTTCCTTGCATAACTGGAAATGGTGTCAGCAGAAGGCGGAATGCAACCGTTAGTGTTAGGAATTGGCCCAGACATTATGGTTAACAACCCTGGACCTGCGCATGATGGTTAACAACCCATATCAGTTTAAAGACTCTTAAGCAGTTCAATATGCAACCTTCCCCTATTGCTCTTGCCACCTGTCCAGTGCCTTGCAGTTGAAGTTTGCGCTCTCATTCTCCAGCATAGTTTCCCTCATGCTGTCAGAATTGGAGACAAAATGGGGCCACTGAGAAACAAGAAGATGGGACTAGCATGTTCAAGAGAACTCTGAATCTTGCTAAAGTAAATTATGAGGTGGAGAAGAACCCGCTCCAAACATCCCAGTGTAGACCAAGCATGCCCAGTGGCCACAAGGATGAATAAATAAGTCAATTGCCAGTTGATGTCATTTTTGCAAGCATTTATTCACGAGCCCATTTTGGCTTCTTACCAGAGCATTAACCTTTAAAAAAAAAAAAAAGCAACCACATGAGATGTTTACATTTAAATGCAGGTTTAAATGCATACTTTTACATGGAATTCCTTTCAAAATTTTGATACAGTTTTTGAGTAAAGGGCTTTATTGCAACAGCTGGAGAAGTGCAATATTTGGTGGGTAGTAAGTTTCAACCCTCACATTAGATTGAGAGGTGTGGATTCACATTAGAGCTTGCAAAGTCTGCAGGAATCTTTTACTGACCACCAGGAGCCATAGAATGTTGAGAGTCAGTTGGAAGAGAAAAAGAAAAATATTATGGCGGGGGAAGAAGGTGAGACAATTGACTTGCTTGAGTTCAGCAGCAGGGAGTATCTTGAAAGAAGACGTGGTTGGCTAGTTGGCTGGCTGGAACTCTGGAGAGGAGCATTCCTGCTAGGAAGTAAGGATGTCCTGTAACATTTAGCTGCAGGTCCCACTTGAAATTAGACCTTACACAGAAGCCTCTTGCTGAACTGGTGACATACAACATGATACTGGGAAAGGGCCATCACTCAGTGGTATAGCAGAAGGTCCCAGGATCAGCCCCCAACATCACCAGTTATGGAGGGCTGAGAGAGAATTCTGTCTGAAATCCAGGAGAGCCACTGCCAGTCTGTGTAGACAATGCTAAGCTGGGTGGACCAATGGTCTGGCTCAGTGTAAGGCAGTTTCCAATGTTCCTAATAGGGATGCATGAATGTCTCTAAGTTTCTCATTTTTCCAATTTAAAAGTTGAGTTCACAGCATTTTCACATCCGTCTGAGGTTGTTGTTTTTTAAAGTCCTCATGAGAATTCACCAGCATTCTAGTGTACATTGCACCTAATATACACATTTTTGCAATCATTTCCCTCTAATATGCATATTTCTATATCATTTTCACTAATGTTTGCATCTTTATGCACACTTCTTCTGAAAATATGTATTTTTTGTATGCACTTTTGGGTTGAAGAACCGCATTGCAAAAGTTCATTGAA
The DNA here is from genome assembly GCF_965113315.1 of Podarcis vaucheri. Lineage (NCBI taxonomy): Eukaryota > Metazoa > Chordata > Lepidosauria > Squamata > Lacertidae > Podarcis > Podarcis vaucheri. The sequence goes on from NC_138764.1 coordinate 76,863,269, forward strand.
TTTCATAGGATAGTGGCATATTGTTTGCCTGATCTTTTGGGTAGTGCAAATCTGGTGGATTCTCAATAAAATGCGAACCAAACCAAATGTCTTCCACATCCGTAGTGCTAAGGCAAAGAGTCTACATTGGCAGAATAGTTTGCAAGCAGTAAGAACAACACTTTTAGAATCTGCAACAGGAAATGCTGCCCAAGCATTTCACATTTTGGTAATTAGGCTAGGCTTAGCTCTCTGGGGGTGGAGAATAGAAATGCTACTTCTGCAGCTGGGATGAAGAAAAATATTGCATAGAGTTTCAATAATATCAGCCCCACCTGCCCCTTAAATAATATAATTGTCTTCAATATCTGGGAGCTATTAGCAAAAGGCCCGTCACTGTGACAGGCGTGGTAAATGGAGGTACGGTCTTATATTACAAAAACCTCTAAGAAGGGATATTGCACCATGCCTTCTTTGCGTTCTCAAGCAGCCATGCTGGCTAAGGTTGTTTGGAATTGTAGTGCAAAGCTTCTGGAGGGTACCTGGCTGGTGACGTCTGCCTCAGGGGGTTCTTATCCACAGAGAGGCCAAGCCTTTCCTACATACAGCCTGTTAAGTTCTTATTTAATATAAGATGGGGTTACTCATTTTACAGGCCCAAAAGAAGAAGCTGTTTAGTGATGAACAGGTTAACACACAGCTAGATAGGAAAATGAAAGTAGATACAAGAACAAGTGGAAGGGTGGTGTCTTAGCTCCAACCCATAATAGCTGGAGACAATGTTCAACTTTATCATTACCCATTTCTACTGGCTCACCATAGGGTCTGGAGGAGCTGCTATGGTAGCTATGGCAGGTGGGCCACTGTTGCTTACTGGGAGAGCAAAAGTAAGATGGCAGGAAGGTCAGCATGGTGCAGGATTGGTCCTGCTGGTGTGTTTGTACCACACTGACCTCCCTGTTGACTTGCCTCTCCTTCTCCTGCTAAGAACAGTGATTCACCTGCATGGAATCCAGCATAGAGGCTTCATCCCACCCAGCAAGCCACTTTTGCATACAGCCCTGTGCTGGGTTTTGTTTCTTAGCCACTGAGTGAGTTAAATTCTCTCTAAATTCCATTGTAGGGTGAAGGTGGGGAGAGGGGAAGAAAAGAGAGGTTGGAAGCAGAGCAATTATTTATGAATAGTCAGATTGAAACTGGAATAGGCAATAGTGCTGAGGCTAGAATGAAAAACGGGTCAAGACAGTGGTCCACAGGCAAGGAAGGGAAATATTTCTGCATTTGCAGGATGCAAGGCAATGATCTGATGTTAAAGGGTGGCAAGATGGTTACAAAGCACAATCATTAACATGCTTGCACTGTACTGTCCTTGGAAAAGGGGTTGTTGGAAAAATGAATGCTATACTGAATAGCTTGGAACCTGGTTACATGAACAGAGGAACAGCCCTGCTGGATCTGGGCAAAGGCCTATGTCCTCCACTGCTCTGTACTCACACAAAGACCTGGTACGGCCCTGCCCAAATGGTAATATCTGCTGGAGAGGCTATAGTAGTTGTGATTCTTAGAGGCTGATAGCACTGTGGTTTCTTACAGGGCCTGCTCAGTGAAGGCTCCCAAGCTGTGGAATGCCCTCCCCGTAGAGATGTGGCTGACACTGACACTATTTGGATTTCAGCCCTAGCCAAAAACTACCTCTTCCACCAGGCTTTTAACGATATAGGAACATGCAGTTATCTCATAGGTATGTGAACAAAGAAAGAACAGCAGTAATGTTTATATTGTTCTAATGTTTTAGTGCTTACTTTCTCATGTTTAAATTTTATGTAACCTGCCCTAGGATGTCTATGTGATGAAGGCCAAGGATAAGATATAGATTAAGGATAAGATATAAATTAAGTAGAATAAATGTGCCTCCTACTTCTTACATTTCTGCTCAGTCCTTGGATAGTCACTGATTCTTTAGATTTATGTACTTATGGGTACAAATACTTGGCAAATTCAAATATCATGGTACATCTAATAAATAGCACTAATGTTGCATTTTCATTCCTGTGATCTTACGGTCTCATTGCTTTCCCCTGTTATACAGCTGTTCCACCTGTATCCTATGAACCTTCCCTGTCCCGAGATATGACTCTTGTTTCCTCCCATTCGTCTCTGTAGTAGTTAGCTCAGGAAAATATTCTTGGGAAGTCAGTATTGCTGGCTGATCTTTAATAAGAGTGCAACCAGAACAAATAATGTTCATTCTTATTTTAAGTGTGTAAGTATTAATAAGAGTAATGTATTATAATGGCGCTATTATGCAGTGGTATAATTAGAGCTAATGATGGTACATTGTAATTATATGTATTCTAATTACAGTATTGGCATGCTGTATACTGCGAGTCCTGAAATGTGTGATGATTAAGGTGTCTCAAAAGTGATCTGCTCAAAATGGATCAGTGACAGGGCTGCTAAGCAATGAATATATGAAATCAATAGACAATTATTGTTATCTAAGCTTTGACAACCCTTTATTCCATCTGAGCGGGTACAACCTGAAAACATTTTAACCAATATTCGCCTATGCCTTTCTCACACTGTATCCTAGATTTTTAATTTTTATTTTTTTATATTTTTAGTAGTGCATAAAATGAAAGGAGATTAAATAAATCATACCTCCAGGGTTACCATAGTGGAAAGTGTGTGAATGGAGTGGATAATAAGGTAGATGTTACAAAGTGATGCCGGTGCTAATGACTGTAGAATAAATTCACCCTGTTTAGCAGTGAGCTCCTGTCAGCATTAACCCTTCCTTGTCTTAAGCTGAAGTGGCGGCATTTCAGAAATTAAAATGTAGGGTGGAGTGAAAACGGTTTTGCTGAATATTATTGGTGGGGAGAAGGTGAACTTCTCCATTGGTTGTTCTTCTTTGAAGAAATTTCAGCTCACCTAAATGTTGAATTAAACTGAATTGGAATATGAAGAAAGATGGCTTAAGAGAGGGGAGCCGGTAAGAGTGGAGGGCCAAGCCCACTGTCTCATTCAAATATGTTAAAATAATAGTAAACAATATTCAAACTTGAACCACTGATTCACACATGGCAATAATGGGGAGGTGATTTTGTTGGATGTTCTCCAGAGGAGAACTGAAATTCAAAAGAAACTAAAAGAAAAAGTTGGTAAGAAAATGGGTTCCAGGGAATTTTGGATCAGCTCTGCTAAAAAGTTTTCTCGTTACTTTTTCTTGCAAGTTATGTACATTTCAAGAAAGAACAGGAAAGGTCCAGGCAGACAGGTGTTGCTTTTGAATCTGAGAGGTAGGGTCTACCCTGGGGAAGGAAGAGAAATCTGATTCCAAAAAAGTGTAGTTTTGATTGATAAACTCAGGAGCAAATGTAATTTCTGGGCATATGTACAATACACTACACTACAGTCCAGTGATGGAGTTGCTAAATCCCTTTCAGAATTACAATTAAACTGTATATATACCCTTGCTATTTGCTTTGCCATAGTGTTGCATAAGCAATGCATACAACGAATATTTCAGAGTAGTGACTTGGGTGCTAATTCTTGCTGGAATCAGGTAGCTGTTGAGGTCTGCTATTTCTGCCTTACTTCTAGATCCATAGCTTGTATCTAAAATGTGACTGATATCCCTATGAACTTAATCCTGATATTATGAATTTCTTTCCCTTCTAATTGGTATCCTCATATAACAAAATAGTAGCAATGTAGGAAAAATCTACATTGCCTGCAGCTGCAAGGCCACAAGGTCTTTCCTAAAATATTTTATGTCTTATACAACCGTCTGCAACCCCACCCTCTTCCTATTCTATTTCTGTTCTTTAGTTGGGCCTTTATGCCATGTCAGCAACTGCTTACAAATAAAAATTGTTGTGTGTGTAACAGTCCCAAACAATCCTGTTCCACCTGGCTCTATCTGAGGAAGAGGAGACACAACAAGGCCTGCTCCTTGGCTAGGCCAGAACCAACTGCCATTTGCTTCTCCTGTTTCCCTCAGCCATTCTAGCTCACTGGTGGTGAACCTCAGGCTTCGTGGCCAAATGTGGCCATCTGGTCTCTCACCTGAACATGTCCTCCTGAAGTGCCTGGTTGGAATGTGTTCTTGAACTGTCATTTTTACTTGTATGGAGCAAAAATGGGAGAGGTGTGTGGCATGGGAAACATATGTGAGCATAGAAATATCTGACTTTCACATGACTGTATAAAGACAGCTGCCATTTTTCACATCTGGCCCTGCACACCGCTTGAATGTGGCCCCAGAAAGATTACCCATGGGGGAATGTGACCCTTGGGCTGAAAAAGGCTCCCCGTCCCTCTTATGTGAGAACTGGTACTGAATTGGTAGTAAATCTTCCTTCCCCAACTCCACCACCACTCCTTTTGTATCATGCTTGAAGGATGATGGGATGCTCTCTTTTAGATGGACCACTTTGGTTGTTGCTTTCAGTCCTCAAATAATGTGTAATTTATTACATTTTCTCTTCCCCATTTGCATTGTGTTTCGTCTGCAGAGAAACAAATGCAGGGTGGAATAACACAATAAGAACATAGTTTATCCACTTGATTATGTAACTCATGCAAGCCACACAATTTTGCCACAGCAGACAGTGCAACAAATAATGCCCTTTTGGGGCAGGAAAATGAACTGCAGCAGAAGAGAAACAGTGCTGCATGCGACAATACAGGACTGAACAGAAAACCGTGCCTTCTCTTAGTCCTACTTCAGAGTCATGTGAGGGAATCTGTGCACATAGAGCAGGTGCCACTTTTCAGATCTTTCCTTCTGACACAGTGCTGGCAGGGGCAGCTGGGTGATGGGATGGTAGGGACAGGACCAGCGAACATTTCCCCACTTTCCTCATCATGCAATTGTAATCATGTGACACATGAACAAGGCAGACATCTATTCAGGCATAGGCAAACTCGGCCCTCTAGATGTTTTGGGACTACAATTCCCATCATCCCTGACCACTGGTCCTATTAGCTAGAGATCATGGGAGTTGTAGTCCTAAAAACATCTGGAGGGCCGAGTTTGCCTATGCCTGATCTATTTGATTGCATGCAGTTATTATAAATTGTAAACTGCTTTGATCACAGCAATATATAAACTACATAATGAGGACCAGTGTGGTCTAGTGGTTAGAGGGTTGCACTAGAACTTGGCAGACTAGAGTTCAAGTCCCCACTTAGCCATGAAGTTTTCTGCATGAGCTTGGGCCAGCAGTCACTGCAATTGTGCAAATATCAGTCACAAATATAGGCGTCCCATGGAGAAGCCACTTCATACAAATGGGGTTTGGCACACAATCCCCATAAAGTCATTAACTTGGTAGCAGTTCCACAGATTATTGCAGGCATTTATGTGGAGACCACTGAGAATTTAAACCTGGTCTTGGGCTGCTATAGGTCATGGGAAGAATTTGTGTTTCAGAAATGTAGAGGCGTCCAAGCAATTTAGAACGACCGATTAGCAAATATTGTAAGTATCCTTTCTCTTTTTCAGATCTATGATAATTCTAACATCTTGGACATTTATCAGCAATTTACATAGAATTGGCTATACTCTTCCTATTTAGGATCATATTTGGGTGTGTTTTGCAGTGCAATGTTTATAAAGAGAATATTCCTTTTGAATTCTTAAATGCCTTTCCAAATAATTATATGAAGAGCGAAGTTTAAAGGGTTTTTACATGCAACTGTCATCATCGTAATTAATTTCCAGTAATGCTTGATGTATGGAAAGTGCTATAGCAAGTAAATTGGACAGAAGCCTCCACTATTTGAAAGAAAGGAGGTTGTGAAAGGCTGCTGACTAATACAGCACTGACCTGAAAGCAAATCCTTACATTCACGCTGGACCGGCTGTTCCCATGACAACCATTGTTATTAGTAACTGAAAATGTATTGCTGTTAAGAGTGGCAGCATATTCCACCCCCCCACCCGCTCAGTTCAGTTGAATTCAAGCTTTACTTATGAAAATCAGGTACTCAGATCACAGCTACGCGAATTCAGCGCACCTTCTTTTATCACAGTGCAAACTTTAGGGCTTATCCAGAAAATCAGTGAATATGTATACCCTGGTGTAGTTTTATATTTTAAGAGAGAATCCCAGAAGTCTCTGTTCTAATATCATGATATCCAATCCAAAGTAACTGGCTGGGGGAGGGGAGGGAATTGGCACAGAACATGCAGGGCTATGTATGTGAGGAGGGGCAGGTGAATGTAGGAGATGCTTATATAATAGGGGCTCACACTGTAAAATAAAAATAAAAATGCAGTGTCTAGAAACCATGAGGAAAACTAAATGCAAGAAGAAAACCAACATTTTTTAATTAATTCACCACCACAACAAAGGTTCCTTTACTAGCTGTAATTTCTTGCTGATAGTAAAATCTAGTCTCTCTCTCTCTCTCTCTCTCTCTCTCTCTCTCTCTCTCTCTCCCCCCCCCCCCGCCCTGCGCAAAATAAGTTACTTGCAGTCCACCAGTTCCCTCTCACATCTGACGTTCTCTTGGCATCACCGCTGCTCAGGCCTTCATCTCTTTCACCATGTCCTGCAATATTCCCTCTTTCCTCCTCCACCTCTCCTCTGTTAGTTGCTTCCAGTTATCCTTTTATTCTCTTCACCTCTCTCTTTCGCACAATCAAATCTTAGCTTAAGAGCATAAGATGAGTCTTATTGGATCAGACCACCAAGTCCAACATTCTGTTCTCCCAGTAGCCAACTAGATGCCCTTAGCTAAATAAGCCAGAATATGCACCAGTGGCATTTCTGGATACTCAGAAGACTCCAGAAACAAGCCCATGGCACACACGTGCATGCAATTTTCATATAAGAATGTATATGTATAAATATGCATATTCCCTGTTTAGGGAAGTTTTTAATGTTTGATGTTTTATCATGTTTTTAATATTCTGTTGGGAGCCGCCCAGAGTGGCTGGGGAAGCCCAGCCAGGTGGGCAGGGTATAAACAACAACAACAACAACAACAACAACAACAACAACAACAACAACAATGTAAATCTAAACTGACTTTCAGAGGGTGGGGGAAAATGCTGGCTGTCAGGAGTGACCCTGAGCTTTGGGTTGGCAACAAGATTTTCTGGGCCTCGTTCGCTGTATGTGGATTGGGCCTCCATCTCACTCATTGGCAAATACAACTGCTGATTTACATAATAAGGCTAAAAATAAGTGCTGCTGGAGCAAATTAAGATGTTGAGTGGCTGGAGTCTTATTAACTGCACTTTGTAGTGTGTCCAATCATCCTGTAAGTGAAATAAAGGGGGGTTAAAGGGGGGAGGGAGCAGGATATCTGGGGCTCAGCAAAAAAACAACAGCCCAGGTCTCAGACCCCTAAAAATGCTCCTGCTGTGTATGTGCTCTCTACACCCACATGTAACCCTTTTGCTCGAGTGATTAAACAAACCAAGGATGGGATGATTAACCTGATGAGTTCTATCAGCAGAAGCCTTTTGCAAGGACTTTGGCTGATGTAGTGGGATCTTCCCCATCTGCTTTCCCTGTGGCCCCACAAAAATTGACCCTGGGGAGGTAGGAAGAACCCCCGGAAAAATGTGTGGGAGGAGGAAAAGTGTGAATGTTCTGTCTGGCAATCTGAAACACTTGCACTCACAGAAGAATAAGAAAAACGTGACACTGAATTTCTCCCCAGGAAACCACAGCTAACCATAGTTTCTTGTTACATATAAACTGGGAAACTATGGCTAATGGCTTCCCAACAAGCTAGGATATGAAGCCATAGTTTCAAGTTGTCTTCCAGATCTTCGCTTGATTGAAAGTCATTAATATAGCTTTTAGTTCACATGTAATGAGAAACTATAGTTAATTGCAGCTTCCTGCATTATGCCTATACCTGTCTAGACATGGACATTTATCATCCACACTACCTCACTCACCAAAATTTCCATGACTAGACAGGTGAGGGCATAATGCATGGGAGATGTTTGTTGTAGTACTGGAGAGACTGGGTCCACAGCCCTCTAGGAGTTAAGTAAAACATAAGTGGCCTTATGTTTGAGACCAAGGTTGATGATCAGTAATGAAAGAGGACTGTTTTGAAGGTGATATCAGGGTCAAAAGTAAGATCAGGGTCTAACCAGGGTTGAGCAACTGGGCCTGGTAACTGAGAAATCTATCCAAAGGCAATAAGGCAAAACTCTCTGATCCAAAACAGGTCCTATTGCAAGCTACCTGGGCAAAAAGGGGAATACATCAGTGGCGTAGCGTGGGGGTGCCAGGGGTGCCGGCCGCACCGGGCGCAACATCTGGGGGGGCGCGAGTCCAGAGGGAAGGGACAAGTTCCTTCCTCTGCCGGGCTCCCCGCCGCCACCGCCAGCCTTGCACCCTAGCGCGCGCGCGCCCCCCGCCGCCGCTGCGGCTGAGCTCCACTCACTGCTCGCAGGAGGAGCAGCCGCTGCAGCAGCGCCGACGCCGCCACCGACGCCTGGCCGGGCACGGGCAGCCTCCGCACACCGACGCCATCCCCTCGGCCCAGCCACAGGCGGCGGCTGCTTCTGCCGACTGGGAGGGAGGAGAGCTCCGAGGGGCCTCGACGCGCCCTGCGCTCCCCAAAACCCTCCGAGAGGAAGCCGGCGGGCGGGCGAGGGTCTCCCGGCAGAAGGGGGTGCCGCTGGCTCCGGCTCTCAGCGCAAGTCTCGGGGGGGGGGGCCGAGGACGGAGCAAGGCTGGAAGCCCCCGGACCCGGCCGGGAGGAGAAGAGGCGCTCGCCAAGCCCGGATCTGGAGCTCCACCTACAGCCCAAGAGGAGGGGGCGGGGAGGCGCCCGAGGGTAGGGGGCTTTGGCTGCCTCGGCCCGCGGGGGCTCCGCAAATAATAAATTTAATAAATTCCTGCTGAGCCTTGGGGGGGGGGTCCTTGGCTCCTTCGCTCGCCCCCAGCCCCAGTGGCTTAGCGTGGGGGGTGCAGGGGGGTCGGGCGCAACATCTGGGGGGGCACGCTCGCACTCGAGTGCTAAAATCCACGGGTTAGGGGGCGCAAATTACTTGCCTTGCCCCGGGTGCTGACAACCCACGCTACGCCACTGGAATACATTTCTCACACAACTGCTTTCTAGCAGTTATTCTAATTCTTAAGCGGGTGTGGAGAAATCCTGACCTAAATCAAGCAGAATATATTATTGCTTATCTTGGCATATAGACTGCAGTGTAATAAATAATGAGAAAGATCATGTACTTGATCTGACCCACAGAGGCAGATATGAGATTTTAAGCTTCTGCCTGCACATCTTCCTTAAAAACACATTGTGGACCTGATTTGAAAGAATGAGGCTGTAAAATATCCACCAGGTTGCTTTAGGTCACAGAGAGATTTTTAAAGGTTATGATAGTCAAATGAAAGCCTATAAAATGTCATGGTTTGGTATGAAGAGGTTGGCTTCTGAGTTTTGTTCTATAACTTCTCTGGAGCCTGAAGTCAGCTCTTGAAAATGAATCACCACAGCATCTCCATTGCCTGGATCCATTCTCAGACACCACAAACCCACTTCAAGAGTAGTGTAGTGAAGCAGAAGCGGAGGGGAAGCTCATCTTATGTACTTTTTTCGCAGCAGGAGTGATTGTGTATTCTGCTGGAACATTATTTGCAAGTGTTGCAAGCTTTGGAGTTTGGAGGACAGGTCTGGCCTGGGACAAAATCCCTTTGTTAAATTTACATATAATAATAATAATATTAATAAAAGTAGGTTGGCTCAGACAGTGACTGGTCCAAGGTTGCTCAGTGAACTTCATGGCTGATTATGGAACTGAACCCAAGCAACAAAGTTCAACATGCTAACCACTATCCCACCCTTTATTGGACCATTCTCAATTATTCTTGGAAATGTAGCTCTGGTGGTGGGATATGACTCTGGGGACAGATGTGACAAGCTCCTGCACTTCAAAATTTACCAGTATGTAGTTTCAGAATATGTGTATTAAGTTAGATTCACCTTGCAATGTTAACTGAACCAAATATTTTCCCCATTCCTACTTCCCACATTGATGAGATGTATTTCTCTTTAAATTACAGTATGGCCCCCTAAATTTGCATCTATACATATAAATTAGCATATGCTAATTTTGTGCACAGATGTTTCCTCTTTTGTACTCCTTTGTGAAGCAAAAGTGGCCACCCTATTTACCATCACAAACCATGTTTTCAGTCAAAATTTCACCATTTTTCTCTTCCCATTTCCCTACGGGAGGTTCAAGATTTATGTGTAGTCTTGTAAATATCTGAAACACTGTGAGGTGAAGAATATAGCTAGTAGGGCACTGAGTAATTACCACTACTTTAGAAACATACACTTCCAACCAAAATCACAGTCTCCTGTTATTTTAAACATCTATACAGGTGTGTATATGTGTGTGTACTTTGTTACATGCCACAGCAAGGAATTTGAAGCAAATAACCATCTCCGGGCTCAGAGAGTGACGACTACTTGTAACATCTGTAATTAGTGTGTGTATATAGTGGTGTATGTTTGTGTTGGTCTAGTAAAGACAACTCTTATAAGCAGCTGATTTCTGTGGTGAGTTTCACCACTTGACAAAGCTTCCATAGCACACACAGCAGACACCCAACAAATACAGGGCAATTTAGACATAGTTTACAACACTTGGACAGCAAAACACTGGGGCTGCATACGCGCATCATGGTTTGTTTGTTTGTTTGAATGAAACAAACAAACCATGGTCCCTGGTTGATGCAAAATGCTGTGCCAAGTATTGTATTTCATTTCTTCCACATGCTAGTAGGTATGGTCAAAACAGTCCAGATTGGAGTGTTCGCAGTTAAACATTAATTGATGTAGAAACTGGGCTAATGCTTAGAACAAAAAGCTTTTTCTTGTTGGAGAATAAATCTATTAAATGTTGCATAGATGGGAGTTAAGAAATTTTGGGATGATGTGTTAGAAGTCACCATATTATGAGCTGTGGACTGGAAAAAATATTAGGTGTTGGTTCTGTTGTGTTGCTTAAAAGATACTGTAAATGCAAAAGAAAATGATTTTGTTATACAAAAGAATAAAGGGACACAAATAAGAAATTAGAAATGACAATATTCAAAAACCATTGGGGGAATATTTCAACTATGCTGTTGTTTGGTTCAGCACTTAATGCATCACAAAAAGTTTATGGCATAAACGTTTAGGTGCTACAAGGCTCTTTGTTGATTTCACTGCAAAAAAGTTCCTCTGGAAATTGATTTTGTTACGAACTTACTAATATTTATTCATCAATTAATACTGGCAGTTTTTGAAAATTAAAGCAATGCCCTCATAAAAAGAATAGTTGGAGACAGTCTGTTATGTTGCATAACTGGGGAAGGTAATACTTGTCATTTTAATTCAGTCAAAGAATCGAAATGTTGGCACAAACTTTCTAATTTTAATTGATAGCTGGTTTAACTGTGATATTTTCTGAAACACTAACTGCATTGTTAATTAAATCCCAGGTAAATGTGACTTTGTACCTTTTTATCTGTGTATGGTAACGTGAATAAAATATTAGTTAAAAACGGGATATTTTTGGCACTTACTGATAAAGTTCCATACCTTTGTACAGAGAAGTCCGTCTTCATCCACCCCGTTCCCAGTCCCCAATCTAATGCATTGCTGTTGACAACTTTGTATATTTTGGGAGCCACCTTGAATACAATTTATTGTATGGAATTGCAGCACACAAACGTCTTTAATCTAATATTGTTGAATGGATGCACCCAATTTGGCATGTGGAAGGAATCACTATTTAACTATGTGCACGGCTTGCGAGCCAGCTTGCTTTTGACATCATTCCTTCTATTTCTGATGTTTAGGTTGTGAACACATTTGCTTATTTGCCAAAATGTTACCATGTACACACAAAAAAGAGGTCTTACCGATGGTGTGTGTGTGTGTGTGTGTGTGTGTGTGTGTGTGTGTGTGTGGAAACCCTAAGGTTGTAAAAGTACAAAAAATCCCTAAGGGGTGGGAACCCCAATCAGGAATAAGACATGATCAGAAGCCGTGGAATGTTTGCTGATTATTCTGGGGGCTAGGGCTGGAAAAACAAATGGAGGTGGACATGGCTGGCTGACTGGAACAGGGAACAGAACTCCACATTGGAAGACGTCCCCCCCCCCTTGCAGGTCCTTAACTGCTTAACTTGTTTTCAGCAACTTTCAGGCTCAACACATAGTGAAAATTTACCTGAAGCCATGTGATGATTTCTGCATGGATTAACTTTAACCCACATTCCAACTCTACAATTCTTAACACAGCCATTTGCCTTTGTGAATTGACACTTTAACTGATGTATAAGGATTCTTCAGAAATCCAAACCCCCACACTCTACCCTGAAAAACAACAAATTGTGCACGCAGCCAAGAGCTCAACCTAGCTCAGCAGAATAGCATCTGTCTTCTGTACATTAAGAAGACCTTTCCATTGTACACACCAGCTTGCAAATTGCAGTTGCATATACAGACAGCAAATAAGTTATGATCAACAATTAGATGCTGAAAATTACATCCTTAATGCATTACATTTAATATCTATTTGGAAAAAGACCGTTAGGTTCTTAATTGGCACTTTCTGGAATAACCATAGCTTACTGGCTAGCTAGATACCAATTCACATACTTATTTAATATCAATTAACACATTCCGTAATTTGAAACCTAATTAGCTTGCTATAGCTATTCTATCAAATGGCAATTAAATGCTTGAAATTTCTAACAAGTTGGCTGTACGAAGATAATTAAGTATGCATTCGCTTAAGTAATTTTTTACTTAATTACATCACAAACTAATTTTGGCTACATGTATTAGACCTTTCAATAAATGGAGCTTTATCAATCAATTGGCATCTAATGAACCCATTATTCATTTTCTGCCCATGATTCAACCATCTCTTTGCTATTTTTCCTTTAGCTTCCTATTACAATAGTATTGTAGAGTTGACATTGTTCATATTCACAGTCTGGAGTTTCTTTTCATTTCTTGAACATTCTTCCTGACATTGTTGCTTCAGTGCTGCTTTTATTATCTCCCTGTCAAAAGACATGCATGGATAGATGGCGTTTGCTTGTTTAACTTCACAGAGTCAAGCAATAGTATACAGATTGGGTCTTTTCCTCCCAGAGCCTAACCTGTTGTTGTTGTTGTTTAGTCGTTTAGTCGTGTCCGACTCTTCATGACCCCATGGACCAGAGCACGCCAGGCACTCCTGTCTTCCACTGCCTCCCACAGCTTGGTCAAACTCATGTTCGTAGCTTCAAGAACACTGTCCAACCATCTCGTCCTCTGTCGTCCCCTTCTCCTTGTGCCCTCAATCTTTCCCAACATCAAGGTCTTTTCCAAGGAGTCTTCTCTTCTCATGAGGTGGCCAAAGTATTGGAGCCTCAGCTTCAGGAAGAGCCTAACCTATATGTCTTCAAAGTGCAGTGCTGCTCCCTTGAAGATCATTCAGGGCCAGCCCTACCATTGGAGTGAAGCAGCTGCAGGGAGCAGACAAACTGGGTGTCCATGCAGCCTGCTGTGTGCCCCTAAGCTTGCTGCCTTAAGGAGAAGAGAAGGAGACTGTCCTGTACTGAAGTAAGATTCAGCTACTAATCTAGTTTGCTTTTGTACAAGGAATGGGGTGAAGGAACCATCTGCCTCAGGCAGCAAAATGTCTTGGGCTGACTCTGAGAATTCTACATGTAGTGAATTCCTACCAATTTGCATGGATGCCTTCTTCTTCATGTAAATTATGCAGCAGGGGTCTCTTAACAACTCTCAGCATCCTTAGCAAACTACGGTTTCTGGGATTCTTTGGAAGATTCGAAAATGGTATTCTACTGCTTTGAATGTGTAGTGTAGATGGGGTCTAGGTGTTTTACCTTGGTGTTGGGAAAGAATCTCTTCAGTAGAGAAGATACAGGAAATGTCTTCCATTTTTTCCTTCTAATCTGCCTAATAAACCTTTGAACATTGCCTTCATATTTTGCTTTCTAACTTGCTGCATTGATGTCTGATTGACTTAAACAAAAGTGAAGCATCTGGAACTCTTGCTGGTGGGAGTGGGGAATGTAATGAACATGAACTTTAACTTTAGTTCTACCCCAAATTGAATTTAATTATTCTTTAACACACCCAGCCCATTCTTTTTTTCTGGGGGTCCTCAAGGGTATGAAGTACCAACACCTTTTTTTCTAGAAGAAAAGCACTGCGCCCAGCAATTATGGGAACTACCTTCAGGCGTTCAGAGATTTGTTCAACAGAAACAGTTCATTCCAAGCAGCTTCAGAGGTGCAATTTTTATCACAATGCAAATGGCCGCATTATTTTTTGCCAAAACCCATAGCAAGGGAGACAATGTTTACCTTACCTCCATAATTATCAGCTCTCGTCCCAAGGGCCTGCTATTTACATCTTTTAAAATTTCATTTTAGCAGCAAAGGTGCATTTAATGTCACATCTAGACTGGTCTTCAGTAGCCTGCTTTGCTGTTTAAGTGCTCAGGTGGTCTTAAACCTTGTTACACCTTCACTGAGATTTCCTTGTCTTCCTTCTCTGCTGCCCGGAAAAACCCAACAAGCTACAGTAGCAGCAGCAGTGGTGGCACTGCCAAGAGACCCAGTGTGGGATTCTCTGACTTTCTCTAGCAGATATTACAACAACTAGCTTCTGTGGCCAACTGGCGGCACATGTGTTGGTTCACAGAATCCCATGTGAACTGACCCTGAGTTAAGTTGATTCCCTTCCCCCCTGCATAAGAGTGCCTAGGACCACAGCTTGGACATCACTTCATGCATAATGCTTTTTCAGTGTACAGATAATGCATATCTAAACAGAAAGGGTGTGTGTAAGAGAAATGCATGATTGGAAACATCAACCATGTTTCACACAGGTACCAGGGAACAAGGATTACAGCTCCCTGTAAGGGCACATTCAGTGGCATGTGATGCCGGCTGATGTGCGGAATGCAGATTAATTAATTAATAATAATTAGGCACATTTTTGCACTGAAGTGCTTCAAAGTGACCTATGCGGTAAAAATAAAACAATGAAGACATTAAAATCAGATAAAAACAGCAATAAGCCAAAACTAGAAGGCTCATCTGACAATATATTCGAAAGGAACAAGTCCTACGCACCCCACTTAAAGGATGAGCATGACAAAGGCCATCAGCATATCTAACTATCTCCCAATTAAAAGCCATAAGCTTGGGTAAATAAAAATGTTTTTGCCTGGCACCTAGAAGCAGACAGCAATGACACAATATGGTCCCCCCCTCTTTTGCCTGCATATATTGTTCATTATGTTTTCATTTCCTGGGATTAATTTGTGTAGAAAAGTGCTTTGGATTCTCCTTTGCTATTATTTGCAGATCACGCTTACATCTTTCATAAACTAAAATGCATCCCCGTGGTCTTCCGCTGTTGTCTTCTAAACAAAATTTTCCAAATTGATTTCAGCCTCTGGTCACCATTCTCTTGCCCACTGGGGCAAATTAAGGGCCTCACACAGAAACGTGGTTGTACAAATGTAGATGTCAGACCCATCTGATTTCCCTGACCATGGCAAACCCTGGAGAGGAGTAAAACTAGAATTTTATTTTAAAATAATATTCATTTAACAAACTACAGAAGACTGTGGAGTACAGTGAAAGATTGTGTCATTAGGATCTCTGTTTTTTATATTTTGTAAATACATTGTCGGAGAAAGTATTTCATGGATAGCGAGATATTTCATCTGTTTTTGTGAGTGAACAAATTATGCTTGAGAGAAACCCAGCGTGGTGTCACAGTAGTTGGGCATAAGTAGTTTAGGAACAATTTATTATAGACAACGTAGTAGACTTTCAGGATTTTAGTGTAATTCCCTTCCTGTTTCCTATGCACTTAACATCTAAGATAGGGTTGTTTATTTCCCTTTGAATTTATAAATCTGGAGGGAACGCTGCCTATTACATGATGGAACTCATTGCTTTGTATAGGTTTATATGAGGCAAATCTTAACACCGGGCTGGGCGGGTGGATTATGCAGATGTGTCCCTCCACCCAGCTCTCTTGACTCAGCCAATTGCCAAATGTGTGGGTGGGAGCCTGTGGAAACCCCTGAAATGGGGCATTCCAAGGACAAGAAGTATTTATTTATTTATTTTTATAGCTATTGGTTTTTTCTGATTTCTTTTATTTTTTTTTAAGAATAATTTTTTATAACCGACCAATCACATCAAATCAAACCAAATTACATAAATTCCAAA
Source organism: Podarcis vaucheri (assembly GCF_965113315.1). Lineage (NCBI taxonomy): Eukaryota > Metazoa > Chordata > Lepidosauria > Squamata > Lacertidae > Podarcis > Podarcis vaucheri. The sequence continues at coordinate 76,879,509 of NC_138764.1, forward strand.
TTACACAGCCGAATTTTAAATTTTTGTTGGGGGTACCCATATTTCAAGTTCCGAAGGGATCCAATCAACTTCTTGCTTCTTACTGCTGTTTTAATGTCCACAAATCTAACCTTATGATGTTCACAGTACTGTCCAGTCCTTTCTTATTATTTTTCCACATCTCTTGTTGTTATTTTCATATATTTTTCCTTTCTTTTTGTGACCTCTGATAGTCTCCGCAAGCTGGTTAGAACAGTTTGTAATCCTGCGTGGATATTATTTTGTTTATCCAGTAGCCATATCCAGATGTTTTCCATATAACATCACTTCCATACATCAAAACAGTCTTAGCGTCATTAATCTTCACCAATCTGCCTCCTTTCTCAAAACCTCTGAGGAGATTCACCAGGAATGCAGTCTGAAAACAAGTCCGTTCTTCCTCCCGGCTATAAATCCTTTGGCAAGATGGCGACTCCGAATTAATTGCTGCGCCATTCCAAAAGCTCTTATTGCTTCTCGGTCTCCATAAAGCATACTTTTGGTTAAAGTTTATCTCCACACAGACCTTAATCATCCTTAATCAGAGCCGAGGTCCGCACGGGGGCATTCTGCCTAGGGCCCTCACCCCCTTCTTTCGAATTAGGGGGTGATTTATGGGCACAGCAGGCAAGGGCAGTGTTCCCCATTTCCTTGGGGCAACAAGGGAGGCTGCCTACTCCCATAACAGCCTCTTAATTACCCCGTGTGGGTCGAAGAGATGGTATTGTTGGCCATCTTCCAATGCGCCCCCTAGTGGCCCCCCAACATCACACCAAATCATCTCCCCCCATACCTTTAGCTGCAACTGTCATAAGCTGCAGGGCTGTGAAAGTACCTGTGGCCCTGCCACTTCCCTAACCCCCACAAGTGTGAGGGTTACTATGTGCTATTCTGTCTTTCCCTTTCATGGCAGGAACCTAGATATCTGTAATGTAAGGGGTGGTGGAAGCACTGTCCTGATTGTAAGAGACTTAGAGCACAATCCTATGCATATCAGCTTTGGGAGAGATGGTCCACATCTCTAACCATCTTTGTTATCCTCCTCTGAACTAATGTGGCTATATCCTCCTTGAGGTGCAGCTGTCAGACCTGGAGGTCAAACAAGAACAGAAAAAAGTGGATATCACTACAGATGGATGTAGGAGACACCAAATGAGCTGTTTGAAATGTAGACTGCCTCACATTTCCCCTATTTCAAGGCAGACCTACATCCCTTGGAATCCGAGGGGTTCTGTAATGGTCAGCCCTAGTTAGTCCCAAGGGGTTTTTTGTAGTGGCTTGCTGTGTGAGCCAGCAAACGACCACAAGAAAGCTCCACCTGTAAGTGGATAATAAAGAGTGTTCTTGTTACCAACTGCTTAAATCGTGTGTTTCCACAATCCTGATTATGTGTAAACCAGAGCTGTGAATTACAGAAACCTCCTAGCGGTTGTTTTGATGCATTTCTTTTTATTATTATTAAATGTTACAAAAAAATGAATAGAAAAAAAGAATTAGAAACAATACATAACCATACATAAAAACATTTTGTCTACACAATTTTCCAGAATTTTCATGCATTTCATAATGGCACATTACAGCAAAGTCTGACTCAAAATGGGGATTGCCCTGTTTTAATCAGCCTTCCCTGGTGGTCCCTCCTTCCCTTGGTTCCACTTTTTTAAAAACTGCCATTGAGATGGAGAGTGACCAATCAGTGACCAATCTGTACTGTTTGACATGTGGTGAAATGACGGTGTCATCAGTGGTGGACTTTGGGCTTTCAAATGTCAACAGTGCCTTTTGCAACACCAATATTCAATGCCACCCCACTTCTCGCCTTCCATTCTAAGTCATTGTTTCAGCACCCCCTACAGCGCCCTCTCAGCTCGGCGCCCAGTGCAGGTAAACCAGTTGTGCTCCCCTAAATCCACTTATGGCGTCATTCCTTAAACGTATGTGTGACTTGAAACCTAACTTGTTTTTGGCATCATTCCATCTATTTCTGACATTCAGGCCATTGTTTCTGTAGCCAAAATGGCACCATCAATATAAAAGAGAGAGTGGGGTGTTAGGAGGCTTATGGGAGTATCATGATGCAGAGGTCTTGCTAGAGTCAAGGGAGGGTTCTCCTTAATTGGAAATGAAGCTTCTGAGAGTTCATGCCTGGAAATAAGGGATTGTAGTTTTCTCTGCCTCCTGATTCAATTATTGCTTGAATATAGTAGTAGATGAGAGCCAGATACCAGGTGGGAAGGCAACTCAGAGATAAGGAGTAATGAGAGAGAAAGATGCATGGATGAGAACAGAGATGATGGTTTTCATTTTTCCTCTACTGGTGCTAGCTTTCAGGGGAGGGCAAGGAGACATCATACAGAAAAAGAAGAATACCATGAGCCAGAAGGTATTTGAAAGTAAATGCAAGAAGCTGAATCTGAGCAAGAACTTCAACCTAGTTTTCATAGGCTGGCAGCTTCAGGTGGGCAGGGACAGTGTCCCTTTCTGTACCCCTGTATACAACATTGAGAACAACTTGTCTAAAGGGTCATAAACCTGCAGCCAGCCCACTTCAACCTGTACTGTTTCCTAAAAAAATGTTTCATTCAGTAAAAGAAAGCAACAAAAATTCATTAAAAACAATAAAGAGCATTGCAGCCAGAGGCCTAGGCTAGAACCTTGCTCCTTTAAGAACTAGATTTTATTTGCTGCTTGATGGGACACAATCTTTCTCAGGATTCTAATGCCCTCATAGAACTATAATTCTCAGAATTCTCCAGGAAGAGGGATTGACTGTTAAAACAATCTGGAGTAATCTGTGAGGGGACTGGGGTCTTCTAACAACTCTCAGAGCCCTTAACAACTACGCTCCCCATGAGTGGTATGATACTGCTTTATGGGGCTCCTCAACCTGGGAAGGTAGCTCATCTAGGAGAAGGAAAACTCTTATCCTAAACTTTCACTGCGTTGCGGCTACACACATTCATGAGAAATGCTTCAGAGGTAAACCCTGAGGAAAAATCTGTACCTGCTGCCTTGCGGGACATCTTCAAAAGAAGAAAAGGCTAAGGAGTAAACCCTACACAAATCTGGAGTGGGGTCCATAAGGCAGTTGGGTGGCGTATTGTGTGCCTCCTTCTGGCAACTCCTGCAGCCAAGCTGGTGCCAAATGTATTGCTCTGCTTTCCTTTGGGCCACATCAGTTTTGTCATCTGGGTAGTCCAGGACCTCCATACACACTGCCCAAGCTTGCATCCCTGTGTTGCATTTTTAGACCAAGTCAGTGGGTGAATCCAGTGGTAGTGTGCCTGAAATAACAAGTTTCAAAAATGAATTTTAAAAATTCTAAATGGTGGTGCAGCATCATATATGCCATAAATGGAAAGGCTCATGTGTAGACACAGGTAGTTGCAATAAAAGAAAAGAAAAGAAAGCTTATCAGTGTGGGAAATGAATTTAGTTATGGTGGCAGGGGGTAGGAATAGAAACTATTCATATTGACAAGCTGAAAATAGCAAGGTTGAGAGAGGAAATGAGCATGTGGGGCAGTGGAAATGGAAGAATCAAAGTATACCATGATGTTAAGCTTGAGGAGAAGATCAAGCAGTAACTGCATTGTCAATAACAAGAGAATGTGATATAAGCAAGGAAACCCAAAGCTAAGTGTTAACAAATTATTTTTCAGGAAATGAGCAGACCTACTGAGAAGAGAGAGCAGAGAAAGGAATATGAAGGAAGACTTGATACCCGATTGTATACATCAAAAGAACAAATGAATAGAACCAAAAAGATTTTTATTTTTAAGCAATCCTTTCTCTGTATCCCAGGGGTGGAAAACCTATGACACTCCAGAGCTACTAGACTACATCATCCCTGACCATAGGCCATGGAGACTAGGATTGATGGGAGTTGGGGTTCAACAACATCTGGAGCTCCACCCACAGAATGTGTCTGCTGACAGAAGAAGTGGGGTGTGATTTTTGCCTCTGGAGCACAATGGGAGCTGGAATGTGGGGAGGTGGGCCATAAATAGAAGTGGGAATTGATGAAAATCACCTCAATCCCTTCTGCCAGCAGGAGCCTCCAGTGAATCATAGACCCTGCCATGAATGGAAAGAGCCCTTCCTCTTGCAGGGGGGCAGTGATGAAAGTTAAATTAAACTATAGAAATTGCCCCTATACTGACTCCTCCAAGAAGACTAAATCAAGGGTAACTCAAGTGTGTTGGATATCTTTCACGGTGCTACCACTGAATTTTTACTCTCTCGCTTCTTAGATCAAGAGTAGCCATTGCAATGTCCTCTAGAGATGTTCCTAGATTCAAACTCCTACCACCTGACAGTGAGGTTTGGTTTATATGGGATGCTGGAAATGCAAAATAAATAATCCACTGAAGGGGAGCTTACATAGAAAGCTACTTTTTCAGAGGGCCTTCTCAACAGCGGCCCCTGCCCTGTGGAACGCCCTTCCAGCAGATGTCAAGGAAATAAGCAACTATCTTACTTTTAAAAGACATCTGAAGGCAGCCCTGTTTAGAGAAGTTTTTAATGTTTAATGCTGTATTGTGTTTTTAATATCCAGTTGGGAGCCGCCCAGAGTGGCTGGGGAAACCCAGCCAGATGGTTGGGGTATAAATAAATTATTATTATTATTATTATTATTATTATTATTATTATTATTATTATTATTTCAGACCATTGGTCCATCTAGCTTAGTCTTGTCTAGAGTGATTGCCAGTGACTCTCTAGTGTCTCCAACTTTCCCAACTCTGCCAAAAGATGTTAGGGATTGAACTGGGGAACAGTTTAATGTTGTACCACTGGGCTATGGCCTCTCTATCTAGTCCCAACCTTGTTCATACAAGTCTTATGTGTGCAGAATCCAGCAACCAGGTGTCAGTGTGATCTCACATTGGTAACTTTATTTTACACAACCAGCATCACTTCTAAATTAGGCCTAATTCAGCTCAAGAGGCTGTGATGGCCTATCATCCCATTTAAAGGATGCTGCTGAATTGTTATTTATCTCACACAAATCCTGTTCACTGGAACTCTTTGGTTGTTTAATCAAAAAGTTTATAGCTAGATGTTTATGGAAGGTTGCCTTTGCAATCACATACTCCAGTGTTTCTTGGAGAAAGACAAAGCACTTTCCAGAAGCTTGAGAGGTCAGCTCAAAACTACAGTATTGTTGTTGTCATCAATATGATCACCATATCATTTTTTTTAACAGTTGTTGTTTAGGGAACCCAGTATACATATCCTTGCTGTTTTCCTGTATGTCCTTTGAAGGCTTTTGCCCTGCACATCAGCAAATGGCCAACCTGAGGTAACTGTGCTCAGATCAAGAAGGAAAACCCTTTTCTTTCCCCCAGAAGGAAGCAGGGGTCTGGCTGATGCTGCGCTGGCTGAGAGAGGTGCAGTTCACTGCATGGGGCTTGACAACTGCATTTTTTACACAGAATGAAGCAAGAAACCTGAACAAATACCATTGTGCTGACAGAATGAAAGGGCTGCTCACTCTTTTTTCATTTTTGACAGAATGAAGAAAAGCTTTTGACAAAATCCATTCTACCCTGGGAATGAAGTTATTTATTTGACTAAATGCATTGTCTCGCTCAGAATTTTTCTTTTTCTTGCTTTTCTTTCAAAAACACACACACCCCAAAAAACAGACTCTCTTGTCATTTCAGGCAACTTGAACCTGGCAATGCTGTAACCAGGCCTCTCAATTTTGGGTTTCTGACTCCAAATGGAGGCAGATTTCCTAAGTGCCAGCCATACAAAGTTTGCCTGCGTTTTAAAAGTGAGATGTTTTATATAACCTGCTCTAGTAATTCTAGGATGTTCAGCAAATGTTTGAATCTCTGAAGGTCTGTTGTGAAGCACAGATGCCAAACTGAAATGAGATGTGGTTGTGTTTTTACATACACACAGCCTGGTTGTGCAAAGGGCAAATGAGTTCTCTGGCCAGATGATATTTTTTTTTTAATTTACTACCATTCAACCTGTCTTGGTTCAGTAAAACTCGCCCCATACCAATTATTGCCAACTCAATAGTTTCATGTGGGTGTATATATCAAGTCTTCAAAATCTTTTACACGCTTAAAAGCAGCAACTAAATGAATCTGAAGAACTGCAGTACAAGAGCCAAGAAAACTACCATCATTTTGAGTGGGCAGATGTAAAAGAGGACAAGGCTCCTGTATCTTTAATAGTTATGTAGAAGATTGGCTTTCAGCAGCTGTAGTGTGCATAATAAATGACATGACAAGGTATTAAAGGGGGAGAAGACCTGACCCCTTTATCTGCCTCTTCCTCATCATAGCAAGCCAAGCACCTTCCAGAAAAGGAGGCTCTTTAACATGCTGGTGATAAGACTATAAAGAAGTGGGGAAGATGGACCTCCCCCTGAAGAGAGTTCCAAAAGTGTGCCTACAGAGAAGGGTATTTCTGTGCCCCAACCTACATCCAGATACCCACCTGACACAGTTAATGCCAAATCTCCCAGGACTTGCAAAATGTGTGTTAAGTGTCCCATTTGCCCTAATTGGCCACCCTCCACTGGGAAATAGGTTTGTAGTCTTGATTAATATCTACCTCTTGAATAATCTGCAGTTGACAACTCATCTGGGGATTCCAGTGCCCATAGGAATTTCTAACATTCAGTAGAAATATTTCCCCACGGCTTCAACTCAGCAGAAGCTTGCACATTGACCCTTCTGCGCCCTCGTGCTGTTATGCAGTTGTGATTCCTCACCTCTGCATCACCATGCTCTTCTATAGTTCTGATTCCTCACCTCAGCAACATATACATTGAAGCGGTGAATGCCACGGTCGTTGTCTGTTACGTGCTGAGGTTTATTAATATATGTCATAATACCCAGCCCTCCTCCCACACACCTTATGTGGACACCATGTTAAGGCGCTTACTAAGCTCTGACTCACGCAGTTCCTGTATTGTTTGAAAGCCCAGAGTACAAAGATTTACAGAAAAATAACCGATGTGCTAAATCTGGCATCTGCAAAGTAAGTTTCAGTAACGTGTTTTCCTTCTGAAGCACACATCAACAAGTGAAGTTACTTGTCCTGTAATACTGAGATGTGACTGTTGTTTTAAGAGAGACAAGGCTTAGCCTTGGTGTAGTTATAAAAATAAATGGGAAAGCAGCACATTATTTAAGATTTTCCTCCCTCTTGAATGTATGATATGCCTGCTTAAAAGATATTGCACTGAATCCATAGTTTACCCTCTGTGGGCAGAGGGTCTCCTACTGTCCACAGAAGGCTTTTGATACACTAGAGGGATCTTGCTGACGGAGGTGAATTTTCCCAGTTTCCCCTCCCCATGTTCCCTTATGCACTACCTCCCACACTGTTGTGGAAAGTCCCCCAGCCTTCAGTAACAGTGTGGGAGGTGGTGCTCGGGGCCTACGTGGGGCAGGAGGGGGAGTCTGTGAAAGCTGCTTCTCCTTCCCCAGCAGGAGCAAAGTCTGGATCCACCCCAAGTGTTCTTTTTAAAATGACATTTAATGCCTCCTTCTTGAAATCCGGCTGGTGCCAACATTGGTAGGTTTTCAGTCCAGCTAAAAACGGACCTCTTTAGCGAGGCTATAAATCATATGGAGTTTTTGACACATTCTGCTACTGGATTTTGAGTGGAGATGAGATTGGTTGATTTTATCATTTAAATGCTTTTATTGGAATTGTTGTGTTTTTAGTTTGATTTTATATTTTAAGTACCCTGCTCTGGGATTATGTGTTTGATAAGTTAAAAATAAAAATAAAACATACAAAAACAATATGTATAACTATGGGCTCATCTACACTTATCTTTGTTTTGCATTTCTAGGCATGGGTCTGCTCCCAACCCTTGCCCCTAATACTTTCCCCATGAAAACCCACTCTTTATCCTTGAATTGGAGCGAACAGCAATCCATAGAAAACCCAAATTGCTGTTGGTTCTGATTCTGCATTAAATATTGTGTTTTCCTGGGAAAAGCGGGGGGGGGGGGAGCACTCAAACACGAACCAGGAAAGCACAGGTTTCTGCGGGGAAGAAGATAAATGTGGATGAGCACAAAGTTATGCTCTTTGGTACAACATTTATGTCACTTTTGTATGTCAGTTCCACATATCCAGGGCTTTTTTTTAGTTGGAACTCAACGGAACTTAGTTCCTGCACCTCTCAGATGGGCACCATTGCCATTATAAGAGAACAAGGGAGGTCTTCATGGTGAGTTCGGGCACCTCTTTATCTGGAAAAAAGCACTGCACGTATCTCAAATATTGAATTTGAACCAGGTCCTTTGAAAACATTAGAGCTAAACATTTTGAACTCGGGGGGGGGACTAATTTAGGTGAGTAATGTGATAACAAAGAGTATTAGTAGGGGAGCAAGGATTTAACCTATGCTTAATAGACTGTAAATTAAAGCTGGACACCTGAATGCAGTGCTGGCAAATAGTTTGGAAGAGTGCCCCCAACGCCTCACCATCTGCCAGGATTGAGTCCTCCTGGACCTCAAACTTGAGGTCTCCTCAGATGAGGAGCAAGAGAAGCAGGACCCACCCAGCAGATCTTCATACTGCCAGTGATGCTGAGGCATGATTGCATCTGGACTTCCCTGCCCATGATTGGAGGTCTTCGCCCCTTGGTTCCTGGTTGGATCTGCATCTGGTGAGATTCCCATGACAGAATTTGGGAGAAGGTAGCACACATTCAAATGAGGCCCTTTAGATGCTTTGGAGGCATCAAGTTGTAACAAGTGTTGCAGGGAACAAGAAGCATAATGTTGGTTGAATCAGGGGTGGGGGTGGATTCCCTAGCCTGTCTCCATCCTTTGGTGAAAGACACAGGTTCCTCGATGGGTGGAAACCAGGAATAAAGGGATAACTGTCAGTATTTATGTTAGCAAAAGTGCATCAAGGTGCAATCATTAGCCAAGATTTTCTCTCTCTTTTCACTTCAGCTTTGTTTACAGTGGAGAATTTGATAGCTTGCACACTATTTTGCGACACTTTGATTGACCTGATAAAGGAATTGCCCTATATGTGTGGTTTTTTGAAGTTTCCACTGTGGCTCCCTCTCAGCACCTGATAAGCTGATAAACTGAAGGAGCACATAAAATTCTGTCTTGGTTCATATTTTCAGTTATTCAAATACAGGAAAAGGTTGTTCCACCACCCACCCACATCTGAGTGTACGCTTGTGTGCATTTGGATTCTTATCCGATTCATTGGCGATTCATTTAGTTTGGAGGGAAGTTCTGTTAGTTTTCAGTGTTAAGGCAAAGAAAATATTAGTATTCTATTCAGTAGAAAATTGTGTACGAATTATATTTTGAACCGTTATGGGTCTCCTCCCTCTTGGTTTTAAGATCAACTAAAATCCTGGACAGAAAAGTGCACTGGCCTCCCAGTCCATGTACTGCTCATGCACTCATGAGAAGGAAGAATAAGGGTGGATGAGGATATTGGGCATTCTTGTGATCTCTCTGCATGTGTGTGGCTATAGTCATGCCAGGAAGGATGCTGCTGCATAGATCTTAAAGCAGGGATGGGGCGGCCCCCCAGATATTGGAGGACTCCCATCAAGCTCAGCCAGCTTGGCCAGTGATCAAGGATGATGGGAGTTGTAGTCCAACAGCATCTAGAGCAGCCTTTCTCAACCTGTGGGTCCCCAGATGTTGTTGAACTACAACTCCCATCACCCTTAGCTAGCAAGGCCAGAGCTCAGGGATGATGGGAGTTGTAGTCCAACAACATCTGGGGACCCACAGGTTGAGAATCACTGATCTAGAGGGCCACAGTTTCCCTAGCACTGTTTTAGGGTACTGAGTCAAATAAAATTCAGAACACATGTAATTTCACTTATTTTATTTTTTTAGGCATGTACACTCCAACTTTTTGTAATAAAATCGAATTCACAGTGACATGTTCCTGTCCATCTCTCTTTCCCTCCTTCCATGCAACCACAAATTTAAGCACAATCCTAACAACATAAAACAAAAGAAACAATAGTACACATCATTTAAAAACTATGGGTTGAATCCATACTAAGTTGGACTTAAGTCCTGCTAAAATGAATAGGTTGAGAACCACTGATCTAGAGGGCCACAGTTTCCCTAGCACTGTTTTAGGGTACTGAGTCAAATAAAATTCAGAACATATGTAATTTCACTTATTTTATTTTTTTAGGCATGTACACTCCAACTTTTTGTAATAAAATCGAATTCACAATGACATGTTCCTGTCCATCTCTCTTTCCCTCCTTCCATGCAACCACAAATTTAAGCACAATCCTAACAACATAAAACAAAAGAAACAATAGTACACATCATTTAAAAACTATGGGTTGAATCCATACTAAGTTGGACTTAAGTCCTGCTAAAATGAATAGGACAGGTTAGTCATGGTTTAATTTAAGTCTCTCTTCTTTTCTGCAAACAAACCATCTGCTTCATATTAACAAAAACAGAATACAAACATCAAAAATGGCTTTGAGTAAAAAGGCATCTGCTCAAATAGAAAATTATAAAAGTGGCTACTGCATTTTTAAAATGTGATTGCTGACAGCATGGGTGCTCTTAAATGTGGCCATTTGTAATATATATACCCTCATACATAAGTTAGGAGCATTGGTGGAGAAAATGACAGTGGAATGCATCTTTCAAGTGCTTGGAACACAGATCACGTGATGGCTGTCTCTGTTCCTCAAAGCTCAATCCCATAAAACAGGTGGGGAGTTCAGGGAGAGTTCTCTCGCACTCCCTTGACACAGCAGGATACTGAGGAAAAGAGATCAGAGACAGTGTTGTAAAGAGACTGAGAGACAAGACTCCCTAGAAAAACATGCTGTGCTAAGTAAGGAGAATAAAGCAGAAGCTTAAGTGTTATCTGTTCCTTAATCTAGTCGTCTGTAGGGATCTGACCTTCTCCCAACAGAACCCAATAGCAAAGAGGGAAAGTCCTCTCCCCCTTCCATTCAGGTATATTATCCAAATTAATTGCAAAGCCACCTGCCCAAATGTTATATGAGAGAAGGAGAGCTAACAGCATGTTCCTTTCATAGTATGCACCACCCAGGTCTGAACTTATAATCAGTAAAAAATAAATAAAAAATAAATGTTGAGGTGGGAAAATTCAGAACTCAGGCAAGTTCACAACCCATTTCATCAGCTGATCCAAATCCAAATCAGCTCTGACTGGTCTTGATTCACTGGTTTGGCTTGCAGGTGTGATTTTAAGAGAGAAAAGTGTGTGCAGAGCCCTGCCAGATTAGGCCAATGGTCTGGCATCCTGTTCTCAAAGTGGCCGGCCACAAGTCCTTAAGCCAAAGTGATCCTGCACGCCTGAGTCCCCACCTGGAAATTGTTGAACTTGAGACCACCTTTGCTCGTGGTTGTCTGAAAAATGATGACACATATACGTCTCACGGATAAACTGTTCCGTTGAGGCAAGGGGAAAATATACTTGCCCTTTGCTTCCGTTATACCGCTGTTGACATGGTTGCCTCTTCGCCGTCTAAAAGTGCTACGTGATACATGAAATTGACTAAATTCAAGAGCCCAAAACGATCCAATTTGGTGAAAATTACTGAGGTGGTGGGTTTGGTGGGCAGCCACAGCGGTGGTGGGAAATTCAAATTTTCCACTGGGACACATCTTATCGGAAACGTGACTTTGGCTTCTATTGCTAATACTTTCCTAATAAATAATCTGCTAGATATAGTTTAAAGGACATACTAATAATACAACATAATGTTTAATCCTTCTGAAATTGGCCTGGCAACACTCTTGATTTTCAGGTTTTGATTTTTAGCCTAACAATGGAAGTTAGCTAGATTTGTATAATCTCTGGGAACAAAATATCTCTTCTACAACATAGACCTCTGTGGTTGCTATTATTTGCATAGGGAATTTTATTTCACCTCTAACAGCCTGATCTTATGTTTGTTAATTTTGAAGCCAATGCATTTGTTTTTCCATGCAGGTTTTTTAAAAAGTGATTAATTTATGTAATATATGGTATACCTGATATATTTTCCCCCACTGGCTACTTTCGGTATCCATCCTGAGGCTATCTGGTTTGACCGTTCTTTACTGTTTAATTTTTGCCTTGTTCTTAGTATGCTTTAGTATTACCTTCATAAAAATCCTGATAAAAAATATTGTATACAAACTTGGAACGCTATACAAGGGTTATGTATACATGACTAGCTTAATATGTAGCCAGGACATTCTTTTTCTCGATTCAGATGAAAGCTACTGGGGAAAGGGGGAATGCATGAGAACACTGTGGGAATGGCAGAATATATACAGGCAGTGATTTTCTTATTTTGGTAAAAAACAAAATTATGTGCCAGTACTCATATATTGATAAAAGTGCTGTGAGTGTCAGAACAAATGGCTGCCATGGGCAGCAAAAGAAGTGCTGGTATTCTGTACTAGTGAGTACTGTCACAAAAAAAGAGAGCCCTGGATACGAATAGATGTGGAATTTGATTATTGTTTTGTGTACACAACGTCCAAAGCAAGCAGTGGGAGAGCACTGGATGTAGGATATATGGGTGTGTGTACACAGCCTTTGTTCAAAAGGATTTACATTCAAATAAATGCACAGGATTAATTTATCTAAGGGCGTCCTTTTGGTATTTTTCAGAGCAATCCTATGCATGTCAGCTCAGCTGTAAAACCCATTGAGTTCTATGGAGCTTACTACTAGGTACATTTCCATAGGATTGCAGCCTTTGTTTTTGTTTGACTTTAAAGAAATACCTACAGTTGTTGATAAATGTGAATTGAATGGAAAGACCATCCCTGTAATTGTCCTACAAAAAAGAGCAATTACATTACTATGGGGAAAGATTTGTTTTGGTAATTAAATCAGAAAAATAGTGGCACCTTTGATCATTTATGAAAAGGTACATGAACAACTGGGATAGGATTTAATTTGTTTCAAGATGAAATTCACTTGCCTTTTATCCAGATACATTTTTTTGTGTGGAAAACTACTAATAAGAAATCAAATGTAAAAATGTCTATAATAAAAACAAGTTGGCTCTTTCTGTTGAGCCAACATGTATATCAAGCAACTGGAGAAAATATATTAATGTCCTTAAGGACATCAACAACATCTGGCTTAAGTGTGCTTAATTTTCTGCTAGGTTGTGGACCCATTCATTTCAGGCTGCCCAAAACTTTTGAAGGTCAGACTTGGCTAGCTCAAACTTTAATATTGCTTTCAGCAGAGTTCCACCCCAAGTAGATAAATTTTAATTGTTCTTGTTTCCTTGAAGCATAAGTTCACAATTAACATTTAAGCAATGTGTTATGGAAAGGATTGGGTATCTTGAGTTTCATTTCTGAGCAGGGCACTCTGTCTGACCAGGAAATGAAATTGAGAAATTATATTTCCAAACAGCAGCAACCCACTCATATGGCCCCTTTTTCTTTTCTCACCAAAGCATGCAATCTCTTTCCCAGATAGGTTTGAATCAGCCCTTGAGAAGGCTCTCTGTCAGTAGGTAATGATCAATAGTTTCCCCCACCAACGCTGCTTCCACCTTGTCCAGCTCCTAGCAAATAGTGGCTATTTGAGACACCATTCTCATTTGGAACAGGTGCCTACAAATTGAAACTAAGAATGTAGCAAGATCCAGAGAGAATTTGAGCCTTTAATCAACTAACAAGTCGCCAGCCTTTCTTGACCAGGCTTGCTGCCCAGCAAGTTCTATAAGTAGCCAACATGATATGCTTCCAAGTAGAGCTACGGGATGATGTGTACCAGCCTTCCCCAACCTGGAGCCCTCTAGATCAGGGGTCGGCAAGGTTTACTTCGCCTGGGCCAGTTCACTCCCGTGGAGATCGCTTCGTGGGCTGGATCGCGTCTGCACAGATGCGATTTCTGGTGCCGTGGAAGTGAGTCCTCGCTCCATGCTGTGCCGTTTAAGCGCAGCACGTGGGGACTCACCAAGCGCGTGGCTCAGTTTGGGGGGTGGCAGCAGCTTGTGGGCCATTTAAACAACCCCCGTGGACCGCAGGTTGCTGACCCCTGCAACCTGTTTTGGAGTACAGTGATGCTACTGGGGCTGGTGGAAGTTGCAGCTGAAAACATCTGGAGGGCACCATGGTGAGAGAGGCTGATCGTCTCCCTCCCCACACCACGCAGCAGTTGTAGCCATAGCACGATGCTCTGCATACAGTGTGAGTCCCTGCTGAGATTTCATTAAAGTGACAAAACAGTCTTGGGTGGTTTCTTTTCAAGGAAAATGGCTGATGAATGTCTACAAAAGCAAAAACAGTGCCAAGACAATGAAAGGAAGTTCTTGAGGGGCTTTTACATATTTCCAGTCCTCGCATCAAACAAGGTTTCTGTGTAATATGGAAGATCCTTGTAGCAAGCAGTGGATTCATATACACACCTTATTTGTCTTTGGATTTCATTTAAAATATCAGTCGAAGCCCGGAGTCAACTTGCCACAAGTTAATAACAGCATTGACTCTCTTGGTGTGGTCCCTGGACTGCATATAAATTATGATAAATCAGAATCACTTTTCTGAAATGTTATTATTCCTAGAATTCAATTAGAGCATCAATGGCTGGCAGGTATCAAAATATGCTCAACATTTTAAAGTTATTTAGGGTTACAGCAGCCTAAAAATTGGAAAGAAAAATATTCAGGCTGAACCATGACTCAACTTTAAAACATATAGCCTCTGATTTAAAGAACTGGCAGAGTTTAATTTTTTTATATACTGGGCAGGGTTGCTGCAGTTAGGGGTGAGGAGAGCTATAGAGTATCAGCCTCTGAAGAGCCACAGGTTCTCCACTCCTGTTGTCTATTATTATTATTATTATTATTATTATTATTATTATTATTATTATTATCTATTTATTAGTCACTTTTAAAAAACAAAAAGTAAACCCAAAGCAACTTACAATATATGTCACATTCCTGTGTTTTATATTGCACGGTGCACTAAAACTCTTTTTGTGTTATTTCCCACATGCTTGGATGCGTCTTCTAAGGGTCAGAAATGGTCAGGTGGTGCTATCACCTCTGATAGTGCTGAACAACCATTACATGGGGAGGGGACTGACTCTGGAGCCCACCCACTGCCACTCTCTCTTCCATTAGCCAGCAGCACAGCCACTTGTTCGAGCACAGGAGATCTTCACATGTGAGTTGACAGGAGCCATTGTAAACTAAGTGCAGTTTATTCAACACCAAAGGCTTCTGTCACCTCCCTGCATATCATTTCTCACTTTATATGAAACTGCTAATAAGTTTCACTATGTGGTAACACCAGCTCAGAAGCACAACTCACTCACAAACCACTCTTTTAATTGGAACTCTTAGCATTGGTTTGAAGTGGATGTCTCAAAGAAAAATACAATTGTGGAGTTAAAAAAAAACAAGATTACAGTTTTCCCCAGAGAATTCAGTCCCTAGAAAACAGAGATTAACACACACACACACACACAGAGAGAGAGAGAGAGAGAGAGAGAGAGAGAGGGACAGTGTCTGGGGCATGCGTTCTGTAAATGCTTTGCGATAGTTGCTCCCCCAAACTTCCTGGTTTTAACTTGTATTGCGTGGACAGGCGGAGTCCCCAGATCCCGCGCGGTCCCCCCCCCGCCATGTGGAATAACGACTCAAGACAACGTGCTATGGGATTAAATTGGCCACAACTTTATTAAATTTCAGATGTGGGTAGACCTTGGCTCAGGCATTGGGCGTTCTCCCTCCCCAGTCCTCAGCCGGGGACCTAGGGAGCGTCAGGGTTATCCAGTGTGTGTGTGGGGGGGGGATGGGCCGGCTCTGGAGAACATATGTTCAAGCAGAGATAGCCGCCCCCGTTACGCCGCCGCCGCAGGGGAGAGCAATGATGACCTTTCGGCGTACGGCCAAAGCCTCCCTTCAGAAAACCCCTTTAACGGGGAACCCTGATATCGCCACCGCAAAGAGGAAGATGGACTAATCCGCCCAAGGCCTGATACCGCCAAAGTTGTGACGTTTTGCTATGGGAAAGGCGAAACCTGCCAATGCAGGGAAATTCCTTTCCGGCCCTTTAACAGCGACCTTAATGTAGCAGTGCCCGCATACCTGTGAAGAAAAGTTAACCTGCAAATAAGACATTAACTGAGGGTGGGTAGGGTGGGAGAAGCTCTGGAACCAAGTGAGGATTCCCAGGTAAGATCCTCCCTCTATTGTGTGGGCAGGTAATCCCTCCCCTACCTGGCCTGGTCTCCTTGGCAACGCTTCCCCCAGGTGGGATTGGACAACTGACTGAGGTAGGCGGAGACCTCCAGGTATCCCACCTGAGGGAAGGCGAAGCCAAGCCTGTGCTGTTGGTGCCGCTCCAGATCTAGGGGCTGCGCGCGTCCACGCAAAGGGCGCCCCCCGTTTTAAGCGTGGAGCGGTCATTGTGTACTGGGCAGAGGGAGTATGCTAGAGCAGGCATCACATGCCCAGCACCAAGCTTGAGGCAAGGTGCCCTCTGCCACCCTGGTGAAGCACTCCGTCCCTTACATACACCCACACCCACACACTGTGCTACCTTAGTGGGCATAGCAAGCAGGCCAGGGGCAGAAGGGTGAGCAGCAGTTGTAGGGACTGATGGGTAAGGGTGGTGGTGATAGAACAGTAGTGATGGACTTCCTCATCGCAGTGCTGTGAACAGAAGTTCTTTGAGTACTTTGGAGCTGCCTCCGCCATCTTCCTCCCCAGAATGCACTGAGGCACATTGAGATGTCATCCGCTGCTTCTCTTCTCAGTGATGGGCCTCAACTGCTTTGCTATTATTTAAGGGTTAAAGTTCAATACAGTGGTGCCCCGGGTTAAGAACTTAATTTGTTCTGGAGGTCCATTCTTAACCTGAAACTGTTCTTAACCTGAAGCACCACTTTAGCTAATGGGGCCTCCCACTGCAGCTGTGCCACCGGAGCACGATTTCTGCTCTCATCCTGAAGCAAAGTTCTTAACCCGAGGTACTATTTCTGGGTTAGCGGAGTCTGTAACCTGAAGCGTATGTAACCCGAGGTACCACTGTACAGTATTTAGGGCATTTTACTTTTTGTGGAATAATAATGGCCCTAAGGAATGTATAGCATGCAAAGAGGCCTGCAAAGAGTAAAGTTTCGTTTCCTGACATAGATTGTGATTATGGAAGACACCTGGACACTGTTGCAAAGTATATATCTGCGGAGATACTTAAGTAATGACTTCTCCATAGAAACAGTGCTAAGGATGCACTCCTGTACGCCAGCATTCCTCAACCTGGTGCCCTCCATATGTTTTGGACTATGACAGTGTCCTGATGTAGTATACTTTGGGGGTTGGGCACTGAGACATTGGGATAATAAAGATGTCAGCAGGGGCAGTGACATCACTTACCCGAACTCTTCTCAGGGGTGGGCCTGAAATATTTCCTTATTTCTTTAAATGAAGGATGCCAGTGAAAGCTACAATAGGCCTTTTTAGGGTTTGCCTGAATGTGCCATGTGCTTACACTGGGCCTAAGCAATCAGGAATACCTCTGCGCTGCACTTGATGTTTCTATTTAGATGGTCTTCTTCAACCTTATGTCCCCCTGATATATGGACGCCAATGCCCATCACCCCAACCAGCACAGCTAATGGTCAAGGAAGCTGGGAATTGAAGTCCAAAACACCTGCCTGGCACAAAGTTGGGGAAGGATGCAGGAGACCATAGTGATTGTGCAAGAGCACAGAGTCCAAGAAATATGGACCCTAAATACTCGAGGAGATCAGCAGAGGAGTAGATAGTGTTGGCCTTAAAAAACCCTTTCATTGCAGAGGTCCTGTGACTTCAATGGTTGTTTGAAAGGCCAAAATATTGTAGGTACCGTAATTCTTTCCCTCTCAGTCACCACAAGAGAGGAAAAGTTAGATATGGGTCTTCCAAGAAGCTGTTAAAAGGCATCCATGCCCCGCCAGAAATATGATTGGCAACTCTAAAAGAAGATGACAAGTAGAAGCTGATTTAACACTTCTAATACCTGATGGTTTTGTTACATGGAATATGATGAGAATTTGAACAGTATTTGAAAGGCAAGCTCTTGTGATGGTTCTCCATTCGCTCTAGGCATATAGATAGGGGGGAAAGTTAATCCACATCGGGAGAAGGCTTGTATTTGCTGGGTGACTTTGGAACTGTGGTTTATATCTGACCTGATGTATTAAATCTGATTCTTTTGGTTCAGCTGCTGCTCCGTGATTAGGGGCTAAAAGCCTTATACTTAACTGCATGACCAAATGTAGTGAACTGCTTCTCAGAAAGCTATCTCTCACCATTTAATTTGTCTCACTTATCCCTCCACTCTGTCACTTTTAAAGTAACTACTATGATCATAGCAATACCATTTCCCCTTCTATTTGGAAGCAAATAATGGTTCCACAGAAATATATCAGGCACTTAATACTTAAGTGTTGGTCTTGCAAACAGAACACTCCTGAAAGTATGTTCTAAGCTGCAGCTGTGTGGGTGGGGGAAAGTAAGCCCTTAGATGACTTATATCTGTGAAATGCAGGACTAGCTTTACTCTTTGAAAGAGTACAGATGGATTGCAGGTAATGAAACGGTAACAAAAGGTTGTGTTAGGTTCTATTTTACAGAAGCCAATGGGCTATTGATGAAATAACTCCTTCCGTTTTAGTTAGTTGTGAACAGGTGTGAATTTAACAAGAAACCCTTGGCTAGTATCTCTCCAAATCCAGCAAATCCATGAGTGGATTCCCTTGGCTGGATTGGAACTGTGAGTGCAGATTAGATGCTGGTGGACACCCAGGTAGTGTCCAGTGTAATTCCCCCTTTCCACTGCTGAGGAATGTGAGCTTCATAAGAAGATGAGGAGTCCAGCTAGACCAGACCAGAACTGGCCCGAAGGAAAATATAGTAAGCCTATCCCATTCCATGTATTACAGGAGCCACCTTCAGTGCTTGGAATGGGACGATGTCTTGAGCCATCAGGCCAATTTTCCTTTTGGCGGTGGCAATTCAGGCTGTGCAGCATACACAGTCCTCCTAAAAAGGCTTAGAAGGAGCAGCTCCCAGCATCTACCACCTGAGTCAGTTACTGCATGAAAAGGTTAATACCATAGAGTAAGCTGTCCTGCCAGGCTTAGACTAAGTCACTTCCCTTAGCTTGACAGGAACTAGGCAATCAAGCCTACTGTCCTCCTTCAATATACCTGATGAACTCAGGGTGAGGAGGTCTGAGATGGTTTCTGTAGCTTAGACCACATGGCTCCTGCAGTCACTCTGAGTTCCTATACTAATAATTAGGAATTTTGACCATTGTAACTTGAGACAAAGCTATACAGCTGGAAATAAAACTTTTTAAGTGTGTTGTAAAGTGCATTATACAAATGTGATACTAGATGGCGATTGTGAGCTATGGCAAATTCAACATTTTTTCAAAATGTTTTTTTTAAAAAGCATTTTCACAACTTTTTTTTATATGTGTGTAGATTCCACCTAAGCCAAGTTTTACTGCCTGTGCTACTTTTTCTGGATGCTGTATGGAAAAGCACATGAATCTGACCTATGGAGAGTTTGTCAGTAACCCATTTTTAATTTGCCAAACATACAGTCTTTTTCCTGAGGGAAGAGGAACATTTGGGAACTCACTTTAAAGGGCACCTTTTAAGGTTTTACAGACTATATTTCCACACTTCGCTGCATGTTTTGTGATTTTAAATCTCCGCAAGGGTTCTCTAACCAAAGAATACTTGTCCCAAGCTTGGATATTGGCACATATATGTTTCTATATATACCTATTTTCCCCTTAAACCAACAACCACTTGGTGTAAACAAGATGGGGGAAGTCATGTACAGTGGTACCTCAGGTTACATACGCTTCAGGTTACATACGCTTCAGGTTACAGACTCCGCTAACCCAGAAATAGTACCTCGGATTAAGAACTTTGATTCAGGATGAGAACAGAAATCGTGCTCCGGTGGCACAGCAGCAGCAAGAGGCCCCATTAGCTAAAGTGGTGCTTCAGGTTAAGAACAGTTTCAGGTTAAGAACGGACCTCCAGAATGAATTAAGTACTTAACCCGAGGTACCACTGTATTTTGCCACTAGCTGTATCATGCAGGATCCAATGACTAGGAACACAGGAAGCTGCCTTATACTGAGTCACAGGCCATTGGTCCATCAAGCTCAGTGGTTCTTTGAGATTTCAGACAGGGTCCTCTCCTGGTGCAACTGGGACATCCTGCAAGCAAAACAGATGCTCTCCCACTGAGCTAGGGCCCCTGAGCGTTGCAGTTTGTTTGTTGGCTTGCTTGCTTGTTTATCCATTGTGTTTATATACAGTGGTACTCAGTTCTCGAACGTAATCCATTCTGGTAGACCGTCTGAGTTCTGAAACGTTCAAAAACTGAGGCACAAAGAGCTGCCTGCAAATTCAGTTGAGAAAATCAAAATACACACAGCAGAAGCCGTTTGACTTCTGAGGCACGTTTGAAAATGGAAGCATTTATTTCCGTGTTTTCGGCGTTTGGGTTCCGAAAAGTTCATCAGCGGAGACGTTCAAGAACCGAGGCACCACTGTACCAACTTTCTGCCAAGGGTAGATTACAATGTTAAAGGACCAATGAAGTAACATTTAAAGTTCGCTGGAGGGAGGGAAGGGGACAAGCTGACTGGAGCAGGGCCCTGTGGTTGTCTAGGCCTCCCTCCCTCACAATCCTCCTCCTCTTCACAGGGCAGATGGTGTCCGTTGGCCCTGTTGGGAGTTGGAGCAGGCCTGATGTTCTCTGTGCCTGCCTGCCTTGCCCTCTACTTTCTCCTCACAGGTCATTGGGTGGGGGATGGAACAAGCCAGCAGTTGTTGTTTTGTGAGACTTGTGCCACCATAGTTTATTATATATTATATAGTATTATTATACTTCATAGCAGACATATACACTGTCTGGAAGAAGAATCACATTTCCCAACAATAAAACATTGCAGTTTGGATCCTGGAAAAACATAATAACCCTTAAATATAGGTACAATCTTAACTGAAGATGTTTAGGTTCTGCACAAGTAGCGTACTGTTTGATCCCCTGAAAAGGTCCACATATTTGGTAATGTGATACCTAACCTCTGTTGATGAATGTGGGTAGGCCTTCAAGTTTTACACAGTTCAAACAAGGGAAATATTCTGCGAAGGTCAAATGTTTGCACATTTATCGAAGGGTTCTATAAATGTATTGCTTGAACTACTTTTAAGTCTCGTTCTGTGGAACCCAAGGCAGCAGTGCTACTCTATACCAAACTCTTTGTTTATACATTTAATACACTGAGGAAGAGTCAGAGTCGGCTCCCATGAAATCCACACCGCATTGATCCATTGATATGAACAAGGACATCACATCAATCCATTTTAATAGGAGTTAGAACCCAAATATATAAGGCCTCAAACCAGAACATTCTGCCCAAGATTTGTTTTAGCAACATGATCATGAGGAGCAGAAAATAAATAAACTCTAGGACTTAAACTGTTTAAGAGAGTTAAGTGTCTTTAGTACCTTAATATGGGGTTTTAAAAAATAAATAAATCTGAGACTGGAGTTGCTTTCCCCCCAGCTCCAGGCTTATAAAAACCCAAGGCATAATTTTCAGAGTTTTAGTAGTATTTAGGACAGCAAGACCTACTCAAAGATTTTCTTCTGTAACCTGCATCCCTGTCTGTGATAATGAATAGTGGTTTCCTAGCTACAGTGCTGCACATGATCATAAATCTTTGAAAATCCAATTTACAAAGCACGTTTTGCTGCTGTGGTGCAAAAACCTATGGATTGTGCATAGGAACAATGTCCTGTTCTACCCCAATGGTTGATGTACACAAGGCTACATAAGGGTTTTGGGCTTGAGGTTGCTGGCACATCCAAATGCTCAACACAGAGTAACATGTGAAATATCTGAGAGCTGAAACAGTAGTGTAGATCACTGACAGGTAAGTGCTGCAACTGAGATCAGCAGCAGCCAGACCATGGACCTTCCTTTATGAACCAGCCCTGACCCTGTGGTCTTCATCAGAGGCCCTTTTCCACGTCTCCCACCCAAGGGAGGTGCAAAGGATGGCCACACAAGAGCAGATCTTTTCTGTGGCGAACTCCCCCAATTTGTGGAATGCTCTTCGCAGGGCATTATCCTTCTCAATCTTTAGGTGCCAGGCAAATACCTTGTTTACCCAGGACTTTGGTAATTAAGTTGCCTTCTATGGTGGCGCTCACCTTTTAGTGGGGTGGGGCTTGTTCTTATTAATCTGTTACTGGTCGAGCATCATATATATTTTATACTTTTCATTGTGTTGTGGTTTTCTTTTTTAAAAAAATGGCTCTAAATTACTTTTGTGTGTTGCACTTTATCTTCTCAAGTCACTTTGAGACTTTTTCAATAAGTGAATAATAATAATAATAATAATAATAATAATAATAATAATAATAATAATAATAATATCATCTTTATTGTCATTGCCCCCTTCGGGGACAACGAAATTACTTGACTGCTCCATAAAAACACTAATTAAACAATACAGTATAATACAGCAAGGGAGATTAGATGACTTTCAAAGTCTGGGCTTCCCATTCAGGGCCAAGATCACTCTGGAGAAGAAGCTGTTCTTAAGACGGCTCGTTCTTGTCTTCATCGTCCTGTATCTCCGTCCCGACGGCAAGAGCTCGAAGAGACAGTGACCAGGATGCGATGGATCTTTTACTATGTCCAGTGCCTTCCTATGGCACCTTGTGGCATAAATCTGCTCTAAGGTGGAGAGTGGGCAGCCAACAATGCTCTCTGCTGCCTTAACAACCCTGCACAACCCCATCCTGTCCTGGGTAGTACAGCTTCCGTACCACACACATAAGCCATAAGTGAGCACGCTCTCAATGGCACAGTGATAGAAGGCAAGCAGCAGTTTCTGCGGAAGATGGTTTTTCCTTAGTATTCTCAAAAAATACAGTCTCTGCTGCGCCTTCTTCACAAGCCCCCTTGTGTTGACACTCCAGGACAGATCCTCTTGTAATTCAATGCCCAAAAATCTGAACGTTGTTACCCTCTCCACACAGACCCCATCAATCAAAAGTGGCTGGACGTTGCTCTTCTGTCTCCTGAAGTCCACCACAAGCTCCTTTGTCTTCCTTGTATTTATGAGCAAATTAATAATAATGGATAATAATAATAATAGCAGCAGCTGATTGTATAGGCAGCCCCAAACTCAGGCAAGATTCTCCCAGGTTCTCTGACCTTGAAATCAGGAGGTTCTGGGCTGTCAAAATTTCTGAGCACTGTTGGGAAGTTCCATATGCAGCACATTGCAAGAGATTAAGCAGAATATTATGCCACTACAGCTATGGAATTCTGTTGTGGTGGGCAGAACCATCAAGCAGAACATTGCTCTGGGAAGAATTGGGCATTACGCAGTGGCCCATCAACAGCACTGCCTACCTCCTCTCCTGAAAATAAACCTCCCTAGTGCTGTACAGATATACCATGCACAGTCTTAGAGGAACTGTTCCACTCAGCTGCTATCGGGGCCCCGGCAGAAAGTTCCAGCAGCACTTCACATAAAATACTTAAGTATGCTTTGAACTGCTGGAGGAGACTCTTGAGAGTCCCATGGACTGCAAGAAGATCAAACCTATCCATTCTTAAGGAAATCAGCCCTGAGTGCCCACTGGAAGGACAGATCGTGAAGCTGAGGCTCCAGTACTTTGGCCACCTCATGAGAAGAGAAGACTCCCTGGAAAAGACCCTGATGTTGGGAAAGATGGAGGGTACTAGGAGAAGGGGACGACAGAGGACGAGATGGTTGGATAGTGTTGTCAAAGCTACAAACATGAGTTTGACCAAACTGCGGGAGGCAGTGGAAGACAGAAGTGCCTGGCGTGCTCTGGTCCATGGGGTCACAAAGAGTCGAACACGACTAAACAACAACATGTTTTGAACATTATATATCCAAGTAAAATGCCACTTTCAAGCCAAAGTTCACATCAGACTTATGGGGCCACATTCAACTAAGCAGTTCTGCGAGCGAGAGCCAGTGGCAATGGATTCTGCTAGTGCAACAAGGCTTCCCTCTTCTCCTCCCCCTGTGGGCCCCAATCAGCTCTGTGGGGTCAAGAGAACTGCCCAGAACAGCACACAGGAGGAGAGGGGCAAGCAGAAATGATTGCAATAATGGGACAATCATAATAGTGTGATATTGAATTCCTCTCATAGATTGCCCTCCAACTGCACATATCTGCTCCCTGTAAGATATGTGGCAGTTGAAAGAACAAATTGTTTCTACTAATGAAGCTCCTGGATGTCCAATTTTTAAAGCAATGCCCCTTTAAACAACAAGGCAACCTTTTGCACTCCTCTAGCAGAATGACCTGTGCTTTAAGATAACCCAGGTGGGGCCTACTATGGCCCTAAGCAAGCTATAAATGCTGCAGTGCACACACCCCTGCCTTTCCCAAAGCGATAATAGACAGAAACCCCTCCTTTCCATTTCCTCCTTCTATCCTTCCAAGTGACTCTCCCCTTCCATTAATGGATATTTCAATTCTGGAAAGAATTCAAGGGACTACAGTAAGGTAAGGGAAACATCCAGATGTATCAGTAATAATTATGCTCTGCTTGGGGAGTTGAAGGCCCTTGAATAACAGGCGTAGTTTCCATGGATGGCTACAAGATTATAAACATAAAATTTATAAGTGGAATGGGAACATTTGGTTTATTTTCTCTCCTTTTTACAATCACTGCCATTTAAATTGAAAACAGTGAAGGGTAGCAGATCCAGGCAACAACCTGAAGATTGTAAACATAGTAATTCATGTCTTACTGATGGGATATGGTCATATAATCAGTAAATTCATTTAGCCTACTCTGGTTTCACCATTAACTTTCTATTTTCTCATTTCATTGGCATCTCCCTGCCCAGTTTATGTCTTTCCTCAATACATACTGTGCTATAAAGCAGAAGCAAATATCTTGAAGGGTAAATAAAGAGGTAATGAGTCTACAAAAATGTTATTGAGGTACATTAACTCCTACTTGCTGTCCTTTAAACATTTTTTTCCGTCATCCAGGATTCATTTTTACGGTTTGAGCAGGTTCTAGTATTAAATTCTGTCCAGAACTTTTTGGCTTTTAGTTTGAGCCTACACTGCAGAAAGCTTCCCAGAGGCTGGGAGATCCACTGTTTACCACAACAAATAGCAAGTAGCACTAGTCTCCAGTCTTCATTTGGGATGAAAGCCAGTTTGGAGAGGTAAAATTCCCCCCTAAAAAGCACTATGATTCCGTGAATATTATCAATCCCAGTTTGGTGCCACTGCTTCCAGTAGTTGCAGCTGCTAATGCAGTGCCATGTTTTCCTTAACTGCCTTTCTTGCCAGAAGTATTCCTGTGGGTAATCCCAGATGATAAGGGAACACATACGGTAGTCAAGAGGGCAACGTCATGATGCTTTATAGCCAATCAGATGAGATCAAATTAAGGCCATTGGGACTGAGAGAGATGAATAGGTGATTTTTTTTTCCACAAGGAGATGAAATTCAGTTTAGTTCCCATTTTAATATCACAGTTCTTGAAACAAAACACCAACCAGAACACAGCCATCCTTAGAAAGTTGTACTTCTACAAATTTTGTGATGCAGTTCTTCAACCAAACAGTGAGTTCAAAATTGTGGGGACAGTGTGCGTATAAATGCATATATTCATAAAAATGATGTACAAAAATACATTATAAAAGGGGAAATTGCTTGCAATAATGTATACATTAGGCAAAATTCCATACAAAAATGAGTCTATTATGCAAACGGCACATTAAAATGTTGATGAATTTTCACGAGGACTTACTTTATTTTTTTTAAATTGCAAACTGATGCAGAGATGTGGAGAACTGAACTTAGGACTGGAAAAATGAGAAAGCGAGAGAAACCAAAATTGGCAGATTCATCCGTCTCCAGGAATATATATGTTAAAATTGCCAAATATGTTTCTGAAACACTGTGAGTAGCTCCGGCTGAGTTCTAAAAGGAAGATATTCAGATTATAGGTTTATGTAGAGGGCAGACTTGAATTATGCATGCATGTGAGAGGAATGACCCTGAAATTATATATGAAATGGACAGAAATTAGTTTCTGAGACACTTCTCTAGCAGTTACAGTAATACCTCCGCGAACGTCTGCCGTGTCTAGCGTCCATTCTGGCGAACGTCCGCAGCAAACCTGGAAGTACCAGAACGGGTTACTTCCGGGTTTGCTGCTCACGCATGCACAGAAGCGCTAAATCACACTTCACGCATGCACAGAAGCACAAACCACTCCGCGCATGTGCACAGACACAGCGCTTTGCCTCGCGCACACGCACAAACGCAGCGCTTTGCTCTGTGTCCTTTTCGGCTAGTGGCCGGGGCTCTGGAATGGATCCCGGCCGCAAAACGAGATACGACTGTTACTACACTTCAACGAATGGTGTTAAAAAGAAATGATGTTTTAGGATCTAATAAGGGTTTAGCCTTGGCCAGGCTTAAAGCTGGGGGAAGGCCATAGCTCAGTGGCAGAGCATCTGTTTTGCATGGAGAAGGTTCTGTGTTCAATCCCTAGCATCTCCAGGTAGGGCTGGAAAGGCTCCTTGGTCTGAAACTATGGTGAACCATTGCCAGTCAGTGTAGAACCAATACTGAGCTTGATGGAGCAATGGTCTGACTCAGTATAAGGCAGCTCTCTATGTTCCTCAAGCCTCCTCAGATGTGAGGCAGGGGAGCAGGACCCTCCAGCAGATCTCCATGTTGCCAGTAATTCTGAGAAGCCATCAGATCTTGAGTTAAGGTCCCCTCACCAGCTGCTGGGTTCCTGGCTGGCCCTCAGATGCCACACACCATCTCCCTCAGGGCCGCAGGAGCAGAGGAGGTGGTGAGGCAAGTAAGAACTTAAGAGGTTCTGCAAAAATGTATTGCTAGCTGCCTGTCGGGCTACTCAGAGGCAGGGAGGAGTGCAGGGACACTCTTGTTTGGATTGGGACCTGGCTGAAAGCCAGAAAGGGGTTGGAGCCTCCGTATCAGCTCCTAGTCTGAGGTGCTGCATTGCTGAAACAACAGCTTTCATTCTAGTTACAGCCTTCCAGACCTGGGGGAATGGACAGTTAAGTAGAAAATGCTCCTGTGCAGTCATAGCACTTTGTAAAATAGCAGCCCTGAGAAGGAAGTGGTAGCTAATGGTGCAGTTGAGTATTTTTAGAGTCTGGATATAATGGTTTAATTTTGGTGGTGGGCCTGTTTAGAAGGTAATGTATATTACTGGTAAGCTAGCTCTGCTGTGCAATGGGTGCTCTTCTGTTCATTCTGCTGAATTGAGCCCTGGACCTTTGCCCCCAAAGTCCTGCCTAGAAGAGGCTGGAGAAGTTACAAAATCAGGTGTAGGCACTAGGCAGTGCATGGAGTTAGGGTCAAGGTCAGTGAGTAATGGCAGCATGCGCCTTCCACATTTAAGTCCCTGAGATCCGGGGACTAGAATTCAAACCTAAATCTCTGAACCCCATCCAACCATGAGAATAATAATAAAACATGAATATAATAGAAGCCCTACTAGATGGAACCATTGGTATCTCTAGCCCAATATGTGTTTTCAAACAATGGGATGCTACATGTTTCTTGGAAGTCCACAACAGAGCATGAAGGCAACAGCCCTTCCCCATAGCATTGGCCTTTGAAGGAAAACTGGCAGTTCCATGGCTAATGCCTTATTATCACTACAACTCACTGTGGGTCTCATCCCACTGTGAAGCCCTTTAAGCAAGTGGCCATGATTATTGGCAATGAGTTCCATGCAAGAATGGTACATTATATGGAAGAAGCACTTTCTTTTGTCCTCTGCTGCTAATCTGTTTCATTGTTTAGCCCTGGGTTCTAGCCTTACGAAAGAGAAAGAAAAACTCTCTATTCTTGCTGCACCATATAAAGCTTCATAATACCCCCCCCACCAGTTGTCTTTCTACTTTCTTCCTTAAAAAAAAAGTCTTGGGGAAAGTAATATCAAAACTTTACAAGAACCAGATTGCTATTAGCCTGGGCTGTTCACTTGCATTAGCCTTCAGGGTGGTAAGGGCTGTAAGGACATTGGGAAGCTGTCTTTGCTGCCTGCATCCTATTCGTAGCTGCAGTTTGCAGGGCGGGGTGGGGGGGACGGACGGATGGACTGTTTTTCACAGATTCAGAGAAAACTGAAGACTAGTTGGGAAATGTATTTAAAAAGTACTACTCAAATACTGTGCGACTTAATAATACATTTTTAGCCCTCAAACCACAAACAGTATTTAATTTTCTCTGCTGGTAATTCCATCGCTGCATGGTTATATTGTTTGGCACATATGGGGAAGAAGCTTCATTTATTGCGTTGTTGTTGTTTGCATTTATATCCCACCTTTTTCTCCAAGGAGCTCAAGGTGGCTTACATGGTTCTCCCCTCCTCATTTAACCCCCCAACGACCCTATGAGGTAGAGTAGACCGAGTGGCAGTGGCAGTGGCTATCGCTATTTGTTATATATTTATGTTTGTCATTTATACACATTTCTCTGTCCATTGTTCCTGCTGTAATGTATTTGTTTTAAATAGAGCTCAGGGGCTTACACGTGAGAGGCACTTGCTGCCATTACTCACTGACCTTTATTAAATTTGATATATTTAGTTGTACGCTATTTGAATAGTTCTGATCTGTATCTGTATCTATGTTTCATTTCCCAACTTGTCTGCACTTTTATTGACTTTTGTGGTCGGGTTGCATGTATCTCTCATGGTTTTTGCAATTTCTTCTGAGCTGTACCATATTGGGTGACACTCAACAATACTGTCAACCTGGGGCTGTGTTTGAGAAATTCAGATGATGCCTCACTGTGTCCTACAGTTTTGCAAGGGGTTGCCCTGAAGTTTCTTCAGAAGTGATTGTGCATTCGCTCAGAAGGAACAGCAGCGACACTGAATTCTTTTTTTTAAAAATCCTTCCAGTAGCACCTTAAAGACCAAGAAGAGGAAGAAGAAGAGTTTGGATTTGATATCCCGCCTTTCACTCCCCTTCAGGAGTCTCAAAGCGGCTAACATTCTCCTTTCCCTTCCTCCCCCACAACAAACACTCTGTGAGGTGAGTGAGGCTGAGAGACTTCACAGAAGTGTGACTGGCCCAAGGTCACCCAGCAGCTGCATGTGGAGGAGCGGAGACACGAACCCGGTTTCCCAGATTACGTGACTACCGCTCTTAACCACTACACCACACTGGCTCTACACCACAACTAAGTTAGTTCTTGGTATGAGCTTTTGTGTGCATGCACACTTCTTCAGATACACTGAAACAGAAGTTGCCAGATCCTTCTATATAGTGTGAAGGTGGAGAGGGGTATTACTCAGAAGGGTGGTGGGAATGGGAGATTGGCAGATTGCTCATACCAAGAACTAACTTAGTTGGTCTTTAAGGTGCTACTTGAAGGAATTTTTTTATTTTGACTATGGCAGACCAACACAGCTACCTATCTGTAACTGAATTCTTTTGAAGTTGTCAGGAGAAGAGGTGCCATATGAACACGTCTTCCACTTTCTCCAAAGGCAGTTGTAATGCCCTGAGGTAGAGCCTGGCTAGTTTAGTGCATGAACCTCTTGAAACCACTCAAGGCACGGTTCTCTCTGTTGTTGATCAATAAATTACCTGGTCAACAATTAGCTTTGCTGGGCGACTGGTAGACCAATACAGATGGGAAGAACCATAGAATTTTAGTCCTGGTGGAGTCCTTGAAGATCATCTAGTTCAATTCATTGCTCAATGCAGGAAAAGCAATGGAACTCCCAAGATGCTGCTACCCCAGAATAACTGTGGTAGTCATGTAGAGCTTTCTGGTAGACCCTGCCCCTCTAGCCAGTGGTGGTATACTTGTCAGAGATTTATGAAACAACACATTCTGGACATTAACCCCAACTTTTCCACCTATTATGTTGCAACTGAAATCAACCTATGATTGAGTGCATGTGAAACTGATGTGAAATGGAAGTAAGTGGACTGGTTCATCCTTAAGAATTATTATAGGGATCAGCACCATTATTTCCCCCTCTGTATTCCCAGCAGCTTTGTTTTGGAAATTTAGAATTCAATAAGCAGTTTTATATATTACAACCAAGTTGTGGGTCAACTGCCTTGGGCATCCTGGTTGCATGGAAAGTTCTGGTGGCAAGAGGGAGTGCATGGCAGAACAGGAAGTAAGCAAATAGTGCATGGAAAATGTGTAAGATATCCACCAGCTGTGGACTTCCCTGCATGCATATTGTATAAAAACTTTGGCTTTATGTACATTAAAATGTTCCAATCACCAATGGCCTTTGGGTTCATTTTATGGTTATGTTTCTAACAAATGATCCTACTTCTAGGCTAGACAAGATGTAATTTCTTCTCTTTGCATTTGGCCAAGGTGCTAACCTGCAATGAACTGGTGTGAATCTTCGTGCATTTGAGTGTGTGCAGTATGCAAAATGAAATGTTGTGCATCGTTTTTAACGGCAAGAATATTTTAGCTGTTCAACATGTAAACAACCATCTGGGCTGATCTGATCAATGCCGCTCTCCAGGCTGCATTTGATATGGTGCTATATATAGAGTTCCTGGAGTTTTATTTAATAGGACGGTACATTTGATCCTAATGCACCATCTCAAAAGTAATGAAGCAGAAAAGATCTTTATCTTGTGTGAAAGTTGCAGTTATTGGCAACCATTCAGAAAAAAAATAAAAGTAATTGCACAATCTTTGGGAGATATTGTATTGCTAACTGATTTCAGTGCAAGGCTTGGGTGGTTTTCATTAGGAGTTAATCAGGCAATGGACCATATATGTTGCAAATACATCATTTTCAGCTGCTCTCCAAGATATTGACAAATACAATTGCTGGAGGTGCCACTCTGGTTTCTTGAGCATGTGCACCCCCCACACCTTTCAGTTTTATGTTAAGCTTCTTTCTAGGTGAAAAAGAAGATGGAGAAATACTATATCAATGTGAGAAACGCATTCATTGAGTGTTTAATGTGCAACACTACCAACTCTTCTGTTAGCACATTTTGCAAAACTGAGGCACATAGGAATACATACATTTTGTGGTTTACTCTGAAATCTACGGACTAAGTAATGCGATTAGCATTGAAATTAAATACAATGCATAGTGGGGGTCAGAGGTGTTTGTCATCGACACCACGCCATGCAGGGAGGGATGATTTAAGCCTTTCCTCCCCAGTAATGATCTCAGTAAAATTCCTCCCTTCCACGCAGCAATTAACATTGGGGAGGGACTTCTGTTGGTGTCAGTGGGAGGGTTTTTATTCATAATGCTAATTGTTGTGAGGTTTATTTTTATTTTTTACTAAGGTCACAGCTGGGGTATATACCTCAACTCCCCACACAATGCGATGCTGCTGACAATCACCCCCTGCCCCTGGCTGCTACTTAGGGTTTTTTTAAGTGCTTTTTTGGTGTTTTAAAAAAGGCATAATGTGATTATTAATCACATCATTAATATAACCTGTATTTAAGACCTAAGGAGGCCTTGTCACAAAGAGCAGGACCTTTCATTTATCAACAGAGACACTCAACGTAGTTAGTGGCATCACTGTAATCACATCTATGACTAAGCTAACAGTTCAGTTTTTTTAAAAAAGAACCTTTAATTGACTTGGGAGCAGGGAGGGTGATTTATGTCTACCTTCCAGTGGCAGCTAGCTGGCAGATGCCATCCCATTCCCCATAATGTCTCTGTGACCAATACGACACCTTAATATATCTTAATTTCAATGGGAATCATGAGGAAAGGGGAGGAGATGGCAGCCATCTTTTCCCCCCTTTAGCCACACCTGGGAATCATGTCAGGTGATGATGTAGCAAATTGGCACCCTCTGGATGTTTTAGCTTACAATTCCCATCAGCCCCAGCCCCCCATTTCACAGGGATGTTATGTGTACAGTGGTACCTCGGGTTACATACACTTCAGGTTACAGACGCTTCAGGTTACAGACTCCGCTAACCCAGAAATAGCACCTCAGGTTAAGAACTTTGCTTCAGGATGAGAACAGAAATCATGCTCTGGCAGTGCGGCAGCAGCAGGAGGCCCCATTAGCTAAAGTGGTGCTTCAGGTTAAGAACGGACCTCCAGAACGAATTAAGTTCTTAACCCAAGGTACCACTGTACACGTGTCTGTGGGGGAGCAGGGGAGGGATAGTGGCTGGTAGCTGTTGACCAGCAGGGAACCACTACCCTTTTGTCTCCCTTCTGCACCTCTTTGCTGCCAAGGCCATCACAAGCCTGGGGTAGTAATGCAGTAAACCCACCAGACATTGTCACGCCCATCTTCCACTATGAGATATTGCTCATGGTGATTGTTTCTTAAGCTCCATCTGGACAGTGCTTCAGTCAGCTCACTCATCTTGATTGCACTGAAAAGCCTGAAAACAGTATTTGATTAGCTTAATTTTGTGGACTGCTAATCTCAGGGCCTCTGTGAGTCTCTCTCTCTCTCTCTCTCTCTCTCTCTCTCTCTCTCTCTCTCTCTCTCAATATCCAAGTGTTTGGATTAGCAGTCGTGGGAATCAGAGAGCAAAACATTGTATTTTGACATGGACACATATCTTGCAAGGCATTTATTGTGAGATTTATAACTACAGAGAGTGAATGTTGGTTTTTTTGAAATGGCACAAGGAATTACAGAATTGCACAATTTACAAAAGAGCACAGTGTTACCAGACATGGGTAGGAATCCATTTATTTGCAAGAACCAGACAATATGTTTATGGGCTGGTTTGTTTTCAACGTATACAGGTTTTTATCAGGAATGCATATATTTGCTTAGAACTCTCCCTTAGATATCCAAGAGGAGCTGCATAACGATATTATGTTGGTGATGCCACACTCTTCCAGAGAAAACCTGCAGAGAGATTCCTGAACATTATAACAGTAGCTAACGACACATCAAAAAGCTAGAGCAAATGTGTTAAGCTAGAGCAAATGCAAAACTGGACAATAAACCAGTTTTGAAGATGGACAGTGCAGATACTCAAAATGGAGGCAGCATAGTTCAGCCGCAAAGTGCATGCTGTCCATGTGCATAGTCACATGCTCATGAATCTGGTTGTCTCTGCTTTAGGAGAAAAAAGTCATATTGTAGGGCTGGGACCTTGGAGAACTGCAAGTCAGACAGACATGTGTTAGATGGACTTCTGAGATGACAGAATATGAGATAGCAGCTTTCTATGCACATAAGCAACATTAAAATGATTGATTTCAAGTTCTGCTTTGATTCAGGTAAAAATACCAGTTTGAATCAGAGATCCAATTCTACATCTTGCCCAACTCAGTATTGAAAAGTGAGGTCTGGAAATGCAAATGAGGGCAGATATCACATTTCCTTTATGCTCTGATTCTCATTCTCCCAACATTGGTTTCTCTGGTTCTTCCACTGCTCATACTTGATGACCTTTTGCACAACAGGGGATTTCACAAAGGGCTTGGCAAATCTGTCTAGTAAGAGACTATGCTAACATCACAAAAGCTCCAAAAATGTGCTTCAAAAACATTCAAAGCAAAACAACTCTTTTTCTCAGCTGATGAATGGGGAAGTTGACGTGCTGCCTGCTTATTGTGATCCATTATTGTAACCTTGTGCTTCTGTGGTGCACAACTTGACTCAGCAGGAGGTTCAAGAGATGATGTCTCTTCCTGACCATTTGATGAATCAATAGTACTGTTATATTTTGGAAATGGTGGAAGCGTGTTTGACTTGGTAGAAACTGGGTTGCATTCTTTGGATGAATTTGTGTCAGTTGTTGGTGAACTTGTGTTGAAGACTCTTCAGGTGAAGGTTATCCTCGGGAAAGCTAGTCAACATGAAGGCTCCCATCTCTCCACCATTCTGGACTGTATATGAAAGGGGACTCTAATGACTGAAGGTGGGAATTATTCTAAGCATGCTTAGAATTGTAGCCCTAAGAAAGCAAGGGGTGTAGGGATGAGGAGAGAATTCATTTTTTAAATCATCCTTCAAGTTCCACATGCAGTTTTGTCCCCCAGTTTTGAAATCAAAAGTAATAAAGGTTTTCTAAGCAACTGCATTAAAAAAAGAAAAAGAAAGAGAAAGAAAAGAACATTTTCCATTATCCCGGCTTGTCTATCAACTTGGTACAACCACTCTCTGGAGTGAACTGATCTGAACAACAAAAGCTTGAAATCGGTAAAAGCTCCCCTAAGGCAATAGCTTTTTAGGAGTGTGATTCCCCCCCTTTCTTTCTTAAAACCTGCAAAATTCCATCTGTGATAGTGTGCCTTCGAGTTATGGCAACAGAATCCTTTTCAATGTTTACCTCATCCCCTTCCTCCTGCTTTTTCCCTATGAGATGTCCTTCTGTCTGTCACACGTTGATAGCTCTTATTTAAGAATGACAGACGGCCAGCTGCAGAGGGAAAGAAAGACAGAGCAACGAAGATGGGGTCCTTAGCTGGTAATAATTGCTCCATCAATGTCGGCGCTGTGGTTTTACAAAGCATAATTCATAGAAATAAAAACCTCTTGGACTTGCTCACACTACATAAAAGCATATAAATAAAATATAAATGATGAAAACAAGACATGTTAATTACATACAGTGGAACAGACTCATCTGAAAAAAGCTTGGCTGTCAGGTCTAATCTGAGGCTTGCTGGTGATTTATGGTATTTTATGGTTTATGGAAGCAAGCTGGGAGAACCTGATACTAGTCAAGGGAAAGGCCTATGCGCTTTAAGAAACAGATGACAAAGGGATCATCCAAAGACTTCAGAAGACCCTGCCTTAAAATGGTTGCATATGCGTTCAGTGTGGTGTAGTGGTTAGTGCTTTGGACCAGAACAAAGGAGGCCCCAGTTCAAACTTCCACTAAGCCACAAATCCCGCTGGATGATATTGAGCTCCCCTTACTCCAAATTCCCAGGACCCAGCTACACACAGCACTAACATATCCTCCAAGTGTCCTGATTTTCCAGGAGCAGTCCCAGAATTATGAAAGCTGACCTTGCTTCGGATTTGAAACCCAGAATGTCCCTAATTCCCCCCATCAGTGCCACCAAGCTTGGGGAGGAGGATGAGACAGTGACGACTATAGTGGTGGTGGCTGCTGTGAGGGAACATTCTCTTGCCTCTCCATGGCTTCCCCTGCTAGCTTCCTTCCTTGAGCAGCTTGTAGCAGCTGCTGGGGGGTGAAAGAGGGGGAGAGGGTGCAGCCACTGAGGCCCAGCCCAGCATGACACAATGGCTCTGAGGGCAGGCTGAGGGTAGGGCTGCCCTGGGCAGGAATAAAGAGGGAGAGGAGCAGAGTGCAAGGAGCCTTGATGTGTGTGTCTTTAATGCTTTGTGCACCCACATTTAATACAGTGGTGCTCCGCAAGACAAATGCCTCGCAAGATGGAAAACCCGCTAGACGAAAGGGTTTTCCGTTTTTCAATGCGCTTCGCAGGACGAATTTTCCTATGGGCTTGCTTCGCAAGACGAAAATGTCTTGCGAGTCTTGAGATTTTTTTTCCACTCCCCCCCTTTTTCTAAGCCGCTTAGCCTTTTAGCAGCTAAGCCGCTAAACCGCTAAGCCTTTAATAGCCGCTAAACCACTAATCTGCTAAGCCGCTAATAGGGTTGCTTCGCAAGACGAAAAAACCGCTAGATGAAGATACTCGCAGAACGGATTAATTTCGTCTTGCGAGGCGCCACTGTATTTCCCCTTTCTAATTACAGCACATATGGGATGGGGTCTATTTTTATTAAGATCAAAGTGGAGGGGGAAAGGGTTAAACTTCACCACACTGTGTACTTCAGTCTTAATAAAAACCACACATGTACCAGTTCCTGTAATTACTACCAGTTGTTTTTTTTAAAAAAAAAACCAATGACATAAACACAAATGAGGCGGGTTCTCAGAGAACACCGTTTTGGGCAGAAATAATGCAGATGTGGCTATCTGAAGGACCAGCATGAGCTTAAGGACCACCACATCTATGGCTACATCGCATAAGGAATGTGGGAAATCACTTAGGGGGAAACACTGGCTTCAGACCTTGTTGAAAGCCTGTTTGAAAAGTAACTGTACCCTCACAATGCTCAGTTTTATCAGTGATTCCACAATATAAAGACTATCAGTGCCTAAAGACAAAATATTTTTGTCGTTTACTTCCAAGGTTTCTTTCCTTTGGTTTTGTTATCATTGTAAAGGCAATATGTGGTGCAACAGCGGGGAGCTTCACACATGGTTGGATTCTGCTTGGCTGTACCACTGATGTAAAAACATTTCATATGCCGAGTCCCTTCTCCTCTTCCATCCAAGCTACTGGGGACGGAAGTGGACAGCCTAAGATATTTTGCTGCCGCCAGCTGTATACTGCCCTTAAGCCTCTGCTCCAGAGTCCTCCTCAACATTACAAGGATGCCATGTTACATCCTGTCCCGGGGTGTGGCTGCTGTCACATGCTGATAGCTTGTAGGAGCCACAGGTGAGAGCTGAGGCCAGGGTGGGGACCAAAGGTGGACAAACTACCCCAGAAGGAGCACAAAATGTCCGCCACCAGAAGTACCACCCCTCCCCTAACATTCCACACAATCCAGGAACATCTAACCCCCATCTTCTTTTACTCCTTCTTTGCTTCCTCATTTCATTTGTACACCATCCTATGTATACTTCCTAAATAGAAATGCTAGTGAGTTTAGCGCGACTTACATCTTTGTAATGTACCCAGAATTG
Organism: Podarcis vaucheri; assembly: GCF_965113315.1. NCBI lineage: Eukaryota > Metazoa > Chordata > Lepidosauria > Squamata > Lacertidae > Podarcis > Podarcis vaucheri. Next base: position 76,916,291 of record NC_138764.1, read on the forward strand.
CTAGGTGTTTCTCTACTTTACCATGAGCTGATATCAGTAAAAAAAAGAAAAAGTCTAGGAGAGACAGTTTCAAGACATGGCAGGTGCAGGTTGGTGTCTGTTCAGTGCATTCCAGTGCATTTTGTTTTCTGGGCAGAAAGTGTCCATTAACACCCACATCCATCAGGCTTGATAATATTGCCGTTGCAATAACATTCCACACTCATTTTAAAAAAATGAGTAAGAAAATGCCCTGACTACAAAGAGGAAATAAGTAATCAAAGTTTGCTGACAAGAACTGATTCAGTACTGCCAAGGCTGGGAGCGAACAGCAAGCAACTAATTAAAAGGACAATAGCCCAAGTACTTTGCCAGACCACACCACAAATCAGTCTTTAATAAATGGGAGGACAACACTGAAAACACTGGGCTGCAATGGTCTGCAAAGACACCATCTGGATTTTCCCTAAAAATTGAATGTACAAAGGATGTCAGTTCTGAAGAAAATGACTAGTGTGGCAACCACTTTCATTTTTCTATGGTATCTTTAACCAACCCCCATACCCAAATTCTTAGACTAAGCCAGTGGCGGAAAGGCTATTGCAGAGCATGCAGCTGACATTGTGGCTATAATTTTTTATGCGCAGTGAATGTGGTCATTCAGATTCAGAACTTTTCAGGGGGGCAACAGTTGCCTATGAACTAATGAGTACCTAACATTGTGGTTCTGGTTGCAATATTTTGTTACTATTTAAGAATGTGTGTTATCTACTTTAGGCCTGACAAGAGATGATAAAAAACAGAGAACATTGCTTTGCAATTACTAGCATGTAGCTTTCTTGCTTGTTTCTCATTCATACAGCTCTGAGGGTTTTTGTGGAGTGGGGCAGTGCTTGGGAATTTCCAGCCAGTGCTTGCTGTGGCCCTGCTTGTAGATTCACTTGTCAGCTTGTGGGTTGAGGCATAAACACATTTAACAACAGGACGTTTGGGTAGGAAATGTCAAGATGAAAGAGAATCTTCTTGGGCAGCCTGCTGCCTTTAACTGTGAAGCCAGTGTAGTGTAATGTTAGTGGTGGTTGCTGTTGTTAGCCTGCCCTTAACCCGAAGGTTACCATAATTTAAAATACAATATTAAAAACCATTAAAAAGAATACAATCCGAAAGAATAGGGTGGGTTCCAAAAACATGTATCTCAGATGTTATCGGCCAGGGTAAAAGGGTGCATATCTAGCATTTGACAAAAGTAGAACTGTATAATGAAGATGTCAGATGCATCGCTGTGGGGAGGGTGTTCCACAGTGGCCACTGCGAAGGCCTTCTCCTGGGCCACACCTGAGCTTCTGAGGGTGGTAGAACCTCCAAGAGGATCATCTCTGCTGAGCTTAGCACCTAAGAGGGTCCATAGGGAATGAGGTTTTTCAGGTATTTGAGTCCTGGGTTGTTTTTGATTTTTATAAATTTCATTTAATATTTGTATTACGCTTTTCCAACATCAAATCTTGAGCCCAAAGCAGCTCACAAGAATCACAATAGCAGGACACAAATAATTAAATAATAGTAGAGTCTTCAATAGTGTGGAATGATGATGAAAGAGGCCTTGGCCAATAAATGTCTGCATGATAAGTATGTTATATGTATATCCCAGTTTTCACCTTTGAAATTTTGAAGGGGGTGTCCTTCTTTTTGGTGAGATGGAAGAGGCAAGTAGGGTATAGGGGAGGATCTGTTTCTGGTTTGGGAAATAACCCAGGTCTTCCATCAGTCTTCTGTCAGCTTTAGAAGTGTGGTAGAAGGCAAGTTGGTGTAAAGTGAGTAAGTCTCCTTTAATTTTTATTCAACAGAAGCACCGCTGACTTGTTTTCTGGTTGCTTCATGGTGACTTGCCTTTTAAAAGTTTGTGGTTTGTGGGAGGGGTGCTGCCTGTGGCAGAGAGATAAGCGGTGGGAAAGTTTCACCTTTTTAATTCTTCATGTCAGGCTGTTGCTAAAAGGTCTAGGAAGCAGGCCAGTTAAAAGGTGGTAACCTTCTGTTTGCTAAATGCAATGTGATTAGGCTATAAAATGTATTTTGGCAGCATAAAGGTGATGGCAAAAAAAGTGGAAGAGATGCACAGGAAAGGATTTGAGCAGTGAAAAGGGACCTTCCCCTTGATTATTTCTCATGTTTGATTTTCTATATAGAATTTTTAATATAGAATTTTCCAGTCTAACACAATGGACACAAGCCAAACATAGCTTGAAAAGCTTTAAGAAAGGAGTTAATCAAATACAAAACCTTTGAGCTGTAATTATTTTCTCTTAGTTGATCAGCAAGCTCTTATAATGACCCAGGAAGGCTTGGGTCAGGGTTGCATGACTGACATACCTTCAATGTACAATCAAAACCAGACAAAACAAAAACTATCAACCAGAAGCAAGAGTTAAAAGTTTTATCCTCATACTTTAGGGATAGGGAACCTCAGGTGGAGGTGGCTGAAAGCAGACCTCTGGGCTCTCCTCAGCCACACCACCTACAGACCCTTTTAAACAACCATGAATCAAAGAATGCCTCAAAGAATCCTGGGAACTGTAGTTTGTTAACAGTGCTGAGAGCTGTTAGGAGATCCCTATTCTCCTCATGGAGCTACAATTCCCAGAGTTCCCTGGGAAGAGGGACTGTTGTTAAACCACCCTGAGAATTGTAGCTCTGTGAGGGGAATAGCAGCCTCCTAACAACCCGCATCAGTCTTAGCAAATGCCACTTCCCAGAATTCCTTGGGGGAATCGATGACTGTTGAAAGTGGTGTGAAGCTGCTTGAAATGAGCAATGCAGATGGGGCCTAGGTTAAAAGTTCTCTAATGGGGTGAGTAGATTCTGGAATGTTCTTCCTTGTTTTTGAGTAAAGCTCATTCAACTATCAGAGTGACATCTTGGGACAGAAACTGGGCCAGTATTCCTCATCAGCCCATTTTAACTCTAGTTCCTAACAGAAGAAGCCAATTCTTTTAGTGGCTTTATCTTACTTTTTGAAATCAAATTCCATCCAGCAAACAATTTAGCTGGTCATACTTTGTAGTATGCTTTTCCAATCTGTTATTACAGGAAACCCTTGAGAATGCAGCTGTGATTGGAAATTCCAAATTGAAGGGGCAATAATGGCACAGTACAAAATAGGTAATATTGTTTCTTCCTTCCATTTTGTTTTGATGGCTGTCTAGAAGTGCAAGAATTGAAGCTGTCACCTTCAGTTGTTCAAATGTGCTTACTGGTATATAAACAATACTATGGGTTCCCCCCTCCATTACATTAGGGAAATAAGGACAACCTTGTCTTCAAACTGTGCTACAGTAAATGTTTCCCAAGGGACCTGTATTGGAACAGTCAAATTCTGATACTAGGCTGGTGTGATTCGATCCCACTGGGTGTGGCTCTTGTTTCTTCTCTCTATCTACATATGCCCGTTAGAGTGAGTAAAAGGCTGCGTGAGATGCTCTGTCTTGCTGCAAGATACTTGTGTCCACAAGATTCTTGTGTCTCCAAGAGACTTGTAGACAATATTTATCAATGTATCTGTTGCTGCTGAGTGAAAACCTGAAAGTAGAACCTCTTGGGACATGGAAGTCTCAGTAAGCGTGCCTGCGTATGTGCGCGCGCACACACACACACACACCATAGACAATATCAATGCACATTTAAATACAAGGGACAAATGAAATGATTACTATCTCTGCTTCCTGTGACAGCTGCTTCTGGCATTGACTTGCAACTGCTATTAATGTGCATGGAACAGTCTGGTACACATGAATTGTGCCCACATTCCTGCACACCTTGGCTTTTAACATGTTGCTCCCAGAGGGGCTTTCTACTTTTCAACTTGTCTGTACATGTACTTTCTCTTTTTTAAATACACTTAGTGTGTGAAAGTGATGATGTGTGAAGAGGTTCCAAATGTGAGATGAATCAAAGTTCTGGACTGACGACAAATGCAGTTCTACATCAAGAGAACCCTCATTCTATTCCCCCTCCCAAATGGCACATGATGAGCAGGTCCAAAGGGAATCAGAAATTGTGGAATAGGGAATTGTAGCTGATAGGTTGAACAGAAGATCTTCACCCTGTTTGTGAATGAAGTTCTGCCAAGGGCCATTTATGGCATCCACAATTTAATAAGGGACAGAAACTTCACTTTTTTAAAAGAGAAAGTTGAATCTGAAGTGCCTCTGACTTCATGGTGCTTTGTTGGGGATTTTAGTTTCACCTTTATTGGGAGAGGCAGATTCAGAGTACTGTACCTCAGATCAGAGGTGAGAGCCACATTTCAGATTCAGCCTAGAACAGTTCAAGTAGGTTATTCCTGTAACTGAGTATACACTGGTTGCTCGCATTAATATTATGTTCTGTTTTTCCAGTTCACTGCTGTGTACAGGTTTCCACTGAAGAGTCTGTCCTTCTGTAGACCAAATATAACCACTTCATCATTATCTAGATGAGAAAATAGTTTATTGCTGTGCTGGTAAACACACTGCATTTAGATATGTAGGTCCTGCGGCTATAATGAATAGCCATTCAAATAATCCCTTGCAGAAATGATGCCTCTGCAAGATACTGGGCAGACCCTCCTAGCTCTTTGACTTTTGGTTCACATAGTTACAGTAAATACACACACATTCCCTGGTAATTAGTTCCATGAGTCACAATGGCAAAACAGGATAAATGGAGAGAAATGGAAGTGACTGGTTGTGCCTCCCGTAAAGAGGCATTGCGTTGATCCTGAACCTTAGAACTCTTAAGTTTGGGAGTTCTGTTTCTGGGTTGTACCACTTCAGACTGCTGGAAGGGTTGTGTGGTTGAACACAGCTTCATGCTGAGATATATAACTTTTGTTTGTTTGTGTGTGGGACAGAAAATTAGATCCAACATTTTCGAAGAACATATTCTTGTCAGATACGCCTAACAAGCTAAGAGCTTATTTAATTGAACTTAATAAGAGGGAATTTGCAAAATACATTTTCCCTGGCTGTCTCTCAGACACGAACTCTTTTTTCTTCTTCAGCTGTGCTACTCTTATAGATTTTTCTCTCACCTTTCTTTTTGATTCTTTGCACTATTCACTGCAAGTGGCGAGTGTGAAAAACAAACACGCCTTTGTCTACTGGTAACATGACATCTACTGGTTTTCTCAACATCATTAGACTTTTTCATGTGTTCAGTGTAGATACACTGAATGCACATGGGGGAGGGACCACAGCAGCAGCAGCCCCCTTGACCTGCAGACATTTGGCAGTATCTCATCCCATTAGGATTTATGCTTCCTTCTTCTTGCAGAACAGTAAAACTATAGAACTCGCTCCCACAGGAAGCCGTTGTGGCCACCAACTTAGATGGTATTAAAAGAGGTTTAGAGGATGGCTATCAAAGAGGAGGAGATGGCTATCAAAGAGGAGGAGATGGCTATCAAAGAGGAGGAGATGGCTATATCAAAGAGGAGGAGATGGCTATTGTCAGGGAACTGACATCGGAGGGAGAGGCGAAGGGGAGGCTCCCAGATGTTGCTGGCGAAGGACCCAGCAACAGGGGGAGAAGCAGCTCAGTAGAGGGGGAAGCCAATCAGCGCAACACCAGGGATAAAGGGGGGCAGACGGGGGAATTGGAGAGAGGGCTCCAGGACTCTTCACTGGACATCAGTGAGGAGAGCCCAGGTCCTCCGCTACCCACGCCTTCCCTGCGCAGAAGACTCCCGCGCAGTGAGAGGAGGAGGAGACTGGGTGTCAAACAACTTTTATGTTGGAAGAGGTTCAAGAAACGCCCACTGACGGATTCTGCCAGTGACTGAGGCAGCCACGATGAGAAGGGGCTGTGCAGTCAGAAAGGTTTAACAAGGCAAACTAACCGAGAAAGGCACCAGCTTACGCACGAGTAACTCATAACCATTACAGCTATCAAAGAGGAGGAGATGGCTATCAAAGGCTACTAGATCTGATGGCTGTCTTCTGCCTCCACAAGTAGAGGCAGCAATGCTTCCCAATACCAGTTCCTGGAAACCACTGGAGGGGAGGGTGCTCATGTGCTTGAATCCTGCTTCTGCATTTCCCACAGGCATCTGGATGACCACTGGGGGAACAGAATGCTGGACCAGATCAGAGGCAGATTTAGGGGAGCGCAAACGGTTCAGTCACACTGATTACCGAACTTGGGTGTCGCACAGGGCACCCCTGAAATTTGAGACCCCAAGGTCTTCCACTGCCATTGGCCTAATCCAGCAGGCTCTTATTATGCTTTTACTGGCACCTTCCCTCCTGTGTATGCTGTACACTCTCCCCAAATCTGCTCCAGAGGAGAGGGGGAATTCCCCAGAACAGATCTAGGAATGTTGCAAAGCAGTTTCTGGCTTTAAATGTGTATCCAGATATGTTTATAAATGCTTATTCAGAAATAAATTATGTTTAGAAATGAAAATTTTAAGTGAAAGTACTTTTAAAATATGTATATAAATGGGATTTTCCCACACAGATTTTAAAATTTCAGATTTTGGAACCAGAATAGGCTTTTGAGTGAAAACATGTGAAAGTGGCATGGACTAGACCAGGCTTCCTCAACCTCGGCCCTCCAGATGTTTTTGGCCTACAACTCCCATGATCCCTAGCTAGCAGGACCAGTGGTCAGGAATGATTGGAATTGTAGTCTCAAAACATCTGGAGGGCCGAGGTTGAGGAAGCCTGGACTAGACATAGACTGATACTTCCCTCTTGAGCTGCAATTTATTGACAGAATCAAAGGATTGAGCTGCTTGTGTTTGCCTGAATTCTAAACTTTGGATGTCAGACTTTTGTCCAGTGTGACCTTCAATGATCCATCCCCTGCAGGGACTGCATAGCTTTAGGTATATACCTCAAACCAGGGGTCAGCAAACTTTTTCATCAGGGGGCCGGTCCACTGTCCCTCATACCTTGTGGGAGGCCGGACTGTATTTTGAAGGGGGGGGGGGAATGAATGAATTTCTATGCCCCACAAATAACCCAGTGATGCATTTTAAATAAAAGGACACATTCTACTCATGTAAAAACACGCTGATTCCTGGACCGTCCACAGGCCGGATTGAAAAGGCGATTGGGCCGGATCCGGCCCCCGGTCCTTAGTTTGCCTGTCCATGCCTCAAACCATCAGGGAGAAGAAAGAACCCCTATGTGTCAGCACCGGGTTGTCACATGCCACACCATTCCTCTTTAAACAGGCATCATTCCTTATTCCAGCCTTCCAGCTCCAGCTCCGATGGGATCATGACAGCATAACAGGGCTTCCTAAATTATTGAGGAGGCTACCACACTTTGTTTCCCCCGTGTATACCATTGCAAGGGTGTCTTGTCTCAAAGACAGGTATCCAGTGAAATAGCCAAGTAATAAACTAGCCACTGCTGTCACTTATAAGGCAGCATGTGAATTTAACTAGTCAGCTATTGTTTAGTCTAGCCAAATAAAACTTGCTCCTGCTCTAGGGGTGGAGAACATTCCCCTCCCCCCTATTGTGGGTCACAGTTCTCAGGAGAAGTGATGGCAGAGAAATTTGACCCATTGCACATTTAAAGCTGAATGTGTCTACTTCGTGCTTTTTGAAAGAATATGCAAAACTGAACAGTTGCTATCCTTCAAAATTCATGCTTATCTGAATTTTGCAACTTTTCCAACTAAACAGTGTTTGAAAAAATGTATATATTAGGGGAGAGTGTGCATAAAAATGAAGATATTTATGAAAATAACATACCAAAATGCATTATATTGGGGAAAATAGGTTGCAAAAATGTGTACATTAGTCAAAACTGAATATAAAATGTGTTTATATAAAATGTGTTTATTCACGTTAAAATGCTGTTGAATTTTCATGAGGATTATTTTTTTTAAGCATTCACGAATTGCTGCAAAATGTGGAGAACTGAATTTAGGAATGGAAAAATGAGAAACAGAGAACTGAAATTGATAGGTCCTTCCATCCCTTCCATCCAGGGTGATTTGTTGTGGACCACATTCCAGCAGTGGTGGGGATGGAATTGGTGGTGGTGGAGCCACTCCCTTCTCTATCTTTCTCTTTCCTCCTCTTGGTCCCCATCAGTGGACTGCCAGGGGAAGGTAGAACTCTCTTGAATTTTTTCAATTCAATGTGTCTACCCTTCTTTACTCCCCCCATCTACAGAAATTTAGGTCTTTTTCACTTACAGTGTTTCTTTGTGGCCTCCACCAGACTGGTGTTTTATTGCAGGTGTATTCTGCAACATGTTCTTGATACAATAATAGTGCACCAGCCATGGATTTATTTGCTTTAGTTTGTTCTGCGATGCTTCCCCAGTGCTACCACATTATTGCTCTCTGAATGGGCTATAGAGCAACCAAAGTGGGACAAAAATAAACCGGAACATTTGTGGCATAAAAAGTTGCAGGATATCATCAGGAAGTTATGAGCAAATGAAGCAGTGTGGCAATATTGAAAGCAGAGTCATGTGTGACAGTTCCAATAACATAATGAGTGCAAATCATCATGAATTCACAATAAAAAGGGTGACTGAGGGACCCTCTAGCTTTTTAAGGCAGTCACAGGTGCAAAATAATTAGAGCAGTCCTCGTGACAGTAAGATGACGCTGTTGCAAGTCTATGTTGTTGATGAATGTTAACAGGTCTCTTTTTGCATTATGGTAGTAGTTCTGACTTGTCACTGGAAATGGAACATTGGTTGTTTCTGGCAAATTATATTAATCTGCATTAATGTGGAAGGGAATACAAGCTATTTGTCTAGACAAATCATTTCGAAAGATACAGAAAACTGGGGGGGGGGATCTCTTATGGCAATTGGTGCAACAGTTTGTTGTTCATGATCTTTGGTGTGAAAGAGCTGGTTACAAGTGCTGCTGCTATTAGTGCAGGGGCTGAAGATATATCTAATAATGAGCCAGTCCTATGACTTACTATAGTACTAGGAAGACGCGGCTTATGGCAAGACAGTCTCGTTGTGCATGTGAAATGTTGCCACATTTGAAGGGGATGCAGGGATGTTGTGATGGAGTTACAAAACAATCAGATAAATTTAATTGTGATGAAATGCAAGTCCTTCCTAAACCTTTGTCAATTTCTCATTGAAGGAAATAGAAAGTGGACTAGTACAGCTATCTGTGTAGCACCTTAAAAAAAACCATAAACCGACCTGGAAGAGCATCTCTCACCACCAACATGATTCATCTCTCTCTCCCCCCCCCCCGCCACCCACCCTTCTGGTTTCTCCTTTAAATATAGATCTTGATAATTCCGCCAGAAGGCAGCTATGGATTTGTAAAATTAGTCTGTCATAACAAATTCATATCCACATCAAGCCTCGCTGCTGTGCTCTCCCTTTCAGACTGGAGCAGCCCTGGAGTAAGGCTGCATTATCTCAGCTATTCCCAGCTCAATAGTGTGGGGTACTACTGCTCCCCTCTCTTTCAGCAATTGCCTTTAAATGTGATTTGTTTGTTATGTAACAGCACAGCCACACTTCCATCTACCTCAAGGTTGGAAATGAAATCGTTTAAACAAACACCACAGCTCCATCCTCTCCCCTCAGTTTCCCTCCCCCTCTTTGCTTTTCATTCTATGATGATCTGTGTTGCGTTGGCTGTGCATGAAAGCGAAGGTCATGCAGCACAGGCAAAGGCAGGTTTATCTTGAACATTATAGCATGCAAGGCATATTATAGACCTCTTAAAATCCAAGGGAAATGGAGGTCATGTTTCTTAGACTCTTAGGGTCACATCTGAGGTTCATGCACCTGCCATGAAAAATGTTCAAGGTGGTAGCACAGTTTAGCAAATAAATAACAATCAAAATATATAAATATTAAAAATGCTTATAAAAATCAAGATAACTTTTTTTTTCAGCAGATGAAAGGCAAAAACCTCAAAAGCAGCAACATAATATTGTACTGGGGAGCTGATAATGGAGAACCTGGATGGCTTTTTTTAAAAAAAACAAATTAGCCTAAATGGGGTCTAAAACATTAGTTTTGGTGTTCAGTGGTCATCCTGGGGGGGGCACAGGGTCCTTTCAATATATGGGGTTTTAGCTAATGTTCATCCTACTTTAGTTGGTTATGTCCATTAACTTCAGTGGGTTTGATCTGAATAGGACTAGAATTGGACACAACTCCTGGATCCCAAGTTAAAGGTAAAGGGACCCCATACCATTTGGTCCAGTCGTGGCCGACTCTGGGGTTGTGGCGCTCATCTCGCTTTATTGGCCGAGGGAGCTGGTGTTCAGCTTCCGGGTCATGTGGCCAGCATGACTATGCCACTTCTAGTGAACCAGAGCAATGCACGGAAACGCCATTTACCTTCCTGCCGGAGTGGTACCTATTTATCTACTTGCACTTTGATGTGCTTTCGAACTGCTAGGTTGGCAGGAGCAGGGACCGAGCAACGGGAGCTCAACCCGTTGTGGGGATTCGAACCGTCAACCTTCTGATCGGCAAGTCCTAGGCTCTGTGGTTAAACCCACAGCGCAACCCGCGTCCTTAAAGATGAACACAAGCACATTGAATTATACAGCAATACTTCCTGAGACAACCTTACTGTGAATTTCTGGATTCCTTCTTTGTTAATACATATATTGTTAGTATTGTCTTCCTCCCAGGGTGTTGGTGATAGTTAGATGATAGATAGATAGATAGATAGATAGATAGATAGATAGATAGATCCTTGTGCCTGCCATATTGGCATGGGATATCTATCTATCTATCTATCTATCTATCTATCTATCTTCTATCTATCATCTATCTATCATCTACTTATCTATCAAAATATTTATATACCATAACAAATATCAAAGCAGTTTACAATAATACCTATATATAATAAAAACACATACAAATTTAAAATCAGAAATCATCAACTAATCATTATGGAAAGATGTATTCTTAATTCCCAGCACCCCGTGTAAAGCTTTAGATCTCCAAATACATACAAAAGTGGCAGAAAATTTTGTTAAAATAAAAATTGTTTTTTTTATTTTAAAAAAATTGTTAAAATTTCCTTCATTTACAGAATCTCTATACATTGGTACCTCGGGATGCGAACGGGATCCGTTCTGGAGCCCCATTCGCATCCTGACGTGAACGCAACCTGCATCTGCACGCGTGTGGGTCGCGTTTCACCGCTTCTGCGCATGTGTGTGACATCATTTTGAGTTCATGCGTGTGTGGCAAAACCCAGAAGTAACGTGCTCCATTACTTCCAGGTCAACGCGGAGCACAACCCAAAAATACTTAACTTGAAGCACATTTATCCCGAGGTATGACTGTATTTTTGCTTACTTCCTCCCCACCCCCTTTGTTGTCCATGTTCTTGTCTGTATAATAGTCAACTAGTGGTAGTTGGAAGAAAGGATGTATGCGAGAATAAATAGTCAAATTCCACCAGGAAATGCTATTAATAGTTTGTGACCAAGGTGATCTCCATCCTGTAATATATTCATTAATGATCTGGAAGGAGGGCTGAGTAGGGAGGTGGGAAATGTGTGGACAACACGTAATTATTTAGGACAGTCAAGTGGTGATGATTGTTAGGAACTTCAGTTAGTCCTCCCAAAGAACAAAAGGGCAACATAATAGTGAAGAAATTCACTGCTGATAAGTGCAAGGTAATGCACATTGCAAGGGACAATTTGGGCTACTCATGCACATTACTGGGTTCTAAATTGACTGTAACTGTTCAGGAAAAAGCCAGGTGTCATTGTGGAAAGCAGCGATATAAAGATCTGCTCAGCGTGCAGCAGCCATTAAAAGTCTAAAAAGACACTAGGCTACACTGAGCACTGAGGTAGTCAGAATAAAACCAGAAATATTAAATCACCCTCAAATGCTGTATTCAGACCAACTCTTCGAATCCAGAGAGTGCACAGGCCTCTGAGAGGGGTATGCAAAAAAAGAGAACAGGATGGCAGAGGGGAAGAGATCTATTTTTCAGAGACCCAGCTGACCTCTGTTCTTCTTTACACAACTTTTCCAGTATCATCTGCTTTGACTGGCAGTGGTTATTCTCATCTCCTGCTACCTATTCCTTTTAACTGCCAGGAATAGAACCTGGATCCTCCTGTATTCCAGGGATGGGCTCTGCCACTGAGCTGTGGTCTTTTCCCTCTTACACTAATTTCCCCAATCTCAGGATTTCAGGGATATGGTAGCTGCCTTCCTTTTCTTGCCCAGCAGCCTGCTTTTCTTTAACCAGAGTAATTGTCCCATATGGACCTAGGCTACCCCTTTTGTATATAATGAAAAAGATGGCAGATGTTATATTGTTACGTCCTCTGAGTCGCAACAGGCCTGAGCGAGGGGAAGAGATGGGCGAATTTGTCAATGTTGGTTTCTTTGTTTCTCATCACCCCACCCCCACCCCTCACTTTTAATTTCAGTTCTCCACATTTCCACATCAGCTTAGGTGTTGTTGTTGTTGTTTCAAAGTTCTCATTTGTTGTTGTTGTTTAGTCGTGTCCGACTCTTCGTGACCCCATGGACCAGAGCACGCCAGGCACTCCTGTCTTCCACTGCCTCCCACAGTTTGGTCAAACTCATGCTGGTAGCTTCGAGAACACTCTCCAACCATCTCGTCCTCTGTCGTCCCCTTCTCCTTGTGCCCTTCATCTTTCCCAACATCAGGGTCTTTTCCAGAGAGTCTTCTCTTCTCATGAGGTGGCCAAAGTATTGGAGCCTCAGCTCCATTCTCATTAAAATCCATCATTAATGTTCCATGCCACAGCAGTGCAAGATTTCAGGGGTTCCAGGCACTTCACCAGAGTTTGCGTTTCCTTTGGATATGAGGCACAGAGAAGACTGTAGTGTCTTTATGATATATGGTTTTATTTACACATATAGACCAACTTGGTCTAGATGGATTGTCTGTAGAACATTCACATCCTAAGAGGGTCTGGCCACCTCCATAAGGTCAGCATTGGATTCAAAGAACAGCAAAAAGCCATTGGAGACTTAGGCTTTGTGTATGTTTATTACATGTAGACATGCTGAGCATGGAGGAACAGACAGGCACCCAGGCAAGATAGTCCTCGTGTGTAAAGCAGCATCTGTTCCCTAAAAGCAAGCAACATGCTCCTGGAGCCCTGCAAAGCTCCATCTTCTGACATGCTTCAAAACTCAGGTGATGCCTCTCTGGCTGACTATCTTTCCAAACACCATCTCTCTGTGCTGAGGAACCCCTTCCTGGTGAAGGTTGGGACACAAATATCTAAAATGAAATGTAATATTAAAATGGCTAAGTAGACATTTGGCTTATGGCTAATGATGGGTAATCAGTATCAGTATTCTCATGGGATCTTTAAATATGGCCAGATAAGGCTGAGATTAGTCATCTCCTCCTCCTCTTCTCATTTCAGCATCACCCCTGGTCTCGAGTGTCTTGGAATTTTGTCCAGCCAATGGCAGCCTTTACTGGTTCTTAGTTTGTCCTCTGGCTCCTTGGCATGGCCTTCTAGCTGTTGGCTCCAACTTGATAGCTCTGTCAATCTGATTGTGAAAACAAAGGATTATCACATTATTACATTCACCCATCCCCAAACAACTGCTGCTAGAGTTGTGATCATAATCTTCTACTCACTTGTCTATTTAAAAAAGCCAGAGCTATGTCAGCCACCTGCTTAGTGTTCCCTTCTGCAACTTGCATCTTTCTTGATTCAGCAAATGTTCAAAATCCTTACAAATATTATTGGCTGCTCCAGTTTCCCTGTTTTCTGTTTTAGCAGTCAAAGATGTAATTCCCTAACTTCTGGCGGTTTGTCATCTTCTAATACATCTAATTGCCTAATTATGTGCTCAAACACCATCACAAAGCATTGTAACATTTCATCCCCCTGTCGTCCTCGTCTCTGAAAACTCATCTTAGGGAGGTTATTTTCTCAGTCTTTCAGAATGAGCAACATAATCGAAGAGTCATCAGTCCCAAAAGAAGCAACAGGAGGTTTTTGATTAATTTTGGGATGCATTTTAATTGATTGGTTGCTTTTATGCATATTGTATTATTTATATGATGTTAGTCACTCTGAGCCCAGCTCCAGCCGGGGAGGGCGGGGTACAAATAAATTTTATTATTATTATTATTATTATTATTATTATTATTATTATGTGACCAACCCAGAACCTATGCAACTGGATTCCATGATGCATAAACAACTTACCGAAGTGTATGCATTGCTCTTAAAATACATGCTTCTGTATGAAATTTTGCCTAATATATTCTTTCAAAGCAGTTTCCCGAATAAAGTGTAGGCTGTTTTCACTAATAAGCACATATTTGTACAAACAATTTTGTGGACTAACTGCACCACAAAGGTATGTGCTGCTTTGGGAAGTGCGAATCAAGGTTTGCATTAAAATGTGAACTGAACCCAAATCCTCCCTTATCCCTACTGCAGAGAAACTGACATACAGTATCATTTAAATTTGTTGTAGGGAAGAAAGCCACTCAGCAGTTGTTTTCCCAGCCTGATATTATTCCCAGAAAGAATCAGGAAACCATCGAAATGGAACCTGATTGTGGAACCTTGCGTAGTGGACAGATATAATATTTATTTATTTATCTATCTATCTGTGAATACCTGCCAACAGAAGGGTACATTCTAGCAGAATTTCTCTTCCCAAATAATGAACTTTTTGGAGCCAATACTCTGGTCACAAAAAATTGGCTGTGTCCCTTTCTTTTTACTGCTAGCATTTTGCAATCATATCCTGTAAAGCTCAGCACTTAATGCTCATCATGAATTTCCCTTTTGCAGCCAATGCCAATTAAATGGGCAATCCTATGGCACTTTTATAAACAAGCCTTTTAGCCTAACATCCTTTTCTTAATGCCCTGTGTTCTATGCGCAGGAACTTGGAATTGTGCATTTCCATCTTTCTGCATACAGTATTTTATTACTTGCTTAAGCCATCTTCCCATTTAGGTGTCTTAAGTCACACAAAAGATTTCCCTGGACCTTTGAGGCATCGTGCTAAGCAAAATACATGCAAATGTTTCTTTACATTCATTCTCCAGGTATCCATTTTATTGTAACGGTGCTTCCTTTTAGGTACATGATGAGTTTTTCTTGGTATGCATGTTAGCCCTTGAATAACACAAGAGTAAGAATGTTTATATATACACACACATATGTATTCTGAGTATCAAGCAGGAACAGGACTGGGAAACAACAGAATCTGCTATTAATCACCCCCCCCAAATGTATTTACTTAGCAACCCTCTTACACCTCATCTGTACAGCTGAAATAAGAAATTAGATATAGTTTGTTTTTCTTCCTCTGCAAATCTGTGGCTGTTCTGTGAATAGAAGTGAAACTATGCTACTAAATCCCTTTTTCCTGCATCAGTTTTGTTGCTGTGCTAGCATGGATTCGAGATGGGCCATCTGCACAGAAATGGGCCTCAGCTAGTTAAGATGTGCATCTGGCAGTGCAATCTTACACACATTTACTCAGATGTAACTCAGTAGCAGGTTTCACTGTGTTCAGTAGGTCTTACTCACAGGTTCACATGTTTAAGATTGCAACTTTAATGTTATAGTCTGAGCATGCACAAGAAAGTACTCGGCTGAACTTGTCCAAGGGTTTATGGGATCAAACACCAAGCTCAAGTCCCTTCTGCTGAGTAGTCCTGTATTCTGGAATGTTTGCAAAGGAAATGAAGTGCAGCTTAAAGGCAGGATTGTATTTCATTAATTTATTTCTAGGACTTTTATTCCACTCCCTAGCCAGCAAGGCTCTTGTAGCTGCTAACAAAAATAATTTAAAGCATCCACTTAGAATTGTTCAAAAGCAAACATAAGGGTAAGGATAACTCCTGATTGGCTGCTGAATAGCCATCTTTCCTTCTGCTTAGATTTCTGTCTGAGCAGCTTGGACCTACATCAGATCAGCATTGAAATAAATTTTGTATTCAGCTACACCAGTCATTCAACTACAGAGCCAGCATTCAAAGCTCTGATTTTCTAACTGATATATGAAGCCAAATTTCCCAATTGAAATCCTGATGCTAGCATCAAAATCCATTTTTGTCAGTGAAAACTGATGTCCAATTTGTAATACCTGTCCCTGAAATTGGTGGCACCACCCATCTAATCCAAAACCTAATGGTTCATTTGGATCTCATTTAATCTTACCAGAGCCTCAATTTTTTATGTGAAAAATCTGACATCAAAATGTAATATTTGGAATTGTAAACAATGAGAACTGGGGGGACATTTTATTTCATGCCTAGTCCTTCTACTTCTTTTGTAGCTCAATTAATAACTATTTTACAGCTACAAACATTTTAAACCAACATTAAAATGGTGTTATAGTAAGCAGCTGATGGATAGATTTGAAGGCAAATGTTCTTTAAATGAGGTATGGAGAAGGGCTGCAGACTCTTTAAAAATCCAGTAGCTTATCTATTTCACCAATTCTATCACATGTCAAGATTTCTCCATGCACACAAGCAGTGATTCCTCCCTGATGGTTCTGCTTACAAGAAGTATATTGGAAATATATTCCAGTTCTCATATTTTATTTACACCTGCCTGGATTGCCAGTGACCCATATCCCCAGGTACTCCTCTGCCTAAGAGCAGGACCTGTCATGACCCTAGTGTCAAAGTCCTGTGAGCGCAAGTATTCCCACTTGTACAACAAGAGAAACAAGAATGTAGACATCTTCCAACAGATCACTGCTAGGAGGGAAATAGGTGGGTTTATTTCCGTAAGGAATTCCATAACGTGGGTGCCACCTAGTCCTCATTGATTTGGTTTGGGCAAATGATAGAGCATGATACAGACCCTTTCCCTCTGATTTTAGGGGGAAGGAGGGAAGCCAACCATGGGAGTATACATTCCATAAGATATACTAAACCTAGGCTATTTAGGGCATTAAAACAGTGATGGGAAGCCTGTAGCCTTCCAGCCCCTACGTGTTAAGGATGATGGGAGTTGGAGTCCAACAACCTTTGGAGGGCCAAAGGTTCCTCGCTCCTGTTTTAATGGTAACTTCACACCAACCCCTTGAACTGCAGTTGGAAACAAACTGAGCTAGGACTGGAGATAGACACACCCTGAGCCATGTCTCTGTAACATTCATATAAGACTAAATGGCAAATACTGCTCCTATGCAGAGATGCCAGGCAATAGCTGGTGCAATACCCCTGATTTCTCCAAGCCACAGTGTATGGGCAGACTTCAAGGTTTGCCAGTTGCTCCATTGAAACTATACCTATACATCAAAACTAAGATGTGTCGATTTAGTACCCAGGCTATCAGTGAGGCTGTCAGTGACTACTAACCCTGATGGCTGTGTTCTGTTGAAAGCAGTATGCTTCTGATTTCCACTTAGTGGAAGCCACAGGAGAAGAGAGTGTTGCTACACTCAGGTCCTGCTTGTGGGCTTCCCATAGGCATTTGGATGGCCACTATGAGAACAGGAATCTGGGCCAGATAAGCCACTGGCCTGAACAAGCAAGGCTCTTCTTGTGTAGCCCCATTCCTGGCCTTGAACGCCACAGTATTGTCAAGAAATATGCTACTCAGCATGCAGGAGGGTATCCAACACTGACCAAAAACAGCATACCCAATTCTGAAGAATGAAGTGCATGTGTGATGCTCTGCACCATTCAGATCTCTTCTGTTCTCCTTCCTTGTTGCTGCTTTGTCGCCCACCGCTGTTCAGTATCTTCCCTTTGTGTGGCTAGAAGCACTTTTAATGGGGAAAGTGCACTGTACTGCATAAAGTGTCACAGTGAATATTTTGAAGGTGATCTGCAATGGAAAATTGTAGGAGTGAACAAGGAGCAAGATCGTTAAGTTTTAGCATGACAGGCAACTGTGGGAAATGTTTGTATACATGATGTACGAACTTTTTGCTGTCTTTATCTCGGTGTGGGTTGGGCCTCTTTTATTACCTGTAGAATTTTGCTCCGAAAGTCAAGGACTATATGAAAACAAATGCTGCATTTCCATCATTGGAACATGGGAAGTTCTTATGCACTGAATCTATATATCAGCTCCATATTGTCTGCACTGACTGACAGCAGTTTTCCATGGTTTCAGAAAGGAGTGTCTCCCAGCTCTACCAGTATATGTTGGGGTTTGAACATGGGACCTTCTGCATGCAAATGCTGTGTCACTGAGCTACATCCCCCATCCCAATATCTGATTCTGATCTCCCCAGCATTAAGATGGCATAGAAACACAGAAATTACACAATCCAAATGGGACTGTAATCTCAGGTCCCTGCCTAGAGATAGGATGTGCTCAGTGTGGATAAAACTCTGTTGTGTTTTGTGTTTGTTTGTTTTTTAAAAAACCCCAAACAAAAACAAATCAGATTTATTTTTAAAAACATTTCAGTTATATAAATTGTCCCTTAAAAATAGCCTGGGTTAAAATGATAGCTCAATGTAACAGAAACAAACATATTAAAGTCTACACTGATAATCTCTTAAAAACTGAATCCATGACCCCTGTCAAACAGATTAGAGTTAAAGCCTGCTTTTCTATTTAAAAGAATGAACTGGGGCAAAAATGTGTGATTTATTTTATTTTTTAGACTAGGCATGCTAAGTTGCACACAATAGGCCATGTGCTGTATTTATTTTTGTTCAAATTATGAGTATCCAAAGCATATAGACATTTATTTACTTTCACAGAGTACTTCCACACTCTGTGCTTATGCTGGAAATGTCACGTTTCCTTCACTCACTTTTTGCAAGATGCCTACATGATGTCATCATCAAATGACTTTTCTCCTTTATCTCCTCTCTCCTCACTTACACACACACACACACACACACACACACACACACATTCTTCTGTCCCCTTTCAAACCTTAAAACTTGATTTTAGTTTTTGAAAGAATGAAAGAGTAACACAATCTCTACAGTTGTTGGTGGCCTTGGTGCTACTTTCCTGCCTTTTTTTGTAAAAAAAGAGAGGTGTGGCTCTGATGTGCGCAGAGATGTATCAGGCTACATTTTATCCATGGTTTAATTTTGCATCTGTTCAAGTGGACTGTACTCCATGAAACCTGACTCCAGGAGTATCCAGCTTGGCACCTTTCAGATGTTGATCTCCAAAGCTCATCAACCCCAGACAGCCTGGACAACGGATGAATGCATGATGGGAGTTGTAATCCAACATCTGAAAGGCAACATGTAAGCTACCCATCTCTCCCCGCCCCCTGATGTGCAGGATTGCCCTAGGAAACAGAGAGGAGAGAGAGGACAGTTCCAGGTGTTAGGTGAAACTGAGCCTGCGGCCTTATGGGAGAAAGCCACACAAGTTTACACTGAGAGTCTGGTGTTTGCTATAGTGAGTGCCGTCACTGTACTCCACTTGTAAGCAAATATTAGCAAGACACCATATGTTTTCAGTGCCCTCTCATCCAAGGGAAAAGTAACCTACTGCTATTCCTGGAACTTCTCGCCATTTGGAAATGTGGAGCACATAAGGCTATGTATACATTTCCTTCTTTTCTTTTTCCATAAAGAAGCATCTGATCAGAGAATAATCCACAGTTCAGAAGGAGAAGTGCAGATGGGCAAAAATGCATAAAGACGAGCACATGGACAACAAAAAGAAAACATGAAGGGAGGGAGGGGGAGGGAGAACGCACTGATGTATACATAACTTGAAAGCACTTTTATATAGTACTATTAAAGAGGAACGAACTTAAAACTGAAACAGCAGCAATGGCTGAATAGCCATCCATTTATAGTGATTCGGATTTCATTCAAGAGTGTCTGTATACAGGTGAACTTCAGCCTGACAAAGAACCCTTCTTGGATTGAGTATATTCTTTGAATTCTTCCTTCTCTTGCACAGCTGCCTTCACCTTTCAAGTGAGGAGCAGAATGTTAGTAGCTAGAATTCATACCTGATGAACAACCCATCCAATCTTGACCCATTCTATCAACCTGTCATTTTTAACATCTATTCAGAACCCATAATGAGTGCCTGTGAAAGGCTGGGAATTTGTGTTCAGATCAATGGTAGACTGATTAATTACCTAAGATGTTATTCAGATAACAGAGTTGAGAGCAAATGCAAAGAAAGAGCTCTCAGAAGTGCTCAGTGAAGTAAACCAAATCAGCTCCGAATGTGTTTTAAGGATAAGTGCAGAGACGACCCAGGCAACTGTGGCATCAAAGAAAGGAGCCATCCAAAAGCCAATCTCACAATCAACAACACAGGCAATAAGGAGAAAGGAAATTTCTAAAGCCCATTAAGAATCAGGGAGCCTATTAAATCCACATGAAAAAAGGTACAGGGAAATCAAATCAAGAGACATGGAGGAGCACTTACAAAAGGAATCTTTTAACGCTATGGAAAAATTATTTTGTGTTCCAACTGAATTCAAAAGTGGCTTCAATGATTATCTGACTCCATAGACCTGCTTCCTGCCTGCCTACCAATCTTTCTTAAAATGCAAAACTATATGCGCTTACTTGGTAGTAATTTCAATGAGGAGTTGTTCTGAGTAGACTTGCATTGCACCATTGCAGAGCAATCCAAAGCCCAGCTGGGCAGTGGCAGTGCACGACGGAGGTGTAGCCAACACTGCGTCCACAGCCCTGGCACTCACGCTGAATGGGGTTCATGGCGGTGGATGAAAGCCTGTTCTGGCCTATGCCAGCCATCAAGTGACACCCGTGGGGTTCACTCAAGATCCAGGAATCCTGAGCACATTTAGCCTCTCCCCATCCCCACTCTTGTGGCTTTTTGTGGGTTACCACTGGCGGGGAAGCCACTGGCAGATGGAATGGGGAGCTCCACCTTGGTGGAGTGAAGCTACTGTTACTGCGTGGGTGGAAGCCAGCAGAGGTGTTCTGGCCTGGGAAGATAAAGACCCTAGGATGGGTGAATATGTCCATTTTTGTTTCTCTCAGTTTCTCATGTTTTTCTGTCCAGTTCTGTACATTACCAAATCAGTTTGCAATTTTAAAAGAAAGTTCTCATGGAAATTTGTCAGCATTTTGTGTGGATTTCTCCTAAAGCACATATTTTGATATGAAATCTTGCCTAATAGACACATTTTTGCAAGGAAATATAATGCATTTGTATACGCTATTTCACACCCACCCACCCACACCCACCCACCCACACCCACACCCACACTCTTTTATACATTTCACTTGGCTGGAGAACTGCATTGCAAAATTCAGAGAAGACTGTATTTCAAACGATTTCAGTTCACATATTGTTTTGGAAAGTTTGAATTAGGTATGTGAAAATTGAAACAAATTTCTCCCCCACCCCTAGGAGACCCTTCTCCCCTTCCATCTCCCTCCCTCTGTGTGGTGAACGGGGAGCTTATCTTGAACCCCTTTGTCTCTCTCTTGACAGTGACACTTTTGTGGGGAAATGCTTTTACATGCTGAGAAAGTGACAGTTAAATTCTGACTCAGAAAAGATGGCAAAGCTCTCTTCTCATGGCATCTATAGGACCACTTTAGGGATACTTTTCATCTCCACTTGTTCCATATTAGTGGCCCACTGCAAGCACTTTTTGCTGGTTTAAAATGACACAGTAAATCAACATGCACATACCTCTCTCCATCCAGTCAAGCAAGATGAATGATCGAGGACACACATTCCAACCAGAAAAAGCACTTAAAGAGGGTTCAGAGCAGGGCCAATGAGGGGTGTGGCCTGAAGAGGGGCTGTGGCTTAGAGATAGTTCTGAAGGTCTGATAGAGAGCCCTGGAGGGCCACATTTGGCCCTTGGGCCTGAGGTTCCCCTTCCCTGTTCAACAGGCTTTCCTCCCTTTCCAGCTTCCCATGTATAAGAATGGCCCAGTGCATGCTTGAAGTACCATGCCTTCAACTGGGACCTCTTCATCAGCCCCTTTGCCTTATGTCCATGGTTTTTGTGCATAACGCCTACCTGCGCAGTATATATTGCCATGTTCAGCAGTAGCATCTTCCCTGGGGCATTTAGCCTCAGATATACCAATATCCTAACAGGTGGTAAGGCTGTTTTGATTTTGTTCTATTCTAGGAAAGGCTGGGATTACACATCCTACACTCAGATATCCGTCATTTGCACCTTCATTTCTTCTGGCTGGTGCTCACATTGGACCATTCCCAGATTATGTGTTTTAAAAAGAGATAGTGATGTGCGGGGGACAGGAGAAATTTTGTCCAACATTTAGCTGATTCCTGATTTAGTTTTCTTATCCTCTTTGCCAGGCACATAGCAGATGTGTGTGTGTGTGTGTGTGTGTGTGTGTGTGTGTGTGTGTCGGTACAGTTAAAATTCTGATAAAATCCTACAATTAAGAAAATCCTATAATTATTTTTGTCCATGAAGTATTTGCTCCCATAAAAGGAGTTTTGTTTGGTCCATCTTGATGGAGATCAGGGAGGGAATTCATAGAATCATGGAACTGAAGAATTGTAGCATTGGAAAGGGAGCACAATGATCATCTAGTTCAATCCTCTGCAATGCAGGAATCTTTTGCCTGAGGTGGGGCTCAAGCCCATGTCTCTAAGATTAAGAGTCTCATGCTCCATCGACTGAGCTATCTCATCAGATCTTATTGAACTGAGTCATCCAATGGTTCTGCTTGGTCCCTTTCATTCCATTGCTTTTAGCTCCTACCAGTCTCTCGCTATCTGGCAGCCCTACCGTGTTGGGAGTCCCAGTCCCACAGCACCCCCCAGAGTCTCCTTGACTTGCTGCTAACCATATGCCCATGAACTGCATGGCCTTTCATGTGACTGGTCCCAAACTCTTGAACACTTTACCAGAGAAGATCCGCTTGGCTGCTTCCACCCCTTGACACCAGGTTCACACTCTTTCATATAAGAAAGTACCAGAGAGTAGATGATGGGGGGGACGGACGACTTTTGCTTGAGACCCTGCAGAATTACTTCTAGTCTGAGGGTGGAATTCAGCATAGAGCTCAGGAGGTTGTCCTAGCAGCACAAGCATTTCTGCTTGCCCACCAGAACAACCTCCCATCATCTCCTCCCTTTCCATGCTAGTTTGGGGTACTTCACAGCCCTCCAGATCAGATTTGGGGGTGGTGGGGAGCGCATGACAGGGAGGAGGGGGGGAAAGCCCCATTGCGCTAGCGGAAGTCCTTGCGCTGCCTTCTGCTAGTGAAACAAATTGGTTGAATCTGGCCCCGAGAAGGCAGATTTGATGTCTATCTTCCTCACAAAACACTACACTCGTGTGTTTTTTTTGTTCCTCATTAAGTTAAAATAAAGGCATGAATATTATATCCTCCCCATAATTATAATTTATTTATCTCCTTTGTTTTATAATCACCTTCAAGTTAAAAGCTCTCCAGCTGATGTATGGTTGATTAAAAGGAAATAATTCAGGCAATAAAACACTGGCAGCAACAAAAACAGAAGGTAACAACAGAATTGAAAACCACTAAAAGGCACAAGAATTATATATGCACATTGTGCCCAAACACTAATGTTGAGATGGTAGGATGCCACCTCCCTGATGAGAACTGTGATTCCAGAGCTGTGGGCCACCATGGAGAACACCTTGCTCTGGACCTCAGGAGCTGCTTGTTCTTTATGCAACTGTGCTTCATGGTGAATTCAGTAGCAAACAGCATGTTGAAAATGTGTTGCTCGTCTTACTTCCTTCCAACTGCATTGCACTGCACTGACCTCACCACCACTTCTCCATCCCAGTGTGCAGCAGCGATGCAGCCGAAGGGAGGTCAGGTAATCACTGCAGTCCCGCCATGCTGTCCACTACTGGATGAGTCACTGGACTACAGCTGACAGTGTACTGAAGAACCTTCTGGGCTGACTCTGCCCTCTCTGGCTGGCAATTGGATCTTTCTAGGCAGGAGAGAATGTCAAGGACTTCCTGCTCCACCTGAACAAGGTCTTCTTGGGTTCTGATGTGTTCATGATCCCCTGCTCCTGCCTACTCACTTGTCACACAGCTCTTGACTCACTTCACTTTAGACTGCTGCTCATAACTCAGCCCTGACACCCACAAGTTTTTCTTTATTGAACAGAAGGGTCTGTGGGGGGGGGAGGAGATAAAGGTACTCAGATATGAGAGGAGACAATCCTGCAGGTGTCTAGTTAATATGCCAAGTTCAAGGCTGCTGCAAATTTTAAAATACCTTGACGAAAACAATTGTGCAAATATATAGCCTCAGGGCCTGCAGACTGATTTATACTTAAATGAGTCAGACCCGATTTCACAATAAAAACATCGGCAATGAAAACCATTGCATAATTTCATATCTAAAAACAGTTATAAGATTTTTTTAAAAAAATCAGAACAGTTTTGTATGTAAAAACAATTTCAAAAGCAAGAGAAAAATCTAAACTTAGAAAGCATGTAAAAAGGCACATGAAGCAGTTTTAAAGAGTACATGATATATTTCCTCCTATTGTTCCTATTTAAGCACATTTAAGTCCCCTTGATTCCAATGGGAAAATGAAGCACTTAAAGTAAAATAACTTTTGTGTGCTAGGTTAGATTCTCAAACCTTTATTGGTGTATATACAAGATTCCAGTAGGGTTCAATACAAAAAAACCAAAAAACCAAAACACTCATCAAAAAAAGAAAAAACAACAACCCTGTATCTAATACTTAAGTTAGTGTTATATAGCATTCATGAATCCTCATTGTGTATAGCAGAAACTTTTGCGTGCTAAACCTTGGTTGGATTGTAAATGCTGAAGGTATTAGAAAAGAACTGACTCCATCAGATTCATAGACTCAAAAGAATGGTGGTTTATATATTTTGTGTGTCTTTGTGAACTTTGTGAACTTTTGGCAGATGTGTGCATGTGTGTACACATCTTGGCACATATAAAGCGTTTGTAAAAATTATTCTCAGAATCTAGCCCAGTGAAGATGCTTTTAGAGGAATGGTATAAATCTCTCTCTTTCAAAAAGAACTATTCAGCTTTAATGCTGAAGCAAAATGCACTCGATTATTTTTTAAATTAAATTGGCCAGGCTACACTATGTTCTATTTTCTGTTCTGATTTCCCAGGCTCTTTGGAATAAACTCTCTCCTTTATTAATCAATTCCAGTCCAACTTTTTTAAAAAACGAAGCAGCAACAGAAGTCTCTTTGTCACTGTTTCAAGAAACAGAAGCAAACAAGTAATTGTTTATTTTTTAATAATTCTTTTTTCCAGGTTTTCTTAGCCTGATTTCACCAGCTTTATCATTTAAGCCCACATACTCCCTGCCCCTGCAAGTAAAATCCTTATTTTGGCAAACCAAAAGCCAGACTTAAATAAGGAATAACCGAATAAAATGTCCTGTTCATTGGCTCCATTCATTCTTGAGTAAAAACAAAAAAACCCTTCTTTTTATAAGCCTTTAGAAATCTTTGGTAAAGTTCAAAGTCCTGTGGTGTCAGCAGACTGTGTAGTGAGATTCCCCTTTCCTGTGCAGTTTCTATTATTATTATTTCTTAATTCACCAAGATGCTAATTTGCAGCTATTGAAATGCTGGTATAAATAATACATAACATTGGAGGACTATGGTGCACCTAAATTGGATAATGCATTTAGCTTTCCTCCTCCTCCTCCTCCTCCTCCTCCTCCTCCTCCAGGGACCTGACCCTGCTCCATCTCTCAAATAACTCAGACAACAAGAAAAACTTACGTTGGTGTGAATATATATGTGTGTGTGTGTAACTGTCTTATGCTGTGAAGAAACCTCGCTGACTTAAATTTCCAGTGTTCAGGAATTCAGATCCCATTCATTTTTATTTTTTCAAATAAATCTATTATGAACATAATAGCTGAGGAAGATGGAACGGACATGGTGGCAGGGTGGGCAGCCTGGGACCCCAGAGCAAAAGGAAACATATGCACTTCTACAAGACTCAAATAGCAATTTTTCTTCATTTAGGGAGTGGCGCTGTGGCAAAATTCTATGTGATTTATGTCAGGTGTGGCTAACATGGTGTCTTTCAGATGTCACAGCACTGTAATCTCCATCATCCCAGAACCTTCACCATGTTGGCTGGGGCTGATGGGAGTTGTAGTCAAGCAACATGGAGAGGGCTCCACATTGAATTATGCCCTTAAGAAGGATCAGTTAGGTTAGGTTAGATTAACCATCCAGGACAAATGCTCGGAAGACATTTTTTTAAATGCCAGCTTTACTCTACACACATTTTTTTTTTTTTTTTGGGCAGTTCAACACATTCAGTTGCAACATCCCCTGTTTATCTACTGTGTCATGCTGCTACTCCTAAAGGTTTAGACACAGAAAAATGGAGCTGTAAAGGATCTCAAAGGTGAGCTGGTCCATCCTTTTGTCAATGGATGGATTTATAGCATCCACAATAAGTGGCCACCCAGAGTGTCTTTTAAAACCTGTAAAGAAAGGAGAGTCCACCACATTCCAAGGCAGTCGATTCCATTGTTAAACGTTGCAAACTGTCAGGAGTTTCTTCCTAATGTTTAGTTGAAAACCCATTTCTTGTAATTTGAGCCTGTTGGTTTGGGTCCTGCCCTGTGGAGCAACTAGAAACAAGTTTGCTGCTGCATCCTCCTTCAGACAGTCCTTCAGATATTTGAAGATGGCAGCCATGGAACCTCTTAGTATATTTTCCAGGTACCCAAAAATATACAGAATTGCACTACATGGTTTTATCTAAACTACCAACTTGACTTGATTTTATGCTGCTTTAACTGTCATGGCTTCCTTCAGGGAATACTGGGTACTATAGTGTGATTAGGAAGATGAAAATTATGTGTTAGAGACGCCCATGATTGCCACATGAGCTATAATCCCCAAGGGTCCCTAGGAGGAAGGAATTGTGATTCAACTTGTTCAGGTTTCTGGTGTAGACATGGTGCTAATGTCTTAATGTTTGAGAAATATACAGGTATACCTGTATACCTGAAGGAGCGTCTCCACCCCCATCGTTCAGCCCGGACACTGAGATCCAGCTCCGAGGGCCTTCTGGCGGTTCCCTCATTGCGAGAGGTGAGGCTGCAGGGAACCAGACAAAGGGTCTTCTCGGTGGTGGCGCCCGCCCTGTGGAACGCCCTCCCATCAGATGTCAAAGAGATAAACAACTACCTGACATTCAGAAGACATCTTAAGGCAGCCCTGTTCAGGGAAGTTTTTAATATTTAACGCTGTACTGTTTTTAACACTTGATTGGGAGCCGCCCAGAGTGGCTGGGGAAACTCAGCCAGATGGGCGGGGTATAAATAATAAATTATTATTATTATTATTATTAACAACACTGGTAATACTTCCAATTACCTGAACGTGGCTGAGTTGGGGCCATATAGTTTTATTTATTTATTACATCTTTATGTCTCCCTTTCCTCCAAGGAACTCAAGGAGGTTTACATCAGCCTTCTCCAATCTTCCTGATGTCCCATCAGCCCCAGCCAATGTGCAGAGTTGTCATCCAAAACATCAGGAAGGTACTAGGTTGGGGTACCCATTTTATCCTCACAAGAACCCTGTGAGGTGGGTTAGGCTGAGAGACAGTGGCTAGGCCTACTTCATGGCTGAGTGGGGATTTGAACCCTGGTCTCCCAGGTCCAACACTCTAACCATTACCTCTACCAGGCCCATCCTGACGACAGCTGCTACTCAAGTGTTGGGAGGGATGACCTCACACACATTGTTCTTAAATGCCATTCAGCCCAATGACCCATCCTGCCCTGGGGATTCTTTTTAAAAGTGTCAAGGTTGAACTATCCATATGCGATGTGGGAGATGCCGAGCAGCCAGCAGCAGCTTGAGAATATGTTTGCAATTTACATTAGGGAAAGGGCAGGGAAGAAAGGGGTGAAGCATCATCCAGAACCCAGCTAGCCCAATCTTCCCCATGGGGCTGCTGATTTACAAACAAAATTCTTGGGGTAATTGAATCATGGATCTCCCTGTTTCACATTGGATTGTTGAACTGCTGAATTCCTCTTCAACAACTGAGAATCATTTCCCCCCTGCAATTTCCTTTGTAATTATCAGTTAACTTACATTTGAATAATAATGTATTCATTTTGATTTCTGAGATAAAGCTATCTGAGAGAGCTAGGCTGAGTCACAGCATTATAAAAGTGGATAAGGAGGGGAACAACATAGTTTATCTAAGCTGGGTATAAGATACAGGGAGATGAGTGAGTGGGAGAAACAGAGAAGAGAGAAAATAATATGAATCTCCTTCCCAATCTCTCAGTTCTCCCCACATGTTTCCCCTTTGTTCTCACTCAGGGAATCGTCTATCAACTCAAACATCACTGTTCAGTTCATAACCCCGAACACAGAGCAGCTAGAGCTGTTCCTCAGAATAACTAGGGAGGCACACACATTATTATCACCCTATTACTGTTTTTATAAGCCAACATGTGGTGTATCTAATGATGGTATCTTGCTAAGCTAGCCAAAAAAGATCCTTCATATTAATAGTGCTGAAAATATGCAGGAATAGCTTAATTGTGAATCAGTTTAAGAGTGCTCCCCCCCCTCGCTCCAAGAGCAATTCCATGAGGCTGTCAGGGTCTTGCTTCTGCAAGTTCTGCCCTATTGTGACATCTAACTAGCTTCTTTGTCAATAATTTATATAGTTAAGAAATAAGATACCAGAGGTTCTATAGTAACAGTTCTTCTATAAAACAGACTTTCTGTCAGATGGTTTCCATTATCAGCATCCATTATCAGACTTTTTTTGGGGGGGGAGAAGGGGGATGGGCCCCTCTCCTTGAACAGGCCCAAGCTTCTCATTGTTGTTACTTTCTTGGTTGTCCTCTGGACAGTAGGCCCCACTACTGCCCAGGGGAGAGGGAGAGGGAGAGGGAAGGCTGCTCTTCCTCCTTCCTCTTGTCCTGCCAGGAACCAGCTGGTGTGGCCAAACCCAGCACAGAGTAGGAGTGAACTGCTTGCACATTAACTGTGCAGTGTCTTCCTATACCCCGGGGTACCAACTTGGACAGGCGGGCAGGGTATTCACCTGCCAGTCACCTGATATCAGGTGATTGACAGGTGAGTCATCCCACTCACCTGCCAAAGGGGTGGGGAGATTAAGATATGGTCCACCGGGCCAAAAAGCTCCCTCCCTCCTGGTTAAATCTTAATCAAGAGGTCTGCCTTGTTCTTGTACTGCATTGAGAGTAACTAAGGCTGCAATCCTAACCCTACTTATCTGAGAGTAAGCTCCATTTAATTCAGTAGTACTTCTGGGCAGACATGGTTAAGTTTGTGCTGGAACACTGGTTCTACTCCCAGGACGATGATTTCTGTTCAGTGGAGTAGTATGAAAATATTCCTCTGTTTCCTACGGTACAAGAAGCCATACTCTGTCTCTCTCTGGTGAACACAGGCACTTGGAAAAACGAAGAGCGGTATTTTATTTTATTTTTGTAACTTTTCCAACAACAAACAGCAGTATTATTCCTCCTTTAAATTAAAGTTCTATTTCTCTGCGAGGAACCCACACTTTTGTTCCCTCCTTACTTTAACTCCTCTCTGTGTGAACATTGTAGGAGTTAAAAGAGTGTTAAACTACATTTGTTAAGCTGAAGCGTTTATGAAATATACAATAATACAGTACGCCAAGGGTATTCATTGTCCATGCAAAACACTACAGCAAGCTGAAAATTGAAAATGTAGGGATTGCATAAAATAAATTAAATTTAGTGCCAAAACAAATACAAGGGCTGGTGTACTGATTGCATTATTCATCTTCATAATTAATTCAATAAACCTTTCAATTTATGTATCTGAAGCTGCCACCATGTTTCCAGACATGTCAAAGAATCCAGCGAATCCAGAAACTGTGCCTAAGAAATCAGACGCCCAGCCCAATTTGGATGCTCCATGGCTGCAGGACAACCAAACATTTAGAATGTACTCAGATTGTTGCCTTAAATGCAATAATTTCAATAGTATCAATATGTAAGGTAGGCTCCCATTCTAGAGGACTAGACCCACTGTAGAATCATAGAATCATAGAGTTGGAAGAGACCACAAGGGCCATCGAGTCCAACCCCCTGCCAAGCAGGAAACACCATCAGAGCACTCCTGACATATGGTTGTCAAGCCTCTGCTTAAAGACCTCCAAAGTAGGAGACTCCACCACACTCCTTGGCAGCAAATTCCACTGTCGAACAGCTCTTACTGTCAGGAAGTTCTTCCTAATGTTTAGGTGGAATCTTCTTTCTTGTAGTTTGGATCCATTGCTCCGTGTCCGCTTCTCTGGAGCAGCAGAAAACAACCTTTCTCCCTTCTCTATGTGACATCCTTTTATATATTTGAACATGGCTATCATATCACCCCTTTACCTCCTCTTCTCCAGGCTAAACATGCCCAGCTCCCTTAGCCATTCCTCATAAGGCATCGTTTCCAGGCCTTTGACCATTTGGGTTGCCCTCCTCTGGACACGTTCCAGTTTGTCAGTGTCCTTCTTAAATTGTGGTGCCCAGAACTGGACACAGTACTCCAGGTGAGGTCTGACCAGAGCAGAATACAGTGGCACTATTACTTCCCTTGATCTAGATGCTATACTCCTATTGATGCAGCCCAGAATTGCATTGGCTTTTTTAGCTGCCGCGTCACACTGTTGGCTCATGTCAAGTTTGTGGTCAACCAAGACTCCTAGATCCTTTTCACATGTACTGCTCTCAAGCCAGGTGTCCCCCATCTTGTATTTGTGCCTCTCATTTTTTTTGCCCAAGTGCAATACTTTACATTTCTCCCTGTTAAAATTCATCTTGTTTGTTTTTGCCCAGTTCTCTAATCTGTCAAGGTCGTTTTGAAGTGTGATCCTGTCCTCTGGGGTGTTAGCCACCCCTCCCAGTTTGGTGTCATCTGCAAATTTGATCAGGATGCCCTTGAGTCCATCATCTGTAATTAATGACATTTACTTATTCATGTTCATTAAGTTGCCTGGGTCTGCTTTGAATAAAACTTTGTTGAATACGATGCATTGTTTTTGTCAAGTCCAGATGAATGTGATGTACCGCCCTGTCTGCCTTCCCAGTACAGCGGCTTATACCAGGGCTAGCCAACACAGTGCTTCCAGATATTGTGGAAAACAAATTCCATCAGCCTCAGTTAGCATGGCCAGGGATGGTCAAGGATGATGGGGTTTGTAGTCCAGCAACGTCTGGAAGACGCCGTACTGACTACCTGCTTATTTGCTCTGTCTGTTGCATTGGAAGTAGGTGCCCAGGTATTTAAAGATTTTACCCTGTTCCAACGGGTTTCCACTGGTCTCCCACCTTTGCGGTTTCCAAGATCTTGAGAAAACAAGCACTTTAGATTTTGTGAAGTTCAGTTGCAGTCTGTTGGCTATACAATATTCAAGGCAAGATGGGAACATGGATAGAGGTGAGCTTCAGGCAATGACCATCCACCCCGTGTAAACAGGGTACAAGGTCATTTAGGAAAAGGTTGAATAAATACGGGACTAGGATGCAACCCTGTTTTACCCCTTTGTTGGCAATGATTTTGGAGGTTAGCCTGCCTGATTGGGAGCATCTCACCTGGCAGCATGTGGAGGTGTGTAGCTTTCTGATGAGAAAGGGTAACCTTTCGTCAGTGTTCAATTTGGACAGTATGTTCCAGAGCAGTTCCCTCAGGATTGAATCAGAGGCTCCTTTTAGGTCAAGAAATGCTGTATAAAGTTTTCGATTAGGAGCACTAGAGTATTTATTCACTAGGTGGGAAAATATGACACAATGATCCACAGTGGTTTTGCCATGGCAAAGGCCCACATGCTCAGGACCTGGTAATACAAATTGGGAAATCCACTGGGTAAGCTTTCCCAGAAAATGTTTAGCATGTAGCTTCCCCACTATGGAGAGTCGGCTTATTGGTCTTTAGTTGGAATCTTATATGCACTCTCCCTTGTTGTATATTGGAACGACAGAGGGAATCAGTACATCCCAGTTGCAGTAAAGGTCTTTAATGCCAAAGTAGCCCCAAAACTCCTGTATGGCATTCCATCACGGATTGGTGCAGTTAACCAATCATTGGAACACATCCAATCCAAAATTCCTGGGGCTTCCAAATTGTGTGCCATATGCAGCCCTGTGTCTAGAAACTGGACAAAGGCTTCTGGAAACCAAAGCGTGGCTCACCACAATAAAATTCTGGCTCCACTTACATTTCATGTCTGATCCGTCATCTTTTACTTTTCACATGATGGCAGAATCCTACCACTCCAAATGGTTAGTTTGCACTGAGAGCAAAATCAGAACCTGTGGTCCTATCACTCGAGTCGCTGCTTATGCTCCCACAATTGGAAGCATTCCAGACAATCAAGCGCAGAATCCTAGAGATTGAATTCCAAACCCTTAGCAGCACAGCAAATAAAACCTGTTTCCCATTGGAGTTGGGAATTCCACTCTTGTTTGGCCAGGACACTTCATATTTACACCAGCTTTACAATCCCCATGTACGCAGAGCTCTTTTCCTCGTAAGTTTTAACATCTTACCGTCTGCAATTTTGCAAGGTAGATTTTTGAAAATCCCATACTCTGAAAGGTTGTGCCCTTGTGGCACAAAACAAGTTGAATCCATCACTCACATTTTATTTTATTGCCCATTTTATGCAAAAATATATTATAAGTATTTGGCCCCCTTATTGAAGAAAGGGGCTTATTGCACTGACTCTTCCAGGGTGTCTTATCTGCTGAACAATTGTAGTAATGATGTTGTGGAGAATGTGGCAAGATTTGAGTGACGCCATTAAATTACATCACCATAGGTCCTAAGAGCCATTTTCGTACCTCACGATGTCTGGTCAGTTTTATCCTAAAGTACTACTATGTTTTGTCAACTGTGTTGTGTTCTGATCCATGTATATGATGCACTTTTTCTATGCCAATAAAGAAGATGGATTGATTGATACTCTGTCGGTTCACAACTTCCAGCTTCCCATGGCTGATTATCAAAATGACTGCATCTTTTTCTGTAGTACTTGGAACTTCTGCTGTTAGATGGACTACAGTCACACCATAATGAATTATGCCGCAGCCATACCCTCCAACATTTCTCCAGTGAAAATAGGGGCATCCTAAGGAAAAGCGGGACATTCTGGGATCGGATCAGAAACTGGGACGTCTTCTCGAAATCAGGGACGTCCCTGGAAAATAGGGACACTTGGAGGATCTGGTAATGCCTATGGAAAATCATATCTTCAATCTTATGATGCATGCAACATAAAAAGAGAAGAAAGCCAATCACATAAATGGAACCTACATATGTCAGCTCAGATTGATGCTGGAGATTCTATCTGGATGGCATTAAACTGAAAGTTCCTTTTCAGGATCCATCGTGAACTGAACTTGTTTCTCCCAATCCTGGATTGAGAAAGTACCACTTAGTATTGAAATTAATTATTGCAGAAATATTTTGACATATTTCTTGCATTTGCAAACGCCACAATCCAGCATGAAACTTGATTACGTAAAACCTCCAACCAATCAGGCTTCTGCTGTGTTCAGGACTGGATTTAAAGCTGGTTAGTCCTCCTGAAAACCCTGGAAGATTTTGCTGCATAGTTTTAATTTCATGACAAAACCTGAAGTCATGCTCTGAACCTCTTAAGAAAATGTATTTAAAGTTTCACCATGGATGGTTTGCATTTCCATTTGCAAATCCATTCACTTGTGCTTTGGTACCACTCATCAAATCATTTGTTTCACTTGGAGTTCCTCTGGGTGATTTTGGAAGTACGTTTCCCACATTAGAAGCCATGGA
This sequence comes from Podarcis vaucheri, assembly GCF_965113315.1. NCBI lineage: Eukaryota > Metazoa > Chordata > Lepidosauria > Squamata > Lacertidae > Podarcis > Podarcis vaucheri. The sequence goes on from NC_138764.1 coordinate 76,949,982, forward strand.
TACATCAAGCATTGTGTCATGGATGCAAATGCCCCGGTGAAATGTTTGTGTCTGGTAAATTTTACTAGCATTCAAATATATCCCACCACCAGGGAACCAGTGCCTAGCTCTACGTATACAAAACAGCTGTGTGCAAATGGCCTTTTAAAATTATCCACACACTAATTTTGGCTGAGAAATGGGGGGGGGACCCACTTGATTGAATTTCTTCAGTGGGAGAAGAAACTCTCCAACGCTTACCCAGGGCTGGGGCTCACCTTTAACAATGGCAGTAGCATGGATTCTTTCTTTCCCTCCTGAAGATTTCCCCACCACTGCTCTTGCATGTAACAAAAGCAGAATCTGTGTTGGCAGCCTGACCCCCTATTTTGCATTCTTGTCATTCTTAAGCATCCTTCCTGGTGCACCCCCTACATCTGTCCAAGGTTTCCCCAACCCCAGCGCCAGATCAAGACCTTTAGAGGCCCAAAGCACTTAGAATACCTAATTCTAACTATAAAGCATAATAAACCATAAAATAAAATTTTATTTTTCAAAATGAAACAAAACCTACAGTAAGATGGAAAATAATGTTAATAATAATAATAATAATAATAATAATAATAATAATAATAATTTATTTTTACCCCACCCATCTGACTGGGTTTCCCCAGCTGCTCTGGGTGGCTTCCAGCAACATATAACATTATATTTATATTTGAATTTTTTTCTTCTACTTTTTCTAATTGCAAAGTCTTTGATGAGATCTTCAAAACTAATCTTCTGTAACGCATCTGCTTCTATACATAGTAGAGTAAAGGCATCCTGGCTGTCTTGTTGCATAGTTGTTTGTTGAGATTTAAAATCATATTTCAACTGAGAAAATGAATGAACAATTTGTGACCATTAATGTTAAAAATACAGCAATGGAAAATTTCTGTGGTGCCCCCTCTTCCCTTGATACCAGAAGCATGTGCTTATTTTGCTTAATTGTTAGATCTGGAGAAGATCTGGAGATGGAGCAGGGTATGCACAGGGGGAGAAGAGGGGAGGGAGTCTCATTGCGCAAGCAGCAATCCTCGCACTGATGGGACGTGTGAGATGGATACTGCCCCAAGTCAGTCAGTCAGTCAGTCAGTCAGTCAGTCAATAAATAAATAAATAAATAAATAAATAAATAAACAAACAAACAAACAATATTATCCATACATATGCGTTCCCATTGTTTACACAGTACTTCATAGCCAAATAGAATATTCACAGAAGGTCTCTAAAATGCATAATAGTATCAAACTATTTTCTACTGTTGTGGCAACTGCACATCTGAATCTGCCATTAGGTACCTTCTCTTTCAGTATATTGGAGTTCAAGAGCTCAGCTTCAGTCACAGAAGGATGCATAATTTATGACAACTGATTTCTTCCTACTTCTAGAAAGAAGGTAGAAATGTGAATACGCTTGTATGAATGTTTGATGCTGAAATGGGAAAATGAGGAAAGTAGAAAACTTTTTTTCTGAGTTCTTTTTAATTTTTTTTTTTAAACCTCTTGGCAGCACTTTCTGCAATTAAATAGCTCCACGGGGATGCCATATGTTGCCAATAGTTTTACACTTCTCAGTAGTGGGAGGCTGGAACTCTTTCCAATAGACATGATAGGATCCCATTACAAAATTCTTCTCTAACAGAAACAGCTAAATGTTCTATCAAGGAACTAAATTAAAAATAGACTTGCTGGAATGGTTATCTCCCTGAAAGAATGCACTTGGCATGCTGAGTAACATGGTACATCTGGTGGGCACATCCCTTGAATTTGTCTCCTGCATTTACTTGAGAAGGGCACAAAGCACCAATACACGGCCACAGGCTCTGCTTGGGGCTCAGCCTTAATTCCCCCCTGTCTGTGGCCCTGCATCTTTATTGGGTGGGTGGAGAGCTCTTGGGGATGCTGCTAATAAATGCAAATAATGAACAGGAGAAATGAGTTTTGCCTGTGAAAATGGTTACTTTCACATTAATCATGTTTAAATAAGCAACATGGAAGAAAAGAATTGGCTTGCTGGATCAGATGAAGATCCATTTAGTCCAGTGATGGGGAATTTGTAGCCATCCAGTTCATGTTGAACTGTGGCTTCCATCATCCCTTAATATTGAGCTTTCTGGCTGGGGCTGATGAGAGGACTCCAACCCAACAACCCCATACAAGTACAATATTCTTCTTCCCATACTGCAGTGGTGTTGCATCCTTTATTGGCACCTGGGGCGAGTGCATGCACACATCACCAGGCAAAACCCTCCACACCAGCCGAACCTTTGCCACCACCAGGTGGGCATGGGGCGAAGAGGGTTCACAGGGCTGCACTGCACACCTGCCTGCACGCCCATGCAGCAGGGAGCCTGGCCAGCTGATGCAGCACTTGGCGAGGGGGCCAGGGGCACGGTGGCAAGGCTGGGCCCCAGGGATCCCCAGTGGAGGGCAGAGCAAGGGTCCCTGCATGAGGGCACCTGGCTAGCGCCCTCTCAAATCCATGCGCCTGGGGCTATGGCCCCCCTGGCCCTCCCCACGCGACGCCCCTGCCATGCTGGCCAACCAGGTGTCACTGGGGAGTTCAGAAACAGGGCATAATATCAGTAGACATTCTCAGATGCTTACCTCCCCCATTTCACACTGTCCTGAACCACAGCCACAGCTCCTCCTTTCTGGTTACAAAACCAGTAATGCCAGCTGTAGGAACTGTGATGTTTTTATGGTGGCACATTACATGATTCTATCAGCAAACATCCAGTCAGGGATCCTACAGTGAAGGGGTTGACATCACAGCACTTTGCCAATAAAATATAGATGACTGAGAGCAAACAAATGAATATGTGAATATCTTCACAAAGGAACACTGAGCAGTTGCATTTTTGACATTGACAAAAGATGTTTGTAACAAACTCTGAGTATTGTAGTGTCAGCTCAGCCTTAGTCCAAACTAAGACGACTGCAAATTCTGTCTACTGCTTGTATATCTTACCCACCTCAGCATATCTTGTTAGACATGCACAGTAATATAGAAGAGATAAAAACACTTCATAAAGGTCAATGTGGCCCTGAGGATAAAAGTGTTAAAAGAATATGAATTTTTCTAATAGATGGTTATTGGTTTGTGGATTTCATTTTTCAAATACCTTAATTGCTTATGCAGGCAAATATGGGCAAGAAACCCTTCTGTTGGGAGTAGAGATTTATTTTCCAGGATGGAGCCTTCCAGTTCAGGGGACAGACTATCTGTGTCTTGTGGGATGGAGTGGGGATGGTCTGGAGGTTCATGAAGAGGTTCTGTTTCTAAATTAACTTGGGTCTCAGAAGACATTATATTGATGGGGAAAGCTGGGAAGACAGTGATAGGAACCTCTTGTACAGAGCTCCACAGTGACCTTCTTTGGAAGAAGGGTGTAATAGAAATTTTATAAACGTGAAGGAATACACTTAGTAAAAGTTCAAGACTAGTAGTGGGGACAGGCTTGTTTTTGAAGATATTGCTTTGGATCCAAACAAAGCATAACCAGCTCACAGAAGGGCTTCTTCTGACTTTGTAGAAGAATGTTGGAGGTGAAAAGTGATTCCAAAGCTAGAGGTGTTCCTCCATTTGTGAATGACTTTTCCCAGACTCAGACTCAAGACCTTTAATGGCCCACTAGAGTTTATACACAGGAGGCAAATGTTTTCTTTGTTTATGGTTTAATTTACTGTGATGGAATTTTGGATAAACTGTGGCACTCAACTGCAACAAGTCCTCTGCTAGCAGGAGTTCATGGAATAGCGCTGCTGCATTTTCTCATTCCCTTCCTGGATCTTTGGATCCAAGTCCAAGTCTTTGATCTCATACTCAAGGCAGGATCCAATCTCCTATGAAGTTAGCATTCTGTCTGAAGGTCTTACTGGCCTTTAAGGGCTAAAATGAATAACAACCAATCAAGGCATCGGTGGGAGACACCATGTGCTGAATCTGATGAGTATGGAACTTCTGGCTGCTGTGGAATGTGGATGCTCACATCCATCCAGGTTTCTGTGACTCTTTCAGCCATGAAGATTACAGAGTGGTGTGGAGGGTAATGCATTTTGACAAGTGGAACAAATACATTTATCTAATCATGAGTTGTAAACTAGTTGATAATTTAATGAACTAAAATAACAGATAAATAAGTTATAGATGACCATTAAAAACAAGGTGAAGCATAGAGACCGACACTGTTATAACTGCATAAAAAATGTCAGAGCTGCCTATATGTCATAATCATGCTTCTAACAGCCAATCAAAGTGTGGGTTGCAGTTGCCTTCATTTTTTGGTTGGGAGGGAATATTTCATTGGCCCTCACTGTGAGGCACATGGTCACCATCATAATGTTACTACCAATGGCTTTGTCCTTGCTAACCAATCACGGAGCTCAGAAATGTTCTGCTATTTGCATACCTGGCAGTATATAAGCCAATAGGTTGGGCGGAGCCCCAGGCACTTACAGTAGAGGAGGCACCTAGAGTGGCAACAGATTGGAGTCATGCCTTCTGCATACAGAGGGAAGAAAAGAATTCCGCTTCCGAAAAGAAAGCAGCTCAAGGGTAGGAAGCCTCGGCCTGTAAAGAAGACGTGCCATTTCAGACGTGGAGCGCAAGCAAAGCCAAAGCCGGTCAAGAAGGTTGGAAAAAGGAAGCCGAACTCCCCCGCCCTGAATGATTCCAAGACTCTGCAACAACTTCGAAAGGACAACATGTACATGACCACCAAGGCCAAAGGGATAATGATTTCTTTTGTAAAGAACCTCTACAAATGGGTCTCCATTGAAGCCGAGCGCCTGAGGAGGGAGAAGAATCGCCCCAGCATTGGCTTCATCGAAATGCGGACAGCCCTGAGGAGTGTTATGCCAGGGAAATGTAATAAATGCAGAGGAAGCATCCCAAAAGGTGGGGGCCCTCGCTTTCTGAAGGCCTCCTAAAGAAAAAGCCCTCCCCTTCACCCTGGGGTGAGGAAGAACTAATAAAAAGGGAGAAGGGAGAGGAATATATCAGAAGCACCCCAAACCCCCAAACCCCCATCTTATATTGCCAAGAAAATATAACCCTCATAATATGGCAGTTCTTCAACAATGGGATGGAGTTGGAAGGAGGAAAGTTGGATGAACCAGTGGAGCTCAGGTTAAATATAATACTGTACCACTGCACTGCAGCAAACTTCACAAGCCCTTGCCAAACATTCCACCACCACCCTTTGGCCCAAGCAAGTGGGAGAACTTCCATAATGGGTAAAGACAGACAAGCATGTTATACGTAAGCGAGCAAGAGAGAGAGAGAGAATTGTCTATGAATCAAAGATCATAACATGCAGAACGGACAGGAGCTAATGCATTCTTTTGTATTAGAGATGTGAGAGATTTCCCATCCTTTAAAACTGAAGAATTGTATTGTGAGTTGTTATTCTGAGGGCATTATAATAAAAAGTGGATTTTTGAATATTTTGGGTCTTGTGTTTTTCCAGTATTTTTGAGATAAGGGGAGGTTAGTGTTTAATGAGGTAACATTGTTATTAGTAGGAAGAGTCTGAATCTGTAATTTTTGGGTGCCAATGGAACAGTCTGCTTTTGCAGGATATCTTGAGCTGCTCTATTGTGTAGTAATGTAATGCCTGTTGCTTTATGAATTGCTTATAGCATTTAGATCTAAAAAGAAAATGAAAAAAAGCCTCTCCCCTGCATTTTGGACCTCCGTAAGTTAATCTTCTAATTGCTATGACCCTGTCAAGATGAGATCATCTGATTTCCTCAGTATGTTCAGGTAAGAATAATTCCACATTTCTGGTACCACTCTGTGCAATCCAGATCCATTAGACTTGCCATTGACTTTAACAAGATGTGGACTGCATGCAAAATGTGTCATCCAAAGCAACGGTGACAGTTGCAGTTTGAAATGTTTCAAGCTGCCCTTTAACTTTCATTTTGATAATTGGTTGACAATGCAATCCTATACATCTCTACTAAGAGGCACATTCCACTGAGTTCAATTAGACTTACTCGCAGGTAAGTGGGATGTGAAAAACAAAGTGTAGTTTCTCAGCTCATATATTTGGAATGTGAAACATCATTGATCTTGAAATTTAAATTGGCTTTCTCTGGGAGATCAAATTTTAATAGCTTTAACAGCAACGGTACATATGTGAATAAAGTTTACTTGTGTTTCACCTTTTTCCATCATTTAATACTGTTATTCTTTCATCTATTTGATACCAAGGTGGGATAACATGTTAAAATAATAATAATAATAATAATAATAATAATATAATAATAATAATAATAATAATTAGTAGTAGTAGTAGTAGTAGTAGTAGTAGTAGTAGTAGTGTTTTAAAATTACACATACAGACTTCTCCAAAATAATGTGAAATGTAGCCTTTACCCATGTTGAGGGTATGAAGACATATGTGAACTTGCTGAAGCTAAGTAGATCTGGGTCAATGGGAGACCATATTGGAACCCTGTGTTGCTGACTTAGGCTTCCTGGAGAAGTGTTGGCTGCAGGGGTTGTGAGTTGTTTCCATGTTATAGCTGGGATCAAAGGCACAGAATAGTTTATGTATTCCGAAGAACAAATGGAACTTGCAATGAAATGTTGCAGTAGTGGCTGGCAGTGTAGCATTGATAGGACAGTGTTGCTTTTTGGTTACAGAGACTGGGAGGGGAAGCTTGGTGTGGTGCGGGAGCAGCGTTAGGAAGCCAACTTGGCAATGTAGGCTGGCTGCTACAGGGAGCTTCTGTTCATGGCTTCAGCCAATCAGCCATTGACCATGCTCCCCTCTCCTACAAAACATTCCCCCTCACTTTTCCACCCCAACCCCCAATGACCATGGCCACTGAATACACACAGTTTTCATTGCATTGTTTTTTGGGGTCCCTTGGGATTTGCTCTAAAGATTTTAGTACTTTGACAAACCTTGGGGTCTCTCAGCGTCTGCCGATTCCACCCTCTTCAGTAGGGGCAAAGCTGTTTTGGCTTCAGAAATATAGAGAAAATTAAATTCTGCAAAGCAAATAGGAAAGCTTGTGACTTCTTAGCTACAAGACTCAGAAACCTTCCTTCCAGGAGGAGATAAAACTATTGGTCCATACAGCCACAGACAGCATTCTGACCTAACAATAGCTGCTGCCCTGTACTGTACGAAGGCAGGTGTCTGCCTTTCCTATATTCCCAGACTACACTAACCAGATCCTTTCCTGCACAATAAAAAAGAAGGGAGCAAAGGGGAGGGAAGAAGCATACTTTTTTAAAAAAATGTCTGATTCCGCAGTATTGCTTTGGCTCAAGGGGTATGAGACTTGACATTAGGGAGCACAGGGGAGGGGGAGTTCCATTAGGCACTATGTACTTAATCCTAGAGTTTATAGAGTTCACCTAAAAATATCCAGGTTGTGAAACAAGATAGAGTATAACACATAAACACTGTGGTTCTATTGTACTTGGGGAAGGGGGGGGGGTCTGAAGATAATAGAGATTCCTGGCCTAATCAGATAAGATAAGCAGTGGGAGGAAACCAGTGGGGTGGAGGCTCTTTTGCGGCTTAGTGTAACAGGACGAGGCCCTTTGCTATATCTCCCTGGGGATTTAGGACAGATGAGACTAGCTCTTGCACCTCATAACTCTTATCCCTAGATCAGGATGCAAACCAAGGTTCCAAATGGTGCCAGAACACAAATCGCGACTGCCATCTGCGCTGGTTATGTGCAGTGCAGAGTGTTCTAGAAGCTGCTGACATCATGTGGCTAGTAAAAAAGGTGTAGCAGTGAAAAAGTGGGGCTACCAAAGGCTGCTTTGTTTCTTGTGCTAAGAAACTTTGAATACACCTATTGAATACACCTATCTTACATGTTCCTCCAAGGAGGTTTAACTACAATACATGTATCCTATCTGGTGCTAACTGTACCTCAATCATTTAAGGTAGGTTACTCAAAGAGATAAGCCTTATTATGTTGTGAACTGCCCTGAGATCTACGGGTATAGGACAGTATACAAATTTAATAAATTATAAATTTGTAATTTACTAATATTAATAATAATATTCATATTCATATATACCAATGAAGGGAGGAAAGTGGGCAAATCTACCATTTTTGGTTTCTCTCCATCTCTCATTTTACCACTCTTCAGTTCAGTTCCACACTTTCTGCATCAATTTTCAATTTCTTTTTAAAGTCCTCGTGGAAATTCAACAGCATAGTGCAAATGTCTTCTAATAAACACATTTTAGGATCTGGTTTTGCCCTTATATACATATTTTTGCAAATTGGTTTTGCCTAATATATTCATTTTTTTGTATATTTTCATCAATATATGCATTTTTGTGACATGTTATTTGGCCAGAGAATAGCATTGCAAGGAGCCCAGGGCAGTAAACAAGTGATTAAAAAAATAAAATAATCTTTTAAAATCTTAAAAATAATTCCAATGCAGATGCAGACCGGGAAAGATCTCAACTTAAAAGGTTTTTTGAAAGGGGAAAGTTTTCTGTGGGCACCGAAAAGACAGTGGAGATGCTGCTTGTCTAATATTCAAGGGAAAACAATTTTAAAACACAGGGCGCCACAATGCTAAAGGCCCAATTTCTATAATGTACAAAAGCAACCTTCTGATAAGATGTTATCTGCAGAGCACAGTGATCAATTTGGGTATATAAGTGGTGAGAAGATACTTCAGGAATCCTGGCACCAAACTGTATAAGGTTTTAAACACTCAAAGCAGCACAGCAAACTTAGCTTGGTAGGCTAATAATATCCTTTGCCAGGAAGCAGTTGAGCCACCACATCTTGTGTGGACCAACATCATGGGAAGCCCCACACTGAGTGCATTGCAGTAACCCAGCCTGGAGGCCAGCAGCACATGGGTGACAGTTCCAGTCCACTCTGCTCACCACAGCACTTAGGATCTGAAAGGCATTCAAGCTGACTTTGATACCATTTGAAGCTCAGACTGGGAGCTAGCATAACCCTGCATTGGCCTCAACCTGTAGTATGTGGTGCATAGGATTCTTTGCAGATGCTCATGTTGACTTAAATGTTCCAATAGTCTTCCAGCATTGGTCTGGTCTGGTTCACACATGCACATCAAGTGCAAATGTTTTCCAGTGGGTCACACATTCACCCGCCAGTCATTAAATGCATCCCAAACAAATGTACAGAAAATCAAGTGATGTTTGTTGATTGATGAACCAGCCCACCGGGAGTGCATTCCCATAAGCACATTCTCCCTATGTATTTGGTCTTGAAACTAGCTCACTCCCACGGTCATGTCATTTTTGAAACGAGGTGGTACCACAGGTAGCTGTTACATGCCATTACTGTTGACAGTGGGTTTTATCATTTTGATGTGAGAGAGATTAACTTACCAGCTTTTCCTCTTTACAAAAAATACTTTGGGCTGTGGAAAAACAAAGTGAAGGATGAGGCAGGTTTCCATAATCCAACAGGTAAATGCTGCACCCAGCATCTGTTTATAGATATGGACGCGATATAGCAGCATGAAACTGTCACAGTGATTTTCGGTTATGTTATGTGCGGTCTGGAACTTCACAAGGGAATGAATCCATTCATCTTGGAATAAGAGGGAGGAAGGGGGTAGGGGTGGGGAGACGCCACAATCAGGCAAAAAGGACCAAAAGGCCAGATGAATCCTACTGCCACAAAATAGTTCAATAGTTTTTATTCTTTTGTATCAGACACAAAAGTACTGCCCTGAGTACTTGTTGTCATTAAAGATCTTTACAAAGGGACGTCTATAATGTACTGAAGGTTTGGTGGGGGGCAGGAAACACGTTTCCTGCATTTGAGGTAGACTTTACCGTGGTAACATCTTTTGGTGAAAAGGGAAGGTTCTGTTAGTGAGGGGAGTGATGACCGCGTGTGCATCGCTATTATTTGGCAGAACTGGAAAATGATTGTTCGCTGCAAGGGTTGCAAGGAAGGGTCTATCTGCTGTGTGGCCACTGCCAATGTATGTTTGCTCAACTTTGTGAGACAATTGCTAACGAGAGGTTGGGGGAGAAATTTGATCCAGTTTGCATTTAAAAGAGAACCTACCTAATTTGCACTTTCCTAAATAATGTGTACTGCACTTTCTCTAAATTGTGCAGTGGAATCATTCAGCCAAATAATATGTACAAAAATATTTACACTCGGGTAAAGCGTGCTTTAAAAAGGAATGTGTTAATGAAAATAGCGCACAAAAATGCATTTTATCAAGGAAAATTGACTTACCAAAAAATGTGCATATTGGACAAATTTGGAAATAAAAATGTGTATATTAGGAGAAAATCATATTAAAAGGATGATGAATTTTCACGAGGGTTTTAAAAAATTAAGCTGATGTGGAAATGTGGAGATCTGAACTTAAGATTGGAAAAATGAGATGCAGAGAAACTAAAATTGACAGATTTCCCCATCCCTGTTGCTAACATAAAAAAGACTGCAACAGTGGCGGAAAACCCCTTACTCCAAACACTTTGTATTTCAGCAAATGCTGTTTCACAGACAGTGTCAGGTTGAGAATAGATCCATGCAGAATTCAGTCTGTGGCTCAGCATTTGTGCTAGTTTTAACCAGCACTAGAAAGAGAAGACTGTGGCCTGGGTCAGATATCACTTTGAACCATGGTTAAGGTTAACTATGGTTTAAAGGTGAATGTGCAGCATGCCAATGTGAGGGGCAAAAATTGTGGATAGGTCACTTCTCCACTCCTTCTGTTGCTGCGCCACTTGGAGCTAAGCCATTGTTTGGTTTAGCATTACATCCAAGCCCGGGCTCATGGTTTACCTCTCTCCAAACAAGCTGTGAGCATGTTCTGGGCTTAATGCTCCTGGCTTGCTTTCTTCACTGGAGGTGAAGCAAAACTGCTGTGTGTACCTGTGCGCCACCACACTGCATGCTTGCCTTTCAACCATAGTTATGCTTAATGATTTGCAATCCTTGAACCTATCTATCTCAGTTGTGATCATAACAAAGGCAAACATGAAGACCTTGGGCCAGCTTTTCTTAAGACTTCTGCTCGGTAGTCATAACTTTAATGTGTGTGTGTGTGTGTATATATATATATATATATTCCATGTGCCTAAAATACAACGACACACCTCCTTTTCCCTCCCTTCTTTATATATTTCCTCCCTTTTTCGTAAATGTTCTTTTACTGGTACTGGTTCTTTTGCTCATTCTTCCGTATTTGTGAGTTGCTAAAAATAAATAAATCACAATTTTTAAAAATGTGTTAGCATTACTCCACAGTTCACTACAGGCAAGCAACACAAGCCTGCATCTTTCCCTAAGACTGCTTTTTACCACAACTACATTCTGGAGAACTGGTCACCTTTTCAATTGACAACAAACTACTGCAGCTGGTAGAGAATTTGGATGAGGATAAAGCGGAAAGTGGTTACATGAAAGAATAAGGGGGAGAAGAATCACTTGCAGGTAGTTTGGCTTGGATTGGGTGCACACAGATGTCTCCTGCCTTGCTACCATACAGATCTCTATAATTCCCATCTTTCCTGAATAAGCATCCCATTACTCTTTAGGCAGGCAATGCTACAGGCAGCCAGTGTCATAATTCAGTCATTCCTATATGACTGCTCTCTGTTATCCATTTTGTTTGCATTATGATTTTTTTCCTGGTTTACCATGACTGATATGCAGGGGGTATAAATTACTCTGCAGAATTTGTACCTTACCTAACTATAGGTATGATACACACACACAGGTGTGTGTACACACACCATACAAGAAATCAACTGGGTCTTAACCAAATCCTCAACGAAGTTTGGGTTTGACGTATTTGCACCTCATTTGTCTATTAAATGCCCCGTGAAGAATTCTTTATATCCTATTTGGTTTGGTTTGATCTTTATAGGATTCACTATTACTGTGCATCATTATGTATGTATGAAAGTGTCAAGAGAGTATAGATTACAGTTCTTATTAAATTCACCTACAGGCACTGGTCTGGATTCTCCCGATTGCTCAAAGCCCCATCTATTCAAGCAATATAAAATAAGACAGGCTGTGACAAATTTATAAGCTACTTGCCACTTCCTTATCCCAGTGCAACCACAAATTCAGGTCATTAGTGTATGTTGAACATGCTGAAAATATGTTGCTTCCCCTCCTATTCTCTTTGATCACTCTGGGGCAAGATCATGTATCTGTATGCAGTGCCAATGGACTACTTTCATTTTTATGTGCCGTTTTGAGGAGGCCAGTATTTTCCATGTACTCATAGCAGTTTTTAGCCAGGGGTGGGGAATGAGATAAACACACCATCCAAGGAACAATGGTAATGAGATTATGAGAGGGGGGCAATAAGGTTACCTGCACCAGGGTAAGCTGGGACAGGGGTTAGTGCATTTCCCCCCACATAATAACTGTGATATATTTAAAGTTATTAACAGGTAAAATTATGCAGTATTTTCTTTTCGTTTTGTAAAAATGGGACATGTTTTCTAGGTGGTGGGTGAAACAGAGCAATGACTATACTCAGCAGCTATACACATTCATAAATGAAGTGTCCTGATATTCATCAGTACAGGGTTAACTTTTGCTTTATATTACATAAAAAGGTAAAGGTAAAGGACTCCTGACAGTTACGTCCATTCGCAGACAACTCTGGGGTTGCGGTGCTCATCTCGCTTTACAGGCTGAGGGAGCTGAAAAATCTCAAAGTGGTCTACAACACATTAAAACATCAAATAAAACAAGCCAGAATAAAACATTACTGGAGAAAGTTAAATACAAAGTATACATTCAAAGCAACATAATTAACAGGAAACTAAAATATTACCTTAAAGATTTTTAAATAAAACATTGCAAAGGAGGTCAACTACAAAATGTTCATTCAACACAAGAAATTATCTTAAACATTTCAAAAGAAAACATTACCAATGGAAGTCAAACATAAAGTGCACATTGAAAACAGCATATTCCCACAGAAAAGATGTTTCTTTGGAATTTTTGTGATGCTGAGGCCCAAGGGTGGAGAGTATGGCCTCAAACATGAAAAGACTGCTTACAGTACTGACTCAGATATAGGGGTACTCAGGAAGCCCAAACTGGTCCAGGCAGGATGTGAGACATCAGAAAGGGGAAGTGTTCTATTTACACAAGACCCAATGACTGGGCAGCAGCATTGTCCAAGCCTATTGCAGTCCTGATCCCCCATACCAGGGAGTGCACTCTTTTCCAGCCCCCTTCTTTACACTCACCTAAGAATGGGGAAGAAATTCAATTCATTTTGCATTTAAAGACAAATCTGCTTACACTGCCGTTCCTGATACAATATGCAAACCAAAATAGAGCCATATTTCCAAATTTGCACTTCTTTGAATTTTGCAGTGCTGTTGTTTAACAAGGGATGAAATGGTCAGTATGTCACTTTCCTTTTTTCCTCATTTTTCCAGCCTTAAATTCAGTGTCTTTTGCAAGATTCAAAACAGAAATGTTCATAGAAGCAATACAGTGTTAAAGTCAGATTAAAACATAAGGCAAGTGTGTCTGATGGCACTGGCACCATGAGAAGAAATTATTATGTTCCATGGAGTGTTTATTTGTTAAAGCAATTGCACGTTTGTTTGTTAGTTAGGCTGATGCCTTAATATTATGCATTAATGGACTCACTTTTTCAGCAGCTGATGATTGTGGTTCTAGAAAATTTATTGTTACTATAAAATGAGTCTCTCACTTTCCCTCTGCCTCTCTCTCCTGCTAATTGACAAAGAGGCCCAGTAATTAAAGTACAATAAAAGTTTTCCAGTAATTAGTTTCTGTTGTTTGGTTACAGGCCATCAATTGTTCTTTAATAATACTGATTGTTAACATTCGGTAGTCAGAAGTCTCTCAAAGGATTCTGGGGCACAGCCACTTACAAACACTACACATTCCATTCCCATGAGGGCATTTTGCATTCAGAAGGAAGTTAACCCTCTCCTAGTGTACAATGCTGGTATGATAGCTTTCTGTTTCTGGATAAAACAGCTGAACTAATGACTGCAGGCATGTAGCTACGGCAATTTGGACTGCATTTGCAGGATGCGATACTCAGCTTTTACTCCAGTTCTTTGGTGCTAGGCTGGAAGTATGGAAAGTTTTGATACTTGGATTACTTTGTCCCTGCAAAAGCCGATAAGAATAACAATAATTATATTATTATCATTATAATTAAAGAAGCACATGAAACAAACTAGACAATGAGGTAGACTTTTCATCATATAATGTATCCTTCAAATCCCTTTTCAGTTCCTTCTTTCAAGCCAGTTGGAAAATCTCTATCTTAAAACAAACAAACAAATAAACAAACTTATGCTTCCTTTGCTGGCTACATTTCCGCTTCACATTTCAAACTATTTTTCCACTGCCCAAGCAAGCAGGTGATGTGTGCAGCTCGAGATTAGCTAGTAGCCACCAGCCCTAAGAGGCTCTCAATGTTAATTGAAGCAAGCATTTTTCTAACCATCAACGCATATTGGCTTAGAATTGTATTTCTGTGTGTTATATGGTTAGAATGGGGATGTTTACTGGAAAGTGATTAATAAATGAAGTAAATAAATATTATAGATGCATCTTTAGCTATTAAGCTAAACAAGAGTCTAGAGGAAATATAAAAAAGATACCACAATGTTATGTTTAAAATTAAACATTGGTGGTATTTCCAGGGAAGTGCATCATTGTTATGAAATAAATAAATCTGATCCTTACCCTTATAGTACAAAGGTTGCCTTGCAGTTCACCTCGAGTTGAGAGAAATAATTTTCTGCTTAATTTTCAGTAAGGCTTGCTATTTTCAATCCAACACTATGGATATGTGATTTCTGTTCAGCTGAGCCCTACAGAGCTGTGATGTTTGTGGATGAAGTGGACTCCCTCTGTGTAACTCTTGTGATATAGCAGTATCTAAGCATTGTGGCTCAGTTACAATTTGCAATAACTGAGCCTCAAATCAGCTGGCTTAGCAATTCACCTGTTTCATGAGAAATCCTGACTGGTATAAGTATGACCTCTGGTCTGATTTATTTAAAGCTCTTTCTGTGCAGCGCTGCTCCCTGAGTTGTTTTGAAGGACCTGGTCTTGTTGCCCCAACCCAAATCCTGTATTTGCTTCATTTCTGACACGTGATCTTCCTTTCCTTCCTGTTCCTTTGCGCTTAAAGATGACATCAGGGTAAAATACCCAAAAGCTCTACTTCAGGGAGTTGATAGGGATACAACAAGGGAGGGGGTCTTGGTCAGCCTTGAAGTTTGTTCTGAGTGTTTTGAGTTCTGTGGTATGGCAGATTTTTATGAACACTGCCTTATAGAGCCAGTGTGGTGTAGTGGTTAAGAGCGGTGGACTTGTAATCTGATGAACCGGGTTCGCTTCCCCGCTCCTCCACATGCGGCTGCTGGGTGACCTTGGGCTAGTCACACTTCTCTGAAGTCTCTCAGCCCCACTCACCTCACAGAGTGTTTGTTGTGGGGGAGGAAGGGAAAGGAGAATGTTGGCCGCTTTGAGACTCCTTCGGGTAGTGATAAAGCGGGATATCAAATCCAAATTCCGCCTCTTCTTCTTCTTCTTCTTCTGAATCAGATCATTGGTCCATGTAGTTCAGTGTTATCTATCCAGTCTTACAGTGGACATTCCCAGCCCAACCTGATGATGTCAGGGATTGAACCTGGGATGTTCTGCATGCAGATAACACTCTGCATCTAAACTTTGGCCTTAAATGGCCATTTAACATAGCACTACTGTGAAGGCACTACAATGGACTTATAGAACTAACATATGCAACTAACATAGTACTACAGCTTTTCTCTTTACTGTGGTTCTGGTAGTAGTAGCTGGCTTTGATGAAGGAGAGTTTTGGCCCAGTTACCACTTGCTCATGAAAAGAGCAGATGTAGTTCAGGTTGCGCAGGTGAGATCTGTGGTGGCCAGATGAATAGTTGAGGGTAGGTTCTGCTGCAAACCGGAAAAGCCATTTCTAAGGAATGAGTTTTAGGGAAAGTAAGTGTTATTTCAGTTTAGAAGAGTTGCCTAATGCTTTTTTCTCACATCATATCTAAAACATAGATTGGCCTAGAAACTTCAGATTTGTTTAATGCAAGAGGCCGTGAAGTAATCTAAGGAAGAGGGTGATGTGCAGCTTAGGAATTATTCACGTCTGAGTTAGAAATACATGAGCACGCCAGCAAAAAAAATACCACTTCCGTGCAAGTACATAGAAAATTCTGCTCCAATATGTTGTGGAACACGTCTAATTCAACACAGAGTCATTTCCAACAATGCTAAAATTACAGAGTAACTAAAGCGTACTCATAGAATCATATAATTGTAGAGTTGGATGGGATCCCAAGTGTCATCTAGTCCAACCCCCTGCAACGCAGGAATCTCAGCTAAAGCAGCCATGACAAATGGCCACATATGGGACTATTTTTGAGGGTTCCCTTCCATCCCAAAGTGGTTTGCCTGGTGGGGTGGAACCACCCTCCTAACTTCCCAGCAAAGGGAGGGTGCTGGTGCTGCCTGTCAGAAAGGAGAGGGTGAGGGGCATGGTGGGGAGTCAGTGGCAGGAGTGCTAGACTGGTTCCACTGGAATGAGTGCACTGCACTGACCTTCCTAGTACAATAGTAAAGCGCATGGTCCCTGATTTGACCCCTGGCATCTTCAGTAAAAATAATCTCAGGTAGTATGGCTGCAACAAACCCGTAGCGGAAACTCCAGAGACCTACAGGCAGTCACAGAAGGCTGCATGGGCAAATGGTCTGACTAAACGTGCAAAGGTCAGCGGTAGAGTGGCACACCGAGTACAGAGAGGATGTTGTGCACAGAGTCAGCGTGCATGGTCACATCTCCCTATGCTGCTGGGGATATGTGTTTGAAGAGAAGACTTGTAGGGCCAGCCCTACCATTTGGCAGAGTTCTGTGGCCACCTCAGGCAACAGATGCTGGGAGTCAGGATGTTGGAGGACAAAACTGTGTGTTTTGTGGCCTGTCCTGTGCCCACTGTGCTAGCCTGTGAACAATGTTGTCTCACTGCCAGTACTGAAGTAAGATTCAACTCAATTGACTGTAAGTGGAATGGGAGTGCATGGGATGCCATTTTGCCCTTTGCCTCAGGCAGCAAAATGTCTTAGCCATAGAGAGGCGGCTGACAGTAGTGGATCGCTTAACTCTTCCCATTCTGTTTAGGTAAGCTTTTTTATGATAACGCCCTTTGAATTCGATCTATTTGTTTTGAGCTTTGGTTAACTTTTGCTGCTCTTTATTATTCTGCTGATTGTTTTATGGTTTTATTCTCTTGTTTTTGTTTTTGTGACACCTGAGGGTGTCGTATAGGATGGAAAATGCGAGATATAGATTTTACTGTAAAATTCTAACAAACCTAAAATGTTACCACAGCAGTTTTTAATATGACTGACAACATCTCAAAATCCAAGAAAGGTTGTTTGTGGGTTAATACTGGGCCTAGGAAGCGAAAATAGCCTTTCATAAATGATGAATGCCAAGTATCAAGGCTAGCAGTAGCTGGCCAATACTTGAAGGTAATCTTTAAATCCTCGACATCAAGTACATTCAAATAAGAGAAATCACTCCTGCCAGATTTATGTGAGCTATGAGCAAATGCCAGACAACCTCTCAAACCAGAGGAAATAATGTGGCCCAGTGTCTTTTATCCTGTCAAGAAAGGACAAGTGAAATGTCTGATAGAGCTCTGTGGACTTTTCAGAAGGAAAATTATGCTAGCCTGTCACAACTATAAAGGTAGCCTGTTTTAAGGCCTTGATCCAATTTTGCCCCTAATGTTCACACATCCTGTGGGTTTATCTTGAGCACCTTCTCCTTGCTGCTCATTATTATTATTATTATTATTATTATTATTATTATTATTAATTAATACCCCACCCATGTGACTGGGTTCCCCAGCCACTCTGGGGAAACAACTTTGCAAGCACAAGACAATTTGCAGTCATGGTAGATCAGTGCTATGAGAAAGAAAACCAATCACAGAGCTGGAATGACCTCAAACGTCATTAAGGAGCACATGAAGTTGCCATATGTTGATTCAGACAATTGCTCAATCCAACTCAGTATACACAGTGGTGGCAGGTGCCCTTTGGGACTGGCAGGGCAGAAGGTTGCACTACTGATCCCATGATCTTGGAATCATTGATTTTATTCTGGGGCAGTGTGTCTTTTTTCAGTGCTACACTACAAGTAAATGCAGTGACTTCTATTGTTGGTCTTCAACTGATGGATTGCAACTTTAGCATACAGCTGGTTGCACTTGTGATCTGTGATGGCTATCTTTTAAGAGAGGGAAAGCATCATAGCTCAGTAACAGAGCTTCTACTCTGAATGGAGGAGGTCCCAGATTCAGTCCCCAGCATCCCCGAGTTGGACTGGGAGAAAACCCTATCAAAAATCCTGAAGAGCAGCTGCCAATCAGGGTAGACATGCATCTGCATTGTTCCTATGATCTGTGCTCAGCAAAAGAAACAAAAGGGAATAATTCTGTAGTATACATGGATGCATTGATACAAACCTAATGCAGGGATGAGAAACCTATTACCTCCTAGATCATGGGTGGGCAAACTATGGCCTGGGGGCCGGATCTGGCCCAATCGCCTTCTCAATCCGGCCGGTGGACGTTCCAGCAATCAGTGTGTTCTTACATGAGTAGAATGTCTCCTTTTATTTAAAATGCATCTCTGGGTTATTTGTGGGGCATAGGAATTCATTCATCCCCCCCCTCCAAAAAATGGTCCGGCCCCCCACAAGGTCTGAGGGACAGTGGACCGGCCCCCTGCTGAAAAAGTTTGCTGACCCCTGGCCTAGATGTTGCTGGGCTGCAGTCCCCACCATGCTTACCATTGTCTTTGCTGGTTGGGGCTGAGAGGGGTTAGAGTGCAGTAAAATCTGGAGGGCCACGTGTTCCTGATTTCTGGCCTAAGGCTTTGGAATCTAACCCAAGGACTCACAGGGAAGTAAACTGGTGTCATGACTGTGAATGTATCTGTGTGCAAAAGGGAGACATCATCATCTGAAATATTTAAATTTAGAGTTATGCCATTTGCTTTAATGAACTGTATCTATCTAATTTGCACATGACAAGATTACATTCTTGCCGATTACCTTTTCATGTGTCTGGAAAATTTAGTCAGGTCTGTCTATCACCCCTGACTTAAGCAGTGAGAAGCTGTATCAACTGCACCCTCATTTTTCACACTCCTTCTTTATTGACTGTTAGTTGCCTGGCCAAGGCAACCATTTTGGGGCCTGTGGGGAGACTTTTGGCTTGCCCTGATGACTGTTTTCTTGCTTCTCAGACCCATGTTGCTGCCTTACTGGCTGAACGGTCATGGCTCACAGTGGGCATGTTCCCGATTCTCCCCCTGGCCCCCACATTCACTGAATATTTGAAAAGGTTTATAGTGAATACCAGATTATGTATCATGTGTATTGGAGGGGAAGAAATATAATTGAGATTGCTTAGTGAGTGTTCACACATATTAAAAACACTATGCATTGTTTCAGACAACCTTTAGTTGCCTCCGAATGGGTGGAGGAGGGCATGCTTAATGATCTGCATTGTGTTTCTGTGTTTTCCCATGATATAAAAACACACCATGTTTATTTTAAATGCCTTTATTACTGTGCTGTTACTCAAAATGCCGTTCCAACATTTCCTTAGTTTTTCATGTCAGAGTTAATTTTTTTAAGAACTCTGTCTCACCCTTGAGAATCTGTTATCTTCCTAGATCTCCTTATATCCCAGGGAATTTATCCTTTTATCCTTTCAGAAAGAATGGGATTGATAACATGTTCCCCCCTCAAATGCAGAGCTTGAAACCAGATAAGATTTTTTAAACAACATGGCAAATGACAAGAGGTGTTACCAAAATGTTTCGTATAAGTGGTGGGATTGTTTTATTTTTGTATAATAAATTAATCTTGCACAATCCATCCACCAAGTGGCTACAAAAAGAAAGCCTTGATGTGTAGCCCCGATTCAGAAAGTGTAACATTATTCCATTGCATTAAAATGTTTTAAAGGCCACATTTATGTTTGCATTCTTCTAATGCCTTTCTTCTAGAGCTGTGATCTTTTAAACATGATTACTTGCTTCACATATTATTTTCTCCCCTGATAACATGAAGAGTAATGGCTGTACAATTCTCCCCCTTCCCCCCTTTTTGGTTTAGTTACAGGCACCAAAAAGCTAGTGCTTTCTAACATGAGTCCCAATTTTTTTAAAAAAAACAAAATACCCATGTCACCGTATATATGCAACACGGTAGATTTTCTTTCTGACGTCCAGATTATTCAAATATAAGGAATATTAAAATGTAAGGCTTTGTTGAACTTTTTAACATCAGATCTCTAGCCTGTTTAGGGAAGTGAAGTTTTTAATGTTTTATGTTTTGTTGTATTTTTAATATTTTGTTGGAAGCCATCCAGAGTGGCTGGGCAAACCCAGCCAAATGGGCAGGGTATTATTATTATTATTATTATTATTATTATTATTATTATTATTATTATTACTATTATTACAGTGGTACCTCGAGTTACAAACACTTTGGGTTACAGACCCCACTAACCCGGAAGTAATACCTTGGGTTAAGATGAGAAGTAGTACCTCAGGATGAGAACAAAAATCGCACGGTGGGGGCAGAGAGGCAGCAGGAGGCCCCATTAGCTAAAGTGGTACCTCAGCTTAAGAACGGCTTCAGGTTAAGAACAGACCTCCAGAACGAATTAAGTTCGTAACCAGTGGTACCACTGTATTATCCCAAACCCTGAAGGCTGGAATGCTACTCCAAGTTTACCATGGAATAAATTCAACCCAGTAGGGTGAGAGTTTGGATCGTGCCCTTACAATTTTATCCCACACTGTTTCAGCACAGCATAGATTGTTGTTCTCTCTATTCTTTTAATCTGCACAACAACCCTGTGAAGTAGATTAAACAGAGTGATGTCAACTGACAAAAGGACACCTTATGAGCTTCGTGACTGAGTGGAGATTTGGACTCTGATCTCCCTGTGCCTAAATTGGGAAGCCTTACCCAACACTCCATCCATTACATCACACTGACTGTAAATAAATAATTATAGTATTAGAGCTGATCTAAAATTGTTCAAAAGGCATTTTGCTGAGAAAATTTCAGACCTTTCCCCTTTCCCACTCCCTGCTCTAGAATAAAAGCCCACTTTTATTCAGAATTTCCCACCAGTTTTCCCCACCATTGCTTTGATAATAGCTTTGAAAATAGATGTATTTCCTTGTCCCCACCACCAGCATCTAAGAACAATGCTAGATATACAATTGCCAGGTGCCTCTGATATGAGACATTGTGAAGACTGCAAAATGGCGGCCGGGGTGGGAAGAATAATTGCTGTGGTAGGGGAAGGATTCTTACAGGAGGAGGAAGAAAGAAGCTGTGTTACTGCTACTGCTAATGGTAATCTCCAATAAACTTTTGGGAAACGTCTCCTCCCACTGGAGAAATTGGGTGAAATTGTCCCCCCAATTTCTCTGGGTGGAATTCAGTGAAGCTCTAGGTCAAATGTGTAATCACTGCAAGGATTTGTCTATGAATAGCATAATGTTCTCCCCGTCTCCTGTCCCTGTGTTTGAGGGATTCCCTAACCCTCTGGAGCAAATTTGAGGGTGGCACAGGGAGAGGAGACGGGGGGAAAGTCCCATTGACCAAGCAGACGTCATCCACCTGCATAATTATTTAGCTGAATACTACCCTAAGCTGACAAATAGGGTGGAGAATTTCGAAAGGTCATTTGCTCACAGGTCTTAATTGCATAACTAACCATATTGCCTACACATTTAGAAATGTGAAAGGTAGATTAAGAGTCCACAGCTTTTTTACCAGAGGATAATGATCCTTGCACTGTAACAAACTAATCAAATGCACTTTTAAAATGAATTCAATCATGAGAAATGACATTCCTTCTACTATATGTAGGTTTTAATAATTGGCTGTTGAAGATTATTCATTTTTTTTTAATGAATTGCTTATATTGCAAATTATTCTTGTTATGGCTGGTACTAAGGAACACCTTTGTTAATGCTGATCTTTTTGTGAGACAATCTGGAAAGTCATGAATGTTTTAGGCTTGTTGTAGTGATTTTTTAAAAATGTTGATTACACTGAGGAAGTAGAAATTTAGCACATGAAAATTCAGATTGGACCCTGATTCAGCACTTCTGAGAACAGCCCACTTCAACTGTTTTGGAAGCTGTCCAGTTCAGCTCAGGATCCTGGTCCACTCCAGAAAAAAAGAAGTATTGCCCTTTCCCCTTCACTACAGGAAAACTAAAAAACAATGACTATTTTTCATTTTGACAGAAATGAATGAAATTTGCAGGCATAGTATTCTTTCCAGAGTGAGTGAAGCCTGTGAAATTATAGGGGAATAAGTCTAGGCTGTGGTTGCTTTTTGTGCTGGGCACATTTGAAGTTTGACTTTTTAAGTGAATGTCTATAACTTTTTTGGAGGGTTTTTTTTGGCACGCTTGGATGAAATTTCAAGGCATGGTAGACCCTACCAAATTTCAGAAGGATAGCTGTAATGGTTTTTAAGTGTAGCCTGTACAGTTTCAGAGTAAGTAAAAAAGAAATCACTTAATCTCTCCTATTGTTTTGTGGGCAATTGTTCTGAAAATAGCAGACATGGCAAAGGCTCCTCTGAGTAAGACACCTATCGATTTTCAGGGAAATATGTGCAGTGGGTTTTATGTTTCACACCTTTAAACTGTGGGAGGAGGACTAAGCAATTCACTTTTCTCTTGCTTGGTTTTGATTGTAGGTGCTGATTCAGTGGCATTAGATTTATTACTTTATTATTATTATTATTATTATTATTATTATTATTAGCAATAGCCCCTTCTCACAAATGAATATTTATTATGTCCCTAGATGAAAAAATTCAGAGCTCACATATATCTTGTTTGTCACTATGTGAACGGGTTGCTGGACTGGATGGGCCACTGGCTTGATCTGGCCAGCAGGCTTCTTAAGTTACGTGTATTCTTCAGGTACATCACACATAGCACCAAGCAAAGTATTTTGATTTGAGGACCAAACTGGCATGGGCATTAGAAAACATCTCATGGACTCTTACTTTCCCCTTCTTCTCATCTAACTTTGGATATTTATAATTATTATAATTATTTTAAGTGATATCCATTTTTACCCTCTCTTTCTAGTATCACTTTTAATTTTAGTTTACTCATTCTCATCAACCCCCCCAAAAAAAACAACAACAATGATAAGAAGCCTTCAGTCTGTTAATTCATGATACCATAGTGTATGGAAAGTCATCACTTTACATGGTTGCCCCACCTGGTGACAACACACAGCTAACCTTTCCTAAACCTAGTTGTGTCCCACGTGAAGAAGGTTGAAGGCTGTTGCCATGGCATTGAGGTATCTCGAGAGAGAGAGAGAGAGAGAGAGAGAGAGAGGAAATTCCTTTTTTTTAAAACTTCCTAAGCAAGGCTAAACTATACACATACATTGCAGACACACACATCTTTAAGCAGTGGACCAAACCATGGTTTCCCACAGAGTCATATTTATCAATGCATTTCCTGTGGAAGGAAAGAAGAAATTGCCTGTTTTGCAGATTAGGAGCTATTCAAGGGGTATGTGTGTGGGGAAGGGAAGATGGAGAGAA
This sequence comes from Podarcis vaucheri, assembly GCF_965113315.1. NCBI lineage: Eukaryota > Metazoa > Chordata > Lepidosauria > Squamata > Lacertidae > Podarcis > Podarcis vaucheri. The sequence continues at coordinate 76,973,692 of NC_138764.1, forward strand.
TGATGACAATTGGAAAGAAAAGAATAAATCAGCCTTGCCACCATTCATGACTTATTCATGAGACATGTGAATTTTGCATTTAAATTTGACATTCTCATGATCTCAATATTGTATATGCAAATCTAAAGATTTCTGCATCCCTTCACATTCTTGATTCAAGTGTGCTCTCAGTTTTCCCCCGTCCTCCTGTGAATACAAAACTAGCAAACCTCCACGTAGATGCTGCTTTACATGGGGTTTATTCTTTTCCCACAAATCCAAAGAATGCAATCAATATAATGTATTAATTTCACAGATTGTTCAAATGGTAATTGTTGTTATTGAGCATTCTTTTTTTAATAGTGATTCTCCCCTCCCCCTCCCTTTTGCTGGTTTATTTGCAATTCTGCTTTTGCCTTCTCCAAGATTCTGTCATGCCCAAATAGAGAGTCTCTGTGTATATTTATCTGTCAATATACTTACAAATAATTCAGAAAAGCAGATCAGAATTACAAAGAATGGTAAATGTCAACCAGCCAGGAACAGATATGTGCCATGCCTGCATGAAAAAAATTCAAATACAAATATTTAAAGTGTCAGTTGATAAATAACGAAAAACGCCCTACTCTTATTTGACTGCCAGTTTTGAAATTACAATGTTAGTGTAGAAATAGCTCATCTGTTAATAACTAACAAGTTGCTATCACATTTCCCAAGCCGAAGAAAATAAGGTCGCATAAGTGCTTATATGCAATTTATAGAAGTGACTGCTAATAACCCAAAACACAAGCCATAGTATTTTTTATTTCTTCACTGAGTGTTGTAGCCCATTCTGTTCCTTGGAGCTACAAACGACTGGTAAATTTTGAAGTGCAGAAACTCACTGTGACAGTCTCCAGAGCCACACCCAAAAGAGAGACCATTTTTAAGCTCTCCTTGGAAGCCCCCTCTTCCATGCAGAGCTTTAAAATGCACGAAAAGGCAAAGGGTGGTGAGGAATTTTTTTTAGCTATGGAGACCTGTATCCACATCTCCAATCTGTCATGAAGTTCACTGGGTGGCTTTGGGCTAGTCACCGTCTGAATGTAGCCTACGTATGCATTAGTCCAGGAGTACCCAATGTGGTGTCCTCCAGGTACTGTTGCACTACAGCTCCCGTCAGGCTAGCCAGTGGTCAGGGATGATGGGCATTGTAGTCCAACAACATCAGGAAGGCACCATGCTCTTTACTCCTGCTGTAGTCCAAATGACTCAAATGTGCCGATTTTAACCTAGATCTGATCCCATGGTGTGAGCATATTTGAGAATATATCATATCAATTTTGCCTTCAGATATATCATACCAAATTTGCTCTCCCCAGAGAGGCTTCCGTGGTGCCATCATTACATGTATTTAGGCCCCTGGCAAAAACATTCCACTTTACCCAGGCCTTTAGCTGTTAGATAATCTATGGCCTGTTAAATCTGGGGGAGGAGGGTTGCTGCTGTTATGATTATTTTTTTATTATGCTACCTATTACTATGCTTTTGTTATGTTTTCCTTTTTAAGCTTCAAAAAATATGTTCTTAATATTGTACACCATCCTGAGATCTTTTGATAAAGGGTGGTATAAATCAAATGAAAACATTCAAATAGATCTATCAATCTTAAGCTTATACAGTTTATACGGATACTAAGATTTTGCATTTTGAGCAGGTTTTGTCGTTATTCAGAAATATAGTGTGTGTGTGTGTGTGTGTGTGTGTGTGTGTGAGAATGACTGTTCAGGCACACTTTTAAACTAACATGAATGTACTCTAGGAACATTAATGCTGACAATGTCACAAAATGGCTGAAAAAGAAATAGCAGTAACACCTGGAAACTGACTTGAACCTTCTCCCTCACAAAAATCTAATAACAGGAAGAACATCCAAAATATCCACAGCTATTGCATTACCACATAAATTAATTTTGACATTTAATCCTAGATCAATTGGTGAATCTCACAACAGATGGCTTTTCTTGTCACTGTAGCAAATGACGATAAGCAAATATGCTTCCAAATATATTTTTTTTTAAAATCCCACCATTAATTTCCAAAGTTCAGTTCAGTTAACAGCGTTTTCAATAAACTTAAATTAAATGCAAGTGATTTTGGACAAAGAATAACTTTTGCAAAGAGTGTAACGCTTCCTAGCTCTCATATTTATGCACTTAAAGTCTGCTGTACTGGATATGTTTCTTTGACTGGAGGAGAATGTTGACAGCACTCATACAAATTTGTATTCTACATGAATGGAGCAATCCTATGCCTTTCTACTTGGAAGTAAGCCCTGTTGAGTTTGGTGGGGCTTGCAGAATCTCTGCCAGTTACTGGGATGTTGGGTTTGCACAGAAACACAGGAAAAAGCACTGGGGTACCTGCACAGTCCCAACCTCACCAATGCCCTGCCTCTGCAACCACCCCTATAAATGGCAGTGGTGCAACTCTCAGGAGGGCAGTGGTGCAGCACCTCTTTACCATACCAGTGTGCCTGAGAATCCAATCAATCCCATGCAAGATCTGCCTGTGACAGAGAACTCATTAATCAGATTCATCGGTGGTCACTTCTGCTTCCTGCAACTAAGCACCATGGCCTCTTAGGAAAGATGCACACTTGGCAGCTATGGCAAGATGATTCACTTTTATCAGCTGCTTAGAGGGTAGAACTGTATTTGATGAAGACTGGGCCTAGGAGCTCAAGTCTTTGCCAAAGAAATTAGGGGAGGCTGTGATTTGAAATTGAGAATGGTGAGAGAGAGAGAGAGAGAGAGAGAGAGAGAGAGAGAGAGAGAGAGAGCTATGCTACTCTCCTCTCCTTCAGTCTCGTCCGTGACTCAGCATAGCCATGTAATAAATCCAAGCAGAAGGGTCATTATAAGAAAATTGCTCAACCTACTTATATTCAGCAACGCAATCAAAAGAATTTAATCATTCTTCAGCAATGAAAAGCTAAGAATATCCTGGGGGAAGGACTATGACTCAGGAATGGTACACAGGCTTTAAATGTAGGCGGTCCCAAGTAGGCCACTGTGAGAACAGGGTGCTGTTGGGCATTTGGTCAGATCAGCAGAGCTCTTCTTTTGTTCTTAGTCACAGGTATATTAAGCTTTTGAAAGGGTCAGGCTGACGAGGAAGACCTCTGCTAGAGAGTCTAGAGAGCTACTGTCTCTCAGGACAGGCAATACTGGTCTAGAAGGGACAAGCAGTTTGACAAATAATCTAATAACTTCCTGTGTTCCACAAAATTGATTCCAGTGTTGGAATTATGTGTCAGGGATGAATTGGACCCCTGATTACTTTGAAATGGGAAAATGAGTATATTATTAATTGATAACCTTTGAGAATGATTTGGTCATGCAGGAATTCTTCATACTTGCCATGAAATGACTTTTTGCCAAGGCTCTCCAATAACCGTACACATTTAAAACTAATATATACACACATGGCACTATTAGGAATTCTTGCCTCATTTTCATCAATATCCCAACATAGGTATTCTCTAACATTCCATGAGAATTGGAGAGTTAAATATGAAAGAAAACATTTCAAAGCCTGAGTCAGGTCTGGGAATCAGGATCGAGATGTAAGTGTGAAGGGAGCGTTAAAGATCAAAAGCTTTCACACTAACCAACAGAAGCTGTTGATACAAAAGTATGTCTCATGTACTAAACTATAATTCCAGTTACTTGAAGGAAAAGGACTAGACTCAGTAAAAGAGTCATTGCACATGTCACTTGGCCTGTAAAACAGACTCCGTAATTACAGCATATCAAATTCTGATCTCTGCTACATGAACACAAACTAGATTCATTTACACCAGCAGCACAAAGGGACTTGCACTAGACACTATTTCATCTATGTTACATGGAAGCAGCCCATATCTCCCAGAATATATGTAAATATATATTATTAATTTCACTTCTATGCTTCTGATAGCAGAAAAGAAAAAAACTGTGAGCCACATCTATATCATGTCTGATGTGGAGAGGCTGGAAAAAGAGGCAGGTTTGCAGAAAGATCATACTAATGAAAACTTGCAATTTCACCTGCTTTCTATGATAACCCCAGATACAGTTGTAATATTCAAGCCCATTTGCCTTCAGTAAAGCTGATCTGTAGGTGGTCATCAAGTTCCTTTAAGATGCCTCCATCATTATTCCAAAACTAGCAGCCATTTGACAAACTTGGTTGATGCTCAAATGTGCTGGAAATCTGGGTGCACCATGAATCCATCAAATATTGCATTTCCCCCTTAAAGTATGTGTGCCTTGCCCCTATTAATATCAGTTCTTTTGACTCTTTCCCCAAGCTGTATACAAACACTGTGATAACAACAAAAGAAAATAAAAAGTTAATGATTTCCATTTTACAAACGAAGAAAGTGAAGCATTATTAAAATGATTTGCTCTTGAACATACACAAAATTAATAGTTGAGCTTCAAATTATTGTATCTCTTGCCTTCTTGCACTGTCTTGAGAGTTACTGAATTATGTTTTCTTTTTGAGCGATATATTATGGATTGAATACAAAAATATCTGACCGGTTAGTATAGCAAAGGCATGCAGATATGGACCCCAATCCAGTTGACTCACAAGCCATTGAAACCAACAACAGAGTTGGTGGGGTGAAACCTTTGACTCTTTAGATATTGCTGAACTGTGACTCTTGTCAGCCCCAGCAATCACAGCCAGTGACTAAAGAGAATCAGAATTCTAATACAGAAACACCTGAAGGGCCAAAGGCTCCCCCCATCTGAAACAGATAGCAAGATATTTGCTGCTAATTTAAGTCCTGATGCTTTCAATTGAGCTTAAAGCACTAGCAGCACAGGTGGTGGGATAGGCCCACTCTCCAACACGTGAATCATTGCAGCTTACCTGGATGACAGTGTGTGTGTAGGGGGGTGCTACACTAAGGTTGGGACCACAGTGCAGCAATAGTGGTACTGTCACTGGTCCATTTGCTGTACCCACCAGGGCAAACACGCAGCCCAGACATCACCATTTCTGTTTATCTTGTCCAACTAACACTCAGCGATCTGTGGCTACTGAGCATGCTCAGTCATTCCTGAGCTATTTTTAATGTGTGTTTTTTAAAAAATGCTACTTCTACAACTTGGGATTCCTGTGTGCATGTGGTACCCAGGAGGAGCCAGCATGATGGGGGCAGTGCCATGCCATCGATTTCCTGAAAGCAGTTGGATAGGGCAGTGGCAAAGTTGGGGACGTATAGGTGCAGTGGTGGAGTCACTCTGGCTCTCCCAGGGATGTGCCTGCACAGCACTGACCTTGATGCTGCCTGCCCCAATAAGCCACATCAACACAGCTGTTGAGAAAATGGCCGCTTGCCCAGTCCCCGGGTGGGTAACAGCTGTGGCCTGTTGCAGCAGGCCCTCGGCACCATGGAGTGAAGCCACTCCATCATGGGCTGGCTGTTGGATCATTCCTCCCAGCTGGCTGCTAGGGAGGGTGAGACAGCCCGCCATCTGTAGATTTCAAGCCGACCAATTCTGGCAGGCAGGGGGCATGGCTTGGATGGTGGACCAGAGTGGAGTAGTCCACCTCTGAATATATAGGCCGCTGAGCCCCAAACAGGTGTCATCTCAGGGTACCCTGTGAGAAGGCTCTAGATGGAAGTCTCTGTCGACAAGCCAAGTGTGGGGCAGATGGGCTATAGGCCTTCCATCAGCACCCTGGGAGGGCCACCTTGGTAGACCTGCATCTTGAGAAGGTCTCACAATCCCATCATGACCCTGTTCCAGCATCTGCCCTCCATCTGGAGGCTGAGAATGGATATACTCAATGAGAATACTCAATGAGAATGGATATACCCAATGCCTGAACCAAAGCCTGCCTATAACTGTAATCCATAAAAGTTGTGGCTGATTTTAAATTCCAGAACATTGTCTTGTCTAGTTTGTTACACCTATTTTTGTCTAGGCCTTCACTCCCTGCAGCAAGGGTCACTGTGAGTGGGTCTGAAATGGCAGTATGGCACAGCTCCACCATGCTCCTTGCAATATCCCCTCTTGACTCCCATTCTTTTGGCATTCACCACCTGAGCTCAGTATTAGATGGAGGGGTGGCAATTTTTATAAGAAATGATTTGTCTGCAAGTTCTTATTGTTGATATGTGTGAGTTCTAAGCAAGAATGAGAGTTCAAAAAAATAATAGCATACTATTTTTGGTATATTATATACAGTCAAGAAACCATCCTACAAAGTTGTGGACATTTATGCTTTATTTGGTTTCATCCCAATGAAGTGGATTGCCTTTGAAATCTGAACCCAGAGCCTGAAAAGCAGTTAAAGGAGGCTGTTACCTGAAACAGCAATGGGGTTTGTCAAATCTTAGCATCCTTAGTGGATAAAGTCTGGTTGCCCAGATAAATTCTGTACAAGACATACAAGGGTAGTTGATACCTAATGAAATGGAAAATAACTGTTCTTAAATTATCTATGGATTCCCCATACTCGCAGACCAGAAAGTGAACTTCAAAGATCCAAGCATGAATTTTCACAAAAGTTGAATTTAAAACTCATGCAAATATTTGCACTGGCACTTGTGTGAGAATTTGGTCCAGCAACAGAGAAACCATCATGTGACTGGTCTGACCACTTTCAATTGTGCATCCTAAATTTTGATTATCAAATCATGTTTTCAGGAAAAAAGCAGTTTGTGATCAAACAACAACTTATATATCTATATATATTGGGAGTTTTGATTGCATTTGAATAACAAATAAGGATGAGAGACTTTTGATTTGCCTATTGCTGCTGGATATTTCAAGAACAAAAAACCAAACAAACATACAGGCCTGAAGTAGTAGTTTCAATTAAACTGCCCATCTGTAACTATGCTTTACTTTAAAAAATGGATATATTTTTCTGATGAAATATTCTATTTTCTATCATGGTGGGGGTGGGGAATATAATTTATTCTTTAACTTTTAAAAATACAAATTTCTTCTGTTGTTTACCGGATTCTGAAATATCACACTATGGGCGAGAGCCATGGCTATTCAAGTGGACCAGATGAGACTTTCCCTTCTCCCTCTGCAGCCATTTGTGTGCCCCCCCCATTAGCCTTTGGAGGGCCACCCAACTCTATATAGCAGTTTTTGGGTTGCAAGGGAGCTGCAGGGGAGGGAGAGGAGGTCCTTTTATGTGAGTGAAAGTCAGTTGTAGAAGCAGCTTTGACATTGCTGGATGCCGCCAAATACAGTATACAGTGGTGCCTTGCAAGACGAAAATAATCCGTTCCGCGAGTCTCTTCGTCTAGCGGGTTTTTCGTCTTGCGAAGCAACCCTATTAGCGGCTTAGCGGATTATCGCTATAAGCGGTTTAGCGGCTATTAAAGGCTTAGCGGCTTAGCGGCTAAAAGGCTATTAGCGGCTTAGCGGCTTAGAAAAAGGGGGGAAAGCGAAAAAAAATCGGAACACTCGCAAGACGTTTTCGTCTTGCGAAGCAAGCCCATAGGGAAATTCGTCTTGTGAAGCAGCTCAAAAATGGAAAACCCTTTCGTCTAGCGGGTTTTCCGTCTTGCGAGGCATTCGTCTTGCGGGGCACCACTGTATTTCATATGAATTTTGAGCAAAGTGATTGCAAAGCCTTTTGCTTGTTTATAAGAAAATCTTAGCTACCCAAACTGAGGGTTTAAAATGCTACAGAAAATGGGGTGGATTTCTACCTTGGAGCTGAGATTCTAGCCTGTGATATTTTGAAGTGGTTCCAGCAAGAATAGGATTGCCATATTTTACCTCACAGCTGGTGAAGTTTTTCTGTCACTTTATTTCCACGTTAGAAACACCGTGGCACATCTGCAACAGCATAACTGGATGCCTTCATTTGCCCCAGCTGCAACAAAACATGTCTCTCCTATATTGGTCTTATATAGCCATGGCAGGTGCTGCAACCTTCTAACACTCCCAAAAGCACACTCCTCCATTGTCTCCTGAGACCGATAGATGACAACAACAACAAAAAGAAGCAGTTCCACTAAGGTTAATTGCCCTGCATGCCACTTAAAAAAAATATGCACAGGAGCATAGGTACTAAAAGAAGAATGGCAATCTTAAACCACACATAATATAATACTCCAGAGGGACCATTGATTTGACATAGTAAAGCTATTCTTGCATTTTCATGTCCTTCTACAAGCTAAAATTGAATCTAAAATTGTGCAATGTCTCCAAAACAGATTGCGTCAGTCTCCTCTTTTCAAATCAGGGTGTTTTTTGTTTGTTTTTTTAAAAAAAATCCTGTCCAAAAAGGGAAAACGTCTTCATGAAATCATTATAAGTGCCAGCTATTTAACCACCTGTCACTTTGCCATTGATGCCTACTCAATATTTGACAGGAAAAACATTATTTTGTCTACATATTATCTCACAACACAAGCAGTATAACCCACACACAACGGCACTCACCTATTGTGTGGAAATCTGTTTAAACAAAGAAAGGAAATTTCTCTCACAAAACCAAGGGAAGGAAAGACAATTGCTTGTAATTAATGTTACTAGTAGGTTTAGGCAGTCAAAGCACCCAAACAAAACAAGCAGCTCAGTCTTAGAAGATCTCTTAACAGCCTTTCTCAAATTAACCTCAGCTTTGCTTCTGATATGTAAAACATCTCATGTGTGGCAGTTAGTTGTTTTTAAAAAAACAAAACAAAAAAACCAAAAAAATTATGTTATCAAGTTACACCATCAGTTTAAGCAGTTTGAACCTTGATAACTATAATTAAGATGCTTGAGTTACCGTTGGTTAATAAATAAATAAAATATATTATGTTATTACTTGTAGTCCAGCTCATTCTCAAAACATTACGCTTTAGCATTGCATCTGAACTCGGCTTATGATTCATTTCAATGGGAAAAGGACTTGCTTCTTCCATTAAAGTGAACAGAAAAATAGCCAACATGTACAAGAACTCTTATCAATATATTAGAGCATGATTTGGATTAGGGTATGTGTGTCACAGAGTTTAAGGTTGCAATCCTAAACAGGCTTGTCAGAAAATGTCCCGTTGAGCTCTCTGCAACTTATTTCTGATGAAGCATGCATAATATTTTTGTGCTGTAAATCACACGGAGGAAATGGCCAAACAAAAAAGGCTAGGTGCTTTGAGAAAAGTGACCTAAATTGCTATCCTGTATGTAACTCCCTTTGGACCCTTTCCAAAGTCTTTCTAAGCATTTCCTGGAAGCATGATAAAAGAGGGTTTTTAATGTATTTTAGTTTGAATCATATGGTTTTTTTCTATTTTAATAGGCTATTTTGATGGGGGGGGGAATCTCCCTGTTGCCTGGTGCCCCAAGCTTCCAAGGTGGAGTGAAATATCATATACTGACTAAATAATAATATGGGCAGAGCAATCCGAACGATGAGACATAGAAGGTTTACCACTACATTCAAAACCCTGCTGGCTCCCACCAATCAGTGCAAAGGGGGCAGAAGAGGCAGGGTGGTGGCTGGGATTTTTTTGTTGTTGCACCAACTCCAGGTGGCTGCAGCAGAGGGGCCCAGAACATATATTTTTCAAGGAGTGGAACAATTCTGGATTCTGTAGATCTGTGGTTGGCTCTGCTCCAATCACACCTCCCTCCCAGCGCCTTGTTTTGGGGCTCAGGTAAGGAGGCTGCAGTTGGTGAGTACACTGCTGGCATATGACGCTGTGGGTTAAACCACTGAGCCTAGGGCTTGCCGATCAGAAGGTCGGCCGTTTGAATCCCTGCAATGGGGTGAGCTCCTGTTGCTCGGTCCCTGCTCCTGCCAACCTAGCAGTTCGAAAGCATAGAATCAGAGAATCAGAGAATCATAGAGTTGGAAGAGACCACAAGGGCCATCGAGTCCAACCCCCTGCCAAGCAGGAAACACCATCAGAGCACTCCTGACATATGGTTGTCAAGCCTCTGCTTAAAGACCTCCAAAGTAGGAGACTCCACCACACTCCTTGGCAGCAAATTCCACGGTCGAACAGCTCTTACTGTCAGGAAGTTCTTCCGAATGTTTAGGTGGAATCTTCTTTCTTGTAGTTTGGATCCATTGCTCCGTGTCCGCTTCTCTGGAGCAGCAGAAAGCAACCTTTCTCCCTCCTCTATGTGACATCCTTTTATATATTTGAACATGGCTATCATATCACCCCTTATCCTCCTCTTCTCCAGGCTAAACATGCCCAGCTCCCTTAGCCGTTCCTCATAAGGCATCGTTTCCAGGCCTTTGACCATTTTGGTTGCCCTCCTCTGGACACGTTCCAGTTTGTCAGTGTCCTTCTTGAATTGTGGTGCCCAGAACTGGACACAGTACTCCAGGTGAGGTCTGACCAGAGCAGAATACAGTGGCACATGCTATACTCTTATTGATGCAGCCCAGAATTGCATTGGCTTTTTTAGCTGCTGCGTCACACTGTTGGCTCATGTCAAGTTTGTGGTCAACCAAGACTCCTAGATCCTTTTCACATGTACTGCTCTCAAGCCAGGTGTCCCCCATCTTGTATTTGTGCCTCTCATTTTTTTTGCCCAAGTGCAATACTTTACATTTCTCCCTGTTAAAATTCATTTTGTTTGTTTTTGCCCAGTTCTCTAATTTGTCAAGGTCGTTTTGAAGTGTGATCCTGTCCTCTGGGGTGTTAGCCACCCCTCCCAGTTTGGTGTCATCTGCAAATTTGATCAGGATGCCCTTGAGTCCATCATTCAAGTCGTTGATAAAGATGTTGAATAAGACCGGGCCCAAGCAGAACCCTGCGGCACCCCACTAGTCACTCTTCTCCAGGATGAAGAGGAACCATTGATGAGCACCCTTTGGGTTCGGTCAGTCAGCCAGTTACAAATCCACTGAGTGGTAGCAGAGTCAAGACCGCATTTTACCAGCTTCTTTACAAGAATATCATGGGGCACCTTGTCAAATGCCTTGCTGAAATCAAGGTAGGCTACATCCACTGCGTTCCCTTCATCTACCAGGCTTGTAATTCTGTCAAAAAATGAGATCAGGTTAGTCTGACATGACTTATTTTTCAGAAATCCATGCTGACTATTGGTGATCACAGCATTCCTTTCTAGGTGCTCACAGACTGTTTGCTTAATGATCTGCTCCAGAATCTTCCCTGGTATTGATGTCAGACTGACTGGGCGGTAATTATTTGGGTCCTCTCTTTTCCCCTTTTTGAAAATAGGGACAACATTTGCCCTCCTCCAGTCTGCCGGGACTTCGCCTGTTCTCCAGGAATTCTCAAAGATGACTGCCAGTGGTTCTGAGATCACATCTGCCAGTTCTTTTAATACTCTTGGATGCAGTTCATCTGGCCCTGGAGACTTGAATACATCTAATCTAGCCAAGTATTCTTGTACTATCTCCTTAGTTATTCTGGGCTGTGTTTCCTTTGCTGAATCATTTGCTCCAAATTCTTCAGGTCGGGCATTGTTTTCTTTATCGGAGAAGACTGAGGCAAAGAAGGCATTGAGGAGTTCAGCCCTTTCTGTGTCCCCTGTTTGCATTTCACCATCTTCTCCTCTGAGTGACCCCACTGTTTCTTTGTTCTTCCTTTTGCTACGAACATACCCATAAAAGCCTTTTTTGTTGCTTTTAACCTCTCTAGCAAGCCTGAGCTCATTCTGGGCTTTAGCTTTTCTGACTTTGTGTCTACACGTGCTGGCTATTTGTTTGAATTCCTCTTTGGTGGTTTCCCCCCTTTTCCATTTTTTGTACACATCCTTTTTTAATCTTAACTCAGTTAAAAGTTCTTTAGATAGCCACCCTGGCTTCTTTAAGCACCTTCCACGTTTCTGTCTCATTGGTATTGCCTGATGTTGTGCTTTTACTATCTCCCTCTTAACAAACTCCCAGCCATCATGAACTCCCTTTCCTTTTAGTATTACTGTCCATGGGATCTCACCCAGCACTTCCCTAAGTTTTATGAAGTCGGCTTTCTTAAAGTCAAGAAATTGAGTCCTAGTATGCTTGGCTGCTCCTTTCCGCTGTATAGTAAACTTCAGAAGAGCATGATCACTCGCGCCTAATGATCCTTCCACTTCTACCCAACTAACCAGGTCATCAACATTGGTTAGGACCAGATCTAAAATGGCTGTTCCTCTTGTTGCTTCTCCCACTTTCTGGACAATGAAGTTGTCTGCAAGGCCAGTGAGGAATCTGTTTGACCTTAAGCTCTTGGCTGAGTTTGACACCCAACAAATATCCGGGTAACTGAAGTCCCCCATTACTACTATCTCCCTTCCTTTTGCATGCTTGGCCATCTGTTGCAGGAAGGCATCATCTATGTCCTCCGTTTGGCTTGGGAATCTATAGTAAACTCCCACAATGAGATCTCTGTTATTCTTCTCTCCCTTAATTTTGACCCAAATGCTCTCACTTTGGCTTTGAGGTTCTAAATCTTGGATCTCTTCACAAGTATACACATCCCTGACATATAACGCCACTCCACCTCCTTTCTTGTCTGGTCAGTTTCTCTGAAATAGATTGTATCCCCCCATTATTACATTCCAATCGTGGGACTTATCCCACCAGGTTTCAGTGATGCCTATTATGTCATATTTAGTTTGCTGTACCAAGAGCTCAAGCTCATCTTGTTTATTTCCCATGCTTTGCGCATTAGTGTACAGACATTGAAGTCCATTAATCATTCCCCCGTGTCTCTTATTTAAGGATTTTTTCCTCCCACCACTAGGTCTGCGTGCTGTTTGCTCCATTTGGTCTATGACATTTGGATGATCATCTTCATCAATTGATAGACTCCTACCTTCAGGAGCACTGTCTCTCCCCCCCCACATTAGTCAGTTTAAAGCCCTCCTGATGAGGTTTCTGAGATTTTTGGCAAAAACATTTCTCCCAACCGTTGTGAGGTGCAGCCCATCGCTTGCCAGAAGTCTATCTTCAAGAAACTGCAGTCCGTGATCTAAGAATCCAAACCGTTCCTGTTTACACCATTTGCGAAGCCAGCTGTTCACTTCCACTCTTTTCCCCTCTCTCCCTGGGCCACGTCAAAGTGCAAGTAGATAAATAGGTACCGCTCTGGCGGGAAGGTAAATGGCATTTCCGTGCGCCGCTCTGGTTCGCCAGAAGCGGCTTAGTCATGCTGGCCACATGACCCGGAAGCTGTACACCGGCTCCCTCGGCCAATAAAGCAAGATGAGCGCTGCAACCCCAGAGTCGATCACGACTGGACCTAATGGTCAGGGGTCCCTTTACCTTTACCTTACACTGCTGGCAGTAGGTGTTCCACCACCTGTGCATTTTGCAGGATCTGGTGGAGGGACACCACCACCTAATCATTCTATAAATTTGTTTCACCATCGCCATCCTACCTGCCCCAAGTAGTGCTGAACAGGGAGTTAGGATTGTGCAGTAAATAAATTAAATATACTAGGAGTGGAATCCAACATAGCTGCAAGCAGTGCTTTTTTTCCTAAAAAAATGTTTAGGGGTATTCTCATTTTCCTACTCATATTGAAATACTGCCTCTCAATGAGCCCAAACTTAGATCCACAAAATGTTCAGCAGTATGCATACCCCCAGAAAAAAAGCACTGGCTGCAAGTCTTTTGTTCAATCAGCACAATTATTTCTGGTTACACCACGGAATATTCGCCTCCCTCTCCTCCCACCATGCCTTCCTAAACCCGGTGAGATTTTGGGAGGATGTGAGTCACACATGGGGGGGGGGAGGGAGAGAAGTCCCTTGGTGCAAGTGGAAGTCCTAGTGCTGGCGGGGTGTGGTAACTGAATACCATCATAAATATGAATATTACAGTGGTAATTACTTGGGTTACAAACACCTTGCGTTACAAACACTTCGGGTTACAGACTCTGCTAACCCAGAAGTAGTACCTCGAGTTGGGAACTTTGCCTCAGGATAAGAACAGAAATCGCAGTGGGAGGCCCCATTAGCTAAAGTGGTACCTCAGGTTAAGAACAGTTTCAGGTTAAGAACGGACCTCCAGAACGAATTAAGTTCTTAACCAGAGGTACCACTGTACTAAATAATAGGATACATACCAGCAGAGGTATATTCCTTTGTGGTCTTTGGAACAGTCAAAGGCCGAAGCAGATCAGCTTTCTATCCCTTAGTATTGCAGGGTTGAACTAGACATCATACTATTCATGTCTTTAGCCCTCACATGCCTGATTTTAAATTGCTGCCTAACAGAGACTCATCATGGGACTAGCATGTGAGGAGAGGGCTTTAATGCTTTGCTCTCAGAGTCCAAATTGGAAGTGCCCCCTTGCCTCCTATTTCCAATGGGAGGAAAGCTCCGATTGGTTCCATTGGTGCCCCTGCCCCCATGCCACAGTCCTGATTGGTCTCCCCTCCCCTTTTTTCTGCCTATTAAAAATAATAATAATCTGCCATTCAAGAGTAAAATACATTGGCAACATCACATCTACTTCGGCCTTTGGGATATTAGTGATAATAAAAAAATAAGAATATAATCTAGACACCAGTAAGCATTTTAATGTTCCATTAATTTCATTTAGAGAGAATTAAACACACATCCAATTCTCCCATTAAACTCAGTGGGACTCAAATTGCTTATCTTTGGATGATTTGTACCCTATGTTTTTATTTTTCATTACCTAACTTCTTCACATCATTTTGTATAGGAGACCTAATGATAATGATATGCTTATCTATAGAAATATACGAGCGATGGCTGATGTTGTTTATGCTCTCAAAGTGGGGTGGAGAGAAGGCAAACTTTTTTACATATTTAAAGGAAGCAATAATTAAATGTTCAGAAAGAGATCAATTCAATCTAGCAAATGTTTAGAAGAGTCATTTTGTATTGGCTGTGGGGGAGATGCTCTATTTCTGGTGATAAAATTAGTTAATTTTCATGGTTTATAAAAGGACTGAATCCTGTTGAAAACAGGAGGAAATGCATATCTTTACATATGTAGTTTTTAGCGGCACCTACAACAATATATGTAATATAATCATCACCATAATTAATTAAGATAACAATATTGCAGAATGTTGCTAAATACTGATTCATCGCTAATTAACATTATATAGAAAAACAAACTTGCCTAGTGAATCAGAAAATGCATTTTGCTCAATTATTTTGAATACTCTAGCTTAGTTTTAATTACTATTTTTCCCCATAATGTATTAGCCAAGGCATTTGGATTGGCTCTATAAATAAAAATAGAAGTATTATGGCATCTCCATATAACGTCACCCAGAAATATTGGCCAATACCATTTGGTGAATAACTTAAAAGCAGGGCAAAAATATGTATTCTGTTGTGCATTTTCGTAGAAGGATCCTAAACCTGTATGAAATACTGATAGAGAATGTCTGGCTTGTATAGAAAATGCATGTGTAGAAAGGCTGGGCTGTTTATCAGGAAATATTGGCAAGGGTCCAAAGAGCTACTTTAGGAACACTCAAGGGCCCGAGCAGTAAACCAACCACAAAAGCAGGAGTAGTGCTTCTGACTGACAGGCAAAAATAGAGGGGGTGGGGAAATATCCAGGTGCTAGAAACATGATTTGTTCCAAGCCCGACCCTTTCCCCAGGGGCATGTTTCCAGCAACAGTTCTCAGATACATGAGACACTAAGGTGACTCCATTATGCTGTCCTTTGCAATTGAGAATTGTTGCTAGAAAGGTGCCTGGCAGTGGCTCTCTGCAGCCCCAGGAAGGGACTTTTCCCCTTGCCCTGCTATCTGAAGTCATTTCAGCTGTAGATGCCATAGATCAAGCCTCACATCGGGCCTTATATTCATCATTTATTTATTCTTGTTTATCTATACCTTCTTTTTGTAAACCACTTTGAAGGTTTTGGGTGTATTTTTAAGCCTGCAACAATCAAGCAGTATATAAATGTTATGAAATAAAAATATATATTTAAAAATCAGCTGATAAGTGGGTTTGATTCTGCATTGGCTGCGCATGCCAGTTCCCCTGCTGGGAACTGGTGTATGTAGCTGGAGCAACAGGATTTAACTCCTGCTCATCAACTGATAAGCAGGGGTTAAATCCTGCTCAGTTCAGCAGGGAGCAGAACCTGCAGCCAAAGCTCACTGTCAGGTGATTGACAGTTGGGGCCACCAGTGATGTAGAGAAAAAGAATCAGCTGAAGAATGCCTAGTAGAGAGCACTCTAGCTGTTCTACGAAGGTCTGTTGACAATGGTGTCCAGTTATTGGCTTGTAAAGGTAAGGGGACCCCTGACCATTAGGTCCAGGCATGACAGACTCTGGGGTTGCGGCGCTCATCTCGCTTTACTGGCCGAGGGAGCCGGTGTACAGCTTCCGGGTCATGTGTCCAGCAGGACTAAGCCACTTCTGGCGAACCAGAGCAGCGCACGGAAATGCCGTTTAACTTCCCGCTGCAGCGGTACCTATTTATCTACTTGCACTTGACGTGCTCTCCAACTGCTAGGTGGGCAGGAGCTGGGACCGAGCAATGGGAGCTCACCCTGTCGCGGGGATTCGAACCGCCGACCTTCTGATCGGCAAGTTCTAGGCTCTGTGGTTTAACCCACAGCGCCACCCATATCCCATGTATGTACACCCATGTATGTAGATGTAATTTTTCCTAAGGTACTTGTGCTGGATCATTTCCATCCTGTACGTTGTGATGTAGAGAAGAGTTCAGCTCCCAAGGGCTGGCTTAGGCTACAGAGTATTGTAGGACTTAAAATTTGTTCTGTGCTTCACAGTATTCCACAGAATGTTTGTTAAGCAACACACATTATTGGCCAGACTTCTAAATGTCCTTCTTACAGGGAAGAAGCTGAAATGGAGAAAATGCTCACCACTGTTAGAAGACCAGTAGACAGAGGAGTGTCAGAGCACCTTTGAAATTCTCACAAGAATTCTAGTAGTGGAAATTGCACACTGAAAGTTTCTGTATGTTTCACCTACTTATGCCACTTGCATAAAGCTTGGAACAACTTTCTAGAAGGCATGAGGGAAAAGGTTTAATGAGCAGGTTTAAGACCCAGTGAAAGAAGATCGTTTTTCCATAAAGTTCAACTTTTTACTTCTCAGATGGACCAAAGAAGTAACATTTTGTGACTATCTCTATAGCTCAAAGATTACAATAATCACAAATAACAGCCCCTCGTGTCATGATCTGAGCCACAAGTTCCTGTATTAAGGCTCAGTAACTTCTAAATGTAGAAAAGCCAGAATTTGGGAATGATCCAAGGAGTATTTTTTACAGAGTCGTGCTATATGTGTGAAATTACTTCTAAGCAAAGGAAGCTGCTTATAAGTGAGCTCTAGTGGTCATTTTATTGAACAAGGGGCAAGGCTATGCCAGGAAATACACTAGATTCAAATCTCAATGCAGAGGCTATAGAATATTCACCTCAGGTTCACCAATTTATGACTCTCCAGCATCAGTAGGAGAGATGTCAGGGTGCAGAAAACAGAAGAACCAACATCAAGTATCTTCTACAGAGACAGATACTACAGTATTTGTAATGAAGACAGTAACTGGCTATGAGAGGGTATGGTTGAAGTACAATCAACCTCAACATCCTTACCTATTGAAGAAAAAGATTAACCACCCAATGAGTTGAAGACTTTATTGCTGTTGCTGTGTTTTGTTTAGGAAAGCCTGTGACCCAGTGGACTGTTGAAGGGGGCAGTAGTTTCACAGGGGAGGATGTCACCCCCACTTCAAAATGCTGAAAATCTAAAGGCATTGTTAATGGTTCTTTCTGAGGCAAATGTGTTAAGACAAAGCCAGGTGTTGGGTTCGCTTCAGGTTTGAAGTACTGCTGAGTTTACGTGTTCTTAATAACCTTATTTTTATAGAGAAGGATGCTGAAGAACTGATTATGCTTCAACTATCCCATTTCATTACTAAGTCTTCATTACTGTAATTATAGCCTAAATAGCATCAGAGTTTCAAAAATTATGATCTAAAAACTGGGCATTCAGTGGTTAAAAGCGTCAGAGCTGGAGATTCCAGGCTGACAGAAAGCTTTACCTCAGGAGAACAACAGGAGCAACATGACCTGAGGCCTAGTTTATTTGCTTGTAATGCAAGCCCTTATCATACATTATTCACGTATACAATAAATATGTGAGGGGCTGGGTGGGCAGCAGGCTGTGCCCCTAACATACACACACACATTCATTGTATTGCCTGAAGAGGACCCCATTCATACAACTGGGAAAACAGGGTCCCCAAACAGGCAGGGAAAAGCCCTCCACATCTACAGTTGTATGTGCAGAGTCCTTTTTTTCTTCCTTTCCTCTTTTTACAGAACAATGATCGTGTGTACATTGGAGCAGAGCTGCTGCCACATTGCCATCCCCCCTCATGCAATTAACTGTATGCATAGAATAACATATTAAAAGGGCTATTGTGTTTCAAGTATGAGGGAGATGTTTCAACCTGATTATTGAAGGAGATTCCAGTTGTAAGAAGAGACAGCAGCTGACACTAAACATCACAGGGGCAACACAATAGTGGATGGGTTAAACTAAAAAAGACCTATGATGTAAAGAATGTGTTGCACAGAGTGTGGAAAGTTCATTTTGTAAGTGAAAACAACCATTTTAAATCGGAAAATATGCCATTCTGAGCTTGCTTATTCTTGTGTATAGTGGTACCTCGGGTTACATACGCTTCAGGTTACAGACTCCGCTAACCCAGAAATAGTACCTCGGGTTAAGAACTTTGCTTCAGGATGAGAACAGAAATCGTGCTCCAGCAGCACGGCTGCAGCAGGAGGCCCCATTAGCTAAAGTGGTGCTTCAGGTTAAGAACAGTTTCAGGTTAAGAACGGACCTCCAGAATGAATTAAGTACTTAACCCGAGGTACCACTGTACTACCATAGATCCAGGGAAACTACAACTGGGATCATGCTGTCCACCCTAGACTGAATCCATTCACCTTAATTGTTGGGGAGAATCCTTTTAGAATTCTGTTTTACAAAGGTGGTTACATTGGCAATTCCTCTCACATTTTCTTTATGCTGTTTAAAATCAACCAGACCAAAAAATAATAATCAAATAATAATAATCCTAAGCATTCTTATTGTGAAAAGACTTCTAGGAGATTTACTTCAAAGCAACTTAAATTTACTTCAAATTAATATTGAGATATTAATCTAACAGTTTCAGAGAGGAACGTTACACTTTCACCTGTGAGAAATGTCTTGGAAGTTACAGTAACAGTGAGAAACATACTTTCAAGTATGACAGCTTGTCCTTAACCCAGTTATAAGATAGTTCAGGCTTGAAACAAATTAGTAAATATGATGCAAGTTATTGAGATTAGTTTCCCTTCACCCTCTAATCTGGAGTGTGTTTGTGAAAGAGAGACCTAAAATTCAGCCCTTTTGGTGGAAAACAGAGCATCTCATAGAATAATAACGGCCATTTGGACTTCCTTTAACCAATCCTATGGTTTCCTTGTGTGCATATTTTCTGTCACTGATACGGCCAGTTCCTTCTTCTACTCCTTCGCATGGTATATATTTTGGCTTCCTTTTCCTAAACAAACACCCATTTCACCCATGCCTTCTTCTGTTGCTGCCCAATAGTATATATTTTGATTTCCTTATCTATGAGACAGAATTTATTTTCCTCTTAGTAGGCTTTCAGCTTTATTTCTTCACCATGATACTGTTACAAGTTTGGGTGCTAGAGTTTGTGGGTGCAAGGCACTCATAATTCCTGGATTTAGTAAATTTTAGGATTTAATCGATGCTTGGAGTATTAAAATGCGCTGCCAGATGCTGGATTTAGCAGATTGAAATACAGGTCAAAACAGCTTCCTGTGTCAGGTAAATCTCCCGGAGAGATGGATCATTAAAAGAGGACAAAGAGAAGATAGGGAGCCATCAAGAAAGGGATTGATAAAGCAATGACTCTCGGCCAGCCAGCAGATGGGTGAAGCCCCACCCTGAGCTCTGAGCTAATGAATCTAAAGACAATGCCAGAGTTTTTGTTAGGAGGAAGTTTTAGGATTTCAGTCATGGGTAAAAGGGGTCAGTCTGTAAAATGTTGCAAGCTGGAGAACACAATGTGGGCTCCCTGTATCGGAAGCTGCAGCAATGGGAGAGACAGGAGTGTAATGCTTTGAACCCCTCCATTGTAGGCTCAGGATGTACATGTGTGTAAATAAACAATATATCATAAAAACACCACAGCCTCATTTCCAAAGGAAACATGAACCCTGGGTAGATGCTTGGAGCCATGGAATCTTGCATCACTTGGAGATTGGGGAGGTATTTAACAGTATTCTACATTCTTCCCACAATATATTTGCCCATTAACTGCCCCAAAGTCCTTCAGCCATTCCCACCTCACTTTTCCATAGCTGCCTCAGAGCCAAACACTGTATAATGCCCTGTATGGACTGTATAACTAAGCACCATGATCTGGTCCTTTTGTAGCAAGGTATATAAAATACTGCCATTCATAATTAAAATGCAGGCACTAGATGATTCATGCCATATACCCAACCATAAATGCTTATTCATTCCGTTGCTTTTCCTCAAATGACAACCTTCTCCCAAAGTATATGTTTTGGTGTGGTTTGAAACTCTTGGAGAGGAAGCGAAGACCACGGCACAAACCTGAACAATGTCCCGGACGTGCCAATTGTAAAGCTGGTTATCCAACTGCAGAATGTGGCTCTTACTTCATCAATACTACTTTCTTCCTCTTTCACTTCCTGTAGAAATCCATTACTAGGTGCAGGCCTCCCAGTATGACTCTACAATTTTCTGATGAGCCTAAACTGAACAGTGAATGTTCTGATATTCTTAATTCCATATTCTACAAGCAATTCTTTCACCGTGTCTTTTCCCTATCTTATTTTAATTTAGTCTTTATTTGAAATATGATCAGTTGGGAGCTATTTCAGGTCCACTCCATTTTTAAACTGTTCTTTCTTTTGGTTTGGGACATTAATAGTCTACCCCACATGCACTTTTTCTTCTGAACTTTGGTTGTCGTGTTATATTCCATTCCTAGAAACATAAGAAAATGGAAATGATGAGTGGGTTCACTACAACATCATTATTCCCCCCACCCCCATTCCGCTTCTCTGCTAGCTTTGTGTAGCTCTTCAGCTTGTACTTCAGTGCTTAACACATTGTCTGTTTTCACATGTGAAAAAACAAAGGAGTTAACCCAGCAGCATCAAGGTATCACAGAAGCCTCTCTTCACAAAGCTGTCAACTATTTATTGGTGGTTTGGAGCCTACTCCTCCAGGGCAGAACATTACCTGGAAGAAACTTTCCTTCAAAAATTGAAATGACTTATGTGTTCTAGCCAAGAGTGTCTTCTGATAGATCTTAGAAGATTTGCTCCAGACAGTTAATTGGGACAAACACAGGTTGTTTATCACTCTATGCTTCCTAGAAACCACCACTACAACATCTCCGAGAGGTAGCCATCCAGCCTCTTCATAAAAGCCTCGAACCACATTTGGGGCAGTTTGTCCCTCTGGCGGAACAGTTTGTAGTCAGGAAGTTCCTCCTTGTGTTTAGTCTAAACTCTAAACTTCTTGCCATTCGAACCCATGGGTCGTGCTTTTACCCCTTGTAGGCACAGAAAACAAATCCACCTCTGCGACAGCCCTTCAAATATGTGAATATTGCTATCAAATCGCCTCTTGAGCTGCCTCTTCTCTGTTTCTTTTTGGGGTGGGGGCAGGTCCCAGCCCAGTCTTTCTCAGGTACAGTAGGGCAAAGTGCTGGTTACTTTGGGAGCGGATCTCAGCCCCAAGTTGAGAGTTTAGCTCAAGCCCTTCACTTGTGTGCGAGCGAAAACACGCCCAAGAGGCATACCTGGAGACTGGGGGGGGGGGGGGGGTTGGTAGGGGAGCTCTTCCAGGCGCCCCCCTCCTACCGCAGGGTTTTGCAGAGAGCAAGCAGGTCCACAAAGTGAAAAGTCTGCCCGGACGAGCCCCTCTGCTGCGACCCCCTTACAGAGTCCCCCGCCTCTTCTTTCTGTGGGACCCATTCCCCCGTGGCCAAGGGTGACTATAGAGCCCCAGGCGGTACCTTCCCGCGAATTAACCTGAGGGCTGGGAAGGAGGGTGGAAGCGAGAAGAGAAGAAGCAGCCCGGAGGGGCGTCGGCGAAGAACCTGCCCCAAGCCCCATCCGCGAGAGAGTGCAGCGGCGGCTCCGCTCCCTGCTCGCTCGGCACATGCCAGGCCCTCGCCGTCCCTCGGTGGGTCGGCATTCGGGGCAGGCCCGCTCTCCGGCGCGGGGTGTGCTGGCGACACCTTCCCGCCCTGTGGCGGTCCCAGCGCCCGCCTGAGAGAGGTTGTTGTGGGAGCCCAGCCCAGGCAGGTCCCAGGCGCTCTCCCCTCCCCCCATCCTCCTCCTCCTCCGCTCTCTCTCTCTCTCTCCCCCCCCCCCCGCCTCGGTGCCTGGAACAATAGAGTGCGAGTGGAGCCGGCTCTGGGCTGCGCTCCCTCCCCTTCTCCCTCTCCCCGCCTCTCCTCCCCTCCCCTCCCGCCCGCCCGCCCTGAGCCAGAGGCAGAGCAGCCGCCGCCGGAGGAGCCGGTTCCATGCCCGCTGGAGCCTCCTCTCGCCGCCGCTGCTGCCGCCGCCGCCTCGTTCTCCCCCTCAGCGCGCAGCCCCGGCATGGACGTTAGGTTTTACCCTTCCGCCCCCACCGCCGTTGGTTCCTTGCCTGGGGCCGACCCCACTTGCTTGGGCCCCCTGGACTATTACCATTGCAACAAGGTAACAAGGGGGAGGGATGAGAGAGGGGCGGACGGCGGGGGGGGGGGGCGGGTGAGGCGAGGAGGGACGGGCGCAAGTGGCCGGGCAAGGGTGGAGAGGATGCAAGCGACCGAGGAGGACGTGCGCTCAAGTCTCAGCCCCCTACCCCACCCCACCTCCCCTAATTCCCCCACGTCGCGCCTCCTCCTCCTCTTCCCCCCTCTGGGATGCTGCCCCCTTTGCCCCACACTAACAGCGATGGCGCGCGCACGGCGCTGCGCGGGACTTGTCAGCGCTCCCCGCACGGGGCAGCGCAAGGAGTTGATTCAATGGCACCCCCTGAGCAAAAGCTCTCTCTCTCTCTCTCTCTCACCCCCCCCACCGCCCCACGCACTTTGGTCCAGTTGCGAAGGCTCCGCAAAAACTGGGGAGGGAAAGCTTTCTGCCTCTCTCGCAAATCGCCCCAAAGTCCCATGTCCAGATCGCCTGCTTGCTTGCTAGCAGCAAAGGGAAAAGAAGCAAGCGCTTTAGAAACCGGGACGGGGAAAAACAAACAAACGAACGAGGCTGAAACTTCTTCTCCTTCTCCTCCTCCTCCTCTGGGGAGCAAGAGTGTGGAAGGTAGCAAGAGAGCGGCTGCATCCTGCAGGAGGGAATTTCAAAACTATTTGGTTTCCCAGCACCCAGGCTGCTTGCCTGAAAGCTGCGACGCAGTTCTCTTTCCCATCTTCGAAGCAAAAGCAGAACAGGAGGGGAGGGTTGTTTAGGGTGGATGGGGGATATGCGGGGAAGGGTGGGGGGTGGAGAGGAGTGGGAGAGAGGCAGTTGGTTATCAGTTGCGTCGTCACTTCAGACCCCGGATTAGACCTCTCAGTTTTGGTAAACATTATTATAGACTGGAAGAAAAACAAAATCTGAACGCAGAAAAGTGTGTGTGTATGTGTTTTGTTTGGGGGAGGAGTGGAATTGTATGGGCTCAAGAGGCTGCTTAGTTGGAAATGTATTTCTTGCATGCCTGGCTATGGTTTCTGTTGGACAATGTACAGGCTAGGGGAGAAATGCTTTAGGGTGAGTATATTATAACCCCCCTCCAATTCTTTAATGTCTTTCTCAGAGGAATCTATATATGATATAGACTGTGCACACCTGGATTTAGCCTTATATGCAGTGGTTAGAACTTAACAGCCCTTATGTTTTTGTTTTAGCATTTCTCTAACTCAGGCTGCAGGTTCTTGTCCCTTACTTGTCAACCGCTTCCCTCCCCCTCCCCACAATACAGTTACTTCTGTTAAATGCAACTGAGAGCCATGGATTATGTATAATTCATAAGATCTACAGCACAACATGAAAATCTTTCTAACCTAGATTTGTCTATTTACTACTGCAAGAAAGTGCACTGTGTGTGTGTGTGTGTGTGTGTGTGTGTGTGTGTAAGAGAGAGAGAAATTTGTTAGAAGATATTTAAGAGTGCATGGTGTTTTGGCCAATGACTTTAACTGAGATGAGTAAGAGAGTAAAGCACAGATATTGCCAGTCTTTATCTGTGAGTACTATCCATTTCAGGCTTGAGGACAGCAAAACTTCAACATTTTAATGAAAGAATTTGAAACTTTGGATTATTTAATCATGCACGAATATGTATTTGTTTCATATTATCAGATGCTTGCAATTTTATAAAGTAATGGAAGTTGCAGAGCAAAAGCTACATGGTCTGTTGGTTTTGTTTTTGTGGTATATTGAGTTTTCTAATACAGATTTGTTTTAAATTCTGAAGCTTTCCCCTTCCTACACTGATATGTGCCTTTAAACATTCATCACAGTTTCAGACTATTGCAATTGTGATATATTTGCATATGGTTTTATATAAACATTTTAAAATCTATAGTATGTCTATCCACAGCTGTCTGGGCTGTCAAATCTAATTTGAAAATTTCTTTCCGAAATGCAAGTATTTTCCAATTCATATCATTTTATTCATGTAACAACCATGGCTTCCAAAACACAAAGTGTTGTTTATTCTTGCAGGAAGAAATTTAAAATTTTCATTATTATCAAAGAACCAACTGCTAACATACAAGACATGTTGGATGACTTCAAATATATATCTAATACCAGTCTTTAAAGAAAAATAAATGAGTTTTGGAATTTTGTCTGGTTTTTTTTACAAATATTGAAAAATTTCAGAAGTAAATCCATGGTGTTTTTTCTTCATCTGGAAAGTTGAAATATAAAACATTACAACTTGTAATTAGCCATTAAAAGGGGTGAATGCAAGAGATCTGTAGCAACTTTAGAGTAAAATGGAAAGTTACAGCATGACTACTTTGCCATAAACTCTGATCATAGGTAGGCCAAGGGGAAAACACTCCTCGGAGGAATTATTGCACATGTTGGGCAGGTGTTTTGGCTGCAGTTAGTTGACTTGCTGTTAATGCATCACTTGCTGTTAATGCATCTTTTTACAAAAGTGCTGTTTCTAACAATCCTGGGGAAAAAGCAACACACAGAGAGTGATAGAGTGCTGTAATAGTTCTTCGTCAGTTTCTCTGATAAAGCAAATAACTTCAAGTTTGATTGATAAAGAGTCCAGAAGAGGTGATGAAAAGGAGCACATACAAAATACTGACCACTGCCACCAGGTGCTGCTGTTGTCACTGTTACCAGGATCTTAAAAAGAGAGAGAGGAAAGAAGAGAAAATGTTAAATATGTAACTAGTAACCAAAGAAATATCCCACTGCTGTCAATTGCTATTTACATAGTCATAATGGGCCAAATGGACCTGTGCAGTAAATCATCTTCGTGCAAAGAAAGTAGGATTGCAGTTGCAGTATCCCAGAGGCCCATGTTCAGCCTGTTTCCTTAAAAGATGTTACCATGGGCTCTAAAATGTCTCTTCCCCCAAAGTACATATATAGAACAATGTATGTGGATTTTTCTCTTACAGTGATAAACATTGCCATTTTGCTCAATGCTGTAGAGAAGGTTAACAGGTGGTTCTTTCCTCAAAGGTTGCACAATTTGAGAGCCTCAAAGAATACACATTGCAAGGGGATTGTTTGCGTAGATGGGACAATAAGGGAATTCAGCAGCTCCTCCAGGTGAATGTTATGAATGAAGCAAAAGTTTCAATGGGGTTTGAATGGGAGAAAGGGGAATAGACAAAGATGTGTTTGGGATTGCTAACTCTGCCCTTCCTTAGTTGAGGTTTTAGAATGAAGTTTCTGCTTTCTGTAATTAAAGGAGAATGCTAGCTTGGAGGAGACTGATATTGTGAGGCCTAGTTATTGCTTCTCTTCTCTGCCCCCCCAAAAAAACACACACAGGGAATTTGACAGTGTGTGGTACTGATTTTCTGAGGTTTCCTCAGGAACTCAAACACGAAAAAGGGTGGGATTTTGCCAAACAAGCTTTCAAGCTCCATGATTGAAATGTTTTTCCTTCCAGAGGAGTGGGTGGGCAGGGAAACTCTGCAGGAGGAAGGGTTGTGTAGTGTGTATTGTGTACCGGGTGTAGAAATAGAAGTGAAGGACATAGTATTTCATAGCTCTGTGTTTTCATACCCCTGAGCCAATAGGTGCTTCTGATATGGCCCCCGAGCTTTCTGTAGAAACACTGTTTAGCTCAAAGCATCTTGAAGTACTAATGTTTTGTGCATTTATTGAACACAATATTGTCATCATGAGATTTCCTATTACATTTGTGCACTGCAGCAACAGTTTCTCTTTGCAGTCACCGAAATCCCTGTTATACACCAGCATTACCGTTTTAATAGGATAGGGATGTTTGTAGTAGGGCTTGTCTCATGTCTACATGAATACCCAGTTAAACGCCATTTGCTGTGCTCTGGGGTATCGTCCAGTTGTTTGTTTGGAATTATCTGTTGAGAGCTGGCATAGTGTGGTGGCCAATAATGTAAGCCATGGTCCAAGAAGTTTGTTTATTTATGGCATTTATACCGTTCCCTTTAGCCAAAAAGGCTATTGGAATGGCTTGCAAAACTCAATATTAAGTTCTTGTTCAAATGGCACCTTACCCATAAAGTCACTAAGTTGCCTTAGACAAGCAACTATTCTCTCAATCTTAGCACTCAGTATGCAATATACTGCAAACACTGCCAGTAATTCTAGCCTACCGCACAGGATTCTTGTGAGGATTACTGGGCTATGTGAAGTACTTTGAACACTGAAAAGTTGACATATAAATGCTGTGTTCTTGTTATTAGGTCTCTATATATTGAGAGTGACCTTGAAAAAAGCAAAAATGTGATTAGCCTGCAAAATGTCTACTAGTCCGCTTGTCCATACATTACAGTAGTAGCCAAAATATGTAAAAGAACTCACTCCTGATATGGCAAAGCTTCCCCTCATATTTGTAACTGGAGGCAGTAGTAACTCACCACAGGAAACCAAGCAAGTTGCTGCTTATGGCCTGAATATTGGTTCTTACATTGGCACTCGGTACTTCCATGCCAGCTTATCTTGTAGCAAAATAATAGGCCTGACAATATTTTACCATTGCTTAAAGATTTGTGTTGGCTTCCAGCTGATTTCTGAGCCAATTGAAAGCACAGGTTCTGATCCATAAAGCTGTAATGGTCTGGGACCAGAGTATCTGCAGGACCACCTGTTTCCCTACGAACCTGCCAATTTATTAAGATCTGCTGCTTCCCCCCTTTAGAAGTGAAGTTGGAGGCTTCTGGGGATGCAGCCATCTCTGTGGTAGCACCTTGACTGTGGAGTTCCAACTCCAATATAATTACCGTATTTTTCCGTCTATAAGACGCCCCCATGTATAAGACACCCCCTATTTTGGGGGACTCAGATTTAAGAAAATGGCCTTGGTACTATCTGTGTATAAGATGCCCCCTAATTTTTGACATAATTTATTAGGGAAAAAACCTAGTCTTATACATGGAAAAATACGGTAGCTACGTGCCAACACTTTGGGCATTTAGATGTTGGAGTTAAAACTTTACTTTCCCCCCAGGCATTTGAGTTATCAACTTTTTGTGTGTGTTAAGGCTGACTCTTTTTTATTATCACAATTTAATTGGAGATCATTATCTTTCAACTTTGTTGTTGGAAAAAAATTGTGTGTGTGTGTTATTATCTATTTAAAACAAATAGATACTCTTGCTACGTATAATTTGGATGTCTTGTTTCCTATGTGTAGATGATCTCAGTGTATTAAATAAAGTGACCTTATTCTTCCCAGGATGATCTGCTGTTTTTTGCAAACTTTTAAGTTCCCAAAACTGTTGCTTTTGTGTGAAAGCTTAGGACTATAACTGGGACTGTTTTTAGATTCTCTTAACTCTTAATTGTGCATATTCCATATTGAAAGAACGCCTCCCAATATGTCAGATAAAAATTACAATATATATGAATTTACGTTAAATTTCTATCCCCTGTCGAGAAAAGATTCTCAAATGAATATGTTCAGAAAGTTAAAAGAAAAACAGCAGCTTCAAAAAGCCTTTTAAAAACAACCCCACAAATCTTATGACTGTGGCAAGCAAATTCTGCATCAGATACTTATGGTGAGTTTGAATGTTTATACAACAGAAAGGCCCAGTTCTAAATTCCTTACTCGGCCAAAGGTGCCATTGAAGAAAAGCAATATAGAAGGATTCCTGTGTGATTGAGGAATGCAGGGTCAGGGAATGGTGATAAATGTATTATTGCTTGTGCTCTGGTTTTTTTTCTACAGAAAACTTGTAAAAGTAGACGTAAAGTCTCTGGTTTTTCAACTGTGTAGATGTAAACAGAGACTTTTTGTTCTTCATTACAGTTGTAGAAGTGAGTAGCTTTAATTACATTTTCAAAGTCCCTGATAAATACGCCGAGCTAAAATTTGCCTGAGAATAACCTTCTGAGAAGTTTCCCTTTTCTGGTTCCCGTCCGCAACTATTGGAGAATTCTAGCTCACACTCCCCAAATATTAGATTCAATGGGCCTGGCAATATGGTGGGGAATTTTGAGCGCAACTGTGGATCCAACCAAATAATGTATTTAAGGAAGCAATGGGCTTGGCCCCTACTCCTTTCCATTCTTCTCTCTTAGCCCATTGCTGCCTGCCATCCACCTATATAGCTCAGTCAGACACGATGGAGAATCTGGGGAGGGCATTTTTGTTCAGTCCTGCTTATTATGTGAAAAATCTGCGCACATTGAGTTGTATGTACCATGTGAAGCTTCCTCTGCAGGTATGTTGCACTGCTGTCTAAACAGGAATGAACTGTATCATAGGGCTTGCTTTGAAAATGAGTATGGCTAGAATAAATCCAACCTCTCTGTGTTACTTTTGTGTTACTTTTGTTTCATTGCATCATCATTGCTTCATGAGCTTGTGCCCAGCCTGGTTGGGCATGGTGCATGGGCAACACTTAGGTATACTGAGGTCACAAGGTGGGGTGGGGGTACTGGCAGTGTGCTCCTGTGTGATTAAAAACTATCCATTTTTTTTCTTATATTGAAAAATAAATGTGACTATGGTGGCTACTGGGACGCAGGTGGCGCTGTGGGTTAAACCACAGAACCTAGGACTTGCCGATCAGAAGGTTGGTGGTTCGAATGCCCCCCGATGGGGTGAGCTCCCGTTGCTCTGTCCCTGCTCCTGCCAACCTAGCAGTTCGAAAGCACATCAATGTGCAAGTAGATAAATAGGTACCACTCCAGCGGGAAGGCAAACGGCGTTTCCGTGTGCTGCTCTGGTTCGCCAGAAGCGGCTTAGTCATGCTGGCCACATGACCCGGAAGCTGTACACCGGCTCCTTCGGCCAATAAAGCGAGATGAGCGCCGCAACCCCAGAGTTGGCCACGACTGGACCTAATGGTCAGGGGTCCCTTTACCTTTACTTTATGGTGGCTACTGTCTCTACAGCAGGGGTCAGCAAGGTTTGCCTCACCTGTTCACTCCAGCGGAGATCCCTCTGTGGACCGGATTGCGTGTGCGCCCGTGATTTCTGGCATCTGCGTAGACGTGATTTCCAGCACTGCGGAAGCGAATCCCCACGCCACACTGCGCTGGTTTAGCGCAGTGCGCGGGGACTCGCTAAGCGGGTGGCTCAGTTCAGGGGCCGCTCGTGGGCCGGTTAAACGACCCCCATGGGCCGTTTGTGGCCCATGGGCCTTAGGTTGCTTACCCTACTGTACAGGATCAGAGGCAACTCCTCCGGAGCAGCAACAAAAGAGGCCTATTGCCTTCATGTCTTGCTTTTGGGCTTCCCTTAGACATTTCCTCGGTTGCTGTGGGAAACAAGATGCTGGGCCAGGCAGATCTCGTTTGTTCTGATCCGACAGAGTTCATCTTACGTTCTTGTACTCTTCAAAGAATTCTAATGGTTTGGTACAAATTGTGGAAATTTAATTCATTCAGTATGTAGTATTTGACTACCAGTTAGGGGTGGATGGATTTTCCCTGCTCTGACTTGCAAGTTTTCTGCGGGTTGGCTGTTCCCAGAGTTTCACTCTGCCTGTCTTCCAATTGTTCATAGAGATTTTCTCTAATTAACTATGTACGGAATTGGCACGTGCATACTTCGTACTTGCTGCTGCTTTCTATTTCTCCTAGTCATTGGTTTATGTCCCTGCAGCAAAATCATGTGCATGAGTGACAGGGTGAATTAAAACTCTTTCTTTCTTTCTTTCCTTCTTTCTTTCTTTCTTTCTTTCTTTCTTTCTTTCTTGGATTTTGTGCACGATCATGTCAGCTTTCCTCAGCAGCTTCTATTTGGTCCAGTCTTTTAGTTGATCAACTTGCTGATTTACTTCAGTTCTCTGTTTAAAGCCCTCTCTAATTTGCTAGCACTTACGGTTCCCATTACCACTGTCATGTACTTGCAGATATTAAAATGTTACACACCTTGTTTTGTTCCTGAATTGTGATTGTGTGCGTAAGGCAATGGTGATGGGGAACTGATGATAGCTAGCAAGGTGGTCAGTTGAAAGACTGGGTGAAAGAAAAACTTAATGGGATTGTATGTATAACTGCATGATATTTTAATGCACATGAGTGATGGTGCGTGTGGCTTAGGGTAAAGGGAAAAGCTGCCATAAATGGAAGAAACAGAAAAGTATGGTGGGAGCAAATTGTGCATTCCCGGTGACTTTTACAAATTCAAGAAAACTAAGCTAAAAAGAATGTTGGAAAACAAATGCATTGCTGTTCTTCCACAACCAGCACAAGGTAAATGGGACTGATAAATCTAGTGGTAAATTCAGAAGGAGGGAGTTTTGGCACCACCCATACATGACAATATATCCATATCCTAAAGGAAGAATCCCAGGAAGTCTTTAGAGCGTATGTTCTTAATCAGATTAAGTTGCTGATACATTTGTACGTACACAAGCAAAGGGCATATGATATGCCAAACTAATTTTTAAAACAGCTGTTACTTTAAAACTAATAATAATTTATAACCCTGTTTTTTCTATTCTCTGTTTTTAAAAAATTGTACATTTTTTCCATAGGCAAAAAGGATTTAGGCTGCAATCTTATACACACTTACCTGGGAGTAAATCCCATTGAATTCACTGGTACTTATTTCTAAGTAGACATGAATAGGATAGATTGTGCTGCAAGTCACTAGAGTTCAGAGAGATGCTAAATCTTAGCAATATTTGTTGTTGTGTGTTTGTTTTTTAAAACAGAACTCATCAGAAATTGGTTTTGACCTATCGGTATAAGGGAGGGTCAATGTAATGAATAAATTTTTATGGAACATTCTGTTTTCTTTGGACTTTTACGTGCACAGTAAATTGCAGCAGTAAACACTTGCCTTTCCCCCTACTCTTCTTTTACAGCTTTGGCATGCTGGGAGATAAAATATTTCCTTTTTCACTCTCCTGAGCCAACTCGGTTTTGAAGAAATGTAATTCTATTCTTCTGCTAATTTTGGTTTGAAAAGGGAATACAATTCCCTATATTTATTTATTTATTTAATTTTGGGGGCCACTCATTTGGTTTCTGATTTCGAATATTGCTAAATAGGGTAAAAACTTACCATTAAAAATATTTACATTCTGGAATTGTGTGAGTCACTTGATGCACCATCTCTGTTTCCTGCGGCATAAGCTTTGATGCTGTGCGCATTCCATCTGCATAATGGGAAGTGTTTGAAGCTCTCTTTTGCCAAAGGCTTTATTAAATCAGGGATTCAGAACTAAATAATGAATACCCATTCATTCATAGAAAATGTTGTTCTAGCTCCATGCGCAGAGAGAGGGGTTCTTCAGCGTAGTTACTTTTGGAATAATAGAGGTATTTTGAACACTGCTAGACAATATGGCTTCCATGGCCATTTCTAATTAATTCCCTTAAATGCACTAAAGTTGCTTGGACGTTTGATGAATAAGAAAAGAAGATTGTAGAAGAACAGATGGTAAATTTAAAAAGTTGCCTGTTTATTTTTATATGATATTTAAAACCAATTACGATGCAGGTGGCGCTGTGGGTTAAACCACAGAGCCTAGGACTTGCCGATCAGAAGGTCGGCAGTTTGAATCCCCGCGACGGGGTGAGCTCCCGTTGCTCGGTCCCTGCTGCTGCCAACCTAGCAGTTTGAAAGCACGTCAAAGTGTAAGTAGATAAATAGGTACCACTCCAGCGGGAAGGTAAATGGCGTTTCCGTGCGCTGCTCTGGTTCACCAGAAGCGGCTTAGTCATGCTGGCCACATGACCTGGAAGCTGTACGCCAGCTCCCTTGGCCAATAAAGTGAGATGAGCGCCGCAACCCCAAAGTCGGTCACGACTGGACCTAATGGTCAGGGGTCCCTTAACCTTTTAAAACCAAGTACGCTTATATCTCTAGAACGTGTTCTGTGGCTCGTTGTGCGGAGAAGAGTAACTTGTTTAGCTTTGCGTGCTACATGGAAAAAATGAAACGAATCAGAAGACCAAGGCTAATCTGGGTATTTTAGATGCATGGGAGCAACATAACTTGCATATCATTCTCCTGATCTTGGTGGATGATGAAATTAGTGGACATGTTCTACTTATGCTCTACAGAAGTTTTGATATGATTTTGCTACTCATTTGAACAGTCTGAATCGACCTCTATAGAACCTTGAAACGTGGTCTTAAAAATGGAAAATCAATTAAATCAGCCTAGACCTTGCCACTTCCATATTAGTTTTTGCCTTTGTAGCATTTCTGCAGCCATGAGGCCTTGAAACATACTTAAACATAACAACTAAACCTCAGACCCCACGATTCTCTGAAGCACGTTTAGGCTGCATATTTCCACTTCAGAAGTCACATGTATGTTTCACTCTGGCACCTTGCCAAGGTGTTGGCGATGTTGTCCTGCACCTGGTAAAAGGTAAAGGGACCCCTGACCATTAGGTTCAGTCACTGACGACTCTGGGGTTGCGGTACTCATCTCACTTTAATGGCCAAGGGAGCCGGCGTTTGTCAGCTTCCGTAGACAGTTTTTCCAGGTCATGTGGCCAGCATGACTAAGCTGCTTCTGGCGAAGCAGAGCAGCGCATGGAAATGCCATTTACCTTCCCGCCGGAGCGGTACCTATTTATCTACTTGCACTTTGATGTGCTTTCAAACTGCTAGGTTGGCAGGGGCCTGCACCTGGTACCTACCTCCATATGTGGTGGGAATGTGCAAAAATCCAGGCTTTCAGTACTCCCAGAAGTTAACAAAATAGGAGGGCCCATCACCTGGCAAATCTATCACTGCCCCTTTTATATATCATCCCCTAACAACATCCCTATAGGGTATCACCAAGCACCAAAGCCCAGACCTGACATTCTTATGCTAAATTCAATGAACTTTCCAAGGTACGAAGGAACATAATGTCAAAAGGCATAAATAAAATCTTCCACTCGCCAACCTCTGACTGATGTGCAGGGAATAGATATGCCTTATTGACAGACTCCGTGGCAGACTGGCTGAGAACCGATAAGGAACTAAAGTAAAGGTAAAGGTACTGCTGCCTGTACGGGCCAGTCGTTTCCAACTCTAGGGTTGCGTGCTCATCTCGCTTAAGAGGCCGGGAGCCAGCACCGTCCGAAGACACTTCCGGGTCACGTGGCCAGCATGACGAAGCTGCAGCTGGCGAGCCAGCACCAGCGCCGCACACGGAAATGCCATTACCTTCCCGCTATAAAGCGGTACCTATTTATCTACTTGCACTTAAGGGTGCTTTCGAACTGCTAGGTGGGCAGGAGCTGGGACTGAACAACGGGAGCTCACCCCACCGCGGGGATTCGAACCGCCGACCTTATGATCAGCAGGTCCTAGGCACTGAGGTTTTACCCACAGCACCACCCGCATCCCTGATAAGGAACCAGCCTACCCCTTAAAACTAGTTTCTTGGAACATTGCAGGCTAGAGGAACAAACTAGCTGACCTGGACTTCAAAACGTGCTTGCAAACATTTGATATTGTATGCCTACAGGAGACATGGCTAATGGAGATAAACTCTTTGAAACTTCAGAGCTTGGGAACAACCTGCTCACACCCTTGAGCAAATAGCCAGATTTAAAATCTAGGATTACATATCGATAGAAAATCATCATGGAAACGCCATCTGGAAGCAATTAAGCTAATATTTGGTTGTTCTACTAGGTTCTTCCATTCAAAGGGCGAACAGTTAATTAACCCAGATATTAAGATTTTTGTCTCTAAAATCATCACCCAAATGTTCTATGGGACTGAGATATGGGGAACTGGTGTCAAATATGAAATATGAGATCCTAGAAAATAATATTTTGAGGCAGATTTTGGAGCTTCCCTTTGGGACACCAGAAGCCAACCTCAGAGCCAAGTTGGGCCTTCCCTTACGAGCAGCCAGAATTGATCTAGCCTATCTGAGATACTGGCACAGGCTAAATGCCTTCGAGGATCATACTTTTACTAAGCTCTGCTGGTTAGAGCAACTAAGGACAGGGGGCTGTGCACAAAAAGTGCCAAGATAAATTTAGGGCTTATAATCTCCAAATGGAGAAGTACTTGGCCCTTAGACCACGCGACCTTAGAAATTGGAGTTTTGATCAGGATGCCAGCCAAGACAGAGCATCCATCATTGCTGCCCACTACTCTACTTGGTACCCCCAAATTAAGACCAATCACTCAAGGCCCTGTTACCTTGAAACTCTGACCTTCCCACAACTACGCAGGGCCTTTGTAGAACTAAGATTTCAACAGATGCCCTCAGCATATTTAGAGGGGAGATACTGGGGAATTCCCCATATGGATCACAAATGTATACATAGATGCAATCAGGTAGATGACAATACACACTATCTGCTGATTTGCCCCCTGTATACAATGCCCAGGGGAAAATTTGTATTGCCAACTTTTAACTGGCTTCCTAGTCGATCCGTACAGGAAGCGACAGTTGAACTCCTAGCTGATAAACATCTATATATTACACACCAGTCAGCCAAATTTGCACTGCCAGCCAAGAAGCTCCATTCTAGCTATGTGAATGCACTCCAGTCTTAAGTCTTAATGTTGTAAATTTCTTTTTAAGTTGTAAACTGCTACAGGTTATGTGTACGATTTTAGATGAAAGTTTCCCTTTATTCTCTGTCGTCCATTGTAAAGGCCTTTGGCTTTATACAATAAAAAATTGATTGATAGTACAAAATGGTCTGCGAAATAGCCCTTTTAGAGCGATTAACAAATAAGTCCATGATGGTGACACAGACAGATCAAGAAGGATGGCTTTACCCCAGTGTGGTTTGATTTTATAATATATGCTAGCATTCCACAGAATGAACAATCTCCCCCACCAGCCTTTAGTTTGATTTGGTTGATTTAAGCAGATGCCCAGCCCACCCCCCACAATTCCATTCATAGACACTCCACTTTGCTTTACCTGCAGCATAATAGGAAAATGATCACTAAATTAGCTTCAATACAATCGATACTTGCCTGATATAGTTGAGATGCTATGTTTGGACTAAATCAAGGATATCTGGCTGTACAAAGTTGAATGTTAACTGTTGATTTTGCTGTTCTCTTTTAATTTTGTTTGTAAATTAAGATGCACGCACTGGCTATAGGTAATGAACCAGATGGCTAGGATGTTACAGTAAACCTAACATGCTTCACCTTGTCATATATGAATGGTACGAGCCTGCCATGGTCTGCTTATTTGTATTACTAATATTATCTGTATTTTCTTTTTTAAACAACAACCCGATAAAAAGTTAAACAAAAAAGAAATTAATAAAGAAGTTATATGCAGCCGACGTCTGCTGTAATGTAAACCTGAATTATCTGAATTACTGTTGGTAGTGCTAATTCTTGTTTATACTGGTACAGCATAGATCAGCATTTCTTTTGCATTCTGAAAAGCATTGCTGGTGGGAAAGCCTTTTTGCTTCCTATGTGTAAAGGCCATTCCATTGCCTTAGTTGTAGCCACATGAACATGGTTTCTGTTCAGGGGGCTGTTGTTGATGAATATGATGCTTTTGATCCATGCTGCTTTCTTTTTGCACTGTTTATTTTTATTAAACTCCATGTACTTTTAAAGACTTTTCTATAGTGAGATCTAGAGCCCATGCCTATTCAACCAATGCTTTTATTATGTGTCTGTATTAATCTACATAAAATGTGTGCACAGACCATTCTGAAACTATATTTAGATTATTCTAACAGTAGCATTTTATTGTGAACTCACTGGGAGGGCTAATGTGCATGGAATGAGTTTTTCTCTCCATTTACCTTTTGTATTCATCTTCTTACAAATAAAGCTCCAAATGTTTGTTGGGTTGGTTTTTTTAAAACCAGGGTTTGGATTATATCTTCTAGCATAAATGAAGCTTATAATTGTGTTTTCCTAACAGCTCTGCATTAAAAATAAGTTATTTTGCTGGTAATGGTGTTTTCCTAGAAATTTTTATATCTTGTTGATCATGCATTTGTTTCTATTGTGTATATTTTTGAGGTGTTCTTTATGTGATATTCCTTAAGCAGGACTGAAGTGTTGTTGTGATTCCAGGTTTCATACTCCATCAAATGATATCTGGGGATTTGGTATTCAGGCTTTCATTTTCTTTGTTTTCAGAATGCAACTTTTAATATAGCAATAGTTCTGTGTTTTGGGATGAAGCACTTACTTTTCAGGAGCATACATGGTATCTAACAATGATTGTTTGGGGAACAGCTATGCTGACATATCTTTAGTTACTTTCAATCATTCTGTGTTCTTCTGTTCTTAGAGAACTGGAGTATCTGGATTTGTAGGTAGAAGATTCCTTCTTTCCTACCTGTTTGAGTCTAGAAGGTCACCTGTGGACCATATCTGGCCCATCTAGTGTCACAGTCTCTGTTATTACTATCTCCTTATGTGCAGGCATCTTTTTCTGCTGTTCCTTGTGGCTGCTGGCCAGTTATTCTGATTGTCACATTTAATCTGCAGAATTTTAAAAGGTAGCCTTACATTTTTGTCCATTGGTTGGCCCATAACAAATTCAGATTTTCTGTCCTCTCCGCTTCCGAACCCACCACAACCCAAATAGTAACGGAAAAGAGACCCGCAAGGAGGAAATGAAGGGAAAAGGGAAGGAGATGAACGATAAAACAAAGTAACAGAGAACTGGAAGAGAGAGGCTTCCCATGCAATTGGAGCATTTTGCTTGGAATTGTATTTTTCATTGAGTCATTCCCAGATAGCCATAAGTATTCAAGGTTGGATACCATGCATATTTATCCGCACTTTCACAAGGACTACAAGCAACATGGTAGCCAACAGCCAACAGAATAACTGCACCTGAGGCAACAGACAGGGGATGAGCTGGCTCTCTCCATAATTTGAGTAACACTCCTCTATTTCATTCGTCTCTCCCAATCCATTTGCTGGTAGAAAATTACAATTGTGCATGTGCATTCCTACCATAGAAAAATGCAATTGAGTTATGTCTCCTTGCCTTGCCCCAGAGTAAAGTAGACTTAAAAATGGACTAGGTACAGAAAGGTTGCCCATATTCTGGAGAATGGAGGGATGGGGCTAGCAAAAGAAAAAGGGGTTTATAAGGGTATGATTGCTTAATTGGTAGGTACTACAGGATTTCTGAATATACAGCTTCCATTAATCACTTTTTGGAACAATTGTTCACCTTCAAGGAGAAGACTTGTTCCAGTCCAGGTTTCTATTGTGACTTAAAAACATTTGCTTAGATTTTTAAAAATTTAGATACTGCTTGTCAGCTGCATGTAAAATTTGCATTCAGCTTGATGTTGGTGAGTGGTGAACTGATAGAGTGGACAAGCCCTTAAATTTTAAGCCTTAAAATCTGACAGTATTGGGGAGATTGATTGAAGAAATATTAAAACCACCTTTTCCCTTAATTGTTAAGTGTCCAGGGTTAAAAATTTCATTCATGCACACCCCCTCCATTTATTATTGGTTTTGCAGTGTTTGTAAAGATGTGTGTTCTTTTCCTTCAAAATAGGAATGGAGTCTGCCTAGCTTGCAGTCTAAATCTTCATATTGCATCGCAAACCACCCACAGCTATAACATTTTTCATAGATTGGATTACTTCTGCATATATAATTAAACTTTTAAAAGAGCTGCTGTATGATTTCATGTCAGCTTTATACATTATGTATCTATTAGGTAAATGCTAAATTAGGGTCCAGTCCAGTACCAGTAATTATTGTTGTGAAGAGATTACTTGAAAATTGGTTTGCATAGCCCAGTACTGCAAGCTATTTCTGAGTAGCCTCATCAGAGGAAATCAGGTGACTTTTAGTCTGAGGTGGTTTCTTGACCTCTAATTATAGCTAGATCACAAGAAGGCTGAATTGTCTGAGTGCTCTATAAAAAACAAAGCTCTTTTTTCTCTGCTGCTTAAAAATACAGTCTTTCTTAGATATAAAAATAATAATAAGAAGAATAGTACAAGTGGAGACCTGCAACAAAATGCTGCAGTGTGTTGCTGTCAGCCAGCCATGCTCCTTCCCAGGATACTCCATTACATTGTCCTTCTCTCCCCTGCCCTCGTGCTTTTCCCCTATACCACGGGACGTGTATCACCTTCAATGGATTATTTTGGCTTTGTTGTCGTTTTTGGCCCTTCTTTAGAAGCATCCCCCAAAGGAAAGCTTTCCTCCCTAAATACTCCATTTCCCCTTTGGGTTTTCTGTTTTTCCCTTTCCTGTTTTAGGGTTCATTTCCCCCTCTCCTAAATATTTTTTACTTCTGTTCACCTTTGTGCTCCCCCATGCTTATTGATACCTCCCCTTTGTGCATGAATGGTTTTATTTTGACTGCATGCAGATCTACACTTCATGCTTATGCTACTAGTCTGAATAGAAGCAGAAAGCTGGCCTTCTCTTTTAATAGTTGCTTGAAATAGGAGTTCCAACCTTCTCCAGGGAATGACTGTAGCTCAGTAGCATGCTGAAGGTCCCAGGCTCAAATCCACATCCCCTCCAGATAGAGCTGAGAAAGACTGTCTGTAACCTTGAGGAGCCAGTGCCAGTCAGTGTAGACCAAGTATCTTCAACCTTTTCAGACTTAGGACCCACTTTTAACCAAAACACACAGGGGACCCTTTTCTTAATCTCTTACCACATATTTGCATGGTGGTAGTGCCCCTGTTGCAACCCACCTTGGATCAGGCTGTGACCCACTACTGTGACCCACCAGTTGAAGACCAGTGGTGTAGACAGTGCTGAGCTAGATGGTCTAGTGACTTAGTATAAGGCACCTTCCTCTATTCCTATATGTTTCTCCTTCTTGACCATGGAGAATCCTGGCTTGCTTTTATTGTGCTGTTTCCCAGAGCTGGATTTATGTAACCCAAGGTGCTGGTATAAATTGCACAGGTATGCATTTGCAGGGCCGTATTTCTTTTAAATGGGAAGTCGTTGGGTGCCTCCCCCCCAATACAATATAAAAATGTTTCCCCTCTTGGGAAGAAAACTGGTGTCGGAAAAGAGATCTGGCTTAAGGGTCCTTTTAAGATTGAATGATTAATTCAACAAGTTCCATGCTCCAATCTCACACCGCTCCATCTGGTCAAAATCAGGCATGCCCCAGGGTTGTTTGCTGTTGTCTGGTTGCATAGTCCAGCTACTGCTATGTTAAAAAACAAAAAAACAACAACCCTCTCCTTTGCAGCTACTATCTTTTCATGAGTATATGAAGGTTTACAACCCCCCCCCCTTTGCATTAACCTTATTTTTGTGAACCAGACAAATACTAAAGTGAGGCAGGAAGGTCTATTATTGAAGTGATGCGTGCATCCTTAGTCCAAACCTGTTTTTCTACCCTCCAGAAGAATTCATTATCTTTCTGAAAGCTTTCATGGTTCTTTCTGCCTCTAGGTTATTGGGTTGTCAGGGTGAAGAAATATTGGTTTTAGTTCTGGTAGTGCTGCGGAAACTTGTTTTTATGTTTATGTACTTTATTAGTAAATGCAGATAAAAATGGATGAAGCATATAGGAAAGAAGTGGCATAGTTCCTTCTGGAGTTTGCAGTCTAGGAGTTGGGAACCTTTTTCATCAGGGACGCATTGCTGCTTAGGCAAACCTTCTGGGGACACATACCGGTGGGGGTGGGGGTCAGAGGTGAAAGAGGGTAGAGCAAAGTATTTGACTCTGCATTAAAAAATAAGCAGTAGGCAAAAACCAAAACAGACATGAACATCTTCCTATTAGACATATCAGACATCAGAGTCATTATGTTGTATTTGAACAGTTCCACCCATGCAAAACCACATTCAGCCCCAGCTCTACATGTGGAACAACTTGTAACCTGTATGGGGGATGCACACCCACATGCTTATCAACAGACAGAAATCCAGTCTGGTGGTGGTAGGGTTTTTGGATGAGCATTGTGATGCAAGCAGCTGCAAATCAAGGTCCCACACCAAAAGGTTATGGATACAGAATTTCAGAAGACATTCTTCCCTCCCTGAAATTATTTGTATACATGGAAAACAGCACAGAGACTTGTGACACCTTAAAGGTTCACATATCTAAAGTGTGATATGTATGCATTTGCTGAAGAGGACTGTCTCTAGCCCAGGGGTCAGCAAACTTTTTCAACAGGGGGCCGGTCCACTGTCCCTCAGACCTTATGGGGGGCTGGACTATATTTTGTTGAAAAAAATGAATGAATTTCTATGCCCCACAAATAACCCAGAGATTCATTCTAAATAAAAGCACACATTCTACTCATGTAAAAACACCAGTCAGGCCCCACAAATAACCCAGAGATGCATTTTAAATAAAAAGGACACATTCTACTCATGTAAAAACACACTGATTCCCGGACTGTCTGTGGGCCGGATTTAGAAGGTGATTGGGCCGAATCCGGCCCCCGGTCCTTAGTTTGCCTACCCATGCATGCTCTAGCTCCTCAAAGCCTATGCCACTATAAAGCTGTTAGGTTTTAATACTATAGAATTGTTGCTTTTACTTAAACAAATGAGCATGGCTACTACCCTGATGGAAAAAAAAATCTTTTTTTCTGTTTAGAAGGCTTTTCTTTCTGTGAAATAGTAAATAAACAGAGGAATGTGAAGATTTTGACTTAGTACTGATGTGCCAATTTTAACAGAGCTGCTCTGGCATGTAATGATCTCATATAGTATATGTTTCCTTGGGTGTCCCATGGGATTTTGATATGTAGCCCTATTGTCTACAGGGTGAGGTACTTAAGATCTCATAATCTCAGAAAAAGAAATGCTGACAATATGGAAATGATTATAATTTAATGAAAACATTTTGGGAAAGATCGTTGTCAAGTGTAAGAATGAAGCTCAGTTGAATTTATCTTTGCCTGCCTGTACTTTGAGATGACTCAAAGTGTTTCATTGTGGGAGGGGGTTAGGTGGGTGACAAAACAGAAATATGCAATAAAACCTCCAGTTATAACTACTCCAAGTTTGGTTGAACATACTTTTTGTAAACCTAAATTTCAATTGGATTACTGTCTGCACCTATTTGGATGGCATATGTCAGCTTATATGTGTAAATTAAGATAGTTGTAGTGATGTTTATTGAATGTTCATTGTGAGATGAAAAGTGTTTTACTTTCTTTGCCCCCTCTTTTTCCTCATTTATAAATTAGTAGTAGTAGTAGTAGTAGTAGTAGTAGTAGTAGTAATAATAATAATAATAATAATAATAATAATAATAATAATAAACCTTCAATTGCCATTTAAAAAGGAAGAATAAAATACTCTCCTATACCTCTTAAAAACTGATTTCCCACAAGAGGTTGTTGTCACTGTTGGATGGTATTGCCTTAATTATAATATAGTCTGCTGCCTACAAAAGCAAGTGTTAGAATGTAAAATGAAGATATTAAACTTTGAGAAGCAGCAGTGCCTGGCAAAACTCAGGACTGATAATAAAAGGTGTTGGTTTGAAGATCAAACAGCACAATAATATATGTGTGTGTGTGTGTGTGTGTGTCCAAAATTCGTCATTTTATGAACTCTGAAACTACCCAGTGAGATTATTCAGCCTTCAGTTCCCTCTAGCAGCTGCATAGCAGTGACATGTTGCTTTTGAACCTGACAAATTATTTAAAACCAAGGGCAAGATTGACTGGGTGCCAAGAAAACTAAAGCTGTGCTTTCACTAGATGGTACAAGTTTTTATGCCCAGAGGGGAGAAAAAA
This sequence comes from Podarcis vaucheri, assembly GCF_965113315.1. Classification (NCBI taxonomy): domain Eukaryota; kingdom Metazoa; phylum Chordata; class Lepidosauria; order Squamata; family Lacertidae; genus Podarcis; species Podarcis vaucheri. The sequence goes on from NC_138764.1 coordinate 77,015,970, forward strand.
AGAGTCTTCAGTTTACTTTAAGACTGAATAGTCTAACACTGCATTTTCTATTAATTTAATTGACATCCTGTGTTCCGACTTCAAGGTGGCAAATTAATTGTGGGAGACCATCTGTTTGAAAATTGGGTATGTATACCACTGCCTGGCAGTACTGCGTGTAGTGGCTTTCCAATATCCAATTTAAATCAGATGGAAATGTTGGCCTTTTGAGAATTATTATCAATCAATATTTCATTTTGGTAATGGGCTCTGAGGAGGAAGAGAAGTATAATCTTTGCAGCTGCTTCAAGCCTACAACTTTTTTTAAAAAAAACAAAAATTCGTTGCCATTATAATGCCTGCAATTTGGCCTCATTTTCCTCACTCTGAGAAAGACAGCCAGAAAGTTTATGAATAACACTAGTGAAGTTTTTCTTCTTTAATGTTTATCTTTACTGGAAATCAGAGATTCAGATATGGTACTTAATCTGATTACTTGTGGGTGTTGCATCCTAATCAGAGCTCTGTACTGGTCAGTGACTTGTTCACTGAAAAGAGATTTTATTTTTGCACTCATTCTTCTAACTAAAGTTGTAACACAAAACTTGGGCTTGTGATTATTGAGCTCTGCTTCTCTCTGTGTTATCCCCATCTTCTTCTATTTCCACGAGACTTCTCTATTGGATACATAGCTTTGTATACTTATGCATTTCTACAAAAGATCATGGCTGTTGTGTCCTGCATACATTTTCCTTGTTTTTGAAGTTGCCCCATTAGGATTGTTTGTCTGGACTAGCTGGGAATAACTGCTAAATTTGGAGCGAGAGTGCCTGAAATGTGGGAGTGGGGCCATTAAAAAGCCAACGACCCTCTCTCTCTGAGATAATGACAACTATATACCGTATTTTTTGCACCATAACACTCACTTTTTTCCTCCTAAAAAGTAAGGGGAAATGTCTGTGCGTGTTATGGAGGGAATGCTAACGGGTGGCATGCCTAAGGATTTTCTTCCTCTAAAAACTACGTGTGTGTTATGGTCGGGTGTGTGTTATAGAGTGAAAAATACCGTAATTCATGAGAATGATGTTTGCTCTGCAAGCTTACTTATGAATGAGCCCTCTCAGGTTCTTTTTTTCCTTTAGACACAGATCTGAAGAGTAAAGTTTAAATCAAGAGAAATGATAGCCATAAGTAAAATAGATCAACACAAATTGCCTTCCATTGTGATTCATCTTGTATTTCAAAATTATCTTTAGAACGATTCTCAACTGCTCAGTCAAAAATCAACTTTTGAAAGTTAGAGCTGTGAGCTAACAGTTGTGTGACTTTTTTCTAATGGAATAGGGCATTCAGATCTCCTTCCTCATATACCAGCTTGCCTCAGATGTGCCTTTGCACCTGATGGTCCCATTACTTCAGACTGTACTACCCTCGACTCCATCAGAGCTTCAGCAAGCCCCTTCACTGCATAAGCTGTTTGATTTCTGAATAGTTCTATTTAAGACAGCTGGGCCTCTGAGTATTGTCGTCAGTGAGAGTTTTTAGATTTGGACAGTATGACGATCCATGGATATTCATACTCATATCTTTGAACTTGATTGGTTGCTGACTCTGTAGAGTATATTTTGGAGTAACGGCTTGACAACACCCTGCCTTTGCTCATCAAGTTTTGCATCACTGATACTAAAACAGTGTGTTAATACAGATGCTGAATGGCTGAATATACACCCATAACTCAGAAGGGAGACAGTTCATTCAAGCTGCAATCCAAACCCCCAATCTGTTGTGCTGGAGGAGGTAGTGTCCCTCTACCCAGCTCTAGAATGCTCCACTAGCACCAACCTGGTGCCAAACTCACCATGCCACAAACCTATGGGATTCTCACTGGTAGAAAGTCCCAAAACAGGAGGCTCCATGGAGGGGCTAAGCTAGCCACTCTGCCAACACATGACAGCATTGGGCCAGGTTGATATTTCACCTTCAGGCTGGGGTAGCACAGAGCAGGGTTTTGCCTGTCCCTCATTTTCTGCCCTGGCTGGCATAATTGATGGAGCTACAGATGTGGCAGCTATGCTGCTCCGTCAAGCCTCACTGCTGCCTAGCTGAGGTTAGAATTGCTCTGCCCCTTAAAAACAATGGGATAGCTATTGGCAAAGGTTAGCAAATACAGTAGTTCCATCAGCTCAAAGCTGTACCATCTAGCTCTCTACAAGCTGATTTCACTTGAAGCTTTAATGATGGGGGTTATTTTATTAGCTAGCTTTCCTGACACCAAAAAATCTGTATCTAATTTTTTAAAAACAAAGATGTTTGGAGAGCCACCCTTGCAAGTATAATTAGTCCCATTTGTGTCTTATTTAGCAGTTATGATTTGGCCAAATAGGCTGGCCAATAGAGCTTCGAGAGCTGCTGTGGTGTAATCGAAGGGGACCATTCTCTACCCTGTGTTTGCCAAGCTTGGCCCCCTGGGCTGTGTGCAGTTTGCCAGCTGTGTAATTGGCCTGCCAGATGCTTGATAAACCACGTGTCTGCAGCCTTTCTGGGGCAAAAAAGAAACAGGGACTTAATCAAGCGCCTGGTGGGCTACAATGTATGTGTACCGTGCTGTGCAAGGCCTGGCAGCTATAAATTTGACAGGTCTGTCCCCAATCCCATTTATACCCATTTGAAGGAAAATCTGTTCCTTAGTTTTTGTGTCAGATTTGGATTCCCAGTGCCTTTGCCTATGTAAATAGAAGACCAAATCCTATTATTCACATCACATTGTACACAAGGAATTTTTTTTGCAAAGATTAAGCTAGACTATACCTATGGAGGAAGTGCTGGCCTTTGGTGATGTCAGGGAACTGACATCAGAGGGAAAGGAGGTGATAGGGCTCCCAGAGACGGGGAGAGACTCAACAGCCAAAGCAGGGACCAGCAGGGGGAGCGCGGGGTCTCTGGAGGAGGATCTCAGTAATACTGAGAGAGACGCAGCAACGCAGGCAGGAAGCAGGGGAGAGAAAGGGGTGAGAGACACGTCCAGCGAAAATAGTGGGGAGGTGTCAGAAGCAACTGCAGGGAGACCCATGCTTCGTCGGAAGCTGTCACGTCGTGAGTCCAGGAGACGTGTTTCCGTTAAGGAACTTCTTTGTTGGAGGCGTTTCCGCAAACAGCCACTGTCGGACTCTAATAGTGACTAGAGCAGACATGTCTGAGGAGCTCTGTCACACACAGAGGTTTGTGGGGCCGCACAAACTCTGAAGGGGCACCATTTTAAGCACAAGCAGCTAATCATCCCCTGATAGCAGTCCGACAGTCTCTGTACGCTGCCTGTGCAGGAGAAAGCATCATGAGCGACCCAGCCGGAGCCGGAGTAGCAGGGGGAGGAGCTGATCCAAGCTTGGAAGAAAGATACCGAGCATTGGAGGTCCAACTGGCGCTGCAGACGGCGAGGCTCGAGGAGAGGAGGGCTCAAGATGCAGACAAGAAGGGGAGAACCACTCAGTTCCCCAGAAAGGTACCAGGATTGGTGCAGAAGTTTGGGGGGGACCCCAAGGATTACCATGCCTTTAGGACTGAAATGCAATATGCCCTGAATGTCCAGTTTGATGAGTTCCCTGATGAGGAATCTCGAGTTGCTTTTGTAATTGGGCATCTTGAGAAGGGCGCGCGAGACTGGGTTCGACCCCTGATGGCAACGCACAACGATATCCTAAAGGACACTATGAAATTCTTTCGTGCAATGGATATCATGTTTTCCAGCGACATTGAGGAAGGGGTGGTGCGCAGACAGTTAATGGCTTGCAAGCAGGGAAGCAGATCTGTCCGTGAGTACTGGACTGAATTTACCATGCTGATTCACAGATTGGGGTGGGATTTATCGGCAGCACCCATTCAGATGCTATTTGAAGAAGGTCTTTCTTCAGCTGTGAAAGACGAGCTGGCCAGGAGCCCCAGGGCGGTGTCTATGGATCAGCTGACCAAATCTGCGCTGACCATTGGAGCGCGCCAGGAGGCAAGAGCCTTGGAGAGGCGGGAAGGGAGAGGGGAACGTTGGAAGGAGTTACGCATTCCAGACATTCCTGAGCCAGCTTTCCCGCCGGCAGAGCCGATGGAAATCGGAACAGCCCGCGCGCGCGCAGTTTCAAAGCCCAGTGAGGGGGCGAAGAAGGAGGGAAAGGGAGCCCGGAAATGCTATCTCTGCCAACAGCCAGGCCACTTTGCCAGAGTCTGCCCCCAGAGGAAGGAATGGCAAGGAATGGTGGGAGCTGTTGAGGGGGAAGAGCAGGGAGAAACGGAGCAGGTAAAAGCCAACGCCTGGTTGCCATCAGGGCACTGCAGCCAGGCCAAAGAGCAGTGAAAGTGCCCCTTCCCCAAGTGCCAGTGCCAGAAGCTCCTCGACCTGCTCTAGTGATTGAAGTGTCGCTAGAGCTGCAAAATGGACACCCCCTAAAAATAAAGGCACTGTTGGACTCAGGCAGCTCCTGCAATTTTATGAGCAAGGAGTTTGCTGCTGAACACCAGATACAGACTATCCCTTTAAGCAACCCCCTGCAGGTGACCACGATCGATGGCAGGGAACTGTTGGGAGGAGGAGTCAGCTTGCAGACCATCCCAATGATAATGAGGGTGGCAAGGCACACAGAACTGATAGCGTTTAATGTGGCCACCTTGGGAGGTGCTCCCATTATTTTGGGAATGAGCTGGCTAGCCCTACATGATCCGCTGGTGGGCTGGCATCAAAGAGTGGTTTCCTTCGGTTCCGCACATTGCTTAGAACACTGCAGGGGGGAAAAGGGGTCAGCAGGGGCCCAAGCCACCCTGGCAGGGACTGAAGTAATGGAGAAGGGGAAGGTGCCACCACAGTATGCTGATCTCAGCGACGTGTTCAGCGAGAAGGAAGCTGACCAACTACCTCCGCATAGACCCTTTGATTGCCAGATCAATTTACTCCCCGGAGCACAGCTTCCTGTAGGCAAGTTGTATGCCATGTCAGACAGGGAAATGCAGGAGTTGCGAGCGTTCATTGACAAGAACCTGAAGAGAGGCTTCATCAGAGAGTCCAAGGCAGCGGGGGGTAGCCCAGTGTTTTTTGTGGACAAAAAACACACGGACAAGCCGAGGCTGGTATGTGACTTTCGGGCCTTAAATGCAGTGACCGAGCCGGCGGCTTTTCCTATGCCCAGGATTGATGATATTTTGACCAGGGTGCGGAAGGGAAAGATTTTTACAAAGCTGGACCTAAGGGGGGCGTACAACCTGATACGTATAAGGAAAGGGGATGAATGGAAGACCACCATGTTCACCCCTTTGGGGGCATTTGAATACTTAGTTATGCCTTTTGGATTACAAACAGGCTCCGCGTGTTTTCAAGCTTTCATGAACCACGTACTGGGGCCTTTGCTCTACAAGAATTGCGTGGCCTTCTTAGATGACGTGTTGGTGTATTCGGAGAATGAGGAGCAACATGTGAGAGACGTCAGAGAAGTGTTGAGCAGGCTGCAAGCCAACAGACTGTGGGTGAAACTGGAGAAGTGTCAGTTTCATACCAAGGAGGTGGAATTCCTGGGGTACCGCTTGTCAGATAAGGGGTTGGCCATGGACCCCGGCAAGGTTCAAGCGGTGCTGGAATGGAAAACACCCAAGACCAAGAAGGATGTGCAGAGGTTCCTAGGGTTTGGAAACTTTTATCGTAAGTTCATCCGAAACTTCGCCCACCTGACGGCGCCCATCACGGACTGTCTCAGCAGCAAAAAGAAGTTTGTTTGGACGGGGGAGGCGGAGCGAGCGTTTGAGGAACTGAAAAGGGCCTTCGCCTCTGACGAACAACTTCTACATGTGGATTTACAAAAAAAGCTGAGGGTCGAAACAGACGCGTCGGACAGAGCCATAGGGGCGGTGCTTCTTCTGCAGCCGGGGAAGGAGGGGTCAGAGTGGCGACCGTGTGCCTTCTTTTCGCGAAAGCTGAACAAGTCTGAGAGGAACTACACGGTGTACGACCGGGAACTTCTTGCAATTTATGAGGCCTTCCGGAGATGGAGGCACCTACTAATTGGTGCACAACAGAAGGTGCAAGTGTGCACGGACCATAAGAATCTAGAGTATTGGAGAACTGCGCGAGTGCTCAACCAACGGCAGTTGAGATGGGCCCAGGAGTTCTCCAAATTTAACTTTGAGATTTGTTACGTACCAGGCCCGGAGAACGTTAGGGCGGACGCTCTCTCACGCAAACCTGAATATTTGGAGGGAGAGGGTGCACCCGAAGAGACCCATGTCATTCCCGAGGACCGCTGGGTGTGTGGGGCGGCATTGGTGGGGCAAAGGGAACTGGTAGAGGGAACGGGGCAGGATGAATACGCCCAGGACAAACTCAGGAGTCTTAGGAGGGAGGGAGACAAACCCGGGGGTTTTGAGGAGAGAAATGGGGCGTTGTACTACAAGGGAGCGTTATACATACCTGAAGGGGAATTGAGGGAAAAGGTACTCAAGCAACTGCACGATAACCCCACAGCAGGGCATTTTGGGCAACACAAAACCATGTGGCTGGTTATCAGGGAATTCTGGTGGCCCAAGGTTAGGGAAGATGTACGGGAGTATGTGAGAGGGTGTGACCGATGCCAACGAGCCAAGGGGGAGAGGCGGGCGCCGGCAGGTTTATTAGAACCACTACCCACGCCGGAAAGACCGTGGGAGGCAGTGGCAATAGATTTCATGACTGATCTGCCCAGGTCCAAAGGGAAAACAGCCATTATGGTGGTGGTAGATCTGTTAACCAAGATGGCCCACTTTATAGCCTGCTCACATGCGGTCACAGCAGAAGAAACCGCCAAATTGTTTGTGGAAAATGTGTTTAGGTTGCATGGCGCCCCCTTGAGGGTGGTTTCGGACCGAGGGAAACAATTTACTTCCAGGTTCTGGAGGAAGCTCATGAGCTTACTGCATGTAGAGGTTAATTTCTCTACTGCCCGTCATCCAGAAACCAACGGGCAGGCGGAAAGAGCTAATGGTGTCCTCCAGCAATATTTGAGGTGTTATGTTAATGACAGAGAGAATGATTGGGTGGAGAAGCTGGCGTTGGCAGAATTTGCTTACAACAATGCAGAGAACGTGTCCACGGGGATGAGCCCTTTTTTGGCCAATCACGGGTGTCATCCCCGAGCCTTCCCAGGGGGGGAGGGGGAGAACTGGAGCGTTCCAGCAGCAGAACAGTTCGTTGAAGAAATGGAAGCGATCCATCGCCAACTCCAACTTAATTTAAACCGGGCGAAGGAGGAATATAAGAGGCAGGCAGACAAAACCAGAAGGGAAGGGGAAAGCATTAGGGTGGGAGACCAGGTGTGGCTGTCCACCCAAGGGTTACCATTTAAAGGAGGTTGTAAGAAGTTAAGACCCAAAAGACTGGGCCCATTTGAAGTCACGCAACAGGTCAACCCAGTGGCTTTCAGACTCCGGTTACCGAACCACATGAAGTTGCACCCAGTGTTCCACAGATCGTTGCTGTCACCGTATATAGGGGACAGAGAGGGGAGGGTCAATAGGGGACCAGCGATGGAGGAAAAAGAACACAGCTACCATGTAGCGGAGATTCTAGATTCCAGGTGGAAGGGAGAGCAAGTAGAGTATTTGGTAATGTGGGAAGGGGAACCGGAGTCGGAAAACACCTGGGTCAGGGCAGAGGATGTAGATGACGAGGTTCTAATTGAAACTTTTCATCAGAGATTCCCTCGTAAACCCCAGCCAGTGGCGAGGTTCCGGAGGGAATACTTCGCCACCACCGACGAAGAAGAGGAGTTGGAGGGGTTCTCTGATTCCGAGGTGGAGGAGGATTCAGCGAGTCGGAACGAAGACCGATGGAGGGAAATGTTCGAGACGTCTGAAGATGAAGAGGATTCGTTTCGGGGTTTCAGCTCCTCACCGCCCAGAGGAGAGGGAGGGGGCGGGGGGGAAGGGGGCCCTGGAGGGGAGGTGGATGTCAGGGAACTGACATCAGAGGGAAAGGAGGTGATAGGGCTCCCAGAGACGGGGAGAGACTCAACAGCCAAAGCAGGGACCAGCAGGGGGAGCGCGGGGTCTCTGGAGGAGGATCTCAGTAATACTGAGAGAGACGCAGCAACGCAGGCAGGAAGCAGGGGAGAGAAAGGGGTGAGAGACACGTCCAGCGAAAATAGTGGGGAGGTGTCAGAAGCAACTGCAGGGAGACCCATGCTTCGTCGGAAGCTGTCACGTCGTGAGTCCAGGAGACGTGTTTCCGTTAAGGAACTTCTTTGTTGGAGGCGTTTCCGCAAACAGCCACTGTCGGACTCTAATAGTGACTAGAGCAGACATGTCTGAGGAGCTCTGTCACACACAGAGGTTTGTGGGGCCGCACAAACTCTGAAGGGGCACCATTTTAAGCACAAGCAGCTAATCATCCCCTGATAGGTTGTGTTCCCCATAAGTGATAAACTTAAGGATGACAGTCAGGGAAGTTGGGTTGCATGACGAAAGTGTAAACATTATATACCAAGGAATAAAAGTTCCAGAGTTTTCAGAGGAGGAAGAAGCAGAGTTTGGATTTGATATCCTGCTTTATCACTACCCTAAGGAGTCTCAAAGCGGCTAACATTCTCCTTTCCCTTCCTCCCCCACAAGAAACACTCTGTGAGGTGAACTTCAAAGAAGTGTGTCTAGCCCAAGGTCACCCAGCAGCTGCATGTGGAGGAGCGGAGATGCGAACCCGGTTCCCCTGATTAGGAGACTACCGCTCTTAACCACTACACCACACTGGCTCTCAGAGTGCAGTGTCTTTTAATTTTTTTAAATTATTTTTTTAGAAACAAGCCTAATGTATTTCAGGCATCTATATTTTGGGCCTTCTTAGGGGTCAGAATGCAAAATTGAAACAAACTGCCGAGCTCTCTAATAATACAAGAATTTCTTTTTCTTTATTGTTGATTGATTCCCTTTTGGGTCTATTTTTGGATGCTGAGTGTTTCTTTCTGCCCCCTTTAATAAATTTTAGATTATACGATAGATTTTCAATCAATATATCCTCTCCACAGACACCTCTATGATGATGTTGGCATTAAAATATCCTGTTCTTTTTCAATGAAAAAGAAAAAGGGAGACCAGATCGTGCCAAAGATATCTTTTTTGGAGATGCCTTTGATTAGTCGCCAATGGTATATGAGGCGTTCTGATAGAGCAATGCTCCAGTTGTTATTAACCCAAGCCTCTATTGGTATATTAGAAGTTTCCTTCCATTATTGGGCAATAACTAGTCAAGCTGCTGTGAAAAGGAAGGAAATAAATTCTTAGATTTAAGGGTAGAATTTGGGGTCTAATCTAATGATAATAAGGCAAGTGCCAAATTAGGAGGGATAGATTGTTTAGTGATTTTGGAGGTCAGATTAAAAACTTTTCCTCAAAAGGTGGGGACCATGGTACACTCCCACCAAACATGAATATAGAAACCTAGTTCTCCACTCCACTCCACTCCCCCCCCCAACATAATGGTGAGCTTAAAGGATTTATCTTTGCAAGGCATGTGGGGGTCCAGTGCCACCAAAAGATAATTTTAAGGGAAATTTCCTGGAGGCGAGTCGAAATTGTTTTTAAAGATGGATTTCGCAGTATTGATTCTCATGCTTTTTCACTTATTGAAATTCCTTCAGTCTTAAGCATCAGGAAAATGGTTGTTCCTTGCCTACAAAAGGTTCCAAACTCTGGCATCTCCCAGTTGAAATTATTGTGGGTAGTGGTGCTGGAAAAGGCCTATTGGAGAACCTGTGCCAGTCAGAAGGATTTTGGACTAGATGTTGTCTGACTCAGTACAATATGTTTACATGTGATATGATCCACTTTGAAGTCAGTTACAACACACTTGCTAAAAGGATTCCAGCAAAAGTTGGCTACTGCTGTTGTGTTCCATGCTTTCTATCCTTTGATGTATTACATTTTCCATGACAGAAAGAGCTGCTAATTAGTGCTAGAATCAGGTACAGTTATCCTGAAAGCAATGCGAATTTACAAGTGTTGAAAACTAGGATTAAACTTGATTGCTTCGACTTCTAGGGTTTCTGAACACTGGATTTAAATGGGAAGGTTATGTCACAATGGAGTTACAGGTTCTATTCAAGTTGCACTAGGTGGATGTTTGTGATTTTTTAATATATATTTACACACACACACTTATTCAAAGTTATACAAAAATACATGCCCATTACAAAGTATCTTTTTATAATATATGGAAATAAAACAGCTACTTAGTTTGCGATTGTGATCAGAATCTAGCCAAAATGATTTCAATTTGGAAAAAGGACGAGAAGCTTCGTGATTTTTCAAGGCAGAATATGAATGTTCTTTTAAAGCACTTGCTGTATAATTTATAAATAATGCTATTTTTAGACAGTCATTATAATTTGTCTTTCCTAGAACATGGAAAAGGCAGTTTGGAATTAAGCATAGTTTGCTGGGAGGAATTTTCTGTTGTACAGTACTGTTATTGTGGAGATCTTTTACAGGTAGTCTTCAGAATTGGTATTGCTGTTTTTAAAATCCTTTGCAAATAGATATACTCTCTTGCAGAAGGGGAGCTGGAAATGGTCTTTGGGAGTATATTTATTATTCACTTTTGTCACTGGTGTTGTTTCCTTTATAATGAGTATAGCCATTATATCTGCTTGTTAATATTAATAATCTGAGGCAAGAAAAATAATGGCATTGTAATTCTCCCTACTAGTGAATCTTGCTTTAATGCACTTTGGGTTGTTATTATTATTATTTGAGTGCGGAGCTCATTTGTTCTCTGGAGCATATACAAAACCCCATCAAACATAATGCTAGGAACTGACAGTTTGGTTAGGATTAACATTAAAAGCAGATCTCTAGAGGCCAAGTGGAAATTTTTTGTCCTTTCTGGTTTCCACACTCTGTTCCTCATCACATTCCCCACTCACTGAGCAATGGAAGGTGGTATATTATATGCTCCTCGGTGTAGGTACATTTTCATGCATACCCAGAATTAACCAGGTATGTCTGCAGGGAAGCCTGCAGCCTTTTCTGCTTCTCCTGTTACCTCCTTTATATATGGATGCAGTGGTCTCCTGGGAAAAAACTTCCAAGTTTGGACTTCACATCATTACATTTTGCCATGGACTCTTTGTCACTTTCATTTTGGAGAAACAAAGATTTCCACGAAATGGTGCAGTGGGCAAATTTTGTGAGCCTCAAATATTTACTATCTGACAGCTGCGTATGCTGTATATTTGTGCAATTGCCCAAATAGCTTTTGGAGAGACACTTCTGTGAGTAACTCCACATATAAGTTGAACACAAAAGATTTTCAGACTTGTTTCTGATGCTAAATTACTGGGGAACCAGCATCATGAGAAGATGAACTGAGTATGAGTAAAAAGCCCATTTGGCTGCGCTAACCGTTAAGCATGCAATCATATGGTCTAATAAACATTTCTTAAATCGCCTTGTGGTAGCTATTAATTTATAGTCCAAGCCAGATACAATTTTAATTTATGTTTTCGAATTCCATGCTTGGGACTGGACATATTTCTGTCTTAACAAAAGCAGCCTTGGGTCCTCTACTTTTTTTCTTCCTGTGCTGTGTTCCTTCTTAAAATCACCCACTGAAGCTGCTATTTTACCTGATTTTTAAACTTGATCCCTTTATAGCATTTTTATTCCGATAAATGAATGGTTCAGGCACTCTGCTTTTTTTGGGGGGGGGGTTTAAAATCAGTAGCATTGTTATTATTTACTAAATTTCTATATCACCCTTCATCAAAAGATCACAGGTGGTTTACAATATAAAAACACAAAATCTATACCATAATAACAAACAAACAAAAATACCCCGCAAATACAGTTTAAAAGGCCATAGATTGTTTAATTAGCCAAAGGTCCAAAAGGAATGTTTTTGCTTGGTGCCTAAATATATGCAATGAAGGCTCCAGGTGAGTCTTCCTAGGGAGAGCATTCCAGAAACAGAGAGAAAGAAAAATTCCATAGACCACAGCAACTCCCTTCCTCCTACCTTCAGGTTTTCCTGATGCTGCACTGAGTACCCAGGTTGACACAGCTGGAGGAGACCAACTTCACCTGCTCACCCACCCAGGTCTCAGCGATATAGACCAGATTGCCTTCCTCCTCCATAATCGGATAATGGATGAGGGAGGTCTTACTCAGAGTCCACCTGGCATTCAGCAACAGCAACTGCAGACCCAAAGGGTGATAGGACAACCACAATTCCCCAGGTTAGAGGAATTTCACATGGCACAGTCACTAACTACCTGACCTCCCCAATTCCTGAACCACTGCGACTGAGCACCCCTGCTCTCCCCCCAGACACATCTCCTCTCCCCTCAGTAAAACCAAACAACAACAGACCCCACACAAATTAAGAAGCATTAAAACAATTGTAGCAGCAGCTGTGTCTCTACTGCACCTGCAGCCAGGAGATGTAAATTGTCTGCAAGTACAAAGGTCATAATACTGCTGCATCGCTCCAAACTCTAGACTCCTAAAATCTGGCGAAACTTTGATGCAGGCACCAACTCAGTGCTCAAAGCATGACTCATATACAGGCATTAATTCCTTCCCCAAAGCCAAAGCAAACCGCATGGATGCTTGAACCTTTGTTTCCTTTGTCTTAGCCTGATTTTAACTCATAGCCATCATCTGATGCCTCTAAAAGTATATCTTTAAAGTTGCTTATCAAGTAAAATAAACAAATAGCCTGGATTTCTTTCCCCATACATTATTTGTAGCCATGAGCAGTGAAGTAGGAAACTGATGTTGATATGTTAAAAAATGAAACAAGAACCCACACAGGCATGCATTTGGCTTCGTTACCGAAATGTATGTAGTGTGAGCCACCATAGGAATGCAAACAACTGTAATGCATAATCTAATAAGCCTCTCTTGTGTTGCTTTCTTGAGGTTGTTTTGTATCCATCTAGCTGCCCCAAACATGAATATGGTGCAGGAGAACTATAATTCATGGTTTTGGTCCTAGGCAAGGGTTTCAACTGTGGTACACAATGGGGCAAATGTTGTTGATATTATTAGTATTGTACTCATTAATTACCCACCCTTCACTCTAAGGTTCCAGGATGGGTTCCAGCCATTTAAAATACAACATTATAAACAAAATATTAGAAAGAATACTAATATTAGAATCAAGCCAGCCATTTTAACTAATGGAAAATCTGCAAAAGAAGACACAGGCTTGTATTACCGTACATCTCTCCTCTGTCATCCATCATTTCATCTGTTGACTTTACTTCTCCTTCCCACACAAAAGTTGATGGGCAGAAGGAAACTTAATCTGATGTGTGAAGCTGGCCCTCCTTTTGTTTGTGAAAGGAGAAGGATCCCAGAAGGTTCCTGAATGGGGACAACACAGCAACTCAGGAGGGAGACTCTCTCCTCAAAAGAAAGATATTATGGGCAACCAAAGGGCCCACAGGTTCTGCTGAACCCATGGTGCACTGGGTGGAATAAGTCTTGCAGTGCATCTCAACAACCTATTTCTTTTTTTAGGGAGGCCTCCATTACTTTTTCATGGCTGTAGACCTATTTATGCAAAAGCATACATGGAGGGGAAATATTTTTAATTATTTTCCATGAATCATGCTAAGCTACCTTAAAATCTTATAAATCTGCGAAAGACTGAATAATTTGCTTTTTGACAATTAGCTTGTACCTGCCTCTTACAAGAGACCTGAAATATTTTTTTTAACAACCTTGTTGATTCCATACCTTTTGCAGCACTGCCTTGATGAATCTGTGTGACTGTATTGCGGCACTCTTAAGCAAATCAGTTCTGTACATTACTTAAGTGCTAAATTAAATTTTTTAAAGTGTGCCATCTACAGGGAAAGCAAACTGAAACATTAAATAGCTTTTCAATCATGTGTCTTATTTTATAAAGTGTTTAGTTCACAGATGACTCATAACTTGCAAGGCTCTGACACTGGGTATCATAATATTTTGATATTAAGCTGCAGAAACCCATTGCATTATCAGCTTAGCTCTGTAGAATAGAGGAGGCAGCAGCTGAGGCATAAAAACCAAGGCTTCAGTATGACAGAACTAAAATTGGACTTGGCAATTACCACATGGCATGATTCACAGTATTGTGAAGTGAAGCTACTATATAAATCAGCCCCAGTAATCATAGGGTTTAAAATTAGTCTGTTACTATTAACTCTGCTAGCGTTGGCATATGCTGAAGCGTTATAAAAGTGAACGGCGTAGAGTGTTTGAAATACAGGTTTAACGTAAATCGCTTAAGCACACCCCAGCAGGAGGTCTTAAGTTCATGCAGGAGGAGAGTTTTGAGGGTGCCAAGAAAGGTTTCTGTAGCAGACCTTATTGTGCAGTGAGGTCTAACAATAGCTTAGCAATAGGCCACATGATTTGCATGTTTAAGACTTCATGTTCAAATCCTGGCATCTACGCTTAAAGGATTTTGGGTGGCGGAACAGAGAGGAACTTCTGTCCGGACCCCAGAAAGCTGTCCCAAGGCAGAGTGGAAAGTAAGGCATGGAAAGGCAAAATTCTCCACCCAATTTGTGAGCAGAGAAATTGGAATGACCATTTCACTGAATTAGTTTGCAGAGGGGAGAAATTATCCCAACGGTTTTTTTGGAGGGGGGAGGCTCACCATCACCAATGGCAGTGGTACAGCTTTCTTTTCCCCTAAAGTGTGTGTGTGTGTGTGTGTGTGTACGTGTGTCTTTATTTTGCTGCCACGGGCCTAACATCATTCCAGAGCATTGTCTGTGTATTTTGCACCTGCAAAAACAAAAAACAAAAAAAACCCAGTGACAAATATTTGGAAAACTGCTGCTTTATCTAAGGGAGGGTGGGGAGAAAAAAGAAATCTCAGAATCCCCCTCCACTCCTTGGAAAATGTTGGCTGAGTTTCAATAGAAATTATTGGCTAGATAGACAAATGGCCTGGCCACAGTAGGAGGCAGCACTTCATATCTAATATTCTGAATGCTTAATATCCTTTATGGACGTTTCCCCCCATTCTTAAGATTCTCAGCATAGAATGAAATGAGCTTCAAGATTTGGCATATGATGGAAGAAGGTCTTTGCAAAAGAATTCATTCATGTGTCTGTATTCAAGGTATAGGTATGGGAAACATCCTAGTACTGCAAATTTTGATGCAAGCAAAGGTGGAATTCTTTCCCAGCCTCAAATGCCATGCAGCTATAGCTTCCTCAGGACCATGCAAGATATAGGAAGAATAGCTTATTTATTCTTCTATTTTCTACCGGATCCTCTCTGTGTGTCAAAATCACCTGGCTCCTTTCTTTTTATAATAAATAAAAACAGTGTTTTTTTCTAGAAAAATAGGTGCAGGAATTCCCCCCAAAAGCCCTGAATAAAAATATAGGAAAATAAATTAATGGAGCAATCCTAAGTGTATTCATGGCACAACCCTAACCATGTGTTCCCAGAAGCAAGTCCAATTATATAAATTATATAAATGTGCTTAAGGAAGAGGGTGTAATATCCACTTAAGCAAGATGTGGTTTGTTAAATACACTATTTAGATTTTTCATTTCCATCCCAAATGGTAAGGGAGGTACACGCCCATGCTGTTTATTTCTGAGGATTATCATTCCTCATAAATTTCTTTTCTGCCCCCTGGGCCTTTTTTAACCCCCAGGTATTTATCCACCCACTGCATAGTCCCACCAACCCCTAGGGGTTAATAGTGACCACTTTGGGAAACCCTAGGTGGAAGGATTAACATTGCAGATCAGGATCCAAAATAGCAAAGATGCCATTACTGGTGAGACTTGTAGTAGACTATGTAACTGACTGTATTGTTTGACTACAGATTGTGACTTCTGAAGCTCTCAGACTTTGCAGAATAGGCAGGTTTTATGTATTTGTTTATTAGGAATCTTTTCATTCTGAAAGACTGATCTATAATTTGCCAGTGAGTAAAATGTCATTGCGTTTATTGTTGTTGTTTAGTCGTTTAGTTGTTTCCGACTCTTTGTGACCCCATGGACCAGAGCATGCCAGGCACTTCTGTCTTCCACTGCCTCCCAGTTTGGTCAAACTCATGTTCGTAGCTTCGAGAACACTGTCCAACCATCTCGTCCTCTGTCGTCCTCTGTCGTCCTCTTCTCCTTGTGCCCTCCATCTTTCCCAACATCAGGGTCTTTTCCAGGGAGTCTTCTCTTCTCATGAGGTGGCCAAAGTATTGGAGCCTCAGCTTCAGGAGCTGTCCTTCCAGTGAGCACTCAGGGCTGATTGCTTTTATTAGGCATAGATAAATATGTGGGTATTCTGACAAAGGGCTGAAGCTTTCTGATTTTCCATTGTTTTCAGCTATTTAGTTTTCTCCCCTTTCTTTGCAGCTTAAATAACATATAATATGGCTAAAAGACTATCCAATAGTTTGAAGGAAAAAATGCAGAAGGTATCATAAATGAGCGGAACGTGAGAAATCACTATTCAAGAAGCAGGAAGTATGCCTTTAGCCAGGAAAAAGCTGTCATTGGCATTGTGAAAAGAGTGGTATAAATAGGGCACTGGATTAGAAAGCAGGAAACCTGGGTATTGTGTATTTTTGTTTTCTGGTGGCCTAAGATAAGGCTGTTAACCCTTTCCCCCTTCTGCTCTAATAATGCAGTTTGCTATTCGCTGAAGGTCAGCTTCCCCCTCCCCCTTTTTTCTGTTTTGCTTTACAGGTATTGGAATTTTGCTCGGTGATGTCAGTTTGCCTCTAGATGGGATGTGCCTGTGTTCTGTTACTGAGACATCTCCCTGTGGACTAGATTTTGTGATGTTTCCCATTTCCTAGAGGTGACACCAGCGCTGCTCTGTCAACCTGCCAGTGGCAATGCTGAGAAAGTGAGACATCTGGCATCATTCCCACAACGCATCATCTCTGTAGTGCCCTAGCTTGCCTGGGGCTTGAGGTTTTAGCTCTAGTTTCCAGTGAGGCTTTCCCAGGAGGGAGCTTGAAATGTTGTCATTGTGCCAACTGCCTAGATAAATTAAACTTTTGAGTGACGGCTGGACTTCATATTTATTGCCCAATGAAGCAAATTAAAAGTAGATGCCCGTGTTTGCAGATTTGTTTCTCACTGCTCTTCTCTTTTTGCAATTGCATGGGGGTTTGGAAAACATTTTATTTTCTCAGTACGACTTACAATGAAAATCTGGACTGATAGTATACTCTTTCCCTAAAATGTGCAGTGCAGATGCAGTGGTGAGAAAAAAGAGGGATAATATATTGATCCCAGCAAGAGGTTGGCTGCAACCCTGTGCATTCTTACTTTGGAGCAAGTCCGGTTGAACTCATTAGAAACTACCAGTACTTCTGAATAAACCTACAGAGAATAGGACTGCCAAGCCTTGCAGTCTCCTATCACTTCCACTATCGTTTGTTGTTGCATTTTAAAATTATCTTATGCACTTATATGCTTAGATTTTTTTATTATATTAAGCAGTATAAGCATTTTATAGGGAATTGATAAATAAAATATGTGAAATTGTGCTACCCAGGACTGCAATTCTAGGTGTTGATATGTGAAAGTGAGTCTTATTGAAAGCAATTGGGACTTCCTTCACATAAGCAGTTGTACTGTAAGAGTTTGTTTTGAATGAAGCATGCAATGCATACATTACATCAGTATTTCACTGAAGAAGAAGAAGAGTTTGGATTTGATATCCCGCCTTTCACTCCCCTTCAGGAGTCTCAAGGCAGCTAACAATCTCCTTTCCCTTCCTCCCCCACAACAAACACTCTGTGAGGTGAGTGGGGCTGAGAGACTTCAAAGAAGTGTGACTGGCCCAAGGTCACCCAGCAGCTGCATGTGGAGGAGCGGAGACGCGAACCCGGTTACCCAGATTACATGACTACCGCTCTTAACCACTACACCACACTGGTCACATAAATGGGAGATATGTGATTCATTTGGACACAGACTAAACATGTACTGAGGAGCTGTGATGGGCTTCTCCACGCTATGAAAAAGCATGCTTCAACAAGTTGGAGCCAGGCTAAGTTAACTGAACTTGGGCACCATTGCAATTAATGGGGCAAGTTGGTCATGACTTAAGTTCCATTTGATTTCAGTGGAGGCATAAGTGCAACTAACTTAGTGTGGGTACAACCTACCATGTTTCTCACAGCAAAGAGTGGTCAAGGACTAATGTACCTGCAGTGTTGTGTTAAGTGTGAATTGTCTCCCAGTGGGATGGTAATATCGTGTTATTTAATATCATACTTGGCATAATTACTGCAATTATGTAACCCTCAGGAGAGTGTTTAGTGATGCTACTGTGCATTGGGGTTTGAAGTGGTTGAAAGAGAGTAAACAGCCACCAGAATGATCTTCTGGGGGAGCCTGAGAGCCCCTTCTCCTGCTTTTAATGGGATCTTTCTTTGTTTCAGCCCCAAATGAAACGCCTGAAAATTTGCATTTTGAGCTGATTGGATGTTGTAGAGACTACGCATCCCACATAGTACTTGTTCTGTATTGACTGCAGTAGATTCAGGGTTTTGTTGCACTTGGCTAATCCTGGCTGAGTTCAGATGTGCTGTCTGTCAAGGCTGAATCAACTTTTGTAATTGTATATTATTAGGGGAAGGACCCTGAGGTGGCTATGCAGATAGCTGTACTTAGCACAGTATACTTAGCTTTTTGTTTGTCTGGGTTTTTTATTATTATTAAAAAAGGTTAAAGGGGAAAATGCTATGTGGACTTGAGGCAGCGGCACCTGCTGTATTTTTGTTTATTTTACCTTCATGAAAAAGCCTAACAGAGGGTTCTGCCACCATTGCTACAAGCCTGCCTAGCCTAGGAAGACCCTGGTCTGAGCGGGTTCAGGGCAACAACTGCTTCCTCTTCCTTGAAGGTGGCCTAGTAAAGCATAGAGGAGGAATGGAAAGTCAGCTTTCTCTTTCTGACATGATACATTATCACATATCTTCATTTGTTACTGCCATTTTGCAATTTTGAAACCATGCCTGATCAGTGCATTTCATTGTTTCACTGTAGGTAAAAAACCCCCCAAAAGTCTCTGAAAGAATTTACTCATATACTCAAGTGTTTTCCACTTCAGATTTCTGTTATTACAACTTAGTTCTGTTATCTGGGTCAAGTGTTGCAGTTGCCATGTATGCTGATGCCACTGCTTTGCCTTATGGAAAAATGAAGATTGTCTTGATTGCATCTTAGGTAGATGTGAATATTGAGCCTTGAGGCAGAGGATGTTGCACAGCTGGAACACGGCATGGAAGAGATTACAGTCTAATCTGCTCTTAAAGGAAGGCTGTTGTTCAGAGCTGAAGTGGAATGTTCTTCTTTCCCTTTTAGATGAGGAGCCAGCTTGTGTTTTGATTGAACTGAAATTGTGTTGTACTGGAATACTTGTCTGTGAGATTCACGTCTGTGTTCCTATTGCTGCTGTTGTGTTGGTCACCAATTTCTAGTTTAACACTGGTACAACCAGACTGACTACTGGAATTCACACTGGGATTCCTTTTGCAGTGCACCGCAAGACACTATGTAGGTTTGCCATTAAGATATCTGAGAAAAATCCTACGTTTTTCACTGTTTAGCCTGAATAATGAGGAGAGATGTTAAACGGTTTCTAATGCACTCCCCAGTGGTTTAGTGTCGGCTTCTGTAGCAGAGGTTCAGAATGGTTGGAGTTTAGATCATATCAGAGTTTGAACTTCTGCCATGCATCAAAAGGCGCTGTTGTCTTTTTGCACATTACCAAAGTCGGAAGTAATTCAACTGTGCTGTTGGTGCGCTCCATGAAAATTCATGGGTACTTACTTTCTCACTGTGTTTTGAAGGCAGTCAGGTTTGTGGCCTTTTGATAAACTCAGATGAAATGAAGTTCTACCATTCCTAATGAGTTGAATTTGGTGGCTGCTGTTTTCCCTATGGGGACTATTCCTGTTTCCTTGGGTGTTACTATTATTTTGCTTAGTGAATATTATTTTGCTCAGTGAATAACTGGGGGTAGTTGACATGCTGTTTCTGTGTATCTGCCACTCACAATAGAGCAACTGCTTCTGATTATGTATCATGTGAGAGTATGGATACAGAACTGTGAATACACCATGCACATACTTTTATGTATCATGAATGTACATGTATCTTTTTAAATACAATAATACATACTTGGAGATTCGCCTTGCCTTAAGTATTCCTTTGGCACTGACTGCATTAGAGTTCCATCCATGGTGGTTAGCTTTATAGTAGCTGAAAGCAGATGTATTATGAAGCCACCAGGGACAGATATAATGTGTGTTAAAATATGTTCAGAACAGACTTGAAGCAATTGTAGGCTAAGGAAGAAACTGGGCAATGATTTTACAATTATATGTGCACAGCACCACACATCGATGTCTATGTAGTTCACTACATGTATGGGCAACATGCATTTCTTGTTTCTTAATCAGCAGAGGAAAGGTGTGTCTTTTATGGCTTATATAGGGCAAGCCATAGTATTTTCTGTTGTTTATTTTGCTCTGGTACTCCACTTGATAAGTCAGTGTATTTCTCTTGGCCAAACTCTTGCCAATTATCAAAGTCTTTAGCAGGGTGGGGCAAAAATAATAGAATCATAGAATCATAGAGTTGGAATAGACCACAAGGGCCATCGAGTCCAACCCCCTGCCAAGCAGGAAACACCATCAGAGCACTCCTGACATATGGTTGTCATGCCTCTGCTTAAAGACCTCCAAAGTAGGAGACTCCACCACACTCCTTGGCAGCAAATTCCACGGTCGAACAGCTCTTACTGTCAGGAAGTTCTTCCTAATGTTTAGGTGGAATCTTCTTTCTTGTAGTTTGGATCCATTGCTCCGTGTCCGCTTCTCTGGAGCAGCAGAAAACAACCTTTCTCCCTCCTGTATGTGACATCCTTTTATATATTTGAACATGGCTATCATATCACCCCTTAACCTCCTCTTCTCCAGGCTAAACATGCCCAGCTCCCTTAGCCGTTCCTCATAAGGCATCGTTTCCAGGCCTTTGAGCATTTTGGTTGCCCTCCTCTGGACACGTTCCAGTTTGTCAGTGTCCTTCTTGAACTGTGGTGCCCAGAACTGGACACAGTACTCCAGGTGAGGTCTGACCAGAGCAGAATACAGTGGCACTATTACTTCCCTTGATCTAGATGCTATACTCCTATTGATGCAGCCCAGAATTGCATTGGCTTTTTTAGCTGCCGCGTCACACTGTTGGCTCATGTCTATATTTTTAAATCTATTCAAATCTATATTTTTTAAATGAAGTTTGAGAAATCTGTAATTAGATTTTAATAAGTCATGGGAGGTGCATGTGTGCATATGCTCCTGTTAAAATGCTCATAGCCAATTGTTGTTGTTTAGTTGTCTTGGTCATGTTCGACTCTCCGTGACCCCATGAACCAGAGCATGCCTTAGAAACTCTCACTTTCTTCTCAAAGCTTCTCCTTTTTTATGTTCATGGAGCTTTCTTGGCAAAATACTGGAGGGGTTGTCAGTTCCTTCTCCAGGTGGATCACATTTAGTCTAAACTCTCGGCTATGACCTGTCCGTCTTGGGTGGCCCTGCACGGCATAACTCATAGCTTCTTGGAGTTATTCAAGCCCCTTTGCCATGACAAGGCAGTGATCCATGAAGGGAGTCATAGCCAATATTGCTCTTTAAATTAATCTCCAAGTAACTTAAGGGAGTTCGTGGATCTTGATGGTAAGTGGATGGGCAGCATAAGTTCTCACAACAAGTGCACATCACTCTGCTAGCCCAAAACAACCTACTGATATTCCCAGCCTGTTGTTATGAATTTTACTTACTGTATATCAGGACTGGGGAACCTGTGGCCCTTCTGTTGCTGTTGGACTTGAACCTCCATTAGCTCCAGCCAGTATGACCAGTGGTCAGGTATAGCTGGGATTGGAGTCCAACAACGGATTGGAGTTTGAAGTAAAACGAGGGAAATAATGCTCATTTTTCTCAGTGGACCTGGTTTTGGCTCCATTTCTGTTGGTGTTCATCACCTGAGTTTGCTATTAGAAAGAATGATTCCAGTATTGGGAAAATGTCATAATATTGTCAAAGGTCTTTTCTGATAGGTTGGGGTTTCGGGCCAGAAATTTGTCATCACTGCATCCTGCTGGTAGAAGACTTTCTTTCTTTCTTTCTTTCTTTCTTTCTTTCTTTCTTTCTTTCTTTCTTTCTTTCTTTCTTTCTCTCTCCTCCATTCTCTCTCTCTTCTCCATTCTCTCTTTCAAATTTCAACTTTTATAATATTTAATAATAGGAATGTTTTAAAATCTTCTGTATTCAACTATGCTTTCCCCAGGGCAAGACAAGATATCTGTATGCATGATTCATGAAGGCTCTTTTTTTATCCAGCCTAACTCACAAACTCTATGTACTTGGTAATTTTTGGTGTCATTAATCACAAGTGCCTAGACAGTCTGATTTTGCCCTCTGTGCATTGTAAAGCTCATTGAGTGACCTATTAGAAGTTCCAGTTAATTTTGGTGACATTTATAGCATTGAGATCTACAACATTGACCTGCTGTGGGGACACATCGTGGCTTGACATCTGTTTAAGTAAGAGAACAGCTTTCGGAGAAAAGGGGGGGGACCCCTAGATCACTGCATGTTGTCATGAGCAACAGTGGAAACTAAGCTTGGACATTATTACATTTTAATCAGTTGAGGTTACTGGCAATTGATTTCTACCATCATGGAAACAAAACAACCGATGGTGGAAAATGTATCCATAATTAATTATTGAAATGTATCAAGGGAGAAAAGTAAGGACGTACTTGGCATTGGAGATAACTCTGGCATCTTTCTGCAATTAGTTCTGTGTGGAAGATTGTTATTTTTAACCAAAAGAGGAAGCTTTGATTATAAGTAACTATGTAAAACCTATAAGTTTTACAATTTGAGTGACTTAAGAATGGTTGTAGCCTTTGTTGAGAAAATTCCTAGTATTGATGTGTACACACAGTGGTTTAAAGTGGATTTGATGCACTTCATGTATGCATGTTTTTTGCATCCTCCACATGCAGGCAGTAGCCTGCACTCCCTGCTCATTTAATTCAGATTGTCCCAATCCAAGGGTAATGCATTAAGAAAAAAAATCCAATGTAAAATCACATGTTACACAATTGTGTACATGTGTGCACTGTAACACTGGGGTGTACACAGCCTTTGCATGCATTGCTTTTGTGGATGACTGTATGTCACATACAGAAAGCCCTGAACAACTTGTGGAAAGACATTTTAATTTAAATAGTCACAACCTTTCAGACACAGTAATATTTCCAGTAGAAATACCTGGGTCACTAGAAGCAGTATTTTTTGATAAACTGACTGGACAAAAGTGATTACTATTTTACCTGTGTTTTAAAACCTCTTTTGTCCTTTTATAGCGTGTCATGCTCTCTCCACCCACAGTATTCTTAGAACTATTGTTTAATTCCTGTTCCCCCGATGGAAATCTAGCTATGTTTTGACACAAGCCAAAATGTTTAATTAAATAATTTTAACCTTCTCTCTGTTTTGCCACCTGTCTCCTTGTCTCTCACGTTACATTGTTTTTCTTGTTTCGTGATATTTATTATACCTGCTAAATTTTAATATGCCTTTTCACAAATAAAGTCCCCCCCCCTTTTCTTTCAAGTGCTCAATCATTTCCTGAGTGCATACAGTTAATTTAGACACCTTCAACAAGCCTATTTTTACAGATATTCTGCATTTCATCTGTCAAAGCACTGACATTCATTTCATTTCAGAAAGACCCTCCAAAATAGCCCACAGCGTTCCCTAATCTTGGCTCACCAAAATTATTTTTATGATGATGGCATATATACATTTGCCTTCTGAAAAATAGTTGCGATTCAGCATCATTGGCATCTTGCTGCCTAGATTTTTCTTTCTTGGGAAAAAACCTGATTTTAAAGCTGCCACAACGGTTCACGATGGTAGTTTGTGAACTAGAATTTAATTTGATTTGACTTAACACAGTGAAGAGGTAGAATCAGCAATTACTGAGGATATTTGGTGATGAAAGAAGAAATGTGCAAGTTTATTTTTTAAAATGCTACTGAATGCATGACCTTTAATCAGAGTCTGTATTCACAGAAAAGGGGGAATTGAATGCAGTGGGTCTGGACCTGTACCTAGTAACCGTAAAGGTAGTTATTGCAAACCAAAGGCAACTAGGCATGTCTAATTATAAGGCTAACAGCACAACCCTATACATTTAAATGGGTAGGTCCTAAGTTAGATCCCAAGTCCCAATTTTGTTGGGCCATATCTAAGCTCAGTTTATTTTAAAGTAGGGCTGGGGAACCTATAGCCCTACAGAGGCTGTTGCACTCCTAACTCCCATGAGCCTCAGGAAGCATGGCCACTTGCACTGGATGATGGGAGTTGTAGTCCAACAACATCTGGGGGGCATCAGGCTCCCCATCCCTGCTTTAAAGCAATGACTAGTTTAGGTGGAGCTTTTCCATCCCTGTACCAATTAGATACCATAGACTCTTGCGGATGTAATATCCATGTGTGCATTGCTATTTGCAGCAGAGCTGCAAATCCCCTGCCAGATATCTGTGAAACATTTCAGTAACCCTCATCTACTGCAGAATGGCAACTGATCCTCTCTCTTCTCAGAATAGCTTCTCTAGTTTGCAAAACATCCAAGGACTTAGTGCTCTCTAGTGAAGTGCTGTACTTTCTTATGGGTGTACTAAACATCTGAGAACCTTAATCCTGAGGAGTAGTCAAATATGACAGCTCATGGTAAACCTTCTGGGAAATAATACATAAAAAGAAGTGAGCATGAATTTCTAATTAACTAAATTTGCAACTGATACACATGAGTTAAAGGGCACCTGATTTATCACCTGTCAGTAAAAATGTTGGTTATAGTTGCTGTTGCTGTCAGTATTGCAGTGTATGCAGCTGTGACACACAAGATAAAGGGCATCTGATTTATCACCTGACATGAACTGTGTTCATTAAGCGATCTTGCCCAGGGGTTGCAGCATATTACGGGTTGTGCTGCTTCTTGTTTTAACATTACACCAGTGGGAATGTGTGCATTCCTGAAGCAAATACAGGGGCGTTTTTTTAAAAAAATATATGTGTGCTTGCTCCCTCAACCCCCTTTAAAGGGAATGTGAGATGCTCTATGCATACTTTAACCTTAAAATCTGTGCAACTGAGTGTCCAGAAAGAGGTAGAAATACAGGTAGCCAAATGCACCTGTGAGATGTTGTTGTTGTTGAGTCGTTTAGTCGTGTCCGACACTTCGTGACCCCATGGACCAGAGCACGCCAGGCACTCCTGTCTTCCACTGCCTCCCAGTTTGGTCAGACTCATGTTTGTAACTTCGAGAACACTGTCCAACCATCTCGTCCTCTGTCGTCCTCTTCTCCTTGTGCCCTCAATCTTTTCCAAAATCAAGGTCTTTTCCAGGGAGTCTTCTCTTCTCATGAGGTGGCCAAAGTATTGGAGCCTCAGCTTCACAATCTGTCCTTCCAGTGAGCACTCAGGGCTGATTTCCTTAAGAATGGAGAGGTTTGATCTTCTTGCAGTCCATGGGACTCTCAAGAGTCTCCTCCAGCACCTGTGAGATACTCTTTTTTTATGGAGCAGAGCTCTTCAAGAAATACTCTGGCATGTCTTGAGGGCCACACTATGCATTCCTTTATTCCTGTGACAAGCCCTTTCTGTATCAGGACTCTTCTTGCCCACTGGTAACACCTGATGTGACTGTTCATGGCTCCTGCAGTCATGTACCTGATGTACCTAGAAACTTTCTAGAGGAGCCAGATGGCGAACCATTTTTGGGCAGGGTGAAAAGCTTTCCAGCCAGAAGTTACTTGCTATGGGGATGACGAAACCTATAGAGACCAACATTCAGTCCCAGAATAGCTTTGTTTGCATTACTAACTGGCATCAGCTGGAAGACACCAAGCACCATGTGTTATCTTTGGGTATTCTGTGACATGAAGGAAGTATACTAGCATTCCTGGTGAAAACAAGCAGCTTTTATATGCTAAGTGCCAAGCTGTACTTTCACCTGAGACATTTAGAAAATGGCATGTTTAACAGTCACATACCTCCATGTGTTCTTTAAGACTCTGAACAGGGAAAAGTAAGGTGTGAGTAATGGCTCAGGGCCAAAAAAAGTTGTGATGCTAAGCGTGCCATTAGCAACCATGTCTGTGTTTTATTTAGAATAAAAAGCAACCATGGTAAAGCACAATGTTCACTGGGATCATAGTGCTAAGGCAGAGGTGATTTAATCTTGCTGTGCCAGTCCTGAGAAAACCAGCCCCCTGCCCCTGGGTGCACTGCAGGCTCAGTGAAAACTATCATTTCTACTCGCCTATTTTAAACAGACATAGACATGGTTGTTAATGGTGTGTTTCGCATGACATCCAGTTAATGAAATCATTAACTTTAAGATGAAACATGCAAGTTTATTTTTATAAACTTGGTGTGCACCTTCTGATTTGCACAGTAGTTTCAGACCCTTTGCAATTATACTCAACGGCTTTAGTTTCTCAAATACGATTTTGGACTTATAAAGGCCTCTTACTTTTGCTTCTGCAGTGCTGGTGCAGACAGCAGGAACCAAGCACCAGAGCTTCTCCAGGGATCCCTGTAGAGATGGGTTAGAATCCCATCCTGAAGTCCACTGATGTGGTGTTCACAGAGACAAAGTTCAGGAACTGAGAATGGTTGTGTGTATGTTTGGAGCCCTCCGAATAAAAGGCTCTGCATCTCTTCTGTGTATGCAGTATTCCTTCATGCAAAGTGCCCTTTTGCCATAGCTCCCATTAGCAAAGTTCCCCATTGTGCACAGCATAAGGTAAGGATGATCATAGCCTTATCATCCAAGTCAGGGCAGGAAACCCCCATTTGGCCTATGGGGCAGGTAAAGTCAGGGCTTGCTGAAAGGGGCTTTGCCGCTATCATTGGAAAGTTCTGTGCAAAGTATTCTGGCAGTCCTGTGCTTGGTGCCTGGGAGAATTCTAAGGGCCTAGACGTAGATGAGCTGTTACTGGTTGTTATTTGAAATCATGTGTTCTTTTGTGGCTCTGTAGGTAAACTGGGAGGAAAGCGGAGACAGTGACTTTTTGCTCTCTACTTAGTTCACTGAGAGTCTTTTAACCTAAGCCACCTCTTTTATTGGCCTAACATCAAGCTGAGAGTGTGATGGAGGTGTGAGGGAACCTTAGGATACCACCTAAGTTCCAACCATGGCAATACATCTTTATAGACTCCTCTGCACCAGAAGTATACACCAGTACTTTTATCTGTATCTTTAAAGCTCTCCATCCAGCATGTGTTTGGCATAAGATTCTACTCTAAAGACAAGAGTCCTAAGCACACTTACTCAGGATTAAGTATCATTGAATTCAGCGGGACTTGCTTCCAAATAGGCATGCATATGATTGCTCTGCCTCCATGTTTAACTGAATGTATTTAGTCTGCAGTCTCCTATAAAACTTACTATTTTGAAGTTGAATACTGTATTTTTCTGTCTATAAGATGCCCCCTTGTATAAGACGCCCCCTATTTTGGTGGACTCCGATTTAAGAAAATGGAGGGGGGGAGATCTATCTGTGTATAAGACTCCCTCAAATTTTGGACATTATTTTTTAGGGGGAAAAACCTCGTCTTATACACGGAAAAATATGGTACTTTCAAAGCAAAGTGCATTTGGGTTACTTGGTTTGCGTGCTTGCTTGATAAATTATATGTTAGCACCTCCAGATTTTTATCCACTGAATTTAGTTAGTATCTATTAACAATATTTTCTAGAATCTTTCCAAAGCAGAAAGTACGGTACTTGTCAGTCAGTCCAGTGTTTTTGCATGGCATGGAGGGTAAGGTTATGTTTTATATTGGGGTGCTCTGTACCATTTACTTTAGATGAGGGTTGGCTAAAGTGGTTGGCAGGGCCAGAAGCAAAAATGAACAGAGCAATGAATGTAATTTTTATCATTGTACAGTAAGCTACTTTCTACACACACTCCTCTCTATCCTCACTCCAGGCAAGCAAGAAGTGTTATCAAAGTTGTTGCTGATAGATGGCTTCTAAGCAGTAAGTTCAGAGATGCATTTCAGTCAGCCAAAAACACTTAAGGAGGGTGCAAAACAAGGATGGTGAGGGATGTGGCCTTGGGAAAAGGAATCCTTGGCTGGGGAGGTCATCCATATTTCAGGGCAGCAATAAGGACCACAGAAGGCAGGCATTTACTGCAGAGCCAAGCAAGGTTAGGTAGAGGGAGCAGGAGCCAAGTGAGTTCTGATGGAGAAATATATAGGATGCCTAGGGCTGGTCTGCTTGGCAAATAAAAGAACTAAACTAGAGACCAGTTAAAACCCAGAGGAAGGTCAGATTCCATTTACCCCTCATGCTTCAGCAACAGGAACATCCACCATTGAATTAGGAGTGGGTTAAACTTGGACTAGTGCTCACTCAAGCCCATCCCCACAACCTGTTAGCAATGCCAGGATTTAGCCCTGGGGTATATCCGTGACGGGGTGAGCTCCCGTTGCTCGGTCCCAGCTCCTGCTAACCTAGCAGTTTGAAAGCACGTCAAAGTGCAAGTAGATAAATAGGTACCACTCCAGCAGGAAGGTAAACGGCATTTCTGTGCGCTGCTCTGGTTCGCCAGAAGCGGCTTAGCCATCTGGCCACATGACCCGGAAGCTGTACGCCGGCTCCCTCGGCCAATAAAGTGAGAGGAGCGCCACAACCCCAGAGTCAACTGGACCTAATGGTCAGGGGTCCCTTTACCTTTACTATATAAAACAATACAGATCACAAGGGTTTCCCTGCTTCACAAGTTAGTTACCATTTCCTATTCCCACACATCTGGGTACAAGGCTTCAAACCTTTATTTTCGTCTTTACTTGGGAAGACTCGAGTTACCTGCAGCTCTGGTAATTCATCTTTGCCAAAGGGTTGCAAGATGTAGTCTTGCAGAGCATTATCTGCATTTCAGAGAACAGCACCGTGTGTGATGAAGGGCCTCTTCTACAATAACACAGAACAAGTCTTTACAACATCTTTGGACTTTCAACCAGTGGTCCTCCAATTTCGTTAGCAGCCAGGATCTTTGTAGAAAATATAGATGAGGCCGAAGCTCAAATAGTTAGCATTCAGGAATGTTAGCTGAGAAGAGGAGAGGAAACTTTCAGCTAGCACCTACAAGGTCATGAACAGAGTTCCCAAAGGACTCATTTATTTTATGCCTGATTTTTTATTTTACTTGTGCAGACATGGGAATAATTCCCGCAAGCTACTTCTGTTCCTGAAGGTATGTGAACTTAACTTGTAACTATTAGTATTACATGTGGGGAGGGAGACGGGACACAATGACTTCTTGACAAAGCCATGAACTGATGCTCTCTGGAAGCCGCTTGATAGTTTGCTGATACGTATTAGATCTGCCTCCCTATATTTGATACAAAAATATGGATGAGCTTCCGAAGAGTCCTAATAGGTCTGAAAACAGCTTAGAGCTGGTGTATTTTAGTGGGTACTCTGAGTTTGAGCCAGAATCCAGGAGGTCCCTAGTTCATGTCTTTTCTCGGTTGGATAAGCCAGGGGATCCACGCTGCATTGGTGACTATGTATTTGTCAATGTGCTGGAGTGCATTGGCACATGTGACCTTTCTATATTATTTCACAGATATAAATAAATTATCTAGCCATATGCCTTGCCATTTTGGCGTTTCACACCATTAACCCTCTTATGCATATCTCTTAGGGATACAGGAGGCCTTCCTCTTTTGCATCTAGCCACTCTAATCATAGGCCTGGCTCACAAACTATTATTTTGCCAAAGACCATTTCATTAGACAGTCTCGTTCTAGTTCAAATAATGCTTGTCTGGCTGCACCCCCCCCCCAGTCACTGTAGAGTGCTGCCCAGTGGTGAGACTGCATTTGCTTTTCATCTTAAAGTTACCTTAAAGTCTCCGCCCGCAACTAAACAGCTTCATTATGCAACACATCCTATTGGTTTCCTGTGGGGAGTAAGCTTTTCACACATTGAATAAGCATGTTTGTTCTCAGGGCAGATCTGTGCTGTGTAACAGTTGTTCTTTCAGGGTAAGGAGTAAAATATAAAATGGTTTGGAGGCTTTTCTTGAGGCTTTTCCTACCAATGCAGCAAGATAGGAAAAATATTCTGTAATGAGCTTTATTTCTACTCCATCTCATCAACACCCTCCCCCCACAACTGGAATATGTTCCTTTGCTTAAGCAGTAGACTCACATTTCTAATTGCATTTTGTGACTACACTAGCATTCCTATGCTTACTCGCCTGAGAGTAAGTCACATTGGAATCAACAGGACACTTCTCTGAGTAGGCCTAGATCTGGTCAAGCTGCAGATATGATCCTTTCTGGTGCTAAGAGTGGTAGGAATTCCTAAACATTCTTTAGATGAGTCCATCAACCACGTCAACAATATTTTACAGTGGTGCCCCGCAAGACGAATGCCTCGCAAGACGGAAAACTCGCTAGACGAAAGGGTTTTCCATTTTTTGAGCTGCTTCGCAAGACGAATTTCCCTATGGGCTTGCTTCGCAAGACGAAAAATGAAAACGTCTTGCAAGTTTGTTTCCTTTTTCTTAACACCGTTAATACAGTTGCGACTTGACTTCGAGGAGCAACTCATAGAACGCGGTGTGGTAGTTAAACTTTTAAAACTTTTTGGGGGGTTTTTGGATTTTGGGTTGGGGTGTTTGGAATTCAAGGACTTGGTGTTGGGGAGGGGTTTGCAAGAATCTGGAAGCTTGTGTGGTTTTTTTTCTGAATTTTTATGATTTTCTGTGACCATTGGGCCACTCTGCTGTTTTTTTAAAAAAATTCTGGATTTGAATTTCTGTGTGGTGGGTGGCTGGGGGAACAGTTGAGGAGGGGGTTCTTCAGCAAGAAGCAAAGAGTGGAAGAGGAACCTTCTTCGAGTTGTCCCCCAGAGTCTTAGAAAATGTACTGTACACTTTGTTGATTTTTAAATGTTTTTCTGTCATGTTTAGAAACTTAATTTATTATTCCTTCAATTTTTGAAATGCTCTTTACAGTATGTGTGACTTCAAAGAGCACTTAATAAACTCTTGTTGTACCAAATTTGGCTTTGTTTGGACTTTTTTTTGACTATAAAGGTAAAGGTAAAGGTACCCCTGCCCGTACGGGCCAGTCTTGCCAGACTCTAGGGTTGTGCGCTCATCTCACTCAAGAGGCCGTGGGCCAGCGCTGTCCGAAGACACTTCCGGGTCACGTGGCCAGCGTGACAAAGCTGCATCTGGCGAGCCAGAGCCGCACACGGAAACGCCGTTTACCTTCCCGCTGGTAAGCGGTCCCTATTTATCTACTTGCACCCGGAGGTGCTTTCGAACTGCTAGGTTGGCAGGCGCTGGGACCGAACGACGGGAGCGCACCCCGCCGCAGGGATTCGAACCGCCGACCTTTCGATCGGCAAGCCCTAGGCGCTGAGGCTTTTACCCACAGCGCCACCTGCATCCCTTTTTGACCATAGGAACGCATTAATTGAATTTCAATGCATTCCTATGGGATTTCGTGCTTCGCAAGACGAAAAATTCGCTAGACGAAAAAAACTTGCGGAACGAATTAATTTCGTCTTGGGAGGCACCACTGTATTTTATTCATTCACCCCTTGACTTCAGCTCTCTATGCTTCTGTTTCCTACATAATGGGCAGAAGTAAAAAAAAATAAAAATGCTTTGTTTATATACTGTATATCATGGGGAAAGTGGGTAATCTCTCCTGCTTTACAATTCGGCTTCTGTTGGTGCGTAGTTCCCTGGCACCCTCTGAAGGCAAAGAATAATAATTTATAATAATAATTTATTATTTATTACGCACCCATCTGGCTGGGTTTCCCCAACCACTCTGGGCTGCTTCCAACAAAACACTAAAATACAATAACCTATTAAACATTAAAAGCTTCCCTAAACAGGGCTGCCTTCAGATGGCTTCTAAAAGTTTGGTAGTTATTTTTCTCTTTGACATCTGATGGGAGGGTGTTCCACAGGGTGGGTGCCACTACTGAGAAGGCCCTCTGCCTGGTTCCCTGTAGCTTTGCTTCTCGCAATGAGGGAACCGCCAGAAGGCCCTCAGAGCTGGATCTCAGTGTCCGGGCAGAATGATGGAGGTGGAGACAGTCCTTCAGGTATACTGGACCGAGGCCGTTTAGGGCTTTGAATTGTGCTCAGAAATGTACTGGGAGCTAGTGTATGTCTTTCAAGACCGGTGTTATATGATCTGGTGTTATATAGTCTGCTTACCAACAGTGAGTTGGTTTGGCCTTAGCGGGATTGAGGTTTAACTAACAACATTTAGGATCTGGCTGTTACTTCTCCCTATGTGCACAGTGCATTCCAGCTGACCTTGGTTAAGTAATCAATTAGTTAATTGTTAACTAATCAATTATATAGTGTTACTGTTTTATATTACTCTCTCCCTCCCCCCTTGTTGTTAAATGTTACTCACCTGGAAACCTTATTTATCAAGTGGTTAATAAATTTAAACATTGTTATCGCCACGTAAGGAACATGTAACTCCTTTTATGAGCTAGGCCTGCCATTTGAGGAATTTAGTGCATAAGGAATTAAAATTCAGTTCAGCCATTCTCTCCTTTGCTTAATAATAATAATAATAATAATAATAATAATAATAATTTATTTACATGCTGCCCATCTGACTGGATTGCCCGAGCCACACTGAGCGGTTTCCAACAAATAATAAAACAACAGTAAAACATCAAACATTTTAAAAAAACATCCCTATACAGCCTTCAGATGTCTTCTGAAAGTCAGGTAGTTGTTTATTTCCTTGAAATTTGATGGAAGAGTGTTCCATGTTATTAGAGGACAATTGGGATGAGATAGCAAGCCACTTGTGCCAGTGACTCAGCAAGAATTGTTCCCTGATGGGATACACACCTTCTCATATGGGTGCAGTGTTTCTAAACCAGAGCTTGCCAGCCTCTTCCACTTTATTGTAAATCTTGGCCACAAATGTGTGCACACCAGCACAGGCTTGAGAACGAAGGTCACTGAAATGGGTGTGGGAGTAGTGTTGGCTTTTCAGTGTCGTTTTGACTCCTTCCTCCTTTCCCCCATGTTACTGTTTTAGAAATACATGCCATGGTATCTAGAAGCGTGAGCTGTAAAACAGATGCATGCTCGTGACATTTTTAATTAAAGCAATTACAGTGAGCACTGGAGGAAGCTAGTTATGGCAAATTCATCTGTCTCACCCACATTATTACCTGTCTCCCACCTTCAGGAGTAATGATGGGAACAAGGACTGAAAGAAACAACAATATTTTCACACATGCAGGGATTCAGTTTTGGTTTCATATTTCATTAATTATTGTTTTGTCACATTACTGGTACAGGAAGGAAAAATCTTAATCACAGGTGCCGCTAAGTACAGTGTCTGAGTAAACTGATTGATTCTAAGCAGAGACCCTGCGCATGTTCGGAGTTTTCCCATTTATTTTCCCTTCTTAATTGAGGGCCTCCTTACGATTCATTTGGGGCTCTTGAATCGGTCCCCATGTATGAAATAAACATGAATTGTGGCATGCATGCATGTGTACAAATAGTGACTTGTGCCCTCAAAACATGTTTGAGCCAAGACTGGGAAAGGATCGCATGTCAAAGGGTTTTTTGCTAGCAAAACAAATAGGAATAAAAGCAATTCAAAGCTGAAATCACCCAACACTGTCAGAGCACCAAATGCAGTAAATTGCCATTCTTAAATGGGAAAAGTATTTGAATAAAATGGCCAAATCAAAGTGACAGTTAAATACAAAGGAGGGTGGAGAATCCATGTATAGGTAAAGATTGCATCCATAGCCCCCAAACTGCCTAATCAGAATGAAAAATGAAAATGCTCTTCAGGAGCACAGATTTATTACTATGATGAAGTAGTCCACAACCAAAGCCACATTATTTTAAAATGTGCTCCAGACTTCTCTGATGGGAAGTTAGGTTCCAAAGCTCCTACCTTAAGGATATGACATGTCATTACGTAAATTGCTGGTAATTAATTTAATATGAAATGGTTGTCTAAAACATCTGGAGCACACAAGGTTGGCAAAGACTGGGTTAGGAGCCATGAAGCTCACTGGGTGACCTCAGACCCGCCGTGCTCTCCCAGCGTCACCTACTTGCTGTGAGGATAAAATGGAGAGTGTGAGAACCTTTTGCACTACTCTGAGCTTCTTGCAGTAAAGGCAGGATAGAGCGGTAATAAATGAACTCATTCTAGCAAAAACATTTTTTTTCCAGCCTCCCTTTGCAAATTTCCTTACAGTTGGGAAGCTCAGACAGGTGCTTACTTTTCATGACTTTTTTCCCCAGTGTAAAATATATACGTTGATAGTATCGGGTAGTGAGTTCAAAATTAGTATTTTGGATCTAGACCATGCACCCTGCTGAATTATTGAAGAATAGGCTGCCTTGTTTTCAGCAAGGACAGAACATGCATGGAATGTTTCTACAAAACAGTCATTCCCTCACTGAGACAATTTAATTTGTGTTTATCACTTTGTGTCTCTCTGTGTGAGAGAATGTGCTGGCTGTGACTTGCCTCTGTTCAATTGTTCAGCTCCAGTTTAAAGGGTAGAGGGTGTGCATGTGCGCACAGACACAAATGCACAAGCTTTGAACAAAAGGATTGGACAAGTGAGACATTCTAGGACAAAATAAAAAACAGAAATATATCATTCTTACTTCTCAGGATATAGACAATGTCAGTATATTGGTCTCTAAAAATGGTTCAAACTTATATCAATTCTTTTATGATATACAAACTAGGGCATAGAGTGAGCTGTTGTTTTCCTTTGGTAACTGTATTACATTAATTAAAGCTTGTTCCATGCTAACAAGTAAGCTACTTTCTAAGCAGCAGTATGATGGGCTTGTAATTTTGCACACTTTTCCTGCGACTCTTAAGTTAATATAAGTAAACTGTAAGTAAACAGCCAGCAAAGCGTGAGAGTCTTAATCTCAGGGTTGTGGGTTCGATCTCCATGTTGGATGAAAGATTCTTGCATTGCAGGGGGTTGGATGAGATGATCCTTGTGGTCCCTTCCAACTCTACAATTCTATGATTCTACCCCTCGTCATGGATTCTGGGGTCCTTTGTGCATGCCATCCTCAACAGGGCCCCCTAAGCTGGAAGAGGTGGGGCATACGAACTGAGAATTCCCTTGGGTTGCTTTTGATATTTGCGCTTACTCTGTGCAAAGTAGAAATGGTATTGCTGTTACAGTGAAGGACCCTCTGCCCCTGTTAGTCTTGGGATGCTGGTAAATCCCCAACACTGGCACTCTTTGAAGCGGACTGAGCTCAACTACCTGCATGAAACAGTGCTGACTGTTCAGGGGATTTTGCAGTAGTTTCTTGCACAGTTGTGTGTTCTCTTGAGAATAAGGGGAGTAATTTGGTGGTGATCATGGAGGGAATTATGAATTAACTTGTTTACTCCCTCCTGTAGCTTGCTGTAATTTTTGCACTTTGTTTTCTAGCAATGGGTGATCTGCACTGTTTACCCTTTCCTGCATTGCAATCTGAGAGACATAGCTTGGTTTTCCACTTGCAGCAGGCTGATGAGATCCTACTGTCACATTAGCATTGTTTTTAGCAAACGGAAAACAGTGTTTCTTTTGTCGAGGAACGGTGCCCTGGAGTAGCTCTGCTTAATAGGGTATAACATACAGCATACCCCTCTGAGAAATATCTGCCCATAACCTGAAAAGGCAAGCATGCTGCGATCTCTGTTGGTTGTGTGTGGATTGTAATAAATATAACCATGCCAGGTGTTTACATAGGAAAGCAGCTTTGCTTCTTTCTCAGTCATGAAGTGTATCAATCGAAATATCAAGACTATCCAGCCACCTTTGCTGTTAGTGTGACTGACATACTGAACTTAAGGGGATTTACCTTTTGTGTGTGCGTGTGTAAGAGAAAGAAAGAAAAACTGCAGATTGCATTAAGATAATCAATTATGTGGGAGAGGAAACCAGAACTTTTTTCCACTGCTTTTATCAGATATTGTGGTCAGTCGAAGCAATACAATGCAACTCAGAACCCTATTACATTTACTCCTGCTATAATCGCTCCATCTCTGTTTACCATATTCAGTTAAATTCGCTTGTTTGTTACATCCGCTTTCCTGCCAAAATAACCTCATTTACTCTTGCAAAGGCTTCTTTCAGGGCTGCTGCAGCATTGTTGCCTTGCAAATGCATTCTTGGTCACAGAACTGAAGCTCAGAATATTCGTTGTTTGAATCCCGCAGTGGAGATTATTGGTTGATATATTCATTCACTTTTAAATAACATTTGGATGAGCAGTATTTTTGGAAATGTACATTTGGCAGTACTGTTCTTTAATCTCTTGCAAGGTTGGGTGATCTGTTAACTTGGCATTTCTTCATTCTGAATTTATTTTAATTCAAATTCAAGCAGAACAGTCTATTCCAAATGCTTCTATTAAAGACTTAGCACAAAGCAGGCTGTGAATTCAGCAGCAGAGCCAAGCAGAGGCAGAATTAGAGGTCTTAACAATTTGGCCATGAATGTTAATAAATGTTGTAGGCAGAGCATTCCTTGCCATTTGTTCAGATACTTAAGTCCATTATTTCCTGGGGCCCATGAATTTTCATTCTCCTAACCCTTCTCCAAGGTAGCAGTCTTGAGAAACTAAATCCTATGCATGCTTACTTAGAAGTAAGTTCCACTGTGTTCAATTGGTTTTATTTCCAAGTGTGGGTAGTATTGCAGCCTTGATGATTTAATTTGAGGGTTTGTGACTTATGCCAATAATATGAAATACTGTATTTCATAGTATTATGGAATGTACATTCAAGTTCTTCCCATGTCAGGACGATACTGCTGACAGAGTTGAGAAGGGATGGACAGAATTGAGATCTGGTTCTACTGGTCAATCTCTGGGTGATTTGCAGCAGATCAGCTAAATTTTCTGACTTCCACATGACAACAGCAATAAATGAAATGAGCCCCTTCACAATTAGACTACTGGAATGAATAAAAAGTTTAATAAATAAATATGAATAATAAGTTATGGATTTTTATGTGAAGAACAGTGAACTGACGTCAGTTCTGGTACTCAGAAAGCACCTTACAGCAGCTCAGAGGCCCTGTATTCTTTAATTATAAGTGAGAGTATTTTGCACCTGACTTCAGTCGGAACCCTTCTCAGTGTCCTGATACAACACAGAGTAGATCCCATAGGTCTGTCCTTCCCTGGTTTATTCCTTGTGGGTAGAGGAGGTGAGGCAGCACAGAGGAATACTGGGGGAGAGAATAGGGTGTGGTATGATCTATAGGATAACCCACCCTAGAACAGGGGGACTGTTTGCAGTTGCCTAATCAAAAGGCCAGTTCTCCAAAGTAGTAGGGTGTGGTTTGACACTGTGCTTTTAAAAAAGCAAACATGAACAACAATGGAAACAGTAGAACAGTGTTATGTAAAAAGAAACAGTTTGAATATTTGGTATTCTGTTTCTGAGAGCATGTATACCCTACTATTAGACTGAGTCCTTCAGAAGCAAATGAGGATGTTGTATAAAGCTGGCTGCCTGGGTTGCGAGAATTGTATTTTTAAAGATGAAGGTGATGTGAATTTTCCCCCTTTATGTTCTGCATTGTGCTTTGCTTTGGAGAGCTCAGCTAAATCACTGTTCATACAGCACTGAAGGAGAGCACCTCCATGAACTGTTACATAGATGGTGATTAGTTTTTCCTTATTGTGAGCACTCTCAGAAAAAAGAAAGGTCTGGCAGAATCCTACTAAAGCTTCTCTTGTACCAAATTATGTGCCACAATGGAAGTTGTAATCTTGGGTGAAGAAAGGTGCAGTGTGCATAGCTTTAAAGGACCTCAGGTTATGTTTGTTTAGGGTATCTAGGGAAACAGGTGCAATACTCTGTTTAGAACAAAAGAACAGTCAGACAGCAAAATCTTAGGTAGTCGTACCTCTGTAAGGTATGTGAATCTTTATAAGAAGGTGGATCCATCTCATGCTACAAAGCCCAGTGATTTTTAGAGGATTTTCTGGGACTCAAAAAAGTTGACCAAGAAATTTGTGAAGAACACAAAATGCTGACATGCCAAAATACTTTTGGCAGATCTGCTAAGATGGATAAAATCAATAATTTAAAGGTAAAAATAAATGGGATTTCTTAATTTTTAAAAAGTCCACTCTGCTAAATGTCTATAAAAGAATGAATTATGTTTGAATGGGATGCATACTGCACTCTTCTGTCATGGATGCTTTAGCTGAGATTCCTGCATTGGACTAGATGACCCTTGCGTCCCTTCCAACTCTAAGATTCTATTGTTCATAATGTCTTAAAGCTTAATTCAAGTCCCTTTGTCACACAGTACGCCTGGTTCACATGCCACATTAAATGATAGTTTAAAATAAATGAAAGCCAAACTGCATATTCACATTCAAACAATAGGGCTAGGACTTCTGCTGGTTCAGTGATGGTCCCCCTTCCCCCCCTTGTACCCCCATGCCCTCCCAAATTGGATTGGTGGGGTGTCGAAACCACAGAGCTCTTCTCATTGTTTTCAACTATGGTTTAATGAAAACTAGGCCTTAAGAGTCAAAGCCTACATTTCTTTTTAGAAGAATTAACCAGGGATGAAAAATATGTTACAGTTGAGCTTAAGAAGCATAAACATGACAGGAATAGATCGTGTATTGCTGCATATAATTTTCAAACAATAAATATTTAGACTCTGCCAATGAACTTCATAACTATTTACTTTCCCTGTCGTGGTGAAATAGTTCCCAAATAAGTGGTAGTCACTGGGTCTGAAAGGTTTTCAAACCTAACCTCAAGGAAGTTATCTCTTAGTGTTCTTATGAGACAATTTATTCCATAATCGCTCTGCTAAGCAGTTGTATCATATATAGTGCAAAAGTTACTGGGGCTGCTGGAACAAGTTTGGGATTATGTTCCTGAGTGATTTCGTTTTAAACAGTATGTTTTATTTGTTGTAGAACCAGCCACTCTTCATGTTTATTCAGGAACTATGCTAGTTAGAAAGCTGGAAAGTTGATTTAAATCAACGAGTTAGAACATCATTTTTTTCCTTGGTGATTTAAATCAATTATTTGCATTGCAAAGGTCAGTGATGAGAGTGGCAAGGTTGGGGGAAGCACCCCTTTTCTTTAGAGGTGAAACTGTCAAGAGATACAAGCTCAACTGAAAGCAAGTTCTACACATGTCAAGGATTACTCAAAAGACAGATGGAAGTTAGTATTTTAAATAGCTTTTATAGACTCTACAATTGAGTCTACTTTGGATTCAGCAACCCACTTTCTTATCCAGATGCCCTGGTATGTCACTATTTACAACCCCCTTGAAAGCAGCAGGTTCGTGTCAGTATTAGTGGAGCTTGGTGGCATAGTCCACTCTTTTCCTCTGCGCTTCTACAGCCAGATCTGAGAACAGGGAGGTTTGTGGTGAACTTAGTATAAACAACTCCCGTGTGACTTGGGTATAACAAGTGTGTGTGTGTGTGTGTGTGTGAATATATGAGCTTAGTTTGAGAGAACAGCTTTTACATTTCCCTTTGTCAGCATGAGTCAGTGTGAAGCAAGCAAATATATGTTCCCTTCTGAAGAGAAGCCTAATAAGATCTTATTTATGAATATATGAATAGTGGTTTTGTAAATGTTGCATCTGAAACTTAAAGAATGATCTGACACTGACAGGCTAAAATGAACTCTACAGTTTTATTGCATTAGATTTAGTGGGTCAGATGCCGGGATGCCAAGTAGAAGTGACCTAGAAAACCTTTCTAGGTCAAACTATGGAAAAGCAAGTAGTTGGGCTTCCTTCTTCCACCAGCCCCCCTGCCTCCCCCGCCCCACCGCCTCCAAGGACAAGGCCATGCAATTTTATGCTTACCCTAACATTTTTTCTGTTTTTGTTTCAACAATGCAGCACAGAGCCTGAAAAAGATGTCTGAGAGCTTATATCATGCCCTTGGAGGAAAATAAACCTGATTTTCATTTCTTAGCATAATTGTTCCTTCCTTCCTTCCCATACCATTATCTGACGTATGTCTTGTATCCTCCACAAGACTCTTGAGCTGCTATCCTGTGCACACTTACTGGAGAGTAAGTAAAAGGATACGACACATTTAAGATCTTCCTTCTGCACACATCTTTTTTGCAGTTACAGATGGGTAGCCGTGTTGGTCTGCCATAGTCAAAATAAAAAAATTCCTTCCTGTAGCACCTTAAAGACCAACTAAGTTAGTTCTTGGTATAAGCTTTCGTGTGCATGCACACTTCTTCAGATACACTGAAACAGAAGTTGCCAGATCCTTCTATATATTGAGAAGGTGGGGAGGGGTATTACTCAGAAGGGTGGTGGGAATCGGAGATTGGCAGATAGCTGGGATGAGCCTGTTGACGACTCTAACGACTGTAATAGGTCTTACAGGAAAAGGCAAGGGGTGAGAAGGTGAGAAATGGCTTAGTCATGTATAATGAGATAAGAATCCAATGTCTCTGTTCAGACCAGGTCTCTCCATTGTTTTAAGTTTGGTAATGAGTTGTAATTCAGCAGCTTCTCTTTCCAGTCTATTTCTGAAATTCCTTTGTAGTAAAACAGCTACTTTGAGATCTTGTATAGAATGTCCTGGGAGATTGAAGTGTTCTCCTACTGGTTTCTCTGTTTTGTGATTCTTGATGTCAGATTTATGTCCGTTTATTCTTTGGCGTAAGGTTTGGCCTGTTTGTCCAATATAGAGAGCTGAAGGACACTAGATCTGACATCAAGAATCACAAAACAGAGAAACCAGTAGGAGAACACTTCAATCTCCCAGGACATTCTATACAAGATCTCAAAGTAGCTGTTTTACTACAAAGGAATTTCAGAAATAGACTGGAAAGAGAAGCTGCTGAATTACAACTCATTACCAAACTTAAAACCATGGAAAGACCTGGGCTGAACAAAGACATTGGATTCTTATCTCATTATACATGACTAAGCCATTTCTCACCTTCTCACCCCTTGCCTTTTCCTGTAAGACCTATTACAGTCGTTA
Source organism: Podarcis vaucheri (assembly GCF_965113315.1). Lineage (NCBI taxonomy): Eukaryota > Metazoa > Chordata > Lepidosauria > Squamata > Lacertidae > Podarcis > Podarcis vaucheri. Next base: position 77,057,091 of record NC_138764.1, read on the forward strand.
GAGTCGTCAACAGGCTCATCCCAGCTATCTGCCAATCTCCGATTCCCACCACCCTTCTGAGTAATACCCCTCCCCACCTTCTCAATATATAGAAGGATCTGGCAACTTCTGTTTCAGTGTATCTGAAGAAGTGTGCATGCACACGAAAGCTTATACCAAGAACTAACTTAGTTGGTCTTTAAGGTGCTACAGGAAGGAATTTTTTTATCTTTTTTGCAGTGTTGGATTGCACTTTTGGACAGAGCAGTTGAATGGAAGATATTTCGGGTTGCCTCCAGTGCTACATGAGCAGACTTCTGCTTGAACAACATGACTTCTCTCCTTTTCCCACACATCCCCCAAATCTGCTCTGGGGGATCCCCTGATGGACTAGATGTTGAGGGTGCGCGGTGGGGAGAGCTGCAGGGGGCAGGAATTAGAAGCTCCGGTGTGCTGTGTGAGTGGAAGGTCAGCCTTAGATGCAACCCTGAAATAATGCATCTCCAAGCATGCACACATTCCTGTTTCTTCCCAGGCCAACAAAAACCCATAATGCTGGAATGGGGAGGAGGCAAGGCACAGTCTCCTCCTGCACTGTTTGGGGCTTCTTAGATTTCCCTGACTGCTTTGGCAAGAGTGGTGTTGCTGTAGCTTCCATGCCACTGAGGTAAGAACCCAGTCATCGTAGCTTCTGCCATCCCAGCAGAGCATTAAATTCTGAGGCTGTGGTGCCTTCTGAACAATTACAGCTCACAGCAGTCCAAATGAAAATGTTTGTTGAAAACAACATGTGCATAATTAAGGCTTAATGAGCCCTTGTCTGTTTGGAATCTGCAATTAGATTTATAATAGAAAATACTAGCAAATGCCAAATAGCTTTAAAAGAAGCTGAGATGAAAGGTAATTTTGTCGCAAATCTAGTAATACTGTAATTGAATTGAGCTTGGAAGTGTTGAGGAAAATGATGGGGAAAGTATTGGGCAGGTATGCATTGTGCAGGTTTATCTTATCTGCCTGTTTGCCTATCTTTGAAGCTGTCAGTCCCACTTTTAACTGTTTATTAGAGCCGCACAATTTCTCTGAAACAAGCACAGATTCAATTTGGGTTTTCCTCTAAGCTATTAATTAGTTGGACAAAGCTGCTTTTTACACTGTCTCATCAACGTGTTTTAAACTTATTGTTGGCCATAATGATGATAATGCGCCATCTGAAGCTCTCATTGTTCCACGCAAGGTTTGTAGAGTAACGATTAGAAGATGGAATAAGTTGTAAATGTTCAAATGTTTTAAACTCGCATTGTCTTTGTATGGGGCCAAATGTTTTTTTTTTTAACACTTCCTCATTCTGCCCCTTCATGAATCATTCATGAAAAGGCCAGATAAGAACTTCAAACTTTTACACAACCTCTTACTTGTAAAGCTGCATGGAGGCTATTGTAATAGTTATTCCTTTCTTTCTAGCATGCATATCCTGCCTTTCATCAAAGTCACCTTTAGGCTGCTTAGAATAGGACACTAAAGTGCATAAACTTAAGTAGATGATGCCATGAAACAACAGAACCAGCTCATTTAAAAAATGCAGCAAAAATGCATTTAAAATAATCACTAATGCCATTAAAGAAACGAGAGAGCAAGAAACTTTGCCCAGTATCTAAAAGATAAGGAGCCAATGTGCCTGGGGACTGAATTTCATAATTTGAGCACCACCACACAGAAGTCCCTGAGTCACCAGGGGATTCCCAGAGAAGAGTCTCTGCAGGAGTTATTAATTGGCAGGCAGTTCACACTGAAAAAGATGCTCCTTTAGATGGACACACTTCAGGCTCTTGAGTTTTGAATACCAAAACTGAACGAAGCTCACAGTGCTTCCATGTGTAGACCTATTCCTGGTTACTTCCCACACTCCACTCATGGGCTTAAAAACATAAAATGAGCCTGCTGGATCAAGCCAATGTACACCATCCTGTTCTCACAGTGGCCAACCAGAGGCCTGTAGGAAGCCTGCAAACGGGATATGAGCACAACAGTGGCAAACTTAGTTCACCTGTCTTAATTTCAACCATTTAATGGCTAGGGTGGGGAAGTCGGTTTATCTAGGCACCCTTAACAAACTACAGTTCCCAAAATTCTTTATGTATATGGAGGGGGAGGCGTGTGCTTTAAATACAGTACATGTAACTGAAATAATCACACATTTTTTTCTGCTTTCTCTACTTCCTTACACTTCCTTCCTTGTTTCTCCTTTGAATTTTAGATTGTAATTTCCTCTGCCAAGGACCTGTCCTCTTGTATGCTGTAAAGCACCATGCACATTGATGGTGCTATAATAATAATAATATTATTATTAATAATAATATTGTATGTAGAATACTTATTAAACCAGCTGCAAACCCATGCACATTTAAAGAAAGCAAATTCCCTGAATTTCCGAGTAACTGCTTATAGGATTGTACCTAAAGCACCATGCAAGGGTGGGCCAAAACATCCCATAATTTTTTATCATTGCCCATTTAGGCTAGGGCTGATGGGAGCTGGAAGTCCGACTGTATCAGGTTCTTCACTCCTATAAATTAAGCTGGTGTTGGTGCAAGTATGTTTGTTTACAGATTTGCACAGCTGCTTCTGGGAAGGTTCAACCCATTTCATATTTCGGAGGAACATTATTCTTAGAAGCATCCGGCATTCAAATGTATTTCCAATTATTTCATTTTAAGTTCTGTTAACTTGGCTATGCTCTCCTCAATTTAGATCCCTTTTAGATAGACAAATATGTTTATTTAAATAAATCATCCTGCTTTAAGTTTCTTTTGAGGTTTGTTGATCAGACTAATGAGCATACTCCATATTTTTCTCATAAGCATAAAGTCTGTCTGAACAGAAACATGAAGAAAATTGGCACAGATGTAGGCTTTCAGAAGAAATTATTCATATTAGGGCTGATCAGTGAGAGAACTTATTTGGGGAGGGGGAATACGGAAAGGTTAGGGGTAGAGAAAAACTTCCACATTAAAAATAATCCTGAACTTTTAATGGTAAGAAACATTCTTCAGCCTTGCCTGCATGATTTATGTTACTGCAAACTGTATTCTGTGGCATTCTAGAATTTTAAGTGCAACTTAAGTGATGGATATGAGACTTGTATAGGCCCCTGAAAAAGGCATCATACTTCAGGATGTTGTAAATATGTATGTTTTCTAATTTGCACTTACTAATTTTTTTTTTAAAGGCATCATACTTCAGGAATATTTCACTCACACAAGAATAATTTATACTATTTGGCTGTAATACAGTGTGTGCTGCATTTGCTTTGATAGAAAGTGGGTGGGTTCCGCTGGGCGCTTGAGTTTGGATGAGATGGTAAATGATAGTGCAAACTGAGTTTCATAAACCAGCCTCAAACCAAGATTTCTGGTGCTGGTTTCTGGGCCCCAAAGAACCTATGTTTAGGGAGTCAGGTTGTGTTTTGATGTTAAAAACAATCCATAATTAAACCAGGAAAACCATGGTTTAATGTAGCTTGTGTACCAACTGGGCCTGAGTGTGCAGCTGTGTACAGGCAGAATTTAAAGTCCACCACAAACTGCTTTGCAGGCCTAGATCCAGGTTCCTATGGGCCCTTGGGACTGGCCTGCTATGCCATGGCTGATGGGTAGCCCTGGGTATCCTCTCTCCTCCTCCTGCCCTATTGGCAGGTGAGTAGGTGGGGAGGCCTTCCAACAACCAGCAGGGTTGGCGAAGGGACCAACAGAGGTGGTGATACCCTAAGCACAGAAGAAAGAGCAGCAACAAGAAGGCAGTGCTGAGCCACCACCAGATGGCTGGTCATTCTGCCTGGTGCTGCTTAGAATCATAGAATCATAGAGTTGGAAGAGACCACAAGGGCCGTCGAGTCCAACCCCCTGCCAAGCAGGAAACACCATCAGAGCACTCCTGACATATGGTTGTCAAGCCTCTGCTTAAAGACCTCCAAAGCAGGAGACTCCACCACACTCCTTGGCAGCAAATTCCACTGTCGAACAGCTCTTACTGTCAGGAAGTTCTTCCTAATGTTTAGGTGGAATCTTCTTTCTTGTAGTTTGGATCCATTGCTCCGTGTCCGCTTCTCTGGAGCAGCAGAAAACAACCTTTCTCCCTCCTCTATGTGACATCCTTTTATATATTTGAAAATGGCTGTCATATCACCCCTTAACCTCCTCTTCTCCAGGCTAAACATGCCCAGCTCCCTTAGCCGTTCCTCATAAGGCATCGTTTCCAGGCCTTTGACCATTTTGGTTGCCCTCCTCTGGAGACGTTCCAGTTTGTCAGTGTCCTTCTTGAACTGTGGTGATTTGTTTGTTGCTTTGTTTGTTGCTTTGAGTACAGCCATGGGGAAATAAAAAGAAAGCACCATTTCCCCTTTGTTCATAGAATAATAAAATTGTAGAGTTGGTAAGGAACCCAAGGGTCATCTAGTCCAACCCTCTGAAATACAGGAATCTTTTGCCCAGCATGGGGCTTGAACCCACAACCCTGGGATTAAGAGTCTCATGCTCTTACCAACTGAAAGCCCGGCATTCTTTTAACTGACATTCAATTATGAGAATCATTTAGCATGTTGTGAACCAGGCACTTATTCTCTATTTTTATCTGAAACCCTGATTTATCTTGAAAGAAAATAAAAACAAGGCAGTTTTTCTGGCTATCTTTTACTGTTATATTAACTGCTGGCAATCTCTGTGGATTCTTTGTATGTAACATCTCTCTCTGTGCAAATGAACTCTCCATTTCCTGTGAGTTACATAACAAGGTGTCTTTGTGCGAGTAGGATATGAAATCAGTACCATTATCGGTTAACCTTGTTTGTTTCGAGTTGTGTATATGTCTCAACTCAGTGTGTGGGGACATGCAAAACTTGTTTGCTCCTTTGTTAAAGAAATACCAGCCAGGCCTGCACAATCTGTGACTTAACAAATGAAACCCTGAAAGCGATGCATTTGGTACAGTTCATTTCATGTCATGTGACTCTTCTGCAGGGACAATCGGTCTAATCTAGTCAAGGGTTAAAATAAAGCCGGGTTAACAGCAAAGCATCTTGGAGCACCTGGGCATTTTGCTGCTGTGCTGAAAGTGGCTGTTTTCCAACAGAGCAGTTTCACAGGGGAGCTCTAATTGGAAAAACAAAGTTAATAGCAAAGTTTTATTTGATATTCCTTGAGACTTGAATAGATAATGGTTTCCTGTCCCAGTACGAGGGCTTATTTACTTAACATTACAAGGATAACAGTTACTTTTGTTGGGAGTGGTCATTATGCTTATTTTAAATTGAATCGACACAGGCTGTGGTTTTTGCATTTATCTGCCATTTTAACTCCATTGTTGCAGTACGTATCTGATGAAGTGAGTTCACAAAACATGCCTGGATAAGAGGAATGTTATGATTATGTAAAACTGCAGATGTGACAAGCAGTTGAATATTAGTAAACTTAACTATGGGTTTCCTATTCCTAGGGAAAACTTTAGCCCCAAAGTTATTAGTCAGTTTCTATATCATGATTGCTCTTCACCAGAGCTTGTCACTCCTACTATGAAAATGACCAAATGGGAAAGCTGTATTAAAATTTATTTCATTCTGCATGCTTTTCAAAGATGTCACAGAATCAGTTGCAGGAAATGCCCTGTGAAAGAAAGCTGCAATGTTGAAAAGGGACCTACATTTGATTTTAAAAAATAAAAAAATCACCAGATATTTTAATGCAGTAAAGGGGTGAGTGTGGATCCTATAAAAATGCTCCAAAGCCCGTTTTGCATTGCAGTGGTGCAAATTAAGTCACTAGCAAGTAAAGCCACTTCAAGTCTAGTTACTGAAACATCCTGGGATATGTTCAGATAGATCAGTGGGATCTATGTTTCTGGGTAGTGATGGTGGGGTTTTTTGCCTGCTGACTTTTGAAAACTCACACTGGGTTAAGTTTAAATGTTCCTGTACATATTTCATAACTATTTTTCTCTCTCAATCTTGTCTTTAAAGCCTGTATTCATTTCCTGGGCTAATGCCCGGGGTAACTTAAAGAGAAGGGCCGTATATTAAGAGTAGGATTTGATTACTTGCAGTAGGACTTATTTATTCCAACAGAATTGTGGCAATACTGCTGAGAAAGGTATTTTCTGAGGGTCAAATGAAAGCCAAATTTGACAGATCTTCTGCCATCCTGTGCATATCTTACTGGGTAAATCTTTGCCAACATGTTTTGGAGCAGTATATTCTGCTTGCTGTTGAAATGTTTCCGAAGTCTCAAATACACCAGGAACATCTTTTGGATACTGTTCAGTGGAAAAGCTGCTTTCTTCCCACCAGCTCTATTTGCATATTTAATAATGGACATTCATTAAGAAAATATTGTCAGTTCATTCTCAAAAGGAGAGACTTTAAAGCTGCCCTGGAATTTACATGGATTCTATCTTTCTATCAATGAATTCAAGGCAGTGTATTTAGGGTTTCCAGGAATCTTCAATCTTTGAACCAAGAAGACCCAAATCTGCTTAGCTTCAGTAAGGTGGCTGCAGTGTGATGCTTGGGGAAGTAAAATGTGTGGTTGAGATTTTTCTCTTTTGCCCTGTAGAGAGTAATTTAATTGGCTCTAGTATAGTAATCCCTGGGTTTTAGGCATCTATAGACTACTGGGGAAAGTTGGAAAAAGGGAAGCAACAGCAGCAGTACATCTCCACGATTTAAGAGAAAAGTATTGACCTTTGTTAAACAGAGAAGAAATTCTATTGGACCCAACCCATGGTTTTGTAGAAATATAGAAATCTTTATAGCCTTTCCTTATTGGGGTCTTTTAGGAAAAAGCACATAGAAGGAATAGCCGAACAAAAAAATGGCTGCAAAGTAATCTCTTTATAACACTTTCCTTTTTCTTATACATTCAGCCCTGAAAGGGTTAGCTCAGGAGTTTGATCTCTGCAGTGTTTTCACATTCTGTTTCTAATTTCCATGACAAAGATTGTAGGAGGGACAGAATAAGGAACAAAATTTGCAGGCCAATTTGAGGGCTATAATGGGAAGAGAAAATGGCAGGGGCAAAGTGGGGAGAGAGGGAGAAGAATTGTAATTAGACTTTGAAATAGAGAAAAATATTAATGTGCTTCCATTTCAGTCTAAAAACTAACTTTCTCTTACTGAAGCTGAGGGTTATATGGGAAGGATCTGAACTGTTTAGCAAGTTCTTGAATAAACTGTGTGAATTATTATATGAATTATGCCCACTAAGGAGTAGCTGTATTATTTAATGTGCAGCAGTACCTCCAAATTCCTTACTATTGTTGATGATTAACAGTACAACCCATAAAGCACCCTTAGACTGTAGTCCAATGGGAATTATTTTTAAGCAAATGTACATGAACTACATGTGTTATTAGGCTTGAAAGGACTGGGATGAGGAGCACACATCTTTCATTGACACTCCTTGAAGTTGTTTACTGAACAGGAGGTCCTGTTTGTTTCAAAAGCATTTGCTTCCAAAAAGTCAGAATTGCCACTTTCATCTTGAATTTGTCCCTATTTCTCTCTCTTGAAATAATAAAATAAAAGTAGAAATAAAGAATCCTTTGAAAGAAAAACTACCTCACCGGCTTTAAATCCAAATGTGGCATTAAATCCAAAACAGAATCTCACAGCAGCTTGAAAACCGTTCCTTAGTAAATGCCAAATCACTTTTGCAGTAGCTTTGCTTCTGTAACCACCTAAATAGCGTGAGAAATAACAATGCATGCTGTAGCGATGAAAACAAAGTCGGTGGTCAGCCCTGTCACATAGTGTGTGCAGCAGTGAGAAATAGAACTGTTGCTACTTAGTTCCCTATAGTTTTCTGAGGGTTTAAATAAATCTGTTGCTGAACTATTGACCCTCTTTGACATTACCAACTCAGGGGAAATCCATGCATTTCAGTGGTCAAATGAATAATGCTAAGTGGATCACTGTGGGCAAGAGTTTGTAAAAAGGTCTTAATGGGAAAACTGCAGTTAAAAGAGATTAGGCTAACCTTAGTGGTATATATTCCCAGAAGGGAGCCGATGCTTAATAATTCTTTTAGGAAAACACACTGGTGGCCCTGTGGGTAGGAGATTTCGATGGCAGCAGGCCAGAGGAAGACATTTTACATCCCTGGGACTTGACAGAAATGAGCATTGACAAAGCCTCCATGGCAGCATTCTGAGGTGTTTGTTTTAGTATTAACCCTGCAGATTGTACATATGGCTTCTGATCTGCCACAAGGACTTGGAACTTTAGGAGGAAGGAACTAGCACAGGGATTAATATTACAGCTAAGATGGAAGGAGGAAAAGGATGAAGGAAAAACTACAGTATTTCGATTCTTAAAGCCTGTAGGACAGGCATGTACAAAGTCTGTTTTGGGGGCCTAATCTGGCCCGCTGGTCGGTTTAATCTGGCCCCTGTGGCAGTTTATTTCCTGGGGTAAAATCCTAAAAAAACCTCAGCAACTTCAATCCTAAAAAGCTCAGCAACTTTGGTTGGCCCTTTGGTCTGCTCTCACTGCCCTTCAGTTCATAAAATCTGGCCCTCTTTGGAAAAAGTTTGGACACCACTGATGTAGGAAATGGAATTTTTAATAATGAAGTTAGAAGTTTTATTTACAAATAAATAAATAATAAAAGCAGGGGTGTGTGTGTTATTATATCTCAACCTGCATGACAGTATAAATTTAATAAGTATTGACACAAGAGCGTTGCTATTCACGTAATATTATATATATATATATATATATATATATATATATATATGCATATATATATATATATATATATATATGCAGGTTTTGGTGTCTTCGGGTGTCTTCCCGTGTAAGAGTCGGGGTGTCTGGGCGACGTTTCGACGAGGTCTCACTCGTCATCTTCAGGCTGGTGCTTTCGGCTTCTTGTTACTGGAACAGAGCAGAATCTGGTGTTTGAGTTCCTATAAATACTGTTGAGGGGTGTGGTGTATAGCCTCCAACGTTCTGGGCAGAGAGGAAGTTCTTAGATTAGTGTGCCTTTTCTTCTTTTGTTCCTTAATTACTTGAGGGATATCTTGAGTGATTTCATGAGTGATATTCTGAATACCACTGGGTGGGTCATTAAGTGTAGATTAGTTGCTAAAGCTTTCGTGTCTTGACCTCTTGAGCTTGTGAAGAGTTTTTCAAGAATGCCGTCAAAAAAGAAGAAAAAACTTCCTCTCTTTTCCAACACATGAAAGAAACAGGACACGAAATTAATTTTGCAGATTCCAAATTGCTCTTTAACTTGGAACATCACCACAAGAGAATAATCATGGAAGCCATCGAGATAGAGAAACACCCTCACAACATGAACAAGCGTGACGACACGTCCCGCCTGCCAGACATCTGGAAATTAGCCCTCCCCACAAAAACCGACACCAGAACCAGAGGCACACAGAACGCCGTCACCAATCAACCACACCAGACCCAAACCCAGACCCTCTCCACAGACATATTACAGACTCCATCCAGTAGCCAAACTATAGTGGCACCTCCGGATGCTGCACCCCCCTGCAATCCCTACACAGATCTGGCTGGCACAAGGCACAAAATCACAGGTCGCCCCTATACACGAAGCCAAGCCAGAGCACAACTAAATGCAGCACAGCCATCTTCTCAGAAAAACTCTTCACAAGCTCAAGAGGTCAAGACACGAAAGCTTTAGCAACTAATCTACACTTAATGACCCACCCAGTGGTATTCAGAATATCACTCATGAAATCACTCAAGATATCCCTCAAGTAATTAAGGAACAAAAGAAGAAAAGGCACACTAATCTAAGAACATCCTCTCTGCCCAGAACGTTGGAGGCTATACACCACACCCCTCAACAGTATTTATAGGAACTCAAACACCAGATTCTGCTCTGTTCCAGTAACAAGAAGCCGAAAGCACCAGCCTGAAGATGACGAGTGAGACCTCGTCGAAACGTCGCCCAGACACCCCGACTCTTACACGGGAAGACACCCGAAGACACCAAAACCTGCATTCCTGTACCCGTGAAAATCTACGAAAGCATATATATATATATATATATATATATGCTTTAATTAACAAATAAAAGGGTATTTCCTGTACATCCCTGGTAGATATAATCTTTTAAGATTGGTTAAGACTTAAGACTTTAAGATTGTCAGACAAACCCATGCAAAAGCTCCCCTTGTTTTCATTGGATATCGAATATTAACTGCCCAGAAGCTCTCTTGATCCTGCCCCCTTTATTTTAAGCGTGTTTATTTTGGTAGCATTGGAGCCTACGGGCTCATTCATCCGTTCTGTGCAAAAGTATGTGACACGACATAGCCATATCTTTTAAAAATCCCATAACACTTCAGTATTTAAAAGCTCGATATAGTTCAATCAAAATAGTAGCATTTGCAAATTGGGATTTTGATATCGCTGTTAATGATACACAACTTCTTTCTGTTGCGAACCGCCCTGGGGTCTTCAGATGGAAGGCAGTATACAGATTTAATAAACAAACAACAACTTCATCATCAAGCAGTTTGCAACATCCCAAACCGTTTAAGGCAAGGGTTAACAACATTTTGGGCCAGCAGGCATATTCTGAATTTTGAGAAAGTGCTGTGGGTGCCACTTACAAAACGACTGCTTTGAGGGTGGCAGTATAACACAGAATTAGAGAAAGTCTCTCAATAAAACACATACGGAACATACTTGAGCCTCCCATCCACCTCCCATCAGAAAGGCCCTTTCACAAACAAACCCCAATTCCACACACATCCAACAAACCACCCACAAAACAGGACCACCAACCAGGATGTCTAAAGCTGCTGGATTAGCGACCCCTGGTTTACAGCTTTATAAGTAAAACATACATTTACTTTTATTCATTTGAATGTATGGAGTGCGGAAAGTGCATCAGCGAAGGTTCGAAACTGACCGTACATCTACAAACACACAGGAGAAACCGTACAAGTGAACACTTGAGGGAGTTGGGTATGTTTAGCTTGGAAAAGAGGAGACTGAGAGGAGATATGATAGCCATCTTCAAATATCTAAAGGGTTGTCACGTGGAGAATGGAGCTAGCTTGTTTTTTCCTGCTATAGTGGCTAGGACACACCAACCAATGAATTCAAGAATGGAGACTCTGACTAAACATCAGGAAGAACTTTCTGATTCTAAGAGCTGTTTGACAGCGGAACAGACTCCTTTGGAAGGTGGTGGATACTCCTTCCTTGGAGGTTTGTAAGCAGAGGTTGGATGGCCATCTGTCATGGATGCTTTAGCTGAGATGCCTGCATTACAGGGAGGTTGGACTAGATGACCCTCAGGTTCCTTCCAACTCTACAGTTCTATGATTCTAACCAGAGTTTGGATTGTGAAGTTGTTCCTAGAAATGAACTGGAAGCCAATGCAAATTAGAACCAGAGAAGCATACAGTATTCAAAAAAATGGGCCCCATTTAACACTCTGGCTGCTACAACTGTGTGGGCAGCCCCACACAGAGTGCTTTGCAGTTGTCTATACTGATTGGGAACAAGATGTGTTAAAGTGGCCAGATATTCTTTCTCCACTGGCTGGTATAGCTACAGCATCTGGGAAAACTCTGCAAAGACATCTTTGAGCTCAGATGCTACCAGACAGTTTAGGAGCAAAACCAACTCCAGGAACATGCCCAGACTGCTCTCAGGCTTTCCCATCAATGTCTGTGAAATTTGCTGCTTTGTTGACAGTGCTTTCCTGTTCCGATTCTGGACAAGATGTTTGTATTTCTTAAAGATCATTTACAAACAAAAAAATGCCAATTCTTACAGCTTTCTTTTTACTATTTTTATAGTGCTTATAGTATTTGTAGTGCATGTCAATGTTACCTTTAGAAACGTTAAAAAGCTGCGTTCCATTGCTTTTTATCTAGAACAAATGACCTAAAATTGCAAACTGATGAAGAAACACATTTATGGGAATCTGTTTTGTAGTTACTACCTAAGCAACATGGAGGGTGGTATTTTGCTAAATTTGAACATTGAACAAAAAGGTTAAAGACACTTAGTTGCTTTTTTCACCATAGCTCATTGCAGATACCACACTCAACAAACATCAAGCCATTGATCTAGTTACAGGTAGGTAGCCGTGTTGGTCTGCCGTAGTCGAAACAAAATAATAATAAAAAATTCCTTCCAGTAGCACCTTAGAGATCAACTAAGTTTGTTATTGGTATGAGCTTTCGTGTGCATGCATACTTATTCAGATTGTTTCTTCTTCTGTTTCAGTGTATCTAAAGATGTGTGCGTGTACACGAAAGCTCATACCAATACCAAACTTAGTTGGTCTCTAAGGTGCTACTGGAAGGAAATTTTTGTTTTTTGTTTCATTTAAGCCATTGAATTCAGCTTGACACCTCCATGGCTGGTTGTCAGTTAATCCTAGGCGTGGTGTTATTTCTCACACAGTCCCACTGTACTTCAAATTATGTAACCAGCAAACAGTAACAACAACACAGAAGAACAGTGTGCTAGAGAACAAACAGAGGAATATAATACGTGTGTGTGTGTGTGTGTGTGTGTGTGTGTGTGTGTGTAATATAATATGAAGAGAACCAATTCAATTAAAATCTGATAGTAGATAAGCCAAAAGGAGAGACCCAAGTATCAAAAGCAACAGCTGAAATTCAGTAAGTGGGTATCAAAAATAGTTTAATGCAAACTACCAAATCCTGATGTTTTTTTAAGCTGGTACGCTGCTCATGAATGAATATTAAAATAAAATTCCTAACTCTGTTCTTCAACAAACTTGCCTGTAATCTGAAGGGGGGGGGGAATTAGCTGTTGAAGAACCAAATTAATGTCTTTTAAAAAATCCTCCTATCCATTTAAAAAACGTAATTTGGCCCCTGCTAGTAATAATGGCCACTTGTTGATGACCTCCTCCTCCTCCTCCTCCTCCTGTTAGTGGTGGTGTGTATAGATGCACTATATACACTATATGTATTATATATAGAATCATAGAATTCTGTCCCTTAGAAGGGACCCTGAGGATCATCTAGTCTGACCCCCTGCAATGCAGGAATATGCAGCTGTCCCAAATGGGGATTGAACCTGCAACCTTGGCCTTATCAGCTCCACACTCTAACCAACTGAGTATTAATATAGATAGGCCATTTTGGCTGTGAGACCTGCTCCCTGCCTTGCATGCCTTTTTACATCTGGCCTGGGAGGGCAGGGACCTGATTGATTCCACCTGCAAAAGCCAGGAATGCTGAACAGACTCTTCTGTTTGGGGTATGATTTAGGGTTAATAATAATAATAATAAAATCTTTATTTTTCAATCTTACGATTTGTGTGGAAATTGTTCAGTTTGAGTACTTTCTAATGTGTTTTATTAATGGTTTGTGACTACTTTTGTTATATTTGTAATTATGTAGAACAAATTCATGTTGGAAGACACCTTGAGCATGGTTTTAACTCTGGAAAGTCAGCATACACATAAAATGATGGTAGTGTTAATATCCAATTTAAATAGAATAGATAATTTTTTTCAGAGCTTTGCAAGAACTAGACATCACCCATGCCTTTTCTTCTTTTTCTGCTCTAAAATTCTTCTTTGTTTATTGGGCATACAAAGTAAAATATGTATTTTAAATCAATTGCATGTGGACAGAAGAATAATTAAGACAGTAGTTCCGGGCTATTTTCTCTCTCAAATAAACAGAACAAGGAAGAAAACTGTTTCCATTGTGCAGGATGTTTAGGTAATTAAGGATAAATCAGATCAATTTTTTTTTATCGGAAATAGAGTATGATGAATGTATGTCCTTATATCTGGAAATTGATTAGTATCTCGACATGCATGAGGAGATACTTCTAATCGAAACTGGGAGAAAACCATCCTAACAAAAGGAAAATATTAAAATATTTTGTTCCAACCGTAAATCAGCGTGGAATGATGAAGCCGATTGTCTTCAATTTCGTTGCGCAGTGCAATGAGAATGAGAATGCAGCACACATTATTTATTTCCTATACCTGGCTATAGCATAAGTGGCAAACATTTAATTGAAAAAATACCCTGGCAGGAGAATTTTTATAATAAATTTGTTTGTGCCCTTACTGCCTGGAGGGGTAAAAAAAAAAAAAAATCTAATCTGCAGTAAGGAAGTTCTGAAGTTTCCCCTGAATTTTGAGGGTTGATTTTCAGCCTCACTGGTTGGCAATCAGAAGCACAGTAATTTTCAAGACAGGCTTCATTACAGTTACTGAGTTGGCGGCAAGTATAGTATATAAAGCAATAAAACAAGTATGTTTTACCAAATTGGAATTACATAACGGGAGAGTCTGCATTTGCTTCCAAGGAAATAGCACCTTTTAAAAAGGCATAGATATGAAGATGAACTCAATTTCTTGCCTAGTTCTAGAATGGAGCTGATACAATTAGGGCTTCTTCCTGGAGATGGAAAATAATGGGTTTTGAATGGATATAGAAATGAGCATGCATTTTATGAGAGATGTAGATTAATACTGCTTGCAGTAGTGTACATCTGGAATAGAAGATATGCAATATTTGGTGCAATGCTAAATTCACCTCCTGTTGATTTGTATTTTGTAATCATGGTTTCAAAGCTGCAACCTTTGTTTTCTAGTTGTTTCATTGTGGGAGTCAGCTCTACTGATTTAGAATCTGGACTGCTTAATGTAGTTGCAAATTATTGAGATTATGACAGACTAGATATGGATATGATGCAATAATATCTGAAACAGCGTACGTTCTAACGTTTCACAGAAGAAAATAGGAACATGCTTGTAATATTGAAGTCACATGTGTGTATATTAGGGCTGCACATCAGCCCTAAGATCGGCGTCAGTCTGTAAATTCGAGTTCTAAGTGGTTCTGTATAAAATGAAGCGGTGTGTTCCCAATTCACTATAATTGGGAATCTAAAATAGCTGTAATTTTTACCCCCATTTGGCCCAAGTGGATGAAATTTACAAGCACAGGAGCTTTTCCAGGGTGAAGCAAGCCTGCCAAATTGCAGACAAATCAGTTCAGAGGCTTTTTGTAGGGTAATTAAAAGGATCCAGGTTCCTCCGTAACTCATGTTAGGGCAATTCATCTAGTAGGCCAAAACTCTAAAATCCATAGGTTTCATATTTTTGAGGGGGAAGAGTGGGAGTTCGTCTCTTGTTCTTTCTTACTTTAAAAGAATTAAAAGGTGACTGAGTGATATGCATTATTGCTTGTACATTTTTGTACAACACAATTTAACACTAAGCTTTCTGGTGCTTATTTGGAATGATGGAGTAGGGGAATCCTGCCCTAACCATTGCTGACCCTGTGTAGGTCATATGGTGTACATAGCATGAGTTGATTTCATGTTGTCTAACAGATGCAGTACCGTTTGTGGTCAGCCTCTCCACACCCTAAGTCACACCCAGGTCACTATTACTTTAAGTTTCATTGTGTGCAGTGTGGTGGCCGTCCTTACATAAACTCAATTCAGTGCATGATGACATAGTAGTTGTGTCATCAAAGGAACTGAGCAGGTCTTTGAGTCTTGCACTTTATTTTATGACATGTAAATTAAGGTGTCATTGATGTACCTATTTATCAAAGCTATTGTTTCTGGTTTTCTCCAGTGTGGTTAAAATTCTTCAGTTATTTTCAGTTAATGCCTTGCTAGGTAGGGACTACATATGAAGCTGTAAAACAGAGGTCTTCAGTTCTGTATTTTATTAAATAACAGGGTTGGGGATGTTTATCAAGGGGGATGGGGAGGAAGGGAATTATTATCCTTTCCTTTCCTTCCAATGCCCTCCTACAAACCCTTCTTCTTTTGCTTCTGCTACCACCCCTCGCTCCAAACAGACTTGTTTCCAGGCTCAGAGTCCAGCTGATGGGAAAGCTGATGGCATATTGAGTTTGTATGCATCAGAAGAAGTTTGAACTTTTGTACTGAAATATCTTGGAGGTACATATTTACTCTTAGAAGCAGTCTCATTGTGATTTTTAGTGTGGAAGACAAGAAAGTTAAATTTATTAAAGGAAATGCATATTTAGGTAGTTCCTAGTTTAATTCTATCAAAGTTGGAGGTACAAAGAGCCATACTTATTCTTTCGTCTTGGTAAAGACACACAAGTTGTCTTCTCTCTCATAGTGGGATGAATGGAGAAGGAAGGGATGGAGGAAGTGAGGTCAGCAACCCTAAAAGTATCAGTTTAGAGCATGTTAGTTCAGAAAAACAGTCTAGGAAGCTTGGAGTTTCCTCCTTTTATCTGCATTCTCCCCATGCAAAACCACCATACTTACTACAAGCTAGGTTGCATCCCAACATTTCCAGCAAATGGTAGCTGGGGGATGGGGAGAAGTGTTATGTGGTGGAAAAGATAAGCATTCCTACTTCTCCCAAGTATTTTCCCCTGCAAAGACTACCCAGCACCTGCAATCATGTTGCATGATCCCATGTTTGCCAGCATTTCATATAGCTCCAGACTTTCAGCCTTTGTTCAAAATAATTGCCTGAAGAAGAATTCTGTTTAAAGCCTGAAGCTTACAGATTTCAACCAGTGATGTTGATGCACTAAAAAAGTTTCATTGACCTGTTTTATATTTTTGTTTGTTCAAAATCCCAGATAATTTGAATAATAATGCGAAAGATCAGCTACCTCTAGCTGTGTCGTGGCATCCAGTCCTTTTCTGGTGCTCAGATAAAGTAACCAAGAAAGGGGTTCTTTAAGTCTGGCTTGAGCTTACTGTAGAAGCTTTATTACATTGCACAATTCTGAAGGTAAGATTGGGGCCTTCCCTGTAAGAACGTGCACCGGAGAAAGAAATCAGAACAAGTTTGGTGATTTCCTCCAGGTT
The DNA here is from genome assembly GCF_965113315.1 of Podarcis vaucheri. NCBI lineage: Eukaryota > Metazoa > Chordata > Lepidosauria > Squamata > Lacertidae > Podarcis > Podarcis vaucheri. Next base: position 77,073,923 of record NC_138764.1, read on the forward strand.
CTCAGTCTCTGCGGTTCAAAGCACTCTTACGTGATATTTCACCACCTGTGCATAATTTTTGCTACGTTGCCCCATAGCAATACAGATGAGTAAGATTTCACTCGAGCAGTTTTGACAGATTCATGCTGATAAGATGCTGAATAAAGGAGGGAGACAAAAGAAATAAGTAAAGGTGAGCAGGAGAGAAAACTGGAGCACAGGTTAATATTTGTTACAGTTCCTTTTAGGTTTACATGTTTTTTAATACTGTAATTAATGCAGAAAGTATAATTTGTAAGAAATAATCCAGTATGGCTTGTATAATTACAAGGGTTTACACCCAGCATCTTGTGCCCGTAGTAGAGCTTTTTGAGTATCAGCTGCTAGATTGAGAAAGCCTTGTATGCCAAAGGGCCTTTCCTTCATTCGGGAGGCAAGGGTCACCTGAGACTTTGTGTCTTGGGCAGGGACTCTTGTTAATTGTAAGATCAGTTTTCTGCTGGAAGCCTGCTGCTTCTGTTTCCAAATGACTTTGCAAGAGATATTGGTTGGAGGATAACCCAAAGTATCAAGTAGCAGGGAAGGATTGGCAAGCAGAAACACAGACATACACACAATCCAAGATGTAGATAGTGCCATTCTCCAAGTGGCAGGGGTAACATCTTTAGAAGTCAGAAAATAAGTTGTATAGAGGAGACCAAGGTAGTGTTCACATTCCCATTTACTGTTTGCCCATTGCGTTTCCAGTGTTGGTTTTTCACCCATGTTCACATTATAATTTCCAAAATGCATCTGTATCCTGTACAGTGGTACCTTGGTTTACAACCATAATCCGTTCCGGAGGTCCGTTTGTAAACCAAAACAGGTTGTAACCCAAGGTACGCTTTCACCAATGGGGCCTCCAAATTATTTTTGTTCATAATCAAAAAAATAAATAAAAAATAGGGCTATAATCCAAAAAATATATATGTTGCAAACCGGGACACACACTTCCGGGTTTGATGTGTTTGTAATCCAAAATGTATGCAAACCAAGACGTATACAAACCAAGGTACCACTGTGCTTTGCGTTGTTTCACAAACCAGCTTCACATTGATTGGAGCCCTAAAGCTGTTCCTAATCCAACTCTAGTGATGGTGTGAAACACCCCCACCGCTCAACATCCCTTGGTGTGCGCTCAGACATAAAAGAATTGAAGCTTTGCTGATGTGAGCAGCTGGGAAGGGGGGGGGGAGCTGTGAAACGCAGCAGAAGACAACAATTTCACTGTACTCAAAAGCAATAATATGAACACACTCTAAGATACGGGTATATTTTTTTCCTGGGTGGGAAGTTGCAGTGTACTTTCCCTCCATAGGCTACCATAAGCTGCTAGGACAACTCACTGCAGATGATTTGGTTCACTTACAACCAGCTCCAAACTGGCTCAGGGGAGCCATGACAGGAAAACCTATTATCAAGTTAGATGGGAGAGACTGTGCCTCTAACTCTCGCTGAGTTGAATGAACCCCTTTTGCAGACCAATACAAGAATAGAGCAGGCAAAATGAAGGGGGTGGGAATACCCTTGTTTAAATAGAATCCCTTCTTAAAGGTTCAGGTTTACAGGGACCCAGTGGAGGGGGGAGGAAAGGGAGAAGATCAAAATTAACTACCCCACAATGTCTGGTGCAACATGTGGGGGAGGGGACAGTGTGCATCCTTGGGTGTAAAATCATGCAGAGTAGACCTGTTGAAATTTGTGGAGCTTAGTTTTGTTAATTAATTTCAATGGGTCTACTCTGAGTAAAGCTTCCTTGACCATCACCCCAAATCCTGATGGGTGATAAAAGGTGGTGGAGTACTCTGTTTTTCTGACAGTGGGATCTACAGAACTTCTTCTTGTGTGTCTTTTTTTTTTTATTTCTTAGGAGTCTCATACAGTAGGTGCAAACTGAGCCTTGATTACACTGGACATGCAATCTCAGGATGCTTCTCTATAGGTGCATAATGTGTGGGGTCATGTCCTTGTTCATGTTAATGAAGAGCACCCATGGGAAAGTTGGTGTATACAACCCAATTTGCTTTGGGCAGGAGAGTCAGTATGAGCTCATCCTTTTCAGGCAAAATGGAACTTTTTGGAATGAAAGTGCTTGGAAAACGCCTAAAATAGCAGCAGAACCTAGCTCTCCTGGCTACAGTGATAACCACTGGTTTCTTCTGTCTTTCCAGTTTGACGGAGAGAACATGTATATGGGAATGAATGACAATAACCAGGAGTTCCTCTCAGCAAATCAGGTAAAACGTAACAATCTTTGTGGGCTGTGTGTATATGCAGGGTATCAAACAACGCTCATTATTTGCTTGTGTGCTGTCCTGTATTAGTTGTAATTAAATTGCTTGTGCATTACTAAGGACACGGCGTAGTGCAGAGTTGTGCAGAGGTGTCAAATAGCATCTCAGATGTCACCTTCCCCGTAAATGTCTGCAAAGGCTGTGCAAGGTTTTCTACCATTTCAGAACAGCGTTTATAGAGGAAGACTCGTTTCATTTTTAGCCTTTACTACCCTATGAAAAGCCGGCGCATACTGGAGGAAAGGCACACTCATACTTCTCATGTTATACATTTGATCTCTCACACAGGGTTGGCTTTGAAATTCATTTCAAATGAGGATTCACGATTTGAGACCGGCCGGCTTGCTTGACATCATTTTCATTGCACTTACTTGTGATGCTCTTTTTGCCTTGTGGCAACTTACTAAGAACATAAGAGCAGCTCTGCTGGATCAGACCAGATGCCCATATAGTCCAACTTTCTTCCCCTCAGTGGCCAATGAGATGCCTCTGTGATGCCCAAAGCATGACATCAGTGAATTAACCCCTCCTGCTGTCCCAGCCTGCCCCCAACAATGGCTAGTATTCCTTGGCAACATATAGCCATAATGACCAGAAGCCAGCGGTAGCCTCATTCACCATCCCATTTTAAAGCTATACAGGTTGGCAGGCCCCATGACATCTTGTAGTAGAGGCTTCCACAGATTGTTTTGTGTGAAGAATTCCTTCCTTTTGTCTGTCCTGAATCTCCCAACATTCAGCTTTGCCGGATGACCCCCAGCTTGTTCTTCTCTACATGCTTGGCTATTGTATCTTTAACAATACTTTACTCCAGTTTTCCTAGGACGGGTGTTAATCTAACTGGCCTGTTAATTTCCAGGATCTGCCCTGGACCCTTCCCCCCCTTTAAAATAATAGGTAACTTTCCAGTCATCAGATATGGAGGCTGCTTTGAGGGGCAAGTCACGTATTTTTGTGAGAAGATGAGCAATTCCACATTTGAATTCTTTGAGAACTCTCATAGTCCCAGTGATTTTTCAGTTTTTATTTCATCCATTAGGCCAGAAACTTCATTCCTCGTCACCGCTATATGTCTCAATTCCTCAGACTCCCCTCCTGCAATAGTTATTCAAGGCACTGGAATCAGGCCCAGATACATTGGTGATGGAGGAGGGCCATAACTACTTTGCATGCAGAAAGTCTCAGGTACAATTCAGATATGGATGGGATTGTCCCCTTTCTGAAACCCTGGAGAGCCACTGCCAGTGTAGGCAAAACTGAGCTTGTGTAAGGCAGCTTCCTGCATCCCTAGATGACCTTTGAAGTGCTTTCCAATCCTATGATTGGTTTTCTTTAACGCAGCACCAGCCTATGTTCCTATGCATCTGGCTTAGCTGAGTAAATAGGCAGCAGATCTTTGCAAGTGTTCTTCACTGTCTTCAGTAAATTTGATTGCTCCACCGGAGGTTTGAAAAAAGACTACAAACTGCATTCCGCATAATGTAGTACTCGGTGCATATTGTAAGTTATCAGTCTGTGTCACAGAAATGCACAGCAATAAACATTGCAGAGTATAATCCTGCACAAAGGATTTATATCTAGGCAAAGACTGCTGTAATCTTTCTTTCTTGGATGCTGATATCTGCTTTCTGGGGCAAGGTTGCAATATGTTCTTGACGACTCTGGCAGGCATCTTGTCTTGGCCATATATCTGAATTCTTAAGTGAAGTGTTTGCTTCACATGTAGATCAGAGATTGACCATGATGTAAAAGTAATGTTAAACCAAAGACAAGAAGAGAAACGAGTGCTCACCTTCAGAGGTACAATATGTGAGCTTGTCAGATATGGTGAAGTGAGACATATATCCAGTCAGAAGTTTCTAGAGATTGGATAAACTCCAGTTGCTGCCAGAAGAAAAGCTTTTAATTTTTCAAAGGGCAAGAAACAAAGTGACAAAGTTAACTATTAATTGTAAAGTCATAACACCATAATAAAGTGTTCAAAACAAAAACCTGCATTCTACATTCCCTAAGTTAATGATTAGCACATTCAATAAAATACCCATTACCTTGGTTATACAAAACATTTTTTTCTACCTAATGTCAGTTATGTGTGTGTAAGGGAGCCCTAGGCATAGCAGTCGAGCAGGTTAAGGGACACAAGCCCTTTCCATCTGTTCAGGGTGTGTCACATCCAATACTTTTCAAATCTTGTTATCATTGACTGCTCTTTCCAAGCTTCTTGTGGAGTTATCATCATAATGGTTTAATATTTGTCAAAATGCCTAAATGACATGGGCACTGTATGTAAATAAAAGTAAACAGCAAAGTACTCACAGATTCACAGTTTAAATAAAAACAACAGGGAAAGGACTTGAAGGCAAATTTAGTATTTTCAGGTGAAGCTAGAAACTTCTAACACCTATAAGCCAAATTATTAGCAGCGTTTGTCCCTGTCACTCCTTTGCCTGTGTGTGTGCATATCTCATTCCTTACCACACAATCCTAACCATGTCTACTCAGAAGTAAGTTTTGCTGAATTCAGCGGTGCCTACTCCCAGATAAAGAGGTAGCATCTCTTCTGACTTACAGTCTGCAAACTCAGGCAAGGGTACAGAAGGGCTCAGTTTAGTACCCTTCCCCACACTATGAAAAAGAGGTTTGTTAATGTTGTTTGTCCTCATGGTTTCATTTATCTATTTGTGGTGTATTTTAATACCACTTTCCCATGTAAATTTCCAAAATGGTTCACAATAAACTTGAGAAACATTCAGATCATAAAAGATCCTAACGTAATAAAACATGAAAAACTCAATGAAAGCAAAATAAACAAACAGCAGAGCATGTTTACAGATTCAACTTCTAAAAGCACAAATGGAAAAGAAAAAAAGTGGTAGCTACATAGATTTTTCATGGGAGGGGATTCCAAAGGATACAAGGATATCTACCACTAGGCCAATTCCTCCAGCTATATACTGTGCTTTAAACATGGGCACAATCCCATTTACTTCAATTTGGGTGTATGAAGCAATGATTCTTCAACATCAACTTCGTTGGACTGGTCATGTTATTCGGATGCCTGATTATCATCTTCCAAAGCAACCACTCTATTCTGAACTTAAAAATGGAAAGTGTACTGCTGGTGGTCAACAAAAAAAGGTTTAAAGACTCTCTCAAGGCAAATCTAAAAAAAAAAAAAGTATAAATACCGACTGTTAAGTTGTGGGTGAACATATCAGACGACACAGTGATTCTTCAGACAGCTCTTGTTTATTCACGGGCCAGAACAAAACAGAACTGAACAGCAAACAGCTCAGCCGGCCTGCTTTTATAGGCGGCCGGCTGTCAACATTGTAGCAACAACAACCCAGGGTTTCCCACCTAAAGTAACTGACGTGGACCTGAGTCAAAACTATATACACGATACTCCTGGTGGCCAGGGTGAGAACTTCAATACATAACACCGACAATTGGGAAACACTGGCCTGTGAGCTCTTCAGTTGGAGAACAGCCTTTACCAAAGGTGTCATGGACTTTGAAGATGCTCGAACTCAGGACGAAAGGGAGAAACGTGCTAAGAGGAATGCACATTTGGCAAATCCTCACCATGATCAACTCCACCTGGAAACCTATGTCCCCACTGTGGAAGGATGTGTGGATCCAGAATTGTACTCCACAGTCACTTACGGACTCACTGTTAAGACTGTTTATGGAAGACGATCTTACTTGGCTATGAGTGATTGCCAAAGATAATCTGCCCTCAGCAGACAGGCTAGCCTTTTAAAGCTTATTTTTAAGGACATGGTTGCCTAAGTGGGGTTGGGGTTGGGTATGAGGGTAAAACGATATGCTGATAATTATTCCTAAAAACTGGTGCACATTTCCATGTTTCTTTTGTAGGAATTCTATTTTGTCACCACACAAAAGACCTGATCTAGAGAAATACTGAAAAACTCCAATGTCTAAACACCGAGCTTGGTACAGCTAGTCAACTCTTTGTTTTGTTGCTTATCAAGGTCAGGACAAATAAAAGAAGTTCATTAGCATCTGAACTGAAACTGCTTAGGTCACTGGGAACAGAAGTTTCCTAGTACACCTCTGAATGAAACTCAAAGTGTATTATTAATAGAGCATGAATAATGAAAGCAGCTAGATGCTCAGAGTATTCTTTGTTGGGAAAACGTAAGCAATAATTTTACATACTAATGCATGAAGAAAGGTCAAAGAATCCCAGTCCAAGGGCCAGGATGACTCATCTAGCCATGAAGAATATAATATGGAGAAGCAAGATAGACAAAAGAAAACTATGAAGGGATTCAAATAACTAGCGTGGTGATATTCCATGTGTTAGTTTGGGATCACTACTTACAATGCAATAATTTTTGCACAAAATTCAGGAGTTGCACCTTGGATACAAAGATAATTTTTGCACAAAATTCAGGAGTTGCACCTTGGATACAAAGAGCACGTACACACTCAAATGTGTAAACAACCACTTTTAAAATATATATAAACAAGGACATGATTCTTCCCCGTTTACCACTAATGTAATTTTAAAGATGGAACTGCAATTTATATCCATATCTCCTCTTCAAATTTGATGAAATATATGTTTATCTTGCACCTGAGTATCAGAATCCAAGGCTAAAAATTTCTGGGGAAAGGGCCCTTTTGCTTAAAGGTTGCAGTCCTATTAGGGCTGTTACCAATGGTGTTTTTTTTTTTGGCTGTTTGGGCTCATGAGTTCTATGATTATAAAATGATTTCACACCAGCCCATCACAGAAGCCATTGCCTCTTCCATTTCATATCTGTATAGCACTAAAGATCCCAAGTCAGTATAAGGCTGGGAAAATAACACAAGACAAATGATGTGTTTATATATTGCTGTAAATGTTGAAACAGTGTTTTGCACTTCTTGTTCTCATGGCTGCACCCGCACATCTTTTTGTTGAATGGTCTTCTGAAACAGGAAACAGTATACTCTTTTCCCTGTGGCGGATGCTCTCTCACACTTCTTGAATGTTACAGGGACTTTTCCACGTTTGCACCCTGGTTATCAAATGCCTCCCCAGAGGGGCTGCTGGCACCATGTTAGGACTGTTTTATTTTACAATGCTTTTGAATCCACTGAATCTTAGATCTTTTGTATATTTTCAGTGATAGTCTGCATTTCTCTGTGCTGTTTTATTCTCTGATGCTGAAATTGTCTGCTGATTTTTATGGTTTTGTGATTATTGTTAAGTATTCATCACGCTTAATTTTTCTGTAAAAACAGAGTGTGTATAAATGCTGTACACAAAGCATGCACGCATACATGAGGGCCTAATGGGCAGTTACCTTCTCAATAAGATGGTGGACCCCCTTTCCCCCTACCTTCCAATGGAAAGTGAAAAGGTTGCTTTCCATTGAGGTTTTGCCTTTATAGTGCTGGTTTTAATTTGGTCTCCACTTAGTTGTTTCGTTGCTGCTGTATTTTTTAATGGTGTTTACTTTGTTAGCTTGTTCAACCAACTTTATATTGCTGCTGCTGCTGCTGTTGATTTTGTTACCATTTGGTACCATTGTTGAGGCAGAAAGACTGGGCTTACAGCGTTCAACTAAACTAACCCAGAAAGAACAACTAGTGATAAGCGTTTTCCATGGGATTTGAACAGTAAATTTGTTAAACTGGGCCTATTATAAATTGGGCCTTGACGCCTTTGGTGCCTAAGCCTGGCTCATAACTGCTTAAACTATCTTTCCCCACCCTTAAAGAAACACACACTTGCAGGACTGCCATTCTACTCTTACCCTCTTCTTTTTCTCTGTCTCTCTAAACTTACCTGGTGACGATAATACAGAGGGCTCAAACTAAGGGCTCATTGGACTCTAGGCCAGGGTTGGCTCTACCATTTGGTAAAGTGAGGCAACCCCCACAGGTGGAAGATGCTCATGAGCGGTAGGAGCAACCTGCTGGCTTTTCCTTCTAAATCTCAGAGTAATTTCTTCCTTTTGGAGAAATTAAGGCTTGTGTTTAATTCTACAGACTCCATAAAAAATTAAGGCCATCTGCCTTACATTCTGTCAGCAGAAAAGCTAATTTCCCACTGTGCAAATGAGCTGCAGCGAATTTAAGGCTCATGTGGACCCCTGTCACTCTTTTCATTTTGCCGGTGAGAAAGAGATCAGAAGCTTTCTATTCTGGTTCTGAATGAACCACAGTTCTCCAATCCCCATGGTGTCAAAACCTGGGAACTGTGGTTTGTTTAAACTATGGGTCAGGAAACTAGGCAAGACCAGTGCCACCTACTGACCAAACCGTAAAATGACGTTATGCTTATGATTGTTTGAGCTTATTCAAACAATCAGAAAGAGCAGGACCAAATGATATTCAGTATAAAACATTCCCTGTGCATGCAAAGCAGAAGAAGGCTAGGCCAGACTAGACTAATTCCGAAATTATCATTTTTACTGACCAAACGGCAGTCTTCTTTTTTTAAAAGGTAGAATTATATACAAGCCTTAATTGCTATCTCGATGATTTTCATTAGAAGAAGAACCACCCAAAATTCTATAGTTGCTGGCATCCATCTGTTTTGGGAGACAATGGAAGAGTGCTCCTTCAGGCGTGAAGTCAAACCACTGGAGAGTTAAAGCTCCTGCTGGGGCTATAGAGACCGATACAGAAGAGACATGTTTTGTTGCAGCTGGGGCAAATGAAGGTGTCTGGTTGTGCTGATGCTGGTGTACTGTGGTGTATCTGCTTTGTGTGCTCCTCCCAGCAGCCATTCCTCCTTTGGTCACTGCTGGGGTACACAACTTGACTGATGGTCTTCCGGTGCTTTGGTAATCTGCAAGGGATTCCCACATGGCGGGGTTAATGTTGCCAGCCTCCATGTCTCATTTGCAAACATCTTTGTAACACAGAGTTGGTCTGTCAGTGGGCCTGGTGCCTGAAGCTAGTTCCCCATAGAGTACATCCTTGGGGATCCTGCCATCTTCCATTCGGTAGACATGACGAAACCAGCGTAGATGTTGCTGAGACAGGAGTGCGAACCTGCTGGGAATGTGGGCTTGGGAGAGCACACCTTTGCTTGAGACTCTATCCTGCCACGTGGTGCCCCAAATCTTCCTGATGCAGCACATGTGGAAGACATTGAGGCATCGCTCCTGATGGGTGTAAGTTGTCCAAGACTCACTACCATAAAGCAGCATGCTCAACATGCAAGCCTGGTAGACCTTCATTGAATAGACCCAATAGAACAGCAGCAAAAAACTTGGGAAGCCAAACATAGCAACGAGCAAAATGATAACCCTTCTACAGTACATGCCCAAAGATAGAAGGAAATATGCAGCATCTAAAGAAACATCCAATGATGGATATAATAATTTATTATTTCTAAAAGCTCCAGAAAATATATGCATTTAGGAATAATTCTAATATTCTAAATTAATGAAACTATTTTTTTTTAATCCTTTCCGGACACCTATTCTTTTCTCTCCTTAAGTAAAGAAAACAGCCCAAGTGTCTGGTATTCTGCCTTGTTCTCTACCCCTTGATTAAGATCCTAATTTAGCCAGCACAGCAGTATATCATAATTTGGATAGCCATTTTGCCTCAGACAGGCACTTCTGAGACTTCCAATATTGGACCAAAATTATTCGTGCTGTGACGGCCCTACTGAGAATTAATTCTTTATCCTCTTTAGCAATATTTTTCTTAATGTAATTGGGAAGTAAATTAAAGGGTCTAGGAGTAAAGTATACCCTGCCATCTCCTTTATGCTTTCTGCAGTCATTAAAAAAAATAAAATTGTACCCCTTTTGAATGTATTTGCCACGTGTGGAAAAATTCACCCTTCTGGGCTCCACATGCCCAACATTTTCATCATTTATTTTAAAAGCAATTTCTTCCTATGAGGTAACAGGATCATTACTGGTTAAATTGACATGTCTATGGAGAGCTCTTCCTAGGTATGTGAAAATCCCTGTGCCAATATTTTTTTTAAGTTAACATTAAGTTCAAAGCCAGAATTCTTACACTTTCTTGAAATATAAAGTGTGGCATTAATGATAAGAAAGCACAATCTCACTTGCCTCAGGCATGGAGCTCAGGGCACAAAGGAGCTCAGTTAAGAGTCCAGTATCGCTCCCCCTTCTCTATCATGATTTCTGGTTGGGTGCCCAGTCATCACTGCTGTGAGTTTTGTCATGGATGAAGTGTTCACGTCAAGCATAAGCCTCACACGAAAGCACTGAGCAACCACCACCTCCTGTCCAGGTCCAGACACAAGGCCCTGCTCCCATATCTGACAAGAGTGACTTTGTGTTGAAGGTTTGAGTAAAATTCCAGGGCATCTCCTGCTGGAAGGAAATGCTCAGACATGGACAACATGGGCTGTCATGTGGGAATGGAGGGCGATGATAGACCCTTGCACCTTCTGCGTGGAGCAAGCAGGATTGCACCCAGAGTTGTCATTAATGTTCATCAACTTATTAAAACAGGGCATAAAATGATACATTATGTTATTGCTACTTTTTTCATACATGGGTAAGTTTGAATTTTTATGTCAGTCAACTGATCTATCAGTTATGGTACCACTTGATGTTCAGCACAGCCAAGAATCCTTATGAACTTGTGATAAGCTAAGTTTTATTCTGGTTGGATTTTATTTTTGATCTGAAATATAACTCATTAATAGCCTTTGCCATATCATACTGCACTGTAGGGTATTATAATTGGAAAATGTTGAAACATAAAATTTATCTTCAATATCTTCATTTTCTAACGTTTGTTACTGGTTCAGAAGCTACAAAAAATGTTTTTCCTAGCATTTTTCTTAGAAGGTATGATTTTTATGAAGGTCACCTGCATTATTTGTATTATTAATTCAAATAAATCTAATCTGATAATTTTTCCATGGATAATTACAGATGGCGCCTAGCCTGTTCTTTGAACGAACTAGATCTTTTTAATTTTGTCATCTATGCTTCCACTATTTTTATAAGGTAGGAGCTTGTCCTAAGCTGAAGGCTTTGTTGTGCATGGGAAAGCAATGGAGACATACAGCAAGGGACTTTGTGCGAATATCCCTCCATTTCAGCTTTTTGCTTACAGCACATTACCACATTAAGAAAGGAGTGAAGCATCTTCTCAACTCCCTTGCCTCACCTTTCAGTTAATAACAGTTGTGCCCAGGATTTCTTATGGACCAAAATTGTAATGGGTATGAGCATTATGCATTAGAAATTATTTTTTTCTGAGTTCACTTACTGGGGGTAATAATAATAACACACTAAAAACCATCTTCTACATAATTATCTCATTAAACACAGGAAATTATCTCAATAAAATGGGGTGGGGTGGGAAACCCAGTTAAAAATACGTAATCCAGAAGATACATTTGAAACAAAACTAAAACTAAACAAAATAAACACTTGTGGAAAAGACGTATTTATCCAGCTGGGAAATCCTGCCAGAACAAAAATGTCTTCAGTTGTTTCTAGGAAGTGCTGATAGTGGGCGCCAGTCATATCTCGACATATCTCTTTGGGGCAGCCACCATAAAAGCCCTGTTCTGAGGGTCTTTGCCTTCTGTACCACACTGTTGCATCCTGCATCTCATAAGGGCTTTGACATGGATAGGACAAATACCGGATGGGAAAAATGCTCCTTAAAATGTCTTGCAGGCTTCCCCAGATTCCCCCCCCCCCCCACTCCTTGAGGAGGGCTGTATGTGGTGTAGATGTTCTTACCACAGGGTTAGCCACTTTAGGTGTGGCTACAGGCATTAGCTATTGATTCAGGTTTGTTGTCTGCCAGTTGTCCACATCATTGTGCAGTACTCAGCAATTGGCTTTGAGGCTGCCAAGTGTGGTATTCTACCATCTGTTTGCTAACCATTGCTGTTAGTGAGGTTGTGCATTGTTTCTATCTCCTCCACAATTGCCCTCTATCTCTTCCTTTCTGTGCTATAGGCAGGAATTACTGTGCTTATGAGTGCTTTGCAGTAAGTAAGTACAACAACAACAAAGAATTGGAATGGGGAAATGTTAACTGTCTAAAAAATTAACAAGGGTAGTAAAATGATAATAATATATGGGGGGGGTTACATAAATTTATTTTTGATATATGCAAGCAGAAAATGACAACAAGGGAGAAAGGAATAACTGGTTAACAACAAGTCTATACGACATGTACACCATGCAAGAATGCTTGATGTAGCTAACATACTATATAGTTACAATATGCCTGCTTTTTTCCATGATAAAACGTTGTGATTCTGTTTTTCATTAATCTCTTCTGCTCAGTCTCTAGATGCCTTGGGGAAGTGAAAATATATTCTCCTCTGTTTGGAAAGCTTGTAGTATTACTGTATGAAGATTTATTTCAAATGGAGGGGGGCAAAATCTGAAGAAGCTGTACACTCTTGTGCAACCCAAGATGTTTATTTTTTAAAAAAATAAATTAATAACTAAGATTTGAACTTCCTCATTTTAACACCTTTTTTTACTTAAAACAACAACAACAAGCAGCACCCTCCATATATAAGAGGGAAGGTCTGGGAAACCCAAAGTGGATGGTTGGCTAAAACAATCCAGTGAGGACTTTGGGTGCTCAGTAGACAGAATGCTCTCTGACTGTTGAAGTGTGGAGGGGCTGGAATCAATGGGGGCATGGGGACATTTCCCAGAAGAAATGCTGACTGGCTGAAACCTGGAGCAGGAGCACTCCAGACCACAACATTTTGTTGCAAGTCCCACTTGACATGGCTAATAACCATTAACAGAACTGTTTTGAATTTGTGGATGAAGATTAATGCTTATGAAGAGAGGCTGTGGTAGAAATCAGGTAGAAATAAGACTTCCACAAATAAGCTCCCAATGCGTTTATTCTAAATTTGCAATCTGATCATTTGTGATGTCCACTGAATGCTGGTGCATGGGCTCATATAACTCTGCATTGGCATCTTTCTGTCTCGGGAGACAAGACAAACAGATGCCAACACACAGTTATATGAACCCATGTGGACATAAGAGTGTGTGTGGCTGAACCTAATTAGTTTATTGTTTAAGTTTAGATTATATCCCACTCCCCCCACCTCAAGTTTGAAAACAAGTGGAGTAAACACAAATCAGCTAAAAAGACACCAGAATGTATAAAAAGAAGAGCACTGTCCCACACTAAAACAACACAGTCTTATATTCCCTAACTTTAGACTGTTAATATATCTGATCAATAGCCTGGCTGCTGCTTGAAACACAACTGACAGGTTGTTTGTGTGAATAGACTTTCTTTACCTTGCAGTGAAGCAATGTTAACCATACCATCACAAATGTAAGGGGAGAAAGGTTTGATAGGCCTGCCCTCAACCTGGTGTGTATGGGTTTTTGCCACCTCTCCCCTAGCTGCAGGTAGAGCACAAGGATGATGCATCCACTGGACTGTGAAATGTAGAGGCACAGTGGAATCTCTGGTTTTGGTGCATCAATAACTGTTCTAAGAGCTAATTCATATGTGAGATCAGCAGCAAGGTTGCTAGGATTGTTGGGTTGCAAACCAGTAGATGCAACCTCACCTATTATCTATAGCAGCCATTCCATCAGGATGTGTGAGAAGGAGATTGATGGAACTGCAAGGTCTCTTCATTACTCCTTTGTGGGGTGCCTTTCTTTTTTCTTTTTCTTTTTTTTGGGCTTAATAGCAGGATAAAATTGCAGGTGACTATTATGATAATATGAATCAAGTATTAGAATGACTCATCTTCTTTAAACTGCCTTAAAAATATTACTTTTGATTCTAATAGAAACTATATCATTTTAAAAAGGTATATTGTTTAGATCTCTTAGCACTTGCCCCCCCATCCGCCCACATAAAAGTGTGTTTCCTTTTATTTTAATAGCAGCAATGTATGATAAAATTTGCTTTGGCTTCCTGTTCTCACCCTCATTAGTTTGCAATCTTGCCAATATTTACTTTGACATTGCTGTTTATTTACCAAAGCACCTTTTATTGCATTGGTCATAACATCATTGCTAATCACATACACATTATATTAAAACAAGCACTCTATATATCATTTGTTGTTTGTTGAACCTTGTCTAACCCTACGTAAGTGCATTAAAACACCAGGAACACATCTTCAGAATCTCTTTTGAGAGGGGAGTAAATAATCATGACAGCTATGAGTCTATAGCACACACAAGAATATCACTCAGTTTTCCCAGAGGGTTTTAACATATTGCTAACTTTTTACCCAGCAGTTCATCAATGTGGCGTGCTTTCTTTCCTTTTAGTCAGAAAATGTTGCACACTCCCCACTGCTAATGTAGCTAAAGATGTGGTGGAGAATTAAATAAATTGACAAGCTTGGATGTCTAGCGGTGATGAGCTAAGTTTTTTTAATACAGTTCAGTGGGCAAATCACCTCACTCCCTGATTATTCCTCTTATGCTGATCCCAATTTGTGTCTTATATATGTTACATTTCTTCATGCTAATTCTGCAAGATTGAAATTATTTGATTCTTGAAACCATTTTCTTGGGGTAAGCAGATAAATACCGAACATATAAATACTGATAGGATGCATAGGAGCACAGGAAGCAGCCTGGAATTAAAAAGGCCATCTCATTCAGAATTGTCTACCTGGACTGACAGTGGGTTTGCAGGATTTGAGTCAGGGGTCTTCTTAGCCCTACCTGAAGATGGCAGAAATTGCACTCGAGGTTTTCATACAAACAATGTTCTCTATTACTGATCCAATAGGGGAGATCAACTCATGTATAGTTCTGCATATAGGTCTATTTTCTGTATCAAGAGTCTACATACTGTGGCATGGTGGGGAGGGTGGAGGGGTGCCTTCATATAGTAATTACAGCTGCACATGTGGCTACTGGTGTTGGATAAAGAATGGTACAGTGTCCAATGGGCATTGAGGTCAGCTGCACTTCCGTGATAAAATGTGATGAAGCCAATACAAACCTCATTACCATTGCATGGTATAGAACAACAAGAGCTAATGTGATGCCCTCCAGATGTTGTTAGACTACAACTCCCATCAGCCTCAGCCAGCATAGCCAATGGTTGGGGTGATGGGAATTTTAGTCCAACAAATATTTGGATGTCTACTCCTGGTATAGAAGTTGGGGATGCTTTTTCTCATCCACATTGTGATGCAGATAGGAACAGGTCTTTTTATGTCTTCACTGAAAGTAGCCTTAGCTTTCTGAAATATCCTGTACCCCTTTTCTGGCCAACTGAATTCCTCTTTGTGGACAGTATGATACATTAGCTGATGATACAGAAACCTTTATTTGAAAAATGTGCATTTGAAGGCTGTGAACTGATAAGGGCATTTCCTTGCAAGTAAGTTACACTGAAAGAAGGAGAATTTACACTCTGATAAGCTTTTAAAGACTAGGCTGCAAGACAACAAATCTTCCATTTCCACTGGAATTATTTTAAAATGTGTGGTTCTGGACTATAAATGTCTAGCTCAGTCGCCAACAACAGTCTGTCTGAACTGAGAAATAATCCTGTGAACACCAAAGGCATATAGCATAATAGAAATGCTGACAGACTCTTAGTCACAGCGGCACACAACTGCTGCATGAAAATAATTCCTGTTGTTCAATTGAATCAGAAGGGCATTTGACCCTCACAATGAGTCAAATACAAAATGTAATGCAATCCCCAACAGGAGCATCAGTATTAATGAAACTTGACATGTGATCAAACGGCCATGGCCATTTGACCCCGGAGATGAGTGAGAGATCTATTGTGTCTAATAAAGTTGGCAGGGTGTCATTCGTCACCCTAATCACTTTCTTTCTTTCTTTCTTTCTTTCTTTCTTTCTTTCTTTCTTTCTTTCTTTCTTTCTTTCTTTTTCCCTCCCTCCCTCTCTCTCTCTCTCTCTCTCTCTCACACACACACACACACACACACTCAGAGGAGAATTTAAATAATGTAGATTGGATACCAGTATTCATGCATTTTGTGCAGTTGCTAAACATGATAGTAAGGTGGAAACTGAGACAGTGTACAGTATTACTGTGGTGAGCCAGTTTACTGCAATACAACAGCAGTAATCTCCCCACCAACCACCATGACTAAGATCACCCCACCAGAGAGAAAAGAAAAAGGGTGGGAAGAGAGAACATGAAGAAGAAGAAACAAAACATGGCAAGCGAGATTAGGCAAAACTGGCGGGGGTTTCTTTTACTGTTCATACACTGAATTTGGTTCTACCCTGCAAGTTGGACATGGCACTCACTTTTTTTTTTGCTGTCTTTGTTGATAAATCACAGACCAAACAACTATGAATGTGGTTTGCAAAAATTCATTAACAATATTCTACAGCATTTCAACACCTTCTAATACATGAAGTCTTAAATATTATATACAATGCCAAAATAATAATGACATGCGCACCTCAGTATCTCAAAGCTAAACCATCCAAATATTCCTGAAATAAGTCCATGAGAACAACCCTCTATGTGTATACGCGTGCTGGTGCAATCCCTACAGAACTCCAACGAGATTTCAGTCTCTGTTTCGTGAATCTTCTTCTGGTCGGCACGAAAAGGAACTGACTATACAATGGCAATTCAATGCTCCTCCAAATAGATTAGCTTCAACCTTAATGGCACTTTAATCTTTTTTGAGAGAGAAAATATTTTTTGCTGCCAGGCAAAAATAGTTATTTCCCAACAGCAAGAGTTAAGCACTGTTTGTGTCAGTGTTTAAAATTCTGCATTCTTAGTGGTTTTTAAGCCATCCTCTAAACAGATGGCAAAGTACTAGGAACTTAGCTGTTGGTTTTCCTACTCCACCACCCTTGCTTTTTAAAATGTACAGTTGCAATTGTAAGTTTAACCCATTCCCTGCCCCCTCCATGGTAGAAATATTTGGAATATATGACCGTGTCACTCCAACCCTCACTCCCAGCCCTGAGACATTTTGTTGAATGAGGCAAAGGAGAAGATTGGATCCCACTTCCATGTTCAGAAGCTAACTGGGCTAGAAAGCACCCCAGAGCACACATAGCTGAAGTCTGTCCTCCTGAGACCTTGCCACTGCTTGCACACCACTCAGCCTGGTCTGCTCAGATAAATGCAGCATCCGTGGCACCGGACTTCATCCTTTTAGGCTAAACATTGTATATACTGGCTGGCATCAAGTTCCCAGGGTTTCACTTTGAGGTCTCTCATAGCCCTACCTGAAGATGTTGAGCATTGAACTTGGGATCTTCTGCAGTACTTCAAAGTCCCTATGTCAATGGTTTTGAATTTTGAGAAGGAGCAGGCTATAAGTCCAGTCAAAACTGTCAGTTCAGAGCTTTCTGCTCTAGGCAGAGGTGATTCTTGTCTTCACTGTGTTGAAGCAGCCTTAAACACAAAATAAATTCTAGACATCGGGGGAATTGTGTGGACAGCTTCCCTAGCACAGGCAAAGTAAGCTTAGGTCAGGTTTGAAGGAGAATTGAACAGCCATGCATTTTTGTGTATTCATGTATATATTTGTATGCTGCATGCTTACAGACACATCAGCATGTGTATCACAGCATCTCTTATCTTCACCTCCTTTGCATTTTGGTTTTCAGGAAGCTAGGGTACATACAGTGCTTTGCAGCTCTTGGGGGCTGTGGATGAGGTCAAATGGCCAGGTTTCTTGATCAGATGTCAAGATGCATTACTACCATCTCCTCTGTTGGTGCTGAATTACGACTTGCATTTGACTCATTTCTAGGGTCAAAATGTCCTCCTCATTTGATCAGATGGCAGAAATTGTATAATTTGTATATATCCCTGAGCCATATGGGCTCTGAGTGCTGCTGTAATGTGTTTTATAAAGGCACAGCTGTCTGGGTGACTTATTTAAAATGGGATTTTGAAGTAGTGTTCTTGCTATTAAATGTCCTCATTCCAGGGTTACACAAGGTTTATCTGTTAATAAATAGCATTTAGGGCACTCATTTTGTAATCACAATAGTTTTGCTAGTTATGAAGCATGGGCCATTACAATAGAACTATGTTTGGTAAACAACCAATAACGTAAAAATAAATAATGGCATAATTAAGACCTAATGAGGATGCTGGAAATGACTGTGTGTTTGTTGCAAACCAGACAAAGCTTTTTTTTCTTAGCACTCCAGATTATAAGAAGTGCTATAAACATTTTAAATAAGTTTGGAGATACTGTATGCTCCATCTTCCTAATTTTTCATTTGATAATGTTTTGCAATAAGACGTCAGTAAAGATTTGGATATAAAATAGAACAGGACTGCAGGCAGATAAATATAGCACTATTAAAGTGGTCCACCCACCACATCAAGGACTAAGACAAAGCCTACATCATAGCAACAAAATGCATTCAGAACTGTGATAGTTTTGGAACAATGGAGCCTGCATAAAGAGCTAGGGAGCGATGCTTTGAAAACAAACAAAAGTATTTTTCACTTTGCTGTTTGGAGAACCTAGACCAAAGTTTGTGCTGGATAGTGTCATTGACTTCATGGGCTACAGGTCTCAAAGAGGTGGTGAAATTCATTTACCTCTCATTCTTTGCCTGTGAGACAAGGAAGCAGCAACGCAGAATGTACTGGTTCGAACACATTAAATTACTGATTTTTTTTTAACACGAGGCAGTACTGTGATGTGACTGCTACAAATGGAATCTTAGGCAGTGTTAACAGAAGCCTAGTGACCATTTTATTCTGCTCTTGGCCAGGCTTCACCTAGAGCACTGTGCGAAGTTTTGGGCTCCACATTTTAAGAAGGGCATTGATGAACTGAAGCATGTCCAGAGGAGAGTGACAAAAGACAGAGAGCATTTGTTATTTGTTGCTCCACCTTTGCTGGAGGTATTTATGCCATCTGTCAGAGATGCTGTAGTTGCATCTTGCAGAGCATTTTCTGCATTGAGGAGGGCTGAACTAGATGACCTGAAAGGTCCCTGCAAACCTGTGTGTGTGTGTGTGGTTTATAGTGCATGTATGCCATGGGATGATCACTCTGTGTGGAGGAGTGATTAGTCCATGGTACAGTGGACTCTTGTGTTGCGAACGTGATCTGTGCGGGAAGCACGTTCTCAACCCGCAGTGCTCGCAACCCACAGCGCTGCACCTGTGCATGCACAGGTCGCTGTTTGGTGCTTCTGCACATGTGCAAAGTGCAATCTAGCGCTTCTGCGCCCACGCAAGCCCTGAAACCCGGAAGTAACCCTTTCCGGTACTTCCGGGTTCAGCTCGGTGCGCAACCCAAAATCGCACAACCCAAAGCATCTGTAACCCGAGGTATGACTGTATACATATTGGGGAAAAGATGAATAACCACACCAATCCATTATGTCATGCTTGGGGGCTCAGGGATAAAACCATCAAAAAATATTTATGTGTGGCTCGCATGCATATCTATACACACCAGGTTTTGATCAATACACAGGGTTTTGCTTAAGAGATCAGGGCTATAGTAAGGAGGAGAGAGAAGAGAGGCACATCAGTGGGTCTCCATGCTCTGTTTAGAATGCAGTCTTTCTTAGACAAGATTTTGGAATGCATAGGAAATCTATCACTTTTTGCCATGGATCAGATCCATAGATGAGCTGTGGGGAATTAAGTCCAGAGAGATTTTGGTGACAAATGGGATCTAGAACCAGTTTCATAGAAGCATATAATTGTAAATTGGAAGGGACCCCAATGGTCTTCTAGTCCAACCCCCTGCAATGCAAGAATCTCAACTAGAGCATACATGACAGATGGCCATCTAACTTCTGCTTCAAAACCTCCAAGGAAGGAGAATCTATCACCTCTTGTGGGAGTCTGTTCCACTGTTGAACAGTTCTCAGTGTCAGAAAGTTATTCCTGATGTTTAGTCAGAATCTCTTTTCTTGTAACTTGAATCAGGTCCTAACCTCTGGAGCAGGGATCTTTTTTATTATTATGTTATTTCAAAATATTACAACCCAATTTTCAGCTAGATGCACAATTTCCAAATTGGATAATGATAAAATCATTTAAATACCATGATCAGTAAAATAAAACCCAAACAACAGCTGATAAAAAACGTAAAAGTGTAAGAAGTAGCATTAAACAAAATTATCCTAGTAAAAACAGCAATTAACTGTGCAGTCCTGTGCAAGTCTATGCAGCAGCATGTCTTATTGTGATCACCAGGACTTCCTCAGTGGAAAGTGTTCATGTACACTCTTAACTGGGAGTACATGCTGTTCATGAATTCAACAGGACTTATTTTTGAGCAGGCATGCGGAATATGCTCGGTTAACTGGTCAGTATGATTCTAATCTTTAGTTACTAAGCTAGGAACTAAAATGCCTGGGGAAATGAGCAAACAAAAAAGCTTAAATCTACAGTGGTACTTCGGGTTAAGTACTTAATTCGTTTTGGAGGTCCGTTCTTAACCTGAAACTGTTCTTAACCTGAAGCACCACTTTGGCTAATGGGGCCTCCTGCTGCTGCTGCTGCACCGCCGGAGCCCGATTTCTGTTCTCATCCTGAAGCAAAGTTATTAACCCAAGGTATTATTTCTGGAGTGTGTAACCTGAAGAGTATGTAACCCGAGGTACCACTGTAATAACGAAAGAAAAGCTACAGCACCACATAATATTTTTGTCATAGGAAGAGTGTATTTAACAGATAACATACAATGAGAATGTTTGGAAGTCTTCTTTAAAACCTCAACTATTTTTTCTTCTTTATTTTATTTTTATTTATTTTATTTTTTCATAAATTGTAGTGTCATGTATATTGTGAGGTATACAAAGTATCTTCGCTTCAGTTGCTATCATTTTCTTTTTTGTTACAAACAAAAACAGAGAGTGTTGTATAAATGTTGTATAAATGTATATTTAAAAAAAATAATAAAGACTGAATACAAAATGGGGGAGGGGGGAGGAAGAGGAAATTCCTCCCGCTTCTGGTTGGCCTGATTCAGCTGCTTGAAATGGTTGTTTTAGAATTAAAATGGGCAGGACAAAGCAAGGAAGCAATTACTCTCCCTTTCAGTTTGTCTGTCTTTGCCACAATGCAACTTCTCACATACTCCACCCTGCTGAACTAAATACTACAGCCCATATTTGTCTCCTTTCTGTACACACTAACTTGCTAAATCTCTTTCTTGCTCTTTCTCAGAAATGACTCAAACTATGAATCAGCACAATACATTCACAATAAGCTGAATCTTGACAAAATGGAGGTGCTGATGATAGGTGTCTCACAATTGGACAGTACACTCACCCTGAAGAGGAATTATGTAGTTGGAGGCATTCCTAGATTCAAAGTTGTCACCTGAAGCGCAGATGACTTCAGTGGTGAGGAGCACTTGTTCTAAGCTCCAGCTCCAAATGTTCTGAGATTGGAACATCTTCATCACAGCTAACTATGTCCTTGTAACCTCCCAAGTTGGGTTACTGCAATATGCTTTATATGAGGTTACCCATAAACACAATCCAGAAGCTACAGCCGATGCATAATGGGGCAACAAGGTTGCTTTATGGTGCCCCATAATGTAACACTGATAATCTAGGGGCCCAAATTAAGGTGCTGACTTTAGCATATAAAGCCCTACACAAATATCTGAAGGACAGCCCCCCTCCAATGCATGCCCTGAGATTAGCCTGGGAGACCCTGCTAGTGAGCCTGCCAATAGGTGGTGCTACCTGTTCAGCAGTGGTGCGAGAACAGGGCCTTCTTTGCAGTGGCACTCTGGTGGTGGAATGCCCTCCCTCTGCAAGTACAGTCGTTTACCACAGTGGTTGCCTTTCAGCATCACCTTAAGGCATATTTATTCATTCAGGCATTTGGAAGTTAATGGAGAATTCAAGTCTGTGTATGATTATTAGTGTCATTATTTAAATAATTGAAGTATTTTGCTACATATAATGTTTTAGGTTTAGTTTTTAAGAATTTTATTGTTACTGCTTTTTATGCGACTGTTCTGTAGATAGCTGTGGGGTCTAGATTGATGAAGGGCAGTCTTAAAGTTTGACAAGCAAACAATGGTAAGTTCATTTGTCTGCTGTAAGGGCTTGTCTGTAGTAATTTATCTGAATCCGTGGCGATTTATGACATCTCTGACTTGAATCTCATCTGCTTTTTCTGCAACCCCAAGTATCTGATATGCATAGTCTACACTAGGAATGAACAGATCAGCCTATTTCCAGATCATATAAATTTTGCAAGTGCTTATTCATACGTTCTGTCCTGTCTCCACATTAATCTGTGATTTAAAAAAAAATCTGCTTGGGAGTTCATATTTAAATATGGATTTAAATACTATTTTAATTCAATGTATGCATTGTTCCTAATGAATGCAAATGTGTTTCTAAACACATTTTATGCTAAAACATGAAGTTTTAATGCATTTTGATATGCTGGTGTTGTTTATTTGTTTAAAGCACAGAACTGTATTGCAAAAATTGGAGAAGTGTGAAATCTGAAGGATAATTTTGGTCTGCTTTGTGTATTGGTCTGGGAGGTGCAACTTTGGTCAGTTCTCTTTAAAATGCAGACCAAACAAAATTCTCCTCCATCCACTGTGTGCACTAACAACATCTGGGAATTGTTTTAGTGTGGTGTTCTGTGCTGGAAACTATTCTTTTGGTTATCTCATTGTATACAAACAGCAAACAACCAGTGAAGAATACTGATGGCAACATAATATTAAAATAAAAACGCATAACATGAATTAGGGACATGTTCTGAGAAATCCTCAAAAGTTCAACTCTCATACATTTTAAGTAACATAACCATGTCAGATGGATAAAGGTCAAAGCAGCCTCTGATGACTAGTTTTGAAGCCCCATTCTTTGTGAAGGGAGGAACTGAGGAAAGAGTCGCTGTAAAAAATCTGACAGTCTGAGATTCTTCAAATATTGGAGAAACAAGAAATGTTCAGGAAGTACGTTAGACTTCTGAAAGAAGCAGGCAGTCAAGCTGAGGAAGAAGAGAGGAAAAGCCAAGCATTAGGCGTTGCCAGGACTAAAGAGGATTTGCCACATTGACTCTGTTAGTGCCTGTGTCTAATAAGATCTGTCTATGTCAGAAATTTGGCTTAATAAAGTTTCAGTGAGTGGAAGTGAACTGACCCATGTATATTCCCTGCAGGGTGATGGCACTTATGAGGAAATGCGACCCCCCCCTTTACAGTTTAGGACTCCTGCTGAGAAGGAGCAAATTGGGTAGTACAGGATGGTGTGTGATTATGTTATTGAATAAATGCAGCATCTGTTGTGTGACTGTGCAGTAATTTGTTCAGAATGGGAATTTGGCTGTTAAGACATGGAACAAGTCAAGAATAAAAGTGCTTAGGCATTTCATAGGATGCCTAACAAAGATGCACGTTCCTTTCCCCTGAGTGCGTCTTGACATAACGGCAGGGTTAGTCTGAGCAGAGTAAAATGTAGGGCAGCCACTGCATAATTCACTGCGGCATTCTTTCCTTAGTTATAGCTGCAACTTTCTCCACATGAATTGGTTGGGATCATGATGCATCTCGTTATGGAATCATTACACTGAGGTAGGGCAGATTTCCTCATGCCAGCTTAGGTACGCTCCGAATAAAATAAAAATGTTTGGGTGACAATCCTACACATTGGATGTTGCAGCTGTCACCTGTGGGCCTGTTGTCCTCCACCCAGAGTGTGCAGTTTCCGAAGAGGGATGCTCAAACTGAGACAGATGGAGGAGAGGAACCCAGAGGCCAAAACAAAGCATTAAAAGAAACTGAGTTTGTTACTGATTCTGAGACAATGGGAGCCAACGCAACTGCAGATGTTGATTTCCATCTACTAAGATACTAACATTCCTGTCTTCTTCCTTGAGCCACAGTATTTGGGGGGGGGGGGACCATGAGGCTTACACACCCTATATGCATGCAAGGCAGTAGCCTTCTGCCTTAACAGAACTGAATATTCAGGAAAGGCAAACATATTTTCATTGCCTATCCCAGCCTTGTAAAATATTTTCAAAGATTAGCCTGGTGACTATTTTCAGCTGTCACTCCTTTTGTTTTTGTTTTGTTTTTTTGTTTTGGAGCAGGGAGACTGTCCAAGTGATCTGTTCCTTTTGGGCTCAAAGGCCTTCTGTCAGAGCATTGCTGCTATCTTTTGCCAAACTGCAAAGCAGCTACCTGGTTTTATTTATTTAGTATACTGCCCTTCATCCAAAGATCACAGGGCAGTTCACAACAGAAAAATGCAAAATGAGGACACGAAACACATAATAAAACAAAAACCCCCCAAACCAATAAACCCATAACGCCACCGTTCCCAAACAAAACATGTAAAAGGACATTGTATGTTAATCAGCCAGAGGCCTGGTTAAAGAGAAATGTTTTCACCTGGTGCCTAAAAATGTGTAATAGAGGTGCCAGGTCTGGAGAGAGCATTTCACAAATGGGGAGCCACCACAGAAAAGGCCCTTTCTCATGATCATGCCCTCTGAACCTCTCATGGAGGAGGCACACGAAGAAGGGCTCAAATGCTGATTGCAGGGTCCAGGTCACTTCACATGAGGAAAGGCAGTTTAGACCTTCCATGTTTAGAAGCACATGATGCCTTGCCTGGGTGTGCAAGAGGTGATGTAGCTATAGGCGGAGCAGTTCTTCACTATCTTTTCTTCTTGGGGCACCTGCTGCTTCCACTAGTTATGCCATTTAGCCCATCACCCTTAGGTTATTCTGCAGAGAAGGAACACAGGCTGCTTTGCCTAACTGAAGCATCTGTGCTGGTACACAGTGCACATTATTTGAGTGCTGTTGTTGTTGAGAGCACATACCTCTACGAAGCTTGTGAAGGAACAAAGCTGGAAGGTGGTTCCCATGCCTTGTCTCTCAAAGCTTTTGAAGAAGATAAAGACCTCTTATGGGAGGGGCAGGTGTGCCAGCTGCTCACTTTCACAGCATTAAAATGTTCTGAAAGGTGTCTCAGAAAAGGTGCAGAATCCATTTGTGTACAGTTAACAAAGTCAAAGATTCCTAATTGCAAGTAAACAACCAACCTTTGCTTAATTAAGAGCATTTTTACGTTTATTGCAACAAGTATCCATTTAAGTGAAGTGCATAATCAACAACAATTTAACTTCAGAAAAAAAGCCTTTAGCTTCCAGGGAGGGGGCAGATGTGGGGCACCATTGTCCTCCCACTTTCTCAACACAGTAGGTTTACTGAGAGGGAAAGGCAAGGGGTGGGGAATTCGGCCCACTGTGGTGCACTGTATGCAGTAGTATTAGATTGGCTCCACCACCATGCACCACTCTGAGTTGGGGTCTCCTCCCCACTTTGTTGGGAAACTGGGAGAGCAATGGTACCCCCACCACCTCATTGGTCGCTGCTGTAAATAGCAATCTGGTATGTTCCAGCCCCACACATGCATGCACATACCCTACATTTGGTGA
This sequence comes from Podarcis vaucheri, assembly GCF_965113315.1. NCBI lineage: Eukaryota > Metazoa > Chordata > Lepidosauria > Squamata > Lacertidae > Podarcis > Podarcis vaucheri. The sequence goes on from NC_138764.1 coordinate 77,099,608, forward strand.
TTTTCTAAGATAATGTTGGGTAACCTTTGACCCTCTAGACCAGCTGTTCTCAACCTGTGGGTCCCCAGATGTTGTTGGAGTACAACTCCCATCATCCCTGAGCTCTGGCCTTGCTAGCTAGGGGTGATGAGAGTTGTAGTTCAACAACATCTGGCGACCCACAGGTTGAGAAAGGATGCTCTAGACATTGCTGGACTCCAGTCAGCTTGGACTTATAGCTCATCAATATCTAGAGGGCCACAGAACCCCCATTCCTAGTCTAGGATAACCAACAATCTAATATTCATGCAAAGTTAAATTTGTTATTTTGTTGTATAGATAACCGAGAAGATGGAAAACCAGATTTTTTAAATTTTTTATTATAAAAAGCTCACTAATATTCATATTTACACAAAGTAAAGCCAAGCCTAAAGCGGGAAATGCAAAAGATAAGGATGAAGGAGCAGCCTTGCCACTTTCTCTTGTACTCATGCATTAAGATATCCTTTCCCCTCATTGTAGGCTTTTCTCAAATGACACTTTAATATATATAATGTATATGCAATGTTAAAAGAGCAAATACAGAGGGGACCGGTATCAGTGGACTACAGGGGACATGCTGATTAATATTAAAAACCTTTCTCAGCATGATGCACATTGATGCTATCATGTACCATTTAAAAAATGAGCAGTATAATGTTATATTCATTTTAATGGAATAAAGAGCCAGCATACATCATCCCCTCCCCACCAAAACAAGAGTAATACTGAGCTGAATGTGAGTACCAGTGAAGATCCAAGCACCTGAATTTTGCATGAGCTCTTATCTGACAATGGAATTTTTAAAGCACACAGCCAAGGAGGCATTATTGTAATTTAGTTTGAGAGTAACGAAGGTCTTGTTAGTAGAAGCATGCATGGCTTGAGTGCAAGGCTGCTATATTGTTTAAATAGGGCAAAAAGATACTTTTAGTATGAAAGGAGAATGAATGCTGTTTTCCCATGATGACTGCTGGTGGTTCTTTCAAACAGTATTACGGAAAAACTTAGAAATGTAGATTATATAACTAAATGGCTCCTAGAGCCTAACTGTACAGTTTCTCTTCTGTGTTTGTTGTGGTGTAGCAAAATAGCATCTTACACAGTTGGGCATGACTTAAGAAGCAGCATTCGATGGTACTTTGAATTCCTTTGTGGATGCAGATTGTTCCAAAGAACTGAATTCTGTATGTGAATGTCATAAGCTACAGTTGAAAAAGCTTCATGCGAAATCAGATGTGAGTAAGAAGTGAGGCTTGCTGTGGGGGTGTGGAGAGGGGGCCTACATTTTGGTGAGAATGGAATGAAGCAAAAATTTCTGCTGGCACCAAAACATAGCAATCTTTATTACCATTGATGATCTTGCTGCAAAATTATTCAGGCAGCTTTAATATGAAAGGTCTTGTTTAAACTAAAATATGGACCCACAAATTCACAAAGTCTGTAATCAGAAGTTGAGCTTGAGAGGCACTTGGAAGCCATGAAAAAGTCTTGCCTGCTCAGCCAAGTGGGTGAGGACTCATGCCAAGCCGAGTGAGATGGCTTCTCTGGAGTGCCTCTGGAACCTAGCGTGGAATCAGAGGCTAGGCCTCCTTTTGCTTTGGGGTTGGACAATGGCCATAAATATTTTCACTAGAATAAAAGAGACATTTACCACTGGTGAGCTGGCTACTACATTTGTAGATACTAGGTAAAAATGCTACTGGTGAGCTGGCTCATTTTGCCTTGTATTGAGGTAACTCTGATGAGAAGCAGTTCTCTCACAAAGTAACTTATGATTCCTACTATAACTCTGAGCACCTTAGTGACAGGCAAATTCCCCTCATCCATTTGAAATGGGCTATTGGTTATATTTTTATTTCTTCGCTACAGTGTCTCAGAGAGAGGGTAGGGTTATAGCAATTTAGATAAGTGGTTTTCAACCAGTGTGTCGTGGCACCCTGGGGTGCCTGGAATGATGGTCAGGGGTGCTGCAGGTAACACTGGTCTGCCCCTCTTTCCTTTCCTCACTTCTCTGATGCCCTCTCATGTCTCTGCCTCCCAAAGGCTTGTGTGGCTGTTCGTTGCAGCAGTCCTGGCTATGAGCTCCCCAGGCAAATGGTGCCTCTGGGGCTGGCCAGAGGGTGCCGGGTGCCAGCTGCTGAGGCAGCCTTGGAGCAAGCAAGCAAGCGGGTGAGGGAGCCCAGCCAGCCAGTCCACCAGCCCTTGGCGTTGGGAATGGACAGACAACTGGGAGGCCAGCAGGCAGGCAGGCAGGAACTATGCTGCACTTTCTTGTGCTTGCTGTGTGCAAGGCCTGGCTGGGAGCTGAATGCCCAATGCTGAAGGGGAGCCTTTCAGCCATAACAGGAAGTTATGGTTAACTGAAAGCTGGACTTAGGTAAAGTTCACCAAGAAGAGAAGAAGGAAGGGACAACGCATGCAACCAGAAGGCCTGTTCATTGTTTTATTAAGCTGAGATAAATACATCTAAATGGGGCCACTGAGTGGTGACAATTTTTCAGAGGTTTCTTTTTTATACATAGGCTGTATATATTTTGCTTCAATAACAGCAGCAATAGCAGTAGAAGTGAAACACTCGTATGATGTAGTAGAAATCTTGAGCCCCCCTCCAATAAATCAGGAATGGCTCAGATGGAGACAGAATTTTAAATTTAGACAGTGCTGGTGAAGTGAGCAAGGGGAAGCCACTTGCATTTCTTGCAGAAACTTACAGAATCTTCAAGCTTATCAGCCAGATCTAAAATAAAAAAATAGGTTTTTCACTTGTTAATTCTTTGCAGCAAAAACAAAGCAGAGCTGAATGAACCTGTCAGTGAATTCTGGGTAAAATGTAAGGAGGAAATTGTGCCAGATCTTAGTTGGGAATTTGAAGTGAATCTAATCAGATAGTGTTCAATAGAAACACAATCTTCCAGGAACAAGAGGATATTGCTGTAATGAAGATGAGTTTCAAGAACATCCCACTGGATGAATTAGCATTAGGAACAGACCGTTTTTCAGGGTGTTTAAGAACCAAAGCTTTTACATGCAAGTCTGTGAGCCTTTGCCTCTTCCATTCTCCCTGCTCTCAACATTACTCCCTCACCTTCCTGTACTTCTTGAAGTGGTTGCTTGTGTCTCAGTCACCATCATCACACATGTGCTTGTGTTCTAATGTTACGTGTATGTGGAGCAGGGGTGTGACTTGTAAGGAGCAAGTAGAAAATATGTTTGTTTTATTTTTTAAAGCAATTTTTATGGAAATCTTGAGGGTCCACGTTGAAATGTTTGTGGGGGCTGCATATGGCCATAGGTTGTCCAAGAATTGGCTGTGAGATCTGTGATGACATTGGACAGCAGAATTTTATTCCCTTGTGTTGCTCGGAGTTGGATCGTTCAGTTCAAATGTTGTCATTTCAGTAAGTTTTAGAAGAGTATTTATTTGGATTCTCTGCCCTTCCTCCCAGATCTTGCTATAGTCTGCTCATACCTTCCTGAGTCCTGGATGACGGAGCCATAACTGAATGTGTGTTTACGCCATCTTCACAACAGGAAGCTTAGCTCTCAGAAAAGGTTACTTGGGAGCCATTTACTTTAAGCAGGAAAGCATGATTTTCCACTTCAGTGTTTGGATGAAGGCCTGTGCAAACAGGAAGAAGATGTAGCAGAGCAAAATTGACCAAGGGAATGAACAATTACATGTAGCTCTAAGATTATCCCCCCCCCAACTGCTTCCCCCTGCTTTGTGGAAAAATATCATTGGGAGGCTTTAATTCTAAGTGGAGGGCTGGCAGGGTGGATACAGGAGGGGCTGTTTAACAATTTTCTGCTCAAAACTGCATTTGGAGGAAAATATTTGGGACCCATATTGGGCTGATTTTGAGCAGACAAATGGCTTGAAGGGAGAGAGATGCACTTTTTAATTGTATTTAACTTTTACAAACATACACAATAAAAAAACCCCAGACTATCCTCCATCTCACCTGCTCTAACCATAAAATATGAATGTCAGGGAACTGACCTCAGAGGGAAAGGAGGTGATAGGGCTCCCAGAGACTGGGAGAGACTCAACAGCCAAAGCAGGGACCAGCAGGGGGAGCGCGGGGTCTCTGGAGGAGGATCTCAGGGATACTGAGAGAGATGCAGCAGCGCAGGCAGGAAGCAGGGGGGAGAAAGGGGTGAGAGACACGTCCAGTGAAAATAGTGGGGAGGTGTCAGAAGCAATTGCAGGGAGACCCATGCTTCGTCGGAAGCTGTCACGTCGTGAGTCCAGGAGACGTGTTTCCGTTAAGGAACTTCTTTGTTGGAGGCGTTTCCGCAAACAGCCACTGTCGGACTCTAACAGTGACTAGAGCAGACATGTCTGAGGAGCTCTGTCACACACAGAGGTTTGTGGGGCCGCACAAACTCTGAAGGGGCACCATTTTAAGCACAAGCAGCTAATCATCCCCTAATAGCAGTCCGACAGTCTCTGTACGCTGCCTGTGCAGGAGAAAGCATCATGAGCGACCCAGCCGGAGCAGGGGGAGGAGCTGATCCAAGCTTGGAAGAAAGATGCCGAGCATTGGAGGTCCAACTGGCGCTGCAGACGGCGAGGCTCGAGGAGAGGAGGGCTCAAGATGCAGACAAGAAGGGGAGAACCACTCAGTTCCCCAGAAAGGTACCAGGATTGGTGCAGAAGTTTGGGGGGGACCCCAAGGATTACCATGCCTTTAGGACTGAAATGCAATATGCCCTGAATGTCCAGTTTGATGAGTTCCCTGATGAGGAATCTCGAGTTGCTTTTGTAATTGGGCATCTTGAGAAGGGCGCGCGAGACTGGGTTCGACCCCTGATGGCAACGCACAACGATATCCTAAAGGACACTATGAAATTTTTTCGTGCAATGGATATCATGTTTTCCAGCGACGTTGAGGAAGGGGCGGTGCGCAGACAGTTAATGGCTTGCAAGCAGGGAAGCAGATCTGTCCGTGAGTACTGGACTGAATTTACCATGCTGATTCACAGATTGGGGTGGGATTTATCGGCAGCACCCATTCAGATGCTATTTGAAGAAGGTCTTTCTTCAGCTGTGAAAGACGAGCTGGCCAGGAGCCCCAGGGCGGTGTCTATGGATCAGCTGACCAAATCTGCGCTGACCATTGGAGCGCGCCAGGAGGCAAGAGCCTTGGAGAGGCGGGAAGGGAGAGGGGAACGTTGGAAGGAGTTACGCATTCCAGACATTCCTGAGCCAGCTTTCCCGCCGGCAGAGCCGATGGAAATCGGAACAGCCCGCGCGCGCGCAGTTTCAAAGCCCAGTGAGGGGGCGAAGAAGGAGGGAAAGGGAGCCCGGAAATGCTATCTCTGCCAACAGCCAGGCCACTTTGCCAGAGTCTGCCCCCAGAGGAAGGAATGGCAAGGGATGGTGGGAACTGTTGAGGGGGAAGAACAGGGAGAAACGGAGCAGGTAAAAGCCAACGCCTGGTTGCCATCAGGGCACTGCAGCCAGGCCAAAGAGCAGTGAAAGTGCCCCTTCCCCAAGTGCCAGTGCCAGAAGCTCCTCGACCGGCTCTAGTGATTGAAGTGTCGCTAGAGCTGCAAAATGGACACCCCCTAAAAATAAAGGCACTGTTGGACTCAGGCAGCTCCTGCAATTTTATGAGCAAGGAGTTTGCTGCTGAACACCAGATACAGACTATCCCTTTAAGCAACCCCCTGCAGGTGACCACGATCGATGGCAGGGAACTGTTGGGAGGAGGAGTCAGCTTGCAGACCATCCCAATGATAATGAGGGTGGCAAGGCACACAGAACTGATAGCGTTTAATGTGGCCACCTTGGGAGGTGCTCCCATTATTTTGGGAATGAGCTGGCTAGCCCTACATGATCCGCTGGTGGGCTGGCATCAAAGAGTGGTTTCCTTCGGTTCCGCACATTGCTTAGAACACTGCAGGGGGGAAAAGGGGTCAGCAGGGGCCCAAGCCACCCTGGCAGGGACTGAAGTAGTGGAGAAGGGGAAGGTGCCACCACAGTATGCTGATCTCAGCGACGTGTTCAGCGAGAAGGAAGCTGACCAACTACCTCCGCATAGACCCTTTGATTGCCAGATCAATTTACTCCCTGGAGCACAGCTTCCTGTAGGCAAGTTGTATGCCATGTCAGACAGGGAAATGCAGGAATTGCGAGCGTTCATTGACAAGAACCTGAAGAGGGGCTTCATCAGAGAGTCCAAGGCAGCGGGGGGTAGCCCAGTGTTTTTTGTGGACAAAAAAAACACGGACAAGCCGAGGCTGGTATGTGACTTTCGGGCCTTAAATGCAGTGACAGAGCCGGCGGCTTTTCCTATGCCCAGGATTGATGATATTTTGACCAGGGTGCGGAAGGGAAAGATTTTTACAAAGCTGGACCTAAGGGGGGCGTACAACCTGATACGTATAAGGAAAGGGGATGAATGGAAGACCACCATGTTCACCCCTTTGGGGGCATTTGAATACTTAGTTATGCCTTTTGGATTACAAACAGGCTCCGCGTGTTTTCAAGCTTTCATGAACCACGTACTGGGGCCTTTGCTCTACAAGAATTGCGTGGCCTTCTTAGATGACGTGTTGGTGTATTCGGAGAATGAGGAGCAACATGTGAGAGACGTCAGAGAAGTGTTGAGCAGGCTGCAAGCCAACCGACTGTGGGTGAAACTGGAGAAGTGTCAGTTTCATACCAAGGAGGTGGAATTCCTGGGGTACCGCTTGTCAGACAAAGGGTTGGCCATGGACCCCGGCAAGGTTCAAGCGGTGCTGGAATGGAAAACACCCAAGACCAAGAAGGATGTGCAGAGGTTCCTAGGGTTTGGAAACTTTTATCGTAAGTTCATCCGCAACTTCGCCCACCTGACGGCGCCCATCACGGACTGTCTCAGCAGCAAAAAGAAGTTTGTTTGGACGGGGGAGGCGGAGCGAGCGTTTGAGGAACTGAAAAGGGCCTTCGCCTCTGGCGAACAACTTCTACATGTGGATTTACAAAAAAAGCTGAGGGTCGAAACAGACGCGTCGGACCGAGCCATAGGGGCGGTGCTTCTTCTGCAGCCGGGGAAGGAGGGGTCGGAGTGGCGACCGTGTGCCTTCTTTTCGCGGAAGCTGAACAAGTCTGAGAGGAACTACACGGTGTACGACCGGGAACTTCTTGCAATTTATGAGGCCTTCCGGAGATGGAGGCACCTACTAATTGGTGCACAACAGAAGGTGCAAGTGTGCACGGACCATAAGAATCTAGAGTATTGGAGAACTGCGCGAGTGCTCAACCAACGGCAGTTGAGATGGGCCCAGGAGTTCTCCAAATTTAACTTTGAGATTTGTTACGTACCAGGCCCGGAGAACGTTAGGGCGGACGCTCTCTCACGCAAACCTGAATATTTGGAGGGAGAGGGTGTACCCGAAGAGACCCATGTCATTCCCGAGGACCGCTGGGTGTGTGGGGCGGCATTGGTGGGGCAAAGGGAACTGGTAGAGGGAACGGGGCAGGATGTATACGCCCAGGACAAACTCAGGAGTCTTAGGAGGGAGGGAGACAAACCCGGGGGTTTTGAGGAGAGAAATGGGGCGTTGTACTACAAGGGAGCGTTATACATACCTGAAGGGGAATTGAGGGAAAAGGTACTCAAGCAACTGCACGATAACCCCACAGCAGGGCATTTTGGGCAACACAAAACCATGTGGCTGGTTACCAGGGAATTCTGGTGGCCCAAGGTCAGGGAAGATGTGCGTGAATATGTGAGAGGGTGTGACCGTTGCCAACGAGCCAAGGGGGAGAGGCGGGCACCGGCAGGTTTATTAGAACCACTACCCACGCCGGAAAGACCGTGGGAGGCAGTGGCAATAGATTTTATGACTGATTTGCCCAGGTCCAAAGGGAAAACAGCCATTATGGTGGTGGTAGATCTGTTAACCAAGATGGCACACTTTATAGCCTGCTCACATGCGGTCACAGCAGAAGAAACCGCCAAATTGTTTGTGGAAAATGTGTTTAGGTTGCATGGCGCCCCCTTGAGGGTGGTTTCGGACCGAGGGAAACAATTTACTTCCAGGTTCTGGAGGAAGCTCATGAGCTTACTGCATGTAGAGGTTAATTTCTCTACTGCCCGTCATCCAGAAACCAACGGGCAGGCGGAAAGAGCTAATGGTGTCCTCCAGCAATATTTGAGGTGTTATGTTAATGACAGAGAGAATGATTGGGTGGAGAAGCTGGCGTTGGCAGAATTTGCTTACAACAATGCAGAGAACGTGTCCACGGGAATGAGCCCTTTTTTGGCCAATCACGGGTGTCATCCCCGAGCCTTCCCAGGGGGGGAGGGGGAGAACTGGAGCGTTCCAGCAGCAGAACAGTTCGTTGAAGAAATGGAAGCGATCCATCGCCAACTCCAACTTAATTTAAACCGGGCGAAGGAGGAATATAAGAGGCAGGCAGACAAAACCAGAAGGGAAGGGGAAAGCCTTAGGGTGGGAGACCAGGTGTGGCTGTCCACCCAAGGGTTACCATTTAAAGGAGGTTGTAAGAAGTTAAGACCCAAAAGACTGGGCCCATTTGAAGTCACGCAACAGGTCAACCCAGTGGCTTTCAGACTCCGGTTACCGAACCACATGAAGTTGCACCCAGTGTTCCACAGATCGTTGCTGTCACCGTATATAGGGGACAGAGAGGGGAGGGTCAATAGGGGACCAGCGATGGAGGAAAAAGAACACAGCTACCATGCAGCGGAGATCCTAGATTCCAGGTGGAAAGGAGAGCAAGTAGAGTATTTGGTAATGTGGGAAGGGGAACCGGAGTCGGAAAACACCTGGGTCAGAGCAGAGGATGTAGATGACGAGGTTCTAATTGAAACTTTTCATCAGAGATTCCCTCGAAAACCCCAGCCAGTGGCGAGGTTCCGGAGGGAATACTTCGCCACCACAGACGAAGAAGAGGAGTTGGAGGGGTTCTCTGATTCCGAGGTGGAGGAGGATTCAGCGAGTCGGAACAAAGACCGATGGAGGGAGATGTTCGAGACGTCGGAAGATGAAGAGGATTCGTTTCGGGGTTTCAGCTCCTCACCGCCCAGAGGAGAGGGAGGGGGCGGGGGGGAAGGGGGCCCTGGAGGGGAGGTGGATGTCAGGGAACTGACCTCAGAGGGAAAGGAGGTGATAGGGCTCCCAGAGACTGGGAGAGACTCAACAGCCAAAGCAGGGACCAGCAGGGGGAGCGCGGGGTCTCTGGAGGAGGATCTCAGGGATACTGAGAGAGATGCAGCAGCGCAGGCAGGAAGCAGGGGGGAGAAAGGGGTGAGAGACACGTCCAGTGAAAATAGTGGGGAGGTGTCAGAAGCAATTGCAGGGAGACCCATGCTTCGTCGGAAGCTGTCACGTCGTGAGTCCAGGAGACGTGTTTCCGTTAAGGAACTTCTTTGTTGGAGGCGTTTCCGCAAACAGCCACTGTCGGACTCTAACAGTGACTAGAGCAGACATGTCTGAGGAGCTCTGTCACACACAGAGGTTTGTGGGGCCGCACAAACTCTGAAGGGGCACCATTTTAAGCACAAGCAGCTAATCATCCCCTAATAATGAACTAATGAATTAGGGGTGGGGGAAGCTAGAAGTATATGTAACCTGCAGTTTGGTTTTAATTTCTTGATTATTTTCCACTTCATAAATGGATTGGTGTCCACTGTCTGCTTCCAGAAAGGCATCACCAGAGGCCATTTAAATTGATAGAACACTCTGGGTTCCATATCACATTAATTCACCACGTTCCCTGTGTTTTCCCCAGGATCTGAATACTATGAACATTACAATAAACATGTGCATCTGTATTGACCACTTGTTGATTTTACCTCTGTATTATTTATAACTTCTTCTGAGAGGAAGCACATAAAAAGCATTTAATAGGCATATTTGTTTCCCTACAAGAACATGGATCGTTTGCTGTCAGGAGTCATCTCTTACTCATTGAGGTATTGGGGGAGATTGGGTTGTCTTTCAGATACAGTGGCACCTCAGGTTAAGTACTTAATTCGTTCTGGAGGTCCGTACTTAACCTGAAACTGTTCTTAACCTGAAGCACCACTTTAGCTAATGGGACCTCCTGCTGCTGCGCCGCCAGAGCCCGATTTCTGTTCTCATCCTGAAGCAAAGTTCTTATCCTGAAGCAAAGTTCTTAACCTGAAGCACTATTTCTGGGTTAGCGTAGTCTTTAACCTGAAGCATATGTAACCTGAAGCGCATGTAACCTGAGGTACCACTGTAGTGATTGTTTCAACTCACATTTTAAAGTTCCTGTATACACCCGAGAAGGGATGGGGGGGGGGAATGTCTTCACCTGCTCCATGTTACCTGATTTGTTCCCCATGCATGGAACCCCCAACAGACTCCTATTCAGTGAAGCTGCCATCTGTGCATGCACAATGGAGGTCTCAAATGTACACACTTCAGCTTATTGGCAGCTTCCATTTTTAAAGTGGATAGGCGCTGGTTTTGGGGGGAAATTCATCACACAGCAATATTTATCAAGAAGCAACAGGAGACATATGGATTGGGGCTAATACCACATGTACAGGGCTTCAAAACCAGTGGTGGGAGTGCCCTGGAGCCAGAGTTTCCCTGTACTAATGTGAAACAATAGGCTATTAATCCAGTGTGTCAAGAAGGGAAGAGGAAAGTGGGTGGTGTGGGAAGGTTTGGATATAACAGCTTAAAGGTCCAAGCCGAGCCATTGCAACTTTGAGTTGAGGGGGTTGTGTTAGCCATCCTTGCAGTGGTGCTGGAGTTGTTACTAATCCCTCTCTTCATGCCAAAAAGCTTTTTTAAAAATTCCAAGTTGGGTTTACTTTTTTGCTATGAGTGCTTCAACAGTCATTTTTTAAAAAAGGTTGTTTATATATAACTCTGGTTTGTATACATTGTAATGGAAAAAATATGACTTGGTTTTCATTACTAGAATTCAAATCAGAGAATATTAAATTATATTTTTCTGGCTGCTGTTGTTAGGGAGCCAAGTGATCTGATTACCATGAAGATTACTGACTATCAAAGCAAAAAAGGACTTTTGCAAGTATTTCGTATTAAACCTTCAAACCTAACAGTCTAAGAATAATTATAGTAGTATTACCAGGAAATGATTCATGAATTTTGAATTAAATAGAGAACCCCTGAAATTAAAAAAAATTAAACAAAATGTTCCAGGACCATAGTTCCATTCCAGTCTGATGAAATTTAGCATCCATTTTGTAGCTGCAGAATAAAATGGGAGGGGATGAATGTACTTGGGCTGTATTGCATTTGCCAGACTAAACTAATGAGGTTTTTTTGTGTGTGTGTGTCATTGACTTTAAGCATGCACTCAAGCAAATGGAATAGCTGCTCTCATTTTCAGAACAGAAAGCTGCAAAGGAAAGGAATGGGGCTGTGGGTGAGGGGGAGAAGGCTGTAATTGATTGTTAAAATATAACTACTGGTATATCTGTGGAGAGTTCTCATATCTGGTCTGCAGCCTGTTTGAACTGATTTTAATAGGCCTGTGAGGGAAAAAAGGAGCAAACTGGGGGAGGGGGAGAATGAGGAGGAGGGAAGACTTAAACTGGAAATTTTATTAGAATTCCCAGTGGGCTATAATAAAGATTCTTTTCACACAATACAGAGACTGTTTACAGTGGACAATTTAGTTTCCTTCCAACAATTATGAGTGAAATTGAATCTCAGGAAATGTTACTTTTCTCCAAAATTAGAAATAACAATAAAGATACCCCTGAAAAGTTTATGGAGTGGGTAGAGGAGGAGGCGGATAGCGTTTGGGGAGCGCCATTAGTCTTTGAAAGACAGTTTAGTACATTTATTTAAAGAACTTTAGATGGCTTATAAACAAAGCATATCCTCATGTAGTGATTAAAGATTGAACATTTCCCCTGCAGCTCTGCCTATGAAGCATGGAGCTGGGATGCTCTGCGTTGGGGGATACCGCTGACAAGATTCCAAAGAGCATTTTCCGTGTATTATTTGTGTAAGAGCAATGCAGGTTGATCTTGATTTTGTAAATGGTAATTAAATTTAGCACGAGGTGTTTCTTTGTGAATAATGTAAAGCTTTTGGCTAGCCATTTGGGAGGCACAGCTGTGCTGTGTTTACTTTTGCTCCTATAGCAATGATAAATCCCACCCCTTATTATACAAAGGAGAGTGATACACATCTGACAAGGGTTGCTCAGAAGGAAGCGTCTGTTTATGCTTCCCTTCCCTCCCCCCCTTTTTTGGTTTGAGAGAGAGAGAAGCAGTTAAAACTAATAATGACCAAATAAATTCATTTCTGTTCTAATTCTGTCATCCATCCCCAGTAGTCAATTTAATAATTCACACATGAAAGACTTGGGTTAACATAAGCTAAGATTCTCTCTCCCTCTGTTTTACTGTTTTAAATCTTTCTCTTTTACACACACAAACACTTGTGAGAAGAAGGAAACTTGGGCTTCAGAGACAAAATAATGTAATGTTGGGAGATCCTCCAGAGCTGGATCCACGAGGGGCTGCTGCTGCTGCTGCTGGAAGGGGAAATTGGCAACTTTTTGCACTTTGCATGTTTACAGAGGTCTATTTGGATACTGGCCAAGGTCAAAGAGATGAGAGGGTTTGGGGGGTGGGAACGGGGGAATGTCGAAGGGGAGACTTTAAACTGCTTTCCCTATTGCTTTCTTGAAGACTGCTATTAAAAAATCCAGGAGTGGGGCATATAAAATATTGTCTCTTTTAGAACATGGAAAATGCTTTAAATGTTTTTTTGGTGTTTTTTTTTAAAGGAAGACAAACTAGCATTAGAGGATGCTAATTATGAAATATACAACACTCAAATAAAATCTGAAGCTGTGAAAAACCTGTTGTGGGTGCCAAAAATAAAAATGTATATCTTAAGTTTGGGTGAAAACTGAGCTCTGACCAAGGTATATAAAAGGAAGTGGTCTATAACTGGTAACATCCACAATTTTGTTTGTGCAAAACTAGGATCATTTGTAGCTTTACCCTTCATAAATATGCCAAACTGTACAATTTTAGGCTAGTTATAAATGATACATTTTATGTTATTAAATCAGTAAAATAAGTTTAGGATTGATAAGATATTGCACATACTTCATTTTCTGACACTTGCTTACAACACATATTTGCAGACATGTTCGCTCAAGTACTTTCTCCTACACTTTAACAGCACGCACTCATGCAGAATAAAGTCCAACTACTAGAGTATATGCAGATACAGCTGCAATATTTCTTGCAACTGTAGGAGCTGGAAAGAGTAACTGTTGCAGTTATGGAAATTGCCCCTTATGTTGTTCTTGAACTTGCCTAGTTAGTTCATGCTAAATTTACTTATCCAAAGGCTTTTGGGTTGCTCATATAGGGGTGGAAACAAGTGTGTCAGAGACTGGCACTGGAGAAGGAAATGAACAGGCTTTTAAAGTGCTCTAGTAAGTACTAAAGATGCATATTATCAGGAAAGTTTGTTCAAGCAAACTATGCTCAGAACTAATGTCCTAAAAATGATCATGAAACTTAAGTTGCTAGTCACTGGATATAACTATACAATTCACTCAGTGTTTTCCTAATTGCTATATTTCTGTTAATGACTGCACAATTCATTTAGATGAATTGATTTCCCAGTAGCACAGTTTAAGCAGTCTTCACAAGGGCTGAAGTGAACCAGTCAGTCAGTTTTGGTTTTGGTTTCATTTTTAGGTCAGTCAAAAATGTCCCCCCCCCCTTTGTGGCACCCATCAAGAACATTTTTGTTGATTTTTCTATCCTACAGCCTCACAAGTGATCTTTAGAGGAACATTGGCTATGCTTTGTCCAAAGATTCTGCTGCACTAATGGCTAAATATAATGATTCAGCATATTGCTTAGACTTGCTGCCAGTGATGCTCTCTAAGGCTGTTCATGTATCCTATGTTCTTGTAACGGCCAACAGCTTCCTTCCTGAAAATGGCAGGAAGGCCTGCTAGATGTTTTGTACTTCTGAAACATGAGAAAGTGTGACAAGGAACAACCTGACATTAACACTATTCCTGATCCCTTGCAGCTGTTGACAGATTGCACAATGCAGTGCTGCCAGTGTAAAATTAATCCAGTTTCATGCCCATTCAAAAATACTCTCTTGTATTGTCACCGGCCTTTCAAGACACTCATTTTCTTCTGAATGGGTATTGTGCCCTCCTATTTGTGTTGTGCTATCACTGTATCTTTGATGTGATATCCCCTATCCCTATGTACCAGAAAGACATAGAGCACACCATAGAAGAGAAATCTCATCTCTTCCCCTGGTTGTTGAATGCTTATAAACATAGCCCTTGAGCCCGAGAGTAGCTGAGAATGAGGAATAAAATGAGAAGTAGCCAAAATGTTGGCAAGCTGCTTGAAAATTTCATGGGTAGGTGAGGAGGGGGTGGTTGTCGTGTGCCTTGGGGAGGTGATGCCAGCATAGACTAATAGGTGTTCATAACCTTGCCATATGGTTATACATACAGTCTCTCTGGGGAGGCTAAGAGCACAAATGCTGTAAGGGCTGCAGTCCTGTACACACTTGCCGGGGATTAATCCAGCTGTACTCAGTGGGATTTACTAGACATGTATAGGGTATGTAGGGTTGTTGGGAAGTGGTAGTTAACTCAGAGCAGGAGCCAAAAGAAAATAAGAGGTCCAAACCATACATTCAAATCACATTCAGTGCACATGATGTCTCCCAAAGAATCCTGGGAACTTCATAGAGCTACAGTTCTCTTTGCCCTTAACCAACTTCAGTTCTTTGGGGGAAGCCATGGGATTGAAATGTGTGTTGAATGAACATTAAAAGGTATGGATCTGCCCCTAGTTGGAGTGACGTTATGTGTAAATGGTGTGTGTGGGTGTGTGGGTGTACAGTCTGGCCAGGAAAAGTTGAGTGTCTGCGAAGGTTCAGAGATCTTTGGCATCTGCTCTTCTTTGCATTTACAGTTGCAGCTTGAAATTAACTTCCTGTTTTTTTTCTTGTTTTTTTTTTTAAGATTTGCCATAGCGCCATTCAAAAGTTGGTTACTTTTTGAACTCCCCAGCTCCTCTCTAGTGTTCTGAAGTTGAGTTCAACAGTTCAACAGCTGTTGAGAGCCTTTTGTTAAGGTTACATCAAATTGCTCACAGTTGTACTTTTTAAACACATTCTTTTTTAAAAAAAAGTTGTACCTACCTTATACCTACAAAGGCAGCAGGTGTGGTGAAAAGCATGTAAAGCATGTTTTTCTTTTCTTTTCTTTTCTTTTGGCTGGAGGCATTAGCTGGTGCAAGTTTGAACATTAAAGATAGGGGCTTTATGTAACATTTTAACAAAGCAGAGATGTTCCAGGAGTCATTAGCAGAGCTCTGAGCTGAGCTTCCTATCTCCCCTGTATGTTCAAAAGAGCCTGCATTGCATCAGTGCTGCTTCAGTGAGTTTTGCCCCCAGAAGGGAATGTAAGTGAATTCTTGAAGGGATTTGAACATGGACTCGGACTTCATTTTATAAGTGCACTTCCCCTCTTGTATCGATTGACATGAATTTTGGTGTCGTTCTATAGTAAATGCCATGGATTTATTTACTGACTGTGGGGCTCTGCTAAGTCATATTTTCTCTCTATATGAATAGACCTATTTGTGTACTCCTGTCCAGCCCAGTCCCCCTACAATCAGAGCCACCTTGTGGTAACGTAGAGAAATGTATGTAAACAAACACCAATCTGCAATGGTTTGTAAATTTGGTTTCTTAAATTACAGGATAAGGAGAGCTGCAGAGACACAATCCATTAAGAAATAACTAGGTGGGTGATTCACTACCATTTGTGTAAATGGCACTAACTCTGGGCTGCCTGCACAATTTATTAATACTTCACGGGAGGAAAAAATTATTTTAATCTCATAATGGATGATGAGCTGTGAAATTGCTTCTGCAGCAGCTGGGCACCCTGGGGGAGGTGCTAGATTCTGCCACATTATGCAAGCTTCCTCTGAGATCTGCTACACAGTGCTAAACAGACACCATCAGCTTTTAGGGGAAAGGGATACAGTGTGGAGGTGGGAGGAAAGCTGCAATTGTCTTCTAGAGAAACGCAGAAGTTGCTTGCTTTGAAAATGTTGCCAACTTTTGGAAGGAAGGACGAGTTCAGCTATAATGCCTAACTGTGGGACATGACAAAGGACTTTGGCGCAGTTAGATCTTTGGACAATCCCTCGCTGGAAAAGGGGATTAGGATATCTGGTTCACAAGGCACTTCTTTATGATGGGCTTGAAGAGAAGTGATTTGCAAGCACACCTGAGCAGCACAATCCACTAGCACTGGCAATTTCAGCCTGCATGGTCTGTCAGTTTCCCCACCTGTTCCATTCATAGATGGGTGCCTGTACTCAGTACTATATTCCCTCTTCACAACAGGAGTGACAGCATGGAGGGAGGTGCTTGCTTTTCCAACTTCCTGCACTTTCTTGTTTTGTGCTAATGTGTTAAGTGTAGCAGCTTGTGGGAGTTCCTGTGCAGCTAAGCCCTTGAGGCTCCCTGAAAATCTCACCCTTAATTGTCCCTTTTTTTGATTGATCATAAAATAATGCAAAAATATGTTCACGTGCCCTTTGAAAAAACAACACATTACGAAAGTTTCCAAGGGGGTGGACATGTTTTGC
Source organism: Podarcis vaucheri (assembly GCF_965113315.1). NCBI lineage: Eukaryota > Metazoa > Chordata > Lepidosauria > Squamata > Lacertidae > Podarcis > Podarcis vaucheri. The sequence continues at coordinate 77,116,269 of NC_138764.1, forward strand.
TTCACTCCTAAAAGATGCGCATGGGAATTAAGAAGCCCCCCCCTTTTTTAGGGTGGAGGAATTCCTTGTCCTTTACCTTTATATTGGTTATCATGAACTGTGTTCAACGTGTTAGGAGGATGGAATATGGAATGAAGAGTCTGACCACTTATGGGCCGCAATCCAATGAAGCATTTGGCTACTATTGTGGCCCAGAGACATTGTTTTCTTTCTCTCTCCCCCCACTTACACTAGCCCTTTTGGATCGCATTCGAAACTACTTCATAAAACTAAGAGAGCTTCAAAAGCTGTTTGCAATGCATTTCAGAAGCAGCTGCTGGTGTGTGTGTGCGCGCGCATGAGAGAGTGAGAGCAGGCACTTGAGGTCTCACTGGGACCTCACACACTTTTGCGTGTGCTTGAAAAGAGGCATCTTGGAATATGGCCATGTTCCTGAAGCATTTATTGAAAGTTCCTGAATCTGAAGCTTTGCTGCCTTCTGGTCTGGTCTCCATTTCAATAATGCATGAAGAACGGCAGCCTTTGTTGTTCTTCCATACAGGAACTTTATTGTTTCCTTTCACCCCCATGCACATTTGATCAGTGGACTTCAGGTTGGAACTGCAATTAATGACGGCAGAGGGATGTCATCAAATGCACTTTGCAGTGAAACTGTAGAGTGGGTAGTTTCTAGCTGAAAAGCAGCAGGCAGGTAAGATCCTCTTTTGCCCACCACGACTCTTCCAACTCCCTCTGGCTGTTTTTCTTCCAGGCCAGGCTCATTTCTGTTGTTGAAACAGTGCTGGGGGAAAAAAGGCAGGGAGAGAAATTAATTAATTAGTTGAAGCATTTTTATACAGCCTACCACATCAGTCTTGAGGCAGTTGTAAAACAATGAAAATCTAATTCAGCAGTAAAAACATAATACATAAAATAAATGCTACTGAAAATGGAATGAACCTATTGGAATTAGACACCAGCAAAATCCTATGTGCACGAAGAATGATCAGAAGTGGCAGCTCATCAGGAAGCAGGGACAGAGGCCTGAGCATGATGGTAAGCAGGAGGCCTAAAGGACTAGAAAGATGAATGGGGAAGTATTAAGGGATATAATGTCCAGAAGCAGAGGAGAAGGGCAGAATAGGCACTGGTCTGAGAGTTTTGTACATTGCCATAGTGCCCTTGTTTCCTGTAAGGGTAGGGGTGGGCCAGGGAGCTAAGGAAGGAAAAGTAAAGCAATTTAGGTTTAAGAAAGGGTTAATCCTTTTTTTTCATTAAGCATGAGGATGAAGATGGTCATGGATGCTACATGATTATGGAGATACAGCCGGCAGTTGAGAATGAACTTTGACAGACCCTCTCAACCACAAACAGTCATAATACAGAAAAAAGGGGATGAGGTTTCAGCAAAGAGATGCGGGCATAAAATCAAGGCATGTGTCAAAAGTGGCAGAATCGTGTGAACATTCTTTGGAGACATGTCACAAACCACTGGCCCTTAAGACTGTTTTTAAATAGTGTATAGATTAAAGCCTCCTGGGTCACTTTATTTAGTTCTGTTTTACCCTTCTTCCTTGTAGGAAAAGTAACAAACAAAACTAAAGTAAATACAGTGCACCTCTACAATAAAGTTGCCACTCATTAACAGTTCCATAGTAGTTGTATGATAACTCAGAGCCAATTTCAGTGTACCGTTCTGCATGCATTCAGGGGGTCTTTTTGGAATGATTCTCGCGGAATGTATCACATACAGCTTGTTCAAATACATTTCTGAGAACTAAATCTAACGAGATTCATCTTTGGAGTGAAGTGGCATAGAAGATGGATTAAGAGTTTTCACATATATGCTACCGCAGGAATAATTCTGCACTGTGGTTGGAAAACATCACGCTACAGGAGCCACATTAAGATAACTCGCGGCTTACAAATGTTTCCAAACCACACACTTGGTTAAAGGCTGCTCATGTTTGCATATGGGCTGACAGACACACTATAGGAGCTCTGATTGCTCACTATCTGGGAAAATGGAAGTTTGTCTTAAAAGCAGATGGTGTGGGTTTCCTTTGGAGCAGAATAATAAGGCCTTGTGCAAGCGCATGTTTGCATGGGACTTCCCTTGAGGGTCAAATCCACTCTGTCATTGTTTCTGATCTTTGCAAGCTTCATGTGCCTTGAAATGTATTTATTTGGCTTGCGAAGAGTTCCCAACAGCCTATACAGCAAGGGAAAGAGACAGTGTGGGCAAACTCAAACGATACGCAACATGTATTTAAAGCACATGTCTGCCTCCAAATCCTGGGAACTGTAGCTTGTTAAGGGTGGTGGGAATTTTGTGAAGGAAAAATTGTAGTTCCCAGGATTCTTTGAGGGAAGTCATGTTCTTTAAATGTCTGTTGGATATGCTTTAAACATATTGTGTGGATTTTCCCTGAGTTAATTGCAGCAGCACTGTCAGACTTGAGGGCAGGGTGGCCCCAAAATCTTCCCTCTCTTATTGTCTTTGTTTTGAGCAAAAGAGGAAGTTTTGGTGCATGGTTGTTGTATTTTACTGTTGTTGTTAGCTGCTCTGAGCCCGGCTTTGGCTGGGGAGGGTGGGATATAATTTAAAAAAATATTTATTTCTATTATTATTATTTTGTCTGAATTTTCTGTAAAAACAAAATTAGCTTTAATATGTTTCTCACTGACTGGAGAGCTGGAATTAGATACAGGCTCAACTCCCATCCTTGCCATGGTTCCATTGTGTTAGGTTTTCTGTCCCAATTCTGTTTAGGCAAAAAACAGCAGTAACAGTGAGCCCACCTAGCTTATATATTTATTGTGACAATGAAAGCAATCTTGTAAAGTATTTTTTTTCCAAATTAAAAGTGATATATAAATGATACTTAGAAATAGCATTTTTTTACATTTTATAAATAATTCAAAGATGTAGGTAACTATTTCAAGAATCCCAAGAGTGTTTCATGCTTGGTTTTCTCAAATACAGCTAATCGTGTAAGTTTGTTATATAGTGTTCTGAGAGAAAGATTGGAACTTTGAGAGGGCTAATTCATACTCCTTACAGAAGGCATGTCCAAAGTCCATTTGGGGGGCCTATTCCGGCCTGCCAGTCATTTTAATCCGGCCCCTGTGGCAATTTATTTCAACAACTTCAATCGTAAAAAAAGTTCAACAACCTTGGTTGGCCCTTTGGTTGGTTCCCACGGTCCTTCACTTCATCAGATCTGGCTCTCTTTGGAAAAGGTTTGGACACCACTGCTACAGGAACTCTTCTAAACTTGCTTGGCCTTACTTTCTATCCTTAATTTAAGAATGAGCCAGTTCACACACACCAACCTTTGCTTGCTAAATAATGGTTCAGTGAGTTAAGAATAACACCTATAGTTATAGTTATAATTTACGGGTCGCCATCTGATCTTATTTTGATTTTAATTCGGTTTTAAGTTGTATTTCAGTCAATTGCTGAATTTTATATCTTAATGTATTATATATTTTGATGTTAGCTGCCATGAGCCTGGTTCTGGCTGGGGAGGGTGGGATATAAATCTCATCATCATCTCTTTCTCTTCATCCCATCCCATTTCAGCTTTAGCACTGTGCTTGTGTGTGTGTGTTTTAAATCAGAGTTCCTGGTTATAACTGAAATGAGAAACTTTGCTTCATGTCAGCTAACAAGGCTCTTAAACCATGGTTTGATCCTGAGTTAAGTTCCTTATGAATAAACTGTCATTAAGTCAGGGTTTTCAGTTTGGGTTATAATAGGTAATTCTGGTTAGGACCAGGAGCATAGCCTTATATAAAGTTAGAGCAGCCAGTCTATCTTCCCCAGTATCGCCTACACTCACTGACAGTGGTTTCCCATGGTTTCAGAAACTGGACTTTCCCAGGCATACCTTTAGATGTTGGGGGCTGAACCCGGGACCTTTTGCATGCAAATAATGCATGTTTTGGGACTACAGTTCCCATCGTCCCTGGCCAATGGTCCTGTTAGCTAGGGATGATGGGAGTTGTAGTCCAAAAACAGCTGGAGGGCCAAGTTTGGCCACCAGTGTATAGATTGTATGGCACAAGATGTTACTTCCAGGCATGAACATTTGCCATGATGGTTATACTTCATTGAACTGTAGATTTCCTGAGCAAGAGACCTTTGGGACTTTTGTGGGGTTTTCTGGGTGCCTTTAAGGGACCATTTGATTGCAAACCTATTGCCTGCCTTGTGTTTGCATTTCTGGATCCAGAACCAACCCAGAACAATGAAAGAATAGACCTGGCAACCCTTATGCACAATCGGCATGTGTTGTGATAAACCAGCCTATCTTCACCGCAGCACCTTATACTTTATGTATTGCCTGTAAATAATAGTCTCTAAAAGACATTAAATCTTAGATCCAGCCTAATTGTAATGATAGTTTGGTTTTTCATTTTGGTTTATGTACAGTGTGTGACTTTTGCAGAGACATTTTTATTCTAGGAAAATGACAAGCCAACAAGAAGCTATAATTGCCCTGATTTTAAGAAGTGGTGCAATACTACAGATCTGATGTACTGCAAGACATGAATCAGAAAAATTCTATTAAAAAATCTCTTGAATGGCTGACACGGGAGTATTATCCGCAATGATTAATTTGACTCGGTCATTATGAACACAGACAAGTCTGACAAAATTGCATTTCATTCCCCACTGAATTCATAAAATCGCTGTACACATAATAAGAAGTTATAGCCCTGTGCTATCCACTATATTTGACAGGATTTCAGCTCTGGAAAAGGAGAAGAAAAGGGAGACTGGGGAGAGGGGATTGCGAAGCTGTTTAAAAGCCTACAATTTACTTAATTTTGCTACAGATGTCATGTGACAAATATGCACTCCAGGTTTCCTGTTGAAGTTGTACTGAAAGTAACTTTGAAGGGGTCTGATGTTGGCCGCTGTGCTGCTCCCAAGACCCTCTGTTTACTTTGAGGGTGGCAGGAGCACAAGGCTGCATCATGCAGTGGTGAGAAAAGCTACCCTGACCAATGTTCTCATTTCTGCCCTACTACTGAAGCCACAGGAGTCCAGTTGTCCTTTGCAGATGGTCACCCAAGTGAGAACACTCAATCCCAACCATATACTGCTACTGGAAGAATAATATTTTGCTGCTGCTCCTTGTCTTGGCTCACTGTCATATGATCCTCTTACACCTGTGCTTGCCACAGATTCCATAAGGGGAAACCCGGATCAGAAATACTGCCGAGAAGGTGTCGTCTCTTGTGTGTACAGCTTTTCTCGCTCCCTCTTGGTGTGTTACTTAAACCCATCAAAGTGTATTGACCCCTATTCCTTGTGGGGAAGTAGAGGGCCTAGCAAGTTAAAGAAGGCATCACACAGTAGTGGAATTGTGTATTAGGATCACAAATGATAGAGTTTCACAAATGGGATTCTCCTACTGCATGGAAGGTTGGCAGACGAGCAACGGTGAGTTCTTACTTGTGGACAGTGCAGCAATATGTGCTGAAGAGGGCTTGGCTGTGTGGCCATGGGTTAGTAAAATAGTGGGGGACTGCTGTATTTAAAACCCTGACAGTAGTGGATGTGTAGCATTTTGTGTGAGCAGCTGCTCTATCAGAAGACGTACTAAGATAGGATGCAAAAGCCCATCCTGTCCCATTTTGCATTGACAGATAAATTTATATTGCTCTGCCTGTTTTCCTTGCTGTTCACCAGAAACAATTTCTCTCCTGCTTTCTCTCTTAAACTTATGTTTGCCTCTAAATGTTATTTGACCGGACCAATATTTACCTCCAATAATGATGAAAATCTTCATCCTGCTAACTGTGAATAACATTCTTTGAATCAATGTTTGTCTGAAGCTTCCAGGATCCCAGCAGATAATCACAGAGAACATGACTTGACAGAGAATTGGGGTCACTTAATATTTGTCAGGTTTCTAAGGAAAGCATTTTCCCTGGATTCTTGCTCTGCCAAGTAATGTTCTTTGTGATTAACAATTGCACACAATGTCTTGACTGAGCTGCTTCTCTATAGAATTGAAAACACTTTTCATTTACAACTCATTTTACATGTGTGGAGAACTGAGGCACAAGAAAAGGGTTTGTTTTCAAAGATGTTGAGTAACAGCAAGATCTGGGCAAGATTCTGTCTGCATGGCATCTGGAGTGTTCAGATGCAAAGCAGGACAGGGGTCCTGTACCATTAGCAGTTACTTAGAATAGGACATTTCAGCAAGAGCAGCTGTTCTTTCCTCTGTAGATAGGACTGCAGCAGCTCCCCTTTTATGCACACAATAGGCATAAGAGCTTCATCCACCTTTGCAGCTGACCACCCTAATGACTGGCTTGATTCTATTTCTCAAATGTCTTAACAGGTGTTGCAAAGAGTTACCTATCCCCACCTCAATTGAGAGGAACTGAGGGAAATTTCCCTGAGAGTTCCTGGCAAACCCTGGTTGGCCAGACTGTCTCTGCTGCAGTTATGGCTGCCGCTGAGCAGAGCAGACTTCTTTCCCAATTTCCAGGATCAGACCTGTCATCTGCTGTTACGGCAAGAAGCCTAGAGTCTGAGCAGCAAGCTCTGTGAGCAATGAGCTACTCTGAGCAGGTTCTAACTACTCTTCTTCCTTCTGGAGGAAACTGTTAAGGTCTGTAATCATATGCAGAAAAAGCTTCCGAAGCTGGTGTAAAAAGGGATTTGTACCAAATAAGACTGAGGTCAAGGGTGCCTGATAGCCATTTGGAGAGGATGTAAAATCCATCTTTTCTGGAAGGCTTTTGGTGGCTGAGTTTTAATGAGGTTTTGTACTGCTACTGCTAAGATTTGTTGCTAAGGCTTTGCACTGCTGCTGCTACCAGAAATGGTTGTTTTATTGTTTGGTATTTATTTATTTTATTGCATTTTTATGGTTTATGGTTTTAATTATTGTTGAAAGGTGCCTTGAGCCTCAGAGAGGCGACATAGAGGCATTTTTAATAAGTAAGTGAGAGTCTCTGGACTTTTGTGTGTGCATAGCACACCCCTCCCAAAATACATACAGGTGTATATGCGTATGACTGCCATTACTTATATGGCTTGGTATTCCATGAATTGATAAACATGGAACCACCCCATTGAAAAGAAACTGACACGGTATCCCTCTGATGTCATTGGTAGACATGGGCAATGTATTGATACATCACCCAGGAGCAGTTTAAGGGCCAGAGTGTGATGGTGCCCTCACTCGGTGGTATATCATGGGTGGAGCTTGCTTGTACCTGATCCCCTTTGCCACCAGCACCCAGTGTGCAGAGGGAGGAAGAGGCTGTGTTGGCCCTGGCCCTGTGAGGCACCAGGGTGAAATGACCACAAATCCTGCCAAGGGAGCTGAGGTAGTTTCACCCCGGTGCCTTGCAGCCTAGGGCTGATGCAGCTTGTTCCTCCCTCTGCTTTTCATCACAATGTTGAAAAGTTGACATCACGCAGCCCTAGTGATTGGAACTAGTGACCTTACACTTGTGTCTGAATGAAGAAAGTGGAGACACCAAGCATACAAGACCCGCACTGAAAATCCACCAGAAAAACACTGTGGGAACTTGTTCGTCTTTCTGTCCCATTACTTTTTGTCTTTGGGGGCGGTGGGCAAAAAGGGAGTCTTGATTAGTAACGTACCGTATTTTTTGCACCATAACACTCACTTTTTTCCTCCTAGAAAGTAAGGGGAAATGTCTGTGCGTGTTATGGAGCGAATGCCTGCGGGTGGTGGTGGGGATCTGCTGCAGTCATGAGCAGAGGATCCATGGCTCCCCTTCCTTCCCTCCTCCATGGTTACAAAGCATGGATCCACATGGATCCTCAGGATTTTTGCATTGGGCTACTCCAAACTCACTGTCAGATCACATGTCTGTGGCCACAGCATGAACCACAAAAATCATATATCCACTATTTTGTTTAGAATATTTTTTTTCTTGTTTTCCTCCTCTAAAAACTACGTGCGTGTTATGGTCTGGTGCGTGTTATAGAGCGAAAAATAGGGTAATTCCTTCCCCCTCCAATGGTTTTTCCATTGTATACCAGTGTTGTGGGTTTTCTGGAAAACTCTGAATTCAAAATTTTCCTTAGGGGGATTTTCCTAGGGGAAATGTTTTTAGGGTGATTTTCATATGGTAATTTATGTTGGGGGAAATTCTGATACCCTAGAGAGCATGATCTAATTGACCCTGTTTATTTTATTTGCATTGAGCAAACAAAGCTAAAGAAAGCAACCCACATTCATCTTTTGTGGGCATTTGACCAGAAATATTTGAGGTAAAGAATGAAAGCACACTTAATGCGACTAAAATGTTAAATTGCGTAGAAATTGTTATTGGAATAATTGAAAAAAAATTAAGACAACAGCATGTGCTTAGGTATGTTTACATTTAAGAAATAAAAAAGTAGCTCTTGACAATCAACTCAAAGAACTGTGCACCATATGCTGATGACAATTCATCTGCGTGATACCTCTTTGTATCTACTACTAATGAAATGGAAAAATTTACAAGGAAAAATAAAGCTTTGGGAGGAAAATCCATTTTCAAAAATTTTCTGACCCTCACTTTATGCATCCCTCCTTTTTATTTATTTTTTGCAAGTTCATTCTGCAGAAGGAAAAGGGAGGTGATTCCAATGCACGTCCCGTGTGCCTGACTCCATGAACTGAGTGGCATTGTGCAGCCCTCTGATAAGACCAGAACAGAGAGGCAATTGTTTCACTCCAGCCTACTGGATGTGGCAAACACAGCTCTGTTCCTTTGTCAAATATAGACTTAAGCAGTGGTGGACATTTACATGGAAAATGCTCAGTGCTGCTTGCAACTTGCTCATTGCTGGCTTCCAGATTTTTATGGGAAAGGAACTGGCCTGTATATTTGAGATTATAGCTATTTTCAGAAGCTGTTTAACTTTGCTTACACTGGGTATCTTAAATATTCAGTTGTGGTGTGCCTTTTAGGTACTTTGGTATCCATGTGCCATCTGAATGCTGCCCTGAATTTTGGACACAAAGATTGAAGCTAAATTTACAGTAAAGGCGTTTAACTCTTGGTAATTAAGATGCTGGAACTTTTCAAAAAATAATCTGGAGTAGCATTGGATACAACCTTATGCATCTCATAGGGTTGGATTCCATAGTTTGACATAGAATTGGCACATTATTACCATGTACCTAGTTAAGTTGATGTACATGCAAAGAAATGTACAAAATTGGCTTGTAATACACTTGTGATTCAGTAATTGCTGCAGAACAAGAGTAGCATCCTGTTATAGTTGGATTGGACAGTGTTTGGACATTGTACAAGTAAAAGATACTAAGCAGATAAGACCCCTTGTATCTCACCTACAGTTTTTTTATTTTATTATATTTTATTATGGTTTTGTTTAATTTTTTCCCCTGGAGGTTAAGAAAGCCAGGTATTTCTCCTAGTGTATCACAGCCCCAGTCCAAGTCATTGAATAGCAAGGAAGCATATTTAGAATGACCCCCTACATTAATTAAACAATGACAACAGCAACAAAATGGCCATTTCTTGCATCTTTGTTCTTGTGCTTTATAAAAACACTAACTGAATCAGTGGGCTGTGGTGCTCTGTAGCAAGGGTTTTCAAAATCTGTCATAAAATAGCAGTTCAACCCTTTCCGAATGTCAAGATAAACTGAGGATTCAGCTTGCGTTCTTCATTCTCATCATCAATGTAAGGGCAGCAGATCAAAAGGAAAGGCAGGATCAGGCTTATGAGGGATTGTAATATGCTTTAAGATGCCAGAGCAAATAGCTTTGGGGGAGAAATAGATGGTAAATCCATTATTTCATTTGACTTATGTAGGTTAAAATCATGCTGTTGGTTTCCCCATTGCCCTTACAGAAATACAAAAGTTTGCTCTTGACTGGGGGCATCAACACAACTTTATGTATCCAATCATTATGTGCAAGTGTTCTCTGTTCCCTCTGTAAATATTTTTCAGTCTCTTCCTCTGTGATGAAATAAGCAATAAGGATGCAGAAAAAGGGAAGGGTAAGAGATCTAGGGCTGCCTTAGGTATACAGAATCCATACAATGAGCTTCCAAGTATGAAACAGTTTCCTTTCCCTTCCATTCACATTGCATTTGAATATGTCCAAGCAGCAATGGCTGGTGATATAGTTTGCTAAGTGAAAGTGCTGGCAACTGCTGGTTGGTGATCAAAGGAGACTGGGAATTCCTCCATACCAATGGGGGAAGTGGGCATTGCTGCCAGTCCTGTGCTTGCGCATATTTGCTCTTTGGATGGCTACCCCTGCTGACATCAGTGCTAAGGAGATTGTCTGGTAAACAATCATGTTCTTGTGCAATGCTTGCATATCTCCTGGTGCTTCTGAAGCATGGGGGAAAATTTCTCCACCACCTCAGTTGCTTTTCAGCTGCTGCCACCTCAGGTCACCAACATTGTAGTCAGTAGAGGAGCTCTCTATGTGTGGTGTATGTGTGGGAATGAAGACAGAGGTTTTCACTGGGGTGTGAGCAAATTAAAATGTAGCTTTACAGTACTTGTAATATATAATCTACTATATTACGAAGAGGAATGCAACTTAGGCAAAAATTAAGATGCAACCTAAACCTGTGGCAGTGCATGTGCGGTGGAGTCAAAGTGGGATTGCTTTAATTTTGGATGGAATCATTAATTTGTGTACAGGAGTTTGATCCATGCTGTGTGGGAACCAAACATATCAAAAAGATGTTGCTTTGCATCATGATCATTATGGTTCCCTGCTGAACACAAGTAAACTCATCCAGCAATACTTTATGGGCACAAGAGCTTTGATGTGCAAGCTGAGTTATTCCGCCTGAAGATGGTGCTGCGTTTATTTTTAAATGAATGTAGTAGATCCTCATGTCAAGTGCATCTGCTACCTCATTTGAAAGGGATAGGGCAATCTTTATGTGCTTATATTTTGTATCCATATTGGAGAATCTATACTGCTATTGATGGGGGCAAAGAGATGCCATCTTGCATGCAGTTATACAGGTTGTTTTTAATTGTTTTTAATATTGTCATATTTTGTTCCCTTGCCACAACTTCCTTCAGTATTCATTCCCCGGTGCTAAAATGCATTTGTATTACCATGAGGATTCCAGTGGTGCAATACCAGCTCAATTTTCAAAATGTAAAGCATAGATATATCACCAAACTGGCCTTACTGTCATCTGACTGATTGTGAATGAATGTTCCTGTAGTGTTTTGCATTCTTTTATAATAAGTTTTCTTTGTCTACACGCATTTCTTCTTTTTAGGCTGCAGTTCTCTTCATGCTTACTTGACAATAAGCCCCGCTGAATTCCGTGAGACTTACTATCCCGTAAATAGGCAATGTGTGAATTTGCTCTGTACCACACAAGTAACTCTATTCTTGTATGTTGTGGTGTGTGTTTTTTTATTATTATTAATGTAAAGAGTTCATTCAAATTATTTGTGCTCTTAAAATAGCTTTTGCAGAAGGTAGGCAGACTGTATAACTGCGGCTATCAGTTAAGGCTTTGGAGAAATGTAATGCGAGATCTGCTTCATAATAATGTCTTTTTTTCAATTTTGTTTTAGACATACAATGGTCAGAATGAGAATAATGAAGATTATGAAATCCCTCCTATTACTCCTCCTAACCTCCCGGACCCTTCCCTCCTTCACTTGGTGGATCATGAAACTGGATATCATTCACTGTGCCACAGTCTCCCTCCAAATAGCCTGATACCAGCATACTCCTACCAGAATATGGACCTCCCAGCCATCATGGTATCTAACATGTTGAGCCAAGATGGACACCTTCTTTCTAGTCAGCTACCTACTGTGAGTAACCTTTCCTTTTCTACTTGCGTTTCATTTTACACCTTGGGTGTGTGCTATTAGCATCCTGTTTGGTACCTGAAGTCCTGTTAGGCTGGTTCCAGGTTATGGAATACCTGGAATAGCTTTTACTAGGTCAGCTTCTCCTTCTGAACTGACAGCTTTAGAATTCATAATACTCTTGACTATGCAGAATAAAAATGCCTATTTGTAGGCAGAGTCTTGTGGTATATGTTAATAACCTGCATTATATAATTGAGCCTTTCGATTCTGCTGGCCTACTAAAAATACACTTTCTTTTCCTGTTTTGTATCACTTATTTTTCATTATGAAAAGACTGAATTTAGAAGCACATTCATGGGTAAGCATGACTTACAGGGGAATCGAATAAAGTGAGTTACCACCAATCATTTTTCAACCTTAGGGAACTAGATACCAGAACTGAAAGTTCTACAGTTGACTCCTTTATAGCAATTTGGTCACGCTCATAATTCTTTTCTATTCACTTTTTTGGCTTGAAATTCTCTTGCTTTTTTTTATTAAGCCCTGCTAATGACTAAGATGTATTCATGTGGTGGTTTTATGTTTCACTCTTTGTGTATATAATGCCATACATATTGATTTGGGCCTTTAGGGACTTGCATGTACGTGCTTTATTCTTCTTGTGTGCTGTGGCTTGATCTGTAGAAACAGGGAGAGATCTTCCACAGTCTCCCATTCATTGCTTTGTTGATATGTTTAGTGGGAATATAAATACCATCACATTCATCCACATTACTTTATGCTTGGGGAAGTGAACATCTCTGTACGTTAAAGTAAATGCCCAGTGTTAGACCACCAAGCTTTATGTCTGCAATCATCCATATAGCTTTATTATTATTATTATTATTTTAAAACCCTTTTGAGAGAGTCTGTCCTTGATCTTTTCCTCTAGCTCACCTTTTGCTTACACAAGGATATGGAAGAGGGAAGCAGTCTAGGCAGGAAAACTCATGCACTCATTCTGTCATCTCTCATTTGGTAACACCTAACTGGCTGAAGCAAAATTGGGGTTTCTCCTGACCATGTCCACTTTTTTTGTACCTAATCTTAGTGACAGAGGCAGTGTTCACGTGTAATGCCCAAATCACGGTTTGGTGCTACATGGATAAGCCTCCATGGGCCCAAGCAAAGAGTAACGTGCTTTTCCTGTAAATTATTGTCTATTGTATGGTCCTCCTCCATCCCTGATGTACGGTCAGCCTAGGAGCCAGAAAAAGGTAAAAGGAGGAAAGGTAGAAAAGTAGAAAGAAAGACAAGAAAGTCATCAATGAGAAAAGTCAAATGAGCTGCCCATTAGTCCCCCTTTCAAACCACCAGCTTCCACTGAGTCAATTTTAGAAGGGAAAGGCAGGATAGACAAATAAGTAAGTAAACAAATAATACATTTAAACTGATGGAAACCCTGCCTGAGGAAGCAGAGTCTGGCCTCCAGTCTGCTAGCCTGTTGCATTTGCAGAATTGCTTAAATTATTACCTTTTATTGTGTTACTTTAAAAGGTCTATGCTACTCTTTTGCATAAAATAGCAGAAGGGGGTGGAATCCTTAAATATGTAAAAGCTAGATCTGGGAGAGAATGTCTGAAGTGTTTGCACAGAGCAAAGGTGAATTTGCAATGGGAAGCAAAAAATTGAAAATAAAAAAATCCATGTTGCCTTAATTTCAGTTACGGTTTCATGTGCAGTATGGATATTACTGTGCAGTTTTATTAGAGAGCTATGCATTATTTCCTTCATCATTAGCTTCCTTGGATGCATCATTTTATTTGTTTAAACATTTATATCCCATCTTTCCAACAATATTAGCCCCAAAGCAGCTTACAACAAATGTTTAAAATGCTATCCATTGAAATAAAAAGTAAGTATATAGAAATAGGGACGAGGAAATCAGCCAACAAATCATGAATAAAAGTCAGAAATTAAATGCTGCCAAATGGTAGTGCTTATTTGGCACCTTAATATATATATATATCAGTATCACCTGATGAGCGTTTTAGTCTAGTGGCTCCAGTATTGGGTTTGAATGCGGAAAGTTCAAAGTCCTACCAGACTATGAAGTTTACTGTTTGGCTTTGGATACATCACTTATCTCTCAGCCGAATTTCCTATATAATTACTTTATGAGATGGCTCAAACATGTTATAAACCATGCTCCACAAAGCCAAACAGTGGTTTGTGACGCTTGAATCATTACTGTTTGACAAACCATCGTTTGTGGGTTGTTGCCAATCCCAAACTTGAAACCATGGTTTGAAACTCTTTGTCAACCCATAATTTGGGCAATTGGTGGTTTGGTTGTTACATGTAAATCAGTAAACCATCATTTGGGCTGTTGCTTTGCCTTTGGAGGCTGTCATTCGGTTGGCATCCTGTAATTGTCAAGGAAAGTGGGAGGGGAAGAGGGAAACCACATAAACCATGGTTTGCCTGTATATCTGTAACACAAATCATGGCTTAGAGCTGAAGTTTTGGGTAATGCAGATGATGGTTTGGTAGTAAATCTGAACCAGATCTTTGTGAGGATAACATTGTTTTTTAGAGGAAAGGTGGGATACAGATGTAACAGTTTTTGCTCAGTTAATATAATGGCAATTATACAAGTCTCTTATCTAAAAACCAATTGATTTTTCTGGTGTGGGCTCAGACTCTGGAAAGCAAGTAGACTTTATAGGAGACAATAGTGCAGGAAGTGGAGGAAGCTCAGCCCCACCCTCTCACCATCATCCCCTAAATTTGTGGTGGATGTTTTATTGTGTGTGTTTAATATGAGGGGATTCACCTTATCCCTCTCCTTGTCATGGCTATCTCAAAACCAACAGGCACCTTGTATGAAATCAAACATTACTTTAGGGCTCCTATTCAGCTGAGTTGATTAAAACATTCATTTCTGAGACAAAAGAGTCAATTTCATATGAAAGATATTTTCCCCCTCAGTTTAATTTAAAGTGCAGCCCCAATGCCTGACCCCTATTTTCATAACATGATAATTTTATCCTGCGTTGATTGTCTCATTTTTGAGAGGAGATATTGCACTTATAAATCAGTTTCTAAAATACCCAAAGAAACAAGAATAGCGGGATTTATTAAGCAGCTTCTACACATCTGAAATAATTTATTTTAGAGTAGTCCTTGGGAAATGTTCTCTTCTTTACTTTATGGTTCTGTTTTACAAATGCAGCATCATGACAATAAATCAGGACTGAGCTGCAGGAAGATAAGAAGAGGGCTTAGTGTGCTGTAAGCGTAGAATAGGGATATTAAGATTTGTTTCCCCCTTGTAATGAAAATGAAAAACGAAAAGAAAGGAAAAATCTGGAGAAGTCACGAGTTTCTCATCCATTTCTCAACGGAGGGTGTTTCACTTTAAATGAAGGCCTCTGGAAGCATGCTATATCCCCAAGGCTCTGAGCAGCAAAAAGGCCACTGAGGAAGTGAATTGTCTTTCTGTTTTAAGCCAAAATTATAAACATTTCTACCTTTTTGTCAGACATTCGAGTTTCCATTTGCCATTAAAATGATCTTCAGGCCCTCTGCTATCGCAGCGAGTCAGGCATTATTTCCCATTGACATGTACTCCCAGTACCTCTGCCGTATGTTCATGCCTTGATAGCATCTATCCCAGTTAAATACATTGCAGTTTTCAACTGGCATTAATGGAAGGTCTGCATGCACAGGAGGCAGAATGAAATCCTATGGGCAGAAAAAACAGGTTCCAAAGTTTGTCTCTGTTAACAGCTTATACCTGCCAAACCCTAATTCATTGTGCAATGCTACAATGAAGTGAACTGTCTCCATTTTATTGTTGCCCAATCCCTTGCCCAAAAGATCCTAAAGTGTTCAATATGTCAAAATGTATTTTCCCAAGTCAGGTATAAGAAACGTCAGTATTAAATACACAGAACATACCCCAAAAGGCATGTGTATATGTTTATAAAATATAATACGTGTGAACCAAAGCATAGAAAAGCACATGTTGTCATGCCAAACCTCACATATGACCTATCCAAACCAAAGGTAGAAGAACTCTTGGTGTGTTTCTGTTTGTAGAGTTGCCAGGTTGCAACTCGGGGGAACTTCATGACTCTTTTGACAGCCCCATAGCTGAGAAGGAGGGTGCAGCCAAGGTTTCTTCTGCCCTGCTCCCCCAACCCACCCACTTCTTGTGAAAACCTTCCCCTTTTGCCTAGTGAAACAAGAACGAGTTTTGTTCTGTCACATTGTGGGTGGGCAAAGAAGCAGGGTGATGAGAATAGCAAGAGAAACAGTAGCTGCTCTCTCCTTTTGTGACAGACGGTATTCCTAGACTGTTAACTGGCAATCCCTTTTTGTTTAGGGTAATTTGTGCTGTACTCTCTGTCTCTGTCCAGACTTTGCTAGCATTTGTTATACTAATATTATGCTGGTTTATATTTTTAGTGCAAGAGAAATTTCTTAATTGCTAGAAGTTTAGGAGACAAAGACAAGGTGATTGAAATGTATTCCTGTGATTTGACACAAAAACTACACCCACAAATATATGTTATCAGTTAGGATCAACAAGAGGGTATTATCTTGTACGGTCATGTTTTTAAATAAGGAGATCAAGTGCAGCTGCTCATTACTGCCTCTTATCCAAGGAATCTTCAGAACACTGTATTCAGATGAATAACTAATTCTCAGGACAGCGAGAGCCCATGTGACTCTAGTGGCCCTAAACGTAGGAAGGGCTGGGGAACAAATACATAAATGAATAAATGATTCACTGGCAAAGCATGGAATGGATTCTTTGTTTCCCCTAACTCCCAACCCTGTTGCTTTAGTCATTAGATTACCTTCCACTGAGGTCCATGGGACTGCACAGGAGTAACTATTTGCAGCATGTGGTAAGTGTTTTCAGAAATGGAGCTTTTAACTCCATGCATATGTGCAGTTATGTTTAATTTAACATGCCCATATGCAGAGAATTAATCTTAACCTCCATTTTCGTTTCATGATGTCTGTTTTTCATGATGTTAAGAGTTACCGCTTCCGATTACTAGATAATCAGTATTATTCTTAGGTTTTTTTTGTCTAGTGACAGAAAGCTGAAAGCAGTTAGAAGTGCACAAAGCAGAACAAAACTTGTTGTTGTTAAAATATATAGAAAGTCACAACTTCTTCTCCTTATAATCATAGAGGGAAAAATCTCAATGAAATATTGATATCCTGTAACAGAACTACTACTTTCTGCTTTAGAGTTAGCAGCACATAAGGAAAACATCTGAAATGCAGAGTAAGGCAGTGGCTCAATCCAAGCACCATGTTATGACATAATCAAGGAAGCTTAACTTATGGCTTGGAAGAAACTGACAAACTTTTAGTAGCTCAGTATCAGGGTCATGGGTACTTCCTCAGAACTGAAAATTGTACTGCTTTTAGATATTCAGTTGTGATCTTTGTTTGTTGGAGCCACTGAGTTCCAGTGACTGACCAAAGCTTGTCCAAGTATAAGAAATTAATGATTCAAATAAGCCTCCGTAGGACTGTGATTTCATGGCTAAATTAAAGTTGCAACCCTACAAACATATAGCTGCAAGAAAGCTACAGCGAATAAAGTTGGAATTATTTCTGAGTAAACAAACATAGGATTGTATTTTTAAGTATCCAGTGGATTCATTGGATTCACAAAGCACTATTGTTGTGACTCTATCCCCCCAACTCACTTCAGTTGAAGTTGTGTCTGGTCCCATATAAACCCTAAGCTAAGTTACTGGACAATATGTAGCCACAGTGCTTGATGGATTGCACCCAATGCATATTTTGCTGAATGACTTGATGAAATGCTTTTTTGAGTTTGAAACTTTCAAACTCCATTAGAAGACTAAAGGTTCTACATACTCCCTTTTTTCTGCCCTCTCTGCACCTGTCAAGCGCTTTCTCCTTTCATCCCCACTGATTGTGAGATATGAAAAAAGTTAATGTTCTCTTCGCTAAAGCAAAGGGAGTGTGGCCAATAGTTAGACCACATCCTGCTGCATTGGTTATAAAATAAACTTTGGTTCTATAAATAACCTGCATACACCAAGTTCTCATTATGAAAGAACAAAGTGAGGAGGAAATTTACCAGTTGAGGTATAACCACAGATATTGATGTGTTCCTTTCTCTTCTTGGGGTCTAGCTGATGTAGGATGCTGTTGCAGAGACAAGGAGGCTATTTTGAGCCCACACATGGGTTTGTTTTTTTATGAACAGCCTCACATGCTACACTAGAAACTATGCCGTGCTAAATGTTTTACAACCATGTAGGCAAATGGTCTCTGTGGGAAGCAGCTGTGAGTAGCAGTGATTCTACTACTGCAGGCCTCCTCAACCTTGGCCCTCCAGATGTTTTGAGACTACAATTCCCATCATCCCTGACCATTGGTCCTGCTAGCTAGGGATCATGGGAGTTGTAGGCCAAAAACATCTGGAGGGCTGAGGTTGAGGAAGCCAGTGTACTACTGGATCTGATGAGTGTTAGGAAATGGTTTGCTTTGTCAAAGAAACAGGGTATGGTCTGAAGGCACACCAAGCAATCACCTTGCTGAAGGTTTGGGTCTGGTCACAGCTTGGATGGGTGACTGCCTAGAAACTACTTGTATGCTTCCTTGGGTCCCATGAAGAAGTAAGGCAGGATATAAATGGAATAAAATAAATAAACAAACAAATAAATAAATAGGCACAGGAACCATGCAGTTGAGTCAGTGTTAAGAAGCTATTAGCTAGGGCAGAATTAAGAAGGCAGAATATTCAGCCACAGTTCAAGGCGGACAGAAGTCCATCATAAACATGATACATGGAAATACGTCCCATATATGCTTCCTTTGATCAGGCATTGTTTGACTTTTACTAATACTTTATATGGTTAGCAACAACGGCATAGCTAGCCGCTCAGGTGCCCGGTGTGGCACGTGGTTCTTGCAGCTGGGGGGGGGGGCAAACTGCCCATGGGAGCGGGGCGAGCCAAGGCAGGGCGCGCTGTGTGGAGCCTCTCTGCAGTCTCTCCCCCCCCCCCAGCTGTAGGGTAGCTAAGGCGGTGGGCAGATGCAGGCCCTGCGCTGCTTGAAAAAGCAGCATGGAGCTTGCAGGCAGTCTGCCCACTGCCTTCCCCTCAGGAGAGATGCATGGCTCAGGCAATCTGCAGGCCCCGCGGTGTGGCGCCCAGTGCCCCCCAATTCACCTAGTGCCGTGAACCCAATTTTTATTATTATTTTAAAAACACATATTTTTGCCATTTTGTAACCCCCCTCAGTGATCCAGGGCGCCCCACACCCACCCACCGCACCCCCCCTTCCTACGCCACTGGTTAGCAATATGTCCTGCCCTGGACTCCATCTTCTCATTGTTTGGTGTGAGTGTGTGGGGCGAGGTTGTAGATGCTGAGAATATCTCAGACTGGGTGGAAGAGTTGCCTGAAAAATCTGTCCATTTTGAAAGAGGCATTAGTTAACCCTTTATTGAAGAAATCTGGCTTGGACTCACTGTTTTGGATGACCTTCACCTAGTGGCCAGTTAACCATTATTGAGTTGGTTTCGGAGTGGGTGGTAGCATTTCAACTCCAGGCAGTTTTTCGATGAGACTGATGAATTGAATCTGTTCCAGTCTGATTTCTGGCCTGGTTTTGAGATGGAAATAGCCTCAGTTGCCCTGGTAGAAGACATAAAACCGGGAGTTGGTTAGGGAAAGGGTGAAGCCTTGTTAGATCTTCTAGGCATTGAAGAGTGAGTTGGAAATAAGTAAGGAATGGAGGATAAGAAATATGAGGGTGGGTAAAAGAAGGGGTAGCTAACAAAACGGGACAAGAAAAAAAGCAAACTTTATACCAATGTGATGGATTGCTTTTATTTTTCAGTTGAGCAGGCAGCCACCCCGCCCCCGCCCCTTCCCTAGCCCCTTCATAGTATGCAGAGAGATATAAGCCTCCAGAAGGTTGCTGAGCACTTTCTAGCTGTTCATTTCACAGGAATAATATCATCAGAGCGTTATCTTTAGCACTGATACAGCAGGGAGATCTTTTCAGCATCTTGGCGAGGAACTTGAAGCAGCACTGAGAGACAGACTGTGCGAAAGGCGAGGTGGTGGGGGGCATCTATTGAGCAGACTGGGTTAAAGAGCTGTCAACGAGAAATGGGTTTTCAGAGGGGAATTTGGAAATACATTCATTTGTCAGAAACAAAAGACAGATTGCAGCCGGAATGAGAGAACGTTCAGTGTGGTGCAAACAGCTTTCCTGTCATGCTCGATAGTGGGCCAAGCTGGTCTTGAGACAGTGGCCCTATTTAGAGAACCCATGAGCACAACAGAATTCTATGCACATACTCCTGTGCTCATGCTGTAACAGTGCAAGGCAGACTACAAGAGCTCATAGAGAAACATTCCTGGTGGCTGCCCTACAGGTATAAATCCCCAGAGGGACATAAAGCTGAAACCTGGTATTCTTCTTTAATGTTGCAAGATTTTGCAAGACCTTCTGGTATTGTGTTTTTGGTGAACACATGATTTAATTGATTTTAATTTTTGATCAGAGATATGCCTGCAGAAAAGGGCAGGTGGAAGCTGAATTTCCTGCCTCTTCTGCCCGGCAGACCCTGTGCTCCCTGAAAAGGCTCCCCAAGGAATGAGGACTCAGCTGAATGGGTTGGGCTGTGGCTTGAAAGGAGAGGTGCAGGAAATCAGGTGGGGGCACCTTCTCTGAACAGTGAACCCTGCACCTCAGCACAGCCCACACCTATGCTCATCCTATTTGTCCATTGATGGATTCAATAGAAAACTAGTGGCTGTGGGAGTCTTTCTCACTTCCCCCATACAAGATTCTGAAGCAATCAGTTTCAAACACCTGCAACTGCTGAGAAATCCACATATGTCAATGAAAGCCTCTGAAATTTTCGTTGCTTTTCAAATAATGGATCTGCATTAGTGGGGACAGGCTCTTTGAAGAAAGGGAAGTGGGAAGCAGCTGGCAGACTGTGTGGCAAGATTCAGAGCAATGGCATCACTTAGCCTTTCCAACCATATGGACTTACCATATAATAATCAGACCAGTACTGCATGCTTTGACACAGTAGCTCTCCAAGGCCTGTAGCAGAGGCCTTTCTGCCAGTTACACTACCTGAGATCCTTTTAAGGGTTTGATCTTGGTACCAGAAGAATGCAAATCATAATACTGATATGCAGACTGATGTCTGATGGAAAAAACTTGTAGCTCTTGCCAGTCACTCTTCTTTTGACTGTTGTCAGTGAGACTCTTGAAGTTTCTTGGATTTCTACTGTTGGATTTGAATGTGAATCAAAATGCTGCATTCATTGAAACTTTGACAGGGACACCCATATACACTGGGGACACACTTTCCATTTTGACCTCACTGCAGATTTTCTCTGTCCATTATTTGCATTTTGCTTAACATACGAAAGTGCTGGGTTCACAAATCAGTATTACCTTGGTTACATTTCAGGCCTTGACACAATAATGTGATTATAAAGATAATGTCTCCCTTGGAGATTTCTCATTAGAACTAACTTGGCATACTTACTTCCAAGTAAGCCAGGTGTTCAGCTGTCTCTCTAAGACACAGGAGTTTGCATGTTAAATTTTTACATCACTTTTTTTGTTGACCATATCCATAGCACAACTGATGCATAAAAACTATATTGCTCATCCTCACATTTCTGTAAGGCAGGACAGTAATATTAGAGAATTCAGACTGAGAGAAAATAACATGTCTATAACAGCAAGTTTTTGAGCCATGTTGCCCAAACCCAAGCAAAACCATTTAGACAGCAAAGATTCCCAGTGCTAATGGATTTGTTAGGGATTGTGCCGTGCATGCTACACTATACTTTCACTCATGAAGCCAAGCAGAGGAATAAATCATTAGAGTCATCCTACTTTTGTAAAAGGTAACGTGAATCATCCATTAAGAGTGGGGAGTAGAACTCAGGATTACAATGTTGCTACTAATGGGCTTTAATAATTCAGGAGATTATTCTATATTTCATCTATTGCTTTGTGCATGTATATATATATATATATATTTGCTTTCGCAGATTTTCACGGGTACAGGAATGCAGGTTTTGGTGTCTTCGGGTGTCTTCCCGTGTAAGAGTCGGGGTGTCTCGACTCTTACACGGGAAGACACCCGAAGACACCAAAACCTGCATATATATATATATATATATATATGCAGGTTTTGGTGTCTTCGGGTGTCTTCCCGTGTAAGAGTCGGGGTGTCTGGGCGACGTTTCGACGAAGTAATTAAGGAACAAAAGAAGAAAAGGCACACTAATCTAGGAACTTCCTCTCTGCCCAGAACGTTGGAGGCTATACACCACACCCCTCAACAGTATTTATAGAAACTCAAACACCAGATTCTGCTCTGTTCCAGTAACAAGAAGCCGAAAGCACCAGCCTGAAGATGACGAGTGAGACCTCGTCGAAACGTCGCCCAGACACCCCGACTCTTACACGGGAAGACACCCGAAGACACCAAAACCTGCATTCCTGTACCCGTGAAAATCTACGAAAGCATATATATATATATATATATATATATATATATATTTGCTTTCGTAGATTTTCACGGGTACAGGAATGCAGGTTTTGGTGTCTTCGGGTGTCTTCCCGTGTAAGAGTCGGGGTGTCTGTGCGACGTTTCGACGAGGTCTCACTCGTCATCTTCAGGCTGGTGCTTTCGGCTTCTTGTTACTGGAACAGAGCAGAATCTGGTGTTTGAGTTCCTATAAATACTGTTGAGGGGTGTGGTGTATAGCCTCCAACGTTCTGGGCAGAGAGGAAGTTCCTAGATTAGTGTGCCTCTTCTTCTTTTGTTCCTTAATTACTTGAGGGATATCTTGAGTGATTTCATGAGTGATATTCTGAATACCACTGGGTGGGTCATTAAGTGTAGATTAGTTGCTAAAGCTTTTGTGTCTTGACCTCTTGAGCTTGTGAAGAGTTTTTCTGAGAAGATGGCTGTGCTGCATTTAGTTGTGCTCTGGCTTGGCTTCGTGTATAGGGGCGAGCTGTGGTTTTGTGCCTTGTGCCAGCCAGATCTGTGTAGGGATTGCAGGGGGGTGCAGCATCCGGAGGTGCCACTATAGTTTGGCTACTGGATGGAGTCTGTAATATGTCTGTGGAGAGGGTCTGGGTTTGGGTCTGGTGTGGTTGATTGGTGACGGCGTTCATATATATATATATATATATTCATTCTCCCCATAAATCAAATAATAAAATGAACAATGCTAAAATAATAAAATACACTGCTCAGAATAAGTCAAGGGAGTTGAGAACAACAGATTGCTATATAACCATCAATTTACAATATGTGGGTAAATAAATAATTTTTAACCTGGTCTGGAATGATAACAACGTAAGCACCAGTCATATTTGGGAGGGCATTCTACTGTCAGGTTGCCACCACAGAGAAGACTCTAGCCTGGTGGATCATGGAGAAGAACCTCCTCATTCTAGAATAGGGCAGGTTGCTCCTTTTAAGTATTTTGGGCTGTTTAGGACTTTAAACGTAAGCACCAACATCTTAAATTCACCTTAGAAGCAAATAGACAAACAGTGTGATTCCTTTAGAGTCAGTGTAATGTTAACAACAACAAAAGAAACAGTGTGATATGATTCCATCAGACTGTACTGGCTTAAAATTCTGTATTCTGCCACAATAGCTCTGTGTTGTCTTCAAGGACAGCTCCACACACTGCTCATTATAGTAGTCCAATTGGGAGGTAACCAGACCATGGGTCACTGTGGCCATACTATCCTTGCCTAGGAACAATAAGTACTGGTGAAAAAGCCAAAGTTGAAAAAGGCACTCCATGCCACCGAGGCCACCTGAGCCCCTAGTGACCACTGGATTGGAGAGTACCCTTATATTATGAACCACATCTGGAACAGGCTATGCAACTAATTCCCGGGCATGACATCCACAGTGCCTTTATCTTTTCAGGATTTAACTTCAGTTTATTAGCCTTCATTTCACTACCCTATCCAAACACCTGTCCATCACTAGCATAGCCTCAGCCAATGTAGAGAGAAGCATACAGATGATGTCACTCAGGTTGCATGTACCTAGATTCCACCTAGTAGGAGCAAGCAGCCATTTCCCCCAAAGCATCAAATGAAAATGGTGTCACCGTCATTGGAAAATGGCAGCTGTGGGTGAAATATGTGTATAGGCCAATTCACATCAGAGTATTTTATGCCTCTATGTGAACTAGCAGCACTCAAAGGTAGAACTATCTGAAGATAGTCACGTGATGAAGGTCTCCTGCCACTCTCTTGTGATTTCACCCTCAATGCTGGCCTACATTGGATCACTGTGAACCATGGTTAAAGCGCCTTCTGAACTCCAGAAACAAAGCCACGGTTCACGAAGGTCACCCTTATCTCCCAACCCAGGGGTGAGAGAGGTATAGTGGGAAGGAACCTCAGGGGTAATTTCTGATTAGAAAATTGTCTTTGGCATTATATCTTCCCCAGGGAAGAGGGCTAGTTTGCATGTTAATGGACAACAGAGAAGCCACTGAGTTGCACCACATAGTGGCTATCATGTTTTAAGCCATTCAGGTGCATTAGATTGCTGTCACAGACCTGACCTTTCAGACATTTGTGGTGGTGTTCAGTCCATGTACAACTGCATAGGACTACCTTACTGCTTGTTAAGAATCACACTGTGGTGAGTTTTAAGCAGTGTCTGTGACAGCTGCCACGTGTAAACAAATCCTCTGTCCCCTCTTCTCGTTTCATTTTCCTTAAAATTATGAGCTGGTTGGCAAGGAATCGTGTCCACCCCTATCATTGTACAGTGCCTAGGATATTTTTGTTGTAAATAGCAATTTATTACGATGTTCATTTTAAAAAATTGGCACATTACTTACTATGTTTTTTTTACATTTTGCTGGTGTTTCGAAATTAAAAAATAAACCGGAACATCCCAAGAACAACATCCAAGCAGCAATGACAACAATTCTCATCCTTCTGCAGAAACCAAAACGTTGCTGCTTTCCTGAGTTATAATGTTTAAAAACACCTGTGAAGTGCAATGAGAAATAAATTAGCATTTAAATATAGCAGTACACTTCCCAGGCCTCTATTGCTGGCGACTGCCGCAATAAAGCAAAGCATAAAGCCACTCAAATCAAGCTGCAAAACAAATTGAATTCCAAATTAGCAGCCTTACAAAAATAAACAGAGGTAAATATTGGAGCATTTCAGACGTAACGGCAGACATTGTTGACATGGGGACAAGCAATTTGAAAAGTGTTCCGGAGTTTGAAGCATCTTGAATTCCCATGAAGGCAGTAGTCAGCTCCCCTCCATTTGAATAGAATCTTTATGCGTTTGGTTATGACTTGCTTGAAATTCTGCTCATTAATGGGTCTCTATTTAAAAACTAAATTCCCTGATATAAGTCCATGGTGAGGAATAATCAAAACGCAATCACATGTGATGCCTTTTTTCGTATTAATCGGAGGCCTGTTTGCAATCCTTTGCTAGTGTTTTTCTCAAAGGCAATAAATGAAAGAAATATGTCTTTTTAAATTTTATAAAACTCAGAGAAATGGTTTTAAACAGCTTTTCTTCACCTCCTATAATTATTTATTTTCAAACAGTCCTTCAGGGTAATGTTCCGTTTTCTTATTTCACACTCCTTTTTCTCATAAATGAACCATCACTTCAATAAATCATTATGAAAACAGAGACTAACACAAACCCTGAAAGGTTGAAAGATTTATGTAACACATTTATGTTTTCCATTTTCTCATTCTGGTACTCTGCTGCTAAAGCTAAGCTAATAAAAGCTGCTATTAATATTTCTTGTTGCCTAGCAACTGCAGAGAGGGAGTAATAGCTATAGCTAGAAAAATAGATGACCGATAAGGAAAAATTCAATTCTTTTATTATCTCAAGGGAAAATGGGCTTTTACTGGAACATTATGATGTACGAGTGCGAAGTTGAATACAAAGGATTTTCCAGGTTGTTTTTCTGTTTTTAATGAACATTATTTTACCTTTGGTAACTCTCTTAAGTTTCTTCCTCCCCTCCTTTATGAGATTTAATTGAACAGCCCCCACTCATGTTCTCATTGTAATGAATGTGGCATATTCATTTGGAACCTCTTTTTTAAAATAAAAATCCTAGGGGTGTACAATGACTTGTTCATAACATTTTTCTCCAGGCTGATATTTGCAAGATGACATTCAATTGCTTTTAAGGCCTTTAAAAATATATATCCTTAGTCTCAACCACAACTATACATGGCTGAAAGAAGCTACTTCTAAATTCTTTGCTGTGCGTTCAAGCTGTGTGTGTTTGTGTCCTTTCAGAGAGTTCTGACTTTGTAAACCATGAGGTAGGCTTTTGTCAACATTATTTGGGGTCTGTTTTTAGAGTGTCCCTATGTCCCTGCTCCTGCCAACCTAGCAGTTCGAAAGCATGTCAAACTGCAAGTAGATAAATAGGTACCGCTCCGGCGGGAAGGTAAATGGCGTTTCAGTGTGCTGCTCTGGTTGGCCAGAAGTGGCTTTGTCATGCTGGCCACATGACCCAGAAGCTGTCTGTGGATAAACGCCGGCTTCCTCGGCCAATAAAGCGAGATGAGTGCCGCAACCCCAGAGTCGGCCACGACTGGACCTAATGGTCAGGGGTCCCCTTTACCTTTACCTTGTGTAATGAGTATGAGCCAGGGCTGTTTGAAAAATACAGGTACTGTGTAGTGTTATTACTTATGGGATCAATATGGGTGCAGACTTTTGATCCTCACAGAATTCTTCCATAAGTAAATCTGCACTCACAAAAACCCCCACAAAAAACCAGCAACACACCAAACTGGTTTGAATTTACATTCACCACTGGAAGTTGGCAAGGAACAGCAAAATTGTGCTATCCAAAGCCATGCCAAACATCATAGAATTTTACCCTTTTCCTTCATTAATGATGACTGTCCGGCATGTGTGTTGAGATGAGACCTAGCAGCTTGTCTTGTCACAAGGGCGCAAGAGGAAGAAATTATTTTGCATTTTAATAAGAAGAAAAAAGAATAACTTGTTGCATCTGTTTTCATTGCATCAGAACCAAACAAGCTCGGCTTGGACACTCCCCTTATGATGAGACTTGCCCTGGAATCCTTAAATTTTCCCTTAGGAATCTCATGTGATGGAGAGCAGTTTTAAAAACTGGAATAATAAAAATAAAATTATTACATTTCTCGGCAAGGTGGAAAGCTCTCTGACAAAAATGTTCACTGTCGCCTGTCTAGTTACTGGAAGATATGCAATAGACTCCCCTGGCATTAAGAAAATAACAGTATTCAACTATTCTCTCTATATTAGACCCTCTCTGCAATATCCTGTAACCTTGACTAACACAAGCAATTTTGGCTTTAGGTTTTATATGCATAATGTGGGCAGCTTCCTAGCACAAAAAAGAGCCTGTGGCCTGATTCACAACCTCATTTTTGAAGTACTAAAGCCAGCACACATAAATGTTCACATTTAATATATTACCAGGAACCAATGGGTATCTTAACATTATCCTTAAAAACTTCAGTTTCTGATTGGGGCTCTGGGACATGATATTAGAATCTTTAGCTCACTTCTGTAATTACTTGGTTCTTCAAAGCTTTCTCAGCAAGCTCTGCCTGGTGGTAGGGAATGCCAATTGGTGACAGAAGATGCTCTGTAGGCCTCACTCTTAAGACCAGAATGCTGCTTAGGAATGCCCTTTGCTGTTGAGATTCATTGCCGTTGGGATTGTCCTGCTCTGTGGGGTAGGACTTGAACCAGTGACCTCAAGTTACAAGAAAAGAGATTCTGATTAAATCTCAGGAAGAACTTTCTGACAGTAAGAGCTGTTCAGCAGTGGAATGGACTTCCTTGGGAGGTGGTGGATTCTTCTTCATTGGAGGTTTGTAAACAGAGGTTGGGTGGTCACCTGTCTTTGATGCTTTAGTTGAGATTCCTACATTGCAGGGGTTTGGATTAGATGACCCCTCTCCCCTCCAAGGAAGGAGAGTGAAAACCTACACCGTGAAGGGGATCTGCTGCTCTTGTGGATCCTGCCGCCTGAGGTGATCACCTCACCTTGCCACATGGTTGTATCCAATGTTAATTGCTCCCCCATGCACCCCTAAAACTGTTCTAGGGTCCCCCCCAACCCTCTGGAGCAGATTTGGAGAAGGTGTGGGGCATGCTAAGAGTGAGAAGGAGAAATCATTGCACCCATGGGATGTGCTAGTTGAATACTATCCTCTGTATTGGAAGGGTCCAATTTAAACTTGCTCATAAGTAACCTGGAGTTAGAGGTGAGCAGTGAGGTAGCTGGACAGCTTACTCACTGAGTTCCGTGAGACGTTCTTCTTAGTACATGTCTATGCCATACACTTTGAATCATTCAGCAATGGGCTGCACTGTGAACTCGCTGAATTGATTTAAAGTAACAGCAGGTAGCATACTGACCAGATCACGCTTCCCTTGTAGGACAAATGACAGCCAAAAAACAAAGGGAAGATCTCATTAATACTGGCAGCTAAAACAGCTTTGACTATTCATTATGATGTCCTTGGAGAGAGCACCAGTGCTGAAATGGGAGCAGAGAATAGATTGGCAGTGGAAACAAGCCTAACAATGCAATTAACCCTCCCAGGTCTTACCTTGGCTGGAGGATGAGGATCTGGGTGCTCTGCCTACATAACAATTCTACCCTTCTATTTAGGTATCCTGCAGCCCCCATTTGAGAACAACTGAGGTAGAAAAATAGAGCCTGTATCTACACTCTTGTATTTGCATCCACTGAGAATCTGACTCAGCTTGATAAAACTTTTGGTACAAGATAAACATTTCTCTGTAATTGTTCTGTACTGTTTGGTTCTGTAACCACACTTAATCAAGAGACAACTGTGGGATATATGCCTAGTGCTTTGCTGAATTTTACCACTTGAATGTTAATTGATGAGAAAAAGCAGGATCCCAGGAGGTGTGAAAAATCCACTGGAAAGAACCTATCTTAGCAGTCTCATGCATTCCCCAGTATGCTGCAGTTAAAGCCGCTTTCATCTACACTGCATGAACCCAGCCAATCATCATCATCATCATCATTTTTAAAAATTTGTATGCTGCCCTATACCTACAGGTCTCAGGGCAGTTCACAGGATAAAATCACGATATAAGAATACATAATCAAAATAAAAACAAGAACAACCCAAAACAAACACACACACATTTTAAAAGGGCATTGAATGTCAATCAACCAAAGGCCTGGGTAAAGAGGAACATTTTTGCATGGTGCCTAAAGGAGTATAATGAAAGTGCCAGGTGAATCAGAGATCACATAATGAATATAAGACTATCATGTGCCACATAGCACCAGAATTAGGCTACCTGGTGATATCCCTGAGGGCAAACAATGCTATCAGATTGCCCTCACCCTGGATGGCGAGGGAAGAGGGATGGCATCTGCATGATAGCACAACCAGGCCGGGCGCTCTCCGTTTGGCAGTTTAATTGCTTTTAAGTGCTATGCATCAAGATTTCCCATCACATACCTGTGAGACTACTTGCAGCACCCACCCCTCTGGGAACATCAATCTGACCCAATATTTTTACCTGAGACAAATGACAAAATGTCCCCGCGCCCCGACTCAATGTCTGAAGAAGACTTGGCAGGTCAAGCAAAATGGCCCATATTGCTCTGTCTTCCACAGTGCTGTTTTCTGAATACCCCCCCCCCCCAGGATCTGCTTCACCTTATGCCTAAATGTAGGACCAGCCCTGCATTTATGCCCTTTCAAAAAGAGGTGTTAAAATGACTGGCAAGGGGTTTTTCTTATTTTTTATATTTGCAGGGTGTTTGTGAAAGTGTTTGTGGAAAGCTATATGCTGCTTCATCTGTTCTAGCGCAATGAGGATGGTGAAGATCAAGATGAGCATTCTTCATAAGCTGCCCTCTGTCTCTCTTTCATGGACTTGCACATTTGTAATGCAAAGGGGTGCCATATGTCTGGCGAATTAACGTTTTCAGTTCAGCAGTGTTGATGGATGCCAACTAAGGATTGCCTCTCTTTCAATCTCCCATCATACATGAATCACACTAAGGCACTAATAATTCCTCTTGCTCTTCTTCCTCATTTTTCCTTGCCTGTCACTTTTCTTCTGGTCTTCTGAACTAAAAGCTGGGCTTCCACATATGGTTTGATCAGAGTAAACAAATCAACTGCAGAGTGCTGTGAATGTAGATATTGTTGCCTGGTGCCTCATCTACCAAACACATGTCAAGTGGAACAATAATTCTCCTTTGCATTGTGCTTGGTGTTTCCTGCCATTAGACATTTGCAAAACAATTTGGTGTTGTTGGGTTTCTTCCCCCCTCCCTTCAGCAGTTTAAAATATTACTGATTATAAATGCAAAACGTCTTTGGAGCAATAATCAGAGCCGTAAATAAGCTGTTTGTCTAACACCAATGAGGAGGTTCGTTGGGAACAGCAGCATGTATGTATTAGTAGCATAATTAAAATATCAATTACGCTGTGTTGACAGTTTGCCAAATAGCTGGCTTTTGTGCACAGTAAACTTAATCACTCCTAAATCTGCTCAGAAGTCACGATGCAATCCTGGGAAGCTGAACTGGTACAAGGTAATAATAGCATTTGTTAAGGCACATTTCCAGTATAACTCTCTGTAATGGCTCTGCTCTCCCAAGTGCTCCTTGGATATCGTGTTCTGAAAATTATTTTTTAACGTACGCTTTGTACTGCTGAAAAATGCCACTTAATCTTGGCAAAAGGAGCCTGAAGATTTATTTTCGTCATCCTTTTTTTTGTCTTCTACATCAGGCTGATAATAACAATCCTAGTTGATGTGTGCAGTGTTTATGTCATGTTTTAAATTTGGGTTTTCATAAAAGGATGTAATATAAATAAAAGTGGAAATAAATTACAAGTGCTGTAGCAAATATAACTACTAAAGCAGGGGAAAGTCAACATGGTGGAGCTTTAGAAGGACATCAAAAAGTGGATGGTGAATCTGTCCAGTGCAGTATGTATGTGGCATATAGAAGCCATCTGGTGTGGTTTTTTTAATATTAAAATACTTGTGCACCTATGTATATATGTTTTATATCAGGAATTGCCAACCTTTTGCAAATCTGCAAATCACTCATTCATTAGGTTATCTCACTGTTTTGTGTCATGTTGCTGAAATGCTCCTTGGAGATACTTGGAAGAATGGGGGGGTGTTTATTCAATGAGTGTATAGTCTGTGTACACTGATAATTGAGTGGTACATCCATAACAGTTATTCAGATGCAGTGTTCAATGAAGGCGCAATTTGTGTATGCAACAGTTGAGCTGTACAAATTAACACGTGTACACCCTTTCACTTGTATAGAGACAGCTTTTACTGTTGTTCAGTGTAACAACATGCCTTGGGGTACAAATCATTAGAGACGGAAAGTTCTGAATAAATTTGGAGAGCCAGCAGAGACTGTCACTACCCAGTGACCCAAGAGTTTCCCTAGAAGTTCTTTTTAAGGTTCCAACGTATGCTGCTTTGGATGATGTTGTTTATTGCATGTTCTGGACTGAGTTGCACTTCCGACAAGGGTCAAGTTTATAGCTTAGGAGTGCTTCTGGAGCCTGTGCTTTCCATGGAAACACAAGTATTAGCGGTAACCATGTTTTTAGTCAGCTTTATCTGGGTTGTTTACTGGTTTTCTCCAGGCTCAATGACTGCAATGTGTTCCACCTATGGCGGCCTCTAAAGACAGTCTGGAAACTTCAATTGGGACAGAATACAGCAGCAAAGATACTTGTAGGAGCTAGGTCTTCTGATCCTATTGCACCTGTTCTGTGCCAGCTACATTGGCTGTCCATTTTTGGGGGGACCTACTTCAAGGTGCTGGTATACCTAAATTGCTTGGAACCAACTTATCTAAACAATCTCTCCAGTTGGCTTCTGAACTCCCAATCTCTGCTCCTTCAGCAAAAGCTGTTAGGTTGTCAAGAACCAGGGCTGAAACTAATGACCACTTGAGGACCCAATTTTTGAGTTGATGGAAGATCACTGGGAGCAAAATGTAGGAGTGGCTCCTACATATTTTTAACATGTTTTAGGGTACTCCCAGTTTGAAAAGGCAGCAAATGTGAGTGCTTATCTGAGCAACCTCAACAGCATTGGCTATGTTGTTGGCAGTTTTCCAATTCTTGTATCCATGAGTCTTGAATGAAAGAATCCCAGTTAATATTATGTACTGAATAATGTTTGCCCACCATTCAGAGGGTGACCTTTGGGGGTTGCAAGGGCAGTAGTAGGCTTGTAGGGTGGGGGGAGGGAGAGAACTCCAGGGAAGTCCTATAACACAAGCAGAATTTTGTTCCATCTTTTCTGGATCCAGACCAGAAAGAATATTTCAAATATTGGAATACACTTCATAAAGAGTATGTGATCTTTGAATAAAGAGGAGGACTATATTTTAGATTCCCCCCCCCCTGCAAGCATGCTGCAGTTGGTATTTAATTGTTTCAACTGAAGATTATTTATGCCTTTACTTGACATTGCCAACTCTTAGCACCTCTTCAACTTGGATCCAGCAATAAATAATACGTAATTGTAGTTTTTCAGCTCAAAAGCTGTGCTTCAACAGCTCCTAGACTTGTTTTAATGGAAATTTATGCAGAAATAACATTGCATTTTGAAAACATTTTGCATAAATAAGGCAACTATTAAAAAGTGAAAAATTCCATTCGTTTACGTACAGTGCCTGATGGAAAAGCAGACAGAGTGCCATGCCTTTGAATGGCTGCTAAGATGCACTTTGGGCAAAAGAGCTCAAAGGAATGGAAATTTCCTTGTCTTTGTTTCAGATATAGAGGTTATGATGACTACACAGAGATGTAGGTGTAGGTGCACTGAAGAAGCCTTTTTTATTTAAATGTGATCCATTTTAGAGGCAAATAACAGATAGTGCTTACAATAAAAAATAATAGGCTGCAAAATGCTTCTTTATGTAATGAGTACTTCAAAGGACTCTGTGAGCACCTGTGAATGTGCTCTGGGTGTTCTGAAGAGTAAGTTCTAATGGGAAGCAAAGGCTTCTGCCTTGAAGGAACAGGGGGGGAAGCGAGTCTCCTGCCCCCTATTATTTGTTTTGTATTTATCATAGTGAGGACATTGGTAGGGGGAAATAAACATTGCACCAGTGGAAAACAGAATAGCATCAGGATTCCAGTTTCTTTTCAGGGGAAATACATCTTCAAATCTTTATAAATTTGACAGCATTTGTTTTTTTAAAAAAATGTCAATACCTTGATTGGCTTCCTAGCTATACAATTTGCATGCACCCTGGGATGGTTAGACTCTGTACCTCTATAATTTAGCTCATGTTGTGATTGCAGTTATATATATATATATAAACTGGTATCATTTTGTATTTATAAATAAAAGAATAATAGTTTATATTTTACATGTACACAAGAAAACTTTCTAATATATTTATTTTTAAAATCTCCTCCGAACCATCCTGTCTTGACTAGGAAGAGATGGCACCCCCAAATTTTTTTGGGGGGGATGATTGATTCTTAGAGAAAAATTGAAAGTGAGATAGAGAAGAGGTGGCAGCGGGGAGAGAAAATGTTCCACATTCAACACGTCCGGGCAGCCAATCAGTAATGAAATGCATCCAAATGTTGTTCCCTGGCCCTGCTGCTTATAAAGGTTAATGCAGTGCCATATTTTGTGGCTCAGCTCTACAGAATCCCATTACTAACCTTCCTTTTACACCTTGGACATTGTTTGGCTTGTCACTGAGAAGGGAGGAATTGTATTGCTGCAATTCTTCAACATCCATAAAAATTGCCAGTGTCATACTTCTCACTTATCTCTCAGTGCAGTGGGCATTTCTCATTATAGATGGAGACTGGCCTGCAACCTGCTCCAGCCAGCTGTTATACACCTTTGGTGTCATTAGAGATAAACAGCCCTCACCAACATCCCTTCCTTGTGTTCGCAGGTGCTGCACGTGAGACAGACCTTTGTGGAGGCTGTCGAGGGGCTAGCGTATGGTTGAATCCTTTTGCCCCCACATTTGTGCGTTGTGCCTTGCACTCTTGGATTTAACTCTGAGATAAAGGCTGCTTCTTTTTCTCTTTTCTTTTACTGATGAATTTCTATGCTAACTGTGAAAGATTTTTCCTCACTGCTATTAGCTTCATATCATATATTGGCTGAGATAACTGATTTGATGAATTAAAGATGTCAGTGTAAGAAATAAAGAACCATGAATTCAAAAGTCAGAAGGGAAACAAAAATGGCAAGTGAGATCTATGTACAGTCATACCTCGGGTTAAATATGCTTCAGGTTGAGCGTTTTCAGGTTATGCTCCACGGTGACCCGGAAGTAACGAAATGCATTACTTCTGGGTTTCGCTGCTCGCACATGTGCAGATACTCAAAATGATGTCACACGCATGCGCGGAAGCCGCAAATCACAATGCGCAGACGCAGGTTGCTTTCGCTTCAGGATGCAAATGGGGCTCCGGAACGGATCCCGTTCGCATCCAGAGGTACCACTGTAGTCTGTCCTCTGGTAACCACTAGGTTAGATTACTGCAATGCGTTATAAATGGGGCTGCCTCTGAAGACAGTTCATATACTGCAGCTGGTCCAGAATTCAGCATCCAGGTTGGTCACTGAGGCAAGGCTGTTGGAGCATGTAACACCAATCCTGGCCTGACTGCGCTGGCTGCCAATTAGTTTCTGGGTTCATTTCAAAGTGCTGGTTTTGACCTATACATCATTAAAAGGCTCAGGACCGCAGTACCTCAAGGACCACCTTTCCCCAGACCCTGCAATCATAATCTGAGACCCATCGTGTGCCTCCTCCATGAGAGGAAATCTGGAAATATTGTTTCCAGTTCTGGTTGCCACACCTCAAAAAGCATATTGTAGGGCTGCAGAAATCTTAGAAAACTCCCCTGTAAGGAAAGGTTACAACACTTGGGGCTTTTTTTTGTTATAAAACAGGTGAGACAAGGGGGAACATGATAGAGATGTATAGAATTGTGCAAGATATGGAGAAAATGGCTAGGAATACATTTTTATCCCTCGTATGTAATACTGGAACACAGAGTCATCCAATGCAGCTGAATTTTGGAAGATTCAGGACAGAGAATTTAAATTTAAATTGGTTTAAATTTAAACCACAGTACACATTTAAACCATGGTATTTGCTCCTGTAAGATGTAGGATGGCTTTAGAAGGGCTTTAGACAAATACATGCTTGTTTGTTTTCCATAGCCAGATATCAAGCTGGCCAAATTGAGAATAGAATGGTGGACCAGATAGGCCTTTGGATTTGACTGAGCAGGCCTCTAATCTGTAGGCCCACAGTAGTTTCTACTCCATCATTTGAAGCTTGATTTAAATTCACGTAGTTATGCATGGGCAAGTTCTGTAGCATCTATGAAAGAACACTATGAGAAAACTCACGTGGCCCAAAAAGCCATCCACATTTTACATGCAAGTTTTCTTCCTCTGTGATAGAAAACAGATGTGATTGTGCCTTTACAAATCAGAAGATAAGTTCAGATCCCGTTAAAGGTTTAGACTTCATTGTCTATAATGGTTGATAGGAGCTGGAATCTTCTTGAGTGACAGTTTTCCTCATTCACTTTTGTTTTGCTTTTCCAGTGAAGTAGAAAAGTCACACAGAGTACAATGAATTTAGTTCACTCAGTTAGCAAGAGCTCAGCTCTGCTGCTTTATCCTGAACCATTCAAATCTAGGTTTGCTGCTGCTCAGTAACCGCTAAATTTTCATGTTGATTTTGCTTGTCATCTATGAATGATTGAATTTTTTCCTAGTTATTGCAGCTAGGCTTCAGCTCTTGTCATGCTCAGAAGGCATCTGGGGAATGATTTTGCTCTCTGCAGGGGGTGTGCATATCAAGACAGCAGAAGGCTAATTCCAAAATCCAGGAGGCAGATCACTTTGTGACCTACATTTTAATTAGGGTGTGGGATCTTCATACTGTTCATGGGTCAAGTGCTTACTAGAGAGAGATGGCCAGAGCCGTTGTGGGAGTGCAATGTCTTTTAATCCTTATTCAACTTCATGACTCTGTAAATAATGTTCTGAATGGGCATCTAATAAAAAAAGAACTAATCTAGATGGTATAGGAGTGTTCCTTTCACAATTTATATTAATTATGTAATGCAATACACTTTGTTTAGAACCCAGGAAACTTTAACTGTATATACGTTGTTTATTAGATAGCCACATATGTATGCTGTGTATGTAGTCTAGTCTTTTCCAGGGAATTCTGTGTGGAGGAAGTAATTTAAAATCTTTGTGTGCTTCCTCCACAAGAGGTCTAGAGGGCAGAAACAGAAGAGGGGGGCCTTTTGGGGTGGCCCCCCACTTGTGGAATGCTCACCTTAGGGAAGCTCACCTGGCTCCTAACATATTTTTAGGTGCCAGGCAAAAACATTCATCTTCTCCCAGGCTTTTAGCTGATTAAACCATCTATGACCTTTTAAACTGGGGACGCGGTATTGTTTTTGTTTGTTATTATGGTATGTAGTTTATGTTTTTATATTGTAAACCACCCTGTCATCTTTGAATGAAGGATGTTATAGAAAATGAATGAATGAATAAGACAAAAAACTTGAAACCTTATAAGGCAGCACTGAATATTCTTCTGCTTCAGTTTTTGAACAGAAATGCGTTAGGAGCAGGTGTTTCCCCAAAATGCTTTTTTTTTTTTTTTGAGAATATTCAGCATTTTCAATCCTGTTTAGTACCACAGCTTTGCTGCTTTTGTGACACCTTTTTCCTAGCTAGAACTTCTTTCTTTCTCCTTCTGGGTTGCTAACATGGGTATGAACTGCCCTGAGACCTACGGGTATAGGGCGGTATATAAATTCAATAAATCAATCAATAAAAGGTGATAACAGAATATGTAATAGCCATGATGGCATCACAGTTCTACATAGCAAATCAGATTTGGTTATGTCCTGTCATTACTGAAGTAAAATAAAGTCAGTGAAAGTAGTGCTTCTTGCATTAGCCACATGGGTTGTCTTAGCAAGAAAAAAGATTAATATTGTTAATAATAATTACTCTCCCTTCACCCTAAGGTTCCCGGGTAGGAGTTTTACAACACAATATTAAAACAGTTCAAAATGAAGTAGGGAATACAATAAGAGCATGATGGGATGTAGCTAAGCAGATATGGCTGTTTGCTAATACCAGGAAAAGCAAAGTAAGTCCAGTCAAGAACAATGCTTCCTGAATGAGGAAATTTATTTAAGGCAAATATACATAACCCCACAAAAGGGTTGTGTATATTCACACAATATATATTATTGTTTATATATTGCTCATGTTTAAGAATGAGCTCATTATTTCTTTGCTATCTATGTATGTCTGAATAGGAAGTGTGTCTTGAGAGTACTGTGTCTAGACTCTGATGTTTTATTCTTTGTTCAGATATTCCTTGTACAGAAACAACACCAAAAATCAGTGTTCCTCTGTCTTGTATGCCAGAATGTCTGGGTGATTATCCTGGTATAGCCAAGAATTACTAAAAAGTTGGCTACCATCCTACAAGTTGTTCACAATCTTTCCATGACAACAACTGGGCATGAGTGAGTTGTGTGAGTGCAGAAAAATATTTCAAAATAAACTACTGTTGATAGCAACAAAGATTCTTGCTGCAATAGACTAATATGACTACCCCTCTGAATGTAGTTGATAGCTGAATTTGATAATGAACGGGTGCAAAGACTGTTTTATACTGTGATCTACTGTTTACTGAAATACTGTATTTTGGGGGTTGTCAGCTTATATTGTTGTGATGCCTACTAGAAACCATAAACCTTGACTGAGAGCCAAGAAGAGAAGCCATAAAACATGCCAGGAGGTATCATTAAATCAGCACCCTATGGATTGAGTTTGTTGCTTATTAACTTGAGGTGGAGAAGGACAAAGTTCTCTGAATTTGCATTAACCTCAAGAGACTGACAAAAGCATTAAAGAGGAAACATTAGTACTTGCCTAAATACTGAAGTGACAGGATAAAATTCTTCATCATTTTAGATTCATTGGCAGCATTTTGGCAGATTCTACTAAGCTCAGAAGATGCCAAGATTTGTATTTTCACTGCAGTGTTTGGCAGATAGTGAGTTTGAAAATTGCTGCTGGCATGTGTTTACCTCCAGAAAAAATTCACAGCACACTGTCCTTGGTGCTGGAACAGCTAGCATATCTAAGAGGCATACATTGTTGTAGTCTCTCTCAATCAGCACCTTTGTTAAGTACTCTTATTTGGAGCAATGCGTCAAATAACTTATTAATCACTTGGGACTTTAACATACCATAGTGTCAACATTACCTTTTCTTGATTCCAGAAGATGGATAAACATTGTCATATTCAGTCCACTTTCACATTCTACGAGTTATGTTTAATTGTTGATGCGCTTACAACTCATTATGTGTCTTGAACAGTTTGCTGTTGGGGGCTCCATCTCAATCAGCCAAGATTTCAGACCATGAAAGAAATGTAAGCAACTTGAGGCAACACTGATGACCATTGTCATGGTGCTTAGGGCCATTTTTAGGGCCATTTTCAGGACCACCCATAATTTGCATAATGCATAGATAGGCAACATGGTGCTCTTGAGATATTGTTGGACTGCAACTCCCAACAGCCCCAGCCAGCATGGCCAGTGGAGAGCACCAAATTGGCTACCCCAGTGTAATGCATGTTACTTATTGTAAGAGGAGACAGTATGCAGAGAATATATATATATTTATGGCAGAATAAAATTACTGAAAGTTCATTCTGGTTGTAAGTTTTTTTAAAGAATGAGGCCAAAGCACTAGTCACAAGGAGGGAAAGTTACCACCAAGAATATGGGTACTGTTCCTGTAAGCACTGAAGACTCAAACAAGATGTCATGTTAGAACTGCAGCAATACTGAAAAGAACACGTCTTACAGTTCTTGACTCAAGCATACAGTTGATGAGCCAGGAACAAAGTGTCAGTTCGTGGATGGATGGATGCATTGAGTGATGATGTACCATGGCACACTATGGGTGAGCCATAAAGAGGAGAAAATAAAGGGCAAATACTTCAGTCAGTAATCACAATGTAAAAAAGGAATAAAGAATTCAGTCTGATTATTCCTAGTTTGCAGCCTCTATATTCCCTAGTTTCCTACTTTCATATTCCCATTGTGCAAATAAAACTCAATTGATTTTAGGAGTTCTGAGGTATAATGATGGTCTCTTGAGATGGTAAAAAGGGAAATACAGAAATCACACTGAATGCCTGAAAATAGATAAGATAGAGACATTGATGGAGTGCTATAAGTGGAATGTGTCTGAAATAGATAGATGGATGGAAAGAATAAAGTGCACACCACAATGGGACCAAAGATGCCATTCCACTGAAATAAAAAAGTATTCAGCTGTCCTGGTTAGAAAAAGCACTGGCCACAAAATCATAATACGGTAATGTAGCCTCTTGTTTGAGTGATTATCATACCTTTAAAACTCTTGCATATCATAATATTTTAGTGGCAGTGGAAGAAGTTGATGCAGTGTCTTTAAAAAATGCAACAAGCTGGGTGAAGTTTGTGAGCAACTATTTGAGTAGATGTGAAATTGTTGAGATTGAAAATTGAAATACTGCAAAGCTACCAGAATTCTTTGTAATGTAGGGTAATCCTGTAATCTGTCCCTTAGGATCAGATTCACAGAAAATCTGTAAACCCCCAAATCAAGTTATGTGAGGAATATTTGCATACACACACACAATTATAATAATACCTTCTCTTGTTTCCACTGAGTGCAAGAAAGAGGCTGCTACTGTCTTTTGCAGGATTGGTCTCAGAGCTCTCTGTGCCAATGCAGCCCATTGCCCAAATAAATACTTCTGATGCTGTGGACTATTAGTTTTCAATGGCACAAGCTTGTACCCACTTATGTGAGACTATGCCTTATTTCACTCAGTGCGACTTGCTTTTGCACAGTATTAGGAACTTCCTGACTTCCACCTAATAATAGTGGTCGCCATGGAGCGTAACCTGAAAATGCTCAACCTGAAGCGACTTTAACCCGAGGTATGACTGTACATCTGAAGCAACTGATGTTTTGCTGCTTCATGTATGGCAGAGGGAAGGGTAGCCCATGCCTGTTTTCTGCTGGGGAGAGATCCACGGGTAAATTTCCCTAGATGATCTAAAGCAGGGGTAGGCAACCTAAGGCCCGTGGGCCACAAGCAGCCCACGGGGGTCGTTTAATTGGCCCATGAGCCGCCCCCGAACTGAGCCACCTGCTCAGCGAGTCCCCGTGTGCTGTGCTAAACCGACGCAGTACGGTGCAGGGACTCGCTTCCACGGTGCTGGAAATCACATCTGCGCATGCACAGATGCCAAAAATCGTGTCTGCACAGACGCAGACACCGGAAAACATGTCTGCACAGATGACGCCGGAAATTGCGGACCTGTGCACTCACACACACTTGTGATCCGGCCCATGGAATAATCTCCCCTGGAGTGAACTGGCCCAGGTGAGGTAAACCTTGCCCACCCCTGATCTTACAGTCCTACACAGGGGCAGGTGGTCTTTGAGGTAACCTGCTCCCAACTTGTTCAAGGCTTTATATGAACTTGGTTCAGCAAGTGGCCGGCAGCTAGTGCAGTTCCCTCAGCACAGATGTAATATATGCATGTCCAGAAGTGCCACTCAACAAACACATTGCAATCCAGTCATGATGTTACCAACCCAGGGGTCATAGTGGCCAAGTTACCCTTGTTCGGGAAAGTATGTCGTTGGAGTGCCAGCCTAAACTGATAATAGGTGCTTCTAACCACAGAGGTTAAGCCTCCAATGACAAAGATTGATCTAGGAGCACCTCAAGGTACCTGGCTGTTCCTTCAGAGGAAGAGCAGTCCCATCC
Source organism: Podarcis vaucheri (assembly GCF_965113315.1). Classification (NCBI taxonomy): domain Eukaryota; kingdom Metazoa; phylum Chordata; class Lepidosauria; order Squamata; family Lacertidae; genus Podarcis; species Podarcis vaucheri. Next base: position 77,157,078 of record NC_138764.1, read on the forward strand.
AGCACTCCCCCAACTCCCAGACCAGGGATCTGCTTACCCACAGAGTCTCTGGTTGTCTTGCCATCAATATATTTCTTCATCTTGTCTTTGGGCACTTTCTAATGCTGGGCCATTTGAATCTTGTTTGCTACTATGTTACGGTTATGTATTATTATTATTATTATTATAGTTTTTAATGTACCAATAAAAACTATAACATACAATTGTATCGATAATTGCTACTGTAAACTGCACTGTGATTTTAAAAAATGAGGAGCTGTCTATACCTGTGCAGAAATAAGTGCCTGAGGCTATGCCATGAAATCAATGAGAGTGAAGGACTTTTGGTTTAAATTTTATTTTTATTTTACGATTTAATATATTTCTAGCCTGCCCTTCATAATTACTGATATCAAGGTGGGATACAAGAAAACAGTCTCAATGGAACTGTCTCGTTTCCCTAGATTACTCCTTATGGCAATGTTAATGAGACAGCACCAGTTTTCTAGTAATGCTTTATTGAAACAAGCATGGTAAAACAAAATGTGAAGACTTACAGTGAGGGAAAGGGAGTCATTTCCACCTACAGAGCAATGGCATGGCAATGTTGAAAATTGAGAATTTCAGTCAAGCAGATGCATGCATGCTTGAATACCAGATACAAGGCATAACCAGAGGCAATACATGCACACTTGGCAAGAAGGTGCTTGCATTTGTTTGAATTTGTTCAGTCAAGTAATTGAGCAAACATATTTAAAAAGAGAGGGATGCTACCAGATGCATAATCCCTTCATTGCCATCACTGTCATCTAGGCATTTATTAGAGGATCTCTTTAATTTTTCAAGAAGGCAGGCAAACAGTTGTGGTTTTCTCACTATTTTGCACATGAAATATGGAAACACGTATGAAGATATTACAACTGAGACCTGTAATGAAGTGTTGCAGTGTGAAGCATTCCTATTCAGGTTGACAGACAGATGGGCCCTTTTGCAGGTTGCTCAATTCCATTCCTTATGCAGTTTTCTATTCCCCTTACCGTACTCCCACCCTAAGACAGCTAGTCAGTATGTCTGAACACTGAACATGCTCAGTCCTCATTTGGCTTTAGTGAGATGGACTTCCCTCCCCTTATGGCTACCTTCCCCTCCCCCCCCCAAATATATTATTTTGCACTTGTGCAAATCTGGTTATATGCACTCATGTCTGTTGACACCATTTTGGATCCAAGAATGCTAGCATGATTAGTACTTATTTAAAAAACCAAAATAAATGTTCAGTCAGCATGTGATAAAAGGATTCCTACTTCAGCAATGTATGAATCTCTTTGTTGTCATTATTGAGAGTATGGCCTCTCAGATCAAATATTTCTGTTTGATGTATGCAGTATTATAATGTAAAGAAACAGACTCATTTAGGTACTATATAGAGGTATAATAGGTACAATATGTCGTGTTAGATTGGGTGATTACAATTTTAAAAGAAACTGTGATCTGGAAATTACTGTGGAATCATGCAACATTTTGCCTTACTGGAGAGCAAGAGAGACGGATTCCAGGTTTAGTTTACCTGTGATTTTATGGACATGACTGTTTTGATGTGGTTCAGTGGTACCTTGGGTTATGAACTTAATTTGTTCTGGAGGTCTGTTCTTAACCTGAAACCGTTCTTAACCTGAGGTGCACTTTTGCTAATGGGTCCTCCCGTTGCCACCGCACCAGTTCCTCACGATTTCCATTCTCATCCTGGGGCAAAGTTCTCAACCTGAGGTACTACTTCTGGATTAGCAGAGTTTGTAACCTGAAGTGTTTGTAACCCGCGTTTATAATCCGAGGTACCACCGTATACTCATTCAGAGAATTAACACTGTGGGTTAGTTACCTGATGCCTAATTGAAATATAAAATATATTTGAATAAGACTGGCAGCCAACTGTCAATATAGCAACAAAATCTCCACCCCTTGTTAGCTTCATTCCTATCAAAGTACTCTAGAAAGAGATAGTATAATCAGCTTGCTTGAGTTGTATTAAAAATGGGTGTAGTCACATTCTTCAGATTTTTACTGAAAGTAGTCAATATTAGCTCAACTCAAATGGTAGTCAAGTAGTTCTTTGTTTTGTAAAGACAGTGGAAAAGTACATAGAGTTCTCCTGGGATTAGTTCTACAGTCCTAAACATTTCCACTGCCATGTGAGCCTGTGATACCACTGAGAGGTCCATGTAAGCATTATCAATACGACCCATGAAATTGACTTGGTGACTTGCTGGCATAACAGCTGAGACACCCATCCTAAGCAATTTTATACTGACACAGAAGGCCGCCAAATCAAGTTTGCAAATTTGCACAAATAAGTTTCAAACAGTGTTTTATTTCTGTTTGCCATATGCAGAAGAGAAAGAGAGTAGGAAATTTGTAAGGAGTTGGATTCATTTATCATCATCAGAAGCACTGTTAATGGCTGACATGATTTTGCCTCACAGTTTAATCTCAGTGTTGCTGCACATGGCCTGAGGCCCAAGTTTTTATGCTGAAATGTGCCCAAATTAAACCCCTGTACTTCTAGAAGTGAAAAATGGCAATCCAATCTACACCGTGGTTAAACCAAATTGGATTTCGGCCATGTTGGACATTATGGAATTGGGGTTTTAAAAATTGTCTGAAATATGGATCAAAGCTGTATGGATCAGTGCTATAAAGCAGGGATATTTGTTGGACTCTGGTGTCAAAGGATATAAAACATATAGTTGGAAAAAAACAAAGCAGACATTTGTGCCATGAGGCAAAAGAATCATTTGATTTTTTAATGTTCGTTTTTTAATTGTGGCATTAAAAAGTTGTTTCAGTATCATTTTGTTCATGCAGCACATAGTTAAACTATGGAATTTTCCATTGGTGAAGGTCATCAACTTGGATGGCTTTAAAAGAGAATGAAACAGATTAAAGGGCTATCAATGGCAACTAACTCTGGCTATATTCTACCTCCACTGTTGAAGGCACTATGCCTTTGAATGCCATTTGCTGGAAATCACAAGTAGAGAGAGTGCTAATCCTCTCATGTCCTGCTTTTGTACTTTCCATAGGCATCTGGTTGGCCACTGTGAGAAAAGGACGCTGGACTACATGGGCCATTCGCCTGATACATCAGGCTCTTCATTTTCCAGCAGTTCTATTTTCTGCTGCATTTTTATTTATTAATTTTGGTTCTGCTGGGTCCTCAGAAGAGAAGTGAATAATTACACCTTAAAGCAGAAGAGCTACTACTTGTTTTTGAACTAATTATCTGCAGATTGAGCTGGCTTCAACTGGCAACTGCAGTTATATCTAGCAACTACAGTTTTCAAGTTAAATTGAATTTTGTGAATCCGTTTTTCCAAGATATTCAGAGTTTCTTAAGCTAAAGCTGTTAATGTTATCTTCAGTGCAACAGGCAGTCTGCAGGAAAAGTTGCCCAGGCATAGTTTACCAAATAAAGCAGCTTTGGTCAATCCAGTACCGTCCAGATGTTTTGGGCTACAACTCCCAACAGCTTCAGCTAATGCAATCATGTTGGCAGGGTCTGATGGGAATTGTAGTCCAAAATAACTGAAGAACCCCAGGCTGGTGAAAGCTGAAATAAGGGACAGTTTGGATCTGTGGTGACTGTTTTCTATGGCACTTTGGAATTGTGGGTTGCAAAATCAGGTGCCTCCATCTATGCTTTTTGACATTCCCGTTGAGAAATTTGAAACCACCAGTGCTTAGAAAAAGAATGGGAATCTTTGGCTATCGGGGATACCAGTTTTATGTAGCTTCCACAATTACACTCCTCTCCTTTTAAAAATAAAGTTTTGTTTCATAAAACAGCAAAAAGAACAAAAAGGAAACATATAAGATCCAAAATAAAAAAATTCCTTCCAGTAGCACCTTAAAGACCAACTAAGTTAGTTCTTGGTATGAGCTTTCGTGTGCATGCACACTTCTTCAGATGCACACGAAAGCTCATACCAAGAACTAACTTAGTTGGTCTTTAAGGTGCTACTGGAAGGAATTTTTTTATTTTGACTATGGCAGACCAACACGGCTACCTATCTGTATATAAGATCCAGTTCAGCTTCATGCTCTATTATGCCTCCTCCAGTATTTACCTACCAATACCAATAAGGTCAACTACAGAGGCCCTTTTCCATGTGCTCCCTCAGTCTAAAGTTAGGAGAATGAATGCAAAAAAGAGAGGGGGCCTTTGCATTGGTGTCCATCCCTGCCCATCCCCCGTAAACAATGCTGTCCCTAGGGAAGCTCACCTGCTGCCCACATTGCTGTCTTTTCAGCACCAAATTAAGAGTTTTCCTTTATCCTCAAGCCTTTTAAGATCTGCTTTTAAGCCACTGTGGTACAGCTGGTGGTTTTAATGTAGGCTGTTTTAGTTCTGTGCTGTTAATGGTCTTTTATTGTGCTGTTTCTGTATTTGAAGTTTTATACTAGTTTTCTTTTAAATTTATTGTGGGTTCGTGTCCTTATGCTTTTATTCTCATTTTATTTGTATGGCTCCAAGAGAATTTATTTTATGAGGCGTCTCATAAATATTATGGGCCTGGGGGCCACACCTCACTCTCACATGCTCCCATCTCCTCTCCCCATCCTCTTTTCACATACTCTGGTTCCTTCCTTCAGTTCCTGGCTTGCATTAACCATAATTTGACCAGACTTCTGAAATGGGTAAACTATGGTTTGCCCAAACCCTAGAATGTAGCATCTGTGATACTTTTTTGTGAGGTCCCTTTGGAGCCTGTTTTTGAAGGAAAAGGAGGGGGAAAATAGTGCTTCATCATCAATTAGCGCCTTCTGCAATGTGGGAGAAGACAGGCAGGTTTGATCCTGGTTACTTTGAAAAACTGTAGTGCAGTAGTTGCCTTGCATGGAAAGCTTATTCCATTTGAAATGGTGCCAGGCCACATGCTCCGAGCAAAAGAGTACAAGAGTAATATCTGCTCTATATTAATTATGACTTCTGAAGCTTTGCCTAATTACATTCCCTCTCTTAAGATGACACAAATATTTATGAGTGGGACATTTTATTCTCGTTGTAATCAGTGACATAAATAGGTAACACCTTTATAAAGAGTTAATAAAAATATGTAAACACCGGATAGAGTGCAAAATATTGAGCAGTGTGCAGTAAAACATTCCAATGTTTATTGTATTAATTGAATATTCATGAGATGCCAATTTAAATTACAGTTCACAACTGTTGCTGTGTCTAATGAATAATTTAAACAAGTGTGGCCAAAGAGATTTCAACGCTGCATTAGCAAACTGCAACGGATTAGCAACAGAGAATTTATAATTAGCTTTGTATATCCTATAATAAATTCATTGGAAAGATGGTTTTAATTATCCCACATGTTAATTTGGAATAGAGTGCATTAATTTTCAACTAAAAAGTAACCCTTTCCTCCCAGGTGATGATTCCCCCCCTTTAATTTTGTAATTGCATGGCATTTTCTAGGTTTTCACTTTCTAAGTCTGATTATATTATTATTATTATTATTATTATTATTATTATTATTATTATTATTATTTGAATCCATGGGTTTGGGTCCTATCCCCTGGAGCAGGAGAAAACAAGCTTGCTGCTTCTTCCATGTAGCAACCCTAGTTTAGATATTTGAAGATGGCTATCAAATTTCTTCTCAGTCTCCTCTTATCCAGGCTAAACATACTCAGCTGCCTCAACCATTCCTCATAAATCCTGGTTTCCAGACTTTTGGTCATTTGCAGTTGCGGTGACTGACCAGGATTGAGACCTTGTGGTCATAGTGAATGGCTTGATGAAAACAATGACCCAGTGTGTGACAGCTATGAAAAAGGCAAATTCCATGCAAAGGGGATCATTAAGAAAGGAACTGAAAACAAAATGTTGTTATATGGTGCAGCCACATTTGGAATGCTGTGTACAGTTCTCTGGCCAAACCTCAGCAAGGATATTGTAAAGCTGGGAAAGGTTACGAAAGGGGGCAGTCAGAATGATCAAGGGGGTGGAGCAACTCCCCTATGAGGTAAGGCTGCAGCATTTGAGACTTTGTGTTTTGAAAAAATGTGAGTGAAAGGACCTGGTGGAAGTGTATAAAATGATAAATGGCACAGAGAAAGCAGCTAGAGAAAAGTTATTTTTCTCCCTCTGTAATCATACTACAAGCTGTCAGGCTGAATGTTAGAGGATTCAGGACAGAGCAAAGACAGTTCTTCTTCACACAGCACATAGTTAAACTATGGAAATGGCTCTCATGAGAGACAGGGATGGGCACCATCTTGGATGGCTTTAAAAGAAGATTAGACAAATTCATGGTGGCTAAACACTTGGGTTGCTATGCCCTGCCTCCACACTTGGAGGCGGCATTTTTTATTTTTAAATTAAATTTACATACCGCCCGGTACCTGCAGGCCTCAGGGTGGTTCTCAGGATATGTATTCTGTTCAATGCCGGTTGTTGGAAAGCTCTTTTGCACTTGGGTCCTGCCTGTGGCTTTCCTGCAGGCATCTGCTTGGCCACAGGTTGCTGGACTAGATGGGCCACTGGCCTGATCCAGCAGGCGGCTGTTCTGTTCTTATCAGGCTCAGACTTGGATTCAATTGGGAACATGATGCTCTGTGGAATATGCAATGGTCCCTTTCCTTGTGAGTTGTTTTAGGGCTCAGGGTGGAGGAAGGATGGAAATATGGTTTGAGTGGAAGAATGCTTTGCCCAGATCCCAATATTGCTTCACAACACCCCAGGTATCCCATTGGTTCTTCATGAACGGCATATAAAAGCTTTACTCCTGGGTCTTTGCTTGAATAGTGTAGGTTGGCCTTTCTTGAATAGCTCTCCTTTTTTTGTCCTGCAAAGCTGTTTGGCTGCTATCTCTTTCTATCCCTCCCACCTTTTATTCCCTGCCTGCCTACTCTGCTTCCTCCACCTGCCTACATCTTTGCTCCCGCAGCAATTTGGACAGATTTCTCAGCTGAGACTCTGGCCTGTAATGGGCTCCCTGGATCTACTCCAGCACTCTGGCCAATTGCAGTCCTAGTCATCTCTGGATTATCACTTCAGCTTTCCATATACTCAGCTGTCTACAGGCAAGTGTTCCAAAATGGTGTGAAAGTGAGCAGCCTTTTTGAAACCTCTCTTCACTCAAAAGAACCCCTTTTGTACCCCAAATAAATAAAATGTCCCTTTCAGAACTTCAGTCTTAATTAGAATATACAGTGCAGCTCATTAGACAGTGGGGGAAATTGAGGAATATTTCAGAGTGCATACATCTTCGGGTGTGCATGAGAACATCTGTCCTTGGCATTCAGATTCTGAAAGAGCCTCTTGGTTTCCAGCGAATAAAGGAGCACCCCTTCCAGGTGGTATTGTTTAATTCCAGGTCGTTAGGTTAATCAGATCTTGCTGATGTTTGATTTGTTCTGTAATATAAACATTGACTTGGCACATGTCCTTAAGATCTGATTGGATAAAAATGCAAATGCTGCATTGAACATAGTGTTCCTTCTGGAATATTTTGGTGACACAGACACAGAGACAAAGAGAGGCAGCTTTTGAAAAAGCTTAATTGAAATATGCGCTGTTTTCTTTGAGATTCATCTGGTATATGAAAATAGGCAGCTGGCTGTAAAATGTAAAGTGCAGAGAGAGAAGAGATAAAAAGTTACTTTCTTTTCCCTAGTGCCCCAGAGGAATAAATTTTATTTTGCTTGGCCATGTTCTTAGTGAATCCTAATCAGCTAGAATGTCTGGTTAATACTTATTGATACGGTGTAGAGCAGTAAAAGTATTTTATTTTCCCTTGTTTTGCTGAAATATTTGACTTTCAAGGGAGTGCAAATTGTAGATAGTTGTATCTTAAATGCTTAAGTGGTTTTCTTGATGGAATTGCATATTTGGCACACAAGAGACGGAGACCCAGGTGGAGCAATCTTCACCTCGATTAATCAGGGATTATTTTGTTAATTTTTCATGAGAATATCCCGAACAATCCCAGTGCATTTCAGAGGTACAACTTTGTTGGCCCTGCCATGTTATCAGTCGGGCCAGAGAAGTAATGGAAAGTGAAGATGAAGATGTGTTCTAGCTAATCAACATTTTTTTAGGACATCAAGACAATGTCATCAAATATCATACTGCCTAGTATTTAGTTCTTGGCAAACCAAAATTGTCAGTGATCATGCAATGAATAATTTAAATGCAAAATCATAGGTTCTGCATCTACATGATTGATGACATGCTCCTTTTCATGTAGGACCAGCATATTCATGATGTGTTGGGAGACCTGCTGGTAACCAAAGTAGACATGGCATGAATCAATCAATCAATCAATCAATCAATCAATCAATCAATCCTTCCCTTACTTTGAGCTAAGGCAAAATGGGGGTGAAGGGTTGCTAATATTCCCTTCATATCCAGTGATTTCCCCCACCCCACCCCTTTTCAAAAGGAACCACAAGGTGTGGGAAGAAGAACAAGAGAATGAATGTACCCGTGTTGCCAGAGCAAAGGAGCCCACATCCCCTTGCCTTGAACCAGTCATACATATTGATAGTTGAAGTAGAATCCATTGGAAGTAATGCAATTCCGATGGCTGAAATCTACATCATGTTGTAGATCAATGCTGTATTACTTTCCATCCAAATGTTCCTCCACATAACCATTCTGTCCCACAACCAGACATGACTACAATGTACGTCTCACCACATGCTGCTATAAGGGTATTGAAAATTGCCAGCAGAACACAGCAATATAGGGAGCATTGATCCAACTTCCTGGAGGTAACTTTTCAGAGTCAGCAATGGAAGGGCATAAATAAGGAAGACTTGTGTCCATAGCTCAATGCACTTGGAAGACCAGACTCTAAATGACCAATGTTACTGTGTGACATGTTAATTGCAAGGGCCCGGGAACCCGTTATCGCTTTTAACATTTCTGAACAAAACTCCCTTGATATATTGCAGTGTGAATGTTAAAATGTAATGGCACACAACCCAGGTGTGTGCATGTAATAGCATGGTGGACTGTATAACACAACCACAATGAGACTGGCCCAACTTTCTGCCACAATAGCAGTAGCTGGTATATATGCATGTAACAGTGTTAAGACGCAAACCCTGTTTCAAGCTTGGACTAGTTCAGAAGGATCTCGGTTTTAACCTGGAATGGAGCCACCTTTTTGTAGCAGTAATAATAATATTATAATAATTTATTATTTATACCCCGTCCATCTGGCTGGGTTTCCCCAGCCACTTTGGGTGGCTCCCAACAGAATATTAAAAACACAATAAAACATTAAACATTAAAAACTTCCCTGAACAGCAGAAGCAGCACAAGTTTACGTTTATTCTTTTATAAAGAATCCAAATGGCAGAGTAGCATCTGATTTGTCATATCAGAGAGCTTTCTCTGTCTCTTCAATAATAAAGGTTTCTACATATATGGTGGTTTTTACACAATTCTGGCGTGTCATTTTAAACCTAAAATAAGAAGGCAGAATGGAGTCCATGAAATGTAATTTGAACACCACATGGCCCCCCAGATGCTCCCATCTTCAATTCAGATGAGTGGAAGAACTTGCATTGTCTCATCCCAGGCACATAATAGCCACATCTGTTTTAGCACTAAAGCTGTTAAGGATCCTAGGAAGATGCAATGCCGAAAAACACTCAGACTTGGACAAATTAATTGTCAGTTGTACATTTGTTTGCTCTCTTAAAATCTCAGGGTGTTACCTAGGATTTTACCTCAGTATATGTCCTGGGTGATATGCATGGATCTTAACATACCTTTTAAAAGATATATTTGGAGGAGGGGTGTCAGAAATAAATATTACATTTTTTACATTTATTGCTATACATTTGTAAAATGGTGTTTTCATATTTAGGCTTGGTGTGGCTCCTTGGTGTGGATTTTTTAAAAAATAATTTTAAATGCTGGATCAAATTTTGCAGTGAGGGACAATGCTTTCAAAATTAATTCACCGCGCTCCTCCCTAGAGAGTGATTTTTCTAGATTGTCTTCTTGTTTTTCCTATCCTGTTCTAAAATCACTATATTTTATGCTCCCTGCAATAAACTGTAGAGGCCTGTCATTACTTGGGGGCCTTTCACTTTATAGCAACACAATATCTAAAATGTCTAGCAAAGGCCAGAAGAGGCATAAAACAAGGTGGATGGGACTCTGCAAAAAAGCTCAATAAAACACAAAAGCTCACGTGGGAAAATGTATCTGAGCTCTGGATACACATCATGAACTTTGTCACTATTGCTTTGTGGCACAGAGAAGGAAGGAACAGCAGAAAAATCTTTTTGCAGAGTGGATACAAACATTGGCAGGCCATGGGCAAACTACCTTGCCACAGACACTTCCCAGCAAGATCTCTTCTGGCAGCAATAATCTATTGTGTAACTGTTTCAACATTAAGATTGTGCCGTATGAGTTTTGTTGCATTTATGTTCTGCTGCACACAGTAGCAGCCAGTGTAGACCTTCCAAGTATCTCTGTTTTCCAGGGACAGTCCCAGATTGTCAGAAGCCGTTCCGGTTTCTGATTTGATCCCCAAATGTCCCACTTTTCCTTAGGATGTCCCTATTTTCACTGGAGAAATGTTGGAGGATATAGATAGAGTTATCCAACCCTTGAGCCATCTGAAGGCAGCCCTGTATAGGGAAGTTTTTTAATGTTTCATGTTTTATTGTGTTTTTATGTACAGTGGTACCTCGGGTTAAGTACTTAATTCGTTCCAGAGGTCCGTTCTTAACTGAAACGGTTCTTCACCTGAAGTATCACTTTAGCTAATGGGGCCTTCTGCTGCCGCTGCAGCATGATTTCTGTTCTCATCCTGAAGCAAAGTTCTTAACCCGAGGTACTATTTCTGGGTTAGCGGAGTCTGTAACCTGAAGTGTCCGTAACCTGAAGCGTATGTAACCCGAGGTACCACTGTATGTTGGAAGCTGTCCAGAGTGGCTGAGGCAACTCAGTCAGTTGAGTGGGGTATTATCATCACCACCATCACCATCGTGGAATAAGACATCCCTGTTTTCATTAGTGAAATGTCGAAGGGTATGCCAGTGTGGTGGAGCATTGCCACTCACCTGACCTCTGGACAGATGAGCCGCTGTCGCTTACTGGGAGGGGTAAGGCAGCAGGGAAGCCAGTGTAGTTTACATGCACCAGCAGGAGCACCAGATTGGTTCCATTGGCGCATCTGCACTGCACTGACCCTGTTGCCTTGTCCTTCTGCTTCCTTTTTTTTTTTCATTCATAAATTTTTATTCATATTTGCACATATATACAGGAAAAACATAAACAAAAAATCCACCACATACCTTATACAAATTATATCCACTTCACAAATCATAAATAAAATACATAACTGAGTTAGTCCCAACTGAGCCTTGGACTTCCCTCCACTCCTTTGGTAAGTATCGAATAAATTATATAGTCGCGTACTTTTTAACTCTTTTACATAGGCCTTTCCCTCTGTTAGAGTTATTTCAACCCCGCCAGTGTCACCTGAACTTTAGATTCCATATACAATAAATATTTCTTCCAATTGTCATGAAATTTCTGTTCATCTTGGTCCCTTAATCTTCCTGATATTCTATCAAGCTCAGCATAGTTTATCATTTTAACAGGCCACTCACTTATGTTGGGTATTACTTCTAATTTCCAATTTTGTGCTAACATAGTTCTTGCAGCTGTCGTGGCATATAGAAACAAGATCTTATCTTCTTTTTTAATTTCTTTGCCAACCATTCCTAACAAAAATGTCCCTCTGCTTCCTGGTAAGCAATTGCCATGCCCTTTTGTGAGGTCAGGTGAGCACCACTGCTCCACGATGCCATAGGCTGCACAGAACATAAAGGAAAAAAAGAGAGGTTATCCCACAAGAGGCAAAAACTGAAGCAAAGTCACTGTCACTTCATTAGTGCCCTACTTTTCCATCATCATTACACTCAAAGCTATTCACATTGAAGCATGACAAAACAACAACAACACCACCACCACATGACTATGACTATGACTTGCCCATATAAGACAATCTGAAACTGTTTCATAGTAACAAGAATAAAACATCAGTATAAAAATGTCACAATTACAGTACTTAATAATTCAATTAAACAAAGAACACACACCCTGGCCTTGATGGTAATAAGTGATAGGTAACAAAGCACACTCTCCTCTGGTGAGATAGGGTGACTAACCAGTAATGGGGGGAAATTGCATGTTACAGCTGCGTGTCAAAAATTTGGTGTGTATTGATGTTAGCGTGTGAATACAGATAATCTGAGTATATAAAGCCCCATACAGCTTGGAACCGGGATACATCAAAGATCACCTCACCCCTTATGTACATTTACAGGTATCGGCAGTGAAAACAAACTCCAAGCCATTTGTTTCATTTATGGCTCTAAAACATGGATGAAGCCTGGTACGTTAACGGGGCGTTCCCCATTTGTTAAACACCATTTTCCGTTGTTTCCAGCAGCTTTTCTTAACACAGAGGCTGTGGAGATTCATCTTCATAATGAAGTGTTAATTGTGTTTGGATGACTCTTTCCCCAGTAATAATAGTGTGCCGTAACACTAGATCATAGCCCGTCAAAACACAGGATTCAGATTGCTGTACTAATATCCTCCAAAAAATAGTAACAGATTTGTGTCAAATATGGGGTGGCAGCAGAGAGGGAAAGCAATAAAAGTAACCGGACTTGTGGGGAACGTGGGCATGGGGGTGTTCTTTGACTTCCAAAGTGTGCAGTGCCCTAATAATGAATATTTTTAAGATTAGGCAATTTCCTAATTTAAAGTAGCCTTGCTTTCTTTAGAAGTGAGAATCAGGCTTAATGGTGAATGTTTTAATGTCGTAAGTTACCACATTGTAGAAAAACCTACATGTTTTAGGAGATGGAATATCTCAAATCTCAAAATTAGGCACATTCAGAAGAGATGTTCATCCTGCAAAGATGAAGGGGGGAAGCCATGCTGCAATAACTTCACCATGCATTCTGCTTGGCAAGGTTCTCAGCACCGTGCAGAATGCAGGCTTTCCATCGAGAGTACCATATTACAATACAGTAATGTGAACTAGCTGTGCCTGTATATGAACCAGTGATTGAGAGCTATAGCTGTAGGAAGCCTCTACTGTGTGATAAACGCACCCCCACAGAAATAAATTACTCCCTCTCTAAATCCTTCCCTACTGTTCCCCTCGTGTTCATAACAGGATGATCAGTTGAACCAAAAAGGTGGCTGTTACTTTAAAGGATAAATTAGTTTGACTCTTAACTCAATAATTAAAACGGTTATGGCTATGAGCCTGCAGGGATAATGTACTATTATTATAGTCATTTGTTTCAATTAAATGCTTACTGATTTCACAATAGCAGCTGGGCACCTGTGTGAGATAGCTATTACTCTGAACAAGACATCTCAAATTCCACCAGAAATTTGTCGCCTCTCCAAAGCATTTTCCATACACCATGAAAGTTTATTAGGAACAGTTACAAATTGGGAGGAGGAGTGGGTGGTAATTAGGGAGGTGTGTGTGTGTGTGTGTGTGTGTGTGTGTGTGTAAAATCAATTTCTAGCAAAGTCTGAGGAGAATCTTAGGAGGAGTGATAGATATAGATCAGGTATCTCAGAATATCTTTTCTGATTTGTTACCATTGAGGAAGTTGTTCCTGTGAACTGCTGATTTGAGGTGAGAGTAGCTTTTGGTCCACCAAAGAAGCAGAAATATAAAATGCTTGATCAAGCTTGACAGGCCAGAATGTTTTCTTCAGAGAAATGCAGTAGTAGCTAATAATAATGGAGGGGCAGAGCATGTGCTATACTGAGGAGAGACATTAATGGCTGCCTTAGCAGAACGGCACCACTTTTTCTGTTGGTTAGTTACCTTCTTGCAAGGGAAAGGAAATAAATCATCCTTTGGTGATATCACAGTGAGTCAGAATTCCTGTTAATCCATGGTAAAATGCTCAGCAGATTTTTCACATATTCACCACAGTCAGGAAGCATGATTGCAGACCTCCCATGGGAAATCCCTTAACACCTTCATGTATTTTCTAGAATATGACTTCCTGGTATACTTGACTATGCAGCTCTCCTTTCTTAACATATGGGTTTAATGGTGCTCATGTTGCACAAGTATTCATTGCAACATGACATCTGAGAACACTTTCCCCTCTCCATGTTTGTGAGGTAGGTGCACCAGGAAATTTGTCTGGTTTCAAAATGTCCACTTCTTTAGCTGAAGCCAAACTGAGCCTAAACATATTTAACACAAACCACTCATACTTGGTTCATTAATAACCTTTCCCATTGCTACTGTTCATTATACCTTCCTTCCCCACCATTGACTTTTCCCTAATTATCTCCCCAAGAGACATTAGTTAACATGGTTAAAATTTAACTTGTAAACTCTTTGGGCCCAAATCCAGCTGTTTTGTTTATGCTATGCTAGAAAGTACCCTAGTACTCATGGTGCCATGTTAATAGTCATTGTCTTTCTCTTCTCTCACACTTTCTAATCTGCAGTCATCTCCAGGTGCAACTGCTTTCCCACCTCCCTCACAACATTTTTTTCCACATTGGTAGGTTTGACCAACTGGAAATGATTTAGTGCAGCTATGGCTTGCATTCAAAGCAGCACTAAGCCTCATACTCCATTACTGCAAGGATTTATGCTTGCACAACAGAACAATTTCCTCCTCTTCTTCTTTGGCACCTCTCCTAAATCTGTTCTGGGATTTCCCCAACCCCTCCTGAGGTGATTTGGGGAGTGGGTCGGTAACAATGTCTACCCACCATGAGGCATAAAGCACAGTGGGGCCCCAATACCAAACTGAGTGTGTTCAGCTGGAATCGTCCCATTGCTATTAATGGTTGCTAGATGGAACACATACTCATTTCTGCAAATTTTCATAAGAAATTTTCTGCACAGGTCTCATATCCATAATTACACTCATGGACTGGTTCTGCTCTGCTGCATAAATAATATGCACTTTAAAGGGAAAAATGTATGATTACATATTTAATGGATAAATGGAGCCGTTGTGGTCTACTGGCTCCATAATAAGAATTTTTAAAAATATCTTAATATAGTATTTGCCCAAGAGACTAATGTAGCTGCAGATGGGAATGATATTTTAGATTTGTTTAAAACCCAACAATCTACATTATATCTTACTACAATTATAAAATACATATTTTATGAACTTTCCTTAATTTAAATGTAAAATAATGAAAATACATTATTTTCCTTAGCAGCTGGCCCATCATCTTCAGCGTTGAGAGCTTTTATTAAACAGTAAAAATCCAAAGTAACTCTTGAGCAATTTGCCAATTTCTCTAGACATTAGGATAGAGTCATTGCTAATAAGTTGATATAATAATATACTCTGGACTCATGTATGTACACACTTGAGTTCTCTCCAGATGATTATCAGCTGACAGCTTATCTCAGTTGAAATGCATTGTGTGATGTGAGTTGGTAAGAAAAGTTCTCTCTGTGGTGGGTTTCCCATCCTCTCATTGAAATAATCCCCAAGTGATGAGCAGATATGTGTGAACCAGCCCTGCGACGCAAGTGTGAATGTCATTTCAATCTGGAGGAGGCTGAAATGCTGCGTCAGCTCCTTTGGAGCCAGGTAGAAATGGAATATAAATGCAACAATTTTAAAAAATGTAAACTGAATCCTCATGTTTATTAAACAGAGCAGATGAGAACCGCTCTTGTAAAAATCACGCCTGTTCCCCATTCTCCTTAAGCTCCCCCCTTCAGTGCCTTTTAAATATCTAAGCCCAACATGCTGTCTAGTGTTGTAGAAAAGCTCTTGATTCCCGACCTGTAGCAGTAAATCTGCTTCTGCATTTGGATTTATTTCTGTTGAAGCCTACTGAGCCCTCTCAGCTCTTCCCTACATCTCTTGCTTTACGAGCTGCTAATGGAGTTGGCAGGAGTCCCCTGCTAATGAGAGATTGCACCTCAGTGGGCTTATCGGAAACGAAAATTGTTAATAAATAAAGCCCTGGGTCTTTAAACTCATGTTAACATTAATCAGATTAATATAAAAAGCACAAAAAAGTCTGGAAAATGTTTAAGACAGTGTTTGATTTCCCTCCTGCTGTTTTCTACTGTGTGAGAATCTGATTGTACCTAAGTATCTGGCTTAATTCCATCTCTGAAATGAGTAGAGAAACTGTGCTGTCCCAATGCCATTGCCTCTCTGTTAGCATACCAAACTAATGAATTCTTTGATATTACTTTTATAGGTAGAATTGGAATGACAGATCTCTGTTGTTCTGGGGTTTTGTCTCCAGCAAAGAAAGCCAAAATTAGGACAACTGTTTTTTTCTGGGATTTTTGGGGACCATACTTCATTCCTGGGGTATCCCAAAATCTGACGCCACTCTTCTTCTCTGCCTGTCTTAGGTCTATTGTAGGGTTTCCCATTCATCCTTGGGAAGAAGATGTCTGTTGCTCATTTCCATCTGTTAATCCCTTTAAAATCGCCCAATGAATAAAAGGAGGAGGCTAAGCAGCCGAAAACAGCTGAATTGTCATTTATATTAACATTATTATAGAGTAGGGACCAGACTAAATAGTGATCCCCATTGTTAGTGTTTGAGAAGACATCTGGCTAGGCAGCTATCTTGCTCCTTCCACTGGCTCCTTCAAAATCTGTCGCAGCTCAGAATATGATCGTCATTTGTTATTCAGGAGGCAGAGAATCTCCACAACACATTTTCAATTCTTTGTAATTAAAAGAATTGTCATGTGAGCCAGACCAAAAGTCCTAGTTGCCTAGCATTCTGTCCCTGAGAGTGGTTGGCCAGATAGACCCAAGGAAAAGAGAAATGTGGTGATAATATTCCCCATTTTATTGTATTTGTTGGCCATCAGAGGTGAATTGGCTTTGAATATAGATGTTCCATTTTAGCCATTGTTAGAATTGTCCTGTACCTGATCCTTCTTACCCACTCACACACATTTGAGGACCATGGTGTGGAATTAGAAGTGTGATGTCTTAAGCAGCGTAGCTTGTATCCAACACAGCCATTGGCTGAGCAGAATGACTTCTAATCTCATAATAGATCTTCTCTTCTCCCTCTCCACCCCACCCCCTGCAATCTGAGGACACACAAAAAGAAAGGGATAGTCGCTGCAGAGACAGGATGAATTGAAGGCTGGGTTTTTTTCTTAGAACGAGGATTGAATGCAATAGGGAGGAGCTGGGGGAAATAGTAGGCTGCTTATGTGGTGGAAAGGAGAGATAATGATGGATTGAGGGGAAGTTGGCAACTACAAGGAGCCAACTCCATGGGGTCAAGGAGTCTTCGCCCCCCCTTCAATATTTGAGGGGTTTGGGCACCCCCAAAGTTGATGTGCATTGTCATTCAAATAGTGTGCGTGTACCGTGTCATGTGATGGATTATGCAGGGAAGGGCTTACTTGCCCCCCCTATATTTTATTCAAGTTGACACCCCTGCGAAACTAGAAGGTGACTAGAGTGGATATGACTAAGGGCTGTAAATGGGGCAAGAGAGTTTGCTGTGAAAAGCAAAGGTGGGAACTTTATAGTCAATCTGATACATAGTCTATAACAGCAGACAGTACCAGGTGTTTCAAATGGATTACAAGGAAAGCCAGAATGAGCAGATATTGAGTACTTTGGATATAGAACAGTCTCATTCCCAAGCAAGCCAGCTAGAGACAACCCTATAGTGGTATGGTGTATAACTTCCAACTCCCCCCCCTCCTATCTGATACAAATGAAACATGGTTACCAGTGAGAATATTTTGTAAAAAACACCACCCAGTTCACTTCATACAGCTTAGCCTCAGGCTATTTAAGTGCTAGTGCCCTTTGTGGTCTTTGGCTGCAGGTTTCCATTTTACAAAAATGGCCCCATTTTTAAATATTAAATGTTGCAGGTTGTATTTGCATAGGTTGCATAGGCAGACAGTATTCTCTGGATGGGTCAGAAATTCCAAATTTGAGTAAGGATGTTGTTGTTTATAATTCTTCAATGCAATTTTCAAGGATTGTTCATTTTACGGAATAAAACCATGTTTTCAGCAGAATTAAGTGAATGATTTTTAAAAAAATTAATATTAGTATTGACATTATTATCACTGAATTTGGTCTTCAATATTTTTTTTTTAAAGAATACATATATACTAAAAATTATTGTATAGGGCATTCATTGTCATTCTTTAAAATGAATTTGATGTTTCCCTTTTCTAACCCATGATTTTGGAACTTCTTTCCAGACTCCTCTCACTTTCTGTTTTCAAAGCATGCCCCCAGTTCATCAAGTTTAAAATTACTATTTAACTTTTTTAAAAAAATATCCACTCCAACTGAGAAAACAGACTTCAGTGTTTTACTACATCAAGTTTAACATTCTGTTACTACAAAATATTCTATGGTCCTTTGGATCAAAATTTGGAGTCTCCATCTCTTTATGTTTCCTTAAGTATTCAGGAAGAGAGTCCTGTGTTGTTGCTGTTTACAAGCACATGTTTTGACTTTGGCTTTTTAAAATAAAAACAATAACATGTATGATTTAAAAAAAAATGGTATGGCCATTTTGAAAAGGAAGCAGTAAGGACACAATTGGCAAACCTGCTGCACTGTGCTGACACAGTTTGGCTTTGTGTTGCCCCCAAAACCTGACACGTCCCAATTCAACAACTGAGCATTGCTGACAACTGTCAGAGGAGCACTGCTGCAAGCAACCTCTCATTGTAGTGCTTCCTGTGGGTTGCATGGCATTTGAATCCCATGGACTGCCAGCCTGTTAAGATACCATAAGTTTCATATTAATATTAACCATATAGTATACCTTTTTATTTGGCAACCAAATGTTGCCAAATATTCTCCAAATTGAAAATAAAATGAAAACAAAGATGTGTAATCCATTGCATTGTTCTGTGTAATGAAACCGTTCTGAGAACAGCAGAGAAAGATCTCAGTGCTTTAAACTAGGAGTAACTTTTACCCAGCATGGAACAGATTAGTTTTTGCCAGTTGATTAACTTCCCAGTAACAACCATGCCCAGCCTGCATCATAATATAATTTTTATAAGACAATAAATATAATACAATTTTAATTAAAAAGTAATATTCTCCTAACTCAGATCCAGGAGATGGTCCACTCAGAAGCCACTTCCTATGAGTCCAACCATCAAGTTCCCCTGATCAATCGAGCAGGGATGTATACCGGTCACATGAGTGCCCTCAGCCAGTCACAGCTGATTTCTCAGATGGGTATGAGGAGCGGTGTTACCCATGGTTCCCCATCACCCCCCGGAAGCAAATCTGCTACACCATCTCCCTCCAGTTCTACTCAGGAAGAGGAGACAGAATCACATTATAAGGTACGTGCAGCAATGCCTGTTTTGACAGACATAGTGTTTGACAGTGGCAGCCAGCCTGCAATGGCGGAAATAATGTGCAGCAGTCAAACCAAAGATATTTTGTTTTTCCTGCAGAGAGAGAGAAGGAGAGAGAGACACACACACACACACTTTCTTGATAACTAAGGCTGTCTGCATAGAATATTTCTAAGCTAAGAAATTGGAAGACATGTCAGATTTGCAAATTATATCAAGCACAGTAGTGCTATATTGATGCATATAATAAATAGAGCAATTAAGGTAGCTAATTCAGAAAGAGTCTTTTCCCCCTAAATCTTTTTCTGTCTCACCGAAGATGCCAACTGTATCATTTTGTACTGTCCTTCCAGGTTAGGACTATGACAATAAATGCATGGCTTAGTATCCCCTCACACAAGATTTTTGCCAGTTGCAAACATTTTTTTCTGTAGAAGCAAAATTCTCATATTTGTTTGGAGAAAGAAAATGGGAAAACACAGATATCCAGCTGGGGTTTCAGTTGAGCAGTTTGCCACCTCATCACCAGAATGAAATAACAGAGAAAGCTTTCACTATATTTTAACTCAGATAGGTTTGGGATTTTTTTTTGATTTTTTTAATGTAATAATTGTTAAGTTAGTCGGTAAAGCAGAAGGGCTGTTAGGCTTCAGGGGAATTTCTTGCCATTCTGCTTTGGCTAGCAGTCAATAGATTCTGGATGTGTTGATGTTAGTGAGCAGACAAATGGAACGAGTATATGTAACATAGAAAGATTCTGTGAAATAAAAATCCTCTTCGTATTTTAGACTGTGAGGTCATGCTAATATCCTCAGCCTTGTTTTTTATTCCACATTTCTTAGAGAAACAAACCTTTGTAAGAGTAGCTTTTATCTACATAATATATAGGGTCAGCCTCTTGGGCTTGCCGATCAAAAGGTCAGCAGTTCAAATCCATGTGATGGGGTGAGCTCCCATTGCTCTGTCCCAGCTTCTGCCAACCTAGCAGTTTGAAAGCATACCAGTGCAAGTAGATAAGCAGGTACCACTGCAGCAGGAAGGTAAATGGCATCAATGTGCTCTTTGGCAGTCATCACAATCCTCCCTGCACCAGTTGTGGTTTAGTTATGCTGGCCACATGACCCATAAAGCTGTCTGTGGATAAATGCCAGCTCCCTTGGCCTGAAAAGCTAGATGAGCACTGCACCCCATAGTTGCCTTTGACTGGACTTAACTGTCCAGGGGTCCTTTACCTTGCCTTTATTTACCTTGTAATCTGTGGTATATAAAGGTAAAGGTAAAGGACCCCTGCCAGTTAAGTCCAGTTGCAGATGACTCTGGGGTTGCAGCGCTCATCTTGCTTTACAGGCCGAGGGGAGCCAGCGTTTGTCCGCAGACAGTTTTTCTGGGTCATGTGGCCAACATGACTAAGCCACTTCTGGCGCAACAGAACACCTAAACCAGAGCAGCACACGGAAACACCATTTACCTTCCCTCCAGAGTGGTACCTATTTATCTACTTGCACTTTTTGGCATGCTTTCGAACTGCTAGGTTGGCAGGAGCAGGGACCGAGCAATGGGAGCTCACCCCGTCACAGGGATTTGAACTGCCAACCTTCTGATCGGCAAGCCCAAGAGGCTCAGTGGTTTAGACCACAGCGCCACCCGCATCCCTCTGTGGTACATAGAAGTGCTTAACTTAGACTAGATTGTGCCCATTGCTTTGATGATTTGGATGTTTAGTTGTGTATCCTGTTATAAGCAGAGTGATTGTTGTCCATAAAATGTGTGCAATATAATTGAGTGATAGATTTCCATTTGGATTCTTCATGCAATGTAACCTGGTTCATATATAATTATCACAGTGCATAGTTTATAGTATAAACTATAGTTGATCACACCAAGAGTTAGCCTTGTGCTACTCCCTCCTTGCTCCTCCCTTTCCACCCCAGCTTTGAGGAAGATATGGTTTGTTAAATGGTTCAAGTGCTACTCACAATCTAGGGTATCAAAACAAGCCCTGGGCAGGTACCCTACATTGTAAGTAGCACCTTTGATATCATGGAAAACTATCTGTGATGATGCTAGAGGACACACTGAGACTTTTGCCTCCCCAGCATTGTTTAGAATCAATCCCACGTTCACAGAAAAAGAGAGGTCATTCTTTGTTTTATAAGCAGCAGTGAAAGAGGGGGGTGGAGGGAAATAGAGGACAGACCAAAGAGTAGAAAGAAGTCTTAAAGGAAGTTTGTGACTAGTCAGAGTGTTTGTAGGAGGCTCTTGTACATGATCAAAAAGTGTACCCCTGAACAAAAGTAAGCTTGTCAGTAGGAGGTGGCGAGCTGAAGGTTTAGAAGGTATTTTGAGGTCTCCTCTTCCACGATTTTAAAACAGAGACAGGCAACTTGGTGCCATGCAGATGTTCTGTACTACAACTCCCATAAACCCTGATCATTGCCCATGCTTACTATGAGTGATAGGAGTTATAGTCCAGAACACAGCGTTGTCTATCCCTGCCTTAAAGTCCGGGTGGGGAACTGTAAGTGGCTGCAGAATGAAAATTTTCTGTACGCATTAAAGTAAATTTCTACAGTAAAGTTGAATTTGTGACAATAAAGGATAGTTTGGCATATATTTCTGAGAAATAAGTGTCCCTTCCGACAAAAATGAAAACTAGTGATCTTCTAGCACCATCTACAGCATATTGGAAGAAGCCTGCTGGAAATTTAGTTGAGAGCTAGGAGAACGAAGCCGTTTGCTCCCTTCCTATAACTTCAGATCCAGAAGACACATAACATATGAATCTGTGTCATTATAGTCCAGTGGTTCATGTGGCTGAAGAAAAGGCTGTTTCCATTGGGGACCATTGGAGTACAGAAGCAGCAGAAGAGGGCCCTGAAGCCCTTTCACATCAACCATTCCCCTGCTCCAATATGCCCCTCTACCCCAATGACTTCCTCCTCTCCTTGCATTTTATCTCTTTTAACAAACCACTCTGACACTGGGCCTCTGGTCTTGCTAGAATTTGATTTCAGTTTATTGGCTTTCACCCAGTCCATTACTGAGTCAGGCACCTCCTGTTTCATATGTCACAGGAGCTGCGTGTCATCAACGTACTGATGACGCTGTGCCTTACCCTTTAAATTCTTCTTTGCAAGATCAATAAACTGACCCAAGAGCCCTTTTTATTCAAAAACAGCATGGCCCCAGTGTTCAGATGTTTCCAGAAATATACTTCAGACACCATGTTCAATGTATTATTGTTCCTTTGTGGTTCATTTTTTACTTTCATTTCTGAATTGTACCAATGAGTACAAATTGCAAGTTAAGCCTTTGGACATTGTTATTTCTATATTTGTATTTTGTGCTGTTTGTGTCTTATGTGAAAGTTTGTTGTTCAAATAGTCCAAGCCAGAGTTGGAGAACCTGTGGTTCTCTATATGTGGTTGGACTGCCAACTCGCAAACACCATGAGGAATGGTTAGGAATTCTGGCAGTTGCAGCCTAGCAACATCTGAGGGGTCCCAAGTTTTCCACCTCTAGTTTAAACAACATGTTGTATTCATTTTTGTGCTATCTTCTCAGCAGCATCACTGAGCTTAAATCTGTCATATCGTAATTTCCCCCAAACCACTGTAATGCAGAAGAATTGAATTTTGATACCTCTTTCACAAGGCCCTCTTTTAAATTGGGTGCAGTGGGGGCTCTGCCATTCCACTCAGCTTTGCCACTCCCAGGTAGGAATTAGAATTGCTGCCATAGTCAACAGTGAAAACTGTTTACTCTCACCTAGTTCTATAAAGTGGTAAAATGTTGTCAGTGAAAATCCATTCCCTCTAAAAATGTGCTGCTTCGGTTATTGATATTGGAATAGTCTTTCCTTTGGGAAAAATATTAAATGTAGTCATTGGGCAGATGAGACATATGTCCTTTTAATGGCCTTCCAGACAGTTCCACCATTGTTCCTTCTTGTTTTCCTTCTGAAAATGGTGCTATTTGTGTAGGTCTCCGGTGTCTAGAAGGAGAAGAACAAGCTGTGACTGTTGCTTTGTTCGCTGCATTGGTAATATTCTCTATTTGAATTAAGTTTAACTGATGCTTTCATTTTTGTTTTCAGTAAGTGGCTTTGAATGGCAGCAGATGTTTGATTTGAACACGTTTAGCAAAACTTTGGGAGAGTAATCTTTAAGCAAGAAGCTGAATACACAGTGTTACTGGTCTCTATGCTTGTGAGAAACCAGTTGCAGTGTAGGGGGTTGTAGTGATGTTACTAATGGGGAAATGGAGCTGGGGATATCCGTCTGGTAGAATATATGGGCAATCAGGGAATAGGGCAAAGGAGATGCAGAGCCACTCAGGAGAGCAGAGCAGAGCCTCTCTAGACTTCGTAGCTAAGGCCAAGCCTGATAAGATTACCCTGTTCTGTGTTTTGGGTATGTCTTCTTAGCTGAAACAAAATATGGGCAATTCTTCTTAGTTAAAACATAGAAACAATTTTGATTATGTTCAGAACTAACAGTGCTGCTAAAAGTCCATTTTTTATTTTTGTTGTATGCCAGCCTAGTGCGTGAACTTTAATCCATTATTGCTTGATGTTCATGGCATGTTATCAGGGACTCAGTGCATTAGCAAATATGACGAGAGTGCTTTGTGCTATAAAGGCTTTTAAGGTCTGGGCTACACTGAATGATGAGTGAACTCT
The DNA here is from genome assembly GCF_965113315.1 of Podarcis vaucheri. Taxonomy (NCBI): domain Eukaryota; kingdom Metazoa; phylum Chordata; class Lepidosauria; order Squamata; family Lacertidae; genus Podarcis; species Podarcis vaucheri. Next base: position 77,181,153 of record NC_138764.1, read on the forward strand.
TGCCAGCCCAGTAAAGCTTCAGCAATGATGGGAACCTGACCTACCCTCTCCATGGCTTCATGCAATTGACAATTGTTGCTATACTCTTAACGTCAGGCTTTAAAAACATGGCAGACATATGCTTGTGCAGTTGCCTTTCTCACACTTGTTGTACACACAAAAATGGATGTGGGGGGAGGTTTCTGTTATCAGCAAAAGGATCCAAGATTGTCTTGTATATGTGAACTTAAGAATAGGAGGAGAACAGTGCAAGAACAGGTCATGACTTGGAGTCACTTAATTCACTGTAGAGGATATTGAAAATTTCAACTCTTTTGGAACATGTGCAGCTTCCTACCAACACTGATGGTTAAGGCTCATCCTCATGTTATGTTTTTATACATGCAGAACCACATGCATGTACAAAGACATGTGTATTTTGGAACATGGACTTGCATTTTTTCATTCCTGAGTGCATGTTGGGAATAGATATCCTCCCTATTATTTGTGTAAGGATGCCAGAATACACAGTCACAGCCATTTGGACTGTATTAGTGGTTTCGAATGGTGTCCATCCACTGATGGAACCTAACCCTATGAGTGGAGCAGAGGAAGAAGAGAATTTTCGGCAATCACGCTACTGCAACCCCCTGCACTTCACTAAGTCTGCTCTGAGCAGAGTGAGAGAAGTGCAGTGGGGGAATTGCCAGTGATGCCTCCCTCTCCTGTTCCAATGATAGATTCCATCTTTTGGTGGTCAGATACCACTGAATACCATCACATGACGTATTTCTGCACGTGACATAAGTATTGACCACTGTGGTTACAAAGTTAGCATGACTTTCTAAGCAAACCCCCTGGGCAAATCTGCCCAAACCTTTTAACAAGAACACCCAAAGTAATATTGCCGCAAATCCATTTTCTTATTTGAATTTGTCTTATTAGCCCTGTTGCATTTACTCCTTCAGTAGGAGAACTGGGAATCTATCCACAAAGCTGCATGACCCCCCCCCACCCCCAATGGCACTGTATTTTCTGCCTGTGGCTTTTACCACTTGAAATCCTGTTTTCACAGGAAAACTGTTTCCCCTCCCATGTCCCGGTTTTCTCTTATTACTCAAGACTTTAGATTCAGTTTTTAATTAATGGTTGCAGAACTGAAAAGGTACGTTCGATAAGTAACATCCACATAATTTAATACTTAATTACCGAATGCAATATGCACTTGGTTTGGTATTTTACTAATTACTTAATTAAATTATTTACGAGGGCTGAGCTGAAAGAGGGAGGCTTCTTGAAAACATTTGGTAACTGCAAAAAGAGCCTCCTTTTTTCGATGGCTTTTCACAGGTCATAAGTATCCAACCACAGTGCAAGGTCAGTGACTATTTAGAGCAGCAGGGAAGTGCTGGCCAGGCTGCCCTGATAACAGGGCTGACAACAGTGAAGGTAGCTGCAATGAGCCCCTGGGGCTTGCCCCTTCCCAAATAGCATCATGCTGCCTGTGACTTTATGCCTGCCTCAACCAGACTGGCTGGGATCCAGTGTGGTCTGTAGCTGGGCCTGACAGCAAAACTGGGACACTGGCAAAGGACTCTGCCCAGAAGCACCAGGCAGCACAGGGCTCTCTCAGATGCCAGCCCAGCAGGCAGACACAGGTTTTCATGAGGTCCAGTAACCGGTGGAGAGAGGATGCAGGCTTAAAACCCCCTGCAGCATTCAAGGAATTGGGAGACCATGGGAGGAGAGCCTGAAACTAGGGTTTAACTGCATCTTGAGGGGAGCCCCCTTTGAAGACTGGTCACCAAGAGATCTCCCCTCCCAGACCCTAAAGAAGATGACTGAAGGCAGATACTCCCTCCACCGGATCCCATAGGGAGGGTTCTGAGATCCCCTCTCCCATGCTCCTATTCCCAAACCCAGCATTTTCCCATAAATTGAGTGGCGTGGTATGGGATTGAAAAGAATCTGCCTGAAAAACCCATTTGAGAAACATTGCAAAGTTTTTGGTGAGAGTGGGTTTGGGTTGGTTTACCTTGCTGCCCTAAACAAGGTGGTGAGTTGTTGTTTTTCTTGTAAGCTGTTGGGAAAACCTTGTTGGGCCTTACACAAGAATCTGCTAGTCCCTCTATTCATCAACCACCTCAGGAAAACAGGGAGAGTAAGTCCTCCCTTCACCCCAGAAAACACTGTGTTGGGAAGGGAGCATTGGCCAGTATAACCAGTATTAACCAATGCTGATCAAGACAAATTACTCTGAGGGATAGTGGGAGAGCTAGGCAGGCCTGCTGGGGGAACTGTGGAAGAAAGAGAACAAATGATTCTCTTTTTTTCTTTGCTCCCCTTCTTTTTCTCCTGCAACTCATCTCCCCACAACTCAACCCATGATTTCAGAAGGGCCCACACTTGTTCCAAATATTCCTGACCCTGATAATTCTGGCTTCTTCTTTTCTTGGAATGCAGCTTTCTCTTAGACCCAAATCTTCTTTCTTTTGTCTCCCCTTTTATTTTCTACAGATACAATTAAAAGCAATATACATCTAGATTTTTGTAAAGTAAAACGTCAACATTAACTCCACCCCCTCCCTAATAAAAGGGTGCAGCTTTCACTTTTAAGAAACCAATCCAGTTTCATTACTTCGATTAATAGCATTGTGGGTGGGATGGAGGAAAGAGGGCGAGAACTCTTGCGTCTTGTTACTAGTGGGCAGCTGTCCATTTGACGAATGCCAGCACATTAAAAATGAGCTTAATGGCCAGTCAGGACTGGATGAGCGGAGAACATTATTATTCCTGCCCTTCCCACTTTTCTCAGACTGTTCCCAATAAACATGAATTCTTTTACACTCGGCAGGTTTCAAGCACTTTTGGCAGTAGTACTTGCAAAAACCACCCTTGCAGAAGTTTCTCCTGTTGGCTGAGTGACTGACAGACTGACATACTGGATTACTCCCCCCTCCCTTTAATGGTTTGGTATTCAGATTTCATTGCGTCCTAACTTTTGAGAGTGGTTTTTTGCCTTCCTTTTTTCAAATTGCATATTCTTGCTAAAGTTTATATCCACTGTACGTAGCAGAGTTGTTGAAGTGCGTAAAGTACCTGCCATCGAGGTGTCAGAAGCAGTTATGAATCCAGCTTCATTCAGAGAAGCCTGTCTGCCCATTGAGAGCAGGCTCTGCCTTCTTGCGTGTATGGTTTTAGGTTGCATTGTGTGCTTAGTAGTTGACTCCAAATGCATCGTTTGACTTTACTCTGTTATTTTTCTAGGGAAGTGGGGATTGTGTTGCTGTGTGGTCTTGGTGTTTAGTTACCTATCCATTATTCAAGCATATATCTATCTCTATCTCTATCTAATCTATATCTATATCTATCTGCAGATCTCTCTCTCACACACATACGCCCCTCACAAAGTAACAAACTTTATCCAAGGAAACCTGTGTCTAAAAGGGCAACGCAGCCAACTAGTATTATATACAGGGACATGGGTTAAACCACAGAGCCTAGGGCTTGCTGATCAGAAGGTCGGCGGTTCGAATCCCCGCGACGGGATGAGCTCCCGTTGCTTGGTCCCTGCTCCTGCTGACCTAGCAGTTCGAAAGCACATCAAAGTGCAAGTAGATGAATAGGTACCACTCTGGCGGAAAGGTAAACGGCATTTCTATGTGTAGCTCTGGTTCACCAGAAGTGGCTTAGTCATGCTGGCCACATGACCCGGAAGCTGTATGCTGGCTCCCTCAGCCAATAAAGCGAGATGAGCACCGCAACCCCAGAGTCGTCCATGACTGGACCTAACGGTCAGGGGTCCCTTTACCTTTGTATTATATACATGATTTGGTTGTGGATGTACATTTGCGTCAAGGGCCAGAGATAGGTTGCCCCTCTAGTAAGTAGAGTGCTGTTGTGCTCAGGTCTTGCTTTTGGACTTCTCATAGGCAACTGGTTGCCCCCTGTAAGAATAGGATGCTAGATTAGATGGGTCGTTGACCTGACCCAGCAGCACTCTTCCCGTGTTCTTATGGTGACAGCACAGATTAATAACGATCTGCACTAGAACTCATTGGTTCCTTTATTTATCATAGAATTGTAGAGTTGGAAGGAACCCCGGGGGTCATCTAGAACTAATCAGTGGTTCCACATGTGCAAAGACTGTTCCCACCCACCCCCAGCATTATCCCTTCCACAAGCTAGCTGGAAAAAAAATAAGCACAAGGCAATAAAGTTATTTGATCTATTTGATTTTTAAGTCACTCTTTCACCCAGCTGAGAGCCCAGAGCCATGTGCAGCATAATTAGACCATCAGCTTAAATTCCATTTAAAATGGAAAGCATGGGATTATGGTACTCTAGTTCTACCTGTGCAGCTACTGGGTCCCAGGGCACTTCATTCCCAAAGGCCTAGGTGAATAAATAAGTCTCTCACTAGATTCTAAAGGCCAGCAATGGCAATTGTATGTCTCCAAGGAGGGAGTTCCAAGACCTGGAGGCATAATCTATACAGAACTATACAGCCAGCTGCAGAATACTTTAAATGATGTGATCAGGGCAAGCTACATGTTAAACTTGTAAAGTGACTTGGCATAAAGGTGGTATATAAATGATGTCAATCAAACTGCCTGAGGACCAACCATAATGTAGGTACTCTGCTCCGACCTCTGCGACCAGTGATTTCCTCTATGATTCTTTCCCCTCTCCTTTTGTTTTCTTTTTTGGATTTTCATGGTAAGGGGTACAGATGGTTTATTTTAAAATGTATCGCTGCAAGCTTGTAAATTGTCCATCATCAGTAAGAAATAATAATCCTCCCTCTAAGTGATATGGGGATGGGATGATTGGATCAAACAATTTCCATCCCATGCTTGTTTCACATGTTCATAGAACTGGCACCATCTTGCCTGTTTGTGAGCAGACCTTTTAGGATAATCCACCCAGTTCTGCAAAAACTAAAGTGCTTACAAGGTGGTCCAAGGGCTGTCTCTTTCATTCTTAAGATTTTACAGCTGCTTGCAGCAGCAAATACCTCCCCTGTGGCTGCACAGTTTTCTTTTCCTAAGTGTATAAAAATACTTCCAGGAAGCCACTGTACATCACAATACACTTTCCTTTCCTGGAGAATTGTACAAAGTAAAAGATGGCTTCCCCCATGTACCTTGCAGTAGTGGTGGGCATCTCTTTCGATTTCTTTTCTTTTCTTGATGGAGTTACAAGGTTGATGGATCAAGGGAATGCTGTGGACATAGTATATTTTGATACACTATGATATTCTTGTAAGGAAGCTGGTAAAATATGAGTTGAATGAGGCCACTGTTAGGTGGATTTGTAGCTGGTTGACTGACCAAACCCAAAGAGTACTCATTCATGGTTCTTCGTCATCCTGGGGAACAGTGTCAAGTGGGGTGCCATGAGGTTCTCTCCTAGGCCCATTGTCATTCAAAATATTTATAAATGCCTTGGATGAAGGAATTGAGAGGGTGCTTGTCCAATTTGCAGATGACACCAAACTGGGAGGGATAGCTAATGCTGCAGAAGACAGAATCAGAATTCAAAATGACCTTAATAAATTGGAGAACTGGGCTCAAACTAACAAAATTAATTTCAGTAGGGACAAATGTAAGGTTCTGTATTTAGACACAACAGAGAACAGGCCAGAATAGAGCCCCTTTCCCTCATGTGCTAGTGTTGTTGTTTGGCAGGGAATATTTATATGGTTGCTCATTTAAAAATGGTGCCCACACCCCTGCAGTCTGACATAGCACAGTGCAGTTTTACCCCTTCAGGATTCTATCACCTCCTCCTGCTGTATTCCTGGACCTTATAAAAAGGACTGTCTGATGGTGAAAATTTCAGTGATCTCAAAGCTGGACTTGATGTGTCTGGGAAAAAGAAAAGGGAAAGATGTTTAAACTTCTGTCAGTAGGCTATGGTGAAATGTATGAACTGTTGAATGAACCTGCAGTGATTTGGAAATGACTACAGAGATCACAGACAGAAAAAGAGTGAGAGGGGTTGGTTAGTGAGAGAAACTTGAAACTCCCCAGGGAGATGTTTTGCCAGAATCGCTGAGGGAGATTACAGGTCCGTGGGGGAAAGTAGAGGAGAAGAATCTGATATTTCTTGCAAACGTTGTTGCTTTTGATCTTTAGCCTTGACGTTCGCAACAGAGAATGAAGGAAAGCATTGCTACACCCACACAGAAAGCAGTTTTGACATTTGTAAATCTCGGCAATATAGAGACAAGTGAAAGAAACTGCAGAGTGATGCTGGAGAACAGGGAAGGTTAAAGTTCAGTGCCAAGGCGTAGTTGGAATAGAACTCTTTGACTGCCACTTAGAAAGGAGAAATGAAAGGGCCTCTCTCCCTCTCTTTTGCTCACACACGCAAACACACCCCTTATTCACAGAGTGTCGGTGCAAGTTCTCAGCCCACAGGCTGCGAAGAATCCTAACATAGCTGATGCAGGGAGCCATGTAAACAGAGCCTGGGCTTCACTGTGGGGAGGACATGCTCAACTAACCTAATCATTACTGTCTCTGGAGAAGTGACAATATGAGCAGCAAAGAGTGCAGCAAACCCATTAATCAGACTTTGAGGAGGGCTTTGATACGATATACAGCTCTAAAAAATGTGAGCAAGGTTAACAGTACAATATGAATTATTATTATGTATTCCTACAGCAGTTTCAGTGTCCAAGATGTTCACTGCAGAATAATGCAGGCAACAAAGACAGGCCCCTGCCTGCAAATCAATAGCAAGATCAAGGCAGGGGCCCGGCAAAAGAGGCAGGTTAGATTTGAGGGGAGATTACTGAGCATTTTCTCCCAAAATGTCCACACCATTACCTAATGGGAAAGACCACAGCTTGGTGATAAGAGTGCACACTCTGCATACAGGATGCCCAACATCTCCAAAAAGGGCTGGGAATGATTCGTGCCTGAAAACTCTGAAGAGTTTCTGCCAGTCAGTGTAGACAATATTGAACTAGATAGACCAATGGTCTGACTTGGTATATGGCAGTTCCTACAATGCCACAAAAGTCTGCCATTCCCTGGCTTGGAATGTGAACTTTACATCACTCAGGTTTCTTCCCCAGTTAGCACTGTAATATGAGCTGAAGATGACTCCCTTCTTCCCATGCCTCACTCACTCACCCACCTCCTTTAGCCATTCACTTACCTATGATTTCCCTTTTCCCTTACTTGGTTGCTGTGGCAGCAGGTTGCTCTTCCTTTCCCCCTTCTTGGATGCACATTTACCACTTGATGACTGCCCCACTCTGGGCGGCTTCCAACAAAAAATTTAAATACAGTGGTCTGTTAAACATTAAAAGCTTCCCTAAACAGGGCTGCTTTCAGATGTCTTCTAAAAGTCTGGTAGTTGTTCTTCTCTTTGATATCTGGTGGGAGGGTGTTCCACAGGGCGGGTGCCACTACCGAGAAGGCCCTCTGCCTGGTTCCCTGTAACTTGGCTTCTCTCAGTGAGGGAACCACCAGAAGGACCTCAGCACTGGACCTCAGTGTCTGGGCAGAACGATGGGGGTGGAGACGCTCCTTCAGGTATACTGGACCGAGGCCGTTTAGGGCTTTAAAGGTCATCACCAACACTTTCAATTGTGCTTGGAAACGCACTGGAAGCCAATGTAGATCTTTCAAGACTGGTGTTATATGGTCTTGGTGGCCACTCCCAGTCACCAGTCTAGCTGCCACATTCTGGATTAGTTGTAGTTTCCAGGTCTTCTTCAAAGGTAGCTCCACATAGAGTGCATTGCAGTAATCCAAGTGAGAGATAACTAGAGCATACACCACTCTGGCGAGACAGTCCGCGGGCAGATAGGGTCTCAGCCTGCGTACCAGATGGAGCTGGTAAACAGCTGCCCTGGACACAGAATTGACCTGCGCCTCCATGGACAGCTGAGAGTCCAAAATTACTCCCAGGCTGCGCACCTGGTCCTTCAGGGGCACGGTTACCCCATTCAGGTCCAGTTAGTCCTCCACACCTGCCTGCCTCCTGTCCCCCCAAAACAGTACTTCTGATTTGTTAGGATTCAACCTCAATCTGTTAGCCGCCATCCATCCTCCAACCACCTCCAGACACTCACACAGTACCTTCACCACCTTCACTGGTTCTGATTTGAAATAGAGGTAGAGCTGGGTATGATCCGCATATTGATGAACACCCAGCCCAAACCCCCTGATGATCTCTCCCAGCGGCTGCATGTAGATGTTGAAAAGCATGGGGGAGAGGACAGAACCCTGAGGCACCCCACAAGTGAGAGCCCAGGGGACTGAACACTCATCCCCCCACCACTTTCTGAACACAATCCAGGAGGAAGGAGCGGAACCACTGTATGACAGTGCCCCCAGCTCCCAGCCCCTCTAGATGGTCCAGAAGGATGTTATGGTTGATGGTATCAAAAGCTGCTGAGAGATCCAGCAGAACTAGGAAACAGCTCTCACCTTTATCCCTAACCCACTGGAGATCATTGACCAGTGCGACCAAGGCTGCTTCAGTCCCATGATGAGTCCTGAATCCCGACTGGAAGGGATCCAAATGGTCCGCTTCTTCCAGCCATTAAATGATGGCTTATGTATATGAATGAGCCATCCCTGACCAAACTGTTCAGAAAGAATGTTTATAGTAGCCCTTTTCAGATGTTCTGCATCTAAAGTCAAGTAAATGTATGAGAGGGGCAGTAGGGAAGAGCTACATACCCACTCCTGTCATGGTTACCCTCCATGAATTGAAAAATGAACACCTGAAGTAGTAGGGAGCTTCCCCTGCTCATTGTTTCCTAGTTTTCCCAGGTTCTAAAACACATGGGGAGTTTCTCTGAGTACAGCAGACTCCCCACTTTAAAATGGTGACTGGGGGTTGGGGCTAGCTTGGTGGTCCCCACTGCCCTCCCATTTTTGCTAAAGTCAGCTGTAGGGCACCTGAAGAGGGATATTATTATCTTATGCTGCATGAACCATAAGGACTTTCCAATGAAGCAAATTCATAAATCCAGCTGCTGCACAATAAATGAAATAATACTCATGCATGTGTGAACCTATCCTTAGCATAACAACAAAAGTGGTGGCACTCAGAACTACTTGCAGTAGTTTATATAAAGATCAAGTACGGGACAGTAAAGATGTCAAAAATTCAGAATTGTGAATGGAGCATCTATAAAAGGAATCATAGGCCTTTCTTGACTTAGTGGCATCATACTTCCTTAAGAACGGAAGATCACAAGCAACTATACGGAAGGCTACTTATAAGGGTTCTTAGTTTTCTTGAGTCGTTGGCTACCTTCCCTATCATTCGAAGTTGTCTTGAATTTTTAATCTGAACCAGGACTGAACTGAATGGTGATAATTAACAATTCCGTCTTGACTTTTGACAGGTAACTGGAGAGAAGAGACCACTAACAGATTTGGGCAAAAAGCCCAAAAACCAAAAGAAGAAGAAAAAGAAGGATCCCAATGAACCCCAGAAGCCAGTGTCAGCTTATGCCCTGTTTTTCAGAGATACACAAGCCGCTATCAAAGGACAAAACCCCAATGCTACCTTTGGGGATGTATCAAAAATTGTTGCATCGATGTGGGACAGTTTAGGAGAAGAACAAAAACAGGTAAATTCCTTGTCCACCTTACCGCTGAAAGCTAGTATGTTTGTTTTTCTTGATGATGTCATGCTTTCCTTTTTCTTTTTTTGGAAAGAAAACATATCTGCACTGTTTTTCGTTCAATTTTGCTTTGTTCTATTTTATTATTATATTTATTAAATTGGTATAACCGCCCTTCATCCGTAGATCTCAGGGCGGTTCAGTGCATAAAAATACAAGGTGTTCTTTAACAATAAATTACCAATTTACCTTTTCTTCTTCAAAGCTGTGACTTCAACAAAAGCTTGCCTAAAAAAGAACTAAAACTCAGGGTATTGCAAACATCAGTAAATATAGTATATATCCCTTATGCACCTAGTAGATCACAGCAGTCTGTGGGAGTGTTTCTCCTTCAAGTTTCAAAGACCTCTGATGCTCACCCCAGTAACTGCTACTGGAAGTGCAAAGATGAAGGGATGACTAGTGCAGAGAAACAGGCCCATCACCATCCACCTGCTTTGCAGTGAATAACTTCGTATCTATTCCATATTACTGTGTTGTGATTATCATCTAAATGTATTTTTCCTAGTTTTGCTTATTCGTAATTTTGAGAGGACATAAGCTATGGCAGGAGTAGCAGCATGGTACCTTCCAGCTGAACTACAGCTTCTCTCATCATCTCTGACTATTAGCCATACCAACAGGGGCTGATGAAAGTGGTAGTCCAACAACATCTAAAGGGCACCACATTGCCTATCCCTGAAGCTACTGTCTCTATGCACCAGTTGTGCTTAGGCTTTGAACAAGGCTAGAGAGTCTTAATATCTGAAAGTCAGATTATTCGAGAAATCTTCCACTCACCCGATGGATATGGGTAGCAGAATTTCTGGGCTGAAAATCTCTAATTGGTAATTTCATCCGTTTAGTTTCAGAGACCAACTGTCCTTAATGGCAACTTTTGTGCTCTCTGGTGGTTGCACTGAACTTAAGCCTGCCAAAAGAAAAAGAGCAGGCATACGAGACTCAAATACTTCCTGACAGTTTAGATCCTCCCACTGGAAGAGTTCCAGGTGGTTAGATCTACGAAAGGAGAAGCAGGTGGAGAAACCAATTTAAATTAAAATGTGTTTGAAAATGGTTCTGCATTTTATATTGTTTTGTGTAGGTGACAAGTACCATGAATATGTTTAACTTTAATGAGGCCAATGTCTTTCTTTTTTAATTCTGATGTAGTTTTCTAACTTTCTGCACTTTTATAGCTCACTTGAATGGAGCATTGATGATTACTCCGTTACTCTTTGCCTGTACAGATAATTATTTATGTAGAGCAGCGTAGGGCTAGCCTCCCCGCTTACTGATGCCTTGGCACTAGACCCTTTGATATAGTACTAGAAACTTGATAACCTTATAAACACCAGAGAGGACCTCATTTCAGGGGATAAATCCTTTATCAGATTCCTAATTGCAACCCCTTCCCATGGTCATATGAAATGCAAGTCAGCAAAACAGGAAAAGAGACTAAAGCAAAGCTCAGATTGTACCAGGTCTGGTGAATTTCTAAAATAATTATTGGTTGTTTCATTCTTGAATGGGCTGGAAGGAAATGGGGGGGGGGAATGTGACCTAGCAAAGGTTGTTGGACTGTGACTTCCATTAGCAGCAGCACCCCCCCCCCATTTTCAGAGTTGTAGTCCAACAACTTATAGAGGACCACAGATTCCCATGCCATCTGCTGGCGGGAGAGATTGAGCATAGTTCAAGGAAAAGTGGTTTTTGAAGAGTAAGAAAGCATAAAAGGCTACATGAAAGCAGATGCCTTTTACCTGCTTCGAAACAATTTTTAAAAGCTGTAAAAGCTGCTTCAGACATGGCAGATGGTAGTTACTAAGCATTTCAGAGGCACAGTCTAAGTCCCTAAAACAATCTTACGTGCATGTTTTACAGTAGCACATGTAAAAGTTATGAACGTATTGTATATATTCCCTCTTTTAGTCTGTCTTGTTTCTTTTGCTAAAGTCATATAGAGCTATATACTCCGTGGCCATATTTCTGCAGTGAGGTTGATCTCTGCTTTTGGCACACTGAGATCTGGATTGTGTTGAAGGAATAATAGATTAGTTCCTGGATGGCTTTGCTTTTGATTTGTCTGGGATTAGCATTTGACATTTGATCCCTTCATCCTATCCCTAATTCAACATTATTTCCTCCACACAATTAAGTTCACATGGAAAGAGTGGTGCTGTACACACTGTCTCCAGGCAAGGTATAGCTCACCACTATCCTGTCCATACATTCTGTGCTTGTCCGCAAAAGAAACCCTTCTAAGCATGTGTGTGCTCTCTCCATAAAGTCATAGAATTGTTTTTCTGTTGTGACCCACCCTGGGATCTTTGGATGAGAGGTGGCATACAAAAATAATAATTAGAAAATGGAGTTGGAAGGGACCCCAGGGGTCATGTAGTCCAACCCCCTGCAATGCAGGAATCAGAACTACGTAATCTCTGACATACGCTTTAAAACCTCCAGTGAACAAGAGTCTGCCATCTTCTGCAGTAGTCCATTCCACCGCTGAACAGCTCTTACTGTTACAACGTTCTTAGTAATGTTTAGTTAGAATCGCCTTTCTTGTAAATTGAATCCGTTGGTTTGCTTGATCCATCTTCCATGCGTATGATTGTGCAGAATTCCCAACCACGAAAAGAGCACATGCATGTTCAGAATGCTTTCCTTTTTGCAGGCAAGCTCCAAATGTGGACAGGAGGCAGCATGCTTGGCTGCGCTCTCTATCCCTCCACAATCTTGATCATGTGGAGTGAATAATAGGATGGCAAAACACTGAGAGTCCTTTGTGGACTTTCTTAACCAATGAGCTTGGTTACGAATGAGCTTGTGACAAGGAATATGTTTCACAGTTGGATCTCTGTAAGTTGGCAAGGTACAAGCTTCAGCCTGGCACCTCCCAACCCCTTTGCATTTTTGTGGAGAGGGGATTTTTGGTAGGGCTGGGAGTCATAGTGTTTACCTTCAATTCCTTAGTCACTGGCAAAGCACGCAGCCCTTGCTGGAGTGGCAAGGGATGCTGATGACTAGTGGGAGGTGGGCAATCTCCTTATTTTCATGGGATGTCTCCCTGAGATCACTCTTCTGGGAGTTTGTTTGCTCTTCTTCATCTCATGCTGGGAATCAGAGCAGTCACTGGCTTGCTTTGTTTTGTCCAAGGCCTGATTCTCACAACCATGTCCATCATATGGTAACATGCAATAACCACACAGCTCAACTGATCACAGCACAGGTTGTGCTTTGCATGCAGAACATCCCAGGTTCAGTCCCCACATCTCCAGTTAAAAGGAGCCAGAGGCAGTGTGTTGTAGAAGTTGGAGCATTGGTCATAGACCTCTGTTCCTGTAACTGCTCTTGCCCTGAAGCTTATTGGGTAACCTGGGGCCTTTATTCAACCAAACCTACCTTGTGTGAATGTTATTAGGATAAAAGCAGGACATTTATGTCACCCTGAGCTCTGTGGAGGAAGGGTGGGATAAAATGTGATAAAATAGTAACAAAGATAGAAGACCTGAGACCTTTGAGAGCTACTGCCAGTAGATGATAGTGCCATACATGGGCCAGTGGTCTGGCTCAGTATGAAGTAGCTTTTCATGTAGCTGTCAATCAGTTTCTTGCCATGTGAGCAGAGAACTTGCCACATGGGTAAACCCAACCTCAGCTGATCAGGCAAACTGGCTTCCTTATAAGTGAAGAGACCTTGAACTAGTATCCATTTGTTTAGGAAGGCTTGATATAAAACAGTTTTAAGAACTTCCTTTGGAAGCAGCTGATTTCAGCAACTGGCTTTCTGCTTTTATAAATTTATTTTGAGATTTATTTGTTTGTAGTTTAATCACTACAAGTTTAATCACCCGAGCAATCTTTGCAGATTAATTCCTAATTTATTGTACCTAGTTTGCTGGATTAGCAGTCGTAGAAATTCTGCTTAATTGTCATGAAGATAGAAAAAGACAAGTGGTCAGGAACCCAGGGCTTGGAACACAGAAGCCTAGAATTGGTGTCTTTGTCGAGTCATGCATATTGGATGACAGCTGATTTTTCATCAGCACAGTTTCATTTGGCATGGCAGTCTCTTAAGCAGCCCCCTATAAATTTCACTCTGCAGTGCACTATTCACACTCTTCACTGTCTACAGGCTAACAAAGGGAAAGTCCATAGAGTTCTCTCTTTCCTCTCGCAGCCATGATTAGTCTACAACTTGGCAAGCCTAATATTTCCCTACAGCTGGCTGGGTGTTAGATACGTATTATTTTGATGTGCACTAAACCAGGCACTGCTACAAACTGTTCAGTACACAGAGGGTTAAGTTTTTTGCGGGCTGCTAAATGGCTGCATACACTTGAAGTATCAAAGCCAGAGAGGTTTATGTGCTTTGGAACAGGTGCTGCTGCTCCCACAAAGCAAATTTACTTTCCTCCCAGTGACGAAGTAAACAAAGTGAAGCTGGCTTCATTTTCATGGCAGCTTTATTATTTTGGTTTAGTTCTTGCTCACATTTATGACAAAGCAAACCTAGAGAGGAAAACCTCATCTTTTTTTCTAATGCAAAGGAGTGTGTGTAAAATAACAATAATAACACAGGGCTGCTGTGTTCAGTGTAGATGCTGCTGCCTTTTGTCTTCCTTTTTGCCAAAATTGTCTCTCCAGTATTTTTGTTTGTCAATTGTGCCTTCTGTCATAGCGTTCCTTTTTCTTCTTCTCTTCCCAGCCTCTTCACAATGAATCTTCATTTTCTCGCTGACACACTTATATCTAAATTCCTCATTTCCTGCCTTTTTTTATTTATATCTGTTGCTTGGTGATTTGATCATGCTGTGGAATACAGGATTAGCAATCTCCCCGTCCTTGGGTTTTCAACAAGGACACCTGTTCTGCAAGTTGCACAATTTCCTCCCTCGCCTTAACCCTTTCAAGCATTACTCTTACTCTGCACAAATGGGGACGGGGGAGGGGGGAGCTCCCAACTTTGAATGCCTTCACTACTCTGCCTCTGTGCTTTTGAGTACATTATAATCTTCATTCTTTACCAGCTGGCATAGCCTTTCCTAAGAGGCTTACACAGGAATCTAAAGGATGTGCCAGTGAAGAAAAAAATAATAATTATTATTATATTACTCTTTGAACTTTGCAGATAGTTTAGCAGCTGTTCCTGTAGAGATAGTTTGTATTTGACTAAAAAATAAAATGCTAATTCAGCTGTTATCATCCAGCGAAGTACCTGCCCCAAGTAATCTGCTTTCAGCTCCCTGCTTCCTCTTTAAGAGCTCACAGAATGCCTTGCCACAATGTGTATTTTCTCTGCCTTAAAACAAATCTCTCCCTAAATTCGCAATGATACCAAGTAGACTGATTTGACATTAGCTGTAGCAGATCTTAATTCTAGATTGAAATAAAGTCATCTAATCAGACAAAGACGACTCTGCCCTACTCTGGACAAGAAATAGGGGTTTATTTTACTTTATTTATTTATTTTAGTGCCAACTGTCGTAAGCAGAAATCAAGAGGCTTAAAACTGGTTAACAGTAGCACCATCTAGAGGAACTGGGACTGTCCAAATCTGTTCCAAGGTGTCTTGACTAGCTTGGCTTCAGCTTACAGCAATGACCACAGCTCTGTCCACCATTATATACGGGTATATTTCACTGAAATTGGATAGATGATGCCAATATCTGCTAACCCAAGCCTTAAGATCTCCTGGTGGTCATTTAATTACTTATCAACTTTTTAATTCTCTGATAATTCTGAGGTTTCTGCCTACAGTTCTCACCCTCTCCTAATATTACTTCCTATATATGCAAAAAAATAGGGACAAATGTCTGTTAGCCCAGCTTTTCTTTAATAACTGGAGCTGTCCCCAAGTCTTTGCCTGCCTATTTCTTATATTTGGCAACACCTAGATGTGATGATTTGATTCTCCTTAATGCTTTTCACTAAGTGACAGGCACATCTTGCTTTGACACCTTTTCCCCTAAAGGCTCCGAGCTATTTATCTGTATTGATGGAGTCGACCATTTCTGACTATTTCATTTTTCTCCTTTAATGTGAACCAACTCACTCCAACTGTGTACCCTGACACTGAACTTCCAATTGTTCATCACTGCTCATCCTGCATCACTTACATGACATTATTAAAACTCCAGGGCATTTACACTTTATGCTCCCCCCCTCCAATATATGATCTATCTAGTTAACTCTTTTAACTTCTGTGAAAAACAGAAAACCACCATTACTGTAAATAGTGAGGGCAGGGAAAATGTTTAGCTTCTGCCTCCATTCTGGCCATGCAGCAAGCACATCATGGCTCAGTTTGGACATAATGCTCAACCATATTTTAGCACTATAAAGATGAGCTTGGACATGCCTTGTGCTTGCAAGCTCTCTCCTCTTCCCCACATATTCAAGGGGGAGACCAGTAGCTTTAGAATTAACCACAGTCCTCTGTGACATCTGAACTACGTAAACTGTGATTTGTTGCAAGTATCATGATTTTGAAACGACCTAAGATTGAACTGTGGTTTGAGATTCCCGTCTGTTAACAAATCAGAGTTAGTTTACAACTTGATGTCACCTCATCCCATGTTCCTAGATCCAAGTTTGTTGAGGCAATACAAATGTGGAGATTGGGAGGGTCGTTTCTGGGTGAAAATTGGCAGGAAATGTGAGGGATAGTTATCCTTTTCCCTCTCCTAGCCAGGCCTATTTCCAGACTTTGTGCTTGAAGTCAGGGAGTTACTATGCCCCTGTATTAATGTTACAAGGCAAACAGAGGGTTGGGAGCCACTTATTTGCATTGAAATTAGCATTGCCATATGGATTTTGCCAGGATTTTGGATGTGCCACCTGGTTCCCAGTTTGATTTGATTTTCTTTTTAGCCCAGTGTATACCCTCAGAGAGCTGAAGATACAAATATAGTCCGCAGGCAATATTCTGCCCAACTGTGTAGTGAGAAACCAGCCTTCTCTTGCCCCCCATTGTTCTTTGCTAATGAAGAAAGTCACTACTGTGACTGACATGAAAGAGGAACAATGAGATCCTGGGCATCCTCACAGAGGTAGAAGAACACTAAGTTACAAATTGTCCCTTGTAATGTCTGGAAATTGAATTTCCTGTTTCCTTTCAAAGCTTTTATTTTCTTCCCCTCCACCAGCTCTCACCTCTGCCCATACAAAACAGTGGTGAAATCCAAAACTTCATCATATGATTGCCAGCAACATGGCCCCCACCACTACCAAGCAAGGGTAGCATCAGAAATGTTTCTTGAACATTTTCTGTGCTTCCAGCTGTGTCCTATAATACTAAACTAGGAATAGAGGGAACTGGGGTCTGTGCATATGTCATACAGGGTTGAAATGACACCATCAATGGATGGGTGCACAAGGGAGTAATGGAGTACGCACAGTGGAGGAGTGTGGCTCTCCAGATGTTGTTGGACTTCAACCGCCATCAGCCCCAGCCAGCACACTGGTTGGGGATGATGTAAGTTGCAGTCCAACAACATCTGGAGAACCACAAGCTCCTCTTCTCTGTCCCAAAGGTTTCATTGAAAGGCACTGTATTTCCACCCTGCCCCTCTGCTCACTGCTTGTTATTCAAGACCTATAGTTTGTCCCGTTAAATGCAGCCATGGAGAATGCGAAGTTCTATAAATGGGAACTAAACGGGCAGGTGTTTTCCCCATTGCACCTCAAATGGGAAATTACTGGGGGAAGATACCTAAGAGAAATGCTTGCACATTTATTACTTTTTAAAAAGTGTTTCTTCCATTACTGTATAATAGCTGATTGAAAAGTATTGTTTGCGAGTTGTGACAGTACTCTTCCATTCATTTCCAGACTACTTCTCCCAAGGCTCTGGTACTACTGGGCTTATCCCAGAAATACCCTTAAACCATTCTGCGTATCTTGTCAATCACCACATTCTGCAGTTGTGCCTTTAGGTATGCTTACTGACAGCTAGTTTTATTTAAATGATAACTTCAGAGTGATTCCCATTTACAAGATACCACTCATTTTTACATTTGCAAGCCTCAAATTTATTACTTCTAGCTCGAAGTAGCCTGGAGCAATGCAAGGCCATTTAATTATGCTGATACTGCTTTTCTTGATAGGTTTCCCCCTATTGCTGCAAAAGATATGGCCATTGCTACTGAAAACGTCCATAGCCCAATGGTAGACAGCATGCTGTGCATGTAGAAGATCTCAGTCTCAGTCCTGGGCATCTGTGGGTAGAGCTGGGAAATGGTCCCCTCTGAAACCACTGCTTAAAACTTACACAAGAGCCCATTACTCACGCTCAGGACCCAGAAGGTTCAACACCTGGTATCTCTAGTTAATAAAAGGGTCAGGTAGCAAGTGATACAAAATACTTCTGCCTGAGCCTAGAGAGTTTCTGCCAATCAAAAATTCCAATACTGAGCTAGTGGGACAAATAATCTGACGCAGTATAAGGTGATTTCCTATTTCTCTTTAGGGCAAGGCCTGCAGCTCAGTGGTCGAATGTGTGCTTTACATGCTGAAGACCTCAGATTCAATCTCTCATTTTGGGCTGGTTGAGCCCCCTGTCTGATTGTTTGTTGCTGTGTTCATATAAACTGAACAGGGTTCATCCAAATAAGCACTTCGCTTCTGTATTGTTTGGACTTGAGTGACTCCCTTATGTACACTTCCACCAGCGAGAACCCAGAATGCGCCTCAGTTTTCTGTGTAGATGAACTCCAGAGGAATATGCATGTTAGCAGAAAGAGCATGCCTCTATGAATCCTACATCATGCATGCTATAGCGTCATGGCTAAGAGACTGGGGCTTGTATCTAGTGTAGGGCTAAGTAACTGTCCCATCCATGCAAAGATTTCCACTTGTGCAACTGGACTCCCCCTGCTTTTCCTGCACGTGTTCTGCAGCCCTCCCCAAATCTGCTCCTGAGACTTGGGGGGAAAGCCAGAACAAGTTTAGGGAGTACATGCGGGCAGGGGGAAGGAATAGGGGGAAGTCCTGTTGTCCAAGTGCGCTCTTTGCATTCATGGGATGATATAGATGTTCATCATGATTAGCAATTGCCTGTAAAAGCTAAATTCACAATTGAGCGGTTAGTCTCTAAGGATCCACCGCACTTCTTTTGACTTCTACTTAGAGATGGAAGAGCTTCTGCTTTGTTCAACATTAGCATGAACTGTTCTTGAGTTCACTCTTCTTTGAATATCTCTAAGGATAATTAAATGCTGTTTAATTTTACCTTTGTGCAGCGGGCTTGTTTCTGCAAACAGTTGCGCATCCTCCTCTGTTCTCCATCCGGGCAAGCAGAAATCACTACCAGAGTTCAAGGATGTGCTACAGCCAGGGGAAAGCATGGAAGGAGGGCATGAAGCAGGGCTGATGAGGGGAAGAGGGTGGATAAAATCCTGAGGGCCAGATAGAGAAGCTTGGAGCAACACCTTTGGCCCCATCTGCAGTCCAAACTAGGTAAAGGTAAAGGACCCCTGACAGTTAAGTCCAGTCGCAAACGATTCTGGGGTTGCGGCGCTCATCTCACTTCACTGGCTGAGGGAACCTATGTTTGTCCGCAGTTTTTCCAGGTCATGTGGCCAGCATGACTGAGCCGCTTCTGGTGAAACCAGAGCAGTGCACGGAACTGCCGTTTACCTTCCCGTGGGAGCAGTACCTATTTATCTACTTGCACTTTGATGTGCTTTCAAACTGCTAGGTTGGCAGGAGCTGGGACTGAGCAACGGGAGCTCACCCCATCGCGGGGATTCGAACCACCAACCTTCTGATCGGCAAGCCCTAGGCTCAGTAGTTTAGACCACAGTGCCACCAGTGTCCAAACTAATCAAGACGTTAATGCATCTTTCCATTCAATGTGCAGGTTTTAAAAAATGCATGTGGCATCAGCTAAGAGCTGCTTATAATTATTGCGGCTTCAGCAAGCATGGATGGAACTTTTAAGAGGAGGGCGTTCTCACTTCCAGGTCACAACCCAGGAGGAAAGGATTAAATCCAACTCTCTGCACTTGCGGCAACCCTGATAGCTATTAGCTCTATCCATCTGATGCTTCTTTTGCATCTTTTTAACACCTGCATGTTAAATGCGAAGATTTAATAATCACATCTAGTTTGGTCCTCAGTTCTCTTAGAAACTCAATGACAATAATTAGCTTTTTGTTTTCAGTAGCTGGTAGGTGGTGATGGCAGGATTTATGTTGTTCTGTATACTGTGTATATACGGACAATGACAATAAAATTTATCTATCTATCTATACCTTATGTTCTGCCCTAATCCCTGTGATACAGAAGGAGAATTTTAACATGAAAAGCCCAGTTTTCTTAGCATTCATTAGTTACACTATACAGCATTGCTCTATTTGAAACAAGCAGGCTGGAATCCAAAGTTTACCAATAACAGCTACTCCTGTCGTTCAGCATGTGTGCTTGACATAGAGCGGTTCTGTGGGCGTCAGCGGGGTTTGGAATAATTGTCTTGTCTAATTAACTGGTTATCAAAATGGAACATTTCATTATGGCACAATTACTAGTTGCTTTGCTAAGATACAGAGGCGTCAGGATTGTGACTCTGACATATGCTTCCATCAACTCTGATTTCTCCCTCCTCCCAATAATCAGTAACATATTTGCTCCCCTCTGCTCCTTCCCAACACCCACCCAGTCCCTTAATGACTAATGAATGCTCCAGCTGACGAATAGAAAAATAAACCCACAGGCATGGCAGATTATCTGGGGAAACATGCAGAATATTTATTTTTTTAAAAAAAAAAAAATCTTTAAATCTGATAAATGTCTGGAATTAATATCTCTGGGGGAATAGATGATTAAATTAGAAAGAAGGCTAGTTCAGTCAGTATTTAAATGAATCTCCTTGCAAAGCTCTTTTAACATGGATGGTTTTTAAGCAGCCCTGGTAGGAAGTGCTGTTCATATTTTGCCCTGGTTTTTCAGGGTGTCAAGTGGGATTTTAGCCACACATTTCCCATTATTAGAGTCAATAAGATGCCACAGTAAGTACAGTGGTGCCCCGCAAGATAAATGCCTCGCCAGACGAAAAACTCGCTAGACAAAAGGGTTTTGCATTTTTTGAGCTGCTTCGCAAGACGAATTTCCCTATGGGCTTGCTTCGGAAGACAAAAACATCTTGCAAGTTTGTTTCCTTTTTCTTAACACCGTTAATACAGTTGCAACTTGACTTCGAGGAGCAACTCATAGAACGCAGTGTGGTAGCCTTTTTTGAGGTTTTTGAAGACTTTGGTGATTTTTGAAGCTTTTCCAAAACTTTCCCAACACCGTGCTTCGCAAGACGAAAAATTTGCTAGACGAAAAAACTCGCGGAACGAATTAATTTCGTCTTGCGAGGCACCACTGTACAGTTTCTAAACAGGGCCATAGTTAAATCAAGTTAACACATACAAAGCAAGTAAGTTTTTCTGCAAGTAAAAGCTTGTCAGTCAGACAGTTGTTTTAAAAGGGCACACAGGTAGATGCTATGCTTTCATATACAGAAGTCAAATAAGCAAATTATCAGATATGTCTTCAAGGCAAGGACGAGATATAATAGCATAAAGGGTTAAAACGATAGAAATAAAAATATAAGCAATAACAATCTTATTTGTTAGAGTCTGCAATTCTAATATTAACAGAGAGGAAGGCAATAGAACTTGCAGTTGACTGGGGTTTAGTTTGACTTTGAAAGGAAATTTCACTTTTATCTACCAGACCGGGGGGTGGGGGAGAAATGAAATGATCTGAAGTGGCAAAACTGTCTTATGCATTGTGTAATCAAAAAAGAAGTGTGGAATGTTAACTCTTAGAACAGGAATATTCATTGCTAGATTGTCAACAAAGTTTTTATTGTTTTATTTAACTGCGAAAGGTGGCGGGCCTGTTGTGGGAAAAATCCCACCCAACTGGCTTTTCGATCTGCATCTACATCCTCCACCTCTTTTTACGTCCTCAGCAGGTTGGGCAGGAAGGGGAAAAGCAGAAAGGGGAAAAGGTCCCCTGCAGAATCTTGTGTTCTAGCTCTTAACTGATTCATTCCAAGCTTTAAATATAGGTCCTCTGGACAACATTCAACATTTTCTTCAGTTGAGTGCATGGTGAAATCTAAACTATGTGCTGCATGTTGAATCATTTTTGTACTGCGGAGACTCATGTGGTATTCCAGTTTGAACTAACCATCTGGCTCCCAATCAATTACATTTAAATCAGTGTACCACAAAACCACAATGAGTGTGCCCTTTTGAGGATCCTGGAAAGAGGATATTTTGCAGCGTTATGAACAAAAAGCATGTTCTATTGGAACAGAAGGCAATCTTTTAATGGTTTGAAATGCAGAATCTGTATCCATTTGGACAACAAAGAAGAGAAACTGGAGAAGGTTTCTATCTATAGTTGAGTCCCCCCTTAACTTGCAGAAAAATAATGAGGGATCAAGCCAGCCTCGTAGCTGATGCCCACGCAGCACTTGCCAAAGACTAGCAGTGGGAGGTTGGATTGGGCTGAGCAGATGCTCAGCGGATGCCTTCCCCACCTTTGAGGTGATTGCTGGAAGCTGTGCTTGTCATAGAAAGCCTGCCAACCTCCTCCTTACCTATAATTCTTGCCATTAGTTGCCAGATAGATTAAGAAGGAATGGTAGGAGGGAAAGAGTGGGAGGTACGTGCACACATGCACAAAAGGGGTGGGAGGGTAAACGTACCCCCTCCTCTCCATCCCTTCACAAGTTGCACATGTGTTAGTGTGTAATGCATACTGTGTGTTCTTTTTGTGCATGACACTTGTATGCATTTGAGAGCATACCGTGTGTGTGCATACACACACACACACACACACACACAAACATTTCTATTTTATTTTTTGCGATATGTGGAGTGTGCTGGTACAGTTGCAATCTTTTACCGAGCACATATATGCATAGCCCACTATGAGTTATTGTGCATTCCCCCTTTTATTCTCTACTATAGTTACATGCCAAAGCAAGAGTCAAAACAGTATTATAAGAAAAGGCAAGGCCTGTCAGAATTGTGGGGTGAGGTTTAAAAGATATATTGACATTCATATTGACACTCATATTGAGGGGCTGTTCACGGTTAGCATTGTCAGATTCACCTGCTCACAAACATATGATTATGGTTGTTAGGAGTAAAATGTGAAGGCAAAGTGTTTTGTAGCCTTCAATACCAATTAAAAGAAAACAACAACAACACACATTCATTCAGTTCCATCCTGTTGGTGGGAGGAAGGAGGGAACAGGAGTGCTTGTGTATCCTGCAGTGAGATGAAGTCCTTCAAGAGAACTGAGCTTTCGCTTCTTGCTAGCTCCACCAATTAGCTTATATTTATAGCATTAAGTTCCAGTCCAGTCCAGGTAATCTGCCCGTAATAGAAATCCCAGAGCAGTGATCCTTGATATATTGGGGCCGCACCAATATCCCTTAACAGATGGTCTGCGCGGTTAATTCTAATAGTGCCACCCACCTTTTAAGGGATAGAGTTGGGACTGAATCTAGCCCTGCCTTTCTCCCTTTTTGCAATCCAGAATGGGATCAGTGTGTGTGTGTGTGTGTGTGTGTGTAAGTAATTGTGTACAAGGATCAATAGTTCAGGACTTTAATCAAAAAATTGTCAATTGAAGCTTAAGGCCCAAAGGCCTCGTTTGTCAAACAAAAGAGTTTTATATTACCGTATTTTTCGCTCTATAGGACGCACTTTTTCTCCTTCAAAAATGAAGGGGAAATGTGTGGGCGTCCTATGGAGCGAAGACGCCGTAGCCCCGTGACCCTCTCCCGGCTGGAGAGGTGAAGCGTGGCTATGGCAGGAGCCTCTACAGCCCCACGTCACCTCTCCAGCCGGGAGAGCGCACGCGGGGCTAAAGAAGCACCTGCGACCCTCTCCCGCTGCTATAGAGGCTCCTGCCATAGCTGCGTGTCACCTCTCCAGCTGGGAGAGGGTCGCGGGAGGCTGTTTTAGCCCCGCGCGCGCTCTCCCGGCTGGGGAGGTGACGCGCTGCTACAGAGGCTCCTGCCATAGCTGCGTGTCACCTCTCCAGCTGGGAGAGGGTCGCGGGAGGCTGCTTTAGAACCCGCGTGCGCTCTCCCGGCTGGGGAGGTGACGCGCTGCTACAGAGGCTCCTGCCATAGCTGCGTGTCACCTCTCCAGCTGGGAGAGGGTCGCGGGAGGCTGCTTTAGCCCCGCGCGCGCTCTCCCGGCTGGGGAGGTGACGCGCTGCTATGGCAGGAGCCTCTATAGCAGCGCGTCACCTCCCCAGCCAGGAGAGGGTCGCAGGTGCTTCTTTAGCCCCGCGCACGTTCTCCCGGCTGGAGAGGTGATGCGTGGCTATGGCAGGAGCCTGTCCGCTGCGCCTTTCCGCTGCTCCCTGGCCTGCTCTTTGGGGCTGGTGGTGGGCTTTCCCCCGCCAGCCCCAAAGAGCAGGTCGAAAGGAACCTGAAGCCTGGAGAGCGAGAGGGGTCAGTGCACACCGACCCCTCTCGCTCTCCAGGCTTCCAAGGTAGCCGCCTGAACGCACCTTAAAGACACCTTGTTTTAGAGCGGGAAAACAAGAGGGGGAAGTTCTCCCCCTCTCTGTGCAGCGCCTCCTGCCGCTTCACTGAAGGGGCGCTGGGCAGAGAGGGGGAGATTTTTTTTCCCTTGTTCTCCCCCCTCTAAAACAAAGTGCGTCCTATTGTCCGGTGCGTCCAATGGTGCGAAAAATACGGTACTTGAGTGAAAATTTTAAATGGAGACAGGAAGGGCATTCCTCTTGGATGGGAGCTGGTGCTTGAAGCCAATGGTACCACATGCCAGTGACCACATGCAGGTTGATGCCATGAGCAGGACCCTGCACACCTTTTCTTTTACGATGCTGCTGATAGTGGGACTTGTGGAAGACTCCCAGTGGCGTGCCAAAAATCAGTGTGTGCAGAGTTTTCATGACTGACTTGTGCACACAAACGGTAAACTTCCATATTTGCAAGAGGAGCCAGCCTCACCATGGACTTGGCTCAAGGAGAATGTGGTCAAAATCCCAAATATAATTCAGATGCTAAGAGCAGCCTGGATGTAGTTATAAGGTCTAAAATTAGTAGCTAAAACCATATCACCTTCCATGGCAGGTTTATGACTCATAGCTCTATTTTTACTTTACAGATGGACACAGATTACAGAAACACTTTATTTATATCCGAAACAAAATGCATGTCTTTCAGTAGATCTGTAGATCAGGGCTTCAGTTTTACAAGCCCAGTTCGGTGCTACTGATTGAGTATTAAAGCATATATTTTTGCTGATACTATTTTGACAAAAGTTCTAGTCACACATTCCTTTAGTGCCTGCAGGGCAGCCTTGCCCCTGACTTTGCAGCCACTTCCTGGGAAAATGGAGAGTGGCTCACAATTTCCTGTAAAGGAAGTGAAATGGACAAGCTCCTGCTCATGGGTAGGGATTACATGCAATTGGGACACCTTGCTGACAACGATGCACATGGCATGCTTATTTCAGGACAGAGATGTGTCTTGGGGAATGAGGCTAAACAGTTGGCCTCACTTTACAGTGACTGCACAGTTCCCCTGCACGCAAGAAAAGCATGACTAGAGCAAAAGGCATATTAATTTTATGGGACAGAAAATTCCAGTAATTCCATACTTTCCTTTTGCCAATCTTGATTATTTCGGTCTCAGCACGAAGCAGATAAATGAGTAATTTTAGAGAAATCTAAGATATGCTTTAAAAACAGCTTCCATAGGATCTTCATTCATTTGGATAGACTTGAGCACCATATTCTGTGCCTGAACTAGGGATTTTGCTCTATATGTTTTAAAGGAGGCATTTGCAAGTGCAACATAAACATCTCACTTGCAATTTATTTGACTGTATGGAACACAAATGTCGCCCTTCCACTTCCTGTCTGCTTGAAGAAGAAAAGAGGACTCCCAGATAGGGCTGTGCATCAGATTCATCCAAGGCCCAAATCAAATAAGGCTGATTCAGGAAATCAGGGCATTGGTCGAGTCAGGTTGAGAGACCCCTAGGTCAACATGGCTCATTAGGCTTCTGAGATTGATGCAAAGCTTGAAGGGGAGGGGGCTTGATGGAGAAAGAAAAAGCAGGCATGGGGTAGGGAGGAGAACTCACAAAAGGGGGGGATCTGCTGGGCAGCTGCATCTTCGTGGGAGAGGGGAATGGATGCTTTTCTCAGCCAGCCTCACCTTTCCACCAGACCTCTCCGTCTTTCCACCCCAGCTGGTTAGCAAAACGATTTGATCTGCCAGTTGCTGATCCTTGCCAAGCTGCAATGAAGCCCTTCACAATGGAGTAGAATCCCGCAGGGCTGAATCTTTCTGCTTACCAACCCACTCCTCCGTCTGGAAAGGGGAGGCCAGGATGCAGCATCTCACTCCACCCCAGCCTCCCAATCATATGTTGAGAATAAGGTTTTAAGAAGCCTTAAATTGCTTTGGGGGTGGATCTGGGGCAGGGCGGTCGGCCCCCAGGTTGTCACAGGACACAGTGGCCTGTTCCTGGGACCACAGATCAGGAAGCCTTTGCCCAGCCACTCGGGATGTGGGTAGCGCTGTGGGTTAAACCACTGAGCCTCTTGGGCTTGCCGATTGAATGGTTAGCGGTTCAAATCCCCGCGGCGGGGTGAGCTCCCATTGCTCTGTCCCAGCTCCTGCCAACCTAGCAGTTCTAAAGCACGCAGTGCAAGTAGATAGATAGGTACCGCTCCGGCAGGAAGGTAAACGGCGTTTCCGTGCACTGTTGTGGTTTCGCCAGAAGTGGCTTAGTCATGCTGGCCACATGACCCGGAAAAACTGTCTGTGGAAGTGGACAGATGCCGGCTTCCTTGGCCTTTAAAGCGAGATGAGCGCCGCAACCCCAGAGTCGTTTGCAACTGGACTTAAATGCCAGGGGTCCCTTTACCTTACTCTTAGGTAAGGGAAGGTCGATAACTGCTGAATTGGCTGGTTGTTAATATCTCATCCTTCAGTAACCAAATATCATAATTTTTGTCTCTGAACAGTTGATATTCTGCAGCTCATTACAACAATGAACAGTTAATTGCATAACATTCTTGTAAGGCCAACATGAATGATTATGAGTTGAAAATATGATTTTGGCAGTAATATGCTATTAACCTGCTACAAAAATCAATAAGTAAAATGATCATTCTTTAACAGTGAAGATTTTTGTATTGTCTCTTTCATCCCCGGCTCTCAATATATTTTCGGCCTCCACCCGTCACCTTCAACAGACATACACACACTTCTGGGTGGAAGAAATAGCATTTGCTGGTGGTACTGTACCTTGTGCAAGAAATTTAGGTGTTACTTTCTCTATGTAGCTGCATCTACATGACTGCTCCAGGTTGGAAGTATATCAAGGAACTAAACCAGCCCTTTGTAGTTTGAGCTGTACCCATGAAAATCCAAATCTGACTTGCAGATGTGCAACAATGCTTCTTATATAGATATTTGCATGGTTTAGTGTGTGCACTTATATTGATCAAGATTAATAGCATGCTTGCCTTCCTTGCCCTGAGAGCTTTAAAAGACTTTGGAGGAAGGTTTTGTACATGAAAATAAGTATCCATATCCATATGAGTGGCTCATGTAGCCCTTTGAAAAGAAAAGACAAAAGTTGAAGTTGTCTGTTCCCCACACCAGTTCCTTGCCAGCTCAATAATATTTTCTAAATTTACTTTTTTTAAAAAAAATCTTTTGGCAGTGCATTATGCTTCTTAAGTATACCTGTTCAGCATTATACACCAAACCTATTTTGTTGTTTTTAATGGTCTCCTGAGGTTCCCCATGTGCCAGAGTAAGGCTATCCCCTTTTGTGTGAAACTGAACCGCCCTGAGACCTCCAGGTATAGAGCAATGTATAAATTCAATAAATAAATAAACCAGAAGCTGTGGGAGATCAGATCTTGTCAGCTTCACTACTCCTTCAACATTTGGGACACGAGCAAAAGGCTTCAATTTAGGGCAGTGGAGTTCAGGATTCATTCCCCTGCTCTTATTGTCTTTCCCTGTTATGTTTGAACAGTCATAAGATTATCTACACTAGGAGAGAGAATGTTCTCCAGAGGCAACTGCACATGGAACCCAAGGAAATGCATGATTAATCTGATTAATAGATTCCTCACTATCATTTCATTTACCTGTTTGTCCTGGATTTAAGAGTTTGCTGCATATGAACTTCAATTCAATTTAAGATTATGAAGATCAAATGTTTGTTAAGCTGCTACTTCTCACATTTTACCTTGAGAAACAGGATCATTATCTACAAAAAAACTGCAACTTCTCCCTGGAGCGAAATCTGCCTGAGTGTAACTAAAGTAAATTTTTTAAAGTAGGAAATTTATTCACTGACAAACCTGATATCCTCTAGGGAGTCTTCTGAAGAAATTGGGGTGGGTTTTTGAAGCTCAAATTGGCTTCACTTGTTAACCGCAAAGCAGTTTTTTTTTTCCTTGTTAAGTTTGGAAACCTTCATTTCAGCTACATATAAATGGCCTAAATCTAGTTTTTATCTCATGTAATTTTTATGCAAATGAAAACATCCCAATTGCTGAGATGTTCTAATAAGATGAGGACAGCTGGAGGAGTTGTTTTTTTAAAAAAAAGTCTGGTTTCCCAGAATGAATATTAACATTGGGTTGCTGCCCAATGTTAATAGTCAGGTTTTCATTGGACTCCTCTCTTGGTAGTTATGCTGTACAGCATTTGACATCACAAGTATCTGACTTTGGATTAGGCAGCTACATTTGTCCAAAACGAAGCCATTTGGATCCAGGCTTAGTCACACTTAGAGTAGACTCATTGAAATAAACGTGACATAATTTAGTCCCATTTATTGAAGCAGATCTGATTTAAGTGTAAGCAGTAAGTTGAGCTCATGTTTCATTCACACTGTAAGCTCTTAACTCACCTGGTCCTTATTAGTTATGAGCTTAAACAGAAATTCATACCAGTTCTAGTTACAGAAATGGTAATGATGCATAACATTATGGTTTGTCATACTTTACAAAGTTAAGTTTACTTCTTCACTTCTCTAGGAACTCCTCTAGAAGCCCCCTGGTTGATTTCAGGGCAAATGAAGAGGGTTCATATCATTGCCAACATGAAGCAATATAGCTCACTTCTGTGATGGCTTTACTCCTCGATTTGAAAAAGAAACATTCAAAAAGTTCACACTCAGAGATTTCTAGCTTGTCAGCCTCCAAGCCTATAAATCCAAGTCTTGGATGGGGTGGGCGTTCTATCTGTCAGTCGAGTGCCATCATGACATATGAAACATAAGGCTATGTATTTTAAGGAATCTATCTTATCACCATAGATTTTCTTACCTCGAAAACACCAGAAGGACAAGTACTATGAACATCATGGTTGCTACACAGAGAATCCTGTCCCTTAAAATGTTGTATACTGCCCCAGGATGACTCACATAATGAAGCAAATCACAAATAAAAAACTATGCAAAAACCAACTAAGCAGTAAAACAATACAGAAAGGAATAAAGAAATTCTAGCATCAACAACGATAAACTCATCTAATGTAAACTAGAAGCTATAGCAAAGAGCATTTTTGCCTTCCTACAGAAGATTGTAGGTCAAATGGATTTCCTGGAGTTTTGTTGGGTAGGGTCTTCCAAAATCCAGGTGCCACCATCAAGAAGGCCCTGCCCCACTTACCCACCCACCTGTTGCGGATTGGATACAGGGAAGGACATCTCCTGATGACTGCAGCATGCAGTTAGACTTATAGGAGATGGTTCTGTTAGTAACCATTTCAGACCATAATTTTTTTTACACTTTGAACAAGACCCAGAATCTTGACCACTTCACACAACTAGTTAAGCTATCTCATGCACTGCGGAAGCATACAGATGAGATACAAGATAGCACAATCTATAATAGACCAGGTACCATTTATTGATTCCAGGTTCTTTTTAATTGTTTAGATATGGTGGTTTTGATTTAGGAAAATTGCAGACCAATTGCAGTTTCACATCAGTCATACATGAAGTCTCCTCTTGTAACAAATCAAAGCAGGTCACAGTCCCCTTCAGGAATATGCAAGGAGTAAGTCACAGCACAGTCAGAAAAGTACCATCCTATTCTGTTTGTTTAATTAATATTCTTTTCTTGGGCTTTTCAGGCATATAAAAGAAAAACTGAAGCAGCAAAGAAGGAGTATCTAAAAGCTCTGGCAGCCTACCGGGCCAGCTTGGTTTCCAAGGTAACCAGACTATGTTTCATACGTGAATCGCTATGGATGTGGCAATGATAAATTAGTTGCAACTCGTGGAAGTCTCTGGGGAGGAGCAAGTTTATAAGAAATGCACTGTAGCCGTGCTATCAAAACTGATTTCAGTGTTAACTACCTTCTGCAAGAGCAAAGCGAAATACTTTGTGGCATGGCTCAAGGATACATTGTAGGGATGCCAGTCTCCCCCTCTTACAAAACAAAAAAAAACCCACCTGGTTTACTGTAGTATATTGCAATGTTTAGAGGCAGGACTTCTGGGATTGCTCCCTGCTGTCACCAGAATCATAACTTTGATTTGAAGGTCTGGGTTAATACTTGTTTACCCACATAATCAAAGACAGATTGGATCATCTGCAGAGCGATCCCAAACCCCTTAAAGCAAGACAGAACATAACTTTCATTAGATGGTTTTGTCCACAGTCAAACCATACTGGAGGTTTCGTGTTCTTCACAAAGCTGTCAGCTCTTTGTAAGCACCATTATGGCATGGAAGAGCCAAGGCCAGGTTTCGTGAACTTTGCATGCAGCTGATATGTGCTGGATATACATATTTACCCCTTCAAGGCTGATTTGCAGCAGCAGAGGATCTGGCCTGGTGATTAGGGCCCAGAGAATTCTGCATTAAATAAATCAATAATAATAAAAATAATAAAATCCCATCACCGTCATTTTATATATTGCATTACCTTGTAGAATGTTGGTGTTTTTGTTAGATTCAGGAGTGGTAGTAGCAGGTGATGCAAAGGGAGACAGCTTCAGTTGGGGTGTACCAGAAGATAAACAAAAGAAACCAATAGGTTGTAGAAGAAGAGACTACAGCCCACTTGCTCTCTGTTCCACAAGGAAGAGTTTAGAAGATTTTTAGGTACATTAACTGCAGCTTGCTATGTCTTCCAAACCCAACAAACTGTGGTTAATCCTAAACATCAACCAACCAAGTTTATGAAGCTGGTTTTTCAACTAGTTATATTTAGTTACAGTTTATTATTTGGACGGCATGCCAAACTGTGGTTAATTGCAATCAAAAGTGTCCTATCTCCTCCTTGTGGCCATGCTAGGGTGATGGAGGGAGTGTGTGAGCCCAATGCTCACTACAGATCTTTTGATAGCTTAGTCCAGAGCTTTCCAAACTCTTCATGTTGGTGACACAACTTTTAGACATGAATCTTTTCGAACAGCACAGTAATTCAATTTTACTAGCAAACCAGAGCATAAACTAGACCCTTCCCAGTCCCGGGAGGAGTGCAGGGAGCATTTGCGCGACACACTGCAGCCGACACACTAACGTGTCACAACACACAGTTCGAAAAGCTCTGTCTTAGTCTTTACATGACACCCAAATGCATCTGCTTGCCTACTGTTAAAAAGAGGATGGTGCACTAGGTTGACTTCCATTAGATCCAGGGTATAGCATTGGGAAATATATGTTGAATAGTTGTTTTGTTAAAATAGGTTGGGCAGGATCCTACATCTAAGGAAACAAAGATGGGGAAGGGATCAATCAATGTACAGCTATGATTGACATCTTCAATCAAACATATTTGTACATGGTTGTCCGTTCATTTGTGCACTTACAAGCATGATAGTAAAATTGTTCATGTGATCATTAAGGTCATTTGAAGCTGGCAAGCATGGACCTCTGTTGTTGCCT
Source organism: Podarcis vaucheri (assembly GCF_965113315.1). Taxonomy (NCBI): domain Eukaryota; kingdom Metazoa; phylum Chordata; class Lepidosauria; order Squamata; family Lacertidae; genus Podarcis; species Podarcis vaucheri. The sequence continues at coordinate 77,212,702 of NC_138764.1, forward strand.
CAAACCCAGAAAGAATTTGCAAGCGATACTGGCCCCTCCTTTCCAACATATGCTTCATATTATTTTGTACTACCTGCAGATTGTGAATTCTCAGTATCTGATATACTGAGTGGAGGACTTCATTTTTCAAATTTCATAGGATTAGAAGTTAGGAATGCCTTCTATCCCAAAACATGGGCTTGGCAGAGAGAGCAAGATGCTGCCTCTGAAGAGCCCATGGAACATTTGCAGCTGTTCAAAGGAATAGGATGTGAGGAAGAAAAGTGTGGGGCTAGGTCTGCTACTGTAGAGAGGCCAGGAAACTAGGCACTAGCTTCTGATGAATGACATAGCAAAGGAAAAGTAGCTGGAATTTTATATGAATTTATTTAGAAGAAGAAGACACTATTAAATGGAGTGTCAAAGGAAAGAGTTGAGTGAAATTGGGGAGTGGGCCTTGAAGGGTTAAGATTGGCAGGTTTACTCTGTAAATACGGTATTTTTGTATTTCTGAATATATCCAGTAGGTGGCTGTTGCCGTGTATACAGTGTGGCTCATTTGCTTTGCGGTTGTTTTTCTTGTCTATAGTAATGGAAGCATTTCTGTGCTGAAGTAGTATTCTGCACCAGAGCCAACAACTATCACTACCTGATGTCACATAGATGCATTATAGCAAGATGAGAAAGAGCATATGATGGAGCAATAACTTGTAATGGTGTGGGTGATTAGGTGGCAATGGGAATAGGAAAATAAGAATTATTATCTGCTAGAACAAAGGAGACACTGAGATATAATAATGATTTTTTTAAAAAATAATATCTGTGCTGGTAATCCATAGATATTCCTTCAGTGGCCACTGTAACCATGTTCTATGAATGAGAGATATATTGGGACAAAGGACTTTTTCAGCCTCATGGCCAAGCCTCCAGGAGCTGCATGTCAGCAATGGATGGGTCCAGAATGAAAGTGGGTGTCAGCAAAAGTGAGCAGAGCTGGAACTTTTCATTCCACCCCTCACTCATGCACTACACACATCTCATAGAATCCCGAGGGTCATCTGGTCTTGCAATGCAGGAATCTCAACTAAAGCATCCATGACAAATGGTCATCCAATCTCTGCTTAAAAACAGAGATGGTTTCTATGTGTGGCCACTGATTTACTTCCATACCCTTCACTCCACCTGCAGAAGAGTACACAAATTTGCCTATGACACAGAACAAATCCTTGCACACTTTTGCATGTGGGTCAGAAAGCCCGCTGGGCCCAGGAAACCCTCTTGGCACTCCTGACTGAAGCTGTGAGGGAGAGAACTGGATGGGTAGCCAACCTACTTCACAGGAAGCCACCTTGCATTGAGTCAGGCCATTGGCCCATTTAGCTCAGAACTGTCTGCACTGACTGGCAGCAGCTCTCTAGGGTTTCAGACAGGAGTCTCTTTCAACCAGGTATTGAACCTGAGACCTTCTGGCTCCAAAGCATGTGTCCTACCGCTAAGCTACCCCTCTTTCCCTATGCGGTAGGCACAGTGCTTCAGAACCACGGAGAGCTCCCAGCATCAGTAGTATACAAGCGGCCAAGCCAAGGCTGCCATTTTAAAGTGAGTTAAAATTGTGCGGAATTACATTTACTTTTTCCCTTCAAAAAAAAATTTAAATAATTTTAATTTCAGTATAATTAAAATAGGGGTAAACATGTACTTCATGCTGTGGAGTGAGCACTGAGGAACGTTGCCTGGGGAGTTAACAGAGCCATGCTTGAAGGTTAAGAGCTGTGGCAAAAAGGTCAAAAAGGAAATAATCCGAGTCCCTTTCATTGGTTTAAGTGTTTAAAAAGATTCATAACTGCGCTGAATGTATTTAAGGTTGGATATTTTGATATTGGTATTCTGCTCATGCTGCATATAATTCATTGGTGCAGTATCTCGCCGCATTTAGCAAAGCAGCAATAATAACTGTTGTGGGCTTTTTTTAAAAAAGAGTTTTAAAAGGTGACTTTCATATTTAAATAAATCTGGAATGAGGACTTTGAGAGAGAGAGCAAAAAAACCCCCACCATCACCCAATTATCTTTGCTGGCAAATGCCTTAAAATCTTGTCTATTGCTTTAGATAGATAAATAAGTAATTTTTTAATGTTAGAAAATCCCTGTACAGAGTGGAGCAGGTGGCATAGAAGATAGCAGACACCAACAATCCTTCAGTTTGGGACTGGGGCACCTTCATTAGTTACTTAGATGCTGAGGCCACCAGAATTAGAAATTGCTATATTCCCCTCTATTTTATTCCATCTCCATCACTGCCCAGATACCTCCCCCCTGCCCTGTATTTTTCAACTCTGAAGCCACTGTAGTTCAGTAGAAAGTTTTTTGGGTTTTTTTTTTAGTTTTGACCTCATTTCATCTCTCCAATGCATCATGAACTTACTGGGTGGCCATTGAGATGCCGCTGCCCATTTTGCAACTAATCAGTAGCACCATGGTGATTGTTGTGAATTTGAAAAAGGCAATAATTGTAAAACAACTGACAAGTGCAGCATAATTTAATAAGCAGCCTTAGATTTGTCCATCCTGGGCACTATTGGCTACTCTGACTGGCAGTTGCTTTAGGGGGTCTCAGGGATCCTTTAAGTAGAGCGGCTAAGGATTGGTCCTGGGATCTTCTGCATGCATAACATGTGCTCTACCACTGAGCTATGTTGCCTCCTCTCCACTGCTCCATGCCATATTGATTTCCATTGTGATATTTATTTATTTTGGCTAATAATAATAATAATAATAATAATAATAATAATAATAATAATAATTTATTATTTATACCCCGCCCATCTGGCTGAGTTTCCCCAGCTACTCTGGGCAGCTCCCAATCAAGTATTAAAAACAATATAGCATTAAATATTAAAGACTTCTCTGAACAGGGCTGCCTTCAGAAGTCTTTTAAAAATAGGATAGCTACTTATTTCCTCCACATCTGAAGGGAGGGTGTTCCACAGGGTGGGCGCCACTACAGAGAAGGCCCTCTGTCTGGTTCCCTGTAACATTACTTCTTGCAATGAGGGAACCGCCAGAAGGCCCTCTGCGCTGGGTCTCAGTGTCCGGGCTGAACGATGGGGGTGGAGACGCTCCTTCAGGTATACTGGACTGAGGCCATTTAGGGCCTTAAAGGTCAGCACTAACACTTTGAATTGTGCTCGGAAACGTACTGGGAGCCAATGCAGATCTCTCAGAACCAGTGTTATGTGGTCCTGGCAGCCACTCCCAGTCACCAGTCTAGCTGCTGCATTCTGGATTAATTGCAGTTTCCAGGTCACCTTCAAAGGTAGCCCCACGTAGAGCGCGTTATTGAACTTCAAGCACTGGAGATACGTGTTAAATCATGCATTTTACAACTTGTTCTTAGGTTTCCCTTCTTAGCATCATCTGATAGGAGGGGCAAAGTTTAAAAGGGGAGGAGAACTGTGCCTTTGAGTTATTCAGATGTCAAAGTTGCATGTACTTAATTTCAGTGACTTGTCCTTCATTTGCAATCTGTTCTATGTGTTCGTGTGGTTCCTCCTCCCGCCGTTTTGCAGAGCTCAGCTGACCAAGGGGAGACAAAAAGTGCCCAAACCAGCCAACCTTCAAAAATGATCCCACCGAAACAGCCCTTGTATACGATGCCACCACAGGCCTCATCACCCTATCCTGGCTTGGGCTCCTTCTTGTCCCCAGCAGACCTGCAGAGCTACCGTGGACACCCTCACCCCGGCCTCTCCAGGACCCTCAATTCCAAACCCATGTTGCCCAGCATCAGTGCCTCGCCACCCCCTTCTTTCCAGATCAGCCCCCCTCTCCATCAGCAGCTGTCTTTGCACCACCCACAGAGCTCCATCCTCAACCAGTCCCTCAGCATGCAGCAGGTCCCACAGCAACCCATCTTGTCTCCTTCCATGGCACTACAGGTACAGCCCCCAATGAACTCTTCACCACCAGGCCAGCAGGTGAGTGGCTTGAGCCCTAAATTACAATTCCTAACCATGAATTCTGCACATCTGGGTTTTGCAAACATGTGGCTGAACTACAGACGATGCTCAAAAGATCCGTGATTGAAGTGTCCCTTGGTTATTTGTTTTGCTAATCAGCAGCTCCCACTGGGCTGCTTTGAAGACTGGGGAAATGGTCCTTTGGAAGAGAGTGGCCTACTTCACCCTTACAGTTAACAATTTATCACAAATCTGCTGGTCTTACTTTCTTTGTTTGTCCTTGTTAACACTCTGGAAAAGCAAACCACGATCCCTGGCAAGAATTGTGGTTTTGTTTTGCTCAAGCAAACTATGGTTAGCAAGCCCTAGAATAAACCTTGGTTGCATGATCCCTGATTTGGACGTGAAGCTAAGCCAAAGGTCATGGTTTGTTTTTCCCATGGGAGGAGCAAAGATAGTGAGATAACACACATTCATGATGAACCATTAACTATGATTTACCATAATGTGTGAACAAGACTACTGTTTCAGCCTTTCCTTCCTCCTATGGCAGACAGGAATAGCATCTTTTGCTGTCTTTTCTGCTTGTTTAGCTAGTAGCAATTTTTGGTGAGTGTGGGCTGATTTACAGTGGGGGGAAAGGCATGGGAGGAAAGGCTTAAACACCTCCCAGAGCATAATTTCCCTGATCTTCAAAGGGGCTCCCCATCATGAACCTCCTGAATCACATCACATTGGCACACCCAAGACTACTTTTTCAAATGGCACGTAAAGGCCATTAACTGCCATTACTTTCTGGGTTGCAATAATTTGAATTCTTTAATAAAATGCACCACCTTGTTGTGGGAGGTTTCTATATACTGCCCCAAAATAGAGCAATATATTAGCCAGGCACCCCAAAGCACCGGTGGCAAAAGCTCAACATTGCTGCTGTTGTGCTAACTAATGGAGATTTTGTCAGTCAGGAGTTCTTATATTGAAAAGCATTTCAAAGTTATGCCCCTCATTTTCAAGTGTGTGGGTTTGTTCATCAAGACGGATCCCCCACAGTTTATGTGTTCAGGACGTCTGTCATATAGGTAATTGGATACATGGACTTATATGCGCAGAACCTTCCATGTTCCTGAACTCTCAGAGTTGGTATTTTCCTTAGATTCTGAGCTGCCTTGTATTTGCACCTGGTTGATGTCAATTGGGGGTGGTGGTGGAGAGAAATAGCTTTATTGAAAGTCTTCCTTCTGAAATGTCACATCATGGTTATCCATATTTTGAATATTATAATAGCATAATGCTCCTAGCTTTCTTTTGGGGATTGAGAGTGAGAAGTGATCTGCAAATATGAACATTTTTGTCATGGTTTATCACTGTGGTAGTTTGCAACGTAGTAATTTAGATCAAAATCTTCAAACCAGCTTCAAAATAATTATAGTGAAGTAGAACTAACACTAATTAAAGTCAGTTGAAGAGCTCTAAAGTAGGTGAACTTGGAAATGGAGTATTTTGCATCACTGGTCCAAATAAAGCTTAATTTTTATAAACCTTGTTGCTTGAATTCCTTGTTCAGATCTCCTCTTTTCCTAGTTAATAGATGCTGTTCATTTGATTATGATTAAACCATACACCAGCATCTGCAACAGCATCTCTCATTAGACTGTCTCTCAAGCTTTTTTGGAGTCAAAAAGGTGTCATCAGATGAAGCAACAGTGCTTGTAAAGATTCTCCTCACCACGTTAGTTTAACTTCAACTACTTTAATGCCTGTGAGAGACACATTTCTTTTGGGGAAAGTGTTTATGATTGCAAAGAAACAAAACAAAAACATAGATGCAGGCAAAAGCATCTATGTGTCATTGTGCATAATATGGGCAATAAATATGGAACGATTTTTTCTCAAAACATGACCTTGTAAAACAAGGAAGAGAAAGAAAGCAGCTGATTCCTTTAGAGAATAAACATCCTGTTGTATATTTTCACTTTGGTCTTGATTTAAATGAAGTTCTTGAATATTTTGCTATTCGTACATTTAAGCACTTTGCTCAGCTGGGACTCTGTTTGGAAGTTATAGGTAAAGCCAGACTGTTTTGCCCATATCCTGCTTTATAACATTTTCTTTTCCTCTGTTCTTCCACGTTTAGGACTTCTCTCATATTTCATCTGAGTTTCAGAACAGTGTTGGGCCGCGATCACCTGCTGCATCAAACCCCCCAGGAAATACCGAGTGGGACAATGAATACCCCAGCAGAGAGTGCGGAATTAACCACTGCAGGCCAGTAGACAAAATAAGACATTTCAGCATGTTTAGAGGGCTGTCTAAGTGATGGAAGTAATCAAAGCACCATGTTTCAAAAACATTCATACTTGTTTTGAGCATGAGTGTTTTTATCATCATCAACCTTTATTATGGTCCAGAGACCCTAAACCTTCCAAATGTTCATAGTTTCTAGAATTAATATCAGAATTGGTCATTTGCTCTAGCTGCAACCTTCCATTCTTTCCCATGTTTCTCCTCCATCTAAATCAGGTGAGGAAGCTGTGGCCCTCTAGAAGTTGTTCTACTCCAACTCCCATCAGCCCTAGCATGCTGGGCCAGTGACAATGGATTATGGGAGTTGTAGTCCAACAATATTAGGAGTAGTCCAACAAACCCCAGGCTCGGCATCCCTGCTTTAAGTAATGCACATGAACGAATGCATTGCAACCCTGGGCTTTTTTTTAAAGCAATCAAATTGCACATGATTGCATCAACAATACATTCAGTATACAAGCAAGAATCCCCATACAGAGTGTCACCATCCTGCTGGTGCTCATCTAGTTCTGAGCATATGCAATGTGAATTTTCTTTTTGATTTGCAAAAAAAGTAGGGCTTAGCTAAATGTTGACTCCATTGCTTCCTACCCACAAGACACCTGAGTCAGAATAGGAAGCATTGCTTACAGCATGATATCATGTGAATACTCCTCTACATTAAAAAAAAGTTCCTTGCATAATGAATACTAGCATAGCATGAGGAAAGCAAATTAGGAACCATTCTTTTTGATACCTGCTTCCTATGTACAGAGCATTTTTTGATGTATGAAGAATAATTCAGTTCTGTCCACTAAAGCAGTGTAGCTAAAATCCATGTTTATCATCTCATCTTTGATTTGTAAGAATAGGGCTCTTATCACTGATTGGCTACACATCTATTTTCATATATTGCTGTGTGGGTAGAAATGCACAGAAGGGGAAGCTTAGCCTTTCCCCCCCTTCAGCCATGTATCCATTGCAAACATAAACCAGTTTGACTGGCACATGTCATTTGCTTCCAATAAAGAATCTCATAAAGGATGCCGAGAACCACAGTTCTCTGTGGCAGTTCAACAGTTTGGTCTTACAATCTTTCAGTACCTTTGTGGGGGGAAGCCCCACAATTCCCAGGGTTCCCTGGGAGGTGCCATGATAGTTCAGTTGCAATGTGGATTAAGCACTGGACTTTGTTTTGTTTAAGAAGACAGGAATATGTTATTGAAACTTCAAGCTTTATCTATGGCATCACTCCATCCAGAAATACAGCACTCATCTCTACTCTCTGTGGTCATCCAGTGGAGTTTCTGCATAGAGAGCATCTCCCATCCTTTCTGTAGCACAAGTGAATATTGTACTGGTCCCTTAGGATTACTTCTGTCTGTTTTGAAGCTGCTTTGCTGCAGGGATTCCACCCCCCGTGTCCTCTTTGTGAATGTAAACCCCACCTCCCCACCCTGCCACCAGGGGAAGCCTGAAAAGTTTTTCTTGCTGTCCTTTGAGACAACTTGTCTCTAGTACCATGGCAAAACAGTTCTGTACACATAAGGCCTAAAGTGTTACATCTTGGCTCTGTAAATTTTGATAGTGCTTTAGAGGAGGAACTGAACACCCTGTTTTCAAATGTTAACTGTTTAAAGGAAATGTTTAGATAAATACTGGCTTTAAAAAAAAAAAGTGGCCAACATTTTAAATTATAGCCAGGGATTGCAGGTGCTTAGCTAGAGGCAAACAGCTACAGCCTTTTTCCCAGTGGCAAACTATTTTTATTTGGTTTTTTTTGCATATGTAAGATCCCAAGTTAAAAGGCCTCATTTTGCCTTACTGAGAAAGACTCTTGCTGAAGACACGCCACACTATGTACATTTAATGCACATTTAAAATGCATGGCTTCCCCCAAAGGAAGCTGGAAATTGTAGTTCCTAGGATTCTTTGTGTTAAGTTGTGGGTGAACATATCAGACGACACAGCGATTCTTCAAACAGCTCTTGTTTATTCACAGGCCAGAACAGAACTGAACTGAAGGGTTCAGTCAGCCTGCTTATATAGAGCCCCAGTACAACGTAACTGTAACAATTTTCTAAAACTATCCAATCACTGAACGTCACTTCCGATCCCTTATTTGCATATCTATCTACAGTATCCCCCTGCTGGCCCAGGGTGAGAACTTCAGTACATAACACTTTGAGGGAGAAACCATGGCTTTAAATGCATGATGTGGGTGTGACCTTGTTCCCGCTAGTCAGAGAATGCATTCCATTCATCCAGGTGTCCATCATTTCATTCACAAGCCCGCTGTGGAAGCATACCAACTGGGTCAGACATGCATCCTTCTTCCAAAAACTCATTTCTCCTGTTTGTAGCAAAAGCTGCTGAGCACAACTCTGATTGACTAGAAACAAGTGAGAAAGCTAACCCACGTCCCCTCTCTCTTTTCCAAACTGCTTCCTCCCGAAAAGAATAAGGGGTGGGTGAGAAGACTCTGGAATTTCTTTCTTTCTTTTACTTTTCTTAAGTTCCATTTGTATGCCTTCCCACCTCCAGCACCAGAGTGCACATTTATCTATTGTATTATTAAAGGACCAGACAAAGAGGTAAAGTGGCAAAAGATGCTTTTCTGAGGCAAGGCTGCCTTTCTGCAACAAGGCTGCCTCACCTTCACCTCCATTAGGTGGAAATGGAATTTGGGAAATTCAAGGCCAGACTTCAAGGCCCCTTCCTACAAAGAGAGAGCGGGGAAGTGCTTTTCCTTAAATAATCTGGAAAGTTCAAGAGAAGGCATAAATGTTTTGGAATGCCAGTGCTTAATGCTTTTTGAACTTGTGTAGAGGAAATGCTTGTTTGGGTCCTTCCTACTACACATATCCACACAGAACTTGCTGTGGAATAAATAGTACTTTGCAGCAGGAAGAACAAGTGTGGTATGTTATTTTTATAATAATGTGGGAGGCAAATAAGCAAATTCAAGCATATCTGGCATTCAGGACTTTCCGAAATGTTGCTGTTTCTATTGGTTCTATGTGATGCTGTTTGCAACAAAAAGGGGCTAATTTTTAAACATTGAATGTAAGTCTGTCTCTCTCTCTCTCTCTCTCTCTCTCTCTCTCTCTGTGTGTGTGTGTGTGTGTTTGTGTTTCTTTCTCTGTCTCTCTCTCACACACATAAGCACTTCAGAAGGCAGGTTATGTAATGGGACACCTGTTTTGGGGCTGATGTAGGTTAGAAGCCTCTCTTAAGTGCAGCTTCATTATATAGCTTAATATCAAAATAATATATCACCCAATATAAAAATTGCATTATTTAGGCGTATTGGCATGCTGAAGAATGCTAGAGTACCTTAATGAAACATGAATGCAGCAGGCAGGTAGCCGCTCTAAGGAAGGAAAACAAGCTCTTGGCATTCTGGCAAGATGCAGTATTGTGTGCACAGTGCCCCACACCATTCATGATCAAAGCGCTCACATTTCATGCCTTTGTCACAGTGAAAATGTCAGATTTCATGGTTTTATCTCATATTCCTGGAAAATCATATTTAAACCATGCAGATTAGGCTAAGGATGACAGAAAATCATTATAGCAGATTATGAGGTGAACTAACTTCTGCAGCAAAATTCCAGTGTGGGGCATATATTTTTTGGCAGGGGGTGGGTGGGGGTTGCTGATGATTCGAGCCTCCCTCACAATGTATGACAGTCTGCATCAAATGTCATCCCTGGACAAATCGTGCTCACAGTCTTCTCGTAATATTTGATGTTTGCAATGAACACACCGTTGTTCTTTTAAAGTCAGCATAATTCAAACGTCTGTTATGAAGGTCTAACATAGGCAGGGCACCTTGGACAGAATCAGTGGGCTTGGGTCATTCTGATGATAGGCAGAGTGTAATCCTTTGGTAATGGGATTCAGGGGAAAATGAATGGCACTATAGTACAATTGCTTAATTCCATAATTGTAGGAAATGCACTTGGCTATTCAATAAATATTATAATGGCAACACACCTCTCATATGCTCTTGGATGCTATAGCCCTAGACCATACTGCCTTGCTAAAGTTAGCAAACCCAGCCTCCTTCCTAATTAGTCTTCTTTTTGTGTGTGTTTTCAGACCAGTATATGTTTGTTCAGATTCTGTAGGGGCTGGGACTTAGGTTGGATCTGGACACATCAAAAAAAAGTTTCAGGAAAACGTGTTGTAAACATCACAAATGGAAATCACATTGATGAAAGATGAGGTGTTTGGGTTTTTTTGTTTTTTGCAATATACCTCCAGCATAGTGCAGACTTGTATAAAGAGAGGTGGTATAGATCAGGCTTCCTCAACCTCAACCCTCCAGGTGTTTTGAGACTACAATTCCCAGCATCCCTGACCACTGGTCCTGCTAGCTAGGGATCATAGGAGATGTAGGCCAAAAACATCTGGAGGGCCAAGGTTGAGGAAGCCTGGTATAGATGGTCTGCAGAAATTTTGAGCCATCCACACACACCTTGCAATTTTTGCAACCTTGATTTGAAGCATGTTTATCATATAATTAGTGGGCACAAATAGCACAAAAGTTGCTTTGACTACTTTACTTATTGTATATTTTGGTTATCTAGTGGAACAAACCAGACCCATAAAGCTTCAGACATTTTGAAGGCTTAAACTGTAGCATCTCATCTCTAGCTGATGAGGCACAGATACTGGCTTTGGAAGGGCAATGTTTGAATGCATTGTTACTTGAGATTGTTGCTTGTCACAGGAACATGGAGAGTTCCATCCCCTGCAATACGATGCAGTTTCCTCTTTTGCATCCTCAGAGCTTCTTGTGAAAATGCTTCAGCACTATCAGGACTGTGTGCCAAATCTGAAGTGCAGCAGCGTCTGAGCAGCAGATCTTAGAACCTTGCCATCAATATTTGCTCTGTTACTTTACTCAGGCTTGTTCCATCCTAATAATGGTCATGACCGCTGGGTTTTTCTCATTAAAGGCTACTGCTGTGTTTATTTTCCTTCTCTGTTTATCAGACATTAGACCACTGAATAATTGTCAGCCGCTCTCATCTCTCACAGTTAATTATTGTTTACCCTTCCATGCCACCATGTATGATCTGCTCTCTGGGCATCTTAATCAAACTTTGTAATTTAGGCTGTGTTCTTTAAACCTTTTAGTCCAGAGTGGTCATGGGAGCACTCTGGGATAAGCAGCTTGAACAGAGCATTAGTCTGTGAAGCAAAGCACACAGACCTGCTGACTTGCATACAGTCAGTTTGTCCAAACAAAAACAGACTACACTAATTCATGATGGAGACTGGAAGATTCATTCCAAATTATTCAGTCTTTCAAATCACTTGAGTAAGTGAACAAACACCGTAAGAAAGGAGAGATAAAACATAGTAAGCGCACTTAGTTTGGATTCAATTATTTATAGCAATGCCCGTAATGTGTTTGGGAGAGTAGTTTGTAAAATTAATGAAGTTTTGGTACTAGAAGACCTCACTACTTTGTCTACGTATTAAATCTTTGCTGAGGATAGGAAGACAGAACATTTTAAACGCTGCTTATAAAAAAAGTACAGATAAGTGAATTATAAGAGACAATGTGATGGACATGATAGGATGCTGACTTCTTTTGCAAACAGATATATCAGTGAAGTGCTTCACTCTATTCTCATTATTCCTACTCCAGTGTTTTTGAGGGGAGGGTTAATATCCAGGGCACAAACCACCAAAGATTTGCTACCACAGAGAGCCAAATTTGGGGTGACAGTTATGGGCCAATCTATTTAAAGCTGTGTAATGGAGAGCAGGGGTCCAGTTTAAAAACAAAAGAGCTAAAAAGCCATGCAAGTGAGGGGTGCTTAAATTGCCCTGAAATCTCCAGTCTTTTACTTCCTTGTAGCCTCTTCTTCTCCTACCCCTTATGAGCTGAACTCATTCTCATGGTTTGGCAAAAAGATTAGATAGATAGATGACAGATAGATAGATAGATAGATAGATAGATAGATAGATAGATAGATATCATTAAATTAACGTAACAGGTTTTCATTACTTTGACATTTGTGTTTGTCCCTCACCTTGATTGAGTTGGCTATTCATAATCTGGCAAAAATAAATTGTTTCTGTTCTTTGAGAGGGCAACTTTTTTAAACATCCTTTTTCGAAGTCATAGTGTGCCGCTTCAATTTGCATTAGATCCAACAGCATACATACCATTGGTTTTGATTATTGTGTTTTGCACCTAAGATCTCTGTAATCATTATGAATTTCAAGCCAAGGAAAGAAGGATTGCCCTTTAATCTGCCTTCCCATCTATTTGTAACTTACAAGCACAGACGATCCTAATGCTGCTATCAAAAGCTTGGATAGTTGTATCCCACATTTTAAAAAAAATCCAGTTTGTGGCAATTACAGTATATAGCAAGTAGGGAATATATAAACCTATATACCAGTATGGAATATATTCTAGATGTGCCTGCTAGCCTGGTGGTTGTATTATGATTATGATTAATATTATTTTTCACAATCTCACCCATCCTCTTCCTTCTGTTTCTCTTACAGCATGCTGCCAAGGGACAAGTCACTCTACCTCACTTAAACCCTGACATCTCCATTCCGCAAAGGTGAAAAGGAAGGACATTTAAGAGGGTCTGTGATACAGGCTACCCAGATGGGCATCAAGCAAGTCACAAGGGCAAGAGAGCACCTCGCCTTTGGCTTCATATCCTGGCTCTGAGAGCAGCTTATTCCTTTCCTTCTCTTCTCCTCTTCCTCCTCCCTCCCTTTCTCCTTCTTCTCCGAAGTCCTATTGTACATGGAAGCCAACCTTGCATAAATCACAAAGAACAAAATTTACAAAGGACCACCCCCCCAACCCCACCTGCCTGCCCCGCGCGCCTTTCTCTGCTTGCCACCAGCTTAGCTATGGACCATTTTCCTAGCGAACTGCTTTTTAGATTCAGCACAGACCCGGGTGCCGCGCTCGCTCAGAGGCATTAGGCTTGGCTCAGCAGGAGGAGACACTCTTTCGATGACTTGCTAAATGGCACTAACCTTTGTGCAAGACAAATGTGAAGTCTGTTGTGAATATTGTACATGCGAAAGGCCTCAGATGTCTGGCAAAAAAAAAAATTAAATTTAAAAATTAAAAATTAGAACCTGTTGTTTGGAGGTTAGGTGGACAGAGCAGATGGGAAGCAGAAGTGCAAATATGAGAGGGAAACAATGTGAAAAGACCATGAAAAATATAATTTGTTGGATAGTTGTAAGTAGCTTAATAAATGTTTTAGAACTGTGCTAAAGACATCTTTAAGATTTTTTTGTGGAAGAAATTAGTAGTTTACTTTATAGTAAAAGCATTTTATATTAATTGTAGCACATTTTTTTAGTTATACATAGAATGGAGATGTGTATAAAAAGAAACAAACAAAAAAAAAACCCCTGCCAAACTCGTTTCTATTATTTGTACAGCAAGAAATGGACAGTTTATATCCATGTTATATGGCATTATTATATTTTTTTTCCAGCCATATGTCCATCTATTTAAAATTGCTGACAAGGATTTTTGTCTATTTATGAAAAAATTAGAAAGCAGATTACAGTTTATGAAAAGTGCGTTTTCCATGGTTTTTTTTTAATTATTTTTTTTATTTTCTTTGTGGTGCTGTTTATGCAGTACCTGCACATTTTGGCTCACAATGCTTATCTTACCTTTCTTTATAATAAAACATACAAAAAGTAGAAACAAAGCAGCCTCATTCTTTTGTGGAACACACACAGGTGCTGTTCTGTGTCGGTTCCGTGATGGAAGTGCCAACTGTTCGGAGACACAAAATACTGTTACATTTCATGTGCTGCCAAGTCCTGAGTGGCTAATGATGTACCTGCACAATGAAATGCAAGATCATAGGCTTAAGAACGGCCAGTGTGCTTTGCTACATTAGCTGGGGCCCTACAATCCTGCAGTCCTGCAATCCTGTGATCCCAAGAGGAAATAGGAAGCATGGTGCAGTGGGTGGAGTGAGTGGTCAAACACTGGAAAGAAAATCCTATGTCAGATATCCCCTCCCTGCTGGAAGGTTCTCCAACCCTTGTCCTACGGATGTTGGAATTTCAATATTGTTGTTTTGTTGGCATCTGTCTGTCTCACGAGACAATGGGGCGCATCTCTGGGACACTCCAGTCAAATCAAACCAATTGGCAGCACCAAAATGATCTCTCTGGGACACAAGCCTGGGCAGTGTGTATGGAGGTCCTGGGCTGTCCCAGATGACCAGACCACCACCCCCCACCTCAACTTCACTGATGTGGTCCAAATGAAAGTAGAGCAAAATGTTTGGCACCAGCTGGGCAGTAGGAGTTGCCAGGAGGAGGCATACAAGACACCATCCAACCGTCCTGGGGACTCCACCGGATTTGTGTAGGGTTTACTCCTTAGCCTTTTCTTCTCCTGAAGATATCCCACAAGGCAACATAGGTTCAGGGTCAGCATTGCCTTATCCTAGAGGGGCTACCTTCCCAAGCTGATGTGCTCCATCTGCCCTTACTCCAACAGTAGTAGGACCGGAAGGGGGGGTGTCCCAGGGATGGACTGCCGAAGGCATGGTCCAAAGCTCACAAACAGACACACATGCAAACTAGGGAGAAAACTATGGAGTTTTGTTCCCAGATGGAAGGAAATAAAAGAGAAAACGTGGGAAATTATAGAGATGCGCATGAGTGCCCTTCCACACATCTACTTTGATGGTTTCCCACCCCCTCCTTTAGGTCGCAGACACTTGTTTTCTGCCTTAAGAGATCTTACTGCAGTTACTTGCCCCAATTTCGTGGGCTTATGGCTTATGGATGACCAAGCATGTGTGGAGTTCCTCTACCAATGAAAATTTTCATTTTCACCTCAGTGGAAGGGGCAGCCCTATGCCAAACAAGGAAATGCATGCAAGGAGCTAGTGCCCTTCAGACTGAAAGTGAACAGGGAAACCAACAGAAGCGTCCTCTTAGACTTTTGAAAATAACACATTTACAGTCATACCTTGGGATACAGATGCTTCAGGTTGTGCATTTTCGGGTTGTGCACTGCACCGAACCCAGAAATACCGTTACTTCCGGGTTTTGGCGTTTGCGTGTGTGCAGAAGCGCCAAATCGCAACCCGCACGTGCGCAGACGTGGCGCTGCGGGTTGCAAACGTGCCTCCCGCACGGATCGCGTTCGCAACCTGAGCGTCCACTGTAAGCTTTCATGGCCTAGAGTCCACTTCATCAGGTGCATGATGCATTTGCTCAGTCAGGAGTTCATGTATTCTGGACTACAACTATTGTCTATTGGCAAAGCAACCTTGAGTCCACTCAAATATTTATTGGTTGGAACCATTGTGTGGAAAGTGTACTTGAGGTAAAAAAAGGTAAAGGACCCCTGGATGGTTAAGTCCAGTCAAAGGTGACTATGGGGTTTCTCGCTTTCAGGCCAAGGAAGCCGGCGCTTGTCCACAGACAGTTTTCTAGTACCACTGCGGTGGGAAGGTAAATAGTGTTTCTGTGCGCTCTGGCACTCATCACGGTCCTCCGTGTGCCAGTAGCAGTTTAGTCATGCTGGCCACATGACCCGGAAAACTGTCTGTGGACAAATGCTGGCTCCCTCAGCCTGAAAGTGAGATGAGCCCCGCAACCCCACAGTCACCTTTGACTGGACTTAACTGTCCAGGGGTCCTTTATCTTTACCTTTTTTACCTGAGGTCATTTTCTAATTGCAGTTTCAATGTCCTGATAATTGTAAAATCTTGGAGCTATGGTGTTCCTCCTCCCGTAATTCAGTGAATTAATCCTTTGTTGACATCTGCCATCCTTGGATTTTCTGAAAAGGGTGGATTGAGAGAAGACATGATTTCTGCATATGGTTGGGTCTGTTTAGGATCTGAATCCTATGCAAGTGAATCCAAAACACAAAAAGATCTAGGGGCACTATGCTTTTGGCAAAGAACCAGTCTTTTATCTGATATTTTGTGGTGGCAATGCATACTTCTCCCACTTCAAACCAAAGGGCATTCGTGTTGCAATCTTACTATCAACTTGATAAGCCTCTAAATTAAGCACTATTCACAAGTTGGAGAATTCAATGTATCTGCCTTGTTTACTTGTGTTCTACATAGCATGAACTGATAGATATAGTCATCTGCTGAATAATGCACTGTTCTTATCTGCCAAAATCAGGGAGAAAGTATAATGCCTATACAGTGGTACCTCTGGTTACGAACTTAATTGGTTCCGGAGGTTCATTCTTAACCTGAAACCGTTCTTCACCTGAGGTACCACTTTAGCTAATGGGGCTTCCCGCTGCCGCCACGCGATTTCTTTACTCATCCTGGGGCAAAGTTCTTAACCTGAGGTACTATTTCTGGGCTAGCTGAGTCTGTAACCTGAGGTGTTTGTAACCCGAGATACCACTGTACCTGGTCTTTTTTCGGCTACCACACAACCCACTTTTCTCAGTTTAGCAGTAATGTTTTAGATTCAAGTAATTGGATATAAGCCAGTTCTGCCCTGTCGATTTCAACAGAACAAGAGGTGTGTGTGCGCGCGCACACACACACAAAAAAACTATACCACATACAATTATAGATCACTGTTGAACAAATACAGACGTAAAATAAAACCAAAATAAATAAACAGATATGTGAGTGCAAGAAAGGTAGTGACTAGAACTATTCATAACGGACATAATGGTAAAAGAAGACACGCTTACAAAACATGAACCCTATTATACTGAGGGAAAGTAATTAAAGTATTCAAATGTCCTGAGTCACTTTATGAGCCATATTCAGTCATAGGTTGATGGCCGGGGGGAAGGGACGGGATGCTCCTTGACCGTGTTTCTCCCTGCTTGCAAACAAAATAAAGTCAGACCAAACAGGTATGAAAGCATCCTTTTTCCTTTAGCCCCTAAGGACTCTCAGCTTATTAGTTAGGTTTTTTCCTGGTAGGACAGTATCCCACACTTCAGTGTACTGAGTAGTAAGATTGGCCCTGTCTACATTTTTCCAAAGCTGGTGGTAATACTAGCTGCTATAAGCAGGTGCACTATCAAGTCTTTATTATACAATTTTTTGTTATGCTTGATACATATAGATAAGTGCTAATTGAGAAGTTGGTATAATGTGGCACTTCTTTCTCGGAATACCATTGCCCAAAGTTCTTGCAATCTAGTACAACCTCACTATGGGTGGAGGAATGATCCAATTTCTGAACTCCCTCCAGCACTTTGGGGATGGCAGATGAATTTATGTATGAGAGTCTTCTAGGAGTCAGAATAAGAGTCACTTGACTACAGTTAATTTAGCATACCTAAGTTGTGTCCCATTCTCCAAAAGCAAGAGCTATCAAAATCACTTCATTAGTCATTTCAGTAAAACTAAGGGTTTACAGCACAATTCTATACATGTTTACTCAGAAGTAAGTCCATTGAGTTCAAAGGGGCTTAAATCAAAGGTTAGTCTGTACAGGGTTTTAGTCTTAGACATGTAATTAAACTGAGCCCCCTTTTTTTAAGTAGCTCTGTTCTGTTCATGCTGTCACTTTGACATAAAATCAATGTTATCCTGATTTTTTAACATCAATTTCTTGCAAGCCTTTTTTTTTTTTGCTTGCCAGTGTTGGAAACCTTTGTAGTTGGGCTTTCTAAGGAAAAAGAAAAACAGCACTGAGGTCATACCCAAGTAAGTATTATTTTCACAATTGTCCGAAACGTTTATTTCCGTTTTTCATTTCTTTTGACTTCGCTATGCAGCACAAAAATATATGCTCCCAGGCTCTGAGCCTAATTTCAAATAATTATTAGCAAACAAACATTTTGCTCATTAGAGGCCTGTCAATAAAGCATGATGCACGACAGGCTAATCCAAGTAAATCCACCTGACTGTTAAGATCAACACTGTTTTGAATGACTTGTTATACCTCCATAGGAGTAATCCAGTTCCAGGCACCTGTCACCACCTCACCTAACCACATTGCTAATGCAATGTGTGACACAGCCATGACCTATGAATATCTGAATATGCAGGAGCTCATTCACTCAAATTTTTATTTATTTATTTACTACTACAGTGGTACCTCGGGTTAAGTACTTAATTCGTTCTGGAGGTCCATTCTTAACCTGAAACTGTTCTTAACCTGAAGCACCACTTTAGCTAACGGGGCCTCCCACTGCAGCCGCGCCGCCAGAGCACGATTTCTGTTCTCATCCTGAAGCAAAGTTCTTAACCCGAGGTACTATTTCTGGGTTAGCGGAGTCTGTAACCTAAGCGTATGTAACCTGAAGTGTATGTAACCTGAGGTACCACTGTACTATTATATTTATTTATATCCCACTCCCCCCCAAAAAAAACTGAGACAAAAATTAAAACAATATGGATAAAACACAGGAAGCCAAACATATACAAAGTATAATCATTAACAGATAATCAACTATATTAGAATTAAAACAATATAAAAATCTATTTCAATGTTTTTAAGAATTCTTTTTTAAAGTCCAGAGAGGAGATTTATAAGTAACTCAGGCTCGAGTGTCCCCGTTACAAACAACATTAGGTGGAGCCCTGTTGTATCAGCCCAAAGACTTATCTAATCTAGCATCTTGTTCACACAAGGGTCAATCAGATGCCTATGGGAATCCTGCCAGCTGAACATGAGCACAGCAGTGATTCCTAGCAACTGGTATTACTTCCTCCATCAAAAAAAGAGGGGCGTATGACTCATTCACCACAGAAATTGAATCAGTACTTGGTAAACAATGCCTGCCTCTGTGAGCCACTCAAAGAGCATATATATAGGTTAAGAGCTGGCAATACAAATTCCATAATAAATAAGTGGGGCCAATGGTATAGCTGGCAGTCAACAGCACACACATGCACTCAAATGCTGCAGAGATCTCAGATTAGCAAAGCTTCCCCAGAAAGCAAATTTCCTAGAAGACTGGCCAGTGTTGTGTGGCTGAAATCCATTTGCATGCCCCAGGAGAGCAGGCAAGCAGAACCATCATAGCAAAGCCTCTTTTTTTAAGGGCATCCTTCTCCGTGTAGTGGAGCCCCATTCTTAGCAAGCAGAAGACAAAGCTGTTAAGCAAAAAAGGCATAAATCCCTTTGGATGCTAAATGATAGCCAGTGAAGCTTGCAGTCGTGCATCACACCTCCCCTCCCTTTACCGCTATTGATCCGAATCCCATTTTTTAAATTAAAAAAAACCCCAGGAACTTGGAAAGGTAAGAAAAGCTACCGCAAAACTGAGCAGTTACATTCAGACACAGTAGAATTTCATGCATCCAGCAATTAAATGTGTTAACTGCAGAATCCATTTACTGAAGTAAAACATGGATATGAAGTTAAAATCTACACAGAGATGTGTGGTCTGGAAATGAACTTGTCATTAAGCCAAAGCAATCCATGAACTTAAACATCAAGGATGGATGGAATTGCAGCCAGGGCAAAAAAACTGAAATCCTTGAGTATATACCGGTACATATATTTTAAGCAGACATCATTTGCTCCTTATTTACACAGTGAAAGCACTTATCCAAACAATTCAGAGTTAGAGTGTGGAATTTGCTCAAACAAGAGGGTCACCAACTTGGATGGCTTTAAAAGAATATTTGATCAATTCGTGGAGGATAAGCCTATCAATGGCTAGTAGCCACAAAGGCAATGTTCTGCCTCCATTGTTGCATACTGTCTATACTGTATACTACTTGCGGGGAATCATTCAGGTGACAGGTCTTGCCTGTGGGCTTCCTAGAGTCAACTGGCCACTATGAGAACCATATGCTGGACTAGGTGGGCATTTGACCATCTCCAATAGGACCTTTATTGTGTTCTTATGCTAAAGGTAAAGGGACCCCTGACCATTAGCTCCAGTCGCAGACGACTCTGGGGTTGCGGCACTCATCTCGCTTTATTGGCCAAGGGAGCCAGTGTACAGCTTCTGGGTCATGTGGCCAGCATGACTAAGCCGCTTCTGGTGAACCAGAGCAGCGCACAGAAACGCCGTTTACCTTCCCGCCGGAGTGATACCTCTTTATCTACTTGCACTTCGATGTGCTTTCAAACTGCTAGGTGGGCAGGAGCAGGGACCGAACAATGGGAGCTCACCCTGTTGCGGGGATTCAAACCACCAACCTATTGATCGGCAAACCCTAGGCTCTGTGGTTTAACCCACAGCGCCACCCGCGTCATTCTTATGCTAGTCTGCATTATTTCTATAGCAATGCAATTTCCAAAAGAAGAAGAAAAGCCCTTGCTTCTGCAAACCTTCAAGTGAAGATGGTTTGTTTGGATGGCCCCTGGCTTCCTTGTCCCAGTTGACAGAAAGGCTGCAAACAAAGGATTAGAAAAAGCAGCGGACAAAGTTGACATGGAGCTTGTCAACATGGACTGCTTTGGTCTGTGTCCCTAGGCTGCTCTGTTGCTATGGAGCTCAGCACCAGAAAAGCAGTTCCAGATTATACAGAGGGTTTGGAGAAATCATTACATATCTATAGAGTCCAGCTATTTTTCATAGTAGAGCAAGGCTGAGCTGTGATCTATTATCATTGTCTGCTCTTGCTTCCTAGTTGTTGTTTTTAACCCCATAAGATTTCCTTTATATAACATGGGATATCTTGTGTTATTAACATCAATAAAGGTCAATGGATACATTCAGTAGGGCGCATCCCTATTGTTACTGCAGCAGCATTCCATATGTATTGATAAATGTATTATTGCAATCTAAATTTCTTTTCAAGAATAACTCGGTACAAACTCTGCAATACCATTTGCAAAGTAAGGATTGCTGAATATTGAACTACAAGTAGAAAGTCAAGTGGTCATGTTCTTTGTCGCAGAACCATCTTAGAATGGATGGTAAAGTTTTGAAAGAAGAAAGGAAACTTCTTTTGTATATTTTCTACATGAAGGATATGTTTATCCCTGAAAAAGCAGGATTCAGAAAAAGATGGAAGGAAGTCATTTCACCTTAGAGATGTGTGTAATCTTCTGTTTCAGGGCAGCCCAACTTTTCATACCAAGTGGGTTACAAGAGTTCTTCAGCACAGAGCCTGTGGGCCACACGCTACCTTGTTGAGGGAGGGAGGCCAAACTCTTATGCCCCACAGCCCTCGCACTGCCTTCCTAAGGAGGTGCAAGGCTCTGCCAGGGTCCCAGAGCCCTCCCATCTTCTTCCCAAAGCTGAGAAAGTGCTAACTAGGCTTTGGGAATGAGACTGGAGGACTCTAGGACCCTGTCAGAGCCATCATGCTGCCTTCCCAAAGCCCAGCACCTTGCTTATTCAGTTTTGGGAAGGCAGAGCGAGGGCTGGTGGGGAGGGGGATGTCAAATGTTGCTGAGGGCTGCCAAAAAGGCACTGAGGGCTACATGAGGCTCTTGGGCTGCATGTTGGACCACCTATTAAAACTGTTTTATTTCCATGAGTGTGTCCATGTTATTGAAGAGTAGCTTTGAGTGCTTGGCACACACATCTATAATATTCTGTGCCATTTCTGTGATCCTAGGCTTCATTGCACATCCCATGTAACATGTAAATTTGTGCTATAACTTTGGGGTTCCAGTTAGCTTTGTTTTGTTGTCCTGTTTTGCACAGTGCAGCGAGTCAAACAATGCAAACATGCACACTTCTGGAGAGACGCTCATACAAGCTTTGCTCCTCGCTGCTCCTTTTTACTGCCACACTGCACTGAGCTAAAGCAAAATTTGTCTTAGCACACCATCCAAAAGGAGCCTCGGGATTTAGCTCCCTCCTCATAAACCATAGGCTGCAGCCATGAGTTCCAGTTCAGATGATGCACTAAGCTAAACCACTGCTTAGCTCAGTTTGAGGCAGTATTCAAAGCAACCTACAAAAGCTCCTTCCTGGAAGCCCATAGTTTGGGTTTTTCATGGCATGAGACCCAGGTCTTTATGTTGCTTTTGATTTTAGGGCTTTGTGTTTCAATATTTATTGTAAGCCCCCCAGAGAACTTGATGTTATGGGGCAGCATAGAAAGTCGTATTTTTAAAAAAATAAACCAAAAAGGAGAAGTGGGTTCTGGATTCTTTAGCTATTTTAACAGGAATTGTTATTTGTTTGCTTGCTTGTTTCAAGCACTTAAAATAACTTGTGAACATACAATTAATTAGGCTAAAGTGGCACCACTAGTTTGTAATTCAAGTGGTTGTTACTTCCTTTAAAAAAAAGTGTGACCCAAATGATCTGATGGAGATGGATTTTATTTTATTATTGTAAAAATGCATGTCCCTCACCTTCTCTTTTGTAAGACCTCAAAGCAGCTAATGACAAAATCCATTAAAAACAGTAAGCATCTATCAAGCATTGAACAAAAGCAGGCTGCAACTGTTTAGACAATCAGTCAAATAAAAAGAAAAGAGGCAGCAACAGATCGGTAGAAAACGGGAATAATAGAGAAGTAGGAGAAGCTAAACCAAACATAAAGCAGTCACTGATAAAGGCCTTTCCTTTAGGGATGGGAGAGAAATTCAGTTTGCATTTGAAGCTGAATTTATCAAATTCACTTTCCCAAATGATTTGAGAACCAAACTACAACTACCCTTTGAAGTTCACACTTACCTGAACTTTGTCATGCATCTCTTCATGGAAAGGCATATTTTAGGAGAAAGTGGAATTGAAAATGAAAACATTGGTTAAAATAACATACAAAAATGCATTATATTAAGGTAAAATGCTTGTAAAAATGTGTACGTTAGTCAAAACTGCATACAAAAATGTGTTTATTAGGAGAAGATTGCACTAAAATGCTGAAGATTATCCCAAGGATTTAAAAACAAGGATGTTGCTGAAGAAATATTGAGAACTGAATTTAAGCCTGGAAAAATGAGAAATCGAAAGAACTGAGATTGATAGATCCTCAGTTGGTAGAGCATGAAACTCTTAATCTCAGGGTTGTGGGTTCAAGGCCCATGTTGGGCAAAATACTCCTCATGGTCCCTTCCAACTCTGCAATCCTGTAATTCTATGGTACATACCTACTCTCTTTCAAAACAAACAAAAATCAGCAGATGTTCACCAAGCATCTAGAAGAGCTCGGTTTTCAGGCTCAGGCTTCATTGGAGAGCACTGATGCTATGACCGAGAAGTCCCTAGTCCTCATGGACACTTACCATACTTCAGTCATCAAGGGAATATGGAGAAGGGCCTTAGATGTTTGAACACAACACATGGGGTTACATAAGAGAGAAGGTACCCAGGTCCTAATCCATTTAAGGCTTTTAAGGCAATCACATAAGAAATGTCCTGCAGGATCAGGCCAAAGGCCCATCTAGCTCCGCATCCTGCTCTAACATTGGCCAACCAGATGCAAGTCAGACCTAAGTGTAGCAACACTTTCCCCATTCCCAATGCCCAGCAGTTTTGCACTGGATTTGGCCAAGACCCAAACCAAATCAAGCAAGTTTGGAGGAATTCAGGCATAGGATGAATCAATAGATTGGCTCATCAATCTGCTATAGATTGGGTTGTATAGCACAGAACAATCCTTAGCTGTTCGGGAATGGAAAAGCAAGCAGGCCACAGAGGCAGGCACTGAATAGGGAAATTCCATAAAATGGCTTTGACCTTTACTGACAGCTACGGATGATGTCCAGACCTTTGGATGTGTACTGGAAAGAGGACTTAGAAGGCTCATGGTTCTTGTGAAATACACAATCTTGCAATGGTGGCCAACTTCTTTGGGAAGTACACCACAGCAAGTCCCAAGTATGAGCAGCGTGTGGAAAGTTCATTTTAAAAATGAATCAGTTCCAGTTCACCTCCTTCAAAAAGGAACTAATTCCATCCACAGTTCAATTCACAATTAATTCATGTCGCCTGTGGCATTTCCCCCCAGCTTTCAGGATTTTAAACTATACTTTAAAAGTATGAAATATATGTGAGAAGAAAAAGAAAACATCAAAGCTCCTACACAGGGTGATGCCAAATAAAGCAATTGTTTTATATTTATTTGTTTCAGCATTTATGATATTTTTAACTTAAGCGACAGCATCCCTTTTCTGATAGGTACAAATAGTAAATGCAGTGGCCACAACCAAGCAGAGTGCAATGCAATGAAATTCCTACATATAAAGATTGAATTGAAATTGAATTAAAAATTGCCCAGAGCTTCATCATGGAAGAGACTTTCTCCACTTTCAGTTTACCTGGAAATTACAGGAACTATTTTTATGTGTAATTCAGAGGGTTGCTTTTTTAATCAATTCAGTGAATTGGTTAATCTGAATTAGTTTAGTTGAAGCTCTGTGATGAGGGCTGCAGAGCTGAGAACTGTTGAAACTATTTGCCCAGTGAGGTCTATGAGATTCAAGAAGCATCCTGCTCAAGGAAAATAATGGTAGATAAGCACTAGCAAAAACTTAAGATGAGTCAATGGTTACCCAATTAATTTTATTATGCAAGCTGCTTTTCTGTTGAAAGGCATTTAAATATTCTCAATTAAAAAATAATTATGTAGCCCACCATCTGTGGTTTGTATGAGCTCCTGCTTAAAAATATAGGCAGTCTTGTCAAGGTCCACCTAGCAGAGCAATCTTTGCAAGAAACTCCTGGTAACCAGCAGGTACCAAATGGATGTCTTAAAAAATGGTATTTTAAAAACAAATTAAAGGAAAGTAAATGGTCTAAACCACAGAGCCTAGGGCTTGCCGATCGGAAGGTTGGTGGTTCAAATCCACACGATGGGGTGAGCTCCTGTTGCTCGGTCCCTGCTCCTGCCCACCTAGCAGTTCGAAAGCATGTCAAAGTGCAAGTAGATAAATAGGTACCGCTCTGGCGGGAAGGTAAACGGCGTTTCCGTGCACTGCTCTGGTTCACCAGAAGTGGCTTAGTCATGCTGGCCACATGACCCGGAAGTTGTACGCTGGCTCCCTCAGCCTATAGAGCAAGATGAGCGTGCAACCCCAGAGTCGACCGCGACTGGACCTAACGATCAGGGTACCTTTATCTTATTAAAATGATGCTCAAGGTGGATTAAGTAACTGTAAAATCCGAATGGCATAGCTCCAGATTAAGTTTATTGTACTTACGTAGTTCCCACTGAAATCAAATGGACTAAGGCCATAAATCACTTGCTCCATTGATTTCAATGGGAACTAAGTTCAACTTAACTTAGTGGTGCATCGTCCTTGCTGTGTGTGCTTCACTAAAGCTGGAGTATATAGATTTAAACTAGTTTTGTCATATTGACCTCCAGGGATTTATCAGCTGGAATTAATATATTCTCCCTTCATTGTGTTTGTCTATGATGATGGCACATTTTGCTTTTGTTTGCTTGTTGAACTGAATTTTAAAACAGAGAGCGGTCATGGCATCTACTAGGGCTCAAAAGGTAAGGAGCTGAGACAGCAACAAAGGAGAGCCAAAACTGTCTCCTCCTTGACTTTTGCTGCTGTGGCATTCCTCTGGGTCATCCCTCCCCATAGAATCCCCCTTAAATGTTGCTACATATAGCATTTTCCTCTGCATTTTGACTATATGGAATGGAATGGTAGAAGTGCAAAGGGGTGGGGGGGCATTTTGGCCCAGCCTCAGTATAAACACACCCACAGAAATTCTGCATTTAAAAATTATTTATCTAGCTAGATATTTCTGTGCTATCCTTCACCATATAGTCATGACAGGGGGAGTGCAGAATATATTAAAACCTACCAAGACATATTTCTACAACCAGTTAGAGCACCAGCAGAAAAGCAAACCCAGCACAAACTAAAATAAAAACAACAAAACTCTAAAATAGCAGTGGGTACCGTATACAAAACTGACCTCAAACAAATCACACCACCTCACTTCCCAAAGCCTGGCTTGCTTAATTTATAAAATTGCAGTTAGCGATGTTAGCAATGCAGTTAGGAAAGTATAGAATTAGGCAATGTGATGCAGAGCATCTCCCATCTTAGCTTCAGACCACCGCTTTGTTATGCCTCCTGCCTAAGACCATTACATGAAAATAAATCCCACTGCAATCAATAAGGCTTCCTTCAACATGGTAGGCTTAGGAGAAAGGTCCATGCGCAAAGTCTAGAGCCAGGCAAGGCGGCAGCACAGAGGACACCAGGGCATGACACTGCGCAAGAAAAGTGTCACTTGCAGTCACTTGGCTAATAGCACACAGAACAATTAAGAGGCGCAGTCGGAGATCTTGCTAATTGCATTTGGATTATGGAGAGTTAATTAATTATATTGTGGAATTAAGGTAAATGTCATGCAGGATTTAACAACTCTCATTGCTAGCTCTGCTGCAATAAGTAAACTGTTTAAGTCACGGTGCACTGAATTGCTGGGTTCCTCATTATTCACCAAGCTGCTGCTCCTGAACAGACAGAAACATCCTTATTAGAATGTGGCACTGTCCTGTTCCAAGCTGTTCTTAATTGCCAGGTACAGAAAGAAGGGGGAACACCACACCTGTTGAGCAGGGATCGCAGGGGGCACAGGTGAGGATCACCAGGGCAGGGTGGAATTCAGCTTTGGCTGCCAGGTGTCTGGGTTCTTCCAGCCCTGATTATGCTACTACACAGATCTTATAGGCATATTGTGTGCAACATTACACTGACAGCAGTTCATTGATCAGGTGCCCCATTTAAACTCACCCCACCTCCCTGCTTCAAACCATTCATGACAGTGGTAGCCAACATGGTGCCCACCCAGGTGTTTTGGAATACAGCTCCCAGCAGCCTGAGCCAGCATGGCCAATGGACAAGGATGATGGGGGTTGTAATCCAGAAGGTGGGAGTTGTAATCCAGAACATCTGGAAGGCACCACACTGACTACCCCTAATGTACCCACCTTTATGTATGCATGCATGCATGACACGTCCAATACATTTTGCTGCCCGAGGCAGAGCAGCAAATAGCACTTCCCTACTGTTCCTGTCAGGGAGGTGCATAGATTGCCCACAGCTAGCGACTTTACTTTGGCACCTGAGAAAAGTGCCTTGCTTTAGGAATAAATATTCCTCAAGTGCCTCTCCTTGAAATAACAATACAACAATAATACATTAAATAATGACATTAAATAATGACATTAAATAATTTCATGACTCCCCAAGTCACCTAATGGTAGGGCCGGCACTGTGTTGTTGTTGTTTAGTCGTTTAGTCGTGTCCGACTCTTCGTGACCCCATGGACCAGAGCACGCCAGGCACTTCTGTCCTCCACTGCCTCCCGCAGTTTGATCAAACTCATGCTAGTAGCTTCAAGAACACCATCCAACCATCTCATTCTCTGTCGTCCCCTTCTCCTTGTGCCCTCCATCTTTCCCAACATCAGGGTCTTTTCCAGGGAGTCCTCTCTTCTCATGAGGTGGCCAAAGTATTGGAGCCTCAGCTTCACGATCTGTCCTTCCAGTGAGCACTCAGGGCTGATTTCCTTCAGAATGGAGAGGTTTGATCTTCTTGCAGTCCATGGGACTCTCAAGAGTCTCCTCCAGCACCATAATTCAAAAGCATCAATTCTTCGGCGATCAGCCTTCTTTATGGTCCAGCTCTCACTTCCATACATCACTACTGGGAAAACCATGGCTTTTACTATACGGACCTTTGTTGGCAAGGTGATGTCTCTGCTTTTTAAGATGTTGTCTAGGTTTGCCATCGCCTTTCTCCCAAGGAGCAGGCGTCTTTTAATTTCGTAACTGCTGTCACCATCTGCAGTGATCAGGGCCGGCACTGTATTTGTTTGCTTTCACACTAACTGCATTTATATATTGCCACTCTGCCAATGCACTCAAGGTAATTTACATTTCAAAATAATGTCTTACAAAATAAGAGATGTGATAGAAAAATGGACAAGAAAGAAAAGAAAATATACAAATTTAGCAACCATGGTCACAGATTGGAGAGGGAAGGAAACAAATAGCAGGTAGTCCCAGCTAGACCAGTGAAGGGGGGAAGTCTGTCTCTGATGCAGCCAGATGGAATGGCTGCTGGAAGGTACAATTTCGAGAGCACCCATGTTTCTGATCCAGCTTTTTGGGTTCTGCGTGCTGAATTAATATAATACACCATGGCGTGGGCCAAAATATGCTAGGTAGGTTTGCTTTAACAAACACGGCAAACATTTCCCATGTATTATATGAGTAGGGCTTTTTTCAGCCGGAACTCAGTTTCGGCACCTCTCAGGTGTGCACTATTGCCATTACAATAGAACAAGGGGGGTGTTCATGGTGAGTTCCAGTACCTCTTCTTCTATAAAATAGCACTGAATATGAGGTGTGAAAAAGAAGCATTCTCAAAACACAGTTTTGGTAATGCTGTTTGATTTTAAATATATGCAGAAGTCGGCCTTCCAAAGTTTCTGAGAACCTCCCCACCTTCTATTTCAAAATATGAAATGGCACCTCCTGCAGTTCACATATCTGTAAGTTGCCTTGAGCTCCTGTCAGAGGCAGCGTATATATGAACATATAAAACTAACAACAACAATATCTACACATGGCATGGGAGCCATTTTCCTGTAACACATAGCTACCAGATGTGAAGAAGCAAACTGGGGCTGAAGGGTGTTACAGGCCAAAATACCTGGGAAGCCTCTGCTTGGGGAAGGCTGGTCTATCTCATCCGTCCTTCCATATTTTCTCCCTTTCTTTCTGTTATGTACTAAGCTTGGATCCCAGAACAATAGGCAATTAGGATCCTAGAATGCAACAACTGATTGGCTTGCAGGAGACCTATCAGGCTCCAGGAGGAAGCTAATCAACCTATTAGGCTGGTAGGATCGTAGAATGCAACAACTGATTGGTCTGCAGGAGAAGACCAATCAGGCTCCAGGAGGGAAGCAGAATCAACCAATCAGATGGGACTCATTGTGTAAATAATGTATATAAAAACCTGAGGTTTGGGGGGGGGGGGATTAAATCACTGTTTTACAAGTTGCAATAAAGAGCATGAAATCACTACAGGACTAAGTATATTTCACTTTCTGGCACCAGTTTCCAAAAACATCACCCCCAAAAGCTTTTCTCTCTGGCTCTTGCCCTACTACTGGGGAGCTCTCTTCCATGTTGTGTCTTGCATTTACCACAGAGCTTTCTCTGGGAACTTGCAGCTGGGTAATCTCTGCCTGATAGAGGAGTGTTTTGTCTTTGTTATGCTTCTGCTATTATTTTGACAGTGATGGAACGGAAGCGAAAACTGTCTTGACAAGCCATATTGAAAATATTATGCAGAAAGGGCCAAAAACAAGAAGCTTCATTTGATAAATTCTAAACACCTGGAAGCTGGACATTACACAGGGCTCAAAGAAGAGAATTGAGGGCAAAGTAAAGTTTGATTCGTACGTTTTTGTGTGGTGGTGGGGAGTCACCACAGGTTCCTCTTGAACATGACAGAGGGAAGTGGTCTTTTGAAAGTACTTCTGTGAGGTAAGATTGTGAAAACCCTCATACCCTGAAAAATCAACATAGGGTGACTTTCTGATTTCAAGAATTATATGATTGGACTGCCGACTGGCAAACATTGCTGAGATTTTAATTGGTTTTTTAAAAAATCTCAAAGCTAAGATGTTATGTGTGGATAACATCAACATCATCATCATCATCATCATCAACACATACAATAGTGTGTTGTGGCTGTTGATTAACCATTTACTTGAGAGGCACGTTGCCAGTTTATAACCCAGATTAGTCAATTCACAGTCTATCAATATGACCTATGATTAGGTGGGATGTGGTTTCTTGATCAGTGCGTGGTATGGAAGAATCTGTCCATTTTGATTCTCTCTGTTTCTCATTCTTCCAATCCTCAGTTGTCCACATTTCTGCAGCAAGATCTTCATGAAACTCCATCCACATTTCTCCTAATAAATACATTTTTGCATGCAGTTTTGAATACATAGACAATTTTGCAAGCTATTTCCCCTAACATAATGCATTTTGTATGTTATTTTCCCTAATATATGCATTTTTATGCACACATTTCCCTAGTATATGCATTTTTGTAAATATTGGATGCTTGGGAAACTACACCGCTAAATTCATATAAGGGTGAACTTCGGAGGATGGCTGAATTTCAACTCTCATTATTTTGGAAACTGCAAATTGAACAGATTTACCGGTAAATGAGAACTGACAAATGCTCAACCTTGCCACTGTCGGGAGCTGGCTCTGACACTATGATTTAGTTTTCATGATGGAGGTGATAAACCTGTGTTTGGGCTGCCCCATTCCAGATTCCAGTTGGGGATTCGCAAAATGGAATGTTCCTCCTCACAAATGCTTGCCCCCTGCACATAAAAAAAAATGTTAAAAGCTAACATATTAAGGAAAAGGCTGCATGAAAAACCTTATCCTTGACCTTTAGCTTTGTATGTAGGAGAACTGTTTTGCCCCAAAGAGCATTCAGTCATATTACTCCTCCAAATGACATCTGTGGTGATAACATGCTGGACAGTTTTTGTAGCACAGTGAGCACTCACACTTTACATTGTGGGTGCCCTTTGCAGGATCGCGCGTGGTGCTACAGTTCCCAAGGAGCTTACTGGCAAACAGGGGCTGGCTTGCGTCTCAGTGTTAATTTTTGGAGGTTCATGCCCAGCCTCAGTAATCAAGTTTCTTGCTGGGAGGTGGGGCCAGCCCCATTTATAAATAGGGGGTGGAGCCGACAACAGCCAGGCAGTCCGCTCTGGAGATTCACCCTCCCTACCCTCCCTTTGTTTAATGTTTCTTGTTTGCAGGCTAACTTTTTCTTCCTATTTACTGGATGCTGCTATGGTCTTTGACTGGTTGCTGTTGAAGGACCAGGAAGAAATTTTCCTGCATTGGCAGGTTTTGTCTTCCCCGTAGCAATTCGTCACAACTTTGGTGGTTATAGCCTTGGGTGGAATCCTTTAGTCTTTTCTTCCCTATATGGGGGGGCATGAAGTAGTGACTCACCCCCCTGCGGCGGCAATTCCAGGGTCCCCCTCTTAAAGGGGTTATATATGGCTGTCACTGGCCATACACTGAAAGGTCGTCAGTGAACTACCCTGCATGCGGCGATATGGGCTTGGCTCCCTGCTACACTTACATCTCGCAGAGCACCCCCATATCCCCTTTACCCTGATGAGCCCCAGTTCCCCCCGGCTGAGGGATACACGCCCAAGGCCTAAGCCAAGGTCTTCCTACATTCGGAAGTTTAATAAAGTTGTGGCCTAATTTTAATTCCATATAACATTGTCAGAGTCTTTATTCCTTCCTTATGATCCCTGGGGGCTGGGGCTGGGGCTGTCGCGGCCTGGCCATGCAATGAGAACTGAGATCCTGTTGATTCATCCTTTGAACTGCTGATGGAGCTGTTGATCAGTATCACATCATTTGGGAGAAAGGCTATAACTCAGTAGTAGAGCAGATACTTGCCCACAAAAGGTCCCAGGTTCAGTCCCTGGTGTTTCCAGGCAAGGCTGTGGCATTCACTATTGACAGTACGGTACTAGATGGATCAGTGGTTTGATAAGGCAGAAGGCGGCTTCAATCTTTTTTTGCTTCCTCCAATCATTTCCCCCTTATGTGTAAGTTCAAGGACATTTCCAACAAGAGTCATACATCCAAAATGTGCTGGTTTTGCTTTCACTTTCTGTCTCGGCAGCTGCTTGTCCTGCAGGCGCAGTTCTCCAAAAAAGGCTCAGGGTTTCCCCGTTAATACCTAATTATAGAGCCGTGAGTGCACATAAAATACTCATTCAAATCTATGAGAAGTGCAAAATTGTCTGTTTAGCGATAATTGCAGCAAAGAAGAGATCAGAGCCATATAAGTTGTTCTGGAAGAAAAACTGCCCAGGCAACGGAGGGTCATTTAGTATCAGCTTTCAGATGAGACGTTTTATTGCTGTATCCTCAGCTCTTTGTGACTTCCTACCACAATTTGATAAATCAGCATATTGCCTTGCACAGTAATTGCTTGGATTACTACTGTGGCTCATTTATTATGCTTCAAGCACATTAGAGGGAAGGTTTTTGTTACTCTGCACTTTTGGAGCAAATGATGTATTTTTAAAGTTTTGTGAATATTTGATCAGTTCAAGAGTGTTAATCCCATTTTGTCCTCCTTGTCCTGCAACACAGACTACTGTGAGACGTTGTTCCCCCTCCTTTAAGCATCTTTCACCTCCTCACACTGAGGCACAAACAAGAAACCACCTCACAAAAAGACCTGTTCAACAATGGAGTGGGGAGATGGTGAGCTCGTCTTGGTTGCAGCAGAGGTATGGGGAACAACTGAACCATCATCCTTGCTTGGAGTGGCAGTGGCTGAACCATCATTTAACAGG
Source organism: Podarcis vaucheri (assembly GCF_965113315.1). NCBI lineage: Eukaryota > Metazoa > Chordata > Lepidosauria > Squamata > Lacertidae > Podarcis > Podarcis vaucheri. Next base: position 77,245,182 of record NC_138764.1, read on the forward strand.
AATGCCATATCTGTGTCCTTCCTTGCAGATCCTAAATTGAGAAGAAAGCTGGACTAGATGATTTGTTATGGTCCCTTCCAAATTTATCATTCTGGTCCTGTTCCTTTGCTCTGATGAAAACATGTGGGCTTAAAGTGGGGAGAGCATATGCAAGAACACCCAGCCCCAACATCCCCATCACCCTCGTGCATGCAGGCGTAGGGCTGTCATATGTCCAGGCATTCCTGGGATTTCAAAGGTGGAATTGACCTCCTGGGTCTTAGGCAAGTCAATCAGAAAATCACAGTTTTGGGGCGTTTTTGAAATATGGCAACTCTATGCTAGCACCGGGACGCGGGTGGCGCTGTGGGTTAAAGCCTCAGCGCCTAGGGCTTGCCGATCGAAAGGTCGGCGGTTCGAATCCCCGCGGCGGGGTGCGCTCCCGCTGCTCGGTCCCAGCGCCTGCCAACCTAGCAGTTCGAAAGCACCCCCGGGTGCAAGTAGATAAATAGGTACCGCTTACCAGCGGGAAGGTAAACGGCGTTCCGTGTGCTGCGTTGGCTCGCCAGATGCAGCTTTGTCACGCTGGCCACGTGACCCGGAAGTGTCTCCGGACAGCGCTGGCCCCCGGCCTATAGATGTGAGATGGGCGCACAAACCCCAGAGTCTGTCAAGACTGGCCCGTTCGGGCAGGGGTACCTTTACCTTTACCTTTATGCTAGCACCACTTCTGACCTTCACATGTTTAATGCAAAAGTCCGAAGGGAGATGCTAAGTGTGTTGAGTTGAACCCACTTAGAAGCCTTCCTGCAATCAGAAGCCTTGCATTATCAGGATTCTTGAATGTAGGAAGGCTTCTAAGTGTGCTCACCAGAGTAAATGCTTACCCAGAAGTTATTCCCACCAATTTCAGTGAGACTTACCTTCCGGTAAATATGCTTAGTATTGCATCTAATTCTTGACATTGAAATCACTCAGATTTACCAGTAGTTCTTTACATGGCCATCTTTACTTGGGGGTGCAAGGGGTGTGGGGCACCCGGGCGCTGAATTCTGGGGGTCGGCAAATGTATACCTACTGTATATCAGTCCCTCTCAATCGGTGGTAGTGATAAACAATGGAGCGAAAGTCCCTACCCCCCCCTCCATCGCTCTGTTACTCTGTAGCGTCATATATTCCCAACAATTCAGGAAACAAAAGCAGTTCTTTCCACTGCATCGTTGTTCAACTACTTTGAGTTCACCCCCTCCCAAAAAAAGCTCAATAAAAGTCAATTTGGGAGCTGCTAAACTAAATTTGGGGGTGCTGGGCGGATCTTTGCACCCTGGGGGCACATATGCTAAAGACAGCCCTGGTTCTTTATAAACAAAGAAATGTTTGATTTCTTATATTCCACCTTGATCAATGAGATTCTCTGATGGGGGCCTGCCCTGCAGAACTCCTTACGAAATAGAGGTTCGACAGGAATGATCCCTGCATGCTTTTAGAAATCTTCTGAGAACTATATTGTTCAGACAGGCCTTTGCACTCACTCTCTCTCTCTCTCTCCTTTTTAACCAACCAATATTCACTGATGTTTTATTGATGTTTCTCCTGATGCTTCTACTATAATTTTGTATGTTGTATACTGCCTTGTGATACTTCTCATATAAGTGTGGGCTAAAAACATTTAAAATAAATAAAACTGGGCTTTTTGACTCAGAACTGGAAGGGACCAAATGGCCATTGAGCCCTGTCCCCTGTTGAGGCAGGATTGACCATCCATCAATGTTCCTGACAGCCTTTCCTGAACACACCCACCAGCCTATGCTGTTTAGATCTATGTGCCACTGGTAAGGTAGCAGGTGCATTGCAGAATAGCCTGGACTCAGGCTAGGAGCTCTCTCACTGAAATCAGTGGGCCTGCCTGCAGCAATGCCGAAAGCGTGGAGATCTATTCAGAGATAATATAGGAAAGTGTGTGCTGTGGGGGTGGAAGTGGATATGAATCACTATATCTATTTATCACTGTATCAGGATTTCACTTCCTCATGACAAACGTAATTGCATTCAGGGAAAACTGAATGGCTTTATTTTGAGTTAAAGTACATTATTTTCAAATTAATGGTTTAAAATAGCAAGAGCAAAATGGCAGAATGAATCATAAACATCTGCCATGAGGGATCCCTTCCCCCTCCAAAACACTTAGCACCATTACGTACGGCAACCGTTCTGTGAAAAGAAGCGGGGGGTGGGGTGGAGAGAGACTTGTATAACCACATTCCTATTGAATACGCAGGAGCTCGGGGGGGGGGGGAGTGCCTGTTGTTGGCACATTTTCCTAAAATGTCATCCCTCTCTAAGCAATTTTACTTAATGGCTTCAGGATAATAAGATTTGAGAAAGTCTGCTTCTCTGTTCCTGTCAATTCTGTAGCAAATAATCATCAAAATTCATGGGATGACTATTTCAAGATGGAGTCAGCAGCACAGAACAAAAATTAAGAGTCGCACACCCCACACTGCTAAAAGCAGTCAGAAAGCAAGAACTGCAGTTGGATGCTGTTGCTGTTGCTTCTATTACTTCTCTCTCTTTCCTCCTCTCTTGCATGTTGTAGGTGAGTAAGAAGAGTCTCACAACTGCAACGAGTTACATCCATGTCATAATGAAAGGCAAATATTTAAATGATTCATGCCAGAGGCCATAATGCAAGAGGAAATAAATGCTTTGGCTGGAGGCATGGATCTCAAGGGAGGAGTGTTTGAGTTTCCATAAAGAGAGAGATGGAGAGACCCAGGGCCTTTATGGAGGAGACGGTAAGGAGAGACAGATGATAACAGAAAGGTGAACAGAGGAAGGGAAGGAGAAGATGGGGGCGGGGAACTAATTCTAGGAGAGATAAAAAGGAAAACGGGACATAAAAATGGAACATTGAAGTCAGGCTGGTTTGTACAGCCCAATCTTATTGGATTGCAACTCCTAGCAACCCTGGTCACTGCCATGCTTGCTGGGGTTGATGGGGGTTGGAGTCTAACAACGTCTGCAGGGCACGATGCCAGCTACCCCTGACTTAATACAACTAAATAAATTTGGCTGTTTGGAACACACCCATGTTCTGTATCCCCTTCATTTTGGCCATGCAGATGCTAAGCAGGCCTGCGGTGTGAAGAAACCCAAGTTAAGAGCCTCCTCAGAGCGGCAGTAATATATTGTCTCTCTCTGAACTCCCTGTGTTCAGCTGGCAGAATTACTGGAGATTCATGGGAGCCTTTTGTGCAGGCTGCTTCTCCCTCTTCTGCCTAATTATGATGTTTTAGTCATGAAATATGTTCTGGGTTTTGAAGCTGAAGTGCCTTATAATCTACGGACACGAGGCTAAGGAACTCACACAGTGTTGAGTAGCAATAAACACTGGATTCTTCTGCCTACAGCAGCAACTGGCTAGAGTCTGTGATCTTCCCCTTGATCCCTTGGTATAAATTGCTGCGCAGAACTGTGGTAACTATTCACAAACACTTTTCTCATGATTCTGTAGATGCATATAAACGCTACATATTATTTGTCAGGAAAGGAGCTCCATTGCTCTCCCAGTTTCCCAACACTGCAGGTCACTGCTGCTTCCTGAAAGGGGGAGGGACAAAATACAGGCAGCTTGGTGTGCAGTGGTGGAGCCAATTCAACATTCCTGCCACCATGTGTCTTAATGCACCCAGATCCCTGCACCTCAACCCTTTCTGGACCGTCTTGAGGGGCTGGGAGCTGGGGGCACTGTTATACAGTGGTTCCGCTCCTTCCTCCTGGGCCGTGTTCAGAAAGTGGTGGTGGGGGATGAGTGTTCAGACCCCTGGGCTCTCACTTGTGGGGTGCCTCAGGGTTCTGTCCTCTCCCCCATGCTTTTCAACATCTACATGCGGCCGCTGGGAGAGATCATCAGGAGGTTTGGGCTGGGTGTTCATCAGTATGCGGATGATACCCAGCTCTACCTCTCTTTTAAATCAGAACCAGTGAAGGCGGTGAAGGTCCTGTGTGAGTGTCTGGAGGCGGTTGGAGGATGGATGGCGGCTAACAGATTGAGGTTGAATCCTGACAAGACAGAAATACTGTTTTTGGGGGACAGAAGGCGGGCAGGTGTGGAGGATTCGTGTGATATTTTATTGTATTTTTGGTTTTTATGGAAGCCGCCCAGAGTGGCTGGGGAGGCCCAGCCAGATGGGCGGGGTATAAATAATAAATTATTATTATTATTATTATTATTATTATTATTATTATTATTATTTCCCTCTCAGTAAGCGCCAGGGACCTGTGGTGTTAGGAAGCTGTGAGGGCATCAGAGCTCTGCTTGCACTGCCCCACTGGCTGCTTCTGAACATAGGCAGTGTGTTCTTTTCTCTCTCATGGATCTTTTATTTTCTGCAAAATCTATATGGGCAAGCACATCTGACACAGTTAGCTGATTTGTAACCCTAAACCATACTTTGCACTAAAACATAGAACCTCCAGATTGTCAAGCTTATTGTGCTAGCCTACAGAACTGCTGGATCACAGCGACTTTTGTGTGGCCGACATGATGTGTTGGCTTCAAGGAAGTGTTTTAGATTAGCCATAGCTTGCCATGGTGCCCAAACATAGACAAACTATGATTAATTTCAACTATGATTAGTAGAAACAACCATAGAATATGAACCTGTGTTGTTCCAACTAATCATAGTTTAGATTAACCACAGTTAAGGGTTTACATGATACACTAAGCTGTGATAAAGCAGAAACAGAAGCACCTGCTTTCCATTCCATAATATGGCATGCAGACCAAAAACAATTAAGTTGAGGCTTACTATATATCATCATCCAAAACCATTTGACATTTTATCCTAGGAAAATATCCTACTCATTATAACAAATCCTGATCACAATCAACTCTGGAGTTTCCCCACCCCTTAAACAGAATAAATTTACATATTTAAATGCTAATAAATTACACAGTTTATAGAAAAAGCATATGAGAAATACACAATGGTTAGGCTGCAACTAAGCAGGATTTGTGAAGTCTGTGAATAGAATTGTGCTTATTTAAAAATATACAGCACCAATGAGAGTTGGAGGTGAGGCAGAGTGGGTCTGTAGAACCTCCCATTTTTTTCTGACTGAAATTCCCTCCTGAAACTTGGTGTTTGCCCCATTGGTGAAAGTTTGCTGGAAGCTATGTAACCACCTGTCAATTTCTCTTGGCAATGCCAAGAGCAGCTTGGCGAGTAATTTTGTTCAGGAAAATTACATTTGCAAAAGGGTTAATCTCACTTCCCCAATTTCCTGTTCCCAATTGGATTTGCCCCCTATTGCCCACTCAGGTGATCCTTTCACATCTCCCTAAAACAGGTGGAAGTAATGTTTTGCTTTTTAAAAGAAAAGAAAAATATTTGCTTGAAACTTGGCTACTTTTGCATCTGATATTTATGACAACTTCAGCAGGTGAGAAAAAGAAAGGACCAATTTCTCCCAATGCCCAGGAACTTGGTGGCTGAATTCACCGTATTTTTTCGCTCTATAAGACGCACCAGACCACAAGACGCACCTAGTTTTTGGAGGAGGAAAACAAGAAAAAAAATACTCTGAATCTCAGAAGCCAGAACAGCAAGAGGGATCTCTGCGCAGTGAAAGCAGCGATCCCTCTTGCTGTTCTGGCTTCTGGGATAGCCGCGCAGCCTGCATTCGCTCCATAAGACGCACACACATTTCCCCTTACTTTTTAGGAGGGGAAAAGTGAGTCTTATAGAGCAAAAAATACGGTAATTCTGATGCTTTCAGGTGCATAATTCTCTGCTTCTATGTTTTGATGGGGACCGGTAGCAAACAGCCATAGAGTATATTATAGTATATTATCAGCATAGGCCTAGATATAGATATAGGTATCTAGATATAGATACATCAGCAGATATTCAGCATCATAATCCAGTCTGCAGAAGTTACGAGCCTGCAAAAATCTCAGTAGCCTGCTCAGAGACTAGAAGCCTGCATTTCTATGCAAGTTGCATGGCCAGCATGGAAATTCTTTTGAAAAAACGACTTATTCTAGAGCAGTCAGGGGGAAGAAGGGGTGGATCACTCTGTGTCTCCTCTGCCAACCTACTGCATTTCCACATTGACTGGAGGAAGAGATAGTCCTTCTTTTGCAGTCAGCATGGAAGCCAAGCAGGCTGGTCAAGAAGGAATATCCTCCATTCTCTGCCAACCTTCTCACTTGCCTGTATGGAATGCCTGGCTGCCTGTGACTACCAGGTGTGTTGTAAAAGGCTGATATAGCCTCCCCCTGTGATGTACAGCTGAATTCTAAGGCACATCCTACAGCCGGAACAACACAGAGAGGTGGAGAGTCTGCGAGTGCCCCTTCCTCCTTCTCTTCCTCCTCCTCCTCCTCCACCCTCTGTGGAGAGGAGGGTGGGTCAATGAGCTGGCACTTCATGCCTCCCATGGGGGGATGATGTAGCCTTGTGAGGATTTATTAGCTAAGCAGGAAATGAACTTAACATCCTGGTTTGGGGTGATCATCAGAGGCATCCAACATAGCCTGCAAATGAGAGGTGACTTTTGTTAGAAGAGATGGCTTTGAGCTGATGTTGCAGTCATGTAGTATGGAGAAGCAGCTTTCTGTAGTCCACTATGACGCATCTGCTGATGAACACGTGGCGAAGGAGTCAGGCAATCAAAGTGGAGCATTTGGGAATGATATTCAGACTCCATAAGAGGCACTTTTCACTTTAAAACCTGATGACAAATTGAGATTTGGATAGGATGTCCTTATTACAAGACTGCTTTAGTGTTATGCTCAGTTAAACAAACAAACTCTAGGTCCAGCTCATGAATTTACATATAGTTTTTTAAAATTTAATTTTTGAAAACTGTTCTAGGTACCTATTGTAGAAAAGGAGGAGATAAATACTAATAAAACAAACAGTAACAATGACCATTGACAGGAGGCATCATAGGTCAGTGGTGATAGGTCTGCATTTATTTAAAAACATTTCTAAACCACTTAATGTTTTTAACATCTATTAAAACAGAAGTACAACCTGAAACTAATAAAACAGCAGTATAGAAACATTTAGGGCCGGATTCAGCTACCCCGTGCTGCTAGCAGAAGCCAACACAAAGACTGCAAATAGTGCAATGGGGCTGCTCCCCTCTATTTTCTCTGAGTACCCCGTGTCTCCCCCAAATCCACTTGGTGGGGGAAGGTGTCCGGAGAACCCCAAGAACAGTGCGCAGGGGGAGGAGGACGGGAGATTGCTTCATCAGTCAATCAGAACAGATGAATGTCACCCATAAAAGACACTGGCACTGAAGCAAGTGATGGTTGCTGTTTCCTATATTGCAGAGAAGAGGGCATTCCACAGTATGGGGCAACAGCATGTTCTTATATTATAATAGTTTAGTATTATATTATTGTAGACTATGGAGCCCTCCAGATTTTGTTGTACTGGCCACTGGCCAAGTTGGTTGGAACTGATGGGAGGTGGCTACCCATGGACCCCTTGCAACATGGAGAGGGGCTGAGCAAGGTGTCCAGGAGGCCTTGAAAAGATTAGTTGCTATGAATGTGACAAAGTCTGAAAGAGACTGGCATAGATGGTGGAGTTCAGCTGCTCTTCAACGGCCTTGATTTCAGCTGATCATGTGCAGGTACATTATGCAAATGTAGTAGGAGTGAAGAGTTGAAAGGGGGTGTTTCTCTGTTTCTCAGAATAGGCCATCGTGAGACAATTGTAAGGAACTCCAGGCCAACCCAAGAGTGCTGAGCAGCTGGGGCCTCCAAACATGCTTGAGTGAGATTGCAGAAGCTTAGGTGGAGAAAATGACCATGAATGGCAAGAGCTTTAAGAAACTTCTGCTTGTGTAATACACATTTCTTAGGTGTTGGGAGGGACTGTGGTTGCCTTACAGGAAGGCCACAAGCTTCCGGCAAGACATTCTCAAGGAAGGGGGTTGGCCTGGAGGTGGTGTAAAAGACCACCTTAACCATTGCTGCAGAATCATTTGCACTTGAAAAAGGTCTGCAGAGGTTTGCCGTTCACATAACTTACTCACGTAACTTATTCAGTTGGGGTTTTGAAGGAAACAGGAAGAGTGTAGGTGTTTGCAAAGATAAAGAGCCTGCAAAGTCTTAAAAGGGTGATCAGGAAGCACGTTCCATGATTTCCATCCAGATTTCTCTTTCACATTGGCATGAACCTAAAAATGTACTGAAACTCCTTGTCTCCCCACTTGTCTGTTAGGCCTGGCCTGTATGCAGCTGTCTAAAAGGAGTCAGGAGTTGGGAACCGGGAGTTCGAATGGGGAAGAAATTTGAGTCGGTTCACATTTTAAAGCACATGACTGATTTCTGACAACACAGCACACTAAGGCATGTGCTTTGTGGCTTGCAGCACACCAGGCATGGGGGAGGAACAAAATGGGGACTTCGGAGCAGAGCGTACCAGCACCCTGCTTCTTCATGTCAACCCACAATTAAACTTAACTATAGTTTAATGTCTTGTGCAAAAACAGCCATTGGCTTTTTATGAGGCCTCTGCCAGAAGCGGTATGTTTCTGCTGGAAACCTCTGGCGCGAAACTTGGGCGCCGCTTGCATGTTTCCTGGTGGGCCACAATGAGGATGCTGAGCAAGGTGGATCATTGACCTGATCCAACAACCTCTATGTTCTTGGGTGTTCTGTTTCTACCTTCCTTTCCCCCCTGGTCAATACCTATACTTGAGGAACCACATAAAAGATGTCAACGTAGCAACAGGCTATCAGAAGATCAATAGCGGTGGAAAAACCTGAGAGTGATTTTTGACTGCTTGTTTAGCACCTTTGACACAAGGCTTCAGAGGAAATACAGGTTCAGCTCTCGCAACAATTTCCTCTTCCCACAACCCATATGCCATATGATTAATTGGTAGAGATCACCATGGAACTGGGCTGTGGGAGGTCCCCAACATGTTTGGCAAGCTGCTTGCCAAATGTATGTTGGCTGAGGTCCCCAGCATATGGTGTAGCTTGAGGGGCCATCTATACATTGTGACAGGAAGCGTCTTGTGGCTACCTTCTTAATACACCATCAGTTAATGCAAAAATCCCATGATCTTAAATGGATTTGGGTCAGCTATTGGAACAATTGCTAGCTTATCTATTTGATCTGTGAAATGCTCTATGGATCTCTGGTAAATCATGCATTCCACTCAAGCCAGTGTGGAATGTGTACTGATTTAGACAACTAGTTTTATTTCTCTTCAATGTGCATTGGGTTTTGTAATCCCAAAGCATATTCTCAGAAGGGATACAACGATGACTATTCACTTGACAAGTGGTCATTTCATGGATTCCTTCAAGTAATTTTTTAATAAGATGCCCTTGATCTACACAGCTTAGAGACTACAAAATCTAGTGCTTAGTTGGGAAGCAAATAATAATTGTGTACCCTAGTGTCTAGTTTTCAGCCTAAACTTACTTATTTCACAGGGTTTCCCACACACCAGCATTTTGTACAGTAAACTGTAAACACTCAAAGAATATACTAGATCACTGGATTTTGCAGGTGCACAATAATGAATTACACATCGCATGTGTACAGCTTGAGAGGTAGGGATGTAAGTGAAAAACAAACTTCTATTTCAACTTCAGAGCTAGAACTTTGAATTAATGCCTGTATGATGAGGGTTAGGTGAGTTCTGTTATTTTTGAATTTTTGCTTAACTGCAGTACAGTGCAGAGCTGCAGTTAGTCTAGATACAGCTTTCTAGAAAATACCCATTTACCATTTCCTGTTGTTCGTTGTGATTAATTCTCATCACTCATCTTACTGACACATCTCGCTCTCTATGGCACAAAGCATATGTGCATGAAAAATGTAGCAATGTTGCTATGTATGTCTCTCACATTCCAAGATCACAGGTGTTTGTCTCCCTCTTGTGGTTCACCCAAAGCATTTGTTTATGATGCAAGTCAGTCAAATTTATTAATGCACAAGTCAAAACCCTTGGCATTTTTTTTAAAAAAAGATGCAAAGCACAATACATAATATACACAATTCATGTAAAACACAAGATGGAATATACACCAAATGCAGTAAAATAGCCAATAATAATGCAATGATCATAATCCAGCACAAGCATGCTTGAACCTATTGATTTCAGTACTCTGCAATGTACCTTACTCTGTGTAAGATTACAGTCGATGCATTCACTGAATCATAGCTCTGAATACTTAGCATGGAATTCATCATTGTTCTTGTCTGTGCAAACATATCAGCTTGGCAAACAAAACAATCCCCTCCACCCTGTGTGCTGTTTAGGGGTTCTCCTAGCCTCACACTGAGCCAATTAGGGGGTGTGGAAAACGGGGGAAGCTACACTGTGCAAGCAAAAGTCCTTGTGCAGGGCTGACAGGGTTGGCTAGGTGAACCCTGCCCATAATTTGGGGTCTAATGGTAGTTCTACCCCTCACAGACCTCCCTTAATAATGAATATCCTTTGATCTGCAAGGAATTGGCTGCAGACATCAGCAACAGTCTAAAGGATGCTAGAAAATGGTGTTAACAAAATGAGCAAGTATCTACTGCAGGATGCTCAGCTAAATTCATATGCCCATTTCCTTCTTGTGCATGGTTACTTAGGAGTAAGTCCCTCTGTATTTGATGGGCTTACTCCTCATTGTGTTTAGGATTGGAGGCTTCGTTACCATAGGATCACAACAAATGCAAATTTGAAAGAGAAGCCCCAGCAAGTTCTTTACTTGTAGTGTGAGCCCTGCTTACTGCTAGGGTTCACATTTTGCATGACAGATGCACAGCCCTCAGACTTGCCCCTCCGCTCTGTTTTCACTTCAGATGGGCTACCCATTTTGTCATATGCACAGGTTTATTCTTTTATAGGGGTTGTAATGTGAACAGGAACTAACATGATTTAGAAATAGCTGTATTGGGGGGATCAGTTATGGGTGACACCAGCAGAGAAAGGAAGCTAAGATGATCTTACTAGTAGTTTCAGTTTTGTATATATTCAGTTTCTATATAGTTGTAATGAACTGGCAGAGCAACGGGGAGGAGGATCCCAGTGAGGGGTGCAGCCAGGACTGGGACACACGGGGGCAAGCTGGGGATGGGGAAGGAGAGGTTGGTGTAGGAAGTACTCACGGGGTGACGCACAGGAACCAGAGCAGCAGGACACTTTACAAGAGCCAGAGGAGCCCCTTTCTCCATGAACATGGCGTGCTCTGAGGCATAGGGAGCACCAGGCAGGCTGCTCCAGGAGACTGAAACAGGCAAGGGCCCACAGCACATCTCCCTCACTGGCCAGGTGGAGCTCGCTAACTCTGGGAGAAGGAGTGTGATTCCTCAGCTGAAGTAGGCTTGGAACAGGTGAGGGTCACATGCCTCGTCAAGCCCAGATGCTGCAATCAGCATGTAAAGAATAACAGGGCAGGAGGGCTGAGGTGCTCTGTCTGCCCAACTGTCCATGTTGATGGACCTTGACTTGGATGCTCCTGGACCTCCATGGGACTGTGCTTCCAGTTTGACTTTGGACTGTGTCTTGCAGACTTTGGACTTTGGTTACTTGGATTGACCCTGAACCTCGTTTCCTGGCTTTTGGACTTTGCTTGTGTGGACTTTGAACTTGGCATGCTTATTTGTTGTCAGGTAAGCCAGGGGTTCGGGACAATAGTTTGGTGATGGGTCTCTGGATTTCTAGGAAATTATTGTACCCGTTTCATGGAAGGAAATATGCCGGTGCTCAGAACCCTGCCCATGAAAAATATTTTAAAAGGTAAAGGACCCCTGACAGTTAAGTCCAGTCGCAGATGACTCTGGGGTTGCGGTGCTCATCTCGCTTTACAGGCCAAGGGAGCCAGCATTTGTCCCCAGACAGTTTTTCCGTGTCATGTGGCCACTGAAACCAGAGTAGTGCATGGAAACGCTGTTTATCTTCCCACTGGAGCAGTACCTATTTAAATACAGTGGTACCCCGCAAGACGAACGCCTCGCGAGACGAAAAACTCGCAAAATGAAAGGTTTTTTCGTTTTCGAGTTGCCTCGCAAGACGAATTTCCCTATGGGCTTGCTTCGCAAAACGAAGCTTGCACCGGGGACAGCGGGTCTTCTCTTTTGAAGCAAGGGGTGGCGGGGAGAAGCGATCTTCTCCCCGCAGCCCCAGGTCCGGGGACAGCGGGAAGCGCTTCCCGATGCCCCCAGACCTCTTTTGAAGCAAGGGGCTGTGGGGAGATCGCTTCTCCCGGTGCTCCGAAGCCGGGCGGGGGGGAGGGAACACCTCCCGCCGCCGCCCGGTTTCGGAACGGTGCTCCGAAGCCGGGCGGGGGAGAGGGAACACCTCCCGCCGCCGCCCGGCTTCGGAACAGTGCTCCGAAGCCGGGCGGGGGGGGGGGGAGGGAACACCTTCTGAAGGCGGGCGGGGGGCGAAAGTCTTTGTCCCCCCTGCCTGCCTTCCCAGGGGCTTTTAAATCGCCCCGGACAGCGGAGAAGTCCCCCGCTGTCCCAGGGCGATTTTAAAATGCCGCCCGCCAGCATTTTAAGATCGCCCGGACAGCGGAGGAGTCCTCCGCTGTCCCGGGGTTTTTTTAAATGCTTGGGGTGGGAAGAAAAGCCCTTGTCCCCCCCCCCAGCCTTCAGAAGAGGTCTGGGGACAGACTGTCCCCGGACCTGGTCTGAAGGCGGTTTCCCTAGGAACGCATTAATTGATTTTCAATGCATTCCTATGGGAAACCGTGCATCGCAAGACGAAAAACTCGCAAGACGAAGAGACTTGCGGAACGAATTAATTTCGTCTTGCGAGGCACCACTGTATCTACTTGCACTTTTGGGGGCATGCTTTCAAACTGCTAGGTTGGAAGGAGCTGGGACCGAGCAATGGGAGCTCATCCCGTCATGGGGATTCAAAACTCCAACCTTCTGATCGGCAAGCCCAAGAGGCTCAGTGGTTTAGACCACAGTGCCACCCACATCCCGAAAAATAGTACCCCAACAAATAAACACAGGTGCTCCTCAAAAAAAACAACCAACCAGCCAGCCTTCTTTTAAAAATACAATAAAATGTGATGGTGTAGCTAGGATTTTTGTTAGAGAGAGGCAGGCCTTTTGTTAGGGGGAGCAGTCAGCTATGCATTTTTATTGATTTGGGGAGGGCAGCTTAAATCTCCCTGGAGAAAAGGGTGGAGAGTGGGACCTGCTGGCCATTGTGAAGTTTGTGACTGACTGTACTGTCCATAGCTGTGACTGGCCATCAAAGAAGAGGGATGGAAAAGACTCCCAGGAGTCCCTGAAGGAGAGGATATTTCTGAATGTGGCTGTGGAGGAACTCAGGGCTGCTGGGCTCCAGTGTTAGATTTTAGGGTGCATTAGGATTCTGGCCCACCTTCCTCTGATGACCAGCCTTCCCTGATCATGGGTGCTGCCCATTTGCAGAACAATATTTTCCCACCACTTGATGCTAGAGAGAAAAGTACATTTGTGTTGAACGTAATGACGGCACTTCCAGAACAGCTCCAGTTCTGTACAAAATGTGTCTGTCTTCTCTGCTAGCTGGCTTGGCTTGGCAAGCCTTAACCCTGCTGATAGCTGCAAATCAGCTGCTATGGATGTGAAGGGAGCTGGCATCTCTCCACTGCTATGATTTGAAAGGCATATTGCTATTTTTCTGACAGGAAGAACTGTTCTCTTGAGCTGTGTTATCTCCTCTATTTTGGAAATATAAATGTGATTGAAATCTGCAAACTAAGGCAGATTCGAGGCAAGTTTTGACTACATATTACTAGCAATTTCAGTGCTTTGATTTGCACGTTCATAAAAGAAGCAGGCTGCAGAGTTTCCAATGAGCATGAATACAGCTCATAGACTCTCCAACTCCATTTGGAAATAATTGCTTTTTCTTCTATTACAGTTTCAATGTTCTTTTGAAAAGTCTTCTTTTTCCTCAAATCATAAGCAGGTTTTACTGCTCAACAGTGGATGCACCAAGTCCATGTTGCCAGCTTACACATGCCTTTGAAAAGATCACATTTTCTATCTATTTACAACCGATTGGAGATGAGAGATTTAAGATTAAGTTGTCTTTGCACATAAGAAATTCTAAAACGGCTGTTGTGAAAAATCCACTAAAACACAATAAGAATTTATGGAGCACTTTCTGGAATAAAAGGTAGAAATGAATAGGTCTTCATTGCGTTGCAAGAAATGGCAATATGATTTCCATAGGGGTTGGGGGATCAAGACTGTAATGATCACACGTGTATCAGATGCTAACAATACAAATGCAATGTATTAAGCATAAAGGCTGATTTGGCTATAAGAAATGTTTGACAGAATAATAATAAAAATACTGCTTTTTGCAGATGCATATTTAGGACATGGCCCAGCCAAAAGCTATATACTAGAAGCCTCACTGATTTCAAGGGTGAATTAAGCAAGTGTTTTAAGATAGCCCATTGACATCAATGAGTTTTCAAAAATGCTTTCCTTTCACTGGACCAGCCCCTGCTCCATGAAAGAAATATTCTCAGTACTAAGGTTATCCACAGAGCCTATGACATAATAATGAAGATAAGAGCACCCAGGAGCATGTGCAATGTGGCTTTCTGTTTTCAATTAATTTATTACAGCCACTTAAGTGGTCAGGGAATCCACACTGGAAGATATGAGTTGAGGTGGAATTCTTTCTAAAGGTGTTTATGGCTGCCCCAATATCCTTCGTCTTTGCCCCAATATCTTGTTGCGATGGCTCATGGGTAGAGCGCAAGCTTTGCATGCCGTAGGTCCCAGGTTAAACCCAGCATCTCCACTTAAAAGGATGAGGTAGAAGCAGTTGATGTGAAAGAGACTTCTGCCATTGAGGCCCAAGACAGTGACTGAGAGAGTAGACCTGAGTCAGGGCGCCATTCCCTTCTGCGCAACATGCCAGTGCAGACAGGGCCAGAGACAAAAGTGGAATAGTGGTACCTCAGGTTACAGGTGCTTCAGGTTACATACGCTTCAGGTGACAGACTCCACTAACCCAGAAATAGTACCTCAGGGTAAGAACCTGGCTTCAGATGAGAACAGAAATTGTGTGGCGATGGCGGCAGGAGGCTCCATTAGCTAAAGTGGTACCTCAGGTTAAGAACAGTTTCAGGTTAAGAACAGACCTCCAGAACGAATTAAGTTCTTAACCCGAGGTACCACTGTACTGTAGATAGTTGGTACTTGAATCATAGAATCATAGAGTTGGAATAGACCACAAGGGCCATCGAGTCCAACCCCCTGCCAAGGTCTCTTCCAACTCTATGATTCTATGATTCTATCTTGTGCCCATTTGTGGTCTCTTCCAACTCTATGATTCTATGATTCTATCTTGTGCCCATTTAATCATAGCAGATTTCACCGTTTCATCCTGAGTATTCCATTTCAACAGCAAGTTATACATTCTTGACAAATTCTTAACTTTGGGGTCTAACAATTCTGTTTCTAATTTTGATTTTTCCACCTGGAAACCTAGTTTTTTGTCCAAATTATATGCCTCCATTATTTGATGATAATGGAGCCAGTCTCGCACTCTATTTTTTAGTTTTTCAAAACTCTGCAATTTTAATCTATCTCCCTCTTGTTCCAGAATTTCCCAATACTTCGGCCATCTGGCCTCCATATTGAGTGTTTTCTGAGCCTTTGCTTCCATTGGTGACAGCCATCTTGGGGTTTTATTTTCTAACAAATCCTTATATCTTATCCAGACATTAAACAGTGCTTTTCTGACAATATGGTTTTTGAACGCTTTGTGTGCTTTAACCTTATCATACCACAGATATGCATGCCAACCAAATACATTGTTGAAACCTTCCAAATCCAACACATCAGTGTTTTCAAGAAGCATCCATTCTCTCAGCCAACAAAAAGCGGCTGATTCATAATAAAGTTTAAGGTCTGGCAGGGCAAATCCACCCCTTTCTTTAGCATCTGTTAATATCTTAAATTTTATTCGAGGCTTCTTGCCCTGCCAGACAAATCTAGAGATATCTCTTTGCCACTTCTTGAAACAGTCCATTTTGTCCAAAATATCATATCACCCCTTAACCTCCTCTTCTCCAGGCTAAACATGCCCAGCTCCCTTAGCCGTTCCTCATAAGGCATCGTTTCCAGGCCTTTGACCATTTTGGTTGCCCTCCTCTGGACACGTTCCAGTTTGTCAGTGTCCTTCTTGAACTGTGGTGCCCAGAACTGGACACAGTACTGCGGGTGAGGTCTGACCAGAGCAGAATACAGTGGCACTATTACTTCCCTTGATCTAGATGCTATATATTGATGCAGTCCAGAATTGCATTGGCTTTTTTAGCTGCTGCGTCACACTGTTGGCTCATGTCAAGTTTGTGGTCAACCAAGACTCCTAGATCCTTTTCACATGTACTGCTCTCAAGCCAGGTGTCCCCCATCTTGTATTTGTGCCTCTCATTTTTTTTGCCCAAGTGCAATACTTTACATTTCTCCCTGTTAAAGTTCATCTTGTTTGTTTTGGCCCTGTTCTCTAATCTGTCAAGGTCGTTTTGAAGTGTGATCCTGTCCTCTGGGGTGTTAGCCACCCCTCCCAGTTTGGTGTCATCTGCAAATTTGATCAGGATGCCCTTGAGTCCACTTGGTTTCTATGCACATCCTTCTGTATCCTCCATCCAGCCGACATGAGGCGTTATATCACAATTCAAGGGTGCATTCCAGCCAGGTACAAACCCTCAGGGTGTGAACGAGGGCAAGTGAGGGGGGTGGCCTGGGAAGACGTCTGAGGTAGAGAGGCCTAGATGGCTGCATTCAGCTCCCAACCTCAAGTCTCCCATACCAGGCTTAGGTGACCATGTAGCATGGCCCATTAAATGGAAGCTATCACTATCCCTCTCCCCTGTGCCTCATCATCAGTTCTTTCCTGCATTAATACATCCAGTCTTACATCCCAGCTTATGGTTGGGCTGCAGTTCCAAAGGTGGTTCTGATTCTAACCTGGTGCAGGCAGAGATGCTGGATGGATGGCCGCGGTGTTGGGTGGCAGTGGGTCCACTCACTGTGACTAAAGCACAGTGAGAAACAAAGCAAGAGAAAGCAGTGCCAGCCATGAAGCCTTTGAGCATGTGCACATTTTTCGCTCCCCCTCCCTTCCCTCCAGTGCAGTCTCCTCTCTGCGCTGCTTCTTTCAGGGGATACCCCAGCGATTCTGTTTAATTACAGCTGACATTTCATCTGTCATACAATGACTTTTATGAAAGGACAGAAATAAATTAGCTCGCCTCCGGAAAGAGCAAGTGTAAACTCAATAAACAAAAGCACATTATAAAATGAATACATCACAGACGTACAAGGTACCCCCCCCCCGCACCAATCCACCGCCCTTTCAAGACCAGTTTGTACTATTGATGTTCTTTGCTAATATCCGATGTCTCTGTGAACAGGCAGTCATGGAAGAACCTGCAAGCTGACTGCATTGTAATGCAATATGCCGGTTCAACAACCCTGGATATTTATCCACATAATTAGTAAACCACTATTAGGACTGTGTACACCCTCTGCCCCATCCCCAAACCCAACCTTGGACAACCCAGGAAACGCCTGCTGTGGATCTGGAATCAATTGGGGGGTGGAGCTGATGTTTAATTAGAGTTTTTAAAATCCAAATCAAACATATGTTTGAGAGGGGAACATAGGAGCCAACACCTAGGGGACGAGGGGTCCTCAGCCTCCCCATAAAATATTTGAGGGGGTTGGGCCCTCCCATAGTTGATGGGCATTGCCATTCAAATGGTGTGTGTGCACTGCATCATGTGATCAATTGGGGGGGTTATCTGGTCCCTCAAATAGATTATTCAAGTTGGCACCACTGGAGGAGAAGGGGAAGGAGGAGCCACTACAACTCTTCCTTCCAACTATCCCAGCCACCCTGGAGAGATCAAGAGGTTTTAATTCTGCTGGATGCTGCTTCACCAGTGTGTTCCGTGAAGTGAACGTGCTTGCGCAGGAGATCCCTTTAGCCAGGAGGCTCAAACCCTTCACTCACTAGCTGGTGAGCAACCCTGTTCTGTTTGACTACTCGTGTGTTTCCCTGCTGAGAACAGGCATGTGCAACCGAAGCTCTTTGCAGAGGATGAATGCCGCCTCCTTCCTGCAAGAAGAGGCAAAGCATGATCTGAAGCAATGGTCTGTTGTTTGCCTACAAATCTTGGCGGGCTTTAACTATGGCTTGGTATTATGCACAAATTCACTACACTTCCTTAACACTTACTGTCTTGTAAGTCCTTAGCTTCGGATTCGACCAACCCTGGTAGAAATCATCAGTCTCAGCTAGCATCGTCTTCCATCTTTCATAATGATCACAATCATCATATAATAAGATGCCAAGAAGTTTGGAAGAAAAACAAGCCATTTTCCAGGAGTTACTGAGTCCTGTTCTCCCTTTAATGAATGTAAATACTTGTCAGATGAATAATACAATCCCAGAGGAATGTACCTAATGGATCTCAAGGAGCTCTGAACTCTCAGCAGCTGATTTACAAAAGGTTCTGCTGTTCAACAACCAGAAGAACAGGCTTAGAAAATTAATAAAGGCATATTTTGAAAAGACAACAATTAATGATTTTGTATGGTATCCTGGCTACGAGGTACATTAATTTAGATTGACAGCACTCAGGGCCTTAAGAGCTGGCACGGCAGTACCGAGACAGGATAAAAGCAGGAGGCAGAGTAAACAGAGATTTCTAAGTGCTGGTGACATTTGTTCAAATACTTTATTTCAATCAGCTTAAAAGGAAAATACAAAGCTGGGGTCGCTTTTAACAGAGGAAACAAAATTGAAATGTGGTGACTGCAATTAAAACAAAGCTGAGGAAAAGTCACCTAGATAGAAAGGCCAGAAAGAGGTTTGCTGTTGGGGTTTGATTCTTGGATGGTATTTCAAATATCACTGAATAATATTTTGACTTGTCAGCATAGGGGATAATGAAGCTGTTGCTCAACATTAAGGAGTGAGTGACGCATTTTGGAGAACCGCTTTCCTCCTGCAGGTTTTTTACAGTGTCAATTAGATTAGAAACAACAAGGAAGAATATACAGTGGTACCCCGGGTTAAGAACCTAATTTGTTCTGGAGGTCCATTTTTAACCTGAAACTGTTCTTAACCTGAGGTACCACTTTAGCTAATGGGGCCTCCTGCTGCCACCACACGATTCCTGTTCTCATCCTGAAGCAAAGTTCTTAACCTGAGATACTATTTCTGGATTAGTGGAGTCTGTAACCTGAAGCGTCTGTAACCTGAGGTACCACTGTATTTCCATAAAGTAGGGATGAGGAACCCGTGGCTCTCCAGATGTTCTTAGACTCCAACTCCCATCAGCCCCATGCAGCATGGCCAATGATCAGGCATGATGGGAACTGAAATCCAGAAACTTTTGGAGGGTTGTAAGCTTAAGAGTTTAGCTTAAGAGTTTAGCAATACTGTACTGATGAGTGTGTGCTGTGTTTTTGTGCAACAAAGCGATCTTTGGAAGAATGGGGAAATATTAAGTGCCTGTGTCCAAGTGTCTATTTCATGCAACTTCATAGCTCCAGGAGTTTCTATTTCATTGCAGACTAGTACTTTCTTCCTCTTTCTTTTTGAAATAGAGTGCACTTCACAGCAATTGTGCTTTGTGGTAGCTTTGGGCTTCTTTTCTGGAGAACTGTAGTGGTGAGAGAAAACAGAGCTGGCTGTTCCATTTCATTTGATCCCCACCAATTCTTCTCAAACTCGAGGGTGCAAGTTAATCAAAGCAGCCTAACATTCATGGAGCAACACAGAAATCAATAGGTCACATCTAACACTAAATAAATTAAACACCCATGGCCTACTGATTACTTTAATAAGAACGTCTTAAGGCCAAACTACACTTGTAATGGTAGCATGACTATCTTTATTTGTGGCAGAAGAGATGAACTCTGCTTCAGAACAGGTTGGTTGAGATTGGAGAAGCAGAAAAGCGGAGAGGTCCTTTGTATCCCTCACTTCCAAAACCAGTGGTGGTAGCACAACAGATGCAGAGTAAAGGGGAGTGTGTACATAGCCTTTATCTCAGAAAATCAGAGACAGAAGGAGGGATTTTGTTGCTTTTCTTCAGAGAACAAAGTACTTTGTGCCAGCAAGGGTGATTTTGGGGTAGCGCGACTGGTTGCGCTCCATTGGGCAGCATGCTACAAGGGGCACAACAATAATGCTGCAGAGTGGAGTGTGAGAGCTGAGGGTGCCAAATTTTAGCATCAAACTGGGCACTGCTGAAATTTGAGAGCCCAAAGTCTGCCACTGGTACCAGCCCTGCTCTGGGTGTAGGGTGAGATGTAAACTACAGCTGCTGGAATTCCCTCTTCTACATAACTATTGACAGTGCTTTTTTTCTTTAAAAATGTCTAGGGGTACTGAGACCCAGGAAACACCATGACAGGAAATGAGGCCGCCATTAGGGGTAGCAATGGAACTGCTGATTCACCGTGCTATTCAATGAAACTGACGATTCAAAGGGCTAGAGAAGAAAAGTTTCTTCTCTCATTAGATTCACAAAATGTTTAGGGGTATATGTCTCCCTGTGTC
The DNA here is from genome assembly GCF_965113315.1 of Podarcis vaucheri. Classification (NCBI taxonomy): domain Eukaryota; kingdom Metazoa; phylum Chordata; class Lepidosauria; order Squamata; family Lacertidae; genus Podarcis; species Podarcis vaucheri. The sequence goes on from NC_138764.1 coordinate 77,265,744, forward strand.
CCCCCAGGGGAAAAAAACACTGACTATTGAAGGTGCAATAGCAGCCCAGCTCTCATTTTCACCTGGAACGAAATAACCTTTTTATCATCGGAAAACAGAGCAGACGGTGAATTCAAAAACTGCTGAAGTAAAAGGGTTTTTTGTGTGTCTATCTCTCTCCATTGACAGCAATACCCCCCATGGACAATGTTTATAATTTAATTTAAATTGTGTTTTTATCCTGTGGGTGTATTAGATTTATACCCACTGTTGTACCCTGACCTAGAATCTTCTGATGAAGGGAGGTTAACAAATATTTTATTTTAAGTAGCATAAAACAGTTGTTGCATACACGATAGGTATGCAGATGATGGCTGCAGATCCATTTCCCAGCATGAAGATGCAGTGACACAGTGGTGCCCCTGTTGAATTTATGTTTGCCAGGAAATGGTTACAGGGAGAGAATCTCTGCCAAGGCAGGGAAAGGGGGGGGCAAGGAGGGAGATCTGTAATGGATGCAGAATATTTCCAGGAATTATTTTGTTTTTGTTCTTTCACCGCCTTTCTGCCAATAGTTCACATTTTAAAACAATGGCTTATAACTCAATAGGTGGAATCCAAGCATGAAAAGGGACCAAAAGAAGGAAGACAAGAAAATCCAGGCATCATGTTTGCATGTGCAAGCCCCACATTCAAAATGTTTCGTGCTAGTGTTAGGTGCTCCCATAAGCGACCTAGATGCAATGTTCTGCACCATCTGGAGCCTCCAGACTAACTTCAAGGATAGCCCCACATAGATCACATTGCAGCAATCCAGCGACAAGGCTATCAATGCATGGCCAACTGTGGTCAAGCTATGCCATATGGTAGTTTGGAGATGGCAAGCACATGGAGATGAAAACAGCAGTTAGCTGCCCCTAAGAAGTACTGTAGGATTGGAAACACATAGGCCAATTCATGTCCACTGTAGCTTCACCAAGGAAGTAAAGTCCACTACAATTCTTCTCTTATTCAAATAAGTTTAAAATTATTAGGTAGTCCTTCCATAAGGAGTTGCAACTTATTATCTCCAGCAATTGCATCTGGACTTTTAAAAGCAATTGTTGGAAGTGCAGGTATTGCAAAGACGCCCAGAAATCTAATCACTACAGAAAGGGTTTATACTTAGAAGAATTTAAAGAGAAAATCTAGACTTACCCTTTCTATATTTATGGATAAGAATATTTGATAAGGCAAACGCTGCTCTTCATATCTTAATAAGAAGAGTCACGATTACCCCCATGCCAAAGTCAGAATCCAAAATAAATCCTTCTGTTGCTATAAAGCTGTTAAAGACACACGAGTCCTGGCAAAAAAAAGAAACAGCTGGCAGTCCTACTAGATGCTGGGATTAAAGGAAATGGATATTGTCATTTTGTTGTGGTTGTAAACCTCCCTTACAGCAGTTGTGGATGTTATCGTATAAATCACTAGCCAAATTCAAAAGTAACTTTCTTGTCTGGCTTGAGATACATCTTCTTGCTATTCAGAGGAGAACTTGCATGGGAGAAATGTGTCAGACGCAGATGGAGATGGATCCACTGCAAGCTCCTTTTTGTACATCAGAAGAAGTTACATTGGCTGAAGGCTGAATTGACTGCACATTTTCCTGGTGCTGTTCCTTCAGTAAAAAAGAAAAGAAAAAGCTTTGCAAAGCCTTTTGGGTGGCTATAACCTGTTGATAGGGGACGCGGGTGGCACTGTGGGTAAAACCTCAGTGCCTAGGACTTGCCGATCGTATGGTCGGCGGTTCGAATCTCCACGGCGGGGTGAGCTCCCGTCTTTCGGTCCCAGCTCCTGCCCACCTAGCAGTTCGAAAGCACCCTTAAGTGCAAGTAGATAAATAGGTACCGCTTTATAGCGGGAAGGTAAACGGCGTTCCGTGTGCTGCGCTGGTACAGAGCAGCTATGTCACACTGGCCACGTGACCCGGAAGTGTCTGCGGACGGCGCCAGCTCCCGGCCTCTAGAGTGAGATGAGTGCACAACCCTAGAGTCTGTCAAGACTGGCCCGTACGGGCAGGGGTACCTTTACCTTTTTAACCTGTTGTTAGACATCTAAGCAAGATTGATTACTGGCCAGGGACCAGCATGTTAATTTTAATTTGTATGTTCTTATGTTTCTCAAAATATACTCTGCTTGGACAATGAAAGTCTTTTTCTTTTCCCCTGGCTGACATATAATGCATGTTTCAAGCAGACCGCACTGTGATTATCATATCAAAATGCATGCGCTTTACTGTGGAGTTAAATATTGTGCCATATTACATGATATCATGTGAATTGTCCGTTGCTTGGTAACATCCTGGGCCATCATTGTGTGTATCGGTTCACTCTAGAATTAATGCGTCTGCTGGATCTTGATGGGGAAGAGAGAGGAGATCTCCTGTTAAAATTGCTTTCCCCCCACTTGCCAGAGTTTCAGAGTGCTGGATTTGTTCCAAGTGGTGTGAAGTGGTGAAAGTCATTAACTTCCCGCCGTTCTAATCTGGCTGTGAATGAGAATGAGCAGCAGGACACCGCATGTTTAACTGCATGATCTCCTTGTGTTTATTATTCACGCAATCTTTGCAAGCAAGGGAATCCTCCTCTGGGCCCATGAGACGTCAGAAGGCTGGCAAATCTTTCACTGCAGCAGGTGCCTCTAGGCAAAAGCAGGCCAAGTACTTTAAGTACCTTGCCAGAAACCGTGTGTTTGTGTGTGTGCAAAGATGTGATGTAAAAGTACTTCTGTTTCTGGGATGTCATATCATCCAAGGACTCAAAACAGCAATATTTGGTTGCTGAGAGAAATGCATTTGCATAACTCGAGCAAGGACTTCAGAGCTTTGACATTTCCTGCCCCCACCCCCACCCCCGTTATGTATTCAGTGGTCTGTGTTGCCTGAGCTTGAGTCTGAACTAAGGATCCTGTGTTCTGATTCCATACATTATATCCAATCACAGAACATTTCAGGATTTGGGCCTCGGCCATTGGCCCTTAAATTCTGACTTAAGAGTCGCAGTTTGGAAGTTTAGACAGCCAATCAAGTTGGGAGTGGCCCAGGCCTCCAGAAATGTATATAAGCAGTTACTTTGCCCCTGTTGTCCAGTTCTGTAGTTCAATAAAAGTTCTTGCTGTTATCACTATGTCTTGACTTGTGGGAACCCACCTATACTTCACACCCCATAGGGCTTTTACACTTAGCAGTGGAAATGAATACATTGAAGGGGAGTTGTGTTGTTGCAAGACCAGCCAAGAGTCTTACAGTATTTTAAACGTATGATGGGGTGTCTTATGGCTCTTCCAGATGAATGTTTGTTGCACATTCATCCTGATTTGTTTGCGCAAGGCTTACAATGAAGTTAGATCTCTGGCCTACAACTGGTGGATTGGGACCACTAGTGGGTCATGACCTGATCCAAGGTGAGTCACAGCAGGAGCAGTACCACCATGCCAATGTTTGGTACAAGGTCAAGAAGTGAGTCTCCAAATGCATGTTTGGGTTAAAATTGGGTTAGACTATATGTGGCATATATTGAACATTCATTCTTATTTGTTTGCTGGGAGATTGTACAACAATGAGCATCATCCTGACCTCAGCCTGATTTGCTTGTACTGTGTTTATACATCTTCCCATTATTCAGTCAGCCATCCCACACTTTACATGACATTTCCCTGTCTATTTCCTAACCGAAAATCCCCACTGGTGTTTGGATATTATTTTTTAAGTGTCCCTGGATCTTTTAAAACTTAGCTTCTCTATGGTTAACATGAGGCTTCTCTCTTTGAGTTGTATTAGCTAAATCTGTCCAGTGGAGGGTGGGGAGGTTCATGCATGTTCTCACTTTTGTCTCAGGGAATCAGTGACTCTCCAGGAAGGAAATGTTTGCCAACTTTTAAACCAGCCTGCTTCTTTGTCTATAACATCAGTTTGATGTGCAGACATTACATGAGCAGGTGATAATTATCTTCACAGCATAGAAAAAAACCCCAAAACTACTAGAGTTCTGTAAACTGAGTTGCTGTTAAAAAATTAGAAGTAAGCCTAAGCTATTCTTTTTCTGATCAGTTGGCAACTCTCTCCCTTTAGCGTTGTACACAATATGGTCCAAACAAATCGAGATTTTCACTTCATTTCATTTCATTGAAAAGTACCCTTCTGAGATTGGCACCCATGTCCCAGCTGTCAGGTGCCAGCTTACTCTGATTGCAGCTAAAAGTGTAGAGACTTGAATGAATTTTATATCTGCCCAGTAGCCTTTGAACCAACAAGCTCCTCTTCAGCACCTACTCCAGCTGAAGAATTGCCGGGATTATATTCCTGACTTCTCAGCATCATTCCCCCTTCTGCTGCCCAATATTTCATCATACACCTCAACAAAATGTATATTTCTCCTTTGAGAGCTCTTGAAAATATATATATATATATATTTTATATATATATAAAATCATGACAGTGAGGCTCTTGGTTGCCATAGTTACATCACTGCTGGAATAGGAGGTTTTTGGATGTTTTAAATTCTGCTATTTCCACACACCCCTCCCCTTTCATTTTACACATAAGACACACATACCCAAAAATACCAAGAGAGAAGGATGGAGGGGAGGGTGAGAGAGAGAAGGAGAGAAGGCACACAAAAACAGCAACAACATAAAAATAGTAATAAATGGGAAACTCCAGCTGGGCCTCATCTGTCTCTCTTCTCTCTATATATTATACATTAAATCCTATCCCCAGACTTCAAGACTTTTGAATGGGTGTTATAAAATGAATTCCAATTTCTGTGGTTTCCAGCCTCTATCTTCCACTTGTCAGCCCGTCTGCTTTCAGTTCCATAGCCTTTTTAAACCTTAATCTATCTAGAAGTGCAGAGAAAGTGAGGTGGATATATTTGCTCTTTATTTATTTACTTTATAATTTCCAGACTGTGCCATCGCAACAGGCAGCTAGGTGCTTATTTGCAATTTACTTATTTATTATGTGCATTAAAGAGGAAAGCAAATGCTTTTTTAAAAGAAAGAAATCAACAGTATTTGGCATTTTTCTAAAGTAGAGCCGAGTCTTCTCAAAACCTTTGAAAATTGGGGGAGGGGAGCATTTGAAGAAATTGCACACATTTGGGGCAGTCAACGGAATGGCTGTGTGAGAGCAAGGATTGCCACTGGTGCAATGGGATTTATTTATTGCGCCAGTTTGTTTATTGCAGGAGTGGCTGATTCAGTTTCATATTGGGTTGTTACCTTTTTGCCTAGTGTGCTGAGCAGAAAATCAGCATTTGATGCTTACCTCCTGTCTCAGATTCAGTCTTATGAATTTCTTATTGTGCGTTGTTAAAGACAAAAGAGGTTTGTCAGGAAAAAATGTTGGCAATCCTAGATCCTTTAAAATTTAGATTGCAGTCCTAATCCTAATTCTGCTAAGTAGGGAGGCTCCATTTATTGTTATTATTAATCAATTAATTAATTATTATCCCACCCAAGGATGTGCTCTATGGGGAGCTGGCTTCCCAGACCCATTGGCAGTCCAACGCTGCCTTAAAAAGATGTCTGCAAATAAGACAAGAAAGTTGACTGCATTAACCCTTGCAGATGATGGCAGCACCTGGAGACAATCAGTTAAGTTGTGTATCCACAGCAGGGACCAGAGGAGGAATGACTGCTGGGAGGGAGAGTAGACAGAAGAAATGCCACATCTGCATCAACACAACCAGATACCTTCATCTGCCCCAGCTGCAGCAAAACATGTCTCTCCCGATTCGGTCTCCACTGCAACAGCAGGTGCTGCAATCTTCCAGCAATTTGACCTCACTCCCAAAGGCACACTCTTCCATTTTCTCCTGAGACAGACAGGTGGTGCCAACAACAACCTATCCCACCTCATTCCTAGACTGGGACTCAAGGCCTCAGCTTCAATCTGACACCTCAAGGCTAAATGAATTTCAAGGAGGAATGCTGTGCAGTAGGCCTGTGCCTGAGAACTCTGTCAACCGTTAGTCAAAGATGGCGATATTGAGCACGTTGGACCAGTGGTCTCACTTCATGTAAGGAATCTTCCCATCCATGTTCAGCCCACCTGTTCTCTCTTCCCCAAAAGCAGCTTTCTTGTTTCATCACTAAATCTAACGACTTGCCATTTGACCACAAAAAGAGAGTATGAAAAGGAATATATCTTGTTTGTTTGTTTCCCTGCCCTTCGTCATAAATGATTTCAGGGCAGGTAGCAACAGCTCAAATTAAAATATAATGAGAAAATATAATAAGAAAATAGTGAGAGCTGGACCATAAAGAAGACTGATCGCCGAAGAATTGATGCTTTTGAATTGTGGTGCTGGAGGAGACTCTTGAAAGTCCCATGGGCTGCAAGAAGATCAAACGTATCCATTCTTAAGGAAATCAGCCTTGAGTGCTCACTGGAAGGACAGATCCTGAAACTGAGGCTCCAATACTTTGGCCACCTCATGAGAAGAGAAGACTCCCTGGAAAAGACCCTGATGCTGGAAAAGATTGAGGGCACAAGGAGAAGGGGATGACAGAGGATGAGATGGTGGGACAGTGTTCTCGAAGCTACAAACATGAGTTTGACCAAACTGTGGGAGGCAGTGGAAGACAGGAGTGCCTGGCATGCTCTTGTCCATGGGGTCACGAAGAGTCGGACATGACTAAACGACTAAACAACAACAAGAAAATATTACTATCAAGAGAACAAAACTACCTGTAGATCAGTTTCTGTGCATGCCCAGCAAAATCACGCTTCAGAGAGCTGGTGTAGAGAGGCCATGCGTCCTATTTTTAAGATGGTGGTCCTGTAATTTGACAGGCTGCCCCATCAAAGATAAAGATCCATTAGAGGCCTTGAGGTTACCCATCAGTCATTAGTGCCTGGACAGCAGAGCGAGCAGACACACAAATCCCCGGATCAGTCTTTCCACTAAGGTCTGAAGTACTGTTTTTCTATTTAAATTATGGCAGTTGTGACTTAATTTACATCTATACGTTTAAATTACCACATGCAGGGATAAGAGAAATCTGCTACAGAATAGTGAGTAGGTGGCACAGCACCCCTGTGAAGAGAAAGGAAATAAACAAAAAATATTCCCCCATATGTTGGAAATGCCAGAAGGATAAAGGTGGTTTCTTTTGCATGTGATGTGGGTGGCAAATGGTGCAGAAAAATTCTGGGGGCTGGGGGGAATTAATGTCCAATTAGTAAGAATATGAGGTTACGAAGTTTCTCTGCATCCAGTCATATGTTTATTGAGTTATTTGGAAGGCTCAATAAAGTGAGAATGTGAGGAAATGATTTCTTACATTTTAGAAGCTGCTGGAATTTTTTTCGCTAGTAAATAGAGACGGGCATCGATCACAAAGAATGGCATGATAAAATTGTGACCTACATAAAGTAAAGGTAAAGGTACCCCAGCCCGAACGGGCCAGTCTTGACAGACTCTGGGGTTTGTGCGCCCATCTCACTCAAGAGGCCGGGGGCCAGCGCTGTCCGGAGACACTTCCGGGTCACGTGGCCAGCGTGACAAAGCTGCATCTGGCGAGCCAGCGCAGCACACGGAACGCCGTTTACCTTCCCGCTGGTAAGCGGTACCTATTTATCTACTTGCACCCGGGGGTGCTTTCGAACTGCTAGGTTGGCAGGCGCTGGGACCGAGCAGCGGGAGCGCACCCCGCCGCGGGGATTCGAACCGCCGACCTTTCGATCGGCAAGCCCTAGGCGCTGAGGCTTTTGCCCACAGCGCCACCCGCATCCCTTTTGTGACCTACATAGGAATTAGCATATTATATAATGTTGAAAGATAATAAATACAGACAAGAGGAGGTGTGGGTTAGCCCTTATGCAAAGCTCCTTCTGCTGGTAGTGCATAAAATTGCATGGAACATTATATGGCATATCTTTCAGAACCTGGTGCCCTCCAAATATTTTAGACCACAACTCTCTAATGGCAGCTGGTACCCATTGAGGCTGGTAAGGTTTAAGGCAGGGTGGCTAATAGTAGGTGGCGCCTACGCCCAATGGCTGGTGGGACTAGAGCAGGCATCCCCAACCTTCGGCCCTCCAGGTGTTTTGGGACTACAGTTCCCATCATCCCTGACCACTGGTCCTGTTAGCTAGGGATCATGGGAGTTGTAGGCCAAAACGTGTGGAGGGCCGCAGGTTGGGATGCCTGCATTAGAGCCAATGATTGGCAGAGCCAACTAATCCTGGTTTTATTCCCATCCTCCTCCCTGCAGTGCCAGTGCCACCCCCTAAACCAGGCACAGGCAAACTCGGCCCTCCAGATGTTTTGGGACTACAAATCCCATCATCCCTAGCTAATAGGACCAGTGGTCAGGGATGGTGGGAATTGTAGTTCCAACACATCTGGAGGGCCAAGTTTGCCTTTGCCTGCCCTAAACTACTGCAGATATTAATACTGAGCAGCTTGAAGCATTAGGATAAATAAAAACTGACAAAATTTGTTCAGACCCATAATATGGTTTCAAAGCTTTACTAACTGAGCTTGTTCCAAACAGATACAAAAACCGATAATGATACATCAAAATGGTTGTATAGCATCTTGTGCAACTGAATACCTCTCACATGATCTAAAGTAGTCATCCCCAACCTTTGGCCCTCCAGGTGTTTTGGACTACAATTCCCATCATCCCTGACCACTGGTCCTGTTAGCTAGGGATCATGGGAGTTGTAGGCCAAAATATCTGGAGGGTCGCAGATTGGGGATGCCTGATCTCAAGTTACACCACATGAGAGCTAGCAGAGAACATCCTATGCTAATTATCAACCCACTGAGGTGCTCATAGAATTGTATTGTTGGAAGGGACCCTGAGGATCATCTACCGAACCCCCTGCAATGCAGGAATATGCAGCTGTCCCATACGGGGAATCAAACCTGCAACTTTTGCGTTGTCAAGCACCATGCTCTAACCAGCTGAGCTATCCAGCTGCTTTATGGAATTTGTCCAGTTAGCAATACACATATAGGCATATACAGAGTTATTTTCCAATGTACGATTAAGCAATTCTACTTAACATGAACCAGCAGGAAGTAAGAAGGCAGGCAGGTGTGGGCTGGCTGGCTGAGGAGAGACTGAGCTTGCCAGGGCAGTGTCCCTTTCCACCTGATCAACCAGCCTCTGCTGCTACTCTCAACATCCCCAGAACCAGGGAATTGTAGACCAAAACATCTGGACAGTTCCAGGTTGTAGGAGGCTGCTGAAGCTGCTGCTTCCTGTCACTGCAATTGGTTAACAAATGTGAATTCATAGCTGTGGAGAAACTAGACAAAGGTAACTGATAGGAAAAGACAAATTAAGTGACAGGGCTATGGGGTGTTAGCAATCCCCAAGAAAAGCGAGTGGAGGAGTGACTAGTCGGTTTCCTACCAGTAGACAACACTTCCATCAATCTGAAGTTCATTTGATTTCCGTTCCAAAGGACATCCTTTGCTCTGACATTTGATGCTCCCGACAATTTTGGGGCTACTGGCCTTGCAACGGTCTCACCCCACACGTGACACCTTTTTTAGAATCTCTTTTTTAACATTGTCGCCCAGTCAAAGCACATTTCATCAAAATGTGATTTAGCTTTAGTATCAGGCTGGGTGGGGGGGGGGGGTGGGAGAGAGAGGGGGGGAGAGGGAGAGGGAGAGGACAAAAAGCTTATTCATGACTCATTTCTTGGTCTATCCATTCAATTTCACATCACAGGCTGTTGCCATGGAAATGTCACACACGTAAGATGGGAGCTGGAAGTCTAATACAACAGCAGATAGGCGCGATGAGGAGAAGGAGAAAGAGAAAACAAATATTTTTCGTAAACAAAGGAAGAAAATGGAAACGGAGGCAAGTGAGAGCCAAGCAGATGCTGTGTTTTTTAAAAACTGGAACTATTACTGGGGAGTTGACAAATATACCACAGCAGGTGTGATATTTCCTATGCTGAATTAGGGCAGCAATCCCATCCTTTGCTCCCAATCTCACTCCACCAGTGAGCTGGCTAATATTCAGCAGTGGTTGCCAATATTTTCCACTGACTCTTGCAATTATGCCTTTAACAGCAATTTGGCATGCAAGAACTAGAAGCTGAAGCTTTTGGATACCTGGAGAGAAATACATTATGCACTGAATGCTGTAGAAAAAAGCAGCTGCTACAGCTACAGAGGCTGACCGAGAAGTTGGCAACCCGATATTCAACATACATAACTGAAATTCACTTTTAGGTAATCCGCCTTGAAGCACTGCCTGATATCATTTTATAACTTGCACTTCAGAGTTCTGGGATGTGCTGATATGTGTATATTTGCAGACCGCAAATGAAATGAATTGTCCCAGAAAGGCAATTCTGCTAGCAGGTATGAGTGCCAGCTTGCTGCTTAAAAGTGCCAGGCTGGGGCACTTATCCATGAGAAGATCCTCTCGTGGCCCCACCTTCTAGTTTCAAGTGCACCCATTCACAAGCCGGTTTATTAATGGGTTAAAAAAAGTAGATCTTTATTACAGAAAGAGACTCGCACTGTGTCCACTGTCACTTGTTCTCACTCTCTAGCAAGGTCACAAAACGCATACTGAACAGCAACAAAAAATGCTCCTCAAAGTAGGAGACATTCCAAGTTGCTTCTCTGGTTACCAGGACATGCTACAAACCATGAGGAAATCTAGCCTTCAAGGAAACGGTTCTGAGCATGCTCAGAACTGATGTGTGATTCCAATAGGCTGCCACTTGGTGCAAGGTTGTTTTTCCAGCAATCCTCCCTAATGTGGGATGGTGCCTACAGGATAACCTTCCCAATAGAGAGGACAGGAGATTGAAGAAACGCCTCCACAAGCCTCTGTAAATTCATGCAAGTATAAAATGTGGAGTAAGGGACAGGAAAGTGTGTGTGACTTTCAGATTGCTTGGCATTCTCATTGGGAGGGCTGTGCCCCAGTAGCTCAAGTGGACGAGCCCCCACTGGTTACAATATCCAGCTAATGTTTCGTGAAAGCAAGGTAGTTAATTCTAATTAAATTGAAGCTCCGAAAAACACCCCAGCATTTTGCAAAATCACATTAATGCAGTTTACTAATAAATGGTAAACCAAATCTAAATTGAACTAATTTCATACATTTAAATATTATTTTCATATTTGTTCCATTATCAAAAAATCAAAATTACCCACATAGGATTACTAAGGCTATTATTGACTGTTTATAATGGTTTTATTAATTACATGTGGGTAATGCTGCCTTGTTGATAATGAAATAAATATGTAAGTCACCTTTAAATCTATGAAATTCATGCTATTATAATGGTTTTAAGATACATAATAGCATCAGCAACCAGTCTTGTCCCTCACCCCACCTCATCTTGCACCTGGTGTTTCTACATTTGCTGCAACACCCTTGCTATGTTACTGATACTGAGCTACATGAATTCATGGCCAGAATCTGTCTCAAAGCAGTTTCCTCTGTGTCACTGAGTCCAGACTGGGATCTAGGGCTTAATCTATGCATCCAAGTCCCACCCCATTAACCTGCAAAACCGGGCTGCAAAACGATAACCTTTTTGGAGACGAATTGTAGCTAACTAATGGCATGGAGAAAGTGTGTGTGGGGGGGAATTCTCCCTCACAACACTAAAACCTGTGGACATTCACTGAAGCTGAAAGTTGGAAGGACAGATAAAAGAAAGTACTTCTTCATTACCTTACATAGCTAAACAGTGGAACTTGCTCCTGCAGGGGGGCAGTGATGGCCACAAACTTTGAAAAAGGACTGGGCAAATTCATTATTATTATTATCATTTATTTATTCAATTTATATTACTACCCTTTATCGGAAGGACCAGTGGTGTACAACATTAAAAACACATTACAGAACATCAGTGATTAAAAACATAATGCAAAATCGTGGAGGGTAAAGGCTATCGGTGGCTACTAGCCATTGTGGCTATGCTCTGAGGCAATAGGCTTCTGAATTCCAGTTGCCAGAAACCTCTTGTGCTTGGCTCCTGTTTGTGGGTTTCCTCGTAGGCAACTGAGCAGCCACTCTCTGAAGAGGATGCCGGCCTTGATGTGTCATTGGTCTGATCCAGCACAGCTCTTCTTCCTTTCACAATCAAACATTTCAAAAGGAAGGAGAGAACTGTTCGTTTTCAGGGAGAGAGCTGTTTTCCAGATCTAATGTGAAACCTTGTTTTACAGAAACACAGAGAATGATACCTTGGCTTCTCCAACTCCCGTAAATTTGAAGAAGGAAATGCTCTGCCTAGTGCTATAATGCCATTGCCCCTGTAATATCAGCCGCACTTTACACTAATCAAATGCAATCTCCATGTCCTCAGCAGCAGAGATGCGATATCTTGGATACCTCGGTGTGCCAGTAATTCCAGATGAATATTGACTGTTTAATGACAGCCACTCCAGTACAAATATCAACTGATATTATTCAGTCAGATACAGATGATTGAATAGGGATGACATACATGTTACTCAGCAAATGAATTATTTGGCGCTTCCTTCCCCCCATTGTGTGCTGCCTGCTAGGAAATTTTCATTTGGTCTCCCTAACTTGAGAACCAATTGTAAATGTCAGGCCTAAATGCTCAGATTTAAGTGTTAGGTTGTCTTGTTTGATTACAGAAGTAAAAGGTCACAAATGACTAATGAAAAGTACAAGTGATATTGCCAGGGTAATGCTGTAGTGCTGCAGTAAGCAAACAGCCCGGGACAACCTTATCAGAGATTTCATTGTCTCTTTCTCTGAGGGCCTGCCATAGGCACTTTGCTGCCCTCCAGTGCCCACCACAGCCATTGCACCCACACTGTTAGGAACAGAATTTGTCTCCAGTTAGTGGCATGGCTAAGAATTTTTAGACCCTGGGCTTAATGATATTGCAGAGCCTTCTCCTCTCCCCTTTAAATGCCAATGGGCATGACTTCACATACTTCAACATAGGGTAAGATAACCCTGATGCATTTGAGGGGTCTTTCTGCTCGTTCTGCTAGGTGGGCCCTGGACTTCTGCATCAAAGTCCTGACCTGACAATGTCCGGAACAATCTCCAGTCTAGGGCTCTGCACACATTCTTCTCACCATTGCCAGACCTCTTGGTACCCCCTGTTAATTTCTAAAATGAGGGGAACAGAACAGGAGTCTGCCTGGGAGCTACATCGCTAGGATATCCTGTTGCACAATCCTAAATATGTGCATGTTGTTGTTGTTGCTGTTGTTTAGTCGTGTCCGACTCTTTGTGACCCCATGGACCAGAGCACGCCAGGCACTCCTGTCTTCCACTGCCTCCTGCAGTTTAGTCAAACTCATGCTGGTAACTTCGAGAACACTATCCAACCATCTCATCCTCTGTCGTCCCCTTCTCCTTGTGCCCTCCATCTTTCCCAACATCAGGGTCTTTTCAAGGGAGGTGGCCAAAGTATTGCAGCCTCAGCTTCAGGATCTGTCCTTCCAGTCAGCACTCAGGGCTGATTTCCTTCAGAATGGAGAGGTTTGATTAGTGCTATGTGTATAGCACTGTTATTAGACACCTTGGTGGGTTTTTTCAAGAGAAGACATTTTTACTTACACACACACACACACACACACACACACACACACACACACACACACACCATAGTTGGTACATTGTCAGAGATTTTTTATTATTTTTATTTTATTTAGTTGAACCATTCCAAAAATGAATCCTGGTACTAAAATTAGGCTCCGGTACTAAATTCTGAAACTGATTAAGGTTTTGTCCTCCCCAGTCTGATGACATCCAGATGTCATCAGTGCACCAGGCTAGGGAAGGCTGGATAAAGACCTGGTGGTCCTCTTCCCCTCTTCACTCCTGAATCTCAGTTCACTCCTCCAGTTGATCACCCCTGCCATGACCTTCCTAGGAAGCTGCTTTAGACATGATCAGACCACTGGTTCATCTTGCCTGCTGTGGTCTATTCTGCCTGGCACCAGAACCTCATGGTCAAATGTATCCCATTTACTTCTTTGCATTGCAGACACAGAGTGAAATCTACTGTCCTTCCTGAGTGACTTAATTTTGGCTCTCGTTCTTTGGCATTTAACCTTATGCCTCAACACGGCATTTCACTTTGGTTTTAAAAGGGCAGAAACTACATAATGACATACATAATGTAGCAACATTTTACCAGTAGAGAAGTAGAACATCCTGTTACTTTCTTAACATGTATCATGATGGTTGTTAATTTCCGCAGCCCTCTTTTTAGTGTACAAAGTGCTGTGAACAGACCTTCATTTCCTTCAACAGGGCAAACTGTGGTTTCCTGGGGGACAGGTGGGTGAATAGAGAATTTATTCCATTTTTTTTTCCACTGCTATGGCCTCCAAAGGGGATAGCCACCAGTGAGTTTTGGGTTCCAATACAGTGGTACTTTGGGTTAAGAACTTAATTTGTTCTGGAGGTCTGTTCTTAACCTAAAACTGTTCTTAACCTGAGGTACCACTTTAGCAAATGGGGCCTCCAGCTGCTGCCGCACCGCCGCACAATTTCTGTTCTCAGCCTGAAGCAAAGTTCTTAACCCGAGGTACTATTTCTGGGTTAGTGGAGTCTGTAACCTGAAGCGTCTGTAACCTGAGGTACCTCTGTATATCTTTATATTTTTTCCATCCCTTATATAGTGGTTTCCTTATAAGATGGTTCAGAAAGCCTCTATGAATTTTAACTTTCTCATATCCCAGGTATGCATGCCACCCAAAACAGTTATCAAAACCTTCCAAATCTAGTACTAGAACTAGTAAATCTAGAACTAGAAATCTAGCACTAGTAAATCTGAGTTCTGCAGTGTCATCCAATCATTTAATCAACATAAGCAAGCTGATTCATAATAAAGTTTCAGGTTTGGCAGGGCGAGGATAAATTATTTGAATATCTCAAACTGGCAAAAATGACAGAGACAATTAGGAGACAGCCAAACCAAAAGTTCAAAAAGGAGTGGAAAATTTATAAAGAATATTAAAAAAAGTGCCCTCAAGTTAAAACCTGGACATGCTTTGATTAATTTTCACAAACCACAATATGGATTATAAGTAGAGTATTCAGATAACAGAAGAAATGGCAAAATGATTAAAGAAGCAGTTTATTAAATAGATAAGACAGACCCACTTTGAGGAAGGTGGAAGTCTATTGGGGTAGATAAGGAATTGGGAATTAAGAACATGGTGGCATAAGTTTTTTTTAAGAACATATGTATGTATGTATGTATGTATGTATGTATGTTGTTTTTTGTTAATTTCTTGTATGTGTTTGTTAAGTAAGAAAACTAATAAAAAGCATATTAAACAAAAAACCCCCCCAAAAAACGCCGGCTCCCTTGGCCTGAAAGTGAGATGAGTGCCCCAACCCCATAGTCACCTTTACCTTTACCTTTAATTAACCTTGTCACACACACCCAAATATCAGCAGAATGTTGGTTCCTTAAATTCTCCTACAAAATGCAATTTTCGGGGTGGAAGATATCAATATCTTTACACTGAAACAGAAGTCTGTTACAGCCAATATTGCCCTGTGAGAGCAGGAAGACCAACTTAGAGGATAAACAGGAGATGACAGAAACATAAGAAGCCTTTTCTCTCTGGTTAAGAGAATTCACAGTAGCTGCAATCTTGCTTTTACTTGGCCCATAGCACTAAATAAGGAAAGTTTCTCTGTGTGGTGGCATCACGGGTGTTTCCAAAGGAGGTTCTGTGTTGTTCTCAAAAAAAGAAAATAAAGGAACAGATAAAAGAGATGGGGGTTCTGAGGGAGAATTATTCAGTGCCAGGAGCCACAGAAAACCACCACAGAATAAGTACCTCTTCTGATTAAAATTACTGACTAGTGGAAGAGTTTTGTGAAAAAGAAGCTTGTTTCTTTCATGTTACTTAGCATTTTTTCCTGTTCTCAAAAACCAGTGAGCTAAAATCAAGTGGGCGGAGGAAGTTGAAAGGAGGCCAATTTCCCTGTATCCCCAAGTTACAGTATAGCTCTTTCTCTCAGATGCCTGCCAGGAGGTCTCACCGCGTGCCAACGTGCAGCGTTTTCATGCTATTTAACTAGCAGAGCCAACAGTGGCTTTATACACCCCATACATTTGAAGCACCCCCACAAAGAATCTTGGAAAACATAGCTTGTTAAGGGTGCTGTGAATTGTAGGTCTGTGAGGACTAAACAAACAGTTCCCATGTTTCTTTTTTTTATCTGGTGGAGGGAGGAGGGTCTTAATTATTATTATTTTAACTTTTTATTCTGTCCTTCATCAGTTTACAGGATAAAAATACAAGATAAAAGCACAAAAAATAGAAACAAAACAATGCCCATGTTTAGGAATGGAATGGACCACATTTCTGAGCATGAGGGACAGTTTTGGAATTGAGCCTTTTCTGGTTTTGTCTTCCGTAGCAATAGATTCTCGTGCTCCCTCTTGCTTCACCAAGCAGTGAGAAGTTTCAGGTGCACATGCTTTATCCAGACTTGACTTCCATTGGTCACTTTTGCAGTATTTCCATTTATTTACAAATGTACTGGTTGGGCATAGGTGGAGGCTCACCAGAAGCACATCAACAGACAGGCTTGTAAGTCTGCTGCTCCCACAGCGGCAAATCTCTTGTCTAGGGAGATAGATTGCCTGCTCTCCCAATCCTGCTAACTTATGGCAGCGATGGGCACCACACAGGCCTCGGCCACTTTTCCTGTAATCGGCAGAGCCTATAGGGAACAAGGGCTAGAGGGCAGCAGGGAGAGCAGAGCCAGACAGAGTAGGTGAAGGCAAGAGAAAATGCCCTCTGCCAGTGATCAGTTTGGACTTCTGGCAAGAATGATCTGTCCCTCCCTTGGTAGCCTGCTGTGGAGGGAGTTTCAGGGCAAGGGGGGGGAATAAGGGGTGGCAGAGAGAAAAAGGGATGGCCACCCCCTCTTTGAATAGCGTTGTTATTTTATAGGTATCTTTGGCTTTTGCAGGTTTTCTATTTATTCATGAATTTGTTGTTTTATCTTCTGTTATGCATTGTCCTGGACACGTTTTGAGGAAACCCAGCCAGATGGGCGGCGTGTAAATAATAAATTCTTATTCTTATTATCAAGGCAGTCCATCAACAATAATATGCACAGATCTCTCTGGCTGGATCAAGGTGACTGGGCATGATCAAAGCTAAGTCCATTTATTCGGATGAAGTCTTACCTCAGCTTAACTCTTTCCCATTGAAAATAATGGGACTTGAAGCATTTGGTTTCGGCTGAATTGTTTCAGTGACTGCATTCCAGCTGTGTGTCAGACCAGTGGCCCCCAAATGGGAATGTGCCTCTCCATACCTATCAGCAGGCATTCAGTCATGTTTACTGAGGTCTAGCTAGATGCATCAGCTGTATACACTTGCTGTGACCACAGGGACCTGTGCACAGAACCATGCTGCTGTGTGTAGGTCGCCCTTGAAAACTCCGATGAATGTTAGGTCAACCAGTTCTAAACAACCTCTCTCTCTCTCCCCCCCCCCGCCTATATTCTCTGAAGTGGAATTGTCACCCTTTGGAGTAAAATGAAAGCTTGCTGTGGATTGGGAGTGATTCTTTCTTTTATTGAAATCAGCTTTAAATGATAATAGCAGCGGGGCAGTAACAGGAAGCTAAATTACTATAATAATATTTTTCCTAGAACAGACATGCTTTTGATCAGAGGAAAAACACGCCATCTGTTTCTGAATTACTTTGTTGTATTGATTTAACAGTTAGTAAGTTTGGGGTTGTTGGGTGGCGGGATTTTTTTTTTGCCAATCCATATTAGCCAGGCTTTCTGGGAATGTGACATGTGCGTGTGGTAAATCATAGGACCGCTCTTAATCTTGAAATAAGATTGATGCCGTGGCTAGTAATGAAGGTGAGCTGAACCAATCTTCTGGCCCAGTTGTTCTCCCTCAAACGGGATCCTGTTTTCACCCTCCTCATTCCCCCCCCCAAGAAATGACTCTGATTCCTCTAGAAACATGAACATCCACGTCACGGCTAATGTAAAACTGGAACCACTGGGGGAGATGGTTCTAAAGTGAAATGGTGAGCACTTTTCAAATAATAAAACTTATGTTTTACTCGACATCCTAGAAGCTGATATTTCTCTACAGTGACGGTATTTCTTACTATACTTGTGTCCTGCCTTGGAATTCAAGCCAGCATGTAGAAGGTTTCCACGATGGTAGTCAACTAATTTTACCTAGAGCAGCTTCATTGAAATAAATGAACATGACTAAGTTAGGTCCATTCATTTCAATAGGTCAACTCTGGAGTAAAACTTAGTTGAATAGCACCCTTAGTCTCCCAGCCAGGCAATGACCAGACCTAAATCTTAACTTCAGCAATGTTGCTTCATCGTGGGCCTTCATACCCATAGCCCTTGCTCCCTGGGTAGTGTACACTTTGTAATTAATAATAGTAACAGCACCCCAAGAGCATGACTAATAATCTAGAATAATGGGAGCTGTAGTACAACATCATTTGGAGGACCACATGTCCCCCAAACCTAACCTATGGGTTACTGTTGAAATCACCCATGGCTCAGCCACACTTCTGCTTGTGCCATGCCTAGAAAGTGTGGATCTGAGCAGTTCTTCACTTGTCCCATGCTGTCTAGGCACGAGTCTGAGTGGTTTTGCCTTTGCCCTGCTGCTTTCCCCTGGAAAACCCACTCTTTAGAGCTAAATTGGAACAAATGGAAACCCAATTGCCATTTGTTCCAATTCAGCGATAAACTGTGGGTTTTCCTGGAAGGAAGCGGCGGGGTGATTGGAGGGGTGGATTGGGCCATCTTCTCTTGCAGATTGGTGTAGACATTACAGAAAACTCTTCCAGGTCAATATCAGGCCATCTGTCTGAAAGTCGTGCTGAGAATGCTTCCATCCATGCGCACACTTTGCAGATGCACTCACTGACTGCGCAGTGCCGCACATTCTGATTTACACACCGGCCTGATAGTTGTTGTTTTTTTAACACAGCCACACACACTTTTGAAGAAGAAAAACGACAAATGCTCTCGGTTCTTCTTGTTGTTACTACTCTTAACATTGTTTTTGTGAGAGGCTTGTGCAATCAGCACCATCTAATAGTTTTTCAGAGTATAGAAATGGCATTACCATGACAACCGCTAACCAGCAATTGCGTCAGCCAAGGGGAAAGAGAATACATTTGCTGCAGAATCAATTTATTACTGTTGCTCAAGAGTGCCATTCTTTATATATTTAGAATACCTGGCACTTGGGATGAGATTGTATCTGAGCTAATGGTTTGCATACGTAAAAAACGAACATTTCTCCCCAGATAATGGGAGCCTTTGTCTTCCTAATGAGTCGTGACTCTCTCCCTCTCTTCTCCAATGATGACTGAGAGCATGGATACAAACACAGGGGCCTACCTGTATGGCACGACTACTTACAACTACGTAGCATTGCTTTTCTATTGACCTTTTAGCTTTTATATATAAACACAGAGGAGCAGTGGTCCAGGATGACAAGAGGTTTGAAGACCTGCTATCGTTTCTGCAGCAGGATCCCGAACTCCAGGGCCCTAGAACCACCCAGTCAGCATGAAAGGGGAGCTTTTCAGCCACTGAGAAGTCTTCATACCCTTTGGGCTGATTGGAGCCAATCAGAGTGAAAGGTAAGCCAGCCACTCAGGATTGGCTCCTGGGGTTCTTGTTTAATCTTAGAAGAGGATGTGACGGGGGGGGGCATGTCTGTCACGAGGGGACCCTGGACATCTGAATTTGCCACCACACTACTGTATACACAAGCCACAACAGAAAAGGCTTGCCGGTTCCACATCCAGTTCTGCATTAAGTCTTCCCAAGGGGAAACTGACAATAGGAATGGCTTGAATTTTTGCATTAAGTTCAAGTCTTAATTCCACACTTAACTCCTGTTCTTTGGAATGAAGGGCAGAGATGTTGCCTTGAATATATATATATATATAGAGAGAGAGAGAGAGAGAGAGAGTAGGCCATGTATTGGGAGTCTTAATTCGTAACTGAGATTTGTATCCACAACCAGAGTTTGCAGTCTGGCACTTCAGTGCAAAGTCATAAGGCTGGAGTAATTTTAATGCAGAACCAACCGCTTTCTCTTGTAGGCATTCTTCAGTTATACAGGTGTACAGTGGTACCTTGGGTTAAGTACTTAATTCGTTCCGGAGGTCCGTTCTTAACCTGAAACTGTTCTTAACCTGAAGCACCACTTTAGATAATGGGGCCTCCCGCTGCCACCGCGCCGCCGGAGCACAATTTCTGTTCTCATTAAAGTTCTTAACCCGAGGTACTATTTCTGGGTTAGCGGAGTCTGTAACCTGAAGCGTCTGTAACCTGAAGCATATGTAACCCGAGGTACCACTGTATGCTGCATTGAAAGAAAAGTGTGGGGTTTGTCAAAATCCTGCACTAAAGTAACCCAAATGCAGTAAAAGTTTAATTCTGCAAACCTATACAAATTACCCCACTTTTCTTTTTTTCCAGATTTGGTCCGTGCTTGACATTGTTTCTCCTAGAGAAGAGCAAGAACCTAGCAGACACCCAAACCTTAAGGTTAATACTACGGTGGCAGGTACCCAGCCTAGGCATCTGCTGTGAGGAGACTGGTAGCAAGGGGTGCTTCCTCTCACCATTTCTCGGATCATTTGTGAAGAAGGTCTTGCTCCGTTCAGGTGGGTGAGTAAACGACCAATGATGGCACACTAGGCAGCAGGCAAAAGTACAAATCAAAATTAATAGGAGAGACCAGCCAACTCGCAGCCCCCTGCCTTGAGCATCAAAGGAAGCACTGCCATTCTGGAAAGGACTCATCAACCTCTGAAGTTGTCATCTTCTCCCTGACAGGTTTCTGCAGTCCCCTTATGAGAGAAATCTGGGGTCAGGCATGGAAACAGCTGGACCACTTGATGCCAGGCAAAAGACAGATTAAGGCAATGCCTGTGATTTAAGGATCTCAGGCTGCTTGTTCTTACCACACACACACACACACACACACACACACACACACACACACACACACACACACTTCACCAAGATGTTCTTTCCAGGGAACACACCGATGCATGTATCTCTTCCGCAAAATATTTATGCACACACACGGCAAGACTGCACAAGTAATCTCTATTATCCCGTCAGCTGAAGTTGCTGTCATAGCTGCAATATGATATAATCTAATCATTGTTTATTTAGCCACAATAATCCATTTGTTGCAGTGTTGTTTGGGCTCTGGTGAATGTTAATATTATGCGGGAAGTTTAATAGTAGGAACTGTGGGCATGTAAATCGCATTGTTGAATGCAGAAAACCCCAGACACAATCCCTGGTGCCATTTCCCATTCAAAGGATTTCAGGCAGAAGAGCTGGGGGGGGGGGAAATGAAATCTGAGAGCCCAACTAAATAAAACAAACAATCCAGCACAGAATCTCCTTTAAAAACAAAGGTGCAGTTCCAGGGGCAATTGGATTGAGATTAAAGCCCTAGTGCTTGTTTTGGCTAGCTAAGGTCTTCTGCTGCGTCCACTCAGCCTGCTAGTTGCCTGTTTTGGAGCTGTGTGAAGTGGCTTTTCCCTGGGTGTACGGCTCTTCTACATGAGATGATATTCTGGACCAATCAAAACTTCCCCTCGAATGGAGGGTGGCGGCTGAAGTACTTCATGCTTCATGTGTGAGCGCTTGGAGGGGCCTAGCCAGGGCACTAGGGCAAAAAACCCCATCTGCTTTCAAATTGTGAGTGGGTTTGTGTCAACCCTACTTTCTTCTGAACCTGGTGAAAAGTCGTTTGAACTTGCATTCTGGATTCCTCAAGGCAGCATTTATTTGAGAATTCTTATTTGATGCCCTTCTGCTACAATAAATGTCCTCTCTCTTGCTTAGGTTTTGCGGTGAGCAAATTCTCCCTGCTCACCTAATAGGAGAAGCTGGCTGGCGTTCCCTGAAATGCTTTTTGAGTGTTCTGCATTATGATGTGGACTGTTTCAAGATGAGCAAGGCCACGTAGCAGCAAGGCAGTCGCTGGCACTAGCACCTTCTTGTCCCTCCCGCTGTTCCCTTCAGCAGAAACGAACACCTCTGAAATGTCTGTATGCGTGCAAGAAGCATAGGTTGCGTTAAGAGTCATGTAAGTGGCAAGCATCACAGCTTGTTTTGGAATGATACGTGTCAGGTATGTGTCATGCTGTGTTGGGGAGGTATACCAATTACTGAATTCCCATATCCCGCCCCCCCCCCCCCGCAAAAAGTTTTTAAGAAATGAATTAAGAGCAGATAAGATGAGCAAAGAGCGAAAGTAATGTAGGCAGTTTTACTGGAGCCAAACATTCCTGAACAACAGGACTCTGATTAGTTGATAATAGTCATGTATATAGGAAGCAGCCAGAAAGCTATGCCAATTAAAATTAAACTGAGATGAGAAAGCCACTGTTGTGTCAAAAATTGGTAAATTTCAGGCTTGGCGGGCAACGCCAAATGTTGTTTTCAACTCAGATAGGGAAACAAACTCTGCTTTAGTCATCTTTAGTAATCTGTATTTATTTTCGCAAAAGGAAAACAAAATAATAAAGATAATTCCATGCATGATTTTGCAGCTCATAAAACTAATTGCTTCCCCCGCTCAAGAGCACCTCCGGTTAAAACATATGTCCGACAAACAAAAATCGAGGTGTCAAGAGTTAGCAAACCAAACCAATAAAGAATAAAAATCATCTTCCTGGTCTTTTTCAACTCGAGCATCTCTTTTAAAATTATGGCTTCTGTAACTTTTCCCCAAAGTTTGGATAAATCGGCAAATACATGTAGCCATATTTCAGCTTATGCCGGCTGCATGTCAGACAATGGCTTAAGTGTCTCTCCCCCCCCCCCCCGATTATATGTGTTACAGGTAATGAAGAGATCTGGCTTAATCTACCACATTTTAAACTCAACCTCTATGCATGTTTACTCTGGAGTAAGTCCCACTGCATTGAATAGGTCTTACTCCCACGCAGATGTGCACAGCATTGCAGTCTTGAGTGTAAAATGGTCATGACAAACGCAGAGCAAACAACACTGTAAGCATCCCTTTATGGTTCATAAACTGAGCTATATAAATATAAAACCTTGATACAAACATTTTTTTAATATATATATATATATAAAATATCATCTTCAAGGCACTAATGTGATGGCAGAACTGGGTTGGTATGACATCTTCAGCAGTCTCATATTTTCCAAGCTTGTGGTGGTTTTTCTTTCTTTCTTTTTCTAGGAACATCATGTGCTGATGGGCAACTTTACAGGAGCATTTTTATTGCATGGGCTGTCCATCCTGGGACTTGCATGCCAAGGCAGTTGCCTGTCCGTGAGTTTCCATCAGTTGTCCGGGAAGTCTACTGGCTTCCTTTGGCTTTGGATGCATGACAACCTTTGTCCTTGTTCCAGTCTGTAATGGCGTTCTTAAAAATGTGCTTTGGCCATGAAGGCATAGCCGTAGTGCATAGATCACATGGAGTCTTGCCTCTCTCCAGATTCTGCCCTGTGTCCCTATGCCAGCAACCCCAGCCGGGTCACTTTGGCAGAGAGGAATGAGTGGATGATGAAGACAATGGTTTTGGGGCAGGAATGAAGATCTAGTTGCTGCAATGAAGGAAGAACATGGACAGTAATGAGGGGCTGGTTCAGAGCATTTCACCATTCTGCATTCCCTAGAAAATCTGATTCTACGTTACAGCTGGCTGTGCAACAAAGAAGCAATGACTTCAGAATGTAGAAGAACTGGGCAAGTACATTAACCATCCATTGCAGAACCCTTCAGATAAAAAGTGGCTGCACCTAGTGTTACAGACCATAAGCTGATATGGTCTCTTCTCCATCGCAGGAGACAGAAACTCAGGATAGATCAGGGATCACAGTGGATGCCTCATCCAAACACTGGGTTGTGGTCAATTAAGTTTTTTGAATTATGTGTGATTCTTGCCCATGCTGGTCTTCTCTAAGACTCTGCATACTGTGCAAAATTTCCTTAAGAGGATAAAAACCCTAAACTCTAACTCTGTACTTGTGATATATTATGCAAATTAAGTTGTTTGCATATACTTCCTCGCTTTGCAAAATTTATTCCACTGCCTTGTTTTTTGTTTATTTTTACCAAAACTGAAATAGCAGAAACTGCCACGTCGTAGCACTTTCCTGCCCCAAAAGCAAGACCAAACAAACCCATGCCTGACAATTCTCTGCTTAGTACAAACATACCACTTCCAAAACCCAAGCATACACACAGGGCATGCTGCCACCCTGGGCTGTCACTCTGACCCTCAGCAGCCTTCTGAAAGGCCTAGTAGGGCCATGGGCTTTGCCCATTTGAGTTTAAAATGATGGGTTCAAAGTCCAGGACAGCACATACCCCTTTCAGGGCCTGTAAATTACATTCAAGCAAAGCCCTATTTGCTCTCCTAAGATGGCAAGCCCTGTTTACCACTGCGTTGAGTCTGGACTGTAGCTCAATGGTAGAACATCTGCCTTACATATAGAAGGTCTAAGGTTCAATCCTTGACCTCTCCAGGAGAGGTTGGGAGATACCCAACTGAAACCTTGAAGAAAGCGCTGCCAGTCAGTGTGGACAATACTAAGAGAGATGGACCCATGTTCTGACTCAATACAAGGCAGCCTCTTCTGAATCTAAAGCAGGGCTAGGGAACTTGGGGCCTTCCAGATGTTGGACTCCTAACTCCCATCAGCCCAAGCCAACATAAGCAAAGGCCATGAATAATGAGAGTTGTGGTCTGGCAACATCTGGAGAGATAAGGTTCCCCATCTCTGCTCTAAAGCAACATGACCCTGCTCTATTCCTCTGAGCCATGCTCTTCTGCCATGTTGCCCCTACTTAAGACTTGTGCCACAGAGACAACCTCTGTGAGCCATTCCTGTCACTTCTTTCCCTGAATTCTAAATGCTCATTCTAAAGCCTCAGTTCCCCCCGTGAGATTCTGCAATGTGCAAACAATGGCAATGATTAGTATAAACAGTTTCCCATCAGCCGCTGTCTGGGCAACCCTTATCCAGCTCCAGAAAATACCCCAAGGACACAATACAGCGGGTTCTGCTTCCTACATATTACATCTCACTTGCTTCCCTGAAAACTCATTGGAAGAGCACAGAACAGAAAGGCAAGAAAGGGAACTCACAATCTCTCCTTCTGAGCTGCCAAAGTCCAAGTAAAGCATCTTGGCCCCGTCGTCTGAGGACATCTGTAGCCTCTCAAAAGGCTGCTGCAGCAGAATGACTTTGGTGAGGCCTGGCTCCAGGGTGGAGATGGTGAAACCCTTCTCAATGTGAATGGACAACGTGCAGTCTCTCCCGTTCCATGTGCATGCTGGGGACGGGAGGTGGAGAAAGAGAAAAGCCTGAATTGAACTTGGCATTGAACTTTCCTTTCTAGAGAATGGACTGATGCTGAGACACAGAAACCTACTGCAGGTTCTTGCTGGCTATAGGTAAAAAAGGTAAAGGACCCCTGGACGATCAAGTCCAATCAAAGGAGACTATGGGATTGCGGTGCTCATCTCACTTTCAGGCCAAGGGAGCTGGCATTTGTCCACACACAGCTTTCTGGGTCATGTGGCCAGCATGACTAAACCACTTCTGGTGCAACAGAACACTGACGGAAACCAGAGCACATGAAAATGCTGTTTACCTTCCCACCGCGGTGGTACCTATTTATCTACTTGCACTGGTATGCTTTCAAACTGCCAGGTTGGCAGGAGCTGGGAGCTCAGCCCATCTCAGGGATTTGAACCACCGACCTGATCAACAAGCCCAAGAGGCTCTGTGGTTTAGACAACAGCACCACCCGCATCCCTTGCTGGCTATAATCATTTGGGAGTAGCATATAGAGAGACCAGAAAGTGCCCCCCCCAGCTCTTCATAATCATGGCAAAGATCTGTCATCTAAGCTACTCTCCCGTTATTCAAGGGTAAATAAACTATCCAGCAGATAGTTCACATATGGTGAGCTTAGAAGTGGCAGTAATGCTGGGATAACTGAAGAAGCGTGCATGCACACAAAAGCGCATACCAATAACTAACTTAGTTGGTCTCTAAGGTGCTACTGGAAGGAATTTTTTTATTTTGCTGGGATAAAAGTCTCCTATCCTAACCCAGTTTACCCAGTCATGCCTTGGGGTGCTGGACTAAAGAGTAGGTTCTCTCCAAAGAACCCCTGGTTCTAGGTCAGTCTACAATGCTGGACTGGCAAGTTGGAGAACCCCCCAAGCAAATGGGGCCATGGACTCATTCCCGTTCCTCGGAAAGCCTCAAGTCCCCATGTGCGAAGCTCCACCTGCTTCCTGACCTGTCGACACTTCCTGGACACACTCAGCAGCGTTGTGGCAACCATCTACCAGCATCCTTGTCCACGTGGCCAGGTCCCGGTGTGTCTCCACGCTAAACAGGTGCGTCTCTACGCCTTTCTTGGTTCCGGTCCGCAAAGCAAACGAGAGCTCTGAGTCGTAGAGGAGAGAACCCTTGGATGGGCCAGAATGCACAAGCCTGTAGGGATTGGGTCAGAAAGGGCCTTTCAGCATAACAAACTCTTTCCATGGTCAGATTACCAGTTAGCCAATACTGCAGCCTGGGGCTAGGCTAATGCACGGCGAGCAATCGAGTGTGCATTTTATGAGACGCAGCAGAAGTCTAAATATACCAAGAGGTTGTGTGGTAGCTTGAAGTCCAATACATTTTATTGTCCCAAAGGTTAATGCAAAGGTGGGAAACCCATCAGCCTCCAGGTGTTGTTAGACTACAACTCCCATCATCTCTGACCTTAGTTATGGTGTCTGGCGCTGGTGGGAGCTGAAGTCAGTGCCAATTAGCTGAGTGGTGGTAACTCCAAGCTTGGCTGGACACTTCAAAGGAAAAACTGGCAACTTGACTTTCTAGTGAGATCAGGGGATTTGTCAGATGGGTGGACCCCTCCTAGGTGTCAAAATGGACCAGGATCTGCATCCCCACCCTTGCATTAAAGGCACAGGACAAAGCTTCATCCCATACTGAGTCTGAAAACGCAAATCCAGATTTCCCCATAGGAATTCTTGCATGCATGTTTGCTTTCAAGCTGCTGCACTATAACCTGGGGTGCTTGGTCAACGCCTGCATTACCTGCGACTGTATACTGTCAATATCCTGTCAACCCACGGACTTGTGCTGGATTACAGGGCTGCTTCACATATGGCACTTTTTAAAGATACGCATGCAAGAGGTTCTTGTGTGCGCATCTTGAAGGCAAGTGCGATTGGCCCTCTATTAAATGTACACTCGGGGGTAAAGCCTCACTTTTATTTTGGTTTCTTGTTCTGTCACTAGAACAGTTGTGTGACATAATGGCCACTAGAGGTCACCTGAATAACATCTGTAACTCAGCTGCACCATCAACTGCCCAGAAACACCATCCATGGAGCAAAGTATATTTTCTGAAACCCATCCCTCTCCCTCTCTCTCCCTCTCTCCCTCCACCCCCTCTTACACTTACACACACACACACACACACAGGCCTATCAAAAAAAGGCAAAATCCTTTCTTTAATATATTTCTGTTGACTGGTAATTTGTATTTCAGACCCTAAACACAAGGGGGCAGCAGAACCATAGAAATGCTTCAAACAGAAGGGACACCCCATCTCCAGTTTCTTAAACTTCGTTTTTTTAAATCGAACCTTTCCATGAGTGATGGCTGCATATTATTTTTGGTATACAAAGGCATACAAACGATTCTTCAGATGGAACCACAGGGTAGGACAGAGCCCAGACCCTTCTCCCTGAGTAAGATCACTCATATATTCTTCACTTTGCCTAACATACATAAACTCAGATTAGAGAGTGCTACTAAGCAAGAGTAAGGAAACTTTCTGACAAGGAAAGAGGACTTGACAGAGGGAGTCAGTCCACAAACGGCAAAGGGAGATAAACCAAGAGTCAGTCGCCAGGCACCAGGATCACTACACTTTTTAGCTGTATCACACCTTGGTTTGTTCCATTTCCCCGACATTTCCCTAACTGTTGATTTCCGCACTACATTTGAGTTTGTCGTATGACGCAAAAGCCATCAAGAAAACGAATGGAATGTAGCACATGTTTACTGCTCATTTCTGCGTTATTTGATTAAAGGGGGGGGGACTGAAGCCCCCTTAACTTGGGATATCACGGGGGTAATCGGGGGGTTGGTATTCATTTGGTTTTGTTTCCATTCCGTAGCCTGTGTTTTCTAGATTGCATTTTTATGTTGCAAACCGCCCTGAGATGAAGGGTGGTACACAAATTAATAATAGCACTAATAAATAAGTAAAGTGACAATTTTTGGGGTGGTATATTAGCATACAGTTCCTTCCTGCTGCTTTCATGAGGGAATCTATGGGGGAACAGAAGCACACGTGTGCGGAAATGGGTGAAATTTAGCATGGTAATATTGGTGGAAAAGCCACAGTTCCATTAACCCAACAGGTACTGCAGCATGGGCGGAACATTAGAAAACAGGACAGAAGCACAAGCATTATCAGCAGGAAAACTAACACAATTTTGCCCTGGTCCGAATGCACCCCTAAAATGTTTGAAGTGCTCGCCTACTGTTTTGGTCTACCATCAGCACCAGACAGCATGGTCAATGCTCAGGGATGAGGAGAACAACAGGTTGGGGAAGGGATGGTATGCGACAACTTGGGAAGGAAAGGACAACCCCCTAAATGGAGATGTTTTCAAAACGTTGGAATTAGTACAGCCTTTATATGACTGCTTGCTCCTGAATCCATCCATAAGAAAGGGGAAGGGACCACTCTTTTGACCATCATAACTGAGTGAAGAGAAGATTGTTTACTGCATCCAAGCTCTCTCTTCACTGGGGAGCTCTATTGGTAGCGACAGAGTCCAAGCAGTGACAGAGAGAGGACCAGAGACTACGCAAGAGAAAGAGGGGCATCGAGTTAAAGAGGAAGACATCCCTGGAGCCAGGACTAACCCAGCTACTCAGAAAGAAGCTTTTACAAACTCCAACAAATCGAGTTCGGAACAGGAAAGCAGAGCAGCATGCGTGTTCCAAAACTGCGGCTTGCATTACCTGGTGGCAATGAGAGGGAAACTGTGTGTTGGCTTATTCAGGGCCTCTCTGCTTTGCGGAAGGCTGCTATAGAAGAGAAGTTCCTTCTCAGTGAGGAGGGCCAGGATATTCTTCGTCCCATCACCGGGGAGCTGAGAACAAAGTAACAGTCACAGAAGCACAGAACAGACAGAAACGCTCAAATTGTCACAGCTAACAGGGGAAGAAGAAACACTATAAGCAGGGTAGATATGTTGTTCTTGGGCATATCTTAATTATGGAGCCAGTGCAGAGAAGGCCCTGTTCTGTACAGTAGCTGATTTATAACACTTGATGGGCAGATGGAGTCCAGAGCAAAGACGACACCCTAAGAACTTGACTGGGTGTGTGTAGGAACAGTTTTGTCCAAGACATGCTAGGCTTACAGGGCAAGGGTGAGGAACCTCTGGCCCTCTAATATTTTTGGCCCCAACTCCCCATCAGCCTCAGCCAGCATGGCTAGTGGTCAGGCCTGGTGTAGTGTAAAAACATCTGGAAGGCTACAGGTTCCTCATCCATAATATAGGGCTTTATAAGAAAGATGGGTGGCCTTATCTGCTTCTGGTCTGTGCACGTTTGCATGTTTTGACCCATAATTCTATTCTGTTTCTGCATTAATCTGTGAATTGCTAGCAAAATCGGTATGTGAATGCCTCTTTCGAATCATTTAAGCTGCTGAGAACTGCATCACAAAATCCAGAGAAGGATGAAATATTGTGGGTAGCCAAGTTCCAATGTGCACATGAGTCCAAGAGGGGCAGAGGACATTTTTCATCAAGATTCATGACATTTACATTCCGTGAGCATCCCTATAGACACATGGACAACCACATCCTTCAATCACACCTGGAAGCTATCAAGCAGACACTGTAACTATAGACAACACAGTTGTCTATAGTCTTCCAGTGATGTAACCCTCAAATGGAGATGGTTATATGAATATTGTATGTATACATTCTAGTCAGATTCAGACATTTCCACAGTGGCATATGAACCACTTCTCCATGAGTTCTTCCTTTCCCAGGTAACAGATGTATGCTGAAACCATACATGCAGGGCAAGTCCTGTAGTTCCCTCCTTGAAGGTGGAGCAAGAAATGATCGCATAACGAAGAGCCATATAGTTGACCCAACTCAGGTGGTTTCAATTTACAGACCTTATTGGAAGAAGTCATGGGAAGCAGTACCTGTGATGTTGTGGTAATATGTGTGGCAGACTCTAACACCTGGGGAGGAGGATAAAATTCAATTTCAGGAGAAAAGCGTTGGGGAAATGTGCCGGATAACAAGGACATCGGGCGAAACCACATAACCTCTGCACAAACACATTAAAACTAAAGTTCAATGAACAACCAACGTGGAACTTCTCTGCAAACCTTGTACAAACAAATCAAGATGGATGCTCAAGAAACAGGTCATCTGGAAGCAAGCTCAGAGCCACGCTAAGGCAGAGAGGCAAGAGTTGCTCTCCCTTTTGAGAAACGTAAAAGCCAGCTGTTATCCAAACCAAAGCATTCCTGGACCAATGTGCATGTTTATAAAAATGCGTAAGATCGAAGGAGACAGGAGTTTCCGCCTAAATATAAATCAGCTGCGACTTACAAAGGCCAGGTGCTCAGTTGGAGCTCGAGAGAAGAGCAGCATTAAGGATCCAGCGGTGGGTGTAGTGGATTACCGTTCAGGGTTTTGATGAAGATGAGATCCTACTCTGCTGCGAACCGAGTGGGCTCGACTTGGGCGGCTAACGCAGCTCATGCAGATGCCAAGTTGGCCATAGGAAGCTTTTGTTACCTAACCATCTACTTGCCATGCAACAGCCACAGTCACAAATGGGTGCCATGTGACCAGGCTGTTAAGTGGCTGTCTGAATCCATTCAGCCACTCGTCCAGCTTGATGAGATGAGAACCCTTAAGGCACTTCTTGGTGCACTGAAAAGTGACAGAAATACTAATCATAGCAGGAAAATTATTATTAGGAAAAGCCACCTACTGATCACTAATCTCCTCTTACACATGTGGAGCAAACAAACAACTGTAAAGTAAGCCGCATGGTCTGGAGAAGGTCGGGTGTTTTTGTTTAGCACCGGGAACTACTTCAAAAACAAAAGCATGAGAGGGGGCCACTACTGATTGGTACAGGACAGGTGTCAATCAGCAGTCCATGGATTTGCTTGCCATTCTTATGACAGATTATTGTTCGGGGAACGTAATCCTCAGACACAAATAAGAGAAGCTTTTCTGAGGTGGGGAGGGGACTCTTGATGTATGGATTTAGGAAGGACAAAAAGATAATGTTATAATGAATCTCAGCTTCTTTTCATTCATTTCCTTTATTTAATTTCCCCATTTTAAGAAGAGTTCTTGTTCATTGTGAATTTTCAGTATAATATGGGCTCTTTCCAGGGAGATGGGAGGCTAGGTGTCTTATACGGAGTCAGAAACCAAACCTAGAGGCATTGCAGGAGATATTGGGCGCTCAGCCACCTATAGGCATCTAGTTCTCATTGATCAGGCAAGAGGCCTGAAGAGGGCTCAAATGTTCATGTGACCAAATACAATGAATTCTGCAGGATCCCAAAGCAGCCCTGGTAACTACCGTATTTTTTGCTCTAAAAAGTAAGGGGAAATGTGTGTGTGTCTTATGGAGTGAGTGCAGGCTGCGCAGCTATCCCAGAAGCCAGAACAGCTAGAAGGATTGCTGCTTTCACTGTGCAGTGATGCCTCTTGCTGTTCTGGCTTCTGAGATTCTGAATATTTTTTTTCTTGTTTTCCTCCTCCCAAAACTAGGTGCATCTTGTAGTCTGGTGCATCTTATAGAGTGAAAAATATGGTAATCCTATGGTCACTTAACTGGGTGTAAATTCCACTGAATTCAGTGGGGCTTACATCTGAGTAGATATGTATAGGATTGCCCTGTAGGTCAATAAAAATTACTTTTCCACAGATGTTTTATTAGGAATCCATTTGCACAAGTGGAATAAAATAAGAAAGAGAGCAGCTTTGGACAAGTCTCCCTACTTCAAACATTATACACCTCAAACTAGGGAGAGTGTGCAGACTAAGAACATGCACACACCGGCATAATTTGAGATAAGATTTGTTGGCCAAGGACTGCCTCGGGATTGTGTTGCCTTCCTCAAGTTGTGTTTGGTAGCTACAGACATTTATATATATCCCCATGAGCAGTGAAGTTCAAACCAAGAAGATCACCATTACCTGTTCGGTCAGCCAACCAACGTGCTTGATGTCTCTACTTCCTGCAACACTGATTCCAGACTGTGAGGTCCTCAGCTCCTCTTTGACTCTTGGCAGCAGGGCACTGATGTTGCTGTGGATGGCATTGAACCAGGCCTGGGCAGACACCTCATCTTTTGCTCGAAGGAACAAGGGGATCCGTCCATCTGCTGAGCACACTTCCAGGTATCTGCATGAAGAATCTCCCTTAACTTGAGAATGAAACCCTTCTGGCAGCCCAGACACAAACTGTTACATGCAGTTTTGCCCAATATACATTTTTGCAAACAGTGCCCCCTATTTCAGTGCATTGCAAAATTCAGAGAAGTACGAATTCTGAACGATGAATGCATTTTGGTGCCGATATTGTTTTGAGAGGTGCAAATTTAGTGGGTTTACAAAACCTTCAATGTGGACTGAAGCAAAGTTCTGCCCTATCCCTAGTTCCAAAGCCTTCAAGGGGATTGTTCTTGTCTACATGGGCTTGCAGTTTCAGGTGTATCTGCGATCAGGACTGGGTGCTCTGCCCTGTCTCTTGGTAGGTGGGGTGGAGTTGACCGGATTTGGCATGCTATGGCTTCCAAGTCTACTAATGCCCTTGCTTTAGAGACAGTGGTTCTTACCTGTGGTCCTACTGAAAGCCATGGCCTTCTTTAGGTCTCATCTTTAGCCCAAAACATTTGCAATGCAGGGTGAACTCACAATATTATATTGATGTAATCCCACTCATTTGACACAGTTAATAGGATAGATCCAGCTCATTCTGAGCATTCAAAGCACTTTAAAATACATCTCAGCAATGCAGAGGGGTACAAAGTTAAGCATTCAAAGGAAAAAAGGCTGCGGACACAAGCTTTCAGAAAAGCGTTCTGTACATTTTATTCCATTTTCCTGCAACCACACAGATCAGTCAAGATTACATGCCAAAGTGCAACTCTGATGTACAAATGCCTCTACAGGTGGCATAACACCACTGAGAAAAAGTCAAGGGAATTGCGGCATTACCTGTTTTCTGGATCGCTAGGGAGACATTTCCGTGATATGTAGCACATTTTTAAGGGGATGTTCTTGCCTTCCTTGAGGTCTCGTAGGGAGAGAGCAGGCGAAGCTTGCTTCTGAAAGGCTGGCGAAGAGTCCCAGCTTACAGTTGCACCAGATGAGGAATTTTTAAAATAGGGAGAGATCTCCTTCATGTATTTTACTGGAAAAGAGAAAACCAACACACAGAATGTTCAGGTGTACAATTCCAGGTACTTCTGCAACAGGTTGCTTCCATTCCTGCCACTCTCCAGTGATCTATAGTCCGGGCACCAACCAAAGCAGATTTCACAGGTGCTTCCCAAAACACCCTGTGCGCCTGCCGTCAGCAAGGTTTCTTAAGTGAAGGATTCTTCATGAGCTTTTCTTTTGGGAGCTGGAAATCTGAATGTTTTCCTTATCCAGAGTCATTCTTGAACATGAACAGAATTTGCTCTCCTTTTAAACCACCCTATAATTATAGGCTGTGCAAGGTGAGAATGTCTTTAAAGCAGGTAAGAGCACAAAGAACTCTGCACCTTTTCTATTTGTGGTGTACCGTTGTATTGCTAGATCATCTGCAAGGGTACTTAGCACAGAAGAGAAATCAAAATTAAAAGTAATTT
The DNA here is from genome assembly GCF_965113315.1 of Podarcis vaucheri. Classification (NCBI taxonomy): domain Eukaryota; kingdom Metazoa; phylum Chordata; class Lepidosauria; order Squamata; family Lacertidae; genus Podarcis; species Podarcis vaucheri. The sequence goes on from NC_138764.1 coordinate 77,299,715, forward strand.
CTCACCAATTTCAGGGTGGGTTAAAACAACCACAGCTTCATTTCTTGTCAAGATGAAAAAACTAGACAGTAATTAGAAAAAAGAAAATATCCATGCAGATAAGCTTGACATTGAGATTTTTTTAATCCATCCCTAGTGAGACCCATTTGTTTGCAATTTCTAAACACTTTTAAAAGGCAGCCCGAATGTCTAACACAATGCAGGGCAGAGTTTGAAGTGGCATCTTGAGCACACACGGCAAGCAAAGATGTCATTGTTCCAAGATGTGCATCAGAAAAGCTTGCAAGTGAACCTGTACCTACACAGCGAAGCTTTTACAGCTCTGCGATGGCATGGTAAATATAGACTGAGTTTCTAGCTACAGACATGGTGAGTCAATCACGCAGTGGTTTTATCACATGCCAAACAAACAAACAAGCCAAAAATTCTGCACAGATCCACTCAGCCCATATTCTCAAAATGCCAGAGTGATTATGCAAATACGCCAGATGGCAACTAAACCCAAGCCCCTTTCACTTCATGCCAAAATCAATACTTCTAGAACCTGATTGTGTTCCATGTTGCTGCCTTAAAGTCTACTGGAAACATTTTTCATTATATATATATATATATATATATATATATATATATATATCACCCCAGTGTTCCCTATTCTAGTTGGTGGTATACCCATAAGAACACACAGCTTTCCTATTCAGCACACCGAATGCATAAGTGATTTTTTTCAAGATCTTGCCTGCCTCAGATAAGCAGCATACTTGTGCACCAGTATTTATTTCACAAAATTTATATACCACTTCACCATTAAAAAAAAGAACAAGATACCTCAAAGCAGTTCACAAAAATAATAAAAGAAGGAAATTTTCAGGAAAAAAAGCAGTTAAAAACAACTATTTAAAACATTCAAAAATCATCAAAATAAATGCTAAGCTAAAAAACACACTAAAACACAGGTCAACAGACTACAGTGGTACCTCGGGTTAAATACTTAATTCGTTCTGGAGGTCCGTTCTTAACCTGAAACTGTTCTTAACCTAAAGCACCACTTTACCTAATGGGGCCTCCTGCTGCTGCCGCACCACTGGAGCACGATTTCTGTTCTCATCCTGAAGCAAAGTTCTTAACCCGAGGTACTATTTCTGGGTTAGTGGAGTCTGTAACCTGAATTGTATGTAACCACTGTATGTGTCTGGATAAGCTTGCCTAAGCAAAAATGTTTTTTAGCAGGGGCCAAAAAGAGTACAGTGAAGGCACCCACTTAATGCCAACAGGCAGTGAATTCCAAAGTGTGGGTGTTGCCACACCAAAACACCGATTTATCACAAATGCAGAACAAGTATTATGTGGCGCTTGTAATGGTGCCAGTTCCTGCAGATCGAAGCGGCTGAGTGGGCACATATGGAGTAAGGCGATCTCATAAGTAAATTGGTCCCAAGCCGTAAGGGGCCTTATATACCAATATTAACACCCTGAACTTGGCCCAGCAGCAAATCGACAACCAGTGCTGATCTTTGAGCAGAGGTGTTATATACTGACAGGTTCTCACTCCTGTCAGCAATCGTCCCGCAGCTTCCGGGGTCAAGAGCAAGGGAAGCCTCACATAGAGCGCATTGCAGTAACTGCGCACATCCTCTATGTATTGTGATATGCCAGACAATTCCTATCTCTTCAGTGCACCGTTTGTGTGCTCTATGTGCAGTGGCTGTCTAGCCTGCTCTTCCTGGTTGTGAGACAGGAAAACCCCCGGAGGAACGGACGTAGGATCCTATTTCAATGGCAACTATTTAAAACAGAGTAAGTGCCGCAGTGGATCCTTAAGTTTGGACCTCAAAGCCGAGTCCGCAGTTCTCAGCCTATCGCTTTGCAATCAGCACAACTGCTATTTAAAGCGATGAGGGGCACCGCGAAGAAACAAGGGCAGTTGGGGCAGATATCTGACAGTGCGCTAAATAGATTACTTTTTACACTTGTTCCCAATACGTCGTATAAATGTTCCCGCCTGTGCAAGCTGTTCTCCGACCGCCAGCCAACACGCAGTTCAAAGGCACCGGGATGCCAGCCAAGATTGCTCCAAGTGCGGTCTAGTGGGAGCCTCTGTCACTGCAGTGGATCAGCTCATATAAAGGAGAGGGAAATAGCTCGTGTACGCAGAGCAACACACTTCTGTTTGTATTAACTGGAAGTGGGGCAACGCACAGCAGAAACTGGGTACTGCAGGGGAAACTGCAAGTGTAGGATCTGTGGGGAGGAAAGACGTGACACAGCGGGGCTGGAAGAGTGGCAGATCATGTGAGATTTGCTCTGATATAATTCACGGTGTGGCCTAACCCAGCCTATAATCCCTTCTCTGCCTCAGGCAGTGGAGACTGCTCCATTAGAAGAAGAGAATTTTGGATTTGATATCCCGCTTTATCACTACCCGAAGGAGTCTCAATGCGGCTAACATTCTCCTTTCCCTTCCTCCCCCACAAGAAACACTCTGTGAGGTGAGTGGGGCTGAGAGACTTCAGAGAAGTGTGACTGGCCCAAGGTCACCCAGCAGCTGCATGTGGAGGAGCGGAGACGCGAACCCGGTTCCCCAGATTACGAGTCCACCACTCTTAACCACTACACCACACTGGCTCTCCACACTGACCGCCCCCCCCAACCTCAGCCCCCCCTCAACCTGTCCCCACTTGCCTGCCTTTTGCAACCAGTCCGGGGAGTGGCACTGCCTGTCGCCTTCCCCTTCCTCCATCTCAGTGCTGCATTTGAAGAACTCAGGAGGACAGGGAACAAATGTTGGTTCCCCCGTCATTGGCTATGGCTCAGCCTATCATGTCGGGCTCCCTGCCTTCCACCCCACCATTTCCAAGGGACATCAGCCACCAGGGCACTAACAATGTCCCACCTTACAAGTGCTGGAGAGGCAGCCATGCTGGTTGAATCTGTTGCAACAGAGTCAAGAGTCTTGTGGCATCTTAAAGGCTAACAAATTTTATTATGGTGTAAACCAGGCTTCCTCAAACTCAGCCCTCCAGATGTTTTGAGACTACAGTTTCCATCATCCCTGGCCACTGGTCCTGCTAGCTAGGGATCATGGGAGTTGTAGCCCAAAAACATCTGGAGGGCTGAGTTTGAGGAAGCCTGGTGTAAACCAATGAAGTGGACAGTAGCCTGTGGAATAAATAATAAAACTTGTTAGCCTGTGAATTTATTATTATTATTATTAGGCTATCAAGATAATGGGTTGCATTCAACTAAATTCTACTTAGAGCAGACCCTTTAAAATTAATGAGCTCAAGTTAGTCATGTTCATTTACTGCAATGGGTGTACCTTGAGTAGGGCTAGCATAAACAACCACCCATTAGATGAAAAGCTGTTTTGAAACATTCAAAAGGTGCTATATAAATGATAGGATCATAGTGGTTAAATAGAACTATGGCTTGCCTCTGCAGCCCTGGATTTTTAAATGAGCACAACCAGCAGTCATAAGCCCAAAAAGTACCTTAGATAATTGAAAAATACTTGATCCAAATCCATCAAGGAACATGGAGGTGTGAAATCTGTTATTTACACACTGATCTTTTTAATCACTTTTGAGTCTTAAGGTGGTGGCCATTACATTAATGGCTCAAGAGACCTCTGTTTCTTTTAATACTGCATGCATTAGACTGCACAGATGGCAGCTATTGTGCTGGACACCCAAAGCGAGATGTGCTCAATTTTGCATGTTCCTGTGTTTTATATTTCCCAAACCTGTGCATTCAGCACTTAATGGAGTCTTTTTTGCCACTGGCTTTTTTTTTTAATGAACCAAACTGGGAAGTGCATTAAAAAACCCCTCCAAAACTCTTAGTCCAATGCCCAATTGTGCAATTTTAAGAATGGAATCAATTGTATATATTGGTTACTAAAGCAGCAACCAAGATTCAGTCAGCCTGCCCGGAGCCTGAAATTTTTGTAGTGGCACACAAACAATTCTGGAGCATCTCTCTGTAGCAAAGGGCTGCTTTAACCAAAGAACATTGTCCCTTTTTGAAGTGGTGCAGCCTTGGCCAATGACTCAGGCTTTCCTCAGATTAACCCCAAATGTTTCCATGTGTCGCTCTTTCCTTTGGAGTTGTGCAACTTCTGTATTGACTGTGCCAGCCCCATTCAATGTGCTTATGGTTTAGGCTGCTGACTGTACAACAGCCAACGCTGTGGTCTGCACATTTCTCCCCTGCAAATACTAGTATGGCCTTTTTCAGCATACATGCTGAAGACATTTATTAGGGGGAGTGCTGTGGGGGTAAGGCATCTGTTTTCCAGAGACCCCCACCTAAAATCCAAGAAAACCCACTTCAAGTCAGTGTTGACAGTACTGTGTCTAGATGGACCATGGTTTGAATCATTATAAGACAGCTTCCACTGTTATCTACTCCTGCCTCAGGAAATTGTACCCTTTCAGTTATGTTCACACTAACAACTGTGCTGAAGCCTGACGACCTGGTGTGCCTTCTGCCTCTACCGAAACAGCCAAGGAAGCAAAGAGGGCTACAAAATGGTGGTGTCTGTTCTTCAAAAACTGAGTCTGGAACCCAATGCATCTTGAGGCGTTTGTGATTCCTTATATACAATCTCTACTGGGTGATGTGCTTAATATGGAATTGCTTCTACAGTTCACCATCAAGTACTGCTCTAGTTGTATTCAGGGCTTTTTCTCAGCCAAAACTCGCTGGAACTCAGTTCTGGCGCCTCTCAGGTGGGCGCCATTGCCATTCTAAGAGAATGTGATGATTTCCGGCACCTCTTTTTCTAGAAAAATAGCACTGGTTATATTAATCACGTTCCTTGAGAAAAGTAAAACTAAGGATGGTCAAGATGTGCCAATTAGGTCAGAAATATCTGAGGATACATTCATTTGAAGCCCTTTGGCAACCAGCACTGTGATCCAAATCTGTCTTCTCTTACCAGGAAAGCGTCTGGGCTGGGCATGTGGCAGAAGGGGCAGCTGATCTAGGGAAAGAAGGGATGGGGACCTGGTGGCCTTCCAGATGGTGTCTGACTATGACTCCCATTAGTCCCAGCCAGCAGGGCCAGAGATTATGCAAGCGCATCTGGAGAGCCACAAGTCCCCCATCTCTGAGTTAAGGCAATGCTCTGAAGGACGGCTTCTTCAGGCAACAGCGGAGGATTTGCCAACTCCTCTGTAAATTGCAAGGCTGAATTCCTTTCGCTTCTAAGTGTACAAACTTCTCCTGGGGAAAAGCAGCAGCAAACAATCACCCAAAGCCTTGGCCTGTGTCCCTGTGTTCCTAAAGCAGCCGCTTTAGTCAAACGCTCTCATGTTCAGAAGCACCTTGCCAATTGTTCCTCTCCCTCTCTCAAGCTGCGTCAACCATCTATGACACACACGGGAGGATCACACTCTAGACCGTGGCAGGTATTGTTTACCATCTCTTTTTAAAGCAGCAACATCTCTCTGTGTGTGTGCATCAATATACCAACTGTTTCTCTTTTAAACCCTTTTAAATAGATATATTTTTTATATTTGAAAACGCATCCCTGGCCTTTTTCACCCCACAAGCTCAAGGCAGCTTACAAAACACTGTCTCATAGTAAAATGATGATGGCCAAGTGTGGAAGGAAAGTAGCAGCCCAAGAAAAGGAACAAGGGAGAGGTTTTGTTTATTTAGCCCTGCTGGGCTAAATCTGACAGGTGGGTGGGGCTACCCACCCATCAAAACACCAAAGGTCACTCGAAGCCTCGATTTTTGGAACGTCAAAGCCCAGCGTGGGCTATTTAAAAGCCCTTTTGCAAACAGCCCTGTACAGCTCTTTAAACCTTTGGTTTTCAGAGGTTCAAAAGGCAGATCCGGCTGTTTGTAAGCCCTTTTTCAAACAGGTCTGCACTGCTCTCTGATCCTCTGAAAAAAAAAAAGTGGGGCAGTTTGCAAAAGGGCTTTCAAATAGCTGCACACTATACTAGAACTGTGTGTTCCTGTTCTCAGCAGGGGAACTGGTGTCCACAGCTAAACTGAGCAGGATTCAACTTCTGCTCATTAGCTGATGAGCAGGGTTAAATCCTGCTGCTTTGGCTGCATCTGCCAGTTCCCCTGCTGGGAAGAGGCATGCATAGTCATAGCATAACAAACCACCAACCACCCAAAAAGTCTGCTGCCTCTTCTCTCCAGGTAGCCACAAAGATCAGGCCCAGAGGAAGAGGGAAAGTGAACAGGGCAAGGGTGATACAGGTGTGAATAATAGTCTTGCCGAAAGTCTGGAAGTGGAACTGCCTGGAGGCTGCACAGTTCTGAAGGCCAGAGCACACAGGTATACAGCTGGCAAGAAGCAAACACATGCCAGCTAATAAGCTTGTGCCTGTAAGCTTGTAAGACTTGTGCCTGTAAGCACAGGGTTCACACTAGTGTGCACTTGCCATGTGCACTAGCCCAACTCATAGCCGCGGACATGCCTTAGACCTGGTGTTCACCTCTATGGATGTTGATGATGTAACACTAAGTAAAAGCGAAACTAAAGAAGTGCCATGGTCAGATCACTTCCTGGTGCAACTGGACTTCTCCACGACCCTTCCCCTCTGCAGGGAGGTGGGACCGATTTGGATGGTCCACCCCCACCACTTAATGGATCCAAATGGTTTCCAGAGAGTGGTAAAGGTAAAGGGACCCCTGACCGTTAGGTCCAGTCACAGACGACTCTGGGGTTGCGGTGCTCATCTTACTTTACTGGCCAAGGGAGCCAGCGTACAGCTTCCGGGTCATGTGGCCAGCATGACTAAGCTGCTTCTGGTGAACCAGAGAGTGGTAGGGGATGCTTTATCCCATGTTGATGGCCTTTCAGCTGATTCCTTGGTGGCCCGGTTAACCAGGGCTACTGACTGTTTGGCTCCGAAGTGCCCTCTTCGATTGCATGGACCCCAGACAGTCCCGTGGTTTTCCACAGATCTGAGGGCAATGAAACAATCGCTGAGACAGCTAGAGCGCCGGTGGCGGATAACTCATTCTGAAGCTGACTGGACACGGGTTAGAGCTCAATGTTGAGCCTACCAAGTGGCGACAGTGACGACGAAGAATGTAAATGTGCCCCTGAAGGACCAGGTGCACAGCCTGGGAGTCATTTTGGACTCACAGCTGTCCATGGAGGAGCAGGTCAATTCTGTGTCCAGGGCAGCTGTTTACCAGCACCATCTGGTACACAGGCTGAGACCCTATCTGCCCACAGACTGTCTCGCCAGAGTGGTGTATGCTCTAGTTATCTCTATGTGCTCTATGTGGGCTACCTTTGATGGTGACCCATAAATTACAACTAATCCAGGATGTGGCAGCTACACTGGGAGTGGCCTCTGAGACCACATAACACCAGTCTTGAAAGATGTACATTGGCTACCAGTACGTTTCTGAGCACAATTTAAAGTGTTGGTGCTGACCTTTAAAGCCCTAAACGACCTTGGTCCAGCATACCTGAAGGAGCGTCTCCACCCCCATCGTTCAGCCCAGACACTGGTTCCTTCACTGCAAGAAGCAAAGCTACAGGTAACCAGGCAGAGGGCCTTCTCAGTAGTGGCACCCGCCCTGTGGAACACCCTCCCATCAGATGTCAAAGAGAAAAACAACTACCAGACTTAGAAGACATCTGAAGGCAGCCCTGTTTAGGGAAGCTTTTAATGTTTAACAGACCACTGTATTTTAATATTTTGTTGGAAGCCGCCCAGAGTGGCTGGGGAAACCCAGCCAGATGGGTGGGGTATAAATAATAATAATTATTATTCTTATTATTACTATTACTAAGCATGCGTCTTAAAACATCGGGATGTTTGCCAGGGGGGTTATCTTAATGTGCTTCAAGCTCATTTGCTCTGCAGTGAAACTCTGCTGAGTACCTGCCCCGCTCCTGCCCGCATTCCTTTGCTACCGGTGTATTTCATCTTTTGTCAGCCTTAAACCTGAGCAGCAATTACTGGCCACGTCCAGAGGCAACACTTAAATTGAAATGTCTTTCATCCCAATTTGACCCTGACTGGCCCTACTTTCACCTCTGCCTCCCCCGCGTTTGATGGATGTTATTGCTGTCCACCTTTACCCTCTATCTTAGGAAACTCCTTGGGAATGTCATGCTGTATTGTTTTGTGGGGTTTTTTTAAGGCATAAGGCATGAAACGCGCTGCCTAAGAGGGAAAGCAGCCAGGCACCTTTTTCCAGGCCCCTTCCACTTTCACAAAGAGCTTGACCCTGCGAGTGGAAAGACTCGGTCTCTGTGCCCAGGAAACCTGTGGCTGCTGCTTTGGGCAGATCAAGGTCCTGCTAAAAGCACAAAGAGAAACTATCAGAAGTTTTATTAAGGATTTGTTCATTTATTCTTACATTATATCTTGCCCATTCCTCCCTAAGAAGCCCAGAGCAGCAAACACACAAATGATAAAACAGTTTTTAAAAATCTAAGAGGAGTTCCAATACAGAGGCAGCTTTTTTGTTTGGTGAAAATGAGTTAGGAGGCTTAATTGCTCTTGCTTTAAGTTTGTGTTTAGACCAGGGGTGTGGATCCTCTTAGAGCAGGCATGTCCAAAGTCCCTTTTGGGGGCCTAATCTGGCCTACCGGTCGATTAAATCCAGCCCCCGTGGCAGTATATGTCCTGGGGTAAACGCCTAAAAAAAGCTCAGCAACTTTGGCCGGCCCTCGCGCATGTTCACTTCATCAAACCTGGCCTTCTTTGAAAAAAGTTTGGGCATCCCTATAGAGCCAAAGAGCCACATTCCCTCAGTGGGAATCTTCTGGCAGGTGGACCAAAGCCACACACCGCACTCATCCCACACCCATTCAAACTCTCCATCCATCCAGTTCTTTCACTTTCTTTCTCTCTGCATTTCATTCCTCCTCCCCACACTTCCCCAGGCCTCTCTTAAGCACTAGCACTTTAAAGAGCTTACATGGAGGCATGTAAGAAGCCTAATTGTGGGGAAATGGGAAAGGGTGGGATTAACCCTTCTATCCCTATCCATGATCCTCCCCAAACAGGCCCTGAGCATGGCAATAAAATCTCCTGGTGCTCCCGTGCAGCAGCAGCCAGCTTTTACGGGGTTTTCATTGGCACCAATGGAGGCTTTGCGAAAGCCTACTTGTTTTTTGATGGTGGTGCAGGAGAGGTATCTGAGAAGCAAGGCTGCATCTGGCTCGTGCATGGGCTGGAAGTTATACAAACCTACTTTTGGTAGTTTCTTCTCTTCTCTAAAAAAAGCCCCTACATTGCATGCAATGGTCTATGGCTCCAAGCAGTAAAATATTTACTTTATTATATAGTAGAAAACAACCCTAATTATAACATCAACCTGGAAGTGTTTTGATGTGGACATTAAAAGTGGGCCTCAAAGGGTTGATTCTCTTAACTCACACTGTTATTTTAGTTTTCATGGGAGCAGGTGGTTTTGGTTTTTATTTTACCCCAAGGCACCCTTTCTCCCTGGGACTGCAGGAGTCTCTTCTGAGTGCATACCGTCACGCAAGCCACCTTTGGGAACGACAAGCACAGGCTGACCTCACACACTTAACCAGAGAATTGAACCTTCTATAAAAGGGTAAGGGCACCGTTTGCAAAAAAAAATTAAAAGCTGCTGCTGCAGGATTGAGTTTCACAACTGAAGCCTCAAATCCCAGAGCCTGGGTGGGACAGGAGCTGATGGGGAAGGGGGAGGGGGGAGGGAAGGGAGTGATGGCAGGGGGGAGGGATCCTCATGTTCTTTGCCTCTTACTATAAATAGCAGCCCTGCTCTTTCAGACATTTGATATTTCTTCTGATTTCGTCCCAAGTCATTAATCCAGGCAGACAGCACTTGCCAGTGATGATTACAGTGCTTAGAAACTAATTGGATTTTTTTTAAAAAAAAGAAATAAATAATAATAACGGAATGGAATGGAATCAGAAGCATGTGTGAAAATTTTCAGGTTTTTTCTTCTTCCTCCAAATAGATTGCTCAACTGCTACAGAGTGACCTCATGTTCCATTCTGCTTGTAAATCAAAGACAGCTACAGAAATATATCAGCATAAAACAGGCACATGGGGTGACAAGAGCAAGCTCTCTCTAGACAAAAGCTTATTCAGGCAGAAACAGGAGGTGCAGGTTGCACTGTAGTGTGTTTGTCACATGCCCATCAGTCCCAGCAAAACTGTGCAGGTAAGGTTTTGCAAATACAAAATGGCACAATGGCTTATCCCAGCTCTCGGCTACATGTGCTAACATGGTATGCAAAGGATCTCCAGAGGAACCCTTGGATATCTAGGAGGATTCTAGAATTCTAACATAAGACTTGTTGCTGAATTAGAACATCTAATCTATGATAGTTTCCATCAACAGCCAGCCAGATGCCACTGGAAGCTCACCAGTAAGGAATGAAGATGACAACCATCTCCTGTGCGGCGATATACCTCCAAATATGGAGGCTTCATTTGGTTGCCATGACCAGTAACCATTTTCTTCTGGGAAGCTTGAAAGGTATCCCCAAATTTGCCCCAGGTATTGCTTGGCTATTATTATTGGCTATTAGGTCCATTTTTGGGAGTCAGTTTACAGGCTTTCTCATCCACCCAGCCACCACAGACTGGAACAACCCACGTTCAACATCTTGAAATTGTGCTGTAAGGCAAAATCACTGAAACTCACAGCGTTGCCAAAAGCTGTGATAGACCAAACTGAATAGTGCTATGGATGGGAATTTCAACCTCTGTGTCTGTCACTATTTTATCAGCAAGCGCACAGCATCTCATAAGCAGTTTTTTTGCAAAGCAGGCTAGAAATTACACAAATGACAGCTCCTTAACAGGTCCCTTCCCTATCTGGTCTATGAAAACCCAAAAGCCTGGTATCTACTGGTGCTATTAAATCATGGGGCTTCCTGAAAACATCAGTGATTTACAGTAGACTATAAAAAATCACTGCACTTTAATCATCAGTCCCTCCTGAAAGGAAGCATCATTGCTAATATTACTGATTTACCGTATTTTTCGCCCTATAGGACGCACTTTTCCCCCTCCAAAAATGAAGGGGAAATGTGTGTGCGTCCTATGGGGTGAATGCAGGCTTTCGCTGAAGCCTGGAGAGCGAGAGGGGTTGGTGCGCACCGACCCCTCTCGCTCTCCAGGCTTCAGGAAGCTATCCGCAAGCCTTGCAAGCCCGGCGGCGGGAGTTCCCGCTGGGCTCCCAAGGCTTGAGAACAGCAGCCTGCAGCCCCAAACCCGGTGAACGCAGCGGGGCGCACCCCGGGCTTTGGGCAGCTCTCTGCAAGCCTTGAGAGCCCGGAGTGACTTCCCGGACCCGTTCTTCCCAGACCCGTCACTCCTGGACCTGTTCTGGGGGCTGGGGGAAGCTCAGGCTTCCCCCACCCCCAGCCTGGCAAGCTCCGGGAGCGACGGCAAGGTTGTGCAACCTCACCTTCGCTCCCGGACCCCCAGCCCCAAGGCTAAAAACGAAGCCAGGACAGCAAGCTTCTTTGCTCTTTGGGGCTCGGGGGGGGGAAAAAATATTTTCCCCCCTTTATTCCCCCCCCCAAAAAAATAAGTGCGCCCTATGGGCCGGTGTGCCCTATAGGGCGAAAAATACGGCACTTCCTAACACTCATAGAAAAACTGTGTTTCTTCTTCATGGACAGCCACAGCATTATGCGAAACTGGAACCATTCTGGTAAAGCTGGGTTTAGGATGTTCTCAAGGACTACTTTTATTCATCCTTCTCATCTGCTGCCAGAAGTGGGGTGATATGGAAAGGGAGCACCTCAGTGGTAAACAAGCAATGAAATGGAACGTCATCACTCAATTCCCTTAATGTACAAAAGTGATTGTTTGCTGAAGGTATGTCCGGAACTCCAGGTGTTAGTGGCCTGGGGGATGGAACGAAAGATCCATCACTGCCAAGCTTAATGAACGCTTCTTATGTTGGGCTCTCGTTTGACTCTTGAAGATTGATAGTGTGGGGGAGAGAAAGTTATGAAAGAGAGACGTTTTTATTGAAATTGCTTGGCTTCCCCCATTACACCACTAAAGAGCATAACTGGTGAACAGTCTCCTTCTGGGCCCAGTTCAAGGCTGGCCTTCAAAGCCCAAAAGACATTGGGATCTGGGTATCTGAAAGGCAGCCTTCTCACAATAACCTGCCAGCTTCCAAGTCATGTGTACAGATGTGGCAGGTCCACTTTGACCTCTTCCTCAGGTTGCAGATTGAGTGGATGAAACCAATAGTGGGTCCAATAGTCAAGAAGGTGGTTTCTGCATGTACCTTAGAGGTAAACGAGTAGCACGCAGGGCTCATCAACCTGGGAAAGTAGCCCATCTAAGAGATGGAAAAGTCTGACTGCAAACCTCCACAGCCTTGCAAAGCATCTTTGGGAGAAGAAAAGGCTACACAAATCCTACACAAAGTCTGGAGCTGCTCCCAGGAGGGGGGTTGCTGTGGAATTGGTGGTGTTCAAGCATGAAAGTTTTCTGCATTGTCCACATGGTGTCGTCGTAATAAAATGCTAGTCTTTCTTTAAATATAATTTTTTAAAATTCCACAATTCCTCTTCCCAAAGAAAATCCACTAAGTAAAAAACAATCCATTCTACATCTGGTCTCTGCAGGTGTAGAAGCTCATTAGCACATGTTTGTTAAGTTTGTGTTTTGCCATGTGTCCTGTGATGTTTCGGCTGGAGGCCCCTGCCGCCTCATCACTTCTTCAGTTTGTTCCTCACCTGAGCACAACCTTGCTATTTTGTTTCCGGAGACCTAAATGATAGGACTACCACACACCACAAGGCATGTTGGAATGTAACTTACTTATGTATAAATTAAAACAATTACTGTATCTCAATAAAGCTCATAATAAAAGCAGTAGCAGCAAATACTTTATAAATTCATGCTGTCAAAGCTCCTATCATCCAAAAGTCTGCTGGGAAAGGTGTCTTCCCAATGAGAAAACTGGGCTAGAATTACTGTATTTTTTGCACCATAACACTCACTTTTTTCCTCCTAGAAGGTAAGGGGAAATGTCTGTGCATGTTACAGATTTTCCTCCTCTAAAAACTACGTGCGTGTTATGGTCAGGTGCGTGTTATAGAGCAAAAAATACGGTAGTTCCATTAAGCTTTCAGCTTATTTTTGAGACTGTAATTGCAGGACTTTTTAAAAGCTAATACAAAGGTCTTTTACAAAATGTCTTTATCAGAATTTTGGTATAGCTGAGTATCAGTTCTGAAGACGACTTCAGAATGAATTTTTCTTTTGTTAGGAAAAGCACAAACTAAAAATGAATGTTGACCCATCTTAACCCCCAGCCCCTTCAAGCATCCATTTTGCTCTCAGTGAAACATGACGGCCAGAAGCTGGCATGCTTTGCTCTTTGCACTTCCTGTGGATTTTATTGTATTTTAAGATGCAGGCACACAGTTGCAGAAATACCTGCATGCATGTCCAGATTGGGAGCATGTAGCAGAATTGGGAGCAGGGCCAGGAAACACACCACAGAAAATCCTTTGGAAAAACTGAGATTTTAAAAATAGTGTGTGTGGATGCCACATGCCAATTACACGCGGGGGGGAACTGATCTGGACCACCCATTTGTGAACACAAAGCCCCCAAGTCTAGTAGACTATTATTTCCAAAATATCAAAGTGTTGTCTTTGGGAATACTGAAATAAACTCACTGCTGACACTTCTTCTGTAGAGTGAGAGACAGTGACATCACACAGAGACCGAATTTTACTTGGGCCCACAAAATGAGACTGAATTGGCTAACATTCCTTAGAATTGTTTTGTTGACTGTGATGAAGGAGGGGAAGTTTTAAAAACCAACAATCCATTGTGCTTCTGCAGTAAGACAAGCTGAAGTGTGCAAGAGGAAGCAAGAATGTATGTAAACGAGATAATGCAAACGCAGTATGTTCTATGGCCTTAGCTGCCCCTCCGCCTGGCTAGAGCATGGTTCTATAACATCCTTCTTTAGGACATTGGTGTGCACTTCCAAACACCTTCCTGCTCCAATAAATTTCTTTCCAACAGCTATGCTGCATGAAACATATAAGAGAGAGAAATGGGCATGCCAACTTGAGATGGGGAAGGGGTCTTGTAATCTGGGGAACCGGGTTCGCGTCTCCGCTCCTCCACATGCAGCTGCTGGGTGACCTTGGGCCAGTCACACTTCTTTGAAGTCTCTCAGCCCCACTCACCTCACAGAGTGTTTGTTGGGGGAGGAAGGGAAAGGAGAATGTTTGAGACTCCTTCAGGTAGCGATAAAGCGGGATATCAAATCCAAACTCTTCTTCTTCTTCATAAGCCCCATCGGTGGTAATGAATTACTTCTTTATTAGAATGATACCCCATCTTCCCTCCAAGGAGATCTAGGTGGTAAACGTAGCTCTCCTTACCTCTCCACACTGCCTTCACAGCAAGCCTGTTGGGGAAGTTAGGGCTGAGAGATGGTGCCTGGTCCAAGGTCACCCAGGGAGCTTCACAGCTGAGCCTAGTCTCCTACGTTTGTTGAGCTACTGTGTAGCATTGGGGCACAAGAATGGACCCAGAGCTGAGGAGCTCTTGGGAGCAATGGTGTGGATGAGACCAAAGCACTGAGAATGACTGGAGGGAATCCAAATCCACAGAAAATAGCTTGCTTAAAAATGATCATCCTAGAACAGACAGTGCAGGGTGGTAATCATGGACTGGAGTTTATTATTGCTTTATTTTGATTTCATAGTTCCACCCAATGCAAAAAAATAAAATAAAATCCTATTCTGGAGAACAGGGTTTCTTGCTTTATGATCTGAAAACCATGCATACCATGCAAAAATAAAAACCTGCTGCCTGGATCTTGCATTGGAACACGACGTTAGGAAGCAGATTTCAAGCTGAGCTGACTCAGCAGGGCTTCTTTCTCTCCCCTCCAACGTCATTAAGGTGTCAAAAATGTCCCTGCTAAGCTTAGGAGCTGGCGTGTTTTTCGTAGAGATGTGCCATCTGCAAAAAGACCCCCCCAGAGCAAAAGCTGCAAAGATCTGTTCTGAGCAGTCAGCATGAAAACACCTGAAGGGCCCAGCCTCTAATGTGCTCCTGTAACTAATATCTGGGCTCTGGAGGGTCCTGCTCTTAAGCAGAACAACAAATCACAATTCAGACTTTAGCTGATTCAAGGGATAGATGGCTGACCCAGTGACCATCACCTCTAAACCCATATTTGTATATTCAGCAGGTGAAACCTTTCCTTTATTAACTTGCAGAGCAATGGCAGGGGATAGGGGTCGAATTCATGTGGGGGTGTAGATACAGCAGGTGTGCAATGGCTTCTCCAGCCCCCTGCCTGCCCCACTCATGGGATAGATAACCTGAGTTCCCTCTAAACCTCCTGCTGGTCTTAGTTCAACCTTTTCCTCCGGGCATCGGCTTATGCAGGGTAAGAGGGCTTTGCACACAGTGGGGATTCTGAAGGGTCTGCGAATCGGCACATGGAAAATAACCACAGGCTACGGCAGCCCAGTGGAGCTGCTGCTGGCCAGACATTTCTGATGGAATTAAAAGATTAATGGACAAGAAGATGGTAGGAGGCTGCAGGGTAATTGGATTTCAGCAAAGCATTCGATACAACGTCTCATGAAATCTTAATTGAAAAACTAATTGAGATTGGCTTGGATAAGGGAAACTGTCATGTGAACTGAGAAGGCAGCCAACACGGGAGCCTCGAAAGGCTGAGGCATCAAGCTTATCCACCTGAGAAGTCCACCCAGGTGTTATGAAGGCGGCATGCACCTGGTTCTGTTATCAGCAAGAACATTATTCGTATCAGAGAGCACAGAAGCATGAACAATGCACAGACATGACATTTTAGATGGATTCAGCTGGACTGTTTGGTGCAGTAGACAGAAAGGGGGCCTTGGACAGAGGCAGCCTGGGTTCAACTCCTTGCTTAGTAATGAAACTCACTGTGTGACCTTGGGTGAATAATTCTCTTTAAGCTGAACCTACTGCTCATGGTTGTTGCAAAGACAAAAGAGGGAAGATGAGGAGGAGATGTTAAGTATGTTTAGGGAAGCTTTTAATCTTTAACTGACTACTGTACTTTAATATTATGTTGGAAGCCACCCAGAGTGGCTGGGGAAACCAAGCCAGATGGGCAGGGTATAAATAATAAAAAATTATTATTATTATTATTATTATTATTATTATTATTATTATTATTATTATTTAATAAAGAATAAAAAGTCATGGTAAGGATTTAGCAGTCAATTTTCTGTTCTTCATTCTCCCCCCATCCCCTGCCAGTTAAAAGATGGGGTGGGGGTAAAGACACAGTGCTAACTATAAAAATGCCAAATCACTGGCCCTAGAAAGCATCATCTATCCAACCCCTAAAAATGAGATACGAAATGGAGCCTGGCTCAATTTGGATCCAGTTTGTAAGCAAATGCTTAAGGATACGCCTATGCCCCATTGAGACCAGGGGCATCCAATGGAATCACCATTCCTCACGGATAGGTGAAGGAGTTGGTCAGGGTGTCACACACCCATTCATGATAGAGAATTCTACAAATGTTGCTGAGCTTGGCCAGTTATAGCCATTTGGATCTTTCCAAGTTATCTGCACCTGAAGACCTCTCTCCCAACACGAACTTAACAAAATGAAAAATCCTGCTGAGAAAGCAGTGATACGAGAGCGTTGAGAGCAGATATTTGCAATTTACATTGTACAACTAACATGCCCCAGCACAGAATCATATAACTGTAGAGTCAGAAGGGACCCCAAGGGTCATCTAGTCCAACCCCCTGCAATGCAGGAATCTCAACTAAAGCATCCCTGACAGATGGCCTTTCAACCGATGCTTAAAAACCCCCAATGAAGGAGAGTCCAACATGTTTTTAATCAGATATGTAAGCTGCCTTTGGAGAGCTTGCCCTGAAAAGAAGCATAGAAATACTGAAAATAAATAACTAAACTATCCCCACCATCTGATACTGGTGCTGAAAAGCGTGAGGGACGTATTTCGTTCGTCAACCAGACTTTACCGAAACACAGAAATTAGAATGATGAATGGGAGGCAATGAGAAATTGCCACATATATAAAGTGTAAGTCATCCGGGCAATATAAAGGAGTGGCAAACATTGATAAATGTGAGAAGTGAGGGAGGGGGAAGGAATTATTTAGCATTACTATACTGAGCGCAGCTAAGAATAACATGATTTAGTTAAGAGAATAAAGATGAGGGCAAATAGCAAGAAGAAACATCTTCATGATGGTAAAATTAAGCAACCAATTTCTTAGGGGAGTTGTGAAAGCTGTAACTTTGGGCAACTTAAAAAGAATTGAATAACGGGTTTTCTGGAGCACTTACTTGGTCTGCACAGCCAGGAGTAACAGAGACAAAAATGTTTATTTTTTATTTTATTTTATTTTATTTTATTTATTTATTATATAAAACACTATTCCACAGTGTTTTAACTATGGAAAATGGGTTGCAATCTATTTTGGAAGACATTTCCTTCCACACTAGTAAAACTCATGATTCTGAGCACTCACACTCCCATTTGCAAAGAGCATTGCCTCATCTCTGAAAATGCTCCGTGGTGATGACACAAATGCAACTCATTTAAAAAGGAGTGTTCTAGATGACTTCTGCACAGGAAACCTAGGTCCTAGGTCAACTGGGATAGGATATCTGCAAGTATTGTATGCTGGCAGGCAAGGCCACACTTAGTTCTAAGAGGGGTCAATTTCTTTCTCAGTGACCCAGGTGGAATCTACACGCATATAAAAAAAAGTTTTGAAAAATATATTGAATTTTGCATAGCTCACTGTCGCCATCTAGTGCCACATTTGCATATCGCACTTTACAACACATTTAAAATGTTTTATTTGCAGCTGTGTAGCTGAATCCCCAGTTCAGATCTAACATTCCCAGTTTGCTAAACATATATATGCCTCCTTTATGAGTAGTAGCTTACAGCAACACAGAGAAAGACAATAAAACGCTTATAAATAAATACTAGGAAACCAGAAATTTTTAAACAGACAGCCCACCAAGAATTACTAGAATAAGATCTACACCAACGGTAAAGTTAGACTAATACTAGGAGACAAGCCAGCAAAAAAAGAAAATGAAGCAAGTCTTACAGAATATGTACAAAATGCCTGCTGTGTCATGGTTCTCCCTCTTGGGTGTTTTTGCCTGCCTGGAATGTGTCTTTGAACTCTGGTCAATGTCTCTTGCCTACCTGAATAGAGAGGCGTGTGTGGCAGTGTTTGTAGAAATTAGCCTACTGTAAAGGTAAAGGGACCCCTGACCATTAGGTCCAGTCGTGGCCAACTCTGGTGTTGCGGCGCTCAACTTGCTTTACTGGCCAAGGGAGCCAGCGTACAGCTTCCGGGTCATGTGGCCAGCATGACTAAGCCACTTCTGGCGAACCAGAGCAGCACACGGAAACACCGATTACCTTCCCGCCAGAGGGGTACCTATTTATCTACTTGCACTTTGATGTGCTTTCGAACTCCTAGGTTGGCAGGAGCAGGGACCGAGCAACGGGAGCTCACCCCATCGCAGGGATTTGAACTGCCAACCTTCCGATCGGCAAGTCCTAGGCTCTGTGGTTTAACCCACAGCGCCACCCGCGTCCCTTTAGCCTAGTGTACATAGGTAAAATTCCCATTTGGTGCTCTGTCCGCTTTTCCCTCTGGCTGTGCTCACCATTGACATGTGGCCCCCTGGAAGGTTGATTAGATGGGAATGTGGCCCTTGGGGTGAAAAAGGCTTCTCCCTTCTGATGGAATACAACCTCCTTATGCACATTCTCACTCATTCATTCTCTCAGGCCTTCTGATGGGCACAAAAAACCTGTTGTACATGACTGTGGCTGGATGAGAACCACCACATTATGAATCGTAGCACTGCCATCACAGTTTGACCAGAGATGCCAGTTTTTGTTTCTCCACAACCAAAACAATAGGACATTAAAATCTCTGCTCTGCAGCACAGAGCTTCCTTACAAGGCTTACTTAAGCCTTGCTTGCCTATTATTTTTGTAATGAAATTGCATGCTGATTATTTACATGCATATTAAAACACTCTAGTACCCTCTGTAGCCTCATTGCCACTGATGAGCATAATTCTGGAAGTGAGTTTATTTTCTGTTAATTAGCATTAGAGAAAGTTCAGATAGTCCAGGCTATGAATAGTCAAGAACAATCAGAAATGTCACATCCAGTGTTCACTATTTAGGTCACATCTTGCACAAAGCCAGGTCTCTTGAGCCAAAGCTCTGTAGACTTCTGATGCACTGCTGCCCAACCATTATCATGTTCCCACTTCTACCACATTAGTAGCGTAAATGGTTTTCTCTGGCAGCAAAATCATTTACCCCATAGAAGTAAGTGAAAATGATGTGTGCTGGCAGAGACCCTATACTTGGGGTTTTGCCCTAGTGGAAACAGGGAGAATTTTTTTTTTTTTTTAAAGCAACATGCTTGCAAAGTACTCCCCCCCCCCCTTGTTCCATTTTCTTAAGAAGTTAAACCAATAACTTGTCATCTAAAGCTTTGCGGAAGAAAAGTGACACACACACACACCACAAAATAAAACTTTATAATATCTTTAGAAAATCAGAATATCATGTTTACTCTTTTACTGCTCAAAGGAGCAACTTGCCACCCCAACATTTAAAGTACTTTTCTACACAAACTGCATTTATGGAACAGCTATATATACTTCGATGTCGATGGATATAGATATAACCCAACGAATCACATCTGGAGAACAGCTGGAAGCCTCTGGAAGCTGCAGCGTGACTGTCATAGAAAATAAAGGATTGGGGTTTTATGAATATTTCCATTGCATTGCAGTATCACTTTCCAGCACATTCCAGAATATGAAACCAGACGGTATTAAGATTCATGAAGCTTGAACTGCAAGTTAATTTTTCAGTAAGGATTTTTCTACGTTTTATGTGAATGTTTATATTCTGCTGTGTACATAAAACAAAATGAAACATTATCAAGATTTTGCAACAGGTTTTGTTCTGGTTTAACATTATAATTATTATTTCCTACTGAGGTGTAGAAGACGAGGAGTAATGTTCTTACAGATGTCATGTGAAACTCTATTGCATCTGAAGAAGCTGGCATGTCCTTCAGCCCCAAATAAGCCTTTGGAGTGATAGAATATCAAACTGTACCTGAGCTTTTCCAGTTCTATGCATGTCTTCACTCCAGCCAAGCATGTAAGCAAGACCCTCAAGGGGAAGAGATGGCTCTAGAGACATTCCTGAGATGGCCAGTTCACCAGACCAAGGAGCTGTGGCAGCCATAGGGAAAAGGAATTCAACTATATCCGTGTTTTACTCCCTGGTTTTAATTCACCCTGATACCCATGGCTACCAAACCCATTGCATGGGAAGCCAAAGAAGATTTAGAAGTTGTTGTGGGTATCTACAGCAGGATTGGGAAGAGACCTGGATCACTGTCTTAATAGTCCAATTCTAAGCATGCCATTCAGAGGCAGATTTCACTGAGCACACCAGAGATTTCCCCCCTCATAGGAAGTCTGGCACTGCCAACCATTTAATGGCTGGTCTTGCCACTACTGAAAGCCTCTTTTAGTAAGGACCCACTTGATAATGCAAAGCCCTACTGGCTAACGGTAGCCAAGGCAGTGGATGAGCAGAGTTTCCTTTTTCCTCTGCACTCCTCAAATGTTTAATGAGAATAAACTGCCCCAGCTCCAGTGGTGTAATGGTCTGACTTGGCACAAGACCGCTTAGCATGTTCCTAGGTAAGGTAAAGGGAGCCCTGACTGTTAGGTCCATTGTGGCCAACTCTGGGGTTGCAGCGCTCATCTCGCTTTATTGGCTGAGGGAGCTGGCGTTCAGCTTCCGGGTCATGTGGCCAGCATGACTAAGCTGCTTCTGGTGAATCAGAGCAGCACACGGAAACACCGTTTACCTTCCCACCAGAGCGGTGCCTATTTATCTACTTGCACTTTGACATGCTTTCGAACTGCTAGGTTGGCAGGAGCAGGGACCGAGCAACGGGAGCTTACCCCATCGTGGGGATTCGAACCACCGACCTTCTAATCAGCAAGTCCTAGGCTCTGTGGTTTAACCCACAGTGCCACCCGCATCCCAAGCATGTCCCTACTTATTGTTAAATATGTGCTTATATACATAATTTTAAATATATTCTCTGAAAATATACACTTCTTCTCAATGTATTTTGATGTGTTTTCAGAGGCAAGAACTCCAGAAGCTAGCAGACAACAGGTTCCAGCCTGCACTCCAGTCTGAAAGGATGCTAATGAATTCAGAATCTGCAAAGAAAGTTCCCCAACGTCCCTCACTTAGATCCTGTTCAACCCATTGCTGACATTAAGAAGGTGGAAATGTGCACAAGAAAGAAGAAAAAAAGGGGCAAAGGGACACATTGGCAGGAGATGATTTAACAGAATCAGGAGTAGAACCAGTTCCAGAGCTTCTTCCCCCTCCCTATCCCTTACTGGTCAACTGGGAGGATTTCTGCTTGTGCATTTTCCCTTATGTCTCTGCAAGGAGAAGCGCCAGAGACTTTTAAGAAAAACTCTAGAAATTTGGGGGGGAGGGGCTGGTGTATCTCAAAAAAGGAGGCCACCCCATCCCCTAGCCTTGGGCCTGTCTGAATACTCAGGGAATGCTGTGCATTTTGCAGTACCCATCACAGTGGTCATATCTGACAACCGGGAAAACAAGAAATTGGAAATTCTGAAAACCTTAATTCGTATTGTTGCTAGGTAAAGGTAAAGGTAAAGGTACCCCTGCCCGAACGGGCCAGTCTTGACAGACTCTGGGGTTTGTGCGCCCATCTCACTCAAGAGGCCGGGGGCCAGCGCTGTCCGGAGACACTTCCGGGTCACGTGGCCAGCGTGACAAAGCTGCATCTGGCGAGCCAGCGCAGCACACGGAACGCCATTGCTAAGCGTGTGCAAATAGGAAAACACACAAACCTCCTCTGTTGAAAATCTGTTGTATAATCAGACTTCCCTGCCCTCGTGCTATTGGGAGCTTGAAGCACTTTCATCTGTTTCCCCCACTGCTTAATCTAATACATGTGGTACTTCAGAGAGCTAAAGTCCAGTAAATAAGTCAGCACCTCTTCAGATGGGCATTACCTCAAGCAAACATCTAAGCCCTCAGAAGGCCCAAGAAGTTACAGGAGACAGGTCAGGAGATAAGAGCTCAGTGGGTGAAATCACAGGGCTCGCATTCACATATGTGGCACACTAAATATGGTGGGGAAGACAGTTGGATTATTATCTTTATGTCCTGGCAGTTTCTAAAACTGATCTGTTTTTCCTAACTGCTTTTTTAAAAAAATAAAAATAAAAAAATCTAACTGTTGTATTCCCAGTGTAATGCCTGTTTAACTTGCCAGCAAGTGAACTGTTACCTCAGATCTGAGGGGTTCTGGCTACCTGGCAGCTCAGGTTTGACAAGGCTTAACTTGGTTTGCAAAGGAAGCTCATGAAAAAGGGTCTGTTTTTAACCTGGCCGATCAAACTTCCTGTGGTTTATTTTAGGTTCGCTTGCCCACAAGCTGGCTTTGTCTTGCTGTGATCTAAGGTCTTGGACTGTTTGTTTTACTTCCCAGTAACATTTTTAGGAAACCTCAAAGTGGACAATACTTATTCCTACCCATGGAAAGAGCAGGCCTCAGGCATACAAACTCCCTTGCTGTGCTGTTGGCACCAATTCTCCTCTCCCCTAACAATGGTTAAAAGCTACAGAGGCAAAAAGTGATAATGACAATTAAAGCCAATTGCGATACTGACAATTAAAGCCCTAGAGATGCACCAGTGTTCTTCAGTGTCAAATGTCTGCTCAAAAGCAGTGCATCGAGAGAGCAGAAATATTTCCTGACATCCCCACAAATGAATTGTGATGATGTTTATTTTTTTAAACCCTGCTTGCTGCCAGTTTTCCTGTCTAATTGTTGCTGCTTCTACTTAGCTGATCCCAGCCAATTAGGAACCCCATAATAAGCCAGATGAGAAGATGAAGTTTTGTGGTCAATAAGATTTGGATATAAATTCTCACTGAGGGTAAGCAAAGCCAATTAAGAGTGAACAAAATGCTTGATGGGTGAGTCACGTGGTTGATTTTCCCTCCCCATGAAGTTTGGATCACAAAGTGAACAGGATGGCTTGAAGTCACAACACAGCCAATCAGATTTGACTACATGCAGACACTACTGATGGCAAGCGAAGTCCATTGTTTCCTGAGCTGCTAAAGTAAAAAGAGGGTGGGTCATGCCTTTCAGCATTGCCAAAAATGCTCATGAAACATAAAAAGTGCTTCCAGCTTAGTGGGTTCCCTCCTATCCTGTATTTGCTGATCTTTTTTAACCCCTGGTTTCAAACTGTTAGCTATGGGCCATTAATAGTGCCAATATAATGCGTGGCCATGGTTAAGGGAAAGGAGATTGACATCAAAAAGGAGAAGAGCTAGAGGAGAAATCTAGCAGCCTATTTGACTGACAAATATTACATCTTCACCAGCCCTGTATAAAACTTACTGAAAAGGTAGAAGAAAAAGCTGAGGTGTCTGTATCTGTGATTCTAAACTCTCAGGGATACTCAATACAACTACGGAAGGAAACCGTCGTGCAACCACAGGACTCACTTAAATCTTCTTTAATGGCTTGTTCAGCAGTTAAAATGTAGTCAATAAAACAAACTGATGCACGGATTCCAAAATGAGCCATTAGTAAAGCCAGGCCAACCGTTTAATAATGAAACTTTCGCTTGGATGACACAGTCAACAAAGAGCTCATATATATCTTCAATAATTAATAAAGTATCAATAGGGAGATGGCCTTGTTAAACAGATGAACAGACTCTTTGCAGCTTACTGAAAGTGTCCTTTGGCTCCTAAAAACAACTGTGCCTGCTTCAAACTACATTTAATGGTTAGTAGAGAGAGGGAGAGAATTGATGAAACAGAGGCAAGAGCACGCTCAGGAAAACTCCCCAAAAGGAAAACGACATTCGAAGACTCAGAGGCACTCTATAGGTTTTTGATGGAGCCTTGAGCATATTTTTCCACTTAAAAACACTGGAAATTTTCAAGTTTCTAGACCTTGTGGTTGTAAAAACAGAATTTCCACCATCTCATTTGCTAGTCTTAGGAACCAGAAGCAATTTTCTACCTACTATGCACAACTTTCCCCCTCTCCTCCAAAAGACACCCCCCGCAAAAAAAAATGCTTGGGAAAGTTTCGTTTCCCAAGACAACCCAGTCCAGAGTTATGGTTTGCAATGAAAAACTGACTTCAATATCATAAAGCCTGAGGTTGGTTTTCAACACAATGTCAAGGATCTCACAGTTCTGAGCTGCAAATTCAGATCTGTGTTCTAATATTGTGTAAGATGCAGTTTGCAGGCACACCAGGAGGAGGTTAGTACAGTATGGCACTTTTTCAGAGCAATGTTCAGCTAGGAAAAGTGAAACAGCCAGGACAGGGGGTTGAAGCAGGGCACTGCACTCTGCCAATTACTTTCTGCTCTATTTTTAGGGTGAGTTCCCTTGCTGCTAGAGCCGAGTATCCCATTTCCAAATTGCTGTATACCTTGCCAAGGGAACTACAAACATATGTACATTCCATGCTAGTGAGTTTCCAAAGGTAGCTGAAACCGAATGTCGGATGACTAAGAGGCAGGCGTTAATCTGATCCAGCATGGTACATACAGCATTATTGGGTACACCCTTTTGGGACAATCCAAAGAAAGGCAGGTGCACTAAGGGCCAAATTAGATTCTGTGCTAATTGCATGAATGCGATTAATGTGCACTTGTCTTGTTAGGCAAATAGCAGCTCTGGCAAAGTCGAAGCAGCCTGGGAAGATGCCATCAGCATTTCAAGAAGAGCCACCATTGGTGCCAATGGGAGTTTCCCTTGAAATGCAAGAGCAGCTTCCAAGAAGCAATTCTGGTCTGACAGAGGCAGGGAGAGAAAGAGTTAAATGCTCCTTCCCTGAGGCTGCTCAGGCTCCCCACCAGCTTCTATCTACACATAGAAAAGAGGTACACATTGATGTCATTCACACAATCAACCCCATGTCTAGTTGATGCTTGAATGTGAGTTGTGTTGAAATCAATGGGGCTGTGAATTGAATGGTAGCTATTTATTCAGTTGGACTTTAAATGCACCTCATTTTCTTCAGATTAGATGGTGCTTGCCAATGTGAATTGAATTAATTATAGGTGTTTGCAATTGCACTCCCAAATGTCTTGTCACTCCCTACTGCTTTCCATGAAACCTGCCGCCGCCACCCCCCAACATAAGTAAATGAAAGACAGGGTAACAGTCATGCTAATCATGCAACACTGAATAATAATCCTTAACACATAGCTGAGATGCTTCCTAGGATGCATCTAAGATATAACACACAACACCTGGTTCCTCACTTAGAAGGGACAATCATCACTGAGCTAAAGTTGTTCTCAGAATGAAAAGCAGTTTGCTTAGAAAAATGTTTGATCCAAGAGTCTGGGTGCTTGCATTCAACACAGAAAGGTCCATGTTGGTTGCAAAAGCAGCAACGCCAGGTTGCAATATGTTATATGGCTTTACAGTCAGGGTAAGAAATCGGCATTCTTGCTTTCTGGACCATTCCTCTGAGAACTGCCATGTGTGTGAGGGGCAGGGAGGGAGGAATGGAACAGCACAAAGAGAGAGAGAGTTATATAATCCTGCAATATTGAAAACTCCACCCAATATTGTGTCTGGCTCCATCCACCACTGGCTTTGTCAATGGACTTTCCCCTGGGCCAATGGCTCTTTAGTAGGAAAAAAGGTTCTCGACTCCTGCTTTAAAGCTTTTCCTGCCCATTCCTTCCCCAGTTTTTTCATCCTCCCCCTTTCCCACCTACAGCAGCACACCTGAGGTTCTAGTCACCACAGAAGAGATGCGGATGTAGAAATAAAAGAACCTCGAAAGGGAAAGGTGGGAGAAGTTGCTGCTGCTGCTTTATCAGTAATTATATTAAAAGTATTTGCGTATTTATGGAAGGGTTTTTTGTTTTTTTAAAAGAAGTCCTCAAACAGCTAAATTCACTACTCTGAGGAAAAAATCGCTTTAAGCTAAAGGAATCTTAACTGAGCTGCAGCTGACGTTCATGAGACATCAAGGACTACTTTGATATAAATAGTGTATAGATTACAGCAGTGAGCGTTTTATTAGCAAGTTGCACATGGAATCAGTTAAGCTGGGTTCCCTGTGGCAAGGCTGTAGCTTTTTAAAGTTCCCCCAAATAGCTGTCATAGAGATCAGTTGCATTTCTGCATCCAAGAAAGCCAAACGAGGAGGTCTGAAACACTTCGCTTTTTAATTTTTGAAACTACTGGTTTCGTTATATGATATCCTGCAATCACGACAGCTTCCCTCAATGACAGAGTTCTACAATTTCCTTACTTCTTGGCAGACTCATCCATGTCAGTGGTATTGAACAAAAATCCTCCTCCACATGGAATAATCAAGAGGATGCACCAGAAAGAGAGAGAGAGAGAGAGAGAGAGAGAGAGAGAAGGAAGGAAGGAAGGAAGGAAGGAAGGAAGGAAGGAAGGAAGGAAGGAAAGAAAGAAAGCTAGCTAGCTCTTTGTGGTCCTGATGAGCACCAGGTTAGACTACAACTCCCATCATCCCCGACCACTGGCCATGCTGACTGGGGCAAATGAGGGCTGTGGTTCAAAACAACTGGACAGCATCAGGTTGGAAAGACTTGACTAAGCTCTTTGACTGATCACCCATCGCCCCATTCCAAACCTACACATATTCAGAAGTCAGGGCACATGTTTTGCCTTGGTTACAGTAAATCCTTCCGGTACCCAGCTCCCAAGTAACGTAAGGCTTTAAAAAAGAGCAAACACCAACACTTTGAATTGCGCTTGCAAATTAACTGGCTGGCACCAAACCTGTTTATTCAACCAGTGAGATATGCACTTGGCCCTGTTAGCAGCCTAGTGGTTGTATTTTGAACCAACAGGAGTTTCTGAACTGTCTTCAAGGACAGCCCCCTTGTATCATGAACTGCAGGAGTCAAATCTGGAGATAACCAGAGCATGGATAACTGTGGTCAGGCTCTCTCTCTGTACAGCAGGGGATGCAGCTGGCACACAAACGCAGTTGCTGAAAGGTGCTCTGTGATACAGAAACCACCCCAGCAACAAAGCTGGGTCTCTGAGCATCCTAAACCAACTCAGTTCCACAATAAAGGGGAATTGAAGGGGGCACTAAAGCCAGCAACAAAGAAGTTCAAAATAGCATCAAATGAGACACTATTCAGAGACAGAATATATTTTGTAGCAGCAAATGGTATCTAAATACCCATCAAGTAGAAGTGGAAGCATTTACAATGAATAGATGCATTCTTTATATATAAAATATATAAAGTACAGCAGTACAAGCCACTGTTAAGTCCCATTGATTTCAGTGGATGAGATTTAAATGCATTTGTAGCAATCCCACTGCAATGTGGGCATTAAAAGTGCTCCAACTTCGTGGGGTTTTTTTTTGTAAGTCTTTTAAGTTTTTAGAGCACCGAGAGACTGTTAGTTTTGCCAGCAGGCATGGATTAATTTCAAAGGAACCAAAAATATTAAAGCGGAATAAATCCCAGGACAAATGCCACAATTCTTTTCAACAATCCTAGCCAGAAAAGTCATCAGCAAGCAGAAGGGTTGGTGTTCCTTTCCCCCCGCTCCCTTCTTCAAGCAAGATCAACTGATCAGTCCTCTTGAAAGTGGAAAAAGCACTTTTGGACAGGAAGGAGGTTGAGCCAACACACATCTCAGGCTCAGCCCCAGAGGGACTAAACATTTTAGAATGACAAACTGAGGGTGAAACTATACACTGCATTTAACGCACAGCAGCGGCAAACTATGCATCTTATTTTTCTTTAATTAATTAGAGATAACAAAAAGTTATCAGGATCACAGCATGCAGGGAGGAGGTTTATTCCCTTCCCTCCCCAGCTACGATTTAGACAAAAATCTCTTTTCCCCATGGCTGCAAAACCAATTAAAACTTCTTTCTTTCCCCTGGGCTGTAATCAATGCTCCTTCTACACACAGCAGGTCCACTGACATTAATGGGCATCAGTGGGTCTACTCTGTGTAGGACTAGCATTGGATTCAACTCTAAGCCTCCTAACTACTGGGGGGCGGGATGTTGTAGCTAAGGAGGGTAGGGATAAACCTTTCTTCCCTACATGCTGGATCCTGAAAAACAATTCCTGGCTGGCTGTAATTCCTGGCTAACTGCACAGGTGCAATGTGTTGCTTGACCCTAAGTCTACTCTGGGGTTTGAACCAGAGTAGCAACTACCACTCCAATACACAACTCTACACCCAAGTAAATGTAAGCGGTTGACAGAAGAAGGGCTACAACTCTAAGCTCTTTGTGTCACATCTTTATTGAAACCCAGGAAGTCTCACCCTCGTTTGACAATATACCTGGAATAACATGGGGTCACTGAGACCAAGGCTCTGCGAGCTCAGGTCAAGCACTTCTGAATACCCTTGGCAAAATTCAGAAATGTTCTTTATGAATATATATATCTAGAGAGAGAGTTTATTCAAAGAATGCAAATTCAGACATATAGGGAACATGAAACTACATCCCACCCCACATTGACCTACCTTTAAGAGATGGAAACTGCGCAATTAGAACAGAATATTAGGAAGCGACTAACATTCAGAAGCTTGGCAAAGTTCTGCTCTCTTGCAGACATACAGTTATAAACACAGCCGTTGTTAGCTGGTTCATCAGTTGTTCAAAACCGAGGAGGAAAAGTAGCTGAAACATGCTCTTTTACAGAAAAAGGGCTTTCTCCAGTGTAGCAATATGACCCCTGCGAGGCATTCATTTTATTTTATGTTGCTAAAACGTTTTTCACTGTGCCTTTCCATCCATTGCGGTTAGCAATTAATCATAAAAATATACATCATCAGTTAAAAAGAAAGCAAAGCATCAGATCAGCAAAACTCAACAGACGCAAGCAGCAAAACCAGAAACAGAATCCAATGAAGGGGAAAGTTAATGCCCAGACCTAATGCACACTGAAGCAACTGCATCTCGATCTGCCTTTGCCAATCAGGTGCCCTCCAGATGTTTTGGACTACACTTCCCATCAGCCTCAGCAGGTGCAGCTGGCAAAAGCTGGCCTACACCCTGCCTAGGAAGACAAGTGGGGGAGGAAACTGACAGACTATTCCATAGTAAAGCATCTAAAACACAGCACTAGCACCAAGGTTCCTTGTCTCTCATGCTCACCCACCGCAGCTTAACTAGAAGTGGAATATGATGTGGGGTCTCTGGGGAAAATCTAAGTGTGCAAGCATGCCTTCAGGAAAAGGAGGCAATTATTCAGATCCCCAGGTCCCAAACACAACCTGGTTAACCATTAAATCTTTGACTCAAAGTCTGGGTTTTTTTTAAAAATAATAATAATCAAAAACAAATGAAGTAGGCAAGAGCTTATAGAGGAGGAAGTAAAAATTTCCATCACTAGACAGGTGAAAAAGGGAAATCTTTTTATTTTTTAAAAAAGGAAAGTGAAGCAAAATAGATGACTGGGACTATGAACTGAAGCTGCTTGATTCCAGAAGCCTGATCTGCTCATTTCAAACACGGCTGCAGGACAGATAATATGATTTCACTGCAACAGAACACACACCACAGCCAGAATACTCTAGAAAACATTTTTGCAAGGCTCATGTGAATCAATGGCTTTCCACCTGACCAGCTCAGGAAAGGCAATACCCTTGTTCCTAACCTGGCGATAAGAAGATCATGTGCCACAGCACATTATTGAAAGAATTAGCAAATGGATAGGATCAAACCATGTACATGGATATTTTAGGAGCGAACATTAGGAGTTGTTTTGATAATAGTGGATAAGGTTCGTGACAGGCAAGGAGGTCGCTCTTAGTTAGAGGTCAGGCTCCGTGGTGTGTGGGCTGACATAATTAACATTGCAGAGAGAGAAAGAGCTGACTCAGCCTTATTTTTCAGCTTAGTGAATTTCATTTTGGATACGCCGAGGTCTCAGCTGCATCTGGAAAACTTTTGAGCTAATTGGAAAAACATGCAGTGGTCACAGGAACCGGCAAAGCATGCTTGGGATTGCTGAAAGAATCTCTCTCCTCCTCCCAAGCAGTATGGAAATGGAAAGAAAGGGGGGAAAGGAGGGTATTATATGATTAAGAGGCCAGTTTTTAAAATAATGCTTGAGTAAACTCACATGGTCTAATTCAGCTTTCCTCGAGCAAGTGCCTTCCAGATGTTTTGGACTACAACTCCCATCTGATGGGGGTTGCAGTCCAAAAACATCTGGAGAGAACCTGCTTGAGGAAGGCTGGGTATAATAGCTAGATCCCAATGGAGCTTCAGGCTGGAGAATGATAATAGTTTTTTGAGAGAGCATTGCAAGGAAATTTCGAAGAGTGGTTGCTACTTCTGGTGTGCATGCGTTTGTCATTGGTAAACAGTCTCTGCATTATAAAAAAATAAAAATAAAAATCACAAGCCCCTCCAGACTAGAGGAAACAGTGAGACAAAGGATTTTGGTTTAACTTAGCACACAAGTTGTGGGGGCAGACAGGGGGCGACAAGCTCTGCTCCCAGCTGTGGTTCTCACCACCTTCCTGGAGTTGGAAGCCAGCTTGTGTGAAGCAAAGAACCATTTCTACTCGTTTAGGCTTCCAGTGCATTTTAGAACCCTGATTTTCCAGGACTCTAATGTGCATGGGAAGCCTTCAAGAGCACAAGAGGCTCCACCGTTCACACAGTCACTGTCCAACTCATGAAGGGCAACGGGGAAAAAGACAAGGAGAAACAGAGCTGGCACACTCATCCCCAAACCCCACCCTCACCATCTGCCCACACCTGAAGTTAATCTGCACACCTGAAGGGGGTGTTTGCTTTTCTTAAGCTTAATACTGATTTTGCGCTGTGCACACAGTACCTATACAGAGAATTACGCAGATTATGATTGTGCAGGGAATGGGTGGAAGAGCACCATAAATATCCCTATTAATCCATATATGTCCATGACCAAATACCATCTGGCCAATGTTCCACCCAGGATTCATAGATAAATGTGGTGCAAAAAAGGGGCACCATCTTCTTGGGCAAACTAAAGAGGAAGGACAGTAGCTCAGGAGTGGAGGACCTTCTTAGCATGCAGAAGGCCCTGCTCAATCCCCAGCATCTCCAAGAATCTCCAAGCAGGACTGGGAGGGGCTCTGGCATGAAACCCTGGAACAGCTGCTGCAAGTCAGTGTGGGCAACACCAAGCTATATGGGCCAATGGTAGGAATCATATAAAACAGCTTCCTTTGTAACACAGCCTCTGAACAAAAGAGGCTACAACCTGAATTTCTCAAAAGACCTCAGGACATTCTGCAGCAAGAGCAGCAGGCAATTTACTCCAAAGCATACTAGTTAATGGCTTTGTTTTATACGCAGGCTTTTATACTCTATAGCTCAGTTGGTAGAGCATGAGATTCTCTATCTCAGGGTTGTGGGTTCAAGCCCCATGTTGGGCAAAGGATTTCTGCATTGCAGGGCATTGGCCGAGATGTCCTTCGTTGTCCCTTCCAAGTCCACAATTCAATGATTTTATGCACTAGAGATTGGGATTCTCCCTTCCAGCCAGCTTATCTGACTGTGAACACAGTCCAGCTTCTTCAATACTTATGAATCAAGGCTATGAATGGTACTCCTTGTCCAGGCAGCTATCCATGGTTAGAATGTCAGACTAGGACTAGGGAGACCAGGGTTCCAATTCCCACTCGGCTATGAACCTCACTGGGTGACGTTGGGCCAACCACTGCTTCTCAGCCTAACCTACTTCACAGGGTTGTTGTGGGGATTAAACGAGGAGGGGGGAGAACCATGTTCACCACCTTCAGCTCTCTGGAGAAAAAGGTGGGGTGTAAATGCAAAAAATAAAGCCCCCCACTTGTCCATATTTGGCTGCAATCCTGTCGAAAGGCATAGCTGGGCGTAAAACCCATGCAAAGTGAATGTAGCTTACTTGTGAATAGGCAAGGATAGGATCACACTGTTTAACTAATTTAAACATATGCACATGTACAAGTTGCCCTTTAACTGGCACAGAGACTAACAGGCTGAGTGAGAAAACAGGAGGCAGAAAACCCCCAACCTAAACCTATCCAGACAGTTTCACCCCAGCCAAGGGGCAACTCTCCTTGGAGAGCCAGTGTGGTGTAGTGGTTAAGAGCGGTAGACTCGTAATCTGGTGAACCGGGTTTGTGTCTCCGCTCTTCCACATGCAGCTGCTGGGTGACCTTGGGCCAGTCACACTTCTCTGAAGTCTCTCAGCCCCACTCACCTCACAGTGTTTGTTGTGGGGGAGGAAGGGAAAGGAGAATGTTAGCCACTTTGAGACTCCTTAAGGGGAGTGAAAGGCGGGATATCAAATCCAAACTCCTCCTCCTCTTCTTCTTCTTCTTCTTCTTCTTCTTCTTCTTCTCCTCCTCCTCCTCCTCCTCCTCCTCCTCCTCCTCCTCCTCCTCTTCCTGAGCCACTTGGCAAAGCCAAGTCATGGAGCTGTTTAGGTTGAGTTTCCTTCTCAAGAGCAGCACACAGAACCCTCGTTTCGTCTCTCACACAACCTATAACTCTGCAAAGGCTTCAGACAGCTTCCATCTGAGAGGTTTTGACTGGGAATATCAGCAAATGGCAGTACAGTATCAGTGTTGTCACTTTTCTTTAAGCTTTGGCACAAATACAGATCAAACCAGAGAAGACTGCCAGTTTTCAGTTGTCCAAAGCAGCTGTCCAAGAGGCAAATCCCAGTGCCTCCCTATGCATGCAATATTCTTCCCTTGCAGTTTTGTTTAAGGTTGGGGGGGAGGAACCCTCATGTGGGTGAGGCTGGCTGGAGGAGAACAAGCATGAGAGGCTATAAAGAGCAGATGGCAGACACCCCACTGTGCTAACTCTAGCAATATTATAGAAGCAGCTTTGCCGTAATAGAAAATTGAAAGAAACTGCTTGGCCTGAAGTTAGACTCAGCAGCCGTGTTCGGATTCACAAAAGATGAGGCACGATCGCTTACTTTCTCACCCATCTTGTGCGGGCCGACTCACATCACTGCTTCTGTCAAATCCAAATCAGCTCCCGCTAAAGGGAAAGGCTCATGCCACTATATTTCTTTGCCCAGCAACACTGTATTCAAGCTACATGGCCCAATTACAAGACGCACTGTCAGAACTATCAACTCGTGGCTGTGTGCTAAAAGCCCTTGGATGCAGAATTACAGTCACTGGGGAATCTGTGTCTCTTCAGACATTATTTGATTTCAACATCCCTCAAGAACAGACAGCCAACATTCAGGGGTGACGGGGGTGGTAGGGCCGCAGGCTCCTCATAACTGCTTTTAGCAATTGTTGTAATCACAGGCACAAGGAGGCTTCATATGGTAATTGTTACATGGTTCAAACCAATCGCTAGATAAATCCATTTTTATGGGGATTTGCTCCAAATGGCATACTTCTTTGCCATAACAATGGGTTAAGCATTACAAGAGACGTCCATAGGTTCAGACCAGCCAGCTGCTATTTGGGGGGGGGCAGGAATGATCCTCAATATTAAGACTGATTTCCTCCATCCCACACTGCCTTCTTATTTAGGCATATTGAATGGTTCTGATAATTAAACTGATTGCATATAAATTACCAAGATATCAATAGGGGTGGCTCTGGAGATAATACAAGCCGTAACACAGCAAACAGGCTCTCACAAAGAACATCAATTCAACTGCTTAGGATACTTCCCAGGATGGAAATTAAGCATTTAATGTCACTCTATAGAGTAAACTGATCAGGACAAAAAGCAAATGGAGGCACAGTCATTGTGTCCCAAAAGTATGTCTGCAAGCTAAACGGGTAGATGTATTTATCTCAAGCTTTGGCTGATCTTTGGGTGATGGCAAACTTTAATCAATGAGAAGAAGAGTTAACGGCATACTTGTGCATGACCCGAAGCTACTTTGGTACTGGTGTGTTACTGGTGTGTTGCTTTATTATTATGAAATTGCAACTTAACAACAAATCATTGTTCCTTTTTTCTATTGATTTATTACATTTATATATCCCATCCTCAAGTTGCTCAGACTAGTTTATGTGGTTCTTCCCCTCCCAATTCATCTTCACAACAAGCCAGTGATGTGAGTTAGGCTAAGATGTATTGACTGGATTCCTTTGGGAGGAAGAGTGGCATATAAATGATCTATCTATCTATCTATCTCTAACAGAGTGTTTAACCTTGTATAGTAAAGTCCACATCTTTTTATTTCTGACATAATTTAAGAACAGATCAGGGAAAATCTGGATATTAACATACCTTAACTTTATTAGTTTTACTTTTTTTAACATGCTCTAGTGATGTGTAGGTGTCTGGCTACTCAATTCAGACCTCATACCAAACCTGAGATTGCACTAGCCATTGTTCAGGATGCAAACGACAGTCCCAGTTTCCAAGAATACAAGAGGGAAATCATGGGTTAGCACTGCTTATCTGGTTTAGTTTCCCCTCCTCTCAGCACTCTGCTTCATAAGTTCCAAAAAACCCGCTCCTATATCCATGAGGCTGCAGCCTCCAGAGAAAGAATGATCGCTGTAGTTCATCAGTTCAAACATTATGCCAAGCCACAGGCAGAACAAATAATAGTTTCCAATTCGGATTTGCTGGCTGAGCTCACACTGTGGTTTTATCAATTCAAACAAAACGCTACTAGAGTATAGCTCAGCCTCCTCAGCCATGGCTGGATGCAATGCCTGAACTAAGCTGATGCGTGACCGAGGGTTGTCAAGCCTAGATCTTCCTCTTTTATATTTAGGAGTGTTGGCAAACATTACTGAATACTCATGAAGCACCTGGAAACAGCCGATAGCTGAAGAGTACCAGACTTTAGAACCATTTGAAATCAATTTCCTGCTTTGTGTATGTGCGTGTGCGCCCCCACTGGCACCTGTCTCTAGCATCCCAACCCTGTGGTGAAGCAAATGTTATTACACACACAACTGAATGGAAATGATGAGTAAAGGACACATCATTGTACAGCTGTGTGCTGTGGTCAGATGCTGCAAGAATCAATATGCCCATGGTTACAAATTCGTGGAAGCCAAGACTACTGATGGCTACTAGTCACAATACATAGTACTGCCAGGATCAGAGATGGTATGACTCATCATAGCTGTTGCATTAACCAGAAAGTGCCCATTTCCTCTTGGTGGGCTTCCCAGAAGCATCTGCTTGGTCCCTCTAGGAACAGAATCCCGGATCAGATGGTCCTTCCATCTCTTCTTAATGGTCTTCTGATAAACTACTCCAGGCTGTTGTTAACCAGCCCAAAGGCAGCAGAGTCTTTAGCTAGGTGGGAAGCTTGACGCCATTTACTGCCATCCTGGATTGTCCAATCTGCAACCCCCGCAGCTGTTTATTTCTTTTTCCCATCCAAGCTCTCTAACTTACTTTCCCTCGTCTTCCTTTTGTTACCAATCTCTTCTCTGGTGGGATCTTTCAAGGACTATACACAGGTCAGTCATGCAAAAACTGCACAGCTGGAAGTATTTGAGATGGAGAAGGCTGTTGCTGAGCTTAAGTCTTCAGCCAGAGAGGCGTGCCAAGTAAACACGTAAAAAATAAAACACACACACACACAGAGCTTTATGCAACACCTAAGAATGTAACAGCCTGTGATAGCAGGAGATCAGATGGGCTTTTCACATTTTTAAGTTGATACAACTGTTTCATAACTGAGTGTTTCCAAAAGACAACTAAAGGCAAAATGGAAGAGTTTCCTCCCTAACACCACAGCCTATTGAATGTGCGATCACTTTACAGCATTCATTTTACTGTGCTGGGCTTGAGGTATCATACCTATCTTGTATAATTTGTGGCACATCTACTAGACACCACCAACTAAGGGAATAGGTGAACTGCAAAGGACCACAGTTACATTCAGCTTAGGCTCTCCTTCCTTATGCCATAACTAGGGATGCAACACTTAGGGATGAGGGCATGTGTCCAGTTATATCTCCTATGGGATAACTGTGCAATGTACACACACACACACACACACACACACACACACACACACACACTGGCTCTGACTAATAGGCATACTGATAGCAAGAAATTTGCTGCAGTGGTTGGTTGGGTTGGCAAGAAAATTGCGGTGTTAAGACTGCAAATACCCTTTCAGCTGAGCCAGGATTCTTCCTGCCCCCATACCTGAAATCATATGTGTAGGGCAGGTATCCTGGCGGACAAAATGTGGAGGTCTGGCATGCCAGAGGTTCCTCACTCCCTGTGCTGATGATACTGAGCTAGATTGGCTGTGGTCTTACTCAGTATAAAGCAGCTTTCTAGGTTCACAACGTTTTTAGCCATTTAGGACAAGCCCTCCTACAAGCCATCCTGGACAGCTCAGTCAGTAAAGCATGAGACACTTAATCTCAAGTTTGTGGGTTCAAGCCCCACATTGGGCAAAAGATTTCTGCCTTGCAAGGTGGTCAGACTGGATGACCCTTGTGGTCCCTTCCAACTCTACAATTCTATTTAAGTGGCCAAATCTCTTCTACTTTACTTTCGGATCAGAAACTTGGGGCTTTTTTTTAAAGTTGGGTTTTTTTTTTTTTGCCTAAGAAATAAAAGAGAAACAAAGAAAGTGTTGTACCCAGTTAGCAGCTTGACGAAGCAATGCTTGCAAGGTCCGAAAGAAAGGGGTTTTGTGTTTCCCTTTAGGTTATAAAACTCAATGAGATCGGCAGGGCAGAGCAGCACATTCCACAAAGCTATGTGTGGTTCTGTGGGCTTTGGGGAAAGAAGAAGCAAAAACAAGGGAGGAGGGGAGACGCAGCTAATCAGCTGAAACGGCTGAGCACAGCTAAAATCAGCTTGGACTCAGCAGAGACTGGAAAGTGGAGAGGGGTGGGGAGGGGAATAACTTACAAACTGGAGAATGGGAGAAATAGACAGAAGGGTCTAGCAAAGACCCAGAATGTATACAGATCTCTTTAGGAAGGGTGATGAGCAGCCAAGGTAACTGTTAGGGATGCACAAACAGCTCCACGTCCAGCTTAAAAATGGTCAAGGTTTTTGAGCCAGCATTGCTTGCAAACACTTCTGCAAATAGTTGAAATGGATGCCTAGGGGAATAAAAACCACAAGTGTCCCTCACAAATTAAGGCCTGGTTCTGGGAAAACAGCAGTTGCTGCAGGGAACCACCATGTGAGGTGGACCTTAGGGCATGATGATCCCTTGGGGTGCATAGGATTTCACCCACCCACTAGCAGTACCCCTTGCCCCAACACAAACTGGTGGAGATATCAGGGGTAGTCAACCTCCAGGTGTTCACCAGCTTCCGAAAACTCCCATCAGCCCCAGCCAATATGGACAATGGTCTGGAATGATGGGAGCAGCATTCCATTGATATCTGGTTCCCCATTGTCAGCTTAATTTATATGCAGATTTAACTGGGCAACTGATTAATTACGCAACAGCCTGTCTATTTTGCAGAAGTGTGACTGAAAAGGAGGCTGGGGAGGGGTCAGAAATGGATTCCACTTTAAAAAGATATTTCAGCTGTAAGATTTCAGAGACTTACTTGAGGTATTTTGCCCTGGAGAACACTCACAAAGTTACCAGTAAAATAAATGCAACGTGGCAAACAATTGCATGTAGGTGTGGTCTTATTAACTAACATGATGTGCAAATAATGTTAACTACATGCAACAAGATTATGCCAATTGACTGATATCTTCCCAGTAGTTCAAGATAATTTTTTGAAGCACGGCCAAGTGACCACTATCAGTATGGTACTGTTAAATGAAACCTATCACACCTTCCCAGCTGCCTCCCAGACTTAAGTTTCCTTTCAGCAAAAGAGCCCTGGAGACATAAAACAATATATTTTTTTTCTATTTGCTATTATATAACATTTTTAGAAGTTTATTTGTTCAACCACAGGCCATAAGAAACCTGACATAAATCTACATTAAATGAAACAAATAAGAAAGTGTTTGGGAGAGCCACAACCACGCAATGCAATATACAATAAAGAATGTGTTGTGATTTCCTCAAAGCCCGTGTAAAAGCAGACCCTTTCGGAGCAACCTCTTGCTTGTTAAGTGGAAACAGAAAGATCAATTTCCTGCAAATTGCCCTTTCTAGTCCTCGCGCTCTCAGTTTCAAGACAACAAAATAAACAAAACACAGCAACTTCTCAGTTCTCCACCCACCTCCTGGAACATTATGAGATCTTCACACTAACACCCCAGGGAGCACCAAAAATGTGTAAGTCAGAAATAGCCAACGTGGTGCCTTCCAGTTGTTGAAATCTGACTTCCATAACTTATGACCACTGGCCATGCTAGCTGGACATGATAGGAGCTGAACAACAGCTAGGGAGCATCATGTCGCCCTGCCAGAACAAATTCCACCAAGTCCTGCATCCTGTTCTCTCAAGTCCCTGGACATTCATCAGTTGACTATTCATCATAATCAAAGTGGACAGTGCCATGGAAGAAGGGGATCTATGCCTGGTGGTTTGTGATAGGAGAAGGACCTGTTTTAGATACTTGTCAAGATATTCACAGGCAGAGACAGATTGCTTTGTCGAATGCCTCCAAGTACTGTTAGGTATACATGACATCTCAAATTAAAAGGTTCTATTGATGGAAATGGGATTAGCAGCGTGTGTCTTATTTTTGTCCTGTTCACCCTTCCTTCAAGAAGTTCAGGATGTGGCACGCTGTGTTCCCTGTTCTCACACACCGTTTTATCCCTCCCGGTGAGCTTGAAATGTAAGGGCAAGGCCAAGGGAGAAACCTTGGACGAGGGAGACACACAAGGAGCTACAAGGCCAAACAAGGACTGGAGCCCCAGGTGTGATTCCAGCAAAACTCTACCCAGAATAGACCCAGCGAAATTAGTTGACCTTAATTAGTCACGCCCATTAATTTCAGTGGGTGTCCTCTGAGTAGGACTAACATTGGAAACAGTCCAATGGGCTGGATTCAAGGACTTGCACTAGCACAATGGGGCTTTCTCCCCCTCTCACCCCCCTGCATGCACCCCAAATTGGCTCTGGAAGGAATCAGAGGACTCCCCCACACCGAGAACAGCGTGCAGGGAGAGGAGATGGGGAGCATTCTATCTGGCAAGCTGAAATTCTTCCCAGTCTCTCTCTTCTTACATTAAATTTCCTTTTTTCTTGGGCAACAAAGAATCACATCCCAGCTTAGCAGGAAATCCATTGAATGACCACTCCCCCCCCCTTTTTAAATATTTAGAGGTATAAGCAAACAAGCACCACACAGCATTACAAAGAAAACCAATAATTGCTAAGCAATTCTGGTCACCATAGCAACAATAAACTAGTCCCCTAAATGTAAGGAATACTAATAAAAGGAATAGAGGGTTCTGAATTGAGAATTTTTAAATTATACCATTCAGCATTAGATCAAAACCAAAAAAAGTCTAAATATTGAGAGCTGTTATGGCAAGCAACACGATCCTTTAAGTTAGAAAAAGACTTTCCCCTCTTTCTACAAACCTTATGGTGGAAATGAACTAATTGCAACTCAAGAGTTGACCTACTGAAACGAACAAACCTAAGTTTGCCATGTCCATTGACTTCAGTGGGTCTCCCCTTGAGTAGGACGAGTACCAAAGACCACCCTAAAGCTATACACAATGGAAAGTTGGCTTTTCAAAAACATGGTTTGAAGCTGGCCACAATTTCTAAACCTCAGGTCCACAACTGTAGGGGCAGCAACAATGAGTGAGCCAACTATTCTATATCATCCTTCCCCAATCTAGTGTCCATTAATTGTTTGGTCTACGACTCACATCAGACCCATCCAGTAGAGATAAGAACATAAGAAGAGCCCCACAGGATCAGGCCAATGGACCATCTAGTCCAGCATCTTCTTCTCACAGTGGCCAACCAGATGCCTATGGGAAGCCTGCAAGCAGGACTTGAGGGAAACGACACTCTCCTCTCCTGTGATTTCCAGCTACTGGTATTCAGAAGCATATTGCCTCTGGCACTGGAGGCAGAACATCACTATGACAGTTAGTAGCCACAGGTAGCCTTATCCTCCATGAAAAGCCAGCGTGGTGCAGTGGCTAGTGTGTCAGACTGGGACCTGGGAGACCAGGGTTCAAACCCACACTGGGCCATGAAGCTCATGGGGTGATTTTGGGCCTGTCACTGCCCCTTAGCCTAACCTGCCTTGCAGAGTTGATGTGGGAATTAAATGAGGAGGAGGGAAACCATGTATTCCGCCTTGACCTCCTTGGAGGAAAGGTGGCATATAAATGCAACAAACAAATAAATACAGTGGTACCTCAGGTTACATACGTTTCAGGTTACATGCGCTTCAGGTTACAGACTCCGTTAACCCAGAAATAGTACCTCGGGTTAAGAACTTTGCTTCAGGATGAGAACAGAAATTGTGCTTTAGCAGCGCGTCGGCAGCTGGAGGCCCCATTAGCTAAAGTGGTGCTTCAGGTTAAGAACTGTTTCAGGTTAAGAACGGACCTCAGGAACGAATTAAGTACTTAACCCAAGGTACCACTGTAATGTCCTTAAAGATCGTCGTTCTTCAGAATGCTTGTGCTTCCCTTGTTTGATTGCATGCAGGCTTTTCATAGACTTTTCTCAGATATCTGACAACTAAACAAAGGTCTGGATATTATGGCTAAGCCAAACTATGGTTTAGTGCAAGCATGCAAGTGGGGGGGGGGTTTAAATAGGGAGGAGGTTGTGGCCGTCCCTTGATTGTTGTTCTGTTGCTGCATCTAACTGAACTAAACCAGGGTTTGGCTTATCGTATTGTCTGACCGTAGGCTTGTGGTTTAGCTCTCTCTATACTAGCCACAAGTAACAAGTCAAAGCATGAACCTTAGTTACAGCTTGTGGCCAGCATGGAGAAAGCTAAACCACAAGCCCAGGTTCAAACAACATGCCATGCCAAACTATAGCTTAGCTCAGCTTGGCGCAGCAATGAAACAACCAAGGAATGTTTGTGCTAAGTCATGGTTTGGCTCAGTGTGACAGGCGAACCAGGCCAAAATTTATTTCAAGTGATAAATAAAACGAAGGGCATGTGCAATACACAAGGAGGGAAGAGAGAAAAAGGCAGCAGACCCATATATTTGAGCCAGTGAGTTCATTTTTCAGATATTTGCAACTGTTTGTGGCAATTCACATCTCCACTGAACATGATCTATAACCTGTTTTGGTTTCCTCAGGTAACAAGAGGACTTTGCAGAAATGAAGCCAATACCAGACTTATCCTCCTGGTCGATAGGAAAGACAGACTAATACATCTGGAAAAAACACAGACTCAGAAGGGTCACTCCTTCACCTCTTTACTGTTACAGATTACAGATTCTCCAATCAATAAAACTCCAGATGTCCAGAACAGAGACGCTACAATATATTCTTTCATTACCGGACAATCAAACCCCATCAAGTTACTAACTAGAAGATTAATCTTCTGATTACTTCAAAGCTCTGAACAGCAGCCAAGACCCTGATTTTCAATATGTTTCTACATAAAGGTAATCTCGGTTCTACTTGGGATCTTGTCCTGCCTTCAAAGAGATAGAAGCGCCTTACTGTAGCCATTCACTCCTCTTAGGACAACCAGCTACGCTAATCTACAATGATTTGTACTGTTACAGAGCTAGAGAGCGGCATCAGGATTCAAACCATCACTAAAATGAGACGAGAAATACATATCTGCTGTCGTCAATTGAGTCCAGAGCTATATCTGGATTTCGGCAGTTAACAAAGGCTGCACCTCAAGTTGGCTTAAGAGACATAGCCTAGAGTTGCACTTTTTCCTCACAAAGATGTTGAGTCGGCAGATTTTTGTTGTAGGGAATGAAGGGCGGGGAGAGAATCACAGAGCAAGCACCTGCAATTAATCTGTTAAGGGAGATAAAAGCACGAATTTCTAGTGTGAGCAGATAGGCTGGCACATTCGTGTGTTTTTATCTGGGACCAGTATTCCAATCTGCAGGCAGATTAGGTCTGTTCCTAAGGCTCCTGGCAAGCTGCCAGTGAAGACTATTCTCCCGGGTGCCTCCGTGTTCCAACACAGCTGGTATCTCTGCAAAGCATATTGGCATAGCCAGGAAAGGAGCCACAGTATAGGACAGGAGTGGGAAACTTCAGGACTGGGAACCAGGCACATTTCTGCAGGAGTCTCCATCCAGGCCTTGGGATTCTGCCCCCCTCACCAGCCATGTTCAGGTGCTTCTACCTGGCTGGAATACAGTGGTAACTTGGTTCTCAAATGCCTTGGTTCCCAAACACCAAAAACCCGGAAGTGTTCCAGTTTTCAAACGTTTTTCAGAAGCCAAACATCTTATGTGGCTGTTGGCTTTTGTTTCCTGGGCGCCTGCACCAATCAGAAGCTGCACCTTGGTTTTTGAACATTTCAGAAGTCAAACAGACTTCTGGAATGGGTTACGTTTGAGAACCAAGGTACCACTGTATCTGGAGCTTTGGTTTTTGCTATTTATTTTGCCTTTTTGTTGTTGAGGCTTTGTCGGTTAATTTGTTTTTGTGACTGTGTGGAACCCAGTTCAGCTACTGACTGATTGATTGTGTGACTGCGGAAATGTATAAAAGCCCCCCATCCAAACAATGACTACTACCAGTGCTGGTAAGAAAAAATAATATATTTTTTTATCATCTGCAATACTGTCTTATTTATTTGATAGTACAGTACATCGATTATTACTTTCATTTTATGGATCCATGGTCTCGTTAGATAGTACAATCCATGTTAAATTGCTGTTTTAGGGGTTGTTTTTAAAACTCTGGAACGGATTAATCCATTTTGCATTACTTTCTATGGGAAAGTTGGTTTTGGAAGAGACTTCTGGAACGGGTTAAGTTTAAGAACCAAGGTACCATCTGGATGGAGAGATGTGTGGCAGTGTGTACAGAAAGCTCAGACTTTTCCTTAGCTGAAAAACAGACTCCTGTTCAAAGGTACAAAAGTCACATCCATTGCTCTGCATCCTTTCTGCCTTTGGAATATGGACCCCAGACACTTGTCAACAAGCGAATGTGGCCCTCGGGCTGAAAGAGATTCCCCATTCCTGGCACAGAACAGAAATGTGCTAGCGTGATTGCAAGTAGTATAGAGCACTTGTTTTGTCCCGGAATTCTAGTAATTTAAACTAACTTAAAATATTGGTCACCACCACACATGCTCTACTTCTGGGTTGGCCCTTGCTTCAGTTAACCTGGGGAGCATCACTGGGAAAATTATTCACCTGTGCACTGCACAGGAACAGAGTGAACCAAGGATCCTGTTAGTAAAAGTTCAGAAGTGAAAAGGGCAGGGATCCTCAACCTCTCAGCCCATCCGCAATACAGCCTGCTTACCTTCCAAGACCACTTCCTTGCCAGTCTTCTTCAGTGCTTGCACTGCCTCGTCATGTGTCGCATCAGAGAGGTCACCACCGTTGACGGAAAGGATGGCATCTCCTACAAACAGGGCCTCCGTCTGATCTGCAGCCAGCCCCTTAAAAATCTTGGAAATCAGAATGGGCATTTTGTTTTCCCGGCCACCTTGAAGTAAAAGCAGGAAAAGGAATACAAGTCAGGTGTTGCATTTCAAAGAATATGAAGATGAGGAGTGGAGACCCTATGCATTCCCCATCATCCCTAACCATTGGCCATTCTAGCTGGGGCTGATGGGAGCCCAGCAACATCCAGAATGCCACAGGTTCCCAGTCCTGCTGTAGAAAGGAGCAACACATGGCTTAACAAAATATTCAGTCTGCAAGGCTTCCAAACCCCCAACTGGTACACTAGTAAAAGGAAAGAAGATAGAAGTTACCTGTTCATTTTATGAGATGCCATATTGCACAGTATTTTATAAGATTATCACTCTAGACTGTGCCCCATGGACCAATTCTACAATTATATTACTTTGTTTATAGATCAAAGGATCAGCAACAGCTGCATACAGGTGCCCTGTAGTTTGCAGCAATCAAATGTACCAAGCTATGGGCAACATATAAATGAATTATGAATTTATTCCAAAGATTTATATGCCAAAATATCCCATCTCCTAAGACATTAGGGGCCAATGAATCAACACTAACAGCCACTAGCTTCAGTGGAAAAAATGCTGATTTTTATTTGCAATTTAAAAAAAAAACACATTTTAAAAGTTTCAAATTATTTGAAGAGTGTCCTGTGGACATGAAGCTCAAGAATAATGCACTTGAATATTGCTCAGAGTCACTACCCTGTGCCAGCTAAACAGAATAGTAGCTCTTTAAGAGCAGGGTGGAAAACCTGTGGCTCTTCAGCTGTTGCTGGACTCTGACTATGCTGCATCCAATAATATCTGAAGGAACACAAGCTTTGAGTCAATGATCAAACTCCAATAGTCAAGGTTATTACATGTTTTGAATGTACCCTCATTTTGAAAAGCAAAAAAACTCCCCTCAGACAGAAAGATAGCATGCTAATTTTACATGCATAATGTAATTTAACAATGGGGTCCACAAGTTAATTTAAAGGATATAAATGCATGTCTAAATTTTACACGAATACTGTGTTTTAGCTTTTAATTGAAAGGATCAACATAATAAGTGAGGACACCTGTGCATTAAGCAACCACACTGCCAAGAAATCCAGATTAGTAAATCTCATGCAGTCATGAAGTTCAACCTGCATGATCTTC
The DNA here is from genome assembly GCF_965113315.1 of Podarcis vaucheri. Classification (NCBI taxonomy): domain Eukaryota; kingdom Metazoa; phylum Chordata; class Lepidosauria; order Squamata; family Lacertidae; genus Podarcis; species Podarcis vaucheri. The sequence goes on from NC_138764.1 coordinate 77,344,486, forward strand.
AAGTCATTTAATGCTGCTAAATGGATGTCAGAGCAGCAGCTGCATTCATTGGTTGCAACGAAAACAAAATGCATTGTTGCACCTTAAAGAGAAACAGATATACTGCAGCATATAATTTTTTGAGATTGGAGTCTACTTCATCAGATGCATAAGCCTGAATAATGTCGGCTCCTCCACCTTACACTGCTACTTAAAGGCCAAATAAAAATGTTACTAATGGATGTAGTCATAAATCTCCTTCTTATATAATTGCCATTGCAGGAAAAAACTGGAGGGCCCTGAATCTTCAAGTTTATGCCCCCATGGATCTCCCATTACTCACGGAATCGTCTATCATGCTAATTTCCTTTGTTACATCTTTGGCACTTTTGACAAGTGATACTTGAATTTTTGACATTTATAATTCCAGTGACTGGAATGCATATTTGATTTGTAAAAGTGTCCCTGTCCTGCTTTCTAGACCTACAAGAAATGAACTCCCTAGACTAAAAAGTATGTGAGAACATGGCCTACTTTTCTGATGCAAAGGTATGCTTCCATCTAGCCCAACTGCAGGAGTGCATTCTACCAGTAAAAACACAACTAAGAAATAAAGAATGTACATGGCAAATGTCTGAGTTTCTAGATCTCTCTGCAGTTTCAATTTTCACGCCATCATTTATCATACAAGAGGTTTTCCAGGATCTAGCCTTACCTGTTTGACGGTGCAATCCTGTACACATCTACTTAAGAGTTAAGCCCCACTGAGATACAATGGGACATAGTCCAAAGTAAGGGTGTTCACGTTTGCAGCCCAAATCCTTATTAGAGGCTAGGGTTGACAAGGCAGCTGTATGTGATGGAGGACAAAGCTTTGCATCAACTCACACAGCACATGTAGTCAGTTGCGCTAAAAATGCCGCCAGAACTAACTTCAGGCCTCCCAGAATTTCCACTTGCGTGGCATTTCTAGGGTTGCAAAGAACACTACCCAGTTCTTAAGGTGGGGTAGGGGACCCTCTGGCTAGATGTTATTAGATTTGTAACTAATAACTAGTAAGAGAATATTGCATATACAAAGCTGAGCTTGTGTAGTTGCGAGTAAGTAGTGGACAGTTTGCTTGGTATTATCAGACAAATGACCTCTTCCGTTTGAAAGAACTGTTCATAATGTGTCTGTAAAGCACACACATGGGTGTTGAAAGTTTCTGAAGCCAAAGTGCACACCTGAGCACTGAGCAGTCCCATTACTAGAAAGTTGGGATTTTATACAGCCACAAAGTTAATCTACACAGTTTTCAGGCCATTCAGGCTGCAATCCTATACGCACTTACCTGGGAGTAAGTCCCAGTAAGCATAACAGAACTTACTTCTTGGTAAACATGTATAAGACTGCACGGCCAGGGTCACTTCACACCCAAAGTTTTTTTTACCCTACTTGTAAATCATCTCTGCGTGGGAACTGATCATCCTATGAAGTGGCTCTTCAGATATGACATAAAATTCAGTACTAAGTGGCTGAGATTCAAAGCTCAGTTGTCAGCCAAGTCAATTTTTGTTGCTTATATGGTCAAAGGCCTTTGCAGTACTGATGTCTTGTAAATCTAATCAATTGGTTGTCTCCAACTGTGTTTTACACAGAGTAGCCTCATTGAAATTAACACAAATGTTCATCAATTTCAACAGATCTGCTCTGAGCAGGAGTAACACTGAATACAATTCTGTTTGCATTCTGCAACAATCTAAATTGAGAAGAAACATTTGTGTTGATACTATGTTGTGTTGATTACAATGTTGCTACTGATTGTATCAGGATCAGATAGCTATGTTGGTCCAGCAGACTACAAATTCACAGGGTCTTATTTTTTTTAAGTCACTTATTAATTAACCAGCGTTCCCAATGAAGCATGCAAACTCTGAGCAACACAGAATGCCTTCTCCACTTGGTTATGCAATAAAATTCTTAGAAAACGTTCAGTTAGCACGGTCGTGAGATGCCTAGATTGGACCTACAGGAAGAATGCAAGACTCCTCGAGGTCCCTATCACCACGTTCCCAACTTCAACACTGTTCCAATTCCTTCGGGGCAGCTAAGCAGCTCCCGAAGCGGTTGCAATTAATACCTCGCGCTTCACCAGAACTGAAATGGAGACTTCCCCCAGAAGCTTATGCGCCCCAGTCCCTCGGAGCTTTTTTCCTTTTAAACTGACTTCGAAGGACATGTTTGCAAGAGCCCCGAAGTGGCGAACACACGGCTCAAGTTTGCCCAGTGTCATCTCCGCCACCGCAGGGGCAAGGCGATTGCCGAGTGCCCAAAAATAGCCACTCCCGCAGCCGGCGGAGGCAAACTCGGCTCTGGAGAGATATGCAGGTTCGTTCCCAAGTCTGTCCGGGCGCCCGGGGCGCACAGCAGGTTGAGAGCGAGAAAAGAGCGAAACTGCTCAAACTGGCGATCCCCCGGGTCCTCTGGCTCTTGCCCCCCGTCCCGTCCCTCGCCCCTGACCTTTGATACTGATGCCGAGCCCTCCGACGTCCTGCTTGACGATCCGCACGGTGCGCTTGATGTTGGCGAGGGAGTCCGGGGCAGGGGCGCCCGGCTCGCCGCCATTCAGCTGCACGGGGCTGGGCGGCGGCTGCAGCGGCTCGTCGGCGCCCTTGCTGCTGGGGCTGACGCTCAAGAAGTCGTCGGAGAGGGTGACGAGCACCCGCAGCCACTGCTCGCCCGGCGCCCGCAGCTCCAGCAAGCCGCTCTTGGGAGCTCTCCGGCCGGCCGCCATCTTCAGCGCATTCCTCGGCTAGCCGCCGCCGCTACTGCGCCGCCGCCTCCGCCGCCTGCCTGCCTGCCTGGAGTGGAGCCGGGACGCGCAGCGAGAAGCCACCGGCCGGGCGGACGGGCAGCCGTGCGAGCGAGCAGCCACCGCCCGCCGCTGCCCCGCCCCCGGAGCCGCCCCCGGACCCTCCTCTCCAAACCCGGGAGGGGGGGGGGACCCGCCGGCACATGGCCCATCGGCGCTTGTCTGGCGACGCCCCGTCTGGAGAAACACCCCAGACTCATTTCGCGCAGGCCCGGAAGCCGCCCTGACCAAAGGAGAAGGCGTAGAGAGAGGGCGTCTCGGAAAACTGCCCCCCGATCCAGACCTGACCGTCCGCCGCACGCTTTCTCAGGCGACCCGGATATAACGGGCATCAGCTGCAATTCAGGCTCCGTTGCCGCCCAGGGAACCGCCACATTAGGGTTTTCGGATCAGTGCGGAGCCCTAAATGGAGCAGCGCTGGCCCTTTGAAATATGTGGCTAAATCTAAGGGATTTAACCTTAGCTCTAGCATCTAACCTTAAGAGCCTTTAAGACTGGAATCTACAATCACCTGACTGCAGGGCCCCAGCATTGTAGCTGCCTGGTAGGATGAAATTCAGCAGGTAACATCTCCCCCAGTTTTGCATTTCCATGTGGGGAAAGGCTTTACCTGTTGATTTTTATTTATTTATTTTTAAAGGTATGCTGGTGAGGGTTCCTAACTAATTTATTCTGTAAGTATCCTGATTTGTTTGCACAAAGCATATGCGGAGGTTAGATTATATTTTAAGCGTTCAATCTGATTTGTGTGGTGTTTATACGACTTCGCGTTAAACCTTCATGCTACACTTTTCCATGCATTTCCTGTTTTTTTCTTCTTCTGGTTTTTTTTCTTCCTAAAGCAAACTTATTGTACCACAGTGGCAGCTTTAAATCCACTTTAATTGTGCAAAGCAACATTTCCCGGTGCGAACTTGAATCCCTCTCATGCTAGCCTTTCAGAGACGCCCTGTTACTCTGGCAGAACAGAGCACCTCCTAAGCAGAGGGAGATCACTGTTGGCACACTTTGTGTTGCCTTCCTTTGCTACACTGCTGCAGGCAGAAGCCTGTCTCTTTCAACATTTGTCAGATGAAAATAGGCACACTTGTTTTACATTACTAACCACAAGAGCAGCTTTCCACTGTGCCAAAGCCAAGTGTCAAGTGCAAGTGATTTCAGTCAGGTCCCATGGCTGACGCACCCTACTGAAGAATTTTTCAGTTTCAGAATATACTTTCCCCTACCATCTAAAAGGGACATGGGTGGCGCTGTGGGTTAAACCACAGGGCCTAGGACTTGCCGATCAGAAGGTTGGCAGTTCAAATCCCCGCGAGGGGGTGAACTGTTGCTCAGTCCCTGCTCCTGCCAACCCAGCAGTTAGAAAGCATGTCAAAGTGCAAGTAGATAAATAGGTACTGCTCCGGCAGGAAGGTAAACGGTGTTTCCATGCGGTGCTCTGGTTCACCAGAAGCGGCTTAGTCATGCTGGCCACATGACCCGAAAGCTGTACGCTGGCTCCCTCGGCCAATAAAGTGAGATGAGTGCCACAACCCCAGAGTCAGCCATCACTAGACCTAATGGTCAGGGGTCCCTTTACCTTTACCTTACCATCTAAAAAATAACAGTGATAGGGGGCAAAGTACATCAGAAACATCTGAGAGCCATTGTTGTGGCCACACTCCTTCTCCATAGACCACACCTCTCACTTGTCCTGTTTCCACGCTGAGTGTTTTTGCCTCCTTGACATATGTCCTTCAACTCTTGGGATGCTTTGTGCTTGCCTGGATGGAGAATAGAGAGAGGGATGTGTAGAAACCAACCTACCAAACAAAGGTGAAGTTAACATGCATTTATCTGCCCAGTCTTGCCCAGCCTCCACTGGCATATGTCCCTTGAAAGGTTGCCCAGAAAGGAATGTGGCCCTCAGGCTGATAATGATTCCCCGGTCCTGTCATTAGTTCACAATATTGTGATAACAAAGGCAGGGGGAAACGCTGCTTTGAGCTCCTTCGAGGTGGATGAAAAAAATGCAGTCTTGTAAGACATTGGTTTTGTTTCTAACTTATCACAAACTGATAACGTTCTTTAGCATGCTGTACACATTGAGTTTGAAGGCTCGGTACGTGCTAGTAATGTTTAGTAAGAAAGATGGCATCATATGGGAAAATGTGATGCACTGTGTTAGGTTCACATTCAGGATACATCTGCAACTGGTGCTCTTTAGGCTCTGTGAAAGGCTGTATGCACTGTCAGGAGAAAGCTTCCCTACAGCAGAAAAAAAGAGGCAAGACTCAGAGGTGCCAGAATATATGAGGAAGTTCAGTAATTCCTGACCTGTTTCCATGGAAACTTGCCTTAGGGGCAGAAAAGCACTGCTTTCATTGGTATATTCTAACAGGACAACTTATAGTGTAAGATCACTTTCTCCCATATATGCCTGCATGGCCCTAGAGCATGGGTAGGCAAACTAAGGCCCGGGGGCCGGATGAGGCCCAATCGCCTTCTCAATCTGGCCCGCGGACGGTCTGGGAATCAGTGTGTTTTTACATGAGTAGAATGTGTGCTTTTATTTAAAATGCATCTCTGGGTTTTTTGTGGGGCCTGCCTGGTGTTTTTACATGAGTAGAATGTGTGCTTTTACAGTGGTGCCCCGCAAGACGAATGCCTCACAAGATGGAAAACTCGCTAGACGAAAGAGTATTCCATTTTGGAGGTGCTTCGCAAAACGAATCTCCTATGGGCTTGCTTCGCAAGACGAAAAGGTCTTGCGAGTTCCTGCGGGTTTTTTCCCCCTTTTCCTCCCCTTTTTCTAAGCCGCTAAGCTGCTTATCAGCTGATCCGATAAGCTGAGAAGCCGCTAAAAGCCGCTAAAAGCCGCTAATAGCGCTAATCCTCTAATCCGTCAATGGGCTTGCTTCGCAAGACAAAAAAACCGCTAGACGAAGAGAATCACAGAACAGATTCTTTTCGTTTTGCGAGGCACCACTGTATTTAAAATACACCTCTGCATTATTTGTGGGGCATAGGAATTCATTCATTCCCCCCCAATATAGTCTGCCCCTCCACAAGGTCTGAGGGACAATGGACCGGCCCCTGCTGAAAATGTTTGCTGACCCCTGCCCTAGAGAGCCTCACTGGGGGGCTTTCTCCCAAGTCACCCTACCTAATGAAGGGTGACAAGTAGTTACCAGGGACAGCGTCTTTTTGGTGATGCCATCCCAGTTATCAAATGTCCTCTCCAGAGAAGCTTACCTGGTGCCCACTCTATGGACTTTTAGATGCCCTGTGAAGACATTCATGTTGCCCCAGGCCTTTTAATTACAGTGGATATATTTAACTGGTGCTTTTAGATTCTTGCACCAATTTAGTCCTTTTTCAGGCTTTATGCCTAGCTGTTTTAGCTGCTATGTCATTGTTAGTTTTTTTTATCTTATTTCTTGCTGTTATTTATAATTGGTTTTATTGTTATTATTTGTCTAAACCTTGGGCCACGTTTCATATTTTTAATGGGATTGTAAACCACCCAGAGAGCTAAGCTATAATAATAAATAAATATGTTTACTACCCATAGTTCACCAGCAGGTCCCAGGGCAAGTAACAACAATTTAAAATATGGGCAGTTTAGAAATGCAATGGATAAAGAAATAAAAATCTCGCATTGCCATTCCTACTTCAAGAGGCAAAGCGATGCACTCAGGAAAGAGCTTCTGTGGTCCCAGGAGACCATAAGCCCAGGTGCACCATAGGAACTGTGGTGTCTGCAATTTCATCAGCAGAGAGGACCAGTCAGAACATCTGTGTCTTGGGGTAAGGTCCATTAATACTGCACTCCATGTGGGTTCTCCCTGACACTGCTTTTCAGGTCACTCCGTCCCAGTGCTGTGGGTTGGGGTTTTTTGCTCTTACCTGTTTTGTGGAGACTTGTGGAGTTTGCATATCTGAGAGCAAGCTCTGTGCCACTTTCCTCATGGCTGCTGCCTGCCCACTAATATGCTGCTTTTGTCTTTTCAGCACTTCACATTGCATGACAGAGTGTCGATAGATTTATTGTCATGGCAGAACATGAGCCATGAACTGATTTGCTATTATTGTGCAGTAAGGTAACTTTAGACTCTGGGACTAAATAGGCTGGGGAGAGGTTCTTACCTTAGGTGCCCTCCGGTCAGCTGCCTCCATAATTACGCAGCCTTTCCTACCTTTAAATGCAGCCTTAGACAGGAATTGCCATCACAACATAGCCTTGCCTTCACAGGTGATTGTAGTTTACCCCTCACAGAGTTACAGCTCCCATCACCCTTAACAAATTACCGTTCCCAGGATTCTTTGGGGGAAGTAATGTGCTTTAAATATATGGTGTAGATGTGGCCTAGCATTTTAAATCAAAGCTGGAGCTCTTCCCCTGACTGCCCCACTTCTCTAAGGATAAAAATATAAATAAAAAATGCCACATAAGCTTCCAGTGAGCTTCAAAACAAAACGAAATCTGGTAAGCCCTGTACCCTGGAACTTCTCTACTCAGAGATGTGGTGTAAACACAGAATTTAATGGAGGTTCCTAGAGTTAGGATGAGGAACCTGTGGCCCTCCAGGTGTTGTTGGGCTATAGCTCACCTCATCCCTGACCATTGGTCAGGCTTGCTGGGTTTGATGGGATTTGGAGTTCAACAACCTCTGGAGAACCACAGGTTTTCCGTCCCAGTCCTAGAGCAATGGTGGTCCTCCATTCATTGTAGGAAGTGGTTCAGGAGATGAACGCAGGTATACAGAATTGTAGGTGTGTGGGATGGGATAGGGAAACATTGACCCCTCTGTCTTATAGTTGACATTCCTCTATTCCAATTATTCCCAGCCTTTTCGGTATGACAACCCACAAGTCCAAATTTACTTGATACGCTTACCCATTGATTTATTGTCACGTGAATTCTGGGTCTTGCTGGGGCCTCATGCATTTTAACTGCGAGTTTCCCTATTTTATAACCAAGCACAAGTTTACTTAAGCACAAATTTACTTAACACCCCTATTAATGTGGAATTTGTTGAAATATTTAGATAGATAGATAGATAGATAGATAGATAGATGATAGATAGATAGATAGATAGATTCTTTATTGTCATTACACTAGTGCAACATTGCACAAGTGCAACGAAATTGGATGCCAACCCTTAAAAACAACAAAAGCAAAACAACAGCAACAACCAAACAAACCACCTTCCAACCACACCCACACCCACACCCATCAAACTCCCAGGTCTCACTATCGAGTTACAGCATTCAAAAAGGCCACAGCTCTTGGATAGAAACTGTTTTTCAGTCTATTTGTCCTAGACTTGATGTTTCTATACCTCCTGCCAGAAGGCAGTAGTGCAAACAGACTGTATCCCGGGTGAGATGGATCCTGCAGGATGTTGTTTGCTTTCCTAAGGCAACGGGAACCGTACAGTTCTTCCAAAGGTGGGAGAGGGTGACCAATAATCCTTTGGGCTGTGGTTATGACCTTCTGGAGCACCTTCCTCTCCCTAGCTGTACAACTGGAGAACCAAGCACAAATACAGTATGTAAGTATGCTCTCTATGGAGCCTCGGTAGAAGGACACCAGCAGTCTCTCACTCAGATTGTTCTTTTTTAAAAGTCTGAGGAAATAAATTCTCTGCTGGGCCTTCTTCACCAGAGCAGTGGTATTTGCGCTCCAAGTCATGCCCTGATCCATAGTCACTCCCAAAAACCTGAATTCCGCCACCCTCTCCACCCGTTCCCCGTTGATATACAAGGGCTGAATGTCCGCCTTTTTTTTCCTGTAATCCACCACCAATTCCTTGGTCTTAGCCGTATTGAGAGCCAGATTGTTCTCTCCACACCAAACACAGAGCCGCTCCACCTCGTCCCGATAGGCGGACTCATCCCCTCCTGAAATGAGCCCCACCACCGTAGTATCATCAGCAAACTTGATGATTTTGTTGCTGGAGTAGATGGCTGTACAGTCATACGTATAGAGAGCATAGAGCAGGGGACTCAACACGCAACCCTGTGGTGAGCCGGTGTTAAGGCTAAGGGCTGTGGACACATGTGACCCTACTCTAACCCTCTGAGAACGTTCTGACAAAAAATCCAAAACCCAGAGACAGGTGGAGTTAGGGAGTCCAATCGTCTCTAGCTTGGACACCAGTCTATGGGGGAGGATAGTGTTAAAAGCAGAGCTAAAATCCACAAACAGCAGCCTCACATAATTCCCCGGCCACTCCAGATGGGACAGAGCAGCATGGAGAGTGGTGGTGATAGCGTCTTCTGTGGATCTATTTGCCCTGTATGCAAACTGGTAGTTGTCAAAAGTTGATGGAAGACAGGAAATAATATGACGGCGCACCAGTTTCTCAAAACACTTCATGATGATTGGAGTCAGTGCAACTGGTCTGTAGTCATTCAAACTACTGATTGTGGATTTTTTAGGCAGAGGGACAATAGTTGACGACTTCAGGCAGGGTGGGACAATAGACTGGTGTAAGGACTTATTGAAGATCTTAGTAAAGACCCTCGCCAGCTGATCCGCACAACCCTTCAACACCTTTCCAGTGATGCCATCAGGTCCAGCCGCCTTCCTCGGATTCACCTTCCTCAATACTTGTCTCACCTCGTGCTCCTCTACAGCGAATGAGGGGCCCCTATGGGCTGGTGGCTGTAATACCGGCGTCTCAGGTGGCTCCTTCTCGAAGCGAGCAAAGAAGAGGTTAAGCTCCTCCGCCAGCAAAGGGTCACCGTCGACAGCGCCAAGGTTAGGTTTGTAGTTGGTAATATGCTGAATCCCCTGCCACATCTGTCTTATGTTGTTGCTTCTTAAATTATCCTCAATCCTCTGCCTATAATCCAGTTTTGCCCGTCGAATACCCCTCTTCAAGTTTGCTCTTGCCACACTGTAAAGCTGCACCTCGCCCGACCTGAAAGCCCTGTTCCTTTCCTGCAGCAGGCACTGGACCTCTCCATTCATCCAGGGTTTTTGATTGGGATAAAACCGGATGGATTTATTTACTGTGACAGTGTCTGTGCAGTGATTGATATAGCACAGTACTGCCGCCGTGTACTTCTCCAGGTCCGAACGATCGAAAATATCCCAATTGGTTCTCTCAAAACAGTCCTGCAGCTGGTGAATAGCACCTTCAGGCCAGATTTTAACAGATTTTAATATTGTAGGAGCCCGTTTCCTGAGTGGGATATATGCTGGCACCAGGAACAGAGACATATGGTCGGACTGGCCCAAGTGTGGCAGCTGTAAAGCCCTATAGCTGTGATTTACATTCGAATAAACTTTATCCAGTGTCTTATCCCCTCTTGTGGGGCATTTCACATGCTGATAGAGCGTTGGAAGCACTGTTTTGAGTTCAACATGGTTGAAATCTCCCGCAATGATGTGCACAGCGTCAGGGTACTTGTCTTGCTGACTGCTGATAAGGCTCTGCAGGCATCCCAAAGCCACCTTGGCATTGGCATCTGGTGGCACGTACACGCCAGTTAGCATAACAGCTGTGAACTCCCTAGGGAGATAGGCTGGTCTGCATTTAACAGCCACATATTCCAAATCCAGTGAACAGTGACTGCCCACAATCTTAGAATTATAGTACCTACAAAGTTATTCACAGTTTTGTTTATGGGAATGGAAGAATACCAGCCATCTAATTGCAGGGTATTGCTTCATAAGCTATAAATATTTATTCCAAAAACATACTGTTACACAAGCAGTGCTAGATATAACAAACTATGGATATTTTTAATGGTTTTATTCACGAGGAAGTCCATTTTGGCAAGTATCAGTGGGATGGTGGAATTTGCATTTTGCCAACGAGTAGGTGAAGTGTGGGATTGGATGGTTGTCAGACAAAGTCTCAAATCGTTATTGATACATAGCCTGCTATTGCATTTTGTCCTCATAGCAGTCATTGCTGAAAAACCTGTCTTGCAAATATATGTCAGCAACACAGGTACTTCTTCATCAGCAAGCTCAGGCTATTCCGCGGTAACTGAGTATTTTGGGAAATTAAGCCAAAAATTTGATAACCTCACTTCCAAAAATTTCTCTTTGAGAGGCAAACACATTTACTACTTTTTTATATATATACAATTTATACACAGCATAATAATAAAAATAAAAACCACCTCAAAGCAGCTTACAACTACAGTTCAACGACTCTGAATGCCATCACTCAAACTTCTCTGTTCCTTAAGCTGAAATGCAGCGGATAAATTTTGACCATGCAGGCTTCAAATCTCCTGTGGGTTAGCTATTAACCCTGACAGCAGATCCGGTGACAATGTGCCACAAGGTGCTTGTGCAGGGAGCTGTTTGGGGTGATTGTTACAGCTTGCCTCTGATGCAGAGGCTCCTCAAAACAACTCCCTGTATGCACAGCTTGTGGCAAACTGTCACCAGAGAGCAGTTCCCAGGTGTTAATATGTAAGACTCAAGCCTTTCTGACATTCGGTTACAAGTGTCGACACAGCATTATGATATGCCAGCAAAGCAAATAGTTTTAAGAAGCATTCATTGTGCCAATTAAGAGCAATTAAGACCAAAATAATAATTTTGGGTTTACCGTATTTTTTGCCCTATAGGACGCACTGGCCCATAGGACGCATCTAGATTTTTTTGGGGGGGGAAATAAAGGGGAAAAAATTAACCCCCCCCAGGCGCGGGGCTGGGGAAGCTCGGGCTTTGGCAGCTTCGGCATCGCTCTGGGAGCTTGTGGGGCTGGGGGCGGGGAAAGCAGAGCTTCCCCCTCCCCCAGCCCCCAGAACAGGACCCAGAGTAATGCCGAAGCTGCGTGCAGCTTCGGCATCGCTCTAGGAGCTTGCGGGGCTGGAGGAGGGGAAAGCGGAGCTTCCCCCTCCCCAGCCCCCAGAACGGGACCCAGAGCCATGTGGAAGCTGCGTGCAGTTTTGGCATCGCTCTGGGAGCTTGCGGGGCTGGAGGAGGGGAAAGCCCTCCGCCAGCCTTCTAGCCAAGTCGGGGGACAGCGGGAAAGGCGCGCTGCGCCTCCTGCTGTCCCCCGAGTTTGCGGGGCTGGCGATGGGGCTCTCCTGAAGCCTGGAGAGCAAGAGGGGTCGGTGCACACCGACCCCTCTCGCTCTCCAGGCTTCAGCGAAAGCCTGCATTCACCCCATAGGACGCACACACATTTCCCCTTCATTTTTGGAGGGGGAAAAGTGCATCCTATAGGGCAAAAAATACAGTATTTATAAAAATCCCACAACCCACTTTCACAGGATTTGAGACCCACATGTTAGGAAACACTGCCCTGTTCCACACTGTAACACACAGCTTTCCAAACTATATAGACGGCCAAAAAGTTTTGTTTTGCAAGTAAACAAGGTTCTGCTTTTTATTCATCTTCCTCTTTTGATCCAGAGGTAGAGAAATCACCAGCTTGCTTTTAAGATTCGTGATTTTTCTTTTCTTTTCTCGAAAACTAGGGATGCCAAAATAACTGCTTCAGTGTGAAACAGTGCAACATGCACAAAGCTCTTTTGAAATTCTGCCTTCAGTTGAGATGATCACTTGAAAGCCTGAACTGTGATCTCTTTTGAAAATCTAGTCCCATCTCCCTCTCTCTTCCTCACTCAGGTGACAGCAAGAGACCTTTCAAAGGGACTTAGATGACTGCAAAGTGTTGATACCATGGGGATTTTAGACTTACTGTCAATGCATTAAAGGAAGAATGTTTCTATGAATACTGTCATTCATATGGTGAAAGCAGAGGGCTGTCAGCTAACATATAGCAAAGCATTTAGGATAATGCCTTCTTAATGTTCAAGAAATGGAATAAATAATTTTGATCATGAAGGTAACAGCTAGGGGATTCCTATTGCATTGGAAATTGTTGGTCCTGGTGGCGCTTTTTCTTCTGGATTATTATCTACAGCGCAAGCCTGTGCAGGTCTACTCAGAAGTAATGTCCATAATTTTCAGTGGTACTTGTTGTTGTTTAGTCGTGTCCGACTCTTCGTGACCCCATGGACCAGAGCACGCCAGGCACTCCTGTCTTCCACTGCCTCCCGCAGTTTGGTCAAACTCATGCTGGTAGCTTCGAGAACACTGTCCAACCATCTCGTCCTCTGTCGTCCCCTTCTCCTAGTACCCTCCATCTTTCCCAACATCAGGGTCTTTTCCAGGGAGTCTTCTCATGAGGTGGCCAAAGTATTGGAGCCTCAGCTTCACGATCTGTCCTTTCAGTGAGCACTCAGGGCTGATTTCCTTAAGAATGGATACGTTTGATCTTCTTGCAGTCCATGGGACTCTCAAGAGTCTTCTCCAGCACCATAATTCAAAAGCATCAATTCTTCGGCGATCAGCCTTCTTTATGGTCCAGCTCTCACTTCCATACATCACTTCCATACATTCAGTTGTATATATTCCCAGGTAAATGGGGATAGGGTTGCAACCTAAAGGACTAGGCTGGGTCCTGGCCTATATATTTCCCAGCATTCTTTTTCATTAGCATAGAGAAGGGGAATGTGTGGCTCCTCAGACGCTGGACTCCAACTCCCATCAGCCCTTAGCCAATGTTCAGGTATGACAGGAATTGTAGTCTTGCTATGGCCAGAGAGCCAGAGCTTCCTCATCCCTGAGGTAGCAGGTAGTATGACAGCCTTGTTAGATGCAAATGAATTATCAGAACTTTAAAACACTTTTGAAACGGTTACTGCAGGGATTGATGCCAATTTCCCTAGATTAAAGAAATAATATATTTTCATGCTGTCCCATGGACAGGACAGAAGACATTTGCCCTGTGGCCTTGAAAACTACTTTTTCACAAGAATTACTGTTGATTTCAACTAAAAAGCAAAATCACGAGGGCGAAGGAGCTCTCCTATAGTGCTTTGGCCATTTGTTTTATCAATTACAAATCACCATCAGTGGAGCTGCTTCCAAGTAATTGGCTTTGTTTCAAGGCTGCTGCCATAAATTGAGGAAGATGAAGATGAAACTGGGTAATTGCGCCACCACCTCCTGACACAAGAAACTGACTTATATTGAATTAAAGTACTGGTTTGTCTAGCGTAGTATTGTCTACTGCAGGGATGCAGGAATCTGTGATCCTATAGACGTTGTGGGACTCCCAACAGCCACAGGCCAGCAAGCATATGGTCAATGGTCAGGGTAGATGTAGTTATTCTCCCAACAACATCTGGAGGGCCACAGGTTCCTTAGCCTTGTTCTATTGTGAGGAGCAACCTTCAGGGTGTCAGGCAAATTTGTACCTTAGATTATTTAAGCGTACATACCTAAAGATGTTTCATGGGGATAAAATTAGTGGTACTCAACTAAATTTTACTAAGAGGAATTAATTGACACAACTTAGTCATATTCATTGATTTCTGTGGGTCTCCTTTGGAGTAAAACTTAATGGACTGCCACCTAATCTATTTATTCGTTCTCTCTCTGGTTTTTATATTGTTGGAATCCGCTGTGATATATTTTTTATGATGCAGCAGTGGATAAATGTTTTTATAAATAAATAAATATCTAGTCCAGCAGGCTGTTCTTACAGTGGCCAACCAGATGCCTGTGGGAAGCCCCAAAGCAGGGCATAAATGCAGCAATGCTTTCCTGTTCATGATTCGAAGCAACAGGTACTCAGAAGCACAACACTTCTGCTGCTGGTAGTAATATGGAGATAGCATGGCCTTGATGACTAATAATCACTGGAGGCCTTCTCCTCACTTATGGCCATTTCAGACATCATGCACACCTGAGGTGGCTTTAGATGAACTCATGAAAGCAGGTGGCATGTATTTGGAGAGTTGTGTTTCATCTACAATGGCTGCAGCTCCTCTACCAAATCTGTATTCAGTGGCAAAGTCAGTGTTGAATAAGGTGTGAGTGAATGGCCCTTGCTTTGCCCAGACAGAAGGGACCTGTGCTCCTGTCACCTTGGAGGAAGAAGATGCAAGAGATGGCTGTCATGTTGCTCAGCACATTATTAGAAGGTACTGTTTGTCACCATATTGACAGGCGGGATGGGAAAGATGCATAATTACTAAATCCTCTTTCAGCTGCACATAGAAGCAGCTTTTATTTTTCTTTCTCTGATAGTTAAAAAGCTGGGGGGAGAAAGAGGGGGAACTGGCTATGCTCATGAAGCACATCTTGCTAACAGAAAGGCTCCCTTCTGTATCCTCGCTTCTGCTGTGTATCTTATATATCAAGCTAAAAGATCGTTCAGGCACTTCAGCAGTGACATTTCATTAAGCTCCATTTCTCCATATTAACTCAGAGCTCTTTTGCCCTCTGATGCGATTGCGGTGACTCTGCTGAAGTGTTTGTCATAAGTTATTCGTATTATCCGCCCAACTCTCCTATCATGAAATTGCTCTGCCACGCTAATCCAGTGAAATGGATGCATATCTTTTTTAGGATGGGAGAGCATTTAAATGCCAAAGCTGGCTGACAGATTAGCGGAAAGCAAACATGGCAGGGTCTTGAGAATCTTACAGAGTAACAATATCTACTGAGGCATAAGACTTCATGGGCTAAAGACCACAGCATATCCCTCTTCCCTCCCATTCCCTCTTTCTTCATGAGTCATGTCTTTTCAGATAGTGAGCCTGAGGGTAGGGACCATCTCAGAAATGGTAAGCAGCTCTGAGAGTCTTTTTGGCCACAGGGTGGAATATAAATGCTGCACATAGATGATAGATAGATAGATAGATAGATTGATTCTCTGCAATGCATAGAACAAGTTACTTTTGTGGTTAAGCACAACTTAAAGAAGGAAAGAGGCTAGATCTATATTTGACATCTACAAGACCACCACTGTCAAGTTCAAGATTATTCCATGGGCTCTGTTCCCCACCTGCCAATGTTTTTTTGCTTGGAGCAAAACATCATCTTTCAGCAGCTCACAGCCCAGATCTGATCCTCAAACCACCTTTGGTTTTGGGTTTTATTGTATATTCTGAGAAGCCAAAGGATCACTACACATTGCCTCTTGTTGATGTACCCCTGCAATCATTCCTAGCCCCCACAAATTAATAACCTCTCAACATCTGAACATCTGCACTCCCTGCCTGAGTGTACTTTGCTTCTAGCTGACTGCCAACTTCATTACACAAACCTCGGTGCTCTGTGAGAGGGTTGGATTGTTCAGCCCCATAAACCAGTGGTGCTGTCAGAACAGGACTTTAGGACAAAGGTCCAGGGCCCCGCTTAGCAGGGTGAGGTGGAGGGGAACAGGGCTGGCTTCCCACATTTTGAAGCAAAAGCATTACAATCAAAAGATTGTTAGACCATTATGCTCAGAGTATAATGTTACCCAAGGGACGCGGGTGGCGCTGTGGTCTAAACCACAGAGCCTAGGGCAGGGGTCTGCAACCCGCAGCTCCGGAGCCGCATGTGGCTCTTTTACACCTTTGCCGCGGCTCCAGGGCGGATACTAGCGAGGGAAGGAGGCGCATTGTGTGCCCCGACACTCCCCACTGTGGCGGGTGCTGTACTGGCTGTGACGTCGCATGGGGGCGGTGCGTGCGTTAGTCACGCACCGTCCCGACATCACCTTCCCGCCCGCTGTCAGATCACGGCTCCGGAGATATATTTGTTTTAAATGTCGCAATGGTTTTGCGGCTCCCAGGTTTTTTTCCTTCAGAAACGGGTCCAAGTGGCTCTTTTTGTCTTAAAGGTTGCAGACCCCTGGCCTAGGGCTTGCCGGTCAGGTCGGCGGTTTTAATCCCCGTGATGGTGTGAGCTCCCGTTGCTCAGTCCCTGCTCCTGCCAACCTAGCAGTTTGAAAGCACGGCAAAGTGCAGGTAGATAAATAGGTACCGCTCCGGTGGGAAGGTAAACAGCATTTCCGTCCACTGCTCTGGTTCTCCAGAAGCGGCTTAGTCATGTTGGCCACATGACCCGGAAGCTGTCTACGGACAAATGCCAGCTCCCTCGGCCTATAGAGCGAGATGAGCGCGCAACCCTACAGTTGTCCGTGACTGGACCTAATGGTCAGGGGTACATTTATCTTTACCTTATAATGTTACCCAACTGCAGAGTTGCCCCAAACTGGTGTCTGGAGCACTGTGTGGAACTATTGGAAAGTAGGCCACTAGGAAGATAGAAGCGAGTCACTTTTGGGCTAGAGTCCCAGGGGTCTGCAACCTTTAAGACAAAAAGAGCCACTTGGACCCGTTTCCGAAGAAAAAACAACAACTGGGAGCCGCAAAACCATTGCGACATTTAAAACAAATATATCTCCGGAGCCACGATCTGACAGCGGGCGGGAAGGTGACGTAGGGACAGTGCGTGACTAACGCACGCACCGCCCCCATGCGACATCACAGCCAGTACAGCGCCCGCCACAGTGAGGAGTGTCGGGGCGCACAATGCGCCTCCTCCCCTCGCTAGTATCCGACCCGGAGCCACGGCAAAGATGTAAAAGAGCCACATGTGGCTCCAGAGCCGCGGGTTGCAGACCCCTGGGCTAGACTAATTAGAATAATAGAACTGTAGAATTGGAAGGGACCCCAAGAGTCCAGCCCCCTGCAATGCAGGAATCTCAAATAAAGCATCCATGACAGTTGGCCATCCAACTTCTGCTTCAAAACCTCCAAGGAAGGAGAGTCCACAACCTCCTGAGGGAGACTGTTCCACTTGAACAGCTCTTATTGTCAGAAAGTGTTTCCTGATGGAATCTCCATTCTTGTAACTTGAAGCCATTTGTTCGAGTTGCACCCTCCAGAGCAAGAGAAAGCAAGCTTGCCCCATCTTCCATGTTATAGCCCTTTATATGTTTGAAGATGGCAATAACTGGGACTAATCTTTTGCTAACTTAGGGATGGGGACCCTCGGGGGCTCCAGGTGTTGCTGGACTACAGTTCCCATCATTCCTGACCACTGGCTTGATGGGAGTCCAACAACAGCTGAAGGGTCATAAGCTCCCCAACACTGCACTAAGACCTCTTCCATCTAATACTCTCAGATTATACTCCACCCATGCAGGGGTGGAGGAAGGGAGGGTGTGGTGGGTGCTGTCTGCCCCAGGTGTCACTACTGAGGGGGGGGGGGGTGACAAAATGCCGGGCAGCACTCACCACGGGACCTGCAGTTCACCCAAGACATGCATCTCTCCTGGGAGAGACACAGTGGCTTGGACACATACAGGTTCTGTGCTGCCCAAATGGTCCGCCCGCTGCCTCCCCTCAGCTGTAGGGCGGCTGAGTGGGAGGAGGCAGGCAGATTCCAGAGGCCCCGTGGTGCACCCTACCCCTATGGGCGGCTCACCCCGCCCCCAGCACCCAAGCGGCTTCCTCTGCCACTGCCCAGTCATAAGTGGTTTCTGGCCATAATCTACTATCCCCAGTACTGAGAATATTTTTGACGGGAGAAAAGAACTGGTGTCCAGTTTCCTTTTGTTGTGTCTCCCAGCAGAACACTGTAATAATTCAGGAATTTCTTCTTGAGGCAAAACATTCTGAAGGCACCTGATGCAGCAATTTCCCTTATCCTATGTGGGGCTGTATTCAGATGTGGCACTTTATTCTGCCTTTCTGATGTTTCTTTGCCTGTTAATTTCCACGTTTTATGTGATCTTTCACATGATATCAAAGCAACTTCTGGAATTTAGCAGAAGTTTAGTGCTAATTTCCATGTTAATTCTTTACGGGGGGATCCATTTTCAGCCCCATTAAGATGGATAAACAGCAGCTTTGCCTTGTAATGTGATGTGACAAAATTTAAGGCAGTATCTAGCATGTAGTTCTTTCCTGTTGTTCATCATTTAGTCTGACATGGTGGTACGTATATTGATCACAAAGCCACAGTTCCAGTAGTAAACAGATACTGTGATGTAAAAGGAACATAAGATATTGAGACAGGAATACTAGCATTACATCCAGTAAAACTAACACAATACATTCCACTTCTGAATGCAGCCTGCATTTGGCTATGGTCAGTTGCTGTGGTTGGATGGCACTGGGCTGCCTTAGAACCCTACAAACGCCGCCTGGAGCTCCCTAGAGCAAGCATAATGCATAAAATGATAATATTTAACTGCAGCCGTTAAGGCTGTGATACAGCTTTACAGAGCATTAGGCTATTTCCAACCGAGTTAGGCCTACTGGAAATAATGGACCTAAGTTACTCATATCTGCTAATGTTGGAAGGTCTACTCTGAAGATGACTAATGCCGTATACAACCCACGTCTTTCCTGGTTTATTTCTGCTCCAAGCATGTGCCTCTTAACAGCATCCACACAGGCCAATAAGAAATAAGGTCATATCAAAGACAGGCTTCACCTTCTGGCTAATTGAAGTACTTGTTACAAAGGTTGCAAGATTGTGGGGGGTTCCAGACACACACCTGTCAGGGATTGGATTCAAGAGGGCGAGAGAGAGGAGGAGGAATGGTGGAGATGACCCCCTCCCCTTTTCCTGATGCCGCTGGAGAAGGCGAATGCAGCATTGATTTACAGCAGAAGTTTGAGGGAAGTCACAGCTCAGAGATAGGCGAGGAGAAGAGTTAGGGAAGTGTTAGAAGAAGGAGGGGTGGAAACTCTGGCAGAGCAGCCAGCTGACATGTTGCCACTGGAAAGTATTTCTGATCCCCCTTCTCTCAGAACTCGGCGTTCGTTAAGAGTGCAGGAACAAAGAAATCAGAGACATTTGGCCATGAGGGGCCACCATAAAGGGAGATACTGTTGCTAGGAAGGAGGGAGGAGGAGCCCAGTTTGGAGCAACGCCATGATTAGGGTAGACGGAGTTCTTTTGTCTCTTGCTGTTATGAATGAATAAACTCATTAAAAGGGCCTTTATCTTGTTTCTCTGCTTCTTGCTGCCAACAGGAAGGAGTGGAATTCCTGAAGCCCTGACAACACCCAGGGTTGTGTTTCCGTTGGGAAGTGGAGACCAAGGGCTTTAAGAAATATGATTTGTTGCACACGTGTTTACACCTGGGTCTTCTTTGGAGAGAGTTCAGAGCATCACATCTCAGGAGGGTTTTGTTCCCCACAGCAGGGCAGCATTGGAGTTCAAGGCATCCTGCACGCCATCTCTGTGCCTCTGTCCCACCCAGCCAGGATCGTGGTTCTGCCTCAGGTGGCCTCTGTCTGGAGTCCTGGCTCTACCCCCTTCTTCCCAGAAACACTTGCTAGGAAAAAAACCAAGCCTTGTGTAATGCAACCCATTTTCCCCCTGTGGGCTCAGCCTGCCCCCTCCCCTGTTTTCCTAGACTTTGGAGCTGAAATCCTAAACCTTTCTCCTTCCACAGTAACCATGGGAACTCGCCCCTCTGTCCACAGGGAGAGAATTTCTTGCCCTCATCATAGTTTTCATTGATGTGTTAATGACTTGCTTCCAACACCTTTTGTCACTGTTAATGACTTCTATTGCAGGTAAGGCTCTGGCCAGACATTTTTCCTTCAAAACTCCAAATCTTATCTAAATTCTACCCTGCATTAATTTCTAACATTCACTAACGCTAGCAGTTATGAATGCCCTTGCACCCCTAAACTCTGCTACTCCCAGATCTGTTATAGCACCTTGCTTCTTTGCAAGACTCCAGGCATAGAGAAGGAGCTGTGTTCAAAACCTCATATGTATTTATAGAAAAAGGGCTAGACATTTCCCCCTAGTAACATTAATTAAATTAACTGCTACTGACATGAAATGAAGAGCTTGTGATCAGAGAGTGGAAAAATGTTCCCACTGAGAAGAAATTCTCAAAAGTCACAAAACTTTCAAGGGAGTTTTGTGCATTCAGAAACCAAATATTCTTCCAGAGGTCAGGGGATGGGGATTGCATTACTGTATTCTTATGCCTGGTGGGGCTATCAGTTCACGTTATTATTTGTGTATGGCAACATCAGTTGCCATTATTTCTTGTGAATGCTCCAATGTGTGTCAAGATCATTAGCATAAGAAGATAAGAACATAAAAGGGCCTGCTGGATCAGACTGTCGGGCAATGTAGCCCAGAATCCTGTTCTCACAATGGCCAACCAGTTACTTATGGGAAGCCTGCAAGCAGTATCTGGGTGCAGCAGCATACTACCTCCGACAGGTGAGGGCAAACATGTGCCACCTCATCTCAAAGTCTGGATGTTTTCGCATTGCTAGTGAGCAGTGATCTCAATGTATTTCCTGATGTACTGTATGTTGAAGTATTCACTGGGTCAGTATCTGAACCAAAACATGGCCACTTGTGCTGGTTTCAGATTCGCAGTATCACCATTGTGGATATCCAAATTAGCTGCTAGCCAACATGCTTTTTCAATATCCGTGAGCTGAACGTGATAGTAAAGCAAACTGATATTAATCAATGGACAGACGAGTGGGACGGACACACAAAATTTGAGCAACGAAAACATTGTGTGAATTTCCTACTGGCACCCAGCTAGGCAATTCTCATGATATTTTGTGTGATAAACCACTGATGATGATTTTATTATTTATACCCTGCCTATCTGGCTGGTTCTATCTGGCTGGGTTACCCTGACGGCACCTTTAATAAGTGTGGGATCATTTTTAAAGGGTATTGACATAATCTATAGAAAGACCATTGTTATCCAGATGCTTTATAAAGAGTGTCTGTGTATCAGGTGGAATGTCTCCATGCTCTGTTCTGGACAAAATATGTTCAGGATGATGTTCGGGTGTGGAAGCATTCAATAACCCATAAAGTTTCGCTGTAGCCTTTAGGCTCCCCCTGCTGGTCAAAAACACAATGTTTAACAGAGAAAGATAGGCTTGAGAAGAATGATTGATTACCCAGTGGTGTAGTGGTTAAGAGCGGTAGTCACGTAATCTGGGGAACCGGGTTCGTGTCTCCGCTCCTCCACATGCAGCTGCTGGGTGACCTTGGGCCAGTCACACTTCTTTGAAGTCTCTCAGCCCCACTCACCTCACAGAGTGTTTGTTGTGGGGGAGGAAGGGAAAGGAGAATGTTAGCCGCTTTGAGACTCCTTAAAGGGAGTGAAAGGCGGGATATCAAATCCAAACTCTTCTTCTTCTTCTTCTTGGATGTGATTCTTTCCCTATGTTGTTCATCATAATTGATACCGGTAGAAATCTGGGCAATTATAAAATATATACATCACATGCCTAATAGTTTAATAATCCATTGGGGTTTGTGCAGAACATCATGTTGTTTTCTTTGTAGGGACATGAAAACCCATTCTAAGTGTGTATTTAGTATTTTAAATAAAAGCCAGTGTGATTCAGTGGACAGAGTGATGGGGTTGAAACAAGGAGAACTAAGTTCAAATCTCACTCCATTACAAAGCTTATTGGGTGATTGTTCTGTTAGTATGTCCTGCCTAGCCTACAGGGCTGTAGTGGAAATAAAATGGGATTGTTTCATGTAAACCTCCTTAACCTCTTGGAGGAAGGGTATGATATAAAAAAATAACGGGTGGCATTTGTTACAAATAAAGAACCCAGACTAAAATTGAATTGTCCAAGAAACTTTGTGGCAGATGTGAAGTTTGCGCGGTTTCCCCTCATTGGCATTGTTTGTGCTGTGCTGCTGGGGAAGGAATGGCCACTCATCCAATAGGATGTAGGAAAGCAGTAGAACCAAAATAAATATTTGCAAATATTTGAAATCCCCTCTTATACACAACCATTATAGCACCAAGTCACAAAATGCATGCCAGAGCACAGAAGGGGGTGAGATATGATAAGTTTGTCTGGGATGCTCCATACTTTTGGCATGGGGAAGTCTTCTGCTCCATCACCTGCCAAAATATCAGGTATGAGCAGAGACATCTTCCCAAGAAACAACTAATCCCATGGTGCAGCCTTAGTGTGGCTCCAAACCAGAATTCCCATGCCTGGCCTTGTTCGCTTTTTGCTTCTCTCGTGATTAACAGCCATGTGTGAGGAAGGGTGGGGCTGTACTATCACTGTTGCCCTGTCTTCTTCCATCCCCAACACTGCTATCCACACACTGGGTGAACTTCTGAAGAGAGGACTATGACTGTGTAGGGCAAGCTGTGTCAGTCTGGGAAGGACAGATTAGGTACTTTATCAAAACTGCAAACAGAATCACATTTTCCCCCTTGTGTTTAGTTTGGTCCAGATAAATATCTCTCTCTCTCTCTCTCTCTCTCTCTCTCTCTCTGTAGGGTGAAGTATGTTTCTAATTTTAATCTTGGGGGAAAAAACCTTTAGGAATCATTTAGGGAATACTGTACAACACACACACACACACACACACACACACACACTTTGAGTTAACACACACAAAGAATAAGAAAAACTTCACAGTTGTTGGATTTCATAGGATAAAGAAGCAGGGCCTGTTGTTGACTTAACTCTGCATTGGATTGTGGCCTTTGCAAATGTTTCAGACATTTACACCAGAGTCTAATGGCCCAGTGGCTTGGTAAATTTCTTTTTAGATTTATTTACACAGCTAATCATGCGTGTGTAACTGGCACTTCCTCTCTTCTTGTCTAGAGATGGCTGTTGGGCATAATTACCCTTTCGAGCTACCAGTCAGAATGCGAGGGATGTCATAACCTCTTGTGGGATAGGATTAATTTGACATTATCTAGATTATTAAATTAGAAGGCCTTCATCCCATTACTGGCATAAATACTGAGTGGGATCCATTTGCTGGTGTTCAGAATCAGAACCAGCTAATCCCTTCAGGGATCTCTAATGCTTCCCATGTTGAGGAAATAATCTTTTAACCACGTTTACCGTAAGAAAAAAATGGGAGTCATTTCCATGTGTGTAAGAGAATAAAAGCAGGGAGGGAGACATTTAAAATTACGATTTTATGCCCTGACTTTTTCCATCATGGAAGTTAAGATGGCATACCTGGTGTTTGGAGAGTGAATCCTATCCAGATACTCACTAAAGCTAGACCTGCTTAGCTTCAAGAATATGCTTTCAGGCTATGGTCTGTGAATATGTAGAGTTATATACTATTGATGCTTCTATTACCTGTCATATTTTTTTTGCATTCAAATTTTAATGAAATCAGTGGATAATTTCATTCTGCCTTTTTTCCTGCATGTTGTATTACATTTTGATTTTTATTCTATTGTAATCAGGGCTTTTTTTCAGGAGGAGCTCACAGTTTCAGCACCTCTCAAATGGGCACTATTGCCATTCTAAGAGAATGAGGGAGGTGTTCATGGCACCTAAAAACATGGAATGAAGGTACCAGCCGAGCATCCCTGGGGAGAGCATCCTACCAGCAGGGAGCCACCGCAGAAAAGGCCCATCCTCTGTTGCCACACCCCAGAAGAAGACACACAAAGAAGGGCCTCGGATGATGATTAAGGAATCATAGGATTGTAGAGCTGGAAGGGATCCTGAGGGTCATCTAGTCCAACCCCCTGCAATGCAGTATCACAGGGTCCTGGTTGAAATACATGTGGAGGTTAAGGAGACTAGAGGGACAATGATCTAAAACCTATGGGTGGAGCATAGGTATGGTTGGGTGCAGTAGAGGGGGATCGTACCTTGGAAATGACCTATGTAACACGCCAAAATGCATTGGTGCAGCGAAAGGGAGGGAGGCAGGAAGAGAGAGATTGAGTGCAACATTTAAGGCTGCCAGCAGAGGTCG
Source organism: Podarcis vaucheri (assembly GCF_965113315.1). Classification (NCBI taxonomy): domain Eukaryota; kingdom Metazoa; phylum Chordata; class Lepidosauria; order Squamata; family Lacertidae; genus Podarcis; species Podarcis vaucheri. Next base: position 77,368,852 of record NC_138764.1, read on the forward strand.
GCCAAGAGCTATTCTGTGAGTCAAGAGGGAAAAGCCTGTGTGTTAGATTGGAGCCTATTCCTCTGGGAACAGTGATGTTTGTCATTGCTGGGCACTCTGCTACAGAACAATGTGGGAAGAGTTCTCTGAGTGCACAACTCCTGAAGAGAGAGTACAGATTTAGAATAATGCAGAGGCTTTTTTTCTTTTAGCAAGGATGGGGAACATTAGCCTTCCAGATGTTGTGTTGGACTACACCGCCTCCCACATCAGCCTTGACGATTGGCCATGCGGGTGGGAGATGCAGTTCAACATCTGGAGGACCAAAGACCCCCACCCTCGTTTAACCACTTTGAGAACAATAGCTGTCTTGTGCAATGATCAGCAGCCCTGCAGCTTCTCAGGAAAGACCTGACTCTACCCAGAATGGCCATTGGCTCCTCCTGGGCTGGAAGGAATATAAGTGGTTTCTTGGCTCAGGTGCTTTGCTTGAGCAACAAGCTCTACCTGCGCTCTAGGTGTCTCTAGCCTTGCTCTGATCCTGACTGCTCTTCAGTTCTTATGCTTGGCTTGTTCTGCTGGTTCGCCCTCTTTGGTTCCAGCTCTTGATCCACTCCAGCCTGCTGTCATGGGACCAGGCCCTGACAGACAAATACTACATTTATTGCTGGGGAGAGAATTTATATCAAAATGATTGAGAAAAGGCTCAGCAGACTTCAGATGCTGAAACACCTGAGACTGAATGTTAATTACTGAACATAAATTGATTACAACTTCTCAGGGTTCTTGAAAAGTGCTATTACCAAATGTGAAGGCACCTAGTAGCTGAAAACCCAAGTTTTTAAAATATCTATCTATCTAGCTTATTGATTTTGTTATATAGTTATATAAATGGAGAACAATAACTGTGAGAGAATAGTTCACCAAGCAGGCATAGGCAACCTCAGCCCTCCAGATGTTTTGGGACTACAGATCCCATCATCCCTGACCACTGGTCCTGTTAGCTAGGGGTGATGGGTGTTGTAGTCCCAAAACATCTGGAGGGCTGAGGTTGCCTATGTCTGCATTGCCGCTTAGTACATAATCAGGTTCACAGATGCTGAAAACCCAAGTGACTCTTCTGAGGTTCTGCCTGAGTCTCACCGCTCGTAAGACTGGCAGCAAAGTTAAACCACTCAGATTGGCGTTTGTTCAGATTTAGAGATGAGTGACTGATTACCTGAGCTACAGATGTTTCAACAGTGCTGATTTATTTAACTGTTTTAAGCAAAAGGGAGTTGGGTGGGTGTTGTCATTATATAGCTTAGTTATTAGGCTGCACTAGACTTAATTATATTGGAGTCAGATGTTTACTCTCGTCGTTCAGTTCTCGTTAGGAGGAGATAATAATTAGGCCACTTGCGCACTTTACACTTAAAGCATTATACCACTTTAACAGCCATGGGCCCCCCAAAGAATCCTAGGAATGACAGTTCCTACAAATTGCATGGAAACATCATCGGTCCTCCCCGCCTCCCCATAAATTTCATTGAGGTTTGAACGAAATTATACAAAGCTTAATCTAAATAAAAACACAAACTGAAAGGAGGAAAAGAAAAACGAATAAGAAAGAAGAAAGACAGAAGGGGATTAAAAAAGAAAAAAAGAATTTCTGATTCTTCACCTGTCAACTATATACACGCAGTGAGCATTTTGGCACATCCAAATGACGCATGATTGCTGATGTGCAGGTCTTTTTAGACCTGGAAGAAGGCTGAAGGGGGGCAAAACAGGGGGCGTAATGGGGTGGGGCATAATGGGGTGAGGCCTGCTTATACCTGGCCTACCGACACACCTGGGGGCCGGGGACGAAACCCTCATGCAAAATGGTCACCGCCTTTGTAGAACATGATTCGAACCATCCACTTCCAAGATAACACCCAATAATTCCAGTTTCTATAGACCAAGGAAACACCAACAATCTTGAGGATCTCATTTACATGGCAGCATTTTAGTACATAAGAGGGTTGGTTGTTAAACTACTCCCACACTGTATCTCTGTGAGGGGAACAGAGGTTCCTAACAACCCTTAACAAACTATAGTTCTGAGGATTCTTGGGGGGAATCTAGGACTGTAAGAGAGGCATCGCAGTGCTTTAAATGGTTCTCCTCTAACTTCCTAACTGGTGTGTCCTCCAAGCCCTGTCTGATGCATCCCTGCATTGTCCTTGACATGTCCTGTTCCTGTAGAGGAGCCTATGCAACAAGGCAGTGCAGTTGTCACAGCTCCAAGGAGATCTCCTAATGAGCAACTTGCTGCCCAGACATCTGGGATCTGGCTGGGGTCTTTTATGCCTTGACATCCAAATGCCCCTCTCAGTCTTCTCCATCCCTTGAAAAGTGGAAGGCATGAAAGGTCTAGGCCTCTTGCCTTGCACTCTGTCTGTCATTACTCTGTCAGTCTCTCCTACCCTGGCTCCCTTCATATATATATATTTTGGGACTACAACTCCCATCATGCCTCACCATTGGGCTATCGTGGCAGGAGCTGATGGGATGGGAGTTGTAGGCTGAAGCGCCTGAAGAGACCAAGGTTGGGAACAGTTACCTTATAAGGTTATGCCGCATGCACTGCCTGCATTGGATTCTGCACCTGTGCTCCCAAACTCCCTCTCAAAGGTGTCTCTGACACCTCGGTTCAGGGTGGTGCCTGTCTTTTGGGGCTTGGGGGGTGCCCAGTTCACTGGTGGCCCTTGGGCCTGGTGACTTCTGCATTAACACCACTCAGCCTCGGTGTCCAGGTCACTGCTGAACTCTGAGGTAATGACAGTCAGTTCCAGTCAGGTACGGGAGTACAAAAGGTTCAGCACCATTCCCCCTTCTTCAGCATGTGCCACTCTCCACAGAGATAATATCAGAGAGGCTGAATGTGTTATTCCTTTTAAAAAGGAAGAATGGAATTTGGGTGGGGTGGGGGAGCGAGAAGTCCCTCTTAAAATATTCTTTTGTTCCTTTGAAAACAGATGTTTTCATTTGCTGCTCGCTAGATTTCATCCAGAGCAATTCCCTAGTAATTTCTTCAAATCACAGTAATTACCTCATTACTTTGATATTAATAGAATTCATATGGCACAGAGCAGCTAATTGAAATTAGCCCACTGCTGTCTTTGCTAAGGAGAGATTTGCAGGCGCTGAAAATCAAGGCTTAGTCCAGATAATGAGGTGCTGTCTGCAAGCCTGCAGTCGACTCCTATTCACACAGCAAGGGCTTGGAAAGGTTATGCCTGGGACTTGGAAGGTGATGTGTCTCCTGCTTCATGAGGGGGAATTATTTTTAAAATGCTTTCTTCTTCTTCAGGGAAAGCAAAGGGGTGGATATGTGGGATTAGCACAGTTTGAGCCACCATTCTCAAAATAACGAGGCTGGCTTAAATAATGATATATATGAAAATAAAATATGTTTACTTTTGTTTAAGGGTGCCTTTTGAGTTTTCACCAATAACAGTTTTCCAGGCTTGGTTTAGTAGCAGGTGGTATAAAAGAATAAAAGCTGCAGTATGCACAATCAGCTAACATTTGAGAGTTTTAAAACTTTAATGTCTGTGTATTAAGCAAGCAGAACAGAAACAGAACAATGCTCTAATCCCCATTGCTGTTACCCACCCCATCCCATTTTTTAACAAGTGATTTACCATCTAAACATCTTTTGGCCCTCCAGATGTTGCTGAACTATATTTCCCGTCAGCCCCAACCAGCATGGCCAATAGTCAAGGCTGGTGGGAGTTCTAGTCCAACAACATATGGAGGGCCAAAGTTTCCCCATCCTAGGCATAGGTCTGTTTACACAAACATGGGGTGGGAGGTTTAAGGTAAACCAATAGCATGAAGATGAGGAACTTCTAGCCTAGCCCTAGAGTCCAAATGTGACCCTCGCCCAAGATTCTCTTTCTGGGTCCCCTCCCCAGGCCACACTTAGCAATTATCGCTTTGTTTTCTCCTTGAGTGCTTTTGCCTGGTTGTGTAGTGTCCTTGAACTTGGGTTAAGCCTGTTGCTTGCTTCAATTGAGAATAGAGAGGGTTGTGTGAACCTGTGTAGCCAACTTTACAAAGGTAAGATGTACATTCGTTGCTGCTCCCAGTTTGCCTCTGGCCCCACCCTCTATTATTGTGGATGTGGTCCCTGGAAGGTTGTGCAGCAGAAGGGAATGCACTCCTTGAGCTGAAAAGACCTTCCCATTCCAAGGTTACTATAATACTGAAGCAACAGAGTATTGCTCTAGGCTGGAATTTAAGAAGTATAAGAGAACTCAAAGGGTATAAATCAGCCTTTCTCAACCTGTGGGTCCCCAGATGTTGTTGAACTACAACTCCCATCAGCAAGGCCAGAGCTCAGGGATGATGGGAGTTGTAGTCTAACAACATCTGGGGACTCACAGGTTGAGAACCACTGTTATAAATGAAGGCTTGTGAGAAATTTTTTTTTATATATAAAATTTTTATTAGTTTTACAAAAGTTTTTATAACAAACAAACATAAAAGAAAAACAGACAAACAAACAAATATAATTTCATAATGTCCTTTCATAAACTTCTTTCCTCGGACTTCCCCATACCTCCCCTTTCTGCATCCTCATGTCCAAATTTTATAGCAACTTATAAATGTTTTTTCCCATCCTAATTCATCATAGTCCTTTCTTAATCTAATCTTATATTACTGCAACCCTTTCTCTCTATAAAATCTCGACATTCTAAACTTCATCAAGTTTATAATAGTTCTTAAGATAAATCTTAAATTTCTTCCAGTGTTCTTCCGCAGTCTCCTTTCCCTGGTCACGAATTCTGCTCGTCATTTCCGCCAATGTCATATAGTCAATCACTTTCATCTGCCATTCTTCCAAGGTGGGTAAATCTTGTGTCTTCCAATACTTTGCGATCAGTATTCTTGCTGCTGTTGTTGCATACATGAAAAAAGTTCTATCCTTTTTTGGCACCAATTGGCCGACAATGCCCAAGAGAAAGGCCTCTGGTTTCTTAAGGAAGGTATATTTAAATACCTTTTTCATTTCATTATATATCATCTCCCAGAAAACCTTAATCTTCGGGCATGTCCACCAAAGATGATAAAAAGTACCTTCAGTTTCCTTACATTTCCAACATTTGTTATCAGGCAAATGGTAAATTTTTGCTAGCTTAACTGGGGTCATGTACCACCTATAGACCATTTTCATCACATTTTCCTTTAAAGCACTACATGCCGTAAATTTAATACCAGTGTTCCACAACCTTTCCCAGTCAGCAGACATAATATTATGACCAATGTCCTGTGCCCACTTAATCATAACTGATTTAACTGTTTCGTCTTGTGTATTCCATTTCAACAGCAAGTTATACATTCTTGACAAGTTCTTAGTATTGGGTTCTAACAATTCTGTCTCAAGTTTTGATTTTTCCACCTGGAAGCCAATTTTCCTGTCTTGTTTAAAAACCTCCATTATTTGATAATAGTGGAGCCAATCTTGTACTTTGGGTTTTAGTTTTTCATGGCTCTTTAATTTCAGTTTCTCTCCATCCTGTTCTAAGATCTCACAATACTTTGGCCATCCGACTTCCATATTAACTTTCTTGTGGGCCTTAGCCTCTAAGGGTGACAACCATCTAGGGGTTTTGTTTTCCAACAGATCTTTATATCTCATCCAAACATTAAACAACGCTTTCCTTACAATATGATTTTTAAAGGCACTATGCACTTTGATTTTGTCATACCATAGATATGCATGCCAGCCAAATGCGTTATTGAAACCTTCTAAGTCCAAGATATCTGTATTCTCGAGGAGCATCCACTCTTTCAGCCAGCAAAATGCTGCTGCTTCATAATACAATTTTAAGTCCGGCAGGGCAAATCCCCCTCTTTCTTTTGCATCTGTTAATATTTTATATTTTATTCTGGGCTTTTTGCCCTGCCAGACAAATTTCGCAATGTCTTTCTGCCACCTCTTGAAACAGTCCATCTTGTCAATAATCTGCAAAGTTTGAAATAAAAATAACATTCTAGGCAATACATTCATCTTAATCACTGCAATTCGGCCTAACATTGACAATCTCAAATTTGACCATATTTCTAGATCTTTTTTAATTTCTGACCAACATTTTTCATAATTGTCCTTATACAGATTCAAGTTTTTAGATGTTAAATTAACCCCTAGATATTTCACCTTCTTAACCACCGTCAGACCTGTCTCTTCTTGAAACTTATTCTTTTCCATATCTGTTAGGTTTTTCCCTAAGACTTTAGTTTTTTGTTTATTCAATTTAAATCCAGCTACCTGTCCAAATTGTTGGATTATTTCCAACACTCTTTTTGTACTAGTGTTTGGCTCCTGCAAGGTCAATACAAGGTCATCTGCGAACGCTCTTAACTTATAGTGTTTAGTTCCGACCTTTACACCTTTAACTTGCTGGTCGTCTCTAATCATGTTCAGCAACACCTCCAGGACCGAAATAAAAAGCAATGGGGAAATTGGGCACCCCTGTCGTGTTCCTTTTTCTATCTTAAGTTCCTCAGTTATTACATTGTTTACAATCAACTTAGCTTTTTGTTCGGAATATATTGCACCCATACCATTCTCAAATCCTTGTCCTACCCCCATCCCATGAAGATTCTTTTTCATAAAACTCCACGAAATATTGTCAAAGGCTTTCTCCGCATCCACAAATATCAAAACTGCTTTAGTATTTATGTTCACCTCTAACTTTTCCAAAATGTCTATTATATTCCTAACATTGTCTGAGAGGTGTCTTTTTGGGAGAAAGCCTGCTTGGTCTCTGTGAATCTTCTCCATCAGTACTCTTTTAAATCTTTTTGCTAAAATGTCTGCAAAAATTTTGTAATCCACATTAAGTAACGAAATTGGGCGGTAGTTCTTCAGTTGAGTCTTTTCAGTCTCTGTCTTTGGTATGAGTGAGATATATGCTTCTTTCCACGATTCGGGTGCCTTTTTTCCCTCTAAGATCTCGTTACAAACTTCCTTTAACGGTTGTATCAGCCATTCCTTTAAAGATTTGTAATATCTGGAAGTCAGCCCGTCTGGCCCTGGAGATTTGCCCAATTGCATGTCCTGAATGGCACCCTCTATCTCTTGTTCTGTTATTCTCTGGTTTAGATCCACCTTGCTATGATGAGAGATTTTTTGTAATCCATATTTATTAAGGAATTTATCTATGTCCTCTTCATTTTGTAATCCTTGGGAATAAAGTTTTTTAAAATAGCTCACAAAACAATTTCTTATCTCGTTGGGTTTAGATATATTTTTTCCATCCACTTCTAGACTTGTGACTGTATTTAATTTCTGTCTTTTCTTAAGTTGCCATGCCAGAAGTTTACCACATTTGTCTGCCGACTCAAATGTCTTTTGTTTCATTTGCTTTATTTTCCATTCTATCTCTTGGTTCATCAATTCCATATATTGTGTTTGATACAACTTAATCTCCCTCAAAATCTCCTGGGACTTTGGTTTTGATCTTAATTTTTTCTCTCCTTCTTTTATCTTTTCCAAAAATTTTTCCTTTTTCTCATTCTGTTTTCTCTTCTTTATTGAATTTTGTTGAATCAAAAATCCTCGCATCACAGCTTTACTTGCGTCCCAGATCACTCTTTTTTCCACATCGCTCTTTAGATTGATTTCAAAATAGTCCTTTAGAGTTTTTTGGGCCTTCATGTGGATCTCTCTATCTCGAAATAGGGTGTCATTCATTCTCCATCTAAACTGACCAGTTGTTGTAAATTTCATTTCCATCTTCACGGCGTTATGGTCGGAACAGGTTTTTGGGCAGATTTGTACCTTCTTAATCTTCGGAGCCATTCCACTAGTAACCCATATTTGGTCGATTCTGGTCCAGGTCATCTTTGCTTGGGAGAAAAAGGTTCCCTCTCTTTCAAGAGGGTTCCTTGTTCTCCAAATGTCTATTAAGTCCATATTTTCAGTCATTTCGAAGAAAGTCTTCGGGAGTCTCCCTTCTTTAGTAAGTGTCAGTCTTTGTGTCTTGTCCATGTTTGTAGAAACTACACCATTCATATCTCCCATGATTATCATATTATATTCCAAATAATCCGTCAAAGTTTCATGGAGTTTTTTGAAGAATTCTGCTTTACCTTCATTTGGTGCATAGATCCCAATTATCAAAAAATTTTCTCCTTGTACCTGAATCTCCACCGCTAAATATCTTCCTTGTTCATCTTTGAACATCATTTTTGGAGCCCACTTCTCTTTTACATAAATCACAACTCCTCTTTTTTTCACTTTGTCCGACGAAATAAATTCTTGTCCCAATTTTTTATTCATAAGCAGTCTCCTGTGTGCTCTAGTTATATGGGTTTCCTGTAAGCAAATCAAGTCCAGTTGTTCTCTGTACAAAATATGGAATACTTGTCGTCTCTTCAAAGGACTGTTCATCCCATTACAATTCCAGCTAAGGAATTGCAGGGCCATCTTGTTATTTTTCTGGTATTCCTCCAACAGCTCCCAATTGTTGTTCCTCCTCTGTTGGTGGTGGAAGGTTCTGTCCAAACGAAAGGTTCAGGATGTCTATTACACTCTTTTGCTCAGCAATTGGGTCTACAGTTCCTTTCTGTAAATCTTCTTGATTTCTTTGCAGGAACCTGTCTTTATCCTGTATCGTCTTTATTTTCACCTTCTTCCCCCTATAGTCAAAAGACAGTCCCTGTGGAAATTCCCACCTGAAGAGAATGGTGTTCTTCTTCAACAGGTAGACCAAATCCTTATAAAAAGCTCTCAAGTCCAAAATATGTTTAGGAATGTCTTTAAAGATCTGTATCGGTGAGTTCCCAATTTGTAAGGCCTTTTCAAAGTGCAGTCTTAGAATTTTGTCTCTTTCCTCCTTCGATCTCAAGGTAATCAGACAGTCTCTCGGTGTCTTTCTGTTCTGTCTTCTGCCCAGTCTAAATGCTGTTGTGATTTTAAATTCGTCTTCCTCTAGATCTTCCCAGGCATCAGCAAACTCTTTCGTTAAAAAGTCCATAAGATTGTCTCCTTCGTCCTCTGGAATTGATCGTAATTTCAAATTCCTTTCTTTTCTTTGTAGTTCCCACAATGCCAGAGTTGCGTCGTGGTCATAGACCTTCCTGGCAATCGGTTCTAATTTTTCCTGGGTCTCTCCAGCAATAGTTCTGGCTTCCTCCGCAATTTGGCGTGTGGCAGAATTTTCTTGCGTAAGCCTGTTTATAGATTCTGTATTCAGGTCAAGTCTTGTTGTTAAATCTGTCAATTTCTGTGAGTTCTCTGTCAATTTCTTGGTATTTTCTGCCGTCTGCTTTGTTAGATTCTCCAGAGACTGGTTTATCTTAAGAAGGGCTTGCGACACTGCATCCATGGAGACTGCTGTACCTTTTTCTTGTCCTGTTGTTACTGTAGGGGTTATGCCTGAGATCGAGCCTCTTTTCTTGTGTTGCTGTAGCTGTTGTTGATATTGCCTTGTCTTGGCTCTCGTGCTTATCTCGTCTGCTGGGCCACTCATATCCCAAGGTCGTTTCCCACGAGAGCCTTCTCCTAAAGGAAAATTCCACTGTCCCAAAGCGTAGCAACTTTTAATTTACCCTCTAGAGGGAGCAAATCAAGATGTCCGCAAACAAAGGCAAAGAGTATTTAAAAAGCAAATTTATCAGGAGGCTTCTATATGTATATTGCAACACTTTCCCAATAGATAGAGTCCCAGCCTTCCCTGATATATTGTGTCCACAGAGTCCCAAAACTTTGTAACAAATAAGCAATGAGACTTCCACTTTGTTACTTTCACAGGAGTCTAAAGTCAGTTCAGTGTTCCTTTGTTTTAATAGCAGTTTGTGCCAGGTTGAAGGCTGCAGAGAGTTCCTTTTCCTTTAAGTTAGTCATGCAGCTTATAAAATCACTTATTCCTCCCCTCTGCCCTGCAAGCTAGAGGGGATAGTCAAAGTCCAAATGTCGGATTCAAGCAGTTAAAGACAATATCCCATACGGATGCAGCTCAGTAACTTTCGTTGCTTTAATTGTCATGCAGTCGGGGGAAGGCAGACTTCCTTAATTTTCGCCTTTCCCGTTTTCAGCCTAATTTCAAGTAGTTTTGACACGAATAGAGGTTCAATCTTACTCACGGGTCTTTTTTGTCCAGATTATTCAGGAAGGGAATCGGCGCTCTCCACTAATGGCGACGCGGCTTCACCCTGCGGGCTGGGTAGCGATTCTCAGCACCGCGCTCCCCGTTGTCGTTCCGGAGCCTTTAAAAAGGCTCTTTCTGCGGTAAAGGGGGGCGCTTCAGGTGCCCACCGAATCTCCTTGTTCACAGGCTCCGTTCCTGTGATTTTAGGGGTCCCCCGCTTGCCGTAGCGGGTCAGACCCGAACTCGCAGAGCCGTCCTCTCTCCGGAGCTCGGAGAGGGAGCAGCCATTAGCGCTGGCGCCGAACCGGAAGTCTGAAGGCTTGTGAGAAATTGTCCAGGCAGGGACAAAGAGAGAGGAAGAGAATCCCTGATATTTCTCATTTCTTCTTCACTCAGTCCACAGCCAGCTTAATCTAGGAGATGCTTCCAGAAAAGGGACAAACAGAAGGAACCCAAGGATGCTCAGTTTTGGCTATCTCCAGACTAGGTGCAGGGCAGGGTGGGGATCAAAGGTGGTGTAGGGCTTGATTGCCCATTGCTTCAAGTTACCATAAGATGGACCAACCACCCCAGAAGGAGCACGGCGTGTTCCCCACCAGAGGTACCATCCCTCCCCTAACACACCATAGATGACAACTCCATCATTGACCCTTGGCCATGCTGGCTAGGACTGATGGAATCCAACAACGTTTAGAGGCCTACGGGTTCTCCATTCATGACTTGCGGCAATAACTGTATTTTGCACAGCTTGAAGCCTTCTCGGTTCAAGAACTGCCTGGGTTTGAGTGCCCATGGTAGCATCCAGAGATCAATGGATGGCAGCAAGAAGGTGCCTACTTCCAATCTTACACACGTGATCCTCTCCTTCCCTAGCCATGGCATTTACTTGTACAAGTGACACTTGCATGTTAAGAGTGTCAAGGAGCATGCTTCATTTACTGGATTCAGGATCTTTTTGTCATTTGAGGAAGAGCGGTGCAAGATTCAGTTGCCCAAACATTCTCAAGCCTATAGGGCAAGGGCAAGGAATTTTTAAACCTCTAGATTTTTTGGTATGCAGCTCCCACCAGCCTCAGCCAGCATAACTAATGTTCACAGGCTATGGAAAGTCACAGGTTCCACACCCTTGTTATAAGTTCTCAACACCCAAGGCCAGCCCCCCACTACATCCTGCAAATAGCCTCTTTGGTCACTTGCATCTGGGTGATGTGATTGCTATTAACATAAAGCTTCTCATGCTGGGTTAACCACAGAATAAAATAGCTATAGGGTAGAGCCCCAGTTAATCGGAGAGATTTCTTCTGCGGCTCAGACTATGGGCACCCAAGACAGATGTTTTAGACTTTCTGAATTTAATGCTACACGGATAATTAATAGTTATTTTCCAAGATGAAAGGGAAATAGAATTACAGTGTGGTGAGTGAGTGTAGATAGATATACATAGGTACTATTATCATGCATCGTGTTATTTTTGTGGCTTAAAAACATCCATAGTAAAATGCTGATATGTTAATGAGATCCTAAACACTGGCAATGTTTCCACGTGCTTCCTTGCAAAGTTATAAACTAGCTCTCACTGTAACATCTCTAGAGGAAAGTCTTGTTTCCTTAAAAACAACAACCCCAAAACCACCACCCTTTTTATTTGAGCCATTGCAGCCAAAGATCTGCTTTATCTGGCATTGGCTGACATCTTTTATTTATTATCAGCTTGAAGAAGAGCACTGGCGCCTAATCGGAATAAAGAGTGTCCTCCTTCTCCTCTCTCCTTACAGGCAGCCAAGTGAGAGCTCCATTCTTCACAGGAAAAGATTCATCTGGTGGTTATTGATTGCAATTATGTGCACTGCTTTTCCGCCCTCTGCCAGGGGCCCTGGGTTGATAAGAGCGCTCATGGCATTGCGAGCTGGATCGGGAAGAGGACACTGAGTGCGCATAATTGGGAAGATCCTGCTCCTTAACTCAAATTTATTCATTATCAGCCTGGGCAACAAAGGCAGCACATTCGCCGAACATGATTGTCCAGACGTCCCCACCTCCCTGGAGACTGTCTGCTCCCCACCCCTTTACTTGCAGAGCCCTTGATTGAATCCTGCATTTCCCAAATCCCTGCCAAGCTCCAGCAGCTTCTAGGTATCTTCTGGAGTTAAAGAGGATCATGCTTGGAATAGGTTTCTCCCCACCTGCTCCTCTAGTCAGATGGCTAATGACCCTGGAGACAAAGGGTCTGGTCACTCTGCCACCCTGCTTCCTCGGTGCTTTGCCCCAACACATGTCTCTTTAACCTCTTTCTCGGGGCCAGCTGCTAGGAAGGCACCCTCCTTTGTTGTGATTAATAGGGGCCTGAATCACATGATTAAACAGACACATCTCCCCATCTGGTCAATGGACCCTTGTTTGTTTGAGACCCTGTGCCCTCTATGAAAATGATATTAACCCCCAGCAGTATAATGCAACCTCCCACCCCTCCTTCAATCTGCCTTGCTATTGAAGATGGCTTTCGGGAGCAGGAGACCCAAACAGCCGCCATTCAGATATTGACTCTGCCAAAGTTCATGGCTAACTTCACCCTGTCTAGCACTAGGCAGAGAGAGAGAGAGAGATTTATCATTGCCACTTGACACAATCTCATTAGGTCGTCTTGAAAGCCTTGCATTCCCTTAGCTTGACTATCTGCGTGGTTACCCTCTGCGTTATTCACATTGCCTTGCAACTGGTTTCATCAGTTTTGTTCTGTGTGTCTGGAGTACCTGACTTAAGTCAGAGGAGACCCAGATTCGAATCCCTACTCAGCCATGAAGTTCGCTTGGTGGCTTTGGACCAGCCACTGTCTTTCAGGCCAACTTCGCAGGATTGTTGGGAGAATAAAATGGGTGTTGTTGTTATTGAGGGCGGGTATTGCTGCTTGGAAGAAAGCCAGGATATTGATGTAATAATGTACAGTTGTACCTCGGGTTAAGTACTTAATTCGTTCCGGAGGTCCGTTCTTAACCTGAAGCTGCTCTTAACCTGAAGCACCACTTTAGCTTATGGGGCATCCTGCTGCTGCCGGAGCATGATTTCTGTTCTCACCCTGAAGCAAAGTTCTTAACCTGAAGCACTATTTCTGGGTTAGCGGAGTCTGTAACCTGAAGCATATGTAACCTGAGGTACCACTGTAATTTGTTTTAACAAGCATCTGTACACATGTAAAACTGATACTTTCCCCCTAAATAATTGTGATACTGTGTTAGTGAACTACTAAAGCCAGCTGTCCCCAACCTGGTGCCCATTAGATGCTTTTGGTGACAATTCCCAATGTGCCTGACTATTGGCCCTGCACCTGGCCCTGTTGGGAGTTGTTGGGGAAAGCTGAGAACGGTATTAACAAGAGATGTCACTGACCTATACGTATTATCTTCAGGTGTTTGGAAATCTGACACCAAATCAACAAATAAACTGGCATGTGAAAGGCTAGTAGCTTGTTTCAGTTAAGGCAAACCTTCAGCTTTTAGAAGTCCACAAAAATATGATGACAAATGTGAAGAAATAAACTGATAGTGATCATTTAGAAAAAGAAACTAACTAAATTTTGTGTAGTGTTCCTTGAGTTTTGTTCCCCCTCGCCTCTTTTTCTCAGCTCTTTATTATTCTTTATTGTTACAAATTCAATTTGTAATTATTCTAGGAATAAACTGTACTTTTAATATACCAGACATGACATTTCCATGGTATACCAAGTTATACATAATACATCTTTTGTTTGTAAAGTAGCCGAGTGACTGTCAATATGCAACAAATACCCAAAAAAATTGCACCCACCCACCCAATATTTCCAACCCTCCACAAAAGCCCCATAGCTTCAAAATGTCCACACATTTCCTGAAGAAACAAAGGGGCTTTGGATGCCATGGATACAAGACCACCTCTGGGCGATCCCTGGAATGTTCTGTTTCAAGGTGAAATACTGGCAAAGACTCCACTGGCAGTAGTTCTGTGTCTGAGGAGGTTTTCATGGCCACACCAGGGTGCTCTCCTTCCTCCACTTGATCCTCTGATTGGGATTGCATTCTTAGCCTATAAGTATGACTAACTAAAGTTGTCTTGTATTCTTCCATTGTTTAGCCCATCTCCATATCTCTTCCTAACCTTAGTCTACTGTAGACTGTACGCTTCTCTCTCTCTCTTTTTGTAAAATGATATAGTTATTGTTGTGAAATTTATTATTATTATTATTATTATTATTATTATTATTATTATTATTATTATTACTTCTGCTACTAGTACACTGCGGTGATCTGGGACATTTGTTATTCATGAAAGCCAGGCCAAAGCGGCCCCCCACAGTCTTCCGGAATCATCCGTCTCCAAGCTGCCAAGCCAGTCACATGGGAGAAGTGTGAGTGTCCCATTGTCAGTCTGCAGAAGGGAGCCTGTCACTGAGGCCTGCTTTGTTTGGACCTCGTGCAATGGCTCAGGAAGCAGAAGGACGGGAAGCTGCAGTGGGGTGAGCTCACAGGGAGAGCTTGAAGTGAAGTGGCGATGGATAGAGGTGGCAGCAGCTGCCATACCAGCAGATCTGCTCTTCCTGGCCAGGCACTTAAAAGGGAGCCTGCAGAGAATGGAAACATTTCCAGCAGGGGCGGCACCTGTAAAGACGACATCCTGAATACTGAGGGAAAGGGGAAACTAAGGATCACACACGGAAGTCTGTCCCAGGGACCTCATTGGGGTAACTCCCTCATAAGAGTGTTTAGGACTGTAATCCAAGTTCATGAGGAAAGTTTCTAAAAGCTGGAGAACCTAACTGATTTAAGCTGATCAAGTCTGAAAGACAAGGAGAGTATCTTGACATCTAAGCTGCACACACACCTTTCAAGCACATATTTCCCCCCTCAAATAATTCCAGGCACTGCAGTTTGCTCCTCACAGAGTTATAATTCCCAGCATTCTTAAAGTAGAGTGCCTGGAATACCTTGAGGGGGGAAATGTGCTTTGAATGTGCTTTAAATCTCTCTTGTTTTACAACCATTCTTAAACAGCCATCATGGAAGAGAGCTGCGCTAATCCTTCCTTGGTAATGGGATCCCTAAACTGGTATTTGTTCTTTGTGAGTAGGAAACTTAAGAATGAGAAGGGTTTCCTCACTATGATCCTAAATGGGGACATGCATTTTAACTCCCTGCCCTCCGCTCCACCCAACACACACACACACACACACACACACACACACCAAGGGTTACTTTGCAAGCTTCATCCCTTCCACTATTCCATCTACCTGCTGTATGCTATAGTAGCCATGTGTCAACTTGACTTGATTTAAAAGTCAAGAAGTGTTTTTGCTGATGGCACCCTGAGACCCATAATTGTCCTGCAATAAGTTATTAGCTCCTGCAAGTATGTGAAGTGGTAGTCTGTGTGCTGCATGGTGCTGTAGTGTTCATGTGCATCTATTTCCTTACATGTTCACTAGAGGAAGATACATCTATTCATCTACTCCAGAGTTGGACAATCTGTCTGCCTACCAGATATTACTTGACTAAAGGTAAGGCAAATGACCCCTGGACTGTTAAGTCCAGTCAAAGGTGACTATGGGGTGCGCTTCAGGCTGAGGGAGCAGGCATTTGTCCACAGACTGCTTTCTGGGTCATGTGGCCAGCATGACTAAACCACTTCTGGTGCAACAGAACACCATGACAAGTGCCAGAGCGCATGGAAACACCATTTGGTCATGTAGTTCGGATGCCTGATTATCGTCTTCCAAAACAACTATTCTGTTCCTAACTTAAAAATGGAAAGCGTAATACTGGTGGTCAACAAAAGTGGTTGAAAGACTCTCTCAAGGCAAATCTTTAAAAATGTAGTATAAACACTGACAATTGGGAAACACTGGCCTGCGAGTGCTCCAGTTGGAGAACAGGCTTTATCAAAGGTGTCATGGACTTTGAAAATGCTCAAACTCAGGACTAAAGACAACATTGTGCAAACACAGGCACATCTCTCTGGAAGAATTTATTTGCTTTGTGGATTTCATCCTGCACACATGCTTTTTAAGGAGAAAACAATCTTGGCTAGTGGCAGATTTAAGTGACAGCAGGGTCAGCTGGACCAATCTGTTCCCAACCTCCATCTTCCATCTGTCACAGGGCTCCAAACGCGCTCCAAATGCAGAGCAATCCTATACGTACTCCCGTTACACTGTAGAGGGATTTGCTGGAAGAGTGGCTGCTGTAGCCAATGTGTGTACTGCTCAGGAGGGAAAAACACAACACATAAAATGCAGAAATGGCATAAAAATGATACCCAGGGCTGCAATGCCCATAAAAATTCTGCGGCGCACCAATCAGGGTGTGTGCTGGTAACAACACACACATGTGACCACACATGAGCAAGCACAGCTGCACTTGCTGCAATGCCATTCTCTGTGCAGCTCTGGTGCGTACAAGAAGAGCCTTGCCCTCCTTTTGCTTCTGTCCACTTTAGCATCTTGCAAAATAAGTCTCTGCAAGATGCATTATAGCCATATGAGGCTCCCACCTTGCCGTGAAGACATCATAATTGCTTGCCTGGGGAAGTAACAGATTTAACTCTCCATTCATGCAAAAGCTTGTCCACTTTAAAGTAGGCAAGGAGTGGAGTCTGTATTACTAGAATGACCTTCCTGGAGAGATCTGTCAGGCTCACTCTTTTTGGAATCTCTAAGTTGCTGTAATGAGAGAAATGACTTATGATCCTACAACAGAAATTCCTCTACCTGTGTCAACCCCCTTCACCTCGAAAACTGCTCTGAAGGGTCAGGAAAACCCCAGAGCAGATTTGGGGGGGGGGAGAGAGGGGACTTACCGCTACACCTTTATAACTTTATAAATCTGTCATGGTCCTCCTTAGCCATATTTTTCCCCTTTTTTAAAAAAAAAAATATAATTGCAACTTTTAAAGCTTTTTTATTCATAAGAAAGGTGCTCCATTCCTCAGATAATTTGAGCTGCTCTTTTCTACACTTCCTCCAGTGAATCCTTCCAAGAATACAGTTGTGTCTTAACTGTTTGATAGCTGGCCTACAAAAAAACATTCCTGACACAGGTTCTGAGGACCGTTGCAGCCCAAATGCGTCTGAAATCTACACAGTACTTGTGAATTACTCACATTTGCAGCCAGATTGATAGCAAAGGCATTTCTGCTATACTATGGCAGGAAATTGTGTGTGTGTGTCTTGAACTTCTGTTGCTTAGACAGAAGAGTCAACAGGGAAGTGTACAGAGGCCTATGGAATGTATAAACTGAACATTTTAGGCTCGTTTCAAAACTGTGGTTTGCCCATATTTGGTAGGAGACATTTTGAAAGCGGGCAAGTTTCTAGGGGGTTGATTTGTTTCTCTAATTTTTATTCTTGCCAGTGTCCTTTGTATGACATACATCATTGACCCTGTTTCTGAAGGCTTTATCTGATCTCACTTTCATCCAGGTTGGATAGCTAATGTGTGCCAACTTAATCATGCCTATAGCAGAAAACTGATGTCGCAGGTAAGGGACTGTGATTTCAGAAAAAGAAGTGTGATAGATGCCTGGGAAACCAAGAGACTGCTGCTGTTTTGTTTTGTTTTAAATTATTTTTAATAAAGATTTTCTTGGTTTACAAAAGTACATGCATTGTCTCTTTTCTCAGGTTGTAAAGTTTTTTTTCTATATGTCAGTTACATATGATGAGAGACATTAGTGTTGTATGCAGAATAAGGTTGGAAAAGGAGAAAAAGGAGGTGGGAGAAGTGTGTATGTGGGGATTTTATGTCAGCGTCATTTGGGTAGGTTCTCCTTCTGTTTATTATATTTCTTTGGTAGTGAGACAGGTTGAGTTGGGGGGGGCAGGGTGTGGTTGATTGTGTTTAGTTGGCTGCAGTGAGATGTGTGTGTGTGTGTGTGTGTGTGTGTGTGTGTGGAGGGGAGAAATTGTTTGGTCAAGTTAGCCAGATTGATTCGTATGCTGTCGGTGGGTTCTTGTTCTTTTCTTGTTGGGCTGTATATGTGATAAAGGGGAGCCATACTGGGGTGAAGGCATCCTCTTCTATTTGTTCCCATGTCAGTTTCAGTCTGTTGGTTAGCTTTTCTAGGAAGCTAACCAACAATTTCCTCATACGATTTGGTACCAGTTGTCCATGTTCACTCCTGTCAGGTAACTCCAGTGTCTGGCTATGAGGCTTCTGGCTGCTGAGAATAGGTGAGTTTTAAGCTCTTTATAATGTGAGTGGTCATTATGATCTTGGAAAATGTTCAGTAGGGCCAGTTTTGGAATGAGTTCTAATACCTCTTTAGTTACTTTGCATATTTCTTGTAGGACTGCTGTCCAGAAGGTTTGGATTTGGGGGCATTCCCACCACATGTGGAGGTATGTGCCTGTGGAGCTGCAGCCTCTCCAACATTTTGGTGAGGTTCCTGGGCATATCATCGCCAGTTTCCATGGAGTTAAGTACCATCTGTAGGTGAGTTTCTGAGTGAGTTCCCTTCTTTTGGCTGAGATGGATTTAAACGGAGGTTTAGACCACATTCTGGTCCATTGGGAAGGGTTTATTTCATAGCCTATGTTGTCTTCCCATTGCTTTTTCAAGGGGTTTGTGGGATTCTGGAGCAGTATTTTGTATATTATGGATACCACCCCTTTGCTGTGCCCCTCTGCTGTCAGGAGAAGATTTCTGAAGGTGGTCAAGGGCCTAGCGGCTGCTGATTTTACTGCTGGTTTGTTTAAGGTGGCGTATAGTTGGTGGTGTGCTATCCAGGGTATTTAGGTGTCCCCTAGCTTGTCTTGTATTTCTTGTGTTGGTGTGGGTTTGTGGTTTTTGTAGAAATCTTTTAGATAGTGTAGACCTTTGGCTTGCCAGGTTTTTATTTGGAGGTTTTGTGCTGCATGTTGGAATAGTGGGTGATAAGCCAGGGCTTTATTTTTCCTTCCATGCTTTAAGCATGGACTGTGTGAACCTGTTTAGTATTGCGGGGATTTTCTTTAGTTTGTTTTGGAGAAATGGATATGCTGTTGTAGGGGTGAGACTGCTGCTGTTACAAATGTTCTTGTATATGATGAATGCAGAAACCAAGAATGTAGAACAAGCCCGATAAGGAAACAACCTGAGTTTGATATACAGTGCTTTTCAAACTTGCTTTGTGGCTGCACTTTGTCATGTACCACACAATTAGGAGAAGTGAATGTTTGAAAGCCTTGTTCATAGTAATCGTAATCTTGCTTTTTGGCTAACAAAATAAGCATGACCCATGTGCCCCTGCATGCATATGTAAAACCTGATGAATGAACACGCACAAACCATGAGATAATTTAAACCCAGTTTAGAAAAATCAATAGCTGCACAGACACTACTCTTCTTCTCATGTATGGCCAGATATGGTAATGAACTGTATAAAGCAATCTTTTTTTTAAAAAATGTTTGTACATGGTAACAGCCAGCTGTGCATGAATATACCCAGACGTCTTAAACCATACACTCCAAAGCCATATTAATATCATCTGTAAGGGTGCACACACCCAGCAGCTCTAGGAAAAACCGTTTTGTGAACCATTTTTTATAGAACCCAACTTTGCAAATAGAGTGATCCCAAGTGAGTGATCATATACAGTGGTACCTCGGGTTACATACGCTTCAGGTTACATATGCTTCAGGTTACACACTCCACTAACCTAGAAATAGTGCTTCAGGTTAAGAACTTTGCTTCAGGATAAGAACAGAAATTGGGCTCCGGTGGTATGGTGGCAGCAGGAGGCCCCATTAGCTAAAGTGGTGCTTCAGGTTAAGAACAGTTTCAGGTTAAGTACGGACCTCCGGAATGAATTAAGTACTTAACCCGAGGTACCACTGTATCCACATATTAAGCTGAGCTTTGCACAAGCCTTTTGATCCTGATTGGGTCCCATCTAATTAACCATGGTTTCCCATTCTATCTGAGCCTGGAAGCCATGGTTACCAGCTCTGGAACAAGCCACAATATCTACCCAACTTCACACCATGGTTTACCCATGTCTGAAGTGGGTAACCATAATTTCCCAGTTGAGATGCAACAGGAAACTAATTACAGACTTCCTGGTTTAATTGCAACTCAAAGCAAAGGCAAAAGGCTTGTTCTTGTCATAGCTCAATAAATCAGTATATAATTGTCTGAAAATGGCCACTGACTCTACACACAGTAGCGGGGGGGGGGGGATATCTTTTAACTTGTCTGATAGAACAATCTCCCTTCTCCTCCTCCTGCATGGGTTTTTTTTGGGGGGGGGGGGTTATCCCATCCACCTTCCTGAGGTAATTTGTGGGTGCATGGGGAGAAAAGAGGAGAGGAGCCTTATTGTGCTAGTGGAAGTCATAGCTCAGGCATTTGCTAGCAGGACTGGCCAAAGCTCTAGATACCTCAATCATTTCAAATAATATTTATCCAAAATCTTCACAGGTATCTTAACAATCTTTGGAGAAAATAATAAAGCCTGTACCTGTACAAATGGCCATTGCGGCCATAGTTTTCCAGAGTGGTAAGGAACAACTTCGTACCAGAAGAACACTCTGCAAATAAATAAATTCAGCTTGAGGGCATCTTCCAAAGCCTGCTGTGCCTGCAGCTGGTATTTCTTCAACATCTCATTCTGAAACCTGTGCACCTGGCTCACCTTTTGATCTTTAGCAGGCCTGGGCTCATTAGCACCTGTTCAATTGTGAGTGCTTTCATTATCCAGCTGGCTTCCCCGCTGACACTCATAATTCTCACAAGTAAAAAAATTCCTTCCTGTAGCACCTTAAAGACCAACTAAGTTAGTTCTTGGTATAAGCTTTCGTGTGCATGCACACTTCTTCAGATACACATGCACACGAAAGCTTATACCAAGAACTAACTTAGTTGGTCTTTAAGGTGCTACAGGAAGGAATTTTTTTATTTTGACTATGGCAGACCAACACGGCTACCCATCTGTAACTGGAACCATGGAATTCTCACAAGGTTAGGCATGAAGACTCAGTTCCAAGCACAGTTCCAGAATTCTGGCTGCTGAAAGCCTGGACTCTGGGATTTCTTAGGCTCTGGACAGAAACCTTGCCTCCTTAGCCTTCCTCCCTCAAGCTTCAAACATTTTGCCTCCTACGCACACCTGACCCAACCCCACTTTTATCCATCCAGCTCAGCCCCAGCCCATTGGTTGTGCTGATTCTGCTTGTCACAGCAGTTTTGCAGCCAGGACAAATGGGCACTTTAAAGAGATTGGTTCAGGTGTAATGTCATAAGCAAGATTATGCAAACAGAGGACAGAGGTTCTGCTTTGCTGCAGAAGGTCCCAGGGTAAGCTGCTGGCATCCCCAGACAAAGTAGGGATCCAGTAGCCAATGATGGGAAAGGTTGTTGCCCAAGTTTCTGGGGAGCTGCTGCCCACCTGTGTGAACCATGCTAGACTAGACGAACAAATAGGTTGACCTTGTAGGCAGCTTCCCATGATCCTATGCATGTTTCACATCTTAAGTCAGGCATCCCCAAACTTGGCCCTCCAGATGTTTTGGGACTACAACTCCCATCATCCCTAGCTAACAGGACCAGTGGTCAGGGATGATGGGAGTTGTAGTCCCAAAACATCTGGAGGGCCGACTTTGCCTGTGCCTGTCTTAAGTAATGAAAGGTGTATTAGCTAAAGCAATGATTCAGGATGTCCGCTGTTCAAGTCTCACCTATGCCACCAGGTAGCCTTGGCAGGGGCAGATTTAAAGCTGTGTGAGCAGTGCTCATGCACTGGGCACTGATTTGAGGGGGGCACCTTCTCAGAGCCTGATAAACGAAGTGCTGGGTTTTGGGAAGAAGGTGTGGGGCTCTGACAGGGTCCTAGAGTCCTCCTACATTCTTCCCAAAGCCTAGTTAGCACTTCACAGGGAATCAAATGTAGGCATCAGACGTACCAAGTTGAATAAAATATTGGGGGACCCAAGATAAGCCCTGCCATGCATAACTGACCACAAGATGCGGCACATGCACACCATTTGAATGGCAATGCCCATCAACTTGGGGGGGTGCCCCCCCAAGTTTCTGCATGAGGGAATTCCACCTTGTGGAAGTCTGTTCTCTTTCTTTCTTTCTTTCTTTCTTTCTTTCTTTCTTTCTTTCTTTCTCTCTTTCTCTCTCTCTCTCTCT
The DNA here is from genome assembly GCF_965113315.1 of Podarcis vaucheri. Lineage (NCBI taxonomy): Eukaryota > Metazoa > Chordata > Lepidosauria > Squamata > Lacertidae > Podarcis > Podarcis vaucheri. Next base: position 77,391,093 of record NC_138764.1, read on the forward strand.
CTCTCTCTCAGTCCCCCATGTGCAATATGAGGGATAATAATAATAGCTTACCTTACAGCATTGTTTTACAACTAGGTGACGCATTGATGCTGCCCATCAGATAATAGCAGACTGAGCCGCTGGCTGCCTGGCCCCAGTTTTTCTCACTGGGGTGAGGTGCTCTGCTTTTCTTTAAATTTAAATTCTAGCAATTATTTCTAAATTGGCATCTTTACATATAAATTCCCATCTTCACATTTTATGTGAATCGGTATCCTCGTTCATCCTCTTTTTTATTTATTTATTAAAGAGATACATTTCCTCATTATTTTGGCGATCTGTAAGTGGTCAACTTAGCTCTAGTAGAAGAGTTTGGATTTGATATCCCGCTTTATCACTACCTGAAGGAGTCTCAAAGCAGCTAACATTCTCCTTTCCCTTCCTCCCCCACAACAAACACTCTGTGAGGTGAGTGGGGCTTAGAGACTTCAAAGAAGTGTGACTGGCCCAAGGTCACCCAGCAGCTGCATGTGGAGGAGCGGAGACACGAATCCGGTTTCCCAGATTATGTGACCACCGCTCTTAACCACTACACCACACTGGCTTAACCACTACACCACACTGGCTGTGTTTTGTAGTTGCTGCAATTCCCAGGAAGGGAGCTTAGAAGATGGAGACCTGTTGCTGTTGTGCTACTTAGGTGAGAGCTGTGATTGATGATTTAACTGCCTTCGGTCATCAAGATAGGCATTGGGTCCAGATGGCAGGACAGACAACCAGACTTTTTCTAAAGCCCTTCCAGCTTCATATATGCTGCATTCCACCACAGGGATACCAGCTGTGCATCTCAAGGAAAAGAGAGAGAAAAAGATGTGCTTCTCAGACATCTGGCAGCTGCATCCCACATGAAGCAAAGCTAAGGACTGGGGTAAACAGGATGCGTTGAACTTCGAGCTCCCTCCCCCACAGGAAAATGACATGAGCTGAAGTGACATTGCCCCATGTGTGGGCACATCAGCAAGCGCCCTCTGCATCTGCAGATTTCCTGAGACCAGAACACAAGAGAGCTTCTTGGAGCAACATGGATAATCTGCATCATCAAAAAACACAGGAGTTGTAATGTTTTCAACGTCGTAATGTTGTCCACAGCAATCCTACCCCTGCAGAAGTGTCTTGCCTGGTGGGGCAAAGCCGCCAAGCTCACTTCCCTGGCGGGGTGTCACTGGTGCTTACTGGAAGGGAGAGGGTGAAGCGTTAAGGTGGTTGCAGTGGCGCTCCTGCCAATGTACCTATTAACTTATTTTAAAATAATGTTGTTGTAGTTTTAGTGTTCCTTTTAGCTTCCTTGGTGCTAATACACCGAATGGAAATAAATAAAGTGTTCGTTATTTTATCTAGAGTAAAAAAAATAAATTATTTTTTTTAGAAAAGCAGGTTATACATTTAATTTTAAAAGAAGGGGGAGGAAGCAGGTGTTCTCCATTTTTATCACTGCTAGTCCATATGAACCAGCAGAATTGGGAAAGAACATCTATTGCACTTAAATGGCACCAGTAGCTCACCTTTCCTCTACCCCAGAACCTCTATCATTAGATAATTTTTTTGGGGGGGGCTTTCTTCCTAGCTCTGACTTTGGGAAGCACCCTAATAACAGATCTTTCAGCAGCATAGGAAGAACTTCTTTTAGCATCCATTTTAGAACTGGACATATATAAACTCTCCAAGTCAAGAAGCCTCTTCAGCTGTAGTTGCAGCTTTGCAATAAGCTAGAAACTTCCCTCCGCCATTTTTAGACAGCTGTAGATTAAATGTCAGGTTGTGTGTGTGTGTGTGTGTGTGTGTGTGAGAGAGAGAGAGAGAGAGAGCGCGAGCGCTCAAACCAAATTTTCAGCTTGCATGAAAATAGGGTTTTCAAATTATATATTACAAAATCCCCAGAAGGAAATTGATTCAGAAATGTATAAAGCTGAGTGACAACCCAGCTCAGGAAACTCTCGTACCGTATGGCAGCCCTGAATGGTTATTGCAGTGTTGAGATGGAGCTGACCAGCTGGGGAGTTAGTGGTTGTTTGCAATGGTAATAATGGATATCAGATGGTTGGTGTGGAGGAGTTTGTATATGAGAATAGACAATAAGCCACACTGTTTGTCAGGAAATCATTTTTGACTTGGTTGTTGCTGAATAAAAATATATATTTTTTTAAAAAAAACCCTGCTCTCTTCATCTTTATTCACCCTCAATCTGTTGCTGTATTTCATACAGTAGGAAGCATGTTGCAATTAACAGAGCTAAATGTTTTCGGTAAATCTGGTAAAATTGAACAGTGGAACAACTGTTAAGGATCATTTTTGTATAAAAGAATATCAAGAGACTCTCAAAGCAGACTTGAGCCAAATTACCAGATTGGTATATGCATGAGCTTTATAGGATTAGGAATTAAACCAATTTGGGGCAGGGAATTTGTGGGTGGGGAGGGGAGAAAGGCTGAGTTGTTATTGTATCCCAGAGACTCTCTAGCTTCTTGGTGAAGGAAGGATGTTTAACCATTTCTCAGAATAGCAAGTAAATGTCAGATGCTTCTCTAAACCGTAAGCTTCTGCTGAGAATCTGGAGGCTCTCAAAATGCCAACCCTTAAAAAGTGAGGGATTTTTAGTAGTAGTAGCAGTAGTGGTAGTATTTGTAATCTACTGTGCAGCCGGAAGATCCCAGGGCAATAAACAAGCAATTAGTGAAAATACAACACAGCAGTATTGTGTAAAACCCATAAAACCAACATCATAAAACAGCACTCCAAGCATGGCACATGGCAAATAAAGATGTGAATCATACAAGACTACTATCTGAATAGATACTGCTGCACCTTTTACACCTAAAGCCATCTTTAGCCCATGGTCTCAAGTAGTACTACTCTGTGCCTTCTGCATAAAGCTACCAAATGCCTCTTATTTTAAGGGAACCTTTTATTGATGCTATTATTTCTCATTTCCATGATACAGTGGTACCTCGGGTTACAGACGCTTCAGGTTAGAGACGCTTCAGGTCTCCTCTAACCCAGAAATGGTACCTCGGGTTAAGAACTTTGCTTCAGGATGAGAACAGAAATCGTGTGGCAGTGGCACGGCGGCAGCAGGAGGCCCCATTAGCTAAAGTGGTACCTCAGGTTAAGAACAGTTTCAGGTTAAGAACAGACCTCCAGAACAAATTAAGTTCTTAACCCAAGGTACCACTGTACCTCTCCGTGTGTAAACTCAGGGGCATAGCTAGCTGCTCTGGCACTCGGAGCAGCGGGGGCAGGGCGATCCACCCACAGGGGTAGCGCAGCAATCTGTGCATGGGGGCGGTGATCCGCTCTGGAGGGTGGCGCTTCAAGCTGCCCACAGAGTCCGCCTGGCAGATGCAAGCCCCACGCTGCAGCTTTGGGCACTGCGGGGCCCGAGCTACCGCGTCACTCCCAGGAGAGACGCGTGGCTTGGGCGCACTGCAGACCAGGCCCCACAGTAAGTGCCGCCCCCTGTGGTGTGCCATTTTGTCACACACCTCCTCAAGGATGACACCCATGGCGGACCGCACCCCTACACCCCCTTTCCTACGCCTCTGTATAAACTGCTTCACAGTAATAATCTCAGTCATATTTAGAGGAAATAGCCCTTATTTCAGGTCATATTCCCACAGGTCCTAAAGGATGTTCCTTATTTTGAAACTATTCATCTCAGGTTCCCACTAATAACAGACTCCGAGCAGCCTGCCAGGGCCTATGTGCCAATTTGCAAAGTTAATACCAGTGTTGACTTTTAGGCCAGCCCTACTATTTGGGACACAGAGATGGTTGCTTCAGGCAACTGATTTGGAGTGTCACGGAAGGGACACAAATTGCTTGCCAGACAGAATGATCTCCTCCTCCTTGTATACTGTTCTAGGTGTTCTCTTGACTCTCCCAAGCACATCTGAGGAGCACATAGAGGAGCACACAGGGGAACAAGAGGTGGCAAAGTCTCAGCTCTTGTGCAAGAGAGACTCATTGTGCTGGCTTAGTTGTCTCAGACCCTATGATCCTGAACTAGGAGCAGTGCCAAATGCTCTTCTTCCTTAGGTTGCAAAATGACTTGGGCTGATCCTAGTTTTTACTATGGAATCAGTTGAACGAGGTCTCAGATTAGAGTCCATAACATGTAGATCTGCAGGGACATGGTGCAGTTTATTTCCTCCGCCAGAAACCAGCTGCAGAGAAAGTATGAGTGACTCACACCTGCTTTCCAAGATACCAGGTAACCCCCTTCTTCAACCTTCCTACTTGAGGTCCTCTCCAGCTAGAGAAGATTTCAACCTGGGACTTTCACTCTTCGTTTGGGCATGAATCAAAAGGAGCATGCAGTGTTGGACAGCAATTTTATCATATACATCAGCGTCCAAATCCAAACTTAGTGTTTAATTGGTAGAGAATGATCTGAAGTGTTCTGCTGTCACACCTCGACTGCCCTAGTGTCCTCCATAAACATGAAATGGAGCATTCTCCTATTGCACTTGGTCCTGGCTTCTACATTTTCCAAACTGCTCTAATTCAGACTGCCATGCAGAGGGTGTTGTCAGCAGGAGAGCCGGTGAACTCTGCCGTCAGCCTGTCAGAAGCCAGATGGTACGTGAAGTAGTCATTTATCTCATTTGCTTGACTGCAGCCTGAAACACAGTTTGGAAAATGGTTAGATCACCAAGGTAATCAAGACTGTGTAAAAAAAACAACAACACTCTTCAGGACTTATTAAAAAAACTAGAAGGAAAATTTCTTTCTTTCTTTCTTTCTTTCTTTCTTTCTTTCTTTCTTTCTTTCTTTCTTTCTTGGGGTTGTAGCTGCCCCTTTCCAATAAAAGAGGATAATTTGAGGTTCAGTGGTTAGAGTACAGGGTTGGAATGTCTTAACGCAGCCATAAAGTTCACTAGGTGGCCTTTGGAGAACTAGCAGAGTATATAGGGCTGGAAAAATTAAATATCATTTTGTGGCTAAAATTATGTTGACCTGTTGGTATTCCTCAGAATCCTTGTGAAAGAGCAGGGAATAGATTTTTGAGCTTTACTTATCTCTGATAAATGATTCCAAACCTTATCTCTAATGAGAAATAATACTTTAGGGGTTAAACGAGAAACAAAGATTTGCATTTCAAGAATGTTTTCAAGTGAGTTGCCAAGGATTAAAATGGACCAGAAGTAGGAGTGTGTGGTAACAGACAATACCCAGGGAAACATCACCACACATGTAAAAAGAAAACTCTCTCACACAATGCACTTCAGCACATCCACAGTTAGATAACATGTGATTTTATATTGGATTTTCGTTTCCTTTGGGATTCTCAACGGATTGGGGACATCTGCATTTAGTGGTGTGCAGGGGCTGTCTGTCACCTGAGGAGGCTATTGTGTGGACTCTGCAAAATAAATAAATAGAGAAACAAGTAGATTCAAACCCACATTAAACTCCAGTGTGGATGGGCCCTCACTTTCTGTAAGTGAAAAGCAGTCATGAGGAGACCCAAATCAAATCAAAAGCTGCAGCACTGGGCTATAGGAGGGATGGTTTGTGTAACTCTTTTCCCGGTGCCAGATTCCCCAGCCTAAATTGCCCTCACCCCATGGAAGTTCTAAGAACTAAATAAAATTCAACTAAAGCCCAAGGTAAGAAAGGTAAAAGGTAAAGGACCCCTGGATGGTTAAGTCCAGTCAAAGGCGACTATGGGGTTGCAGCACATCTCACTTTCAGACCGAGGGAGCCAGCGTTTGTCCACAGACAGCTTTCCGTGTCATGTGGCCAGCATGACTAAACCACTTTTGGCTCGACGGAACACTGTGACGGAAACCAGAGCGCACGGAAACACTGTTTACCTTCCTAATGCAGCGAGACCTATTTATCTACTTGCACTGGCATGTTTTCTATCCTGCTAGGTTGGCAGGAGCTGGGACCGAGCAACAGGAGCTCATCCCATTGCGGGGATTCAAACCGCCGACCTTCTGATCAGCAAGCCCAAGAGGGTCGGTGGTTTAGACCACAGCCCCACCCACGTCCCTTAGTACAGGGCCAGCCAATATGACAAATACAATGTGACAGGATACTTAGATATGATCATCTCTTTGCTCCCAAATATTAATATTATTAGGTCACTTTGGGGGGCAAGTGACTGTCCAAAGTGACTTACAATCAAAATGATAAACTATCACTCAACAATGCTCTAGTTAACAATACATAGTTGTAAAAAACATAATTTATTGTGATCAACAGCATTTATGGAGAAGTTTTAGTTCAGGACAGCTGCCATACAGTGGAAGCTTCAAATGGCCAATTTATCACTTGGAACTTGCAGTCGTCACACAAACACACATAACAGCAGCCGTATGATTCCAGCTCAATGTGTATTTTCAAGGAGGGGGCCTGCTACTAGAGTGAGTAGGTATAAGTTTTATAGGTAGCATGCCTCACTGAAACAGGACAGGATATTTGTCTATAGGGTTAGCCCCCTTCCCCTTTAACTTAATTGAATCTGGACTAATTCCAACACACTCTTCTCATCTGTGGCTCCTTGAAGCACTGTTTGCATACAGGCACCACACCCCTGCACATATACTAACCAGCTGTTTTGCCCTGTTTGGTCTTTTCTTTCTGAGTGGCCAGAGGGGGTCCTAATGAGTGCTGTGTACACAGCAATGATGTCAAGAGATAGCCGGGTGCAGGAGCAACAATGGGTTCATTTTACAGCTCTGCATGATACGTTTTCCAGAAGGTTTTGTATTTCTTGGAATTACCTTGACCAAAAGCCATGTGCTTAGCCCTGTGTCTCAGGGCTACAATCCTCCACAGGAAACCAGAAAATGCGTGCAACTGCTGGGCAATTAAAAAGTGCTGAGAAACCCTGAATGTAAGTATTAGGAATGTAAGTATGCATCTGTCACTGATCAGCTGTGTTGTTCCATAGTTATATTTCTTTCTTTTTTTCAGCCCAGCTGATTTTCCATTTCCAAAATAGCATCATTTTTTTGAATCTGAAGAAAGAAAACAATACATTTTTTTGGCATTTATAACATTTCACATTTAAAATGCAATGTAAAAGAGTTGGTGGTCTAAGGCTGCAGTTCTATACTCACTTACATCTGAGTAGATGTGTGTATAACATTACACTGCCATGCTACAGTGTGAAGTATCCTGGTCAAGATCCAAAGACTCTGCAGTTTGACAGAGGGGCTGGCATCCTTACCAGCCATCTGCAGCTCCTTCTGCCCATTGGAACCTGGACAGTCTCATCAGCTGCCAGAGGGCAGGACTCTGCTAATCAGCAGAAGGGCTGCTGCTGTGTGCTGACATCTTCACTGTTGTGGAAGGCTTAAAAGACACACCATCAGGAAGTGAAACGAGAACTTTATTGTCTCTGTTCAACAAGAATTGAACAGGGACAGGAAACTGACCAGTGGCACCTAGTGGCTAAACCTTATAATGACAGTATCCACACATCTCTCCCTCCCCTTTATTTAGAGAAACAATTACAGAACAGCAACAGCAAACTGCTTACTCCACCCAGGTACAACTAAAACGAATGCCATCCTGCAACCAAACAATTGAGATTTGCATCCACTTTGCACTACGCTTGAATACTGAACTGAAGCAGGATGATTTGGAGGTATTTTGACATCATTTAAAGCAAATAAATGGTCCAAGTTGAAGTAGAGTGGTCCAGAAACTTCAGACATGCTTCAAAACAGCTCCCAAAGTAGATAAATAAAGACGGCATCCTCCTGAAAATGGCTGGAAGGGGGGATTTTACCCCCAGCAAGGACCTTATTGCCCCATGAATCCTTAACAAGAAGCTCCCTCACCCCAGCCATTTTGGGGGATGTCACTTTCATTTCCCCCCATGCAAGTCTATGAAGGCAGCATTGTCTGAAGTATCTAGGTGAAGCAACTGTTAGGGTTTTAGACACAAAATTGTGGGCAATGTGCTGAGGTTTCCATGTGTGTCATGAGTCCAGGCTCTTTTTATAGCTACAAAGTGCTCCCTGTTGTGTAAAGTGCTCATTCTCTATGGTTTCCCCTTGCATACAGTGTGTATGCAATGAGGACGCCAAGATATTGCCCCGTGTCATGTGCCCTGTCATCTGACCTGTGGTCTTCATATATGGGGTTTATCTACTGTTGGCGATGTGCTGTGATCGGATGTTGAATCACACCATGTCCTATAGTATGTCATGGCAATGTGGATGAGGTGGGAGATGGGGGTGATGACTATTTTATTTCCCCTTCACATTGAAACCAAGGAAAAGGAAATTCATTATACCATATCCAAGGGTGGTGCAAAGGCCTGCTCTCAATGTAGTCTGGAATAAGTGTGCTCTTCCTCCATGCTACCCATATTCTGCCCATGTCTCTACCCAGTTTTCACTACTCCACTAGTGTAAGGAACAGTTCTGTCCATGGAGTTTGTTAGGGGATGACATGTTAGGGAAGTTTGGATGGAGGAATTATTTCCAGTTTTGCCCGCACAGCTGGCATCTGCCACATTCCAGGACCCCCCAAACTGGTGGATCTTTAGTACAGGATTGCACCCTTAAAATCCAAATCAGGAAAGATGGATTAGCCTAACAATAATGTACTGAAAATTTCCTGGGAAAACTATTTGAAGGCTTAGAGAAAAGCTGTCAAAATATGCACATTATCTAATTCTATCCAATCTCATATGGAAAAAGCTTTTCAGGCATCTGAGTTATGAAGTAGCAACTGAAGAGATGAAAGGAAGAAATAATGTAATTATCCCACCATCAGAAACTAGCTCCACATGGGCTGATGATGCCCCCAGGAAGAGCGGGCTGGAAAATATTCTGAGGCTCCCAAGTTGTTAAAACAGTATTGATTTAACAAGGCTGTTTCTTGTTACACCATCTATTTGTGCTGATGCCTCTGACACCAGCTAATGTACTGCTTTGCGGTTTCAGTGTGATTTATGCCACCTTTTGAGCACCCAACAGCAAAGGAAATTGGATGCTTAACATCGCACCTTCCCACTACCAGCCTTTGTTACCTCTGAGTAACTGGGCAGCCTGATCAGATAGATCACTGCTACATTTTGTTTGCACCAGAATAACCTAGTCACACCAATGAAGCAGAATAAATGCTTTGCTGCTGCCTCCGCAAATGTATATGCAAGTCTTGTAAGAAATTGCAGAAAACATAGTCTGTGTTCCTTCCGTGAAACACAAACTATATCGAAGCAAGCTGTCTAAAAACAGCATGGTGAAGAAAGCATAGGTCTGGTTGCCACTGTGATTATCAATAATGAGATCCCAAACCCAGTTTCTGCTCAGCAGACTATAAATAAGCTTATAAGGATAAAATGTCCGTTCTGAGTCAGACCGTTGGCGCATTTGCACCAGTGTCATCTATTCAGATGACAAACAGTTCTCCTGAGACTTGGGTCAGTGGTCTCTTCAGGCCCCTATGATCCTTTATTTGGAGATATCGGTGACTGAAAATGAAAAAAAATCTACATACAAAGCAAGTGATATACCATAATGGAGATACAGCAACTCACACTTGGGTTCCTGAACATTATTTGCATAGTACATTACAGGTGTCTTCCCACTAAGGTGCGACCACCTATGTGCACTGTGGCAGAAAATGAATAAAGTGATTTAAATTGCAAAAAGGCATGAAAATGACAGCAGCAGCAGCAAGTGAATCTGATGGTGAGGGTCACATGACTCAAGACCAGATGCTGCAATCAGAAAGCAAGGTATAAAAGGGAAGCAGAGTTGAGGTGCTGTGTCTGCTCAACTGCCCATGTTAGAGGCTGCTGGACCTCCATGGGACTTTAGATGCATGTACTTTGACATACTGACTTGCCATCAGGTATGCCAGGGGTTCAGGACAGTCTCAGCCAAGGACCCAAACCAGCACTCCTTAGGAGCTCAGTCAGCAACCAACCCTTATCAGAACCAATTGTCTCTTCTCTTGGATCTGTCCAGAGTACTGAACTACTTATCTCATGCCATTCTTGTTTTCAGACCTTTGACTTTAAAGGGGATGCAACCACTGACAGGAACATGGCTGGAGTCTATAAGATTTGGCCTAATCTGCTCTTCCCCATCTCCCAACTTGGGAGAAAGGCGGGATAGAATTTGCAATCACCATAATTTCCATCCTGCTTGGGTTGTTGCTGCATATTGCAGCAGGGTTGTATCAGTGCTACCAATATACTGGCATAGTGGTGTGCCAACACATCCATGCAGTTGAATCAGTTTATTTTCAGTGTGTAGGCATAATTCAAGTTCTGCCATTGGAGTGGGGCTTCTGCCACGCCCAGAAATGGGGAATCGATGGCCATTCAGATCAGGCTGGACTCCAGCTCCCATCAGTCCAGGTCACCATGGGCAGTAGTCAGGGATGATGGGAGATGCAGTCCAGCAACATTCTGAGTACGTACAGGATTGTGTCTTATCTAAAACAGTCAGAATGACAGATGATGTGCAAGTATTACTCCCTCTGGCTTCTTAACTAATTGCTTATGTTGCAGTGATTCTGATAAATTATTCATTTTTCAGGCAGGCCTATTCAAAGCTTAACCTATTTTAGGAGATGTGCTAGCTGCCTACCTTTCAGGCTAGGAGCCTAGTAAATTTTGGAAGGAGGATTTGCCAGCTAGAGCCTACCCATTTTGCAACAAGAACCAATTTGCAGTTCCAAGAGCTAAGTTTAGACCAGATCTTTAGCACAATCAATCTACCTCTTCTTCTGACAAGAGAGCAGAGGAGCTTAGTGCATTGCAAGGGAATTCCATTCCATTTCCAGTTGAAACAAGTCCCCTCATTTGTCTGGAATCCAAGGCAGCTTTTACATCATTTGGCTTGTTGGGCGAGAATGCATTCCGCAGCACTGCCTTTCCTAGTGCCTTGGGGAGGCTTTCGCCATTAAAGTGCTTAAGGCAAGGAGCTGCACAAAGGATAGCTATTGTACCACATGCGAAGTTATCAGCAATTCATAATTCATATGGACTGCTCATAGTTCGAGAGCTCGAACATAGAGAAAGCTTTTTACTGATAGCAGCCTCTCCATACTTGGGGAGAAAACAGAATAATGAGTTTGAATAAACTTCAATAGCTGGTGCCTCCAGCTTTTTTATTTTATTTTAGTGACGTACTGGGAAAGGGGTTTGTTTATTATTACATTTATATCACACTTTTCCTTCAAGGAGCTCAAAGTGGTGTACATTATTAAGTTGTGGGTTGACATAGCAGCCGGCACAGCGATTCCTTCAAGTAGCTCTTTATTAAGGTAAGCTGGAACAGAACTGACTGTGAACAGCTCAGCCGGCCTGTATTTATAGGCAGCCGGCTGTCAACATTGTAACCACAACAGCCCAGAGTTCCCGCCTAAAATAACTGCCGCGGACCTGAGTGAAAACTATCTACAGACCTGAGTGAAAACTATATACAATATCCCCCTGTTGGCCCAGGGTGAAACTACACTACATAACACCCCTCCCCACCGAGATAAGGCGTTAGTTACAATCGTAATGGTTTCCTTATATACAGCACTACGCGTAATGGTTCAATTAGGCACAAAAGCATATCGGTTACATTTCCCATACTTAGACCAACAGTGATACCTGTCCAACAACATAGTCCTTTAAATAAGTTGGGCGCTTGGAAACTCTGCCAGACCGCCGGGGACTGGTAGCCAAGTCCGGAGGGCCACACAGTTCTCGCTGAGGCTGTGGTGCGACCCTAGGTGGCGTTGGAACCAACGCCCCTGGATCCGCTGCTGTGGGTGGAGTCTCCGCAAGTGGAGTGGTCTGAGTCTGTTCTGAAACGGCTTGGTTCGGCTCCACGCTGGCAGTTTGCGAGGGAGGTGTAGGTGGGGCCTCGCCATCTGTACGTGTCTCTTCTGGAGCCGCAAGCGCAGTTGGGGGCACCTCGGTAGTGTCCAAGTCGCCAACCCTGCGCCTAAGCTGGTCTATGTGCCGTCGCCACAAACGTCTGTCTTCGAGTGCCACCTGGTACGAGCGAGGTCCAGTGACTCCCACTACTGTGGCTGGCACCCAAGGGATGTCCCCCACATAGTTCCGGGCAAAGACCTGGTTTCCTGGGACAAATGACCGTGGTGCGTTGGCACAGCCTGGGGGTTCAGCCACGGCAAAGTCTGGGTGTAGCCGGTCGAGCGGTGACCTGAGGCGGCGGCCCATAAGCAGTTCAGCAGGACTCCTCCCTGTGGCCGCATGAGGGGTGATGTGTTGCACGAACAAGTATTCGGCGACCCGCTCATGCCAGTCTCCCCGGTCCAGGCGCGCCAGTGCCTCTTTTGTTGAGCGCACCATTCTTTCCGCTTGCCCGTTGCTGGATGGATGAAAAGGTGCCGTTAGGGCATGGCGGATGCCCAGTCCCAAAAGATACCGCTCAAACGTGCCTGACGTGAACTGCGGTCCGTTGTCAGAGACAAGGACATCAGGACACCCATGCGTTGCAAACAGGCCTCGCAGCACCCGGATGACAGCTTCGGTAGTGGTGGAGGGCATCAGGGCGACCTCCAGCCATTTGGAATAGGCATCCACCACTACCATAAAGGTCCGGCCGTGAAAGGGGCCAGCCAGATCGATGTGCACCCTCGACCAGGGTGTCTTTGGCGTCTCCCAGGTGTGTCCCTTAGCTGCCGGTGGTGCAGGCCTCGACTCTTGGCACGCTTGACAGGCAGACACCCAGGCAGTGATGGCATCGTCCATATTAGACCACCAGACGTAACACCGAGCCAACGCCTTCATTTTGACAATTCCCGGGTGGCCAACGTGCAGAGCCTCCAGGACGCGCTGACGGAGTCCCTGGGGAATCACGATGCGGTCTCCCCACAGCAGACAGCCGCAATGAGCTGAGAGTTCATGTTGTCTGGTTGCGAAGGGCTGGAACTCCGATGCAAAAGGCCCTTGTGGCCACCCCCTCCACACCCAGTTGAGCACCCGGCTGATGGTGCGATCCTGGGCAGACGCGGAGGCCACAGTGGCAGCCGATACAGGCGCTGCCGGAAGATCCTCAATCAGAAGGAGCGATGAAGCTGGAGCCGGGTCTTCCACAAATGCTGGAAGAGGGCAACGGCTGAGGGCGTCGGCATGGCCCATCGATTTCCCCGGGCGATGGATGAGCCGGTAGTGGTAGGCAGCCAGGAAAACAGTCCATCGCAGCATGCGTGGTGAGAGGACCGGTGGAGTTGGACGATCACCGGCGAGGAGGCCCAGGAGTGGCTTGTGGTCAGTGATGAGGTCAAAGGTCCTGCCATAGAGGTATTCATGGAACCTCTTCACTCCAGCCACAAGTGCCAATGCCTCCTTGTCGAGCTGGCTGTAATTCCGTTCCGTCGGAGATAGTGTCCTGGAAAAGTAGGCGAGCGGTGCTTCTCTTCCATCTGGAAAACGGTGACTAAGGACAGCACCGATGCCAAAAGGTGAGGCGTCGCAGGCAAGGACCAGCGGCCTGGATTCACTGTACTGTACCAGCACACTGTCTGAAGAAAGGAGGGCCTTGACCGCGTTGAAGGCCGCCGTCTCTCGATGACCCCAGGCCCAAGGCGTCTTAGTGCTAAGGAGTCGGTGAAGAGGCTCAGCCACTGTGGCTTTGTGGGGCAGGAACATGTTATAAAAGTTCAGCAGCCCCAGGAATGCCTGCAATTCCGTTTTGTTCTTTGGGGTGGGGGCCTGCTGGATAGCGCGGATCTTGGATGTGGTTGGATGAAGGCCGGAGGCATCGATAAAATAGCCCAGGAACTCTACCTGTGGAACGGCAATCTGGCACTTCTCCCTCTTTACCTTGAGCCCGGCCTCCTGGAACCTGGTCAGCACGGCATGGAGGCGCTCGAACAGCTGCTGGTGTGAGTCTGCAGACACCAAGACGTCATCAAAATATGGTACCACGCCAGGAAGCCCTTGCAGGAGACGCTCCATAAGGCTTTGGAAGATGCCAGGAGCCACACTCACCCCGAACTGCAACCGGCGGCAACGGAATGCCCCCCGGTGGGTGACGATCGTCTGGGCTTCAGCAGTGGCATCATCGACTGGCAGTTGTTGATAGGCTTGGGCAAGGTCCAGCTTAGTGAAGACCTTACCCTCACCCAGGGAATGCAGCAGGTGTTGGACAACAGGAACCGGATAAGCGTGCTGCGGAAGTGCCTTGTTGATCGTGCACTTGTAGTCAGCGCAGATTCTCACCGACCCATCTGGCTTGACAGGCGTGATGATGGGGGTTTCCCACTTTGCGTGGTCAACCGGCTCCAAAACTCCTTGGGCGATCAGTTTGTCCAGTTTTTCGTCCACCTTAGCCTTGAGCGCAAAGGGAACCCGGCGTGGCTTTAGCTTGATGGGGGCGACTTGTGGATCAAGGCTAAAGGAGATGTATATTGTCCCAAGGTGCCGTCAAAAACCTCGGCAAAGTCTTTGACCAGACCCTCAGTCTCTGCGTTAGAGATGCAGTTGATGCCGGTGACTTCCAGGCCGAGGGCATCAAACCAGTCTAGCCCTAGGAGGCTTGGCCGCTGACCTTCGACCACCACCAACCGGAGCAGGCCCGAAAAATCCTTGAAGGCGATCCGGAACCGGCCAACGCCTACCACGGGAACGTCGTTTCCCTGGTAGTCTCTCAGGTGTACGCGGTGAGAGTCGAGTTGCCTTTTGGACACTCTGGGTACCAGTCTTTTGATGGTGCTCCATGACACGATGGACAGGGCAGACCCGGTGTCGATCTCCATGTCACATAGAGCTCCTTCAATGAGCACCGTGACGTTCAGCTTGCGTCGCGTAGGCGAGTTGGTTTGGCCAATCGTGGTTCCAGACGGGCAGCGGCAGTTGGTGAGAGCGAAACAACTTTCCTTGGCAGACTGGAGTGAAGACTTGAACTTGCGAGTCGATGAAGGGGGGGTGTCAGACGGAGCCGATCGGCAGACCTTAGCGATGTGGCCCCTTCTGGAACACTTCCTACAGATGGCGTCTCTGAATCGACACTTGGCACGGGAATGGTTGCCTCCGCAGCCAGCACATTCCGGTTGGCCCTTGGACTTCTGTTGGAACTTCCTGCGCTCCCGCTTTGTCTGGTGCATGTCATCGTCTTCACTGGAGGATGCCTCATCACTGCTGGCCTCTTCATGATGCACCGGAACTGGCTCCCTAGCAAGACGCGGGCTGCTGGACTTGCGGATCTCCTGGGCGGAGCGTTCAGCAGCTTCTGAGGCCACAGCCTCCTCAATGGCTTTCTGTAGCGTGAGGTCTGGCTTGGCTAGGAGACGCCGTTGCAGATGGATGTCCCGGACCCCGCAGACGATTCGATCCATCAGGGCATCGTCTAAGAGCCAGTGTGGTGTAGTGGTTAAGAGCGGCAGTCACGTAATCTGGGAAACCGGGTTCGTGTCTCCGCTCCTCCACATGCAGCTGCTGGGTGACCTTGGGCCAGTCACACTTCTGTGAAGTCTCTCAGCCCCACTCACCTCACAGAGTGTTTGTTGTGGGGGAGGAAGGGAAAGGAGAATGTTAGCCGCTTTGAGACTCCTGAAGGGGAGTGAAAGGCGGGATATCAAATCCAAACTCTTCTTCTTCTTCTTCTTCTTAAGTCTCGGAACTCACAGTGCATTGCAGCCTGTCGCAGGGCGGTGGTGTAGTTGTTGATTGACTCCCCCTCTGCCTGGTTCCGGTGGTAGAACGCATGGCGGGCAGCAATCTTGGACGGCTTCGGTGCGTAGTGGTTGCGGAGCTTCTCTTGGATCGTGTCCCATGGTGTTGCCTGGACTGCTTCAGGCGCAACCAATGCTCGGGCCGTCTCAAACACCTCAGGCCCACAGAGGCTGAGGAATAGGCCCCGCTTCCGATCCGTTGATACTGCTGTCAGCTCGTTGGCTTGGAGGTAGCAGTCGAACCGAGCGAGGTAGGGGTCCCATGATTCAGAGGCTGGCGCAAACGGCGGTAGAGGCACAAGTGAAGCCATGATTCCGATGCCGGCGTGAAGGGCGATGGATGGAACACAGCGCTCTAGCCAGAACAGTCAGCTCTGAATTGGTTCTGCCCAGTGATTTCGCTCAGTGATTTCGCTCAGTGATTTCGCTCTGTGATTCAGCTTAGTTCAGAGGCTGGCCGCATCTGGCTGTGCTCTGATGTCCATCTATCCCATCCTCGTCGCCAGTATTAAGTTGTGGGTTGACATAGCAGCCGGCACAGCGATTCCTTCAAGTAGCTCTTTATTAAGGTAAGCTGGAACAGAACTGACTGTGAACAGCTCAGCCGGCCTGTATTTATAGGCAGCCGGCTGTCAACATTGTAACCACAACAGCCCAGAGTTCCCGCCTAAAATAACTGCCGCAGACCTGAGTGAAAACTATCTACAGACCTGAGTGAAAACTATATACAATATCCCCCTGTTGGCCCAGGGTGAAACTACACTACATAACATACATAGTTTTCCCTCTCCTCCTAGAGAGCCAGTGTGGTATAGTGGTTAAGAGCGGTAGCTGAGAGACAGTGACTGACCCAAGGTCATCCAGTGAGCTCCATGGCTGACTGGGGACTTGAACCCTGGTCACCCAGATCCTAGTCCAACTCTCTAACCACCACACCACACCCACAGGTAGGAAAAAAACAGTAGCAAGTACGCTTTAAAAAGCAACTGTGTAGAACACAAATAAGTGCAAGTAGTTGTGCAGAAGTATAATGCATGGTGTCACTGTGTTGTCTGCTATCCTTGCTGGGACACCTGAAATAGCTGCATGGAATAAGTGGCTATCATGGCTATTAAGCATTCGTTATTAGTTTTCCTGCTCTGTATTTCACAATTAAAATAAATCAGTGTTACTAAATGCACTCATTTGGTTGCAATTAGGGTTTTTCTTCAATTTAAACAACAACCACCTGTAAATTTGGGGGCAAAGCTCAGAGCAGGATTAGGGTGGAACTGGGGTGGGCCCCAGCAGGCTGGAACTCAGTGTGCACCTGTCTCTATTCATTTAGATGTATCGTCCTCCAAAATTAAAGGTCTGAAAGGGTGTGTGTGTGGAGAAACCGGCCTTGTGCCCCGTGCATTGTTGGCAATTGACCTGAAAGGGGGGGGGGGAATAGCCAGGAAGCTTTTTATCTCCTAGGCTCACTGCAATAACAGTGCCATCCTAACCCTAACCAAATCTAGTCATTTGCAAGTCCAATTAAATTCAATTGGGCTTACTCCCAGGTAACTGGGTTAGGATGGCAGCCTGCGTCTCTTGGCATCATACTTCACCTGCCCCACTGATGTGATGAATAGCTACACTGTTCATATGCGTAACCTTCAGGAACATAGGAAGCTTGCCAGTAGATCTACCTAGTTCAATGCGGTCCAACTTTGCATACCAAGTGGGTCGCAAGACTGCTTTGACATGGAACCCATGGGCTGCACACTGCCTTGTCGCGTCAGGGGAGGAGAGCGAGGGCAAAAAATTCTGCCCCCCCCCAGCCCTCATGCTGGTTCCCAAAGCCAACTAAGCAAGGTGCTGGGTTTGGGGAAGGAGGCTCTGTCAGGACTCTGTCAGGTTGCTAAAGCCCTCCTACCTCCTTCTCAAAGATGGGAAAGTGCTAACTAGGCTTTGGGAAGGCGTCCTCATGCCTCCTTCCCAAAGCCAGGCAGCTTGAGGCTTGTGGGGGTGCCAAATGTTGGTGAGGACCACCAAAACAGGTCTTGAGGGATGCATGTGGGGTTGGACTACCCTGCTCTAGGGTCTATGCTCTTTATGTCGACTGGTATGAGTTTTCCAGGGTTCTGGGCAGGGTGTATTCTCAGTTCCACCCAGAGACCTGCCTTCACTTCAACAGGAACAGCCCCTCATTCCAAACAAAACTCCACCCATCCTCTTTTGAGTTAAGGAGGGAGACATGCAGTTTAGTCCTATTTTCTTACGGATTTGTCTCTTTACTTTGTAGGCCTAGATAAACCGCTTCCGGGTCCAGTGTTTATTTTATTTTATTACAGCTGGTCTAGCAAAATTGCCCACTTCTTGAAGGCTTGTATTTCCTCTCAGACTCCCAGCTGACACACTGTCCCAGGTTAATAGGTTTACTTTGTCATGCCTAGTAGGTAATGGTCTCTGCAAGTGGGTGTTAATTTGTTATTCTAAACCAGC
The DNA here is from genome assembly GCF_965113315.1 of Podarcis vaucheri. Taxonomy (NCBI): domain Eukaryota; kingdom Metazoa; phylum Chordata; class Lepidosauria; order Squamata; family Lacertidae; genus Podarcis; species Podarcis vaucheri. Next base: position 77,409,210 of record NC_138764.1, read on the forward strand.
AGCTGTGGGGTGGGATAGAGAGAGCAGGTGGCAGCCCAGCAGCCAAGGGCAAGGCATTGGAGGGGAGGCAGGACTATGAGAGGAGGAGGTTACTCATGAGTTCACTATGTCCTGCATTGACGGATTAAACATCATGTGACACCAGACCTTGGATTCATGCCAAGTCTGTTTATTCTATTTAAGAGGCATGTTTTTCCAAGGAATTCCAGTAACTAAATTTTGCACCTAATAAGTTGTTTGATGCTTAACTTGTTACTGAATCTTTTTGCTCCAGGTTTTGATTTGCGCTCTCTCTCTCTCTTTTAAAAGAACAAGTGTTTGGGATTTCATTGAAGAGTTGGAATTTGACAATTACATTCTGGAATCCCTACGTAAATCTTATAGTCGAAAGCCAACATCAGAAGGCTCTGATTGGCCAAAAAAATAAAAAAAATGAGCCAAGGGTGAGAAGAGACGAAGAAGAAGAAATGAGATTCACACAGAAGTCATGAATCAAATAACTACAGAACAAATTACAAAACTGCACAGACAGAAGTTTTATGTTACTAGCTCAGTTTTTGACTCTTAAGCAGGTCCAAATAAGTCTTTATACTCTCAGGCTGTCAGTCTTTTCCCCTTGACCTTTCCCATTGCTGGGCTGAGCAATAATGAAAACGGAGGCATTGACAGAGATGCCAACTTTCTTGGATTATAAACTACAGTGAAATCCAGATTAGAGCAGGCCTAGAAAACCTGGAATAGTTTAGGCCAGTGGTTCCCAATTGGTGGTCCACAGACCCCAGGCAGTTTGTGTAACCCACTCAGGGGATCCATGGCACCATTCACATAACAAAAACTACCATAGAGATATCAAAATTTTCAAAAGTCCATGACTTTGCAAAATGGGGGGCCTGCAGTATTTAGCTAATTGGGAACCACTGGCTTAGGCCATGCACCAATTCCTAGATGATAAAGAGATTTTAAAGGGAAAAATAAAGCCAACAATGGCATATTGGTGCTTTCATTTTTAATATCCTGGCACTGATGAACAGAATCTTGACCTGCATATGGAATATACTCCACTTGTAAGAACAAAGCAAGTACAAATGATAATTACACCCAGGGCCAGTCCTAAAAGCATTGGTAACAAAGTAAAAACAAACAAACTCCCCCCCCCAAAAAAAACCAACCTGGCTGGATTGGCAGTTGAATATTATTTCAACATTGCTGATAGGATATATATGAATATTATTGTTCCTCTGCAACATCATGACCTGTGACATTGTGCCACCATCGCAAGTCGACAGAGGATGTTGGTGCCAGTGGTAGCAGATCAGGATGGGACGGCCACGTTACAAAAGACAGCCTTCAGTACCCAGAATTCAAGGGCAGGGCACAACATGAAGTAGCGCAGAAATGGGAAAAGCTGAGCCAAGGCAGGAGAAGGACAGTTGAACAATGACAGATCACAGGTTTGCCATGCAGGTCTCTGTTTAAATCTCTGATATCTCCACATAGGGCTGGGAGACGCCCCTGCAGGGAGAGCTGCTGCTAGTCAATTAATAGTATAGAACTAGATGAACCACTTGTCTGACTCAGTATATTCCTATTTTCTTGGATCATTCATTTATGGGCCATCCCAAATGGACTGGGACACTGCAAATTTAACAACGATATGCAATATCTGGTAGTGACTTCTTTTAAAGGACCGTCACAACTATGCGGACCTTTAGGATTTGAGTGACAAGCAAGTGGTTATACCACCCACCTCTCGTAATGAGTGTGGGTAGTGAAGATACATTTATCTACCAATGTGTTGGCATAAATAAGAAATATATGCAAAATATAATGACCAGTGATCACCAGAAATAGAGAATACACTTGTAAATCAGGTTTATTGACTAGCAGGAGGGAGCTATAACCTTGCTCACGGATTTGCTGGCTTTTACTATTTTAACCTTTGCTCACTGGCTATTTAGCTTCACTGCCCATCACCCTTTGGAAGTCTCAGCCGGCAGGCAAAGAGGGCGAGGATATAAACTGATCAGCTGATTAATGAAACAAACTGTCTCTGGGCCCCAATCTGGAGAGCAGAGGGACTTCAGTTCCCCTCGGGTCACCAAGCAAATTCCCCCCCAGGAAAGAACTGTTGTTCCCACCATCTGCTAGGCAGAACACTCAGAATGTCTATTTACTTTTCAAAAAGCAAATACTAATTTCAGGATGCTGTTTATGTAACAAAGCCCATATAGCTTTAAGCCATTGCCTTCTTTTCTGGGTGTCACATGGCATTGCTGTGTATTTAACATTTAACTGTATGTTGTTTTGCTGCTGGCAGATGGCAAGCAGTCTGCTAGGCTAGGCACTGAGATAGGTTGCTGCCATTCTGAAAATGAGAGACTGGGATGCAGCCTGCTTTTGAACAAAACCGATAAACCTGTCTGTTTGCAAATGTGAAGATGGGTACCTGAAGGCTGCTGATTGTGGTAATGGAAGCCAAAGGCAGTTATCTTCGTGGTGCAGGGATGACCTCCAAGTCCAGGCAATTACTAAAAATCATCAGGCTGTGCTAATAGGCTGATCTCAGAGACTCAGCAAGTGTCCAAAGCAAAATCACATGTCTGGTCTGAAGGGAGTCATCTTTCTAACAGTCCCTTAGCACCAATTAGGGTGGGCACGTGTGTTAAATAAAAAGTGGAAGTGCCTCACCTGAAAAGGAGAGAGGTTTGCATAAAATTGGCCTATACTCATTTATACATAGGGACACGGATGGCGCTGTGGGTTAAACCACAGAGTCTAGGGCTTGCCGATCAGAAGGTTGGCGGTTCGAATCCCCGCGACGGGGTGAGCTCCCGTTGCTCGGTCCCAGCTCCTGCCAACCTAGCAGTTCGAAAGCACGTCAAAGTGCAAGTAGATAAATAGGTACTGCTCTGGCGGGAAGGTAAATGGCGTTTCCGTGCGCTGCTCTGGTTCTCCAGAAGCAGCTTAGTCATGCTGGCCACATGACCCGGAAGCTGTACGCCGGCTCCCTTGGCCAATAAAGCGAGATAAGCACTGCAACCCCAGAGTTGGTCACAACTGGACCTAATGGTCAGGGGTCCCTTTACCTTTAATTTATACATATTGATGCATATTTAGAGATAATTAATGTAATTTAAAATATAAATTATCTCACCATAGTAAGGAAGACCTGGAAGGCTGTGTGTCTGCTCATGAACATCAGGACATAATGAGAGCCTGCTGGATCATGCTAGTGACCCATCAAATCCAGCGTCTTGTTCTTACAGTGGCCAACCAGACACCAAAGGGAAGCCCATGAGCAGGACCTGGGTAAAACATTGCTCTTCCCTCCTGTGGCTTCCAGCAACTGGTATTCAGAAGCATACTGCCTCTTGGACTATTGATACATGCTGCCCTATCTCCAAGTGGTGTGAGATTCCAGGGGTTGCAGGAGCTTATCCAGAGTTCATGTTTCCTTCAGAAGTTAGGCACAGCAGAGACTGTGGTGTCTTTATGATCTATGGTTTTATTTGCACATATATACAACCCGCACCTAGAAGGAGGGATAGCAGAGCATTCAGATCCTATGCAGGTCTGGCTTCCCCCTTAAGGGCAGCATTGGATTCAAAGGACAGCAAAAAAACAATCTCCTGTGTCTCTTAGTTCTAGCCTGTAATCGCCAGGTCCCATGAAGTTCTGCCCCTCCTTCAGTTTCTCACTGTTAACCGACTCCAAGGATATCCCCCCAGTCTCAGTCATTCAGTGCTGAAACCCTAAACTTGGCCTTTGCCTCTGCTCACTATCACCCAGGAAAAAAGGGGCCCCACTCCCCCTTGATGTCACATTGCATGCTTGCCGCTGAGCACCCATGGGCTGGGGCCCAATCAGCACCTTTGTCGTCAGCTATATCAGAGATCCTGTTATATCATCTCAAGACATAATTTCATGCTCCAAGCTGTCTTGACAAATGCAAGGTGGCTCTTTTAAAATGAGATTCAGAAGCAATACAAAACACAGGTGAGTGAGAAGATTAAATATTTTAATACCGTATTGGCCCGAATATGAGACGCACCTGCAAATAAGCCACACCTTTAAAATTAAAGGCTTCTTTGCGGGTGCGGCCCGCCTTCCGGTACTTCCTTCCCAAGCCGGCACCGGGGGAGGCTTGGGAGCACTGGGCAGGCTGCGTGCCATTGCCCCACACTTCCGGGCTGCTTTGGCGGGGAGCCACGCCACTTTGCCGGCAGCCTTCCCCCTTCCCCTTCCTTACAGAAGCTTGCGTGCCACTGCCCCTTGCTCCCAGGCTGCTGGGGGGGGAGTCGCATTGTTTTGCCGGTGGCCTCCCCCCCTTCCCCCTACCTTAGGCAGCTGGGGAGTGGCGGGCGGGTGGGGCGCCACTGCCCCGCACTCCTGGACTGCTTCCTTGGGGGGGGGGAGAGTCATGCAGTAAAGTCACGAATATAAGCTATACTTTTCACGGCCCAAATTTAGGGGGGGGGTGTGGCTTAGATTCGGGCCAATACGGTACATACCAAGCAAGCACTTCAATCTGCTTCTTGGAAGCCCTCAAAAAGTGGTGAAGCAACTCCCCCAGGTAGCCTCAGTTTGCACGGCCCTGCGGCCAATCAGTCCATGCACAAGCTTCAAAGAAACTCTGCCCAAACCACCCGATTTTATAGATAGCCTATGTGGCTTGCCAGGCTGGCTACGTGCAGATCATCCATTAGCCACCCCCTGCCAATGCCTCACTTTCTCAAAACAATGCCCAACATCAAAGAAGGTAACCGGCACTATCCACAACTGATTAAGGCAGCTGGGTGTGGGGCTTCACCTTCTCCCAACGTTCTCAGGACATTAAAGACTGTTCTCACACCATCAAAGAACTTAACAAGAGTGAGGGAGGAGGAAGGAACAGAGGCGGGAAGGGTAACTGTGTCAGATCACTAACTCCGCAATACATTTTTGTCTTCTGGGTACATTTCCCATACACAAGCTAATCACAAATATGGGCTGCTTCTGTTCTCTTGGAAGCCACCTTCTGTTTTCTTGGAAGCCACCTTCATCCTCCTTGAATTCAGGAGGAATTCTAATCTCACTCAGATCATCAATTGAAGCCTTATAAGTGCTCCTTTGGCAGAAATAAATCAAGCAAATCAAGATATTGTGTGTAAGTAACATGCTTTATGTTGGCTGAGTGACATTTGTGCAGAACTTAGAACATTTAGAGAGCGTAGCACAGCTTGAGGGAGAAGCATCTCAGTGGGTTATTCAGAAGGAAAACACATGAATAGAGATCATGTATAGGATCTAGAATCTAGACTGCATATTTCCTGTGTAAGATAATGCCTCAGAAAGAGACACATATTTAGAATGCTTAGAATCAATTGTCAAAAATGCTTCCATTCAACCACGAGAGCAAGAAAGTTACAGTAATATACCGCATCACCATGAAAATATTGGAGTCTACTCTACAGTGACTGTTCTCTTTGCTTCACATTGTTATTTTGATTATGTAGATTATTGACCAACTGAATATGGGTAAGATGCATCCAACCAAGCTGTGAAAAAGCTGAATGTTATATTCTGGCTGCAGTCAGTGTTTAAAAAAAAGTTAATAATATAGAGCACATGTGAGAGGGTTTTGTGGGTTTTTTTGGTTTGTTTTTTAAAGAGAGAGTTGGAAATGTTTCTATTCAGTTTTATTTTTATCCTCAATCTACCTTCCCTCCTCCTGGGTAATTCTGAACAGATGCACGCTTGCAGAAATAAAAGAAGCCCCACTGTGGGTCTCCCACTCTCGGCAGGAACCCTCGGAACCTTTTCACCCCTATACTTAAGGGACATTAGTCTCAACAGAGATCGGCTCCTCCTCTTTGGTCGCTTGGCCTCATTTCGCTCCCTGGAGAGCAATCTTTGCCAAGATTAGCCTACTTACCTTCCCTGTTAAGATTATGAGTTATGAATTTTCACAAGCCCTATAATGAACCAGGTGTGCAGTTTCCAGAGCCAAGGCTGTAGTTGTGAAGTACTGCGGCTTGCGGATGTGCCATTACTGTTTTAGCAAACAGCAGTCACCTGAGCTATTACTGATATTTTGGTGGTGGTGGTGTTTTTTTTAAAAGTGCCCTCATACTATAGCTAGCACGATTGCTCGCTAGCCAGAGAGAGAGCATCCAAGTCAGGGGTCAGCAACCTTTCTCAGCCGTGGGCCGGTCCACCGTCCCTCAGACCATGTGGTGGGCCAGACTATACAGTGGTACCTCGGGTTACATATGCTTCAGGTTCCATACGCTTCAGGTTACAGACTCCGCTAACCCAGAAATAGTACCTCGGGCTAAGAACTTTGCTTCAGGATGAGAACACAAATCGTGCTCTGGTGGCGTGCTGGCAGCAGGAGGCCCCATTAGCTAAAGTGGTGCTTCAGGTTAAGAACAGTTTCAGGTTAAGAATGGACCTCCGGAATGAATTAAGTACTTAACCCGAGGTACCACTGTATTTTGAAAAATAGTAATGAATGAATTCCTATGCCCCACAAATAACCCAGAGATGCATTTTAAATAAAAGGACACAAGCTGCTCATGTAAAAACACGCTGATTCCTGGACTGGACTGAGAAGGCGATTGGGCCGCATCCGGCCCCCGGGCCTTAGGTTGCCTACCCCTCATTCAAGTGGATGTCCTCGGACACGCTCTGCTCTCAATTTGCCTATGAAAGTCAAATATGGCATTGAAATGAGACACGCAACAAAAAAGTTGCAGCGTCGAGCAGTTCTGTTCATGGAACTCCCTTGCAGGATACACAATCAGCAAGATTCAGCATTCTATGCTCACCGCAGAGGCGGATTTAGGGGAGCATGATCGATTTGGTTACACTGAGCACCAAGCCTTTGGGGTGCTGCAGGAGAAGCAGAGAGGGCACTCAGTTTTGGTGTCCTACAGGCCGCTGCTGAAATTTGGGACTCCAAGGTCTGTCACCGCTCACTGAGCATGGGGTCTGTCTGTCCCCTCTCCCGCCAATGGTTCCACCCTGGAGATTTGTCATAATTCTGCAAAATGTAGTTTGCCCTGAAGCCTGCTGATGTCTGGATGGTGCTTTTTTTGTCTACTGGAATTGAGATTTTCGGAAGCCTTTCCCACAGATTATCTCAGTAATCTTTAGGACAACAATCTCGAGAGATAGCTAAGTATTATTAGCTCTATACTCCAGATAGGAGAGGACAGCTGAGAGATAAGGACTTGCCCAAGGCCATCCTATAAGTTTGTCATGTGATGTTTGAAGCACATATTTCCGGGTTCACAGCTCTTAGACACCACAGTGCCCAACTCTTTATTTTATTTTTTTAAATAACATTTATTGAAACACAAAAAAAAATTAAAATTACACAGAAAAAAGACAACATTACAAAAAAGAGAAAAAAAGACAAAAACACAAAAAGAAAAAGAGAAAATAAAACCATCACTTTCAAATTCTCCAATTTCCGTTACCTCCTCCTCCTCCCATCTCTTGTATCTTAATTAATAATTGTCACAGCAAATCCTTTCCATAATTCATAATATTTTATCATTACGTTACTTTACTCTATTATCATCTTGTCTTATAAAAATGACCTTAAAGCTTAAAACTTAAATCTTTTTTGCCAACTTCTCATAACCATTACCTTTTTGCCAAATTCTTTAGACATTTTTTCAAGAGCCAAGTAATTTCATCTCAACATTTTCCCAAAATTCATAAAACATTTCTAGTAGTAATAATATAAAAAAGATACAATAAAATAAAAGCAATCCAATCTTCTTCCAGCGTCCCCTCCCCCCCGGTCCCGAGATTGTCAGTCTTTTTTTGTCCCATTAGTCTGGCCCATTAACCTGGTGCTCTTATATCCGAGGCCTTTAAATCTCTTCCATGTCCCTCTCGCAGCTCTTCTTCATATTTTCCTTTCACTCGCGGGAACTCCAGCTTAGTAGTGTTTTTGACCCTTTTCAGCAAATCAACCCTTTTCTCACAGTCCAGACTAAGCTCCATGTGATGTTTAAAAACATATCTCAAATTCCCTCCAAAATTGAAAGTCCCAACAACTCCAAACCTCTGATGGCCCATTACCAGACTCGGAAAGTCCAACCATCCCTGCAAAGGGGGGGTCAGTCCAACCCCCCATTTCCAGTTCAATCCAAACTATCTTTCCAAATCGGGTTTTTTCCAAGTTCATTTATAAGATCCAAAGGCTCATTTTCCTGCTGGGCCAAAAGTCCCTCTATCCCTGGCGTCTCAGATTCAGCAAGGCGTCCCAGATTCAGCAACACAGTGCCCAACTCTTTAACCAAGCCTAGTAAAAACTGTTTTACTCACTGCACTTTAGTCTGTGCCTCTACCTGAAACATGCAACTGCCATGACAAATGATTTGCATTAATATATTATTGGATTCATCCCCAGCGGAGAGCATTACTTTCTGTCCAGTTCAATGCAGAATTACAGTCACTGAAATAAATGGTTTTAGCAGCTGCAGGTACAAACAGGCTTATGACTCTTTTAAAGAAAACGAGGCTGCGATCCTTTATCCACTTACCCGGGTGTCATGCCAGGACTTAATTTTGAGTAGACACATACAGGAATTGCACTGTAAAACAGCCCAGTATTTACTGCTGATTGGTTACTGTGTTAATGATAATTTCAAACAAACTTTGAGTGGAGGGAGATATCTCAGCTGGTTAGAGCGTGATGCCAATAGCGCCAAGGTTGCAGGTTTGATCTCCATATGGGACAGCTGCATATTCCTGCATTGCAGTGGGTTGTACTAAGTGATTCTCAGGGTCCCTTCCAATTCTCTGATTCTAAATCCCAATCAGAGACTATGCTTGAATAGCTGGCCAGAACTAAATATAATTATGGATCGGGCTAAATAAAAATTTGGTCAGTGCTTCGAGATGGGAGTTTGCTTTGGGATTGGTACTCCTCATGCAAGGGGTTTTTTTTGGGATATTTTGCAGCAGATTAAGTCCATTTAGAAGCCACCCCCTGCATTAATATTACATCTGTGTTTCTAATGCTATCAACAGTGTCCAGAAGAAATATGCAAATTACAGGCTGGTCTTCACTGACCCTAATTCAATTCATCAACGCTATCCCTTTGATGTGTTTATTTATTTTAAAAACACTATAAAACTATATTTTTATATAAAATATGGTAATGAAAAAAAAAAACCATCCCTCAAGCTTTCTGTGGGCCAGCATTTCCTTGTTTAAACAGGCAAACATGGTTTCATTATCAAGCAAAGCAGAACAATTTAATGTGGTTGATTCAATACAGCAAAATAGCCAGCAGAAAATGTTTACCTCTGTCCTATTATTATTATTTGTTTAAACATGTATACCTTGCTTACAATCTCATACTGATATGACTCTTTCTGCAAAATGCAATAAAACAGATAGTGAATATAATGTTACTTTTACTTCCAGCAATTGGCCAAATCTCCCCCCCACCCCATAGTACTCTCTTATTCCTATGAAGGCAGAGTATCCTTTTAAGTGAGTTTATTTATTTATTTTAAATTCTGTGTTTGTACTAGCAGAAAACTAGTGTTCTATTATATTTCTGAGAGCAGGGCTATCAGGTGTGGTTTGCCTGAGAGGACAATTGGCCAGTATCTAGGACTTGACAAAAGAGAGTTAACAGCACATCATATTCAATTGATATGTCTCTACGGGGAGCTAAGACAGTTGAAAGAGAGGAGGCCCCTCTTTCACCTGGTTAGAAGGGAAGGGGGGAAAGGTGTGGCCAAGCTTTCTGACAGTGAAAAAAACATAGGGATTGTTAAAGGTCACAGCCACACCATCTGTTTATTCCTATAAACTATTTACTCCTTTAATAGTCATGCTGAATCTGGGGGATATAGCTTGTTGTTGTTACTAATAATTATTAATTACCCTCCCTGTGCTTTAAGATCCCAGGGCAGGTTACAACAATTTAAACCCAATGTTAAAAACAGCGGGACGCGGGTGGCGCTGTGGGTAAAAGCCTCAGCACCTAGGGCTTGCCGATCGAAAGGTCGGCGGTTCGAATCCCCGCGGCGGGGTGCGCTCCCGCTGCTCGGTCCCAGCGCCTGCCAACCTAGCAGTTCGAAAGCACCCCCGGGTGCAAGTAGATAAATAGGGACCGCTTACCAGCGGGAAGGTAAACGGCGTTCCGTGTGCTGCGCTGGCTCGCCAGATGCAGCTTTGTCACGCTGGCCACGTGACCCGGAAGTGTCTCCGGACAGCGCTGGCCCCCGGCCTATAGATGTGAGATGGGCGCACAAACCCCAGAGTCTGTCAAGACTGGCCCGTTTGGGCAGGGGTACCTTTACCTTTCCCGTCGTTCGGTCCCAGCGTCTGCCAACCTAGCAGTTCAAAAGCACCCCCGGGTGCAAGTAGATAAATAGGGACCGCTTACAAGCGGGAAGGTAAACGGCGTTTCCGTGTGTGGCTCTGGTTCGCCAGAGCAGAGATGTCACGCTGGCCACGTGACCCGGAAGTGTCTTCGGACAGCGCTGGCCCCCGGCCTCTTGAGTGAGATGGGCGCACAACCCTAGAGTCTGGCAAGACTGGCCCGTACGGGCAGGGGTACCTTTACCTTTACCTTTTACCTTTACCTTTACCTTTAAAAACAGTTTAAAACAACCTACAATAAAAAATAGGGTGCATCCTAAATATATATATATATATATATATATATATATATATATATATATATGCTTTCGTAGATTTTCACGGGTACAGGAATGCAGGTTTTGGTGTCTTCGGGTGTCTTCCCGTGTAAGAGTCGGGGTGTCTGTGCGACGTTTCGACGAGGTCTCACTCGTCATCTTCATATATATATATATATGTGTGTGTGTGTGTGTGTGTCAAACGCCAGGGTAAAGAGGTGACTTCAGCATTCTTAGAAAGCTGTATAAGGCCAGACACAACTCTCTGGTGTGGGCAACTTAGAGGATGCCGCAGAGGGTGCCCTTTCCTGGGTCAGGCCCCACCCCAAAGCTTCTGAGGGCAGTGGAACAAGTCCAAAACCTACTGCACATTGGGTAGACATCTTCACTGAGCTAGCCACTACAATGCTGTGACATTGTTCCTGGTCAGTCACTGCTGGTTCAGATCCCACAAGTATATATGTGAAATTTCCCCCCACCAACATTCATCACTTTACATTGAATTGCATTTGCCATTTTACCACCCATTCACTCAGTTTTGAGGAGCTCCTTTTGGAGCAAACATTTCTGAGCAAACAGGCAAACAATTGTGCTATAAGATTGTAATCATATGCGCAATCGCTTCCAGGTAAGCAAGATAAGATTGAACTGCAAGGATGCCAGCTGTTTGCCTTAAGGAGTTAAATGTTACTCGCATATCAAGACTGGTGACCATAACAGCGACTTCTCCAGAACACACTTTTTAAAAGGAAATGAGCTGTGTGGCAGGCTTGGAGGTGGGAAAGAGACAAGAATAACAAAAAAAAAGGAGTTAATGGTTATGACCAGTGCCGGATTTACGTATAAGCTAAACAAGCTATAGCTTAGGGCCCCACACTCTCCCCACACCCAATATACTTCTTCTTAATTGTATTTCATTATTAATATACTTCTTCTTAATTGTATTTCAGTTCAACAATTACTTTGATAAAATACCTATTTTGTTATGTGCAAATGGCTTTAGATACCTATTAGGTCCATAAATTACCATATAGCATATATTCAACACAAAAAATAGCAACAATTTGTTGTTGACAAAGGAAAGCTGGACATATAAAGGGCTCCATTACCTTCAGTAGCTTAGGGCCTCATCAAACCTAAATCCGCCCCTGGTTAAGACTGCACATTTAAATACATTGAACCTAATAAGTGTTCTGCTGGAACAGACCATATACCCATGTAAACCACCATTCTGTCCTCGGCTTCACTACAGTGGCCAATGGGCTGCTTAGGGGAAGCCCCAAGCAGGACGTGAGTGAATTAGCAGCTGGTGATCAGCAGCATATGGCCTCTGATACTGGCGGCAATATATATTCATTATGACTAGTAGGTGTGAATAGCCTTATCTTTCTAATTCCCCTTTCAAGTTGTCAAAGCCAGTGGCTATCACTACATATTGTGGTAGGAAGTTCCATAGTTTAACAAAGCGCCACATAACTAAGAAGTTTCACTTCGAGTTTCACTTCCTCCTCCTTCCCAATCATTTTTCCTTTTGTGTCATTTAACTCTTTGTATAAAGATGTAGCGGTCTGAACAGACAAATGGTTTCCTTCCCCTCTAAAGATGTTAACTAACTCAGCACTGCCATTTTTATTTTATCATCACTTAACACTGCTTCTGTGCTTATTTTCAATACATTCTGGCTCTAACTGAATTGTCACTGTCCTCCCTGCATTTAATTTAACTCTGACCCCAGTTGCTTACAATCCCCCTCCTTACAACCGAGTGTGCATGCATGTGTGCATGCATGCTGGAAGAATCAAGACAGATAAAAGAAAGTACATTGCTGGAACTTGGCTACTAGCCATGATAAGTTCTGCCTCCACATTTGGGAGGCTGCAGTGCTTCTGAATACCAGGTTGCTGAAAAACTGAGGAGGGCAAGAGTGCTCTTCTGGTCGAGTCTTTCCTGAGGTGATGGTTTCCCACCAGTATCTGGTTGGCCTCTTGTGATAACAGGATGCTAGTATACATGTGTCCCTGGATTGATCCAGGAGGCTCTTCGTACATTCTTCTGTACAGTGGTACCTCAGGTTCCATACGCTTCAGGTTCCAGACTCTGCTAACCCAGCAATAGTACCTCAGGTTAAGAACTTTGCTTCAGGATGAGAACAGAAATCGTGCTCCGGTGGCGCGGTGGCAGCAGGAGGCCCCATTAGCTAAAGCGGTGCTTCAGGTTAAGAACAGTTTCAGGTCAAGAACAGACCTCTGGAATGAATTAAGTACTTAACCCGAGGTACAACTGTACATACACAGATAACACTCGACGAAGTGGGCTTATGCCATAAGAAAACGTTAGGTCTTTAAGGTGCCATACAAGGCTCTTGGTAATTTTACCTGGACTAACAGGGCTGCTACCCACCACACATTAATATTATTTATCAATTATTATTATTTTCATCTGAGGATCACAGGGTGTTTTACAATGTAAAAACACAAAAATACAGTCATACCTCAGGTTACAGACGCTTCAGGTTGCGGTTTTTTGGGATATGGACTGCCGAAACCTGGAAGTACCGGAATGGGTTACTTCCGGGTTTCGGCGGTCGCGCATGCGCAAAGCACTAAATTGCGCTTTGCGAATGCGCAGAAGTGCCAAATCGCAACCCGTGTGTGTGCAGACACACCACTGCGGGTTGCGAACATGCATCCCGCACGGATCACGTTTGCAACTTGGGTGTCCACTGTACATACCACAGGAACAAACAAAACAACATTCTCCCTATAGCTTAATAGGCCATGGATTGTTTAATTAGCCAAAGGCCTGGGAGAAGAGGAATGCTTTTGCCTAGCGCCTAAATATATGCAACTAAGGGGCTAGGTGAGCCTTCCTGGGGAGAGCCTTCCACAAGCAGTGAGCCACCACAGAAAAGACCCCGTTCTCATGTTGCCACCCTCTGGACCTCTCATGGAGCGGGCACAAGAAGAAGGGCCTCAGATGATGAAATGGTCGGTTTTATTTGGGATGCTTTTTTTTAGCGATTGCTAGCAGCAGCAGCAGCAGCCGATTTCGTCTATCCAGTGGGGCTTACTTCCGAGTAAGCATGCCTCGGATCGCGCTGTAAAACTCCGGCTGTTACTCGGGGGTAAGCCCCAGTGAAAACTCCCCTAAAGAAGGGAAGGGTGGTGCCGATGCGGCGTCTGCAGCGCACATGGCCCGCCGCCTCAGGCCGCCCGCCCCCCCCGCTCCTCCCCCCTCCAAGGCAGCCCTCCTCCCCTTCGGTTCCTACGGAGGGAGGAGCCGCGTGACGTCACGGCAGGGGCGGGGCCGAAGCGGAAGGGCCTAGCGCGGCGCTGGCCGCCCTCGCCGCCTCCCCGGCTGCGCTCCCGTCGTGGCCGCGCCGCCTTCGTCGCCCCGAGTAGCACGGAACAAAGGGAAGGAGCCGCTCCGGCTGCGCGATGGTGGGCATCCCGGGAACCTCCCAGTGTAAGGCGCGCCTCTTCTTCCCCATTCCGGGGGTTAGCGGGCCCCTCCGGCTCGAGCGAGCGAGCGCCGTCCCACCCGGGAGAGCTGCCCGCGGGGCCCCGGGCGGGAAGGGAAGGAGGACTTCGAGGGATGGGGCGCTTTCCTATTGCAGTTCCGTTATGTCCTTCCCCTTTCTCCTTCTCCCAAACTCCTTTCTTGCAAGCGCTTCCTCTACCCCTCGCACACTCTTCTCCCGTTCCCAAGTCAGATCCTCCTCGCCTTCCCCTTCCTTATCACGCTTTTCCAGGAGGCTCCTTTGCTTCCCATCTGTGGTTCCTCTTCCTCCCCATTTCTTACTCCGTGGGCTTCTTATCTCCTGCAAGGTCTCGGGATGCTTTTTTTCTCCACCACTCCCGTTGTATTTAACCTGGGGCCTCTTATGCTTCTCTTATTCGCATTTCGCTTATTTTTCTTAATTTCATGTACGGTACTGATCGTTTGATTGGGATATAGAAGTGGCGCTTTCTGGAGGAGACCTTTAATTTCTTTCCATTTCCCTCTCTCACTCTCTCTCTGTGCATCTTTGTGTGTGTGGTGTCCGCTCGTTCCATAATAGGGGTGGTGGTAAGGTTAAAATAAAAGTTATGTTTTTGAGAAATCTTAACCATTCCCCACGCCCCTGACTCTTAAAGACTAGTAAAGCTGCCCCTTAGTACTTTGTCTGCAATTTAAAGGATTGTTGATGAATTTTTCTTTTTTACTATGAGTGCATCCCAGAATTAGAAAACTGGCTTGTAGTGGTGTTCTAATAGCTCTGTATTCAGTGGAACAATGTGTGCAGACCCAGCCGATGCAAAGTAGTTAACTAAAGTAATCATGGTAGCATAAGTGGGTAGAATCTGCATGTTTTTACAAATGTATCCTTAGTATACAGAAATTGCATATGTGCTTTGGGGGAAGAAAAAGTATATTCATCACTGTACTGCCTGGCTTAATATAGGCTGTAGAATGGCTTTGCGATAGAAGTCATTAGACAAAAGTAAAGTGTTAGATGTTGGATGTGGGACACATACAAGAAATGTGTTCTGCTTACAGTGCAATTTACACTGTAAACCTCACTATCTCATGTTATGGGTTAGGCCAAGGCTCTGATTTTTAAAGTTTGAATGTCAGGGATGTGGAACCTCTGGTCCTCCAGCAGTTGATGGACTCCTAGTCCCAGTCCCATCAGCCCTAGCCAGCTTAACCAATGGTCAGGGATGATGGGAGTTGTGTCTATGAGATGTCAGGGGTGCAGCTGACCCCCTAGATAAAGTAAAACAGTAGAAATACTTAACTGACCAATTCACATCTGTTTTGCCCCCTCCAACAAAAATCCTGGCTATGCCCATGGTTGTGTCCCTTCAGGTGATGCTGGGCTACAGCTTCCCCATTGCTGATGTATATGGTTACATTAAATATTTTTTAGTGGCTCTCTGTGTATATGAGTGAGTATGTGTGAGTTTGCACTACTGAGGAACCGAAGAAGGTCAGTGAATGAGCAGTTGTGGAGAACAGGCAGGTAGGAAGAATACTCCTTGGTTTGGAAGGAGCATGCATGTTGTTCAATGTTTGAAGGCCCATGTGTAGAATTGGGGGCTATACATCAATATGTTTTGGGCCTTCCTCTTGATCCTTTATCTTTGTCCCCTACAGGAAATTGCTGAACTAGAATTTCTCAGTAAACATGAAGCTGTTTGCTTAGGTCTCAAGTCAAATGAGTGCTTTTATTTCTCCCACTACAGGTGCTAATAAGCATAACAAATCTAGGATGATCACCTGTTATGACTTTGAAATAGTAGCTGTTCATATCTTGTATGCCAGGGTTAGAGTCCATGCTAGACTTTCAGGATCTACTTTGGCTTTTTTTTTTTTACCAGAACTGTAAGATCCACCAGGTAGACCAGGTGCAAAATAGTGGTTTGGGCAGGCAAACATGCTCTTAAGAATGAAGGAATAGGGTGACTCTGAACACAAGCTCAGCCTGTGAATTCACTCCTGCTTTTCCCCAAGTGTTATCTCTTTCAGCAATTTTTTAAATAGATTTTTTTAAGTTTTAGTTTGTTAGTTTTTGTTAGACCATTGGAGTCAGAAATCCTTCCCTGTCTACTGTAAATTGCCCAGAGATTTGCCAGTACATCGACCCCAGTTCTCCACGAACTCCTCTTGTATACATTTAAAGTTGCATAAAATTGTCATAAACCCTCATGCACACACACTATCTGACAGTTGATGGTAACACTTCACACATCTGAGGAATGAGCTCTAGTCCATGCAAGTTTATGCCACAGTAAATCTGTTTGCCTTTAAGGGTACAGCTATACTCTTTGTTTTTGCTACAGTAGACTTAACACAGCTACCCCTCTGGAAGTTCTTAGACACATTCCTAAGCGCTGCTTTCTGCAATGCATTTTCAGTTCAGTCAAGTCACATCTGTTTCTCACTACCTTGCCTGTTCTGTCCCAACATCCACAAAAACATTCCCATTTCTGTTGTGGCTTGCTTCACCATAGTGTTTTTCTTTGTCCAGTATTCTGATCCATATGTTTTAAAATAGCCCCCCCCCCTGCCCCCATGCTATGCAGGAGAAATGTGTGCAAAGAGAATTCAGAGAATGGTAGTAAAAGACGAAGTGTGAGAGATCCAACCATCTCTTTTTATCAGCAAATTTTCTTTTCAGGTTTGTGGGTGCTTCTATTATCATCCTAGTGAATTCATTTCACTTAAGGTGTGCACAAATACATTTGATGTTACTCTGTAACCCTCTTGTCACGCTTTTTGCGCCACGGCTGCATTTTCTATATTCGTGTGCTTTCCACATGAATTCTAACAGTTTTATTTCTTGTTAAAAAACTGTTCTCTCCCCTTTCATAAGTGAGTGGCTTGAGGCTCTCAGAGGTCTGATTATGCGCCAGTTTCTCTGTGGCATAGAGGTCTGGCTATTCTCTGGTGTTTTGTTTCTGTTGGAAACAAGATAGTGAACTTAAACTGTGGGTTTGATCCAGCCCTTCCTTTTGACTAGCAGATGGCTCCAAGTCTTCTTTGATAACCCCAGAAATATCTTCTGCAAGGACCATAGCCTAGTTTACTTTCTTAACCAACATATTAAAAAGTGTATTTGCAAATGGTTCTAAGATGTTGGTGGTGGTGATGATTATAATAATGTTTAAAAATGTCGCAACCCCCTGAGTTGTTGCCAGTGTGGAGCTCTATTTCTCTGTGTCATCTGTGTTGGGTGAGGCTAGGCACATCCCTGATTACTGCTTGGACACATTGGTAGGCTGGATGAGGGCCAATAAACCAATGACAAGTCAATGGTTCTGTGGTTGAGGGCTTCATAAACCTGGCCAGAGGTTTTTCAACCTTTTTGGCTCCCTTGACCAACTACATTCTTTCTGCGGCACCCCTGTGGGACTCAGGAGCCCAATTATGTCACCCCTTGCCTGCAGAGCTGGCAACCTCTCACCCTTTTTCGAACACCCTCCCTTCCCTCAGCCTCCCCTCTGCTTGGGAGTCCTCTGAGCAGCTGCAGCTGTTGCCCCTGTCTCTGAGCTGCCCCTCTGCCCCAAAGAGAGTTGCCTCCTGACACTGCCCCACAGGGGCCTGGGCAGCGCCCCTGGCCAGCCCATGAGGCACCATTTGCCTGGGGTGCAACAAACAGCTGTGCAAGCCTTTGGGAGGCAGAGATGCAAGAGGGTATCAGGAGGGAGGGAAGGAAAGAGGGGCAGAGGCACACTGGTTGAAAACCACTGACATAGGCTGTTCTACATGAGGTTGCACTGCCTCTGAAGTGGCAGGTGCATAGTTTGGGAGTACTCCTAGATCAAGCAGTATTACTGGAGGTTGAAGTGGCCTCTGTGGCTAGGAGCATCTTTTGGGATAACAGTTTTGCTAACCATGATCAGTAAGGTGAAGGTACCTCTGACCATTAGGTCCAGTTGCAGACGACTCTGGAGTTGCGACGCTCAACTCGCTCTGTAGGCCGAGGGAGCCTGTGTTTGTCCTCAGACAGCTTCCAGGTCATGTTGCCAGCATGACTGAGCCGCTTCTGGCGAACCAGAGCAGCGCACGGAAACGCTGTTTATCTTCCCGTCGGAGCGGTACCTATTTATCTACTTGCACTTTGACATGCTTTGGAACTGCTAGGTGGGCAGGAGCTGGGACTGAACAGCAGGAGCTCACCCCGTCGCGGGGGTCCGAACCGCCAGCCTTCCGATCGGCAAGCCCTAGGCTCTGGTTTAGACCACAGCTCCACCCGCGCCCCTTGATCAGTAAGGTTTGCACATTGTATCTGTGCAATGTCTTTCTTCCTGCCCCTTTCTCCTCCTCTTCAAATGGGCTGTGCTGCTTTGAGGAATGGGAAGAAGAAAAACCAGTGAATCTTACTGGACTGTAATGCAGCAAAGGACATCTTTTTTGCGTTGTGTTTTTCTGCTGAGGAAAAGGAAGCAATGTGTTGTTTATTTATTTACATTTATATACCACCTTTATCTTCCAAGGATCTCAAGGTGGTATACATGATTCTTCTCCTCCCCATATCATCCTCACAACAATCCTGTGAGGGAGGTTAGGCTAAGAGACTGTGACTGGTCCAAGGTCTCCCAGGTCAAAGTCCAGTACTCTAACGATTATGCCACACTGAACCCTGAACTGAACAGAAGTTGGGAGGTAGGTTAAGCTAAGAGACAGTAAACTTACCCAAAGCTATCTAATGGGCTTCAAAGCAGTGTGGGAATTGGAAATTCAGTTTCCTCTATCGAAACTCAACATTCTATCCTCCTCATCATACTGGCTTATTTATGAGCCTTTTTCTGATGACTTATTACATTGTATTTTGGAAGAGATATGGAAATGTATTGTCCTCCCTTAAGAATGTGGGAGTAAGTTTGGAAGAACAAAGTAAATTACATTCTCTTAGGAGATCTGCTTCTTGATTACAATGAATCCTTATGCACTTGAAAAGATAATGCCTCTGGGCACAGAATACTGTCCTTTGTAAAATATTCAGAGGAATATAGAGGAAGTTGAAATGTGTCTCACTTTGTGATGGTTGTGCTGATTGTAGAAACAGAATCATAGACTTAAAGAGTTGGAAGGGTCATCTAGGTCAGACTCAACCCCCTACAATGCAGGAATCTCAACGAACCTGCCTATCCCTTGAATAACAATTTGTGGTTTAGATGCAGGACCATCATTAGGATCTAACTGTGTTCTTTATTGAAGGAGATTGGCTACTTAAGCACAATAACTTTTTTAAAAGGTGTTGCAAGTTCCTTAAGTGGCATGCTGAGTTCAGGATTACACCTTTCTTGGGTGGGATGGAGTGGGGAGGGGGATGATGACCATCTCCAGGGTTGGGAAACTGTGGTGCTAATTGCGAAAAGCCCCTGAATTTCAGTGGGTCTACTCTGAGTAAACCTTAGTTGGATAGAACCCATATTGTTGAATTAGTTATAAGAAAAGCCATTTGATTTCTTCTGCTTTTCGGCTGTCTTGTTCTTTTAATCCGCACTCCAAAAACTGTGAAGGCTGTCAACTCTTTATAACAGAAGGTTTAAGTCCTATGAGTAACAAAGAGCTTTCCATTTAGCACTTAGGCTAAATGTTGCTTACCTCTTGGTAGCCATTTTTCTAAACCAAAAAATAACTTTTTCTGGAAGGATCTTTATTCCAAACTGTGATCATTTTGGTCAGTGCAATCTCATTTTAAGTATATATAAGGTTTAGCCAAAGTTATAATTCTAACTCCAGAAATGCAGTGAGTGTACATTATAAGTAGGGATGTTACTTCAACTTTTAAGATCTAATAGAGTCAATACATTGAGTTCATGCAGTTCAGCTGCTTGACCTGCCGATATTGGTTCTGCGCTAAGATAAACCTATTGACTTTAACGTTTTGTTGGTATTGATAAGGTGTGGAAAAGAGGATGATTAAACCTGGCTTATAGGTTCAAAGAGCCAAAATATCAATTTTTACAAAGGTCTTGTCTTCTGTAGAAAGGAGCAGCAATCTGTACTAGATTAATATTCTTTAGATCCAAGAATATTCTTCTTCTTGAAGGAACAGGACTCTCTGATCTAGCAATGGTTCCCCAGCTATGACCGCTCCTGGACACAGAAGATCTGGCCACAAGTTAGTCATCCTCTTGTAACATCCCAACTGCATAGCTGGCAATGTTTTCCTTTTTTTAAGGGAAATTCCCTTCTTCGGAATAGGATTCCTCACAAGAAAAGTGAAAAGTTGACAGCTATGTCCATCTGGGTTATTGCAATGTGTTATATATAAGGCTCCCTCTCAAACTTTGGAAGCTTCAGTTAGTGCAGAAAGCAGCCACCCAAGTTTTGACTGGCACTACATGCTTGGCTCACATCTAGCCTGTTTACAAAGAATTTCACTGACTGCCCATTTGTTGCTGGTCCCAGTTCAAAGCCTGGTGCTTAACTATAAAGGCCTAAATGGCTTGGGACCATAGTACAGTGGTACCTCAGGTTACATATGCTTCAGGTTACAGACTCCGCTAACCCAGAAATAGTACCTCGGGTTAAGAACTTTGCTTCAGGATGAGAACAGAAATTGTGCTCCGGTGGCGTGGCAGCAGCAGGAGGCCTCATGCGTTCCAGAGGTCTGTTCTTAACTTTAAGCTGTTCTTAACCTGAGATACCACTTTAGCTAATGGGGCCTCCTTTCTGTTCTCATCCTGGGGAAAAGTTCTTAACCCGAGGTACTATTTCTGGGCTAGCAGAGTCTGTAACCTGAATCGTATGTAACCAGAGGTACCACTGTACTTGAAGGAGCAATTCCTTCCATACCAACCCTCCTGCATACTAAGGTCGTTGACCAGTAACTTTGGCCCCATCTGTACTATACATTTAAAGCAGGATCATACTAATTTCAACAGTTCCGGCTTCCCTGAAAGTATCGTGGCAACTGTGCAGTTTGTTAAGGGTGCTGAGAGTTGTTAAGAGACCCCTCTTCCCCTCGCAGAACGTCAGTTTCCAGAGTTTCCTGAGAAGAGGGATTGATTGATAAACCACTCTGGGAATTGTAGCTCTGTAAAAGAAATAAGAATTGCCTACCAGCTCTCAACACCCTTAATAAACTAAAGTTCCCAGGATTCTTGGGGGAGGGGGAAGACATGACTGTTTTAAGTGATATGAATACTGCTTTAAATGTATAGTACAGATGGGGCCTTTCTCTATATAAACATCTCTGCTGGAGATGAGGCTTGCATAAAAAGGGGCTCTTTTGGTAGTGGTGTGTCCTCCATGGAATTAAGTATGTGCAGAACCACATTGCTATCTTTTAGGTGTTGGGTACCCACTTTTTATTATTCATGCGAGCATTTAAAAACATTTCCACTATTTTAGTTTTTTTAGTACTTTTGTAATAACCTCCCCCCTGCTACTTCTGGCAAACTGTCTTGAAATATGTAGCATTTCTTTTTATTCAATTTGTATACTGCCCTGTCTCTGGTAACAATTTCTTGTTCATTGCAATAACCCTGGTCGGTTGCCATTATTCTCCTTGGAAATTGCAAACTGCATTGGGCAGGTTTGGGTTTTACAGTACTTCTAAAATACTTAATTGATTTCAAGCAGTATAAAATAATAGCAGACGCAAGGTGGTGGTGGGAGATTATTTGCCTAGGCTTCCTACTAAAAGTTGATTCAGGGAGGTACAGAAAGGAGCAAGTGAATCATCTAGTCCAACCCCCTGCAATGTAGGAATCTCAGCTAAAGCATCCATGATGATGAACAGTTGCTCTGACTTTGGGTCTTGGCACTCCACCTACTGCCATCATAATATTATCTTACTGGGTGTTGGATCTGAAATCTAACTGGCAGATTAAAATGTTAGTATTTTCCATTTCTCCACTGATCCTTTAAGAAGTAGCTAGCTTGAGTAAATGTTTTGCATGCTTTACTGAGCTGAAATGTTTCATCTGAAATACAGTGGAGAAAGCCTCCTGGCACTCTAAATGCCAAGTTACAATGTCAGCAGAGCCGTCTTAATGTTGGGCTTTATTGGACAATATATGTTCACTCGATATCATCAGTGTGTTCTTCTGCTTCCTTGCTTACTTCGTTTCTCTATGGCTTACTGCAAACATGAATGAATAGTCTCCCAGGGAGGAGGTGATGGCCGCTTTGCTCCTCCCTGGTGATCCTGCTGCCCTGGACTAAGCCTTTTGGAGCAAGCAGAACATGAGCTTAATCATCTTCTCCCAGTTTCATCTCCCAGCAACTGGTATGCTGAGATGTAATGCCTCACACCCCTGATACTGGAGGTAATATATAGCCACAAATGACAAGTGGCTATTGATAGACAAATTCATGGAGGATAAAGCTAATTCCTTTTGAAAACTGTCCAAGTTGGCAGCTATCACTGTATCTTGTGGTAGCAAATTCCACACTTTATTGAACCTCATCAAGGCTGTAGACTAGCTCCTGGCTGGCAGACTTTTCACAAACCCCATGGAAGCTGCATTAGGTTTGCCACAGGAAGCGTGAGAGATAATTATTCTCCCCCTTCCTTCCTTTTCTGTCACACTTGGAAAGGTAACGGTACCCATTTCATCCCCCCCCTTGTCTCTTAAGCCATTTCCATGTGTGTCTCTGGGCTTTGGGGCCTAAAGGGTCTTGCCTCACCTCTTTTAATCCTAGAGCAGACCATAATACTCTCCAGGGTGCAGAACTGAGCTTTATCTGGTGACATCACTGGCTTTTCTGGCATTCCAAAAACCGAAACAGTAACTTGTGCTAAGCTTGTTTTATCTCTGGCCATGTTTTTTTGATTAAAGACAAAGCTCAGTAAATATTTTTTAAATGATTGAATTTTGAAACTATGGAAAACACATGTTGGTAGTCGGACATGCTGAACGCCATGTGTGATCAGCCCCATGCCCTCTTTGTGAGCTTAGGAGTGTGAATGTAGATCTGAGAGCTGTGGGTGACAGGTTTATCTGGAATGATTGGCAAGGATTTTTAAAGCAAGAGGGGATTTACTTACTTATGCACCCTCCCCTCCTTTCCTCTTCCCCTCCTTTCCTCTTATTCTCAGAAAAAGGAAATTGGGATCACATTAAAGGCCTAATTGGTTTGGCTCCAGCAAATAGCTCAGCGGCTGCCAAACAGTTAATTTATTGTGTGAGAGTTTGGCCATGTGTTGAACAGCAAATTTGTCCTGAGCAAAAAAGATCTTTGTACACTGTACATGTATTCATTCAACAGACCCCCTTTTTACAAGTGGACTGTTGCACAGGCCACAAGGGAAATGTAAAAGACAATACCTGGGCCTGTTTTACATAATGCTTAGAATCTGACAAAACCCAGTCTTTCAATCTTCAGCAAGGCTTGTTTGAGACAGTGGGCAAGTAGTCACGGTCTTCTTGAGCCCTGGGCTCCTTAGAAATATACCCTTTTCAAACAGGTCAAAGAGATGGTAATTCTATCCAACTAGCTTAGAGAGAAGATTTATGCTGCTGAACCATTTATAGGTTGCTTGTTCTTTGGAGCAAATTCTGATTCTGACATGGATTTTGACTGAAATTCACTGGGGGAAATAATATATCTATGCTGAAAACAACAGGATTCTCCAGGCTGTCACCTCATGGCAGAGCCAGGTGGAGAGATCCTCTACCCAGCTCCTGCTGGGCATTTTCTCTCTCTCAGAGTTTGGAGGAAGGGCGAATTGGAATGCACTCTTATCTGGCTGGCTTCCTGCATAACTGTGCTTTGTTCTTGCCAGCCATCCTGTACTTGTGATGGACTGGTCGTGGTGTTGGTGTGTGCTAATGTTAGGTTGCAAGCATGAGTTGTGTTCTGTTGCATCTATTCTCAGTGTCTGATGCCACAGAATTTTGGAAGAAAGGCTCAAAATTTCGCAATTGCTCTAATTCATGAAACCCCTATATACATAAAATGTAATTTTTTTTAGCTTAGTTTTCAGCATTAAAACACAGCCATCTGAAAATATATTTATTTCTCGTTTGCCTGTGGATTGGATATTGTGTTGTGGAAATATTTCGAAAGTGCTAAATTATGTCTGAGATGTAATTTATGGTTTTTCACTGGTGAACAGCTAACATTATGTTACAAGGCTGCTTCCAGAAAAACTGAAACGGTATCTTTGCTTCTGAGCTCTATAGCATTTGTGTGTCAATGGCCATTTACCCTTGACTTGGCACAACTTTTTAAAGATCAGTGATCTGAATGTTCTCAGCATTATATGAGTTCTTTAAAGCCCACGAAAAAGGCACTTGTGGCTATGGCGAATAGGAACTAGGATTTGCAACTGTGTGGCAGGGTATTTGACAAACTATAGTTGCATCTGCGTCATAGCACTGCTAGGGTGTGTCATGAATTTGTTTGATACTCAGACTCAGTGGGATTGCTTAGCAGATGTAGGTCTGCCTACTTTCAACGGAAATTGTGTACTGCCCATTGTGTGTGGTGTGGCACTTCAGATTGTTTGGAGCAGCTTCTATGCGATTCCCAGATGGTCTCTGTCTTAGCAACTCTCAGAGCCAGGCTTGTATAGCATGGGTAGGCAAACTAAGGCCCGGGGGCCGGATGTGGCCCAATCGCCTTCTAAATCCAGCCCATGGATGGTCCGGGAATCAGAGTGTTTTTACATCAGCATGTTTGAACTCTTTTGTTGGAATTCTAGTCATCTTAAGTTGAGCCGCTGAGGCAAAATAAGCCCCTAAGACTTATATCTAATGAAGCCTTGATTTTTGTTCAAGTCTAGTATTTTGTTCAAGTCTGCTGAATCTGGAAGTCCCAGTGTTCTTACGAAATCATTAAAACGTTCCTCCCCTCCCCTGTTTCCTCTGGAGGTGCTGTTACATTAGCATTAATGTAGCTGAATGCTAATGTGGCTGGATGCTAACCATCTTTTGTGGGGAACTGTAGGGAGGAAGATGAGATCAAGCTGTTGAACTTCTTTGTAGGCAGGCAGATTTTGCTGGAGGCCACCTGGGGCTGCCACATGTTCTTCTGACACACAGGCTGACACACTCAGCATGCGCCAGTTTTTAAGTTTGCAGCAACGCCATGCAGAAGTCATTTCTTTGTCCAGAAAGGCTGAGAGTGTTTTGAGGCAAGCAAACTGATGATCAGCAGCATTTACACATAACAGTCCTCTCCAAACTTCCTCCTTTGGTTCTACTCCAGAGCTAAATGCAATTAATTTCAATTAATTAAAAGGTTTTAATGTTCATGGCTGAAGAGGGGGAAAAACAACTTGTGTGGTCAGAGAGCAACCAGGTATAATGCTTCTACACCTGTGAATCTTTGAGAGTTGCTTCTTAACTGGATTTTTTACTGTGACAAGTTATATTCTCGAAGTCAGGAATTTCTTCAGATTCTTTCCCCCATGCTCTTGAAAAGAAGGTGATATACGACCAAAAAAACCCCCCAACATTGAACAGAAACAACTGCCTTGGTAAGTAATAAAATGAAAGCAATAAAGTAAAAACAGGATTTTAAAAAAGATGCTAGAAACCTGTCTCCTCTTGCCAGTTGTGTTTTCTGGCCCAGATGTTAAGCATCCCAGTTGCTTAACTTTGGAGAAAGGAAGTGACATGCATCAAGCTTGTTAATGGCAATGCCAGCAGTGTTCATGCCCCTGCTTCCCTTTCTACCAGAGCACTGTTGTAGATATGGCTCCCTTTAGGGTACAATGCTTTTTAATTAGTGCCTCTGCCGCTGTAATGCATTAATGAATCAATTGATAAGTTGTTGCAATTGATCGACTAATTCCTCTCCCCCCAGCTGTATTTAAACTGCATTTTTGACAAGAAATGGAAAAAAAAGCTTGACTAATTATTTGCAAACGCTAAATGGCTTATAG
Organism: Podarcis vaucheri; assembly: GCF_965113315.1. Taxonomy (NCBI): domain Eukaryota; kingdom Metazoa; phylum Chordata; class Lepidosauria; order Squamata; family Lacertidae; genus Podarcis; species Podarcis vaucheri. Next base: position 77,435,203 of record NC_138764.1, read on the forward strand.
GAGATTAGGAATGGCATATGGAGCCTTTCACTTGGAGGTCACTGGATCAGCTGCAGCCCAGGTTGGCATTGATGAAGTTATTACCATCTGACAGCTGTTTACTGGCCTGTGTGAAATGAATGGCTGGTTTTAGTCTATTTCCTATCGGACAGGTGTCCCTGCCACAGTTGGTCCCCCTTCTTGGCAGTCTCTGCAGTGATACCAGGGATGATTAGGCTGCTCAAGCTGGGCACTCCTTGGGCTCCTTGAGGCAGAACGCTCCAACTGTATTACTGGTGCCATCTGAGGCGTCGCAGTGCTAGACTGTGCTATGCTCCGTTTTGTGCTGTCAGAGAGCAGTGTGGGCCTTGCACACTTTTGTAAAAGACTGAGGATAGGTAGAAATAGGCAGTGAAACGGCATGCCACGAGTGCAAAATCGCTCGGAAGTCAAGTAACTTTATCCTCAAAAGTGCATAAGCTTCTTGGTCACTGTGGGTCTTCGAGTGCTCAAGAGGTTCCTTCTCCCATGCTCAGAGTCAGTAATCTCCAGACCGTTGGACGGCTGGCTGGTAGAGGATACAATGTGAGCTGCAAGACGAGTCTTTTTCACAGCCTCCACTGTCACATGGTAGGGACGATTACCGGTATATGTTCTTACCAATGTTCAAAGCAAGACTTGTGCCTCTTGTGCTCCTGTCTTGACCCAGCCAAGGAGCTTCTCAGGCTCCAAAATGCCAGAGAGGACACTCAGGAGCTCATGCAGAGTGCCATTGCCTGGTCGTTATCAGAGGCAGCAAGGTGGGGATCTTATTACCCTGATACTCCAATTTTTGCACTTGTTGCCTATGAGATACCTGGATGGTGGCATGCAAAAGGGCATTTTTGGTACCGGCCACCAGATATGGAAGGGATGCGGGTGGCGCTGTGGGTTAAACCACAGAGCCTAGGACTTGCCGATCAGAAGGTCAGCGGTTCAAATCCCCGCGACGGGGTGAGTTCCCATTGCTCGGTCCCAGCTCCTGCCAACCTAGCAGTTCGAAAGCATGTCAAAGTGCATGTAGATAAATAGGTACTGCGCTGGCGGGAAGGTAAACGGCATTTGCGTGTGCTGCTCTGGTTCTCCAGAAGTGGTTCAGTCATGCTGGCCACATGACCCGGAAGCTGTATGCCGGCTCCCTCAGCCAATAAAGGGAGATGAGCGCTGCAACCCCAGAGTCGGCCATGACTGGACCTAATGGTCAGGGGTCCCTTTACCTTTACTTTACCAGATATGGAACTCTCCCATTTTTTTCCTTCAGCTGTTTTAAAACTTACTGTAAACACTTCTTATTCTGCTATGACTTTGGGCTGCACAATTCCCCCATGCTCATTCTGTTGCTTGTTATGATTACTTTGCATATCAGTGGATTTGATTGTTTTTATAATTTGCATCGTTAGGTGGCCTGTATTCCCATGGGGAGGATAGGAAGGATATAAATTTGTGGAAATAAATAGAAATATCATTGATTAAGTCAACCTGTCTCTCAAAAGCAGCTTACCCAATATAATTAAAAGGCTGGTATGAATGAGGAAATGCTGCTGTAAACACTGAAGGTGAGAGAAGGTGCAGGAGCACTTTTTAAAAAAAGGCTATCTAGGAAATACTGCCACAAAGTTGCCTGGGTCACAAATGGTCTTCAAGTTGCCATGGGTCTGAGTTGTGGTTATATTGTATGGTTTTACATTCCATAGAGGCTTGTCATTTGAAAGTTGTTTTGTGCTAGAAATGCTAGTTTCTAGTTTGTTTGATATGTATTTAGACCTGCTGTTTGTTTCAAAAATATAGAAGTGCTGTAGTTTGTTTTGCAGGTATCTGCATCACTGCTGCAACAGAATTGTTGTGTTCTGTCAACAGATAACATTCATTTATATATATATTTTAAATAATATATATATATATATATGAGAGAAAGATTGAAAGAGTTATTGGAACAGGATGGTGTAAGGAAAGTCAACATGAAGTTACTGACACCTACTTCCTATGGGGAAAGGAAAGAGAATGGCTGCAGAGGAAAAGCGAGACTGCAGACAAGAGTGGCTGATCCCCAGATCTATAAACAGAAGGGAGAGGTGGAATAAGGGCAAAGAAGGAAGGACGAAATGCACGTTAGTTTACATTGAACTAAGCTAATGGATGGTGATGGTGCCAAAACCTCCCAATAAATTGCACATTAATTAATATCTCCTGTGCCAGCCACGCAGTCTGGAAGAGATCCTGTAATTCTCCTTTTGACCTCTGCTCCCTTCTCCCCTGGCCATTCTGGCTTTTGATTGGTTTCCTGTCTTAAGTGAAAACCACAACCTTTCAGGCCTCCTCTAAGGCAGAATGAAAGGCACATGGTGGTGGTGTAAGAGGAGCCCCTCGCAGTCCTCTGCGCTTGGGTGGGCGTGCTGGTCCTTCGTAAACTAATAGCTCCCAGCACTGTTGCTGAATCAGACTTCCTGGAGCCACGAGTGGAGAGCTTGGAATGCCAGGCCAGGCAGAAAAAGGTCTGTCTTTTTTCCTCCCCTGGCCATATTCATTCTCTCTCTCTATATATATATATATGCACACATATTTGGAGATACTGTACAAATTGGAAGGTTGTGATCAGTGAAAGGATGAGAGGGAAGCATTCCAGTATTGAACCTGCAAATTAATTGTTTTTTTGTTTGAATAATACAGTATTGGCTGCAAGGAGGATCACTATGTAAATTGTTGGAAGAGCCCCTTAAAACCGATACTAACACATAACAGTTTAATCCTGTACTTAAAGTCCTTTAAAATTCAATGGGGCTTCATCCTGGGTAAGTCAGTATAGGGTTGCATCCTAAGTTGGTTTTTGTTTAAATATAAATACAGGATCTGCTTAACAAAAGCACTGATCAAGATGTAATTCAACAGCAGTCTTCTGGCACCTTAGAAATTAGCAAATTCATTATGGTGTAGTAAGCTTTCTTGAACAGCACTGCATGCATGAGGCGGTACCCTGAATACACAATTTGGGTTGTTTTTCCTAGTGGTGGGGGGGAGAAGAGAGAGCTACCTTTATCTTTACTTTCCTTATTTCATTTTCTCTGGACTTTTTCTATCTATCATTCCCACCTCCCTACAACCATGCATATGTGTGCTTGCCACTAGATAACACTTCATGTTTCCGATGAAGTTGATTATACAGTGGTACCTCTGGTTATGAACTTCATTTGTTCTGGAGGTCCGTTCTTAACCTGAGGTACCACTTTAGCTTAATGGGGCATCCCGCTGCTGCCACGCCACTGCCACACGATTTCTGTTCTCGTCCTGAGATAAAGTTCTTAACCCGAGGTAGTACTTCCGGGTTAGCGGATTCTGTAACCCAAGGTGTTTGTAACCCAAGGTACCACTGTAGTCCACAAAAGCTTATGCTGCAATAAATTTGTAGGTCTCCTGGAGGCAAAACAGTAAGGACTAAGCACGTTTACTTATTTGTACCAGTACACATTCTGATTCTCTTCTGCATTACAGCTCACGTGAAGACCATCTGCATACCTCAAAAATAATGTAAGGGAACCTTAGGCGTTATTTTTAATGTGTGTGAAAAATGTATTTAGGTTTAAAGCTAAAAATCTGGAGATTCGCAGCAAGGTTTTTGTGTTGCTAGTAGTGAAGGGAGCTTGAAACTAGAATTTTATAATTCGTACATTCAAAACACCTACTTCAAGCCCTCCAGTTGTCATTGGACTCTAATTCTAGGAGTCCAGTGGTGAGAGTTCAGAGGCGTTGTAGTGCCACCAACATCTGATTCTTCACTCCTCTCCTATCTTGTTCAGACAGCTATTCAGCCAAAGACTTTTTGTTGCCTTGTTTTGTAGTTCCACAAAGGTATGAACTCCCTATTGTCATGCATAACAAATTGCTGCATTGGAGTAATTAACCTCAGAAGCATCTTTCTCACTACTAACATCCTCTCCCAAGTAAGGTCTTAAGCTGTTCGTCTGATCACTCCACCCCCCCCCCCGCTTGATTTAGGCACAGGTGGGACTGAAGTTTGGAACTTACCATAGTTAAACAAAACTCTAATATTACATTTCCCTGTTATTTTTGTTTGTTTAACAAAATTTACACACCACTTCATTGTAGCAAAACCTCTCAACAGTTTACAAGATATTTATAAATTACGATTCTATCATCGTAGTTAAAAAGATTTATACATAACTAAAAGTAACAGCAGAAAAGGGCAAAATATGTCAGTGTTTGAATGTTGTCTAAATAAAGTTTGGCAGCAAAATATAAGGTTGCCTAAATGAAGAGTGTTTTAAGCTTACACTGAAAAGGGTTGTAGAAGATAGGTTATTCATATATCTACATGAATATGCATACAGGTCTGATGAAATGAACTTTCTTGCTGTGAGCTCATCAAAAGAGGCCCTGTTTTATCTCCCTTGGATTGTCTGAAATAGAGTACCGTATTTTTCGCTCTATAACACGCACCTGACCATAACACGCACATCGTTTTTAGAGGAGGAAAACAAGGGAAAAAATATTCTGAATGAAACAGTGGACGTATCATTTTTGTGCTTCATGCTGTGGCCACAGACATGTGATCTGATGGTGAATTTGGGGTGACCCAATGCAAAAATCCTGAGAATCCCTGTGGATCCATGCTTTGTAACCACGTTTTTGCACCATTGCAGCCCCAGGCAACAGTGGGTGCGTGATTTTTTTTTTGGGGGGGGGGCAGGCTGTAGCCATGGACATGCTATGTGATCTGATGGTGAATTTTGGCTGACCCAATGCAAAGATCCTGAGGATCCATGTGGATCCATGCTTTGTAACCACATTTTAAGTGGGGAGGGAAGGAAAAACACAGAAGGCTAAGAATGCAGGAGAGGGCTATAAAGTGAGGAAAGGAAGGCAAAAGTTTCCCCCCACCCACCCACACAAGCCAGCCACTGTTTAAGGATTTCATCCTTTTAAATGGAAGAAAGCATATTTGAATGCTGTGTGTCTCCAAAAACAAAAAGCAGGAAGTCAAATCAGAATTTTAAGCCGAACCTGTAATCTCTCTTCCCTTCACAAACATTGTTCCTTCCGGAGCAGGGACAGGATAGAGCGACGCTCTGCTTTCCTCTCTACTTGCCTGGAGGGGAGGGGCTTTCCCTGCTCTTTGTTCCGTTTGAGCAAACACAGCAACGAAACAGAGAGGGCGGGCAGTAAGACCCTGAGGCAGAATGCAGGAAAGCAGCCACTTCCTGTCTCACGGAGCTCCCTTCTCCCTGAAGCGCGGTTTGATTTTTGCCTTATTTTTCGGCTCCAGAGACCACACATTCGCTGCATAACACGCACAGACATTTCCCCTTCCTTTTTAGGAGAAAAAATCTGCGTGTTATAGAGCGAAAAATACGGTAAATGTCCTTGGAAGTTGAAGCCTTTTTGATAGTGGCACCTAGGCTCTGCAAAGCCTCCTTTTGTGGAGCCGTTTGGTTCCCTCTGTGCTAAGTTTTAGACATTACTGCTATTTCAGAGGATGTTTAGGATCAGTGATTTATATTCAGTTTCAGCCATGTTTGGCGTAGACTTGTAATTGTTGCGCGTGACAAGATAGGCCCATCAATTTCAGTCGGTTTACTCTGAGTAAAACTTAGTTGGATACAACCCAATACTGTATTTATTTAATGTGTGGTTAGTTTTACAGGTCATCAGTTTTTTTGTTTTTGCTTTTTCTGCTGTTGTATTGTTGGCTGGCTTATTTATTTTTTAATTGGTGACAATATTTTTTTCCTTGGGGATCCTTATTGGACAGAAGAGTAGAACATAAATATCTAATTCAGGTTGCAATTTTTAATATTTCTCCTTTTCAAGTAATAGTTCAGGAGGTGGCTGCTTTCTTCCCTCATATCCTGCAGCTGACACGATTCTCTGGCAGTATCGAGGTTTGAGAGTAATTAATTTGTTTGCTGAAACTTCAAGTGTAAACTGATCCCAGCTTAATTGATGGTATCCAATATCCTAAGCAGTATGACAGACCATTTCCAAATTAAAACTGTTCAAATGTTGAACCAATGCCTGGAGGTGTGAGACAGACATGTTGGAGGCAGTCAGATTCTAGAATAGGGTTCCAAACTGCTTCTTTCAAGGGGAGCACTTTCTTCTTTTCTATTATTATTATTTTATTCCCATTTCACAGTTCTGATTGCAGCGAGAGGGGTCAGTTGGCATTCATTCATTAGACCTTATTTGGCCTTCGGTAGCTGATATAAGTAAAAAAAACCTGCTCCTTTTCCCTTATGGGGTACCCAAGAGCCCATATAGAGTCCTTTTGTAGGTTCTCTATCAGTAGGAGAAAATAGCAGAGACCAACCAGAGAATATTGAGAAGCAAAGCAGCTACTGAGCCTGATCTTTATTAACTGTTGCAGCAGGTTGCTCCCCCACATGCAGGAGAGAGGAGGAGGACCCAGAGCCATGCGTGCAAGCCCTTATATAAATTGCCCACCCTGGAGTCCAAGACCACCCCCGGAACCATCATACATCACAGAAGGGGTGTAGCCCAAGACCACCCCCCAGATACATCATACCCACATCACAGAAAAGGTGGTCTACAACAGAAATCTGAGTGTGTTGTTTATCTCCTGTCTGGCAGCTTACCTGATTGCATTATCTGGATTTTTGGCCACTCTTGTTAATGTAACTACAGTGGTACCTCGGGTTACATACGCTTCAGGTTACACACTCCGCTAACCCAGAAATAATGCTTCAGGTTAAGAACTTTGCTTCAGGATGAGAACAGAAATCGTGTTCCGGCGGCGTGGCGGCAGCAGGAGGCCCCATTAGCTAAAGTGGGGCTTCAGGTTAAGAACAGTTTCAGGTTAAGAACGGACCTCCGGAACGAATTAAGTACTTAACCCGAGGTACCACTGTACTTAATTCCTGAATCTAGGTCACAGGTCAGAGGCTCGCACTCTGTTCATATCTTGAATGTTCCCTTAAGACAGGATTTGTGAGGAAAGAGACAATGGGGAGGTTTCCCACTTTGACCTTGCAGAGAAATATTTGAGGTCAATTTGTTCAGGACCTAATCTGTGGGGTTTCAGACATGTGGTTTATATATACAGTTATGAACATTTAATTTTTTAATATATGACCTTAAAATTCTTATAACAGTAGCCCTACCAAATCTTAACTGAAATGTAGAGTGGGGTGGCAATTCAGGAGTTTTGTTCAGAAGCAGTGAAATTGCTTTCTGAACACAAGCGCTTTATTTGTAGAACTCTTACTGCAAGATGGTCCCAGCTATTGCACAGAGCACAAGTCTTTTTGAAGAGGTCAGTTTGTGTAGCAAATTATACTTTAGGTGCTGGATCAGGGTCAGAAGTGTAAAAATGCCCCCTCAGCATTTGATTTATGTTGTTTAAATACTCACAAAAGTTATAAAGGAGAGACCTACTTGAGCTTATGCTATGAGGAGAGGAGTGGCTATCTTACCACAGCAAAATTGACCCTGCATCCCTAAATCAGATCGCTTAAGAAACAGTCTGACAGCAGCTTGTTGTAAAAGTGTTGAGAGTATTCAGTTACATTGCACACTGTCTGAGTCCGTTAAAATCAATGGGGCATGGATTTCATTGCATGCTTACTTGAAGTTAGGATATACTCTCCAGTAATTGCATAGGGCTGCAGCCTTTTTTCCTCTTAACTGCTGCTGTGCTGGTATTAACATATTAATAGCATGCTGACTCATGCATACTGAGTAATTATACCTGTACAGGTCTTCTGATCTGAGGCATTCGTACTGAATAGAAGTTATTTCCCCAGGCAGAAAATACTTCTGGTCTTTCACAGGGAACCATTTGTGGGCAGTGTTTTCTATTTGTGGGCAGAAAGTGAGGAGAAGCTATCCCTTACATGACCTTACACCAGACCTTCCTGTGTTTGCAGGGTTTCACTATCACAATGAGGCTTCTAAACATGTTTACCCAGTGCTCTTAAAACTCTCCTTCACACCCCCTCTCTCAACACAGGAAGGTCTGAAGTGCAACTAGAATGGCCAGGGTCTCTGGAGATGGGGTTTGCATGCTTGCCCCATTGTGTTTGCCCGAAGAGGACTAATGATTCTTGCATTCCAAAGAAAGAGGGCAATAAAGGTATATTTAAAGCTCATCAGCCAGGAAGGTGGTCTCTATCACTTCCCTACTGGAGTGGCATGGATCCTAATAAATGCCTTAAGTACATCAATGGCACACCAATGTTGCCTCTGCACTGGGTCATCTTGTGCTTTAGCTTTAAAAAAGAGTGAGAGGGAGATGCGGCAGGGAGGGGTGAAAGGAAGTGGGTACCATTTATCTCATGATATGGAAAGTCCTGTAGACCCCACAGCCTGTTTATAGCATGGGAGGGCAAAGGACAAGCCCATGCTAGGCAAAGTGCTGGGAAGAGGTCCAATGAGTGTTTGCTATTGCATTCCTAAATAATCTCCATGCCAGGGGCAGCATTTTGATAAATGCTAATAGTTAGAGACCTCTTTCCAGGGTAAAAGCTAGCAACAAAAGGGGAAGGGTTGTATGACAACATCACAGTTAACAAAAGTCAGCACAAGTTCAACTTCTGTGGAAATGGTGGAAATGGCTTGTGATAGGTACAGAAATTCTGGCTTAAAACTCGGAAACCACATCAAGGATGCAGATATGAATAGTCTTCTGTGCTCAAAACTTTGGTTTTCCTAGCTTGTTGCATGGAAATTTCTTACATGAAGAAAATAAAGCAGCTTCAAAGCATTTTCCCGGTCATCGCAGGCAGTATTATTTCTTTCCACTGAGCTGTTGCTGTCTGGGTTGCAAAATCCTGGCATTGGCTGCTGCTCCTCCAAGTTGGTTTGCTGCCTCGTTTTTCCCCCTGTCAAAAACTTGCTGTGTTAGAAAGTTCATATGCCGAATGCCCAAAATCTGTTTCCTCTGTGGGAGGTTTGCTGATGAGGATAACCGTTTAGGACTGAATCGGACCAATCTCAAGCTTGTAGGATCTACCTTTTGTTTTTCAAACTAGAACTCTCGGATCAGCCAATTGGAAGTGGTACCAAAAATGGCAGCTGGAGAGGGGAGGAAGAGCTGATTACAATGGATTTCCTGTACTTTGTAGACCATAAATTGGGGAAACCTTGCTATAACAAGTACAAATTCATTTCTGAGTTGCTGCAGAAATCTTAACATCAGACCTAAAAGGGCACCAGAAGAACATAAAGATGTGATCACAGGTAACCTACCAAGTAATAATTACTATTTTATAGATGAAGAACATTGATGCTAGTGCAACTAAGCAATGCCATACACCAGCGCTCCAGAAAACTGCTGGAGTCCAACCCCCATCAGTCCCAACAAGCAAGGCAAGTACCCAGGGCTTATAGGAATTATAGTCCAACAACATCTGAAGGAGCCACAGGCTCCCCTTCTTGCCACACACTAAGGACATTTATTCACTAAAAGAGCCTGTGGTAATCAAGTAAGTGTGAATCCTTGAAGGGAAGGGTAAACTCACACAATTGTTTCTGAAGGCTGTTTCAGATGTTACTCAGGTATGCCACCTTCACAACTTGGAGCTGTGGCCGCTACCAGCTGCACTATGAGTGTACCTGCAAGACGCATGTATTTGCCAGTGTGTGCTCAAATTAAAACATCTAGTAATTTATAGGTTCGTTTGAAAAAAGGAGTATGTGAAGCAGCCCAAAGAATCAGCTATCATGAAGGAGACGAGCCCATCACATTTTGACGGGCGCATGAACATTGCTCACGAACCCTCAAAAGCTGCCTGACAGGCAGAAATTCAACAGATGCAAGTGCTTTATTACAGCTGTATGTTGATGGAAGCAACTGTTGGATGGGGGTAGCTACTTAAGCTATTTAATAAGGAGCAATATACCGTAATTCCCAGTTTGCTTGAATAATCCAACCAATAGATTCTTAGTGTGTTGCAGCTTCATATTTTTTCATATATGTGTAAGAATATAATACTTGTGTCAGAAAAAGAGTGCATCTTTCTTCTTGTATGAGCAATTTTCCTGAAAAAAATGTATTAAATATTCACATGCAGTTCACGACAGCTATAACTAATGTCTGCTTTTTGACTTAGAATATGCTCTTAATCATTTTTCTCACACAGTATTCTTAACAGCACTGAAAGTAATTTATCAGGGAATACTATGATCTCTGATCTAAGATCTTTTTTTAAAAAGGCCTGTGAGTGCTAGTGCCCATGTCTCCTATGAAGCCTCATTGATTACACTGGTGTGTGAATGCAGATAACAGAATGTAGGATTTCAGCCCCATGCCATGTATATTGGGATCTCTAGAAATCTGGAGAACTTGGGGATATTGCTACCTTGTTGGGAGTTTTTCACTTCCTGCTTGTCCACAGGGTTTTTAAGCACTCTGGTTTAGCTTTTGGAAATCTCTTCAGCACTCAGTAGAATGATTTTGACTCTGAGAATTTTAAACACCTACTTTTTAAGCATTGGCATACATCTTTAAAAATATGGAGGCCAAATCATTCTCATTCATGACACATTTTCTGCAACAGTTCAAGAACCACAGCAATATGTACTAGGCAATTAATTGAAGGCTTTTCTGAGGCTGCCATCTGAAGCACACTTGCATAACTTAAAAAGCCATGTGACGTCTTACTGGCTTCCCCCCTCCTTTGATCATTTCTTCCATCTTGTGAGAATTCTTGCCTTATAAACATGCACTTCCTGTGTTGGGGATTCGAGATCTAGTTTAGCACTCCTGTAACATCAGAAACCTATCATTCTCCCCCCCCCCCCGCGCTGCTGCTTTCTAATTGCTAACACATGCCACATTTTGTATTGTTGCAGACCCTGTGGCCAAGATAGGAGAGACACTTTATAGGTTTTATTCTACAGATAAAACTTAATAAAATAGTAATAATAAAAAATAGGGAAGTTTTACATGCTGTTGGAAAGCTTCAGAAAATGTGCTAATTTATCAAACAATTTCTCCAAATTCAGTTTAAAAATAAATGAATCAAAACTGAAAGTTAAGATGAAGCTTTTGATGAACACTTCAGTAGTCCGGTGAGAGGTTTGGATGATAACCAGATTGGTCTATATTACAACAACGGCAACAACAGCAACAAGTCTTGTGGTAGCTTTAGAGATTTAGCATAAGATGATGGCATAAGCTTTCAACAGACAGGGCCTATTTTGTCAGATTCCTGAAATAATTGCCCAAGTTAGAAGCCCCCTTTGTACCCCACCTATACTAAACACATTCAGTTGAATGATGGGGAACTGTGATTAATGCAGATTTCTTGATGTGTGGGGAGGACTGTAAGGACTCACACTTATAATCTTCCTTTATATATTCCCACTTGGAAAGTCATACTTTCCCACTGTGCTGTCATACTTTCCCACAGATTGTTTAAGGAACACCTGAAGGGGGGTAAAATTAATATGTTCTGATTACTTAAGGCTGGGCAGCAACCTGTGGGCAGCATTCTGTGCCAGTTGAAATTTCAGAATACTATATGCAGCAGCCCCACATAGAGTGCATTATGATAATTAAGCGCAGAGTTAACTAGGGCATGAAAGAAGGAGGCAAGGTCTGATTTATTCAGAAAAGGGTATTTTTGGCAAAATTAAGGGGGAAGACTTTTTAATTTTTTAACATTGGAATTTGCACAATGTAGGGATTGGGAGTGGCTTTTGCACTGCTAAAAGGTATTGTCCCTCTCTAGATGTTTGATTACACTACTTCATGGCCATTAATCACAAGTGGCCTCTGCCGGGTGCAGGTCATACAAGCGCAGTGATGGGGATCCATATTTACTTGATTGGCTTTTTGTATTCGTTTGTGCTCTGCATAGTAATGTGGCGTAAATCCTACTCCTTGCATTCATTGGACCCCACTTAGCAAAAACAACAACCGTGTGTTCTCTTGCTACCCATTGAGATGACCAGCCCATTTGTCCCAAGGAAGCTTATGACATGGTATATTAGTCTGTCCAGTGTGCATGTTTCATAAAAGGCAAGAAGAGCTGGAGGAGGATAAAGATGAGGCTTTTGACATGGTCAGTCCCGCTGGACATGCAGTGCTATCGCCGTTGCCGTTACTCACCAGGGTTGATCTTGGATAGTTTTAGCACAGCGCTGTCTCCCCCCTCCCCCTGATTTGGCTATAAACAAATTACAAGTCTTTAACATATTAATGTCAGACTTAATGTGAAAGCCACCAGTAGGTGTATACTTAAGTGACATCAGCTGGCAGAGAGTCCTGGTAACAGAGAGCAAGTGACAGGGAGGCGGGCGGGGGGGGGGACTAGAGAGAGAGAGACGAGTGTGAGAGCAAGAGCGAGAGAGCGCATATCTGGGTATTCTGGCAAGGTAAAGAGCTGGTCTGTTTGGCAGGACCTTCCCATCTGGGATCCATCTGTGTTTCTCTGGAATCAGACAGGCGGCTCCAGTCAGTGAGAAATCGCAGATGTGAGGAAGCTGACACATGTCCAGCTAATGAAAAGAGAAGGAAGGTTTGTCACAGACTCCGCTTGAAGATTAGGAGCTGCAAAAGAAGACCCATTTTTATTTATATTTTAAAGAAATCGGGTGTCTTTTGGACAGCAGCCTGGTTGTTGTTGTTGTTGTTGTTTGGCCTTTGGGTGCATACGGTAAGTGAGCTCCTCTAAATAATACTCATTTTAAAGAAGGCTGTTCTGATGTCAGTTTTACTGGTGTTTTTTAAAAAAGCTGTTTTGTGGCCTAAATTGCACCAGAAGCACAATTTTATTCATTAGGTTGGTGCCTGTGTGTGTGTGTGTGTGCGCGCGTGCATGCAAGAGAAAATGTTAACAGATGCAGTACTTTGCTACAGCTCCCTCCCCGCTCCCTAACCAACCCTCAGTTTGACTGCAGTGCCTCTGCTGTGTCAAAACTTCATTAGATGAGCAGATTTGCTACATAGATTTTCGTAGCTGAGAGAAATAGCAGTGCAAATGCCGTATCTTTCTTTTGTCATGAGGAAACATTATTTCTTAGGAAGGATGCTAGCTTTCAGTAATTCATAGTGTAATGGGATGTTTTTTAAAATAAATATATATATGATGCCATAGACTTTACACTACAATAATTTTTTTTTAAATATTTGCATAAAAATGACAGTCATGCAGTAATGGGATAAACTCAAGCAGTGAATTCCAGTTTTCATTTCAAATAATTTTTAATGCTGTTTTTTTAAAAAATGCATATTGTTCTGTTTGCATTCCTGTCAGGCTTGCGTATACTTAACATGCTCCCTCTCCTGGAAAAAGCAGCAGTTAATGCTGCCGGTGTTTAACTCTTTGGTGCAGTTTATGGTGCAGCAGTGTGCACTCATTATAAAAGTCTTCATTGTCAAGGTATATTTGTGTGTAATGGGTCGCTACAGGACCTTGGATTCTGTTTTGCGCACCCAGGAAGTGCCAGATCATTGTTTGCCCCAAATTATTGTTTTGTTTTTTGTGTACAGGATTCAAACTCTTCACCCACTATCTTTTTTATTTTTCTGTGTTTCCATTAAATGCTTCAACCAGTTACTTAAGAGATCAGACTTGAAAGGTTTAAAGATGTGCATTCATCCCTTGGGACACCTAGACCAAGGCAGGTTTATTCCCTAATTCCCACTTGCTTTTGTTTGGTTCATGCAAAATGGTGGGGCTTCCCTTTTTAGCAAAGTGATAAATAGTACTATGCATGTGTTCACTGCTAACAGCCAAATCCCCCAGTCTGACATACTGCATTATAACAATGCCTATGCTCGCATCCCAAACAACATTTGCTTTCCTAAACCTGAAAACATAAGGACTTGAGCAAGCTTTCTCTTCTGCTTAGTTGTGGTTACTCAGAGCTGAAAGCAATGACTGCAACTGTGAACTTACCCTTTGCTCCCACCTCATTTTTGGTCCTTTCTTTCAATTTATGTTAGTGTGCTGCTATGAAATATTTTACAGAAGTAGGCAGTGTTGCTTTTTTCCTCATCAGTAATGCACATACAAAAAACATAGTGGGTGTTGCTTCATGACATAAAATGTCTTGTGTGTCTAGCTTGATTTCCTCAAAGGCTCATGCAGTGGTCAGTGTTGCTAATGAGCTCCTTGCAAGTGTGAGGCTATATAGAGAAACCAGCAGTAGTTTATTGTGAGTGTCTCTGTGTGTAGTGTACTATTCCTAATCTAGCACCAGGAGTTTGATAAGTGTGTCATCTTTAGGAGATGCAATGAGAGTTAGGGGTAATTTACTAGAAAGTCCCTGTAGAAAGCCATTTGACTGAAGCATGTTGGTCTACCCATAGATATTTATCAGTATCTTCAGATATGAATACTTGAGGTGAGGTCCTTCAGTAAGTTTTTGACCATAGGACTGGGGGTCTCATTCTTACGCTAAAAGCATAAAGCTACTTTTAGAATTCCAGACACTCAAGCTATTGACAGAGAGCTTCTCAGTAGCTTTGAGAAGAATTTCCGTAACTTGAAAGGCTAGACTTCAGAGAAGAAAGACCTCAAACTCTGTTTTGAACAACATAAGAAGAGAGATGTGGTCCTTCTGGTCTCTCTAGGCCACATCTCTCATTGGCCCAGCTTTTACCCTTCTTTGTGTTTTTGCATGGCGGGAATGTATCTATGAACTCTGATAAGACTTCATGGTTGCTTGGATGCGTGAGGGTGTATCAAAACTTGCATAACATTCACATTCATTTCTCTCCGCACTTTTGCCTCTGACCCCGCTAACCAGTGGCATACCGCCCCCAGAAGGTTGTGCAGAAGGAATTGTGTTCTTCAAGCTGAAAAGTGTTCCCCATCCCTCGATTAAAGTAAGCCAAGAACTGTTGCTCAATTGAGAGAATGCAGTTCAACAAAGAGACCTGAGTATTTTCTTTACAGTAAAGGCTGGAGCATGAATACTTCTCATTGTAAAGAACTTACCAATGTGGCTTTTGTTGTTCTCATGCCCCCTTTCCCTCTGCAGATCTAATTGTTTGACAAATATCATTAGTAACCCAAAGTCCACTGATCATAAACACCATATTATTGTATGCTATTAGCTCTGTACAGTTGAATATCAAAAGACTCAAAGTTGAATTTTGTTCCTATTCATTTTCAAGTTGTTTGTAGCCTATTTCAAGTTTGCATTGGTGTGAATCTGCTGTAAATGCAAGAAGTGCCATGTCTGTTGGTTTGCAGATATTTTGCTACCTGCTTGCGGGGTGGGGGTGGGGATGAGAGGTTAAATATGGAGAAATTGGTTGAATTCTGAATGGATACTGTTAAAGCTGTCAAACAAAATTTTGAAATTACACAGCCCAGTAATTGTAAAGTTCCCAACTTCCTGATGACTTAGGGTGGTATTCAGCTAAATCCTATGCAGAGTAGACCCATTGAAAATACTGAACCTAAGTTAGTCATGCTCATTAACTTCAATGGGTCTACTCTGAGTAGTATTGAATACTACCCCAGTTGCCTAAAAATGTTGATGTTGGTACTCAATAATTTGAATCCAATGCTAATTCATTTCTTGCAAGTGCAATCATATTAAGCACATCCTACAGAAATATTAGCACTATTTCTTTTATAAGGTGTTCATTAGAAAGGGGCTGTGCCAGTTTGGGGTACTTCTGTACCTGAAGTCAAGCTTAAAGAGTGCCCTCCCTGGATCTGAAATTTTAATGTTAAAATAAATAAATCCAGGTGTAATTTTGATGGAGGGCAATGGCAGCTTCTAAGATGTGCTGATTGAAATACATTGCTTCATGCTAAATTTCAATTTGTATATGGTAAAGGTAAAGGTACCCCTGCCCGTACGGGCCAGTCTTGCCAGACTCTAGGGTTGTGCGCTCATCTCACTCTATAGGCCGGGAGCCAGCGCTGTCCGCAGACACTTCCGGGTCACGTGGCCAGCGTGACAAAGCTGCATCTGGCGAGCCAGCGCAGCACACGGAACGCCGTTTACCTTCCCGCTGGTAAGTGGTCCCTATTTATCTACTTGCACCCGGAGGTGCTTTCGAACTGCTAGGTTGGCAGGTGCTGGGACCGAACGGCGGGAGCGCACCCCGCCGCGGGGATTCGAACCGCCGACCATGCGATCGGCAGGTCCTAGGCGCTGAGGTTTTACCCACAGCACCACCCGCCTTCACTAATTTGGTACCCTCTAGATGTTTGGCCTACAACAACCCAGATGTGGGTTGTGGTTCAAAACTTCTAGAGAGCATCAGGGTGGGGAAGGCTGTCCTTGGATAAGGAAGGTGGTTTCTTTTGACTGGATCACCTTTCTGGGCCATTCTGGGCAGCTACATTTTTCACTCTTTCAGCAATGGAAGGTATGATCCATTCAGAAACTACTTTTGAGACTAAATAGGAAAAAATGACTTAGCCAACTGTACTGATTCAGGCACCCTAGAAGTTGAATAAAAGGCAACAAGATAAAAGGAACTGCTAGGAACTAGTTTTTTCTCAGTCACTCCAAATATTTTAACTTTACCACAAGTTAAATATTAACATATTTCATGTTTCTCAAGGGCTAGATGTGGCAGTGACTTCGCCCTCTCGAATCTCTGTACTGTGTGAGAGGGAATTGGATAAAGCTTTGATGGTCTGTCCACAGAATAAGTTTTCTGCTATTCTGAGATGAAGTGGATTTAAATATAGGTTATGGGTGTGGGTTTCTGAGCTGAATCTTGAAACATTCCCACTTCTGCTTTTAACGATAGTATGCTCCCAAGATCTCATAGCCTCCTGACTGTAGCATAGACCTACCAGGAAAGAAGTTTCTGAAGGGACCTTTTGTGGACTTTCCCTTGCTGTGTACATTTCCTCACTAAAGGCTCTTGCTCCGAGTGGCATATTTGCAGCATGAAGCTTAACACGTTCTTTTATATTCAGTCCAGTTGCGCTGCCAAGTCCTTTTGCAAGTTAACGATAGCTCAGTAGGTGATTGTCTTCCCAAATATGAAGCGAGTCTTTTAGAAATGGCACATATTGGGCAGAGTTCTGCTATGTCACTCTGTTGCTTGGCTAATGGCACAGATTTGTGTGGGGTGGGGTGGAGAGACAAAACCTGTGAGATCCTGAAAAAAACCCCACGCACCCTGTATACCATGGAAGCAACTTGATTCGCAGACTTTCCATTTAACTTAATTTGACTTTCTCTCGCTTTTTCAACGGGTCTCTTTGCCCTGTTCTGTGAGGTGAATTGTGATCGCCTTCTGTCATTCGGCGCACTCTGGTAGGCTAGACAGAGAAGGGACCACTGGAGCCTTTGAAAGAACTCAAACTTGTTGCTTGTACGGCAAGCTGTGAATATTTAAAGGCCTCATATGGCTTTCGCAGGCTGGTGGAGAAGGAGGGGGTTGGGCTACTTTGTGAGGGTAACAGATGTGCCCTGTGCTGTTGACGCGTGCCAGCTCTGTTCCTCTGCTCCTAACACCAGGTGCAGCTATTGTTCCAGCCGGTCTCTATTCATCCCATCTCGTCTGTTACTTTGCTCTTTCTAGCTCATTGTTTTGGAGGGGAAATTAGCATTAAAAACCGATCCCCAAGCCCCTCGTGTCCCTCAACTGCAGGTGACTGTTATTGGCCCCAGCTGCCACCCTTGCGCTTGATTACATCCATATGGGCTTGTGGTGGGAAGTAGTATCCACTTACCAATTTCTCCACCCTGAAACACACACACTTTATTATCTGCAAGGAACAATGTCCTGAAATCTATTAGGCTCCCCCCATAGGCTTCCCATCAGTCAGCATTACAACTATGGCAAACATTTTACAAGTGAAGCTAATTACACCCTCTCCTCTCCTCCCCTCTTCCTTCAATGCTTCCCAAATGCGCAATACGCGTTAGCTAGCGAGGGAGTGCTCTGAAAAAGCCAAATGTGTGAGGATTTTTCACTAGCTGGAAGGACCCTGCCAGCGGTTAGATGATCATCAATGGAAAGTATTTAGCCAGTGAACTTTTTTGTCCAGTTGAACCACTCCTATAAATGACATGAGGGATGTGCTGCCTCAAGAGGAAAGTGGTAACGTTTACATACGGCTTGCTAGTTTGCTAAAAATAAGTCTGTGGAGCCTGAAAGAAAATTTGTATTCTTCCCCGTATCAAATTCCACCTTCATCTAAAGGCACAATTTACTTGGATGTTTGCCAGCACAAGCACCATTGAAACAAATGACTGATGAGTTTCAGCTGAGATCTTGAAGGAGAACCCTGTAGGTTTGCCTGAGCTCCTCTTAAGTTATTAACATTTAATCAAAAGTGTTGTATGTGCCCCCCCCACCCTTAGATATGTTTCTGTTTTGCAAAGTTGAGCCTAGCTAAAATGCACGGTTAAACAAAAAAATAAATAAGAGGATTTCTGTTTTGTTTAGAAAGAGCTAGAGGCAGCCTATAATTTGAACAAGGAAATGATGTGGTATCAGGATTTGCTAGTGATCGTGAAATCATTTTGTTTGGTTCCTAGCCAACTTGTTTTTCTGGATAGCTGGTCCACTAGATATTATGCAGCTTGACATCTTAAGTTTCTTTCCACCCCTCAATTGTGTGTGTGTGTGAGCACTGTGCAATCACAACATAGGAGGCAAGTTTTTAAAAGGAGGGGAAAAAATCTGTAGTTTCTGTGTTCAGATGAAACGGGAAACAATACCTGGTTTCTTTGCAAACTCCTGCAACGAGTGTAGCAAAGCTGCAGACGGTGTACCCACCAAGTTCATTTATATCTCTGCTTATTAAGCAAAGGTATGATCATTTTGATCACAGCCATTGTCTTCATGCAGGAAGAAGACTGAAATCACTCATATCACTCATAATATGCACTATCCCTCACATGACCAGCTAACAGTTTTGTGGATTAGTAAGAGGTGGATATTCTTTTCTTGAAGGAAGTAAAATATGTACCCTTTGCCAAAACAGAACTTGCAATTTCTGTAACAATTTTGTTGTGTCACAGATGTTTTAGGAGTTTCAAAGGGAAATAGTTTGCTCAGTGTTGTTGTAACGCAGGATGTTCTTGGAAAGGTTGGCTTTAGCTATTGCTTTGTTTGGGCTTTGGTTCTTCGATGCAGACAGAGGGTGTGTGAGGGGTGCATCTGTCTGTCTTGCATTCAAACTGTACCTTGAGATCCTGTGGAGAAAATGGACATCAATTACTGAGAGGTTTAAACACACGAGTATTTTGCACGCAGAGCAGGTGGAAGAAGGAAGCTGATTAGGCTCATGTAAATGGGAGCCATTATGTTCAAGGCTAATTCTTCAAAATGAGCATCTTAAATCACACATACAGATCCTCAATTTTATCGCGCACTGTAGCACTTAGCAACCTACTTCCTGTGTACTGTGCTTAAGTGCATATTATAAAGCATAGTGGCCACTTAGAAAAACTAGGTAGCTTTGTGTTTTGAACACATAGCAACATTATATTAATATAATAGTTTTGCCTGGTGGTTAATCCGGCTGTGAGCTAAATTGTAGGCATTCTATTCTTGCAGATGGGCTTGTAACTTTCGGTAATCCTTAATTCCTCTGTTTAGCCAGCCCATGAAATACTGCTAATTCCTGTCTCTAACTTTCAGGGGTGTGGACAATTAATACTGAACTTTGGTTTTCCACCAATGTCTAGCAGATGTTTTGATTTTTCTCTTTCTTGGAGAGAAACTCCTCTGGATAGCGTATATAGGCCCCAAACCTCAGGACTCCGCTTGTCCACTTTTGTAATGTGTTTTAGAAAAACATTGAGACCCTTTAAGCTCTAATTTTTGTTTCTTCTGGGTGTTAAACTTAGTCACTTCAGAGTTCTCTCCCCCCCCCACCCTCCGGTCACTTCCCTGTCAAAACGAGAAGTAGCTTCATTGCACTCATATCTTGGTGAGAAAAAAATTCAATGTTCTGGCTTCTGTTGTTGAATGTGTGGGTGGGTGGGACAGAATTGATTTTTCCTGCTGTGTTTACAAATTAATGGGACAAACCTCCCAGCTGGTAGTGATCAGGAAAGTTGTTTCCTTCCAGCTGCTGACATAATCATTTAGCTAATGTGGGCTGTAGAAGAGTAGAACTTGTTTCATTTTGGAGATAGCACACAGTGGATTAGGACATTACAAACAAGCATAGAAAGAAGACGCTCTAGTTTTGTGTTTTTGTTTTGGTGGCGCTTATGTAAGGTGTAAGTGAGCTGGAACTCTTGCATCTTACTGCATAGGAGACATGAGAATTTTCTGACTTTTATATTACAGTGGTACCTCGGGCTACATACGCTTCAGGTTACATACGCTTCAGGTTACAGACTCCGCTAACCCATAAATAGTGCTTCAGGTTAAGAACTTTGCTTCAGGATGAGAACAGAAATTGTGCTCTGGTGGCGCGGCGGCAGCAGGAGTCCCCATTAGCTAAAGTGGTGCTTCAGGTTAAGAACAGTTTCAGGTTAAGAATGGACCTCCGGAACGAATTAAGTACTTAACCTGAGGTACCACTGTACACAGGAAGTGCAAGTCAGTTGCTCATTCTGTTATGCACTTTATTTGTAGCATCCAAAGTTGCCTACCATCAACCTCTGCAATTGCTAGTGATCTTGTAACAGGGGGAAGTGTTCTCAAAATAGCTTCCACCTGGGGTCTCTGATTTCTCCAGTGGGCATTGTAGACTATGTGACTTTGAGCTTATGGTTTCAAGTCATAATGCTGGGAATATCTTAAAGCACAGCAGCAACACTGAAACCTTCAAGTAGTTATTCAACAACAGGAACAGCAGAAACCTGGTTCCCAGTATTATAGAAGAAGTGATGCTAAAACAGTGGCACCTCGGTTTACAAACTTAATCCGTTTCGGAAGTCCGTTCTTAAACCAAAACCGTTATTAAACAGAGGCACGCTTTCCCTAATGAGACCTCCCGCCGCCAGTGCCCTTCCACTGTTCGGATTCCGTTCTTAGACCGAGGTAAAGTTCTCAAATTGGGACACAATTTCCAGTTTTGTGGAGTTTGTAAACCGAATCATTCTTAAACAGGACTGTTCTTAAACTGAGGTACTACTGTATTGCCATGAAGGCAAAGCTGAAAAGCTTATATTGTAGTCAATTAAGTAGGGTGCACCATATTGGAAACCAAGTTTCAGGTAGGTACCTAACATACTATTTGGGCTTGTGGTGAAAACACTATCAGATTGGGACATGCAACAACTAATCCCAACTAGGGGGCGGGCCTAGACTGCAATCCGTAAAATTAGATAATAAAATTAATGTAATAATTAATAAAATTAATTAATAAAATTAATAAAATTAATTGGACCCTCTGGCCAAATGCTGCCTGACCCAAGGCAATTTTTTCCACATTAATGTAGTGTCTGATGGTGACACTTAAGTAGCCACTTCAGCACAATGCAGATCTGCATTCCAGCTGTACTTGTTCCACCCACTTTCTCCAGGCCATGCATAATCTTACGTATTTCTGTCATTTCACCTCTTACTTACCTTTTCTCCAAACTAAAAACCGCTAACTAAAAAAACCCCTAATGGTAATGCCCCTACTGGGGGTCAGCAATGGCTGTCAGCAAAGCATGCTCCTCTTGCACCTCTATCTCCCTAGCAAACCCCCCCTCCAAATGACACTTGTTCGTCCATGGCAACTGAGAATGCTGCCACAGAATTGTAGAATTAGAAGCGACCCCAAGGATCATCTAGTCCAACACCATGCAATGCAGGAATTGCAGCTAAAGCATCCCCGACAGATGGCCATCCACTCTCTGCTTAGGAACCTCCACCACTTTCCTCCATTGGGCTGTTTGGGCTTTTTCCTTTTGATGGGGGATGCCTTCTTTCCCCCTCTGTCCAAGCATGCTGATATATCCCTCTTGTTTCTCAGCGGTTCCATTTTGCCTCCATTTCACTAGAGCGTTTTCCATAAGCATATTCCTTTTTATATACCTTCCAACGTTTTGCTTGTTGCTTGCTGCATGAGGCCACCACCAAAAATAACTTTTGGTGAAGAAGCTCCCCTGGTGGACCAGCCTGCATTTTGGAGGCAGACTTGCTTGCAGCACTTTGCTTCACATCTGGGATTTTCAAAGAGCACGACTTTTCCTTGATGTTTAGTGACTCTCTGCTGGCTCTCATCAAGGAAAGTTGACCTTGTAGTGCAACTTTTTTCTCATCCCAGGTCAATACCTTTCCCTGTAATTTTCTTGACTGTGTGTTCTCTGGTTAATTAAACCTGACTTTCTAAATAGTTGTACATTTAAAAGCTGTGTTGTGCTTTTTCTCTCTCCATTTTTAAAAAAGAATACGTTCTCTGTGGGCATGTGCTACTTCTCAGCTTTTCATACCAGCTTGAATCTTCAAAGAATAAATACCACCTAGACCAGCGTTTCACAAAATGGTGTTATCGACCCCCTTGAGTCAATGGGATTGTGCATGGGGTGAATAAAGGCCTAGACCAGAGCTTTCCCAACTGTGTGTCACCACACGTTAGTGTGTAGGTGTGTTGCGCGAACGCTACCTGTATTCCTCCTGGGGCTGGAAGGGCATTAGTTTAACCTCCGTTTTGCTAGTAAATCTGAATTACTGTGTTGTGAAGGGATGCATGTCTAAAAAGTGTGTCATCAACATGAAAAGTTGGAAAAGCTGTTGCCTAGAGGCTGAACGGGGGTAAAAAAGGTAGTAGAAATGAAGTTTACAAGATACAGTGCAAAGCATTTAATTAGGAACCATGAGGCTCAGAATAAGGGACACAAGCATGTTCAGAGCATACCTCTTTTGCCAGTGAGCAATTTCTGTACTTAATAAGGGGATCCCACAATACAACAGTATTATCAGACCATATTGCTTTATTGTTTTACTTTTTTTTTACATTTTATCATTCCTAGTAATGATGACTGCTGATCAATAAATGCTGATTATATATTGATATTTATTGATTTTTTTCATTTACAACCCTAAGAATCTGGGTTGGGATCGATGACAACTTTATAAGCTCATTGAGGGGTCAAAGAATTCAGAAGTTTGGCAAATCCTGATCTATGTGCTATTACCCTCATTTTCTGAATAGTATTTATAGTGTTCTCTTTCCGTCTCAGTCTTTTTTTTTTAATTCTAAAGCGAGGGTGAGACTGGGATGAGACTTGCCATATTGAATATGAGTCACACAGACTTTCTGAACTTGAGGACTTCAATGCCATATTGAGAGATCCGCTGCAATGACTTCTTTCATGAGTCTCCTAGTTATTAGATTATAGTTAATTGGGTAAATACCTCTTCTAGCTACTAAATGAGGACCTTGTCCCCAACATTTTTGAACTTGGAGAGGTCATTTTCTGTTGGAGAACATCCAGATTTGGTGTCTAATTGCTTTTATTTCATAACTACTGCAATTGCACCAAATGGTAGCATCTTTTCTCCTGGCTTCACTGAAGTTTCCGTTATCCTGTGTCTGTCTTAAATCTTTTGTGTGGGTTGCCTGTGTTCTGCTGTTCCCCACCCTCCCTCGGTCCCCAGCAAGCTAGCCATTATGAAATATTATTTTATTGCCTGGTAATTTTGCTAGCTTTCTGTAGTCTTGAGGAAGCCTGAGAACCTAAATAAACAATTTTTGTTAGTTTCAGTTTACTTTTCCATATAGTGTTTCTCAACTTTGAATACAGGTTCTTTAGGGCAAGCTACTGCAAATCACCCAAAGATTTACCTGTAGATTCCATTTTCACTTCTGACCATCCTTTTTTTTTAGAGGAATTGATCTAGGGTGAGAAGGGACAGATGACTGAGTTAAATAGAAAGCATGGTTTTGTCAAGCTTGAAAGGTAGTGGCCTTGGCTAAGTTTGGAGGCTAAAGCCTTCTTTGTGGTGGCTGGCACCCTGTTTATGGAATGCCTTCCTTTTACATGCATGTCTGGTAGTGACGTCATTGTTGTTCCAGTGCCAGGTTAAGGCGTATCTGCTTTACTTAGCACATTTTACGTCTTTGTATGAATGACTATTTTTAGCTTTCTCAGCTGTGTTAAATAACTATTAGTTGCCTCGGTTCACTGATGTCTTTAAGGATATGAATATTTTTATTGATTGGGTTGTTTATAATTTTATGTTGTACTCTGCCCTGGAATTGGTATT
The DNA here is from genome assembly GCF_965113315.1 of Podarcis vaucheri. Lineage (NCBI taxonomy): Eukaryota > Metazoa > Chordata > Lepidosauria > Squamata > Lacertidae > Podarcis > Podarcis vaucheri. The sequence continues at coordinate 77,459,291 of NC_138764.1, forward strand.
GATCAATAGCAGACTGATAATCATTTAATAAATAAAAACTATTCTTGTGGGTTTCATAGAATACCAAAGAATCTGTGTTCATCTGTTAACAGTCATGCTTGGAGATACATCTTTGAAAATATGATTGGAATAATTGGCAAGATTCAGAAATAAGGAGCTAAGTGGGGGAAAATACAAAATCCTTCCTTTTCATTTTGGGATTTCTCAGGCAATTTTATTTCAGTATATTCAAGGTGGTGTTTTGTGAATTGAGAATAGTGAGAATGTGCACCTTGGTTCCACTTCTACATGTATAAGGCATCGTCTAAATTTGTTAAATGGGCTGTAACCAATGCTAATCCTATTCAAAGTAGACCCATTTAAATTAATTAATCTAAGTTAGTAATGCCCATTAGCTCCAATGAATCTACTCTGAGTAGGATTAGAATTGGAAACGACCCAATGTTTTCAGTATTACTAGAATGTGCAAATTAAATCTGACCCTTTTGATTCATTATCACTTCCCTTGTTTGCCCAGATTCTCAACAAGTACTTTTCCTTGTTTTACATCTGGTTCCCAGTTGGCTGTGATTGGAATTCAGGATATTAATGCCATATTGTGAAAACCTAAATGGATCCTGGCTGCCTAAGCGATGTGGTGTCATTGGGAGTTTTAGATTTTGACAGTGTACACTGTGTCTAATCCCAGAGATCTATGCAGTTTCAGATAGATCTCTTGTAATCATAGGGCTTCATATTTATTTCAGTGGAGGGAGCCAATCTATGTGTGCAATTTTTAGCAGGCTCTTTTTTTGGGGGGGGGTGGTGTGTGTGTGTGTGTGTGTGTGTGTGTGTGTGTGTAGGAAATAGAGAGGCTGTGGTGAGAGCTTTCTCAGTATCAGTGCTTCCGCACATGGAAAAGATTTCTGGATCAGGGTGTCTGTCTGTGGCTAGAGACATGACCTTGCCTAGGGGAGGACCACCTACATATCTGGGAAAATGTTATAAAGTGCTTTATAAATGTGTTTTAATTAAGCCTCTTGGGCATGCTTGTAACATACATGTGAGTGAAGAGCTTTATTAAACTCAGCATACAGATGGAGAAATAGTTCTGGACCCCCTCCCATGATCTTGCAAGCTGACACTACAACTTACATTCATTTGTAGCTGAGTTTAAACACTTTAGCTCTCCTCTTTTCTGGCCCTTTCTCTTCTGCTTGGTCAGATCCGCCTGGAGATGGCAGGCAATTCTCAAGGGCACTCGTGAGTTGGGATGAGAGAAGCAAGCAAACCAGTGTTTTGGTCACAATGCAGGAAAGCCTGTTTTTCAAATTTTGGCTTAGTCTCAAAGTCATTAAATTTGGGGAGATCCCTGTTTCTCAGCTCTTTCCACTTCCTCATCTGCAAAATGTAAATAATAATGCCACCGTGGTACTGTGAGGCAATATACAAACGTCACTGATTAGGAACTATTTTATTAAATGTTTGTCCCATTCTTCCTCCAGGGAGCTCAGTCTTCCCCTCCCAGTTTTATCCTCTCAAAACATGGTATAGGATAAGCAGTTGTGTCTGGTCCAAGATTTGACATGGCACTTCATGTGCACTTTTGTTTCCCTGTGCATTTGGTTATATCCTACAATCTGCAATGTAAGCTGAAATTAATTGGTTGGTTGTGGGACGGGAACCTGATTATAGAACCATGGTAGTTAAGAAATTGAGAAGGGAAAACTGGACATCATCCAAAATCAAATTTGACATTCACCTTGATCTATTTCCCCCCCCCTTTTTTGAGACTCACATTCTGAGATTTGAGGGAGAAAACACTTTAAAATTCCAATGTGAAAGCTGCCTATAAATATATAGAGAGTACAAAAAGACGTGGCTTGTTTTTTGCATGGAATTGTCATCAAGACCAATATGTGTCCAACATTAAATATGCAAGTAAATCATCCATGTGTCTATTGTATATTAAATATATACAAAGGGTTCTTTATTCAATTTTACTGTAATCTTCAGGTAAATTTTATAGGTGTAATAGCTTTTTTAAAAAAGTTAGCATTTGATAGAATCTGCATTCTTAATAACTTTGGATCACATGAACAGTTGCCACTACAGTGGTACCTCAGTTTATGAACTTAATCCGTACCTGAAGTCCGTTCTTAAACCAAATCTGTTCTTAAACCGAGGCACACTTTCCCCAATGAGGCCTTCCACCGCTGGTGCCCTTCCACCATTCGGCTTCCGTTTGTAGACTGAGGTAAAGTTCGCAAACCGGAACACTACTTCTGGTTTTGCGGAGTTCGTAAACCGAATAGTTGACAATTTCTTCAAAATCATAGGCACATAAGTCCTCCCACACATTGGTTTATATTAATACTAATCATGTCCCATTTGTTTCTCTTAATACCATTACTGGGCAATGGAAGGGAAATCTTTCAGACAACCTGATCCAGACTTATTTAGAGCTTTGTATTTAAGTAACAATGCATATAAACTGGATTTGTGTGTAATAGGGAGCTAGTGCAGATTCCTTAGCATTGGTGTGATACGTGCCCACTAAGCCCCCCCACCCTTCACCACCCAGGCTACTGCATTCTGCATCAGTTGTAGCCTCTATACTAGCTGCAAGGGAAGTCCCACATAGAGCACATTGCAGTAGTCTAAATATGAAATTACCAGTGCATAAACCACAGTGACCAGGCTATGTTTGTCCAGGAAATGTCACAGTCAAATGTCACACCAGTTTAAGCTCATGATAGGCAGGCACTCTTTTACACAAAGGCTCATGCACTGTTCAAAGATGGTAACCATATCCCTCCTAAATTGCATACCTATTCCTTCAGAGGGACTGCAACCCCACTGAGAATAGGCAAAGTCCTCAGTTCTTGAACCTGGGGATCATTCACATGCAGTGTCTTTATCTTAGCAAGCTTCAGTCTGATGACCCACATCCAGTCCACCAGTGTGTCCTGTTTCAGCTTGTGCATATCCTCTCTTTACTCAGATTTAATGGTGAAATAGAGCCCTAAACCTTCTGATGACTTCTCCCAAAGGCTTCATATAGAAGTTAAACAACACTGGGTTTAAAATGGTGCCTTACAACACTTTGCATCTACAACACTGCGCCTAAGTTGTCAGGGGATAAGCACAGAGTTCCCAAATGCTACCCTCTGAAACCTGGTGTGAATGTGGGAATAGAGTCACCATAGAACAATACTTACAGCTCCCTATTCACAAGAGATTGTTGAGGAGAAGACCATGGTCAATGGTGTCAAAAGCTGAGAGATTCAGCAGGAACAACAGGGTTGCATGTTCCCTGGAAAGGGTCATTCATCAGGGTGACCAAGGCCTGAGGAATCATTGGTGAGCACACTTTGGGTTAATTGAAGGTGAACAATTTTGTCCCCCATTTGCCCTGCAAACGTATCACAGTTGGTGCTAGCAATTTTTTTTTACTGCATGAAAGAGCTCTGTTAGGCATGGCACGATGGAGGCTTTTTCACTACCTTCATCACCATATGACATGACACGGTTAAACACTCTTAACTGCTGTTTGGTCAGCTTGATATTGGGCCTTAAGCCATTTCCACTTCCTCTCTCGCCATGCAGCCTGCTTCATTGCTCATAGCTCCAAGGAAAACCAATGTGCACAAGGAGCTTCACAGTGTTGGAGCAGGCACTCCTGAGCAATCTTCTCCTAATCTCGCTGTTGCACAATGAGGTATAAAGCATATGGACAAACCAAACTTGCATTCTGGAAATATATATCATTGTTACTGGAAATTCCCCCAATTCTGATTCAAGTGTGTGAAGGGACCAGTGAACTCTTACATGTTCCTGTATATGGCTTGGCTTATTCAGTGTAGGAGCAGTAGGCTAAATTATGAGGTACGTAAGCATCATGTCCTTTAGCTTTAATTGTTGGTTGTAAAAGAACTGATTCACAGGCGTTTCCTAGGATTGTGGGACTGTATGTGCACCAGATCTTAGCTTTCTAGCTAGTATGAAAGCATCTTTACTATTTTGGAGCTCTGCTCATGTCCCCCTCCCACACAGAGTGTTTTAGGGGGAAAGATGCATAGATGTCTGCCTTTCATTTGTTTCTTGTAATCATGAAGTTTTGGGCTACAGGTGTACCAAATTTTAGATTTTTGTGTGGCAGGGTAGTATCCCTTAATACTAACCACCTTTCCCCCTCAGTCATAAACATAGTTCTACAATAGAAACTGTGATCTTTGCATTCTGTTGCACTGAATTTCATGTTAGGTGTACCTGGATTCCGTGTGTGTGTGTGTGTGTGCGTGTGTGCCACTTCTGTGCTTGAGGGACTTGGCAGAATATCACCTTTTGAGGGTTTGTGAGCAACTATCGCTCCAGAGTATTCTTAGGTTTTACTTGTTATGTCTGGGTACTGCTGGGCTTGGAGTCGTTAATCTTCCTCATGTTTTCTTGGCTGAAGAAAATGAGAAACAGATGTTCACATCTGGAAACTTCGTTCTAGGCTTCATTGTTGCAGTGAAATAGTTTAAATTGTAATGGGAACATTTAGAGTACTGAAGCAAAAGGCTACCCTTGAACACACACACCCTTCCAGCTTCCTTTTTTGCATGAAACTTAACACTGCTGCATGTTTTGTTCTTGTCAGTTTTAACTTCACTTAACACTTTCGTAGCCTAGAGGATGAATATTAATAGACCTCTTGAAATAGTAAGCAGACTTCTGGAAAAGTTTGTGTATGTAATGTTAACAAGTTAAAGCTATAGTCCCAAGTATTCCAGCTCATACTTCTGAGTAAACGTGATTAGAACTGGGGAACTGGACAGTTTGATTGGCTGCAAAACTCTTTCCTGCACTAGGCGTGGATTTGTTTTGTGTGTTTTCCAGGAGGCATATTCAAGTCATACTATCAAGTCTAATTATACTAGAGAGGTGCCCTTCTTTGGAACTTAGCGGTGAGCAAGAAATCCCTGTTGTATCTCACCTTGACTATGAGTTCATTGTGGCTTTTTCGGCAAGCCACTGTTTCCTCTACTCATCTCTTGCAACTACCCTTAATATGGATAATACTGGGTTGTTTATAAGAGTTAATGAGATAATATATGTCAAGGAATTTATGCACACTGGAAAAGCACTTTATAAACACTGCCTGTGTTCACACTAAACGGTGGTTTAGTGCGTTGTGCAGGAGCCAGGAGTGAACTACAGTGAACCATAGGCTTGCACAGTCCCTCCCTACTTTCCTCTTTCTGGAAGAGTTTGGAAGTATCCACTTCTGCTTTTAGATAATCACATACAGTGGTGCCTCGCAAGACGAAATTAATCCGTTCCGCGAGTCTCTTCGTCTAGCGGTTTTTTCATCTTGTGAAGCAACCCTATTAGTGGCTTAGCGGATTATTGCTATTAAAGGCTTAGCGGCTATTAAAGGCTTAGCGGATTAGAGGCTAAAAGGCTATTAGCGGCTTAGTGGCTTAGAAAAAGGGGGGAAGCGGAAAAAAATCGGAACACTCGCAAGACGTTTTCGTCTTGCAAAGCAAGCCCATAGGGAAAATCGTCTTGCGAAGCAGCTCAAAAACGGAAAACCCTTTCGTCTAGCGGGTTTTCCGTCTTGCGAGGCATTCGTCTTGCGGGGCACCACTGTAATTCTGTGTAGTAATTCTGTAATTCCTAGAACTACAGCTAACATTAACTATGGCTAGCTTGAAATAAGGCCAGGTGTGGGGTGCAGTGGACTTTAATCTTTTGCACCCCGTTGTGGTACTGATCCAGACTGAGCCCCCCACATTTGTAATTTGTATTGGGGGGGGGAGGATTCCCATTTGCTCTGGGAAGGGTTTTTTTTTTTTTTGGTTTTTTTATTGAATTCCTACCCAGTCAAAATACAGTCTGCAGAGTCATAGAACAGTGTGGACTTGATCCAAGCTTTTGGAGGCAGTTTTTCATTTGTTTTTACATTGGAGCCTGTTTTCTTTAACACTCCCCACACTATTCCTCTTTGTTGATTAAGGGTTCTCCCTTTTCTGAAGTTAAAAGTAGGAACAGCTGGCTTACTGGGGCATCAAATGCCTGCATTTCTGAACACCCCAACTCAGGTGGGGCTTTTGGTGTTAGACCCCCTCGAAAAGAAGCATAGATTCCTTCCATGTGGATCCATTCTACTTTTGCAGAGAGACTCACTAAACTGAATTCACAGTGAACCACAGTTTGAACTGCAGAAGTTGCTTAATGACAGGCTTTGCTGTGCTTGGGCTCATTGTTGTGAGACTGCAATGCCACTTGGGCTGGCCACTCAGACATTGCACCATGCTCTTCACAGGACAAACAGGCAGAAGCTGACAGTGCATCATAATTGTGATAGAAGGCAACTCATCATAATGTTCAGACTGTGAATTTTCAGTGCATTTTAATGATGGATGCAGTGCTATGCTTGGATCACCTTCAAACAATAGCTATGCATTTGCAGCAAGAAAAAGCTTTGTATTCAATTTCCCCTGCATTAAATGCTTTTTCAAACTGGCTTTGAATGGTAAAATACGCTGTTATATCAAACTTTGTGCTTATTTTTGCTGCTAAATTGAAGATAAAATGAAACAGCTGTGTGTGGGAGAAGCATGTATTTATTTTTGAATTATCTAGTATCTGGCCCATGTTTCGGGGGTTCAATCCTACAAGCTGCTGAGAGCTCAGAAGAGGTGTTAAATCCCTTCCACTCCCACTGCATTCTGCAGAATCAAAACTCCAAAGGACAGGTTTTCATCAGTACTCTTAACTTCCATTTATCTAAATGTTGGTGTCATTTACATCTTTCCTTGAGTGTTTTGTACACCCAGGCAAAGCATTCAAGGAAATGGGAGTGTGTCTTTTCGACATGATCTTTTTTGTTTCAACATGAATGCTTGTTTCAGAGAAGGGAGCTGTTTCCAAAATGCTTCACAAGTGTCCCATTTCCCCCCCCCATGTTAATAACCCAGATGTGGCTCAGTGGCTTCCACTTTCTGATAAAGCATACACCAGTGCCGCTCTTTCCCCCACCAGAGTTGCAGAAGAATGGAGTTCCCCAAGGGCAGAACTAGTCAAGAGTATAGAATCATAGAATTGTGGTGTTGGAAGGGACCCCAAGGGTCATCTAGTCCAGCCCCCTGCAATGCAGGAATCTCAGCTAGATCACATATGACAGATGGCCTCCTAACCTCTGCTTAAAAACCTCCAAGGAAGGAGAGTCCACCACCTCTTGTGGGAGTCTGTTTCACTGTCACACAGCTCTTACTGTCAGAAAGTTCTTCCTGATGTTTACTTGGACTCTCCTTTCTTGTAACTTGAATCCATTGGTTCAGGTCCTACCCTCTAGAGCAGGAGAAAATAAGTATGTTCCAGCCTCCATGTGGCAGCCCTTGACTATGGCTATCATATCATTCTCCTCTTAACCAGGCTAAGGCAGTTCTGTTGTTGGGGAACCCTCTCCACGTTGGCTTGTCTGTTGTGAATGCTTGCATGTATTATTTCCACTGTCAGTTGAGGATCTTAGTGGATATAGGCAAAGACGAATAGGTTTGCACATTAAAAAAACAAAACAAAAAACGCGTCAGGCAGAGAAGGGGTTCAGGCAGGATGACCTCAAATTGAAATAGTTCTGTTAATTATAAAACAAGAGAGATAATCTCCCTACCACCACCTTTTCTGGTTCCCAATGTGAAAAATATTAGCTTTGTGGAGACTGAAACAGATGGCGAGCAGCTGAAGTAGATAAGTGTGTTGTTGAAAATAAGCATTTACTCAGGCTGGGGAGGTGACAAAGCCATGTTTACAATATCTCATCCATTTACAGTGATGCTACTTTCAGCTGTATGGAAATAATTAATTCACAGGATACCTGGAAAACACAAGCTGATCGATGTATGTGGGAAGGACTCTTTACAATTTTGGGCAAAATGGATCTAGTCTGTCGTCTGCTTTAGAGACTTTAAAGGGTTAAATGCCCCCCCATCTTGATGTTTGCTGCTCCCCAAATGTTTATCTTGCCTTCTTTATGTATTACATTGTATTTTGATCCTTCATTTTAAGAGAGGTATCTCCCAAAGCAGCTCACGTCAATTAAAAACAAAGCAAGAAACTAGCCCTTCCATTAGGAATACCAACTACATAGGTAAGACAGATAAGGGGAAGGCATGTGGAAGAAGAGAGAGAAGGGACACCAGTTTTTCAAGGCCAGAATAAAGTAGTGAGCTTTATGTTGTCATTAATGTCTAGCTCAGTCTAGGCTGACCCTTCGTTGCTGGCGGTTTTTGCTTGAATAGCAATTGGTGGCTCCATTATTTTGGCTGATGCATGGGGCCAGAATGCCCTTTCCCCCCAGCATATCTAGTACAGTGGTACCTCGGGTTAAGTACTTAATTTGTTCCAGAGGTCCGTTCTTAACCTGAAACTGTTCTTAACCTGAAGCACCACTTTAGCTAATGGGGCCTCCTGTTGCCACCGCGCCGCCGCCGCCTGATTTCTGTTCTCATCCTGAAGCAAAGTTCTTAACCCAAGGTACTATTTCTGGGTTAGCGGAGTCTGTAACCTGAAGCTTATGTAACCCGAGGTACCACTGTACCATGGCACCTGGTAGTTGGATCAGAGTGTCTTGAATTTGTCATTTGGTTTGTAGTGGCTTTGGATGGGAGGCATTAGGATGTTTTTCAAAGGAGATTTCTTTTCTAGATGCACCTTCTTAATAAAGGTTGGTACTTTAGCAAAGTGGGTTAGAATAGGAACATTGGTTTTAAAAATTCAAATTACAATATCTACGAAAGAGGCAGTTTTCCTTTACCTTGAAACAGGATCATACTAATGGAAATGAGTCACCAACCACCATAAGTGAAACTGTAGGATCCATGTGTTCCATTATGGAGGCATGGCCTCTTCCTGCTAGAGGTTGGGATGCTGGTATAGCAACGTAGCAAGGAACCTCTTCATAAACATGCCCGGAATACAAGTGGTGCTTAGAATGCTTTCCTATGAAATCATCTAAGTAGGTCATGGACATTTTCATATACTGTATATAAGGGCCCCTCCAGACATCCTTTTTATTGAGCATTCATGATTTGTTCTCAAGATGGAATTGATACGATCACACGTGTTCCTTCTTTCAATATTGTTTGCACATGCAAACGTTTTGGGGCAGTCACGCTTCTTCATTTCCATTCTGTGCATATACCACATCTTCCTGCTGAAATCCTGTAGCTTTTTATACCACAAATGTTCTGATTTATTTTTGTTCCATTGGTTTCACTATAGTCCCTCTGGAGAGCAATAATGAGGTGGGATTGGGGAAGCATTGCAGGACAAACTAAAGCAGAATCAATTATTATAGAGGCAAGAACACATGGCAGAATGGTCTGTTATTTAAGGTAGCAGCGCTGACTGTTTCTGCTTCCCTTTCTACTGGAAAAAATACAGTTCCGGTGGCAATAACCTAAGAACAAATCCTGAAAAAAGCAGATGGTAGTCTTACTAGGTGATAGGGTGTTGAATGGTATATTTCACAAAGAGTAAAATTTCTTAAGATAGGGGACAGCTTTGAAAAGCAACAACACACATTTAGCTAGGTCAGTGTTTTCTTTGATAGTGTTATGTAAAAGGGGTGTGTGTGTGTCACTGCGGTTTGTAGCAGTGAAGCCTCTGTCACCGATCAGATAAGTTGATGTTGATAGCTCAGTGTTTAAGCATCTTCTAAACCCTCTCGCAGTCCTGTCTCTGCGAGGGAAAAGAAAATTGTCAGAGGGCTCTGAAGAGACCCTTCAGTGCTTTACAACCTTTGGTCTTTTTGGGTGGAGTGGGAGGAAAAGAGTGCTAGGGAGACTGGTCAGGAGACAAAGGAAGTGGAGGAAAGTTGATAGTGATCTGGAAAGGAGGAACACGAACAGACAATGCTGAGGGGGAAGATATGAGGTAGAAGAACAGAGGTGCAAAGGAGAAAGTGCTACTGGGACAAAGTATGTACAGGGCCTAGAGTCAGGAGCAGTTGAGATCCTGAGAAGGGAATCCTTCCCATTGTTGCTTCACTGCAGCAGTTCAGCCTGGTAGCCCCAAGGAAGGAGTAAGGCCGAGGAATAAGGGCACACTTACTTCCCTTCACCCTCCCCGTCTCCCTCCCTCCTTCCTTCCTTCCTTCCTTCCTTCCATCCATCCATCTGGAAGAGGCAAGGATTTATCTCTTTACACTGCAGTATGCGGTTAAATCTATAAGGAGGTCTTAGGTAGGAGGGTCCTAATACCAGCTATCATGTGTGGGAAACAGTGGAGGCTGGCCTAAATTAAGTTTCAGAGCAAGTTAAGAAAAAATAAACAGTGGCACTGCTCTTGGATAGCTCCAACTTGCTTAAGGATTAGTGAGGCAGAAAAATAGAGTAGAAAAGAGAATGGAGGCTTCTGGAGGGATCATTTGTGGGTTGTTTTAGATGGCAAGTCTCTTGCGCTGCTTGAGCCCCCAGCAGCCCCATCTTGGGCTGTGATGGGGCTGCTGGGGGCTAATGGAGCCCTGTAGGCCCCTGAAGCTTTGAGTGGCACAGGGCTTCCTGAGAGAGGCTTGAATGAGAAACACGGGGCAGTGTGTGTCCTCTTTAATAATGCTTATGTGCATTATTTGCTAAGCTCTTTGAGTATTGCAAGAAAGGATGTACTTTCTCCTCATGGTCAAATGTGCAAGGTGTCCCTGCGTTGGCAGCTTGCACATCTGACTGCAGAGGGACACAGAGAGAGACCTTGCCCTTTAAATATCACAAACCAGTGCAAAGAACAGGAGGGATGGGAAAAGAGTCGTAGCTCAGTGGTAGTTCAACCTCCAGCTGTCTTGCACAGCACTTGGCACAGGGCTTTGCAGGCACTGCCAAACAGCTGATGGCAGTGTCTGCAACCCCCTACCTGCTTTGCGTGAACCAGGTTTTTACCTGCCCAGCACTTGACAACATATATGACACTAGGGGTAGGGCAGGTGCAGGTGGCTTTGCCAGAATGGGAGGCCTAGAGAGGCCCTAACCTCTGGTCTAGACAGTACTGAGCTATAGGAACCATTTGGTCTGCCTTGATATAAGGCAGCTTCATATTTATGTTCTTACGTTCCTTTGAAATGAATCATTCATGCTTCCATTTCCACTGCCAGGTGGCATTGCTGTCAGATTTCATATATTAAATTAGTGATTATGCAGGTAAATAAATGTTCTGCATGCTGCAATGTGTACAGAAATATGCAGCTCATAACATAGTAAAGGCACTCCATATACCATGCTAAGCCCTTGATGGTACAGCTGATGCTGTTAGATCCAGTAATAGTCTTTTCAGAATGTATTGAAGAGATGGAGAAACAAACTGGTTTGATTTCTTGAATAGTGTTTCTCTTGGGTAGTCTACAGTTGTAAGCAAGCAGCTACTTTCTGTTAGGGAACTATCTATATAGTTTGAGAGTGCCACCACTATGTATTTGTGTCTTAAGGCATCAAAGGGATTTACAAATTCAGTATTTTCTTTCCAGTGTTCGTTCATGCAAGTACATTAGTTTGCTAGCCACTTTCTTAAAGAACCATGTTGCAGGAAGGCCAGATGCAATTAATTAAAGGAATAAATGCTGGATTATTATTTTTTAATAACTGCATAGGGTTTACTGTTTGTTGTTGTTAGGTTGTTTTTTTTGCATTTTTTGATTTCTGTAAACTACCTTGTGATCTGCTTGTTGTATTAATGCAGTCAGTGTGCTGTTGATATGAGATGCCCTTCTTTGTTTGTGCTTTTGTAAATAACCGGTTTCCCCCATATGTGTGTGTGGCATCTGTTATATGACACAACCTTAATGAGATACTGTTGTCGCAAATACTGTCATTGGAGAGAACCCAAAACAAGTTTTCTTGCCTTGTTATCCATTCTGGGTCTCTCTCTCTCCCCCCCCCCCCCCAAATATGGAAATGGAGTCAGCCAACTCTGGCACAGTGTGTCTGAAAAAACAGGTGCTTCAGATTTTCACGGGGGATTTCAGGTGAAGGACGGCAGAGCTCGGCTCAGCACTGTGTGCAGAAGGGTTCCTGTGCTAGTTCAGATTTTCACATGTTTTAACACACTAACACCTCCCCCCTTGGGTGAACAGATTGCCAACAGAAGTGGCTTTTGGGGGGTGGGGGGACATGTCATTGTAATTCAGCGAAAACCTGAAGTTCCTTTTTATTTGGCTTGGGGCCTTCTGTTCTGCTCACTTAACAGACTTCAGAGCTCCCCCCCCCCCCGCCCCCGGATTGTAATGTGTGGCAATCTCAGGAGTGCTGTAGATGCTACCCTTGACCTTTATTCAAAGTGATACAACACTCTTAGCTGCATTGCCCATTTGTTTATGTTGCTAGCTCATAGATTCTCAGGTGAGGTCCTACTGTAGACATTTTTGCCCTCTGAAGCTTTGCTTATAAAGAAGAGTTGTTTTCTTGTTTCATTTCCTGTGGTCCACCGAGTTAGTTCAATTGGAGCCTTGTTATTTGGGGGATTATATGGAAGCCTTTAGATAATGTTGTCTTTTTCTGGATGTGTTTGAGATTTGATATACAGTAGTATCATTAGTTTTGGATCCCTGCTTTCCTGGCTATTTTAGTTATTTTATGGTTTTATGTTGCAAATTGTGCTCAGGGCTCCCAAGTGTGCTAACAGTTTCTTTCTTTCTAACAGTTTCTTTCTTTCTAACATAAAAGTAAATATGTCCATTGAATATGTTGGCAGTGATGCACAGAACTGCAGAAACAAGCATATTGAGACAGTGGCCAGCTATCCATGCATCTGCTTTTCCAGAGAGTGCATTTGCTCTCAGCACGTAGTGTGAACGATTTACACGTGTGTCCTTACATCCTAAAATACCAATGGGCACGTATCTATCCACAAAAAAGGAAAAACTCCCCAAGATTATGAGTAGAAGGGAAATGAAATCCCATCAATTAGAGGTGAATTACTGGAATGAAACTGAATTCATATGCACACTTGCCAGATATTAACAAGTATACATGCATAGGATTGTGCCACAAGTTTGTTCCACCTTAAAAGAGTACCAGGGTACTGGACACTGAAAATTTTATTATTCAGAATAAGAAAGTATTATGAGAATATATAGTCGTATGTATAAGAACACTTAGCACTTCTGGAGACTGAACACAGAATTACCCTACATAAGCAGGGTGTGTCTGTGTTCATTTTATTAATAAATATTACAGAATGAACTTTTTCTTGCTACATTAATTCTTCCCTTTAACCACCGATAGATAAGAATGGCCTTAGTGAAACTAATCAAATACGATGGAATAACCATATTTGCCTCCCTCCATCTAGTAATCCTAGAGACACTGGGTTGGAGCCAGATTTAGCAATGCTTAGAGTATGCCCATTGATATCAATGGACTTATATTAGTCATTGCTAACTTAAGTCCCACTGATTTTCAGATGGTCTATGACTCTGTGCCAAACATGACTAACCCTGGATCCCCAACACATTGTCTTTTATAATCATGGATTTTTTGTTTAGCCACTGATAGACCTAATCTCCATGAATTTATCTAACTCTTTTTGGAAAAAATGCTACTCTAGTTTATAGTTACCACATCTTACAGCAGTGAAGTCTTAACATTAATTATGGGAGTATTTGAATGACTACATCTGGGGCTTAATAAGCCAAGCTATGAATGAGTCTTATGTTGCGCATGCAGCCCCTTTGTGCTTCCGTTCACATGAGCACCCACGCAGACAAGGAGGTCTTCTACTGTGAGTTCCCATTCTGATAATAACTTTGGAACAAACCAGGAGATTAAGCTAACTTCTTGCTTGTTCTGGATCTGTGAATCATAGTTTCCCAATTTGAATGAAACAAGAACCTTTTGTCAATGAAATACTTCTTGGTTTGCTTGTTCATGCAAAGCAATAGCCCAAAGGGGCTGTGTGCATAGCCAAAAGACACGCTCATATCTTTGCTTATTAAACCGATATATGATCATCCAAACATGGTCTATGGGATTTTATGATAACTCAGTAATGATACTCATGGAATCCAAAATTGAATGTTAGCAGTCATGAAGCAGCATCCAGTGTGCTGGGTTGGAGAATAATGAGAAAGTAACAGCTTATTTGCACTAATAGGGATAGGTTTATTCTACTACTGTGTCCAATTTTGGGTTCTTCTCAAAGTCTCTTATTGTTCTTAGCTCCCAAAGCCTTGCACAGAAGCTTATTTCAGTGGTTATGGAAGCATAGGAACTGCTAATTCTCAACAGGAGGGAGAATCTGAGAGTTTTCTGTTTAAACTTTTGAGTAGGCATTTCAGTATGCCTGCTGGTAAGCTGTACTGAATTCCAGCATTATGCCAAGTCCTGAAGGTTGCAGCGTGTCTAACTGCTAAGATCTCTTCCAGGCCTCTTGGCGCCCATCACTGAAAAAGCAGGTGGTCTGAAGTGAGGGCTCCCTTTGGGCTTTCACACTCTGTGCACAACATACAAACGTGAAAGACAACTGTCAGTTCCTTCCCTTCCTAGTTGTCTCCCCCTTAACAAAAGGAGAGGTTGGGAGGCGAGCGGAGATGGGACACAGATGGATGTGTTGGAAACCTGTCAATATGTTTATGGAGACATGCTACAGTGTAGTCCCAGATTGCTTGTGAAATAATCAAATAAGACAGGCACCCCTTTATTTAGGAACTAATAAGTGGTCCGTATGTTGTTCAACGAGATGGAGAGCATATATCTTGCACCACAACATTTATAAAAATATATATGCTTGCAACAGGTTGTTTTGCACCGCAGCGGGTTGTTTTATACACATATGAAAGCAATTTATTTAAAGCTCCTTTTTTTTTTAGTAAAATAGTTAACTAAATATTTTATTTAGTATTTTAAATATTTAGTAAAATATTATACTGGTGGTTAAAAATCTCATTGGGCACCTGCACAGTTTTGTGACTCTTGGGTAATCTGTTTATTTTATTATCTACATTGGAAGTATTTCCTTCTCTGTCCTTCATTGTTGCAGAGGGAATCATAGAATCATAGTTGGGAATTATTCAGCATTTTTACATCCCACCTGCAAGGTAGCTTCTTTCCCTTCCCCATTTATCCTGTACTACAGCTCACCACCTTGATTTGGGGATTCTCCAGACCACGTTGTCAAGCATTGCAAATCGTTCCACCCATTTTTTTAAAAGACTTCTTAGTAGACTTCCTAATCACTACTTAACTATATTGGTAATTTCTGAACTAAAACCATTTTTGTAAAGCGTTCTTTGTGGCCATGCAGGATCCTGCCCCCGTCCCCAGCTCACTCATCCCTGTGCTCCTTTGGTGTCCTAGCCATGATGTCCCCATAGGGCTCATGACACCTGGGGCCACAAAGATAAAGAATTATACAACGTTTAGAAGACATCTGAAGGCAGATATCAGGAGATTTTTATGTTTTTAGATATGCTATAAGCCACCCAGAGTGGCTGGGGAAACCCAGCCAGATGGGCAGGGAATAATAATAATAATATGCAGTTTTGCCATGCTATCCAAGCCCAGGCATACTACAATTGGTGGAACAAGCCAATAACCTTCTGATCCCCTCCTTATACCCTCACTGGGCAGGAGAGGGGAGTGGGAGCATGCAAACCAGGTTGGGGGGGGGGAAATAAGGATAAGCTCATTCTCATACTTCAAAACCATGTTTAAGTGTTACGTTTAAATGTAGCCAACTAGCAGATGGTTTTGAATAGAGCCAAACCATAGTTTAGTGTGACATAAACAAGCTGGGACAGGCCCCAGGTTTGCACAGTCCCCCGTCCCTGGCATGGCTGCAAGGAGGAGCTGCCACCGTCCCTTGACCAGAGCTTGTCATGTCATCGGAGACTGACAAACTCTGGTTAATATTTGAAACCATTGAGCTTGAAATGATGTTTCAAGAGCCACCCATAAGCCAGGACGTCCTTCCGCCCTTTAGATCTCACCTTTGCCACTGAATTGCTAATTGGATTTTAAAGGTAAAGGTAAAGGTACCCCTGCCCGAACGGGCCAGTCTTGACAGACTCTGGGGTTTGTGCGCCCATCTCACATCTAGAGGCCGGGGGCCAGCGCTGTCCGGAGACACTTCCGGGTCACGTGGCCAGCGTGACAAAGCTGCATCTGGCGAGCCAGCGCAGCACACGGAACGCCGTTTACCTTCCCGCTGGTAAGCGGTACCTATTTATCTACTTGCACCCGGGGGTGCTTTCGAACTGCTAGGTTGGCAGGCGCTGGGTCCGAGCAGCGGGAGCGCACCCCGCCGCGGGGATTCGAACCGCCGACCTTTCGATCGGCAAGCCCTAGGCGCTGAGGCTTTTACCCCCAGCGCCACCCGCGTCCAATTGGATTTTAGGCCAAACTTAACTATCATCCCCCATGGAGAGAATTAATTGTGTAATTGCTAAGTTCCATTGGATTGCTAACATTCTTTCTTCTGCTTTCCATTTCAGTTGCGAGTGAGAAGAGGGTGCCAGTAATGCCAGGATCCCCTGTGGAAGTGAAGATACAGTCACGATCCTCGCCGTCCAGCATGCCGCCATTGCCGCCTGTCAACCCTGGTGGGCCTCGGCCTGTCTCATTTACCCCAGCAGCATGTAAGGCTGTGGCTTGTTCGGCTTTCTGGGAAAAACAAAAAGCCACCACGAGTTCTTTCTTTCTAATGCAGACATTAGAGAAGTGAGGGACTGTTGTTTCAGTCCAGGGGAGGTGAATGGCTGGTGTAGTACCTAATTAGCTGGTCACTTTTGTGGCTTTATTAGCAGCCAGGTTTCCTGAGATGCAGGTTTTTAAATATATACAAAGGTTTAAGCTGGGTTTTAATTTAGGAAGCGATTTTAAAAAATGTTTAATTTCTCGAGAACATCAAGTTCTTTGCATCTGTGTTTTCTGTTCTCATTAATAAGAGGTGTGTTTGTCAGCACATCTGGTGTGTTAACTTTTTATTTATTCTCAGATTCTGGAGTGCTAGGGTTTTCTTAGGTCTCTTAAATTTTATTGTGTACTGTACAGGGTGGTACAGAATGCAGACATCCTGCAAGGAACAGAGAAAGAGCACTCTGCTCCCGGGAATGTAAGCTGCCTTATGCTGGTCAGGTTGAATGCTCATCTAGCCCAGTAATGCTCCCTCTGACTGCCAGCAGCTCTCCAGGGCTGTGTATCTTTCCCACCACCAGCTCCCCTACCCTCCTCCCTTTAAAAACAAAAACCAGAGGGGTCAGGAAATTAACAAGGAATCTTCAACCTGCAAAGCTTATACCCCACCACTCAACCCCACTAGATGTTATTTCCTAAAATATTAAATAGTTTTTAACACTACCACCCAGTATCAAAAGTAAATATGTCGACTCCTGAATTGTGTTCTCAGCAATTCTGCCTGCATTTCAATATTTCCTATTTTGTGTAACTTCCTTCTAGTTGAAACCAGACAGGCCCTGTTGAATTTCTGGCATGTACTGAAAACTTTTTAAATCCCAGCTTTTAACTTACTTTATAGCAGCCTTTCTCAACCTGTGCATCCCCAGATGTTGCTGAACTACAACTCCCATCATCCCCTAGCTAGCAAGGCCAGAACTCAGGGATGATGGGAGTTGTAGTCCAGCAACATCTGGGGACCCACAGTTTGAGAATCACTGCTTTATAGCATTAACTGGTTTTTACCTTTTCTGTATTTTATTTATTGTACACCAATTGGAGACTATTTGTAGTTAAGTGGTATATAAATTTATGTAAAAAAGAAGCATTTGGGGGCTAAACCTCAAAATACAAAGCTAACATATTCATTGCTTTTTGCCTTCCCCTCCCCACTGTAGTACCCAATGGAATGAACCATTCTCCACCGACGCTGAATGGAGCACCGTCACCCCCTCAGAGGTTCAGCAATGGCCCTGCCTCATCATCTTCATCCTCACTGACCAACCAGCAGCTTCCAGCTACCTGTGGGGCCCGTCAGCTCAGCAAACTCAAACGCTTCCTGACCACCCTCCAGCAGTTTGGCAACGACATTTCACCAGAGATAGGGGAGAAAGTCCGCACCCTTGTTCTGGCGTTAGTGGTGAGTATTAATAAGTCAAATACAGCAAAGAAATGAAAAGCAGAAGCTTTTGTGTTTCGTTATGGAATCACAGAATCATAAGCTTGGAAGGGGAGCATGAGGGGCATCTAGTCCCATCCTCTGCAATGCAGGAATCTCAACTCAGGTGCCCATGACAGATGGCCATCCAACCTCTGCTTAGAAACTCCACTGAAGAAGAGTCCACCACCTCTTGTGGGAGTCTGTTCCACTGTTGAGTAGCTCTTACTGCCAGAAAGTTCTTCCTGATGTTTAGTCAGAATCTCCTTTCTTGTAACTTAAATCCATTGTTTGGGTCCCTCTGGAGCAGGAGAAAACAAGCTTGCACCATCTTCCGTGTAACAGCCCTTTATATATATATGAAGAAGGCTGTCATATCTCCTCTTTTCCAGGCCAAATATACCCAAATTCTTCAACTATTCCTCATGAGGCTTGGTTTCCAGACCCTTCTGATCCTGCTCAGACTTTGTCAGTAGGCTTTCTTTAAATGGCCAAACCTCTAACAATATTTGCTCCCCCCTCTAGGATTAGTGTGCTTCCCCCCCAAACCTTCATTGCATAACTTTTCAGAAATTGGGGTGTCCATTTTGTCATAATTAATTGCAGCATGGTGAATCAATAATTTTCTGATGCTGTTGATTTGAGTTGAAACCAGTTTTTAAAAGGAGAAATATTTGTGTTTGTGTGTAACATATATATCACACTCATACACACAACTGGGGTGCACTTTCATCTAATTCTGTCTCAGTGTAATCTCGAGAATTCTGTTTACACATTGCAAGGCTTTTCAAACCCTGATTATACATGGTCAAAAAAATGATTCTGTGCTAGGAACTGACATGTGACATTTCACCCATTTTTCCTGTTTCAGATTTTTATTTATTTACTTTATATTTTGGAGGTTGTCTAGCTAGCATTAGCACTCTACAATTCCAGATAACTTCTAATGACTGTGGTCACACTTTGAAATGGTGCAGAAGCAGCTTATGAAACCAGAGTAGCTATCTTTTTAAGTAATCACAATGAAGTGTGGTCGATGGATGTCAGCCCCCCCCCCTCCTATGTCTACATCTATTTGTAACCCACCTTAAGACTGCATGGTGAAAGGGGCCTATAAATGCATGTAAGTTAAATGAATAAATTCTTAATGTATAAATTATGCATTGAGTGTGAGAATTTGTAGCTCACGGTTCCTAGCCAAATGTGAGATGAGAGAGATCAGATAGGACTGGAGACTAAGGAATATTAGTTCTTTCCACACGGTACATGCAAATCCAGATTCTCAGAGAGAAAAAGCCTTGTAGAATTTCTGTTGAATTAGAATCAATAACCACGTCAATCCCCTTTCTCTTTACAGAATTCTACTGTGACAATAGAGGAATTTCACTGCAAACTCCAGGAGGCTACCAATTTTCCTCTTCGTCCATTTGTGATTCCATTCTTGAAGGTGATTGCTTAATACTGTGCATTGGCTGGTGAGCCAGTAAGGAAAAAATCTGTGTGCAACACTAGAGAAAGACTCACCAAGCAATGATTTTTGATAGGAGGAGGATTCTGACTATTTGAGAGAAAGTCATGTCATGTGTATGGGGCGTGGGTGGCGCTGTGGGTTAAACCATAGAGCTTGCCGTTCAGAAGGTAGGCGGTTCGAATCCCCGCGACAGGGTGAGTTCCCGTTGCTCGGTCCCTGCTCCTGCCAACCTAGCAGTTCGAAAGCACGTCAAAGTGCAAGTAGATAAATAGGTACTGCTCCAGCGGGAAGGTGAACGCCATTTCCGTGCACTGCTCTGGTTCACTAGAAGCGGCTTAGTCATGCTGGCCACATGACCCAGAAGCTGTACGCTGGCTCCCTCGGCCAATAAAGCGAGATGAGTGCCGCAACCCCAGAGTCGGTCACGACTGGCCCTAATGGTCAGGGGGTCCCTTTACCTTTACCTTTTACATGTCACATGTAGCCAAAAGTAGTTGCCAAGGAATGCTCAAGGGCCCCCTTTCTCTACCACCACATAACCTCTGACCATTAAGTGGACTATGTACCTGCTCCTGGCCTGCAGTGCCTCAGTCATTACAGCATGCCCCAGGCCCATGTGTTCCTTCCTTCCTTGTTTATTTTTAACCATTGATCCAGCTGGATACTTCTACACAGGGAAGCATGAGGGGGAGCCGAGCTGAATTCTGAACTTTGTGAGACCTGGCAAGAATAGGAAAGAATCAGCCCTTTCCCCACCTTCTGTTTGAAGGGACTGAATCTCCCATTTATTCATAGTAGAGTTGCATGAGAGCTCATCCCTCCAGAAGACATTTATTGTCTGGGACATGGGAATAATAATAATAATAATAATAATAATAATAATAATAATAATAATAGCAGCAGCAGCAACAACAATAATAGCAGCAACAACAATAACATCATCATCATCATCATTATTATTATTATTATTACCCCGCCCATCTGACTGGGTTTCCCCAGCCACTTTGAGCGGCTCCCCACAGAATACTAAAAACATTGTAAAAGATCAAACATCAAGTACTGCAGGCTATAGCCCAGCCTATCACAAATATAGGCACTGCTCGCAAATTCTACTTTCTTTTGTCTTATTTGCTCTTGAGGAGGCTCACAATGATTCTTGGTGGGGGTGGGGTGTCTCTGTGGCAAAGGAACCCTGTTTTAACAAGTAGCTTGCTCCTATGGCTCATTAGATGGTCAGCAGCAAGAGGGTATCCCAGCAGCTAAATACATCTAAATGGCAACCCTAACCTTTGTTTTGCAGGCCAACCTTCCCCTTCTGCAGAGGGAGCTGCTGCATTGTGCTCGGGCAGCCAAGCAGACCCCTTCCCAGTACCTGGCCCAGCATGAGCACATCTTGCTGAACACAAACACTGCGTCCCCAGCTGACTCTTCAGAGCTGCTGATGGAAGTGAATGGAAACGGAAAGAGGCACAGTCCAGACAGGTAGCAGGAGGTGGTTTCAAAACAGACAAATTTTGTCATTAAAAAAACTAACAACATGGCGCCTTATAAGCTGCTTTCTACTGAAAGTCCCTTTTGTTGTGACCTCTTCAGGCATCTGGTAGTTCAAGACTTGCCTACGTGTGGCTTTTTTAGGTTGGCTCTGCAGATGTTTGACTCGTTGTGGCTTTCAGTATAGCCTGCATGATTTAAAAAAAGAGTTTTGGAATTGGTGCATCTGCCTTTTGGTGAACACTTTTCAGCTTAATGTTTCTCCCTTCACTAGAGACCCAACAATGGGAGAGGGAAGTTGCCCTCATCTTTTGTTTGTGGATCACCATACCTGCTATTTGAAAACCCTGACCTGGTTTTGAATTTCATGTTCCGTATCACATCTAGTTTCTCCCTGTGTGAAAAGGATACTGGACTATGGGCCATTGGATTGATCCAGAAGCATGATTTTTGTGTGCCGTCAGTGTGCATGAATTGTTTTCTACTTGATCTCTTTTCCAGAGTTCACTTCTACGTTTATCTCTTTCCCCATTAATTACTGGTTTCAAACTTACTTACTCTCCTTTTCTGCATTTGGTTTCTTAGTACTAATGGAAAATTTCCTTTCTTGACTTGCTCACAGGAGGGAAGAAAACAGCTTCGAGAGAGAGCCGCTCCCGTCAGAGCCTCCTGCCAAGAGGGTGTGCACCATTAGTCCAGCCCCTCGCCACAGCCCGGCTCTGATGTTGCCCGTCATAAATCCAGCGGGACAGTTTCATCCTACTCCACCCCCACTCCAGCATTACACCCTGGAAGACATTGCAACGTCCCATTTGTACAGAGACCCAAGCAAGGCATTGGAGCACAGAGAATTGCGAGATAGACATGGTATTGGTAAGGAGTCCCATGTAGTTTTCAAATGCATTTCCCTTAGCCATTAAAGCTGCAAATTCAACGCTTTTTGAATCTCCGTAGATTCAGTTCTTGCAAAGCAAAATCAATGGCACACAAACCTACACAGCTCCTTCGTTGATCTGGTAACCCTCTGGGGTTTTAGAAGCCTGGGCTGTGTTTTTTGGAGCAGGAGTGGGGCACCTTTTTGGCCTGGCAATCCAGATCTTTTATCTCTTCCTCCCCGCTGTGGGCCCACTTTGATAGGTGGGTGGTGGTGACAGGAGATAGTGACCAAGTAGGATTGAGCTGGATTGATAGATGGCTGTGGGGGTTTTTTTGGGGCGGGGGGAAGAGTCTTACAGACAAAATTTGACTCCCAGGCAGGGGATTTTTTCCATGGGCCACTGTTATAGAATACAGTGGTACGTTGGGTTACGTTACCTTTGGGTAACATAATTTTGATTTACAAATGCGGCAAAACCAGAACTTTATACTTACGGGTTTCACCGCGCGCCTCCGGATACGGACTTTTCGGGGTACATATGGATCCCCGGGATAAATTAAGTTCGTATCTGGAGGGTCCACTGCAATAGCTCTTCTCTCCCCTGCCCCATATCTTTGTATTGCATCAAACTGTTAAGGCTCTTTTTCTGACACAGCATTTTCCTTGCCACACATTACAGGGTTAAACGGAGGCTATCAGGATGAACCCGTGGACCATCGCCTAACAGAGAGAGAATGGGCTGATGAATGGAAGCATCTTGATCATGTGAGAGACTGACATGGGGGGGGGGGAAACCCCAAATAAACCTGGACTGCATAAAACCTAATTACCAGGGCAGGCTGTTTATCCACCTAGCTCAGTATAGTGTATTGTAGCTGGAGCAGCTGAGATTCTTCTCATTTCCTGCTGCCTGTTCCTTCGAACTAGAGATGCTATGGATTGTACCTGGGCCTTTCTGCGTGTAAAGTGTGTGCTCTGCCATGGAGAAGTGGAAATGTAACAGCATGTGTGCATGCAGCAAGTGTGTGTGTGTGTGTGTGTGTGTGAGAGAGAGAGAGAGAGAGAGAGAGAGAGAGAGAGAGAATGTAATTGTTTAGCCTAGATGGGCCATAATGCAGTAATCGGGCACATGCATTTTACATACAGGAAGTCACAGATTCAGTTCCTGGCGTCTCCAGTGGAATTTGATACAAATAAATGTACAGTTTGAGATTCATGCAAAACAGTGTTCCGCAGCTAATTAATAGCCAGGCCGTGTGACCAGCATCATAATGTGGTACTGGGCTGTACCATTTCATGTGATGAATTGCATATTTAAATGTTTCCACTTAAAAAAAATAAATCTCAGTTATGTAAAAAACTAGCATGTCAGTGACTGTACTAGACCAGCCCCCTTTCCCATAATGCTTGTATTTTTTTATATACAGGAGTTTGGGCTTGATTTCTTTTTTTAAATAGAGGGTCACTACAACATGCAACGTCACAGTTTGAAACCATTTACTGCAGCAAAACCAAAAAACCTTCACCCTGTTAATTTTGATACTGTAGTTTTGCCCCTGAGTTTCTTTTTCTTAAAGTTGCAGGAGGAAATACATTTTCTAACAGCTTCTTCAAACGCTGTTCTTTCCTCTCTCTGGAAGGCATTGAATTGCATCATGGAAATGGTCGAGAAGACCAGGCGTTCTATGGCCGTTCTCCGCCGTTGTCAGGAGGCTGATAGAGAAGAGCTCAACTATTGGAAGAGGCGATGCAGTGAAACCACAGAGCCACGGAAAGGGGGGAATGACTTAATCACGAGGCAACATAGCCCAGGGAGTTCAGACTCCATTAACAGCGGTAAGCTATGGAACTCTGCATGTTCCATATGTGTTATGAAGTGGAATAACATTTAACAACCGTGAAAGTGGCTGTGTATTATTTGTGTATTAATATTAGTGTATTAGTGTATTATTAGTGTGCCAGAAGACCAAAGTATTAGATTGTTCCCATTCTTTTCAACAGGCTCCTTTGCTTTTGCAGCTTAGTCTGTAATCTTCAACACAAAAATTACTTATACACAAATTAATTAAGTACAATGCACCTTACTTCTGAGTTAACTTCTGCACAAAAATAGAACTATCCGAAATTGAGCAAGCTGTGCCTTCCCTGCCCCTGTGTGCCTTGGATAGTCAGAAGTTTGAACCTGAATGGATGTCAAGTAGAGTTGTATGCAAAAGAAACAAAAAAGGAATAAATAGAAATCA
Organism: Podarcis vaucheri; assembly: GCF_965113315.1. Classification (NCBI taxonomy): domain Eukaryota; kingdom Metazoa; phylum Chordata; class Lepidosauria; order Squamata; family Lacertidae; genus Podarcis; species Podarcis vaucheri. The sequence continues at coordinate 77,483,439 of NC_138764.1, forward strand.
TGTATTTCTTTTATTTGTGAAATCTTGCCTTTTGCTGCTGCTTCTAGCATTTTAAGTATAAAAATGCAATGCATTCTTTCTCACTGAATCTGTCTCTCCCCCCCCACTACATTCCAATGAAATCAATTAAAACTCCCATTATACTGTTAGTGACTTTCCTTATTAGAAATTCACTTGAAAAATGGGGGTGGTGACAGGAAGTTTGCCACACATTAATATTTAACCTGGGGCATGCATCTAGGTGGAGGATTTGTCTTGGCAACTACCGTATTTTCTGCTCTATAGGACGCACTTTTTCCCCTTCAAAAATGAAGGGGAAATGTGTGTGCGTCCTATGGAGCGAAGACGCCATAGCCCCGCGACCCTCTCCCGGCTGGAGAGGTGACACACGGCTATGGCAGGAGCCTCTACAGCCCCGCGTCACCTCTCCAGCCGGGAGAGCGCGCGCGGGGCTAAAGCAGCCCCCATCGACCCTCTCCCGGCTGGAGAGGTGACGCGCGGCTATGGCAGGAGCCTCTCCGCTGCGCCTTTCCGCTGCTCCCTGACCTGCTCTTTGGGGCTGGTGGTGGGCTTCCCCCCACCAGCCCCAAAGAGCAGGTTGAAAGGAACCTGAAGCCTGGAGAGCGAGAGGGGTCAGTGCACACCGACCCCTCTTGCTCTCCAGGCTTCCAAGGTAGCCGCCTGAATGCACCTTAAACGGCACCTTGTTTTAGAGCGGGAAAACAAGAGGGGGAAAGTTCTCTCCCTCTCTGTGCAGCGCCTCCTGCCGCTTCACTGAAGGGGCGCTGGGCAGAGAGGGGGAGAATTTTTTTTTTCTTGTTTCCCCCCCCCCCTCTAAAACAAAGTGCGTCTTATTGTCCGGTGCGTCCTATGGTGCGAAAAATACAGTATCTCCTGAAATTCTGGGGTGGATAGGATAGTGTCAAAAACAAGCCTATTGCAGGGAGACAGAATGAATACAGTGGTACCTCAGGTTACATATGCTTCAGGTTACATACGCTTCAGGTTGCAGACTCCGCTAACCCAGAAATAGTACCTCGGGTTAAGAACTTTGCTTCAGGATGAGAACAGAAATCGTACTCCGGCGGCGCGGCAGCAGCAGGAGGCCCTGTTAGCTAAAGCGGTGCTTCAGGTTAAGAACAGTTTCAGGTTAAGAACGGACCTCCGGAATGAATTACGTACTTAACCCGAGGTACCACTGTAAATCAATTGATACAAGTTACAAATAAATATAGGCCGTGTAAATTCTTTCTCCTCGACACACTTCCCCACTCAATATCTCCTGGTCTCCTGGCTCTCACTCAAGGCCCAAACAGACTCACAAACCTCCCCGGAATCTCACAACAAAGAAGATTTCTGGTACCAGCTGGCATCACCCTAGTCTCTCACCTCTAGGCTTGCTTTCATGGGCAGCACCAAGGTGGACAGAGCTTCCTCAGGCTGTTCACAGCTGTGTCCCATTCAGCTGTCAAATCAGCTGGGCTGCACACACCCAGTTCCAGGTTTCAGCAGATTTACTTTGGTGATTTTCCCAAGGAGTTCCAAAGATGGCAACCCCTCCATTCGCAGTTCTTTCTCTGTGGCCTCTGCCTACCTCTCCCCTACCAGCTGCTTTCATGATGCTACAGCTTGTACAAAACCAGCTACACAATGCTTCTAAATCCTTATGGATGCAGCAACCATTGACTTTAATTTCAAAACAATGACGCCAGAGGGAAATGAAAGTGCCGTAGTTTTTGCTACAAGTTCTACGTCCCTTTTTCTTTGCATGTCTTGTGTTTTTTGGATTGTGAACCTGTGGCAGGGAACAGTAAAAAAATCTTGGTAATGATTTTTGTATTCCACCATATCCTGGTGATATGACAGGGAGGCATTTCTATACCTCTTCCTCAAAACAAAGTATATGAATTTTATTTCGTAGTAGAGGGTGCACGCAAAACCATGCATTAAACAGAATGTTGGGCCACAGGGTACTTTATCTGCCATCTCAAATGCTTTAATTATGGATTGGGGGCTGGGGAAGTTCCAGTGGCAACTGGAACAAGGAAGTGTGCTTGCAAAATAACCAACTTGGCTGTTCAGATATAGATAGAAGATTCCAAGTATGGAATAGCACTCTTGAGTGGTGAATGCTGGAGGAGGGGGGAGCCCCAAAAACTTCATGTCGTGCCTTAGACTTTTACATAGATGATTGCAACCGGAGATATTGGCTTGTAACCTTGACTCAAGCAAGAGGGACACTTGGACATAATTTGGCTGAGCTCACGCACAAAGGATGCAGCATAACAAAATAAACCACTGAAGAAGGCTTGTAAGCAGAACATGTGTGGTATTGATATTGCAGTCATCCAGAAAATCTGGTTGATGGACATGAAGAACATCCTGTGATAACGAATAGCATTTTTTAATAATAATAATAATAATAATAATAATAATAATAATAATAATAATAATAATAATAATTCATTCATACCCACCCCACCCATCTGGCTTGGTTTCCCCAGCCACACTGGGTGGCTTCCAACAAAATATTAAAATACAATAGTCTGTCAAACATTAAAAGCTTCCCTAAACAGGGCTGCCTTCAGATGAAGTATAACCCATGCGATGTAGAAAGGGTTTCTGGTATGGTTATATGTTTTGAAGATATAGGTTCTGTTTATAGATTTTTCTTTTTTAGTTATTGTAGCACATAGCTTTTATATTTGGTATTCAGTTTTCTAAATTTGTGTATTTGTATATGCCTTTTTAGTTCAGGGTTATACTCCATTTTCGGTAATAAAATGTGAGGCAACACATCTATTAGATTTTGTGCTTATATAGACTGATTATTAGGTTAATTTACGTTGGTTACCCTCTATTTTTTATTTTACATTGACATGACTCACTTAGGTTCATTAATTTCAGTTACGTCTACTTTGAGTAAAAAGTAAGTTGAATTCAACAAAGGCACACTCTGTAATGAATACTGCAGTATGTCTGTAAGTGAGCTATATTTATGGGGAGGGGGCAAGATGAGAATGGAGACTTACTTCTGGGTTGAGAAAAGCTGTATCCTCTGCTTTTCCCCATCTGGCGCATGAGGTTACCCTTACCATCAGGGGTCAGAAATGCATTGCTTTCAATCTGAAGGTATGCAGCATCTCATCTAACATGCAACCGAAGACAGTGAGAATGTAATGTATGTGAGAAAAATGTCCACTGTTAATCTTCCTTGATTTCTGTGTAGCACTGTGTATCTTTGAGTTCCTGTTCTCAAAGGACTCCTTAAAATATAGCGTGTGCTCCAGTGGCCTGAAATCCTTGGGAATACAAGGCGCGCTGTAAAAACGTGAGACGCCATTAGCAAGGATTAATGCTTATTACAGTAGGGCAAAGCAGATGCCTGACAAGACATATTTATAAGCGTGTAGCCTGTGATGACAGAGTATTAAAGGATGGAAATTGGCTTCGCTGTCCAATAAATTATGCAGAACACTAAATTAAAAGTGGCCATTTATCATTTTGCCTTTTGGTGAACACTGTTAAACTGCAGAAGTCTCTTGGCTTGGTCTTTAGCAATTAATCCTACCCTGTTCTCTTCATGCTACTTCTTGCTGAACAGATGCAGCCTATCAATTCTTAGAGTTTGGGTGGGAGAATATTTCTGTGTCTAATACTGTCGACACCACCCTTCCTTCTACAGATTCTCAGCGGGAGTTCAGCGGCAGGTCAGGAGCAGCCGGTTATGTCACCGAAGAGATATGGAAAAAGGCTGGTAAGTAAGGAGGCCCCCTTCAGAGAAGTGCCACACAGAGAAGCTGTGGAATGTTACAAGAGATTCTTGAGAAGATGGAAAGCCTTACGCACCACAGGTTGGCTGGGGAAAGGCCTCATAAATATGCTGCTGTCTGACTGCCTAGAGAGTGATAATGGCCAGGGCCTCCAGCAGATGGACCCATCTGGACCCATCACTGCTTGTCCATTTGACCTAGGGATTTGAGCCAGCCAGCCAGGCAGCGCTGGCACCTTCCCCAGATGGAGTGGGGGGAGAGGGGGTGCCTGAGCCTCTTTTCCTTGGAGGTAGCTGATAGAGAGTCCCACATGTGCCACTGCTCCTTGCATGTTTAATCTGGGGGTTGTCTGGGTAAATGGCGGTAATGACAATGTTCACTTGGTTTTTCAGTTTGCCTTTCTGGCAGGAGCTGGAAGAGGGCATAGCAGAACGAAAGGAAGGGAATTTTGCCCTGCTCCTTGAGACAAAATAGGGCAGAGGGAAAGGAATCCCTTTTTATGTTAAGGGAATATTTTCTATATCCCTTTATAAAAAATTATAGGAGTGTTTCTGTTAACAACACACTACAACTGCAAGCAAATGTTTCAGGGATACTTTTAAAGGCAGTTTCCAAAGCAGTCTGCTAATTATGAAAAAGATGGTGATTTTCAAATTATTTTTAAAAACCCTGCTTTAATATAGCATTACAAACCATTTTAAAACTGGCAAGGTCAAATAAGAAAGCTAAAAGACATGCCCCTCTGTTTATGGAGAGTTTGGCTTCTAAGGTAGACAACCTTCCACTTCCTCTTCTCTGGGGAAAAATATTGAAAATGTGGCTGTGTTAGTATGTTTTTAACAGTTAAAAAGATAGTTCCATAGGGAAAACACTATGGAAATATAGGTTCTACACATAGGTCACACTGTAAATTCATGGGCATAAGCATACCTAGCTCCATTGGACTTTGGCCGTTGTCTTTCATTATCAATTTTAACAGGATAACACTACTAAAAACGGGGTTCATCTTGGGGTTCTGAACAATGTTTGAAGGTTTGCTTTAAGTAGAGGCTGGATGAAACCATTTGCTTCATTCTGTGTTAATTTTTGTGCATGTTGAAAAGTACCTCCTCTGCAACTTTCTGAGTCTCCTACAAATTTGCATTGTTTGATACTGTTCTTTGCATTGTTTGATACTACAAATTTGCATTGTTTGATACTGTTCTTTTTAGTGCTTCCCTTTCGTGCCCCCTCCCTTCTTTCATTGGCTTCTGCTTCATTTGCTGACACTGCCATTTAATCCAATTCTCTGTTGATGATGCTGATGCAGCAAAACCACCCTTAATGTGGTGTCATGGGTGCTCGTAAACAGAATCACAAGGGTCTGTGTAGCCAGTAGAATTAAACTGCTGGATGGGCCAACAAGCAAGGTCAAGGACAGTAAAGGAGTGAAATGGCACCAGGAAAAGAGACTACATTAATTTTCAAGGCTAGAGTTTCTACTGCCTTGCTTAGTTTACTCAAATAGCATCCCTAACTTTCTGTATGAACTGCCACCTTTGTTAAAGGGGTAACTATCTCAATGCATTTAGTTAGATTTGTAGTTTACTCAGTTCCAGAGGCTCAAGCATGCTGAATTCTTTGGATACAAAAAGTCTGCTGCTGCTCCTATGTGATGCAGTAGAGGGCATAAGAAATCACAGTATGACCATCAATTCAGTAGTATTGCCATAAGTTAGGCTAAAGTGCTATGCAGAAGCTTCACTTTCTTAACTCCTATGACCACTGGGTACTTCCATGCTATATACTTTGCCTTCCAATGTGAAGCCGTTTGATGAGGCTTTTGTTTCCCTTCAGAAGAAGCTGTGAATGAAGTGAAGCGCCAGGCCATGTCTGAAGTCCAAAAAGCTGTAGCAGAGGCCGAGCAGAAGGCATTTGAAATGATTGCATCTGAGAGAGCCCGCATGGAACAGACCATTGCCGATGCAAAACGCCAGGCTACAGAAGACGCTTTCCTAGTCATCAATGAGCAGGAGGAGTCTACAGAGGTGAGAAGCCAAGGGAATATCTCTGGCAATCATGGAAAAAGTCCCAAGGCAAGAACTTTAAAGAAGACATGCAATCCTTCCGGATTCATCCTTGTTTTTCATTCTGATTAATCTGATCGGAGCAAAAATCTAAAGTCAATTAGAGTTTTGAGACACTTCCAGCTTCTCCCCCTCCAAAAGAACACATTTTGCCTGGGAATATGCAGCTTGGCTTGCTCTTCTGAGTTAGCTAGGGCTGTTTGTGCACTGACACACCTCTTGTTTGTTTGTTTATTTATTTATTGCCTTTAGACCTCACCTTTATTTCTGTCCAACAAGCAACTAATTCAGATTCATTGGTGCTGCCATTGAATCGCCACTGTCATTTTCAGTGACTGCATGAGGCTTTGAGATTTGCTCCCCGCCCCCCGCACACCTTGCTGTCCCCCATTGTTTGGGAACAGTTGCAGTGAGGACAATGTCAGCAATTATATTGGAGAGGCCATCTGTTGGATTTGCAGGGTGTTGGCAGTCAGTGAAATGCAGGTGAATGAAAGCAAATTTAGGAGATGCTTTTTCACGGCAGAATTCCCTTCTCCCAGTTGCTTTTCTGCCATGTTGCTTAGTTGTGGCAGGCAAAGTTATTGTGTGGCTCTGCTCAACTTCTAGGTTGGAACCCCCATGCCTTGGGAAGATCATCCACACACTGGATGGGCTTTCAGAAAAACCTTGCTTCTTACAAATTAACCCATTTAAACCTATTGTGCGGCTAATTTGTTGTAGGCTTCTCACGACGTGGTGCTGTTCTCTTAATGGTACGGGTGGTAGTACTTGCATGGATTGCTATGAATCTCTGCATTATAGAAATGTCGGTCGATAGCACTTTTTTAGGGGGTGGGGTACCATTTGTTACCTTCCTCTGATGGCTTCAGTTGGGATGGGCAATAGCCAGTCTTGTTCGGAGCTGTGCTTAAGAGAAATGCTTGTTCTTTGGTTTTCCAGAGCTGCTGGAACTGTGGGCGCAAAGCCAGCGAGACCTGTAGCGGCTGCAACATTGCCCGCTACTGTGGCTCCTTCTGCCAGCACAAAGATTGGGAGAAGCACCACCGAATCTGTGGGCAGGGCTTACACAGCCAAGTCAAACCAGCCCCTATACCAGCAGGCCGATCCACAGCCGCCGGCACTCTCAAAGCAGTTGATGCGGTAGCAAGTCCGGCTCTAGAGAAAACATCGGCCGCCACTTCTCGATCCTCCACCCCAGCCTCCGTGACAGCAATAGACAGTAACACACTCTAAAAAGAAGATTGCGCTCAACACAGTTTATTAGTTTTCTACATTGAAAAACAGATGCCTCAAAATGTTGAAGAAGGTTTGTACTCCAGCACATTGGCGCTCAGGCTTATGTTGTTTTGGGGCATTTTCCATACTATTATAATGTCATCTTTAGGAGTCCATGTTAGCCTTCCTTAGTGGGATCTCAGAACGGTCTGCCTGGGACCCTGAGGACTTTGGCCTATTGTTTCATTTTATCCGAACTTTCTCAAAATGCTACTCTCACCCGAGGTTCTAACAAGATGGTTGTTCGTTTTACTACAAAGCAGAGCTTGCCTGGGCATCCTCTTCTCTCATCTTTGGTATGCAATCTGACCATTATTTGAAAATTTCTTTCTCAGGCAAAAGTGAATCAAGTGAAATGAGATGTAAGTAAGCTTGATTCTTAGTTCTAGCTATTTCCACTCCTCCCATTATCTAAGACTATATTTATTGGTTCCCCCACCCCCTTTCCATTTCCCCCACCTCTCTCTCAATTTGGACACATGGAAAAAAAAGGGGGAGGTACAAGGATGCTATTTTTGTTTGCTGAAAGGAGGATTTAAAACTACTTCATATAATGACTCAGCAGCCATCCCACTTGTTGATCCATTTTAATTCCATACAGTTATGGGCAAGCTGCTTAAGAATCTGTCTAAGGGCCGCAACAGATTGAAATGTTTCATCCAAAGATTTTTACAAAAGGGATTGGTGGTCTTTCCCTGAGATCTAATTGCTTTGTCTCGTAACACCAAGATATTATTTACTTACACACACACACAGAGAGAGAGAGAGAGAGAGAGAGAGAAGTTGTTGGCTTTTAATGTTTGAGATTCATTGATACAAAAATTTTGTAACTGCTTTGACATGTTATATACATTAAATAAATAAAATAACAGGACCCCTACCAGACATGATTCCAACAGGTTTTCTATCACCAGGTCTCTCAGTGCATGTGAGCAAAGTTAAATAAAGTTCAAGTTGCAAATAACAGATTTCACGAACATCCAAGGCCAATGGGATCTTTTTGCTTCTCTAAGCAGTATATATCTTTAAACTGATGCCTCCAGCTAGGGATCCTGTGCACTGAAAACCAAGGAATGTGACTTTACCAATGCATTTGGCTACGTTCCTGAGTTGTGAGGCCTCCTTGTTGCATCTTTAGCAGCCTGCCTGTTCACTTCAGGGCATTTGAAAGCATGTCACTGGGAGGACACTTGAAAAGAATTCAAATCCACTCAGAACTTAAATCCATTAAGTTGTGATGCTAAATCTTGAGCATGCCAAATTAACTATTAAATTATATGATTGAACTAGACTGAAGTTAACTTGATGGTTGAATTAGATTAAAAAGTAAATTAAAGTTAATAAATAATTGCAGCCACATGGAAAGCCTTATTCATTTTTCCCGGAGAGCAAGGGGGTAAGGATTTGGATTGGAGAAAGACTTAAACACACCCACCCCCCAAAATTGGGGGGCGGGGCGGGTGTAGATATACCCAAAGCTGCATTCTGCTAGCAAAGCGACTGTGTAAGGCTTCTGTGTTTGAAAGGTTATCATTCTGATAAGGTTGACATTGGATTAATTCAGAAGTATACCATGTGAAGCAACTCTGTGCTCTTAATTTCCTAACTCACTTGAGGTTTAGCAGCAGAAGCTTTGCCTCATTTGAAGGTTGGTTATATTTTGCTACTATTGTTGTTGTGGGAGATGAAATTGCGAGTGCGGAAGATGAAGGAGCACATGAGAAACAGGGCTTGTTCATTTAGTGCCCAAATGTGATTTAGCATTATTTCTAATGGCTATCCCGTGGTAGCCAATTTTTTAAGGTAATATTTGATCTTCTAGAACACTGCTAGGGAGCTGCTTTGGTTTTGCTCATGAGACACATCTCCATGCATTCACATTCCCAGATACTAAACTGCCTAAAGAAAAAAAGCCAAAAATTCCACGTGCGACCCATCACTTAGTGATGCAGTGCCAAAGAGGGAAATCTTCGGTTTTATTGATGAGTGAAGAGGATCAAGGTTTTAAAATTATAAAAATGGCCACTTCTGTTGGATGCAGACCTTTCTCTGCCACATGCAAAAAAGAAAAAGGAAAAAAGCAGTAAAAGAAGCAGCCCTGTTAATCTCAAACTTTTCTCATACTGCAAGGAATAATAAATCAATTTTGCAGAAAAATATGGAAATCATAATTAAAGCTGTGGTGTTGAAATTACTTATTGGCTTGTAAACCCCCCACTTGCCATGTTATTTTCTGCAGAGAAGTGAAAAGATGATTTGCTCCAAAGAGTTAAGGGGTGTGGGGGGGGAAGGGGGTGTCTGCGTGTGTGTGTGTGAGAGAGAGAGAGAAAGTGAGACGGCATTCTGAAATTGTGTGTAAATAGGCAGTCTTCCATAACTTTCCATGCAACTACAATGGCTTGCTATGTATTAAGAGGAAAACACACTAACTCCAATGTACATAAATGAATGCTACCATTCATGATTTTAAAACAATTTTTGAAAATGTATGTGGAATTCTACTACGGGAAGACTCCTTGGATTCTGTTTTCTATCTAATTTTTGCCATTCGATTCTATACTAGGAGTTTTTGTTACCTATTTTATGTGCATAACTTATTTAATGTACTGTATAAAGGAACCCAAACTGTTACAGATGTATTTAGTTTGTTCTACTCACAGTAGTCAATAAAAAGACTATATTCACCTTACCACACCAGACTTTGCTTTGTTCTGTAGAATACGATTCTGCTTAAACTGACAGCTAATCTATAAAAGGTAAAGGTAAAGGTACCCCTGCCCGAACGGGCCAGTCTTGACAGACTGTGGGGTTTGTGCGCCCATCTCACATCTATTGGCCGGGGGCCAGCGCTGTCCGGGGACACTTCTGGGTCACATGGCCAGCGTGACATCGCTGCTCTGGCGAGCCAGAGCCGCACACGGAACGCCGTTTACCTTCCCGCTGGTAAGCGGTACCTATTTATCTACTCGCCCCCGGGGGTGCTTTCGAACTGCTAGGTGGGCAGGCGCTGGGACCGAGCAGCGGGAGCGCACCCCGCCGCGGGGATTCGAACCGCCGACCTTTCGATCGGCAAACCCTAGGCGCTGAGGCTTTAGCCCACAGCGCCACCCGCTAATCTATAGAATGCACAAAATGTCCGCAAGTGATTGGAATTCTAGGGCAATGAAGCCATATGCCCATTTCAAGAGTTGAGTCACCACGACACATGTGAACCCTCTGTGTGGTCTTCAGCTGGTGGGTCACAGCCTGACCTAAGGTGGGTTGCAAGAGGAGCACAGCCACCATTGCAATGCATGGTATAAGATTAAGAAATGGGTCCCCAAATACCTGTTTGTATTAAAGGTGGGTTCTGCATCTGAAAAGTCTGAAGACCACTTACAAATTTCATAGGGCCCAAAGTGAAACACAACTGCCCGATTCAAAGCCAAGAACATAAAAAGTACCATCCAAGGTGTGATAGGGCACTTCCGGCTCCATTCCTGGTTATGTTACAAAGTTTTGGGTTTTTTTAAAAAAAGCAATTTTTATCCATATTACCCAGATAACAAAATAGAACTGTTTTCAGTGCTATTTTACTTCCATGTGTAATGTTGTGCATGTGATTTAATTGTTTGCTGCTCTGTGTGTTCCTGTTGGAAGAGCGAGACGCAAGCATGAGAAAACCAGTCATCAAATGTTGGACCCCAGAGTAAAGCAGCAGGCAAAATGAGAGCACTTAAGCCTTTTCAGCCAGAGAGCTGACCTAACTGGGGCTCTATGCCAAGAGTGGGCAGAATCAGAGCCAGCACACATATAGCACAGACATAAACAGTCTCTCGCACAGTGCATTTCAACTTGGAAGACGAGCCTTTTGCCTTGACTGCATGCCTAACTGCTCAAGGTGGGTGATCTACAAGGGAAGTGAGGATGCTTAACTCTTCCCTGTCCAGCTGCACTCTCCGCAAAGGTTCTAGTCACGAGGCTTAAAAACACCTTACTGAAGTCTGTTTTCAAGCCTTCTGGGATAAGCTCATGTTGAACTTGTTGCACAATGTGGCTGGAGAGGCTGCATACTGTCACAGCCAGCTATTTTTTTTTCAGCAGGGTTAGGGTTGAAACGGATAGAATCATAGAATTTAGAGTTGGAAGGGACCCTGAGGGTCATCTCGTCCAACCCCCTGCAATGCAAGAATCTCTGCGAAAGCATCTATGACAGATGGTGATCCAACCTCTGCTTAAAAAACCTTCCCAAGCAGGAGAGTCCACAACCTATTGAGGGAGATGGTTCCACTGTCAAGCAGTTGGGGGGGGGGTGTTTAAGCCTTCCCTCCTTGCCTGTGACAACCCTCAAACTTAGGCTCAGAATAGGAGGCTCTTTTTCTGCAGGGGCCAGGACAAGGGAAGGAGGCTCCCAAGGGCTGCTGGTTCCCACCTCCTGATTTAAGCAAAAGGGTATTAGCATATATTTAAGCGACATATACTATTTATTCTATGTTCGTAGGCAGAGAGCAGAATAATTTTCTTCTAATTAAAAAGTTTAAAATTGCTGCCTAGGGCATTAAAAAATCCAATACTCTAAGTGATTTACATTAACGAGTGCCATATTTTACTTTAACATCAATAAAATGCACATTTTACTGCAGATTTTCCTTGACTATTTTTCAAGACCTGACTAATTATATATTACAATTTAATATTGGGCACAAGCAGAATAAGAAGTAAGATATCTGCATAATTTAACACAGTTTTCATAATTTGAGTTATTGCCAAGTTCTTGGGAGTTGGCACAAAATAATAATTTTTTTAAAAAATATTTTTTTAAAAAAATACATTTTGGTACAGAGTGCTACAGCCCATGGCTACTTAGATGGTGCTGTTGCCTCAGCGGCCAAAGCAAGAAACACAAAGAAAGTGAAGTCCAAAAGCTCTTCACCAAATCTGGTAAGTGATTTGCTTACTTTGAGAATGTGGCTACAGTTTGCTGGGGAAGATGCAAGGCCAGCTTCCAGTGGACTTGTTGCTCTTAGTGTCTGAGGTGGCTGCATATTTCCTGACCTCTTGAAGCCGAGAAGTAGGGGAGGGTTCAATTTGTAGCTCGGGATGGAAGCCAGAGTCCGTGCCACTGTTACCAAAATTTATGGGTTTGCCAGAGAAGATCAATATAGGTCAGGGGCCAAACCTGCAGGTGAGATTTAGCAGCCTCTTGGGTTGCCGGAATCTCTAATTTCTTGGATCAGGCCAGTGACCCATCAAGACAAGCATCCTGTACTCACAGTACTGCAAGCAGGATCTGAGCACAACAGTGCCCTCCACTCCTGTGTTTTCCAGCTACTGGTATTCAGAAGCGTTCTGACAGTGGAAGTAGAACATAACCAATCAAATACAGTAGCACAGGCCATGCTCGTTGTGGGAGTTGGGAATCCAACAACATCTGAAAGGCCAAAGTTCCCCCAGCCATTCTGTAGGGAGACAGGAATCATGGCAATTAACAGCCAGACAATGGTTAGTAATCAGGGCTGCCTGTCTTGTGCAGGGGCAGGGAAATTTCTGGCTCTCCATATTTGATGGACTCCCAACTCCCATCAGCCCCAGCCAACAGTGATGGGAGCTGTGGTCCAACAACAGCTAGAGGCCCAAGTTTGGGAAACCCTGGTCTCATGTTGGAGTGTGAGGCAGGATTTTGGAGAATTTTTGCTTTAGCACACTGCTGTGGAGTTCTATAGTCTCAGAGTTTACTCAAGAGCCCCACCTCCCTCCCACATCAATACATAGAATATTGCTTGTCCATCTAGGGCTTCCTGGCCCAGTGTTGGCCCCCAATATTGCAACAGAGGGCCTGCTGCTGTTTAGTATTGCCACCACTATTTTATTATATGCAGTATCCCTGCAACATACACTATCTATTAAAAGTACCTGCTTTTGTTATTCCTTCAGCATTACATAAAAATAATAATAATAATATTCCCGTACATATTTTATCACCTACCTTAGCTAGATACAGGGCTGACAGACTGGGGAATTAGGGTTTGAAAGTCAAAACAAATGTGATTTATTAAAATTTAAACACAGAAGAACACATTTATTTGCAATTTGGTTATGTAACTATACTTTGCTTATAGGGATTACTGTTGCTTTATTGATGTTACACTTAAATTTAATGATCACATTTATTTTATTTTATTATTTATTTTAATGCTTTTGCTGCTACACAAATACCTTTCCTACAGTAAAACCATTACTGAAACCTGGCAACTTTCTTCAGCATCAGCAACTGATTAACTGACTCTTGGCAGATTGCCTGCTGAACCCCAGTCAGGTCTGGCCCACCCATGAGGTAAAGTGAAACAACTACCTCAGGCAGCAGAATCCACAGGGGCATCAGTTCCCAATGTCAATCTTTCTCCCCCCCCCCCTTGTTCCTGATGTAGATCTTCCCTCACCCCTTCTTTCCTGGCAGGGAGGGGGGAGTCATTGTGGGGTCCTCCTCAGATGCCAAAATGTCTTGCGCTGGCCTTGAACCCATCCAATGCATTGCTCTGGCTTCAGCTAGGAGTACAAGACCATTGTCCCCTTCACACAGTTGATGATACAAAGTCTGAGCCGTGTTTAAAAATTTCCTTGGAAATACACAGTTTCTACACATTGTCAAGAACTTTAAAGCTGTATTTATCCAATAAAGAATATAAAGTATTATGCACAATGCAGGCAAATACTTTTTTTTTTTTTTTAGAAGTTAGCATTCTCGGGGAAAGTGAGCACCTCTAAAACATATTTCTGCAAGCTTGCAGGCTTCCTGAAACTGGCATGTCTGACAGTTCACTTGCTATTTGTTCTTGCTAAAGAGAGTGTTCTTTTTAGTTGTTAATTGTTTCTTATAGAATGTGTAAAATCTCCTGATTTTAAATTCAACATGTCTTTGTTCTATGTTATAAACCTTGGGTAGGCAAACTAAGGCCCGGGGGCCGGATCCAGCCCAATCGCCTTCTCTATCCGGCCCGCGGACGGTCCGGGAATCAGCGTGTTCTTACATGAGTAGAATGTGTGCTTTTATTTAAAATGCATCTCTGGGTTATTTGTGGGGCATAGGAATTCATTCATTCTTTTTCTTTCAAAATATAATTGGCCCCCCACAAGGTCTGAGGGACAGTGGAAAACGTTTTCTGACCCCTGTTATAAACCATGTAAAAAGGTAAAGGACCCCTGACAGTTAAGTCCAGTCGCAAACAAGTCTGGGGTTGTGGCGCTCATCTCGCTTTACTGGCTGAGGGAGCTGGCATTTGTCTGCAGACAGTTTTTCCGAGTCATGTGGCCAGCATGACTAAGCCGCTTCTGGCGAACTAGAGCAGCGCACGGAAACACCGTTTACCTGCCCGCTGGAGCGGTACCTATTTACCGTATTTTTCGCTCTATAACACGCACCTGACCATAACACGCACATCGTTTTTAGAGGAGGAAAACAAGGGAAAAAATATTCTGAATGAAACAGTGGACGTATCATTTTTGTGCTTCATGCTGTGGCCACAGACATGTGATCTGATGGTGAATTTGGGGTGACCCAATGCAAAAATCCTGAGAATCCCTGTGGATCCATGCTTTGTAACCACGTTTTTGCACCATTGCAGCCCCAGGCAACAGTGGGTGCGTGATTTTTTTTGGGGGGGGGCAGGCTGTAGCCATGGACATGCTATGTGCTCTGATGGTGAATTTTGGCTGACCCAATGCAAAGATCCTGAAGATCCATGTGGACCCATACTTTGTAACCACGTTTTTGCACCATTGCAGCCCCAGGCAACAGTGGGTGCGTGATTTTTTTTGGGGGGGACAGGCTGTAGTCATGGACATGCTATGTGCTCTGATGCGGAATTTTGGCTGACCCAATGCAAAGATCCTGAGGATCCATGTGGATCCATGCTTTGTAACCACATTTTAAGTGGGGAGGGAAGGAAAAACACAGAAGGCTAAGAATGCAGGAGAGGGCTATAACGTGAGGAAAGGAAGGCAAAAGTTTCCCCCCACCCACCCACACAAGCCAGCCAGCGTGTGCTCTCTCTCTCTCTCTCTCTCTCCCTCTTTAAATGGAAGAAAGCATATTTGAATGCTGTGTGTCTCCAAAAACAAAAAGCAGGAAGTCAAATCAGAATTTTAAGCCGAACCTGTAATCTCTCTTCCCTTCACAAACATTGTTCCCTCCGGAGCAGGGAGAGGATAGAAGGACGGACGCTCTGCTTTCCCCCCTACTTGCCTGGAGGGGAGGGGCTGCCCCTGCTCTTTGTTCCGTTTGAGCAAACACAGTAACGAAACAGAGAGGGCGGGCAGTAAGACCCTGAGGCAGAATGCAGGAAAGCTGCCACTTCCTCTCTTCAGGCTTCCCTTCTCCCTGAAGCGCGGTTTGATTTTTGCCTCATTTTTCGGCTCCAGGGACCACACATTCGCTCCATAACACGCACAGACATTTCCCCTTCCTTTTTAGGAGAAAAAATCTGCGTGTTATAGAGCGAAAAATACGGTATCTACTTGCACTTTGACGTGCTTTCGAACTGCTAGGTGGGCAGGAGCAGGGACTGAGCAACGGGAGCTCACCCCGTCGCGGGGATTCGAACCACCGACCATGTAGAGATATATAAATTGCCCAAATAAATAATTTTGCTATGGGCCATAGAATTTAGAATAAATTATAGAATTTATAGAATTTAGCTTGTCTATGAAAAGCTGGGAGAAAAACCAATGAAAAAGGGCGATTACTTCAAGCTATATATAAATATAAGAAAGCAAACATATAGAATAATTCTGAAGAACAGTTCAGAACAAAAACGTCTATGCCCCCCTCCTACCACAGTGTGGCACCTGTGGCCTATCTTTGTGAATCACAGGCTTCACGCTCCCCCCCCCCCCCCAGGTTACACAGATATTTTCCATGCATGTTTTTAACCGCTGTACATCTCTGGATGATTCAGATTGAGCTTCCCGAAAGACTCTGGTTAGCCATGGTTTAGGAACTGGACTCTAGACTAGCCCAACCCTTTGTCTGAACTTGCTTATAGATAAGCAGATTGCAAGGAACGGCCATATGGCTTCCCTATAACAAACTAACTAGAGGAAAGATTTGGAATTTTCTGCATCCTCTGAGCACAGTTTGCATTTACAAATGCATTTCCAAATAAAAATGGGAAAGGCCCAGTCTTGAACCACAATAACTTGAGCTATAATAACTAAGAACCTCCCTAACTACAGGACTCGTTTTTCCTTCAGTTCATTCAGAAGGGCTTTAAACATTCCATCAGCCTAAAGTGTTTTGTTTTTGAAAAATAACCAGGTCCCTTTTCCCATGTAAGGCAGTCAGCCTAATTAAAGCACCAAGCAGGGCATCATCACTGGTGTCTCCATTACCATTTTTAAACATACTTGTTGCAATCTGTGATTTGCTTGTTGGTAATAAATGCAGAGGATCAACAAACTGTTGTCCACATTTCCTCAGTGCACAACAACACCTTTTAGGTAGGCATTTGCTAATTACTAAACATTCATTCATTTGCTGGTTGCTAAATATTCATTATTACTTTTAATTACTAGAATTTCTGCAGAGCCTGGAGGCCACAAAAGAAATCAAGGCTCTACATGAGATTACAAATGCAGATTTAAAAGGGAGTGAGGAAAGAAAGTGAATTTTTGAGTGAATCGTGATTCAGCCTGTCTTTACGGTGGCTCAGTATTATGTGCTTTAGCAAAGCAGTGTTTAAAAAGCAGAGCAGTTAAGAAGTGCTCCATTCCTTGTTGTTTTCTCTCAACGGATATTTTGCAAGCGGGCTGTGAGATGGAAGGGTTAATGTTTCCATGATAAGAAGTTCAAAAGACGAATTGTATGTTTGGTCAAACCCATGGAATAGGTCTCCTGACAAGACATTCATCACTTATAAAATAGTCTTAGGGAAAAGAAACATTTGGCACATGCAGCTTCTCATTCGATAGCACTGAATTTTTTTGGGGGGAAGTTAGATTTGTAGAAATTCTCCCATGTATGGAACGGGTGAAGGAACAGAAGCTCAGGTCTATGTGGAATCACATCTTTCCCCACCCGTGCCCCTTTGTAGACGCAGGTAGTGAGGATGTATCACTTATATTCCACAGGACAGGCGTTGAATGCGCTTGCTTGTGGTGTGGTAACGTTTCATCGACTGCTGTGGAATATCATAGGGTATGCTTGAAAAACCCACCTGCCCAAAAGTGTGAGCGGCTTCTTTCTGGTCCTCGTTGTGTTTCACCTCATTAACTACTTTGAAATACCATGGTAACCACTTCATCATAATGCAACCCACTGCCCCTTCCTGGTGTTCTGTTTACTTGCACAGCTGCTGTTTCTTACAACAACTTCACCATGGTCAAGCAGACCTTCCAGGCTGAAATCACTTGGTTTCCTCTCCCCCCCCCAAAAAAACCAACCACAAACACACAGTAGCAACAGAACATGTTGGTGTCGAAATGCAATCACCCTTGACTAACATTCAGCACCTGTGTGTCTAGGCAAACTTCTGAATGACCCAGCCATGGAACTGGGCACTGCTTCAAGTAAGAAAGGCCCACACAGCTGGGTCATTGACATATTCTATCTGTAAATTTAAACATGCTCAGGAGCTGCTTGTTCACAAATAACTCCCATGGTGCTAGGAGAATGTCTAAAAGGCACCTGTATCTCCCCAGAAATAATGGACAAGCAATTCCACCTTTGTGTCCTCAGAATAGCAGCAGATGCCTCTGACCTGCAGACGTAGGTCCCATCTGAATTAGGTATATATTTAGAGCCATGAAAATGTCCCCACCTTGCTCTGATCTCAGCAGCTCTATACAGGCAGGCCAGCACATCATTCCTTTTCCTGCCCTGCATCTCCTTTAGTCTGGGAGATATGTGTGTGACGCCATTTATGAGTTAGCTGGGCCTCATGCTGAATCCACCTTCCACAATCTCTTTCAACAGTTCTTCCTGTTATGATAAAAAGAGTTTCTGATCGTCCCTTTAGTGAAGCCAGGGGACATTTCTTTTTCAAAGACCAAAAATGGGAGGCAAAATCTGTGTGACATATTTTGCATTGCCTAATCCCCTCTCTACTCTTGATGCCTTTGAAAATCTTCCCCTAGAGCAATTTCTTTCCTGCTGCTCTGTTTCCATACCTTGTGTGTTTGCATATGCTTACATGGAGACAGATATGAAATGTGGTATGTGTGTGTCTATATATATATATATAATCTCACTATGAGAGGGACCATCCTGATGTCTGGCAAGCACATCCCCCTCTCAGCCCATGTTTTTCCATTTCTCACATGGTCTGATGCTTTAAATGAATAGCATCCCTCCTTTAACTAAGGGGGTTTAGAGATGGCAGCCCTCATAATAAGAGCCAATAATTAGTTAGCAAAGAATAGCAGGTGATAAACAAGCTCAGTTTTGTCATTTTGAAATCAAGGTTAAAGCTTTTGTGAAGCGCAGCTCTTCTGGAAGCACAAGAAGAGAACAGAATTACAAAGCGAATTTCACTTAATGGGTACAACAAGCTTTTTTTGGTGGTGGAACTTTGGGATTTTCATCGTGAAAGCAGCTCTCAAGGAAAGGCCTGACTCCTTCAGCAACATCTTCTTGCCCACTTCCTGTGGTTGCTTGTTGCTAAAACTTAGAGAACAGCAATCTCGTAATTATGGATCTCCATTATACTATCTAGTTAGGGATGTAGGATAGGTTTAGTCTATTTGAATCTTTCTTGAAATATCTGCTGGTGATTTGAGACCTACAACTGGATCTATTGTGTTTTTAAAGGGTTGTTGTCTTTTAAGGGGTTGGTGGAAGAAGAATGGGCATGTTAGATCCTCCGTCCGAAAAGGCTACTCAGGTAGGGGCTATTTCCGTTCTACTGATCCCAACAGTGCTGACAAATGGCATACTACAGGTTGGTCTGCCACCAGCTTGTCCATGAAGAGATGGAGAACTGTGTGTGAATCCATCAATAAGCTCAACAGGACTAAGGAGTGGATTTCTATGCTCACTGTAATGGCAGAAGTTTCACCTGGACCCTCTCTGAGCTCCTGGTTCTATGCAGCAGTGTTAAATCAGGATCATAGGCAGCCATTGGCTGCAGGAAATTCATAATATCATTGTTCCAGTCTCTATTCACAGTCTGAAGCTAAACAGGTCTGGATCTGGTCAGTACTAGAGAGGTGATCTCCTAGGAACCACACGTATGCCACCTTGGGCTCCTGCAGAATCAATCCAGTCCACAGTCAATGCACATGGTTCATACTAGCAAAATCTAGCAAGTCTCTCAAGCAATGGCAGTGATGAGACTTAGGGCTCATCCACATTTACCTTTAGCCCCATGTGTTCTAGGCACAGGTATCCATACTTTCCCAGTCCATGTCTGAGAGCTCCACCCCACCCCACCCCCCACTCTCCCCAGGAAAACCCACTCTTTAATGCTGAATCAGAACAGTGGTAAAGAGCAGGTTTTCATGGGGAATGCTGCAGGGTGGGGGTGGAGTGTTACTGGAGAGTGTACCTTAGCTCTTCAGGCAACCAAGTTCCATTTGATTCTCACTATGTGACTTCTGCAAAGAACAAATATTAAGAAAGTTGGGTGGTCTGCATCTACTGTTCCTGCCTCTTTTAATGCCCACTGCGTTGCTTATCAACACCAGAGTCCAAGAGTACGGAATAACCAAGTTGGCTCAAAGTCTGTAGCCAAACATAACACCTACTGCTCACAGTCAGAATATTGTATTTTACCCAATTATTTACCTTGGAACGTTGGCAGGAACATAGGTCTGCTTCCCACAAACAATCATCTTAGTGCACAACCCCTTCATTAAGATATTATTCAATTAGTATATAACAGTGAGAGCAGAGGATGGAGCCAGTTTGAGAAGCCATTGCTGGAAACTCTTTACTAGGTAAAAGCTACCTGCCACGTCATCCACTTTTGGTAAGAACAAAACAGAAACAAACTATTTGGGGACTGGGCATTTAGAAGAAAATTTCTTAAGAATGTAAATACTCTATCTAAAAAAACAGAGAACAATGTGGAAACTGACACCTGTCCTTTAAAATATTGGTCTTGAACTGGTGAGTCAGGACTTACTAACTCAGTTACAGCAGCCTAACAACAGATGAGTCACAACACCGATACAGCCACCACACAAAGATTTGGTAAAAGGTTATGAAGTAGGTCTCCAAATGTGTGTTTGGGCTAAAGGTGGGTCCCAGATTTGAAAACTACTGTCATAGAACATGTTTAAGGTAGTGGTGCCCTCCCCGTGGAATGCCCTCTCTTCAGATGTCAAGGAAAGAAACAACTATCTGACTTTTAGAACACATCTGAAGGCAGCCCTATTTTTGGAAGTTTTTAGGGGCTGATATTTTTATTATTATTTTAGATATGTTGGAAGCTGCCCAGAGTGGCTGGGGTATAAATAATAAAATTATTACTGTTATTGTTATTACTATGTGCTACAACTGAGCTTTCATTTTGTACAGTCTTGCTTCTTTGCATTTAATTCAGTGGTGGGAAATATGCATAGGTGGTATGACTAACAAGACTGAATTTCTCCTCAGAATCCACATGGGTGTAGGTGTGCCATAATATTCACACTGAGATCTGAGAGACACACAGGGTGTCTCTGAAGGTGGGTGAAGAGCAGGGAATAAACTTCCACAATGGCAGAGAAATAGGTGAGGGAAACAACGAGGTATAAAAGATCAAGTCTAGGAGAGCAGGGAAAAGAAGAAAAACAGAAATGGAGAGGGATGAGGAAGCCATTTAGGAATGTTTAGGTTGTGCGTTGCTCCTAGAAAATTCAGGCAGTGATACGGACCACTGACACAAGAAAGCACAGCAAGGGAAACTAGACTGGAGCATAACAGGAACTTGTAAAACATTATTTCTTACTTTCTTACTGTGCATCCAGACTGACAGTATTTTGCTGGAGGGATTCAAAAACATACTATACCTTTGGAATTTGCACTTAAAGTGGAATAAATGGTTCTATTGCCCCATCCTATCACAACAAACCCACTTTTGAGAATGATCTGTCTTTTTGCAGTTTGCAATGTGACAGGGAAATGCATTGAAAAATGACATGGGACAAACAAAGGGAAGACATGTAAATATCCCACAAGCAAATTGGGATGCTCATTGTCATATAACTGTAGTACATGTTATTGTTGCTGGGAACTGCAGCATTGTGATGGGAAAACTACAGTTCCCAGAACTCTTTGGGGGAAGTACTGTGCTTTAAATGTATGGTGCATATGCAGTCTTAATAGGTAAAGTAAAGTGATGGCTTTCCTTTCAAACAGCCTGTATCATGGTGCAGATGTAACTATTGTCTCTTTGTGCTGGTATTTCTTGGGAATCTAAGATACGGAAAACATATTATTATTATTTGATCACTGTTTCTTTCTTTGCAAAGGTGCTTTCCCCATGTGTCAGGGGCAATGATGCAAAGCCTTTGGAATGTGGTTCTGATCTTCTTTTACTGCAAAACCAGAGCCAGTATAGTTGACCCAACTGTTGGGGAAGGAGGAGGAGAGTATCTGTTTGGAAATGGAGGCTACTTACCAGCTAGTAAAACAGTGAGACTAATCAGAACCGCGAGGAGTCAAGTCGGTTCATTTGCAAACAGAGCGGTCTATGCCTCTATCACAGCAGGCATCAGTGACACTGCATTCAATGACTGTAAGTAACCAGCAGGGCATATTACCATTGCTTACACTGCCCTAACTGCCAGAAACAAACTCTTCCATCAGAAATACTGAGTGAAATCAGGGATATGGCATTCCTTTTGCAGTTATTCTCTTTGATGTTTCTTCCCTCTGTCACCTAAACTCCCATTTCAAGCAGGGACTCGGAACCTCAGTCCTGTGGGCCGAATGCAGCCCTCTGCCTGGCCCTTAGAACCCTCCTAGGCCACCCCCCTCACTGGTCCTATTTTGTTCAGCTTGGAATGTTTCATTGAATTCTGATGGAGGATGGAGGATAGAGATGGGGTATGTTAGTGTGCAGAAATGACGCTAGCTGCACAAAGATTTTTAAAAATTCATTCATTGCTCTGCCCACCTTTACCTTTTCACCCGATGCTGGTGTATGGACCTTGGAAGCAGGCCCTGAAGGGAATGCATGTTAATTGTTTCATGCACATTAAAATGGAAAATAACTCTTGTGGTGTGTCTGTATGCATGCATGGCATGGAAATTTCCACTGACGCTAAATTGGAGCTGAGTAGAGAGACTAACAGTTGATCATTAAGTGAGGCTGTATCTCTGCTGGGTCAGTCACAAAGTGTTTAACTTCAACCGCATGAAAAGTATACTGTTATAAATCTATGCGTATGCTAATTTGTAGAGCTCCATCTTGGGTGGAGCAAATCTTTGTTCTGAAACTGCTGAGGAGAATGTTGCTAATCTCTTTCCAGGAAAACAGCCTCAGGCTAATGGAGGCTGTTTGGAGAAGATGCAGAGCTTTGATTTTTAGCTCTGGATGGAAGAGGTTTTTTATTCTAAGATATTTTACCTGTGCTGGGATTAGTAAATGATATTATGCAACTTTTTGAATGTAGCTTTGTTGTTTTAAGTTTTTCTGGAGTTAAGTTCTGTAAGTAAGGCCTTTGAACCATATTTTTGGACTGGGGAATTTTTATTTCAAAGAAGAGCAAGTTTTTATTTATCCAATTTGCTTCCATATGCACATTAATAACCTCAATAATGCAGCCCTCAGGCTGAGAAAGGTTCCCCATTCCTGATTTAAGGCTCCCTCTTACAGAAGGTGAGTGTTTATTTAATGATCAAAACATGCAAATTGTCTTTCTGGATTGGACCAGGTATTCATTTTATCCAGCATTCTGCTGCAAATGGTGGCCAGTCAAATGGGCCTCTGGGTGTTCATAAGCAGAAGATGAAGGTAATAAGACTTCATTTGTTGCTATTTTCCTAAACATCTGGTGGTTTCACAGGTTATTCTGGATCCCTGAAACACGGCATCAATAATCACAAGCCATCCCCCCACCCCAGTGCTAGGAGCCCTGCTCAGGTCAAGAAAACAACAACAGCTGACCTTCTCTTGCAATTTAAAAGTTTGTGGTTGAATCCAGCATTTACAAGCAGAAGAGATAACATCGTGTACAAAAGTTCCCCCCTTCCCACTTTATCTCCCTGCTTTGCAAAGATTCTCTATTTATCATAAAGTAATAGATGCCTTAAATCATGGTCAGACTTTTCTCCGGGAATTTGTCAGGTTATTTAACTGTGATGGATCATTGTGATACCCCAGCCCTTGAATTTTGTGACCTTCCATGTTCTCTGACTCCCTTAAAGCTGGTTTGTGAAGAAGTCAGTGTACCACCTCCCACTTTCAGATATACAAGGCTTACTGTCGGAGGTGATCAAGCAACTGCTGCCACTGGACATAACAAACTCACTGCCGAAGACAATCAAAGATGTAAGTGAGCTCTTAAAAGGCAGAGAAGATACAAAACTGACTGGAAGCTTGAGAAACAAGGCTGACGAAACAGAGATGCTTAAAGTGATACAAAGTATAACACAGTAAGTATATCACTCTCTTCAGACAGCTCTCATCATGAGTGGCATGCATAGCCCAGACCAGGGCAGTATCTTTACAGATGTTGGATTATAGGCTATGCTCCACCGTCAAAGCCTTTTAAAAAATATTCAGATGCCCCTACAATAGGGGTGGGAAACCTGTGGCCCACCAGATGTTTTTGGATTCCAGTTCCCATCAGTCCCAGCCATTGTGGTCAATGGTCGGGGATTATAGGAGCTGTAGTCTGGCAACATCTGGAGGGCTGCAGGTTTTCCAGACCTGCTCTAGGGCAATGCACCATGGGATAGAATATTTGCCTGATGTAATGTCACCTAACCTCCCTGCAAACCAATCAAAATGGATGCTCAATAAATAGCCAACATTGTCTTATCTACCCACCAACAAATTAGGATAAATAAACAGATTATCTGGAAGCAACATCGTCTTTGCTTTAGACAAGGGGTACCAAGGCACCTCCCCAGGCCTATATTTACAAGAAAGCTAGTTACAGATGAAGGTGGTTGCTAGACGCAACAATGGGTCATTGATTGTCTTTCAGTCTGGTAAGGAATCAAATTATTCTTTCATCACTATTCACTTCTCACCAGAAGTCTGCTTGGGGGAGGAGAGATTGCAGTAAAAGACCTGCTTGACTGTCTCTTCTCAATACTCTCGCTGCTTTTTTCAGCTTGGCCATTACAAAAATTACAATTCTTCCAACTTTGATGAAGTTTTCATCTGGTGACAAGGTCCACCTTTCCCTTCCAGTTGAAATTTCCATTAAAGGTGAAAGGTAAGTGTCCAAAAAGATTGGGCTGACAGCCAGAAGAGCACCAAACATACATTTCCATTTCTAACAGTTGGCTTGAGCTGCAAAACAGCACAGTCAGAAGTTGGATAAGACTTCCAATCTCCATAGATACCCTTTCATGAAGTTACACTGTGGCTGATGTCAAGAGAAATCTTTCCTGAACCTTGGCAATAGGAAGTCAAAGAGCCCCAGTGTCACCTGTGCCAAGTAGCTCATTTCCATCTACAATGTGTACTATTGTGACCTGATGTCAGTTGAAGTTTCTGAACAAATGTTCATCCCAAGATAAATGTTCAAAAATGTTTAATAGAATTATGGAGTTGCAAGTGGCCTTACTGGTATTCTACTCCAACCCTCCGCTTTATATGGGGTATGCAATGCATGACACAACTACTAGAGCACCCCTGACAGAGCCTGGCTCTGATTTAAAAGCACCAGTGAAGATGAAGGGCGCCCACCACCTCCCAAGGAATTCAGTTTGACAGCTGAACAGGTCTTACAATTAGAAAGTTACACATGACGCTTAACCAAAATCTGCTCCCTTGCAATTTCCAGCCATTGATTCTAGTCCTGCCTTTCAAGCATCAACCAAATA
Organism: Podarcis vaucheri; assembly: GCF_965113315.1. Classification (NCBI taxonomy): domain Eukaryota; kingdom Metazoa; phylum Chordata; class Lepidosauria; order Squamata; family Lacertidae; genus Podarcis; species Podarcis vaucheri. Next base: position 77,508,515 of record NC_138764.1, read on the forward strand.
GTTTGTAAGTTGGCTCATTAGCCGCGCAAGACAAAGTACCTTTATTGAAAAGTAAATTGCACTTTGCTGAAGGGGACTTACTCTCTGGCAAATGTGCTTAGGGTTGCAGGGTATGATATAAAAATGGGCTGCCCCTGTGAAATGGCTGGTTACCACTGTTTAATATATTTTAGAGGGCAAATGAATTGTCCATAGGGATGATTATTCTCTGTGGATTCCTATGCAGAATGTGATCAGTACTTCTTGAACGAATGTGTGCATTGATTCTAAGTCTTAACAGACTTAGTTTTATGTTGCTGGGTTTTTTCAAATGAAGTTTGAGATGTTACGTTTGCTGGAAATTTTATGTTTAAATTCTGATTATGTGTTGGGATTAAATTTGTGGGTTGTTTTGGTTTTTATTGTTTTATTTCTGATTTGTTAGCTGCATTTGGAGAATTAGGTCTATTTTTGAAGACAATAAAATAGTAGTCCAGCACATTTTGCACTTCTCCAAATAATGTGACATAGTTTCTCATCAAAATACTAATCTTTTAGATAAAGTAAGTGTTTTACATACATACTTTGAGAGAAAATGCACATTTAAATATATATTTTGAAATGATTTAAATTAATAATAATAATTTCATATTAGTGCAGAGATGGAACAGAACAGAATTATGGTTAAAACATGATAAAATGACAGAGACCAGAACTATAATCTGTTAATCCTTAATGTCTATAGTCTTGGCTCTAACTCAAATCTGATTACACTGGGAATTTCTTTGAAATAAAATTATAAAGAACAAGAATATTATTAACACAACTGAATGGTGAGGGCTTTCATAGGAATGCAGATGCAGTCATTAAGAATTGTTGTTCTGCCAACATCCTGAGCCCTTGTAAAAAAAAAGAGAAAAATTGTTTATTTACTTTTCTTTGGAGTTTAGCACCAAGAGTGGTGTCTTCAGTTCTGAAGTGAAAGTCAAGATTGATGTTGTATCCAAACTACTCTGGGATTCTTCCAAGAATCAGATATTCATCATTGAAGCTTCAAGGATCTTTATCAACAATATTCAAGTCAAACAGCAAAAGAGGTGAGTGGGGAAGATAATTCATATCCTGGTAACTGAAGAAGGTCATGAGCAGAGAAGGATACATCTCAAATACAAATCTAAGATAAAACTAAAGAGTATAAATAAATAGCTGGCTCAGCTCTTGCTGTTAGTGCCATTTTTCTGGGTTAAACAGATAAGTTTCAGTCTAGATTTTAAATGCACCTGTCTCTGTTGGATTGTCCCATGAGTCTAACCCAAAGTGAAGAATAATGGCAAAAACTGCAGCAATTTTGATAATGATAAAATCTGATTGAACTTTTTGGCAATATTTTGGGCTGCAACCTAATTATATTCCGCAACCTTGCTAATTTGCTGTCAAACAGGTATTTTGTCTTCAGTTGTGGGTTTCTGCATGTGTAACTTGAAGACCATCAGGCCTCTTCCAAAGACTGAAGTTAAAATTATTTTTCAGTGTTTGGGCGTGTGGAATACACCCAGCCATTTGCCAGCAGCATATATTCTCTAACTTTTTCATGATGTTCTTCCTTTATATCTGTATTCCTGTTTTGCAACCAACCTAGGTTTAAGCTTTAGAATGTGAGATAAGAATTGCAAAGCAATAGGAATACTGAAATTTCTACATGATTATAATTGCTCCTTATAATCAGTGATGTCAATAATTCCTTTTGCTCAGTGTGGCTGGACCAGATGAGAACAACATGCAATCTGTGGTCTGGACAATTTTGATTGATGTGGTAAGCTGGGCAACTATGTGCATTGTTTTCTCTAATACATGTGTTTTTGTGCTCAATTTCCCCTGAAATAATGCATCTTTGTACCCAATTTTTTGCTGGAGAACTGCATCATGAAATTTGGTGTAAATTTCAAAAGACAGCTGTCTTTAAGTTTGCATATTGATTTGAGAAATGTGAATTATGTAGGTTCACGTGAACCACAAGAGTTTCTTCCCTATCAAGAGCGTGCAACTCACAGTGGAGTAAAGTTGACAAAGTTCTCCAGCACTACATTTTCACTATTTGGGGACAAAAGTGTGTCTCCTTTGCTTTGGGTTTACTATTACAGGATACACTGAGAAATTTCTGTGTCGCAAACACATAGGACATTTGGATCCTGATTTGTCTGCAGGGAGATTAGATGACCTTGACTATTTAAGGAGCATTTGTTGCTATTTGTTTGTGGGGAGGCTAGACAATGCTGTGTCAAAGCAAGTGTTATCTCACATTTCCCCTTGCATTTCCCCAACACTTTCCTTCTTGCAAAAAGTCCAGTGTTTGGGGGGAAGTGGGGTTGTTGTGCAAAACCTCCTGTTCAGCTATGATTGTGCAACCTGGATTTGCTGGTATGTGATTGAATCCCACCCAAAAATCGCTACAGCCTAGAAGTGTCTGCAGGTATTCAGCCCTGATCTGAGTGAAATTCAGAAATTCCAGAAGAAATTCCTAGGATAGCTAATTCATTGTGTAGTTCTATACCAAAATATGCATTTTACATGATTCTTAAAGAAGTCTCTCAGCACCTTGTTTCAGGAGGACTTGGTAAGAGTCCTTTCCATTCCAAATTATTCTCTTCCTGACTTTGTGTGTTTGAATCTTTTCTGTGTGCTCTGGTATCTGAAAAAGTGTGCATGCACATGAAAGCACATACCAATAGCAAACTTAGTTGGGCTCTAAGGTGCTACTGGAAGGAATTTTTTTATTATGCGCTCTGCATTCACTCTGTTTTACAGATCCGTCACTGCATTCGATTGGTGGCTGACATCCTTAATGTGTCACTTCTGAGTACATTGGCTTGTAAGTTGTTGATGACATCCTCTTTTTCCAACCACCTTTGCTTCTGCTGGGGAGACTTTGTGGAACAGCCTAGCAGAGGCTAACAGATAACCTTGTTCGGAAACAGAAGATAACAAATCAGCTGGTAACTCTCCAAGCGTTCTATGCCCTAAATTAGGTATGGTTATCTCACAGTGATTCTCCATGGTTTTATTAAGTCAATCCATCAATGGAAGTGGTCTGTATTCAGGGACACCTATCTGGTCCCAGGAATTACTGCCAATTAACTCATTGAGCATCATAAGCAACAATTGCCCTTGTCTGATAGCCTGCCCTATTTCTAAGGCTTGAGGCAAATGGTTGAACTGGATGTACCGTATTTTTTGCTCTATAAGATGCACCAGACCACAAGACGCACCTAGTTTTTGGAGGAGGAAAACAAGAAAAAAAAACATTCTGAATCTCAGAAGCCAGAACAGCAAGAGGGATCACTGTGCAGTGAAAGCATCAATCCCTCTTGCTGTTCTGGCTTCTGGGATAGCCGCGCAGCCTGCATTCACTCCATAAGACGCACACACATTTCCCCTTACTTTTTAGGAAGGAAAAAGTGAGTCTTATGGAGCAAAAAATACGGTACTTTTACAATTACAATTTAAAGGAGCAGCATGAAAGAGGTGGTTCAGGTCCCAATAGCCATATGCTCTTTCATGGCTTTTGCATGTGATTCAACAATCTCTTTGTATTTCTCTGCAGCTGCAGTTCCTGTTGGAACACTTGGAACCATCCATTATCACCTAATAGGTTCCCCTAAAGTAAACGATAGGTATTTCCTGATTCCTTATCAGGCAAGTATTATTCTTGGATTTGGAGAACAGGTTGCGTTATGAAATTCTGACTAATCCCCATATCTATAAACTCTTTTCTTGCCTCGTGATTGTGGCAATGGAAGTCAGGCGTAGATGTAGTTGTGGTATGGCTTTCTGCTGCTGTTCCTGTTTTATTTCTCAAGACCTGCCTTTATAAGAAGAAGCACATGACACAGCTCTCTTGGGAAGGTACCATTTCAGGATATGTGGGGGGAGCGGAATTGCATGACACAACACCAGAAATTCCTAACACAAGGAAAACTAGTAGGTTGAGGGGAAAGGTAAACAAGAGGGAGAGAATGTGTGTGTGTATTGGGTGAGAGGATAATCAGCCCAGCCTTAGGCAAAACTCCCCACCTGGGTCCATGGCCTTAAGTCTAATGACATCTGTAGGACTAAAGAGCGCAGAACTTGACTGAGGGTTAGAGTGTTGGTTTTATTTCTGTAGTTCTGTATTTTCCTTACCCATCCTTCTCCACAAGATCCCAGGGTGGGATAAAGCAAGAAAATATACAATCAAAACACAAATGAAACAGCTGTCATCTTAAAACATTTAAAGATAATTCCACGTGTAAAAATAATTCCAATACAGATGGGGATTGGGACAAGATCTCCACTTAAAAGTCTTCCCAAAAGAGGAAGGTCTTCATTAGGTCCCCAAATGATAACAGATGGGGTCTGTCTAATATGTAACAGGAGGGGAAGCCAGCATGCTGAAGTCCTGATTCCTGCAGAATCCTGAAGTTATTTGCAGGAGACCCTCTTCTGCAGAGCGCAGTGGTTGGTTGTGGATAAGAGGATAAACTGGGTTTTTGAAATACAAGATTCTCAAACCAGCAAGCAGAGTTCCTGCAAACAATTGGGAAGGAACCTTAAGGTTGACTTACTCTCTTTAAAGGATTAACAAAGATGTCCTGCATTTCCCCCTTGGATCTCCCACCAGGCTACATTTCAGGTTTCTCTGCCGGGAAGCTCACCCAGCACCACACTTTTCCAAGCAACTCCACAGTCTGGCACCAACTTCCACTTGACTCTGAGCAAAGATTTCATCAGCATTGGGATTGCTGCCCTGACTGGAGGCTGCAGTGCCAACCTTACCAAAGAAGCAGGGGTAAAGTGACCATAACTCTTGGGTTTCCGTGCTTCTATATGACAGTGTTGGTCTATACATTTTGTGGCTGTAGACAAAATGTTGCCAAAATGATCTACTCTTAGCCATACATGTGAACCTGTGAGCCCTTGCAACTCCACTCCCCACACCGGTGATTCCATATTTTAGGAGCAGTATGGGGAGCAACAACAGGAGATGGATTCATATCTTGCTTGTGGGCATCTGTTTGGCTGCTGTAGAAAAGAGGATTTGCTCTGATCAGCCAGCAAGTCTATTATGTTCTTGTTCCCCTTTCTCCCTTTACCTCTCTTATGCCCCTCCCCCACCCTCTGATGGATCCATTGACTTTCTCATGAAAAGTGCCCCTTTTCATTCTAGAATCTGTTCTTTACCAAGGGTTGATAATTTTTTTCACTGGCCTCTGTGGCTGTGCTTTTAACAGTAGCTTAGTGTACAGAAACACTAGGCAAAGCTTTTATCAACCTAGAGATAACTATTTAACAGCTAATTTCTGTAGATTAAGCTGTTGCCCAAGAGAAAAATGGGCAACCCTATCTCCATTACTTGCGCTTGCTTAAAGCTAGGTAGGGATGGTTGACTCTGTCATTTTTGGCTTCTCTTGAGTTCTCATTTTTCCAGTCTTAAATTCAGTTTATGACATTTCTGCAGCTATTTGCAGCATATATATATATATATACTTTCTGAAAATTCACCAGCATTTTACTGCTAATTTCTGCTAATGAACCCAGTTTGCACCAGAGAAATACTTTCATTACAAGCCTGTTTCCAGCAATTGCTTTGATTATGTTCTCCCTCCATCATTTAAAAGCCTCATGCAAAGCTTACAGCTAACACTAAGAAGAACACTCCAGGGAGATAGAAAACGGCAGCAAGCCCAAACAATGGAACAGTAGCTACAAAATCGATATTATAGTAGAGGTGGGGGACCTATGGTTCTCCAGATGTTGCTGGACTATATTGTCAGCTTCGCCTTTGAGCCAGTGCCACCGACTGGGCTCAACCATTTCAGCCCCGACTGGGCCAGGCAAGCTGGGGTAGCACTTCCAGAGACCTTCTTCTGCAGGAACAGGTCTAAGTGCTATGGACTCACAACTCAGAGCTGTGAGCACCGAACTCACTTCCAGAAGACAGTTGTGCACAGCAGAGTACAGCAGAGCATAAATCACTCGGACGACAGCGCTGAAGAATATCTTCTTTTATTCACTACAGCTACTGTACTATGCAAACTATATACAAATGGAGACGCTGGACTGCACTGAGTGTTACAGCTGCTTTCTGCAGCGACCTTATCTACACCCAGATAACATTCAGTCTCCCCCTTTGAAGTGAGGCTGGAGCGGAATAAGTAGCAAGCACAATCCTCTCTGGAAAATCAGCAGATTCTTGCAATGGGAGGGGTGAAATCTCCTCATATATTGCCCATCATCCTTGACGGTTGGCCATGCTGGATGGGGCTGATAGGAGCTGGAGTGCAACAACAGCTGAAGGACCACCAGCTCCCCTGCTGTAGAGGACTGTTCCAAGGTTATCCTTGATAGATTTAGGGCAGGATGACTGGACATTTCCTGGTTTTGAGGATTGCTTCTATTTCTAGAACAGCGTAGCCTCATAGAACATAAAAGGTCATCCTCAATCCAGAGGATGCATAATTGGCTGTGCATCTCCTTCCTCCTATTGTAATTTCACCAGATCATTTTCAAGCACACTTTCTCTAAAAATAGCATGATGAATGGAAATGGTTTGCTCCTCATCCCCTGTCCTATCACTGATTGCCCCTAATTAGCTTTCTGCTTCCTGGCTTCTCCCTCTGAAACAGACTGTCTTGTTAAGGAAGTAATATTGTTTCTGTGGTCACTTTGAACATATGTCTTGCAATGTCCCTTATTCCTGCCCTCATCTTTCATAATCAGATGCTTCTCCTTCTCCTTGCCTTTGCACACACCTTTCATCTTGTTTGAGAGAGGGAGATTGCTTCTCCCTATGCTTTGTGGATGAAGTTTAGTGCCAGGCTTATCAAAAAATGTATGAAGTAGGAAAATCCTGATTGTTCCAGCAAGTCTCCTCAACACTGGACTCCTAGAACCCATGACAATCAGGCAAAACAAAACAAAACAAAAACAAAACAAATTGTGTTTGGGCACAGACAGCAGCCGATGACCACTGAAGCCAGTGGGGCAAAGGACAGAGCAGAGGGCAAGGCAACTAACAGCAGGTAGAGCTAGTGGTAAGTGGAGCCAGAGGTCCCAGTAGGAAGAGCACACTTGACACAGAGAGAAAACACTCAGAATTGAAGCAGCGGGACAGGGAAAGAAAAGATGAGGCTAGAGGTTAGGTGGGGGAGAAAGAGGTTAAGGGTTGGGTTCTCTTGGAGACAGGAGAAAGAGAGAGAGGGGTTAAGTGGCAGGAGAGGGCAGAAAGAGCAAGGCCCAAGAGGCGAAGACAGACCAATGCAAGGGGCTGGGAGAGAGGAGAAACAGAGAGTAAGGGGAGGTGGGAGCTTTTCTGTGCTGCCCTACAAGAAATGAAGTCCTTTTCACACAGCACAACACAGAAGCCAAACTCTCTTGTCAGGGTTCCTTGTCCCTGCTTTAAAGCAAGGCAACACGGTGTCCCTTCTGCTGTTTCCCATCCTGCCTCCAAAGTGGTGTGTTAGCTCATATTGGAGTTATTTGGTTCCAACTACCTATGCAAGCCCTTTTTGTATGCAGAGTAAGGAACGTGAAAGGAAAGAGGAAGAGAGACAGAGTGAATGGTTCTAACATGGGAGAAGGGAAGCGTGTGGGCTCAAGCTGCTGTTGGCGGGTGGCCTTTTTGATTTCCCCTATTGGCCTGCTAGCCCTGAATGAGAGTGTTTCAGAAATTCATTAGAGATATCCAAAGCTGATTCACTTTACTATTCTTTTTATCAACAGAAACAACTCATGACAACTGATTTGGCAAGTGCAATTACAAAGGTTAGTGTGTTTTCTTTTTATGCTCCTCTGGCAACAGGCCATTCAAATCAAGCACTTCATCTTCTCCTTATATGTGTGCATCTTTTAAAGATATACTGTGAGTCATTAAGGCTGCAGTCCCATGACAGAAAGCTCCATTGAACTCAGTGAGGCTTACTTCTGAGAAGACATGCATAGGATTGCCCGCTTACGCAGCACAGGACATAACTAAGCCATTCAACCCAAAGTTTGCTTGCTTAAAAAAAGAAGTGCTTTATTCAAATTTGCATGGATAGAGTCAGCAGGCAATCACTGTTGTTGCATACAAAGTCTAACTAATTAGCTGCCTAGATGCACTGATATGCTTGCCTAAGTATTAGAATCTTATATGCTTATTAAGCTTGGAATCTGCTGAATATATATTTGCATTAAAAGCTCTTTTGGTAGCAGAACCTGAACACAGTGTCTGCATTCTAAATCTCATTGTCTCATGAGACCATCCTTTAGGATAATAGCCCTGGAAATTGTGTCTTGTCCTAATGGGAATGAAGGTCTGTAGAAGTGGCAGCCACACAGAGATACTAGAAGCTCATGACACCTTGCCTTCTCTTGCAGATTTCTGAGCGCTTCCCTGCTCCACAGCCTTTGGTGGTAAAGATAAGGGGCCCAGATTTTCCACTCATTTCCATAGACAGCCAGAGTGTTGTGGTGAAGCAGCCCCTTTTCTCTGATGTGTTTGTACGTGGTCAGTCTGTCCTGCAGTGGGAAGTTGTGAGTATTGAAGCAAAACACCTGCATGACCTCCGTTTTATTTATTTATCTAAAAAAGTTCTCCCCTTCATCAAAAGCAGAGATAGGAACCTGGGCCTTTCAGATGTTGACTGGCCACAACTCCAGCAACCTCTGTCTATTGGCCATGCTGATGAGAGTTGGGAGTCAAACAGCAATCGGAGAGCCACAGGTTCCCAATCTCTGGTCAAAAGATTCCAGGAGCAGTGTAAACCAATAAATACCGCATGGCATTTGGTTGGCCCCTGTGAGAACAGGATGCTGGCCTTGATGAGTCATTGATCTGATCCATCAAGCTCTTCTTATGTTCCTAAATAAACTTTACAAAATGCAGGGGGGGAAACAAGAATTGCGCAGCACATTGGCCACGGTACACTAATTATATTCTGCCAATGGCCAAGTTCACCTCAACTAACCCTCCCTTATACACTCAAGATTCATACACATGCCCCCATAGAGTAAATGCAAACTTGTCAGATTATCCTAGCCAGATTTTCACTGACAAAGCAATGGCCAATTCCTGTTGAACAGAATAGAAAATAAAATAATAATAATAATAATAATAATAATAATAATAATAATAATAATAATAATAATATAATATTACTTATACCCCACCCAATCTGGGTGGCTTCTAACAGAAAATAAAAAACATAATGAAATATCAGGCATTAAAACTTCATGATACAGGGCTGCCTTCAGATATCTTCGGAAAGTCATATAATTGTTTATCTCTTTGAAACAGTTCACTCATAATAGGATGGTCTTGTGTTGTATGTCACTTGATGTATGTAGAAATGAATGATGTTCCCTATGCAGCCAGAGTAAATTAACAGTGTATTTTACAAATAAGAAGAAAGAAATAGAAAAGGGGTGTGTGGTGCGCTATAATCCATGCATGTATACATGCAACTCCCAGCAGTTTCTTGGTCTCCTCCCCCATATGGCACAAACTTGTTACGTGATCTACAACAAACAGAACTGCAATAACAACAAAGCTAAGACTTTCTAGAGAGGTAGCATTTGCTGTGCCAGTCTAGGTTCCACAATTTAATACATATATTATGGCATTAGGTTTACATCTGATGACGTAGACGCTAGTCTGTGGTGCCATAATAAATGTTCGCTCTTGAGATGCCACAACACCTTTTTTAAAAACAGTTACGACTGTAATTGAGGCTGTGCCAGTCCAGCCATTTGCAATGATACATATTTTTGTTGTTGTTGCAGCTCATCATCTTCAATGCAAAGCTCTCAGCTTCTAATGGCAAACTGCTAATCTCTTTGTCACAAAAGAGGTATGGGTATTTTTCTTACTGGGTTTGTTTTCAGGTAGTAGTGAGAGATTGTGAGCAGCTAGTAGAAATAAGGAATACAACCATGGCACACTGGTTGAAAACCACTGCTGTAGAGAGTCATGGCTTGCATCCCACCCCCTAATCTGATTGCTTTCTTTCCCTGTAGTTTTGATGGTGTTCAGGCATCCTCATCTGTTGGTTCTACCAATGTAAGTCTTCTCTTCAAGGCCTGAAATATGCCACAGGCAAATCAATCTATTTTGCATGAAACAATAGGGTGTGCTGTATAGCCTGAGCCTTCAATCCACAACCTGATCCAAGAGGGTTGAGGATATTGACTGCGTGTTTTATAGCCAGATACTCTAGGAGGAGGTAAAGCTCTCTCTACTCCAAGTGTATCTTTGCTTTCATGTGTTCTTGTTCCGCGCATTCTGCACAAACTTATCTATCTGGCTTAGGTACAGCTTTGTGGTTTGACATCTGAGAATGAAAGCTGAATACACCCTAGCCACCAGGCAAATGGGTTATTAATGGATTATGTGAAAAGCTTCCTGATGAAGCTGTCTGTGCATGGATTTCAATAGATCACTTGAATCCAGTTTTATTATAGTCCTTAAAAGACAGCCCAATCCTTTTAAAAAGTCTTATAGTACATGTGGTGGATATATATGGATTTAAAATGTGCACTAAATGTGGGACTCAGGCCTGTCTATGATTCTACTGAAAGAATGTCCTATATTCCAGGCCCAGAAGCTCCATGAGTACATCAACAACCTTCATACAAGCAGTTTCCTACCAGCCATGAATGGTAAGCCAGGCAGCTGTTTCACAGAAAATGGAGAGTTTCAGCTGAGGGAACAGGAGCTAACATTTCATGAGGGGCTGCTCAGCTAAGTAATGACTATGAAGGCAGGTCCATTGGCTGTTCTCTGTTCTAGGCATGCTCAGGAGAGGAATTACCTTGCCTTCCATGCTAAATGTCAAGTGGACCAAAGTCAACACTGCCCTTTTCCAGGTACAGCAAAGACACAGAACCTTATAGCAAATGCCCAGCAATGGATGGCTGCCATCCTTCTGGCACCACCCTGGCATTGCAAGATGGACACTGTGGAGGAAGGGGACCTATTTTCTTGTTTAGATCCAATTATTTGGTTCCACGTGTATATTGTATGTGTCCTGCCTATATTTCCAAGGGAAGTGGGAGCACGAAAACATGGTCAGGCAAAGAGCAGCATCCACTAATCCTGCTGGCTAAGCTCTGAAAGGTGCTGTCTTAGGAAAGAACTAGGCCCACCTGAGGCCTTAGGTAGGCTGGCAAGGCCTGCATTGTAGTTGGCCCCACCTGCCTGAGGAGCTAGCTGTTCTGACTCAAAGGGTCCTCAACCAATTCTGCACTTCTACAATATGGAAGGGATGGGATGGGGGTTCAACCTGTGAGTTGGAGGGAGGCAAAAGAGCTATGTCCTTAGGTTGGGAAGGCCCATGGGAACGTACCATTGAGGGGCTCCCACTGAGTGGAGTTGCCTGTGTTTCCTCATCTGTTTCCTCCTCAAAGTAGTGCGCTGGGCTGGGTACTTCCATCTGTTATTGGAATAAATACTGGTATCTCAAAGGAATAATTTAAACACCTATAACTTCTCTCTTCTTAGGATGGTCTAGTGATTTCAATGTGACCAATCAAATCAGCAGCACCTTGAAGAGGCAGAATGTTAAAAGAGTTCATCAAATGTTCACTTCAAACTGACTGGATTATACGTTCTAATGCTCTGGGATTTATCATATTTCAGCTGCCAAACTTCTGGGTGATGGCTGTTAATTCAGTTTGTTGTAGGTACCGCATTTCTTGTATATCCTGTAATAAAGGGCTCACATGACCCTCTAAGTGTGTAAAGGCTGGGAACATCACCTCTTGGTAGGAGGTACACCAATATGCAAGAATTATAGAATTGTAGAGTTGGGAGGAATCCAATGGGTTCAATCCAATCCAACACCCTGCAGTGCAGAAGTCATACCCTGATACATGATATGGTTAGTTCCCTGCCTCATCTTCTACTAGAGGCTTTTAATGGTACCTTTTAAAAAAGCCAGGTGGGCAGTGTACAAAAAAGGTCATTAACCCAAAATGATGCAACAGGGATTGGCAGTACTCAGAAATACACTTTGGGCTCTGCTTATTAAAGGAACAACTTCCCAGTAGCCAGGAAAGCTACATAATATTTAAAGGTTGTGTTTATTTGATTTGTTCACTGTGATTGGAAGCTTAAATTTGGAAATAAGTTCTGTCCACAGTCCTCCTTTCCATCTATACAAGGGGTTGTCAACCTGGTCCCTACCACCTACTAGTGGATTCTAGGTGGGCGGTAAGGGGTTCTACAGCGCAAGCTGAATCCTCCTTCCATCGAGCACTGGTGGGCGGTAAGGAAATTTTACCACCAAGAAAGATGCATTAGTGGGTGGTAGGTATAAAAAGGTTGACTACCCCTGATCTATACAGATTGTGGTAGGACCAAGGCTCCTCCAGCCTCTTCCTGCAAGTCTTGTTGCCACAACCACCACATCACTCATGCCTCTCCCTTCACTTCTGTGATTGCACCCAACCAAATGCAGGTTTTCTCCTGTGGTCAACAGCTCTTAACCCAGAGTGCTGTTATACCTGACCCATTGTGCTCCTGAAAGGTCCTGCAATGCTCTCTCTGGCAAGTCATGCTGAGCTGCCCAGAGCACAGTCACTTTCTTCCCTTATTAAGCATGCCAGGCACCTTTCCGCACAGTTCCTGTGTTGACACGATGCCCTTCTGCTACACAGATGGGGGAGATGGTGGCTGCTCGCTGCCACTCCCAGATAGAAAATATGGCTCATCTATTATGCAGCAGACATAACAGGGCAGGTCTGCTGGAGAGATGAGGAGTGTCAGGCACACAGCAGGAAGGAACCCCGTGGCCTTTCCCCCGCTATTGTGTCTTCCTTGGCTCTGACTCAATTTCTCACTCTCCCAGCTGTGATGACCACCTGGGCAGGACCTGGCTTTGGCCCTCCTGCTCTGTGGTAGGGAAAACTGGGCTTCAAAGACACCAGGAGAATGTGTAGATTTATGCAAGTGTGGTGCCAGAAGAGTCACAAGGCAAGAGCCTTCTCAGGGATGGAAACAGAAATGCTAAAGCTGTAGGGTGTCCATGTGTCTGACTTTACAGAGGACAGCCCTCTAAACTGAAGTGCTGTCTGTCTGGGGGTCTGCCTCACTTTGAAGGGTTGTCCCGTCTAACTCCGTTTTAAAGATAAGAATGATGAAAAGGAAGGACAGCAGCTTTGAAGCTTATAAACAACACAGAAGAGCAAACTGAGCTGGCACATGTTACCGGGTCATAGTCTTTCCCACTTTGGTGTGTTGTACTTCTATTTAACTCAGAGAAGCAGTTTCCCAATTTGCATCTGTGCATATAAATCACCCTATGCAATTTTTATGCAGATAAATGCCCTCTTCTGCTGAATCCTTGGTGAATTCCTCTCTTTTTGGCAGTGCATCAGTCTGGGATATAAAACCCACAAATAGCAAATAATACAGATGCCAGGTGTAGTGGACGGTCACATTGTTCAATATGGAAGATTCTAGAAGACTGGATTTCAAACTGTGTCCTGAGAACTGGTGGAGGAAGAGGAGTGTGGGGTGAGCGCACTGGCCCTGGTAGTGCAATCCCAGCAGGGTGCCATCGTGGCTGCCCCCCCCCGCCTGCACTGGGCACCCTCCCCCGCCTGCTCTCCATCCCTCGGTGCTGGAGCATGAAGCTCTGCCACTGGTCCCGGGGAACCTTGTTAAGAGAATTTGAGGAAATTTATCAGGAATAGCTCAATGGTGGGAAAGCACAAAATTTGGACACACTTTATTAAAAATCAGTTTGGACACCATTTCCAATTTTCTCCTATGATGTGTCAGATGGAGCAACAGTGGCCCTTTCCAGGAGTTAGTTTCAATTGCTTTTTAACACATAGTATGGAGAGTGGGTTAGTGGGAATGAGCAGCCCCCCCCCACTGGCTCTTAGTAGGTGACTGTCTTCAGCAGGGGACCTTTTGCATCCATGGAGGCTCCCCATACATTTCTGAACCCCATTGTGTCTTCAGATGTTTATTGTGTATACTTCTAGGGTGATTTCCATGGTGGGCTACAAAAATATCACAATTAAACTAAGTATGATTATCATTAACATATCCCATAAGTGTCCCAGAAAAACTGGGATGTTGTTTTCCCTTGTGAGAGCTGGCGGCCATTTTGGGCACCATGAATTCTTAGGGGGCACTTGACCTGCGCAGGAACACAGCTGGGAAGACGCACATCCCAGTTTGGGGAGGCAACATGTTGGGTTAACATGCTTTAAGATCATAACCCCATCACGTTAAAACCTAGCCCATAACAAATTTAATAAAATGTCAGTACAACCACGCATGACTGACACTTGAAAGTATGGATGTTGAGCAGGACTGAGTAGAAAGAAGCAAGGGAGACACATCTAGCTATGATTCAGTATTAAGTGATTCAAAACAGCATCTGTAAAGTACAAGTGAAGGTAACTAAGGTTGCATCTGTAAAGTACAAGTGAAGGTAACTAAGGTTGCAATCTTAACAATGCCTATTCAAGTAAGGGTAGATGGATCTGTTGATTTTTGTTCTCTCAATTTCTCATTTTCCCAATCATAAATTCAGTTATCCCTATTTCTGCAACAATTTGCAGTGTTTTTAATCAAAAGATCCCCGTGAAAACTTTTCAGCATGTTAGGGCAAATTCCTTATAATAAATATCTGTTTTGTATGCGGTTTTGACTAATGTACATATTTTATGAACACTTTTCTCAATACATCTATTTGTGTAAACATTGGTTGGAAACATGTACCAGAAAATGTGTAAAAGTTCAAATTTTAAAGGATGGCCGTGTTTCATTTAAAGTAAGTCCCATTGATTTATATAGGGATTGCTCCCATGTAAGTGAGATTAGGATTGCAGCTTAATTCTCATTGGTTAGTCCAGCTGTAGCAGTGGCATAAATGAGTCCTGGGGATGGGGTGAAATTCTGCTTACTGGTGTAAAGTGACAATAATTGGGAGCAGAACTGGTGACTCCTGCTGCATCTACAAAATTATGGACCAAATCTGAGTTTCTGCATGCCTTGTTTGCATAAAATCACCTATGAGAAATCACAGATGCTCTCTATCTTTAGGTCTCTTGTCAGTTTGTGAAAGCAGATGGGGCTTGTTGCAGCAATTTCACAAATGGAAATGTGGCCTGTTTTGATTTCCCCTGCAAAAGAAAACACCGCCACCACCAGATCCCTTTTGTATGACTGATAAAGGAGTGCTGCAGAAATAGTGGCGGGGTGTTAAAACTCTGTGACTGGTGGACAGTCCTTCCCTTGATCCTGAACAGTACGTTAAAGGTTCAAGAATCAACCTTATCTGATGAAGAATGCTTGCATAAATGGTAGCAACAAGAATGGTAAAATAAGACAGGTGATTGATGTTAACGTAACAGCCATTGATTTTTCTGCCCATCTTAGGACTAGACCACAAAACAGATAGTAGGTCTTCGGGGGGGGGGCTCAGATGATGGCCCATTTCAAACAACTACATTAATAATTCGTAGAACAACTGATATATTGTGAAGGAAGAGCAAACCATGTATCTATTCCAGTGCCAATCGAGGGGGCACAGTTTTGTAAGTTCAGTAGTCTGTATTTGAATCCTGCCATCTCTAAAGGTGCCTCTCCCCACATATCTTTAGCACAACAGGACAAGTAAAGTGCACTCAGTCACAAAGCAATAGAGCCACCTCTTTGGGCTAGTGTTATGATTTGTAAAATCAGCCCCAAGAGGACAGTGGTTGTTGAAGAGTAATAGGCAGGTGGATAAAATTGTTTCTGGACATTACAGAGCAAAGACAGTCAGTTAAAGCTGTCATGTGGGACTGCTTGAAGTTGTCTCTGCATGGCAACTGTTCCACATGATCGCTGCAAAATGTAGAGCGGTTTGCCGTGTGGATCACCCTGAGTTTCAGTAACCCCATTGGCCGCCATGACTAAAAATGCCCAGTGGTGCCATGTGGAGTGTCCACAAAATACAGGTGGTTCCACCCAGCAAACTGTTCAAAACATTAAGGCTGCCATATGGAGACTATTTCAAGCATCCTTCACCTGATGCCAAAATTATGCAGGGGAGGGTGGTGTCTTTATGTTACAAACCCCAAATAAGAAAGCACTCCAAGATGCCTGAAAATATATTTAATGCAATATCTTTGCTAAATTTGGGCTCAAAGACTCCATACTAATGGTTTACATAGGAACATACGAAGCTACTTCATACTAAGCCAGACCACTGGCCCATCTAGCTCAATATTGTGCTCTGGAAACAATGAAAGTTTGCCATCCCTCCAATGGCTGCGTGCTAGTGTGCACATGATCTCATGGAGCATACACAGCACACAAACAAATACACCCTAAGCAATGGGGGCTGGAGTAGGCAAGCAGCTTCAGCGGAATGTAGACTCTGCCCTAATTGCCAGTTTCAGACCAGGGTACCTCCCAGTCCAAGGGTG
The DNA here is from genome assembly GCF_965113315.1 of Podarcis vaucheri. NCBI lineage: Eukaryota > Metazoa > Chordata > Lepidosauria > Squamata > Lacertidae > Podarcis > Podarcis vaucheri. The sequence goes on from NC_138764.1 coordinate 77,524,940, forward strand.
GCGCTGTGGGTTAAACCACAGAGCCTAGGACTTGCTGATCAGAAGGGTGGTGGTTTGAATCCCCGCGACGGGGTGAGCTCCCGTTTCTCGGTCCCTGCTCCTGCCAACCTAGGAGTTCGAAAGCACATCAAAGTGCAAGTAGATAAATAGGTATTGCTCCGGCGGGAAGGAAAACGGCGTTTCCGTGCGCGGCTCTGGTTCACCAGAAGCGGCTTAGTCATGCTGGCCACATGACCTGGAAGCTGTACGCTGGCTCCCTCGGCCAATAAAGCGAGATGAGCGACCTTACCTCCCAGTCCTACTTAGAGATGCTGGAGAGTCTGAACCCAGCAGCTTCCACAAAGCAGGTGCTCTCCCACATAAACCAACTTCAGACTGTGGTTTCTGAAAGCAGCTTGCTTAAACTAACCATAATTAACGTTAACCAGAGTTCAGTGTGGAAGCAGAAGCTTTTGAACTCTTCCTCTTGGCCACACAGAGGGAGAGGGGAACACACAATCCTAGGAGGAGGCCATGTTGTAATATACAGTTATTGACTCACACTTGCCTGCGTGAAAAGGTCAACTTGAGCTCTGAGCTCTAGCTACATGAGCAAGTGAGGTTTAGCAGGCTCTCAGCAGCCTCGGCTCCTCATCCTCTCAGTTTCTCCTGCTTCGTTCTTCCTGGAACAAATGAACAAGGAGTCATGTGGCCATGGCTCCCTGCAAGTGAACTGAATCTCTCTAAAATGACATTTTAAAGCCTGCATCTTTGCTAACCTGAAGATTGCAAGATTGGTTTTGTAAAGAAACCAAATTATTTTCTTTTTAAAAGTTGTTTGGAACCTTTTTTGCTGTAACGCTGTGAGTAAAAAAATTCACTTGTTTGTAAAGCTAGCTGCCTGTGATTTAGTCCAGCCTAAGTATTTTTGTGGCGAACATTTGTTTAAAGGTGGGTGGTGGCAGAGGTAAATCTAACCAAGTTTTAATGGGCTTGACCAAACCACCGATGTGCTAACTCTGCTATGAGAGAGCAAGAATCAATAGTAGCCATTAGTAATGTTGACACCTCGTGAAAGCACCACCATTAGAATTCTCAGAAGTTTTGCTTACTAGAGCTGATAATGAAATATGCCCAAGTGTCACTGAAGATCCACTGACATCTGCCCCTGTAATCTTTCACATCCATTACTGGCACCCAGGCAACCCACAAGCAATGCCCTCACAATCCATTGAAGTATCCCATCATATCATCTAAGGATTAGCTTCTTATCCTGTACTGAATAACCAGCTTCTGTAGTTACCAAAGCCTTCCTTCATATTCCACTACTAAAGAAGACTACCCTGTGTTCTTTCCCCCTAAATGTTCAAATAAACAAGACATTTCAAAATGAACCTGCTAAAAATATGTATATATATATATATCATTGAATGCAAAGGCACTACTGTACATTTATAGAGAAAATACAGATGGCAAAGCATCAAAGTGCCACTTCAGAGAAATCAATGCCTTGGTTCTGCCCCCCCCCCCAAGCTCACTATTTTATGCTTTCCCTTGTTTTTTTAGGTTTTTGTATGCATGTTAAGGTTCATTTATTTATAGGAGAATAAGTGTTTCTGAGTGGCCTTATTCTGAAGAGTTCCATCTGGGAACCTGCACTCTCTTTAGCTTCGGTTATTCACCCAAATACATTTAGGAAAATTCATCAGAGGAGGCAGGCTTAAAACTCAACCAATCCAGTCCAGGAGTGTGGAATTGTTTATTAAGAGATAAGGAAAACTGGATAACACAGCCATGTGTCAGTTACTGAATACAGGCAGAGCCTTGAATATACACAAAAGGAATACTAAATAACCAGGCATTAGTAAAATAAATGAAGCTGCTTCTCTCTCTCCCTCTCTCGTTTTGAAAACGACTCCTTATTTTACTGGAAAAAAATATTCACAGAACATAGAATGCGCTACAGATGGCAAAGTGCCACTTCAGAGAAATCAATGTCTTGATTTGAAAAGCGTGCAATTTTCTGTTCTTCTTTGTTGTAGTTGCTTTTGTTTCAGGTTCACTTTATTCATAGCAGAATAAATTTTGCTGAGCTGCCTGTTGGCAGTGGTCCGCCATCTAGAACCACAAGAGAGGAGCAAGAGGGCTTTCTGTGAATCATTTTTCCCCTTAGGGACAGAGACGTACCAGTATTTGCAGGAGGGGAAACCAGGCAGTTGCACTGGGGGACAAATTTGAGGAGGCCATGTTTGTTTGCATCATTGTCCGGCAGACCACCCTGCTCCTAGGCTAGTCAGTTGGGGATTCATGGGAAGATATGCACCGCAGGCTCCTGATTAGGAGCGATTGCAATTCAGCTTGCTTGCATGCACTGACTGGGTGACATAAATTACCTGAGATTCATTCCATGTTGGGTTATTTTATGCTGAGCAGCCACTGCACATGTGAGCTAAATTGCTTTCATTTGAGAGATGAGATCCTATAGTGCTGTCCCACCAAGTACAACGTGCTGGAGGAAGCTTGTACATGGCAGTAGCAGCAGGCCTGGCCTTTCTCCTTTCCCCCATGCTTTTGAGCTGACAGGTCAGACTTTGTTTCTCTTCTCTAGGAAGGTGATGCTTTCTATGTTTACATTATCATTTCTAATGCTCCACACACTTCATCTCAGTCTCTTACCTTTTTACAGCACCCTGGTAAAGTAGGTCACAATTATTCCCCACATACTGCAGATTGTAAGAGAAGCCAGATCATTTGCATGTCTACTTAGAAGTAAGACCTAGAGCATGGGTAGGCAAACTAAGGCCTGGGGGCTGGATCCAGCCCAATCGCCTTCTCTATCCGGCCCACGGACGGTCCGGGAATCAAGCGTGTTCTTACATGAGTAGAATGTGTTCTTTTATTTGAAATGCATCTCTGGGTTATCTGTGGGGCATATGAATTCGTTCATCTCCCCCCTTCAAAATATAGTCCGGCCACCCACAAGGTCTGAGGGAAAGTGGACCGAACCCCTGCTGAAAAAGTTTGCTGACCCCTGACCTAGAGAATAGCATGGAGCAGCATGAAGGAGCAGCCCCATCAAAGAAAATAAATTTCTAGCCTCTGCATCTAGCCTCCCCCTGATTATTTCCCTCCCTTTTTGATGTCCACTATGCTGAATAGACTGCAGTTTCAGTTATCTCTGCCCCATGGCATAAATCACAGGACATGATCCAGCCAAAATTAAGCATTTTTCACATGCCATTCATTTCAATAGGGTTTTAAAGTTGATTATCTTTGACTGGAACATGCACCTTAGTTTCACTTCCCTGCACACACACACCTGTGCCTTCTAGAAAGTTAGTCTCCTGTTAATGAGGTTTCCCCAAAATAAAAGAAAGCAAGTTACACACTCCCTTTCCCCAAGTCCAAATGCTTTAAAAATTTTGCTTTGAAACTCCAGTAGATTATTTTCATCCAAGCTGCAACACTGTTGAGTTGGTGGGGGGAGCTGTATGTGTGTGTGTGTGTGAGAGAGAGAGAGAGAGAGAGAGAGGAGGATTTTTGTGTTTATCAGGCAGTCTGCTTCTCTCTCCTGCCACCAAAGCTGCCCAGATTGATCCTATTCAGGATTCAACACAGTTTTAGCCCCACTTACCTGTGACTGGACTTAATTTCAGGAGTCCCTTTACCTTTACTTTTTACATGAGAGCAAACCACATTCCATCTAGCAGGAATTATTTCTGAGTAGACATGTAGGATTTATTATTGAATGGGTGGAGCAAATCTCTTCTGCCCAGGGGCAGCAGCCACCATCAATGCACCACTGCTTAGGGACAAACCACACATCATGGTACAGGCATACGTCACACCCATCTGAGCAACGTACTTGTAGGGAGGGGCAGTTTGAAGCAGAGAAGAAATAGAGAGGATGGAGGGGAGTGTTTAACTCTTCAGCCCTGATGCTTTGTTTTTCTTTGCAGATTTTAATAAGATGATGTGTGAAAGTCAGACATTTCAGGACCATGTTTCAAATGCCAGCTTTTAAAAAACTGAGCTGGTCCTATGATGCTTTTAATTGTTGCTTCATGATGTTGTTTTTCTTCTCTTTTTTGTTATGCTTTATATTATTTGCAGTCTTGCAAGCCACCCAAAAAATCAATGTGAAAGGACAGTATTGAGTGTTTTATATAGGACTCTGTTGATGGAGGGTAATTTAGTTGTTCAAAACCCTGGGTTATTACTCTACACTGCTGTGTTTTGAGATGAAAATGTGCTTTTATTATTGACCATGTGTGTTAAGATTGCTGGAGAAATTGGTGGGAAATGGCCTTGTGATTGCTATGGATAAAGAAGAGCAATCTTGAAATTCAGTAAATACATAAAATTAACACCCACACCCACCAAAAGACACTGTTTTCACCAAGTTTTCTATTTTTAGGAGGATAATTAAAATTCTGTTGGTGATGCTCATCTATATTCCTAATGTTTCTTTGAGAATATTCTCAAAGCCATAAAGGTAGTTGAGGCTAGTTTTAGATCAGGGATAGCCAATCTGGTGGGTCTCCCCTCACCTCAATGCTGGGGACTACAACTCCCATCATCCCTGACCATTGGCCATGCTAGCTGGGGCTGATGGGAGTTGTAGTTCACAACATCTGGAGGGCACACCAGTGGACATCCCTTTTTAAGATTAAGAGTTCAATTCAGCATATTTACTGACACCCCACTGGGGCTTTCTCCAATGAAAGTATGCATAAGATTACAGCCTAACAGTGCAATTCTATTCATGTATATGCAGAAGTAATTCCTATGGAGTTCAATGGGACTTTCTCTCAGATAAGTGTTTGTAGGATCACAGCTGCCTAAGTCATACTCAGGGCTTTTTTCAGCTGGAACTCACTGGAACTCAGTTCTGGCACCTCTCAGGTAGGTGCCATTGCCATTTTAGGAGAACAAAGAAGGAGTTCATGGTGAGTTCTGGCACCATTTTTTCTAGAAAAATAGCACTGGTCATACTCCTTTGCTGCATGTATATTGGTGAGATTCTGAGCAAAATGTCTATCTTGAAACAAATAACACAAGAGGGCAAAATTTCCTCTGTCAGCTACTCATGGTACTGTGATACCATAGATGACAAAATGTGTTGTCTGTTCTGGCTCTGATGCTAATTATGACCTATTTGCCTCTCAGACATTTCTACTTTAGCACTAGGACCTGGATCACCTTTCTTTAAGCTTGTTAGTAAGGAACACACTGTCAAGGGTACTATAAATGCATCAATAAATTGAGGAAGTGATGCTCAGAAAGATCACATTAACAAGTAAGGCAGATTTGGAAAAGGTCAGGGGCTGCCATTTAACTTGAACTGAACATTGCAGATATGGCACCTAGATCTCAGAGGTCAGACCGGGCTTTAAGTATGTATGTATGTATGTATGTATGTATGTATGTATGTGTTGTTGTTGTTTCACTTCTGCAGGATCACAAAATGCACACAGACCCTAATGGAAAGCATTGATCCTTACTGGAGAATCTTCTAATTTTACCCTCCTTGATCAAAGTTTCCTAAGCACTCTGCAATGACCTCAGGCACAGGGCAGGAAAGAGCTGGTTACAGCTGACCTAAAAATTGTTCTGTCTTCTCATTAATTTATCCCCAAAGCTTTGTGGGATGACAATATACAGCTCCAATATTGCCCTTGCACCTCACATCTCCACAACAATCTGTATGAATTGTGCTCCCTTTGTGGCACCATCCTAAGAATGCAGGAAGAGCGTGCTAGATTGGGCCAAAGGCCCATGTTCATATGGTGGGTGGACAATCAGATGCCTATGGGAAGCCCCACAAGTAGGACCTGAGCACAACAGCACTCTTCCTACCAGTCATTCCCAGCAAACTGGAATTCATAGCCGTGCTGCCTCCGACAGTGGAGGTACATCATGCTATGCCGGATGGTCAAACCGACTGTTGTAGCACCAACAATCCAAAATAATAGGCTGTTCTTATCATCAAAGAGGCTAGCAAGGCTATGGCATTATTCTGGGTGAAACTCCTAATGTCAAAATGGTAGGAGGTGGCAGGAAGACGACGTTCAGGAAGGATTGCAGGGTGCATTCCAAAGTGCCGCCCCATTCCCAAAGCTGCAGAAGGAAAGAAGGTAAAAGCATTCCACATTAATATAGATGAGAAAAGCAACACTGAAGAGGGTGGGAGGACAATCCTGGAAGGAAGGGTGTCTTGCGAAGAGAATGCTTGCTCCATCCACGTGCTGGCTGCCTTGAGGGAATGCCATGGGGAGATCAGTTATTGTTCATGATCCACCAGCAAGCTGAGGAAACAAAAACAAGGGGTTCACATAACTCAAATGCAGGACCGGCCCACCCATGAGGCATGGTGAGGTGACCACCTTAGGCAGCAGGGTCCACTGGGGCAGGAGAACCCGATGTCCATCTTTCTTTCCCACCCCCATTTGTTCCTGACATAGATCTCCCCCCACCCCTTCTTCCCTGGTGCAGAGGGCAAAGCACCATTATGGTGCCAAAATGGCTTGGACCAGCCCTGCTCAAATGGGCAGACTGGGCTACATTTTAGTCTAATAATTTTTAAGAATTTCTTTTGCAAGAATAACTACACCTTATTCTAAGGACCATGATGCATGGAACACAGCTCTGAAATGCCAAATAAATTTTAGATCAGAATAGAGACACACTATGTGACCTGTTTCTGATGTAATGTTAAGAGGTCTGATTATAGATGGGAAGGCCTGGAAAAAACCCCGGAAAAATTGGGGAAATAACCAGTTTCCCCCCCTTTTCCAAAGCCATTTTTTAAGTTTGGAAAAAAGGGGGGAACTGGTCCCCTCCCCATTTTTCTGGTTTTTTCCAGGCCTTCTCACCTCTAGGTCTGATGCACTTTAAAAAAAAAGCAATAAAAGCAAAATTGGAAGCAAAATTGCAAATCTACATCGATCAGTACTCAACCTGGAAAGAGCATGGTGGTCAAAAGTTCTGGAGAGTCCAATAAGTCAATAATGGCACGCTGAAACTTCTTACTGTAGTTTGATTGCAGGTGGCTGCAAAGAAATGGGTAGAGTTGGGACGGTATCTCTCTCTCTCTCTCTCTCTCTCTCTCTCTCTCTCTATCTCTATCTCTATCTCTATCTCTATCTCTATCTCTATCTCTATCTCTATCTCTATCAGGTGGTAACAAGAGGCAAGTCTTATGGAACCTCTTCTTCTATGGGTGACTTCTGAGATTAGGAGTAGCCAATGTGGTGCCTTTCAGATGTTGCTGAACTGCAACTCCCATCATCCCTGAGTACTGGCCCATGTTAACTGGACATCCGCTTTGAGGCCTCCCCCCGCCACTCAGTCTCCCCACAAATACTGCATGAATTGTCAGGAGCCACCAACCTTCTCCATGAAGCCACATCTTGCCAAAACTCATAGAGGATGAAGCAGGCATTGCTCGACAGTTTGTGGGCAGACACACTACAGGAAAAGAAGACAGGCCATGAGGGAAAATGTTATCGTTACATGTCAGACACTGTATAGTCTCTGACCCCAGGATTCACAGCCAGCCTAGCTCTTGAACTGTCTTCACAAGGATGTTTAAGAACTGCCAGTGCTATTCAAAGGATCATTTAGTTTGTTGTGACAGCCCCATCTTTTTGCACAGCCTGCATTCGGTAGACTAGCAGACATTGAATTTTTTATCTGATGCTTTGACCTTCCACGTCACCTTGACTTTAATGAAATTGCTGGACAAGCCGATATTCTTCACTCACAAGAATTGATACTAGCCTCAAACTCTACTAAATAGAATCTGTTTACAGAACCTTTTCTGAATGGAACTGGGTGTTATACTTCATACCAGGTTGCTGACAAAAATAGTAGCCCCTTGTCAAGTTTCCTTCCACTCTCCTATGAGTCTTAAGGCATATTTACCCATGTTGTTTTCCTGCCAGTGGGAGCTGCCAGTGATGTGGAATGTGGGTGACTGTGATGAGGTCAAGGCACAGATAAATCAGCCTAACATTTTGGGGGATACTGGTGATTGGGGATCGAAGGATTTGTTGATTTCAGATCTCCCAGTTTCTCATTTTTCCAATCTTAGATTTGGTTCTCCGCATTTCTGCAGCATTTTGCAAATTTAATTTTTTGAATATCCTCATTAAAATGCTTCAGCATTTTAGGTGTGCCTTTCTGCTAATAAACATTTTTTGTGTACAGTTTTGGCTAATGTACACATTTTTGCTAGCAACTGCCTGTTATTTTCACTAACATATTCATTTCTATGCATGCTTCCCTCCAAATATATGCATTTCTCCAAATATTATTTGGTTGGAGAACTGCCGAGAAAAGTTTATATAAGTGTAACTTCTGAAAGATGACTGCGTTTTGGTTCTCCTATAGTTTCAGACCCAGCAAGGTCATAGTCTCATGCTCCTTCAGACCATATCCTGCCTTGAAGAACTGCCATCACAAAGCCAATTCCAGCAAACAATGAAATTGTGCCAACTTTCCCACGAAGATAATTGATTAACGCTAATACCTTCCCAAAGTTTATTATTATTATTATTACTGTATGTTCATTAATTCAGTAACTTAATCTGCTGACTCTTCCTTTCTCGCTGTTTCAATGATGAATGCTTTTGTTTTTCCCCAGTATTTGGAAGTAAAATACAGGCGGTTACTAGTACATTTCCAATTACTTAATGCATTTTCCAACAGCAAAAATAATTACAGAACTAGGAAAGGGGGGGGGGAGAGTCTGCATTCACAATCATCTGAGTGTGCAATTTTCTTTCTGTGCTTCTGTTTGTTTTGCCATCTGTACAGAAAAAGAGTAATAATATTTCCCTGTAATGAGTCTGTATCTTGTAGTGCAGCATTCATCTACTTTATGGGGGATGCTAGGTGGGCAATTTAGTTCATAGATATTTTTTTCCCAGGAATAACTCTAAAGCAACCCTGTATCTTTGTTCTATATAATACCACTAAGCTGTTTGGGAGAGTGAGTTAAAATTAATAGCCTGAAGATGGAGAGTTCGACAAAAGCCACAATTGCTGTTCTTAACAACATCTCTCATCCAAACAGCCTATGAAAGTCAAACTCTGGAAGACTTACTGTAGGCAGCTGCTCTGTCCGGCTGTGATTTCTGTGTAGGATTGGAGAGCTTGGCGAAATGCCTCTAATCCACTGTCTGCCACTGAGATCTGTCTCTGTGCCACCAGGATGTGCTGCAGAAAGTGGCAGAGGCAGGAGGGGGAAGAGAGATGATGAGGGGTTATAGACCCAGTTCCAGTATGCTACATGCAATATCCCTATGATCAAAGGTAGCCCTTTGTATCTAAGGACTGCATTCCACCTAGAAACACACCCACCCAAACAGGTTCTGCAACACCCACTTATATTGATTTGGCAACTTTCTAGAAGAAACCAGTGACAAACAAAGAGTAACAGAGAGAAAGATAGTTCAGGAAAATGTGTGTATTATTGCTTAAGAAGCAACCATCCCTAGCATGATGCCCTCCAGCAGTCTTGATCCAGAGCATGCAGATAACAAGAGATCTCAGAAGCATTGACAGTGCACTATAGCTCCCCGTCATATGCACAGAACACTTTTTAGCATGCATCCATCCATCCATCCATCCATCCATCCATCCATCCATCCATCCTTTCCTTTCTTATGTGCAAAGGCTATGGCAGATGTTTTGGAGCCCTTCCTGTGATCATACATTGATTAAGCTCCATGAATGAGAAATGCAAAGTGAGCAAAGTTCTCAGAACGACACAATTGTTCCTGGGAGATGACTTACCCACTTTAGGTATGGTTTTAGTTCAAAACTCATGCAAAAAACTGCTCATTTAAAGACACACTGTGGCTTCTGCAATTTTTGTTGGGCTCCTCCAGACAGCCCATTTATTGAGCATTCGTCCTAATTTGCTTGCATGCAACTTACATGGAGGCTGAATTGTTTTTGGTCTTTATTGCACATTTGTTCTGGTTTGGTTGCAGAGAGGTTATACTACAATGAATATTCACCCTGCATCCATCCTGATGTGTTTGTGGGGCATTTAGATGTCTCCCCATTACTCATTTGTTCATTCCCATGCTTTACAATACATTTCACCATTGCTATCCTAAAGGCAAAAAGCCCATTTATTTATTTCTTAATGTGAATTTGTTGTACTGAAGCAACAGAATGCTTTAATCCACTGTAATTGTGCCAACCTACATTTCCTGGAATGTGCTTAAGTCCTTCCAGCAAAATACAGTCTGGAGTCCCCTTTTGTAATGGCACATATTTTCTCAAAGGTTGACAGCTTTAGAAATGTCAGTTTTGATCAAACTTCCTCAGAGGCTGCCATATAAACATGTCGCCACAAGCTGGAACTAGCAGCCTCCCTTGCTGAGTGATCACAAGTACTAGAGGACTAGACTGCAACACCACTGGCAGCCCTGGGCAGAAGAGAAAGATCTGGTGGAGGCAACTTTTCTCACCCTTGTAGCCCTGTGATATAAAAAGCTGCTCTTTCTAAAATCCCTTCCTCTACGCAGCTCTCAAAGGCATAGGAGCCCTGTCCTTTACTCCATCTGGTCGTTAAATCATCTTCTTTTGTAGCCATCAGTATATTAATAGTATCCCAAGCACATTGGCTGAAGATTTGCTCATTTTGATTATCAAATAAACGGAGCGGTCACAATTAAACTTACAGAAGAATCTCTTCCTTTGCAGACCGCATCATCTTTCAGAGGTTCCAGCCTTGGACTCTGAGTAGACAGAAACGCACAATTATTGCAAAAGGAGGAAAATGAATGTGAAAGTGTGAAATGCATAATTGACTTAATGACTGCCCTTTTTTGCCAGCATTCACAGTTGCTACAAACCAAGACTTGGCTGCCATAGAAGCAGTGCTTTCTTTCTGGGGTACGCATACCCCTAAACATTTTGTGAATCTTTGTACTTTTGTCCAATTACTGTATTTATTTTTTCCGATTTGAACTATAAAATGGTTATTTTCTTGAGTCAAAATGAGAGTACCCCTAAACACTTTTTTTTAAAAGAAAAAAAGCACTACGTAGAAGTATGTCAGAGCAAAAACCCTGGTAAGTTGGCCTGATGCAATGTAATATATGAGAAGAAGCATGACAGACTCTTCAGATTTGGAATCCCACTCCCTTTAGGGTCTAGCCTGTGTGCATCTGAGCTCTTCCCAGAAGCAAAACCAGCCATTTTTATTGGTATCCAGACATAAACCAGTGGGAGTTTTAGCAGTTGGTTATTTGATGTCTCACAGAATGTGTTACGGGTGAGTGTAATGTGTAGGAATCAGGGTAACATCAGATGGTATTTCATACGTATGGAACACTCTTAAGAGACCACACGCCATAGGCAGAACTTTCCTATCTCCAGACACAATGATTTTCAACAGAGGCAGTTCACACTTTCAGCTGCAAATGACGAGCATGCATTTATGAATCAGCTCCAAGGTAATGAGGATGATATTTCATAATCTCATCAGCAGAGAAGTCCCATCTTCTTTCATAGGCAGAACGGTAAAAAACCCGAGGAAGTGAGTCAAATGGTATATAGGAACCTATGTCATAGGAGCCTAGGAAGCCTGTCTTATACTGAGCCAGACCACTGGCCCATCTCACTCAGTATGCACTGAGTATACACTGACTGGCAGAAGCTGTCTGGGATTTAAGGCAGGAGACATTCTCAGACATACCTGTAGAGGTTGGGGATTGCACCTGGCACCTTCTGCAGGCAAAGCAGATGTTCTGCTACTAAGATATGGTCCTTCCCCAGAAAGATTGGAAAGTGGAAAGAACAATTTTTCCTGACATGTTAATATATGCATTAATGTATTGTGTGGCATAAGCTTTTGTGGACTACGGTTGACTTCACTGAGCTTATGCCATAATGAATTTGTTAGTCTTTAAAAGACCACAAGACCTTCTTTCCCCGTCCCCCCTCTCTTTTCCTTTTGCAACAGGCTAACACAGCTACCGTTCTGGAATATTTCACAGTAAACACCCTCTAGAGATGCTCCTTAGTTCTCTGTTTCATTCTAGGGTTTTGGCTAGGTTCAGTTTCAGCAGAAAGAATATGGACCTTAATATAAGCTGTGAGAATGCATCACCTCCCTCTGAAGTATAAAGCATTCTTTATACATGACTGGAGACAAGGGACTCCTGGCACCATAAACAATTCTATAAAAACTTTTATTCCTTTGTCTTCGCCCTGGGAATATCCCGGAAAGGGCACAAGAAAACCATTTTGTTTAAGGACAGAACTTTATTTAGGATTTTACTGTCACTTTGTTTTGAAATATATATGATGCTGTACATTGAACAGACTCTGGGTTGGATCCAGACTGCACCTTCCACAGACAGAAAGGCTCGTTTCAGCCTCTGTGGTTCAACAGAAGGATTCTGCTGGGAGGTGGAGGGAGGCAACATTTGCCAAGTCACTCAATCCTCCAGGGTTCACCCAAGCCTCTGAAACAGTGTGGGAGGTGGTGCTGTGGGTTACAGGGGGGTGGCCAGGAGTCACCTACCCTCTTCTACCAGCAGGAGCAATGTCTGGATCTCCAACTCATAGTTATGAAGGCATTTACATATATTTGAAACACATCAGAGTCACAAAATGGGGCCCACCATATATAAGCCATTTACATTTCAGACTTGGTTGGTTAATATTGGTTGCTTTGGTTGATGCAATAAACCTTAAAAGAAAGGTTGCAATATTTCTATTGACACTTGGCTTCTGTACTTTCCCCTCTTACTATAACTAGATATCTTAGGGTCCCTTGACTGGTAATTGTGACAGTTTAAAACTGGCTTAAAGATGGGTTTAAAGCATAATCTACTAAGAAAAGGTACAAAGGTGGGGCCTAATGGATAAAATAAAATAAATCAAATCTTCCAAACCCTTGCTGGTAGGCAAGTTGACTTTGAGAGGCTGGGAAAGTGGTGCCTGATTATAGGGTTTTATGCTCAAAGATTCCCTGGTCGAAGGATGGAGAATTCAGTCAGATATGTCTAGGGAGAACCTGAACTGCCCCAACAGGAGATGATATTAAAGTGAACTAAGTTGTATTTTGGACCAGAGCCAAATGCCCTGAGAAGCAGCCAGGATCTTGGGAAAATGCATCTCTGTTCTACACAGCATCTCCATCATGTATTATTACTACCAGTTCCATCTGTTGGCCCACCTTACATTCCAGTTTGTCAATAAGCTGCTGTAGTTGGTCGATCTCAGCTGTCCACTGGCTGTCAGTTTCCACACAAACACCTGGATGCAATGGGAAAAAGGGAGAAGAAGGAGCTGAAATCATGCAAAGTCTTCTCCTGTCTGTAGTTCAGCGGATAGGGAGTACTTCTGTAGTGTCAGCAGACAGATGGATGGCATGGCATGGCAAACCTTCACCCCTTCATTTTAGCACAAATTAGGCTTGTTTGCTTGTTACTCCTCCTTGACCCTGTGGCATTGCCCACTCCAGCCCACAAAGGAAGGCAATGCTCCATTCTCTCTCTCTCTCCTCCCCATAATGATTTCCTTGTGGTTGCAAACTTAAAGAATAATGTGCTTTGTGCTGCAACACAGATGGGACCTCTGCCTGGAAAATAGCCATGACTACTTCTGATAGGTTTTCATTTGTGAATGTACTTTCTTACACTGCTGGTGTTGTGATGAAAACTGTAACATGGGAGAGCCCTGGCCTGTGTTGGCTCACAGATCAGAAATGGGCTTTCAAGCTACTTCCAGGCTTGTTGTTAGAACGATGCCTCAGGGCCTAACTAGATGTCACATGGACTGAGTAGTTGCCATTTGCATGGTGTGACATCACACCCAGCATTCCCCGACCCTTGAAAGCAGTAGCCAGTTATTTGGAGTGAAAGGGGTGGAGAATGCAGAAAGTGATGATATCACATCAGGTGTTTCTTTTACTTGACATTACTTGGGAGATGTGGGCTGGAGGCAGTTCCCTGTAGGGTGGGGTGGGGAAAAGGATCAAGCTGGAAGGCCTGACCTAAAATTAGCCCGGCCTCGTGGGCTATTTTGATAAGTGGGTGTGACCACCATCTGTCAGTCACCTGACTGCACAGTGCTAAGGTTAGAGATAAGCCACTATCATTGCTGCTTTTTAGTGGAGATTCTCCTTTGACTGTAAAAGGATAGCTAAAGACAGCAGCAGAGGCTTATCTCTGATTTTAGTGCTGTAGTACAGTCTAAGGTCTACTTAGGTCCTGATTTGCAGCAATTCATTAGAAAGAAAGGCACAGTGTTTCTTCTTATGAAGGCATTAAGTGTGCCTACCTTTTGGTCTACCTCTTGTATCTCTCATGTACACCACTTAGAAATGGCAGTATTAAGTGCTGTATAAATTATTAAAATAGGTAAATAAATAATTTGTGTCCCTCGCATGCTGACATCAGCATCAAATGGCGACCTGCATGAATAAGCCCCCGTGTATCAAACTCTGTACCTAGAATTTCCATATAACCTTTCATGACCATGTTTTTTTCGAAACACAGCGCACACCAAGTCGCCAGATCATTGAGTAATCAAGGCTCTGTTCATGTGTTCTTTCACATGGAGGACACTAACATGTAGCAACTGCAGTGGGGCTGTGCTTCAAGTCCTGCTCTCGATGCGTGGAGTCCTTATGCATGTTTCATTTGCATCAGGGGCCTCTATTATATGCATGAGACCTCTGTGCTCAAGATGCTGAAGTTCTGGTGATAGGAAGATGATGCAACGGTGGGGTGGGGAGGGGTGCAACTAGAAGCATGGTCCTGCTCTGCTGCTAGATGTGAGCACTCCAGTGGCGTAGCGTGTGGGGGGTGCAGGTGGGGGCCGGCCGCACCGGGCGCAACATCGGGGGGGGCGCTCGCACTCGCAGCTCTCTGCCCCTACCTCGCTCGCTCACTCTCTCTCACTGCAGTGCTGGCTGTGTGAATTTGATCCGAGCCGCTGGGTCACCACCCACTGTGGAGGGGGTGGGTGCCAGGCGTGCGGTGCGGAGAGAGAGCGAGGGACTATCTGGGGGAGGGACAGTGCAGCGGCCGCCCAGCGCAGCACTGAGCGCGGGAGAGAACCACACCAGACCAGCCCTGGCAGCGGCAAGAAGAAGCTGGCAGCGACGGCAGGTTAGGGGTTAGGGGGCGCAAATTACTTGCCCTGCCCCGGGTGCTGACAACCCACGCTACGCCACTGGAGCACTCTACATGGGAGTAAACATGTAAACACATTTTACTATGTTTTTATATGTGCTGTAAGCAGCCCAGAGTGGCTAGATGGATGGATGGGTAGTAGTAGTAGTAGTAGTAGTAGTAGTAGTAGTAGTAGTAATAATAATAATAATAATAATAATAATAATAATATAATGTCAATAGTACTCAAGTGATGAGAAACCAGGTGATGCCTATGGCTGTGTGCACCAGGCCATTGTTGATGGTGGCCAGGGAATTTGTACAATACTTTCTTACTGCATTCAGACATTTTATACCCTATTTTTTCCAGAAGCCACCCCTCTGCTTCTGGCAGTGAAGCAGCCAGCCTCATATCAATGTGAAGTCTGACAAGAGGGATGGGAAACCTGCCAGTACCTGTGGTGAGCATCCCCGAATAAGGATCTGTCGGAGACAAGCAGATGTTCTTCTGAGCTCTACGGCCACATCTTTTAGCAGTGCGTGGACCAACAAAAGCTTCTGATTTGGTAACATCGTTCCTGAAAAGCACAAAATGAGATGATGATGATGACGACAACAACAACAACTGTATTATTTTTTCAATGTATTACTTGCCCTTCACCATCAGGTCCCAGTTCAGGTTGCAACAATTTAAAATTCAATATTAAAAACAGTTAAATTATAGATGGGGTAAAGAGATGTATCTTCAGCATTCACCCAAAACTATGTGATTAAGGTGGCAGACACACACACCTGCCATAGAGAATGTCTTCTCCCACGACACCCCCCAACCCCAACCCCCTCTGAATAGGGCCTCCTCTGTTGTTCTTAACACCCAGGAGGGACTGTAGGGAAAGAGGTAGTCTTTCAGGTATTAGGGGCCTAAATCATTTAGGGGTTTAAACCTTAAACTGGGCCTGAAAATAAACTGCCACCCAAAGCAGCTATTTTAAAACAGGGGTTATATGAGTGCTAAAGAGAATCATAGCCAGCAATACATGGCTAAGAGTCACTTCTGCTGTGTGAGTTTCTGCAAACAAGGCCCCTCATTCTTCATGGCAGGAGCACAAAGGAGACATACCCTAAGCACACTCTTGGTCTAAAATCTGTGGGGGCTTTTTCTAAAGCATTGTATTATTTACTAGTACTGTAATTCTGAAAACTTCAAGGATACGAAAAGTGGTATCCACTTTGGGAGATAAGATCTAATAAGAATGAAATATTGGTTCTTCTCAGTTCCTGTGGGTTGCTTCTCCCTGGTGGCAATTACGTATTTGTCAGAGCTGCTCCAGATCCTAGCTCACAGAGGATCACGCTAGCCAGCGGTCACTTTGTAAAAGTCTTTATTGAGTTACAGTTTCCATTCTCAAGCGGCTGCGTGCAGCTCTACGTCTTAAGGGTTAGACCGGCGAAGCTCCGTCTGAGTCTCTGCCCCCTGTACACCAGCTAAGTACCCTAGCCTTACTCCACCTTTTCCGCCTGACCGTTCTTCTCTGGGTCCCTCTGCCCCCCGTGGTCTCTTCCTTTCGGGACGCTTCTGACGCTGACCCCCCGGACCCTTCTGTCTCCTTGCGCCGGGCTTTAGGACCTGGCTCCCTTTCCGGGCTGCTTACTGCGCCACCTTCCTGTGTATTTGAACTTGGCACGCGCGCCCAACCTTCCACTTGCCGCCTGACCGTTTCCTCGCTCCCCGATGGAGGTGTGGCCACTCCTGACTCATGTCCTCCCTCCTGCTGCGAGCTGCCAGAGCTCGGTACCTGGTGCCCTTCCTCCCCACTGCGTTCTGCTGGTGATGCTGGCCCCGATTTCCAACTGCTGCTCTCTGAGCCCCCTCTGGACCCTTCTTCCTGGGGTGTCCCCCTAAGCTCCCCCCTTGCTCTGGCCACTGGCGCTCCTTCCTGTGAATCTTCTGATTCACTGGAAAGACTCGGAGATCTCGGGTCGTCGTCATCACTCATCTTTTCTTCTGCCTCCTCCCCCTCGCTCTCTGTTTCCTCCCTTGCCCTCGCCTCTGCTCCTGAACCCCTGACAGTATTATTCCTGTCTCTGCAACTGAACTATGTGACAGCTCCTCTGACTTCCAGAACAGCACTGCAGCCTTCAACCAGGCAGGAAATGCAGGAGCTGCTCCCAGAAATGGTGGGGACTGGGAGAAACCCTGGGCCAGAATGGGATGCTGCACAATCCACTCCAGTCCTGCCACTGTCCCTATTGACTTTATGGGCAGATGAAATATCAGTAGCAAAATAAAGTTCCACACGTGAATGGAGCCTATCCCTCTGGTTTGAGACGTGGAGAAAAGGAAGGAAGGAAGGAAGGAAAGAAGGAAGGAAGGAAGGAAGGAAGGAAGGAAGGAAGGAAGGAAGGAGGGAAGGAAGGAAGGGAGTGCTCTGAGGCCATTATCACATGAAGTGGCATGCCCAGAGAACCTTTCTCCTCAGATTTTGGTGGCGTCTTTACATCTCTTTAGGGACGCGGGTGGTGCTGTGGGTTAAATCACAGAGCCTAGGACTTGCCGATCAGAAGGTCGGCAGTTCGAATCCCCGCGACAGGGTGAGCTCCTGTCGCTCAGTCCTTGCTCCTGCCAACCTAGCAGTTCGAAAGCACGTCAAAGTGCAAGTAGATAAATAGGTACCACTCCAGCGGGAAGGTAAACAGCATTTCCGTGCACTGCTCTGGTTCGCCAGAAGCGGCTTAGTCATGCTGGCCACATGACCCGGAAGCTGTACGCCGGCTCCCTCGGCCAATAAAGCGAGATGAGCGCCGCAGCCCCAGAGTCGGCCACGACTGGACCTAATGGTCAGGGGTCCCTTTACCTTTACTTTACATCTCTTCCCCACTCCCCCAGCCATTTCTTGTACCTTTCTCGGCCAGCCTGTTCTTCAATGGTGTCTGCAGCACATTCCAGTGAGACCTGCAGGGACTGCAGCTGGTTCATCGTCTCGCGAAGTAAGAAGCGGGTCACAAACTGTTCCATTTTGGAGGAGCTCTCATATACCTGGAGGAGTGAGGGCAGGAGGTTGGGGGACACAGCAAAATACTTCTGAACAATCTTTCCCCAGAATCGCTACCATTGCTCTTGCTCTGTTCAATGCCCCGTGGAAACTCTTCTTTCCACCATCCAGCTGCGTTCACCAAGGAAACCACCCTGCAGAAGGAACCTGAGCTCTGATGCAAGTTCAGAGCCTTGCGGGGAAGACACAGTCAGTATCACGCTGCTGCTGCACTCTAACATCTTTTATCCAAGGAATTCCAAATGCATAAATATAAAGGGGAGTTTTCAATACCCTCAGTAACAAAGAGAAAGAAATGCATTGAGATAAGAATTACTTTCCATAAATGAGGAGAGGGGGCCACACAAACAGAAGTGCTGCACTGCTATTGTGGTGTGTGTTTTTTTTGGGGGGGGATAATAATTACAAATTAAAAAATTCTCAAAGCATTCTCACATAAAATTAAGCCAGGAGCATATAATCAATAGATCTTTGAAATATTAGCAGGCACATTTGTTTGTTACTTTCTTTTGAAGTGTTACCTTCCCTGCTGCAATTAAGTTTAAGATATTATATATATATATATATACCAGTGGGCTTTGTTCGACGATAATGAAAATGAATAAATAAGAAGTGCTTTATCCACCAAGCTACGCTGCAAATGAAGAGCCTCTGTTTTCACACACAATGGAACAAAGGGATATATATATATGATTAGCCATGCTACCAGAGCACAGGTAATAATGCAATATTGTGAAGCTTCTGTTCCCCTCCATTTTTCTGTACAATTAAGATGATCCACATAAAATGGCTACTTCATCCATCCAGATAAAATGCTATTGTGAGCACAGATCTATTAGACCTGACCTGATTATATAATTGTGGATTCAGTCATCTGGCAGAAACGTTTCTGTCGAGAGACTATACTTTTAATCCAGTTGTAGGTGTACTTAGATGTAACAGCAGCTGTAGGATCCTTGGATTATTGGAACATAGGTTGTGCTGAACAGGTATAAAGTGGACAGTGCAAGTGCTGTTTAAAGCAGAGAAGCAATGGGAAAATAAAGGTACAGTAGTGTTGTTTCATAGAATCATAGAGCTGGAAGGGACCCCAAGGGTCATCTAATCTAACCCCCTGCAGTGCAGGAATCTCAACTACAACATCCATGACAGATGGCCATCCAACGTCTGCTTAAGAACCTCCAAACATGGCACAGGTCTTGCAGGTCACTGCAGCAGCTCCCTCGCTATCCATGTCTCTTGGTCCTAAATTCTACAATTTAGAATATTCATTTAAAGATCCTTAAAATATCAATGACTTCTATTCTTCTCCTTCCATGGTTCATTTTACATATCATAAATCCCTGCATATTTTACATAAACCAAACCATTCAGTATTCCATTATTACATCCATCAAGACTTATTTACACTGTTGAATTTAACTTAATGCTGCCAACGTTTTCAAGTGTACACAGTTTCTCCCCATATATTCAGTAAACATTTCCCAGTCTTCTTTAAACATATGTTCTTCTTGTTCTCTTATTCTATCCTCTTTACAAAAGAGAGATATTAAAGTTTGTTACGTATATCTCATTTTATTAGGAAAGGAGGGGGGAATATAATATGAGCCTTCGATTCTAGCACCACATTTATTTTGCATTTCTTAGCTTATTGAAATTTGCCACCTTCCTAAAAGGAAGTACATTGTGTAAGATGCTGGTGATGGCAAGCATCCATAAATGGCAGGGTGGATTTTGAACAAGAGAGTCAATCCATCTCCAGAAAACCCAAATGCATTACATTATTAGTGCAATTAGTTGATTAGTTCCTATGGAGGTTTAGATGGATGTTAAGGGGATCTGTCCTCTGTGAAAGGTCACTCAGATGACAAGTGCTATGACTCAGTGGCTAAAGAAGAGGTCTTTAATCCATGAGAGCTGGGCTGAAGTTCCACTCCTGCCATAGTGCAGTCTTGGCTAAGTCTTGAGCTTGGTTCCTTGTTTGTATTGCAGTCAAGCCCTTTGTGGAAGTTTGCACTGTATTTGCCAGCACAAAATGGAAGCTGAAGAATGACAGGGCTGTGTGCTTTTTACAGCCAGTCCAACAAAGCAGATGGAGAGGAAGACTAGCGATAACAGCAGCAGCAGCCTTTCAGACTAGTCAAAAGCTTTCATGACTACCTGTAAAAGTAGTTTGGTATTATTAGGTATGTATTCCCAGGGCTTTTTTCAGCCGGAACTCACCAGAACTCAGTTCTGGTACCTCTCAGGCACCATTGCCATTCTAAGAGAATGAGGGAGGTGTTCATAGTGAGTTCCAACACCTCTTTATCTAGAAAAACAGCATTGTTTATTCCCATATTGCGGCAGGATGTGTGTGTGTGGGGGGGGTTGAGTATGAGAGAGGCTTGCCCAAGGATCCCACCCAGTGAGTTCATGGCAGAGGCAAGATTTGAAGCAGGAAGTTCCTGGCTTCTCAATGAGCCTCCTTGCCCACAATACTACACCAGCTCTCAGTACCGGACTTTCCTGACATATCCCGATGATGCCATTTCCTTGCACAGACAAAACTAGACCTTTGAAACACATATATTAGTTTGTTTGGTTTTTTTCCTGAACCACACATATTTGGTTCAACCTGTTTCATTGTCTGTTGTTCAATGGTGGTGCCAGCTATTTATTTATTTATGTTGGGGAATGTTTGCTCTTCAACCAAAAAGGATTCCTTGGGTAGCTTACAAATCACAAAACAAAACCCCCTGTCCCTGAGGTTACAATGTAAAAATACATGACACCGAAGGAAAATGGGTTGGAAGGTAGGAGGAAATAAGCAAACTCAAGTTCAAGTTCTTAGTTACATGTTGTTCTAATGAACAGCTGGAGTGGAATGAGTTGCAGAATGTACCTCTACAGAGCCCTCCAGTGGTAAATATGGGAATAAGAGTTGTTGTGGCTGATGGAAGGCCTAGCACAATGGAAGCCTTAAAATGTTGCTGAAAGACATTCCACCATCCCTGGCCATTGGCCAGGCTGGCTGGGGCTGATGGAAGTTGTAATTCAGCCACATTTTGAGGGCCACAGGTTTGTGGTCTCTGGTT
Source organism: Podarcis vaucheri (assembly GCF_965113315.1). Classification (NCBI taxonomy): domain Eukaryota; kingdom Metazoa; phylum Chordata; class Lepidosauria; order Squamata; family Lacertidae; genus Podarcis; species Podarcis vaucheri. The sequence goes on from NC_138764.1 coordinate 77,546,198, forward strand.
TAAAGGCCTCAATAAATTAAATGTAACACTACTCAGTTGGTAGAGCATGGCCAGGGGTTCAAGCCCCACACTGGGCAAAAAGATTCTTGCATTGCAGGGGGTTGGGGTCCCTTCCAACTCTACAGTTCTATGATTCTACCACTAATAAAAATAGTAATTTATGGTCCACCCTTTCCCCCTTAGGTCCTAGGGTGTGTCACAACAGTTTAAAACAAAATACAATCACTAGAATAAGCTGAGTCTTAAAATATGCATCTCAAGTGTCAAAGGCCAGGTTTAAGAAGTGCTCACAGGTCAGCACACCTCATGAAGCAAACAATGTAGTGAAGATTTCCTAAAATACTATATGCCTAACTGAGGTGCTACAAAATTCTATAATTGATTGGTTGACCAAAAGCAAAACTGTTGTCTGAAACCAATCCTAAAACATTGTCCTGTTTGTGTCTGCCACCCCCAGTTCAGCTGTTCACTGGTGGTGGGAAGTTTTATTACAGGAGCCATCATGAAGGCTGACGCAGACAGAACCATTTCTGTGTAGGAGATAAATTACCGACTAACGTAAGGAGGCAATGAATAATTAGATACCAAAATGGGGCTCATAAATTAAAGAACAGGAAAGATGCCAGAACTGCACACAATAAGCTGATAGGGGGGGAAAGGGAGGGGCCATTTTACCAAGGTAAGTATCACCCCAGTGCAATTTCTATGAGATACTCCACCAGCTGACAGCATCTGCCTGGTTGCTGCTCTGAACAATGCACTTCCATTTCCATTGAAAGGGAGGAAGAGGGATTTTTGATTCATTAAGAGCCAGCACACCGCAGATTAGAAGGCAAACTCCAGTGTACATCCTCTGGCCACAGGAGCTTCCCCCTCGTGTTCCTTTTCGCTTCATAAATATGCTAATTTTCCCTTTCTTCTGCATTCCTCCTTCTTTCAAAATTCCATTTCATGGAGACATGATGAATCTACTTTCCAGCTATCTCTGCTTTGCAAAATTATCTTGGAGAAACAATCATGCAGTGGGGTGGAGAATCTGTCTCTGGGTGTTTCTAGTCAGGGGCTTAATATTGCATGGATATCATTTAGATGTTGGATGATTGTTAACAGGTTTTTTTTTTAAAAAAAAAAATCTTATCCTATTTTTGCTCGAAAGGGTTCATCTAGGTTAAATTGGTGAGAAATGCAGGCTGCCATTTTGGTGCCAACCACATCTGAAAGACCCTTTCCCTCATAAATGGAGATAAAGCAACAAAGAAGATGAAAAGCAAGAAAACTGCAGTGATTAGGTCAGATCTGGTCACATCAGGTTAGGTTTATTCAATTTATAAATCACTTCCCACTAAAGCGATTTACAACCAGTAAAAAAAAATCCAACAAAAACCTAAATAAAGAACAAAAAGCAGATTCAACAGAACAATACTGTTATCATTAGTGCCTCCCAAATGTCCGAGAAAACAAAAATGCCATTGCATGTCACTGAAACAATGACAAGGTTGGTGCCACACAGACCTGCTTACGAGAGAGCTTTCCATAAATGGGGTGAATGCTGCAGAGAATTCACGTTCTCTTCTTGCCACCCTCCAATTCTCTCTCAAAGGGCACACACAGAAAAGGAGTGCAGATGATTAGCTCAGGCTCCAGAGAGGTTCAGGTGGAGACAGGAAGTTGTCTAGGTATGGTGATCCCAAGTTGTGTAAGGCTTTCAGGGTCAAAACCAGCACACACTGTGAAATGGTGCAGGGCCCAACACAGACCTTCTAAACCAGAGGAGGTCGATGCAGTGCCCTCCAAACACTGGACTACAATTCCTATCACGTCTTATCACTGGCCATGCTTGATGGAGGTTGATAGGGTTGCAGTTCAATAACATCTGGAGAACTCCATGTGTTCTGCTTAATTCAAATATATTCCTGTTTCCTGGTTGTTGTGGCTCAGTGACAGAGAACAAAGGGCAAAAGAAGAAGAAGAAAGATCTCAGCCATTGGTGACTGCAAGGGCTCAGCTGTATATCTCTCAGCCATTGTAAGAGTGCCCTATGAACTTGGATGACATCACAATAGCACCTGGTGTCAATCTCCCAGCCACAGGAGCTTGTAGCAACATTATCATAGCTGCTTCCCCAGGAGGCGAGCCACTACCCTGGTGGCATGATGGGGAATAACATCTCCCACAGGAAAATTAAGAAACATAAGTGTGATAAGTCTTCAGACCAGGACAAGGACAAAAGGGGAATTTTAATCTGCTTGAAAAAAGACAAGGCCACTGTAAGTACCAGTCGATTAGTTGCTCCCCCATATCATCACCCCCCAAAAACACCAGAAGCTTTGTACAACTGTAGCCTTGTACAACTGGGTATAATACACATCCTCCCCCTACACAAGGTTTCTCTCCTGCCAAGCTATTTCTACATGCAGAGATTGTGCCATAATGCTGACAAGACTAGCGGTAGCGAAGGTGTTGCCCTCCAGATATTACGGGACTACAATTCCCATCATCCTTGACCATGTTACCTGGGACCGATGGGAGTAATTGCTCAACAACACTTGGAGAGCATCATCTTAGCTACCCGTGAACTAGACCCAGGGACCACAGTGTCACCACCATCTTAAGAGATCTGGGAGTGAGTATTCTCAGCACTGCCATCCCAACTGTGGAAGGCTCTCCCCGGAAAAAGCCATCCGGGGCCTACTTTGCTGTCCATTCAGCACCAAAGAAAGACATTTCAGAAACCTTTTCAGGCTTTTCAGACTTCACATCAGCCTTGTTTCTGGTCCCAAATGTATAACTGTGGACCTTCACACATACCTCTTCATGTAGGTTGGTGGTGTCACATTCTATAAGTGGTGATGGTAATCTTCAAAAATATTGGAGAGATTTCCAGATATCAAGAGAGTGCCTTTTTGCACTTATCATTTATGTTGGCATAACTGTTCTTTCCATCAGGGTTTCTTTTCTGGCACATTGCTGAGCAACTTCATTATTACTCAGCTAGTATTTTGAAATGATGTACTATCCCCACCCCTGTGTACCACAAAAAAATTGTGAAAGATCTGGAATGGATCATCAATATTTGCACTTGTGTGGCATTGTGTAAACATTGCCTCAGTTTTTGTGTGGAAGGGTTGAGAGATGCCAGTTTTCCTTCCCTCTGACCACTGCGAGCTGTCAGCACGCAAGCTCTGTTCAGAGGAGGGATATACAGGGTGAGTCTTTTAAAAGAGGCCCCGTGGAACATGTGCACTCTGTATCCTTGGGGCCTCTTTTAAAGGACTCACCCTGTATATGGTGAAAGGAGTCAATGGTACTGAGTCAATGCACTGCCCATGACTTCAATTATTAGCTGCAGACAAAATTCCATCACATTAACAAGGTTCACCATAGTTCAGGCAGACATGCAGATCCTCTTCAAATCTCCTATCTTCCCACAATATTCCAGCACAACAGGCATTAAAATAAAAATGATAAAAGCTGTGAAACGGCTACCTCAGTGCTCACGCTCATAACTCTGACATTTGCTGAGGGACACAAGGGTACTTGAGGGATAGAACTACAGCAGTGGCACTTTTCTCATGAGGGCACAACTCACCCCTTAGGTTGGAAAGCAAAACCTCAAAGTCACTCTCTAATAACTCTGACGTGTGAGCAAAAGTGCAGGCAATCAAGCTACAAATTAACTCTTTAAAAAAGCCAGACCAAATAGCAACAGTGCTATGATAAATGGCAAGTGTGGAAAGGACCTAATTCTTCTCAGTCAGCTCTCGAGAAGAGACATCTGTTGACCATCCAAAGGAATGGTCAACCAATGAAGTTGAAGGATGAGAGATTTGCAACAGACAAAAGGAAATCCTCCTTCACACAGCATTTCATTAAATGGTGTATTTGAACAAGATGTGGAGGTGGCTAACAATGTAAGAACATTAAGAAGAGTCTGCTGAATCAGGCCAGTGGCCTGATATGAACAGTAACATATCTCTGCTCCTAATGAAGGTTAGCTAACTCTGGGTTATAGAGATTACAGGGATTTCCTGCTAGTGTGACCTAGAGATTCTTCTGCACAACACACACACACAGAGAGAGAGAGAGAGAGAGAGAGAGAGAGAGAGAGAGAGAGAGAGAGAGAGAGACCAGTTTCCTGTGATGCTAATGACACAATTTATTTAGTTTTGCAGTTTCACACTTTTGCTGCTTTGTCCTTGCTGTTCCTGCAACTATTTCTTCATGGAGCACCACATTCCCTATTTCACTCCATGTCTCTCTTCTTTCCCAAATTTTGAACGCAATCAATCTTAAGAGGGAACACTATAAAAAGCTGAGACTAAGCTTCCTCAGTTCCACTAGTGCAGGGGTCGGCAAGGCTTACTGGGCATGGGCCAGATCACTCCCGTGGAGATCCTCCATGGGCCGGAAATCACTTCTGCGCATGTCCAGATGCCGGAAATCATGCTTGTGCAGAAGCAATTTTCAGTGTCTGGGCATGCACAGAAGCGATTTCTGGAATCGTGGAAGAGAGTCCCCGCACCATGCTGTGCCGGTTTAGTGCAGCGCATGGGGACTCGCTGAGCAGGTGGCTCAGTTTGGGGGTGGCTCGTGGGCCAGATAAACGTCCTCCATGGGCCACTTCTGGCCCATGGGCCACAGGTTGGGGACCCCTGCACTAGTGCATTAGATTCCAGTACTACTGAACACAACTGATTACAGCAAATCATCCACTGATCTACCAGTAGATCCCAGTCTACCTCTTGCCCACCCCCACCCTAGATCTGCCCCACCCTTCTAGGGCCCATGCCCCACTCAGGTCAACTTTAAAATCACTATATATATTGCAACATTAAAGATCTGTTTAAAAAACAATGGCAGTGTTAACAGGTAAAAATGACCTTCATAGTACTTAGCAGGCAAAAATGTGCCAGAATAAAAAGTCTTTACCAGCTAGCTAGCAAATCACAATTCACAGAACAAGGTGCGATATTGCTGTAGTCACTTAGAAGGCCCAATCTCTTGCTGTCATCAACTGTGCCTCCACCTCCAGAGAAGGGCAGGTTGATACGGAAAGAAGATGATGATGATGATAATTTATGCCCCGTCCATCTGTTTCCCATGGGTGGCAATCCCATAGGTACATTGGACATTTAGGGCTTTAAAGTTGATCGCCAACACTTTAAATTGTGCCAGGAAACAAAAAAGCACTCAGTGAGGATGCTGCAGGATAGATCAAACACAGCCCCTCTGGTGCCCACTAACAACCTTGCTGTTGCACCAAGAGACTCTTCTGTTCAAAGGTAGCCACTGCAAGAATCACATGAGAGGAAGCCAACAGTGTTTAAATATCTGTCAGGAGGCAATAGCTGAGACTATGAGGTCCAATCAAGTGCTTGACTCAGGCTGCAGAAATGGATCAGAGAGAATTCTTGTGCTCGAGGGAGGAAAGTTTCATTTTATTAGGAAGATTCTGTTTTGCTTACAGGTCAAGGTAGTGCTGCTTCCTCCTCTTGGAAAGTTGTCTCATGGCTCCAAAGTCCTCCCCCTCTTCACTCTCCCCCTGGGGAGCAGGGTAATTTTTTGTGGCCGGCAAGAGCCAAGGGGCTACCGTGGAGACAGTCCCAGCAGCCCCTCATTGCCGTTTCCTTCAGCAGCCCGACGAGGAGGAGGAGATGGAGACCACCAGCTGCGGAGGATTCTCACAATGTTTTTCTTGGTTGAGGCTGAAAAGACAGGGGTCAACGCAGAAGGAGACTCCACGGTTGCCAAAAATAAAATCAAGAATTGGTACACCATACATCCAGTAGGCGTGAGAGGACCACCTGGACTGTGATCAGCAGACATTGCCAGATCAAGGGTACTGAAACAAAAACCTCCAGGACACAGGAAGGCAATAAATCAACCTGAGCATCTCAAAAAGGCTGGTCACCTTTAGTGTGTGCTTGAAAGTGGGGCGAGAACAAGGGTCTGTTCTCACGTGCTGCTATCGTGCAGATCACAAGGGCAATGTGAGGTTAAAGTAAGACTTAACGGGTTAAGGCAGAGATGAGGAGCCTTGGGTTTTCCAGATGTTGTATTCTCACTACCATCAGCCCCAGCCAGCGTCGCCAGCATGGCCAATGGTCAGGGATGATGAGAGTTATAGTCCAGCAACAACTGGAGGGACACAGGTTCTGTTCCCGAGTTGGATATTTATCATTGTACAATATTAATGCACGAGCATGCTAGAATCATTCAGGCAATCAAGCCCATCTTTGTAAGAGGCAAGCTACACAGGTTCCTTGAGGCTGTCAGCTAGGAAACAGGTATGGTCCTCCTAGAAAACCCAGCAGACACCATCCAAAAAATCCAGAAGAGAAGTAGCTGTAAGATGTTGCGCCAGCAATTGCTGATTGGGAACTAACAGTTGTAACATTGCGGAATGTGCTGTGTAATAGGGAGAGGCCCTGATTTACCTCCCACGCTTAACTATAAGCTATGAGCATTTTGCTTCCTTTGGGTGTCTTCATGTTGGTGCCTCATGAGGGAATCAGGTTGTTTGTTGTGGGTTCCAAAGCCTGAAAACAGCGGAACAATTGAGGAGAATTCAGTGGCAAGTGGAAAGGCATTTCCACACACACCCTGTGGCTTTATTGGGCGTTTTGGAGGGAGAATCATATACCTGTTTACAGAGTACCTGCAAGGACGTCAAAGATTAAGAGTTTCTCAGCTCCAGTCCTAGCAGGCACTTTCAGAACAGGCCTCCCTCTCATCCTCTGAAGGGCCAGTCAACTCATTACAGTATTCTTTGAGAAATAACGATGTATTCTGGAAAAAAAATTGGTATGTAGCTTGGGACTACAGGGGCACAGTGCTCCAAAACCACTTCCATACTCAGCTCAGATACCATCAATTCACATTTCCATAGGCTTTTATAGTTTGGGAATTCTTACGCTACTGGATATTAGCCATGATAGGTCAAACAGAACTTCCAAGGTTAGAGGCGGGATATATTTGATTTTCTGGATGCTGTTGACAAACAACAGGGTGCCCCTGTTATATTATGTCTGGCCTGTGGGCTTGAAATACAGAATTTGCCATATAGCAGGTCAGACTATTTGACATTCTAGTCTAGTACCATCTACTGACTGATGGTGGCTCTCCAGGGTTTCAGGCAGAAGAGGTCTTTCCCATCATCTGCTATTTGATGGCTTTTACTGGTGATGCCAGGGATGGAGCCCTATGCACTATAATCATTTGCTGTACCACCGATTTATGGTTGCTACCCAGAAAGCTTCCCAAAGCATCTTGCTGGCCTTTGTTGGGGACTAGGTGGACCCTTTGTCCATCTAGGCAATCCTGATGGTCTGCCAAATCATCACACGTTTTTCCTATATGAAGAAGCTAAAAGGGTATTTGACAAATTCATGGTGGATAAGGCTATCAGTGGCTGCTATTCATGATTGTTACGTATTACCTTTGCTACCATAGGTGGCAAGCCACCGTATGCCATTTGCCGGAGCTGGCAGGGGCAAGGAGCAAGAGAGGGCTACTTCATTTATGTCCTGCTTGCAGGGATCCCAAAGGCATCTGGTTGGCCACTGTGAGACCAGCATACAGAACTAGACGGGCCATTGGCCTGAGCCAGGAGGCTCTCCTTACGTTCTTATATTGTCTGTGTGGTTCTTTTTAAAAGGAAATCATTTCAAAATGATAAGTGCAGAAAATAAAACATGTTGTTGTGAGAGGTAAGTTGCTGAATGACAACATATGCAAAAATGTCATGTGTAAGAAGCCTGTAATCTTCACAAAACATACCGTATTTTTCGCTCTATAGGACACACTTTTCCCCCTCCAAAAATTAAGGGGAAATGTGTGTGCGTCCTATGGAGTGAATGCAGGCTCCTTGGCTTCAGCGATAGCAACGCGAAGCCTCCGAAGTGCAGAGGGAGCGCTCCCTCCACACTCCGGAGGCTTTGCGTTGCTTTCGCTGAAGCCTGGAGAGCGAGATGGGTGGGTGCGCACTGACCCCTCTTGCTCTCCAGGCTTCAGGGATAGGCACCTATAGTAAAATTGCCCAGTTATTTCCCCATTTTTTATAACTGATTTTCATTTGATGGTATCATTCTGCTGGGATTTATTGGCTTTATACTTATTTCTAATCATCTGGAGTTTTTGTTTATTTTAATGGTCTGAGAGGTCATGATGATGTTTCAGAAATGAAGTTAAGCAGATTTGGCTCTGGATAAGAGACCACCTGGAAACCTCGCGGACATTGCACTGAGCTTTGTGAAGAAAAGGAGGGGTACAATCCAAATGAATAAACATAGCCAATGCTACTTGGATTTGACACCAACGCAGAGCCCACTCCCTTCAAAAGCTTTTCAATGGGGCGATGTTGACTGGGCATAATGGGAGCTGGGGCTCAGCAATGCCTGGAGGGCCACAGGTCACCCACTGCTGCATTGCAACTGCATTGCCATGGAACTGCACATAACAGAACCCAATGAAGTCACAAGAGAAGGAAATCCGTGTTAGGAAGAGAAACCACAGCAGGTTCTAAGAATTCTCATCAAAAGCTGGGCATTTCCCTTCTTTGGCCATCTCATTCAGGACCTCCCCGTTGTCGTGCCAAAGTTTTCTAATATCCAGAGGCTCCTCAGATGAGTTAAAGGTAAACAGGAGGAGACATATGACAAGGTATGAAATCGATTCCACCAACCAACAATGGTCAATGTCAGGAAGGGTTATTATTGATTGTCCACTATGGCACTACATGAAGACATTCTAGTTTATTTTATCTTCATTATTTTGGTAAATGGATGGTGTTTTATGTACTGTATGTTCCCTGCCATGAGATCTTAGGATAAAGGGCAAGTTACAGCTATTTTAAATAAATAAAACTCCCAAGAGGGACACGGGTGGTGCTGTGGGTTAAACCACAGAGCCTAGGACTTGCCGATCAGAAGGTCAGTGGTTCGAATCCCCGCGACGGGGTGAGGTCCCGTTGCTCGGTCCCTGCTCCTGCCAACCTAGCAGTCATGCTGGCCACATGACCCAGAAGCTGTACACCGGCTCCCTAGGCCAATAAAGCGAGATGAGCGCCGCAACCCCAGAGTCGGCCACGACTGGACCAAATGGTCAGGAGTGCCTTTACCTTTACCTAAAACTCCCAAGAAGCAAGGAAGTTGGTTTTATGGGATGCAAGGGGCTCCAGCTCCCCAAATATTTTTGGGGCAGGGGGCTGCACCCCCCAATATTGAGGGGGTCATCACCCCTGCCACCCCCTGCACCCCAGTCTCTGCCCAGCAACCCAGGAACCCAGGAGCTAGGTGGGGGCTGGGACAAGCAAGGGCAATCTTTGCCTTCGCTCGCCCCAGCCTCCGCCTGACAGCCCAGCAGCCAGGCATAGGCTGGGCCTAGCAAGCACAAAGATTGCCCTCCGCATGTCCCACCCCCACCCGACACATGCTGGGCAGCATCACATGACCACACCCCCTCAATGTGTGGGGCAAGTTGGCACCCCTGCCAAGAAGGCACCCACTTTCCATGCAAAACCCATGGAGATGCACCATAAGTGCAACCAAGAAAAGTGCTGGTACCTACTATCTGAGTGGGAATATCAGGATGTGAGACCTGTGGGAAGCATGAAATGCACACTGGGCAACTACAAGCTGCACACATGTGTCTGCTATGCCTTTTTGTAGGGCTGTTCATTCACAAAAAAATGTTTCTTATCCTGTACATTCTAGCACTTTCCCCCATCACCTTTCTAACAGCCATAACGTCCCAAAAACAAAAAACAAAAAAAAGTGCAGTGGAAAACATGGGATAATAGCCACTGGTTGCTAGTGACATTTAACCTCCAAAGAAACATATCCGGATGAATATTCAATGAGCAGGCAACAGGCTTTATCTCAGTGTCTTATAATAACAATGTCTTTACTTCCACAACACTTTCCTATGTAAGCACACTTGGGGATCTGTAATAAACCATGAATTCTGAAGTAGACACGATACCATGTCCTTTAGAATGCATCCCATGTTAAGCTAAGCCATGGTTAACATAAACCAAGGTTTATAAACCAGCTGCAAACCTTGGTTAATACATAAACCAAAGTTAAGCGAGGTATGGACAATCAGGCTTAACTGTGCTTAAGTTAAATCAGGGTTTATAAACCATGGCTTAGTGTCACATGCAAACCAGGTTGTGTTTCTACTACTGAGTGCACATACAAGCACTATGTAAGTCCTTAACATCTGTTCTGTCTTGTCTATGCAGTATTAAGGGTTCAGGGTGCTAACAAAAACAGCAATACACCAGTAGCGGTCACGATAGTCATGTCACTTGTTATTTATTTTGAGTCCATGAAGAAACACAAAACCTTGGTGTATTGCAGCACCATGTTTTATCTGATCGCTAGGGACTGCAGTGCTCCAACCAAAAGGGATCCCAAAGGGACTTACTCCTGTAAGCAACAATTGTGTTGTGAGATTGCTCAGATATCCTGACTTTGATGCTTAACAGGAATCCTACTTTCACTTCAGCAGTCGACTACCAAGGGAATTCACAGCCTGATTTCCTTCTTTACTTATGCTTTGGTTTTTTGGCAGGGTGACAAGAGCTTTTATCCCTCTCCAACTCTGCCAACATAATTCCACTTCCACAAAGTCAGAAGAGGGCCTGAGGAAAGGTGCAACACTATGGGGAAAGTTGCGATTGTGGTAGACAATGGCAGTGCCTTCAGTCGATCAGGCTTTGCAGGAGAGGAAAAGCCAAGGATTTCCATGAAGACAACATACTTGCCTCCCACTGATCCGGGGATGACTCAGGACAAACATCTCTCTATTTCCTGTAGTGTCCATGCCAAAGGCAGCTCCAGAAGATCCCCAGACCATCCAGTTAGGCATGGCATCATAGTGGACTGGGAGGCTATGGAGAATCTGTGGAGCCATCTCTTCTACTGTGGATTGAGAGTGCCTGTTGAGGACCATCCTATGCTGATGAGTGACTCTCCCTCCTGCCCTACTACAAACAGAGAGAAGATGGCAGAGGTGTTTTTTGAGAGCTTTGGTGTCCCAGCTTTACATGTGGCCAACACAGGATTCCTCTCCCTCTGTGCCTGTGGTAGAGTCACTGGACTGAGCGTGGAGGCTGGGGCGGGGGTTTCTCATGTCACTCCGATCTATTCTGGGCAAACCTGTATGGAAGGCACCTACCGACTAGACGTGGCTGGGAGGGCTCTCTGCAAGCACATGCATGGCCTGCTGCTAGACAGTTCCAATGACCCACAGCTTCTTGGGTCCTTGGATAAAAAGATGGTGGCCCGGCTTACAAAACAGTACTGCTATGTGTCCATGGACTATGAAAGGGATCTTCAAGGCAAGGCTTGCCAGGACCCTGTGAGCGTTCAGATCCCTGATGGGCACTTGTTAAAGTTAGACAAAGAACGTATTTGCTGCCCAGAGCCACTCTTCAGGCCACATCTGTTGAGCCAGAACTCCCCGGGACTTCATATCTTGGCTTTCCAAAGTTTGCAGAAGTTTCCAGCTGAGTTTCAAGGAGAGCTCATGCATAATGTTATATTATCAGGAGGCTCCTCATTGTTTCCTGGCTTTCCAGAGAGGATGTGCAAGGAACTGCATGCCTTGCTTCATGGCAGGGGGCACCCCATAAAAATCCTGGCTTCCCCAGCAAGAGGCAAGGCAACATGGCTTGGGGGCTCTTTGGTGGCCTCACTCAGCTCTTTCAGTGGCTTTTGGATGAACAAAGAAGACTATCAAGAGCATGGGGCAGCTTATGTGCATGAGAAATTCAAGTAGGCAAAGAAAATGCTTCGACTAAGATAAGGCAAAAGCATAATGGGGAAGAGAGAAAACAGTGGCTTTCCAAATGCAATTGTATTTTGTATCCAACCAAAATTTGGTGCTTTGTGTCATATTGATTTCTGCTCTCAGCTCTTTCTCCTTGAAATCAATGGGAGTTAAATAAATGGAGGTCTGATTGTGCGCCTAAACTCTCTATTGGAAACAGGTTTTTCTTTAGCAAATGGAAATGGAAATACGAGAAGAGAAAAATGCACGGATACCCATCATTTCTACACTCAAATGGAGATAAAAGGAATTACCATTCATTACAACATGACCAACTTTACACATTATACATTCTACTTATCTGGCCATTCATACCTGTTGCCAATTTTCTAAGAGAAATGAAGAAATGAAAGCAAAACAAAATCAAACAGTGAACCATTAACTCAAATGCAACATAAATGTAGTGCTCCTCTGCAATAGCAGAGAAAATCAAAAGTATATATATTATATTATATTATATTATATTATATTATATTATATTATATTATATTATATTATAATTAATTATATTATCTCCTTATATATGTAACTACTAGATTTATATTTGTATGAAGATTGCATTGCAGAATCATGGTCTTTCCCATCAGCTGCAAGAAAGAGGTCTCTTTAAAAATAAGGTATCTGTCTGTCACAAGATGTCCTAACTTGATAGCTGAGGACCAAACATAACTGCAAGGCACCTAGAGACAGTCTGCTGTGTTAGGTAACTAACAAAATAAATAAATAAATAAAAATTATACTTGGTGTGATTAGCATTTGTTATTATTTATTCATTACCTGCCCTTCACCCTAAGGTTGGAACATTAAAACACAATATCAAAAAACACTTTAAACCAACTTAGAATCACAGAAATAAAGTGGGACCTAAATATATATATACCTCAAGTGTCAAAAGCAAGGGCAAGGAGGTGTGTCTTCCTTCAGCATTCTTCAGAAATTATTTAATGAATGTGATATTTTGCACACAAAATTCTGCTTGCAGAAGATAGCTTCCTTTTCCTATTTCAAAAAATATCATGTCATTTACATCTGGGTCCCAGAGTCACCTCAATTATCTTCTTCCAAAGCTCACTGGGAACTGACCATGGTCCTGATTTGCCTTGCTCGCCCAATTGCTACCATTTCCCCAGCAGGCCCCAAGCCCAGGATGACTGGCTGTCATCTATTTTATATGTGAATGGGTTGGGCAACTGAAAAGAAGCAGGCTTCTGTGCCCATTCCATCTAGTTTGGTCCTATTACACTTCAGCTTTTCTACCTTATTAGTCTACAGTCATTTCTGTCTCTCAGCCCCACTTCTATTTTCAAGTCTATCCAAAACGTCTGTCGTCATAAAGTCAGATTAGAGATAGGCCCACTTTGTGCACATATGCCTTAATCAAGTCAGAGAAGTGGGCATCCCATTCAAATACCAGGCTCCCTGCTTAGATGTGACCTTTGGGCCATGCCTATTACTATAGGGGAATTGAATCACAGGAAACAGCAGAAATCTATCATGCTCCCCTCCTGCTGAGCACTTTGAATTATCTCTCCAATACATAGAATCCAGTGATACTACTTGTATTATTGAGTTTGAATGCTTTCAGTTCCTACGGAAAAGAACTGTAATCATGAGAGCAGAGACAAAGGATTGTTAAATGCTGAAGACCTCAAAGAGAAGACACTAAGAGCCATTTTCATGTGTGAATTTCCCCCCCTCCTGCCATGGAGATTTAGTTGTACATGGTTTCAGGGCCTTCTATGTGGTAGCGCCCCTCCCCCTCCGATTGTGGATGTTTCTCCTCATGGGATTGTGTCTCTTCCCCGTACTGGCATATTTTCACCGACAGCTAAATGCAACATTCATTTGTTCAAGTCTTTGGGAAGGGTGATTGGCACAGAATAATTTATCTCTACTTGCTGGATTGGGCAAAAATTCAATAAACAGGCAAGTAGTTTGGGGCCAAATGGAAATTCAGATCTCCCAATAACTTTTTGAAAGTTTAAAAGCGGACATGGGGGTGGGCAGCTGAGATTTGAGTCCTGATGCTTTGGGGTCTAATCCTTTTCCTTGCACCATTTCCCCCAATCAAAACACCCACAGGAGAAGAAAAAGGACAAAAAAGTTCCTCATATCTTTTCTTTCCCATCTCCAGCAAGGTTATTAGCTCCATGTCATTTTGATCAGAGAAATGGCTGTCTCCCAGTTTAGACACTCTGTTAGGTGTTTTGAGCAACCTTCCAAAAAAAGAAAAAGAAAAGAGATACTGGGAGATCCAGTCATGGCTCACATCAAGTTAGGCCTTCCGTTTCCCCCTATCAAAGCTTTTCTGGATGGTATTGCTCCAAATTAGTCTTTGCCAACCAGATGGCTAACAGGGACTCATGGGAGTTGTAGTCCAAAACATCTAGAAGCCACCAGATTGCTCTAAATCCTGGGAACATGATAATAAATATAACCTCCTGCTTAGCAATCAATGCTGTCTCAGCACTGTATTACATAATGGATTGCTGGAAGACAAGCAGCCCCATGTAAATCAATAAAGAACTGTTAGGTCTTAGCATTGTTTTGTTCAACCTTCCCTGAGAGGTGTGGAAGTTCAGAGTAGCCTTGATGATTCTCCAAACAAGGCAGCATTTCTTCAGGGTTCTTCTGACATCACTTGAGCAGCATGAGATGCAACTTACCCTACGGCTCAACTCCCCTCTAGGTAAATGTGACATACCCTTCTACAGCCCCGCTATAGTGAATAATCCGTAAGTGGCCACATCAATATGTGAAGAAACTTGAACAATGTAAATACCTGAGAGAGAAATTGAAAGGGAAATGGGATGGACAGAGCCAGACCAATAGTCCATCTAGCTCTGTATTGTTTACACAGCCTGGCAGTGGCTCTCTGGGATTTCAGGCTGCAAGGCTTTCCCAGCTGTACCTGGTGACACCAGGGACTGAACCTGGGACTTTCTGGGTGCAAGGCAGGTGCTCACCCACTGTGCTAGAGCCCTTCCTTGAATGCACACGATATCGAATAAGGTTTGGATTAACTCCCTTTTGACAAATAGAAGGGAACTCAGGTAAAATCCATCTGAGATGCATCACTTCAGAGGACTCTAGGACCACCTGAAGAAGGACGCCTGCATGACAGCCTAATATAATGCCTCCCCATTTGGGACCTTTAGCAGCATACATTATTGATCTGCTGTTGCATTGTTGAGCCCCTGCCATTTTCTCTCCAGGATGGAATCCTTCCAGGATCCAAATGTCTCTCCTTCCTTCTCCATCAGCACTGGGAGCTTTTCACATTGAGCAACCTTTGCAACCATACAGCCTGGCATAATGAGATGCGTTTTCTCCTCTTCCTCTGCCTACTGAGACTCCTGCTGAGGCAAGCAGAAGCTGATGCTACCTTAGCCTATTAATACTTTCCCAGATAAAGCACCTCCATACTGGGAGGGCTGCACCTGTTGAATTTTTGCCCGTCATCCTGCTGTTAAACAACCTCTTCTAGAAGAAAAGTCAGCAGCCCTATTTTGAATCTTTCATTTAATTGGCAACCTTCTGGTCTAAACATTTGGGCTTCTTTATAGCAACTAAGGAACTTTCTTTTAATTTTCTGAAATGATTTAATTTTTTTTGACACCCATCTCCTTAAAGAGAGCATAGCCAAGCACATATATTGATGTGGCTCATACGTTAACTGAAGGAAGATCATGGAAGGAAATTTTGCAGCCTCTTTTCTCCAAAAAGTCTCTCTGGAGGGTCAACTTTGCCAGTTCTCTTCCTGTAATCCCTCCCTCCGTCCCAGACTTTTAACAGGCAAAAATTTAGCAGGTAAAGCGTTGTTCTAGAATAGGGATGAGGTGATATGAAAAGTCCAATGAACTGAACTTCTGCATTGCAAACAATAGTGCAGAAGCCCTGTGAGGAAAAGAACAGTTGGCAACACTTCTGCCCTTCACAAAGAACACAGTCCTCAGTTAAATCCACCCTAGTTTTAGGAAATATTTCAGGTCTACTTAAAACCTCATTTTCACCCAGGAAAAAAAACAACAGAAATGGCAAAAATCATTTGCTGTTTCAGGCTCTGTTGACATTACTGGCTTGAAACACAGTTATTTTGTTCATTATCTCAATTCAGAGCAAAGCTGGTTTGGGGGAAAAAGCATCAATGCACATTATTTCAGGGCAGATATGGATTGTGGCTCATGTCTTGTGTACACTTCTTGGTAAACCCGTGATGGCAGCACACTGGATGCAGAGTAAACAGGTGTGTGCACACCCAATCACAGTCTTTTCCTTTTCTTTTTTTTACAGCTAACATAATGCTTGAGGGTAAGGAGTACCATATGAATCTTCTCCAACCATTAAATATTGACCTTGAAAGACCCAGAAATATTTTCACATGCATGCATAGGCACAGGTGCACCTGACATTTCACCTGAAAGGCCAAGTCTCTGCGATTTCCTCTCATCCTAAATGAGAGAAAGCATTTAGGCACAAAAATGAAATTGTTTTGCACATTTAAGGGGGGGGGGACAAAACTATTCCCAGGAAGTTTTCTCGTTCATTATTCTCTAAGATTTTCTCACACACATCGGGTTTAACATGGAGGGCACTCAACTGCAAACATAAAACACTGGCAGAAGGTTTTAAGAGGGTTCACAGTGTTAGGTTTTGCTAAGACTTTCTGCCTTTTAGCTACAGAAATGGAGCTTGCAAAAAGAAACAAATGCTGTACAGTTAAGCTCAGTGATTAATTCTCTGCTAGGAGCATATTCAGTGAAATAGATGCCCATCTTGCACTCACAGATTATCCCTGAAAAACAGATTCTCATCTCAAACAGATTTTTTTATCCTTATGGAATTAATGACTTTTTTTTCATGAAATCACTTTGGATTTGTGGAGTCTGACTACAGCCATTTCCTAGGAGGCAACAACTTCTGAATTCATTGCTGAGAACAATCAAAATTGTTATTCATAATAATATCAACCACTGGGGAAAAAATAGTAATACTATCATATAAATAATGAGATGTCACAAACAAATGAACCCAGTTACAATGCTTCCAGGGTACGTGAAACATAGGATGAGAAAAGATTGGATGTCTTGGTGTCACAGATGTTGACAATGTTGCAATTGGGTCTCAGAGTAGACCTAATGAAATTAATGAACAACTAGCTTAGGTCCACTAATTTCAGTAGGTTTACTGTGACTAAAACTAAGTTTGATACAACCCAACAATAGCTAAAGAAGGCATGAAATATAGTGGTGATGAAGAAAATAAGATGATTCAATAGAACTGGGCACCATTTATTCTGTACTGGAATCAATATAAAACTAATGAAATAACTAGTGTGGACACATTAAGTATGATATACTGTTGTGAATAGATTTAAGCAAATGTAAATGTAAATACATTTACAAATAATAATAAACAACAGACATAATATGTCATCTTAATTAGCTAGAAAATAGGATGGAATCAGAGTTTCAAAATGATTGACAACAACATCAGTGTCTGAACTTTCCTAACATTATCAGCACCTGAAAAGGGAACTTGGACCCCTGGAAGTTCCACAAACAATGCCCTTTAGAGATGTTGCACTCATACCTTTGAGAACATTCCTAGTTCTGCTGGAAATGACAGAACCCAAACTGACCTGTTCCTCCACTGAGCTCACCCCCCCCCCCATGCTGCAAAGCAAAATTGGGAGCGGGTGGGAGACAGGAATGATGGAGGAACAGAGCAGGAGAAGGTATGACTGCACCTGTTCTCCTACAGTGCATTTCTATATACATCTCCTCAAATGTGTCCTACTTTTTTCAGTGGAACTTATGCCTAGTAAGTGTGGTTAGGATTGCAGCTACAGATGCAGAACTTTTAAAGGTGTATAGAAAACATTCGGGTTGTAAACTGGCAACTCTATTCACAAACTCACTATCAAGCCTAGAAAGTTTTTCTACTGGATATGAGGCAAAGTGATTCACAAGTCCTCAGACATTAGAGCAGTGTTTCCCAACCGGTGTTCCGCGGCACACTACTGTGCCGTGAGACATTGGCTGGTGTGCCGTGGGAGGGAGGCGGGCGAGTCGGGCGGTGAGAGGCGGCGGCGGCGAGGATCCGCGTCAAGCCGGGGGCGGCTCCGCGGTGGTGGTGCCGAGCGGCGGGGCAGCGCGTGCAAAAGGGAGGAGCGCGAGACAGCGGAGGAGGAGGAGGCCGGCATGTCCGGGCAGCAGCAGCAACAACAGCAGCAGCAACTCCCGGCGACAGCTCCTCAAGCCCCGCCGCCGCCCCCTCCTCCGCCCGCTATCGCCGCCACCACCACAACAGCCGCCGCCGCCTCAGTTGCCGCCGTCCCTCAGTCCCTCGCTCTGCTGCCTCCTCCCACCCCCAAAGCTTGGAGGTTCCCCGGCAAGGGGGAGGGAAAAAACTTTCACTTTCGTGCGTCCCTCCCGGCGTGACGCTGCGCGCTGACGTCACGGGGCGGGGCTTTAATGGTGGTGTGCCGCGAGATTTTTTTTCAGTAAACAGGTGTGCCGTTGCCCAAAAAAGTTTGGGAAACACTGCATTAGAGGCACTGGAAAGAACAGTGACCCAAGTGGACTGTCTCTAAAAGCCTTATTCCAGTTTGGAGAAAATTAAAATGAATTCATTATATCTATATTTTTGTTTATGAAATAAAAACTTCAGCTTTTCTCTTGAGAACCATGAGAACCATACACACAGGAATACAATTGCACTATGTGCCTCATTGACTGGATGCCTAATTATTGCCTACTTATTCATCCTGGGATATTCACACATGAACTAATGTTCCATTATAAAGAGTTGGACGCAAAGAGTGATTGAGGGCTAATTAAAGCTGTCAGTGTCAAAACATATATTTCTGGCTCCATTCAAGCCCATATCAGAATGAATGCATACCTACCAGTTTGGTTTTATCCATGGCTGACAGGACAGCAGTGTTGAGTTGCTCCAAGGCAGACAGGACATGCCTGTATTCTCCAAGGTAGTCCGAGAAATACTCTGCAGTAGGAGAAACAGCTTGTGAAGATTTCAAAATGGCATGCCAGTTTTGTCCCACACCTGCTTTTTAAAGAAATGTTGCCTCTACTAATATTTACATCTGTGTTGTCATCGCTGGGGGGAGTGGCCAGCAGTATCATAGAGTACATGGGAACACAGGAAGCTGCCTTCTACTGAGTCAGACTTATTGTTCCATCTAGCTCAGTATTGTCTACACGAACTGGCAGCAGCTTCCCACACATTCAGGCAGGCTCTCTCTCAGGTATATCTGGAGATGATGTGGATTGAACCCGGGTCCCTCATCAGCTCCCCCAAAGTATCTCTTCTCTACCCTGAAGTACGGAGTATTGTATCACCAGGAAACCTCGTTTTTGTCTAGTGCCCCATCTTGGGGGGGGGGGGAATAAACTTCAACAGAGGAGCAAAAGCCACATGCTTTGTGGGCACTTACTGAATAACATGCCTAGAAGTACATTTTTCATAGCAAGGAAGTAAATGGCCTACTTACCGCAGAACTTCTCCGTCTCTAAATTGCTGCAAGAGACCGAGAGAAAAAAAAAGAAACTCAGATGAGATGATGGGTTTAAACCTTAGATGAGAAACAGGTGCTGGAATCGGATGAAAGAGGAAGCATATTTTCAGACAGCACTCTAAGCGAAGCCATGTCTCAGCTCACAACAGGGCAGCAGAGGAGGACCAAAGAGGCCACACTCTCCTCTCTGGCAGCTCGCACATTCAGACATTTGCACTAAGCAGGTCGTGGACTGCAATAGGACAGGGTAAAAATGGAGGAAGTGGGGAAAAGCCACCCACCACCCACTTTGGTCACACAGCAATCCAGCAAGGCTTAGGACATTGTGTAACTCCTTCAAAGGAATCTCCACCACCTTTACCACAACAGGACCGCTTTGTAAAGGGTAAGACTTCCAGCGCTCTCATATGCCAATGCAACGTGACCGATCTTTTCTCTCCCATCTGAGCTACATTTTACATTTTTCACAGCGCAGCTTTCAACCTTCTGTCTCAGTAATGACATTGTGCCACCTTTTCTTTTTAATGAAAATAGATGCCTCACTTAAGCCAGCTTTTTTTTTTAAGGAAAAGGGCAGAAAGGTACATTATGGAGGAATTTTATTGCACAGCCAGTGGCATAATAGTAATAACAATAATGATAAAAACCACTCCATGCAGCCCTTATGTGATATATACTGAAAAGACACTGAGCACAGATGAAGGATGCAATTCTGAGCACTTCCACCTGGGAAGAAAGGCCACTGGACCTCCGGAACGAATTAAGTACTTAACCCAAGATACCACTGTAAGTGCTCATTAAATAGCATAGCCTCCAAAATTCCTCAGATGCAAATAGGGACTATTTTATTTTATTTTATTAGTTGGTAGATTTAAAAAAAAATACGCACTAATAAATAAATTATAGAAAGTGGCAAGAATAGATGTGGATGCACGAAGCATTAAAAAAAATAAAATATCAAGACTCCCTGCGCTCTGCTCTGCTCTCCCTTTCCTCCTACCCAGGGCAGCCCTGTCCTCTACCTGCCCCTCAGTGTCACATGGGTCTAGGCCTTGGCTGCAACAGCCTCTCCCCCACCTCACCTGCTCTCCAGCAGCTGCTCTGAGCTGCCCAAGAGAGGGAGGGGGGCTTGCAATGGTGGTCATGGAGAGACCGTGGAGAGGCAACGGCATTCTCCATCGCAGCAGCTGGAGCAGCCACAGCTGCCGTCACTGAGGGCAAGTGCTGGCGCATCCTCCTTCCCAAGCTTGGTGGTGGCAGCACTGGTGAAGGAAATAGGGACATTCCAGGATCAAATCAGAAGCTGGGGTGACTTTTATAATTCCAGGACTGTCCCCGGAAAATCGGAACACTTAGAGGGTATGAAATAGCCAATGTCACCCAATCTCCCTGCAAACAAATCAGAATGAGTGCAAGGATTTCTGCCTGCACAACAGAACTTCTCTCTCCCCACCCATCTTCCTCCCCTAAATCTGTTCTTTGAGGTTCCCAAAACCCTCTGGTGCTGATTTGGGGAGGACACAGCATGTGCAGGGAAAGGAAGGGATAATTTATTCCTATTTACTGGAGCAGGTTATTTACTTCCCCCCACCATTTGCACTGCTGGAGCCATTCTTTGCCTAGACCATCCTATGCCTGTTGAAAATGTTGCGCATTATTATTTAACCTTAGACTTTTGGCTTCCTCTAAAATTGTGTCTGATAGCTGCCATCCAGTTAATAGTAAAACACCAGAACAATCCCCACATATAAAAACTGAACACTCCTGATAAGGCCCACTTCCCTAAGGGAGCCAACTGCACTCGGCACTTATCTAGCCCTTTTCATCTTCTGAATTTGTAACAAACATTAACCAATTAATAATTAAAATGCTGAATTATTCAATGCACAGGCAAACCTTGAGAAAAACCAGGCAGAGAGGTCTTTGCCCAGGACTTTAAAACATAACAGAATCTGAACAGAAAGATGGTTTTCACTTCATTTTGACTTTGTTCTCAGTACTAATTCTGTAACATGTTCAATGTAAAAAGTGATTTACAGTTTGTTTTTTTTAGAAGACACCATTCCTAGCACAGGACATAAGTACATCAGAAGAGTCAAAGTAGCTCAGGGGGGAAGTCCTATCTAGTCTAGCATCCTCTTCTCACAGTGGCCACCCAGATGCCTGTTGAAAATATGTGAGCAGGACATAAGTATTCTAATCAGGAAAACTAGTGTGATAAGTCCCATGCTTAAGTGCAGCCAATGTCATTGCATTATGCCCTCTGGAAGCTCAAAGCAAGCAGGACCAAAAGGATACCAGAACATTTGTGACATAAAAAGCTTCCAGGATTTCAGCAACACAGCATTTGACTATTCATGGTCTACTGTGGTAAGAGCAATCAACAAAATGCTGGTATTATAATATCTATGGATCCAACTTTTAAATTACATTACATGTCTTATACTAGCAGAGTTTCAAGACATCGTATTCAGTCTTTTAATGGCAGCTCACCTGGTGTTTCATAAGCGCTGGAAAGACGATGCCATAGCCAGAGATTGGCCAAGAGTGTGGGAGACTATGAAATTAGTCACACTAACAGTTCAATCCTGTGCATGTTGACTCAGGAGTAAGTCCCATTGTGCTCATTTGTGCCTACTCCCAGGTAAATATGCATAGGATTGCAGCAGTGGCAAAGTTTGGGTTTTCAAATTTTGGAGGCACCCTCTGTGATGCTACAATTTGCTCCTTCATCTCTCATGCTCTGTTCTATAGCATTGTTGTGGCTCCTCCTTCATTGTGGCCAAACCTGTCGTGTGACCCTAAAATCGCCTCTGGATTGCAGCCTGTTTTAATGAGCTCTGCTTACAAGCCACGAAGGATCAATCATCCTCAATTGCTCAAATAATCTTTTATTAGAGGAATATAAACTGGTGGATACACTTCTCCTGTGGCCCTATTTGTTGTAAATGGTGTAAGGGAACTCCACTGCGAAAAGCGTCTGATATATGGTACTTATGTGAAATCTGAGAAATCCAGTAAAACAAATAAAGCAAAACAAAACATTTAAACGTTCTTCCAGGCCCAGATTGGCTTGCTAGAGGCATTTCATTTCTACAAAACTTGAAGGGGGAAGGAGAGACATTGATGTACCTGTGTTCTTATTGCTATTCCCCTGCCAGCACCCTTGTTTTATTGATGTGTTGCCTGCATACAATGGTTTTGCTGTTCCCTGCACTGCCTTTCACCATAACCATTCTATTGCTTTTTGTATTAATTGTTTCTCATTTTTATTTAGTTCATTTTAAAATGTATGAACTGCCCTTTGTTCAAACATGGATTTCAGGGCAGCATGAAAAACTTTAAAAAAAATCTGCAGATACAGTTATACAGTGTAACTAGCAACGCAATAAATTAAGGAGGAATGAAACCAATGCACTCAAAGAATACAGTGTCGGTACTGGTCATACTTTCCTTGAGAGGCAGGTCAGCACCAGCCTTCAGGAGGCCTTCAGTATGATGCCCCAACCTGCTAATGAACACACGCCAACGTACCAACAGAGTATTCCCATCCACCACCACCTCTGCTGCTGCTGCCATGGAAGCAGAGAGGTATTTTAATGGAGGGCTCCTGTTAAAAGCTAACCTCCCATCCACTGTGTCTACCTGCGATCTTGCTTTCCCCGAAGTGCAATACCCCTGCTTTGGATCTAGGCTTCATAGGGCTGGCAGGGAGCAGTGGCACAGCTGAGTCAGGCCAGTAAAGGAGTCCTTCTGAGCCCCTTGGACACCATAGCCAGTGAAGTGCCTGACCTGGCTTACTGTTAGCACAGTGGCTGTAGGCAATCCACACTGAGGAATGTTCTAAACCGTTAATTGATGGGTTTTTTTAAAAAAAAAAACACCTCTTGTTCTTCTCTACCTTGTAAACTTCAAGGCCGAAAGATGGGATATAAATATTTAAGTAAACAAACACAAGAGGCAGCCCCGAGTGTAACTGCAGGTATGTGTTATGAGCTTTTGTGATCACAGTCTAAAAGCCACAAACACACACCAAAACCCTGGTGTGAATTAGTACTAAGTATATAGGATAAAATCCAACCATCTCCACCTCCCAGCAGCAGAATGGATACCCTCTCCTGTTATTATTGGCATTTCAATTCACTAATTGCCTTCGAAACTACCATTTCAAGGTGATTTAAGATAATTAAAATCCGTTAAAAGCACAAATACATAAAATACATGCTTTTGTTACCATCAGCCATAGCATCCTTCTGGGCCACCTTGCTGGGATGGGACTTGAAACTGCTGGGAGAGGTTGTCCAGAGTTTTGGGTCTGGTGTCACCAGTATGCTGATGACACCCAGCTCTATTTCTCCTTTCCATCTGGTTTTAAACAAATTTTGTACATGTATATAGTTTTGATTCTCTTAATGTTTAATTGTTTTAATGGTTGTTGTTTTTCTATATTTTTAGCGATTCTTGTTTTTAACTGTAAGCCACCTTAAGTCCTGCAAGGGGAAAAGGTGGGGTGTGAATAAAAAGAAGAAGAAGAAGAAGAAGAAGAAGAAGAAGAAGAAGAAGAAGAAGAAGTTTGCACCAGCAGCTTTAACTTGCACCAGTAGCAAATTGGCAGACACTGTAAATCCCACAAGCAAGGTATTATATACTGGCTTGTCCTCACAAGCAACCTAGCCGCAGTGTTCATACACAGGAGATAAATCATGCTGGACCTGACCAAATCAATTTCCTTGCCCAATCTGATTGTGAAGATTGCCTCTCTTACAGTGTCAGCATCAGATAACTTATCCAGAAGAGATGCTTTTTATTCTCATTTGTGCAGCCCTTTCTTCACATCAGGCAAGGGCAGTGAAAAGTCACTCAGACATGTTAACGTTCCATTCTAGGAAATCAGCAGCCTGCCAGCTCTAGAAACTCATTAGGAATGATCTTCATTGCACAAATACAATTCCAAGCTCTCTTCTTCCTTGGATTTCCTTCGGCAACTCCCTCCGGAGCCAGCCATCTCACCACACCACCTCCATATTCTTCAGGCACCTTCAATTACCTTTCAGAGTACCCTTTGTTGCCTGAGATTAATCTAGGTTAATTTAATCACTTCAGGGAAATTGCTTCAGGCCCGGGTTGAGGCATCGTTAAGGGAAGCGAAGCCCCCCTAGTGCCCAAGGTGTGATATTTCAGAAGGTAAAGCACATTATTCTCTCGGCTCTTGGTGCCATTGACAGCAGGGGGTGGGGGCAAAAAAAAACCCCAGCTCTCAAATATGCACAAAACATTGTGCTGTTTGTACCTCCCCATCTCCAGGCTCTCAGAGGATGTACTGCAAGAGACGGCTGCTTCCACTTCCTAATCACTTACAAAAGAGCAGTCCTAGGTACTGTTATTCTGACTAAATTTAGATCTGTATTGTGACAGGTATTTCTCCCACTGCAACATTCTGCTTCCCACCAGTTCCTCTGTCACTCTATTTCTCTGAGTACAGGGTGTCTTTTGCTTTCTCTGGGACCATGACACTCCAGTGAAGAGGTCTACAAAATGTGCAGGGTCCCATCCGTGCCCCCTTCCAGGATATGCCATTCCATTCTGCCTCCCTGCTACTTTTGCATCCTGCCCATGCCCCTAGGCAGGCAGTATTCCTTAGCCACTAAGCATGCTTTGTTCTCATTAGGCTATCCCCCCCCCCCCAGTTGCCTCCCCCCTCCCAATTTTTAAAATTGTACTTTCACAGAACAGGGGTTTTCCCCAAGCCTGCTGATTCCTTCCTCTAGTGCACAGATGGTGCTGTTTGGGCTACATAAGGATCTACACTCAGAGAACCGAGTTTGCTATTAGTATACAGTCGTACTTTGGTTGTCAAACACCTTGGTACTCAGACGTTTTGGCTCCCGAATGCCACAAACCCAGAAGTGAGTGTTCTGGTTTGTGAATGTTTCTTCGAACATCCTGCCGGCTTCCGCAGCTTCTGATTGAGTGCAGGAAGCTCCTGCAGCCAATCAGAAGCCACACCTTGGTTTTTGAACCGTTCCGAGAGTTGAACAGACTCCCAGAACTGATTAAGTTCGACAACCAAGGTACCACTGTATAGGGTATGAGGACTATATTGTTGTACCGCTTCTCATCTTGCCCCTCTGTCCTCCCCTCTTCTTTTCACAATGGGTGTTGGTTCAAGGACAATGAATAACCGAACCATACATCTTTTTTAATTGGTTCAGAGATCTGCACATCTCCATGCAGGGTGAATCTGCTATGAAACTGATGAAGCTTTTTTTTTTTAAGGGTCTGGTAGACCCCATTTGAGTGGCACGACTCAAATTAGTAAATTTTTTTTGTTCTATATATCACAACAATCCCAGAGTTATACAGTCAGTAACACAGATGGTATAGAAGTATGGTGATCTGTCATGGAACAACCCCATTGAAGAAGATAACAGTGGTTACCCAGACCTCGTTGCTGGTTGCGAAGGGGCCCCAAAATGTAGGTCCACCACTGTCCCCTTGAGCTTATTGCAGGCATCCCTTGAAAATTGGAAAGGGGCATGAAGCGTGATGTTATATGTAGGAAACCTGTCAAGACGGAGTACATTATCTACCTGGGGTGTCTAGGAAGGAATAATTTCCTTTATATTTTGTAAACCACTGGTGAGCTCATTTTTGCCTAGTCAAACTGAACTTTTGAAGAATGCTTGCTATGTTGAGTGCTGAATTTCTAACATGGGAATGGCCAGGCTTTACACCTACATGACCTCTGGCTTGAAAACCTTTTATGAATTAATCCCAAAAGACAAGATGGGCTACTCCTGAGATGTGAGAAAGGCACTCAGCGAATGGCTGCAGGCACCCTGTCATTCAGGGATGCCACATCTAGGTGATAAATCAGTGCTAGGTTAAGGAATTAAACCATTCTGAAAGAAGAAAAAGAGGCCCTGGATCCCTCAGCCAGCAAATTTTAAAACATATTTCAATTGCTTTTATTTCAAATGTTCATATGCCACTTTCCCGCTTAAAATTCTGTGCAGTGGCTTGCAAACAAACTGTAAACTTATACAAGCTGCAGATGGCAAGTGCCATCTTTTTTAAAAGGGCAGTTCCTTCTATGCAGAATAGAATAAGGAATTCACTTTCTACCCTAATACTTGTTTGCAACACTTGCATCATGTAATGACAACATAGGCTTCCCCCATAGCTTTCCCCTCTCCTCATATGTAAATACATGCATTTAATTGTTTTAATCTACAACACATGCATTTAATTGTTTTCTTAATATTCCTTCAATTAGCAATTTATGTATTCATTTTAAAAATTATCTCCCACCCTGTACCTGAAGGTCACGGGGCAGATTGCCACAATAAGCAGTGTTAAGTGGAATACAACCCAGAAACACAATTTAAATAATAAAGAACACTGAAAAGTAATCTACAGTATGCTATGGTTGTCCCACATATTCCAGTGGTGTCCCTTGGCAGAGGGGAGAGGGGGCACCTCAGTGGTAGGGCATCAGTTTTGCAAGTGGAAAGTCTTAGCTTCACTCATTGGATCTCCAGTTAGGATTGGAAATGACCTTTCTGTGAAACTCTGTAGAGAGCTGCTGCCAGCTGCTATAGACAGTACTAATCTAGATGGATCAGTGGTGCGACTCAAAATAAGGCAACTTTTTACCATCACCAATTTTGAAGCAAAGCCCTGGTTATATTATGCTGTCGTGACCAAGGACCGCTTTATTTCCCAGTGCTTATTTAAGAGAGAGGCTACCCAGAAACCTTCCTAAGCTGAAAGCAGAGGGTTCTCCTTCCCCAGCTTAAACTGCAAGCATTGGAGCTTGTACGCATTCATTTACCGTCATCTATAAAGCGCCAGCAAAGCTCCTGCTCTGTGCAGCAGCAATCTCAACCCCAAGCCAGTTGACGCAAATGGGCTAATTCCTAATGTATCTTGAAAATGTGGAGGCCAGAATCAAGAGGCTCGTTCCTCTCAGGCTTCTGGCAGCAATAAACACCCAAAGGCAGAACTGGTTGCTGTTATATTACAGCAGCCAGTGAGACTCAGATCAAGAAGCTGAAGGCAGATGGCTGCTTTAATGCTGAATGTGAGCACCTCCTTGTCCCCGAGACCACAAGGGTCAGAGAGTTCCTGCTTACCAGCTTGCTAACAGCATACACGGAGAAGCATATGGATGAGGGAAGCATGGGTTGTCCTGCAGATGGGTTGCTTTGCTGCTAACCTCTGCATGACTCAGATTCTGGTGTTTTGCCTGCTGCAAACGACAGTATGGGATAGGCTTGCCATACATCAGGAAAATTCCTGACCTGTCCTGGTTTTCAGGTGTAAAAATCAGTGGGGTTAGGGTGTCAGGAATTTTACTTTTTGAAATATGGCAATACTAGCACGAGAGAAACTGCTTGGCAGATGATGGGAGGTGTGGGACACACGAATGCAGAGGTTAAAGCCCGCATGCACATTTCTTTGTAGTTTTGTTAGGCAACAAAGGGTGGGGAGGGGAGCTGAAATTGGTTTAAGAAAAGCATCACTGCAAGATGGGAATGGCTGTAACCTACAAAACTGGTGCGATAGCATTAGCAGATAAGCTCACGCAAACATGTAGAGTGGCTAGAGGTGAATCTACTAATCATATATTTTGGTTTGTTTTCATTTCTTCTATTAGCTCTCAGCCTGTTGGGTTTGGGTCTCCTATAGTACAATAATGTCTCATGCTGTATGACTGATGGTCTACTTGTATGTAACTCCATATATTGGTGGTAGCTGCCCACCTGTTTTGATTATATCTGTTCTATGCTGTATTTATGTTTCAAAAAAATTTTTTTTGTTGTTGTTATTTAGTCGTTTAGTCGTGTCCGACTCTTCGTGACCCCATGGACCAGAGCACACCAGGCGCTCCTGTCTTCCACTGCCTCCTGCAGTTTGGTCAAACTCATGTTCGTAGCTTCGAGAACACCGTCCAACCATCTCATCCTCTGTCGTCCCCTTCTCCTTGTGCCCTCCATCTTTCCCAACATTAGGGTCTTCTCCAGGAAGTCTTCTCTTCTCATGAGGTGGCCAAAGTATTGGAGCCTCAGCTTCAGGATCTATCCTTCCAGTGAGCACTCAGGGCTGATTTCCTTAAGAATGGATACGTTTGATCTTCTTGCAGTCCATGGGACTCTCAAAAAAAAAATATTACAGTGCAAAAGAAAAAAGAAAAGCATTGCTGCTCCCAGTGTATATACTCATTCTATTTTTGTCCCTGGTTAACTGTAGGCTTTAAAAATAAATAAATGAAAAACCCATTTCACTAAAGACAACTTGCATCAGGGTGAGGCATTTAGGATGAGATGAGAGCCAAGGGGACCTCTGGGTGCATTCAGTCTAATGCATTTTAATTTTTTTTCATCAGGGAATATAACCATTTAATGTCATTAATAAAGCATAGTTGAAAATCTCAAAGGTGGCGCCAATAATTGTTTGCTACTAGCAATACAAACCATGGAAAGGAACAAAAAAAGAAGTAACAATTTTTTAAAAGGAATAAAAAGTCCCATTCTTTCCTACAGGTTGAATTGTTTCTGGCAGGATTTGTGATAGTTTTGAGATTTTGAACACTGTTGTGACCCAGTTCTCCAAGGTCACTCGGAACTTTTATTAAAAGAAACAAAAGAAAAACAAAATCTGACCCTGACTTGCTCCATCTGTCTTCTTTTCTCATTGAAACATGTTTTATTTATATAGGCATGAAATTAGTTTGC
The DNA here is from genome assembly GCF_965113315.1 of Podarcis vaucheri. Taxonomy (NCBI): domain Eukaryota; kingdom Metazoa; phylum Chordata; class Lepidosauria; order Squamata; family Lacertidae; genus Podarcis; species Podarcis vaucheri. Next base: position 77,575,310 of record NC_138764.1, read on the forward strand.
CTGGCAAAGTTAACCTGAGACCAGGTATTCACACACTTAACTGAGCAACAAGAGCAGATGCTGAAATCAATTCTATGTTGCCAGTGGACAATGGTGGTCAAGACCCAAATCCTCCTGACAGTTGAACCCTCAGGCTCATGAGTCCTTCATCTCAGATAGCACATGTTGGTGACCACTCAGGGTCAATTCACATGACTTGTCTTTTTTTATTATCTGTGGCAGTGGCACTTTTCAGTTATCCAGTTATCAGTTTAGCAGCACAGCCACAGTAAGCAATACACATGGATTTGCTTTGGGCATCCAAACACAACTGTAGCTTTTTTTAAAAGGATCAAGCACCAAAAGCTGATCTGTGTTAAGATCAGTAAAATGACACCAGTTACAGCAAGCGCACGCTGTGGAATATCATATAGTCTAACCCCACAAACTGCATGGATAATTTCCTTGTTAGATATAACATCCTATTTGCAAGGAGATGGCCAGGTATGATAATCATGTACATGTTCATTGCACCACTTTCAGACAATTGTCCAAGCCATCAAAAATACCAGGAAATCTCTAACTAACCACAGCTTCCCATTTTGTCCATACAGGGGGGTGATTACCAGCTTTGGAACAAAACAGGATATTAAACCAGTTTGAAAATGGTTTAATATCCCGGTTGCTTCTGAAGCTGTTGACCACAGTTTCCCAGTTTGGACCAAATGGAAAATGAAAGTTAACTGTAGATGTCCTGGTTTATTTACTGGCTCACATGAAGGGAGGACTGAAGCATTTCTAGCTGTTTTCCTTTGGGAAGTTTGCTTCTTGTCTGGATGCTGTCTATTCAAAATAAGCGAAGGGGCCAAGCTGAGACAATGGAGCAGAAAGGCCATCTATCTTACAGTGTAATTGAAGTTTCGCTGTGATGGACAAAACCGCACTGTAGTGCTTAAAAGCAAGCCAACAAACAAACATCTTGCCTGCATATTTCATAGAGGGTTTACATGCCATTGAAATCTGCACTTGGACAAAAATAGCAAAGCAGATTTTGATCCATGCAATTCAAGCATACTGCTGTGAAGTTAACACACTATCTTAATTATGATCAGAGTCTGGACTATTTTTAAAACAGCTTTTAATTCCCAGGCTTACCGAGTTCCTTCTTCAAGCTCCATGATGCTCCCATATCGACATAATGCATCCTTATGTAGCTCACAGACAAACTATTCTGCCGTCTCACTGGATGAACTCCTTAATGATTTGGAGGATGACTGAAGGTCATCTAGCCAAGCCTTCCCAAGCCTGGTGCCCTCCATATATATAGGACTACAACTTCATTAGTCTCAGATGTCAACTGGAGGGCACCAGGCTAAGGAAGATTGATTCAGACTAATCCCAAGACTTAAGGCAGGTTCTTCTACATATACCAGTCATTGTATACTTCAAAACTCAAAATACAGCAAGACGGAATAGGACTAAACCAATTTAAGTAGAATGAAATCTCATGTGGCTCAGCTCATAAGTAGCACTAAGGCAAACTGCTTTAGTGAAAACATGCCAGCATGGCAGTGCCTGGAGAGGAGATTGTGGCCACTTTGTTCCTCCTCTGATCCTGCTGCTTGCGAGCTAAGCCATAGTTTAGCATGTCATCCAAACCCAGGCTCGTGGTTAGTCTCCTCCTCTGTAAATAAGCCACGAGCTCAGTTTGGGATGATCAATCAATAGCGTAGCTCACAGCAGTGCCGCAGCAACAGGATGAGAGAAGGAGCTAAGCAGCCACAATTTCCTCTCCGGAAATTTGTGCATTCACACTAAGCCATGGTTTGTCTTGGCACTACATGCAATCCTGGCCACAATAGGCAACACCATCTATTTAGTCATATTCTTGATCCTCTCCTGGCATGCTTACATAGTCTGTATTGCCAAGAGAAAGCTTTAGGTTCCACATCAGTTAAGTCCAGTTTACTTAAGGGTACTTTCATGAGAACAAAACAAACTGAACCAGGGTCTCAAACAAGGATCTTGCCCAGGCCTACCTTGAGATGCCAGGGATTGCATATGGGATTTTCTGTGTGCAAAGCAGATACTCTGCCTCTGAGCTACAGCAAATGTCTGCATTGTATATCTGACAACTCCAACATAGACTATTATCTTTGTTATCGCACCCATTTGCTTTAAGTGCATGCTAATCTGACATAGTGCAATGGGTGTTGAGGTGTTGGGAGGGGGAATTGACTCTGCTTGAAATTTCCTTGTTGTTAACTTAACAGGCGTCTCCTTACCCTGACTGACGCCTGTCAATGCCACTGAACAACTCCCACAGTTCTTCAGAGTTGAGGATGCCATCGGCACAACAGTTCTTAAATTCTTCAAATGACAACTTCCCATCATCTACATTTGAATGAAAGAGAAGGAATAATTATACCTTTGCAGAGATGAGAGCAACATGAGTCTCTGTATGTTATTTTGTCTAATTCAGCAAGCTGTGCAACAGGAAGACATTATGGTATAACACTGGAGCCAGGAATTCATAGAAAAACAACAAGGAATCTTGTGGTACCTTGAAGACTACCAGATATGCTACGGCCATCTTTAGGAAGGTGCCACAAGATTCTTTGCTGTTGTGTGACAGACTAACAGGGCTACTCCACTAGGAATCCATAGGTCTCTGCTGAGCAACATCAGCAGTGCTGAAGACACAGGTTTTCACTGAGATGGTGGAGGCTGATGCAGATGAGATTCATGGGTTTCTGGCTGACATATCACACTGTTCATGCTTGGAGATCACTCCCACCCACTTGGAGATCAGTGGCTATTAGTTAGGACCGCCTCTTCCCATATGAACCTACCTGAGATCATCTTGTGAGGCTCTTCTTTGTGTGCCTCCTCCTTGAGAGGTCCGGAGGGTGGCAACACAAGAGCAGGCCTTCTCTGCGGTGGCTCCCCGTCTGTGGGATGTTTTCTCAAGGGAAGTTCACCTGGCGCCTTCATTATACACCTTTAGGCGCCAGGCAAAAACGTTCCTTTTTAATCAGGCCTTTGCCTGACTATATCCTATACCCTTTTTAAAATGCTGGCTCTTTGGGGAGAGGGATTTATTGGGTTGCTATTTTTGTTTTGATTTTATGTATCCGATAATTTATGTGAACTGCCCTGAGACCTTCGGGTATAGGGTGGTATAGACATTAAATAAATAAAATAAAAAAAAAATAAAATGATGACTCTGCTCTGCCTCCATGGTTGGTGGTAATAGTGATTCTGAATACCAGCTGCTGAAAACTACAGGAGGGGAGTGTGCTCTTGTATTCAGGTCTTGCTAGAGGGTTTCCCACAGGAACCTGGGTAGCCAATGTGTGAACAGGATGCTGAACTAGATGGGTCACTGGCCTGATCCAGCAGGTATTTCTTAAACGCTTATGCTCCATTGAGCAGCTGTAGGACATGTAGACACTGAAAACCAAAGAGTTCTGCATGTTAACTGACCACCACTGCCAAGTTGCATCTTGGAGGAAGTGCAGGTGCTCTACTGAAGTAAGACTTATGATTCTGAACCTGCACAGAGGCTTCTAGCAGCACATGCAGGTATGAACCAATCCACAGTCTGTGCAGGTTACTAGGGGTCTGTCTACATGAACATCACTGTCAGATCCATATTATCTCCTCCCTAGTCATATCTTGGCAGTGGTGGCTAGCCAATGCACAGACCTTCTGCTTCTTTTCAGCCTGCCGTTTCCTATGAATAAAGAAAGCTGCCCAAAGAATGGACTTATGAAACCAGGGTTAAAATCCAGCCATGGGTGCAATCTGAGTGAGCCAATACAGTTTGGACTCAGTTTTCCACTTGTAAACGGGAAAACGCAAAATGGCCAGTGTTGTGAGACACTGAGAAAACAATTGCAAAACACTCTAAAAATGGAACAAAAATGAAATGCCAAATGGACAAGTGTGCATAATAAAACAAAAAATATAAATAAATAATAAATTTCAGATCTGTTTCCTGGGAGTGACAGGATTGTGAGCATAGCAGCCACGGGGGATATAAAGGTCAGAGAGATAGCAGAATAGCAATGAAAGATCAGCATTAATAGATGGATTTGGCCTAAGTAGGAAGAATGATTGACATGCAGGTTTGTATGACAAGGGCAAGGATGCATGGATATGGGAAATAATAGACAGCAATTGCCAAAGTGATAGACAGCAGGGGGCACAGGAATGTCAGAAACATCCAGGGATTAAATTGAACCATAGGCCACAGACTGGGTCAGCAAGGCTATAGAAGAGCCTGGATGTATCCACTACCCATGAGGCCTGGAGTTTGCTTATCTGTTGAAGAACTTGGAAACTAGACAACATTGGCCTTCATTTATCATAAAGTTTCTAGCTGTCATGGTTGCTCAGAAATTATGAAAGCTAGAGTGGTAGAATACAGGACCAGGAATGGGGAGAATCAGGTCCCAACTTCCACTCATCTGTTTTCCTGGTTGGCTTTCAAACATTAGAAGCGGGAAACTGGCTAGGAAGCTGGCTAAGCCCCTGGACAACAAGGAACCAAAGGTTTGCTAAAAAAGGAGAATGCAAAGAAGCTGAATGAATTATTTGTATCTGTCTTCAGCACAGAAGATGTAGGGCAAATCCCTGTTTCTTAACTAAGGCAAAGAGTAGTGACAAGAGACACAGTTCTAGGACTTATTGACAAAACAAAAGCTGACAAGTTACTGGGTTTGGATAGCATCCACCCAAGAGTTCTTTAAGAATCCAAATTTAAAGCTGCTGAGTTTCTAACAAAAACAAATGTAGCTTGTCTCTAAGATCAGTCACCATAGCTGAGGACTGGAAAGTGATCAATGTAGCATCAATTTTTTTAAAAATATATCCAGGAGGATTTGGAAACCACAGGCTGATTAGCTTAAGTTCTGTTCTGGGGAAACAGGTGGAAAGCTTTGTTAAAGATAAAATTACAAAGCATCTAGAAGAACAAGTCTTGCTGAAGAAAAACCAGAATGGCTTCCACAGATGTAAATCTTTCCCAACTGATCTTTTAGAGTTCTTTGGGAGTATCAACAAACATATACCGTATTTTTTGCTCTATAAGACTCACTTTTTCCCTCCTAAAAAGGAATGGGAAATGTGTGTGCATCTTATGGAGGTAATGCAGGCTGCGTAGCTATCCCAGAAGCCAGAACAGCAAGAGGGATTGCTGCTTTCACTGCACAGTGATCCCTCTTGCTGTTCTGGCTTCTGAGATTCAGAATATTTATTTCCTTGTTTTTCTCCTCCCAAAACTAGGTGCGTCTTGTGGTCTGGTGCGTCATAGAGCGAAAAATACGGTGGATAGGGATGATCCACTAGATATTGTGTACCAGGGCTTTTGAAAAGATTTTGATAAAGTCCTCCACCAAAGATGCCTGAGTAAGCTTAGTGGTTGTGGGGTAAGAGGGTTTGGTTGCTCAAGCCTAGACTTTGAGATGGACTGATGTTATATATTTAAATGACGAGACATAAATAAAGATAAAAGAAGGGCAAGGAAATCACATGGGCAGGTCACTCACCATTCTTGTCAGCTCGTCGAAAAACCTGAAAAGACAAAAAATCCCATTCAGCAACACAAACTTGGGTGGGAAATTCTTTTTACACACATGTGTGTCTATAAAAATTAGTAACTCTTTCAACCAGCTCAATCCATATGCCAAGCCCTAATGAATTAAGCTCTAGTTACCCAGGTATCTCCAGACGTTAGCTTCTTTCTTGGTTTGTTACCGTAAAATACGGCAGGAAATGAGTGAAGAGCCCCAGAGTGAGGTAGATTCCTCTTCCATTAGTCCATTCGCACTAGTGTACATAGGGGGCGAAGAGGGGCAAAATCTCATTGTGCAAGCAAAAATCATTGTGCTGAGAGGAAGAGGGAATTGGATATTGTAATCTCTCATACTGATAATGAGTTTCTCACTATAAAGCAATACCAGATTGTTGCAAATATTGTGCGTTATTGCAATCACTTGCATGCTTTGATTTTATACTACACACCCACAGCCCGTTAGGTTTAGTTGAAAATATTTAAGTTTGATACTTGTTATTTAGCTGTGATTCCTGCATTGCAGGGGGCTGGACTAGATGGCCCTTTGTGTCCCTTCCAGCTCTGCAATTATACAATTCTGCAATTCTATGATATGATTTCCCTTCTGCATTATTGCAGTTCAGGACTGGGCTAATTTGACCATAGATGGGAGTTCCGCTGTCAGCACAGACTGAGCCCACCCACTCCCCCACAGATATTGGGATGATAGACAGTTACACTAGCACAAATGTGGAACATGGCTCAGAAGGGCAAGTGCGCTGTGTGTGCCGTGGTGAAGCATGTGGAGGATTCAATTTCATTGGAAGTAGCAGATTAGCAGGAGTAAAGGAACAGGCAACAAAGCCAAAACTAATGGGCAACATTTATAGGCACTGGAGTTCCACATGTTCATCCAAGTTACTGCATCAATAACTGAGCTGTGGGGTATCATCACTGGTGTTATTTCAGCACCAATATATCCACTGTTTTGTTGCTGGGCATTCCTATGTCACGCTGATTGTTTCTACCTAAACGGGGGGAGGGGGGCGGCTCTGCCATGGGACAGTTCATCTTACAAGAGCACAAAAATATGGCCTGGTGGCTAGAGGGATGGTTGGGAAAGAGTTTTTAGTTGCAAATTCAGAGAGCTGTTTCTAGCCTTTGCCTTATTTTTTGCTCTATAAGACTCACTTTTTCTCTCCTAAAAAGTAAGGGGAAATGTGTGTGCGTCTTATGGAGCGAATGCAGGCTGCGCAGCTGTCCCAGAAGCCAGAACAGCAAGAGAGATTGCTGCTTTCACTGCACAGTGCCCTCTTGCTGTTCTGGCTTCTGGGATTCAGAATATTTTTTTCCTTGTTTTCCTCCTCCAAAAACTTGTGGTCTGGTGCGTCTTATAGAGCAAAAAATACGGTAATTTTCAAGGCCCCCACGGAGGCTTGCCTGTGCTTCAACATAAGGCATTCAGGAGCATCCTTTCGCTCCTTTACACTTTACAGGTAAGAGCGCACAAGGGAGCCTCACAAAAAAAGAAAAACCTAGACTTCATCTCTGCTACATTACAGCTCATGTCTTTAAATTTTCAGCAGCTTTAAACAAAAGAGGATTCGGCTTAAAATACACCCGAACAAAACTTTTAAGTGCATTGCCTTTTGCTGTCAAAGGGGAACACACCCCTGAATCTGACAGCAGGAAAGAAACGAGATTCCCCCATACATAAATGCCTTTAACAGGAAAATCGTCCTATAGCATCTTAGAGGCTAACTGGCATAGAGTTTCAAAGATTACAACTGACTTCATCAGAAACAAAAATGATACCCTCATTTGGTAGGTAGGCATCAATACATATATAGACACACACTTTGTTCAGTTATGATTTTTTTCATGTTAGATTATTGTAATCAGTAATGGCTGCTGGGGAAGCATAGGTTGGATTGTGTTCCTGTCCTGGCTTCACTGTGCATCACTGCTGGGAAAGGGACAAGGTGGGGGGTAGTTTGGCGTAGTGTGGGCACAGCATCAGGAACATTGGGTTGGCTCTGTAGCTGCGACACACCAAGCATCCCACTGCCTTTCCCCCCTCCTTTCCAGTAGCTGGTAGTGGTGAAGAAGAGGAGGAGGAGGAGGAGGAGGAGTTTGGATTTGATATCCCGCCTTTCATTCCCTTTAAGGAGTCTCAAAGCGGCTAACATTCTCCTTGCCCTTCCTCCCCCACAACAAACACTCTGTGAGGTGAGTGGGACTGAGAGACTTCAGAGAAGTGTGACTGGCCCAAGGTCACCCAGCAGCTGCATGTGGAGGAGCAGAGACTCGAACCCGGTTCCCCAGATTACAAGACTACCGCTCTTAGCCACTACACCACACAGAAAGCAACACCTGTACCATCGAACGCGACTGATTGCAATGATCTGGTTAGTTAAACAATAAAATGCCATTCTCGTAATACTGCCCCTTTTGACCCTTTGCACCTGTACCTGCCTCCTAGAACATCTGTACGAGGCCACCACTCTTGCTTAGTTCAGACCCTTCTGGCCTCAAGACTGAATAGGCTGAAAGTTCTAAACTCACATCCAATTCACCCTTTCCTCAGTCTTCAACTTTATTCATAACTTTAATACGATTTAAGCAGTGGAGAAGCTGTAAATGCAGTCGATCAAGTTGCAGAAGAAGGATTGAATCTGGTTGAGATTTCAAAAAAATAAATAAAATAAAAATGGAATGGATTGAGTGAAAAGACCTCCAGCCTGCAATGCAAGGCATGCCCGAACACGTGAATTCTTAAAATGTGGATGGGGGGGAGGGCACACACAGGGTGCCCACCTCCAACATCCTCATGTATAATAATAATAATAATAATAATAATAATAATAATAATAATAATAATAATAATAATTTGTTATTTATACTCCGCCCATCTGGCTGGGTTTCCCCAGCCACTCTGGGCAGCTTCCAACAAAATATTAAAAATACATTAAAACAGCAGTAATTAAAAACTTCCCTAAACAGGGCTGCCTAAAAGTCAGCTAGTTGTTTATTTCCTTGACATCTGATGGGAGGGCGTTCCACAGGGCAGGTGCCATAACCAAGAAGGCCCTCTATCTGGTTCCCTGTAACCTCACATCTTGCAGTGAGGGAACCGCCAGAAGGCCCTCGGAGCTGGACCTCAGTGGGGGTGGAGACGCTCCTTCAGGTATACTGGGCTGAGGCCATTTAGTATAGGTCAGCACCAACACTTTGAAGTGTGCTCGGAAACGTACTGGGAGCCAATGTATTTCACTCCCCCACCCTCAGGAGTCTCCAAAAGATCCGTGTTCAGTGGGGAATGTTTGCAGGGGTCTATTATTCACACTCACTTGATCAAGGACTTGTTTAGCTATGCAGCAGAGTCCAATTATATATAAGTGCAAAATAACTAATTCACAACAGCAGTCACTGGAGATATTATATATTTCTATTAGCATTTGCATTAATCTTTCTCTGAAGCTTTTGTGTGAAGTATGGTCACTTTAAGGTACTATATCTGGTGAAGGGACGTGGGTGACACTGTGGTCTCTACTGAGCCTCTTGGGCTTGCTGATCGGAAGGTTGGCAGTTCGAATCCCCGCGATGGGGTGAGCTCCCATTGCTCTGTCCTAGCTTTTGCCAAACAAGCAGTTAGAAAGCATATCAGTGCAGGTAGGTAAATAAGTACTGTTGTGGCGGGAAGGTAAACAACATTTCTGTGCGCTCTGGTTTCCGTCACAGTGTTCCATTGCGCCAGAAGCGGTTTAGTCGTGCTGGCCCCATGACACCCCCAACGTGTCACCCCCAACGACACGATCTCAAGATGGAAGGGGAGGGAACAGCTGCAGTCGCCTGCGATTCCTGCGCAATGTTTGCCATCTTGCCAAAGGTTGCAGGCAGCTTTACCTGCAGCAATTGCATGTTGATTGCCCTTTTAAAAGACAAAGTCCAGCAACTGGAGGAACGTGTAGCTACGCTCCAAAGAATTAGAGAGCTGGAGCTCTTCTTGGAAGCAACAGAGCACACCGTCTCCACCAGGGAGGAGACAGGGGACTCCCCTGAGAAGGAGGCTAGTTCACCAACACAGGAGCCAGATATATGGAGAAACGTGACTCAAAGAAGTAGGAGGCCCAGGGTTCACTCTGATTGTTTAGAAATACACAATCGCTTTGAGGTCCTCTCCCCTAGCATGGAAGACGAAGAGCAGACTCCATTTGAGGATCTCTCCCTCATTACAGTCGATCAGGTATATGAAGACGAGCAGCAAAGTCAGTCCTCAGGGAATGTGCAGGCGACCTTGGAATGGACAGCTCACGGAAGAACCCCGACCAAACCCAAGAGGAGGCGTGTAGTGGTGATAGGGGATTCCCTACTGAGGGGAACAGAAGCAGTGATCTGTGGGCCTGACAAGATGTCTCGCGAAGTGTGCTGTCTCCCCGGGGCTAAGATCCAAGATGTAACTGAACGACTGCAAGGAATCATAAAACCCACTGACGAATACCCCTTCCTCTTGGTTCATGTGGGAACCAATGACACTGCAAGCAATAGCCTCCAGAAGATCAAAAGAGACTACGAGGCTCTCGGCAGGAAATTGAAGCAACTAAATGCACAAATTGTCATCTCGTCTGTCCTCCCAGTTGAACGACGTGGCCCAGGGAGAGAGGGGAAAATAGTGGAAGTGAACAGCTGGCTTCGCAAATGGTGTAAACAGGAACGGTTTGGATTCTTAGATCACGGACTGCAGTTTCTTGAAGATGGACTTCTGGCAAGTGATGGGCTGCACCTCACAACGGTTGGGAGAAATGTTTTTGCCAAAAATCTCAGAAACCTCATCAGGAGGGCTTTAAACTGACTAATGTGGGGGAGGGAGACAGTGCTCCTGAAGGTAGGAGTCTATCAATTAATGAAGATGATCATCCAAATGTCATAGACCAAATGGAGCAAACAGCACGCGGACCTAGTGGAGGGAGGAAAAAATCCTTAAATAAGAGACACGGGGGAATGATTAATGGACTTCAATGTCTGTACACTAATGCGCAAAGCATGGGAAATAAACAAGATGAGCTTGAGCTCTTGGTACAGCAAACTAAATATGACATAATAGGCATCACTGAAACCTGGTGGGATAAGTCCCACGATTGGAATGTAATAATGGAGGGATACAATCTATTTCAGAGAAACAGACCAGACAAGAAAGGAGGAGGAGTGGCGTTATATGTCAGGGGTGTGTATACCTGTGAAGAGATCCAAGATTTAGAACCTCAAAGCCAAAGTGAGAGCATTTGGGTCAAAATTAAGGGAGAGAAGAATAACAGAGACCTCATTGTGGGAGTTTACTATAGATCCCCAAGCCAAACGGAGGACATAGATGATGCCTTCCTGGAACAGATGGCCAAGCATGCAAAAGGAAGGGAGATAGTAGTAATGGGGGACTTCAATTACCCGGATATTTGTTGGACGTCAAACTCAGCCAAGAGCATAAGGTCAAACAGATTCCTCACTGGCCTTGCAGACAACTTCATTGTCCAGAAAGTGGGAGAAGCAACAAGAGGAACAGCCATTTTAGACCTGGTCCTAACCAATGTTGATGACCTGGTTAGTGGGGTAGATGTGGAAGGATCATTAGGCGCGAGTGATCATGCTCTTCTGAAGTTTACTATACAGCGGACAGTAGCAGCCAAGCATACTAGGACTCAATTTCTTGACTTTAAGAAAGCCGACTTCATAAAACTTAGGGAAGTGCTGGGTGAGATCCCATGGACAGCAATACTAAAAGGAAAGGGAGTTCATGATGGCTGGGAGTTTGTTAAGACGGAGATAGTAAAAGCACAACGTCAGGCAATACCAATGAGACGAAAACATGGAAGGTGCCTAAAGAAACCAGGGTGGCTATCTAAAGAACTTTTAACTGAATTAAGATTAAAAAAGGATGTGTACAAAAAATGGAAAAGGGGGGAAACCACCAAAGAGGAATTCAAACAAATAGCCAGCACGTGTAGACACAAAGTCAGAAAAGCTAAAGCACAGAATGAACTCAGGCTTGCTAGAGAGGTTAAAAGCAACAAAAAAGGCTTTTATGGGTATGTTCGTAGCAAAAGGAAGAACAAAGAAACAGTGGGGTCACTCAGAGGAGAAGATGGTGAAATGCAAACAGGGGACACAGAAAGGGCTGAACTCCTCAATGCCTTCTTTGCCTCAGTCTTCTCCGATAAAGAAGACAATGCCCGACCTGAAGAATTTGAAGCAAATGATTCAGCAAAGGAAACACAGCCCAGAATAACTAAGGAGATAGTACAAGAATATTTGGCTAGATTAGATGTATTCAAGTCTCCAGGGCCAGATGAACTGCATCCAAGAGTATTAAAAGAACTGGCAGATGTGATCTCAGAACCACTGGCAGTCATCTTTGAGAATTCCTGGAGAACAGGCGAAGTCCCGGCAGACTGGAGGAGGGCAAATGTTGTTCCTATTTTCAAAAAGGGGAAAAGAGAGGACCCAAATAATTACCGTCCAGTCAGTCTGACATCAATAGCAGGGAAGATTCTGGAGCAGATCATTAAGCAAACAGTCTGTGAGCACCTAGAAAGGAATGCTGTGATCACCAATAGTCAGCATGGATTTCTGAAAAATAAGTCATGTCAGACTAACCTGATCTCGTTTTTTGACAGAATTACAAGCCTGGTAGATGAAGGGAACGCAGTGGATGTAGCCTACCTTGATTTCAGCAAAGCATTTGACAAGGTGCCCCATGATATTCTTGTAAAGAAGCTGGTAAAATGCGGTCTTGACTATGCTACCACTCAGTGGATTTGTAACTGGCTGACTGACCGAACCCAAAGGGTGCTCATCAATGGTTCCTCTTCATCCTGGAGAAGAGTGACTAGTGGGGTGCCACAGGGTTCTGTCTTGGGCCCGGTCTTATTCAACATCTTTATCAACGACTTGGATGATGGACTCAAGGGCATCCTGATCAAATTTGCAGATGACACCAAACTGGGAGGGGTGGCTAACACCCCAGAGGACAGGATCACACTTCAAAACGACCTTGACAGATTAGAGAACTGGGCAAAAACAAACAAGATGAATTTTAACAGGGAGAAATGTAAAGTATTGCACTTGGGCAAAAAAAATGAGAGGCACAAATACAAGATGGGTGACACCTGGCTTGAGAGCAGTACATGTGAAAAGGATCTAGGAGTCTTGGTTGACCACAAACTTGACATGAGCCAACAGTGTGACGCGGCAGCTAAAAAAGCCAATGCAATTCTGGGCTGCATCAATAGGAGTATAGCATCTAGATCAAGGGAAGTAATAGTGCCACTGTATTCTGCTCTGGTCAGACCACACCTGGAGTACTGTGTCCAGTTCTGGGCACCACAATTCAAGAAGGACACTGACAAACTGGAACGTGTCCAGAAGAGGGCAACCAAAATGGTCAAAGGCCTGGAAACGATGCCTTATGAGGAACGGCTAAGGGAGCTGGGCATGTTTAGCCTGGAGAAGAGGAGGTTAAGGGGTGATATGATAGCCATGTTCAAATATATAAAAGGATGTCACATAGAGGAGGGAGAAAGGTTGTTTTCTACTGCTCCAGAGAAGCGGACACGGAGCAATGGATCCAAACTACAAGAAAGAAGATTCCACCTAAACATTAGGAAGAACTTCCTGACAGTAAGAGCTGTTCGACAGTGGAATTTGCTGCCAAGGAGTGTGGTGGAGTCTCCTACTTTGGAGGTCTTTAAGCAGAGGCTTGACAACCATATGTCAGGAGTGCTCTGATGGTGTTTCCTGCTTGGCAGGGGGTTGGACTCGATGGCCCTTGTGGTCTCTTCCAACTCTATGATTCTATGATTCTATGATTCTATGACACAGAAAGCTGTCTGTGGACAAACGCCAGCTCCCTTGGCCTGAAGTGAGATGAGCACCACACCCTATAGTTGCCTTTGACTGGACCTAACCATCCAGGGGTCATTTACCTTACCTGACCTTATATCTGGTGACTCATTAAATTGCAAATGTGAAAATGGGGAGGTGGGAGAATCTCTGGAGTCTTCTCAAATTCTTCTTTCCATGCCTTTCCATCACAGTTTCACATCTGATGTTTCACTTTCTGCTGGGGGAGACAGTAGGAAGACCCAGACCACCAGCATAGGCTGCTACTGAGACAGTAAATTAAAATCCACTCTTCTGCAGCAACTCATATAAATCTATCCTGCTGAGACAAGCTCCCTCTCATTAGCTGCTCTCGTTCCCCACTTGCGAGGTCATACTAATATTTGAATTTGTCCCAGTTGCCAGAAGTATCTTCATGAAATTGTTTTTAAAATGATAAAAGCATTCAATACAGGAAGCCAATTTTCTGGGGAAATGAGGGTCATGGAAGAATCCAGTTCTACATTTCGTGCATGATACATGCTGCAATCTATAATGATCTCTTTTGTGACTGTCAGAAGAATGTGAATCATTAGAAACAGGAATTTAAAAATGATTTGGTGGCTGGCTCTCCTCCCTCACTCTCACATCTTCAAAGCAGATGGACCACACTACCCTTATCTCTCCACTTGCTGGTATGGACTGATATAATCAGGACACACTTGGCTTTCTTCAGTTGCACTGAAAAGATAGTAATGTATCATGCTCATTTGTAAAAAGCTGACACAGACACTGCAGTATTATAATGGACAAAGCTTCCAAGTTGCTTTTTCGCTGGTGTGCATTCAAGAGACTCAGTTTGCTGCACTGACGGACTTGTAGCCTACAGAGTCATGGCTGTTCAGGGATGACTCACAAGAGCTGCCGTGGGGGTGTTCTGTAGCAGATCACCAGATAAGTGGTCTTCTCTTCTCTTCTCTTCTCTTCTCTTCTCTTCTCTTCTCTTCTCTTCTCTTCATTTATTATTTTTATTTCTTTATTGCTCTTAAAAAAACAGTATCAGTTCCACAACTCCATTTCCATGTGGGGATGTGCAAGGCAAGACCTTGATGCAACAAAAGAGTTGAATTATGTGGAAATGGGAGGCAATCCCAGGTGTAGCAAGTCAGGGCTGTCTTAAGCATATGTGGCGCCGGGTGCAAAGATCTGCCAGGCACCCCCCCCCCCGGTTGCCCAGTTCCATGTGCACAGGAGGGCAGAAAAGCTCGCCATGGACTCAACTCTCGGGCCCCGGACTCGGTGTGGCACCCCTGAGAGCCCGGTGCCCAGGTGCCCCCCACCCCTAGTGCCTATGGGTAAGATGGCCCTGTAGCAAGGTCCCAAGCCATGAGCTTTATAGGTTAGAACCATAACTTTTAACTGATCAAGAGGCAGTGAAGGTTTTAGCATTGGTGTAATATGTTTGTAATGCCCAGTTGCAGCTGGAACTCTTACCACTATACTCTGCACTAAACAATGTTTCTGGGCTATCTGCAAAAGCAGCCCCACATACAACATGCTTTAGTAGTCCAGATGGGAGGTTACCAGAGTCAAATCTGTCAATTTCAGTTGCTCTTAGTTTCTCATCTTTCCAGTCTTGACTTCTCTACATTTCTACATTTGTTTGTGATATATGTATCTTTATATCACAATATAATCCACTCTACCACAATATATATCCAGTCTTCCTGGAAATTCACCAGCATTCTATTGCAAATTTCTCCTAATATACAGATTTGTGTATGGAATTAATACGTCATTTTTAGGAGTATAAGCATTCTTAGACACACTTTACTGTAGGATATGCATTTTTGTACACATTATTTGGCTAGAGAACTGCATTGTAAAGTTCAGAAAAGTGTGAATTTCAGAGGATGGATGTTTCCCCCCCAATTCATATAGTTTATCAGAAAGTGCAAAGTAGGTAAGTTCAGCTTTAAGTGTGAACTGGATCAAATCTAGCCTCCATCCCTTACAAGAATAGTAAGGCTATCCCCATCAGATAGAGTCATATTTGACATATTAGCCAGTTATTCCCTCCCTGCTAGAAGGAAAAGATTCAGAGTGGACAAGCTTACAAGCAGTCAAATTAAGCCTTCCAAACACTTTGTCCACGTTCTTGGGCCCTATCAGCTGAAGTTCATCCATCATCACAGGACCAGGCAGTGCTTTAGAACACATTCACAGACTGACTGCAAAAACTACAGAATCTAAATTGTGGTGGATGCAAGTGGTTTTATCCTTAACATGCTTTTGTTTCCTATGCTAGAACTTTTGTTAGGATCTTGACACTCATGAAGTGCTCCATTTCAAATGCCTTCTGATTGGTTTATTTAATTCGGAGTTAAAGACTTTTCCAGTCCAAGGAACAACTCAGCACAACCTTTGAAGCTGCTGCAGGAAAGTAAATCTGTTCTCATCTTGCCAGTGTTAGGTAATGGCTTCCTGGGGGAGACAACCAGCAATGCTATCTTAGCACAAAAATATCAATCTGCATTCTCAAAGAGTCCATTAGCCAGATTTAAGAGAGTTTTGCATCTAAATAAGGAAACTTTTTTATCCACTAGGGATCTTTCTAAGTTTTAGAAGAAAACATTCCCCATGCAAAATGAATTTCTCAGTGGGCTTGCTTCCTTGAGTGTTTATTTCTTAATGATTTGCTCTCAAGATCTAAGGGATATACAAGTGCCTGGACTTACATGCCCTATGTGTGCAGGATTGAAATTTCCCTGTGAGGATCTATGAGAGTTGGGATGTGCCTAGTAGAGTCACTATCCTTTTCCCCCTTTTTGAGAGTGGATGCCCAAGTTTGGTTAGTGTGGGTTACTATATCTACCATTCTACATGGTACCCAGCCATCTTTCCCTAACTTATACAAGTTAAATCTCTTGCATTTGGGGGCAAAGGCTGAGGAAGATGTACCTTGACTCTAATGCACATACACTGCTATGTACTTTAATCAATATTTACATGCCATGTAGTGCACACCCCAGTGAGTGGTAGAAACCCTGATTTGCAATCCTCAGTAACCAATCCCCTGTTTTGCCAGGTAAGGCTGGGAGAGTGTCTTCTCTGAACCCCTGCAGAGCCACTGCCAATCAGGGTCAAGAATACTGAGCTAAATAGACCAATGGTCTCACTCAATATAAGGCAGCTTCCTCCGTTCGTATGACAATGACATCCCTCCCACCCAGCCCCAGCAGCATCTCTTTATACAAAAGAAAAAAAACTGTTAAAAACGAGAGGGCACATAGGTCAGGTTACTGCTGAGAAAATTTATACAGCAAAGAGCAGATGGGCCGTTTTCATCATATGCGATGTGAAGTGTGTGTGGAGCTTCCGCATCATTCCTTGGTACGAGAATAGCAGAGTGACACGCAGGTCACATTTCCATTCGGGAAGTGTTAGAGGGTATGTGACAAGTGTAAAGAGGGAGGCATGTACCTTTTGGTGCCCAAGTGACAAGTGAGCGTGGGTGGTAGATTGCAGTTCAATTATAGGAACTGTGAAGTGCGGGGTGGTGTGGGCATGCATGCACATGGTCAGGGCTGGCCTTGCCATTAGGCAGGGTGAGGTGACTGCTTCAGGCAGCTGATTTTGAGTGTCATGAAGAGGCAGCAAACTTTTAATTGTTTAATTTATTATTATTAAATGTTTCAGCCAGGGAAAAGGAGAGGCGCTTGTGGGATTTTCTGGCATAAGTTTATCTGGCCTTCGATACCATGCATCTTGTGGGGGGGGGCATTTTCTGCTCTGGCTCAGGCAGCAGAATACCCTGGGCTGGCCAAGCTCAGAAGCAACATTATGAACAAATAACAACTCTACAAGCAGAGGCTAGTAGCAGCCCACTGAAAGGTGTCTCCTTCTCTTCCCCTGCTTCCTTGCAATCAAAACAACAGTAACAAACTCCTTTCCACCAAGCCCTTTCTTTCTCAGGTTCATTTCTTCTCCACTGCTCAACAAAGCCCCAGATCTGCTGATCTCTGGATATCTGCAAGATTGGTTTCTCACCAGTAATTATTACTCAGCACATTCCATTACCTAGTTGTGCATTTTGCAGCCGTTTGTGTGTTGGTGTTTAAATGAGAAACACAAAGTTTCAGGAAATTGCTCAGAGAGGCAACAACTGTTCATTACTGAAAGCGATATGAACGTCCTGAGCCTGAGGTGAATCAAAAGTGTAGCTTTAATGTTAAGAAATATGGTCGGGAAACAGGGGGTAAGCGAATGGCACAGGAACACAGCACACAGCCGCCCTGTCCCCATGTTTGATCTTTTCAAAGCTCCCTTTCTCCTTTTGTGAAGAACCACGCAAAGAACTTCGTGGGACATCAGCTACTAAGACGCGCTTAGCAAGGAGGGGGTGCTAATAAGTGGGTCACTGCAGTTTCTGCAGTTTCTGAGGTTTTAATGAGGTATGGATTCGTTGGGGATTCTTCAGTTACAGTTTTTTGGTGTATCAAAGTCTCCCCTCCCCCTTTTAGTTTAATTCTTTCCCTGCTCTGTTATGTTTTTAGTCGTGGTCTGCTTATTGTTGCATATATCTGCTCACTTACAGCACCTGTGATTTTAAAACTCTTAAATTCTTTAGACAGTGCAGTCACTGAACAATTAACAAAGCCCATCCTGGATCATACACTATTTTTTTTTTATTTAAGCAGAGATTCGTAGCTGGAAACACTTTTATTAGTGAGTGGCAGTGCTCACCTGACCTCCAGTCAGCCTTGTTATTGCTTAATGGGAGGCAGAGGGGGAGGACAAGGTGATGGTCAGATCATTGGGTAGCAAATGGTAGGAGCATTGGATTGACTCCACTAGTGCATTTGCACTAAACTTGCCACCGCCTTCCTCCTTCCCCTCCCAATACCAGTAAGCAGCAGCAATGCATTAACTCCAAAGAAGAATGCTCCAAGAGGGGTATTATGGCATGACTGCAATCAGGTGGTCAGGTGAGTCTGTTAGCCCCATCATGACATCCACAAGTAGGCAAAGGTAGATATCACTGAGTGATGCCAAAGATAAAGAAGCTATTGCATTGCGCTGGAAAGAACATTGCCAGCATCTCCTTAACCCATAGCTGTCAACGTTTCCCCCTTTTAAAGAGAAATTCCCTTATTCCGAATAGGATTCCTCACAAGAAAAGGGAAAAGTTGACAGCTATGCCTTAACTGCAACTCCCCCTGTAGCTGCCGAGGTCCTCTCACAAATTCCGCAAAAACAAATTAGAGATGAGCTTGCAGTATTGCCAAATCTGGGGGAGTTGTGTACAGATATTAACCAACTGAAAAACAACAAAGCCGGCGGACTGATGGGATACCTGCCAAAGTCTTCAAAGTGGGCGGAATTGAACTTATACAACAACTTCACAAGCTCATCGGGGGAAATCTGAGAGAGAGAGGAGATCCCAGCAGACTTTAGGGGTGCCAAAATTATGAATCTCTTTTTTAAAACGTGATAGAATGGATTGCAGAAACTATCGATGCATCTCTTTATTAACTGTGGCCAGCAAAATTCTTGCAAGGATCTTAGCAAACCGTCTCCTAACTATGTATATCTGAAGCTACCCTTCTTGAATCCCAAAATGGTTTTCAGCCTTCTAGGGGACACTGGACATGATTTTCACAGCTTCAAGAAAAATGTGAAAAGCAAAACCAACCCCTATGTATGACATTTATTGACCTGACTAAGGCCTTCAACACTGTAAATCATAAAGCCCTGTCACATAGCTGTCAACGTTTCCCTTTTTTAAAGGGAAATTCCCTTATTCCAAATAGGATTCCTTGCAAGAAAAGGGAAAAGTTGACAGCTATGCCCTGTGGACTGTCCTTCTGAAAATCGGCTGCCCAGATAAATTTGTGAACATCATTCAGCTCCTCCATGATACTATGACAGCAACAATCGCAGATAACAATGACTCCCAAAGTGAACCATGCACAGTTCAGGTGTTAAACAGGGTTGTGTTATCGCCCCAACTCTATTCATTATTTTCATTGCCATGATCCCACACATTGTCAAGGGGAAACTTCCCACTGAATTAGATATCATATATCGAACAGATGGGAAGCTCTTTCATCTGAGTAGGCTGAAAGCAAAGAGTGAGGTTACCATAACTTCCGTCATAGAGCTTCAGTATGCTGATGACAACGTAGTGTGTGCACACTCAGAGGATGACCTCCAAACCATCCTAAATATCTTTGCAGAAGCTTATGAAAAGCTTGGCCTTTTGCTCAACATCCAACAAGCAAGCACAAAACAACCCCTCTGCAGCACCACAAATCCAATTCAATGGTGTAACGTTGGAAAGTGTCAATCACTTCTCCTACCTGGGCAATTATCTTTCCACAAGGGCCAACACTGATGCCAAAATCCAGCATCACCTGAGCTCTGCGAGTACAGCTTTCTCCCAACTGAAGTGTAGAGTGTTTAAGGAGAGGACCGGGACATTCAAGGGAAACCAAAATGCTTGTTTACAAAGCTATTGTACTACCAACCTTACTGTACACTTGTGAAACATGGACCACTTATAAACACCATCTCCAACTCATCGAAAGATTCCATCAGTGGTGTCTCTGAAAAATTCTACATATCACTTGGGAAGACAGGCGAACTACTGCCAGTGTACTGGAAGAAGCAAAGATTACCAGTGTCGAAGCAATGATTCTTCAACATCAACTTCATTGGACTGGTCATGTTGTTCGGATGCCTGGTTATCATATTCCAAAGCAACTACTCTATTCCGAACTTAAACATGGAAAGCATAATGCTGGTGGTCAGCAAAAGAGGTTTAAAGACTCTCTCAAGGCAAATCTAAAAAAAGGTAGGATAAACACTGACAATTGGGAGACACTGGCCTGCAAGAGCTCCAGTTGGAGAACAGCCTTTACCATGGACTTTGTCATGGACTTTGAAGATGCTTGAACTCAGGATGAAAGGGAGAAATGAGCTAAGAGGAAGGCACATTTGGCAAACCCTCACCATGATCAACTCCTGCCCAGAAACCTATGTCCCCAATGTGGAAGGTCGTGTGGATCCAGAATTGGCCTCCACAGCCACTTATGGACTCACTGTTAAGACCGTGTTCATGGAAGACAAGCTTACTCAGCTATGAGTGATCGCCAAAGAAGAAATAAGGTTGTGCGGAACCCACCTCTGAAATACCTGCCCCCAAGGAAGCTTGCTTGCCGCCAGCTCAGTTGCCTTTGGGGCACAAAGCAAATACCTTTTTTAATTTTCCCAGGACTGTTGAAATTGCTTTTATCCTGCTGCTATCCTACTTTTTTATTGCTTTTGCAGTTTTAATTTGTTTCAAATTAGTTTCAACTATTTGCAGTTGTGCTAAAATGTGAGCCAGCCTGGGAATAGAAATACTGAAAGACAGGTTACAAATCTTTTAAATAAATTAGTCGACGATACAAGTCTACAATTTTCTCAGCGCCATCATTAGATTCAGCAATTTATTTTTGCTCTTTCATTGTTGTATATCTTTCTCCGACATTGAGCTTCAATTGCCCTGCTGTTAGTGCTGTTTGGTTAGAACTTTCCCCTTATCGGTTTCTAGATTTAAGACTTACATTGTTCTAATAGGAAATGGGTTTAAAACAAACAAACAAACAAAACTAAACCAAACCAAACCACTTTGGGAGTCATTATAACTGCCATTCACTCATTTAGGCTGCAATCCTATGCCTACTTCTTGACAGTAAACCCCTCTGAAACCAACAGAAGTTACTTCTGAGTAGCTATGCATGAGATTGCACTATTAGGACACAATCCTAACCTCCTCCCACTGCCACCAGGGCTTTGTGGAGTGGCGGGGCCACTGTGGCATCTGCAGGGCATCCATGGCAGAAGGTGAGGGAGGCAAAGTGACTGGGCCCAATCTGGGTTTCATCACTGGCACAGCTATCAGGCCTGAATCGGGTCCAATGACTTCACACAATGGCAGTAAGAATGGCTCAGGATCCAGCAGACCCCATGCCAGTTCAGCCATGTCACCCCTTCCCCACCTTCATCCGTCTCTATTTTGGGCAGCTGGCAGGGGGCTGCGCTAGGCCTTGTGTTGTCTCTGGCAGTCGCAAGGCCTGCAGCGGCCTTTCAGGGGCTGTGCTAGGTGATTTTGGATTGTGTCCAGCGGCCGCCAGGCCTGGCGTGACCTTCTCATGGCTGCTCAGCCTCACGTCATCTGGACAAGCAGCATCTCATGAGCAGAAGGCCAAAGACTGCAAAGGTAAGAGAGGGGAGGGGAGAGGGGGTGATCAGGCAGGTGAGGAAGGGGTCAGCAGCAGGGAGGGGGAGAATGACTGAGATGTGGGATGGAGGGGGTGTACCAATTTTTTCTCACAAAATGTTGGAGGGTATGTCATTTTCATTTTTAATTACCATTATTAAATATTTCAATACACCTTTTGTCTTTTACTGCACACACACTATTACGACTAGTTTTCTCTCCCCCCCCCCCAGCCCACCTACAAATATGTCCTCTTTTTGGATCTTTGAAATATGGCAACCCTATTTCTGGTAGTTATAAACTTCCGTCCCCAAAGGGGTGGGGGTCTTGCATTTTGCTTCTCACTATAGTCGTTGAATTTTTTATATTTGTTAAAGTATTCACAGAATATCTTCTGCAAATCATATCTTCACTACAGACTTAATAACTGGTCTTTAACTATGAAGTTAATTTCATCTAATGAAAGCCTGTGAATGTTAGTTCAGTTGTAGAGGTTGGAGGGAGAGGAATCTCTAAATACGAATTCTCAGCATTTTACCAAACTAGAATTCCCAGGGTTATTTGCTGGCCAGCTGAAAACAATTTGTTACATAACATGGATAGTATGACTTGCCGGTGCAATCTGATGAACCCAGAAATAAGCCCCTACTGAGTCCAATGGAACTTAACAGTGCAATCTTAATCATGCATACTCTGAAGTCCTATTTAATAGGGCTTACTGCCAGGTAATGTGGGTTAGGATCTCAGCCTTCCTTCCTAGTAAGTGTGCATAGGACTGCAGCTTCTGTGAATGCTTTTAAGAGGACCGTTGTCCAATGAGGATTTGCTTTCCCTTGACTCTGGAACTTTCACAAGCTCAAAAGTGACCCAGACTTTGGTGCAATTCTCTTCAGTCTCTCAAATAACTCTCCTAGCACAAAAGTTCATTACCTGAATGGTGATTCAACTTTCTTTGCAGGTAGCCGAATATGTAATAATGAATGCAAAAAAGGGAGTGTTTCATGCACTGAGTTTGTTTTCTTCCTGTGTAAAATTACTGCTCATCAGTTGTTTTTCTGCAAGAGCAGCTGTTGGCAGGGCAATAATAGTATCTTGCAGTGTGTTGGCATTTCATATCCCCTGTGTGGGTACAGGGAGGTTGCAGACCGCAGGTGGGATGTATTATCCCTCATTTGCTAATTTAAAAACCCCTGTCTATTGTACACTGTCTGGCTAGGTTGAAATGTCCAAGAGCAACACATATACACAAAAAAGGAAGCACTTACAGCTGTACATGGCAGAGAGATGGCATTTCCTTACAAACTCCCACTTGTCCTTTACATTCGCAGCATGCATCCTCTTATTAAATATGAATTGGCCTGACAGCTGCTCTTCCTTTTGATTCACAATCCTTGAAATAGCAAGGCTACTAGTCAAGGTTGCTGTCCTAAGAGCCTGAGCAACTTGTAGGAAAAGGCCCTCTGATCTACTTGCGCTGTAAATTCTTGAGGAAGCACCATCTGTCAAGCTAGGACAGACTGTTTGGTGGTTCAAGGGCTGTGAAGCAGGAAACATTGCCCAGTAAGGACTCTGCTCTGCCATCTCTCCCATCCTCCTTGGCTAAATGAATTGCAGATTTAGGACTCAGCTACATGTATGGAAGTGAGAGCTGGACCATAAAGAAAGCTGATTGCCAAAGAATCGATGCTTTTGAATTATGGTGCTGGAGGAGACTCGTGAGAATCCCATGGACTGCAAGAAGATCAAACCTATCCATTCTTAAGGAAATCAGCCCTGAGTGCTCACTGAAAGTACAGGTCGTGAAGCTGAGGCTCCAATACTTTGGCCACCTCATGAGAAGAGAAGACTCCCTGGAAAAGACCCTGATGTTGGGAAAGATGGAGGGTACTAGGAGAAGGGGATGACAGAAGACGAGATGGTTGGACAGTGTTGTCAAAGCTACCAGAATGAGTTTGACCAAACTGCAGGAGGC
This sequence comes from Podarcis vaucheri, assembly GCF_965113315.1. NCBI lineage: Eukaryota > Metazoa > Chordata > Lepidosauria > Squamata > Lacertidae > Podarcis > Podarcis vaucheri. The sequence goes on from NC_138764.1 coordinate 77,598,956, forward strand.
AGTGGAAGACAGGAGTGCCTGGAATGCTCTGGTCCATGTGGTCACAAAGAGTCGGACATGATTAAATGACTAAACAACAGCAACATTTGTAAAGAAAAAGCGTTGTACAGTCAAACCTCAGAAGTCGAACATAATCCGTTCCGGAAGACAGTTCAACTTCTGAAACGTTTGACAACCAGAAACTGAAAGCGGAAGTCTCAATACAATAGGGAAACTGAAAATGGAAGTCGCGTAGCATGTTTGGCTTCTGAAAATTGTTTGAAAACCACAACAGTTACTTCCGGGTTTTTGGCGTTCGGGAGCCGAAACGTTCCAAAACAGAGGCATTCGGGAACCGAGGTTTGACTGTATATATGTTATAACACTGTGACACCAGATGGCACCTGTCTTTCGCCAATGTGATTTCCCATAACAAAGTTTACAATGTGTTTAACTGAAAGATGTGTCTAGATCCAGCCTTAGTCTCAAAGCTCCCCAGTGCCATTCAAACCATGAGCACCTACTGGATGAATGTAGTTACTTGTTCAACCTCATAAATCTATAAGGGATGCATTGTGCACTGCTGTGAGTGGTAGAAGTCGTGCTGGACTGTAGCGTTGTCAAATTTTGGAAGACACATTTTCTGATTCTGTGCCAAGTGTTTGGAGTACTGCATGTATCAGACTATTGGGAAAAAGTTCCCCTTCTCATTTGCCTCTCATTTTTTACCATTTCCCCTCTGACTAATTTCCAGTTGTGTTAGTCTGGGTGACACAAGGAGAAAAAGAAAAGTTCAACAAGAAGGAAGCTGTCATGGCTTGAGTTAATGCAAGCATAAATTTCGACGTGTGAAATGATAACCTGCCATCCTATCTTATCTAGATTCCTTAGAACGAAGAATGCTAATAATAGCAATCTCAATTAGTACTATCTTGATGCCTAAGAATGGACAACTGAATGACAGCTGCAATCCTCTCTCTACAGCAGCCAATGTTAGCCCCCTGGCTACACAATTAAATATTTGCACATAGTTGCAATATACTGTATTAGCTTTCTGTGTGATGATAAGAGCCAAGATTTTGCAGTAGCTTCTTTTAAAAAAGCAACAAGTCGCTAAATGTATTTCCTAAAAATTAACTTTTTCGTTTGCTGGGCCAGCCAATCAAAGCATTGGACTACTCCTGTTCGATCACCAGGTTGGGGGAGGGGGTGGGAATTCAGTCTGGTTCATATTTTGGAGTAAGCCTGCCTAATCTGCACTTCCCAAAATAATATGTTGACTGAAACATAGTTATCCTTCATTTTTTCCCCTTCTGCATATTTTGTGCCACATCTTGTCAGTCAAATAATGCGCATCAAAATGTGTATGTTAAAAGTGTGAATAAAAAGACATAGTAGTGAAAATGCAAAAGTGCAGTATATTAGGAGAAATTGCTTGCAAAAAATGTGTACATTAAGGCAATGCTGCACACACACAAAATGTATTTTTTTTGAGAAATTCATATTAAAATGCTGACAACTTTTATTTTACTAATAAGAGGCAAATTCATTTCACACAAAAAGTTGCTTAATGATGTTCAGTGCCTTCAAACGCAGCTATGGAAGGGGACTGTTTTGAACATAGGAGTAGCAAGGGTGCTTAATCTTTCTGCTACCTGCTAGATTTTTTTTTTAAAAAAATTGTTTTTATTAAAGATTTTCTTCGTTTACAAAAGTACATGCATTGTCTCTTTTTCAGGTTGTAATTTCTGCTCCAAGATGACCCAAAAGTTTTTTTTTTTTCGGTATTCAAATTCCCCTTACAGGATTTCCAAGCAAACAGCACTTCTGGAATGGGGACAATTTCAAGCACAAAAACAGGAGGAGGGGAAAGGGTTATCCACCCCTCAGCTTCTCTAGTCAAAATAGCCCCCTCACACAAGTAGCAATATACTGACAAGGTGAAGAAAAGCAGCTGTGGGAGGGGGCTATTTCAAGCTGAGAAGCAACAGGGGGAAGAGGTGATTAACCCTTTGTCCTCCTACTGCTTTTTGTATTTGTCCCTAAGACCTAGAATTTCCATTCTGACAGTGTTCATTCACTTGCCGACCAGTTAAGAAAACAGGCACTGCCAAAATGCCCTTGGAAATTATTTGAAAAGTGCTGCTTCCCTGTCTAAGTTGGGTCAAATGTTCTCATCTCATGCCCCCTCCTGCTATTTCCCTTCCTAAGAAGCCAACGCGTCTCAGGGATGATGAGCTGGATTCTATTCAGCTCCCTTCATTGTCAGTGCAGCTGTTCAAAAGGCAGAATTATTGGTACAGATAATGGTGGATGAGTCAGTGAGAACCCAGCATGACTCTCTGTTCCTAGGCTCAGTTTGCCAAGTTAACAACAAGAGAAAATCTTTAAGCTGTGCCCTGGGACAACACCATACAGAAAAGGCCTATGAGTGTGAGACACAGCACAGGAGAGGCTTGCAATATAAAAGATAAAAACTGCATATTTGGATATCATCCATTCATGTACTTTTAAAAACGGAAAAGATGCACATCTTTATTTAATTGTTTTTAAATTAAATCCTCATCACAAGCCCTTTTCAAAGTGTTTTTAAAAAAAAGTTCAATGAATGTGCATTGGGGGGTGGGGGTGGGGAATGGGGCACCAGTTCCAGCATTATTTTTGGAATGCCGCTGTGATTTATCCTCATGACCCTGGCACTCGCTTTGCCATCTTTGAACTCTGAAGGAAGGACGTTGTTGGAAGTAGGTCTTGCTAAAATAAGCAAATGTGCACATAAATACATGGGGAAAGGCACAAGGCACCTGGATCTCATTTTTCTTTCTACAAAACACTTTATGGATCTACAGTTTCTGCGTGCATATTTTCCAGGTGCCATAAATTATCTTGGACACAAGCTGCAGAACATCTAGTAATTTGAGAATCCCTTTTAAGATTTTGGCCTACAATATGCTATTACCCTAATGAGTTCCTGGCTGAGCAGAAGTGGGAATATTTTCCAAAGCCAGATATCATATAGGGTTGACATTTGGCTTGTTTTAAGCAAAGCTGCCCAGCTTTTCTATCACCTGGCTAAGTTTTTATTTCCCAAGCTAATGTGATATCTAAATGAAAGTCAAACACATTCAGAGAAGCAGTGGGTGGTATCCAACTAAATTTTACTATGTGTAGACCCAGTAAAATTAATGGACCCAAGTTACTATGTTCATTATTTTCAATAGGTTTTCTCTGAGTTTTAATAGGTTTTCAATAGGTTTCAATAGGTTTCAAGAGGTTTTCTCTTTGGGTTAAACCAAAGCCACAATTCTAGGCTGGGAAGAGTCACTGTAACCTTAGAGGCAAGACTATGCTCATTCTATGATAAAAGAAGCAAACGAATGTAAATAATACTCTAAGAGAAACTGAATTATGAGACCTGTATCAATTAATATATTTATATCAAATAACTAGCTACTGATGAGCTAGGCATTGTCCAGAACTTTCTAATCCTTTTGTGGGTAGAAAGTTGATATTTTTTAGGATGCTACATTCTGTGCAATTTCTCTGTCTGCATAGTATAATCGCACATCGTGCACATTAGAGCTCTTTATACAGAAACCTTTCTCCTGCCCCCATTTTCTTTCTCACCTTCTACAGGGCAACCCTTCACATAAAACTGCCAGCACATTTGCAAAGCTAAGGAGGTTTCAAATAAGTATGGTTTCAAATTGTATGGGGAGGATCATGTGTGAGCATTGCATGGGGTTGGAATAGATGACCCTTGGCGTCCCTTCTAACTCTAAAATTCCATGATTTTACATTCATTCCATACTCTGTTGCTGCAAGCTCCTGCTTTGCATTATCATTCTGAGTCTTTTTTAAAAAGAAAGAGAAAACCCTGAAAGCATTCAAAGACAGCAGCAGAAATATTCCATCTGTTGGCACCTTTCACATTTTTCTTGTAAAAGCGCAGGTTTCTTAGAACTACAAATCAAACACTGGGGCCATCGAAAAAGGCTGACCTTAAAATGTAGCAATGATCAGAACGGCAATTCGATAAAGACAGAGCCTTACACCTGCACATTTGTTCTCTTTGCCTCTATGGCGCAGAGTACTAACAAAATCACCCTGAGCAGAGTGAACACAGTAAGACAGAAACAAAAGGATTCATGCTGAGCACATTGGGACAGATATTCCCAAGGGCTCATTCACACCATGCTAGGTTAATGAGGTGGCAGAATTTCAAAATACAACAGCATCTTAGATATGCATGGGAAACCCAGGGCTTGTTTATTTCTTGGGTGTCAGATTTTTAATGGCATTATGCTAGCTGTTTGGAAACTATTTTGTTGCATAAAAGGAAGACGTTCAGCTTTCTTGTTAACAAAAAGAGCAGAAGCCAACCCCAACCTCTCTCGCCACCAAAGGAACACAAGCGAATAGTAAAGAGAACCTGCACAAGCGATGCTGGCACAAAACCCCACATATACATTAAGTAAAATAGAAACATCGCCACCCGACTCCCCATCCACCATGGCCCCCTCCACCTCTTTCCCCCTTTTCTTCCTAATGTAACACGAATGTCTCAGCAAATGAAACTGACCTGTAGAAAATGTAACTTGAAAAAAGTGACATTACAAATACTTTTGTAAACCAAGAAATGTTTAAGAAAAAAAAGTTAAAACAAAACAAAACAAAAAGAGCAGAACACATTTACAATGGCATTTAGCATTCACAGAATGTTTTTTCCTAGGTGCTCAAAGTACTCACCATATATTGTCTCCGTAACCCTTTCGACACCCCTGCAAAATAGGCCAGTGTTATTATCCACCCCATATTGCAGAAAGAGTGGGTGGAAGGTTTGAGGCCAAAAGCTGTGCAATAAGTTCATGGCTGAGTTGAGAGTTTGGGCAAATCCTTGGGAGAACATAGCTTTGTGAGGCTGTGAAAACAGTAACAGGTGTGGGGGGGAGACCTGTTCCATTTTGCAGCCTGGGGCAAAATGAGAAGGTGTCCTCCCAGCACACCACCACCAAAGCCTCGCTTTCCAGGGTCAGCTCTGGAGAAGTGAGGAGAACCAGCCACAGTGACAAGATCTCCTCACTTCTTGAGCAATTGCAGTAGGGGTGGGTAGGGTGCGTGTGGAAGAATTGCATGCACAAGACCATAAGACCCTGCTAGATAAGGCCAATGGGCCATCTAGTCCACCATTCTGTTCTCATATAGCCAACCAGATGTTTGTGGGAAGCACACAAGTGAGCCCTGAGAGCTCTGCCCATATGTAACTCCCAGGAACTGCCTCTGAATACTGCATGTGACTAAATGGGCTAGGAGAGAAAGGGCAGAGCACTCCATCCTTCCTCTGCATGAAGTATAAACAGGGTCCCTACAGGACACTTTACTTGCTATTCGCTTGGTTTTGTGCATATATTACACTGGTCCTTAAAGACCTACATTGGCTCCCAGTATGTTTCCAAGCACAATTCAAAGTGTTGGTGCTGACCTTTAAAGCCCTAAACGGCCTCAGCCCAGTATACCAGAAGGAACGTCTCCACCCCCATCATTCAGCCTGGAGACTAAAGTCCAGCTCCGAGGGCCTTCTTGTGGTTCCCTCCCTGCGAGATGTGAGGTTACAGGGAACCAGGCAGAGAGCCTTCTCGGTTGTGGCACCCACCCTGTGGAACGCCCTCCCATCAAATGTCAAGGAAATAAACAACTAGTTGACATCTGAAGGCAGCCCTGTTTAGGGAAGCTTTTAATATTTGATGAATTATTATTTTTTAATATTTTGCTGGAAGCCACCTGTTGTTGTTGTTGTTGTTGTTGTTGTTAAAAGTTTATTCCCTCACCTGGGCAAGGACCTGTGGTATAGAGGTAAATTCTTACCCCAGAAGAAACCAATTGGGCTGCTAGAGGAGGAATAATGTCCTCCATCCTTCCTCTGGTATGTAGCTTCCAGCAAGCTAGTGATTTTATTTTTATTTTATGTTTTGCAGTCTAGTAACTTCTGTGGACTATTTACCAGGATACTTTAATAGCTACGAAGAAGGGAGGACCTTTGGCAGGTCTGATTTTCCCTGACATTGTACCATGATGGTAGAATTTTCACCTGTCTGGGGGCGGGGGGGGAGAGAATCCTCCTGCAAAACAGGGGCTCTGCGCCATATTCAGTCTGGCACCCCATTCTGACCTACCTAGATTGCAAAACTGGCACAAAGAAGACCAGGATGCATTTTACACTCCGATAATGGTGGAGCTACAAGCACAATGTAGATCAGGTTTAAATAATACAGACACCTCTGCCTTTGTCCCCTGGCAACCCTTCTAAACCTTCCTGCTGCTTAGTAGTAACACCTGCTGCCAGCAATAAGGCTGTTTTTGTTTGCTATATATAATGTTCTCCACAAAGCAGCACAGATGCATCAAGGGATGACAGGCAGATGCTTCTGGGCATAAGGAGCATCTTGTCCACAATTACGGGAAAGCGCAGAGGAAGTTACCATGGAAGTGGCAAGGTCAAGTAGGACCAGGAAGGTAGCAACTGCTAAGGAAAAAGTCCGAGGTGCATTATCTTAAAAGTGAGTCAGTCGGTGTATTTCATCAACTGCCCCTAGGATTGTTGGCTGCAACCTTGAATGAGCTCTTGCACCTTTAACTATTGCTTATAAGAGAGAAATTTGCAGTGTGCTGCCCCACAACCCCATGGAGAAGTGCAATGATAAAAGAATCCATACCTGATCCAAACTACAAGAAAGAAGATTCCACCTAAACATTAGGAAGAACTTCCTGACAGTAAGAGCTGTTCGACAGTGGAATTTGCTGCCAAGGAGTGTGGTGGAGTCTCCTTCTTTGGAGGTCTTTAAGCAGAGGCTTGACAACCATATGTCAGGCGTGCTCTGATGGTGTTTCCTGCTTGGCAGGGGGTTGGACTCGATGGCCCTTGTGGTCTCTTCCAACTCTATGATTCTATGATTATATGATGAGATTGTCTCTCTTTTACATAGTTCTTAAAGAAACAGGCTCCTCAGGATTATGAGCTGGCAACTTTTCTTAGCTCAGTAAATTATAAAAAGAGCTAAGAGATGATGGACCAAGCTGTCATCTGCACCCTGTTGAGCCACATCTACTCTTTTAACATTTTATTAGCAGCTACTTTCAGTTTACCCCTTGGACCCTACAATAAAATTATTATTATTTTTTCAATCAGAAGTAGAGTACAGGTGGGATGAGACAGTCATGGCATTGACACCTGAAAGTCTAGAGTTTGTAACGGACTTAAGATAGAGCATTTGATGTGTCAGACAGATTTAGATAAGACCCAGCTAGGTGCAAAAAGTATTTAACTTTGCACCTAGGATTTCTGGAGCAAAGAAACAATAATGGCTGTTCCCCACATTTCTTTGTTTCCCCCCAAAAATAAAATGTAGCAGTTACTCAGATCTTTCTCCAGGAATAAGAGGAACAAACAGATCCATTGTGAGGCAGTGGGAGGAAATAATGAAAAACTTGGCAGTCTTTGTATTTCCAAGATTAATATATTTATATAGATTAATTTTAGTTGGTGTCCTAGTTAAAAGAGTGAACAGTGGTGTGATCTAGTGTCAAGTTCTGTTAAGAAGAGTAAGGTACTGCAAATTCTCAATTTTCTCACCTATTGGCTGCTTTGGACAATATTTTCCCCATGCTCTACAACCATCTAGATCACATTCCTGTCTTCTTATCCATTGACAACAAGACCATCAACACTATTGATCACACAGAAAGTCATGGCTTTCTCTTTGACTTTCCTCCCCTCCTTTGTACCCTCCCCCTTTTGTCAATTATCAAATCATATTGCTCTCTATTACAAAAATACAGGCTTCCTCTTTGTCCCCTCAGATAAAACTCTGGTAAATGCCTTGATTGACTACTGCAATCTTATTGTCCCTGGTCTTCCAGTGTGTCAGTTTCATTCATGTGCATCCATTCCTCACATTACCAGTTTTGTACTTACACACCATAAGCGGTGATCTCTCTTTTGTTTGTTTCTTTTGGAATTTTAGACCTTGCTTTTTAATCAAATGATTTACCATGGCAGCTTGCAAGCAACAGATAATAATACAACACACACCCCCCCCCCCGAAATCACACACAGATAGACACACCTCTTAGTCTCCTGGCTATACAGTGTTCTAACAATAATTTCATAAATATATAGAATCGTAAATTCTATAAAGGTACCCTGAAAGTCATCTAGTCCATCCCTCTGCACTGCAGCAATAATTTGTATCATTCAAATAGACCATGGTATATGTAATACGTTAGCATCTAAACTATGAAAGAAGCAGCAGTCCTGACTTGGTGTTAGTCCCTTTGCTGTAGTACTAAACATGGAGACCTGACTTATTTCCATGCATTGTTGGGTATATGTGTTGAGCCTTGCAAAGGAACTATACAATAAACATTCTTATTTCTGTCACGCTTACAGTGCTCTTTACACATCAGCATCTTCATCTCTGCCTTGTCAAACATATGTGCACACATGTGCAAATGTGTCATATACCCATACAGAACATACGTACACACACACACACGCACACACACACACACACACAGTCCAAAATGGTGGCTTTACTTTCCTAGAATGTCTTAACTCCTCAAATAGCAAATATAATTTGCATTATGGCAGGGAAGTTAGCCAAAATCCAAGATGTTCGGCACTAATTAGCAAGATAATTCTGTAGACTGATTAATTGCTACAAAGTAGAGTGCTTTCATTGTACAAGCTTCATTAACTATGTCTGAACCAAGCTGATGAGCTGTGGTGCAATCTAATGGCTCTGAGTATTTATTCTTCCTGTCAAATCTTCCCTTCTCCCACCCCATATCTCACCCACACTGGGAATGCCGAAGCTCTGCAGCATGCACCGCAATCTGGAATGGCCATTCCATCTTACCAAGGTCCTCCTACACACCTCACCCAGAATAATCCAGTGGCCTATATCCCTTCAGCAACCATATGGGGGTGGGCAGCTGTCCTATATTTACACAAGACCATTTTCTATTTGAAGGGTTGTTTGGTCCAAGTCTAGTAAAAAGATGAAGGGCTCTAAGGAGGAGCTTGGAGGTTGCCCATCAACAGTTACCACCAGGGCAATAGACTCAGGAGACTCACAGGTCACCGTGTCAGTTTCCCCCACTACTGTGAGATGTATTGTAATTTTTATTTAAATTATAGTAATTTGCATCTATACATATACATTAGGACCTGCAAATGTCATTTTCTCCTCTTTTTGCTGATGCAGTTCATCTTTTCTTTGCTGAAGTACAAACAGCCACCTTACCGTGTGTGCAAATTATTCTTCTCAGCAGATAAAAATAATGTTGCATGCTAGAACCAGGAGGGACAGCACACCATTGAATGCCCAAACGCCTTGAGCTGGGAGGCATGGTGCAAAGTAGGAGGCACAGCTACCCTTTTGTATAGTACCAGTCCCAGGGACTAGTATTTTTAAACTCAAAGTATGGTCATCCCCTCTTGACTTCCCAGCTGGCACACCTGCTCCTTTAAAAGTTGCATAGAAGGAGATGTCGCAGTAAATGAGGTTTCATGCATTGTTGCCAGAAAAAAACATCCACATATGGTGACATTTACCACCCATCCCCACAATACCACTGGCACACAATGCCATACCAATAAAGAAAGAAGAATCAGTGTTTGGACTTGATATCCTGCCTTTCACTCCCCTTGAGGAGTCTCAAAGCGGCTAACAATCTCCTTTCCCTTCCTCCCCCACAACAAACACTCTGTGAGGTGAGTGAGGCTGAGAGACTTCAGAGAAGTGTGACTAGCCCAAGGTCACCCAGCAGCTGCATGTGGAGGAGCAGAGACGCAAACCCGGTTCCCCAGATTACGAGAAAACAAAGAAAGTGGCGCAACAAAGTAAGGCTTCCCCTGCTCAGCTGTCAAAAATGGTATCTGGTATCTTAAGGCGATTCGGGGAAAGCTGCAACTGTATGGCCATACTGCTGAAGGCTTGTTGGAGTCTTGTCCCTGTGTTACTTTTTATCATAGTGAAGTTATCACAAAATGGTTTAGCTTCCATCGCTTTCACCTGATGTCATGAGAAGACATCACTTGCTCTACTAGGAAAGTCTGCTAATGTTTGCCCATGGAATTGCAGCCGAAACAGAGTCACCAGGAAATAAGAGGGATGTCCATAGGCTATGGGGAAGCAGAAGATTTGCGCAACTATGAAAATACAACTATTTAGGAACCTCCCTTTAAAAAGAAAAACACCAATAAGACAGTATCAAGTAGCCTATAAATTAATAAATGATAACAATTAAGAATAATAAAATTGTTACCCATTTTTTTCTTTAAAAACACCCACTTAGAACTATATTTCTCCACATTTTAATGCACCATATTTCAGGGCTAATTCTGGACCTACTTTGAATTATTATTCTTTGAGTTGAGCAAATATCTACGTCATTTCCAACAGACACTCATAAGATTTATGGTCATTGTCATAAGTAAAATGGTTAATTACTGGATGATTTCATCCTCTCTTTTCACTTACGCTGAGTATACCAATCCAGCTTCTATGAAAAAAGCAATTTTCCCTGGGGCAAACAATTGTTTACATGGCAACATGCTTATGATAGCATCTTTGCAGCAATTGGCACTTGATTTGTTAATTCAACTATATTTAAGGCTGTAAATCCTATACCCTCTTACCCAGGAGTAAGCCGCACTGAACTTGGACTTACTTCTGAGTAGACATGTAATAATAATGAGCTCTAGGCATTTCCAAAAGGCAATCTATTGTAGAATAAGATTTGTGCTTCATTACAGCACTGACACAACTAGGCTGAAATATTTGACTCCTTAAATTTTTATGAGCTTTGCTTTTGCACAGGAAGCTACAGGGCTTTTAGCTAGTGTCTGTATTGCATTGTAGGAATAGAGGATCAAACACAAAAGACCGTTTCGAATGCTTAAACTCCTTTAAATCAGAAGCCTTCTTCTCTGTGCCCACAAGTGGATGAAGTGTTAATAGATGCTCTGAGCTGTCTGGATCATTCAGTTCTTATGAAACCTTGTGCACATTGGCTTGAAAGGAAATCCCTTTGCGTTCAATGGGATGTCCTCTCAAGAGAAGCGTGCAGAAAACCACAGCCCTCCGGTCGCCACCAAAACATCTCCAGTTCTTAAGCTTATGAGACATGCAGTGTGTGCAATCATGGCTGGGTAATCCCTGCAAACCAGTGATAAATTTGGAAAGCAAATGTTTTCAAATATTCCCCATCTGCCAGTCGCTGTTTTAAATATAACTGCAGGGAAACAGAGGCACTTTATAATTCATTTTAAACCCACCATTTCTGTCTCGTTTTGTTGTTATCTTAAAACTCGCAGGCTAGTAGCTAGAACATTTTCCAGTCATAATTTCCCGCAGATGCAACATGCCCAAGGCCCTCCCTATCTGTTATTGCTGATGATTGATAACGAAATAATCTATTTTTGATTGCATTTCAGAAGGACACTTAGTTTCAGATGAGCCAGTCAGAACCACCTTGCAGTATGGAAAAACACAGTGGCCAGGCTACATTGTTAAAGAGAAAGTGTATCAAACAAATAAAATTCCTTCCTTTTCTTGGGGAAAAGGTTTTTCCAAGTCTAGGTGATGGAGACTTCACCCCCCACATAAAAACAAACCAACCCACCCCTAAGTGTGTATATTAATATCATCTAGGCCAGTGGTTCCCAAATGGTGGTCCGCGGAACCCAGGGGGTCTGTGTAACCCACCCAGGGGGGTCTGTTTGTGCCACCATTAACACAACAAAAACTACCATAGAGATATCAATTTTTTTTTCAAAAGTAAGGGGACCATTGCTTTGTTTTTTGAAAAACAGGGGGTCCATGGTACTTCGCTAATTGGGAACCACTGATCCAGGCTTCCAAACTCATGCATTTTGGTATCTCACAGGCCACTGTTTTGAAGTGCATGCTTTCAGAACTGTCTTGCTATTACTTATCAGTAGTTTTCAGTTGCTTGGGCATATGTTTCTTTTAAATTTAAATTTTCTTTCAAATTTATTATGAATTACTTCAGGTGGTGGGTGTGGGTTTTTTTTTTTTTTACTGAAAGGTGTTATGCAAATGCTATAAATAAATTAATATTTATGTACCGCCATATCACAAAAATCTATCAAAGTGGTGTGTAACAGTAAAAACAAGATGAAACAATACATCGAAAGCATAAAAAGTTAAGAACAAAGATCACAAGAACCCAGAAGAAGAGGCCTTTGTTAGAGCTATACCGTCCAGGGGTCTGACTTTACAGAAGACACAGTCCTCTGTTTGGAGGGCTGTCTGACCCAAGACTGCTTTAAAGATTAAAAAACTACAAGATGGGAAGAGCGGAAGGGGCATTGAAGTTGCCCACCAATGCTTAGCACCCAGACGGGAAACTGAGCAGGCATACACTCACAGTCTTCCCCACTATGGTGAAATGTATTGCAATTCCATTTAAATTATAGCAATCCTTTCTAAATTTGCATCCATACATATAGATTGGTATATACAAATTTAATCGAAAGCACTGACATCTTTTGTCCCCACCCCCAAGTTTGCGCATTTCCTCTTTTTGGATGCTTAACCCCAGTTTAACCTTGATTCATTCCTTGGATTGTATCCCACGCGAATCAAACCCATTGAAATTAATGGGCGTAATTAATTTGGGTCAACTAATTTCAATGGGTCTACTCTGAGTAGGACTGAGCTGGAGGTAACCCTACCATCAGCTGCTTCTGCTGGCGATCAATTTGCTGGAAAAGTGTAGCAGCTGAGATGGGAACTCCTGAGGCAGCATGAGCTCTCTTTTGACAGCAACTTCCAGGAATGAGCAAACTTGAAAATACACCTTGCTTTTCACAGACTTGAAGTTGCATTGCATTAACTCTCCTTCATACTTTGCACATTGATCAGGCAAGATATTATTTGTTCCACTCAGAGTGTCTCCAGACCAACAATACCCTCCCCCCATACACAAAATGCCACTGATCACAGTGTGAGCACAGGGAGATCAGGCTCCATTTTCCATGAAATTACTTGTCCTTCATTAAGGCAATACTATTAGGTTGAAGTGGACTCTAGTCCACAAAACCTTATGCCAAAATAAACATTGTTAGTGGTGTTTGGATGCAGCAGTCAGTACGTTCCATCTTGCACACTTATTCACCAGCATAGCAAAACTTAGGATCTGGCCTTAATGCCTTAACAGCCACCCCTCCCTTGCCTCTTTTTATTAATATAGGAAAAACCAATGAAGAGGAGTTCCTTTTTTAAAAAATGGAGTTACAATTCTGGTTCAGACTGTGTTCTTTATATATATATATATATATATATATATATATGTATTTACAAACAATGAAATATTTTATATTAAAGACTTTTAAAAAAAAACCTGTTTAAATGTTTATTTAAAAATAGGAACGTTTGTATTTAAGCCCTGTTTAGGGAAGTTTTTAATATTTAATGCTGTATTGTTTTTAACACTCGATTGGGAGCCACCCAGAGTGGCTGGGGAAACTCAGCCAGATGGGCGGGGTATAAATAATAAATTATTCTTCTTATTATTATTAACATGCTGCAAGACTCTCCCTTCATTATGCTGCAACGGACTAATGGTGCTCTGGAAACTATTCCACGATTTCTCTAGGCAGAAATCTCACACTTCTTTTCTTCCTTGCCATTCTGCGGTCTCTTTCTCTTTCGACAGTGGACCCTTTAGTCAATGTGCAAAACATTCATTCGCCTGGACATTTTGTTAATTTTCCACTGCTAATTTCTTAAGTATAAACTGCACCAGGTTACTTCACGGCCTGTATAAGATCCTTCCCTTTTTACATCTTCCGTATAATTTATTGGTGAGATTAAGGGTTCACAGGTGAAATTTCAACTTTGGCAAGCTTGAAAACTAAGCTCACAATTCCAGCAGGAAGAAATACATACAAATTAGTTTTAGGATAGGAAGAGGACTGAAAAGTGAATGGAGCAGAAATATTACTGCAAGTACTGGTCTGCATGCAGTGCGCTCTTATTCCCATGCTAGAGTTGGGCAACTTACTGATCCACCACAATTTGCCGGAGATCATGGGATATCTTTGCAGAGGTGGAACAAGAGCCCAACTCTTTCTAATCTTGTTCTGAAATCATACCATGAAACAATTTTCTCTCTACTACATCCCTGGCTCTCCAAGACACACACATACACATTTCTCTGCAAAAGTGTAGCATGAAGGCTTTCAGCGCAGAAACTCGAGGGCTTTGTATTTGCCTTGCTCCTTGGGACTTGGCAAGTTTTTCAAACCAGACCTCTGAGCATACCAAGGGGAGGTGGAAGCAGGAAATTATGAAATCCAGAAAGCTTGAAACGGGAGGTGAAGCAACGGGTAAATCAAACATTCATAGTACTTCTCTACAAACCACTCTCCATTTACAACATAGGGAAAACATGTGCCATGCAGCTACTTACATCGTGGAAGATTGCTAGTCCCTTGCCATAGTTCTGCAGGCTGTCTTTGGCTTCAGGGCTGTAAGCGTGCTTGGCAGAGAGCAAGCACATTGTCAGCATCTCTGTACATGCCATCATCTTCTCGCTGAAGATTGCTGGGTTCTTTTTTCACAGATGCTGGGAGGCTGGTCCTTCAGTTACCCTAGCCTTCCCGGATTGCTTGGCACGCTGAATGCCCTGGTTTCAGTGACTGTCAGCGAACAAGCCTGCTCTGCAGTTGTTGGAAGCAGCAACTACTGTGCACTGAGAGATGCTCTTGCCAGCCACTCGGCAACATTCAGTGTAGGTGTATCTGTCTCAATGCCCTCCCCTTGGCTGCACCGATTGGTCAGGGCCTTTGAGTGGCAGGATTTGTTATTAGACTCTCGTCATCACCTCAGAGCGGCAAAGTCAGCAAGAGATTCCTCTTCAGAGAGGAGGACTGACTTCGAGGATTGCAGGCTGCACTTCTGTAAGCAGGAATGAGTGCAGATCCTTGATTCCTGGCAGTGCACTGGGTCACAGCAGTCAGTCTGAAGAGGATTGATTGATTGATTGATTGATTGATTGATTGAGGTGCAGGAAAGGAGTCAGAAAAGAACTGCTGAAGGAACTGGGTAGGGAAGAAGAATAAAGTGGTGTGTGTGTGTATTGACAGCTATGAGCATTTGGAAAGAATGTCAGAAGGAAGACCTAGGAGGCTGTTAGAATAACAAGTGCCCAAGCAGTTAGTTACATAGGAAGCTGTCTTCTACTGGGTCAGATTTTTAGTTCATCTAACTCAGTACTGTCTACACTGACTGGCAGTGGCACACAACTTTCCCTCCCTAGAACAATGAAGCAAATGGAGAGGAACTGGAGCTGGTCCAGTGTGACAGAGCTGGCATGAGGAATGATATCCCTTCCTGCAGAGATGGCTCTCCCCCAAAAAACTGCTGGGCCAGCCAGGCTGCAACCACTGACTACATTCACCTAAGCACCTATAAGCAGGTCTCGCTGAGTTCCACAGGCTTCAAAATGCAACCACTCTAGTTAGCTGTCCCTGCTTCACAGAAGCTGTAAAAAGGTTGGACCAGCCTGTGAGGCTGCAACCCAAAGCATCCTTTGTTTTGGAAAAGGGAAAGCATTTTGCCATGAACACAGTGGGATTTACTTCTGAGTAAACAGGCACAAGTCCACCTCAAGACTCAAAGGTGCTAGAATTTTCTCTGGGAGGGAGAGCAAACAAATGCTGTGAGAGTCATTAAGAAATTATTTCCCCACCTACCACAATTCTCAACCTTGACAGTTGGGGCCCCTAAAATGTTGTCACCCATGGTAGCCACCTAGTTCACCTGTGTGCCATAGCTCCCATGTGCTGTTGGCTGGAGACAGGATAGTACTTTATGTAGAAGTAGACTGCTGAGTCAAGACTGTAAAGAGCAACTTGCTCAGGTTCAGATCTTGAGCATAAATGCACTTTGATAAGCAATTCATTTTGCTCTGGTATTCTGTACAAAATGTTCTCAGAGAGTGAGCAAGCTCTTCATTTCCTAGTGTCTCACAGTAGAAGAAGAACCGTTCCTCAAAAAAGACAGCCAGGTTTTTAACAGAAATTATTGCCACAGCAGCATCAACAGGACAGCCATTTGTCAAAACAGATTGGAGCTATTCTTGAGGGTAAAGATAAAGGGACCCCTGACGATTAGGTCCAGTTGTGACCGACTCTGGGGTTGCGGCGCTCATCTCGCTTTATTGGCCGAGGGAGCCGGTGTACAGCTTCCGGGTCATGTGGCCAGCATGACTAAGCCACTTCTGGCAAACCAGAGCAGCACACAGAAACGCCTTTTACCTTCCCGCTGGAGCGGTACCTATTTATCTACTTGCACTTTGATGTGCTTTCAAACTGCTAGGTTGGCAGGAGCTGGGGCCGAGCAACGGGAGCTCACCCTGTCACGGGGATTCCTACTGCCAACCTTCTGATTGGCAAGTCCTAGGCTCTGTGGTTTAACCCACAGTGCCACCAGCATCCCTCTTGAGGGTAACCTTCCCCCCAAATTAGTCACTGCAGTTCCCAGAGTGATTAAATAGTCAGTTCCTCTTCCCAGGGAAGTGTTGCTCTGTGAAGGGAATAGGGGTTTCCTAACAACTCTCAGCCCCATTAACAAACAACAGTTCCCAGGATTCTTTGGTAGAAGACACGGCTGTTTAAAGTGGTATGGTACTGCTTTAAATGTATAGTGCAGATGGGACCTTTGTTACAACAACAAATTATTTATACCCTGCCCATCTGACTGGGTTCCACAGTGTGGGTGCCACTACCAAGAAGGCGCTCTGCCTGGTTCCCTGCAATTTCACTTCTCACTGTGAGGGAACTGCCATAAGGCCCTTGGTGCTGGATCTCAGTGTCTAGGCTGAACAATGGGGGAGGAGATGCTCCTTTAGGTATACAGGTCCAAAACCATTTAGGGCATTAAAGGTCAGTACCAAGATTTTGAATTGTGCTTGGAAATGTACTGGGAGCCAATGTAGATCTTTTAGGACTGGTGTTATATGGTCCTGGCAACCACTCCCAGTCATTAGTCTGGCAGCTGCATTCTGGATTAGTTGTAGTTTCTGAGTCACCTTCAAAGATAGCCCCACGTAGGGCGCATTGTAGTAGTCCAAGCGGGAGATAACCAAAGTACACAACAGCACACAACAAGTGAGCCAAGAATCATTTCTCCCTTTTTCCTGGGAGATTCCTCAACCTAGCATGTTAAATGGCTCCTTTTTACTCTAGATGAATTAAATTTGGAATGTTTCCAAAATCAGTACCAGAGAAGAGAATAACCACGAGGTCCTTCCAATGCACTTGGTAGCAGCAGGGGATCCTTTCACCATGTGTTCTGTCCTCTTGGAAAGGAAGTGGGGTGAAATCCATTTTAACTCTTGTTATCCAACACAAAAAGGAATAGCAAGACAAAAGCTGGAGTCTTTGACAAATTGTTTCTGTGTAGCACAGGGCCTTAACAAACACTTAACATTTTTCACACTTCTGTTTCCAGCTGTCCTTGCAATAACAGCCATATGGATTATTTACAGGAAACTATAGAGGCTGTTTCTCCAAAGTGTGTGGCTGTTCCCCGCTCCACACACACCTGGCATACAGCACTTGTTTTTGTTATGACAATAGCAGCAACTACAGGGACTCAGGCACCCGGTGCTATTCCCTCCAGACTACTGAATCCCCAAGAGGTTATTAGTGCATAACAATCAACACAGAGCGACCACTGACAAAGTTCAAACCCTGTCACAATAGCAATAAAGCGATAAGATCAGCAGCAAACTGGCAGCCATTAGTAGCCTGATCCTGAGTTCAGTCAGTCTTTCTTCCATTTAAGTGGCCGTGGGATTGCATTTTAAACCAGTAGATCAACCAACGAACCATGCGACCTCAAACTCCTGATCTATGCCACTTGAAGGGATTAGGGTAAAGTGAAGGTGACCCTACATTGTGGGTTTTTTTGGGGGTGGGGCTCTGCCACTGCACCTAGGGAGTCTCTCTCATCAGTGGTAAAAAGTAAAGGTTGTGACCGACTCTGGAGTTGTGGCACTCATCTCGCTTTATTGGCCAAGGGAGCTGGCGTATAGCTTCCAGGTCATGTGGCCAGAATAACTAAGTCGCTTCTGGCGAACCAGAACAGCACACTGAAATGTCGTTTACCTTCCCGCCAGAGCGGTACCTATTTATCTACTTGCACTTTTGACGTGCTTTCGAACTGCTAGGTTGGCAGGAGCAGGGACCGAGCAATGGGAGCTCACCCTGTTGTGGGGATTCGAACCACCAACCTTCTGATCAGCAAGTCCTAGGCTCTGTGGTTTAACCATCAGTGGTAGCTTATGGAAAATCCTCAAAACAGGGTGCTTGGGGGCAGGGCAGGGCATGGATAGATTGGGCTCTGTTGGATTCAAAGCGCTGTAGAACTTGGAAGGGCCTGGAAAAAGAAGGAAAGGAGAAAGAAGAGGGGAAACAACATCATGGGAGAGGTGTTTTCAGCTACCCCACCCTTTGCCCTTGGGAGCCTTGTAAGAAGCTGCTGCAGGAGAGCAACACTGAGCAACATCAGGAAGGGGTGTTTCTAGGCCAGGGATCGGCAAACTTTTTCAGCAGGGGGCCAGTCCACTGTCCCTCAGACCTTGTGGGGGGCCGGACTATATTTTGGGGGGGGGGTGAACGAATTCCTATGCCCCACAAATAACCCAGAGATGCATTTTAAATAAAAGGACACATTGACATAGCTTTGCATCACAAGTACATATCATCTCTTGGCTGATTGCCATGTTTTCATGGTTAACTCTTTAAGGTCATGGGAATCGTGGTGACTAGGAGAACCTAGTAGAAGAGGGCAGCTTGCCAACCCTTGGACCTACATGGGAATGGGATGGCACCATCAGTACTTCCCCTGGATGACCACAGGAGCATAGCTGTCCGCCATCTTCCTGGCTATAACAGTATAAATATGATAGACTAGAGCACTGTTACTGTTACACAGATGCAGAGAAGCCAGCACAGACCAGGACGTGCGATGCACCAACTGGCTCTAGGGCTATCATTTGCAGTTGTGTCTAAGGATTCTTCCAACAGCAGATAGAATGTAAGAATGAAATAGTCTGGAAATGTGTTTTTTTGTTATGATAGTGCTTAAATGCTTAGTTGTTTGCCTTAGTGACTATGTATGTGCATTTAAGGCCAACACTTGCTGTGCAGCTAATAAAACATGCCTCTGAATCCAAACGAACAGTTGCCCCCCAGCAAATCAGCTTGTTTTCAGTGTTGCATTTTAAATTCAAAGGTGCTGTTTATTTATTCTGTTGCACGCCACTTCATGTACACGGTGAGGCAGGATGAAAATGTAAGAAGCACAGGATAAAGAGGCAATCAACAGATAACACTATCACAGACCCACCTGGAGATGACAGGGAATGAACCTGGGGCCTTCTGAATGCAAAGCAGATGTTCCACTGTTAAGTTGTGGGTGAACATATCAGACGACACAGTGATTCTTCAAACAGCTCTTGTTTATTCACAGGCCAGAACAGAACTGAACTGAAGGGTTCAGCCAGCCTGCTTATATAGCGCTCCACTACCATACAACTGTAACAACTTTTTGTAACTATCCAATCGCTGAACGTCACTTTCAATCCCTTATTTGCATATGTGGACCTGAGTGAAAACTATCTACAGTATTCCCCTGCTGGTCCAGGGTGAGAACTTCAGTACATAGCATCCACCACTGAGGAACCCCTCTTGTCTGCCAGCCCACTCACTCACTCACTCACGGGCATGCAATTCCCAGCACTTACATGCACGCATTCTCTTGTCACCTATGGCAGCCAGGCAAGTTGTTGACTATAAGGCACTTTGTGCCTATGCGGATCCTCAGCTACTGTCAGTAAATTACACACACAGAGAGAAAGAGAGCAGCAGTAGATGGGCTTTCCAAGGAGCACCTGATGATTGTCCATTGTGAGAGCAGAATGCCAGATTGGATAGGCCTTTGGTCTTATCTTATGTTCAGGTCAGGCGCATGTGGCCAATGCCCAAATCACCCTAGACGCCTGATGCTGTTCTATTTCATGCTACTGTAAGTCAACAGAACTCTAATAACAGCCTCATCTTTTCATCTCTGCCATCCCCAAGGAGCCAGAGGCCTCTTCATAACCTTAGCAAATGCTTTCAGCATTATGCAAAGTGAGCCATCATTTTATCACTAGCATGGAAAGTGAAGATGTCCTGTGATGGGGAAGGTGTGAAAGCCGGTTCTCCCCCAGCAAGCTGCGGCCAATATTTAAGGGTTGTTGGGGTTTCTTTGGCTTTTTGCAGAATTCAGAATGTTTTGTCAAGTGGCAGCTGGAGCTCAGGAAAAGAGAGAAAAAGCATTATCTGGGGAAAGGAGGAGCGAGAGAGCAAGCAGGATTCCCGAGGGCTGTTCCTTCAGGATTTCTATCCTGTGCACAGAGGGAGCCTTTTCTTCCCCTTTCCGCCAATCATTCTGGCAGGAAAGCTGCTGGGTGGTGGCAAGCAGTGCAGTACAGAGGTACCTCTGGATATGACACATGTCAGGTTACGAGCTTTTTCTAGGAAAAAAGCACTGGTCCCTTCTGTATAAGGACCAGCTGATACAGAATAGTAAGCTGGCCTTGTTCTCCAGCCTCCTTTATGCCAGTGGTTCCCAATTTTTCCCCTCAAAAATTGGTCTTGGTTTGGTCTGGTCTATCAGGAGTTTCCCTATGTTGCTCTTAGGACTCAGCTACAATAGTAAGGAAAAAACATTTTATATGCATTATAACACAGTGACACCAGATGGCGCTGTGGAGTCCCACCTTTTGCAAACGTGATTTCCCATAATAAAGTTTACAATGCGTTTTCCTGAAATGCTTTTTTGATGTGTCTAGATCCAGCTGTAGTGACCTTTTGCAGCTTCTGAGGCAGGGAGGGGTACCTTAATTGCTCAGTTCAAATAACAAGCTCTGGTTGTGATGTTTTTTCAGGAGACAGAGTTGTTCTTTTGCCATCTGCACCACCAACTGTCTCTATTTACAGGGGGCAATCCCTGTTTTCTGGTATTGTCACTGCTAAATCATTCCCAAATTTCAATCATTAGGCATAACATGCCTTGTTGATCTGTTTAGCATGAGTCATTAGAATCACCCTTCCCAGAGTCCCTAGTACTTACATCTCAAGCCAAATCTGGATAAGATGATATTCACACAAGGAACAGTGGTTCTAATTACTTTTTTAAAGTGCATATTAGGTGCAGGAGGGGCAATCTAGATCACAGCCATGGTGGGGGTGGGGGGTCTTTAACCAATTGTCCCCCTCTGTGGTCTGGATCCAAACTAGGAGGGGTCTAAGCACCTGCTATTTGCATTGGAGAGAGTCCTCTGGAAACGGAAGCTTTTCTTTGTAGGCAAACAGTAGGCACTGGTCCCAGTCCTAACTGGTGGGCCTCCACCTGTGATTAGAAAAAACGTTCACCCAATTTTTGTTAGGATATTTTCGTTCCACCTTAAAAGGGAGCAGGCTGTGTGTCACAGAGTCTGCGTATTTCCTGTTCACAGGATGTTTATGTTTTCTGTTGCTTTCGTTTTCTCTCTCTGTGTCGGAGACACTGATGCAGGCAGTCATGTCTTTCTTTGTTCTGATCAACGCTGAATAAAACTTGTAAATAATGCTCTCCTGCGTGCAACGTCTGCTGTGAATTATCTGCTGAGAGAGTGTGCATGAGCTCTAGAATGTGGCAAACTTTTTTCTAGAAACTCATGTCGCTAATTGCTGATACTGCGTGCCTACGGGAGATCGATGGATCGTCCGGCAGACGGCTTGGGGGCATGGTGGACTTTATCTCCCTGGCAGTATCCCAACAATTTTTCGTTGTGTCTTCTGGGGTGATGGGGGGGGGTGGATGCACCCCACCTTGAATCCACTTACAGGCCAGACACATGTACATAAAATAAAAAGGCTGCCATCTTTTCACACTTACTTCGGAGTAGGCTCTATTGAACTCAGTCGGACTTACTTAAGAGTAAGCAGGCACAAATATTTGCTGTACAACACCATAGAAAATGCAATGCACAGCCTGCCATTTCTGCAGTTGCAGAGGTCTGCTTTGGCTGATGGATTACCTATTTTAAGACAATAATATTTTTACAGTATAGCAAAAAGAAACCCCGCTCTGGACAATAACTCCTGGAAAGAGTGACTATAGTTGAATATAGGAATACGGCAAACATCAAGTTTTCATACAACAGAGCAATGCAGGCTTGTTTGAGCAACAGTCTTCGGTACTGAAATTGTGTGTTAGACGAGTGGGTGGTACTCAACTAAGTTTTACTCAGAATAGACCTGTGGAAATTAATGAGCATGACTAAGTTAGTCCATTAATTTCAACGGGTCTGTTGTGGGTAAAAGTTGGTTGCATATCACCCAATGTTCCCATTTTCATATCTGTGAAACGTTGCCAGCTATGCAGTTTGTCACAAAACACACTTTAGCCGGGCTCCTGTGTGTCCAGCTGGTCTTAGTCTGTCTCATCTCCTCCCTGAGGCAACTGGTTTGCCCCAGCAGTCCTGGAAACAATTCTCACACAAAGCTGGAGAAGTCACGCTTCATGATATTCATGATGCTATAAAAGTTGAGAATAAAAGGAATGGCAGAATCCTTCTCACCTTTATTTGAAGGCTTGCCCGTGGCTCTGCTGGCCCGTTTTCCCACAGGACCACTTACCTGGGGGGAAAGGACAGCCCTGAGGAGATATGCTTAGTGCCATCATTTTTTAAAGAAATGTCATCATTTTCAACAGTTAAGTGTTGAATGTCAGAAAAAGCAAAGCTCATCACTGACAAGAATTCCCTTTGGGAGGGTGATTAGAAGTCCCAGAATCCAAATCGTTTACCTTGAGCCTGCCAGCTTCAAAGCCTATTGTTCTGTGCTAGTCAAGTGATGCCCAATCCACTTCTACTTTTCCTACAATGCATTTCATTAACACATTTAAGTTTTAGGGCAGAAGGAGTTGGAAAGCTATCTCTGGAGTCTTTGCTTCCAGTGGCTGCTCTGAAACCCAGTCCCAGGGCTAAGCAGCCCATCATGCAAGACCCTGCAGATCTGCATTTAGAAACTCCCACCATTTAAATGCAGCAAGTTCAGGAAAGAGGGCTGGAATTGGAACATGGCACTGGAGAAAGAGGGTTTTCAACTGTCTTCTTCACGCCACCTTTCCAGAAAATCAAAGTGATGAAAGAGAGAGCAATAGAAGCATAATGCTATTTTAGAAAAGGTGGTGTGTATATATTCTTTAGCCAGAAGAGGACAAAGAGTGCTGCGTGACATTGCTCTCGTTCCCCATTGAAATCCAATCACAGGCTTAAGCTGCTCTGAATGCTAGCACTTGCTGCGACAGTTACCCAAATTCATCTGAACAGAATCAATCTCAAGGGCTTCAGGTGTGATGTGTTTAAAATGCAAGCTCATCACAGTGAGTGACCATTTCTCCTTATTTCACAAAGAGTTGCATGCTGGAGACACTCTCAGAATAGCCCCCAGAGAGTTCCAAAATTGTTCTCATTATAATCAGGACATTGGTTTGCACTGGCTAGGCCAGGCAGCTTCAGTATGGGGTGTTCTTGAGCCACACAATCCGTAATTAAAAGTCGCTGAATAGAATAGCATTAATTCACAAGTGGGTTGGATTAGGACTCTACTTTCTAAGGAGTGGGTAGCCTGTGGTGGCCTTCTAGATGTTGTTAGACTACCAGAGGGATGGGGAGCCTCATGCCAGGAGACCATATATGGCCCTCATGATCTCTCTATCAGGCCCTGGGACTCTCTCCAGGCTACACACCCTCTGTAGCTTTGCACTCTCCTTGAGTGTTTCCACCAGGCTGGAACGGGTCACTGGAACTCTGATAAATGTTTCTTGCTTGACTGGATGGAGAATTAAGAGAGATGTGTAGAAACTAGCATACTTCATGAAAGTGAAGTGTACATTCCCTCTGACCCCACCTGCCACTAGTATGCAGCTTCTTAGACATTACCCAGAAGTGAACGTGGCCCTTGGGCTGCAAAGGGTCCCCCATGCCTGGACTACAACCTTCATCATCTCTTGGCCTTGCTGGCTGCGGCTGGTGAGAGCTGGAGTCCAGCAGCATATGATGAAGAAGAAGAAGAAGAGTTTGGATTTGACATTCTGCTTTATCACTACCCAAAGGAGTCTCAAAGCAGCTAACATTCTCCTTTCCCTTCCTCCCCACAATAAACACTCTGAGGTGAGTGGGGCTGAGAGTCTTCAGAGCAGTGTGACTAGCCCAAGGTCACCCAGCAGCTGCATGTGGAGGAGCGGAGACGCGAACCTGGTTCCCCAGATTACAAGACTACCGCTCTTAACCACTACACCACACTGGCTCTCTATGGAGAGTCACCTGTTAGCCACCCTGTTCTAAGTCAACATTTCAAACCAAAATATAGTGGGGGGTTTTCTGACCCTGAGGTTTGTAGCTACCAGAAAGTGGAGGGAGGGTTGCAGATCCAGGTCATTTGCTTTAGGAAGAACTAAGTTTGCTTTAAAGACTAATAGTGTGTATCTGTGTGCTTGCCAGCTTGACTGTTACACATACCGGCACCTGCAAATAAGCGGAAGTGATAAGAATGCTAGATGCCTCCAGTGCTGCCACTTGGAAGCTGCTTGTGTGAAACAGCAGAGACATAAGACATTCCGAAAGAAGCTCTATGTGGACTATGTGGAACTGGTGAAACTGACACATAAATTACATGACAAGGACAACTGTGACTTTAAAGAAGAATGGGAACCTTTTACAAAGTACTTAAAGGGAGGGGGTGGGAGGGTGGGTTCTTTTTAGGGAGGGGGAGAGAAATTTATTGGGGGGAAATGAGGTTGATATGTTTATGATAAATTGTCATGTTGAAATGTTTAATAATAATAAAAATTATAAATAAAAAAAAGATTATTAAGGATGATCACATGCTAAGTGATGAGCATCCACCTGTGATCTAGCAGCAGAAGTGTTGCTATATATGACTTACATTCAAGATTCTTTGCATGTGAATGATAAATCCTTTCTATCTACAAATAGAAAGGGATGTGTTCCATTGCCTGGCTGATTAATTAACATTCTCAGCAGTTTCAAAAGCATGGGAGATGCGTTTTCAGCAGTAAAAAGCACAGAAAATATTCCAGAGCATGGAAAGACATACAGTGATACCCAATACAGTGGAGAGCTTTGTGAATGAAAGCTAATAAGCTCAACTGAAATTCTTTGCCCTAGATGATGGTGTGATGGAGCAGTTCATGCCTTACTAAGGAGGAATTGAAATGTTATTTGAGAGAAGGTTCATTCATGCAGCTAGGATCTAACTACGCATTTGAACTGAGAGCAGCATTGGACCTGAGAACCTGGTTCAACACCAGCTAAACAGCGGAGTTGGTATGCAGTTTGTAGCAGAGAAGTGGTGCAATATCTTTGATTTTTCTCCCACTTTCTGCTGTTATCCTACAACTTCTTTCCCTAGCTGATATTCCCCTGTGATGCAGCAAACACATGCCCTGAACTGTTACCTTAATAACCAGAGGGGTTTAATCCCCCCCACCCCGTTTTAGGAATAAACTAAACGGTCAGGTGTGGGAGGTTTGGCTAAGGAAGAAAGAACAACTGGCCTACAGTCACCCCAGTGAACTTTATGGGTGAATGTGGATGTCAACTTGGCTTCTCCAAAGGAATTTGTTGACTACACCACACTAGCTCAAATTTCATCTGCGTTTCCAGACTTCAGAGGGATATGCTGCAGTGTAGCCAGACCAAATGACAGGGACAGGTCAACGATAACTCACGCGGCTTCAGTGAAGTTAATTCTGTTCAAAGAAACAAGACAGCCCAGGAGGCCATGCCTAGTGAGCACAGCAACTCTTCCCAGTAGTACCTGCTCCTATGAAGAAGTGGTGAGGACTGAAGGTCCCTGCCTTCCCGCAACTCCCCAAGTCTCCTCCCCTGGTTCCTTCCCAAGCAATCGGAGACTCCATCACCTTGTTTATCTTTGCTCCACCCTCTTCATGCTTCTTTGGGTTCTGGGAGAATAGTGGGAAGGGGAGCTGGTCACAGCAGCAGGAGGAAACAGCCTGGCTGCCTCACCAGCCCGATTCATTGCGTCCCTTCTCTCCAGCCTCTGATTCTGAACTGCTCTCTGCCACAGCCTCTTCCTGCTCACTAAAGCCTGTTGCCTCTTCAGCTTCCAACACCACCTCCTCCCAGTCTGCTCCGTCTTCTCCCTCTGGCCACTCATCATCACCCCATCACCAATCCCCTGGCTCTGAGCCTTTTCCCCTTAGGAATTCCCCAACTGGTGCCTCCCAGCCCTCCTCTGCATCCAGCCAGTCCATGACAGCAAATAGGGCTTAGTGATATATCTAGGTTCAGTGTGCACATTTACTCAGGACTGAGTTCAATTGAATTGAAAGGGAATTGATCCCTAGCCAAGTACATTCAAAAGACACTTGGGTGCTTCGTGCACATGTGTCTTGTACAGATGCAGGAGAGAGTGTACAAAAGAGACTGTTCATGTTAATAAATGCAGGCTTTACATTTGTATTAAGCACCAACCTAAAGCAAAAAGCATATTTAGGTGTGGGTGGGTGCTGAAAATTCCCTTTAAAATGCAGTGTCTACCAGAAGCTTGAGGAGGCGCCCACATTAGCAAAATGAATACAGAAAGGATGGGCAATCTTGCTATGGGAAAAACCCAGAAGCCTTAATATGAAGGCTACTTAATATTAAGATTAGGGACTTAATATTGTAAATGGGCCATTCTGATATCACAAATGTGTCATTGGCAAAAAATAATTATCAGATTCCCCCCCCCCCAAAAAAAAGGGTAAATCCAGATTTGAAGCAGGGAATGAGCTGGCATACTGTGGAAAAGTTTGCATGCACAAGCAATATGCATGCCATAATAAGCATCCATCTGGAAGCACCCCTTGTACATCAGCAACATTAAATTCACTGTCTTTTACAGGAGTTGATCAGTTTTCTTTGCTGCACTCAGTTTTCATAGATTAAAAAGCAGGCGGATTAAGTGGCATGGCAAAGAGGTGATGGATTATACCCAGACATAATGTAGGGTGTCTGCGCATCATCCACAACAATGCAATTCAGAACCTGAAACTAATTCACCTTCTGTTTGGATTCCACTTTTATCAGACCACAGCATGTTCACAAGGATACAATGTCCTGTTGCATGAAATGTGATATCTGTAATGCAATTACTCATGGATGGAACACCTGTCTTGCCATATGCATCTACTGTTGTAAACAAAATCATCCCTTTTCCCCTTATGGGGTATCCAAGAGCCCATATAGAGTCCTTACATAGGTTCCCTATTGGTAGGAGAAAATAACAGAGGCCAACCAGAGAATATTGAGAAGCAAAGCAGCTAGTAAGCCTGATCTTTATTGATCTGTTGCAACAGGGTGCTCCCCTCACACACACAGGAGGGGGGGAGGGACCCCGAGCCATGCGCACAAGCCCTTATATATTTAAATTCCCTGCCCTTGAGCTCAAGACCACCCCCAGAAACATCATACATACATCACAGAAGGGGTGTAGTTCAAGACCACCCCCCAGACACATCATACCTACATCACAGAAAAGGCGGTCTACAGCAGAAATCTGAGTGCGCTGTTTATCTCCTGTCTGTCAGGTTACTTGATTGGATACCCTGCTTACTTGATTGGATACCCTGGGGAGCCTGGCCAGTCTTTTGTAATGATAAATACTTAGTAATGATAAATACTTAGTTCCTGAGCCAAGTCACAGGCTCACCCTATTCAAACACAGACATACCTTTTAAGACAGGATTTGTGAAGGAAAAGACAATGGGGAGGCTTTTCCATTTTCCTTTGACCTTGTAGAGAAAACATCTGGTCAGTTTGGGAATTAAAAATGGTTTCAGGTCGGCCTTCCTGTGCTGATCTATGTACGTGCTTGGTTGGTACATTTATGAACATGTAATATATATCTGAGACCTTAAAATTCTTATCACACTATGCAAATCAATTCCATGCAAAAGCTATTTTTAAATTGTTTTTTCCACCAAGGCATGCTCTCATAGAGCCTCTCATCACTGCACTTTTTCAACTGCACACTCTGTCTGTGAAATCCCTTGCAACACTAGATTATAAGTACTCCTGTGTGGGCAACAGGTATAATGTAAGCAGTTTGGAAATCATTGCAGCATTCAGTGAAACAAATCTTCTGTCAAGCTACATTGTGCCATAGCCTGGCCAAATTATTTTGTAATCTGAGGTCAGCAATCTCAGAAGCATTTCTCCCTGGGAGTAAAAATGCAACAATAATACAGTGGTACCTCGGGTTACATACGCTTCAGGTTACATACGCTTCAGGTTACAGACTCTGTTAACCCAGAAATAGTGCTTCAGGTTAAGCACTTTGCTTCAGGATGAGAACAGAAATCGTGCTCCAGCAGCGCGGCGGCAGCAGCAGGAGGCCCCATTAGCTAAGGTGCTGCTTCAGGTTAAGAACAGTTTCAGGTTAAGTATGGACCTTCGGAACAAATTAAGTACTTAACCTGAGGTACTACTGTAAATACATTACATAACTCACAATTGGTTGTCAGTTCATGACACCCAACAAAAGCTGCCTGAGGCAGCCACTACAGTCTGCCTAATGGTAGGGTTGGTTCTGCCTCTGTCCTCCTAAGAAGAAATGGTTGGATAGAGTGCTCTTTGCAAAAACAGCATCTCCTGCATGCCAATACTTACTCATTATGGGAGAATATAGGCAGCCTCTACTTTCCATTTGGGTACAGCAGGAACAACAGGGCCTGTTGCATGGATAGAAAGTGTTGAGTTTTCACATTCACTTCTGTAGTAAATTATTGCTGTCATGTAGTAGACACCCTCACCCCATTGATTTAGAAACTGGCCACTTTTGGATAGGGTGGCACAGGAGTGGGGAGTCCTTTTCTGAACATTGTGGACAAATACCTCCTGAATCATGCCGTTCATTTTCTTGTGGTTTAAACAGAGAGGAATATGGCAGTCTTTTCTGTTCGATACATTGTGTAAGTTGCGTAACATTGAATGTTTTTTGAGATGAAGTTTGACCATGTCTATAATGGGAAATACAATTGATGTTGATTTTGCAGCTGGCCCAATCATTGTACAGCTCTGTCCACTGTAAGTGAGAAGAACTTATGTCTGATTTACGCACCAAGCAGTGGTGACTTCCTGAGCAGGTAAAATGGACATTGTTAACTGTTGATCTGTGGATCCATTTCGAAAGCTCTGTGAGTAGAAATTTAGCACTTCCACAAAGAAGGGTCTAGACCAACTCTCTCCCTGATGTGCTAATCTTTTACTTGTAGGGAACATTAAACTTTGACATTCCTCCAGCCATGATCTGAGGTGATAGAGAGCATTCTACCATTTCAGGATTGTACCTCTTCAGTCTGCTGTATGTGTAGAGCAGGCCACAGACAGAGGAATGGTAACAAGACTGCTTCATAGATTTCTCTAAGGGCTCCTCAGTGACCCCAGAATAAGAAAGCATATGCACAAAAATATGTGCTTCTAACATGAGAATCCTGGAAAAAGCAGATCATTAGATACAAAAGCACTGTACAAGCAAAGTGAACCAACACTGT
This sequence comes from Podarcis vaucheri, assembly GCF_965113315.1. NCBI lineage: Eukaryota > Metazoa > Chordata > Lepidosauria > Squamata > Lacertidae > Podarcis > Podarcis vaucheri. Next base: position 77,628,646 of record NC_138764.1, read on the forward strand.
GCTACACAAAAGACACAGTGGTAATCACCACTGCTAGCATAGTCAGAGAATAGTAGGAAAGGATTTCACATGTACAAAAGAAAACATATGACTATGCATAAAACAGATGCACCTGTATTATGCGTAGTTTGTGGTCCCTGCATGATGGAAACAGAAGGGCATTAGTCTTGTTCAAAAGATCTGCAACTCTGGTTACATTGTTTAAAAAAGCAGATTATTAGAGAAAGAAATATTCGCCAAAAAGAGAAGCCTTGATTCTTTATATCGCCAACATCCATTGTGCTATAGCATCTCTCACAGGAGCATGGAATTCAATTGTAAATCCCTCTATTAGCGGCTTAGGAGATCAGCATTGAACCAAATTTGTCTTGACAGTTTAAATATGTGATTTATAGAGAGTGCTGGAGGGGAACAATATTATTGCTCAGAGTCTGCTCAAAGCTTGTTATTTGTTTGCCCATCTCAGCTGCTTCATGGCTAATTCCTTGCTGTTATACCAGTCTCTGACCAGCACTAGATCCCCAAATTCAGTACAATGAGGAAGTGGGTGTGTAGAGACTGCTCTGCAATGCACAGAATAGATAGCTGGTAAGCAAAACCCACCAACCGATCAGCCTCCAAGACAGAATTGTACTTGCAGAACTTGTTTTATTCATTTAGAAATGTATCTCCTGCTCACTACACTTACAAGGGCTCTTAAGGAACAAAGCATTACAAATATTGTTAAATCGAAACAAGGATAGCGTTCAAACAGCAAAGGCAAACACTGTTAATAATATTAGTGATAGACAGGGCTGGATGGATCAGTTTATTTTCAGCCCATGCCTATGTTTGTTCATAAGTCTGTCTTGATTCTGCATTATCTGCAGGATAAACACCTTTTTGAGACTAAAGTTTATGTGGCTAAAGTAACTGTGCTCACGCCGTTCAGGAGAAGTGGAAATAAAACCCTCAGTCTGCATTTTGCACTGGGCCAGCTTCTATTGCATAACAAATACCAAAAGCCCAGAGCCTATCTCCTCTGCTTCCTGTAGCTGGCAGGGCTGCCCCCTCTAGTACTTCCTCATAATTCTGAGCCAATGCTCAAATCCCTTTTTATCACATTCCCTGTTTTAATTACTTGCCAAGCCTCAAGCAAACAGAGCAGGCTCTGTCAACTGTGTCCAACACGCTGGAGAAAATTGAGACACATTTTGGAAACTGAAATTAAGCGGATTGACTGCTGATGAAAAGTGTCAGACCGTAGGCTCTGGAGACTGACAATCAGCAGTCAATCGCAGATGTCAGGCAGACCTCTGCAACAGAGGAGGATAAGCACATTAAGGATGCAGGATACTCTGGGTGGGGTGGAGGAAGAGGTAATTTACCACTGCGCTGGTCTAAGACACTTGGTCCTCAGGGCTGTTTTACATATCAACTGCAATTCCATTTGCCACACTCGGCATGCCATGTGCCCCTGGTACAAGTCTCAGACTTATTCCCTGACTGTGAAGCTGGGGGGGGGGGGAGTTACCATCACCCCTGCAGTTGCACTGTGCTACTGAAGCCCTCTGAGCACCTCAGGAGCAGATGTTCACTTACAGCAGGCTTCCTCAACCTTGGCCCTCTAGATGCTTTTGGCCTACAACTCCCATGATCCCGAGCTAGCAGGACCAGTGGTCAGGGTAATGGGAATTGTAGTCTCAAAACATCTGGAAGGCCAAGGTTGAGGAAGCCTTACTTACAGCCTCCAACCCCCTGGGAGCTGGGGAGAGGGAATTGCCCTTGATCTTCTGCAGGATTCAGGTGACCACACATTTTGGGTTGTCTACCAAGGCCAGCCAAAATTTGTCAACTCCTGCGCACAATGCATGGCAGCAATTGCAGCTTTGCCAGCAACTGTATGCTCAGTGTGGAGCCACATCCAGCCCCATATCTCTGACATGCATACTTGCACAATGCATGCATTTTCAAACACCCGGTTTCTGCATTTACACATGTATTGGGTGTACACCTAAAAAAAGGGGCAATGTTCAGGCTGGTTCACAGAAATTCACACGTGCAAGTAGCCTGTTTCTTTAGACATGGTTGCAAGCTGTCAAGGACAATATGGGAAAACTGATGGTAGAGATCAAATCTCTCAAACACTTCACTGCCCTACAAAATTTGTGGCAGTAGCATATTTCTCTTGTTTCCTTGGCTACTTCTCGATCCCCGGCAATCGGTTTCCCTGGTTTTTCAGTACACTGGAATAAAATGTATTGGAAAGGCTAGCGGGCATGCTTGGGTGGAACTGCACAAATTCAGTGCTTTTAATAACAAAATTTCTAAGTTTGAATATCTGCTTCCAGAAGTGTGACGCCTGAGGGTATGGTAAATGCACACAGAGATTATTTCAGATCAGTGGGTGTGATGGAAAAAAATGTATTGATTTTATTTATTAAATTTCTATACCAATTTCTATACTAAATTTCTGAGGATCGCCGGACAGCTTGCAATATAAAAAGATACATGTTATGTAAAGATACATAACATAATAACAAACAAAACAATACCCCTCTTCGTTTAAAAGGCTTTAGATTGTTAAACTAGCAACCATAATGAACAACTAATCTTGCTTGTCCCATAGCCACACCCTTAAATTCCAACAGCAATCGGACATAGCTCTGGCTCCAAGCTGCCCAGCCTGCTAGCTTCCACACAACTCTCACCTTTGTCTTTCTAACTACCAGACAGCTGAGGGAGGGGCCCCCACCTATTGGCTTTCTTGCACAGAGTCACTTCCTTTGTTACCTTAATGACCCATACTTAGGCCACTACCTCACCAGGAAACTAGTCTGGCTATTCCAAGAGTTTGATCCATGCTGGGTCCAGGAATTAGGTCTCAGGCATACAGCCAGCACCTCCCCCCCCCCCCGAAAAGCTCCATCTAGACTAGCTCTAGCTAATGTAGTTTCCTTCTATTTCTGCCACAATGGCACTTGAGAGAACTCCTCCGATGAGTTTCCTCTGGCTTCCTTCCTGAGACTGCGCTGGACACACTTAAGCTCTTTTCCACGCAGACAGAAAATTGTTTGTTTGTGACAGTTATAGGCCACCCAATAACAGCTTGCAATAAAAAAATTAGGACTCCCGACTAGATGTGAAACCTGAAGCACCACTAGGAATCTTACGTAAGTGAGCCGGGAGTGAAATATTCATCAGATTGATTAAATAATAACAAGCGGAAAGTCGTATGCAAACAAGCAGATAGCTGCCCCAGTGCTAACAGAAGCATAGAAAGCACTCAGCCACAGAGACTGAAGTCCTCCTGAGTAAGGGATGACAGAACTCTAAAAGCTCTCAGGTATTCCTTCGACTCTTCAGCATGAGAGAAGAGGAATGGCCAGACTGCCAATGAGCTCGCCCTGTGTTCTGTGCAACTGCTGTTTGGTCAGTTCAGCTTTGAAAATATGACCACAAAAGTGTAGCAGTAGCCTGTCTGCCTGCTCATACCCCTGACACTCATTTGTGTGAGTAAAAGAAAGAGATCAACCTTTGTCAAGTGCCTCTATTTGGTCTCCTGGAAGCAGTTTTCTCTTGCCATAGGTGACCAGGTAGAAATGGGAGTCCAAATGTGAAATGCCTATTAATTAATTAATATATATACGGTATATGAGTACCCTGAATGTAATAACTTACTTGGCCACTGAATGTTTTGGGTGATGCTTTCTCACCAGTAGTTTCCCCCATAACTAAGGGTGCAAATGCTGAGAGCTTTTCCTCCTCCACAACCTTAAATATTGTGGCTTTTAAAACAACCAGAGAGAGGAAACTCCATCATTTATATAAAATTCATTAGAATTCTGTGTGCATCATTGTACCATCTGCAGATGCAGTCAGCTGAGTTACTAAACATTTATGGGTAGTTTTCTCTCCCCTTCCTTTTTTTCTAGTAGGGAAAAACAGAATAATAATTTGATTTAGTGTGACTGGTTGATTGCACTCGGGAACAAATATTGTCACACATAGTAAAGCTGGTCTAAATCTGACCTAGCACTAGTTTTTCTAGGGCCAGCATTGGAATATATGAATTAAGGAAGCATGGGACAACATAGGTAAATAGAGCAATCAGATACAGAGAAACAACTGAATGGGACTGACAAAAGTCCAGAGCATATAAGTCCACCTGCTCATTCCCTGCATTGCATCCCCATCCCTCCATGTCAGGTGAATTTCCATATGATGAAAGTCGTTCTGTGATTTCATGTGCATGGATGAGGATGAGCTTTGTCTCTTAGAATGTGGAAAGTTTTGACAATATAGAACCAGGATGCGGAACCTCAGGCTTGGGGGAGCAAGTGGTGCTGCCTATGTGATATAAATCAGCCTCATATAACCAACATGACTAACAACTAAGGCATGAAGAGGTTAAGACCATAGAGTATGCACTCCTGCCAGGCTTAACTAGGCCACATACCCTCACATTGGGAGGTAGGATTACCAAACTCTTTGTTCTTTCCACCAAGACCCCTTTTTTTACTGTGTGAACCAGCCAGTAAGGATGCCTGGGCTAGTTGCTCCAAGCCCAGATCATGTGGCCTTAGCAAGCCATCTTTGGTGTCCTATACAAATAATTTAGAAACATTTTTGAAACTAAGTTGAACTGCCTGCCTTTGCTTGCTGCTGTATGGGAAAGCACATGAATCTGACCTTGTGAAGAGTTTGTAAGTAAACCATTTTCTTAAACTTACTGAACTTTCTATGTTTGGAAGATACTTAGAAGAGGATATTTTAAAGGTCTAGCAGCCTACTTTTCCACATTTTACTTTGCTGCATGTTTTGTGATTTTAAATCTCTGCTGGGGCTGACTCACCAAAGAGTACTTGCCCCAAACTTGGATCTAGGCACCCACGGAATTCTCCTAAAGGGGCCACTCCTCACCAGCATTGCCTCTCATCATCCTTGAGTGCCTTTGCCTGGCTGGAATGTGTCCTTGACAATGACTTTTGCTTGTCTGGAGGACAGAGCTGCGCATGCAAGTGTATGTAGGAATTAGCCTACTGTACAAAGGTCGCTCCACCCACTTTTACCTCTGGCCCTGCTGCTCACTGGCATGTGGCCCTCAGAAAACTGCCCAGAAGGGAATGTGGTCCATGACCTAAAAAAAATGTTTCCCAACCATTGGAGAAGCTCTTTAAATGTTATTCTGCCACACACCTTGCATACATGCCCGAGGAAATCACTTTTCACCCTTCAGTTCTTTTATGGATAGAACAAATTCCTTTCTGACATAACACAGAGAACAAAAGATGCACTTATTCTCATGTAAGGCTAAATGCTCTCAGATACTTCAGCAATATCCTTTTTTTCCACAGGAGCATAGGCAAAATTGTGGGATGCTATCAGACAGAGCAGTGCAGCAAGGAGTGTACATCACAAAGCACTCGTGGTTTATTCATTATCTCAGCTGTCTTTTAGCTTTCATTATTGATGACCACATTTCATAGTGTGCCTTTTGAACATACCACAGGATCCTTCTGTGAAAGTCACGGGATACAGAGAACACAGAAAACTACCTCCCCAATTGCAATGGTCTGCCAGTGACCAGAATGGTAACTATGAAATAGAAGAGTTAGAGAAGACTACCAAAAGTCTTGCAACGTCTTGAAGATGAATTTCAGAAAATCAAATAAGTCATACTTCGGGTTACAGACGCTTCAGGTCATGCGTTTTCGGGTTGCGCACTGTGCCAAACCCAGAAGTACCAGAACGGGTTACTTCCAGGTTTTGGCGCTCTTTGCGCTCTTTGCAGAAGCGCTGAATCGTGACCCACGCGTGCACAGATGCAAGGCTGTGGGTTGCAAACACTGCGGGTTGCAAATATGCCTCCCGCATGGATCATGTTCGCAACCTGAGCATCCACAGTAGCTTGTTTACTTTTCTTTATGAAATCTAAGTCCATGCCATATCACAGAGTTTCATGGACAATAAAGAGCTCTGAAGATAAGGATGCTGCTGAATTCTTCCATGTCTGAAATTCATGGTGGATAAAGCCATCAGTGACTATGAGTCAAGACGGCTATGTGCTACCTTTAGGGAGGGGCTGTAGTTCAGTGGTAGAGCATCAATCCTCAACTTCTTCAGGACATCTCCAGCTGTTCTGTTTGAAACTTTGGAGAGCTACTGCATTGTAGACAATGCTGAGCTAGATGGCCCAATGGTAACTTCCTAGGTGGTTCCAGTGTTGCAGGCTCTGAATACCAGTTGCTTGTTCTTTTTATTGTTGGCATCTATCCTTCTCGAGAGACAATGGAGTGCGTCTCTATGGGTGAAGTCAAACTGCTGGAGAATCACAGCACCTGCTGTGGCTGCAGAGACCAGTCACTCATAACCGCTGCCTCCCTAGTTTTTGCTGCATTAGCAGCACCAAAGTGACCTCTCTGCGTTGCAAGCCTGAACAGTGCGTAGGGAGCTCCTGGGCTGCTCAGATGACTGGTGCAACCCCTCTTGGCCTTGCTGATGTGGTCCAAAGGGAAGCAGAGCAATACATTTGGCACCAGCTGGGAGGCATACAGGGCGCCATTCAACTGTCTTAGGGACTCCACTAATTTCTGTAGGGTTTACTGCTTAGCCTTTTCTTTCTATGGTGCTGTGTGGCTATCTTGAGAGATCACAAGTATCTGGCTTTGCTAGTGATTCAAACCAGAGACTAGTGTTTATTTATTAAATTTCTACCCTGCCCTTTCTCCCCAAAGAGTGTGCAGGGAGGCCAACAACATAAAACCCAACAAAACCGTATCCAATAATGACAATGTGCCTAAATGTACCTATTCCCTTCCAAAGGCTGGGACAATTCAAATTATATTCAAATTCTGCCAGGTGAGAGAAGTGCCTGATCTACTCTGGAGCTGGGGAGTACAAACGTGAAGAGTGCTGCCATGCTCATGTCATGTTTGCTGGCTTCCCATGGGCATCTGGTTGGCCACTGTAAGAACAGAATACTTAATTGGATTGGCCTTTGGTCTCATCCAGTAGGGCTCTTCTTACGGCAAAAGCCATGGTTTTATTATCCACAACCCCCCATATTGGAGTGACACGCTTTCTCCAGGCAGAAAATAAAACTGGATTTCCCCTCTATTATCTTCAGTTGCCACACATTGGTGCAGTTGCCATATTTCAAGCAATATGAGGGCTCCTCCACCACAGCCATTAACCTTCTAATATCAACTTCTGCTGGTTCTGTTTGCATTGTCAGGCCATTAATACATCAGTTGTCGACACCAGCTGAATGCCCCAACCATCTTCATGCATATGCATGCTTTTTTTTTGTTTGCAGACATGATACACCTTTGCATTTGTAGTTTTAAGGTTCCAATCCTAACCTAGTTTACACTGTGACCCTAACTGACCATATTTACTAAGCAGCAAGCCCAGCTCAGGGCTTCCTTCGAAGCGTGCTTTGAAGTTCAGCCTCAATCTTGCACATGTATATTTTACTTTAAGCCTCACTGATTAAAGAAGATGATTTGGCACGAAAACACTTGAATACAGATGAATTGTGCTCATTAGCGCAAGCCTTGACAGCAATAAACACATCCTGGCTCACAATGAATGCGTAGCAGATTAATTAAAAGTACAGTGTCTTTCAGATTGATTGACAGGCATCAGGGCAAGATTCAGAAGTTCTGGAATCGCAAATATTCAATCCAAAAATTCAACTGTTATTGCAAATGTTGCTGTCAAATCTAAGCACAGGTCTGGTTTGGAGATCCAGTAGGTCAATTATACAATGGAGAATGCTTGCATTAAGCTGTTTTAATTGTTGTAATCCACCCTGACACCTTGAGGTAAAGGGTGGGCAATAAATTGTAATAATAAAAAAAAATGTTAGAACACCTGTTGAATTGTATTCAAATAGGGTAAGGCTTGCTAGCCCTGCCAAAAAACGTAGAATGAAGCTTTCCCCATCCCAGTATCCCTAAGCTAAAAAGATGCACCAGTGAATTTCTGTTTTTTTCTCCTACCTAAAGGTGCATAGTTGAAAATTCATGAATGCAAATGTAGAAAAGAAGGGGTTGCTGGTAGAACATGCACTTTGCTTGCAGAAGGTTCCAGGTTTAATCTTTGGCATCTCTAGCTAAAAGGCTCAACTAGCAGGTGCTGAACAGAGGGAACTGCCTTATAGTGGTTGTGTACACACGGCAGTTTAAGTGGCTTTGGTGCAGTCCATGGTGCAGCCAATCAGAAGCCGCGCTTTGGTTTCTGAACATTTTGGAAGTCGAATGAACTTCCGGAATGGACTCTGTTCAACTTCCAAGGTACGACTGTACCTGAGAGGAGGGGAGAGCACCACAAAGTGCAAATTCATCTCATAAAGCACTACTAGTGTGGACTGGAAACATTGAGATACACGTGTGCACAAAAGAAAACATGGAACAATCTGTTTAATGTGACCCATGTGCACATTAACATTCTGGCACGCACACAGCTTGACTCAGACAAGTAGTGCATAGAACTAGGGCTAAGCGATGTATTGATATATAATCCAAAGCCACTTTGAAGTCCATTATCGTAATATCGGTTTCATAATTTTTGACCCGGCAATATATTGCCAGTCATGATGTGTGTGTGTGTGTGAGTGCACTATGCAAAAATCACAATGTGGGAAAAACCCTGAAGCCAGCCAATGTCTCTACATAGCTCCATCCTTTTGCGATATATCAATATATTGCGATGTTTAGATGGTGATATATTGCAATGTTGAAAACCAAATATTGCCCAGCCCTACATATAGCTCAGTATTATCTACACTGACCGGCAGCTGCTCTCCTTGGTTTCTCCCAGCCTTACATGGAGACGCCAGGGATTGAACATGGAACCTTCTGTTTAAAACAGCTGCTCGGCCACTGAGCTATGGCCCTTCCAATGGAAAAGACCTCTGAGTGTCCCAGACCTCCTCAGCAGTTGTTGCCAGTCAAAATATACATTTTTTTATAAGATATTTATTAAAGTTTCAGAAATAAAAAAGTTACAATAGTAATAATAATAATAAGGAAAAAGAAAATAAAAAAGAATAAAAAAGAAAAGAGTGTACAAGACACGAAAAAAGTAAAAACACTTAAAAACAAATCAATCTTTCCATATCTTGTCTTTCATTCACTTGTTTCCCTGACCTCACACCTCCCCTTTTTTGTATTCCAGTTCAGTAAGTTAATTCAGCAAATCCTTTCCCTCTTTGTTTTTATCTTAAACCTTTGTCTTAATATGTAATAACTGTATATTCTCATCTGTTAACAGTCCATTTTTACATACTCCTTATAACATTGCTGCTAAAAACCCCTTAACTTCATTCCAACATCATTCGATTCATTAATTTTACAGTATTTCTGTAGATAGTCTTTAAATTTCTTCCAATCTTCTTCCACCGACTCTTCTCCCTGGTCTCGGATTCTGCCAGTCATTTCCGCCAGTTCCATATAGTCCATCACCTTCAACTGCCATTCTTCCAGGGTGGGTAGATCTTGTGTCTTCCAGTACTTTGCAATGAGAATTCTTGCTGCTGTTATGGCATACATAAAGAAAATTCTATCCTTCTTTGGCACCAATTGGCCGACAATGCCCAGGAGAAAGGCCTCTGGTTTCTTCAGGAAGGTATATTTAAATACCTTTTTCATTTCGTTATAGATCATCTCCCAGAAAGCCTTAATCCTTGGGCACATCCACCAAAGGTGAAAGAACATACCTTCAGTTTCTCTGCATTTCCAACATTTATTATTGGGCAAATGATAAATTTTTGCAAGCTTGACTGGGGTCATGTACCACCTGTATATCATTTTCATAATATTCTCTCTTAAGGCATTACATGCCGTGAACTTCATACCTGTTGCCAGTCAAAATAGACAATACTGAGCTAGATGGGCAAACGGTCTGACAAAGGGCACTTCTTAAATTTAAAAAATGCTTTGGGCAGGTCTTTTAGGAATCTTACAGCTTCGATTTACAAGTCTGTATTTTGACCTGTGGTTCAGAAAACTCCCACCAGAAGTTGGCACTCGGGAATCAAATTAAAAGCACAGAGCCCACAAAAAGCACAGCCTTGAGTCCACCAAGCATTAGAAGACATTCAGTGAATGCTGTGGTTTAGGCTCGCCACAGTACTTTAAACCCATTTCTCCCCTTTGCTGATTTCCCTCGCTTCCAAATGCTGACATCTGCTGGAGCTGCACACATACTGCACCTTCGTTTCATTAGAAAGAATTGTATCTTGCGTTTGTAGAGTAGGCAACTCTTATTTAAGAACCTGATTGATCCCTGGGGAAAACTTGTGTTGCCTAGTCACCCATGGTCAGCCTGAAAATGTGCCTACACCTCGCTCTTTTGTATTTTTGTAACTGTTTTTGTTGGTTGCATGAAGTTATATTGAGTAAGATGCAAGCCACCCTGAAAAGTGCATTAATTACATTAGGAGGACAGAACGAGTAAGAACAGCCGACCTGAAACTTGTGGGATCGTAGCTTGACGGCTGGCCAGCTGAAATCACACAAATAATCTTTGGAAAGATAGGGATGGTCACATGGAAGCGATTCCGACTCTACACTTTAAATGAAATCCCCCAGTACGTAATCCTGGTGCAAGTTCCAAGTCTACTGTACTTGAATGAATGCTTTTGCTGGCTATGGATAGTCTGCCACTGTAGAACTTTAAATATTTTGTTTTTAACCACTTCATTTTATTTACTGTATTTGATTATTTGACCTGTATGTTATGATCTTTTGCACATCGCCTTGAGATGCGTGCATAACAGGAACTATTCAAGCATTTATATACTGTAAATATAACAGCTATGACATTCTTTCATTCAGCTGCTTACTTTATTTCATATTTGACCAAAGATACCCGACTTCTGTTTCTCACCTCTGGTACAACTAGAGGAGCTTTGAGGTAAAGTGGCAGATTGTTCCCACTAGATGGACTGAGCTGTGGAACTAACTGGTTGGGGTGGAAGTCTGGGGGATTTGGCCTGAGGTAAAAGCCACTTAGAGGATAGGGCTAGTGACAATTGTCACTTGAACCTTCAGAACCAGTCAACCACCACATTTAAGACCTCGGTATAAGTCCATATGTGCATAGCAACTCTTTAATAAATCAATAATCTTAAAATTCATCCCGTCTCTACGGCTTGTGTTCATCTCACACCTAAGCCTCCTGTATCAGCTGCTAGGAGGCCTTTAAAACATTCTGAGTAAATTGGTGGGAGCAAAAAAATTTAAAGCAGTGTTACCTAAACTTGTGGTTGCCCAGGGGAGGCTGAGGGAACTGGCATCCCTGACAGGCCTTCAGAGTGGTTTGAGGTGTGTACCCCTGGGAAAGATGAAGCACAGCTCTGAATTATTATAAGGCAGTATCACATGCTCATGAACTGAAAGGTGAAATGTAGATTATTCCTCGTAGCTTCGGCATTGTCACAGACTTAGCAGAAAGCTATCAAGCAGCGGCAAGTGTGTTTCTGAGTACCTACGTGATCAACCGAATGCCTACTTTCCAAGGGGAATTAAGCCAACAAAACTGTACATACAAGATTCTGAAAATAATCCACTCTGCTATGAAGCTCCCCAGAATCGTTAGTGGCTCATTCCCAGCTGAGATATTTAAGTTAGGAACATTGATTAAGTCAGAATGAGAATTAGCAATTAAAAAGGGTGACCTGGAGTGGAAGACAGCAGCAGTTAAAATGTTGAGTTTTACAGGACAAAGCAGAAGACAGGAAATATCCCCAAAATGTCAGGCTTTAAAAAAAGAAAGGTGGGGAAAGCAAGCATCTAGCTGTTAAGTCTGTGAGGAGAACTTGAAAATATGAGGGGAATGACTGGTGAAAAGTTCAGGAGACAGAAGCAAGGGCCCCAGAATATGATTGCTAGTGATATAGCTTCAGGATTCTGCAATGCTCTTTACCCGGCTCTGTGACTATCACAATATTGGGCAAATAAATGTATGTGAAATTGCAAAACCTTTCTCCGGCTGAAAACAGTCCTAAAGGAACTTGTTTGTGGGCTTTCCAGGTGTGCATCTTTTGAATCTGTGTTTGGACATCCCACTCCACAGATGAACTTTTGAATGCAGCAGAGAACCCAGAGGTGTTCAGAACAGTGGAGCCCTCTCTTGAGACAAAAGGCTTTATTTAAAATACCCCCACAGAGGTCACCAAGGGTTCTAAAAATCACAACAAGAGACACTGCAGAGCAAAGAGAAAATGAAGTAGAAGTATTTATTAAAACTAAAAGCACAGATAATGAACAAGGCACACAGAGGTGCATTGCCCTCAATGTTCAGGCACTGGGATTTGCTGGAGTTTTTGCAATGCACTTAGGTGCTTGGCTGCTGAAGGACCCAGAGTTCGTGGTTGGCACTTACAGGAAAAGGTGCAATCCTTAAGAACCACCACAATATCCCAGCAACCTTTAGCCGCCCAAACTGAATGGCATCGCTTTCTGAAAATGCATTAAGCACCCACCTCCATGACAAACTACACACACCTTCTTGCCGAGGCAGAAGACACCCTCTCTCCTCTGCTGTGCTTCCAATTTTAATAAAACAACATGACAAAAGCCAATCTCTACTTGAACTTGCCCATACTTTTCACTGGAAGTAGTAACTGAGACGTACTGGAAGGAGAAGAAGAATCATACACAATCTAGGCTTTTACTTCTTTGCTCCAGTAAATAAAGGCTTTTCGAAGCTATTGGTATATGTGTTCTATAAGTGCTCTCATCTGGGTTAGAAAAAAAACAGGGAGGGAGAGAGCCTGCTCCCATCCTCCTCCCCCTCCCCAATCTGCTGCCACTTCTCACAACAGGTTCGTGGGTCGATACCAGCAGAACTTTCTGTAGCTAGACATCCATGCTTAAATTCAAGATACCTGGAATATCAGATATAGGACTTTTCTCAAAACAGCCCCCTGATTCATTAGCTCTTTTATTCGTGAGTTTACCTGGATCCCCCAAAATACATATTAAGCACTACAGTTAAGTGGCTGGTTTCCCCCTTGTCAACTCCTTGAAAGTTCTGTAGGCCTATAGGCCACCATTTCAACCAAAGAGGCTCTGCTGAACTTTATGCAAATATCTCACACACACACACACACACACACACACACACACACACACACAAAGTCTGACTCTTCCACCATGCAAGATCAACTTGCACGGCACACACCAACATCTCACAGGCTGCGAGGTGCTGTTCCTTTGTGCTACTCATCGTAACTTTTCGCCAGGCGACAACAAATGGGTTCCATCAGCAAAACCAAGAAGTGTCAACAGGGCAAATGTTGGGCGGAAGAGTGGATGTAAGGTTAATAAATAAAACAGAAGGATGCTTTATGATACTGGTTTGTTCCTGGCTTTTGCAATCACCAGTTTGGGGAAAAGTTTATTAAGTGTATCAAAACCTCAAAAGGCCTCTGAAACGTGCTATGGTATGGAAACATCAGGCACTTTGTAGGAATCAGGGAACATGCTCTGAGTCAGGAACAGGGCAAACCCTTGGAAAAGGACCGTCCCCACCAAGAACAGTAAAGCAGCACATGGAACAGGCACACCAAGAGGAACAGCTCATCTCAACAAGCCATTTGGAAGCAGTGGCACATTATGGCAACAGCTTGTTGGTCTAAGCACTGGCCTTTGCTGAGGAGGAACAGAATTCCCTAGAAGGTAGCCACGTCTTAATGAAGAGAGATAATCAGACCTCACTCTTCTGCACCTAACCTAATAGAGCAGCCTTCCCACAACCTGTTGCCTTGGGGACATTTTGGACTACAACTCCCATCATCCTCATAGCCATGGACAGTGGGAGTTGTAGTCCAAAAGCGTCTAGAAGGCGACAGGTTGTGGACAGCTGTAGCACAGGAAAGTAGCTCAAGCTCAAGCGATCCAAGTCCTGCAATGCTAGTTCTGATCTGAACTAGAAAATGGTAGATATTTAAAATACCACACCATGGCACCCGTGTGTCTGTGTTTGTGTGCGTGTGTATTTTCTGTGGAAAATATAACTCCTAACACTTGCTTCAAGGCGGACTACTTGCAGGGGACCAGACGGCTAGGAGAGATAGCTGCTTCTCCTTTTGCAATGACTACAGAGTCTAGGCACAGGATGGCTACTCTGAAGTATTGGTTGTTTCAGTTTTACTATGACCTACACAGTAGGAGGGAAGAACACATGTTGCAGGCATAATATTTGCCTGACTGGCAGTATGTGTCTCCACCTTTATAAAATCATGGGCTGTCCAATTCCAACAAAGGGATCTTCAGGCACGTGGATGACCAAGAGCTCATACTCTGCAGAGGTATGTACATGTTGCCTCTGCCCTTTCCTCACCTACTCTTTGTGCATTTTTGCACAGAGGGCCTGAGGGGGGATTCTAACCATGTTCAGTAGGACACAGCTACAACCTTCAGGCAACTGGGAACCCTGGGAAATCAGAGATACCAATGGAAGGTATTCGAACTGCATCCCACTGTTAGAATCCCTGCACACCTTAACTCTGAATGAACAATGGCTGGAAGAGGAGAGGGCAACACTCACAGCCCCTACAAAGCTTAATGCCAGATTCACACCATACATTTAATGCAGTATGATACCACTTTAAACCGTCCTGGCTTCCCCCAAAGAATTCTGGGAGTTGCAGTTTGTTAAGGGTGCTGAAAGTTGCTAGGTGACCCCTATTCCCCTCACACAGCTGCAGTTCTCAGAGTGGGGTTTAACACTCAATCCCTCTTCGAAGGGGACTCTGTGAATTGTAGTCATGGGAAGGGAATAAGGAGGGTCTCCTCAGTAACTTTTAAACAGCTCCCAGAATTCTTTGCGGGAAGCCATGACTATGCAAAGTAGTATTGTGGTACTTTAAAAACATGGCGTGAATGTGACCTAAATACTCCCAATCCAAACACCGAAGGAGGGCTAAAGAACCTTTCTGTATATGACAGCCAGGAAAAGCCTAATTCAAAAAGGCATTGTTCTTACTTTCCCCCTCGGACAGAAGAAGAACTTCCAGCATGGTTTTAGGCTATGTGCGACCCAGTGCCACGATGCATTACGGGGTCTGTAGCCCTCTCATTCTAACAGGCACACACAGTTTCTTTTTCTTATAAAACTAGCCCAAATGGATAGGGCTGTTCCACAAATGTACTGACACCACAAAGAATGCCTACAGGCACCAACGTTGCTGAGTAATAAAGCTTTGCACACAAACACACCCACCCACCCAGCTGCCTTTTTTGTGAAGCAAGGGACCCTTTCAAAGCAGGGGAACACTTTGGTGAGTCCTAGTAATTGAAATTTGCTAGGCTAATGAAAAGGGAAGGCACCTAGGGGACAGCACCGAGAGCTGCCTTGTCATATGCTATCCAGCCGGCAACATTCACACCCTTTTTATCCTTGCTTCCCAACAACTGAAGGTACTTACCAAAATGGACAAGCCCAGGATGATGCTTGTCCTTCCTCAGACTCCTGTAACTAACGCTGTATGTGTCTCTCTCCCTTCCCTTCCTCCTCAACACGGAGTATTCCTGTACAAGATGAACCTGCCGTTCATTTTTCTACCAATAAATAGCATTTCAGCACAACAATATTGACCAGCCACACCTCCCACCACACGGATGGGACACAAGAGCAACCTCGTCCTACCAGACCCCAACAGCTCATCTACAACACGCCGGCTACTCATTTCTCAAACTCTCTTCCTCCATTCCTCATTTTTCTAGGCTAGCTATTCTACCAGGATACAATATGGCCTCTTTCCCTGCATGCCTGGACATGCAGAGGTCCACTTCATGCAGTCTCCTCTTCACTTGCCCTTTAACCTTCCAGAAACACTGGATGGAGCCCACATAAATAATAAATAAATAGTATGAATTCATGATTTCTGGAGAAAACCCCATAGTGCTTAGCACAGGGGGAGGGGGGATGTTCGGGCAGTGCACAGACTAAAGGTCAGTCAGTATTCACGCCTTTTGCTTTGCAGGGGAGGGTCAAACAGGTCTCCAAGCAAAAAAAAAAAGGGGGGGGAGGCATTTGTCATATACGGCTTTACATTATTAACTGCACCACAGCCAGGAAACAGAATTCCTTGCCTTTCTGGAGACTAACAAGCCATTTTGCTTCCCTCCTGATGAAGCAAAACGTTC
Organism: Podarcis vaucheri; assembly: GCF_965113315.1. Taxonomy (NCBI): domain Eukaryota; kingdom Metazoa; phylum Chordata; class Lepidosauria; order Squamata; family Lacertidae; genus Podarcis; species Podarcis vaucheri. The sequence goes on from NC_138764.1 coordinate 77,644,788, forward strand.
TTGGCTGACCTTACCTTAATCACCATCCCCTCCTGCCTTGTGCTCATCAAAAGAGAAGCGACAGCTAAATTCAATGGCCATCTAGCCCACTACTTCTTCTTTTAAAAAAAAGTCGCACCGAACCCACCCCCAGAAATGAACTTCTTCTACACACAAAGGTGGGGAGACTCAGAGGCCTTCCAAAAAATAAAATAAAAATAAAAAATAAAAAGGTGAGGTGAGGGGAGCCCAAAATAAATAAATAATCTATATAGAATCCTCCTTAAAGCTTTATCATGAGTAGGACCTCATGCCCCAGGCTAATATCCAGAAACAACTCAGCCCATCATTCCTGGCTTCCTTATATTCACTTTTCTTTTGCAACCAGTATATATATATATATATATATATAAACAACTATGGGGGAGAAGCAACTCTTCAGGCACATCTGATTATCTATTTTGTTTCACTAGCTTTGAGCAGCTCCCCCCCCCCCGCTGCCCAAAAAAGAATTACTGAAAGGTTCCCTCAGCGCCATCCTGCACAATTCTACACACTTGGCTTCCTTTCCTCAAAATGGCCATTATTTCACCTCAGGATTACAAATCTCAGGTTTACACCTTGCCGGCAAAAATAACTCCCCCTACCCCCCCCATCACCCCTGATCCTCAAACTGCAAATTGTTGGTGTCTCGGTGCCAGCCAACCAGAATGACCTGGTCTGTAGGACAATGGGGTGTCAGGTTATCACCAATTATTACTTAGAAGTACTGTTCTTGCCTTTTTTTCTTCCACAGCTGGCTGGCAGAGAGAGATGCCCCTCTCGCAATGAATATCCAGGCCATTACTGCCCTACACCCCAGAGACTTTGCTGACAGAAGGGAAGGAGGAGCGCGTGTTCTCAGAAACTCTTCTGACCGCCGTGGTTTCCAAGGCAAGAGAAGAAATTGTTCACAGTAAGGAGCGACAAACAGCTGGCACGGGGTGGGGTGGTTTGCCCACAGCAAAATTCAGTTTAGAGGAATTGGGGAAATGAGTGGTTGAGCGAGAGTTAAGTTAGCTGTTGCTAGGGCAACAGCATTAACTACTAGGACTGCCCCTACAGAGTCAAAACATGGCACCAGAGAATCAAGATGGCCCTGGACACTACTACTGTGGGCCTGGACGCAGCAGGCCCACTGGAAGGCCACAGAAAGGGGCCTGCAACATTCACAGCAGCCATTAGCTTCACAGCCACCTTCTTCAGACGCAGCGAGGCGGCTGGCGACAGGAAGCCAAGAACTGAATCACACCCCGGCCACTGCTGCCTTCTGTTTCCCCCCTGGAGTCCTCCCTGCAGCACATCGGCCGAGGAGGCTGCAGCTGGCCTTGTGATTACATTCAGACGTCAGCTCTGAGAGGATGCCCCGTGGTGGGGCAGGGCCAGCTGAGTGGCGCTCCACACCCCACCCCACCTGAGGACGCTCAGAAATCCAAGGAAGTCAAGTCTCCGAAATCACAGTCAAAGAGCTCGCTGATGCCCTCGCCCTCCTCGAGCCCAAAGTGATAGTCCTGGGTCGGCGAAAGCGCAATGAATTCGGCAGGTAGGAAGCTTGAGAAGTCCTCCTTGCCCTGCTGGAGCAAAGCATCCACGGACGCCAGTGGTGAGAGGTTCACGTCATCCGCAGGGCACTTCAGTGGCAACGCGCTCTCTCTAGACAACAGGGGCTCTGCAAAAGACAAAACACATGGGTTTCATTCATTGCTTCTATTTTTTAATCATGCCACAGTCAACTTCTCTGGGTAATGAACAATGAACTTTTAAAGTGTGCATTTAAAATGCCACAGGTCAGTTCAGGCAACACATGGTGCCTGCCCACCGTTTATTTCATTTCATTACACTGAACGAAATTCAACATAGCGCTAAGTGGGGTATGTGTGTGAGGAACAAAGTTTGCTCATGCAGTGGGATGTTTCCTACCCCACTCTTTTCCTCCCTCGCCGTGCACTTCTTGCATTCACCCTAAACCTGTTCTAGGGTTCCTCCAACCCTCCAGAGAATATTTAGGGGCATGGAGAGTGTCACTGCATGAACAGAACTTGTTCCATGCATGCAGCAACTTACTGGACTCCCACTCATCAGTTTTATATCTTTCCCTTCCTCCTGAAGGAGCACAAGACGGCTAACAACATAAATGCAATAATAAAACAAGAACTGAATTGAACACCAGCAGCAGCAGTTTGAACAACTGACAGCAGCAGAGTCAGTGATAATGCTCCCTATATCCCAAAGGCCTGAGTAAATTAAAAGCTTTTACTCTTGCCAATGATGCTCATTTCCCATGGAAATGCCTATGGGAAGCCTGTAAGCAAAACCTGAGTGCCATAACATTCGTCCCAGTCACTGGTATTCAGTGGAGACAGAACACAACCATTGTGGCCATTGATCATCTGGTACTCAAGTTTGGCAGTGCATCTTCCACCCCTTTCCGTGTGTGTGTGTGTACGCAGCCACATTAACTTGCAGTCTCCCTTGTCAGAGACTTGCAAAAGATGAACAACCTTGACTCCCAACCTTGTCAGTACCTTTCTGATACGCCTAACATGCCTATGGACTCCTTATCTAGCCCTACCAAGCAGTGGCAATGAATGAAACAAAGGCACCAGGCACAACTGCTGAGTCATGACACTGACCTCCTTGCCACACTGTCTCTCCATGTGCCTTCCCAGAAATTCAGCCTGCGGTCTTACTTCTACTCAGCCCATAGGTAGGGAACCCCAGCCCGGGCTGCTGCATGCAGCATCCCAAGCAATGCTAAGTATTGTGCTTTGTCACTGCCATGGGGAAGGCAGGTGGCTCAGCAAAGAAAGAAAAGGAAAAAGGAAACCTGGAGCCCAGCAACAAAGCAGATGAGATTATGGTAGCTTCTTAAGAAAGGCCACCATGACAGAAAAGAGCATGTTTAAGACTGTGTTCTGCTCTTTCGAGGCAGAAATCTGTTCCAAAATGCCACAGGTCAGTTCAGGCAAGGAAAAGTACGGAAAGTGTGGGCAAAAGCCAGGTTTAGAAGAAAAGTTAGGGTGGATACTTCCTCCTTTAAGCACAACTGCCCTAGTAGTGCCTGTCAACCATCACTAGGAGCCACAGTGAACCATCAGGCCTAAAGCACAAGGAACCTGTTGAGATTAGCCTCTCATAGGGAATGGCCAGAGCTCAATGCCCAGCTTCTCCAGGTGTGCTAGGAAGAAACCCCTGGCAGAAACCCTAGGGATATGCTTCCAGTCGGTGTAGACAGTACAGAGTTAGATTTGGTATAAGGCAGCTTCCTATATCTGGGTGATGGAAAGGAAAGTCCAGCATTAGGAGTGTGTGCAGTAATGCTTGGGTAGGGCCAGGAGGGAAAGAGGAAGAACAGAATGTTTCCCCTTTGACCACTTGAAGCCCTACCTAACATTCCTGATCTGATTATACGGAGACTTCAGTAGGCACAAAATACATATTTTCCACGCAACTCCACCCATTAAGTTGGGGTGAGCAGGTTTTAGGTTAAACAACTGGACAGAGAGGAATTCTTGGATCTCTTGCTGCTAACAGAGTTTACACTAGGCAGACCCTTCTGGGTTTTTTCATCAGAAAACCAGAGTGGATGAAATCTATTGAGTTACGAGAAGGGAATGCTAAGATGGGAAGCACAGGAATCAATTCCCTCCCACTGGCTTACAACACACAGCACAAAAAGATGAAAGTCCACACAAAAATGATGCTCCTGATCCTAGCATATCGTTCTCAAGCGATTGGGTTTCAGTCTAGATCAGGGAAGGGGAACCTGTGGCCCTCCTGATGTTTCTGGACTACAAATCCCATCATCCCTAACCTTTGATCATTGCGGAGCTGGTGTGAGTTGTGAGTCCAGCAACATCTGGAGAGCTACTGGTTTCCTATCCCTGGTGGAGATCTAGGCTGCTTTTACTGGAGGTCTGGAAATATATTCCTTTTAATTAAATCTTACGTCCTATTACAGCTTTCAAGATTAGATACGAAGATGTATCTAATTATGGGGGGAGGGAGACTAATAATAATAATAACAACAATAATAATAATAATAAAAACTTCTATACCGCCCGTCATCCAAGGATCACAGGGTGGTTTACAGCATAAAAACACAAAAATACATAACATAGTAACAAACAAAAACAATTACACACCCACCCACACCAGTTTATGGTCTTGTTTAATTAGCCAAAGGCCTGAGAGGGGAGGAATGTTTTTGCCTGGCACCTAAAGATATGTAACAAAGGGGCTAGGAAAGCCTCCCTGGGGAGAGCACAAGCAGAGAGCCATTGCAGAAAAGTCCCGTTCTCAAGTTGCCGGGCGCAGGGTCTAGGTCGGTTCATATGGAGAAAATACAACATCTTCTGTGTTTGTGTACCAATGATCTGTCCACAGTCCACAAACCAAGCCTGCCCTTGCAAGCCCCCAAACTGCTCCCACACTCCACTCTGCATCCTGTTCTATGACCTATGGTGCGATGGGGCTGGAGTATCAGCTGCTGCAGACAAAATAAAGGGACAGCCAGCACAACCATGGATTTCTTGCAAGCTTCTCAATGTACCTGGTTGGGCCCAGCTGTACACAGAAACCCAGACTAGATGGGCCATGGTCAGACCAAGCAAGGCAATTCTCGCACTCTTATAGGAGACGTTACAGGCTCAGATCCTGACCTGCTTTGATACAGCCTCCAATCACAACATGCTCCAAAGGGACCTTCAGGTGCCCTGTTCCCCCATCCACATACCTTGGTCTGCACTCAGCAATGGCGAGTTCATTTCCTGGGAAGGACGCAGAAGTGCAGGAGCTGCTGCTGCTTGCGAAGACCCTGGGGAAGGTTCCTCGGAAGCCACCTTCAATGGACTCTTGGTGGGGCTGCAGACTCCAGAGCTCTCTTCTGGGCACAGGAACACATCTATCGGGCCCTGGGTGCTCTTCACAGCAATTTGGAAAGCCTGGAAAAGAAGAAGAGGTGGACATCTAAGGAGACATTTACACAACTGAATAGTTTTCTGTAATGGAAAAATCTCCCTACCAGCTTGTTCCCCTGAAGAAGAGATTATGGTCAAAACATGGTGGGAACTTAACCTATATTCCAGTGATGTGGGGATTAACGGGTGGACATTAGGATTAATTAGGGTTTTACAAAACCTGGATTGGATTGGGGGGGGGGGCTACTCCCCAAATGTGCAGCATTAGCTTCACATTGTCTACTACGCCCATGGGAATTTCCCCCTTAGCTCACCAATTGTATTTGGAAGGACGGAGACAACATTGCCTGAGCTGCCTTTTTCTGGTGGTCAGCGATTTATTACAGTGGTACCTTGGGTTACAAACGCTTTGGGTTACAAACTCCGCTAACCTGGAAGTAGTACCTCGGGTTGCGAACTTTGCCCCAGGATGAGAATGGAAATCACACACTGGCAGCCCGGGAGGCCCCATTAGTGAAAGTGCGCCTCAGGTTAAGAACGGTTTCGGGTTAAGAATGGACCTCCGGAACGAATTAAGCTCATAACCCGAGGTACCACTGTATCAACAAGGCTCCGTGGGTAAATGAATGTTGATTCTTACTCACCATTATCAGCTAATCCAGTTAAAGTGAAGCTACTGGCTACCCCCTCTCCACCCTTCCATACAGTTTGTAGCTGCATGAGCTATCTAATGTTTTTCTAATTCTTGCCTCCAGATCTGTCTACTGGAGATGACGTAATTTGGATCAGTATGATACATGGAGAATCCTGCCTTGGATAGGCAAGCAAGAAAGGATCCTTATTGGCCTATGATTCTTGAAGACTGGATTTCTTAGCCATACCATTGGTTCAGGGTTGGCTACAGCTGGATCAGTCACCACAGACTCCTGCAAAGGGAGTGACCGGTTCAGCTGGTAGGAGCTGGTGCAGAAAGCACTCTGTGCACAATGGCCCTATAGCGACCAGGAAGAGTTACCTCTGCCGGGTCAGAGACTTGCATCTGCGTCTCCTGGGGTGCTTTGATCACCATCACCAGTTGTTCAGAAGGGTCTGCAATGCTGCGCAGATCTTGGCATGTCACATAAGCTGAGGTGTGCCCAGTTAAGTTTTGCCAGGAGAAGGATGACAGACTACATGCTAAGCACTAAGTTACCAAGCCCAAATCACTAGCTTTTGGGAAACAAAGACTTCCACGTATAGCTTTTCCACACAGCAAGAAATCATTTGTTATTGCAATAGAACCCCCCCCCCCAATAAAAATGCATTATTATTATTTTTAAAAAGCATCATTAACATTTGGGCACCTTTTCCCCTGCCTCCCAAACATGGACATTGTACATCCATGGATCAGCATCACAGAGTCCGCCTGTGCAATTTCCCAGTGGATTCTGCACTATAATGGCTTCGCACAGGTGTCAGCCTCCATTACAATCAATTCCTTGTTAACTGTATACATTCTTGGAGAAAAATGCTAACACTTTGGGAGATAGTGAGGGGCAATTTTCTGCTCCACATTGTTCTCTGATATCACCTGGATGATTCAAAATGGACAACAAGCCCATCAGCCTAATCCTTAGGACCATGAAGATGATCATTTCAACTACTTCCACCAGACATCCTGAAGAAAAGCCACTTGCTTATATATAAAGCGTGGGCTGTGTTGGAGATGAGCTGTGTGCCTCCCGGTCAAACTTCAATGGATTGCAAAGGAATACGTTGAAACTGAGTTAAATGTGACAGTTGTGACACATTTACGGCACTGCACCCGTCACAGAGGGTGGGATCCAAGTCGTGTTATCAGGAACAGGCTCGGCTACAGAGCTGCCAGGCAAAAATCAACTAGCAACATCTGACTGACTCAATGCCACCCTTCTCTCGCTCTCACACAGCTCTCCGTTCCACTGACAATGCACAGTCTTAACCAGCAGCCAGGTAGGGATTTTCCATTAGCTCACAGGGTGGGGAAGTACAAATTAAAACACCAACACCCAGTCCTGGAATGTCAGGGGTGCAACTACCTCTTTGGAAGAAGGCACTCTTGCTGCACCTGGTTAGTGCTTTAGGACTTGCTTGCTAGGAGCCCAACTCTGCATCTTCCGGTCTGCTAAAAGCACCCCCCCTCCACCTTCCACACAAGGATATTGCTTGTTTTCTGGGTCCTCCGTGAGGTGCTTGAACTGTGTAGTACACATCTGGATGAGGCAGTCCAGTTGCTGTTCTGCTGCCTGAAGATCCTGGAGTTCCTTCACCAACCCCTGGCTCTTGCTGGCGCTCCCCACAGCAGTCCGGCTTCCCCTAAAGGAAACAGGGCAAGTCAAGATGGAATGGTCTCATCAGCGACCTGCTGTCTCCTAACATCAGGGGGCATATTAAAAAGAGGAATAGACAGCATGTTCTATGGTCCCACATGGGACTACTGCAATGCGCTCTACGTGGGGCTACCTTTGAAGGTGATCCGGAAACTAAAATTCATCCATAAAGCAGCAGCTAGACTGGTGGCGGCCACTGAGACCGCATAACACCGGTCTTGAAAGACCTACATTGGCTCCCAGTATGTTTCCGAGCACAATTCAAAGTGTTGGTGTTGACCTTTAAAGCCCTAAACGGCCTCGGCCCAGTATACCTGAAGGAGCGTCTCCACCCCCATCATTCTGCCCGGATGCTGAGGTCCAGCGCCGAGGGCCTTCTGGCAGTTCCCTCATTGCGAGAAGCAAAGCTACAGGGAACCAGGCAGAGGGCCTTCCCGGTAGTGGCGCCCTCCCTGTGGAACGCCCTCCCATCAGATGTCAAAGAGATAAACAACTACCTGACATTCAGAAGACATCTTAAGTTGTTGTTGTTGTCAAAACTGATCCAGTGCAGGGTTAGTGAATGCCCAGGTACTTATATTAGAAGTTTTATGGTGCAGCAACATGGAAGTCACATTGGGCCAACTCTGAAAGTTGGTCAACTCTATCCGATACTACTTTTCATCTGCTATTCATTTAACGTTGGTGAATGTTTATATACAACCATCTCTACACTTTCAAATAATCCCCACATCAGGATGGGATGTGGTGCACATTTTTCCTACAGCATGGCATGGATCAAGCATACATTGCAGATGAACACATTCATACCACACTTCTTGCATTACATTATATACACAGACTTTTTTGTAAGATCATCTCTTCCGTGCAGGAGGGGAATAAAATATTCAAAAGGACAGAAGAGCAGGGGTTTTTTTAGCTTAAGTCAGGCTTAACAGCATAATCTTAGCCATATTTACTCATAAGGTAGTCCTATTTTATTCCATGGGGTTTGCGGCAATCCTATGCACACTTACTTGGGAGTTAAGCCTCATTTCATTTTGTCATAAGATCATAGGAAGCTGCCTTAAATCATGAGACCATTAGTCCATCTTGCTCGTTTGGTCTACAATGTCTGGCAGTGGCTCTCCAGGGTTTCAGACAGACACCTCTTCCAGTGCTACCTGGAGATGTCACAGATTGAACCTGGGGTTTTCTGCATGCAAAGCAGATGCTCCAATATTGAGCTAGGACCTTTCTGTAGTGAGAGGCTAGGTTCTCAATAAACATATCTAGGAAAGCACATTTTATTCAAATAATAATAATAATAAATACTGGTGCAGCTTCAAAAGCACGGATGGAGCAGAGGTGCAAGTACACTCTACAGCAGGACTCCCAGTTGTTCAGGAGATGGGATTTCACTGCCCTGCAAAGCTGTTTGCCCATCCTTATGACAAGCAGCACATTTTACGCACATTCCATAAAGTATGTACATTTCATTTTGTAGTTTACATAGATAGCCGAATTCAGTTTTTCTGGCACCATGTTCAAGTTTTCTTGATGTAGACTTTTGCTTCTTTAAGTCTTTGACTCCATATATAGTCCTTGTGATGACATTCACTCACAGAAGAATGCTTGTAAATGAGAACTATTAACAAAAGGAGCTGTATTAAGTCCAGTATAGTTATCACTCTCATCTTCAAGTGTTACCCTATTAATTTTGCACAACACAGAAAGCCTTATCCATGCCAAACTTCATTTCATACAACAGAAATGAAGACAAATGCTTTTCTCCTAAGAGACACATTCCAAAAGGACAAGCAGGCAAGTCTCCTACAGCAAATGCAAGAAGTTGGTTACTTCCTAAGGCCAGGAGAAATTCGGAAAACCAATATAATCAGAATAGGGCAACCCAAAGGAACAGGTGACATTCTACTTACAACCACTGGATATGGTTCTTGGACTTCTTGGTGATCAGCTGGATACCTTCCAGGACATTTGTGATGTCATAGATCCGCCTCTTCTGCACCTTCAACACCTCTGCAGCCCAGTTGAGATCCACAACACCATCAGGCGATTGGCTCAGCAGCTCCAGGAAACGTTTGGTGGTCAGATTCAGGGAGGTTTCATAGCGGGATTTCTCTCCAGGAGACTTCACCCCTGAGGATCAATGATGACTTCATTACAACTAGCAACGTTGTTGAAGGTTTGCCACTGCATGGCTTTGAATGTGTGAACTTGTCCAGCTCATGATGCTTGGCTGCATCGCAAATCAAGCAGCATTTCCCCAAGTTACTGCTGTTTGGCTCAGAATTTAAACCCCCAATGCCTTGAATTCTGCTATCCGAGGCACCAGATAAAATATAAAGATCGTGGCTTCTCAAAGAGGGCTCCAGCAAGACCTCCCCGTTAACCCAAGGGTTTTGCAGAGGAGGCGGCAGGGGCTCATGGTGAAAAGCAAAGATTTGCAGACCCATTAAGGTGCATTATAAAAATCAGTCTACAGTCTGAAAGATATCCATCCACCAATTACACTGCAACCAAAAGAGGAACTGGCCATGTCTTCTGGTTGATTTGCACAAGTATTTGTCTCTTGCTAGCAGGAGCAGAAAACTTCCTTAGGTAAGGCAAGCAGAGTTTTGCAGTCCCCTGTAGCATCCTACCCAGTTTCCCTTCAGCTTCAGCGACGTCAGGTGCCAGGGCCAACATAGTTTCATGTCTATCTTCACAGCTTTTTAGGTACAGTACAAGAAAAGGATCTAAGGGTCTTGGTGGACCACAAGCTTAACATGAGTCAACAGGGTGATGCAGCAGCAAAAACAGAGTGAATGATCTTCTAGGCTGCATTAACAGAAGCACAGTGTCCAGGTCAAGGGATGTACCACTCTATTCTGCCTTGGTCAGAACACACCCGGAATACTGTGTCCAGTTTTGGGCACCACAGTTTAATCAGGATGTTGACAAGCTGTAGCGTGTGCAGAGGAGGAAGACCAAGATGATCAAAGGTCTGGAAAGCAAGCCTTATGAGGAACAGTTGAGGGAACTGGATATGTTTAGCCTGGAAAAGAGGAGCTATGACAGCCATCTTCAAATATCTCAAGGGCTGCCACATGGAAGATGGAGCAAGCCTGTTTTCTCCTGCTCTGGAGGCTAGGAACCAAACCAATGGCTTCAAGTTACAAGGAAGGAGATTTTGACTAAACATCAGGGATAATTTTCTGACAGTAAGAACTGTTCAACAGTGGAACAGCCTCTCTGGGAAGGTGGTGGAATCTCCTTCCTTGGAGGTTTTGAAGCAGAGGTTGGATGGTGGCCACCTGCCATATAAGATCTAGCTAAGATTTCTGCATTGCAGGGGGTTGGACTAGGGTCCCTTCCAGAACTGCAGTTCTGTGAGAAACTTGCTCTTTTTTCACTTTTTTTTTAAAAAAAACCCCAAGAATGCTCAGATTTCTAGGATTCTAAATCTAGTGTCAAACATCAGCTTTAGCACTTACTATTATTAGGATTTTCAGATTTTTACAGCGACATAGTTGGTTTCCTATTTTCCCCTGACTCCATTTGTCTCTTTTGTAGTGGTTCTTTCACTTCTGTCTTTCAGCCGTTTGTCTCTTTGCACTTATTTCTGTACCATTTTAACCGAAATCTGATTGTATAGTTGTAATTGATGTCTCTACTGTTAATGTATGGCTGGGTTACCTGGGTTACCTGTACATTGCTTAGAGAAGATTGTAACTAAGGGGTATGTAAGTTGCCAAAATAAAAATAACTATTTTTTAAAGGGGGGAGAATCACTTCATTTTTGTTTCCAATGGCTACCCCCCAACCTCCCCCCCAATGATGTACAAGGCTTGTAATTGCTTATCCCCCCCCCCAAAAAGCACCACAGCCGCCTTCTAGGCTCAGACTGCTCTATTAACAGGAAGTCCTGCCCTGTTTAACTACTGGGAAAAGGAAATCTTGAAAAATCTGTGGATTGATTAAAAGCAACAGGGTTCCCTTCTGGCCACTAGCACCTTTGACAGGGTTTTTCGCTTTTCCTCGGGCTGCATGAACACTCTCTGAAATGTACTGGTGGTCAGTCTCCAAGTTCAGCTTCCGTTTTACCTGGAACAGAAGAGAGAGAGAGATTTGCAATAGGTTGGTGGATAGCTGTAATTTCATTTCAGCTATGCAGTAAAACAAGGAAGAGTTTGTGAAGCAGAAAGAGCCCAAGAGTACTTTGAAAAACAGGACGAAATCTCTATGGCTATGTGCTATCTCCATGTTCAAAGGCACTATGAATTAACAATCTGAATTATCAGTTGTTGGGAGAGAGCGACTGACTTCCTGTCCTCCCTGTGAGCTTCCCAGGGACATCTGGCTGACCAGTGTGGGAAAAAGGATGCTGGGCTATTTAGTTCTTTGGCCTGATCCAGCTGGGCTCTTATTATGAGAGTCTCCCACTTCCAAACAGAAGTGATACAGCAAAGGCTGTATCATATAGTTTCTCTGCAACTGTAAACATAGCCCTAAGACATCACCAAAACTGTCTAAAACCATAGGAGAAAGTAATGTGTGAAGAAATTGTGCAATTGGAATTGCTATTTTTTTCATAGACAAGAAGCTTGCTTACCAAGAACCATTCACAAGCACTCTAGCTACTATTGCCCAGAATAAGGAAAAGCTTAGGAAGCTGTCCAAACTATTCACTGCTCATGATCAACAACTCAGCAACATAAGGCCTTCTGGTCATGGCGTATTTTTAGTTTTTCTTCTGTGCAGCTTCTTTTCAAGGTGTGGAGTAAGGAGAGCTTATATTTTGCAAGTCTCAGGTATTATTTCAATGAACCTAAGCATCAGTGATATTTCAGTCATCAACACCAACAACTGATAAACCTTTAAGCTCTCGTAACTCCATACCTCTTGCCTGAAACAGAAGAGTAAGAGATGGCAAGATCTTGGGCCACAGAGACCTGAAGTACTGACCTAATAGAAGTTGATCACATAATCCACTAGAGTTCCACAAACAACAAATCTCTATGAGGTTGCCTAGCAATGAGCAAAAGATGCAGGACTTTTTATACAAACAAAAATCCAATAAGGACAGCACAATTGCAATATGTTGGTTTGAGAATCCCACTTTAGTTACTATTTACAGAGCAACCAACTTGGTTGGGATGTTTCAGTGAGGGAGAGAGAAGTTGCTCCAACCTGATGTGTTGAAGAAGAAGACCAGAAGTCATACTAGCAGAGCAGAGCTAGGAACCTTTTGATACTCCAGATATTGCTGAACTACAGCTCCTGTCATCCCTGATTATTGTAAATACTGGATGAAACTACTGGGAGTTACAGTCCAACAACATCTGGAGGGCCAAAAGCTCCTCAGTCCCATAATAGAGGTAGCAGACATTTCCACAGACAACCCTAAAACTGGGAGAAGCAACAAGTCATATTCTCTTTAATCAGTGATTCAGACACAAAACTTCAACAAATTAAGTTGTCATTAAGTTAAGATAACATCCTACAACATGATCCTGTTTTTCCAACTCAACCTTATTAAATGATTGCTAACATAGATGGAAATTAGTAAGGAGGTAGATGGAAATTAGTTAGGAGGTAGCAGAGAAACTACAAAGGATGACCACTACAAAGAAAAGCTTTGCAGCAAGTATAGGTAGATAAAAGATTAAGAAGAGTAACTATCAAGAAGATGATAAATTGGTACATTAGATTGAAATGGGTTGCCAGTCTGCAACCATAAGGACAGAATGATTTCTCCATTCCTTTCAGCCCATCTTTTAGTTTATTCCGTGGGTACAATTTCCGCACAGCTCATAGGTCCCCACACAACAAGATTGCATCCTCAGGTCTATCCATTCCCAGAGATTACAACAGCTGGAGAGCAAAGCAAATGCAAGCCTGGACATTCCGCTTTCTGGAAGCCTATTTGCTTCTTCTGAAAGGAAGCATTAGGAAATCCGCAATGCCTGTGGACAGTTAACAAGACAGGCTTGATAGACGAAGTTTTAAATATAAAATACCATCTGCATTTTTTTGCCAATGACTGAAATACACTAGGCATAGCCGCAAACATAACCCTACCATCTAGTTTTTTCTTTCGTTTTCCAGTGCTGGTGTTTGCTGAGAACCACCTCATGGGAAGAGAGATAGAATTCTTTTCCAAACTGAACTCCGGCTGAAGGCTTCGATTTATTAATTGTTCCATTTTACTGTCCAGGAATGGTCTCTCTGTTTTCTTCCCTTCAACATGGGAGGCTAGTAACGGGATCGAGGCTCACTCCAGCACTATTCTGTCTCTGATGAAGGCCTGAAACACTTGTGAGCAGCTTGCTTCTTGGCTACGGGGAGCAGCAACGCTGAGAGATCTCACCTGGCAATTCCAGGATCTAAAGCAATCATCAGGTCAAATTCCACTGCTTCCACTTGTCCAACTACTGATAAAAGAAAGAGACTGCTTCTTTCCCAGCAGCTAAGACAAAATGACGAGCCGAAGGTGGGAATGAAGGTGTTACTTATTAAAGGAAGTATATTCTCATGCATCCTGCAAGTAAATACTTTCTATAGAGTGCTTTACAGTTAACTGCAGAAGTACTCGCAGCATGCTAAAAATGCTTTAAGGAGTAAATGTTGGCCATACCTGAATGAATCCCTCAGGTACAGGCACTTTAAATGGAAGCATGAATCCGGCATGAATTAGAAATTCTTTTGTCTCGTTGCAAAACCAGAATTACTAGGGGCCCTGGGTGGGAAGCTATAGCAATTAAACCAGTTTAGGTCTGCAGAGTAGACATGCCCTGTAGATGCCTTCACATGTGATGCCAAGAATGCCTTTTAAATGGGGTGAGAGTTGGAACTTGCGCTTTCAGCAAGGGAGCTTAATTTTTAATTCTGTCCCAAAGAATACTCTGTTTAATGTGCATGACCTGGTTGGTCTTGGGAATGTGCTTTCCTGTTCCTGTCAACCTGAAGCACATTTATGTCATAATGAAATCTTGCACCCAGGCATTCCCCTTTCTAGATTGCCGTGTCCATAGTATTTTTATGTTAACAGGAAACATATTACTAAACTTCTTCTTGTTGTTATTATTATTACTACTAACACATACAGCCAAGGTTGGTGCATCACCAGTGCACAGGGCAGAGATGGGAGAACAGCTGGAGAGAAAGGGCGATAGAGGAGCGTCTTCTCCAACAACTTGGAGAAGATGCCTGAAACATCAAGCCTAGTGAGTGGCTGAGACTTTGGTGCTGCACAACCCAGAGGATTTAGTGCGCTGTGTCACTGTTGCCAGGTGAGTGTGCTTCAGGATGCATTACAAAGCCACAACCGCTGGCAGTTTGATGAGAGAGCAGTGTAGGCTGTCTCCTCCTTTTTTGCTATTGCATTAACATCAACAGTGTGGCCATAAGCAGGTCTTGGTGCACCGTGGTCTTTTTTGTAACGTATCCTTTGCTATTACCATATGAAATGGAAATGCTTAGTTCTTCTCTTGGCTTATGCTGACTCTGTGGTGGATTTGCCATCCTTTATGTCACATCCACATGGTTTTGTATATCAGTTGCTGGAGGGTGGGCATAAGTGTGCATTTTGTGCTAAAATGTGGGTTTATTATCCCCTGGTTGCCTACCAATATATTACTTTAAAGATTTTGTATTGATCATTAACTGCATTGCTAGAAAATGTTTTATAGCACTGGCTTTTTTGCCAAGGCATTTGTTCCAGGATTTGCACTTTTAGTTACTAATGTTCTTTTTATTTTCCAGTTTATTTTAAATTCGATATTGTGTGCTTTGCCGGGAAGAGTATATTACTTTGACACTTTTTTGTAGCAAGAGACTATTAATAAGAAATAAATAATTTTGTATGGTGTTGGGCTCTTTTTTTAAGAGACACAAATTTAGGGTTCAAATCAAACAATGACATCAGCAATGACATATAGTAGGGAACCCAGAAAAATAACCTCAAGGTGACACAAATCAATTACAAGGCCATGGTTTGTAGCCAATTCTAGTCTGACTTAGAGTAGACCAACTGACATTAAAGGACACAGCTAATTTAGCTTCATTAACCTCAACAGGTCTACTCTGAGTAGGTGTAGTGTTGTATACAACCCATTTGTCTCTGCCCACTGTAAAGAGAGGCACTAAAGTCAAAGTGTCCACGAGATTCCAGCCTAGCAAAGCTGAAAAGCCTCTGGCGCCTATTATATCTGAGTTTCTGCAAACTTAGAAGGTGTGGCATCTAAAAACCCTGAACAAATCTGAGGGCCTAGAAAGCCTAATGTTGGTTCTCCAAAACTGAAAAGCTGGACACCTTGGGATCTGAAATATTTTTCAAGATTTGACTTGGAATACTCTTTAAAAAATAGCCTTTCCTTTCTCGCTTCCATTCCAAAATGACAGATCCCTGCAAACTGAGCAAATCCAGGTTCTGGGGGGTGCTGGCATCCTCCTCCATGCAACCACAAAGGTCATGCCCTCAAACCTACTACATGGCTTGAATACAGCAGCACCAACAGGGCGGGGAAACCAGACATCTTCAGTCCTGCCCTGAACAACAGGCACCCCAATGAGACAACACAAAGTGAAGGCTCATTACAGATTCCCGACCCAAACATTTAAAACAAAGAGCCGACTGTAAAGCGGCCGCCCACTGCAGGCCCCTCTCAACAGAAAAGGGCCTCTGTGGGAGGAGGATGCAGGCAGCTTTGGTGAGCATCACCTCCCTTGCTCTGCCTGCTGGGAAAGAGCAACGGGAATGGCAACCATCAACTCCCTTGCACTGGCCAACTCCAGCAACAGCTTCAGTTCTCCAGGAGCAGACAGTTGTAGGAGCAGGATCCCACACAATATAGCCAAGGGCAACCATGGCTCCATGTTTTGTTGCCAGCTGTCTCATTACAGAAGACAGTAAGTCCCTTAAGCATCTGGCTCCATTTCTGACAAGCCAACCCAACTGAGAAGGCAGGGAAAGAGACCAGGTTTACAACCTCATGTCTTTCAACTGGGATTGGAGGGGCAGGCAGTCCCTGCTCCCCTGTGTGTTTATTTGTATAAGCACCAGTATATGGTAGGAATTCAACATAGTGCTATGGCAATCGTTGCCTCAGCACAAGCATTTCAGCTGGCCAGAAAGAACCAACACCCCAGTTCTCCTCCCTGTATGTTGTTCTGGGGGTTATTTTGACCCCAACTACCACGGGGGACAAGGGACGCGGGTGGCGCTGTGGGTTAAACCACAGAGCCTAGGACTTGCCCATCAGAAGGTCAGTGGTTCGAATCCCCGCCACGGGGTGAGCTCCCGTTGCTCGGTCCCTGCTCCTGCCAACCTAGCAGTTCGAAAGCACGTCAAAGTACAAGTAGATAAATAGGTACTGCTCCGGCGGGAAGGTAAACGGCGTTTCCATGTGCTGCTCTGGTTTGCCAGAAGCGGCTTAGTCATGCTGGCCACATGACCCGGAAGCTGTACGCCGGCTCCCTCAGCCAATAAAGCGAGATGAGCGCCGCAACCCCAGAGTCAGCCACAACTGGACCTAATGGTCAGGGGTCCCGTTACCTTTACCACGGGGGACATGGGGGGAAAGCACTATTGCCCTAGTCAAACTCCTTGTGCAGGCTTCTCCTACTTCCTACACTGTTGCCTTCCCATTGCCCTTACAGATGTGGTTCCTTGACCAGCATTTTCCTGCAACATGGGGATGCGTTGATGGAGAAACTCTGCTTGTTGAATTGCTGCTATGTTGGTTCACAAGAAGCTCCAAGGAGAGAGACAAAATAAGCAACAAACATGCACTGAATGCGTTTGGGCGGACAGATATACATTAGTAAACTACTTTTATTATTATGCAGGGTTATGTTAAGCACTTTATGCTTTAAATGTATACTAACACATGGAGAAGTGGGACAGTGACTGCCGGTTTTGCCCACAACATTTGGTACCCTACCCCCAAACACCCATGGGTTCAAAGCAATGTCTGCAAACAGGAGCCTATGTATACACAGTTGCACCTCCATGCAATTGCTAACAAACGCAGGTGTGTAGGCTACCCATGTCATACGTCACACTGAACATGTGGATGTTGGGACAGGGCCAGCAGGCTTTGCCCATCCTCTCTTCAATGTGGAAGTATATGTGCAGAGGAGAAGGCCTGAAGAAGGTTCCTCTCTTTGCCAATTGCTGCTCCTACACTTAGAATGTAAGTGAACCAATCTGGAAGAGTGAATCCTGTGGGAAACTGCAATCAAATGTAACTAGGAAGCTTGGGGTAGTTAACACATGAAGGGGTTAAGACCATAGAATTGTATGCCTAGACTCAGGCCTGAGTCTGGTGAAGTGAAGTGTCTTTGTTCATTCTCTTCCACCATCTGAAGCAGACCAGGCAGCGCATCTGAGCTTGCTCGCTTCAAGCCCAGGCTGTATGCTCAGAAGTATTTTTAAACCCAATAATTTTCTACCTCTGTTCTTTGTGCTGCTACATGGAACAATCTAATCTTTGGAGTTTGTAGGTAAAGCATTTAAACTTACTAATGGTGTGGTCTGTTCATTGAGAGAGGGAGTGAAATGGAAGATTGCTGTAAGCAGACTAAACATGATCTTAAAAGGGTCTAGCAGCCTAAATTCCCATGCTTCACTTTGCTGAATGTTTTGCTCCTTTTTAAAACTTCTGTTGACACTCTCTCTACTAGAGAATGTGCTTGCCCCATGTTTTGGGTCTCAGGATCCAGCAAATTCTTTTAAACCAAATATGTTTATATAAATTTCTGACAAATTCAGCATTCTTGCAAGGGTTTGGTGGGGTTTTTTTGGCCTTCAGTTTTCCAACAGGACCTCTAGCTTCTTATCAACATCTAGTACATGCTACAACTAGTGATTATGCTATATATTAGAAACACAGAGACAAAACTGTACTTGTCACTTCCAACTAGTTAGACATGCTTCATCACTAACCCTCTAAGTCCTATAGTCAATAGTAATACTATAAACAATGCAGCACATAGAAGCTCCTTACTATAGTGTATATACTGATTCACACAACAGCATCTCCAGTACCATTTGAAGATCTGCCTATTTCTCTGTACACACTATGTTCCAATATTCCTAAACTGTGTCATTTTATTGCAGCGTTCATGCCTCTTTTTCCAGTATACACAATAGTAAGAAAACATAGCACAGTCAGTCAGTGCTAAAACTGTTAGCCACAAACTAATTTAAGATTGGTTCTTGTATATATGTAAATGCATATGCTCCCTAACATAAATAAAGGGACATATAGAAATGCTTGAGATATTCTGTGAATTCCTGTGCAAACTAATTTGATCCAAACCTCTTGGATTAATGTGTGGATCAGAGCATAATTATCCTTCAGATTGCACACTTCTGCAATACTTATTGGCTCAAACAATGTACAGAAATGCATTAGAACGGCATTTTATTATAAAATAGGTTTGCAAATGCCTACATTGAAATAGAAACATTATTTAAGTAGCTTGTTTTGTGATAAAATATGCATTTAAAAAATCGTGCAGATTTTTTAAGAGAAAGAAATGCAATGATGAATGCAGAGACAGACTTACATGTTAATTCATGCCCAATTGACATGGACTGGAAATAGACTGGTCTGCCCATCCTTAGGGGCACAACATACGTCGCCTTCTCTCACACACATTTAAAGACACTAGCCTGATAGAACAGAAACCAAAGTTGCACAGTTCCTGCCACTTCCTTCCTTTGCAATGCGGTGGCAAATCTATTACCAATAGCTTTCCCTTTGGTAGGTCTTCCTTTTGTTTAACATCAGGCTGGGCACTGCATACCTCAGAGTATGTAGCTCTAAAGAAAGCGACTGCACAACAAAGCCGAAGCCAAACATTTGTCTTTGTTAAGAACAAGTTGCACAGAACTCTGGGCCTTGACATCCTGTAACAGGAAGTTAAGCTGCTTCACTAACAACATTTGCAGGCTGCTTGCACTGAAAGAAGAGACTCGACACAATCCAGCAAGTTCTGCAGCCAGGCTCAGAAAAAAACAACAACCGGGTGTCTATCTATCTAGGTCAGACAGGACAACCTTGCAGCGTTAAGTTCGACAATGTAACATTTTGAAGCCTAGACCTTCTAGTTAATGATTTCTCTGCATGCCTTCACGAGCACTCTGCCCTTCCTACGAGATTGCTACATATGCCACGTTTAAGAGGCACTATTTCAGTCACAGTCTTGAAACTCTCCCCACATCTCTCCTGTAATTACAGGCACAGGGAAAGCCTTTACAAAGCCACATGGGATTAAAAGAAAACTGTATCAACTCACAGATATAACTGTCCTTCTACTGATATAAGCAATCTAGAAAAGGATCAGAAAGGCCTCTAACACAATGGCTCTCATATTATTTAGCAGTGCTGGAATTTGCTAGGTAGCTGATCCTGGACAGAAGCAACAAGTTGAAAGTATATATATATATATATATATATATATATATATATATATTTGGTGGCAGGGAGGCAATCTGAGAAGTTAACCACTTATTCCCCAACATATGGGCAAAACCAACTACAAGGTCTTATAGAGATTGCAACTTGTTCCATTACCCTGAGTGTAAAGTCTAAAGATTGCCACATTGCTGTTGGTCACAAGAGTTTTTACATTTTTGCACCATGCCCCCGGTGGAGGATGGAGCACGATTCAGTGGTAAACAAAGGGCATCTATATTATATGCCCATCTCCGTGGCGTCCTAGAACATCGGGTGCATATATATATATATATAAACGTTATACACAAGTTACGCTTCAAAACATTTCGTTGCTGGCAAAGCTTGCTGCTCTCCTAGGAGCCAGCAGCAGCAGCAGCAGCAGCAGCAGCGGGGAAGCGGGTGGCATTACCGGCGGGCGCTCCAGAGCAGGCCTCTGCGTCGCCGTTTCCAATCTGGCGGGCTGCGGAGTGGCGAACAGCAGCAGCTCGGCGTCGCTCTCTCCTCCGGGCGCGGAGAGCTGGTCTGGGGTGGAAATGATCACGATCTGCTGCTCCATCACATGGATGGCTTCCGCGCCCCTCAAGAGGGCTTCCAGGTCCGCCACATTCTGGGTCACCCCCAGGCCCTCCAGAGACATGGTACAAAACGCTGGCACTCACATGCCTCGCAGGAGACTGGGTGGGGTGGGTAGGGGTGAGGGAAAGGCCTGATCCTGCCCGCTCCTCTGCCTCCCTTCCCCCACGCACCGCAGGAAATCCGGAGGATCCCTCTTCCCCCACCCCCACCCCACCCCGCCGTCTTGATTCCCCCTTCCCGGGAATCAGAGCCGTGTCAGCGGGCCGGGGCCACCGTCCTGGCCGCGGGGGTGCAGGGAGACGCCGGATGGCAGGGGCCGGGAGCCAGGAACACGCCCCATCCTCCTTTAAGGGCAGAGGCCCGGGAAATGGTGTCCCGCGGAGGTGCAGCCGGCCAGGGCCGCGAGCGGAGAGGAGGCGGCGGCGGCCAGGCCGAGAGCGGAGGGCGCCGAGGCTGCTTCCCGGGTCATCTGCGAGGCCCCCACGAAGGCGCGGGTCTCCGCGGGGAAGGGCAGGGCGCTACGGCGCACAGCAGGGCTCCCTTCCGCCTACGCTCGGCCGGCCAGCGCCGACTTCCCAGCCGCCCTGCCCTGCCCCGCTCGGCTGTGTGGTGGCCCCGCGCGGAGCCGGGCTCCTCTCGCCCTTCTCTCCCGCGCTCGGCCGGACCCGTCCGCTCCGCTCCAGGCACTGTTATTGTTCCCAGCTGGTCCCGGCCCCG